>NC_069658.1:99700000-102256250 GCF_027244095.1 Hemicordylus capensis
GGTCCATGGGACAGTAGCCAACCTCCCTGGATGTGGCCGCAAGTAGGGATGTGCACGAAGTTTCTTCGGCACTGGCGGGGGTAGTCCTTTAAGGGTGGGGGAGGGTGCACTTACCCCTCCCGCCGCATATCCCCCGCCAGCACTCTGTCACTGTTAAGCCCCTCAGGGCGGCAGCGTTCCTCCCTGCCGCCCTGTTTCTGTCATTGGCCTGAAGTGGCCGGAAGAAGCAAGTGCGCATGCACCTGTTGCAGGCGTGCACGTGCCTGTCTGCCATGCGGGTGCGCGCGCATGACGGGCGCACGCACGCTTGCTTATTCCGGCCACTTCTGGCCGATGACAGAAACGGGGCGGCAGGGAGGAACGCTGCCGCCCCGAGGGGCTTAACAGTGACAGAGCGCCGGCGGGGGATATGTGGCGGGAGGGGTAAGTGCACCCTCCCCTGCCCTTAAAGGACTACTCCCGCCGGTGCCGAAGCACCGAAACGGCCCCCGGAGCCGAAATGTTTCAGAGGCCTCCATTATGGCCTCCGAAACGTTTCGGGCACAAGCCTAGCCGCAAGAGGAAAACCGACCACAGAATGGGCAGAAGGATAGTGAGAATGGCAGACAAAAAGCCAAGGACAACTTCCAAAGAGATACAAGCTGAACTCCAAGGTCAAGGTCCATCAGAGTCTGATCGCACCATCCGTCGCTTTTTGAGTGACAGTGGGCTCGATGGAAGAAGACCCAGGAGGACTCCACTGTTGAAAGAAAAACGTTAAAAAGCCAGACTGGAATTTGCTAAAATGCATATTGACAAACCACAATGCTTCTGGGAGAATGTCCTTTGGACAGGTGAGACAAAACTGGAGCTTTTTGGCAAGTCACATCAGCTCTATGTCCACAGACAAAAAAATGAAGCTTTCGAAGAAAAGAACACCATACCTGCTGTGAAAAATGTAGGAGGCTTGGTTATGTTTTGGGGCTGCTTTGCTGCATCTGGCACGGGGTGCCTTGAGTCTCTGCAGGGAACAATGAAATCTCAAGACTATCAAGACATTCTGGAGTGAAACATACTGCTCAGTGTCAGAAAGCTCTGTCTCAATCGCAGGTCATGGATCCTCCAAAAGGATAATGACCCCAAATACACAGCTAAAAGCACCCAAGAATGGCTAAGAATAAAACATTGGAATATTCTGAAGTGGCCTTCTATGAGCCCTGATTTGAATCCTATCGAACATCTATGGAAAGAACTGAAACATGCAGTCTGGAGAAGGCACCCTTCACATCTGACACAGCAGGAGCAGTTTGCTCAGGAAGAGTGGGCCAAATTACCTGTTGACGGGTGCAGAAGTCTCATTAAGAACTACAGGAATCACTTGTTTGCAGTGATTGCCTCTAAAGGTTGTGCAACAAAATATTAGGTTAAGGGCCCCATCATTTTTGTCCATGCCATTTTCATTTGTGTTGTTACTTGAAATATTCTGTTGCATCAAAGCTCTAAAGCAAAGTCTGATTTTTGTTAAGTACGGAATAAACAATTATGGGCGCCAATTACTTTTGTCAGTTTCAAGTTATTTCAGAGACAATTGTTTTTTCGTGGAGGGGTACAAACACATTTGTACACTTGTGTAGCAGAAGTAGCAGGAAATCCAGGAAACTTTCTTGAAGGGAAGGGAAGGAGCTGCAGCAGAAGACAATGAATCTCTTAGGTTCAAGTACTGGTTCTTCAGAAATTTATGCTGAAGAACCATACCATGTGCCAACTCTCAGATCACGCATGTCAAGGCATTGGTGTCAGGGCTGCAGGTGCAGTGGCACCTGCATTGGCTGGAAGGGTATGCTCATTCACCCAGGGTCCCCAAGATCAGCTCCTGAAGCTGATCAAGGCAATCAAGGCAAAATCAAGGCAAAAGGTCAAATTTCTCTTATTTATACCAAACCTAGTCGATTCAGTGGTTTGAAACTTCCTGCCAATTGAGAAGCTGATGTTACACTTCCCAACCTCTCTTCTGTACCTGAAGAATAGTTTGAAGAATTGTTCACTTGGCTAGGTCCCAGACCCTGAGGTTTCTGGTTCAGCCTCAAGAGTTGGTAACAGTGTGTGGTGCCAATCAGTGATTCATTCTTTTTGTCTATCCCACCATCCCTCTGGTGCCATGATTACAGGCTCACCTGCCTTCAGCTGCTTGAAGTCCTACAGATGAATTCTCTTGGTTTATGAAAATCTGTGCTGAAGAAACAATATGTAGTCTATCACGACACCTCTGTCACACACCTCCCTCTCATAAAATAAAATATTTCCCTGTTACATACCGGCACATATACCAGTAGATTATTATTTTTAACCAAAATTAAATTGATTTCTTTCCCTTTAAATGAGCCTTTTAATATCATCATACTTTTTCTATTGCAGGCAATGAGTGTATTGGTTTTACTGACACATAGCTTAGATGGTATTAACCATAGACTCAGGCAGGACACACATTAATCCGAATAGCAAATGTATAGAAATTCCTTTTTTTAATATCTGGCAAAGTAAGTAAATAATCCTCACGATCAGTAGTTTTCTCATCACCCTGTACATACATTTAGAATCAGGCATAGGTATAATTCTACTACAGATAAATCTCCAGTTATTACCAGGTTTGCAATTCAATTACCCGAGCAGCCTCAAGTACCATTGATTATTCATGGGCTTCTTGGGCTGGGCTGGCTACAAAACTGTTCATTAATCCCCTGAGTGCCTCTGTGCATCCAGCATGCATTTGACATAGCAACACTTTACCCTTAGAGTACTGCAGGCAAGCAGCAGCAGTTAGAGAGGAAAAGTGACAGGGCAGAAGGTGAGCTCAGAGCCAAATGATACCTTCCAGTGGCCCTTACTCTTCAGAGCAAACAGAGACCAGACTGAACAATGGTAGCTGTAGGCATCTGGGGTTAGTTCATGGGTTAAAAAACCAGGCCCAAGGAATTTAATAGCCAACTGCACACAGCCAGAGTGATGAAAAAAGGAATGCGGGCTGTGCATTCTCTTCTCTTTCAGTATGATATTGCAAGTCCTTATCTGACAGAACTCAAGCCCTCAGAGAAGTGTTTTCAAAGAGGTTTATTGCAAAAACATTGGCAAGACCTGAGCCACACAGACCTTGTTCCAACTTCAGTCCAGGGTACTTTAGCCCAGAGCTGCATAACATAAGACGCTGGACTACAACTCCCATCAGCATGGCTGGGGATGATGAGAGTTGTAGTCAAACAACTGCAGGAGAGCCAGGTTGTGCTGCCTGATAAGCGGTTCCAGTGGTGGTTTATTTTATTTTATTTTATTGCAGAATTTCTGTAAAATCCTCACACTCTCATCACAAGAAGCCTCTGAAAAGCAGGCCATGTTATCTCTTGCCATTGTGAGATAAGGGCTCTTTCATTAATGCAGACCAGCACTAAATTACCAGTTTGGAACAGAGAGTGAGAGATGTGGGAGTTATGGCTTACGCGACTCTAATAATGTTGTGTGTTATATGGCTTATTATCCTCAGAAAGGTGTGATTATTACACTTCTTATTGCTGAAGGTCAGGTGCTAAATAGGAAGGTGCATGAGGCAGTGAAGCTACACAGGTCTGGGTCTGGATGGAGAGATCACCTGGAAGCTCTAGATATGCCACGTTCAGTTCCATTGATGAAAGAATAAATATAATGAAATAAATAAAAGAGGGTTGCATGTATTAAGCTATCAGCAATAACCTGGTAATATTAGATTTTTCCAGCCCTTTCGGAAGGGGCTGTGTCAGTGTCCAGCATTAGTATCCAGGTGATACAGCCACATGGGGCTGGCTGGGGGCCTCCATATGGTGGCTGACATGATGGTTGCATTTGCACTTAATGCGGAACCGGAGTTAAAGGGGCCAGAGGTTGCCAAACCTGCACATTCGAATACATGCAACTCTGGTTCTGCAAGGCAACCTACCAAGGTTTTCATCCTGGAACTCTATTATGAACCATCGGATTGTAATGAGTTTCATTGCCCCAAGCCGAAATTTGGAACAGCAGGCTGCGTTCCCTGTGACCAGAGTTGAGGGAGGAAGCTCCGCCCTCTCTCCAGCCATGATTGGCTGTGTGGGCTGTCCTTCAAGAAAGAAGAAAGCCCACACATCCAGTTCCTCCTCCTCTCTGAAGTCTCGCTGACTGCAAGCTCCCTGTTCTCCATTCTTGCCTAATTCAGACAGGAGAGTGGGGGGTGGGGTGGGGAGTGGAACTGCGGGTCCATTGGACCTGCAGTTCCACGTTATGTGCGAGTGTACATAGGAACATAGGAAGCTGTCATATACTGAGTCAGACCATAGGTCCATCTAGCTCAGTCTTGTTTACACAGACTGGCAGCAGCTTCTCCAAGGTTGCAGGCAGGAATCTCTCTCAGCCCTATCTTGGAGAAGCCAGGGAGGGAATTTGAAACCTTCTGCTCTTCCCAGAGCAGCTCCATCCCCTAAGGGGAAGATCTTACTGTGCTCACACATCAAGTCTCCCATTCAAATGCAACCCTGCTTAGCTAAGGGGACAAGTCATGCTTGCTACCACAAGACCAGCTCTCCTCTCCTACCATTGTAGTACCCTGCCTCAAGACTGCTGCAGGCTTGTAAGCAGTCCCAATGCTGTTCGGAACCAGCACTTGTGCAAGGAACTGCTACTGCAAATTCCCCCATGGCAATTGGGAGAAACTGTGGTAGTGCTGTTTGTGGAACTGCTGATTCTGAACAATGTCAGAGCTGCCTAGTCCACAGCAGCGGCCCTGGGTCAGAGCATTATGGCGATGGTAGGCTATGTATTATGTCAGCCAGTGTCTTTGGGGGGGAAAGGGTGCTTGTTCAGCAAACAAGGGCGCTTGTTCAGCAAATCCATTTTGATTTATTGCTTTGCCTCCAACCACATCTGTTAAGTGACTTACATAAAAACTGTGTGGATAGGGAGTTCTTCAGTGAGGGTGTCATGACTAAGAAGGTCCTGCTTCTTATGGTCACTGCTTTTATTTCAGTGGATGTAAAAAGTAAATACATCACAATTTGGCATTCTTAAGCTTGCATCAGATTGCACGTCTCCTCGGTATGTCCTGAACTTCTCGATAACAGAATCATAGTCAAGTGGAAGCCTTATTTATGTATTAAACTATTTATGTCCTACCCATCTATGCCAATAGGAGTATCAAGGGTGGCTAATCACAACATGTAAAAATCATTCATACATACATTCATTTATTGCAGTCAATAGAGCAGCATGTAAAAACCATTCAACCTTAAAACAATAAAATGCAAGAAAGAGCAGCAGGTAAACATTTCAGAAAGCAAGGCAAACAAAAGACTTCACATATGGGGAATGTGTGAAGCTTCAGAGAGCTATTGGGCTCTAAATCGTTGTGCACGTGGGACGGGGCCTTCTGGGTTGTTGTCCCCAGGCTCTGGAATGCTCGCCCAGTGACTGTCTGCTCTTTGACATCTGTGGCTGCTTTAGAGAAACAACCAAAGACTTTTTTATTTGTTCAGTCTTTTTACCCCTTCGGGGCTGCCAGGTCTCTCAGCTCTCCATACAGAAGTATGTCTTTTTTTATAGGTAGTGTTTTTTTGTTTTTTGGTGTTTGATGGTTTTTACTGTTTAACTGATTTTAAAGTATTAAATGTGATTTTTATGGAGTTTTATTGTATTTTAACTTTTTAAAACTTCCTTGGGATGCCTTATGAATGGCAGTATAAGAATTGAAAAATAAATAAAATAAAATAAAATCTAATTAACCCAATTTAACCCAAATAGACTCACCAGTCAAGCCAAATTCAGGGCTGAAAACCTGGAACCCTGTATTTCTCAGTGAGTCTTGGCTGTGGCCATTGCAGTAACCCTGAAAAAGACTACAATTCCCAAGATACCCTGGACTATTCCCAGGACTGCAATTAAAAACAACAACAACAAAACCCTGTTCTGGGATTGTCTTTTTAAAAAGTGAAGCTGCTGAGTTTGAATCCCCATTCAACCATGAAACTCATTGGGTGGCTCTGGGCCAGTCATGTATCTCTCATACTAACTACTTCACAAGGTTGTTGTGCTGATAAAAATAACCATGTACACCACTCTGAGCTCCTCGGAGAAACAGCGGGATATAAATGTAACAAACAAACAAACAAACAAACAAACATATCTAGAGTGAAAACAAAGTTAAAGAGAGGCCCTATATTCACTCAGTGAATATAGGGGGATCTTTGGGTGGTCAGTGCTTCAGCCTTGATTTGAAGTTGCCCCTTTGACCTGAATTGGCTCCTGAATTGGCTCAGCCAACTGAAGAACTGATTCCAGTCACAGTTGCTTCTGGAGCACTGAGGCAGCCTCTGAATCAAACAGGGTCTCCTTCACATAGCCCTGTCACATACTGCTCATTGTTATGGTAAGGGGAGGGGATTCACTGAGGTAGGAGGCGCCCAATGGCGATCACCTTGCCAAGGGCCCCTTAGACCTGGAGCTGACCCTGAGCTTCAGAATACCATAAAGGTGAGAGTCAAAACAAATTTCCCTAGGCAAGGAGTTCCACAGCCTGAGTGCTGAGGCAGAGAAGGCACTCATATATTTGCAGTATGCATCCCAGCTGTATCTGCGATGCAACCGCTCTCCAATTAGGCACAAGCCCATACATTAATTTAGCAGAATCTTCTTTGAATTACTGTTTAAAAATCTAGATTGGGTGGTTAGTCCTTATAGACCCTAGCAAAAAAGTGTGCGGTCAGTTATTTTATAGTTTTGGCCTCAACTGTGCTTGGCTGAAATTAATGCTGCCAGTCTGTCTCATCTTCAATGGCATGGCAATGTACTTCCATTGCTGGGTTGCATGTTCCAGAAAAGATGAACTGTTTTAAAACATCATCAAACAATTTCCTATCTACTTGACTTAATAGTGTTCAAATGACAGAAGGACAAGGGGGGGGCTGCCCCCCAGCTTTTGTGTCGTTCCCCTCATCGACTGTGTTTAGAAGGCTTATAGGGAAACCATGATTTGCCTGAAATGACAGTGGTGGAGAATCAAAGGAGGGCTTGTAGATGTTATTAAGGGCCCCACTACCTTTTCTCTCATTATTCTGCTCTTCTGCATTCTCTATGCAGGTTAGATTTGGAGGGCTTCACTTTCATCTCAGAGAAGCTGCAGCTCCACGAGATGTGCAAATTGGCACTCTGGCCTCTTCAATGAGCCAGGCTTAGGGTGTCACTGCCATGGCTTGTTAGGAAGCAAATCTTCTTGAGATCTGCATGTTCAGCTCTCATGCTAGGCACATGCTTTGTATTTCTTTTCAGCTTTGCATTCTAAGTGAAGTATTTGACATTTTCAGAGCGTTACTTATTTCTCAATGTTCTATGATACACATATACCTAAAGCAGTTTAAGGACCTTTTCTTATACAGAGTGGGTAACTGTCACTGTGTAATCCTTCTGTACGTTGTAATTAGACAGACAGAAACTCTCTCTCTCTCACTCGCTCTCTCTCATACACACACACACACACACACACACACACACCATTGAAAGTATTATTCAGTACCATATAATTGTCAGTTTTGTAAGGCTGTGATTTGCTATCACAAAAGCTGTTTTGAAGTTGCTTTTTTGGTACTAGTCATCTAGTGGCTGATTTGAAAAGTGCAACAAGAACAGGTGTGTTGTTGTTTTTTAATTTAGTGTGTGTGTGGGTGGGTGGGTTGAAGACAGCAAGTGTGGTGGAGGAGAAGTGGGGAGATAAATATATATTTTAAGTTCAGAAAGCACTTTTATTTGGAGGACCTAGTAAAATTTCAAGGGCTGTCCCACATAAGTGCTTTGCAGCAATTAATCCCAGCCTGTGATGGGCTGAAGCCACTCACATCTGCAAAGAGCCCATTGGACAGCATTTTGTGCCAGCTGAAGCTCCCAAGTGCCTTCAAGGGATGTCCCATGTCAAGCAGAGCCAGTAGTCAATCCTAAGGAGGTTATACCTCCTTATACTAAAAATGTTTTCTATATAAAGGTTATACCTGTTGGTTTCTTTTTCTCTTTTCTCTTTGCAGTAATGGGGAAGAATAGTAGTAGGGGTGTGGTTTTTTTTAATGGTTGTTCTTTGGTGTTTTATGGTTTTTAATGTTTAGCTGATTTTAAGGTTTTTAATGTGATTTTTATGAAACTTATGGAATTTTATTGTATTTTAACTTTTGTAAACCGCCTTGGGATGCCTTATTAAAGAGAGTATAAAAACTGAACAATCAATCAATCAATATGTCAATAAACAAAAATAAATGATTTAGAGTGTTTTAGAGAGTGATGTTCTCTCTGAAATTGTGTAGAAAGTGCCTATATGTATTGTAATGTGTTTAGAGAATTTTGTGGTGATAAAGCCTCTGGCAACAATGAGTTCAGCTTCCTGCATATCACAAAGGAGCTGGACTCTAAGAAAGACCTCTCTGTGCCAGTGGCTAAATTCCTTCCAGTCCTAATTGTCATTATTTGAATGGGCATTGTTATTGTGAAGTGGTCAAGCAGAAGGTCTTAAGAAGGATAGAAGAAACAGGGCTTAGGAAAGGAAAGTTAGAAGCAGAGGTGTTGAGTAGAGCCCTGGGGCAAGGTCTGATGTGGCCCCCCAGGTGCCCCCTGCTGTTTGCCTTTGTAGCCACTACTGCTTGCCTTTCGCAATGTCAGCTGGCCACACTACTCGCCCCACCCTGCCACTGCTCACCCATCTCTTACACTACTGCTCATGCCATCCATCCTGCCTCCCTTTGCTGACATGGTCTAATGACATCACTGTGTCTGTAGAAACACACCTCCCATCCCAGCAAGAAGAGGTGCTGATGTGACATCATTAGACCATGTCGGCAAAAGGAGGCAGGATGGGTGGTGTGAGTCGTGGGGACTGCCAAGGCAGAAGGGGTGAGGCAGGGGGGGCGGTCCCTTGGGCAAAGGTGGGCATCAGTGACCTGGGTGCCACTGTGGCTTCTGCACCCCATGTAGCTACACACCTGGTTGGAAGCTGGAGTGGGCCAGAAGAATAAGATAAAGAAGACAAGGGCAGATGGAGGAGTTTAAAAGGTGAAGGAAAAATAGAAAAAGCGGGGCAGTGAATATCGCCAGAAGCTGCAAGAGCAAGGCAGGCTGAGGTTCTCATATTGATTCGAAATAGACAACAGTATGGTTGGCAGTAGGCTTCTAATGTACTTGAACGTTCTTTATTTTTATTTCTTAAACATTTTTATTTCATAAAAGACTTGCTATAGGGGATAGCAAGTCTGATACTAGCTGATCCTGGGCGGGCACAAGATCACGGCTGGTTGTAGTTTGTGTCGGACCCCAATTTATCCTGCATTTGTAATGCATTCAGTAAATTTATTCAGAGCCCCACCCCCTGCTTTCAGGATTGCATGGTACAGATAGGAAGTGTACTTCTGTACCTGTGTTCAGCATAACATGTGAATGACTGTACCTGTGCACAAATCTGTACCTCTGTACAATTGTTCAAGTTTGCGAATAGGGGCTATAATGTCTGAATAGGGCTTAAGTCTTTGGACAATAGGAAATGAAAGAGGCATCAGGAAGAAGATGGCTCTGTTTTGCTGCTCTTTCATCTGTTTCTGATCCAGAATCTGCTATGACACCATCACCTCATGAATTCTACATTTATTTCTAATTCTTTTGCCCTATATAGACCAGAATTCACAAGGTTTCAGATATCTGTGAGTGCAGAGCATTTTAATTGAGAATTCTAATTGCCTGACCTGTCTTTGAACCGATCACCACCACTACCCAAGATGACATAATTCCCAGAAGTGCTGCTGCTGCTTGCTGCCAGTGGTGAAAAGTGGCTGTGGGCCGGGATTTCAACAGCATTTAGCTGCTTGCAGCATCACAGCTTAGCTGTTAAAAGGGACAGATCTTTGTAGACATCCACAGTGCTGCTCCCTGGGGAATATGCGCTGCAGTCTTTACTTCAGTTGTTTTCTAAGTGGTGTAGCGCTGGTCAAATAATAACACAAGTGGGATGCGAATATTGCCACAAATATGCGTGCTATCTGCTGAGCATAGGATGGAGACAGTGGTAGGAGACGAGAACCATGCTGGGGAACAGTTCAGGAGCCAGGTTTGCACTCCAGCACACCATTAAGCATGCTTAGATCCCTGTGGTTTCCAAAGGCAAATAAAGGTGCTGAACACTGAAAATGATACTCACTGAGGCTGTTCTAAGGCAGCCAAGCCTGGTCTTAGCTGCATGTGAGAAGCAGCAGGAGGCAAGCGGCTGCTGGCACCACGGTGTCAGCAAACCCACCTGCGGAGCCCACTTCTAAAATGGGGTTAAGGGAGAGAGGACTCCCTTAGCCCAGTTTGGGTTTTTTTTTTTTTTTTTTGCTTGTCTGTCAGCACTGTCTGCCTGTAGCTGGCACTGTAGCAGTGATGAGTGCCTGTCCATCTCTGTGGGCATCCCCATAATGCGCCACACACTCACATGGTGCATTATGGGATGTCTGAGGGCCAGGACATATCCTGGCCCCCAAACCTCTATGCTGCCAGAAGCAGCTGGTGAGCGCCCAGCAAGGACTAGGCAATCATCTGCAGGGAAGGTCAATTTCTTCAGCCTTCCCCACCACCCACTTGGTAGTCCTTCTCACTGATCATGAGAAAGGGCTCTGGTTTTGCTTTGATTTACACAACCATTGCATTAATACAGCATGAACACGGCCCTCTTTCTTTCCTAAGAGTAACAGAAAATACTTGCTTAATTTATCCTGTACTTTTAATTGAAGTCTCTGGAATATGAAATAGGATAAGAAAGAGAAGAGCATTAAAAGGGAATGTGGAGTGGTAGAACATGACTGTAGTCAGACGATCCTCCAAGACATGGTTTGGAGGATAAGGAACAAGGATCAACTGGATGCAGCCCAACTGTGTTGCTTGCAAAGCCATGCCGTGGTCATCTCCAGATTACTGTCACATCTTCTACATGGGGCTGCCTTTACAAAGTGCTCAGGAACTTTCTTTGATTCAGAATGTTGCAGGCTTGCAGCCTGCCTTCTAGCTAGAACTACCTCTTATTGGGCACAGTGGCCAAAAGGGTCCTGCAACCACTAACCATTGGTATACCTGCTGCTCCCTCCTAGCCCCTCCCCTAGCAGTTGATTCATGGTAAAGCCTCTCCCCCACCCCACATCCTTCACCATGAGTTGTGGTAGCACCAGGCTTGGACTGGCCCACAGGGCAACAGGGCATATTCCTGGTGCGCCCCACCTGTGGGGCGCCCCTGCGCCCTGCTCACTCAGCAGCAGAGAATACTCAAGTACCCATTTTGCTCAAAACCTGGCGCCCTCCCCACATACATTCCACCACCCTCTCAGTGACCCCAGTCCAGCCCTGGGTAGCACATGGCAGGAGTTCTGATGTGCTCCTCAGAACCCATCTATAAGGGCTTGAATGTGCCCTTTAAAAACTGATAGCTGAGATAATGGGAGGTGTGGCTGTAGCTCCATGGTAGAGCATCCTCTCTACATGCAGAAGGCCCCAGGTTCAATCCATGACAGCTCGAGGTAGGATTGGGAAAGATCCCTGCCTGAAACCTTGGAGAGTCATTGAGGTACAGAATAGACATTACTGAGCTAGATGGACCAATATATAATATAAGGCAGCTTCCCATGTTTCTATGTTCCTACAATGATCAGGATTCTGTACTGCTTAAGGATGGATTGGGTTCTGCGGTTTTTGGGGTGGGTTTTTGGTTTTTTTTCGCCATATCACTTCGATAAATTGTGATAAGCCTTGCTAGTAGCCTATTCACATGTTATATTCAATGCACATTTAATCTGTGTACAGTGTACACAGCTCTATATGCATGTACAGCTATTCACACATTATTTTCACTGCAAGTGTAGTAGTACATTTCCTCTCTGTTCCTTGCATTTTGAGAGAGCTTGTATCGAGGTTCACTTTTAAAATGCTTATACATACAAACATGCATATGTGATGTAAGACGTAAGATGTAAGAGACGTAAGTTTGGGCGGGGTATAAATGTGATAATAAATAAATAAGAACAGTGCAGTGTCTGATTGAGGCAAGGCAAGTCTGGCAAAAGAATATCTTTTGTCAAGACTCTGCTCACTAGGGGTAAGCAACATCCAACCTATGAACCATCTCTGGTCTGCTGAATTTTGCCCTTGGCAAAATGTTTGCGCTGAGTGAGCCTTGGAAAAACAGCATAGAAGTGTTGTTTTTTTAAAGCAAGTAAACCAAAGTGCTACCATGTGACCAGCTCTTCTGGAAGACAAACGGGGGAAAGCTAGATGGGCCATATAAGTCATGTGGCCCTTTTGTTGTCACCCCCTTCCTATTGTTTATGGCAGCTGATGCGACTTGCACCTAGTTAAATATATTTGCTTGTGCGACTGCACACGGATGAGAATCAGTCTGCTGGAACTCCCCACTGCAAGCTGTTCTGAAGTTCACAGTGAAAACGTTTCCAGTTGTCTGAGTGAATGGTGTGTGGCAATGCTGAGGCAAACAGGAGGAGGCAGATGCTTTTGAAAAAGATGCATGCACAAGACAGCAGATTCTTGTTTCAAAGTGTACAGTTCAAAAGGCAGAAAACTCATTCGCTTGCATCAGAGCAGTTGCATAACTGCCAGAAACAGATGTAGAAGGAAGAGACAAGACAATTAAGCTTTTATATGCTTCTCTCTTCGTCTTTCTCAAAATCTCACCTAGAGGAAACGGAGTGCTTTGTTCAAGAGAGGAGAAGATGTGCTCTGAAAATTTGCATGCCTTGCTTTAGCAGTCAAAAGGAGCAATCAAAACCCAATGTGATAGAAAATGTCTGTTTTCCTCAATTATGCTATTAAGGGAATTAAGTGGCCACGTCATAGGAGGCACAGTGCTTTCACGGATCAGTAGCTGGCTAAAAGATGGGAGGAGGAAATGAGTAGGAGTAAATGGAGCATTTTTTAAAGAATAAATTCGCAAAGGTATGGTTGCTATTCTCATAATATAATAAAGCATGTGACACAAATACATTAACAAGAAGTATGCTTAAAACAAAACAAATGGAAGCTCATTGGCTGAGCTCCAAAGATCTACTTAGGCTCACAAAAGGGGCTTGTGGTAGCCCAGTAGATCCCCCCCACCTTTTATACAGCTACCTTCATGACATATCAGAATGTGCTTTTGAAACTCCCCTCAAAAGCAGTTTGCCATGCATTGTGAGAGGCAGCTGTATAAGAGAGAGAGAGAGAGAGAGAGAATCCAGGTCTAAAGACCTCTTCATTTCACAGAATTCGTTTCATGCTTCTTTGGATGCTGGCCACAGTAAATGGACTTATCAACGCATTGAGGTTTTTGCTGATTGTAAAGACATGAGACCACCCTGAGCCATTTTTGGAAGGGTGGTATATAAATCCAATCCAATCCAATCCAATCCAATCCAATCCAATCCAATCCATAAAATAAAATAAAATAAAATAAAATAAAATAAAATAAAATAAAATAAAATAAAATAAATAATATGTCCTTTGGCTGTGAGGTGAAATGAACATTGTTGTTTATTGGAAAATTAAATTAAAAACTTTTATTCTGGGGTTTTCATAATGATAGTTAACACTTCCATAGTAACAACATCATAGAATCAGACCTGCCCAGTGCCCACCCATAATGGCTTGGTCTCAACAACCGTCATGCAAAATGATGGTTGTAAGGAACTGAAATAGCTTTAACCTACAGGATGATGTCATTGTCCCCGTTGATGCTAATCCCCCTCCCCATTATTTCAGCTTGCTATTATATATTTCGAACATCATGCATTTACTTAGGAATGCCAGTGTTGGTATAACTGGGAGGTAATGCAAAATGGAACACAATAAAATGTTTGGAAAGTTAGGTCTGTTTCTACAAAGCAAGGCTGACTGATTTGGTGCTTCCTTATTCCTGATCATTCATCTCTTTTATGAACGATCCCAGTGTCTGCCTGCCCCTGGAGACTTGAACTGCCCATGTACTGTAGTCTGGGGCCACCTGCCGCATTTCCTAGCCAGCTCATTTCTGCACAGCACTCAGTGAAGCAGAGAAGATTAACTTTCTGAAAATGAAAAGGACAGATAGAAGAAGAGCTGCTTATCAAATATGCACATTTCAGATGGAACTTCACACTCAGTAGAAAGATGTTAGATTGCTGTTAGCTCTCTGGAGCGCTCCTGACAATGTGTTATCAGGTCATGTTTGCATGACAGTGGAAGCCCATGCAGGAAACATTAAGTCATATGACTTCTAAGACGGAATCAATCAAGTGAGCAGTACAGCTCCTGGAAACTAATTTCACCTTCATAAGGTCTGGTTATCTGTGTGGCAGACATGAGGTTTGTCAGCCCTATTTCAGTCTGACCAGGTTCAGTGCTGCATCGAGAATTTTAATGAGCCGATACTGTAATATGTATGAAAAATGACACTGAGATGAATTCATGAAAAAGCCAAGTCCCCATGAAATATGAACAATTACAGCAGGCTTCATCCCCCACTTAGCTCACATAAAATGCCCATTTAGAAAGCTTTTGTCTTGCTAATCATTTACAAGTTTGTGTGGCGCTTTTCATCACCTTTAGGCAGTGTGAAACATGAAATAAGTGTCACTCATTGAGAGTTAACTATCTTCTCATTAATTGCAAAGTTTCCTTTTTTTATTTTTAGCAGAGATAGTGACCACAGTGTTTTTCACGATACATTTATTTGGGCTTTGATTTATCCTAAAGGTGATCCTAAAGGACCCTCCAATTTTCTCCACTGAATTCTCAGCAAGAGAAATTGCGGGGTCAATTTTTGAATTTTGGGGGTGGGGTGGGGGAGGTAGGGGTGGAGAAATTCTGATGCCTTTCTTAGCCCATTTCCCCAACAGAAGCCCTCTTGGAATGGCAATGTGAGCCGGATTGGGTACTGTCCAAAGCCTTATTCAGACTTATGTTGTACCTGAGTTCAGATGCCTGGATGCATGTACATGTTTCTGCATGTTGGCCCTAGATAACTGAAAGACCATCTGCTCCAGAACGAGACTGCCCACTTTACAAGATCATCTAGAGGGGCCTTGCTCCACATGCTGACTCCTCAAATAGTAAGATAGTAGAGTATGCAAGTCAAGATTCTCTCTGTTGTCTATAGATCATGGAATATCATTCCAGTTGAAATTTGTACTCCTTGCTCTCTTCTGGCCTTTCTTAGGCAGCTAAAAACAGTACTGTTCACCTGAACCTTTGGGATTTAGCTAACAAGAGCCAGGTGGTTAAGCTCACTACTGTCAAGCCCTTGATTTCTCCTTTGACCATCTGTTGTTGTCATGATATTTTCTTTCTTTTAATTGTGATTTTATAGTTATTTTCAAACTTCACTGAGTCACCATACGATTGCTAGATGAAAGTTGGCACATTAAATGGAAATAATAAAAAATGTAAATGTGTCACCACCCTTGAAACTTTGCAAGAATCAATTTCTCACCCACCCTTGAAATTTCTCCTGTTTCATTTATCTCTCCTTGAACCTTGAAATTTCATCTCAATTACTTTTAGAGGAATTTTCAGCCACCTTTCTTCCATCACTCTAGCCCATAATTTGAATTGTGAAACCTTTGTTGTAAATTGCTATATTTATTTATTTTTATTTATTTGAAATATTTCTATACCGCCCAAAACTTGGGTCTCTGGGCGGTTTTCAGACATCAGCAAAAACTAGACCATAATTGGTATTTGTATCCAGTAACATTTTATTGGGGATTCTGTATTTTAAGTGGAGCATAGTAAGCTAGTAACCTGTTGTATAAGTCATGGCATAGATTTATAATTCAATAAAACCAGGACATTAGCCCTATTACATTTTACATGTGTGCAGATGTCCATACACATTTACATGTGTTTTGTTTGAATGACTGTATATGTGTCCATTTTGAAAATGAACCTGAGTATAGGTCCCCTCAAATGCAGACTATGGATAGGAAGTATATTGCTGAATGTACATTGAACATAATGTGTGAATAATTGTATATACATACAAATCTGAATACAGGAAGTCCCCAGGCTAAAAATGGATTCTGTACGAAAAGCTTGTTTGTAAGTCAAATGTTCATAACTTGGAACGTGTATACTTCCCAAGAGGGATAACTTGTTTGTATGTGCAGCTTGGTGACTTTATTAATGTAATGGGGCTATTCACACAGCCTACCAGGCAGGTGTGGGGAAGGCTTCAAAAGCCTTCCCTTCCCCCGGACAATCATCCTGTGCTTGGTGGGAGCACAGAGTGTGCTCCCACACAATCCGTGCTACTCTGTGCAGCACTAAGCAGGGCAGATCACTCTGAGTCCAGGACTCATTATCCTGGCCTCTGGGTATCCTACAGTGCACTGCACAACTGGGGGATTTCCCCAGGGGATTTCCGATTGGGGGATTTCCCTGCATGCCGACTGGGGGATTTCCCCAGGGGACAGATACTCTAGGCTCCTGTCTCTGTTTCAGCACAAGCTGCAAATGGCTCATGCTGTCACCTGATGCTGGCAGCTGGGTTCAGGGAATGTTTTCACCCTTAACCTCAGCTAAGAGCTGGGCTTCAGTGTTGGGTTTGGTGCAGCAGTACCACTGGTATCCTCGTGGATCCCAGAAGTTCTCACGGGCAGCCAAGCCCAGGCTTGGCTGCCTAAGCCTGGTGGGCATGGCTGCCCATGAGAGAACAGCCTCCATATGTTATGGAGCTTTGTTTGTAAATCCGTGTGTTTGTAACTCTGAGAGTGCCTGTATGCATACATTGTATATGGATGGTATGGGTATTGAATGCAAGATGTGAACAGGGCTTTTGATTCTTCGTATAAAGTTGTACCATAGGAGCATTAGCATGCTGTAAAACTATAACCTGTAAAGTGACTGCAACTAGATGGAAAACCCCATCTGACTCCAATTTTCCGAGTTCTGCAATCACTGGTCAAGCACACAGTGTAATTATACAGACTTAAGTGGTATTTTGTTCACTGTAGTAATTTAATTGTCGTTTCAGGTAAGCCACAAGCTAAGACTCATAGTTTGCTGTAATAAGGGCTTTCTGTTAACACTGATTGTTTTGGAAGCACAGTATGAAATGCCTTTCACCTGTCTGAGGGTATCAAATTTTATTTCAGAGTCTGCTCAGCAATTCAGCAACCACCTGTGATGCAACAGAAAGCTTTCATATCCTTTTAAGGAAGCCAATAATTTATTAGCTACTCCTCTTGTTTGGAGCTATCTGCTCTGCAGGTTCCTTGGAACAGGGCACTTTGCTCATAGCCTCTGCTGGTGGTACATCCTGCTTTCTCAAATGCAGCCATGTGTGGACAACAGGGACTACTTATGGCGACCACTTTGCTCCACTGATTTGTATACTACTACTTTGCATTTGTATTGCTTTCAGATGTTCCAAGCACTTCACATTGATTATCTTGTCATAGGCTTAGCCTTACAACAACCCTATAAGGTAAGTAAGTAAGTAAGAGTCCGCTGGGGAGCAGAGTCTATGAGAGAGTGGCTTGCTTGAGGCCACCTAGTGAGTTCATGAAAGAGAGGAGATTTTAACCAGAAGGTTCCTGATCCATGTCTATTAGCCACCATCCTACACCAGCTCAGTATGTAATGGCTCTGCTCTGGTTGGACCTGTGGGCTACCATGCATGGTCTGTTGCTTCACTTGGAGGCACAGCCAAAAACCAGCATGAGAGCCACTTGTCTTGATAATTTAAGGCAATCTCAAGGGGGCTGCTTGGGGAGGATCCTGTTTGGATTAAGCAAACTGACTTGATGACAACTTGATTCCCCCCCCCCCCAGGTGTTTGACTCATATGCACAATATCTGGTAACCAATCAAGAAGCACACAGACTTTGCAAGAAAATCTGGTTACTTAGGACTTTATTTGTCACTGTTTGGTGAGAGGAATTGTGTCTGTTTCCATTGAGACTTTTGGCTACATCCATTCTGCACATCTCAGCATTGATTTGAATGAGGTTACACGAGGGATGAATTTGGAGCTGTGGTTTCTGGTTCATGAAAATGAAAGGGAATCATTAAAATATATCTCACACAGGCTTATGATCATCTGTTATGCTTAATTAATTTTAAAATAGTGGAAATTAATCTGTTCCACATTTTTTTTAAAAAAGCCTCCTGATTCTCATTTTTGTAGATGATGGTAATTAGCCTTTGTAGAATGTTGCTGAGTATGAATTTCCAAAGCATTTTTGTTTTATCTGCAATGAAGAACCACTTCTTGCCTCTGTAGGTCCTTGTCCTGTACATTGTGCCTGGACAAATATTGCTCATAAAGAATCTCAGTGAGTACTTATAGAAGAAAGCACGGAAATCAAATCAATGTCTTTCAACAGATGCTCTAAAAGCTCGTTAATTGCTGGGGGTGGGGGAATTAAATTCTTCTCACCAAACAGTGACAAATAAAGTCCTAAGTAATTAGATTTACTGGGAAGGAGAGAGGGTTAACCCAGGTAGCTCTGGTTGTCTGGGGCAGCGGTAACCTTTCTGACCCAGCAGCTCTGATGTTGGGTTGCCCAGATTGGCTACCCAGGTTAAAATCTATTTAACTAGATTTAAATAGTGTCAGGCACTAGCAGAGCCCATCCTACCCCTTCTTATGGTCATCTGGGCTCCCTTGCCATTTTAAAATGTTCCCGGGAGCCAGCAGCCATGCTCTTTATAGAGTCCTAAGCTAGAAATGCCAAGCAGAGTTGAGCTGCTTCAGTTCAGAGGGCTGCCTCTCTGCTGTTCACGTGGTGCATTGTGGGATACTGGGGGACCCAGGCCAGGTTTATTGACATTCCTGGGGTGGGTGGGGTTGGGTCATCAGTGAAGCACAGGATGGGATGGTGCCCTGCCTTCAGCCCACCCCATTTGATTGTGTGCAGGAGCCCATTGACTTGTTCAAGGTTGCCCACCATGGCTAAACTGGAATTAGAATCCATATATCCCAAGGTAGAGGTGTGCACAAAACCAAAAAATTCAGTTTGGCTCAAATTGAACCAGACTCAAGCCAAACAAGGTCCAGTTCAATTTTGTGCACACTGAAGCCAGGCCAGGAAATTACTGGTAACAGGAAATCCAGGAAGGATTCCCCTTTACCAGTAAATTGGAGAGTAGGGGGATTCACTAACATGAGTTGGGGCAGAGGGGAGTGAATTTTTACCTTTAAAAGTGCCACCACCGGTGGCTTCGGCTGTGGCAGCTGTGGCCACAGAGGTGAGTGACAGTGATGACCCCCCCCTGCCCATTGGAGCAGGCAGGGTTGGTTCAGGTCCAGTTTGGGCCTCTGCACATGCATAGAGACAATTTTAGTGGCCTGCATGCATTCACAGAGGCCCAAACAGGGCTTGAACTGGGCCCAAACTGGCCCTGCCTGCTCTGGAGGGGGTGAGGAGTGGGGGGTTCCTCAGCCACTGATGCCCACCCATGTGGCCGCCGCCGTTGAAGCCAGAAGCAGCACTTTTAAAGGTAAAAATGCACTTCCCTTCCACCTCAACTCATTTTAGTGAAGCCACCTCTGCCCCCCTTTACTAGTAAAGGGGAATCCTTACCAGAATACTCTACCAGTAATTTTCAAGCTGGCTTGAACCAAAATGGGCCCAGTTTGGATCAAATTCAGGCTGAACTGGACCTGGTTTGATTCAACCTGAACCCTTCGAATCAAGTCAACCTGGTTTGGGTCGGGCCGGCTTGCACATCCCTATCCCAAGGTACAGAGTGAATACCATCAGATTTTACAAAGGTTCATCAAAGGCTTTATGTATTTTAGTAAAGGAGCAACTGGGTATGTTTTGTTTTTCCATTCCTTACGTGTTTCTCTCTTTCCCCCCATCCTCTCTGCCTTCATCTCTTGGCAGTAATTCTGTGACATGATATATTTTCTGGCAGCTCTGCTAACTATGTCCATGCATTACTTTACACCTTACAAAACTGTAAATGTAATCCAATACCAGGCTGTTGGAAGGAGATCTGAATGTGGGATACTGCAAATCAGAGGTGTGGTAGGGAGAGATGAGTGTGTGCAGTAGATAACTGTACTTGATTAACTAGATTTAAATAGTGTTGGACGAATTTGCCAGGTGAAAATAAAAATTGTCAGTTCAGTTTAATTTCATGGTGAATCAAACAAGGAAATTAGATTCTGCTACTCTGTTAGTTTGACATCTACAGCAAGTGACAATTAAGAGACGATGAGAGAGAACAACTATTTATGTGAAAACTCTAGTCAGGCAACTTTTATTTACCCTTGCTTTGTGGAACAATCTGACAGAACAGCATTATAGATAGAATGGCCAACAGTTTATACCAATGCTCTTTAGGTGTATGCATAAAGGTGGGGACTAGGATATAGGGTAATTAATTTTCTTTCTGACAGTATGCTGTGGTCAGATGTAGAAGAACATTGCCAGGTGCGTAGTTGTTGCGTGAGGATTTTGTGGAATTTAGAGAGATGCAGATTTAGAATCAAACCTGTGTGTTGCAGGAGCTAAGTGGGTTGAATTAAGGCAATAAAAGACAATTACACGTCCTGCTCCAAGAGGCGATTTGACCGTATAACCAGTGAAGGCTGGGGGCACTATGAAATGTGTCTTTCAACTGAAGCCTGGTCATTCAGATGTAGCCTTAATTTTCTTCATTAGCCTTGGAAGAAAGAAAGCATTATGTGAGAAATCAAAACACAAGCCCATTTTAAAACATAGTCACAAAGGCCAAATTCAAATTAACTGAACTTCACACCCAAATTAAGGATCAAAGAGCATGAAAAATCAAGCAGAACTGAGGCATGAAATGGTTATGTAGCTGTTTTTTGCTTGAGTCCTTAGGCAATGAAGTTTGTGGTAGGGAAGCTTCCTCACAAGAAATGGGAGGGGGGTGGAAATCACACCAGGAAATTATTTCCCACCTTTACTTTGCTGCTTCAGACAGAAATGTATTGTATTTTTGTTTGGGAGCTGTGAGGGAAATCATCAAGTATAACGCTAGGATGTTGCATAGGTGGGAGGGAATAAGCCCACAAGACAGAAAATGTTATTTGGGCATTGTACAAGTGGTTAAAGGAATGGGAGGCCAGAACATTGGCAAAGGTTCTTCCTTTGTTAAAAGACTTTCAAAATTAAACTGTATTTTCCAGGCCAATCATTTTTTTAGTTCCCCACTCTGCCAAGTATATAGACAATGGACCTGTCTTGATCAAGAAGTGATATATAAAATGTAGTAATAGTAGTAGTTGACGGAACATGGTGAAACAGACTGGCTCTAGATCGGCAAAGGAGTAAGACAAGGCTGTATACTTTCTCCTTCTTTATTCAGCTTATATGCTGAAATATACTGAGAGAAGCTGAATTGGAAGAAGATGGTTTTAAAGTTGGAAGAAGAAACATCAATAATCTGCACTACACTGATGACACCACTCTGATAGCTGAGACTGCGGATGATCTGCAAACTCTAGTAATGAAAGTCAAGGAGCACAGTGATAAAATGGGACTACAACTAAATGTAGAGAAGACTAAACTAATGGCATCAGGTACAGCAACCAGCCTCAGAATTGATAATGAAGACATTGAAGTGGTGGATAGCTTCTGCCTTTTAGGATCGACCAGCAACAGTAAAGGATCCAGCAGTCAAGAAATAGACTGCAGACTAGCACTTGGTAGGGTTGCAATGAAGGCCTTGGAAAGGATATTTATTTATTTTTATTTGGATGAGAGGTAACAAACTGAGACTGAATCCAGCAGAGGCGTAACTATAGGGGGGGGCAGGGGGGGCATGTGCCCCGGGCGCCATATTTTCTGGTCACGTGGGGGGCGCCGCCATGACAAAAAAAAGTTTTTTAATTTTTTTTTAAAAAAAATTGTTAATACAAATGTTTCCTGCTCAGTGCAGCAGCGCTGCAGCAGTCAAGGGAGCGCATCAGCGCCCCCTCCCTCACGAGTGGTCCCTTCTGCTCTGCCCGCGCCCCCCCCATTGCTTTGCTGGTGCCTGGCGGCCAGTCAGTGGCCTGGCTTGGCGGCGGCGGCGGGCGCTTGTGAGGAAAAACCTAAGTATAATGTAGTATGTTGGGTGGGCAGGGGGGCACCATTTCAGTGCTTGCCCTGGGCGCCGTTTTCCCTAGTTACGCCTCTGGAATCCAGATAAGATGGAGGTACTTATCGTGCAGGGTCGGAACTTGGGAGATGATTTTGATCTGCCTGTTCTGGATGGGGTCCACACTTCCCCAAAAAGAACAGGTATGCAGTTTGGGGGTGCTTCTGAACACAAAACTCTCCCTGGTGTCCCAGGCTGAGGTCATGGCCAGAGCTGCCTTTTATCAGCTTCAGTTGATATGCCACCTGCGAACACTAGTACATCTGCTGGTCACCTCTAGACTTGACTACTGCAATGAACTCTATTTGGGGCTGCCTTTGTACGTAGTCTGGAAACTGCAGTTAGTCCAGAATGCAGCAGCCAGGTTGGTCTCTGGGTCATCTTGGAGAGACCATATCACTCCTATTTTAAAGATCTACACTGGCTGCTAATAAGTTTCTGGACAAAGTACAAGGTTTTGATTATAACCTATAAAGCCCTAAACAGTTTGGGCCCTGGGTATTTAAGAGAACATTTTCTTTGCTATGAACCACACTGCCCATTGAGATCATCTGGAGAGGTTCATCTTCAGTGGCCACCAACTCATCTGGTGGCTACTCGTGGACAGGCCTTCTCCACTGCTGCCCCAAGGCTTTGGAACACACTTCCTGCTGAAATAACAACCTCTCCATCTCTTACAACTTTTAAAAGGGCAGTCAAGACACATGTGTTCACCAGGCTTTTAATTAGATATTGTTTTAATTGTGTTTTAATAGTTTTAAGTTTTAAAAATTTAATTGTTGAAATGTGTCAATCATTTCAACAATTGTTAAAAGTGTTTTGTAAACCACCCAGAGAACTTGTGTTTTTATTGTTAAATTTATATACCGCCTTTCATTAAAAACAATCCCAAGGCGGTTCACACAGAAAAATTAAAATAAGACTATAAGAATTACACAATTAAAATATTAAACTAAAATATAAAAACAGAGATCTAATTAAAAAAAATTAACAATACATGTATAAAATATGCATAACTAAATAAAAAATTTAGATGCCATGATGTGTCTGTACCTTCAAAGATTAGTATTATTCAGACAATGGTTTTCCCTGTGACACTATATGGATGCAAAAGCTGGACTTTGAAGAAGCAAGATGGAAAAAGTATTGATGCTTTTGAACTTTGGTGCTGGAGAAGACTTTTGAAGATACCATGGACAGCCAGGAAAACAAAGAAACGGTCATAGAACAAAACAATCCAGAATTTTCACTTAAGGCACAAATGATCAGGCTCAAACTTTCATACTTCAGACACATTATGTGAAAACCCATCTCCCTTGAGAAGTCCATAATACTGGGAAAAGCTGAAGGAAAGAGAAAAAGAGGACGACCAGCAGCAAGGTAGATGGACTCTATTATGACAGCAATGAATGCACCACTGAAAGACCTTAAAGGCCATGTTGAAGACAGATCATCCTGGAGAGAATCTATCTGTGTGGTTGCTAAGAGTCGACAGCGACTTGACGGCACTCACTCAACCAATCAGTCAATCGTAGTAGTAGTAGTAAATATTAAATGATCAAAAAATCCTTTTGATTTGAGATGAGGGTGCTTACGATTTTCAACTGTACTTTTGAAAGTGTAGAAATTGCTAGTTATGGCCCTCACCTTAATTTTCACAGCATTTCAGCAATAAAGACTTTTGTACAGTCTCATATTATGCTAGCTTTACAATTTATTTATTTATTCACATTTCTGTTCTGCCTAAATTGGCAATCTCAAAGTGGTTTAAAAGCTTTAAAATAGTTTAAAACAACTAAAACAATTTAACATCTTCCTGGTTAAAGGTAAGCACAAGCTAAAATTGAAACTAAAAACAGTTACATAAAAGAACCAAAAACCTGATTTAAAAGATGCACCTTGAAGGCCCACAATCAGCACACACACGTCAGCAGGAAGTGTGTTCCAAAGCGCAGGGGCAGCTACAGAGAAAGCGCAACTCTGAGTTGCTGCCAAATGGGTTAGAGGCAACTGGAAGTGGACTTCCCCAGATGACTTCAATGAGTGGTGGGAACTGTGCAGATTAGAAGAAGGAGCTCTCTTAAGGAACCTGGGCCTAAGCTGTTCAAAGCTTTATTGATATTAACCAGCACCTTGTATTTCACACAGAAACGTATTAGCAACCAGTGTAATGTCTTCAAAATGGGAGTAATGTGGTCTCTCTGAGTCACCCTGCAGACCAACATGACTGCCACATGTTGTACTAACTGCAGTTTCTGAACTACACATACGGGCAGCCCTATATAGAGCACATTATAGAAGTCTATCTTGGAGGTACTAACAAGCAGAGGTACTAACATGCAGGTAGTAGTACTAGTACAAGTACTAGGTAACAGAGGTACTAACATGGAGGTACTAACATGCAGAACACACACTCTTACCCCCGGACCTTGGGGCACCGGTCCGTGGCCTCCTTGGTTGGGGGGGCTCCAAATGTTGGGGGAACTCCTGCCACTACCCCATGCCCGCCCCACCGCTGCCCCGCACCCGTCACACCATGCAGACTTTTGCCATAATTGCAGCTGCCATGTGTATGGCTGGGGATGGGGGTGAGCCAAGCCGAATAGGCCTCCCCCCCATGTGGTGGCAGTGGTGGTGGGCAGAGCAGCCACTGGGCCTGTCCATCTAGCCCAGTATTTCTTGAGAACTGCAAGGCACTCCAGCGCACCTGCACAGTAGGAATCAAGCGATGCAAGCCTGTGACATCTTTTGGGGGAAAAAACTTTTAAAAACCTAAAAAATTAAAGGGGGGGGGCCATGGTGGTGGTGGGCTCATGGTGGTGGTGGGCCCTCCAAAGCCCTTCATTCGTTCATT
Organism: Hemicordylus capensis; assembly: GCF_027244095.1. NCBI lineage: Eukaryota > Metazoa > Chordata > Lepidosauria > Squamata > Cordylidae > Hemicordylus > Hemicordylus capensis. Next base: position 99,724,965 of record NC_069658.1, read on the forward strand.
CATTCAGGTCCAGGCACCAAAATTACCTAGGTGCACCAGTGCTAACTGTTTTAAGGTCATTCACTACCAGAAATGAATGCAGTTGGAATAGCAGCCAAAGCTGGTAAAAAGCACCTCTGGCCATTATCTCAATCTGGGAAACCAGATAGAGGCTTGTATCTAGAAGTAATTCCAAACTGCATGTGAAAAACAGCCTTTTAGAGATCAATTTTCAACCTGCCGGATCTAGCTCTTTTCTCAATCCATCTGCAGGAACATGTCACATACGTGCTCTGAGGTGGATTGAATGGATGGCTTTGATTTTATAACTGATAGCATGTGCAGGTCTTATAAAGATGAAATACAGTTTTTATACCTCACATATGCACCTCACTGTGGCTGCCTTTGGCCATAATGGCAAACCATGGGTCTGACGGACCTTCAATTCCCCTGGCGCACTCCCAGATGATTGCAATCTGCTGTCTAGGAGCCAGCAAATGACAAGAACTTCCTCCTTCACATGAAGGAAAGCCACAGCACCCAACAGAGTAAGAGAAAGGAAGGAGATTCCAACCCTTTACTCTGGTTTGTGCAGCTTGCTTCACAAACACATTGCAGAATTCCACCAATCTTTTGTTTTTACTTTGGACATTTCTAACACAAACATCCTTATAAAGGACTTTAAAAACTATTCCAATACACAAGAAAATGCATAAAGCTCTCATCCAGGAATATTAATTAGCAGTTGGAAAACTATTTAGTTCAAGCATCACATAATGCCATGGTTCATTACTTGCTTATATGCTGTCCCCACAATGCCAGTAGTTACATGCAGATAACCTAAATGACTTCATAAACACAGGAACACACGCTGTTAAGCATTGATTAATTCCTGCAAGACCATGTGATGCTCTGTAATTTTTTAATGGTGCCAGAGTGATAGATGGTAGAGTACGTACTTTGACTAGCTCAGCAAAATGCTTTAGGGAAGTATCAGGGATATATCTCCTTGGAGCACACTATCGGGACTTAAATCACCTTGGAGACAACAAGAAGAAAAAGCTCCTTCCACCCAGGAAACTGTGTGTTCAACTGCTCAGAAATACATTTTAAAAAACGTATTGTATCTTTCCTCTTAAGGATGTATCCGTTGGTTTTATGTTAGTCACATGCTTGTATTCAGCAAAGGAAAACAGGATAAATCTTCCTTCACAGAATAACATGAGCATTTAGAAAAGATCACACTTCTTTTTCTTTCTCTTCTTCACAAGACTTACATTGCCTTTTACGTTTGTCGTGATTTTTTTTCATTGGAAAATGAGCCTCTTTTGAGGATGCAAACTAGAGATGTGCAAGAATTGGTTTTTGCTATTCAATTTGAACTCGAATCGAATCGCAAACACTTGAATTGATGCATCGAAACAGCTGGCCACTGACGGCCATTTTGATGAATCAGCTCGAGAAATGTGAGTGATTCAACCATAGAGAACAATGGAAAAAATGAATCAACCATATTGCCCCATTGGTAGGTCCTAGGGACACAACAGTGGGTTGGGTGGTAGGGCATGATGGGTGCTACCTACCACCCCACCCAGAAAAGGAATGGGCAAGGAATGGGATTTCATTTTTTTAACCGTTCCCTCCCCAAACCCCCATAGGGTTCTGTATGCAACAGAAGTCTCTCCCAACACAAAACACCAGATTTTGCCAAGCATGCAGTCTAAAAATGGCCAAAAAAGAATCACTAACCCAGAATCTACTGCTAGTCACAGTGCCTGTTCTGCAGTAACATCATTGGCACAAGTTGCTCTCTCACACACAACTATGATTCCTTACTTCAGCATTGCAACAGCTGGCACAGCAGCACCCTTAGCAGCCAACAAGCATAGCCATAAGCACAACTAGAAGTCTTCAGACACATTTTGTCTGAGTACACCCTGAAATGCAAAATGCAGAGCAGACCAGAGCACTGAGTGAACCACACACGGTGCTCATCACAGCAACCACCAAGAAAATATCACACACTGTTTATTTCTCACCACAACACCATCTCACAAACAGATCAAAACACAACTCAAGGAAGGAAGGAAGGAAGGAAGGCACCCAAGTTCTGCCTTTCTCAATCTGAGATCCAGCAAAACCAGATAGTTAACGGCAAGCAATAGCACAGCAAGCATATTAATTATTCAGTGCTGAGAAAACCACAAAACCAAACCTTCCTTCCATCCTGCCTGCCTGCCACAGAGAGACAGGAGGACAGAACAGTCCTGGCCTGATGGACCAATGCTCTAAAAAGAAAAGAAAATGTTTCTAGACTCTTACCATGAGAAGAACCCTTCTTTCTTCTTTTCTTCTCCAACGTAACTGTATATCCTTGCCTGCCTGCCTGCCTGCCTGCCTGTGTCTGAATAACACCATGGCCTCAGATTGGTCCTGGGCCCCAGCTGAAAGCCTTACACATCGGTCAGGACACCAGTCCATATCTCATAATCAGCCATGGCAGTGGTACATGTGTGTGTGTAAGCAGCACTAACAAGCAGATTGTGACACATCTGGATTCAGGGTTGGCCAGTGTGGGGCGAGCTGTCAGTGGTGTTGCAGTGGGTGGGGGTGACCATGAACCATCCTCCCCATGGTCAGTTTAAGATAGCCCAGGAGGGGGACGTTGGCCTTCAGGAAGACCAGCTGCTCCACCATATCAGCATCCAAGCATGAGCAATGGGAGGTCACCATGCCCCTGGCCATGGAGAACACCCTCTCACTCTGGACACTGGTTGGTGGACATGAGAGGAACTGTCCAGCAACTGCTGCCAAGTGCAGCCAGACTTGGGGAATTGGGCCCAAAACTGGATTGGCTCCATCTCCTCCCATACCCCTGGCAGGGTGCCAAGGAATCCCTCCATGAACCACAGGGTGGAACACAGATGTTGAATTGCTGGCTCACTCGGCCTTGCCAGGGATAGCACACTGCTGGACCTGGAAACAACTGAAATGACTTACACCTGCTCCTGCTCAGGTGTGGGGTCGGTTGCAATGCCAAGAAGGATTGGGGAGGATGGAGAGAGCATACTCACTGAGTTAGCAGACAATGACACCTCCTCCACCACTGCCAGAGGAAGAAGAACTTTTTCCCTGACAGGGGAGGCCCCTCCTTGTACTTCTAGCTCACCTGCTACAGGCAGCTGCACTATGGACCAGGCTCCTCCAGATAGATCAGCGGTGCTGCAAATGAAAATGATTTTTTTTTAAAAAAAAATAGAGAGAACCAGGTAAGCCCAGCAGGCGCTCTCTCTCTCTCCCTCCCTCCCCCAATTCATTGAGTTAGGCAGGCTGGCCGGCAGGCCAAGACCACCACCAACACCAGTCTCTGCTCTCTCTGCTGCAGTTTCTCTTTGATCTTTCTCTCTTGAGGCACAAGTAACCCCTTAAACAGATTTTGAAACCATCCTTTGGTCTCCCCACTCCCTGCTCACTCCCCTCAGCCAATGGGGGCACAGCCCATGCCAATACTTGATTTCAATGACAACAAGCCAACCAAGAAGCTAGGAGATCTCAAGCCAATTGGAAGCCAATGCCAGCAAACCAATCAGCAAGGGAAAAACAATCAACAAGGGGAAAATGGAGACAAAATGGTGGCCACAACTTGAATCAATTGGAGCTTGAACTGGGGGTGATTTGATTCAACCTTGAATTAGGCCCTTGATTTTTGGGGTGATTCAGTTCACACTTGAATTACTCAAATCATCATGATTCAAGCTCAAACTGATTCAAGTAGACTCGAATGGCACATCTCTAATACAAACCAATAGCCAGTTCCAACAAGAGGAAAGTGTGAATGGAATGCATTAAGAAAACAAAGTATGTTACTATAGCAATCTGAATTATTCAGTGATATCAGCTGGAATAGACTGACTAAAATATATGGCTTCGGTAAATAGGCCTAAGCGTTAGATAAAAAATGTATTGAGGATAGGCTCTCAGTGTATATAGTAGCATATCTCAATTGTTACTGGTCAAATTTTGTTCTATAACATGCTGAAGTTCCTACTGTACTCTAAAAACCCCCCCTGCTTATTGTGAATGAACTTTTAAACCGATTTATCTAATTTGAGTACAGAAGTAAATTGAGAGCCTTTATAGAACTCAAGTCTTTCTTCTATCAGCCCCATCCACTCGTTATGAAAATCCTGTTCTGCACATTTTCTGTATACCACTCGTATACAGAATTTTCAAGACCTAAGAGACAAATAGTACCAAAGTAATTCACTGCATTAAATGCTGAACTCCTTATTGCAGGAATAAGTTTATCAGCTGGGTCTATACTCCTTATGAAGTGCCATGGATATGTACTATATTCATAGGAACATGACTCAGTCCATATAATTCAGTAGTGTCTGTAGTGACTGACAGTGGCTCTCTTGGACTTCAGGCAGGGTTTTTGTGACCTAGAGATGCCAAGGATAGAATCTGGGCCTTTCACATGCAATGGTTCCATCTCCATTCTGTGTTCTTTGTTTATTCTTGTCTTTATTTTGTTTCATCCCTTTTTACTACAGAAAATTGATGGAGTGGGGAGTCCAACAAAAAAAAAGACAAAAAAAAAGAGGATTCACATTTAATAGCTCAAAATCAAAATCTATTTAATGCTTCTATCTCTCTGTATATAATCCTACTGGGTGTGCCTTTAGAATGTGCATCCTGGTGGCCAGCTGATTGCCTGGGCGGCGGAGGCGCTGGATTGGCTGGGTGGTAGGAGCTTGCGCGCAGCAGGACTCAGGAGGCCATTGAGCTGCTGCTGGGGAAAATGGCAGCGGGCGGCGGGCAGTGGGCCAGCGACGGGACAGGCCGCAGCGAGGAGGAGGCGGAGGCGGCAGCAGGCCCTGTGCAGCCAGCGGGGTCAGGAGGCGACTAGGCTGCCAGAAAGAGGAGGAGGCAGCAGGAGGAGTGAACGGGCCAGCAAGCCGTCCAGAAACCACAAGCAGGGAGCGGGGAGGAGAGGCAGGCATCAGAGACGCCCGGGGGAAGAGTTAGGGATAAGGGGCTGAAGTGGGGGGAAGTCAGGGAGAACTAGGGGCGCAGATGCTATGTGCCCGGTCAGCTAGTTTTAAAATATTACCTGTCAGCCTTTAAATGTGAACTCATGGGGGGGGGAATTGAAAAGATGGAAAAGGAACAGAGCAAGATGTTAATCTCTGTTCACCGCTCTATCCTTTCAGCCTCCACCCATGCCCCTAAGGAGATCCAAGCATGGAAGCAGGCAAATACACACCCTGTTATAAAGGATGCACATTTGGATACACATCCAGATGTTCATTCTGTTGAAAGCAATGCATTGTGTATAGACATTGGCAAATTGGATGCACATTCACATGTGCTGCTTCCAGTCAGATTCAGTTATAGAGAGATATGCTCGGAAGCCTCCTTCCCGCAGAGGCTCTTTGTAGTTGCATATGGGCAACTGACTCCATGCAGCTGGTTTTGGTGAAAGCTGTTATAGCTTCTCTACTCAGCAGGAAGTGCTAAGCAGAGGAGTTGGACTCACTCCAAAGGACCAAGTCAAAAGCTAGAGCCCCTTTGCTCCAACCAGTTGTTTCCTGCTTGGAGAGCAGGCTGGTTGAATTGGCCGTAAAGCAGAGCCTTAGAAGATCACCACCCTCTTGAGCAAAGGGGTTTGTGGTGGTCTTCACCTGGTCCCTGCTGCCATCTTGTTCCCCAGCCAAGAAACACCTGGCTTGAGCAAAGGGCTCTAGAAGTTTTCCTTGACTCAGTCCCTTGGAGCCTCAGTTGTCCCTTTCCTCCAGTCAGGAAGCACTTGGTTTAGCAGAGTTGCCAGCACCTTTGATGGCAGTCTTTGGAAGTGAAAAAGGGAGATTGCTCCCAAAGTCTTTCCCAAAGTCATCATGGTGGCTCACCTTTGTTGTGAACCAAGCCTGATTTGTATACTAGATATTATCCAGAGCTAGCATATGAATTTAGGCTGGCTTCACCAGTGCCACAAAGTGACCAGTTCTTTTATATGGTGACCATGTATAGTCTGGGGGCAAAGGTAGAAAGAAGATAAAAAATGATCCTAAATGATTCAGTGGGCTTTACTTAATATAAAGGAATAACAGCATCAATCTAATCTGAGCAGAAAACAGAGCAATCAATCAGTACTACTAAAAATATTTCAATCATTGCTAGCAACAACATTAACCCAATGTTCCTAACTCTCATATGTGTGTGTATTAAATCTTCCTAGAGCCTAACATAATTCAGATATAGATGGAAAAGGGGGGGATAAGGAAGGTTGAGGAATGGCATGGTTTGGGAGATCAGGAATTAGTAGAGGGAAGAGAAGAAGGGGGGAGGATGGAGGGATCCGAGGCTTGTGGAAGCAGCATATTACCAGTGTCAGAGGCTTGAGAGCAGTGAGGCTTCAGCTGAAGAAGAGTTGCAGGAGCTGCAGAACAGGAGCTTGGGAGCAATGCAAGCTTCTAGAAGTCAAGCAGGCTGGTGGTAGTTTGCTCAGAGCGAGGTGGAGAGTGAGAGCACCATGGCTGGGAAAGTCACAGACAGTTCCTGTCCATGGAAAGAGTTTCTGCTTGTTGCCCCATGGGTTTAGCAGCAAACTCTGGGATGACTCTTGAGCAAATATTGCTTGTTAGGCAAAGATTGCTGACTGCCATGTGCAGAGACTCCCTTCTTATAGTGGTTCCATCCTTTGATGTCTATTTGAGTCCCCCGGATCACAAAAGTTGTTCATTCCTGTTATCCTCTGGATATTGTCTTTTAATTATTGATATTAGTTCAGGATATTAGCTCAGTCCAGGGAGATTTCAATCCCATCTTCTGTTTGCTGCTATTCTGGGGAAGAGACTGTTCTATTTTGCCCAAAGCGAATCTGCATCTCTGAGCTGCAAATGGGCATCTTTTCTTGTCCTCAGATTTCTGGCGCCTGGTCCCAAAAGGTGTTAAAAGGTGTTAATAAAAGAAGAATTAAATCTATAGATGTTTTCTTTGTGTGCATCTACCTAGAGTGGAATTTCTATAGACAGCAATTGGGTATCCCCTTTGGGCATAGCTGAGCAATCATTGACAAGGATTAACATAGACTTTTGCAGGAGGAAATGGAGCTCAGCTCCTCACCACAGACATTATCTGATAGTAAGTTAAATTTTAGCATTTGGATAGCTCCAGCCTGGCCTTTGTGTTTCTTTTGAGTACCCATTTCACAATACAATGCTGGATTGCCTCTTCCTTCACAGAGCAGTTAGCAGAGGCAGTCATGAGACCTAGGTGTCAGTTCACCTTGAGTTCAGGCATTAATTGCTTCCTTAATAAAATTGAATCAGACACAGGCCTGAATTCTGCACAATTCTGAGTAGGCAATTCTGGGTTTAATGTTGGGGTCAGGGTGTCCCCAGCACCTTTAAAAGTTGTCTTCATCCTTGGAGTTCAAGGAACTGAAGCACAGAATATTGAGACTGAGGGGAGGTGTTGGTTAATGAGCCCAGTTCTATTTCCCTCTGGGTCCTTTAAATTATATTTCAAGACCTTTGGGAAGGAGAAGGAAGCTCTCTTGGGAAGGGTGGTGCGGGGGATGCTCCGGCAGCTCTGCGGCAGCTACTACTTAGGGATGTGCGAATTGATTCGGATACAAATCGATTTGTACTCGAATCTAGCTGATTCGGGTGATTCGGAGACAAAACGAATCACCCCGTGGTCCATTGGCTAGATTCGGGTACAAATCAAATCGCGGCTGATTTGATTCGAATCGATTCGGGTTTCGGATCTGTCCTATTAATTTCCCCAGATTCCCAGCTTTCATTTAAAAAAAAGCTAAGCTCTTGAGTTATGGAGCAAAATGTGTGGTCACAATTTTTCAAGTGTTCGGATTCTTTGGTGTATAATAACTTTCACTCAATGAATCCTTATGAGGATTCATTACACACCTTCATTTCTTCTATTCATTTTGACTGTCTTTTAGACAGTGCCAATTGTCAACTGCCATGTGCCAACTACACCCCACTCCCATCCACAAGGCAGTGAGGTACTACTCAGTTTAAGTTAAGTGCCTAATGGGTAGGATTTTTTCAAAATGTGATTAAACTGTTTTGATAATTGTTTATGAAGGCTTGTTAGGTGTTTAAGCCAAAAGCCATGCAGTTCATCATCGCCTGGAGCAGTCCAATTTTTAATTTTCTTTGCTCTTTCACTTATTAATTCTGGTGTTATTATTAGATCTTGCATTTGTTGGTTACATTTTTCGACCTCTTTCATCCAGTCTGCTTTTTTATTATAATCTATTGGATTGTCCCATAATTTCTCCCAGAATTGCACTGTTTCTTCTTTATTTGGTGTTTCTATGTTTCTTGCAGGTTCTCCTTCTATGCTTTGGTAGAAACGTCTCTGATTCGACTGGAATTGGAGATTCTGCCTGTGTTGTGTAATTCTGGTTTCATATCTGCTAATCTTCTTTGACACTGCTGTTATTTGCTGCTTTATTTTTTCCAGGACTTCTCTAATTTTCCTTGAATCTAGGTGGTATTTTTGGATCAAATACTGTTTGGTGTTTTCATTCTTCAGCTTCTTGTCTTTCATATCTTTCAATTTACTAGCATCTGATCTAAGCCTGGAGATTTTATTTTCTAATCTAATCTTCCATTTAGGTGATGTACTACTTTCTTTTTTTACAGGTCCACTGATCTTATATCCGAGCTCTTGTGTTGTTATTGTTGCTGTACTGTACATTAGTTGATTTGTTTCTTGCAAAATTTTGGTTGTTATTTCTGCAAGTGCAGCATTGACATCTTTTAATGCCTGAGCAAGTTGTTTTTTGGCAACTGTTTTTAGAGCTGGAAGTCAAACCCTGGCGGTTGTTTGGTTCATGTGCTCAGTTATTTTTTGCTTTAGTTCTTGTTGCTTTTCTGTTAAATGGCATTTGGGTTTTTGAGGTGAAGGCAAAAGGGAGGTTGCCTGGTTTTGATTTTGAAACAGTTCAGCAACAGTGGCACCCTCTATTTCCAACACTTCCTCCACCTCCACCTGAGCAACTGCTTCAGTTGGTGGTAATTCTTCTTCCATATCTTGACCTGTGTTGCTCTTTGCAGTTCTTCCAGCTCAGCTTCTTTGAATACTTTATTTCTTATTATGAATCTTCCCTGGTCTGTAGCCTTTGTTCTCTGATTTCTGTATCTGGATGCTTCTCTTTCCAAATTTGGTACATTCTTTCTAAATAACCTCTTCTAGTTGGACTAGACTTGTAATAGCAGATCATTATTTCTTTGTTTGCATTTTTCGTAAATTTTTTCCGGTGAAGCGACATTTCTTCCACTAACTTTGCTGTCTCCAGCCCTGGTTGCTCAACTGAAGATCCTGAGTCCTGTTGCCCACTTGCCACCAGATGTCCAGGGACTCCAGCACCTGGCGCGGTCCTTGTTGACCCGGGTGACGACCGATCCGGTATAGATTTATTAAAGTTACATCTCACCATATTGTTGATGGGAGAGGCACTCTTTGTCTGGCTCCTCTGGTGAGACCTGTCCAGTATGGTCGTACCTCTGGCATAGCTCTCACCTTCCTCAGAGCACACAAGCCCCACAACCATGCCAAGGTAGTGCCTCACTGGGGGATATTATTATTATTATTATTATTATTATTATTATTATTATTTCGATTTCTATACCGCCCTTCCAAAAATGGCTCAGGGTGGTTTACACAGAGAAATAACAAACAAATAAGATGGCTCCCTGTCCCCAAAGCGCTCACATTCTAAAATGAAACATAAGATAGACACCAGCAACAGTCACTGGAAGTAGTGTGCTGGGGGTGGATAGGGCCAGATACTCTCCGCCTGCTAAATAAAGAGAATCACCACGGTAAAAGGTGCCTCTTTGCCCAGTTAGCAGGGGCTGATAAACATATATGTTTGTTTGTAATAAACAAAACAAACAAACATAAATTCATTCATTCATTCATTTGATTTCTATACCGCCCTTCCAAAAATGGCTCAGGGCATTTTACACAGATAAATAATAACTAAAGAAAGAAAGAAAGAAAGAAAGAAAGAAAGAAAGAAAGAAAGAAAGAAAGAAAGAAAGCTCCCTGTCCTCAAAGGGTTCACAATCTAAAAGAAACATAAGATATACACCAGTAACAGTCACTTGAGGTACTGTGCTGGGGTGGATAGGGCCAGTTACTCTTCCCCTGCTAAATAAAAGTGCCTCTTTGCCAAATCAGCAAGGATTAAATTAAATAATAGGCATTTCTGAGGCCAATTCTCTTCACCCACCAGCCTAACACACGTCTTCACTTGAGGGCATGCATTCTCAGAAGCTCCCAGAGGTATTCTGCCCCACAATTAAAGACATCAGGGTTGGAGACTGTCCTTCTGATTGTATATGTGCTCCCACATCAATTTCCCCCCTGTCTATGAGGAGACGCTCAACTGTCTAACTCCCAAATCTGACATACTGAGACAACATGAGAACAGTGTACACTTGCAGGCCCCAGCCGTCATCATGAACCCTTTGTCATGAACTCTAGTGCCTATTATGATCATCTGGAAAGGTTTGGTTATGGTTGCCATTGGCTTGTTTGGTGGTGATTTAGGACCAGGCCTGCTCTGTGGCTGCCCCGGGTCTCTGGAATGTGCCCCCTGTCAAAATAAAAACTTCTCCATCTCTGGCTGCTTTTAAAAATGATTCTCAAGGAGTACCTGTTTTCTCAGGCTTTTAGTCACAATTAATTTTTTTTATGTCTGTTGTATTTTAAATTGTGTACACCTAGGGATATACATATCAGGCAGTATATAAATATGAGAAATAAAGAAACAAACTTGAGGGAGCTAGACAACTGTTTAAAAATACGTGTTCCTGCATGTCTTGGAGATCTTCCCAGCATGCAGAAATACACTCTGATTCTGATTCTTTGGGCCTGTTTGGACCACTGCAGAATCTGTAATATGGGTACCCACATAGCAGTAATGAGAAATAAAAATAACCACTTGCCACCATTCAATCCCTTTGCTATACACTGAGCATGCCAAAGGTCTAGAATGCTGGTAACTAACCTGAAGGAGGGAGGGAGGGAGGCAATACATGAAAGATACAATGCCTCCCTCTCCCAGTCTAGCAACATAGGAAGCTGCCATAGACTGAGTCAGACCATTGGTCTATCTAGCTCAGTATGGTCTTCACAGACTGGCAGCGGCTTCTCCAAGGTTGCAGGCAGGAATCTCTTTCAGCCCTGTCTTGAAGAAGCCAGGGAGGGAACTTGGAACCTTCTGCTCTTCCCAGAGTAGCTCCATCCCCTGAGGAGAATATTGCAGTGCTCACACTTCTAGTCTCCCATTCATATGCAACCCATTTCAGTAAAGAAGGAAGCCCCGGCAGTCAGTTCCTCCTCCTCTCTGCAGTCAGCAAGACTGCAGAGAGTGAGCTCTCCGTTTCATCCGAATATGGATGGGAGAAGTGGGGGTGGGGGTGGGGGTGGTACAGAACTGCGGCTCCACCTTACATCCTAAGGCAGCCAAAGAGTTGCTCTATGTGGTCTGTCCACGTGGAGGCAGTTGCCATGTGCAACAATATAAAATAGCCTCTATGCCTAGACATGTTTAATGCCTAGACATGTTTAGCTATGCTAACATACCCATTCTAATCCTTATGGAATTAAGGGTCACTGAATTCAGTGGGTTTTAATTCCTGCACAGTGTTCCAAAGATCTATGAAATGACAGTTTATATTATTTATGAGCTTGTATGTGATTGTATCCTTCACTTTAGGAAGAACACTAATGGCAGAGTTTATAACCAAATTCCTCCTCATGCTTTTGAATGCTTGAATCAGCAGACAACTGAGACTGCACAATGAATTATGTAATCATATAACCATTCATAGCTGACATGGTTCAATGGTCCATCCTGCAAATTAATTTTAAAATAATGGGGGCAGGTGCATTGTAGGGCAACAGTGGAGGCTGGGATTCTGTTTGTAGTGCTTTCTTTTTCTTAACTAAAACAAGAACTTGTTGATTTGGTGTCACTGTAATCTTCAATCCTTCTCTGTATGAACACAGGACTTCAAAGTATTTCAGCAACACATCTATATTCTCATCATTTTGGGTCATTTATTATAAATGTAAGAAGAACTCTGCACTCCACTCATCTTTGCATTCGAAATATTGATACTGGAACTACTGTTGACCAGACCTATATTTGGCTTTACTGCTATATTTTGTTTTACTACTGTTACAGCTACTACAAATATTTCTATACCACTATTCAACAAAAGTGCTTAAATCAGTTTACATAAAAAAAATAAAAAATAGAGTAAGTAAATAGGATGGTTCCTGTCTCAAAAGACTCACATTCTAAAAGGAAATATAAGGTAGATACCAGCAACAGCCACTGGAGTGATGCTGTATTGGGGTCGGACAGGGACAATTGCTCTTCCCCTGTTGAACGCAAGAGAATCACCACTTTAAAGGGTGCTTCTTTGCTCAGTTAGCAGGGCTTTTGCTTTTAATCTTTTGTGATGTGAGCAACCTTGGAGGCCTATCCAAGGTGGAAAGATAGAGTACAAATACTTTAAATAAATGAATACTACAAAAATATACAAATAGTCAGACAGAAAATTAAAAAAAAGCTATTGTTTGAGGATCAAAAATGTCACATTTCTTTTAGATACCCCGTGGAACCATTTCTTATTCAGAAATAAAAACCACTATACCACTTTAGGCTCCAGGGGACCTAGTGCAAGGCCTGCATCCGTGCCAAAATAGTGAACTCTTCCTCCTCCTCCTCTCCACATCACACCCACAGCTGCAGAGCTAACCATGAACCAGCATCTTTCCTCCCTTCTTTTCTCCTCCCCATAGGAAGCAGAGCAGACTGTAGTCTGATTTCCCCAGTCATCCTCTCTCCCCCCCTGTGTTTTGTAGAATGTGCCGATTCCTTCCCCTCCGCCATAGTGATTTCTCCCCAGTTGGGCAGGGATAAGGAGGCTGGGCAGCTTCTCCACCCCTTTTCTTCACCCCACCCAAGGCCCTGAGGGTGCTGGCAGCCACAGGCATGGCTGTTGCGGTCACTCCTACTCCTCTCCTGTTTGGCTTACCTGCTGCCTTTGGAACATCATGACAAACTTTTAAAAGATAGGATGGAACTAGCAGAAGGGAAGAGGATTGGTAGTGATAATGGTACATTACCACTCACTGGTATGTTAGTGGTGTCCCTCAGTTAGTGATGTCCCTCTGACCTCACCACACCTCATTTAAAGGGCACGAGAGGACTTTGCTCAATAGCAGTGCCAGGCTATTTACTATCCTTGGAGATCCACCTTTCCCCCTCTTTTAGCCATTTCTGGTGAAGTACTATTTATATGCTGCTAAGTTCTCAAAGCAATTTACATAGAAAAATGAAACATAAATTAGATGGTCCCCTGTCCCCAGTCTAAAAGAAACATAAGATAAAACACCAGCAACAACTATTGGAGAGGAGTTGGATAGGGCCAGTTACTCTTCTCTTGCTAAATATCAGAGAATCACCACTTTCAAAGGTACCCCTTTGTTCAGTTCACAGGGCTAGACTTTAACCTGCATGAATAACTTTTCAGATGCTCTCTCTTTGGCTTGTTTTTATTTTTATTTTTGCTCATCCCTCTGTCTTTTAAAAACAGTTTGATTGTTGGTTCTTACTGTGAGCTGCCCCACGTGTAGTTGGAAGTATGGAATATAAATATTAGAAGAAATGAATGAGGACCAGCCTTGCATAGGTGCAGAAAATGGGTTTGAGAGCACTGGAGCCTCTCATTGTGAATTCATCAAGGGCGTAATTTGCACTGAGTCAATGGAGGAAGCGGGGTCATGAACACCTCTCTGAAGCAGGGGGTGGTGCTCCCTCAGCTGGAGGAGGCAGGCATTAGGCCCTTCCTTAAAAAGCCCTCATTTGAGCCAGATTATTTAAATAACTTTCAACTCATTCCTAACTGCCCCTTCTTGGGCAAGGTATTGGAGAGCATGGTGGCACTCAGCTCCAGGCAGCCCTGGAAGAATCTGATTACTTAAATCCTTTCCAGTCTCACTTCTGGCCTGGATACCGGACGGAAACTGCATTGGCCACCCTGGTGGATGACCTATGCCGGGAGATAGAGAGCTGGAGTGTAACTCTGTTGATTCTCCTGGATCTCTCAGCGGCTTTCGATACTATTGACCATGATATCCTGGGGTTTGGACTTGGGGGCATGGTTATACGGTGGCTCCACTCCTAACTCTATTCAGGAGGTGGTACTGGGGGATGTCTTCTCCACCTCCTGGCCTTTGGCCTATGGGGTGCCACAGGGATCGAGTCTGTCCCCTATGATGTTTGACATCTACATGAAACTTCTGGGAGAAGTCATCCATGGGTGTGACTGCGGTGCTATCAGTATGCTGATGACACCCAGCTCTACCTATCTTTTAAGTCAGCCGACAGCAGGGAGGCAGTGGATTCTCTGAACAGGACTGGATAGGGGCAAACAAGCTGAAACTTAATCCAGATAAGACAGAAGTGCTCTGGGTTGGTAAAACTGATAGTGAGGTAAATCTGGTCTTGGACAGGGTCATGCTCCCTCTGAAAAACAAAGTCCATAGCTTGGGGGTGTTTCTAGATCCAATGTTGTTTTCTGCGGCACAGGTGGTGGCAGTGTGCAGAGGTGCCTTTTACCAGCTATGACTGGTACACCAGCTGTGACCCTACTTGGAGAAGTCAGACCTGATCTCAGTTACTCATACTTTGGTAACATCCAGGTTGGGGTACTGTAGTGTGCTCTATGTGGGGCTTCCCTTGAAGATGGTTTGGAAGTTTCAGCTGGTCCAGAATGCTGCTATAAGGATGCTTGTGGGTGCAAGTCACTTCATGAGTGTCACACCCTTCTTGTGCATCCATTGGTTACTGGTCTGCTTCCAGGCTAGATTGAAGGTGTTGGTCTTGACCTTTAAAACTCTACATGGCTTGAAGCTGGGGTACTTTTTGGACTGCATTGGCCCATATGAACATGCCAGGGCCGTCTTCTCATCATCTCAGGCTATGCTCATGGCCCTACCACTAACAAAGATCTGGTTGGCAGGGACTAGAGACAGGGCCTTTTTGATTGTGGCCCCTTGGCTTTGGAACACCCTCCCTGAAGAGCTTTGCCATGCTTTCTCCCTCAGTGTTTTAAAGAAAAATAATTTAAACAATTTAAAAAACAAACCTCATTTTAAAGAGGCTTTTGAATGTTTTATCTGCTGCTTATATCTGGTATGTTCTTTAGTTTTTATAGTTCTGTTTTTAGCTTTTAAAATAACTTTTAATTTGAAACTTCTTTTTAAAAACCCTGTAATTTTAAATGTGGTTTTAGCCTGTTTTTTTTTACTTTTTAAACTTAACTTCTTTAACTTTATTTGCTTTTTATTTTACATTGAATCTATTTGATTGATGTTGTGAGCCACCCCAAGCTGTAGAGTATTGGAGGTGCGGGGTATAAATATTTTAAATGAATGAATGAATTAATGAATGAATGAATTAAATAGGGAGGCGATTGGTGTTTTCTTGTGGGATTTGATGAGAAGCAGGAGGAATGGAGAGTACCTTTTGTCTGCAGTAGCAGCTTTGAGGTTTCCCTCTTTAGGGCAGCTTATTTGATTTTTTTAAAAAGCTTTTTGGTTGCGCAAGCTGTTTCTGAGGTTGAGATATGAGATTTG
This sequence comes from Hemicordylus capensis, assembly GCF_027244095.1. Lineage (NCBI taxonomy): Eukaryota > Metazoa > Chordata > Lepidosauria > Squamata > Cordylidae > Hemicordylus > Hemicordylus capensis. The sequence goes on from NC_069658.1 coordinate 99,740,643, forward strand.
CTTTTCCCAACAGGGCGCTCAGGAAGTTTCCTGCTCTTTCACCCTAGTAACAGCTAAGAATAATTTCTATCAGGGCTGGTAAAATCTGATGAAATTTGTCTCCAGGGAATGAGAAGTCTTTTGAAAACAAAGGGCAACCATTATTACAATTGAATTATTTAACTCATGTCTCTGAGGTAAACAGAGAGACAGGCTCAATCACATAGACCTTGGCTCCTTAGTTGTGCAAAGTTCTGGTCCTGGGGAAATGATGAGGTTCACAAATACAGTCAGTTTATTGAAGGGTTCAGGGGTACAGTGGAAAAAAGAGTTGATTAAGGCAATATTATTACTGAATTATGCTACAAAGGTTAACCAGGCAACTTACAAAGAGGCAATTTGAGCTTGGTGTCCAAATTAGATAACCTCCAGGCTGGCTATAGAAAGAAGGCTTTGGAGAAAAGGGTTGTTTTTAATTTAGGAAAGAACAGGAATGGGGAGAGACCCAGAGGGGCTCAGTGATTATTATACTACCTCACTCCTTATGACTCCAATACAACTGAAGGACCTCTTTCCTCTGGTATGGACCAGGATCCGGAAGCAGCAGAAAACTGAACACTCTTTGGGGGCTAGGCAGCATGGGTAAATCCAAAAGAGGTCTGGTCTTGTATAGCCAGCTTCTTGTACCAGTGAAGCATGCTGGGAAGATTGGGCCACTGAGGAAGGTCAATCTGGAGGCTAAGAGCAGGAATGGCACAATGAGCAAGACATGGCCATCTTATGGCCATGTCTTATGGCAAGTGTCAGCTCAATCACCCAAACGGCGGATGGCTCCAAGGTGTAAAGACTAAAGGAAGAACACTGGCTCAAGAAACTGGAGCCAGTTATAGCCCAAAACATGCCCTGGGGCAAAATGCTGATTCCCCCTCCTTCCTGAGGAGGGACATTCCTGTGGATCTCAAAAGAATCAATTGTCTTTGTTGGGTGTGCTAGCATAAGCACAATGGTATGAAAAGGTCAAGAACAACCTATATGTAAATTGACTGAATGGATGTGCAAGGACTTATCTGTCATTTCAGAAGGACCCAGTAAACCAATCAGTATATTTAACAAGTGCATCTCCTGAGTTCCTATGGCCCATCAACCTCCTTTGTTGGGGAGGGGAGCAGTGTTCACAGTGTCTTATCTACTTTCCTGCTAAGACGATGAGTTTAGCTTCCAGGCAACCAAGGAGGCAACCAAGGAGGGATAGTAACAGGGTTAGTCTCTGGACAGAGAGAACTTGGCTGCTAACTCAGATCTGCTTAGACATTCTCAATGGAGGGAAAGGTGCGAGGCTAATCCCCTTTCAATTTGCTTGATAGATGGCAAACCTGGGGGCAATTGTCCCACTGCTTGCTAAGTGACCTGTCCCGTTGTACCGACATGTAGTGAGCCCACAATCTCGTGAGGCTCTGAACATGTTGAGAGTGGGAACTACAAGCCTGTAGTCCCAGACATGAGCAGAGAAGCCTCACGTCTGTGAGCCTGCAGAATGGCAGTGCTGGCAACAGAGGCCACTGTCATAGAGAAGCAGCAACACTAACACTGCTAAGCATTTGAGGGCCATTTGATACAACAGGCCAAATCTACCTCAGAGACAGGAGGTAAATAAATAATAAATAAATAAGAGATTTCTCTTTTCTGGGGGGTGGGATGGAGGGGCAGATTTCACCAGCCCTGACATAAATTCTTCTCAGCTGTTACTAGGGCAAAAAGCAAAAAGAGATGGAAACAGTACTATTCATCTCTCCTTCTCCAAACTTCTTCATAAAGTTTGGCAAGGTAGACTGCTTGTTCCATTTCCCATATAGGCTTGTCTGGCATCTTACTTGTTCTCAGTGCAATACACTTTCTTTCCTTTGAAAATCTTTGCTGTTAAGGATTCTTTCTCCACCTGCTATTGCAGAGGCGTAACTAGGGAAAACGGCACCCGGGGCAAGCACTGAAATGGCGCCCCCCCGCGCCCCCCCGCCCCCCCCAACATACTACATTATACTTAGGTTTTTCCTCACAAGCGCCCGCCGCCGCCAAGCCAGGCCACTGACTGGCCGCCAGGCGCCAGCAAAGTAATGGGGGGGGGGCGCAGGCAGCGCGGAAGGGACCGCTCGTGGGGAAGGGGACACCGACGCGCTCCCTTGACTGCTGCAGCGCTGCTGCACTGAGCAGGAAACATTTGTATTAACAAAAAAATTAAAAAAAATTAAAAAAAATTGGTCATGGCGGCGCCCCCCACGTTACCAGAAAAGATGGCGCCCGGGGCACGTGCCCCCCTGCCCCCCCTATAGTTACGCCTCTGTGCTATTGCATTATCTATAATTGATGACAGCTGACCAAATTTCAAGATTAACTGATGGAAAATGTGCCCCCCCCATTGACCTTCTGTGTTAAGAAGTAGCATTTACATGGTGCTCACCAGGGTGCTTTAATTTTCTAAATATGTTTTTGCATTCTTTGTTCTTCTTTTCATTATGCTTTTGTGTACCAAATAGGTTATTTTAAAAATGAAAAAATGCTAAATAAATGCACCTTAAAAAAAAAACCTAGCCTCCCCAATTTTGTTATTAATTGCATCAGTCATGAAGACTTCTGAGACAGACTAAAGCATTATTTTCTTTTGAATTGTTCTCCATGTTAACTCAGTATGAGTTTCTTCCATTTTACTTTTATCTTGCTTTGAATGATGAGCTGACAGGATGAAAGAGCTAGAAAAATAACATTAGCTAGTTGATGACTCATAATTACCCCTCAGTTTTTATCTGCTGATTTATTCATTTAATTAAAAGCAATTTCAAGGCCCTATCATGAAGTTTGTCATGTACCTGTGGCTCCTATTGAAGTCAATTCCTTGAGAAAGGATGGAGAAAGGAAAAAGCTGTTAAAGAATTGGATATGTGAAATTCATATTCTCCCTGCACTATTCAAGAGGCAGAGAATGTGCAAGCCCCACTTTCACAACGGTTCCTTAGCAGTGAAGTGTCTCTAGTATTACCAGAGTATTGTGTGACTCCCAATATACCTTTTCAGTGGTCCCCACTCCCCACAGACCAGGTGCATTGCAATATAGAAACTATGGTTATATATTTAGCAGATGAATACAACTAGTCTGTCAATATTTTTGCAGGATCAACCTCTTATAGGTGGGAAAGCAGTTTGTTCCCTTGGGGTGTCTGAATAGATTGGGTTTTGTTTTCATGGTCCAAATTTAATTGATTGTTATAGTTATGAATGGAGTACACTAAACACTATTTTTGCCTGCACGCGCGTGTGTGCGCACACAAACACACACACAGAGGCTTTTTATTAGAGATGTGTTCCTAGATGAATCTGATGTGCATCCACATGCCACATTTTGCATAGACAGTCCTGCAACTTAAATTAGCTGAATGCACTTTTTTAAAACAACAACAATAACAACAGAACATGCTCAGGGAATGCTGGAAACATTTTATTTTTTATTTCTAGAAGATACTTCCCACTGACCAGCAGATACCACATTTCACTTTAGGGATGTGCATGAACTGAGTTTCATGCACTGGTTTGGTGCTGCACTGGTTTGGCATTGAACCACTTCAGATGAGGTCCGAACTGGTTTGGCACCACAGGAGGAGAGCAGGGAGAAGGATCTTTTTTCAAAAGGAGAGCAGGTCCTTATGTGTGCTCTGCCACTGCTTGAAGCTTCCTGATGCAGCGGCGCCTGTCCCAAGTACCCACGTATGGCAGCAGCATGCACATGGCATGGATGGGCACCATTTGTGTGGTCAACAACAAAGCAGGTAAAGACCTGCTCTCTTTTTAAAATAGAACCCTCTCCCCTCTCCCCTCCCCCTATTTTGCATGGACAATCCTGCCACTTAAATTAGCTGGATGCACTACTTCTGGACTGAGTGTACTCACTCAGTTACCTGTTAGTGTTCTCTGAACTAGACTGGTTGGGTGGTGGTCCTCTGTTGGTCTGGGTCAGCAGTGGCTGATCAGTATGGGCAGGAGGGGCAGTGCCCCCCCCCCCAAACACAAGCTAATAAAGGGACAGACCTACCAGCAGCCAGGGAAACCTTCAGAGCAGGGAGCTTCTTCCAGCCCCTCCTCCCCGGCCTATAACTTCTTGTGTTGGTCTTCTTGGCTGGAAGTCTGATCTTTTACTGGCTTGTTTGTTTGGTGGGAGGTGGGGTGGTGGGGTGCAATCCCTGCATTCTCCCTTTTGTCCCTCTTTCTGCCTTTTGTGTCTGCATTTTGCCCTTCCTTTCTGCTTTCTGCCGTTCTCCCTGCTTTTTGCCCTGGCTCTTTTGCTTTCTGCCTTCTTCCCTCATACCCCACAAAACGTTTCTGTTTAATACTTTTGACCATGCTTTTCTGCTCTCCCCCACCCCCCGCCACACACTCTTTTCTGTTTTCCTTGGGTAAATACCCAAGCCCGCTAGTGTGGAGGAAAGCGGGGAGTAGGATTCTGCCTCGGTGACCAGGTTCTCTCCTGCCCCTCCTTCTCAAATGTCCAGCAGCTGCTACTGGTCTGGGTGGGTGTATGCATGATACCCCTTGCCCACAAAGTGCCAGAGAAAATAATAATGATGATGATAGTGATGACAATTTTTTTTAAAAGAAAAAATTGGGGAAACCATACGAAAAAATGCCCTCTTTCTCCCTGCTCTTCTATGTGAAGCCACAGGCTGCTCACAGAAGCAGCGGCTCATAGGGGTGGCTGGGAGGAGGAAAGTGATGGAGATCTGTGGGTGGAAAGGAGGAAGGGGAAAGGAATCAAGAGGAAGGGGGAGGGAGGGAGAGAGGTGCTCTAGTACTCCAGCAGCAGCTTCTGCCTCATCTGATCCACCACCATCTGGGATACTTTTGTTACAGATCTCAGCTCACTCTGAGTGTGTGTGTGTGTGTGTGTGTGTGTGTGTGTGTGTGCATGTGCGCCCATGCGCATGTGTTTTCTTTCTTGACTTATTCCCCTGATTGCAGGATGAAAGAGGGAGGGGGGGAAGTGGGAGGAAAGGGAGAGATTTCCTTCTTACTCTCCCTGGGATTGGGGAAAAAGAGGGACCATGGAGGGCAGGGGGAGATAATGTCCCATCAGCACAGGAAGGCTGGTAGGGGAATGGAGATGTCGAGTCCCCTGGGGATTTGTTTAACTAGTGAAATCAAAGGAAACTTACAAAGTTAGCATCTGATACAAAGTTAGCAAATGCCTCTCTGCTGAAGAGGAAAGAGAAAGGAAGGATGACAGCCCCTTGTAAGCCTCCCTAACTCCTCACTATCAAAGTGGCACAGTCACTAGCACAGCAGCTAGACATAGGTACAATTGTTTGCCTGGAAAATCAAGGGAGATGCACGCAGGCTGGCTCACTGCAGATGCTTGCATGGCACTAATATTTGCTTCTGCCTCTCACTCTCCACTCACACCTGTAGATACTGCTTGGCCCTGGGGAGGTAGGGCCTCCACATACTGGCTGGCTCAGCGTCTCTGAGTCTCACGACCTGGGAACTTGCCAACCACCTGAGTCTTGCTGCCTCCATCTCCCTCACCCTCTTTCAGCTCAGGCTCTGCTCACCCGCCTCCATGCCGGAGGCTATATGTGCTTCTGGATGCCTGCTTTCCTTGTACTGGAAGCAGCACATAGCAGCACAAGAAGTGGCAGGGTGTGATAGGTCAGACTCGGTGCACTGAGCCACCATGCTGTGTCTGAGGCAGAGAGAGAGAGAGAGAGTCTGACTCGGCAGACCAGCAGGAACAGGAGGTCAGTGCAGGTGCACTGGGGCTGGGTTTGGGGCCCCAGAGATAACTGGGAATGTGGGACCATGGACATGTGCCCCAAAGTCCAGGGGGATTGGCACCTCTATGTGTGGAGGGCAGGTGAATGTTGCGCCATGCCACTACATGGACTTCTGGCAGAGGGGAGCACTGCTGCTCAGTACCACCACTGGTAACCTTAGCATTTACTTTTACAGGTACTTCTAGCTGCCTCCTCCAACACCACCCTCACTGACAAATAGGGATGGGCACGAACCTGTTCAGAGACCCTTTTACAGGCCTCTGAATGGTTTCAAACACTGGGGCTGGTTCGAAGTTTGACACCAGTGGGGTTGCCACTTTAAGGGCGGGGGAGGGTGCAGTCATCCCTCCCACTGCTTTCACCCCGCTGGCGCTCTTTCCCAGTAAGAACCTTTGGGGCAGCAGCATACCTCCCTGCCACCCCTTCCCCATCCTTGGCCGGAAGTACTGGGTGCACGTGCACCTGTTGCATGTGCGTGCGCACCCATCTGTACGCATGGGACAGGTGTGCATGCACCCAGTACTTCTGGCCACTTCTGGCCGAGGATGGAGAAGGGGTGGTAGGGAGGTATGCTGCCACCCCAAAGGTTTTTACTGGGAAGGAGCGCCGGCAGGGAGAAAGTGGCGGGAGGGGTGAGTGAACCTTCACCTGCCCTTAAAGTGGCACCCCCGCTGGTGTCAAACCGCTCATCTGTGGTTCCGTGCAAATCCCTACTGGCAAGCCCTTTCTAAGAATTCCCCTTTATATAGCAGCATGAACCACTGAACCAGTTTGAGCTGGTTCGGTTGAATGGAGTGGGCTAGCCAGTCAGTTCAACCAAACCAATTCACAGACCTGTGGTTTGGTTCTAATTCTATTCGAAGTTGGACCGAACCATGCAAAATGGTCTGTGCACACTCCTAGTATGGACTGCTACGTAAGGAGTTCTGGGTATCAGGCCCTGCTCCAAGTTTCATAGGACTTTTGGCAAACTGCCCTCCATGGGCCTCTTCTGCATGGAGGGCCTCTCCTTCCCATAGGTTGTGGTTGGGCTTAAGGGAGAGGAGGTGATGATCAAGTGACTCTCTTGGCTAAGACCATTGCATGAGGGTTATGAGCACAGAAGGTCTCAGTAATTGGCAATGGGTCCTTGGCACCTGCCTAATGATACTGACCCCTGATGGGTATGAAGGACAATGTATTGAATGAATTGATCATCAATACTAAGCACCCCTGCCATTCAGAAACTAGATCACCTATAATTATATTGTGGTTGCAATAAGCCTGTTAATTTCCTCATCATGGTGGTGAATGTACTGAGAGCCAGCATGGTAGAGTGGTTAGTTGGACTAGGAATGGGGAAATCAGAGCGAAAATCCCCATTCTACCACTCTGGGCTCTTTGAAGGAAGAGTGGGAAATAAATGTAAAAATAAATAAATAAATGTTTGGAAAACCCGTAATTTGCCAGATTAAAAACATGGCAAACTGACTACCATAAATCAGATTAATGAGAAGCAATGAATTTACCTAAAAATGTACATATATAACTCTAGTTTATGCTAATGATATTTATATTCATATTAGGATCAGCTCTGAAATATATTAATAAGTGAGATTGTAAATGAATTTCAGGATTCCTCTTAAGGAGAACAATTTGAGAACTTTTAAAAGAAGCCAAACATATTTCTATAAGATAAGTGAAATTTCTCAGAAGGTTTTTCTGCATCCTTAGGGCTAAGTACATAATTTCACAAAAAGTGAAAGCAAAACATCTGAGAACTTTCTAGAGAAGCCAAAGGAGTATCTTTTAAGATAAGTGACATTTCTTGGAGAGGGCACTAAATGCCCATCGTTCATGAAACAAAGTAATGTTATATACTGATAGATATGTCCTTCCCTAATTATACATTTTATATCCTTTCTGATATATTCAGAAACATTTTTTCTTTTTCTTTCATGGTCTATAGGAAACGCAGGTTATGTAAATACTTTTTTCTTCTTTTTCAGCCCAATGAATGCTTTGAATGTAAAACCTCCTAATAATCAGGTCAAGTTAAGCAAAAATGTTTCCTGACTTCTTACAGCATTTCATATTGTTAAACATTTGGTTTCTTTGTTTTGTTATATGAGATGCTACAAATAATACTCAAGGTATAAAAGGTGCAACAATTAATTTCTGCATGAGTCACCAGCAAATTCCACTCAATCCCTTCTGCAGAAACAATATGGGTGGGGGAGAGGGATTTTTTTTCCTGTGTCAACATTCTCTCTCAGTGTACTTCATTAAATCAAGATGATATAAGTCCCAGAAGGCCAAGTGCAAATTTTAAAGCAGTATTGATTTAACCTTCCCTCTGTAAATATTTCATAGTTCTATAATGTGCAAATGCATTCACATGCAGAACAAAAGATTGGACTTTTCAGTTAGTACACAGAAGTGATATATAGCAGTTTTTATTATGCTATTTAAGGGGGGGAAACACATGGACACAATGGTGTCATTAGAATTGATCAAGCATTTGTATCACATTACCTGAAAATTAAAATTCATGTTTAGATCATAGTTTAATATATTTTATCTCTGTTGATTATTGTCCAATTTGTGTTCCAGCAATGGTGCCTAGATATAAATTGTGAGCCTCTTTTTGAAAACAATATGTTATCTGGTGTTTTTCTCACATTAATTGCTTTAACACCTTGTACCTGGGCTGGGTTTGCCTGATAGGGTGAGGGAGACCCATGGCTGTTGGGCTTTCAAACATTTGGACATTATAAAGGGGAGTGATGCTGGGAGAACATCCAAAGGGGACTGCCAAAGAGGGTCGGCCTTTGGTGACAGCCTTTGGTGGCAGGACTGAGGGCTGGGGCCAAATGTTTTGTACTGGACTCCTAAAAGGAAGACTCCTGCTGACTATAATATCATCGTTGCCTAGTAATTGTTTGGGCCGCCTGGTACAGCTATGTGTCTTGGGCTGTCCAGAGATGGGGAGGTGGGGTATGACTGGGGAAGCTATTCCAGCGGTGGCGGGGAATCGAAGAATGTATGACACTGGTAAGTCAGCAAGCAATTACATGGGAAGGGTGTTCCGAAATTTAATTGCTGTTTCCCCTTCCAGCATGCCCACCAATTCTTTGGCTTTAGAGAGAAGTGCCATTAACGCACAGAACCTTACCTTATTACTCCGTAATGCCAGGTCAGTCCAAAATGAGTCTGAGATAATCCATGACTTGATTATGGATGAAGGAGCCAACATGGTATGCATTACAGAGACCTGGTTGGGAGAGGCTGGTGGTCCAGTTTGGTCCCAGCTTCTCCTGGTGGGTTACTCCATGGTGGAGAGGGCGAGAGGATGAGGACAGGAAAGTGGGGAGGCTATGGTCTATAAGAATACCATCTCCATTGCCAGGATCCCTGTCAAGGAATTGGTCTATATTGAATGTGTGTATCAGACAGCTGTGATAGGAAGATGCTGAAAGGCATAATCTTATATTGCACGGGAGAAGGCAATGGTAAACCTCTCCTGTATTCTACCAAAGAAAAACACAGGGCTCTGTGGGTGCCAGGAGTCAAAATTGATTTGATGGCACACTTTTCCTAAGTCTAGGGACCAAGGACAGACTGGGATTTCTGTTGGTGTACCAATCACCCCACATCCAATCAGGGTCCCTAACTGAGCAGATGGATATGGTTGCAAATTTGGCATAGGAGTTGCCCAGGTTTTGGTGAGTGCGGGAGGGACTTCAATGTTCATTTTGGGACTGAGTTGTCAGGAGTGGCTTATGATTTCATAGCAGTCAGGATGAATATGGGCCTCTCCCAACTGGTCTTTGGACTAACACATGATGCTGGTCACATGCTCAATTTGGTCTTTTCCTCTGATCAAGATGGTGTTCCATGGGTGGTGACTCCGGACATATCCCCATTGTCATGGACAGACCACCATCTGGTTAAGGTAGGACTTGCAACCACAACCACAGCAGTAAAGGACTAATTAGATTGGTCTGCCCAAGAAGGTTATCGGATCCAATAGGATTCTAAGAAGCCTTGGAAAGGTTTAGAGTTGTCTATGCTAGTGATTCTGTTGATACTCTGGTGCAAACATGAAATAATGAACTCACTAGAACAGTAGACACAATCACTCCCAAGCATCCTCTCCAACCAGCTTCAAAATCAACCCCATGGTATTCAGAAGAACTATGAGAGCTGAGGTAGATGACTAAAGTGCAAGTGGAGGAAGACATGGTGCGAACTGGACAATAGCACACATCTATCCTCTGGCAATGTGGGAAGCAAGGAAGCAGTTCTTTTTGCCCACATTACTTCCACAAATTCACATCCAGTTGTCTAGGGTTGTGAGGGGGCTAGTATTTATATTATATTATATTATATTATATTATATTATATTATATTATATTATATTATATTATATTATATTATATTACTGAACTGCCCCATCCGAAGGCTCTGGGTGGTGTACAAGTTTAAAAAGACACAAAAACACACACCATTTAAAGCACAGTGAACAATATGAAAACAATATGAAAACAATATGAAAACAGAAAACAATATGAAAACAGAAAACAATATGAAAACAACTTTATAAATTGTTTAGTGTAGTGGTTAGAGTGCTGGACTAGGACTGGGGACACCCGAGTTCAAATCCCCATTCAGCCATGATACTAGCTGGGTGACTCTGGGCCAGTCACTTCTCTCTCAGCCTAACCTACTTCACAGGGTTGTTGTTGGGAATTCTCTCTGGTAGAGAAACCCTTTTTCAATTATAGCAGAGTGCACAGAGGCACAACACAGCGGATTTAGTTAGGCATGCGTGTATGCTGAGAGCAAAGTGACTTGGAGCCAGTTCATAGTTTCAATTCAATATATAAGGCATTTATTAGAGAACTCCTTTCTAGATAGGAAAGTGAGGAGTTAGGATCTCTAATCTAGCTAGCTACCTGGATGCAGACGGATTATGCATCTTCTCTGCACACATGGTGCAGGGAGAGGAGCTTGCTTGCATGTTGCAAGGTAGAAGGGACAGGAAGAGAAAGGAAGTTAGTCCCTAAGAGCAGCAATCTACATTCCAAAGGGATAGTGTCAGAGCAGTAAAGAAGGGATGACCAATGTCTTGACCCTCTAGACCTCTGACTCACTAGTCTGTCCTCCACTGTTTTTGAGACAAGAGACAGCGCAAAGTCCTTAACTTCCAACAGTTGTGAGGAGAAACTCAAGTATGTAGTATACCTCTCTGGGCTCCTTGAAGGAAGAGCAGGATATAAATGTGAAAATAAATAAATAAAAACAATTCAAATCCATTTAAAAGCAATTCAAAACCATTTAAAACAATTAAAATACTTTTAAAAACAATTTACAAACCTTGGAAAGCCAGGCCAAAAAAGTAAGTTTTTAGGGCTCTCTTAAAGGCCGACAGTGAGCCTAAACTGCGGATATCTGCCCGGAGTGCATAGGCCAGGAGCAGCTACAGAAAAGGCCCGATTCTGAGTCGCCACCAGATATACTGGTGGTAACTGGAGACAGACCTCTCCAGATGACCTCAGTGTGCAATGGGGAACATACAAAAGAAAACACTCTCTAAGGTAGTCTGGACCCAAGACGTTCAGGGCTTTAAAGGTAATGACTAACACTTTGTATTTCACCCGGAAACATATCAGCAGCCAGTGCAACTGTTTTAAAACAGGCATAACATATAGTCTTCCCGGGTTACCCCAGAGACAAGTCTGGCTGCCACCTTTTGAACTAACTGAAGTTTCTGAACTATATACAAAGGCAGACCCTCATAGAGTGCATTGCAATAGTGTATAGGAGTATATAATAGTATATGTCCCCTCCCCCTAGAATTTGAACTTGGAACCTTCAGTCACTCACAGTGATGTCGTCTCTTCAATGATTTTTTTAAAAAATCTCTCGTATTCGGGCTGAACTGGATTCCACAATTACTGCAGAGTCTATTGTGCAAGTGTCTAGGAACTCCTCTTATAGGATTTGATTGGATCACTTTTAGTTTGTGACTCCTGAGGATGTGGACAAACTGCTTCAGACTGTGCACCCTACAGCCTGTTCTCTTGACCTTGCCCAACTTGGCTTATTTTGTCTGGTAATCATAATATTAGAGAGGGTCTGGTAAGTATAAATGCTTCTCTGAGGGAGGGCAAGATGCCTCTTTGTCTTGAAGAGGCCGTTTTTAGATCTTATTTAAAGAAACCTGCATTGGATCTCTTGGATTGGATCCCAGACCTGTTTCCAATCTTCCATGGTTGGGCAAGGTGATTGAGTGGGTGGTGGCCTCTCAGCTCCAGGCAGTTCTGGATGATACGGATCATCCAGATCCATTTCAAATTGGCTTTCAAGAGGGCTATGGAGTTTGCCTTGGTTGGCCTGATGGATGATCTCCAATTGGCTATTGACAGAGGGAGTGTGACTCTGCTGATCATTTTGGATCTCTCAATGACTTTCTATACTATCAACCATGGTATCCTTCTGGGTCACCTGAGGGAAGTGGGATTGGGTGGCACTGTTTTACAGTGGTTCCATTCCTAACTCTCAGATAGTTCCCAGATGGTGTTGCTTGGAGACTGCTGCTCTGCAAAGTGAGATTAAAGTATGGAATTCCACAAGGCTCCATACCGTCTCCAAAGTTCTTTAACATCTACATAAAACTCCTGGGAGAGAACATCAGGAGATTTAGTGCAGGATGTTATCAATATGCTGATGACACCCAAATCTATTTCTCCATATAGACCTCATAAGGAAATGGCATAACTTCCCAAAATACCTGCCCAGAAACAGTAATGGGCTGGATGAGGATAACAAACTGAAGTTGAATCCAGATAAGGTGGAGGTACTGATTTTGGGGCATCAAGACCCGATATATGGTTTAGATCTGCCTGTTCTGGATGGGGTTACATTGCCCTTTGAAAGATCAGGTAATAGCCTGGGAATGCTCCTGGATCCTCTAGTTTCTCAGGATGAGGAAGAAGCCAGGAGTGCTTTTTATCAGCTTCTGCTGATATGTCAGCTATACCAATTTCTGGAAGTAAATGACCTTAAAATAGTGGTGCATATGCTGGTAACCTCCAGGCTTGACTACTGTAATGCACTCTATGTGGGGCTGCCTTTGTACATAGTTCGGAAACTACAGTTGGTACAGATTGCGGTAGCCAGGTTGGTGTCTGGGACAACATGAAGGGAACATATAGCATCAATTTTGAAAGAATTGCACTTGCTGCTGCTATATTTTCTAGCAAAATACAAAGTGCTGGTTGTTACCTATAAAGCCCTGAATGGCTTGGGTCCGGGGTATTTAAGAGATCACCCTATTTGTCAAGAACTCTGCTGCCTATTAAGATCATCTGTGGAGGTCCAGTTATGGTTGCCAGTTGCCACTGGCTGGAGGCCACTGGAGGCGACTCAGGGCTGGGCCTTCTCTGTAGTTGCCCCAGGGCTTTTGAATGCACTCCCTGTCACAACAAGAGCTTCTCCATCTCTGATTGCTTTTAAAAAGACTCTTAAGACACACCTGTTTTCTCAGGCTTTTAATTAAAACTAATTTTAAACTGTTTTTATCCTGTGAAGTTTTAATTGTTTCACTCTGTGAATTGTTTTTAATGGTCTATATTCTGTGAAAGTGTGTTAATTCTTTGTTTTTATTTTTTATCGTAATTTGGATCATGTGCACCACATATATCAGGTGGTATATAAATATAATAGATAGGTAGATAGGTAAATGTTCAGTAAGTGAAAACCTTTTGTCAAACAAAGCAAGTTGCATGAATATTAAAAGTGTTTATCTGCTTTTCTGAGCCTTGGTACTCATGTTTAAACCCTGTTGTGGTCTAGGTTAGAAATATCGGATGGGAAAGGACACCTGGTTAAAATTTAGAAGTAGGATGTCCTCTGTCCTTTTCTTATCAAAGTTCTTTCATCTGCAGAGGTGGTAAAGAAGGTATCTGAATTTGGTCTCCCCATAAATAGATTATCAGCACTGTGTGTGTGTCAAGTGCAAGAATATCACAAAAACTTGTATAGGAGCTAGGTGTGCAATACCACTTTTGTGTGATAGATTGTATTCAAAAAGGGAAATTGTAAAACAACAACAACAACCAAGAGTGGAAAAACTCTGTGTGCCATTTTGAAAATAGAGTAGTTTATTTTGTCTGTCTTGAATCCCTTGCCTTTTCGTTTCCATAGATGACCCTGGATTCTAGTGTTATGGGAGAGGGAGAAAAGTTGCTGTCTATTTACTTTCTCCATGCTCTGCATGAAATTATAAACCTTTGTCATGCCCCCTATCTTATTTCCTTTCCCCCTAAACTAAAAAATCCAAATGTGTTATCCTTTCCTCATAGGGAAGATGTGGCAACAAGAACTATACACAGTATCCCAGGTATGGCTGCATCATAGTTTTGTATAAGGGTATTACACCATTCAGTTGTAGGGGTGTGCATAAAACTGGTTTCCCTGGCTGAGTTCAAATCCGAACTGGATTCAAACTGGAGAAGCTCAGCCCTGGGCCCCAACTTAGTTTGAATTCAAGCCAGTTCAGGCTCAATTCAAAGCCCCTACTGTGCAGTAAAATTACTTTAAAAATTGTACTCACCACTGCTGTCGTGGCCACACAGGGGGCACTGGCAGCTCCCCCTACACCCGCTGGCCTCCCCATGAGTCCCGAGAGCCAGTCTGGGCCTTCTTCGGCCCATTTTGGGCTTCTGTGCATGTGTAGAGGCCATTTGTTTGACCTCTGCACATGAACATGGGCCATTTCAATGACCTGGGTCATGCAAATGGCCCGTACGCATGCATGGTGGTCAAACAAATGGCCTCCACGCATGTGCAGAGGCCTCAAATGGGCTGAAGAAAGCCAAAATGGGCTGAAGAAAGCCTGAACTGGCCCCAGACTGGCCCTCGGGACCCGTAGGGAGGCTGGCAAGGGTCAGGGAACTGCCGCCCCCCCCCACCCCGTGGCCACTGTGAGAATGAATTTTAAAGCAATTTCACCGTGCAGTAGGGGCTTTGAACTGGGCCCAAACTGGCTTGACGACCTAGAACCAAAATGAATCTGGTTGGGTTCTAGGTTGAGCCTTCGAACGGAGCCATTTCAAAGTTGAACTGGTTCTAAATCAAGCCAGTTTGCACATCCCTATTTAGTTGTGCCTTTGATCCCATTTCTAATTATACCTAGGATAGAAGTCACCTTTTCCACCACTATCTCACACTGAGTGAACATTGTCAGTGTACTATTAACCACAATCCCAAGTTGTTGCTCCTGATTAGTTATTGTCCATTCAGACCCCACAAGTGTATATGTGAAATCAGGATTTTTGGCCCAATCTGCATCACTTCACACAACTTACATTGAACTTTATTTCCAATTTTGTTGCCCATTTCCCCCAGTTTGGAGATATCTTTTTGGAGTCCATTGCAATCTATCTGCTTCTCACCAGTCTGAATAATTTGGTGTCTTGTGCATACATGGACACCTCACGGTGCACTCCCAACCCCACACTACTTACAACAAATTACAAAAGGACGAAGGACAATTTAAGAAGCACCAGTCCCAATATAGGATCTCTAATCCTATATATCCACTTCTAATCATGTATCAATACCAAAACATTTAAGATGTTAAATACCGCTGCATTTCAAAGTTCATAAGCAGATTGAAATACTATTTTACTCTTTTTTAAACTACTAATTTTGTCTGCTTAGCTAGCTTGAAAAGGCTATCATTCAGAATAGTAGTTCTAAGTAGAACTCATGTAGCCTGCTTTCTGCTTCTTTTAACATGGTGAATTTTACTTAGGACCCCCACCCAACATAGGAACATAGGAAGCTGCCATATACTGAGTCAGACCATTGCTCTATCTAGCTCAGTATTGTCTTCACAGACTGGCAGTGGCTTCTCTAAGGTTGCAAGCAGGAATCTCTCTCAGCCCTATCTTGAAGAAGCCAGGGAGGGAACTTGAAACCTTCTGCTCTTCTCAGAGCGTCTCCATCCTTTGAGGGGAATATCTTACAGTGATCAGACTTCTAGTCATGTGACATAAATTTGATTTGTATTCGGCTGTTAGCATATGGGTTACAAAGGGGTGTTGCCTAGAATGAGTGGCTGCCATATTGAACCAACATGGCAGATTGGCATCAAAATATTCCCATCAAGGTCCTTTTCCCATGGACTGTAAATTTGGTTTGTGTTTGACTGTCAGCACATTGTTACAAAGGGGTGTTGCCCAGAGTTTGAGTGGCTTCTAACTTGAACCAACATGGCAGCTTGGCAAAAAATACATACATACATGCATACATACACACATACATATAGGGGGGGGGGGGAACCCTATTAGGGTTCTCTAGGAACCCCTCTCACGTACTGGGAATTTGGTTTGCATCTGACTGTCAAAAGAAGAGTTATAAAGGGGTATGGCCCATTCTTTGAGTGGCCACCATCTTGAAACATGATGGCAGATAGGCAAAAACAAACAAACAAACAAACAAAAAACCCTTTGGGGTTCTCTAAAACTGCTTCCCGTGTACAGTGAATTTGGTTTGTATTGGACTGTAAATACAAAAGTTATTATAGGGAGGCACATGGACACACAGACATAATGATCTCATATGTCTTCTTCCCTTTGGAAAGAAGGCTGAAAATACTATGCCACTAAAGAGCTCAAATCTAATGTATCACAAAGGGTCTTCAGCTACACCATATTCTCATAGTTACTTTAAAGCTAAACTCGGCTAAATATCCAATAGATTGTTCTCGCTTTTAGGATTACAGTTGGTTTTAACAAGGACCTCAGTATTAATCTTTGTGTGCCTTCTTATCTTCTTCTACTCCACTGAGCTTTTAAAACATAAATGTCCTCAAGCAATATACTAGTAATCTTGAAACACTGGCAGAAAATAACATGACAGCCAAACTTTTCTTTTTACTGCCACCAATTACAAAACAAAACACCTTCTCTCTTTCCAGAGCTAACCAAGCATATTAAATATCTGCTGCTTTGTTCTTTCTCTGATACAGAGATTATTTCTGAGTAATACAGTAAAAAAGAAAATCACTGAAAAAGAAAACACAGCTATTTTGACAAAGAAAAATATTCACTTCTTGGGGACTTGCTTTGCACTGAGGACACCTAGAATTTGTGTGTATTGCTTCTGTTTGTGTATATATGTTATTGTTAGCTATATACTATTTCTGAAAGTGCTGAAATTTAGACTTTTATGGACAGAGAATCGAAGTGCCTGCAGGCAAGCAGGAGGTACCAGCAGACTTGAGGTGACCTGTGGATATGTCAATATTAAAAAAAAAATCTGAAGGAAAAAATCTAAGGGGGCCAAAAAACTCCCAAACTGCCTCCATGTTAGTAAATGAGATGGAATGTTGGTGAGCTCAGGCAATGAACAGTTAACAGTTTGGCTCCCCTGCTAACTGGGCAAAGAGGCACCTTTTACCATGGTGATTCTCTTTATTTAGCAGGGGGAGAGTAACTGGCCCTAACCACCCCCAGCTCAGTACCTCCAGTGACTGTTGCTGGTGTGTATCTTGTGTTGTTAGAATGTGAGCCCTTTGGGGACAGGAAGCCATCTTATTTATTTGTTATTTCTCTGTGTAAACCGCCCTGAGCCATTTTTGGAAGGGCGGTATAGAAATCGAATTAACAACAACAACAACAACAACAACAACAACAACAACAACAACAGAGAGTCAGGTGATAGTGGTAATGGAACTTTATGGCAAGGAGGGGAGGAGGACTTGAACAAAATGGGCAAGACATTTATCAGCTTGAAGAACACATCCTCAAGACATTCACAGGCTTCTGCTTCTGATGGGAAAAGGTGTGTAAAACTTACGAGTCATTTCACAGCTTTGTGTTTCTAAAAAGGAGAGATGGGACTGAGCATCTGTTCCTCCCACCCCACAAAAAAACAACACAACACAACCACACACACACACCTACCGAGAAAACAGAAAAATAAACATTGCCTCTGAAGTAAGACTCACGTTAGAGCAGGCACTCCTAACTTCTGTTTTTTTCACCATGCTCAGCAACAGGTTCAGGTACTACTTGCACACCAGGAATATATAGTTCATTCCTGTTGAGAGTTTAATCCAGGCTATCTGTTTGCAAGGAATGTATATGAATTCTTTTCAGACTGCTGTGGTATTTTTTCAGGAATCCCATTTTGTTGAGGTTTTGTCCAGCATTATTTGGATTGGAACTACTGAGCTTTCCAGAGTCTTCAAAATTGACGAACTAAATAGCCAGGTTTCCCATACATTTTCCTCAGCACCAGCTTGGATATAAGTTTTGAGCATCAGTAAACTGATGCTCAAAATCTGCTTTGCTTGTGGCAGTTCATGCTGTGGTAGCTAAAGTGACATCCTAGGAGTGCATATCATACACTATTACTCTGGAAGTGAACTATGCTGAAATCAGTGGGACTTACTTCCAAGTAAACCTGTTTAGGATTGGGTTGTAAAGTTTGCAAGTAGTGTACAGAATGAACATTTTTATTCTTTCCATGTTATTAAACATTTTGTGTTTGTTATTTCATTTTGTGAGTCACCTAATGGCACAGCGGGGAAATGACTTGCCTAGAGAGCAAGAGGTTGCTGGTTCAAATCCCCGCTGGTATGTTTCCCAGACTATGGGAAACACCTATATTGGGCAGCAGTGATATAAGGGGGTGCTGAAAGGCTCGTCTCATTCTGTGAGGGAGGAGGCAGTGGCAAACCCCTCCTGTATTCTACCAAAGAAAACCACATGGCTCTGTGGTCACCAGCAGTCGACAGCGACTCAATGGCATACCTTTATTTCATTTTAGAGCCTGCTCCTCCCAAGGGCCAGTTCAGACAATAAATTCCCCATCTATACAATTAGGAAGTGGTCATGCCAAGAGCACAGATAGCCCAATGCAGTCCCAGCATGTCTCTTAAATCACACGAAGGGAGGCCGTTCATCTGAATGGTCCCTCTATCTGTGCTCCAAATGCTTGTTGGAGCAAATATTATGAGCACATGTACAGAAAGGATAGGCCAGTAGGGCCTATAAAGGGACATGCTTATGTAGGCATGATGACACCAAGGACATCCCAATGGACACCCCTTCCTAATTGGGATGGTATCATCCAAACTGTTCCATCGTTGCTTGTCCCTAGTCGGCAGGGACAGTGTTGTCCAAGATGGCCCCCTGTGTTAATCACAGCTTTCCCAGTTGCATGGATTAAACTCTGTATGGTCCTATCATTGGTCATTAATACCCAATGGGCTGCATGATGTGCTGATTCCTGTCGACACTAAGGGCATGCCATGGCAGCTGCACAGCTTCAAAGGAAGCCCTATTGCTCCACTGTCAGGGCTGCCTTTTGAAGTTGTGCAGCAGCCTCAGTGTACCCTTAGCATTGATGGGAGATGGGGCAGAACGTAGCACAACATTTGTAAAAAGACTTTCCACTACTTCCATAGGTGGACGCTTAAGCTTGGTCCACACATTAAAAGAGAATAAGGTGGTAGAGTGTTGAGGAAGCTGATGACATTTTTGAATGTTTGCCTTTAAAAAACACCAAACAAAACCAAAAATGGTGGTGGGCGGGGGGAGGGGTGTGAGGAGTCCCTACAGATAAGAACTTGGCACTTCAGGCTGATAAGTTCTAGCCCAGCCTGCTGGTTTGTTATTTGCAAAAGAAGTTCTGTTGAGTTTTTGTTTTGGGGTTATCTCTTGGGGTACATCACTAGCATATGGAATCTAGCATTACATCAATAATTGTGGAGTCTAATTGCATGGGGTGGTGGTGGTCACCAAAAGGATTATAATACTGCACTGGAAGGAGAAATTTACTCGTGAATTGCATCTTTGGCTAACTGATAGCGGTTCCTTGTCAGCGTTTGAACTGCCCCCACCCCCATCCTCAATGGAAAGGTACAGAAGAGGAATTTTTAGCAATTTGGCCCAATTTTAATTACTTGTTCAAAACATGAACAAGAAATATATCCTTAGAAGAAGGCATATTTTTCCCCTTCCCCACCCCCTTTTCTTTTGGTGAATTATGTTTATATTACATTCAACTTAATGCTTAAGGGATATTTCATAATCATTTCCTTTCTTTTCAGTACATGCTGTAATCTTTAGTTGAATTTTTTTTTAAGTTTTTGTTTTGGGGTTTGTTTATTTTTACACAGGAGAAGATTTTAAAGTGTCATCTATTGCCAGACTGAACTGGTACTATCCATCACACTTCTTATTCTCACCTCATTCTGGTACTTGTGTAAGCCAGGCCTTAGTGACTGTCTAAGGGCTGAGAGCCAGTGGTGGTTCTCATGGACCCTATATGTGTGGCTCCCTGACTAGTTCGTTTATTAGGCATATGTGGACTTCAGCCTATGGCAAATACTTCACTCAGTTCCCACTGTGTATTCCCGCTGTGCAGTGTTTCCCTTTGCCCAGAGCCTATGGGGTTTCTTTAATGTCACCTTTGGACATAGTTGAGGAGAGCTGGTCTTGTGGTAGCAAGCATGACTTGTCCCCTTAGCTAAGCAGGGTCTGCCCTGGTTGCATATGAAAGGGAGACTAGAAGTGTGAGCACTGTAAGATATTCCCCTCAGGGGATGAAGCCGCTCTGGGAAGAGCAGAAGGTTCCAAGTTGCCTCCCTGGCATCTCCAAGATGGGGCTGAGAGAGATTCCTGCCTGCAACCTTGGAGAAGCCGCTGCCAGTCTGTGAAGACTAGAGCTAGATAGACCAATGGTCTGACTCAGTATATGGCAGCTTCCTATGTCCCTATGTCCCTATGACATCATGGGAAACCTGAGGCAAACCTCAGGTTGGCCCTCCATGACATCCAGATCATGGAAACTGCAGTTCCCAAACCCATCCATGGTTCCAATTCCACCCCCCCAAACCTCAGAATGAACCCTCAGTTTGAATTAAGCTAAACTCACCAAACTGAGGGTCCAGAGGGTCCAATGTGTCAACCAGTTTGTGCAAGCTGCAAGCTGCAACCAGTTTGTGCAGGCAGGTAAATGTTGGAAGCTCCTCTCTCTCTCCAACACAGTTGGCTCCTGCGGCTTTTTGTCATGCATCGGAGGAAGCCCACACAGCCAGTTCCGCCCCCTTTGCAGTCTCCCAGACTACAAACGATGATCATCTGGAAGTGTGCTGGGGGACTGGAGGCAGACTGTGTGTCCATTGAACCCGCAGTTCAAAGTTAGGTCTGAAGGCACCCATTGGGAAACTGAGTCCTCTCAAGCCTTAGTGCCATCTTGGAATGTACACATGGAAAACTGGAAAGTCCTACATGCCTACCTTGCTCTGGGACCTGACAGGGTTTCTTTCTCTTAGGGGCACTCCTTCCCCTCAGAACTGGGAAAGCATAGCGCTGTGCAGAAGTCTTTCATACTGTGGCTCTCACATTGAAGGTTTCCCACCCAAAGTGGCCTCCACTTGAAAAATACTGAGGATCACTGCTTTGGGGACATGAGAAATCCAGTACTGGGGCTGTCACTGAGAATACATCTGTGCACATCTTTCCACTCTTGACGTGGTACACACATGGTAAGGTTAAGAGGACTTTTGCTGTGGATTTTTTTTTAAAAAAATTAAATGCTTTTATTAGTTTAAAATGTAGAAACAGAAAAAGTTATATCTCTGAGACATAGCCATACATGTTAACAAATACAAGATCTTTTCCATCATTCCCCATACATAGGATTTGCTGTTGATGTTAAAGGTCATGATAGAAGTGGGTAACTGTAGACAGTGCTGGGAAAGGAACAGCATGCATCTAGATCTGATGCACAGCTCTTAGATACATTCATAATTAAACTGTGCTAAACATTCTATTTAGGGTATGTGTGTTGTGATTACTTTCTATGCTTTATAACGATTCAGTAGGGAGGACAGATACAACATTTAGGTAGGACTGGCTTCCTGTTCAAACCAGAGGTTTAGGTCACATGGAAACTGAACAAATTATACACCATAAGAAATTGGAAAACAGGCTTTATGAGGGATCTCACATATACTTTCCTGGTGGTGTTTGTGCTTTCTTCTGAGTGTATGCATACAATTGCTTCCTTCCGGCAAACCCAGAAACCCAGTGCCAAATGCATACGCTATCTACTGCCAAACCCAGTGCTGAATGCATACACTATCTAGACTATGAGGCTATTCTCATATAGGCCCTAATCCAGGATAAGGAAGCCAAGCATGGGCTAGGGCTGTGTGTGAGAATCACCGGGATCGGGACCAAGCGTGGCTGGGCAGTGCCACCTAGCCCAGCTTTTCAACCTGGCTCTTAGCTGGGGTTAAAGGCACCCTTAACCTGGGTTCTGGGATCGTGTGTTCTCGGGGTTACATTCAGCCCCAGCGGACACAGAGTGCTTAGAGTGCCTGTCTCCTGGGGGAATCTCCCAATGCACCATGCATGTTGCATGGTGCATTGTGGGACATCTGGAGGCCAGGACGTGTCATCCCGGTCTCTGGAGCTCTGCACTGCACCACACAGTGTGGATCACCCGGGATTGCTGCCCGCGCTCCCTGCAACATTCATATGCTCGTTCTGGGGGGAAGGTGAGTTGAACCAGCCTCCCCCCTCCATACGCCCGCTGCCTCGCCCACCCAGTTGTGTGAATAGCCCTGATATCTTCACCAGCAAAAGAAGCCTAGGTCTGTGAGGTTAGCCTCCATGTTTGAAATATGGCATATGCAAGGGCAAATAGCAATAGCAATAGCACTTACATTTATATACCGCTCTATAGCTGGAGCTCTCTAAGCGGTTTACAATGATTTAGCATATTGCCCCCCAACATTCTGGGTACTCATTTTACCGACCTCGGAAGGATGGAAGGCTGAGTCAACCTTGAGCCCCTGGTCAGGATCGAACTTGCAACCTTCTGGTTACAGGGCGGCAGTTTTACCACTGTGCCACCAGGGGCTCTTTGGAAATGAATCACATGGAAATGAACAATAACACATAATACATCTGGTGCTGCTTTGAAGCAGTTGGAGGACAGCCATCTTCTAGTGTGCTGTTTGGGCACAAGATGCCCCCCCCCCATGGCTTGATATTCCTGCAGACTGAGGTGTATTTTGTTTGTTTGTTTGTTTTTTGTTAATATGGCCTTTGTGGAAGACATAAGCCATTCCATGTCTAAGCCCTCAGGCACATAGCAGACAATTGGTTCTTTCATTCTAAAATGTTTAGTAGCCTGAAGATAGAACCTGTGTTATACTCCAGTGTTCTTTATTGGCTAATACAGTCAGGTCAAAATACTCAAAATCTTTCCGCAAGAGTATTCCCAGTGAAGCCAATGTGTTTCCTATGAAGTCTGGAGTTTGAAGATTGCAACCAGAGGCAAGAGCATCAGGTTGGAGGAGCATATATCCCCTGCTTCCTAGCTTTAAAAGTGTCTTTAATGAAAGGAAAAGGAGGGGAAAGGTGGTAAGAGAAGCACAACTTCTTTTTAAAAGATAAATCAAAAAGTTTCTAGCTGTGCCTCAGTAGTTTTTATCGTCTTTGTTCTGTGCAAAGAGTTTGCTTTAAAAAGTTCTGCAGGAAAGACCACTAAACATAAAACATACTTCCCCACCTTCAGTGTAAACCGACGTTTTCTGCCACAGTAACAGAAATATACTTATGCATGGTGCAGCCAAGCATCCTAGCAATGTGAATTTCACTGACAGTGGCATTAAACTTTAAAAGAATTGCAAAAGGAAACAAACAAAAGGCCTTTAAATTCCAAAAGTGCCTTTCTGTGTACAGCTTACTGAGCAATATTTAATCAATAGTAAGGACGAGCGTAGGCACTCTGGGGCATGTTTGTCTTGCAACTACTTTGGTGATTTAATGATTTATTGGTGATTTCATGAAACTATTTAAGAGTATTGCAATTTTGGGCACCCTTTAAAAACTTCTGTGGTAAAAGGAGTCATTGGTATTGACAGCAGAAGGAACACCTTCAAAATGACACATTCACATATAAATTCTAAAGTATCTGCCTGAACAACAAACCCAGTAGCCCAAAACATGAGATACTGGCTGACATCCAGACTAACAAAGCACTGGTGCTACAGGAGAAGCACTGGTGTAGCACCAGTGTGTCTAAAGAGTTCCAGACTTCTTGGTGCTTGAAAACACCAAGGGGGACAGGGGGAAGGTGAATTTTGACAGCTGTTTAACCCTCAGGGGCAAAATCTTGGGTAGCACAGAAAGTTTCTGGGGGAAGGGGATTGTTTTTTTAGGTGCTGCCCTCACAAACACAAAGTAATCTTATATAGATTTAACTGAGTTTATTCAGAAACAATATGGATACAATTTAGCAACACAAGTTCCCAAAGCAGTTTACATATAAATGAATGAATGAATGAATGAATGAATGAATGAATGAATGAATGAAAATGGCTCCTTGTCCCCAGAGGGCTCACAATTCAAGAAACCTAAGATAGACACCAGGAACAGCCACTGGGGGTATGCTGTGCTGAGGATTGATAGGACCAGTTGTTCTCTCCCATCTAAATAAAGATAATCACCACTTTTAAAAAGTGCCTCTTCTTTGCTTAGTTTGCAAAACTCCATTTTTGCAGATAATCTTTTTTGAGAGCTCCATTTGAGAGCTCCTCCTCCTCCCTCTCCCTTTCTGATTTAACCCCACCCCCCACACTCTCTACAGGATCCCCAGTGGGACAAACTTCTAAACAAAAAACATGAAAGATACTGGATAGAATACAAGAGATAGGTTGTTGAAATTTTACACACACAGCTGTACATTAATGGTAGAGCTGAGTTAGTTGAACTCTTTAGAAGCAATGGTGCTTCTGTAGCACTGGTGCTTCATTTGTCTAGATGAAGCCACTTTATTCATACTTCCTGTAGTACATCGCCATCCATCATATGAACTTTTATGTGTAATTGCTCTCTGTTTTAAAATTCATTATGTGGTGTGATCTTAGCACCAAATGGTATGATATGCAGTATGACACACAGCTGCATCCGTTCCTTGAAGATAATGATCTCAGAACTCCCTGGTAACCTCTAGGGTTGACTACTACAATGCCCTCTATGTGGGGCTGCCTTTGTATGTGGTTCAGACACTTCAGTTTGTCTAAAATGAAGCAGTTGGTCTCTGGAGTTTCTTGGAGAGGCCATAATATGCCTGTTTTAAAGCAATCATATGGCTACCAATAGGTTTCTGGGCAAAATACAAAGGGCTGGTAATTACCTTTAAAGCCCTAAATGGCTTAGGACTGGGTTACCTGGGAGTGCACCTTCTTCTGCATGATCCCCACTGCTCATTAAGATAGTTGAGAGAAGTCAGTCTCTGTATGCCACCAGCCCATCTGGCAGTTGCTTGGGAGCGGGCCTTCTCTGCAGTCGCTTCTGGGCAGCAAAATGCACTCCCTATAGACATTTGTGGTTTAGCATCTTTAAGTAAAGTAACGTGTGCCATCAAGTTGATTTCAACTCCTGGTGACCGCAGAGCCCTGTGGTTTTCTTTAGTAGAATACAGGAGGGGTTTACCATTGCCATCTCTCGTACAATATGAGCTGATGCCTTTCAGCATCTTCCTATATCGCTGCTGCCCAATATAGTACCAGTGGGGATTTGAACCAGCAACCTTCTGCTTGTTAGTCAAACATTTCCCTGCTGCGCCACTTAAGGTGACCAAGAACTTTTAAGACACATTTCTTTAGCCTGGCTTTTAGTAATCTTTGAATTGTTTTAAATGGTTGTTTTAACAGTTTGTTTTATTTTTATTGTGTTTATTTTTGTAAACCATCAAGAGCCTTTGGGGTCAGGTGGTATATAAATCAATCAAACAAACAAACAACCTGGGTGGGATTTGTGACCCGACTGTTGGGCTAGCTCACTTCAAATCCAGACCAGATTTGAACTGACCTTACCAGTCTGGGCTCAGGCTCAGCCAAACCGGGTCCAGTCCAATTCAGCCATTGAGCTGGCTCGCGGGCCGACTTGAGGGATATACTTGTAAAGGGGGACCCCGGTAGGATTCCCCTTTACAAGTAAAAGGGATTTTCCTCGATTAAGGAGGGGAGGCAGTGAAAGGGAAGCCAGTCTGATTCCTATGAGGCACCAGTCTGGCACTGACCACATCAGGAACTGAAAAATAGGTTTAAAAAAACAGTCAATGAAGCTACAAGGCTTCATTTTAAAAAACCCATTTTTAACCAATTTTTCAGTTCTTGGAGTGGTCGATGCCAGAGTGTCCCCTAGGAATCAGACTGGCTGGAACAGCTTGATTAGCAGGCTGTTTCAGCCAATAAAACCAAGGAAGGAAGCAACAGGCAAGGAGGAGGAGCCCGAGGAAGTTACATGCTCTAGGATTTGCTGGCTGCATGTACTGGTATGTTTGGGTTGCTCTGGTAGCTTGTTTGTTTGTGAGAAGGGAGGCACTGCTCCTCCTTGCCCTTGCTGACGAGCCACCTCTGCTTTTATCTGTGCTGCTGTCTTGTATGTTTTAAGACAATTGCCCCACCAATCATAAGAACAGCCCTGTTGGATCAGGCACAAGGCCCATCTAGTCCAGCATCCTGCTTCACACAGTGGCCCACTGGGGAGCCCACAGGCAAGAGGTATGTGCATGCCCTCTCTCCTGCTCTTGCTGCCCTGCGACTGGTATTGAGAGGTATCGTGGCCACCGGACAATCCTGTTATGATATCACATGACAGGGAGAGAAATAATAAGCGGAAACAATCACATATATTTTTCCTACCTAAGTCTTTTGGGTGGAAAGAAATGAGGTAGATTCAGCACATTTTTGTTTATGACAGTGGTAACTTCTTCCCAGCCTGAGCACACGACTTGGCAATAATAATAAACGGTACTGTTATTTTGACAGAGCCCCTGTGGCATTTTCCTGCCTGACAGGAACAGTTCCCAGCTTCACACACTTGGGTAGGCCTCATTGTTATTGTTTAGTTCTTAATGAATACTGATAAAATATTCATTGCCATTTGAAACTGCATTTTATTTTATTTTCTCAAGGTATTTTGAAAGAAATTCCTGTGTGGGCAACTAGAGATATCCTGCAATAAAGGTCCATAAAAATAGGTCAACAAAATGAAAGCATCTATAAAAAACAGGTTATGATGACTTCCAGTGCGTGTTTTGCGCTGACCTGGCTTTCTGTTTCTTCCTGAAATATTAATTGCTGATTTTCTAGTTTGTCCTTGAGTACTAACAGGTGCACATGTAGAAATTCTTACCCACACTCCTCTTTCCTTAAACATAAATTGTTGTTTCTGTAAGGAACAGTTGCCCTCCTCAAAGTAGGTCCCACTTGTATTTGATTAATTGAAATCAACAGACGCTACTGAAGTACTCTTAGACTTGATGTTGTACTTAAAATGTCATCCTACTGCAACATCAAGTGAGAGACATATTTAACAAATACACTAAAGTACAAAGGGGGAGGGAGTAAAGAAATGCAGTGATGTGATGACACTACTTATTCATTTCTCCTTTGTTATTTTATGGGGTAAACCATTTCTGTTTTAGTGTACAGTAAGGTCCAAACTGCTACTAAGGAAAGAACATAAGAAGAGCCCAGCTGAGTCAAGCCCAAGGCTCATCTAGACCAGCACCTTGTTTCCCACAGTGGCCCACCAGATGCCTCTGGGAAGCTCATAACCAGAAGATGAAGGCATACTTCCTCTGCTGCTGTTACTACTCTGCATCTGGTGTTCACAAGCAACCTGCCTCTGAATCTGGACATAGCCTATACCCATCAAAATTAGTAGCCACTGATACACTTGTTTCCATAAACAAATCTAAGCCCCTTTTAAAGTCATCCAAGCTGTTGACCATCCAAACATCCTGTGGCAGAGAATTCCATAGATTAATTATGTGCTGTGTGAAAAAGTACATTTCTTGTTGGTCCTAAATTTCCTAGCAATCAGTTTTATGAGATAACCCCTAGTGTTGTGAGAGAGGGAGAAAAACCTTCTATCCACATTCTCCACACCACTCATTGGCTCCATTCGCAAATAATGACAAACCGTGGGTAGGAGAATGTGAAGTTAATTTTTGTAACCATGAATCCCATTGCAGACCTCTGGTTTCAGGATGGCAGTGGAAGAGCCACTCCCTCTTCCTGGTCTGCTGAGGCTGCATCCAAGCAAGCTCTTTCATCGCCAGACTGCGGGCAAGGTGTCAGAACATCTGCAGGGCAGCAGCCATTGACGACGATCTTCAAGGGTGTGTGCCAAGTGCAATCATGCCTTTTAAGAATGGATCGCTCACTCTCAGTGGAGAAAGGACATTTAAATCCCTTCTCTTGACAGCAATTGCACTGCCACCCTCATAAAAGCCCTACAGCAAAACAGTCTCTCGCAAGCACAGTTACTGGCACTGGGGGGATGCAGAGGGGAACTGTTTTTCTGTTACTCTGGAAGGGGATCATGATGACTTCCTAGGAGGGAATATGTATATGGGGGGGGGGCAAAAGATCCTAGGGTCTGGTCCACTGTGACTAAGAATGGCAGACCCTGGCAAAGCAGTCCAGGAACACCCAAACACACTCCTGCCTCTGTGTCAGCTTGCTGCCCAGAGATTAACCCTCTCATGAGATGGTCAGTCCATTGAGGAAGACCAGAGGCTCAGTGAGCTTTGGGCCTCCATTGGACTGCACTCTAAGCCACTCAAATCAAGGGGGTCCTGCTTGTGAAGGGCCCCCATTCTCTCTGGTAAATAATATTTATTTATTTATTTAACATATTTTTATACTGCCCAAAACTTACTAGGCTGGGCGGCAGCTGCAGTCTGGCCTGCATGCATGTCTCCATGGCCTTTCACTCTCATGAGAGAGCAGTCCGCTATGGAGCAGCATTCGTCATCCTCTCACAGGAAGAATCTCTCCAGTGACTGGAGGCAATCCTGTTCCTAGTCGACAGTTCTTATGAGTAACACCAGAGGCAGCATGCTTTTACCGGAGGGGAAGGGGCTGGCCTCCCCCTTCCCCAACTTTATTGTACAAAAAATAGAGCAGAGCCATTCAAGAATTCCTGGGTGGGGCTGCCTTTTAAACCTGACCCTGGGTATCACTTCACTGACATATGTTGTCTTTGCAGTGATCTAATTGGGTTGTTGGTTTATGGTGCCACCATGACTGCATGTGCTTGTGAACATATTTCTTTATCAGTGCATTTTTGGAGACCAAAACACATAGTGCCCATCTTACCATCCCTTTCTCTTCTGATTGCTGGGGGGGGGGGGGGACACAAGAGACGCAATGAAAAGCAGGTATCCCCCCTCATGTGACCTTTCCTTTTGACAGGCTTAGAAGCTTGGGATGGGACAACGTGGCATCCCTGTTGCTGGGCAATGGCTTGAGGAACATGGAAACGGGGTGGGGCAAGTGGTTGGAGAGGTAGCCCATGAGAAGCATGACAGGAATGGAGTGGCAGTGTTCGTGGGTGGGTCTGGGCCATCTTCTCTATGATTTCAGTTCTAGAAACAGCACAAAACCCCGGTTAGGGTGGCATCTGCATTTGGACGTAATACTGCTACCTTCAAATGTCAGGTTGGAGTAGAAACTGCAGGTTGCTATTATGATGAATATTTATATACCGCTCTTCAACCAAATTTCTCAAAGAACATTACATAGATAGATAGATAGATAGATAGATAGATAGATAGAATGTCTCCCCTGTCCCCAAGGGCTCGCAATCTAAAAAAGAAACATAAGATAGATACCAGCAACAGCCACTGGAGGGATGCTGTGCTGTGGATGGATAGGGCCAGTTGTTCTCCCCCTGCTAAATAAAGAGAATCACCACTTTTGCCCCCAAACTGCGGTTTCACACTTTCGGACATACACGGTTTCCAATCTCTGCCCCATTCAACTCTGGTTTGGTATTACATGTGATTGGGGCCTGTGTCTTAAGAACATCAGTGGCTGCTTCCTACCCAGGGAAAACAGCAGCCATGTTGGTCCTGACTATGGCAGGGTAATAGGCTAAATCCCTTCTCCCACAATTCCCCTCACACACATCCAGCTGCTATTGGGAAGAAAAAACCAAGCATACCAAGGTCATCGAACTGCTTAACATAATTTGGTCCCCAGAATGCAATTCTAGGTACACTAACTTGAGAGAAAGCCTAATTTAACTTACTGGGACTTGTAAACTCCATTCTCACCTATAAGTGCAAATAAGGAGACCACGAATAATGAAACCATACTCCTATGGAAATCTCTATAGGTCTCCAGCAATGTGCCCCGCCCCACAAACCCCCAATTCCTCCAATTTTAACAAAAAATCAAAGGTTATTTAAAAAGAAAAAAAGAGAGACACAAAATGGCTTCGCTCTCCCTCCAGATTGGAAATGATATAGAAATGACACCAGAAATGAAACCAGGAGTCATTTCTGGTGGCCCTGAAACCATGGATAGGCAAATATTGCTTATTTTTACACCCACAGATATGGAAACCGGGTCTCTAGGACCTCACTGTAGGCATGCAAAGCTGCAGTTGCTGAAACTGCAGATAGCCAGAGCTGCTGTATTATATCTAATTATGGAATTAATTAGCTTTGACAGAAAACACCAGCTCTAATATTTTCTTTTTTATTCCCTGTCATAGTAACACATCAGAACTGGCTTTTAAAAATAAGAAGAGATTAAAAAGTGTGTTTTCAAACCTTAGTTTCACACATTAAAGTAAACTCCATGCCAATTAATCATCTAAAGCTTTTGTTGATTAGTCAACCAATTAAACTCATCAACACTTGCAGCTCTCAGTAAAATATACCAGAGGTCATTTAATACAAAGTAGCCAAACAAAGGAAATAATATATGGATAGAATTGTAATGTGTCACTTCCCCTTGGGGATGTTACACCTAAGCCCTCTTCAGTTATAATTTTCTGAGGACAGTGTACCTGGATAGAAAGGGAACAGAAGCAGGCAGGCTATCCAACCATTACCTGTGGCAAGCCCTGTGGTCCCACCCTGTGCTCTCCCCACATTCATGCTTCTCTGCAGAAATGAGCACAAAACTTGGGGAGAATTTTTTCCCATGATTTGGAACACTGGTCATCCTTTCCCTCCATACCTTTTTCCTCTTCTCTGCTCAGAAGCGTAATGACTGAAGAGGACTCTAATGATGGTAAACTTCTCCCCATAGTAACTCCAGATTTCTTTGGAAACAAGCAACGCTATTTTTTTAATAATTTTTTTAAAAAAATTTAAAATTCCACCCACTCAGTCTCCTGATTTTCAAAAATCTCCTCCCTTTGCCTTAATCAGCACTTAGCCAGTTGGATCAGAGCAATGGCAATAGCTTCAATGCTCAAGCCACAAGGAGCATGAAAGAGGGACGTCTCCCCCTCTCCACTCTCTGGGACCAGGAGTTTTGGTTCCCCTCAGGAAATGTAGTTTTCCCAAGGGCCCTTGTCAGGGCCGTTCATTCTGACTAACTGCTATGTGGTGTGCCAGGTTCCAATGTCATCTTTCCCTCTCTTCTCACTACCAGCGCACCATTGCTGCAGCCAACTTGGCTGGATAAGTGTGGTTAAAAGAAAAGTGTGTCGGAGGGGGGCTGGGTGAGTTGAAATGGGGTAGGCTTGGAATTCTTCTCTGGGTCAGATTATAATCCAAGCCAGAAATTCTTACCTCTTCTCTGAGGTGAACATCAAGAGCCCTGGAAACACATATCTGAGCCTGGATGCAGTGAATTTCACCAGCATCACTAGATTAAAAAAATGTGCAAGAAGTGGGTGATTGAGCCAATCAACTTTCTGCTTCTTGACTCTTCAATTACCTTGTGAAACATGTACACTGATGTATAAGCAGCTTGCAAAATCTGTAATGTGCTGGCTGCATGTCAAATACACAACCGTCCCCTTACAACCTGCATTAAAGTTGGATGCAGCAGCGACATGCCAGCTTTTGTTAGGGTGCGCTAACAAAAGCTGTTTTGCGAGTCCAGAGTCCGGAGAAGTATTATATTGGGTAGTTCTACATACTCCACCTTAAGTGGCACAGAGAGGAAATGCTTGACTAACAAGCAGAAGGTTGCCAGTTCAAATCCCCGCTGGTACTATATCGGGCAGCAGTGATCTAGGAAGATGCTGAAAGGCATCATCTCATTTTGTGCGGGAGGAGGAAATGGTAAACCCGTCCTGTATTCTACCAAAGACAACCACAGGGCTGTGTGGGTGCCAGGAGTTGAAATCAACTTAATGGCACACTTTACTGCATAAACATAGGTTCATTATTCAAGGTGGGACTTTTCAAAACTGGCACTCCTACCTTGCCATTATTATTATTAATTTATTTTACTTTTTAACAAAAAAATAGGTCTCAAAGCTGTTCACATAGGTGGGAGGAGAACGACTAAATTACAGGCAAGACCTGGGTATTGTAATTGATATCTGTTCTAATGATGAGGTGGAAGTCCTTTTTTCTTTTTCTCTCTCTGTGTGTGTGTGTGTCTTACGTTGTGGAAAAATCGAATAAAAAGTTATTAATAAAACCTTTTTTTAAGCTATTCACATAGGAAAAGGAGTAAGATTATCATATATATATATATACATATATATATATATATATAGAGAGAGAGAGAGAGAGAGAGAGCAGCAACAGACACTCAAAAGACACTGAGCTATTGTTGGATAGAAACTGTTGCTCTCCCCACACTAAACATAAGGGAGCTACCATATTAATAGACACCTCTTTGCCAGTTAGCATAGCAAGGGTGAGGCCTGTGCATGGTCCAAAATATTGGATTCTGATTTAATCCAACAGTAGCACTGTCAAGAGGGGCCATGTTGCCCCCGCAACTGTCATGTCCTGTTGGATATCATTTATGTCTGTCAGACCACCTCTCCTGCCCTCTCCAGCTCCTCTTCCTCCTCCCCACTCCTTTATTTGGTAGGAGGAGACAGGCCATGTTATGTCTTTTTTGTTTCTGAGGAAGCTTTCAAGCAGCCACTTTGCCTTCCACAGCTTAGATTTTAAAGGCACTTCCCCTCCTTTAAATTTCCTTTTAGGTCCCGGAGTGGTGTGGATGGTTCTGAAATTCATGGGTTGTTTTTTTTTCTGAGGCTAAAGCTATGTCAGATGTCCTTGCATCTCCATCATTGCAAGGTTCTTCCGATAATTCCAACGATTGGGAGGCTTCCTGTGTTGTGGTGGAATTCCTCCAGACAACTCCTGACAAAGGTCTGTCAAACCGACATTATTGCACAGCTCTGCCATTACCTATAACCAGGTTAAAGATTTTTTTGTCCTGGGGAAAGTGAGGGAACTGGCAGGGAATTTGAGAGAGAAGTGTAGGTGGATGCGAATTGTACTGCCTGGGTATTGCAAGTTGAACACTATAAAACCTATTAAGGGTTTTCAAGTGTTCAGCTTAAATATGCCAGCAACCTGACTGACTTGAGGGCCAAGTAAGAGGGTTCTCTCCCAACCTCGTCGTGTGCTCCACTGTTCTTCTTCAAATAAAATTAGGAATCAGGTTGAATAATCTTGTCGCAACACTGATACACCCACAGGTGCAGGTACAGCTGGAGAGTTCATGTTGGGACTCTCATAATCTAAAGCTGAGTGTTTTAAGCCTTTGCCTGGTGAGCCAAAATTGAAACTTTTCTCACAAGGAACTGTGCTAATCTTCTCTCAGCCGGAAGTTGCTCTTTCAAATTACTCTTAGCCACCACACACCCATTTCCCCCTCCAAACAACAGGTGAAGTAAGAAAGCACTGAGAGTGCAATAGCTGTGCATGGATTTCGAGGAGCTGACTGAGGCAACATTCCTCCTTGTTACTGAATCATGTTGGGAACACACAGGGGCCTTTTAAAATGATGTCCTCCTATCTCCCTGAAAAGCTGATACATATACGCTTTCCACCCTCCATTAGCACAACCTGCTCTGTCTGGATCTTTAGTCTATCTCTTTCTATGACCTGACCAGAACTGAGAGTAGAATTGTAATGGAGAGTTCAAGAGTGCTGTGATAACCTTAAGTAGGTTTAAGAATTGACTTACCTTACCAGCTGCTCTTGGAAATTCTCTATAATATAATTATATCAAAACTGCTTCATATGATTTAGCATCCTGCACTCCTGTGGCTCAACCCCATGCCTGTGGCTCTAAGGTATTCTTGTATTGATTCCGGAAGTGTTTCTGTAGGTCACAGTTCTTGTCTTATCTGGATATGTTTGTGCTTATTTTAAAACAAGGAAGTGATTCACAGGCCTTCATAGACCTACTCCTGTGCTTTTAAAGTTGCAAACCAGATTTAAGAGGGAATTCATTTTTTTGGGAAGTGTCAAATATGAAACACAGAGATGTAAACTGACCTGAAATCCCACATAGAGCCAATTTACACAATAAAAAATGAGAAGGAAGAGTCTCTACAAATCAAATCCCATATCATTCAGTATTCATGGAGTAAAGGCAAACCATGATATGCAATTGCCTAAAATATGCTCAAAACAAGGCATTTTTAGGATGTAGTAAGCTGCTATACGCATGCAAGACTCTGCATGTGACTACTGAAGGGTGAACAACTCTTTCACTCAAAAATGACTGGGTAAATTGGCCCCTGGATTTACTCTTTTTAATCTGGCATGCTTTCAAGGTGCCAGATTAAGACCTATAATAATAGGCTTTAAAATAAATAAATTAAAAAGGGTCTTTGGGGAGAAAGCAGAGTAGGGAATCTAAGGGAAGGAGTAAAGAGTTTGAGGGGCTGGTGGGAAGAAAGCTTGTATGCCTGGAGCAAAGAGAGTTGCTGCAGGTTATCTTGATATGGATCTCAGTGGGAGCAGTGGTGCTTTTACCCCTGGACTTTGGGGCTGAAGTCCAGGGCTTCCACATCCCCAGCCCACCCCAATCCTCTTTAGTCTGTCCTTGGCACTGCGCTGGGTGGCTGTGTGTGATTATATCCTGTGCTGGGTGCTTTAGAGATGGGGGCGTGGAAAAAGAAATATATGGGATGGGAATATGTCAAGTTGCATGTTGCAATGCTTATATTTGCATCAATATGCCTGTTTTATATTCTTACATTCTTGTTCGTTCAGTTGCTGTTTGTGCCCTCAAGAATCCATGTGTTAAAACTACTGCATTTGTCATGGTGTGTGTAGGGGGGTGATGCTTAAGTTGCAGTGGGGTGGGGGGCTCCAGCAAGGGGGCGGTCCCCAAAGGCCTTTAGGTCCAGGCTCCAAAATTACCTAGGTGCACCTCTGAGTGGGAGAGATGAAAGGAAGAACTTTTCTTGGTGGAAATAATGGCTGACATCCAGACTAAGTTATTATTTATTTATATTATTTATTTAAAATATTTCAATACTGCCCAAAACTTGCATCTCTGGGCGGTTTACAATTAAGCTCATTTAAAATATTAAATCAATTAACAATTAAAATCATTTAAAAGATTAAAAACATTTAAAACCCACTATTAAAATTATTTAAAACTATAAATGTAATTAAAAGCCTGGGTGAATAAATGCATCTTTAGTGCCTTTTAAAAAGTTGCCAGAGATGGGGAGGCTCGTCCCATTTCAACCGGGAGCGCATTCCAAAGTCCAGGGGCTGCAACGGAGAAGGCCTGTTCCCATGTAGCTGCCAGACAAGTTGACAGCAGTTACCCAGTATATACTCAGGAGTTACTCTAGGACTACTTAATTTCAAAAGGAGTAATTTAATCTGGCTGTCAGCCAATGTCAGATTCTGTTCATGTCATTTGTATAAGACACGAGTGTCTTTTTAAAAAACATGTTTATCTTTTCTTAAAAAGTAAGCCTGCCAATGTTTAGTCAACTCAATTCAATCTGTGGGTTTGGGGCCTTTAAATAATATTGTAGAGTTATACAAACTATCTCTGTTCACATTGCTTCTTGGTGTAATGGCCCTTGGTTTAATTCTGACATGTGCCTTCACTCCAAGTGCTGTCTTTTAATGTACTGTCTAGTTCTGCGGAGGGTGGCATTTTGGGACTTATTTAGGTCTGGAAATCTTTTCCGCAGTGACTCCTGCCAAAAGTGAGATTGATGTGGCATTTCATTCACAAGGTGAGAAGTATAATCATATATATATGTATGTATGTATTGTACAACAGACTATCTTTCTCCCTCTTTCTTTTCCTTTTCCTTTTTTGCTGCCACCAATTTTCTAGGCCAAAAGTTCATTTATAACTTCTCAGCCTCTGTAACTTGAATATTTATCTCTGGCAAATGGTTAGTGGAAGCAGTTGTGCATTGTATATGAAGACATGTGTAATAATCAGATGCTCATTTCTTTTGCTTTGCTACCCATAGCCAGATGTAAAATACTTTCCACCGACAGGCCACTTTTAATGAATAGATGAAAATGCTAAGGCAACTGGTGCAGCTGTATAGAAGTGCCTCGATACCTATCTGCTGAACAGAACCTGAAATTATTCCCCCTGAGGCAGCCATGGACTCCTACAGAAGTCTACTGAATTTATTTAATCTTCAGCTGAGAAATGGTAGAAGCCCAAGGGTGTAACCATAAGTGTTATTTAAAGCAAGAATTTCAAAGGATCTATATGTTACAACCTAATATTTTTTCTTTCTCCAAGGCATCTAGGGGGAAAGTTGAATAGAAGGATATGAGGGTACATTTGGAGAGGCAAAGATTACACAGTTTTGCATGTAGGGTTGTTTTTTTAAAAAAAACTTGGGAGAAAGATAGTTTATTACACACACACACATTTATTTGATTTATGCAAGCTTTGAATTATTGTGCATTGACATGGGAAATGTGTATGCATAATTTTCCCTATGAACTATCCACTTATTTGGGAGAGGAGGATGAGTCACTGACCAACATAGGAAGCCTGCTACTGAGTCAGACCATTGGTTCATCTAGCTCAGTACTGTCTACCCAGATGGGCAGAAGCTTCTCCACAGTTGTGGGCAGGGGTCTCTTTCAGCTCTATCTTGAAGATGTCAGAGAGGGAACTTGGAACCTTCTGCATGAAAGTATGCAGGTTCTATTCCCAGACCTGTTATCCAGATAGCCTGTTTAAGGGCTACCAGGAGCACCCCTCCACCTGATTTGGAGCTACAGACTTGTAATTTCCACTTTTGTCTCTCTGAATCCATGGGATCCTGAGTTCACCATTCAGTCCATGTGAGCTAACTCATGGGGTATGTCATCTGGCATGTAGCCTGGGAAAAGATGACTATAGGTCAAGTTAACCCATGACTGAAGGAGGACTATCCCTCTGCTCACCTCCCTGATTCCAATGCAAGTGAGGAAGCTGGAGTAGACTGGAGTTAATTAAGTGCTATTCTTCTAAAGAACTAGCCAAATTATCTCCCCCTGTGTTGGCACATCAGATCAGCTCAAGCTTATCACCTTTGCAGGAAGGAATAAGATAAGAGGTAAGAGGCACATCTCCTTCTCTAACACAAGTGTTAATGGCTGGTTCAAGGCACATGAAGCAAGCTCATTAAAACATTCCTGGTCACTCACAAGGTCCTTCCTGACCACAAGATAAGCTCTGATTGTCCATTTCATTCCACCTACACAGGTTCATTTCTATACAGGTTCCTTAACCTATTCACCTCACTGTGCTGGTAGAAGCACACCCAGCAAACCTTGAATTGGATACAATGTATTCGTTTGTTCACCACCATTGTCACCCTTTCCAGCAGAAAGGTGTGGTCAGCATTTCACATCAGGGCAAAATGCTGTCTATTTCTAGCCAAGACCCAATCTATCTGTGTGTCTTTTCCTTAGATTCACCAATTGCATGTTTGTATGGAGGGGCATTAACTACACCATCTTGCTGTGCCTAAACTCTTGTGCCCATTCCATTGTCGCTTCCGGATCAGCCCAGCTTCCAATCCTGATCTGTGCAGTATGTACTTGGTTGTCTCCAGATACTGGTCTACCAAGATAAGACCCTCTTTGGATTTTGCTTGGTTCTTGGATCCTCATGTGGCACTTGGATACCGCTCCTATCTTCTGCCTTCCTGCTCCTGTCTGTCCTGGAGGAAAGAAGTCCCTCGATATCGGTCGAGCTACAAGGGTCCACACATCGGTCGAGCTACAAGGGTCCATCCCAATGGATTGACTTACACATCCCAAAGGATTGACTTAAGTATACTAATTTCTGCTCTGAAGCCTCTGTATCCCCTTTTCTTCTGCTGTCTCTAAATCCAAAGCTGTTCTCTAAGGCCATTTTTCTGGTCAGCCTTGAGTGGATTTAATTCTCATCTCAAGCCAAAATGCCTCTTGCGAGGTTCAATTTAGTCCTATTGTTTTATTAGGCTTGTTAGTTTTCCTAGTCGATATTGGGTTACTTGCTCATCAAGATTTGTTTCCTGTACCCTGAAACACTCAAATAAACCTGCTTCTATTTTTGAACTTCAAACTCTCTGTCAGTTGTTTCTGCTACCGAAGCTTTGCACAAATTTATCCTGAAAATGAGCTGCTCCATCTGAACTTG
Source organism: Hemicordylus capensis (assembly GCF_027244095.1). Lineage (NCBI taxonomy): Eukaryota > Metazoa > Chordata > Lepidosauria > Squamata > Cordylidae > Hemicordylus > Hemicordylus capensis. The sequence goes on from NC_069658.1 coordinate 99,778,869, forward strand.
CTAGTTCCCCACGCAAGCCCCAAAGAGTTTTTGCCAATTCCCCCAGGAGCTGTATCATTAACAGAGTGTTCCCATATCTCAGTGCTCACATGAACTCTCCCATTTAAATGCAACTAGGGCAGACCCTGCTTAATAAAGAGGACAATTTATGCCTGCTACCACCAGACCAGCTATTCTCCCTTTTCTCTTAAAAGTTGTACCATATATCTTATATCTTAAAAAATACTTCATACCACTTATACCCTTTTTAAAAATCTGATGCAGTCATCTGATGCACACAAGAGTGCTCCAATGTACTTACAGAGCTCCACAAAGCAGGATTTGCACCTTTCATGTGAGTGCTTTGTCTGTAAAGTTCCTGAACATGAAAGTGAATGGGCCAGCACTTCTTGCACAGAGCTCTTGGTGTGCAGTTCTTTGTGCTGCAGAGAAATTGCTTATCCTCTATAAGTAAATGTACAGGAACCAACTTTAACTGAGAAACAAGAGTTTGAAATGTATTACTAACTGAAACATAGGCTAAGAAAACAGTAAACGGTCTCTTATGCAGTGAGAGGAGAAACCTCTCAGTTTTAATTCAGGGCAGCAAATATGAAGCTAGAAGGAGAGAGGAGTTTATTCTCTACATCCAAACGTAGACACAAACATATACAGACAAGCATGCCCCCAGACAAGAGCAGAGGTAATGCTTATACAGTAAATTCCAACATTTTGAAGCTTGTTGCTATGGTCCTGCTGTGTAGTCCTGCTTATAGACGGGTAGGGGATAATTAATTTCTCTCTCTCTTTTAAGAAGGGTAAAAACATATACTGTAAATGTATAAGACTAGGATACTGTAATATCCATTAGTACATTTTAGACATGTATTTTACAAAGCCATAATCCAAGAATTGCACTGCAGTCATGGATCTCTCTTCTTCTGTGGAACAGCAACTATAACTTGTTTTAAAAAGTGGATTTCTACAAACAGTCTGAAATCAAGATACCATGAAGGGTATATACTATATGGTTCTGTGAACAAGAATTATTTGAAGTGCTAATGGTTAGTTTAGATGGGGACGATTGGGAGTTGCTTGAAATCTGATGGTCCGTGAAACCACAAGGGAACATTTCATATATACAGTACACTGGAATATCTTTTAATTATAGGCATGTGAATTGGTTACTATTCAAGGTGTTGATCAGAACTCCTAGGTAGCAAGGTGAACTTTGTTCTCAGAGAATACCAATTAACTATAAACCTGTTCTGATTTTGAAATAATTCTTCAAGACATTATATAACGGAAATACTTAGTGAATACCTTAGGTGGGGTTGTCATAAATAACATTGCTACAATAAAAATCAAATTATTTGTGTTTACTAGAAGTGACCTATACAAATTGTTCACAAGAAATGCACTTTTACTACAGATTCCACCACTCAACATTTGCTGGTAATGACATGGGAGCCCCCCACTCAGTTGCCATTCAGTGGTAGCAGCCAAAGGAACTGAAAGAAGTCGTCAGTGAGGCTATTCCCACGATCACTGGAAAGTGGGCTAAGGGAGCTTAGTCCACTTTCCAGTGATTGTGGGAACCAAGGCAGCTAGCCCGCCTATAACACCCCCCACTTAAATGAAGTTAATGGAGCAGGCACTCTGTTAACCTCGTTTTCCTGCTCATGTGCCACCATGGTGCACGGTGACACATGAGTAGACCTCTGACCGGGAGGTTAAAAGCAACTTCCCGGTATCAGGGGTCCCCCAAGAATGCCCCATGCATTCACACGGGCCATCCTGGAACTTCTGGGGGCCAAGAGGCCCCCGATCCCCACAGCCCCCACTGGCTGCCCAGGGCTGCATGACTGCTCATCGGTAGGGAGAGCGGCTAAGCCCGCTCTCTCCACAGAACCCTCTCAAGCTGTACATATGGATTGTGTGTAGAGCCTCAGTGAGTTGGGTTAGAAGACAGTACTTAACCATTCCAGTGAGCAAGAGCTGAGGGGGAAGGGCCCCTCCCCATGTCCTTATTAATGTGTGTCAAGAGACACTGTAAAGAAAAAGGAGGGAGAATTGTAGTGACTAACACTTAAAAGCTATTCTGCCCTAGCCTGGGTTAGGCTGCACATGTGGAGCGCTGCGATCGCTCCCAATACCAGCGCTCCCACCCTACCTAGCCCTACTTTTTGCCCTGGCCTACTTTTTGCCTAGCTGGGTGGAAAGAACACCCGGATGAGGGAGGATCCCTCATTGAGAGATGCTGGATGACTTCTTCCTCCAGCTCCTGTTCTGCTGCAGTGCTGCTCAAGCGCTCCAGTGAGCAGCAGAGCAAATAGAGGAGGGAGATCATGTGTGGGGAGGCAGGCTCCTGCCTGTCTCCCAGGCATCCCTCCCCACCCAGTGGTGATTTTGGTTGTGTGTACGACTCATTAGTCTTCTATGGCTGTAAAATCAGATGTAATTACTCCCCAACAAAAGCAAGAATAAAGGCAACCTTAGTATGATGAACGAAACCTTTACAGTGAAAGAAAAACATTGCTTAGAACAATAAGCAAGCTGCAGCACTGTAGATAAAATTCAAAAGATGTAGTGATTTCAATCAACCAAGGCTTATTTGGAACCAAGATTCACTAAGGCTTGACTCTTAGTGAAGTAAGATGTAATAACAAAGGAGCGAGTACCCCTGAGCTTATACAGAATCCTTATCTTTCACCTGCTCCCATATATCTGGGACTACAGGTAAGAACTTTGAGACCTTCTTTATAAAGAGCAGGCCTTCTCATTTTAGAAATTAAGCCCTAAACTCAAAACTAGTAGTCTGTTTTTCCACTGACAGGTCTGTAATCCTCCTGCTGTAAGGTGGAGGCACAACCTTTCTTGAGCTAAGTGGTTTTTAATTCTGGTAACATGCAGGATGCCTTGCCCTTCTGTGCTCCATATATTTCTGAAGAATCCAATGCTCTAAGTACAAGGTTAGGCTCATCCTTCACAGAAACATTTATGTGAGTGGCAAATCAGAAAGTGGTCAATCACAAAGGCAGCTATAGAGATGTTTTTCATCTCTAGTAACAGCAGGATGCTAATGGTAGAGTTAAGAAGACAAAAAAAAATCCATTGATTTGTTGACAGAGGCCTAGCAGCTGTCACGGTAAAACACGGTTCTCTTGCACTTAATCAATGTCAGCCTCCAACCAAATCGTTTTGTAGCCCAGATGAAAAGCAATCAAGAGGAACACCTTCATAAGCATGAAGCCTGCTAGATGGAGTTCAATGAAGTGTGTCGTTAAGCTTAGACACTTCAAGTGTGATACATGACCCGCAAGCTAATTGGAATCCTTTAACCCTTTCAAAGGTTGCAACAATTGCTGGCCTTCTTTTCTTTAAAAGCAGAGATTAGATTCCTATCTCAATCTGTGATTTTTAAAAGATATCATGTGTCAGCTTTGATCTGCAACCTTTACTCTCACTGAAAAAGCGAAGCTATCATAATTAATTATGGCCTCTGTCTCAGGGACTGAGGAGGACGTCTGTTAAATGTCTCCCCCCTCTTTTGGAACCCACCAGTTCCTTCATGGTGTCTCTCAGAATACTTGCCTTTCTAAGAGATGCCCTCATTACTAGCTCTTAAAGCAATTCAGAGAAGAAGAAATGTGCTGGAAATAGGAAATCTTGTCTTCTGTTGTTTCCAGAGGTGAATCAAAATAATGACATTATGGTCTAGCTATATACAGTATATTTATATTTACAAGCAATTGGCTTAATTTCACATCCTCTAGTTGTATATCGACCCAAACAGAAACTGCAAAAAGGCTGTGGAGTTAGAGTAATTGAAATGAGAGGGTAAACAAATAATCTATTTGAAATCTTTTGGACTATTTGGTGTACTACATCAAGCAATATCCCATGCCACACATTAGATAAGTATTGGAAGCAGTTTTTTTCAATCTTTTTGAACTTACCCTTTTTATCTGAACTTGCTTTGCTTTCTGCCTCTTCTCTAACCAAGCATCCATCCCTAGTTCCATGGGTAAGAGTGTGCTAGTAGTGCCTACTTGCATGGAGGATCTGGAATTCACAGTTCCCTACAGGTGTGTGTGCAGCACTGGGAAAAATTAGGGATGTGCATTTCGTTTCTGATACAAAACGTTTTGTGCACAAAACAGAATATTTTTTGTGCACAAAAACAGAATATTCTGTTTTGTGCACAAAACAGAATATTCGGCTGTTTTGTAGCCAAAACAAAACACCTAATGCTCAAAACAGAAAATTTTGTAGCCAAAACAAAACGTCCCTGTTTTGGATACAAAATGTTTTGTTGTTTCGGCTGTTTTGGAACTCCATTTTGCAATCACAAAAAGTCTTTCTCCTTCAGTCTCCATTTTGAGTTTTGACATCTGTTTGAATTTCCAGCGCTTCTAGCCCACAGATTGGCCAGTGAAAGCATGGGCTGATCTGCTGGCAATTGCCTCCTTATTCCTTTTAAGCAAACTTAAGGGTAAATTTTACCCTCATTGGCTAGTGGGGCAGTGTGCATTTACCCTCATTGCCCAGTGGGGCAGTGTGCATTTCATTGTTGTTGTTTCACACTGTTGTGTGTAGATCAATTGCATTTTGGGCGGGGGGGGGATGTGGATGTGCACGACCTTTGGAAATCTTCCTGATTTTTTCCAAAGCTCTGCTGTTGTTGATGTGTGATGTTGATGTTATTTGGGGTGGATTGGGGGCTGAAAGGGGGCTTTGGGGGCAGAAGAGTGGTTCAGGTGGTAGTGCCCCAATGAGTGCCTGCTGCCACCCAGATTCCAAAGGAACTGGAAAAGGGCTGATTTTTAAAGAATTTCTGAAGTTGACATGTCTTTGGTGCAGATTTGGGGCAGAAAGGGGGCCTGAGGGGCAAAACAGTGGGTTGGGTGGCAGTGCCCCAAGGGATGCCTGCCACTTGCCCTATTCCAAAGGAATAGGGCAAAGGGCTGATTTCTTAGGAATTGTTGAAGTTTATGCTTCTTTAAGGTCCCCCCCAGGGAATAAAGGAGGTTTCAGAAGACCCATAACTCCACCTGGGGGGCACTGGGGTAGCTGGGAAGGAGTGGTGGTGTAGTGCACACAGGGTGCCAACCACCCCCATGGGTTGCTATCCCATGGGGTGCTGGGTTCTGTTGTTTCTGAGGTGTTCTGAGTGTAGATTCTCTGGTAGCATATGAGATTTTAAATGACAAACTATGAATCCACTCTCATATGCCACCAGAGAATCTGAATCTACACTCAAAACATCTCAGAAACAACAGACCCCAGTACCCCATGGGTTAGCAACCCATGGGGGTGGTTGGCACCCTATGTGCTCTACACCACCACTCGCTCTGGGCCACCCTGGTGCCCCCCAAGTGCAGTTATGGGGCAGGAATTATGGAGGTCCATCATTCCCTATGGGGAAGAACTTTACAGACGCACAAACTCCATCACATCTTTAAAAATCAGCCCTCTGACCAATTCCTTTGAAATAATTCTGGCAGTTTCCTTGCCCCCACTGGGCATTACCACCCACCCTACTCTGCTCTGGGCCACCCCTTTCCCCCCAAAATGAAGCTATACTTTTGCTGAAACCTCCATTCTTCCCTATGGGAAAAATCCTATACTTCAAAAATTCACCAAAAAACAGCCCTTTGCCCAATTCCTCTGAAATTTGGGTGGTAGTTTCCACCCCTTGGGCACTACCAACCCCACACACTAGTTTCTCCCCAGGGCCATTTTTCAAAATCTAAAACGTTTCGGATTCAGATTTTGCAATTTCAAACAAAGAACAAAATTGGGGTGTTTCGGACTGGCTGATTTCGAACAAAGAACAAAACGGGGGTGTTTCGGATTCGGGCCAAAAACAAAACAGAAAAAAACACAAAATGCACAACCCTAGGAAAAATCATGAACAGGCTAGCACTTTTGAGAGGCTGCTTATTTGCAGCAAAAAGTTTCAACCTCTAGATAAGTTTTTGATGCATGATTAGTGCATCATTAATCCTGAGAATGAACTGGGGGGAGGAAATAGAAAAACAGCTGTTGCATGGTGTGTGTGTGTGTGTGTGTGTGTGTGTGTGTGTGTGTGTGTGTGCGCGCGCACACACACACACAACCAATATGGTGACCAAAATTACCATCTCAAACTGGGACTGCCATTTAGCCTCCCCAAACTGAGGCTCCAACTTCTCTTTTTGCATGTCTAACAGGCCAGTTATGTAGGAAGCTGCCCAGCAGACTGAGTTCAACCCAATGCGGCTACCCCTGGTGCCTTAGCCATGCCCCCTGCCTCTGACATCAGATATCCCTTGAGTCTGACATCAGACATGGGGCAGGCCATATGCGGAAATGGGGACGCACAACCCCATGCATAAGCCACTTCAGTGGCCAGTGCCAGGTTGCAGCCTGGTGGGGAATGCCTTTCCCAGCCTAGAAAGGCAGAGAGACACGTTGCCAGCTAGGCTGGGAACCCAGTGCTGGTGAAGCTTCTCATTCTCACTGAGCTCATCTGGGGGCTCTACCAAGTCCTTCCCCCATCCCACTGCTTTGAGTACATCTCCATGCTGCTGCTGCTGCTGCTGTTGCTGCTGCTGCTGCTGCTAGAGAGGTTTTCCCTCCACAGCTGCAGCCACTACCTCTCTTTCTACATCTCCCTTCATGGAATGAGTCTAAGGAAAGAAAGGCGGGGGGAGGATGGGGCAGTTTTCAAGCAGACAGCAGCACTCTCATGTTTTGTCTGGGTGAAAACCTCCTCAACTGCTGCTTGGGACACAGGCTGCACAAAGGGCGGAAGGATCAGGCTTAGTTTTGCAGGTGGCGAGGTGAAGGTATGATTTCTTCAACAAACCATCCATCCATCCATCTTATTTATTTATTATTTCTCTGTGTAAACCGCCCTGAGCCATTTTTGGAAGGGCAGTATAGAAATCGATTTAAATAAATAAATAAATAAACAAATAAATCTGCATGTGGGAGAGATCAGAGTAGTGCCCAGCACAACACGCATAGGAAGCTGCCATGTACTGAGTCAGACCATAGGTCCATCTAGCTCATCTTTCCAGAGTGGCTCCATCCCCTTAGGGGAATATCTTGCAGTGCTCACACATCAAGTCTCCCATTCATTTGCAACCAGGGCAGACCCTGCTTAGCTAAGGGGACAAGTCATGCTTGCTACCACAAGACCAGCTCTCTTTGATGAGGAGAGGCAGAGCATCAGTTTTTTTGTTATTTCACTTAACAGCCACAGCCACATTCAAAACATATCACAGCTCCTTACTTTTTTTAGATTTCATCTTGATCCCGGGAAAATCCTTGTGCCCTGTCCTCGCAGATGCCTATTCTTTTATTCAGAGAGACAGGAAGAAACTTGGAAAAGGCAGAGGAAAGAATGGGAGAAAGGTGACTCTCTCCATGCTGCTGCTCTTAAACCTCATCTAGTGTGCTGAATGGACTGTGCTCTGTGGTTGCTCCTCGCTTCTCCCCGCACAGACCTTTTGGGCTATGGAGATCCTGTCACAGGACTCCCTGCTGACTGGGAGGAGATGCAGTGGCACCATGAAAGGCATGTGTGTAAACACAGCATTCTCCAGTTCCTTCCTGCACATCTACCAAGCCTTGGGGAAAGGCACAAGGACATGCTGAAGTGGGGGGATGAGCTGGAAGCTTCTCACAAATGGAGCTATGTGGCTCCATTTGTGAGAAGCTTTGGCCAGCACTGGGTTCCCAGCCAGGCTGTGAAGCATCTCTGCCTTTCCAGTCAGGGACTGCTCCCCACCAGGCTACAAACCTGGGGCTGGCCATTGAAGCGGCTTGGGAATGGGGCTATGTAGCCCAATTTCTGCATACGCCCACATCCCTGCACGCAGGGGCATGGCTAGGGCGCCAGGGGTGGCCTAGGGGCATGGTGGCCTGGGTTCTTCAGACCTGCTGGTGAAATGGTGGCTCTGCCACTGTAACAAAAGCTGTTCCAGACCATAGTGGGGGTAGAGGAGGGAGGCTTTAACCCCGGCCTTCTGCTTTGGTCCTGATCTGAATAAGACCCTTGTGGCTGCTCAGGAGTCATCAATGGGTGGGTGAAACTGCAACCACAGCCCCCTCTCCATTAAATCAGGACTGTAGTGGAGGGGAGAATATTAAATCTTCCCTCCACCACACTGGATTGATCCTCCACATTTGATTTTCTAACAAAGAAAAACAAGCACACACAGTCCAAATGACACTTAGTTTGAACTTTACTATAATGCTGAATCTGTGCTTAATCGGTTCCACTATGAGCTGTCTTAAATGCAGGTCTGGAGTTGAAAAAAAGAAAGAAAAGTACCAATAACCTATAAAAGATGAAACGTGAATCAAATGAATGGCTAATAAAGAGATATCTGCTCCTATGTTGATTTTCCATCTGACTTATTTTCATCAGCTGAGTATATTTTGGAAAAACTTTGCTCAGTGTTGCCTATCTAGTTTCCACACCTTAGAGTCATTCACCAACCACACAAATATTTTCCTCTCTCTCTTTGCTTTGTTATTTGCTCCCTCCCCCTTTCCTTGTGTCTCTTTTCAATCCCCTCAGCTCTTGGTTTACTTTAATCCTGATTGCCTTTCCCCACCACAGGGCACCATACACACACATCTCTCCCTAAATATACAGTTCAACACCACACAGCCAATGGAAACTGACATTTTCTACTTCTCAGTTTGGCGTATAGCTAATCAAAGCATCACACTACACTATTATCCTCTGTATTTTCATGGATTTCATGCTATTATGCAATCATGCTGTTTCAAATATGAATAAATATTTAAGCTTAAATGTCAGGCTTTTGAATCTGCAACTCCAATAACAAGGCATGAGAGGCTTCCTATTTATTTTTCAGTTAACAAAAGTAATAACAAAAACAGCCCTCTCTGCTCTATATGCTGTAGACTGCATAAGATGTCATTAAGTGAAATCATGCAGGTAGCACAGGGGTGTCACTATATTTTGGGGAGATATTCAAGCTGCTAATAACTGGTGACTCTGAAAAGTATGGTGATACATCTGGATATCTCTGAAGACCAAACTACACATAGCACGGAGTTCCCTAATCGGAACTCATAAGAACAGACCAGCCGGATCAGGGCCTTTATATAGTCCAGCATCCTGTATCCCACAGTGGCCCACCAGATGCCTCTGGGAAGCCCACAGGCAAGTGGTGAGGCCATGCCCTCTCTTTTGCTCCCCTGCAACTGGGGAAGCATAACATAATGTATGGTTGAATGAACAATGGTTGAATGAACAAAGAATCCACTATCATTTTGAACCAGAGAATCCACTCTCAGAACACCTCAAAAATTGAAAATAACAACAAAAACCCAGTAGCCCATGGGCTTGTGGTTTTGGGAGTGGTTGGCACCCCATGTGCACTAAACTACAACCCGCTCTGGGCCACCTTGGTGTCACTCACGTGGAGTTAAGGGGCCACTGAAATCCCCATTATTCCCTCTGGGGAAAAGCTTAAAGACGTGCAAACTTCAAAAATTTGTTTTAGAAATCATCCCTTTGCTCAATTTCTTTTAAATTTGGGTGGTAGCTTCCACCCATTGGGCACTACCACCCCACCCATTGTGGCATTCCTAGGAGGCACCCACAGGCAGAAATGGGCACTCATGTCCCCGATTTTCCCCTATGGGTGTATGTAGCACACATCGACGACAGCAACAAAAAATATTTATATGCTGCTTTTCAACAAATGTTTCCAAAGATCACGCACCACATCCACTATGTCACTCCCCCAACAGAAATGCAATTAATCTACACAACGTGTGAAACAATGAAATGCACTGCCCATGCCACCTCCACAAACACAGGATAACAGCAGCAGCCAGCAAGCAAGTGCGATAGCTTGCTTGGACCAACATCACAACTAGGACCACCATCAAATGCCCTCCCTCCCCCAAGCATTTCAACACCACTACACATACACAAAGGCAAGACCTGTGTGTGCTACCTTGGCACCCACCCTTTAGCAGATGAAGTTCAGATCCCTTGATGCAAAGCAGGGCTGGCAGTGGCACAGCAAATCTAACAATAATAGTACTTTATTTTGTGTCTGTATATGTGTAGTGTGGGAGAGGGAGAGAGAAATTGGGGTGCTACTCACTCAGTCTAGGAATTTGCCCATGTTGAGTCAAGGTGTCCCCTTTTGTATGGTCTGGTCTGATGATGGTTTCTCTTCTCCTCAGTTGAGTCTTCTTCTCAATCTCTTCAGTTCAGTTCAGTCTTCAATCTTCTTATCTTCAGATGTGCGGGGAGGTGGACAGGGGAGCCAAAGGAGCAAAAGCCTGGGAAGTTAAAAGGGGTGGAGGGGGGCTGGCTAATAGTGATGTGCACAGACCGGTCTGGAGGCCATTCTGAAGGCCTTCGGACCGGTCCAGACATGAGGGCAGTTCGGCGGTTCGATGCCGGGGTGGGGGCTCTTTAAGGGCGGGGGAGGGTGTACTTACCCCTCCTGCCACATTCCCCCCACCAGTGTGCGTATTTTGGAAAGCTTTTGGGGTGGCAGGGTACCTCCCTGCCGCCCCTTCCCCCAGTCATCAGCAAAAGGCTTCAGAAAGCCTTTTGCAGATGTGCACATCACACATGCATCACGTCTCCGCGATGCATGTGCGCACGTGACACGGACACATGATGCGTGCGCGTGATGTGCACACATGCAAAAGGCTTTCTGAAGCCTTTTCCTGACGACTGGGGGAAGAGAGCTAGATAAATCGCTTTATTTATTTATTTATTTAGTGCATTTTTATACCACCCTAGCCCAAGGTCTCAGGGCGGTTCACAACAAATAAAAACAAAACATTAAAATCAATTACAGTAAATATTAAAAACAGATTAAAACAAATCAATAAATAATCCAAAATTTAAAAAGTTACAAAGTTAAAAAGCTAAAAGTTCTGGGTAAAAATATAAGTCTTTAGACACTTTTAAAAAGCTGCTAGAGATGGGGAGACTCTTATTCCCATGGGAAGCACGTTCCAAAGTCTCAGGGCGACAACGGAGAAGGCCCGTCCGTCCCTGGGTGGCCACCAGACGACATGACAGTAGCCGCAGACGAGCCTCCCCTGATGCACTCAGTGGACGATGGGGATCGTGCAGAAGAAGATGCTCTCTTAAGTACCATGGGCCTAAGCTCTTTAGGGCTTTATAGGCTATAACCAGCACTTTGTATTTTGCCTGGAAACTTATTGGCAGCCAGTGCAACTCCTGTAATACAGGAGTAATATGGTCTCTTCGAGATGGCTTGGAGACCAACCTGGCTGCTGCATTTTGCACTAATTGCAGTTTCCGGACTACATACAAAGGCAGCCCCACATAGAGCGCATTGCAGTAATCCAGTCTGGAGGTTACCAACAAGTGTACTACTGTTTTGAGATCATGAACCTCAAGAGATGGATGCAGCTGGCGTATCAACCGAAGCTGATAGAAAGCGCTTCTGGCCACTGCCTCAACCTGGGTAACCAGGGAAAGGTGTGGATCTAGAAGCACTCCCAAACTGCGTACCTGTTCCTTCTGAGGAAGTGTGACCCCATCTAGAACAGGTAGATCAATATCGCTTCCCGAGTGACGACCCCACGCATTAAGTACCTCCGTCTTGTCTGGATTCAGTCTGTTTGTTATCCCCCAGCCCATTACTGCTTCCAAGCAGGCATTCAGGGAGGATATGTCTTCTCCTGATGATGTTGACATGGAGAAATAGATTTGGGTGTCATCAGCATACTGATAACACCCAGCACCAGATCTCCAGATGATCTTTCCCTACAGTTTCATGTGATATTAAAAAGCATTGGAGACAGTATGGAGCCCTGAGGGACCCCATATAAAAGCTCATATTTTGAAGAGCAACAGTCTCCAAGCGACACCATCTGGGATCTGCCAGAAAGGTAGAAGTGGAACCACTGCAAAGCAGTGCCTCTCACCCCCAACTCCCTCAGATGTTCCAGAATGATACTTTGGTCGATAGTATCAAAAGCTGCCGAGAGATCCAAATGGACCAACAGAGTCACACTTCCTCTGTCAATTCCCAATTGGAGATCATCCATCAGGCTGACCAAGGCAGTCTCCACCCCATAGCCCATCCGAAAACCAGTTTGAAATGGGTCTAGATAGTCAGTTTCCTCCAAGACTGTCTGGAGCTGAGAGGCCACCACCCGCTCAATCATCTTGCCCATCATGGGAGGTTGGAGACAGGCCTGTAGCTATTAAATTCTGAGGGGTTCAAGGCAGGCTTCTTAAGAATAGGTCTAATAATTGCCTCCTTTAAACAAGGAGGCATCCTGCCCTCTCTCATAGAAGTATTTATAATTGCCACCAGGTTCTCCACAACAACCCCCTTGCCAGACTGTATAAGCCACGTTGAGCAGGGATCAAGCAGACAGGTGGTAGGACACACCGTTCCGAGCAGCTTGTCCACATCCTCAGGAGTTATAAACTGAAATTGATCCAGCCTAACCACACAAGAGGAGTTGCTGGGTACCTCTGCATCTGACACAGTGATAACTGTGGAGTCTAAATCTAGATCGACCCAAATACAAGAGATACTATAAATACTAGATCGACCCAAAATCCACAAAAAACTCATTAAAAGCATAACAGCGGGCAACTGATGGTTCCAAATATGAATTCAGGGGAGCAGAGGGCCCTACTAGCCCCCTCACAACCCTGAAAAGCTCCGCTGGACAAGCAATACGGGCAGAAAAGAAACACTTCTTTTCTGCACGTATAGCCAGAGCATAGATCTTTAAATGTGCTCTATGTCACAATCTGTTGGATTTGAGTCGAGTCTTCCTCTACTTGTGCTTCAGTTGTCTACCTTGCCACTTCAGCTCCCGCAGATCTTCCGTATACCAAGGAGCCATTTTTGAAGCAGGTCGGAGAGGACGTTTAGGAGCAATCATGTCTATTGCTCTGGTGAGCTGATTATTCCAATCCTCCACCAGGGCATTAATCGGATCACAGGCAGGGCCAACATTAAATCCTTCCAAGGCTTCTTGGAATCCTATTGGATCCAATAACCTTTTTGGATGGACCATTCTAATAGGTCCCTCACCCCTGCAGAGGTGGGGCGCAACTGTGAGTCCGACCTTAACCAGATGGTGTTCCGCCCATGACAATGGGGAAATCACAGGAGTCCCCACCCATGGAACACCACCCTGATCAGAATGAAAGACCAGCTCAAGAGTATGACCAGCAACATGTGTCAGTCCAGAGACCACTTGGGATAGGCCCATAGTTGTCACGGCTGCTATAAACTCCTGAGCTGCACCAGACAACCCGGTCCCGAAGTGGATATTGAAGTCCCCCAGCACCATAAGCCTGGGGGACTCCAATGCCAAACCCGAGACCAAGTCCATGAGCTCAGTTAGGGACTCTGTTCGGCAGCGGGGTGATCGGTACACCAACAGAAGTCCCGATCTATCCATGGTCCCCAAATGTGCGTACACACATTCAATATGATTAGACACTCTGACAGGGATCCTGGTAAGGGAGATATTATCCTTAAAGACCACAACTCCCCCAGCTCCCCACCCACACTCCCTTACCTGCTCCTCTACAGAGTACCCTGGAGGGAGAAGCCGCATGATCCTCACCAAAAATTAGAGGTGTGAATCTCCGAATTTTGGGGACCCCGAATCCGGGCGATTTGTTTTGTACCCGAATCTGGGTAATTGAGCACAGGAGTGACTTATTCTGTTTACAAATCATCCAAAACAGTTAGATTAGGGTACAAATCAATTCACACATCCCATACAGAGATATAGATATACTACTCTATTACTACTACTAATAATAATATTTATATACCACTTTTCAACAAAGTTTGCAAAGTGGTTTACATATAAATAAAAATATAAAATTGTGTGTGTGTGTGTGTGTGTGTGTGTGTGTGTGTGTGTGTGTGTGTGTGATTTGCGCCAGGGCGAAGTCAAGTCAAGGGCAGTGAGAATAGTAATATTGCAGATTTTACTTCAGTTGCAAATCAATACAAACGTCAAGAGACAAGCTGAAATTGCTGCTAGTGTGTGAAGGAGACATTAAACACTGACTGGAGTGCAACTTCTGCAGAACGAGCTTTTCCTCAAGCACTAAGCTTACTTCCTAATAAATCTGCTCGGGTCAGTTCAGATAAATCATCTTCGCTATAACCAATAGCAATAAACTTCCAATAAGGTTACTAGTTATTTTCCACCCTCTCTGCACCTTCAATGGTAATAAGCAAATAACACCTTGGAGAAATACAAAACGAAATATTCTTGCCCTTGGAACCTAGGACATGGAGCCAACGCTTGCCAGTTTGGAGAAGGCCTTCACTGACAAGCTATAAAAGAGATGACAATGGGGCTGATTTCAGATTCCTTGACCATTTCTCTTCTGTTATCTCTGGCAACCCTATTCCTTTTTCTTGAATCCTAGAAAAGGAACAAAATCAGTTCTTCTCTGTCTAGACACTTCTCTGTCAAAAGTGGCAGAACTCATAACTAATCTTTCTTGTTTAGCTATTTACATTTTCAGTGGTATGTATTTTTATTTATTTATTTATTTATTTATTTATTGGTCACTGATTCATTTCTTTGTCTGGTACTTGTGGTAACAAAACAAACACCATTTGATTATTTGTCATTTAAAATGGCTCTTTCTCAGCCTTCACTCTGTTATGTTCTAATAATACTATCTTGTGAACATTCACTAACATTAAGGCCACCAAGTATGATGCAATTACAATATTTGAGTATTTAGTTCTATACTTATTATTTATGCAAATTTTTTAAAAAGAAAAAAGCTTATCCAGTAACACACAAACAATCCCAGACCCTACCACCTTCTTCTATATATTTACACCATCACTGAATATACAAAATATTTCCCCTCATTGTTCAGATGTACCAAACAAATCATACAACAACATTGTTAATTTTCCTCTCACCTCAGTGACTGACATCCAGATGAGCAGTGTCTGGTGCAAGAGTGCCTGATATACAGAATAATGCTGTGCTGTTTTGTGAGAAGGGATTTTTAAATGATATTCCCTTCCTACTGTGCTTCCTGAAAATATGTCCCTGAGAGTTAAGCAACCCTCAGGAAAATGTCCAGGTGCCATCCACACACTGCTCACCTTATCAGCCGGAGGGGTCCTGGAGGTGGCAGCCGAACTCCATGCTGGCCAGCAGCTGGAAAAGAAGTGGCGGCATCCCTCAACATGTGTGAAGATTCCATGTCTGTCTGCAGTGGCTGGTCCACAGCCAGAGGCCTTGGAGTGCATCCAGCGATGCCTGATGACGTTGATTGGCCAGTGTCAGGAGACTGGGTTGAGTGCCAGTTGAAACAGGGAGGAGAGGGCAGGCAGGAGCATGAGGAGCTGGGTGAGTACTTGGGAGGTGTGGGGAAGTGCAGCAGCCAGAAGAAAGTGGAAGCTGGAGAGGAAGAAGTTGTCATAAAGGATGGGCTAATAAAGACTAAAAGGGGGAGGAACGAAGGGGCAGGGCAGGATGTCTGGCCTGTTCCTTTCTATTTAAACTGGGAGAGGCTGAGGAGGAGGGGTTCCATATCCAGGGAGAGTCTGGGACCTCCAAGGAGAGGCCAGATACCCCTTACATGAGGATGTTGGGTTTGTCTAGATGTCAGCCACTGTTACACCAGCATGGTGCTAGTCTGAATATTTCTTATGTTTAAAAAAGTCTTCTTTTGTGGCATTGATATATATTTTCTGACCTCCATGAACAATATCTTACTTAAAAGAATTTTAATGAGACACAGGAGATCACCTGATTCACAACAAGCAAGAGACAAGAAATCTACAAAGGAACAGCAAAGCCAGGCCAAAAATGGCTTTTAGAATTGAGGGATGTTCTGATATGAAACTGGAATGAGTGTTGGGGCTGAACAAAGGCCCCTTCCATCAGAGAATACTTCAGTGTACTAGCAAGGGAACATAGGCTTTAGCAAATGAGTTAAATGAACAGGACAAGTAAATTTGTCCCATTAATTTCAATAGGACTGCTTATGAGTAACTTAGTCTGGATCTGAGGCAGTGACAGTAGTAGCCTGCCTCCCTAACACAAAGGGGTGGAATAAGCCGCTTGCTGCCTGTAGGCGGCCAAGGATTTACCGCCCCCACCGCAGCAGCGAGGGTAGGGTTGGCGAGGGGGAGGCCCCCCCTTTTCTTCTAAAATCTGCTGCAACAGCAGGATGGGGGCGGTGAAGGCCACACAACGGTGGCTGTGAGGAGCGGGAGACAAGGGTCAAGTCCCTCCATTTTTCATTAAAATGCCACTGCTTGTCTGGCAGAATGAGGCAGCAGCGGTTGCAGTGGGAAGGGCTGTGGTGTGCCACTGCACAGAGGAGCGGCAAGGGAGGGCTTCTTCCAGCTCCCCTCCTCCCTCCCAAATGTGTGCACTCATGCCCCCTCTCAGCCTGTTTTGGACCTTTCTCCACATGCAGAGAAAGTTACAAAACAGGCTGTGACGGGGGCGTGCACTCATTTGGGAGGGAGGAGAAGAAGCTCTCCCTTGCCGCTCCTCCGCATAGTGGCAGAAGACGCTGCTTTAAGATAAATGGGGGAACTCATGCACACAAGACGCCACAACCCTTCCTTCTGCGACTGCTGCCACCCCACCATCATCACCCCAGCTGCTGCCACCCCACCATCCCCTTTCCCAGTCACGCCACCCTTCCTGCTGCAGCCACTGCCACCCCATTCTGCCCCACAGGCAGCGGCATTTTAATGTAAAAGAGGGGACTATCCCCTCGTCCCCACTCCCCACAGCCACCACCATCCCACCGCTAATAATAATAATAATAATAATAATAATAATAATAAAAATAATAATAATTCGATTTCTATACTGCCCTTCCAAAAATGGCTCAGGGCGGTTTACAAAGAGAATAACAAATAAGATGGCTCCCTGTCCCCAAAGGGCTCACATTCTAAAAAGAAACATAAGACACACACCAGCAACAGCCACTGGAAGTACTGTGCTGGGGGTGGATAGGGCCAGTTAGAAGAATAAAAGGGGGTACTTCCCACTCGACATCTCCACCGCTGTTTAGTAAGGCAGCGTCCGGCTCCCAACATGACTTGGGAGATGGGTGGGCCCACTAGGAGCTCTCGCTGCCACCAAGCAGCAGCAGTTTTAAAAGTTTTTTTAAAAATAAATTTCAACTTTCCCTCACTTCAAGATTTGCCACTCCCCCAAGATTTGCCACTGCAGGCAATTGCCTCTATTGCCTATGCGGTAATCCGCCTATGCTAACACATAAATTTGTGAGTTTGTGTGTGTGTGTATGTGTGTGTGTATAGTGTCTTGTGTGTGTCTGTGTGTATTTGTGAGGTTTTTTTTGTGTGTGTAATGCATGTGTCCGTGTGTAATATATAAATATATATACACACATACATACACAAACTAAAACATTACAGTTATGATGGGCTACTCCCGTCATAGACTTACACCCAGATTAAGTTACCCTTGAAAGGCATAATCTCATACTGTGTGCGCGTGTGTGTGTGTGCGCGCGCACACACACACACACACACACACACACACACACACACACACAGGACACTGAATGTACAGCACAATCCTCCCTTCATATCCAGTCATAATGATTGGATATTTTTAGTAAATATAATGCTGCACTTTATCACTTCTTTATTATTTACTTAGGAAAGATCAGTTTGAGTTATCTTGAAGGGCCTTTTCACCCCCAGCACAGTACCTCCGGTGACTGTTGCTGGTGTCTATCTTATGTTATTTTTAGATTGCGAGCCCTTTGGGGACAGGGATCCATCTTATTTATTTATTATTTCTCTGTGTAAACTGCTCTGAGCCATTTTTTGAAGGGTGTATAGAAATCGAATAAATAATAAATATGATTGTACAGCATCTGTTATCATAATTTCTGACTTAGCATGTTTTTCAAGGGATAATTAACTGAAGCATGTACCTGTCTTAAGCTTGTTTGGAGACAGCAGAAGTCACAGACTGCTACATAGCCCCCCACCCACCCACCCATTGTCCCATCAAAGGACATTTGTGCCAGTAACATGGTGTGTAAAATTTACTGTGGTACAGTGTGGGTGATTGCTCATGACATTCCTGAGAAGGGGAACATTTTGTTTGTATAAAGACAATGTATTTATTAAGGGTCACCTACTGTCACACATCAGAGTATTGATCCAGAGAGCAAACAGTATCCGCCCATGTTGTGTCAGATTAGTGATGTGTGAGAGTGCCCTTTGCATACTTCAAGAGATTTAGGGCAGCTTGCTGAAGAAAAACATTTCTTTCCATCAAAAGATTTGGGAAGGACTCTAAACTCTTTCTAAATTAATCCAGGGTATTCATTTGAAACCCTTCTAGTTTATGAAAACACTCTATGAAAAAGTAAACATTGGGATGTGCGCTCTCTCGCTCTCGCTCTCGCTCTCTCTCTCTCTCTCTCTCTCTCTCTCTCTCACACACACACACACACACTTCTACTAAGATGTTGTGATTTGAATCTAATCTTTCCCACCTCAAATAAGTTTGCTCTAGTGCAAAATGGCAACACTTGGGACAAGAATACACATTTTGGCTTTGCACATGGACATCTAAGCAGCATGGAAATTATTAGCAATAATGGAAGAGTTTTTATGGGTCCTTAATGGATCTGCTTATTTTGAGAAACTAATATATTTCACAGAGCTTCATCATGACAGTGGATGTATAAATTCATGCCCTTCTTAAGAGGTCTCAGCAAATGGGTCTACATTCAGTCCTTGTGCAGTGAAGTATTTCAGTATAAACTGTTTTGGCTTGCATTTGATTTATGAAGAAGCAGATAAACTTGGAGAATTCTTCCTCATGATCCAGACGGCTTTTGTGCCTGTGGAAACTGTGAGGCACACATATAAGTTCCGTTACGCACATATAACTTCCAAGCATGCAGTGGTGTCTCTGTTCATTGCAAGAACTCCACACGCACATATCCTGTGGAATAGTCCATAATGTCACACTGTATGGGGAACCCATTTATCACTTCAGTTGCTATGATCTCCTTCATAGTTGTTATGGAAAGGAACAGAGAGAGGGAAGCCTATCTCAGGCAAGTTTCCCTCTGTTTCCCCACCCTTCTCTAGTCCTGGTGCTTGAGATATTCTAATCTAATCCTTACTCTTTGATAGTGAGGGTTAGAGCCCAAAAGGTTTGGGGTTCTCCTCCCATGTGATGGAGCCCCATTGTTCAGCTGGGGAGATGGTTCACTGAACCTGACTCCTCCTTGCCTCTTCTTGTCTTTAAATTCCACTCCTTTTTAACTCTTCCCTATCTGTCTAGAAGCTCTCCTCTTCAGACTCATTCCCTTCCCTGTGCCAAAGCCTACTCTCCATTTATTTCTGGCTCATCTTGCAGCAACCTGGTGCAGCCTAGTGATGTCATTTCCATGGTCCAGCAGCTGCAGTCAAGCTCATAGATCTTATTAATGCAGAGGCAAGTGGATGGCATTGGGCTCAGCTGCTCCATTCCACACCATGTATCCCATATACAATCTGAGGGCTCATAGAACTCTAGATCATCTTGCATATCTGGGTCTTCTAGAGAAGTTAATGAAGAAATGCTACTGGAAACTTTTAATTGAGAAAATACCAGCACTCTTATCCAGGTTAAATTGATTATAATCAGCTTAGTGGCTTTCCTAAACATTATTCCTCTGATCCAGCAGGGAAGATATGTGCATGCAATTAATGCACATTAATGCAATTAATATATGTTCAGATTGTCAGCTGGTCTCCACTGAACTTAATAGATGCATCTCATGGGGATGTAAATCCCCATCTGGGATTACTAGTCACAATGTGTGGCTAGAACTATATATTTTATGGCTAGAACTATATATATTAAGATATTTATGGTTATTTTAAAAAACTTCATAGAAAAATGCATGAATTCTTCTTGAAAAATAGAAGAACAATAGAGTCATAGAAGGGAATTTATATTCTATCTAGCCCAACCCCCCAGCTTAATGCAGGAAATCTATAGCTAGAGCAACCTGTCTAGCTTTTTCTTGATGTCTACCAGTGAGGGAGAGCCAACTCTGCCCCCTTAGGTAGTTGGTTCTATTGTCCAACTGCTCTTCTAATGTTCTGCTGAAATCTACCCTCCTGTAACTTAAACCCATTTGCTGGCCTC
Source organism: Hemicordylus capensis (assembly GCF_027244095.1). Classification (NCBI taxonomy): domain Eukaryota; kingdom Metazoa; phylum Chordata; class Lepidosauria; order Squamata; family Cordylidae; genus Hemicordylus; species Hemicordylus capensis. The sequence continues at coordinate 99,799,050 of NC_069658.1, forward strand.
TCCAAGGCTGAGCTGGGGTCCCTATCCTACTGAGACAAGAATCTGGGAGAGACACAGACTTCGGCCATCTCCAAGTGAAAAGGGATCAGGACCTTGGATAGCGCTGATCAAGAAATCAAGAGAGGTGAGTATAAGAAAATAAGATGGGTGTTTTCCAGCAGAAGCTTCAATCTGACTGTCAGTTTTTATGACTGCTGCTCATATAGAGTGGATTGGCCCCAGTCCTTCATTGGGAAAGGCTCTGTTCTTTAAAGGGCTACTGTGTTGTCTAGGGACCTCTACTTGAGTTGGCAGGTAGATGATGAAGAGAGGGCCATGTTCTTGGATTGTGGGTAGGGGTGGGGTTTCTGGCTCTAGTTCTCCTAGGGATCCTGGCAGAGTGAGATCATCCAGCATCTGGATCATAGGGTCTTTCCACTCAGTCTTATCACCTGAACTGTCCACCTCATATCCCAAATTAGGGGGTGGGGTCTTGAATTTGCGGTCATAATACCCCCTGGGGCAATAAATAGGCTGCCTCTTTCACATTACAGCCAGGTATTTGAAAATATCATGTCCACCAGATGAAATATTCTTATGTTCTCCAGATGAAATATACATAGTTTTAAATCTTTTCTCACAGGTGTCTCCCCCTCCCCCCACTAGGTTTTTAAAAATCATTTTCATGGTCCTTCTCTGACTCCATTCTAGTTAAACTACATCCTTCTTAAAGTGCAGCACCCAGAGGTACTCCACAGAAGGTCCCCACATGACTATTCACAGAACTCCACATGCGCTCGACAGTACTGCAGAAGAGGTCTGACTAGTGTGAAATAAAGTGGAACTATTGCTTCTCATGACATGGAAATTTTGGTTCGAATAATGCTGCCTAAAATGGCACTAACCTTTTTGCATTTGCATCACACTGCTGACTCATGTTCACCTTGCGATAGACTGCAGTCCTGAGACCCTTTTCACACATGCTACTGCCAGGCTGGATATGCTCTGTTCTGTACCTATGGAACTGATTTTTCTGACCTGAGTGCAGAGCTTTCTATTTGTCTCTGTCGAATTTCATCTTGTAAGTTTCAGTCCAGTTTTCCATTCTGTCTAGGTCATTTTGAATGTTTTTCTTGTTTTCTGAGGTGCCGGCTGTCCTTCCCTTTATGAAGGATTCCCTTCATAAAAATGTTGAAGAGTACTTGGGCAAATTCAGAGTGCTCAGGCACTAACCTCCCTCCAGTTTGATGAGGAGCCATTAAGGAGCAGACTTTGAGTATGGAAAGCGAGAGATGTGGTTTTCCAACATGAGAATCAGTTACAAAGTTGCCAGTAAAACATAGACTAAAACTGCTGTATGCTGGAAATCAAGAAAAGTGGGGAGGGGGACACAAAACATTACCATTGAGACTAGGCCTGTGCAAAGATTTTGCTTTGAAGCATCAAAGCCTCATCGTTTACACCCCATGTCTGCCCCTGCACAGAAGCAGCTGCTTCCCCTGCTTATCTCTGGGCAGAGCAGTCTATACACAGCATGGGGAGGGGATCCTTAAAGGGAAGTGAAGCTGCAGGAAGTCCCAGTGATGTCGTGTGACGAATACTGGGAAACGTAGTCCTATAGAGTGAGTTTTTAAATACTTTCCTATGTGGCTTCTTCAACATCACTGGGGCTTCCTGCAGCTTAGCTTCCCTTTAAGAGCCTCCCCGATGCGGTACACAGATCATTCTGCATGGAGGTAAGCAGCGGAGGGGCTGCCTCTGCACAGGTTCAGCTGCAAGTGATTCAGCTTCAAAGCTGAATCTTCATGCAGTCCTAATGGAGACGATTTCAGAATATATTTCTGATTCTCAATTCCCTGTACAAAGCCTCTGCTTGTCACTGCAATTCTCAGTGGCTGGAGATCTTGGTGGACCCAATCTCATGAAGATTAAATCACTGTTAGATTTTCAGTAGGGCCACAGAATGAGGTTTTAGCATCTGGGTGGTGTGGCTAAATGTGAAGTATGGTCTGCTTCTCTAGACTTAGCAGCCTGATTAGGTCTGTGTGCTTACACACAGCAAAACAGCGATTCTGCCACACTAATATGATATGGTTTCAGCATTACTAATTCTGACAGCTAGCTTAAAAGCACTGTTCAAAGATCCTGTCGTAAATATATTCATTAATTTACATTCCACCTCCCTTTTTTACGTTTTGCATTTTAAAAAATAAGACATGTTAAACTCTAAAACGAATGGATTATTGAAGGGAAAAGAAAAGCTTTCACCGCCGAAGCCAAGTCTATTTAGCTTTCCATTTTTAAGAAGGCAAATACATTTCCTGTTATTATAAAGGGCAACGGGGTTGACTTCAAAAACCCTGCATGTTTTGATCATGTTCAGTCCAAGGGTAGATTAAGCCTTGTCACAAAACCTGGAAGGATTTTTTTTTTTAAATGCACTTACATTTAAGAGTTATTTATTATAACTAATGTATTCAGGTACTTCAAATCTTGCTCCTGCAAATCCACTGAATATCCCACTCTCTTGTGCCCATAAACATTAAATGTTCATCCAAATGGTTGCTTAGCTTGCATCCTATTTAAATTTTAACTTCAAAACACATATCATCTTTCAGTAATGCTGCACATCTTTCTTGATTAATGGAATAAGAAATTGGTGACTCACGAAGAGAAGAATTCCATCAAGGGATCCAAATTTTCTTACACTAGAGCGGGTGTGTAAAGCTCTGCCTGCCTCCTCAGAAAGGGAAGGGCCAGGGTCAGGGGTGTAGCTATAATTGAGCGGATGGGTTCAAAGAACCCAGGCCCTGCCAGCTCCTGAGAGCCCCCCAGCTCCACCCCTTCCTATCTTCTTCATTATCTCCCTCACTCCAAGGGGCTGCTGGAGTGGTGAACACGGAGCCACTCTCCCCAAGTTATGCCTCGAGCCAGGGTTCATTTGTAATCCATATCCTCCTTCTCCCACAAGTGCTGCTCCCATCAGCGGTCTCCTCTCCTGGAAGCCCAACCATCTGTTGCCCTACTGTGCCCCTTAGTCTCCTTTCCCCTCTCTCCCAAATACTTGCTCTCTCCCTCAAAATCCCACGAGGACTCCCTTTTCCCTCATATAAGATGTCTGTTGTTGGTCTGCCCGTTGCTCCAGCAGCATGTCTCATGTGGCCAGGCACTTGTTAATGGACTGATGCAGCTTCCAGTTCTGCCAACCCCTGGCCAGATGCGGGAGGACTTGGAAATGCAGACTCTCCTCCTGACAGCAGCCTTGCAAATAAGTCTGCCATATCCATAGCTGCTGAAACGAGAGGGGCTGGAATCACTGACAAGGTGCTCAGAGATTAGAACAATGAACATGTGTTTGTTATGTGTATATAGGTAAAGTGTGCCATTGAGTCGGTGTCGACTCCTGGTGACCCGAAAGCCCTGTGGTTGTTTTTGGTAGAATATGGGAGGAGTTTACCATTGCCTCTTCCCACACAGTGTGAGATGATGCCTTTCAGCATCTCCCTATATCGCTGCTGCCCGGTATAGGTGTTTCCCATAGTCTGGGAAACATACCAGTGGAAATTTGAACTAGCAACCTCTGGCTTGGTAGTCAAGCCATTTCCTCACTGTGCCATGTATATACCACCCTTTTTCTTCCAAAGCACTCAAGTTGATTTACAGTTTAAAGCAATGGTTTACCATCTTAATATGGCTTAGGCAAAAATTGCTAAGCTATTCAACAATTATTAATTGATTTAATTACAGAAATAAACACATATGAGTTAACTAATGCACACTGTAAAATAAGCTAGTGCTCATGATGAATCCAGTTCAGGACCTTTTGACAACATAGATCATGACATCTGCTAATCTGGAAGTTTCTTTTAATGTTGCTCCAAATGAGATTACTGTGATCCAGTAGAACTAGTCCAGTCATTTCAGTGTCTTATGATATGTGGCTTTCCATGTTCCATTTAAAATTGCATCTTTAAAATGCTAAATTTTTAATAAAGATTTTTAATAAATTAGAATTTTTAATGTTCAATACTCTTAAGGGACTACACCAAATTTCTGTGAATGATTGCTTTGGATAAATACAGATATTCATCCATATATTTGTTTTCATATTAATAAGTTCTTGAATTTTGTCTTTGATTTGATAATGATGCTGGGTTTCTCTGAAATGGACTCCAGGATTGCTATTTCAAAATTCTTTATGATTCCATTATGTTCTTTGATGCAAGGTTGAGTAACATGGCTGTGTCTACGAATCTTTTAACCTGTTAATCGGCTTGAAATGTTGTGATCTGAAGCACATCTTGCTGTAGTCACAATGTTGTTTGCCCCAAGTGCAAAGCCTGGGGGCCCTTTGCTCCTTTCTGCTCTCCTAACAGCTCCCTGGTACATTTCCATGTCTTGAAGGCATTGTCAGGAGTCGGGACATTGTATTTTGCCAAGAATACCTTCTCACATACTGATGGCAGAAGAAGCTGATTGTGCTATGCTGCAGTAATCCGTCCATGAGTTTAATGAGAATAAGTTATGGCTGGAAAGATGATTGTTTCAGTCTTTGGCTTTAAAAACTAAACTAGGTGATATAGTTTGTTGATGTGATGATATGTATTGATTTTTATTAATGTTGCAGTTCTAAGTATCCTCACTGGAAAGTAAGTTCCATTGAAATCCGTTGGGCATTTTTAAGCTCAGAGTGTAGCTCTGTGGTTAATAATGAATGGCTATAGCTGTGGGGAAGTGATGATTATCAAAAGAGTCCTTCCTCGGTGTGTTGCTCTTGGAGACATTGACATCTTGTGTCCTCTTTCCCCCTCATCTCTCTGCTTCTAGTTTATACTACGTGTCATACAATGCAATTTGGATCAAAAGCCTGGCACATCTAAAAAAAACCACACACAAAAACAAACCCATGTCTGAGTTAGGAATTTGGATCCAAATCAAAATGTTTCTGTTCTTTAGCCATTAGTGCACCCAGCTAACTGCTGGGAAAGACTGATGCTCAAAAGATAGAGGAAAATAGCACCTGCTTTCTCACGCTGGTTTGTGTTTGCAGTCTCGATAAAAATGCAAGGCAGCATATGCAGAAACTGTGCGGAAACACCATTCACATGGTAATTCCTTTGTATCTGAATAATTTCTTTTCAGGTGCCTGAATGAATACCAGGCCAGCAGGAGGATTTTGAACATCCCATTCCTTAAGTTTGTTCATGGCTATGTTTACCATCTAGCTGATTTTGAAGATCAAACACCACCTCTTTGTCTGGGTACTCAAAAATAAAAGGTGGGCTCACTGGTTCAAATCCAGTCCAAGTATGTCTGAATAATGTGTGTTTAGATAACATGACCTCAAATTAAATTAATCAAAACCTGGATTTTGCTTGATCACAGGAAATGGCATTTTATTTATTTATTTATTTATATTATTTTTGGGCATTATTTCCAGGGGTGACTAATAACAAAAACAGAGAACTGGGAGTTGAACGTATACCACAAAAAGACAAGAACTTGCACCACTAGCCAAGCAACCGGACAAGGCAATTGCTTGCATTGTGGTGAATAAAATTTACCACAAAGTTTGCAATATAAGTTGAGGGTGGCATGTGGGTTTAGCATTGGATGTTCCTAATATAAGGTGGTTTTGGAAAGCTTCATAGTTGGCTTTATACAGTCCTATCCTTGGCATAAGTGATCTGCTTTTTTTCAAAGTTGCTAGACACCAGCAATTCATGGATTTAAATGGGATATTTGACAACAGACAGCTGGATTGAATCTGACAAAAATTTTTATTTAGTTAAGAGATGTCTATATAAAGAATAACACTCTATAACCGCCTGGAAGTACTAATACGATAAAATAACTTTCTACTCCCTGTGGGGAAATGGTTTCAGTTTATGTCCCATGTTAGACAGGAAGTAAGAATTAATCATTTGAGTGTGGTCTGTTCTAAACCTCTCTGAATTTACTGAAATGCTGCTTCTTGCCACTGATGAAGCAAACATTAAGGCTCTACACACAATCCATGTGTAGAGCTGAAAGGAAGTTTGTGGGGAGAGCGGGCTGGAGAGCCCTGCCCCTTGGAAAGCCCCACCCCCAGAGCCCCAGTAATGCACCGCACACGTGTGTGGTGCAATATTGGAGTACCCCCTCCTGAGTATGTCTGCCATGGCTGCAAGCAGCCGCGGCAGACACATAAGCAGAAAAACAGGGTTAGTTTTTGCACTCCACATGCACTCCACTAACCTCATTGTCGGGGGAGGGGGTCATAAGTGGGCTTTCCACCGGGAGCCGCTCAGCTCCCATTGCAGCACATGACCAGCAGAAACTGGGCTGGGATCCCTTAGCCCAGTTTCAGCTGGTTATGAGAATTGTCTCATTTTTTTTTTAACAGCAGTCTGCATTGAAACAGACACAATATACTATAAACACAATCCACAACAGAATGTGCAAGATAGTGAGGCGGGTCTAATGATCAACGAGACCCACCTCCAGAGGGTTTGTGGGGAGAGCAGACTAAGCCCCCTCTCCCCGCAGCAAGCCCTGCCTGGGAGGCCGCTGCGGCCACCCACACGACAGCCGGCTCCGTCACTGAGCCAGCGGGGGCTTGGGAGTTTGGGGGCCACATGGCCCCCGGAAGCTCCAGCATGCCCTGCGTGAGCACGCAGGGCATGCTGGAGAGACCCCCCGAGCCAGGAGGCTGCTTTTCAGCCACCCAGTTGGGGGTCTACTCATGAGTTGCCGTGGCGTGAAGCCACAGTGCAGCAACTCATGATTGGGAAATCCGGGTTAGCAGAGCACTCGCTCCACTAACCTGGGCTTAGATGAGGGCTACTTAAGCGGGTGACCCGCTTAAGAACCACTGGGCTCACAGCCGAGCCCGGTGGTTCTCACAATGGTAGAAAATCAGGCTAGCGGAGGCTAGCCCAATTTTCTACCATCGTGTGACTAGCCTCAGTGTCTAAGTGAACATTTAAGTGAAATCTGCTTAGTTTTCACTCTGTTTCATGACATACATCTTGAGCATTAGATGTTATGTGTGACCAAACCATCACCACTCAGCATGGTCTAAAGGCACACAATCCAGCCTTGCTGAAGCTAAGCAGGCCTTGGTGTGGTCAGTACCTGGATGGGAAACCCATGTTTTCTACCTTTAGGGTGGGACTGTAGCTTAGTGGTAGAGCATTTGATTTGCATGCAGAAGGTCCCAGGCTCAATCATCTCTAGGTAGGACTGGGAAAGACTCCTACCAGAAGCCTTGCAGAAGCAACTGCCATTCAGTATAGACAATATTAAGCAGAAAGGACCAATGGTCTGACTCGGTATAGGACAGCTTCCTATGTTCTAAACCCTTATACTACTGCAACTCATATTCTGTACTGGTGTGGTGCAACCTTATTTATCTGATAACACACAGGATATTCTCACAGAGCTTGAACTATGCCAGTAGTTGTCAACCCTATTGTAGCAGTCGAGCCTCCCTTACCCTAAAGAGTGAACTGGAAGTTAACCCTGTCTTGACTGACAGGCAGTGACCTCTAGGGATCAGCCACTCAGAACACAGTGGGCGGGACCTTGAGGGCCTTGCATCAGGAAGAGAAGGGGTTCTTTGTTCTCAGTTGGAGGCTGGTGGAGCTTTCAAAAGGATGAGTAGCCATGGAGGTAGCTACTGAAAAGGACTGCAGATCCTTGAGAGACAGGATTTCAGGATACTTGAAGCTTATTATGTGAGGGGTGAGTCTCCAAGGAAAGGGGGATTTAGTCTAGGGAACAGTATGCTAGTTAGGACTCTTCAGAAACTTATTTTCCTTTTTGTGCTTTGCAAATCCTTACAATTGGTCTATTGTGGTTTTTTTACTGTAATGTAACTAAGCCACCAGGAGGAATGCTCTCCCAGTGGCCATTCACTCCTCAATCTCCATCATAGCTTTTAGAAAGCATGTGAAAACTTGGCTTTTTACCCAGGCTTTTATGTGATTGTCTCCACTGCTGCTTCTTTGTATTTTGTATGGTAATTTTATGCATGTATTTTTAAGTTAGATCTCTGTTTTTATATTTTAGCTTAATATTTTAATTGTGTAATTTATATAGTCTTGTGTTAATTTTTCTACGTGAACCACCTTGGGATTGTTTTTAATGAAAGATGGTATATAAATTTAACAATAAATAAATAAAATAAAAGCCAAGGAAAATGAACTAGCACCCCTTTCCAACTAGAGCTTTGCAAAAGTCTCTGTAGACTCTTAAAGATGCTTTTTGTATTTTCTTACGTTTGTGTTCTTTGCAACTGGGGAACCATGATTTTTTAAGTGCGCCACCCCAATATCATCTGAGGGTGCTTTTTGAAGTATTCTTTTAGTTACTGAGTGTTCCTTTTCCCTGTAACTAAAAGCTGAGGAAGCCTCAGAATGATGCAGTTTGTAGTATTTTGTTCTTTGTATTTTACCTGCCTCTGAGTGGATTTTTAACTCAGGAAAAGGGTTTTTTTTTTACTCTGGTGCAAACACATCTCAAGTTTGGTTGCTCAGCAACTCATTCTACCAAGTGTGCTCATCAGGTGTAGGCTTCACGTGGAAGGGTTTTTGGACATTTCCCTTAGAAAAGGGAAGGAGGTTCTCCCTGGACATTTATCCAAATAACTATTTTTTTTTACTGAAATAGAACTTGCACCACCACTCTGGGGGCTTCTCTGAGGCCACGGGGGATGGGGTATCCAGAAGTTCCCCCTCCCCCTGCCAGCCTCCATTATTTTACAAATCACCCAGTTTAGGCAGTCTTTGGTCCATTCTGGGTCTTACCCCTGTGGCGGTGGCAATTTTGGAGGCTGCCACATGTGCCCAATGGACCTCTCCACACCTGTTCACACATCCCTAGTGCATGCATGGTCTCCTACAAACTTGACGTTCTCTACGACTACAAACATCTATATACTGCTTTCCAACAGAAGGTTTCACAGTAGTTTTCAAAGAGAAATAAATAATAAGATGCTCCTCTGTCTCCAAAGGGCTCACAATGTAAAAAGAAACACAAGGTAACACCACCAGCAGCCACTGAAGGGATGCTGTGCTGCAGTTGGATAGGGCCAGTTACTCTCCCCATGATAAATAGAAGAATTCACTGCTTAAAAAGGTGCTTTTTTACTCAGCAGGGGTAACTGCTGAGTTATTTAGCTAACTGCTGACCTATCACTGCCATCACCATCACATGAAGGAAGCAGGCTGCACCTGCCAGGCCTACCTATCCGTGCTTCTGCATCATGTGGCTCTTCAACCTGCCACTGAAGCAGAAACTCCACTCTGGCTTCCCCACTGGATGGATGGTCAGTAGGAAGGGGAAGGAGACAGAGGAAGAGAAGCTGCTCATGAGAGCAAAGTGTTCTGAGTGAACAAAATGTTCCAGCTGCTCCCCAGAACTTTGGACACCACAACGCATGCAAAAAAGTCATTTAGTCCCCCAAATAGTCACATGTCCTCTACTCTATAAATGCCCCCAATTGGCAACCCTATCAGCAACCTGGTGGTCAGCAACCTGGATGGGAGACTACTAGAAGTCTCATGTAAGACCAGGTTAATAAATTAAGAATTAAAAACCTGCCAGGACCAATTTTAATGCCAAAACTACATTCCATAGAATTCAAAAGACAGGAGACCAATGCTTCCAGAGACAGGGCCTTTGATTGTAAACCTCCCAGAGCTGGAAGTTTGGGGCAGTGAACAAATTAAATAAATAAATAAATAAATAAATAATATATTCATTTCCAAATCTTTGGTATTGTTTCCTCTTTTTCTCCTGCACTGTATATATTTTGATGTTGAAACAGAGAAGGGGAACTCTTTCCTTGAAACATAGAGAAAATTATGAGAACAAAATTACTCATCACTGAAGTGGTTTAGTTGGCTATACAAAGAAATGGAGAGGCAGATATATTTTGGGTAGGGGAAAACTTGCAGCTCAATTCTAAACTGCCAACACTGAGAAATAAGTCATTTCTCAGTGCATTTACTTCCATGGCCTAGTAAGTATGCAGATGATGTTTATGAAGTAAATTATATTCCATATTTTAAATTTTTGAAAATGCTGTGTTTGGTAATTTATGGATGGCTGTGCATTCATACTGTCAAACATGCCAAACTGGTGGAATAACCATGTTTTCCCTGTTGAGTCTACCACTACGTATATTACCAGCCAGGATGAATTATATATGAGGATATGGTTTTTAGCACTCGAGGCATTGTGGTGGGATGTAGTTCTTTGGCTCTCCATCCCCATGTACACAAAAAGGAAGATATTGAATTTAAACATCACATCCCATGGTTTACTGTGGCTTATGGTTTTACATGGTCCTCCCCCCGCCCCCTCTTTCAATTGTGCTCCAAAGACTTTTGGATTACTGCTTTTCAGGACTGTCCTGGCAGATGCTTGTTTTAAAAGCTGGTCGAGTAAGATTCCCTAAGCTTGGAGAAGATATACATTAACTGTAACAAACAGGCTTTTAGAAAATCTTCTCAGTCACTAATCAGATTAGACAAAACAAGATTTAGGCCCCGATCCAAAGGATTGCATCGCTGTGCATGCAGTGGGGCTTCTGAGATTCCTCACCATTCTGAAATTGCTGCCTGGATCAGAAAATAAGCTATCTACCCCAACCCCAACCTTGGAAAAACAGACCCCTGATATAGTGGGGGAAGCTACTGCGAGAAAAGAAATCCAGTGAAACTTTGGTGTCTCGGGTGCAAGACCTTGCAGATGCTTCAGATGCTGTTTAGATCATGACATTAATCTGTAAATAGCATTTAAAAGTAAACAGAGCTTTACCCAAAGTGACAGCTACTACTACATTTTCTGCTTCCAAATGTGAGCAAATTAATGTTCCAAAAAAGTGCCTACTATTTAAAGGCGTCTTGCTCCAGACATTTTTAACAACTGAGATTTGCAGCAAGTAGACCACTGAAGTGTCTCGTCATTAAATTATGAACTGTACATTAGAAACAGATGTAGCACTGGAAGCCTTGCATGACAGCGCAGTCTTCAAGAGTTGGCAATTCGGCTAGTGCTAAAACAGGAAAGTGGAGCATGACTAACAGATCAGCTATTCTCCCTAGGACAAAGAAATGTGAAGTGTGGGTGTTGAGATCAGTGGGTTTCAATGTCACAGCACCACCTGTTCCAAAGGCCAACTCTAAGCTATACTTTATGTTTCCTGAATCTGGTAGGCTGCAAATGCTATTTAATATGAGAGCATTGTAAAGTATTCAAAAGAAGGGAAATGAGTCCCCCCCCCTCCAAAATGTAAGCCACCCCACATTAAATAGAAGTAATTTTAGGATATATGACTTTGATGTAATCTGGGGCTTTCACCATTTCATGTGGACTTGTTTCTTTCCTTTCCCTTTATCCATCCCCCTTTTCAACAGTTATTTTCAAGCAGTTATATTCTGCCTATCTGCTACTTTTCATATAAGGCAACCTATCACCTATCAGAATAAATGAACAATAACCTCCAAATATCAATTCAACGCCAATGTGATTTTCATGAACAGAAACTGACATGGTGCTGATGCCAGAAACTGACATGGTGCTGATGCCAGAAACTGACATGCTACTAAAGCCAGAAACATTACGTGGTACCTGAGCCTACTGATCACAGAAATGCCCACCTTCACTTTTCACAAATAAGAAGCATTTGCCTCTTCAATTGAATGCCTATAGCCATGAGCGATGCACGTGAAACTGAGTGAGTGAAGTGCTTGGGCGGGACTTATGGTATGCTTTCTGGCTTGAAAATAACTACTCTTATTTAACTAAGTTAACGACTCTATTGCAAATATGTATATACCTCTTTTCAACAAAAGCTCTCAAAGTGGTTTACACAGAAGAATTACTAAAGACGGATGATCCCTGTCCCCAAAGGGCTCACAATCTAACAAGAAACATAAAACAGACACCAGCAAAAGCCACCGGAGGGATGCTGTTCTGGGGATGGATAGGAACAATTGCTCTCCCCCTGCAAAATATAAGAGAATCATCACTTTACAAGGTGCCTCTTTGCTCAGTTAGTAGCTGTCAACTATAACACTCGAATAAGGCTAAGGACAGCTCTGTTTTCCATCCTTGCTCCCAAAGAGGAGATATCACTGATGAGAAAGGCTGAGCTTGCAGTTTTGATTTGCACCTTTTCAGAACAGCAAGCAAGAGGAAGTTTGGTCTTCACAAGATTGTTTGGAGTTGTATGATCAAAATAACCACCAGCGAAACTCCACTCCTACTATTGTAGTAAAGATTAAGTGTGCCGTCAAGTCAGTGTTGTCAAGTCAGAGTCAGAGCCCTGTGGTTGTCTTTGGTAGAAACAGAAGGGGTTTACTATTGCCATCTCCCATGCATGGGAGATGATGATGCCTTTCAGCATCTTCCTATACCGCTGTTGCCTGATATATGTCTGGGAAACATACCAGTGGGGATTCGAACCGGCAACCTCATGCTTGCTAGGCAAGTCACTTCCTGCTGTGCCATTAGGTGGCTTACTATCGTAGTACAGGCATGAATTCCAGCTTGATATACACATGGAGGCTGTCTTCACGTGCAGGCAAAACCGAGAGAACAAAGCCAAGCCCGGTCCTGCTTGTGTGTGAGAACTTCTGGGATTGGTCCTGATCCCAGTGGCACCTTGGTGGCAAACCCGCCAAGCCAGCCACCCTCCAAAAGGAGGTTGAGAGAGAAAGTGCTCTCTTAACCCTGTTTTTGTAATCGTCAAATGGAACTGGCAGACTGCGGGGCTCCTGGCTGGTTTGCGGAAGGGGAGGGAAGATCTCCATAATGCACTAGACACTCACATGGGGGTTCTGGGGGTGTGGCTGGCAATGCCTCCTGGCACCCCCATCTCCATGCTACCTGAGGAGGCATCTGCATGGCTGGGCACATGATCTCCACACCCAGACTCTCACTGAGGACCGTCCTCAGGGAGGTAAGCTTTTTAAGGCTTCCTCCTCACTGACCCCGTAGCCCTTTCTCACCAATTGTGAGAAAGGGCTCATGTAGTGGAATGAGGAGGATTTCTGAGATGATATAATGGATTACATGGCTGGTGGTGCAGGACCACATTTCTGAATAGCCTCCTAATACTTTTCTTCACCCTGGCTCTCTTCTAGTTGGGGGAGATTCAAAAATGGTATCTCCACCTATGTTCTCAAATGGTACCATTCATTTTACCACCTTATGTTTCTGCCATCTCATTGCTGCATTTGTACAGCAGGTCCCACATTCAGTCTCATTGGTAAAATGGGAAGAATGGGAATCTTTCTTACAGCATCATAGGGCAGACAGAAGCCCTGGGAATGCTGTACTGTATGTTCAGCACATATCCAATCTGTGTACAGTGTACAAATGTACAGATCTGTGCACATGTACAGTACAGATATCCACACATGTTCAACACATGTACAGCAATACACTTCCTATCTCTACCCAGCATTTGAGGGGCCTGTATTCAGGTTCACTTTGAAAATAAACCCATGCAAAATGGTTCATTTTAAATGTAAGGAATTGGGAAACATTAAGAGAAACTGTCCCTGGAAGAAAAATCACCTTAACACAACAGTTCCCAGTCAGTGAACCAAGCTACTAGGTATCCTCCCACTATTAATACACTGTTCCTGGCATATTTGCACATACCAGTAGTGTGTGCAGAGAAGAAGATTGTCGTAGATCTTACCTACTAAAATGGAGGTGCCAGAGGATTGGTACTCTGAGAGCCACAAGAAGGAATTATGAGTGTAAAATTATGACTGAGCCAACTCCAGAGGAAGGTTCCCCCCACCCAAAGTTGAACAAGAGACCAAGCCAATAATGGAGCAAAAAGGCCAAAGGGGGCAGAACCTGGATTGAATAGCAGAGATAATCATTATAGAATCATTACAGCATGTACTTCATCCCCAAAATATGTACATGTGTATGGATACTTGCATGCTTGTACAATGTCACTTCTGAATAAATAAGATAAGGTTGCCCACCCTGAGCCTTGGGAAGAGTTTGAATTATGATCTCATGATGATGCTGTAGCAGACTGTTGTTGGGCCAGCAGAATGTATGCACTAAAGGCTGCAATCCTGAGTACATTTCTTTGGAAGTAAGTCCTATTGGAAGCAGTGGTGCTTCGTTCTGAGTAAATATGGATAGGATTGGGCTGTAAGTGTGCTTCAGAAGACATTGGTTATGGAAAGTAGCAGTCAAGCCAAATTTAGGAACGTTTTTATAGGTATGGGAATTAGTCAAAGTGTACCTGTGCTCCAAAACATGCATGTCTCCTTGCAGAGGCAATGAAGCCTTAGTTTATACAGTTTCCTCATTGCTTCTCAACATGAAGATCATAATTACTCATTGCTCTAGTCTTAGCACTGCAGGTGGTAAAATTAAGACATGCTGTGCATTCATTTCTTATATTGCACCAAGAGAGTTGCATACTATAGGAATGAATACAGTTCATATAACTAATTTGGTTAAAAATAAAAAGGTGTTTTATAGCAAATCCACAATTGTGGGAAGTTTAGAAATGATCAGATCAACTGCAATCAGATCAACTATGATCCACTGGAAGGTTTGTTGACAAATTATGGAAATGATCGAATGTATTACTTGTCTGTCTTTCATAGATTTTGATGGCATGCACCTGGATAGAAATGTTTAAGTAGTATTTGGAGGCTAACAGTACATGTCTAATTTTGTTTGTTTTTGCATGTATCCTCAGATCTGTATCCACTTCACTAAAGATCACTCTAACTTATTTTTAAGGCATTTTTCAAGGTAAGTATTTTAAAGATAGCATTTCTATCTAGTGATCTAGCTTCCTAGTTTCCAGGAGATGTCTGTCCCTGACATTCAGATTGTCTGTATATATACACAAGTGCCAGAAGCTCTGTTCAAGTGTAATATAAACTGTGGATGCTGTACTCACGTAGAGCATCCCTGAGAGTGCACTCTGAAGCCCCACCCTCCATACACTGTTACAGAACATGTCTGCCTAAACAAAAACACCATACTCCTGAGAGAGAGAGAGAGATAGAGAGAGAGAGAACTGATCTTTGCTTCCCTTCTGCTCCCACAGCCAATCAGAACAACTGAAGCAATTGTGTGGACAATGTAGCCACCTGACCATATCTGATGTAGATGGTTGGATACCAGTGGTTTATCACTCTTTTTGAGTGTATTATCATTTTCATAGAGTCTTTTCTTTGGCAGTTATGAAGTTTGACAATGTCCCTTATGGCCTGAATTAATTGTGCTTCTCTTACAGTAGGGGAGAGGAATCAGATAGATTGCACCCACACACCCCGAAGACACAACTCAACAGTATATGGTGGTAAGGGCCACAATTTTTTAAAATTAGATCAAATGTAACTATAAACAGAAGCTGGGATTGGCTCTCCACCTACACGATGCAGAAGCTAAAGGCATGCCACATTGGTGAAAGCCTTACCTAAAACCCATGGGCAATGCACCTTGGCTTTAGGCAGCCCCCTTGCTCTAAAGCAGAAGCTGCCCATCTTAGCCAACCAAAGGTCAGGTCTCTGCCCTTGGCATCACCTCCCCGAAGCCACCAAGCCTATCCAAAAGGTGTTGCCTGGCAGAGTAGAGTGTCCAGGTCAGAGTTCCCTGATCTGCCAAGCCTCTAGAGAGCTGACCTGCCACTCTATCACCAAATGCTTACCTGAAGGTGCTCACCAAGACTCAGATGTTACTCCTCACTGCACAGTACTTGCCAATTTTGACCATTAGGTAACTTAACTAACTAGCTAAAGGGGTACAGTCAGAAGCAGGCAAAAAAGGATGTGCATCAATGGCCAATCAGGTGAGCACCTTGTAACTGGTTGTTTTTGTTAGTCTATATCAGTTAAATATTATTGCTCAATAACCATTATTCTTCTCTTCCGGTACCCCTAAACCCTTCAATAAACCTCATTTTATTTTGAACTAACCTCTCCATTTAGCTCTTTCCATGACTGAAGCTTTGAACGAATTTATTATGAAAGTGGGAGTGTTCCATTTAAGATAGCTCATTCCCCCAAACAAGCCTAAAACATAGCTCAGGGTCCTACCAAGTCCCCGGGAGAGGAGGTGAATCAGTCAGAGGAAGAAGGGGAGAGCCGCTGCTGCTGGAGAACCCAGGCAGTTGCCCACATGCTTCATGCAGCTCCCTCTCTTGCTCCTACTCTATCCTCTTTCCTCCAAGCATCATACGAGTACTTGTGTGCATCCTGGGACAAGTATGATATGTGGAGGGTAAGGGATTCAGTGGGAGAAAGACTGAAATGCTGCTGTTGCTGATACCACAGCAGCCAACAATTGAGAACTTAGGTAGCTGCCCATATGTTACCATGTCACATACTGTGTCCACATGCTCCCATGGGGCATGCCAGGAAACCAGGCAGCAGCTATGTGCCCTGTGAGCAGGGATGCAACCCTCTCTACTTTTTACTGAATTCTTCTCCACCAAACCTAATAACCCATATCTCCCCTGCAAATGTGTCTTTCCTCTCCTCCCACAAAAAAAATTCAAGTGAGGAGTTGCTCCTCAAGCTTTCCCTGTCTGCATTCTTGCCTGTGAGGAGGAACAAAGCAGTACCTAGATGCAGGATGCATGGGTGAGGCCAGTGAGGGGGTAGGATAGCATCAATACTGGCTCCCACACAAGGGCAGGACCAGAAACTTGGGCAGGGCAGTTTGTTGACATTCAACTTTACCAATCAATGGCAACAAGCCGGCACTGTTAAGCATTATCCTGTGTCTTTACAGTTAACAATGGATGTATAGATTTTTTTTATTGCTATGAAAACGTCTGACATTAACTGCAGTGATTTAGTGATGATTTAGAAATTAGGGATGTGCATGAAATGGATTTTGCATTTTCTTTCAAACTCGAAACAAAATGCAGATGGCTGAAACGTTTCATCTTAACAGTGGTCGAACCAGTTGTTTCAACAAAACAAAACACAAAATGTTTCAAGTGTTTCAGCCAAAGGAAACAATGGGGAAAGTCCAAACACCCCATTGTTTCCCATGGGTAGCTCCCATGGGACACCAAAGTGGGTTCAGTGGTAGGGCATGATGGGTGCTACCTACCACCTAACTCACCCTGGTGGCCTTAGAAGCTACCCATGGGCAACAATGCGGTATTCTGTAGGGATGTGCTCAAAACACGATTCAGCTTCTGAATCGCAGCACAATCCCATTAAAACTGAGGGCTTCTAAAGCCCCTTTAACATGGAGGAGAGCAGGTCCATCCATGCTCCTCCTCTGCTCTCCGCCATTACCGTGTTTGCAGTGCACCCCCAGTTATCAGCATGTGCCAGCAGTGCTCTCTCCCAGCTTCTCCCATATGGTGTCAGCACATACATGGCCTCTGCACATGGCTGGCGCTTGCTGATAGATGGGGGAAGCACTGCGAGTATGGCAAGTTCCCCTCCATGTTAAAGGACTGTGGAAACCCTCATTTTTAAAGGGATTGTGCCTCGATTTGAAAGCTGAATTGAATTTTGGCACATCCCTAGTTTCCCCATTGTTCCCTATGGCTGGAACAAGCTGCACTCACAGAGTGCACACAAGTTTTGCATTGCAATTTGCAATGCATTTTGCAACTATGCCTTGAGAAACACTGCAGAAGCAGACAGTAAAAGGGAATCTGTCCCTCCCAACACAGAACACACATTTCAAACACAGTCCACAAATGCCCAAAATATAATCGCTGACCCAGAATCCTCTGCCAGCCACAATGCCCATGCTGTAGTGACACCATTGACACAAGACCTCACATATAATTATGACTCCTTACTTGATTTGTATGATAACAAGCCAATGAAGAAACAAGGAGATAGCAAGCCAAACAGAAACCAGTGCCAGAAAACCAATCAGCAAGGGAAAACAGGCCTCCAAAATGGTTCCTGAAATTTCAGAATGTTTCGACTCAAAATGGGCTTGTTTTGTTCTGAGTTCAAAACAGGCCTTTTATTTAAAGAGTGTTTTGTTGTGAGCTCGAAACACTCTAAATGGCCCATTTCAAGTCGAAATGTTTCGACATCGAAATGTTTTTCACATCCCTATTAGAAATCCCTCTCCTCTCTCTCTCTCTTTTTGTCTTTGTTGTCTGCATTTTCCTTGATAGATGGATTAAGAACAGAACAGCTTTTTTGTTACTTTGCAATGAGGAGGTCGGTAGAGTGGCCATTTTGACTAGATCTTACTCAAATCTGTCAGGCTTCTGACTAAAATTAATTGTCTTGTCTTCTACAATGAAAGAGATGAAGCACAACAGCTCACATAAACAGGCTGTAATGGTAATAGCCAATTTAAAGGTTCATTAACAAATACCAGTGGTAGCACTGTAAGCCTCAACTTCTTATTACCCAGATGTGAAATGACAGAAATTAAACATTCAAAGGAAGTGATTCCTAAATACCAAAACAAAACAGAAGGGATTGAAATGACAAAGCTCTGCTTTGGAGTTTGGGGAATATGCAATCTATTGGTGCATAAATATTATACAGCACATGTTGTTTTTGAATTGTGTAAAGAATTTGTATAAGAATAAAAAAAGAAGAGACTTGGACAAGGGGCATATTTACCTTTATTTGTTACATGAGTGCAATGCATTATTGCCACTCTATTGATCCTATTCCTAACATACTAATGAGGTTATATAGAACAATTTTATTAGAAATTTATACTGCTAGAATGCTTACTGCCAGAAACAAATTAAACAGTGAATTCTCTTGAAATGATCAGCTATGGATGTAGGCCAGGGCTGCACAACTGTGGCCCCCCAGTCACAGTCAGTTATGATGGGAGTTGTAATCTGACAACTGGAGGGCAAAGTGAACCACTCCTGATACAGACTAATTAAGATTTAAACAGAGCTCTGATAGGCCTCTGTTATAAACACCTTCCAGTGTGCAAGCTTACTTACTTACTTACTTACTTATTTATTTAACATATTTTTATACCACCCAAAATTTACATTTCTGGGCAGTTTTTAAGAAAGCAAAATAAATGATAACAGAAAAAGTTAAAATATTACAACAATTTAAGAACAATTCTTATTTAAAAAAAAAATCAAAACACGGTTAAAACCATTAAAACAGTATTTAATTAAAAGCCTGGGTGAACAAATGTGTCTTTAAAAACTTTTTTAAAGTTGTCAGAGATGAGGCTCTTATTTCAGCAGGGAGAGTATTCCAAAGCTTCGGGGCAGCAGTAGAGAAAGTGCAAGTAGTCACTAGACGAACTGGTGGCAACTGCAGATTGACTTCTCCTGATGATCTCAATGTGTGGTGGGGTTCATGATAGAGAAAAGGTTCTCTTAAATACCCCAGGGTCCAAGCCATTTAAGGCTTTATAGGTTATAACCAGCACCCTGTACTTTGCCTGGAAACTAGTGTCGCTCTTTCAATATGGGAGTAATATGGTCTTTCCAAGATGACCCAGAGACCAACCTGGCTGCGGCATTCTGGATCAACTGTAGTTTCCTGACTATGTACAAAAGCAGCCCCACATAGAGCGCATTGCAGTAGTCCAGTCTGGAGGTTACCAGCATATGAACCACTGTTCTGAGGTCATTTATCTCAAGAAATAGACACAGATGGTATATCAGCCTAAGTGGATACAAGGCATTTCTGGCCACCACCTCAACCTGGGACACCAGGGAAAGGATCAGATCCAGAAGCACTCCTTGACTGCGTACCTGTTCCCTCCGGGGAAGCGTGACTCCATCCAGAACCAGCAGACCAAAATCATCTCCTGAATTCTGACCCTTCACAATGAGTACCTCTGTCTTATCTGGATTCAGTCTCAGTTTGTTATCCCTCATCTAGCCCATCACCACCTCCAGGCAGGCATTTAGGAAGGTTATGCCTTCTCCTTATGATGTTGACATGGAGAATAGATTTGGGTGTCATCAGCATACTGACAGCACCCAGCACCAAATCTCCAGATGATCTCTTCCAGCGGTTTCACGTAACTGTTAAACAATATTGGAGACAATGTGGAGCCCTGAGGAACACAAAAGTTCAGATTTTGAAGAACAACAGTCTCCAAGGGACACCATCTGGAATCTGCTTGAGAGGTAGGAGTGGAACCACCACAAAGCGGTGCCTCCCACTCCCAATCGCCTCAGACACGCCAGAAGGATACTATTCTCGATAGTCTCAAAAGTTGCGGAGAGGTCGAAGAGGACTAATAGCGTCACACTCCCTCTGTCAATTCCCCTTTGGAGATCATCCATCAGGCTGACCAACGCAGTCTCCACCTCATAGACCTCCTGAAAGCCTGTCTGAAATAGATCTAGATAATCAGTTTTCTCCAATACTGTCTGGAGCTGGGAGGCCACCACTGTCTCAATTATCTTGCCCAGACTTGGAAGGTTGGAGACAGACCCGTAGTTGCTCAACTCAAAGGTATCCAACACAGGCTTCTTCAAAAAGTGGTCTAATAATTGCATCCTGAAGTCAAGGAGGCATCCTGCCCTCCCTCAAAGAAGCATTTATAATCTCTACCAGGCCTACAACAACCCCCCTGCCAGATAGCATAAGCCATGTTGGGCAAGGGTGAAGAAAACAGGTGGTAGGCCGCACCATTCCAAGCAGCTTATCCACATCCTCAAGAGTCACAAACTGGAACTGATCCAACCTAACCACATGAGAGGAGTTGCTGGACACCTCTGCATCAGACACTGCAGTAATTGTGGAGACAGAATCGAAGTCAGTCCGAATACAAGAGATTTTCCCCACAAAGAATTCGTTAAACATGTCACAGTGGGAAATTGATGGTTCCAAATACTGATTCAAGGAAGGAGGGGCACATACTAGCCCTCTCACAACCCTGCACAACTCCGCTAGACGCGAACTTGCGGATGCAATACGGGCAGAAAAGTGTGATACAGGTCAGGAGCATAGACTTCTGTTTTCCGAGGGGGGGGCACATGACACATGGGAAGAGAGGTCTTGTGGTAACAAGATTGAATTCTCCTCTTTGCTAAGCAGGTTCCACCTTGGTTTGCATTTGAATGGGATACTACATGTGAGGACGAAGATATTCTATTTAGGGAATGGGACCGCTCTGGGAAGATCACCTGCATCCAGAAGGTTCCAAGTGCCCTCCCCTCTCTGGCAGCATCTCCAAATAGGTCTAAGAGAGACTCCTGCCTGCAACCTTGAAGAAACCACTGCCAGAATGTGTAGAAAATACTGAGCTAAATGGACCAAAGGTCTGGCTCAGTATAGGGCAGCATCAGGACGTCTGATTGTAAAGTTCCACCTTGTGCTGCATTACATCTCGGGAATACAAGTCACTTGTGGAACAGCTTAGGACTCCCTTTGCATTCCCTTTGGGACTTTTCAGTATTGATTGTTTAATTGATTGACTGTTCGCATTACAGTTTACAAAAGTTAAAATACAAAAAAATTCCATAAAAGTTACATCTAAAATCTTAGAATCAGTAAAACAGTAAAAACCATAACACAGCAAAATAAAATTAAAAATTAAAAAGACAAACAGAAACAGGAAAGATGAGAGACCCGGCAGCCCCTAAGGGGTAAAAGCCTGGACAAATAAAAGAGTCTTTAGTTGTTTTTAAAAACCTGCCACAGATGTCAAGGAGCGGACATTCACTGGGAAAGCACTTCAGAGCCTGGGGGCAACAACAAAGAAGGCCCTGTCCCATGTGCACGACAATTTAGCTCTCTCAGTGTTGGCACATGGAGGAAAGGCCCTTCTAACTATCTTATTGGGTGGGCAGAAACCCTTGGGAGCAGATGGTCCTTCAGGTATACAGGGCCCGAACTGTTAAGGGCTTTAAAGGTAATAACCTGCACCTCGAATTGGATCCAGAAACAAATTGGCAACCAGTGCAGCTCTTTCAGAATAGGTGTAATATGCTCCAAAGGAGCACTGGAATAATCAACTCACCAGGGCAGTGGACACGATCGTTCCAAAGTGTCCTCTCCAGCCAGCTTCAGAACTGGCCCCTTGGTATACGGAAGAACTACAGGGGCTGAAGCAGTGAGGTAGATAACTAGAGCACGAGTGGAGAAAGACAGGACTTGAATCCGACAGATTATTACATAGAGTACATTTGAAAATCTATGCTCAGGCAATACATGTGCAAAGAAGCTATTATTTTCCTCACATATCATGTCCGCAAGTTCATGTCTGGTAGAGTTGTGCAGGATTGTGAAGGGGCTAATGTGTGCCTCTTCCCACTTGAATTGGTACTTGGAACCAAGAATTACTCGCTTTGACGTTTTTAATGAGTTTTTTGTGGACAAAATTTCTCATATTCAAACTCCACAATTGTTACAGAGTTTGATGCCGAGATGTCCTCTTATGTGATGACTCTGTATCAATTTCATCAGCCTGATGGATATTTTCCAATTGGGAATTGACAGAGGGTGTCTGAATCTGTTGTTCCTTTTGGATCTCTCGGCGGCTTTTGATACTATTGACCATAGTATCCTTCTGGAACGTCTGAGGAGATTGGGGGTGGGAGGCACTGCTTTGCAGTGGTTCTGCTTCTACTTCACAGGCAGATTCCAGATGGAGTCCCTTGGAGACTGTATACATGAAACCCTTGGGAGAGATCATCAGGAGATTTGGTGCAGGCTGTTAGCAATATGCTGATGACACCCAAATCTATTTCTCCATGTCAGCAGCATCAGGAGAAGGCATAACCTTCCTAAATGCCTGCCTGGAGGCAGTAATGGGCTGTATGAGGGATAACAAACAGAGGCTGAATCCAGATATGATGGAGGTACTTATTGCGAGGGGTCAGAATTAGGGAGATGATTTTGATCTGCCGGTTCTGGATGGGGTCATGCTACCCTGGAAGGAACCGGTAAGCAGTCTGGGGGTGCTTCTGGATCCAAACTTCTCCCGGGTGTCCCAGGTTGAGGCAGTAGCCAGAGGTGCTTTATACACCAGCTGCATCTGTTTCTTGAGAGGAACTACCTCAAAACAGTGGTACATATGCTGGTAACCTCTAGGCTGGACTACTGCAATGCACTCTATATGGGCCTGCCTTTGTACGTAGTCCAAAAACTACAGTTGGTCCAGAATGTGGCAGCCAAGTTGGTCTCTGGGTCATCTAGGAAAGACCATATTACTCCTGTGTTGAAATAACTACACTGGCTGCCTATAGGTTTCCGGGCAAAATACAAGGTGCTGGTTATTACCTATAAAGCCCTAAACAGCTTAGCCACTGAGTATTTAAGATAACACCTCCTTCACCATGAGCCCCACCACCTGTTAAGATCATCTGGAGAGTTTCATCTGCGGTTGCTGCCAACCAGTCTGGCAGCTACTCAGGAATGGGCTTTCTCCGTTGCTGCCCCTGGACTTTGGAATGTGCTTCCTGTTGAAATAAGAGCCTCCCCATCTCTGGCAACTTTTAAAAAGGCACTGAAGCCACATTTATTCCCCCAGGCTTTTAATTAGATTCATGGTTTTAAATTTTTAATGTTGGTTTTAAATGCTTTTAATGTTAATGATTTTAATGTTTCAATTATTTTGATTGTTTAATTGATTTAGTTTCAATTTTAATTGTTTGGTTTTTATTTTGATGTAAACCGCCCTGAGCCATATTTGGAAGGGCAATATATAAATCCCATCAATCAATCAATAAAATAAAATAAAATAAAAATAAAAGCTAGTTTGTTTAAGTAGATATAAACAGTAGGACAATTTAAAGGCAAATAAAGCAAATTGGTTAAAATGCACAAGCAATATACCTTCCAGTCTGGTGTTAGACAGGAGGCTCAGTAGTTCTTAGGTCTTAAGTTTCAGTTCAGAAAACAAAAGCTTGCATTGCGGTGAAGTCTGCACACTCCCAGGAGCCATGCAGCCAGGTCTCAGCTAAACTAACACCAAAGTAACATGTTGGAAACAGCAACCCCAAGAGTCCCTCCCCTTACCTAACTCTCTCCTTTAGCTGGCTGGTTATTGTTATAGGGAACAATTTGCAAATTTAACATCTGGTGCAGGAAAGAGGGGAAGTTAGCTAGAGGTTACAATCTTTCTCTTGGATAGGTGTGTGCACAAAACCGGAAAACCCAGTTTAGTTCAAGTAGAGCTGGACTTGAACCAAACAGACGGCCAGTGCGCATGCATGACGGCCTCCCAAATATCCACTGCCTATGCAAAGAGGCCTAGAATGGGCCTAAAATGGCCCAAACCAGACTGTTTGAGAGCAGTGGGGGCAGCGGGGGGGGAGGGGACCTCAGAAGACTGCCCCGGCCCTGAAATGGCAGTAAGTCTGCCATTCCAACCCCCCCCCCTTTTTTAAATGGACTGGCCTGGAAGCGTCAGCTCAACTTCGAGCCGAACTGGGCCAGTTCATGTGCAAGCCAGCTCAACTGGCTTGGAAAAACAATCAAAAGCATAGTGTTTCTTCTTCAAAGCAGCAGGTTTCCAAACAAAAGGAGCAAGATTCCGAAAGACAAGTGAGAGACAAGAAATCCACCACCAAGGCCAAGCCAAAATTGGCTTTGGGACTGAGGGAAGTTCCGATATGAAACTGGAATTCATTTTTAAGCTGAACAAAAGCCCGTTCCATCACATCCTCCCCCAGCTTGTACCAGTGGGGAAAGAGTTCTGCTGGACACCTCTGAAAATGGGGCATCCAAAAGGTCAGGTGGCTTAAACATCACCAGTGAGTTTCGGGGAATACTAGACTCTAACTCATCGTGTAGACTACATAGACTATGCTGCATACTAGGAATAGCACAACAAAGTACAAAACATACACAGGATGAGAACAAACACGGTCCCCATACACTTCCCATAAAATGAACATGCAAAAAGCATAGCAAAGCATTTTCAGAAACCTAGCAGGACAGATATAAGCATTTCCCTTATTCCTACAAGGTTTTATGCAGCCACGCCTCTAGGCCACCTCCAGCCTCTTGCTTGTGGGCTTCTCAGAGGCATCTGGTGGGCCACAGTGTGAAACAGGATGCTGGACTGGATAGGCCTTGGGCCTGATCCAGCAGGGCTCTTCTCATGTTGTTAACCAAAGGGTAGTATAGTACCTTTACAGTACTTTTAGCTTTGTTTCAATACTCAAAAACATTATATAAATACTAGTATTCATCACACTGAACATCAGTTACATTTTCCAAAGATATAAGCCCTATTCAGACATTAATTTAAAGGTGCTCTACTTGTGTAGGGCTATTGTCTCTCCTACAGACTATTATGGCATCAGCAACACATCCTCCCGCTCCTTTGAAGCAAACCCCAAAGAACTACAACAAACATACAACCCAGATCCCTGACTTTGATTTCCAAGTCCAACAGGCCAGCGCAGAGCCCAAAGTGATATTCGGTAATTTTAAAAAGATAAAATAATTATTTACCTCATGCTTCCTGTACTATAGCTGCACTTTGCTGTAGAAAATGTGTAGACCAGAAAATCTCAATTAATCCACATGGCTGGAATCCCTCCCACATTCAATAGGGAAGGAGGAAATAACGGGAAATGTGCATCCCAATGCAAGTGTTCACTGATAATTGAAAGACATTAGCCTGGCCATTTCAAACTGGTCAAGCCAGTTACCACTAGCTTTTCTCCTTGTTATACTTCTAACCAGGGAATCATAGAGTAAAAGGATCCTGAGAGGCAGTGTGCCTCCTAAAAACTTGATGAATTGCCTTAAGGACAACACAGGACTGATTGATGAACTTGACAGAATGAGAGCTTGCTGATGCTACCTGGCAGCCCACAGCGGTGAGGGCATTGCCTCCCCCAGGAAATCCGGAGTGGGTGGGGTTGAGCCCCACCACCCTCACCTGGCAGCCCAGAGAGAGCATTGCCCCCTCAGGGAAATCCAGTGCAGGCGGGGGGCGGACATGAGCTCCACTATCCCCACGAAGTTTACACCCATGATGCAGGTGCCTCACACGATGACTACCTGAGAACATTGCAAGTCAGGCGGGGATCACTTACTGCTCAGTTTTTGATGGTCTGCTAGCAGTGATCCTGGCATGGGCATTGGCTCTGAGGCTTCAGAGCCAAGAGAGGAGAGCTGATATTGTGGTAGCAAGCATGACCTGTCCCTTAGCTAAGTAGAATCTGCCCTGCTTGCATATGAATGGGAGACTAGATGTATGAGCACTGTAAGATATTCCCCTCAGGGGATGGAACTACTCTGGGAAGAGCAGAAGGTTCCAAGTTCCCTCTCTGGCATCTCCTAAATAGGGCTGAGAGAGATTCGTGCCTGCAGCCTTGGAGAAGCCACTACCAGTCTATGTAGACAATGCTGAGCTAGATGGACCTATGGTCTGACTCAGTATATGGCAGCTTCCTATGTTCCTATGTGTCATCTTCCCTTCCTTACACTTCATGTTTCTTCCTGTATCTGACTGAACAATCTAATGATGCTACTTCTGTTGATCTGACTTGATCTATCTGTCTCTATCTGTCTGTCTATCTATCTGTCTATCTATCTATCCAACCATTCATCCACCCATATACCACATTTCAAGCAAATGGGTCACATAATTATTCAAAAACAAAATTATCTTCTAAACTTCCAGCTATTTTCACTGTTGATGCCTAGTAGCTAGTGCTGAGGAATTACATCATGGGCAAAAATCCATTCTGTTCAGGTGAATTGCTGGGAGGCAGAGAGATCAACAGACTCTAGTCAACTGACTTTAAAGGATAACTAGCATTCAAAAATGGATTTCAGGTTTCTTTCCAAGGAGAAATATTGAAGAACTTTCTCAGATGGTTTCTCCACATCCTTGAACTGATTTCTAATTTTGTGGCAAATGGTGGTTCCTCATGGAAAGCAGGAGCTAGCCATCAAGTGATGCAGAGAAAATTGCACTAGAACCCTACTCTAGGGATGTGCACAAAACAGATTTTGTGTTTTGTTTCAAGTGTGAAATAGAATGCAGGCGGCCAAAACATTTTGTTGAAACAGCGGTCGACCCAGTTGTTTCGATGGAACAAACCTTGAAACATTTCAAGTGTTTCAGCCATAGGGAACAAGGGAGACACTTGAAACACCCCATTGTTCCCCATGAGTAGTTCCTAGGGACACCAAAGTGGGTTGGGTGGTAGGCAATGATGGGTGTTACCTATCACCCTACCCACAGAAGAAATGAGCAAGTGGGTTATTTTTAACACATTTTTAACCTTTCCCCCAATACTCCATAGGATCCTATGGGGGTTTTGGGAAAAGGTTAACAATTTGTTAAAAATCTCCTGCTTGCCCATTTTTTTGTGGGTTGGGTGGTAGGTAGCACCCATCATGCCCTACCATGGAACCCAATTTGGTGTCCCTAGGAACTACTCTTGGGGAACAATTGGGTGTTTCGAGGTTCCACTTGTTCCCTATGGATGGAACAAACTGCACTCATAGAGTGCACATAAGTTTTGCATTGCTATTTGCAATGCATTTTGCAACCCTGCCTTGAGAAATACTGCAGAAGCACACAGTAAAAGGGAATCTGTCCCTCCCAATACAGAACACACGTTTCAAATACAGTCCAAAAATGGCCAAAAAAGGATCACTGACCCAGAATCCACTGCCAGCCACAGTGGCCACACTACAGTAACATCATTGGCATAAGTTGCTCTCTCACACAATTATGATCCTTACATTACTTCCTAGCATTGCAATAGCTGCCACAGCAGCACCCTTAGCAGCAAGCATCGCCATAAGCTCTCAACTAGAGCAACCTCCTCCTTTGGGCTCCCTGCTTCCTCTCCCCAGCCAATGGGGACAGTTGCCCATGACAATAATTGATTTGTATGATAACAAGCCAACTAAGAAGCAAAGAAACTTTAAGCCAATTGAAAGCCAGTGCCACAAAATCAATCAGCAAGGGAAAATCAGGTCTCCAAAATGGCACTTGAAACATGGAAACATTTCGACTCAAAATGGGGTTGTTTTGTTCCAAGCTCAAAACAGGCCATTTATTTAAAGGACATTTTGATTCAAGCTTGATACACTCAAAATGGCCTGTTTCAAGTTGAAACATTTCGAAGTTGCAGTATATTGCACACACCTACTTTGCTCTGCATCTGGACAGAGCATGGATTCCTGCTGCTTAAGATTCTGCAAGTCTGCTCAAACATGTGGAAACAGAGTGAAATTGTGCTTGGAAAAGCACTGTTCCAGCACTTTTAACGTGCAACCTGGAAGTAACCTGTGCGTATGTGTGTTTATGTGAACCAACCACCCTGTTAACTTCTGTTTTCCAGCTGTGACACATTTTGGGCTGGATCATCATCATCATTTTTGTCACCACAGTGCCAAAGATCCTGTCTCAGGCTAAATGGCAAGGCTTGGTGGTTTCTCCATTCAAATGAATCACACTTCAGCGTCAGAATGTCACACAGAATTTGGCAGTGGCTTAAAATCTGGTGCAAGGCCTTGTCTTGTCAGGCCTTTTTGATCGCATCAAATTTTGAATACTATAAAACTGGAAGGTCTGAATGTGTGGCCCTTTATGATATCTCTCCCCCACCCCCAATAATAATTATTTTTTCATTATTTTTTAAAAATTAAATCAAATCCTCAACTCCACTACATTTCATAAAAACAATCTCCATGTTGCAAAAGTGTATATTTCATAATGTATAACCGCATGTATATTGTATATTTTGTAATTGTAACCGCCCTGAGCCATTTTGGAAGGGCGGTATATAAATCAAATCAAATAAATAAATGTATAAATGATTTCCATCATGGATGTATGGATGAAGATTCAAACAGCCACTAGCTGAATGCACTTCTACTAAACAGAGAACATTTACCAAAAGGTGACTGGAATAACCCCCTGCTAATTGGGCAAAGAGGCACCTTTTACCATGGTGATTCTCTTTATTTAGCAGGGGGAGAGTAACTGGCCCTGTCCACCCCAGCACAGTACTTCCAGTGACTGTTGCTGGTGTCTATCTTATGTTTCATTTCGTTTTAGAATGTGAGCCCTTTGGGGACAGGGAGCCATCTTAGTTATTACTTATTTCTCTTTGTAAACCGCCCTGAGCTATTTTTGGAAGGGCGGTGTAGAAATAGAAATAATAATAATAATAATAAATATATCAAGGACAGTGAAGAAGATGCACTTAAAATGGTCAATAATGAGAAACTATTCAGCAACAATGAAACAAAGCAGGACTACAAGAATGAACAAGTCAAGAACCGAGCAGAAAAATTGAGAAATAAGCCACTGCATGGTCAATATTTGCACAATATAAGTGGAAAATCAGACATCACCAAGACCTGGCAATGGCTTAAGAATGGCAACTTGAAGAAAGAAACAGAGGGTTTAATACTGGCTGCACAAGAACAGGCACTAAGAACAAATGCAATAAGAGTCAAAGTCGAAAAATCCACCACAAACAGCAAGTGCCGCCTTTGTAAAGAAGCAGATGAAACAGTGAACCACCTAATCAGCTGTTGTAAAAAGATCACACAGACTGACTACAAACAAAGGCATGTCAAGGTAGCAGGGATGATACACTGGAACATCTGCAAAAAAATACAAGCTACCTGTAGCCAAAGATTGGTGGGACCATAACATTGAAAAAGTGGTAGAAAACGAAGATGTAAAAATATTATGGGACTTCCGACTACAAACAGACAAATATCTGCCACACAATTCACCAGATATAACTGTAGTTGAGAAGAAAGAAAAACAAGTTAAAATAATTGACATAGCAATACCAGGGGATAGCAGAATAGAAGAAAAAGAAATAGAAAAAATCACCAAATACAAAGATCTACAAATTGAAATTGAAAGGCTGTGGCAGAAAAAGACCAAAATAATCCCAGTGGTAATTGGCGCCCTGGGTGCAGTTCCAAAAGACCTTGAAGAGCACCTCTACACCAAAGGGGCCACAGAAATCACCATCAGCCAATTACAAAAAGCAGCTTTACTGGGAACAGCCTATATTCTGCGATGATATCTATAACAACAGCAACAACATCGACAATCAAATTCAGCCATCCCAGGTCCTTGGGAAGGACTTGATGTCTGGATAAAACAAACTAGTCAATAACACCTGTCTGACTGTGTAAACAAGAAATAATAATAATAATTAATAATAATATTTATGGTGGTCCTTTAAGGCTGTAAGTGGAATACAGTTTGGCTGAAATAAAAGTTGCAATGGCTCTCATTTCCTGTCATGTCCATTGGCTCCAGTATTTATTCCCCAGAATTTATCCCCTTCCCCTCGCATCCCACTTTCTGGAGTCTTTATCGCACTTCCCTGTCAGTCAATTTGAGGTCTCTTTCCTTTATTCCTCTCTATCCCCTTTCCCCATTTTTCTTATCTTTCCAAGTTCTCAATTATTTAAACATTTTCTTAACAGCAGTAGCCACCAGTCCACTAATTCTCTGCTCTACTTAATCCTTTCAGAGGCAGGGCTGCCTGTCAACAGTAGGGAGAGTCCCAAATAAGAGGAGCAGAAAGCAGGTTGTAAGGATTGCAGAAACATTTTAGAATCAATATTATCCAGATGTTTCAAAGCTGGAAATGAGTTGAACGAAAGAGTTGCATTCTGTCCCTTTCCTTTCTTCAATATGTAGAATAGGTTTGTGTAATTTATATAAGACAATAAAATCAAATGCCTTGAGAAACACTCTGGAGAGATGAAGGAGCCTAGCTGATGCCTTGTTTTAATCAATCAAGTGTGAAAGTGCTAATGAGAAACCAGTGCCAGCTCTAGAAACCACACACAGGGAAGACAGACTGCAAGTGATTTACTAGAACAGCTTCTTAAAGCAGGCCAGCTCTTTGGAAACATCAGTGGGTTTCCCTTCAATGAAAATAAGGAATACACATGATAGAAATTTACAGCTGTTCTTAGCCTTAGCAGGAGAATGAAAGCTCATCCCACAAGAAAGGACAGAGAGGAATATGAGGAGGCATAATATTTAATTTAATAATTATGCAACTCCTTCTCTAGGGTTTGCTGCTCACCTTTTCTTGAAGATGCGGGAAAAGAGAATCACTTCAGATGGCTTAGACAGCCTAAATCAAAGAGGAATGTATTGCGTAACTGACATTAAATGCTTTAATATCTTGCAGTAGTCATGGGAGTAACTTGGAGAGGTTGTAGTGAACATATCTCTTACTCATGGAATTCCCAAATGTTCCGTCCCACTTGGGCAACAGAACAGCAGGGAACAATAGAAGCGAAGTCTAAGGTGGCATACTTTTTTCTGCTGAAGATCAGCTGGCATGAAGGGAGGACTCTAGCAGGTTTTTCCAGTATTATCCCATGGAGAGCAAAGTGAGCCAGCATGTGACAAATGAGAGGATGTTGGCCTTGGAGTTTAATGAGCTGGGTTCAACTTACATCTTAAGTGTGGCCTGAGTCATGGTCTCTCTTTCAGTAGTCTCTGCAAGCAGTGACTCATTGCAAACCCAGACCCAAATAATTATAGGACACACGTAGTTGGAAGAAAATAGGGCCATTTTATTAAATAACTATAAAACCTGCAATGAGGAATTAAACTAAAGTGCGGGTATCCCCTATGTGTGTCAATCTCATAGGAGGTATGCCCACAGGAGGGCAAAAAACCAGGCTTTGATTTGGCTCAGAACCAGTCCGAATCACATCTCAACCATGAGGTTACCCTCGACGAGGGGATGCATGCCAGCCCACCTCAACTCAGGTCATGAGGCACTGAGCGGCGTTCGCTGGCATGCATCTGAGTGAAAGCAGCTCTAGCCTGAGAGTTGCAAGGTCACCAAGCCTTCCTCCATATTCCCACTCACCATAATGGCCCTCCAGACCAACACCATTACAATTAACCTATCCCGACCCGCACTCAACTGCAAAGTGACCAAATAAACCCAGTGACCACCTTAACAAAGTCAGTGAGAAGTAGGCAAAAAAAGACCTCAGCTATAGCTAATCAACTATTTTAAAAAATCCCCCAAAAATCCAACTTGGCCCCCAAAGGTGACCGGAATATCCCACACTGAGTTAAGGGGCAGATGGGAGAGTGCCTGCCCACAGAGCAACTGAGAGAGACTGAAATGGAGCCGGCTGCTTATGCAGGTGCTCCTGTAACCTGATTGGTCAACCCACAACACGTGGCGGGGGACAGAAATGGTGGCCTGCATACCTGCTTCTTGGGCCGGGCCCGCAACTCTGACCCCTGCTCGCCTGGTATTGCCGCTGATGCAGGGAAGGGGGCGGGGAGCGACTTTCCTCAGGGCTGTTGTGCAGATAAATGGGATATGTAGCGGTTATCTGGCCTAGGCATGAGCAGTTGTAACCTGTTGGGACCTGAGTGGGGTTGAAAAAAGGATCCGGGGGGCTGAGCAGGATGTAAAAAAAGAGGGCCGCAGGCAGCAATTCACCATATGTACTGCCCTACTCCCTTAGTTCAGTGGGGGGAGTACTGCTTGGTGTTCTCTTTCTTATTAATGTCAGAACTGTGAGGAAATAGAACTGCCTCATTTGGCGTCTCTTTTGTGGAACGTTTGGCCTCTTGAAGTATGTGTGGCTTCACTCTTGCTAGCTTTCTTGGGTCTAGTGAAAACGTTGCTCTTCTGGGAAGATTTTCTCCAACAAATGTGGGCTGGAGTTTGTTTCTTTCAGCTGTAGCTTCTATTGTCATTTTTGGCTTTGCTTTTAACTGTTTAGGATTTTCATTTGTATCATGTTTCATTATCGGTATTTGTTTTATTGTATGTAGTGCACCACTTTCGATGCCATATTTCTGGCAGAGAACATGGTACATAAGTTGAAATAATAAAAGTAATATGAGGTAAAGCAATGGGCAAACTCTCCCTCATCAGTTTGGAAATAAAACAGACTGGGTGGTTTCCCAGACATCCAAAGTAGTCATGCTGATTCCCAAGTCAGGATTTCTGAAATATGCCCCATCAGTACCTAGAGACCTAAACCAGTCAGGTGTCCAAAATGGATATAATTTTACTGACTCTGAGAGTACAGCTAAAAACATGGAAATTTCTGGAATACTTTGGCTTATTTAAAGAAACAAAATCGAGAATTTGGAATCAGAAAACATTTGAAGGCAACTATTTTTGGGCCTACCAGAGAGAGAGAGAGAGAGATGAATGGAAAGGTGGAGCTGGCTTTATGAATCTTCTCGTATTGCTATGGTAGTATAAATCTGCATGCACTTCTCGATGCCAGGCCCAGAACAGGGCTGTGGGGAAATGTACCCAATCCACTGCTGAAGCTGGGCCAATTAGCATGGTGCAAGTAAAGGAAGCTAGAGCTTTAAGTTCAGCAGGCAGATATTATTACTTTCTTGACCAAGTGAGGTCAGAAAGCTGGGCTCCTAGTATTTATATGAGGTCTAGCAAAACCAAAGACTTCATACAGTCTGCCACAGAAGCTGATGTTGCATGCCCCGCTCCCTTCAATGTACAAAGAAGATGCTGAGGCATTTCCAGATGGTTCACATGGCCAAGAAGTGTACACAGCAAGGTCTCAACCACAGTGCATATAGTTTCATGATTGCACTTCCTGACATGTGGAGTCTCCTCAGACTTTTTAGACATTTCTTACACTGGATACCTTGATATATTTTCTTACAAATATTTTCAAAATCTCTTTCTCTTCCATGCATAAATAACTCAACTGAAATTACTTATTTGTCCTACCACAGTTGACCATAAACCTTTTTTATAAAAACCTCAACAGAAGAAAAATGTGTCCTAGGTGTTTCCATTTCCTTGTTGAAAAGCTGTGTTATGATTTGTTGTTACTGTTTTGGGATCTGAAGAATTTATTTTCAAGTGTTATTTTCCCCAAATGTTATTTAGTGGATATCTTGAAGTTTGCTGTTATAATTTATTTCTGCTGTGAGACCTCAAAATATGGTTTTAGTTTATAGTCTACAAGCTCTGCCGTTTTCTTTTGGTGGGGTAGTCCTGAGGACAATTACAATAAACCAGATTGAGATATTCCCCACATGCTGGTTGGAAACTCTTTTGTGGAGGCCAGGCTGTTTTCCATTCAGCATGTTGTGATCTGGATCTCATTGTGATTCCCTAAAAGGAAAGATTTCCCCAGAGATAACAGGGAATAGTTTGCTTTCAAGTTCCCTCCATCACGGTTTTAACATTTTTATTACTGTAATTTATTACTGAAAGTATATATGGCTTCTTGTGACCAAGAGAAAAACAGGAGGTGTATCATAATTTTCAACAAACTCAAGAGTTTCCAGGTACCCCTTTATGGAGAATAGAACATAATTCACTTCATATATTTTATGAGGTTTTTGTTTCAGAAAGCTAATACTCAATGGAAAAAATTTTTAAATGCTACTACCATAGGTTGGATTTACTTTCTAGAGAACCTCTGGAGCACCAATGTAAATCCAGCCCTAACCCAAGGCATGATCACCTTGCTGAAGGTAAGTTGGTCTAGGTCTGACCAGGGCCTGGTAGGGTGACTGCCCGGTAACCCTATGTAAACCAACTTGAATGTTAGGATGGAAGAAAGGTGGGGCATAAATATAATAAACAATGCATCCAAAAGTGACATTGTGGATAGTTATTCTTAGTCCAATATCCAGTTCTCAATGTTCTCCTTGTTTTTGTCGTTAAGTTTGCTGTGAGTTCCTGGCAATCCATATCACAAAAAAAGATCAGCCTGATGCTGTTTTGCTTTCTAGAATAGAGCTGTTTTGGAATCTAATGATTGTAAGGCCACCAAAGGCATATGGCTTCTTCCCACCTCTTGTTGTACAGAGCAATGATGTCATCAGCTACCCTGCTCCTCCACTAATATGGACAGCTCTGTTACCATGTATAGGGCTCTACAAGTACTGCCTTGCAACCAACTTCTTGGGTGAGTCAAAAGCACTTATGTATGTATGCGGTCGGGGGGGGGGGCTGATCCCCCAC
This sequence comes from Hemicordylus capensis, assembly GCF_027244095.1. Classification (NCBI taxonomy): domain Eukaryota; kingdom Metazoa; phylum Chordata; class Lepidosauria; order Squamata; family Cordylidae; genus Hemicordylus; species Hemicordylus capensis. Next base: position 99,833,914 of record NC_069658.1, read on the forward strand.
TCCAATCACAGCCCTTTTTTCTCTGTGAACTCCTGGAAGGTCACAGGGTCCTCCATCATTTTAGGGAGGGAGTGTACTGCCAGAAGTGGAAGCAGAAAAGCCCACCTTGCACAAGTAGAAACAACCTCACAGTTTTCTGGATCCAAGCCACACATTCTGGTTTCTCATCTTTTCTCATCTTTAAAATGTCATAGCTACCTAGAACCTAAAAGTTCACTGTTCAACGGAAGAATTCATTTAGTTTCCTATCATTCAGTTGCCCCCAACAGTATCCTCTGCAGAGCATGCAAGTATAGAATTGTGCATCATTTATTTATTTATTTATTTATTTATTTATTTAACACATTTCTATACTGCCCAAAACGCAAGTCTCTGGTCGGTTTACAACAAAACAATAAAAACAACAGATAAAAAGATTAAAACATTTCAACAATTAAAATTTAAAACGTTAAATCTATTAAATACACAATTAAAACAATATCTCATTAAAAGCCTGGGTGAACGGATGCATCTTGACTGCCTTTTAAAAAGTTGTAAGAGATGGGGAAGCTCTTATTTCAGCAGGAAGTGTGTTCCAAAGCCTCGGGGCAGCAACGGAGAAGGCCCGTCCCTGAGTAGCCACCAGAGGAGCCGGTGGCAGCTGCAGACAAACCTCTCCAGATAATCTCAATGGGCAGTGTGGTTCATATCAAAGAAGGCGTTCTCTTAAATAATACTCCATTATATAATACTGTAATACTCCCATGAATCAAGCGGGGACAGTTCCCAAAATGCTGGTTTCCCAGAAACTTCCCAAGGTTTCAGTTTGGGTCAAAAAACTCTCATTAAGGACAAATGTTTTGACTTTCCATTTTTAACTATAATCACAATGAAACTGATTTTATATGGGGAACAAGAGATTTGGGGATTTTGGAATTCTCCAGAAAACCATCCTTATCATATTTTAAATAGCCCCTTTTATCTCTGGATTTGTCAAATATGTGAGTGAAACAAGAATCCAGGCAAAAATTAAATTTGAACCATCTTTTATAAATGTCTAGTGTCCAAACCAAGGCTCTAAATCAGTATACATGATTAATAGTACGAGAGAGATTTCAAAAAAAAAAAAGTCAAAACTGCTGCTACAAAGAGTCCCCTCCTATTTTTGTACCAGTTGATCTGCCAAGCCCCACATTTTATCCAGTACAGTGCCATTACATCTTTCATCCAAAATCACCCACTTCAAAATACATTTCAAATGCTATTTTTTGTTATATATTTTATGCCACACTTCAGTTCAAACGCTTTCCTCCATATTGGCTAAAAGTCACAGGCTTAAATCTAGAACATCTTTGGTATAAGTGGTGGACATTCATGCTTTCACAAGATCCCCCCTCATTTCTGCAATTCCCATATCCCATTTCATCCCAGCAAATCCCCCAGTCCTCAGGCATAGCATTTTTGAGGACACTTCTGGCTGCAGTGGAAAGAGGGAGTAGGAAAGCCTCATTGCATGAGCAGCATTCTGCTCAGACATCTCTGGATCCAAGCCATAACATCCTATATCCTATACCCAGGAGCCCCTGGTGGCACAGTGGTAAAACTGCCACCCTGTAACCAGAAGGTTACAAGTTCGATCCTGACCAAGGGGCTCAAGGTTGACTCAGCCTTTCATCCTTCCGAGGTCGGTAAAATGAGTACTCAGAATGTTGGGGGGGCAATATGCTAAATCATTGTAAACCGCTTAGAGAGCTTCCAGCTATACAGCGGTATATAAATGTAAGTGCTATTGCTATATCAAGGAGAGAAGCTGTTAGCTTTTCTCAAGCTCAGATTGATCATGCTCAAATATAGATGCTAGAAATGGATATTTAAAACTTCGCTAAATATAAGATGTCAGAATATGATGAATTCAGAAAATGCACCTTGAGAAATCAGATGATAGAGGTATGAGATAAACAGAATTAATCAACAGACAAATAACAAAGTCATTTTCACAATCAGCCCTACCTGGGTTGGTAGGGCTCAACAGTGTGGAACTTCCTCCATGCACCAAGCTTCCTGTGCAGTGTATTGTGGGATACTAGAGGACTTCCTACTCCAGATCCTTGCTTTGCTGATTGCTACCACACCAGTTATCTGGGCATGCAATTGGCAGAGCAAGGAAGAGCCTCTGGTTGTTTGCAAGGAGGCAGTGCTAGCCCAGATAGGGCTGGTTGTGAGAACTGCCAGGATCAATCCTGATTCTGGCCCTCCTCCGCTGGGTACCCCAGGTTTTGTACCTGGGCTAAAAATGAGGTAGGAGGGTGCGTGTTTGTAGAGGTGCAGCTAGGTAATTTTGGAGCCTGGACCTAATGGTTCCCCCCCCCCCCGCAGCTGATAAACATCATCCCCCTACACACTGTGACACACACTGTATTTACCGTGTTTAATGTAATGGTTAAAATGAAATCGACCAGAAACCAGAATTTAACAGTTTCCCTTTCCCCCCACATCTGTATCTATGACTCTGCTCCTTATTGAATCTTCATATTTCCAATTGCCCTAAAACCTAGTTCCTACCACACAATTTTTCCTAGTACTGCACAAGAATGTATCCAGATGTGTGAAATTATTTTGTTTACTCACCAGCCGTTTCACAGGGTTATGTTACTGATGGGGAAGGGGTTTGAAAAGAAGCTGGGAATGAGTACTAGTCATCTCCCCCGCCCCCCACCGCTACTAAAGCAACCAAAAAACAGGCAATAAAAGCTGATGCACCGGATCTCCCTTGGGATCTGGGGGACATAAAATGCTTCAATAAAGACCTTCTGTGACTGGGATCCAAACAGCCCCATGCATGAACAGAAAGCACACCCAGACCAGATATACATGGATTTTGTTGGTGTGTTATTTTACCCTCCCCCCTTTTCCCAACAGCTGCTCTCCTCCCCTGCACCACAAATGGATAAACAGTACAGTACTTGATTCAGTCAGTTTACCTGTTGTCTTTTTGGATTGGTTTGCCTTCCCGCTAGCTGCCTGCTTCTCAGTCTCAGACGCTTATCTTGCCTGCTCCTGTTGGGTCCCCTGGCCATATGGTATCTCCTGCTACTGCTGACAGTGTTGACCTTACCCATCTCAGTCTTCTCAGAGTTCTCACTCTCCTCTTCCCTCATGCATGCCAGTGGTGCCATGCTGTATGGCTCATGCTGCTGCTGCATGTATGGCTCATGCTGCTGCTGGACTCAGTGTGCACTTCAACGTTGATGTGCCAGTGCTGTGTTATGTGTGTGCAGTGCACACATGGTGCAGGCACTTGAATGGGCAGGCCACATAATAGCAATAGCACTTACTGCTGGCAGCAGCACAGACCTCACTGCCCATTGCATGTGGCACAACTTGCACTTGGTTGCCCAGCATGGTGCAGGTCGGTCAGCGGTGGCAGGACATTGAAAGCAGAATTGGGGGGACCCCAAGGCCTGTAGGGCCCTAGACTTCTGCCTGGAAGCTGGAGGGGGGGACCGGCACCATTGCACGTGTCCCCACTTTCTCCCTCATCAACTGGTTGTGTGGAAGCTCAGGTTGCTGGCAGCCTGAGCTTCCATAGGGCCAGGTGGAAGAAGTGCCCAGCAGTGCAGAACTCCCCTTAATTAATTAATTAATTAATTAATTAATTTCTATATCACCCTTCCAAAAGTGGCTCAGGACACTCTTTGTGTGGTGCATTGTGGGATACCGGAGGACTTCCTCCTCCAGATCCCTGCTTTGCTGCTTACCGCCGCACTGGTCATCTGAGCGTGCAATTGGACAAACATCTGCAATGCAATTTATAGCTTAAAATCAAAACTGCAGGTTCACTAACCTCCGGTTTCATGTTACGTCTGAATGCAGCCACTATGTTTACTCAGAAGTCAGTCCCATTCAGTAAAAATCCCTTGCAACTTTAGTTGGAAGTTTCCACGTTGCAGTATCTGCTTCGGATTGCTTCCCATTTAGTGTGGCAGGGATCTTAGTAATGAATTTGCCTTTGATTGCCCCTTAATTAATCAGTTCTTCTATGCTGGAGTGGCATTACTTATTGGTTTCCCAAAATAGTCCCCCCCTCCTTTTATTGTAAAATAATGCCTGCTTGTAACTGACAAACAGAGAGGAAAAAATGATGAGAGGAAACCAGTAACTAAAGTACTTCACAGGAACCAATTATGGTACAATGCACTAGTCATGGCTGGCTGCACTGAACAGGAAGCAGTTAGGGGCAGAGGAAGCCACTATTTATAGAAGGTGGAAGTTCTAATTAAAGGCACAGTAATTCTGAAAAGCTTCAATAGTTCACAGTTGTCAGGCTGATGTTTGTCACGTGTTCACACATCACACTGGTGCTTATTCTCATTTTAAAGGGGGCAAATCAACTTAAGGGAGGTCTGAAAATAGATGGGAGGGGAGGAAAGAATAGAATTATTATTATTATTATTATTATTATTATTATTATTATTTCTTGTTTACACAGTCAGACAGGTGTTATCGACTGGTTTGTTTTATCCAGACATCGAGTCCTTCCCAAGGACCTGGGATGGCTGAATTTTATTGTCAGTTGTTATAGATATCGTCGCAGAATATAGGCTGTTCCCAGTAAAGCTGCTTTTTGTAATTGGCTGATGGTGATTTCTGTGGTCCCTGTGGTGTTGAGGTGCTCTTCAAGGTCTTTTGGAACTGCACCCAGGGCGCCAATTACCACTGGGATTATTTTGGTCTTTTTCTGCCACAGCCTTTCAATTTCAATTTGTAGATCTTTGTATTTGGTGATTTTTTCTATTTCTTTTTCTTCTATTCTGCTATCTCCTGGTATTGCTATGTCGATTATTTTGACTTGTTTTTCTTTCTTCTCGACTACAGTTATATCTGGTGTATTGTGTGGCAGATGTTTGTCTGTTTGTAGTCGGAAGTCCCATAATATTTTTACATCTTCATTTTCTTCAACTTTTTCAATTTTATGGTCCCACCAATTTTTGGCTACAGGTAGCTTGTATTTTTTGCAGATGTTCCAGTGTATCATCCCTGCTACCTTGTCTATCATCATCATCATCATCATTATTATTATTATTATTATTATTATTATTATTATTTCAATTTCTACACTGCCCTTCCAAAAATAGCTCAGGGCGGTTTACAAAGAGAAACAATAAATAAATAAGATGGCTCCCTGTTCCCAAAGGGCTCACATTCTAAAATGAAACATAAGATAGACACCAGCAACAGTCACTGGAAGTACTGTGCTGGGGGTGGATAGGGCCAATAACTCTCCCCCTGCGAAATAAAGAGAATCACCACGGTAAAAGGTGCCTCTTTGCCCACTTAGCAGGGGTTATCAGGGAATGCAATAGATTGGCAATCATGACTGGATTCTTTAGAAGAAGTGAGCTAAGCAAAGGATGTCCCCTCCCCCAACTGCAGCAGGAATCACTCGACACTGATGCGAGATAAGGTAATGACCTCAGATGGCTTCTGCATCCTGGGTGACAAGTGCAGGCATCCTACCCCCCCCCCACAAATTGCCTCACCTGCCTCTTGCTGCGGTTGCTCCCAGGCTCTTCCCTTGCACATGCATCTCCCGGCTGCTTAACCTTCTAGGCAGCTGTGCCCAGAACAGGAGATCAGCAGGGAACTAAAATGTGGTTTAAGAGCCTGGTTGCCCAGAACGTTAGGCAGCTGGGAGATCTGCACGCACGGGAGGTAGGGGCAGAGAGAGTGAAGGTGGGCACTTTCTTTCTGGTCTCCAGCTTAAATGCCCAACTGCCCAGAATGTTAAGCAGCTAGATTGCCATGCATGAGGGAGCTAGGACTGGCACTGCCCCCAGTGCAAATGCTGGTTTTGTGGCATGCTGAACATCAGGCGGCAGAGTCAGTGTTGCCTCAGGCAGCAATGTTTTTCTTTCATATAAAACGTTGCCATGCTGTTGTTTTCATATTTTATTGTTTATTTTTAACTTTTATTTTAACTGTGTTATATATATATATATATATATATATATATATATATATATATATATATATATATATATCTTTGATTTCAATTTTTTAAAATTGAAAACTGGCTGACATCCAGCCAAAAGAGCATGCTGAACAATTTCTTCTAGTAAGAACAAATCTGCCTACTTTCCTTTCACTATCCCTGCAATTAGAATAAATTTGGTCCAAATCAGTTAGGCACTTCAGAAGTTCATGCATCCTCAAATGTTCATGTCTGCCATTTTGAATTGGAGTAGATGATATCATCACAAACTATGTGTTTGAAGTGTCCCTATGTGTCCCTACAACTGTATGTAAACTGCTTTGCAAACTTATGTTGAAAAGTGGTATATAAATATTTGTTGTTGTACCAGTTTTGGCCCAAATCATGCCCTACTTGCACCTCAAACATTCACGTGTCTGCCATCTTGAATCAGGGTGGATGGCATCATTACAAACTATGCCTTTGAGGTGTCCCTATGTGTCACTCACTACAACAGTACCTAATTTTGTTCAAATTGGTTACACAGTCCACAAATTAGCCCACTTGTGCCTCAAACATTTACGAATCCACCATCTTGAATCAGGGTGGATGACATAAACCATTGAGGTGTCTGCATGTGTCCCTGCAGCTGCAGCAAATTTGCTTCAAATTGGTCAGGCGGTTCTGTCATGGGCATGCTGAAAGACTCCTAGGAGGAGTTGGAAGTAGAGACAGAGCTGACAGCAGAGGAGAGTGGGCAAGGACCAGAGGTTGCAAAGGAGAGTTGGTCTGACTCACAGGGAGTCAAAGATGAGTTAGAGCCGGGTGAGGCAGCTGTTGTGGAGGAGGCACAACCGATCTTAGCGGTGGAGAGGCGCCTATCCAAGAGACAGCAAAAGTTAAGAAGCCACATGTGTAGAACAACAGGCAAAGCTGCTGACTCAGCAACTCTTAATTAACAGCACCAGGGGCTCAGCCTATTTAAGATGCGTGTAACGTAGCTACCCTGCTGATAGCAACAACAGTTTCCTGCAAGCTAATTGGCTGTGTTCGTGTATTGCCCTGACCATGTTTGGACCCTGGACTGTTTTGACCTTGCCTGTGGATTTCGTTTTGGACTCTGTTGGATTTATTGGATTGACTTGGACTGGACCTGGTTTGGAGAATTTATTCCTGTTGGATTTCACTGTTTTGCTTCTGCCTCTGTTGCGCTTCATCTGGCTAGCCTGACAGATTTATGACAGGTTCACAAGTTAGCACCTCTATTATTTATGCACCTGCCATCTTGAATCAGGGTGGATGACATCATCACAAACTACACATTGAGGTGTCCCTATGTTTTCCTACAACTGTACCTGATTTGGTTCATATTGGTCCAGGCATAGCAAAGTTGATGGGGAGGGACGGTCACACGGACACACACACAGAATTCTGGGTGATCTCATAAGCTTACTGGGAAGTAAGCTAAAAATGTTTTCTGAGCATTGCGGGGGGGGGGGGGGGGGCGGACAATTTTCATTTATCTCCCCTTCCCTGCAGTCAGGTGTGCTTCCCAAAAATTTGTCACAGACCTTGTGGGACATCAGCCTTTGATTTTGTAAGCCACTCAGAGTTGATTCTTTATAAAGGACAAATTTCTAATTGATTGATTGATTGATGGTGCCCCTATAGATTGTTATGATACACAGTCCTCAGAATTTTATACATGAGAACTGTTTTGTTTCAAATTCACTCATACTTTTTATTCCAGTTCAATTTCTGCTATGGAATCTCTTGCATGGACTAAAAATGTGTGTCTCTATAGGCAGAGCTAACTAATAGCTTCCAGAAACTGCTTAAATGGATAATTAATTTAGCATGTCCTGAGTGGCTCAGAACCACCCAGTCCAAATTTGTCCTGACTGGCTCAGAACCACATTCGGTCCGAATTTGGACTGAACCATGGAAAGCGGTCTGTGCACACCCCTAGGCACCTAGTTACATTGAAAAGAAGGACCATCTGAGCATTTCTTTTTAGATTTTTTCTTTCTCTGCTAATTGGATGGAGCTGTTTTAAAGTCATTTCCTTTTTTTAAAAAAAGTAGATCTTGCTTCCTTTCCAACAGACAGGAAATATTCCAGTATAATTTCTTTCTCCTCTGTGACCTGGATAGGTTACATGTCTCCACTCTACTTTCATTTAGTTCATTTGTTCATTTATTGAGATAAATTAATTAATTAAGTTCATTCCATATAATGAATTGCTATCTATGGTTCATGTTGTTCATGTTGCTGTTGTTGTTTTTATCTGATGTGACATAGCTTTCCTTCGGACAAAGGATCTCATTATGTTACCCTTATTAATGTCTTACCCTAAAATGGGAAACCAATGCATCATAGCGCAGCAAAGTGATTAGACAGATTTCTTTTTAAACAGAATAGCAATTTTGTGATGAGTAGGGCCTCTGGGGCAAATAAAGCAACCACATTATCTTAACTGGGGTTGCAGGGTCTGTGTAAATGACCTTGCTGCTGTATTTGCAGCTGTCTTGCTTTTCTTTAATGACCACTTATCTCTTCCTCCCTGCTGGAAAGAAAAGGCATGACTTTACCTCCAAAGATGACAAGTTAAATGGGTCAGTTTCCATTTTATTCTTAACCTGAGTGCTATAAACAGAGTCCAGGACCACCCAAATGGAGAAGGGAGCAATGCACATTTCGAAATGTGCTTGGTTCATGACTCTTGCCGAAGCAATGTTACTTATCTAGTTGAATGTTAGTTATCTATTATCTGATAGGGCAGATACATTTAGGAAGAAATAAACACCTAGTTCTATCATTTTCCAGTCCTAGGGCACATCAATTTGTTGTCAGGAAGCTATATTTTTATGGTTCAGTCCACATTATGTGATGGGCTAGTCAGCATGAACAGAACTTTTCAATCTTCTGCCTTCTGTGATTTTTTAAATTTTTTTTTTTTTAAATCTACCTGCCTCAAACTCTAGCTGCATCAAAATGTCGAGAGAACCACTTTTGTAATTCAATTTTTTCTTTTATTGTCTTAAACTCTCAAGTGCATTTGCATAGAAATCACCTTAAATGGTACAGTGGGAAATGCTTGACTAACAAGCAGAAGGTTGCCAGTTCGAATCCCCACTGGTACTATATCAGGCAGCAGCGATATAGGAAGATGCTGAAAGGCATCATCTCATACTGCACAGGAGGAAGCAATGGTAAACCCCTCCTGTATTCTACCAAAAGAAAACCGCAGGGCTCTGTGGGCGCCAGGAGTCAAAATCGACTTGAAGGCATACTTTACTTTTACCTTTAAAAGTCTCTCAGCCCCAGTACTTCATGTGCTTTTTAATCTGTTAGCAAGGACAATTTCTTCATAACTGCCCTCACTAAGTTGTTTTCTAGGGGTGACTTGCCTTGGATGCCCCCAAACAAACATGAGCCATGGTGAAGAGCCATGGGGCACCCTGCCTCTCCAAGCTAAGACTCTGAATTGTCTTTACTCTGAGCATGAATGTTTTCAAGAAAGTGGATGGCACCAACACATGGCAAGTCTGTTGCCACAAATGCTCGCAAGAACCCAATAGCTTTGTGAGTCAAACAAGGTAACGTTCACCAGTTTTTCCTAGGATCAGATACTGGGGAAATCAATACAAACATGTTACTGATGAATGAGACAATTTGATTAAGGTGCAAAATAAAATGATAAAAATGGACGTATGTACTTCCACATTGTTGGAAGGAGTGCTGCTGGTCTGGAATAAAAATTTTAGTACTTTTCCTGAATGCAGGAAAGTGTATATAGTGTTTCCTGATGTTTCAGCATGGTTTTTCTTTTAATCCTATGGCCCATGCATTCTGCATTCTCAGAATATTCTCTTTAAAATACAATTTGCATCTGTCTTATGGCCAAACTAGACCTTATGGCAGCATGAACAATTATCTAGCAATTTCCCATAAGTTGGATAGGGGGAATTTATAGTGCCACATGGGTGGGCAGAAGGGTAGTGCTGAATCCTTTCCCCCAACAGAACTTCTAAAACACATTAAGGCTCTGGGGCTGGAGAGGGCTGGGCACCTACGTGCCTTTCCCCACATGGTCTACACCACTCCTGGGCTCTGCTGTGCCACATGCCCACATGATCGGTGCTGTGGTAATCCTGGCAACACTCGGGAGCTGTGGGAAGGAAGACAGGTCTCTGGGTATCTCATGATGCACTTTTGAGCAGCCTGGTGCACTGAGATCTCCCCATGCTGCTGGGCCTCTCCTTCTCCCCAGCTCCATGTGTAAGATGGCTGCCGGCAGCTTGCTTACCCACCCAACTGGCAAGTGAGGTACGAAGCGCATGCACATCCTCCTATCTCAGTGTAAGCCCTGGTAGAAAGGCAGAGCTACCCATGGAGGAGTGGTGGGATTGGGAGCAAGTTCGGGCTGGTCATGAGAACTCAGTATCTCTGGCAGCTTTTCATGTGGTGTTACTTTGACACTGCCAGGAGCAAATGGCTGGATAGAAGCAGTTTCACAGATGAGTGCAGGAAGGGAAAGAGTTAAGCATCTCCCACTCATGCTGCACTGAAAATCTCCCCTCCCTTAGGAAACACACTCTGAGACTGTTCACACAAGCAGCCCTACATAGGCTTGCACAACTCTACCCAGGTAGGGCTGCTCATGTAGGGCACTGGGATTGAGCCCCACATGAGCCCCAGGTTTTTGTCCTGAGTTGTTACTGAAGTAAAAGACCCTATTTCTTCCCAGGCCTTCCATAAGCCAAATGTATATACAAGCCTTTATATAAGCCAAATGTATTCTGCCATTGGAAAGCTGCAGATGTGAAATACAAAATATAAGTGTACAGGCCTCTTTTGTTCCCTAAATCAGCAGCTTCAGCCACACTTGGAGGAAGCGATGATGTATGTCAAGTGAGAAATGTGTGCATATAGCACTGAGCAGAATATGGCCCATTTGGATTTCTGATTGTATCATACATACATACATACAACACACACACAGAGACACTAATGATAAAAGAGATCTTCTGCCTGTCTTTCATACACCAGCTTTACCACCCAGAAGACAGAAATGTAAGGGTTACGATGTGGAGAATAAAAGAATATTCACTCGTACACATTATAGCTGTCATGCTGTTCCAATGTGTTGTGAGCAGAAGTTGCAAATAGTTCATGAAGCTGTAAAACCATATGACACCGTGCATTATGTACCCACATCAAAAGCCACCATGACAATTCATAAATTTATTCATACATTATAACTCAAGAGAGAAATAATGACATAAACCATGCTTAATGTAACCAACTGGGGAGCTCTCATTTAAGGGGGCTGATGTCTGTGAAAGTTGTTTCAGGACCCTGTCGACTCCTGAGTGTGAGATTGGTATGTGGCATTTTTCTTTACACTTAGCTAAAGTAAGTACAGGCAATTGCCATGGGCCTGAGATTGAGGGATGGTCAAGACTCCGACAACGAAGGGAGGATCCAGTCAATTCCATAGCATTTATCCTGGCTGCCAAGGTGCAGGACCCAGGCTCTGACAGCAAGCACGGACCAGCCAGAACTATGGGAAGCCAAGTACAGACCCTCAGATTATGCCTCCTGAGACAGATTAACCCAAGGGGTAGTGCCCTGAAAGCCCTCACTCTACACTGCTCTTTTGCTGAGGTAGACACATCAGGTGGTAATGGAGAGTGGTGGTAATGCCTCACTCCAGGCTCTGGTGATGCCACTTGAAGGATCCTCACTCTGCAGCAAGGGGGTGAAGCCTGGGAAGAAGTAGGGCCAGAAGACATAAAAGCGTTCAGTTGACGCTGTGACTCCATTGTATCAAATTGCTCACCCTGACCTATGTGAGATCTTTAGCTCCTTGCTGCCTTTACCTACTAGACATCGCACCACTCCTTGTGAGAGAACAGCAATTTCATGTTCTAATCTGTTTTCACATTAAATGTAGTATGAGATGTAGGCTAGATTACTCATTAGGTATCTTACAATGTTAAATTTCTGTTATTTCCTCATGTTCTCCAAACTCATTTCGAAGCACAGAGCTACTTAGTAGTTCCCGGCCTATCTATCTGACTTGGGAGGTCTCTGCATTGGTGGCCTAGTTTTCTTCTGGTTTTCCTCATCATGCCTGGTCTCAAGAGTCAGCAAACATATCCGATCCCAAGCTTGTCAGCCTGTCAAGTGGCAAAGTCACACAGGGGCATGACACGGAGAGCTGTATGTGGGAGGAGGGGTTGTTTTGTCGTCATACATTATTAGCTATTCTTCCTGATACACCAGTCCCCACAGATGGTTCTCCTCATGAGTTGCGATGGCGTGTCCCTCTGCCCACTCTGCCCCTTGCTCCCCCCTCCTGGCAAGCAGGAGGGAAAGGGGACAGGATGACAGGACAGGCACTAAGTGCTTCACGCCCCAGGAATGAAGCGACAATGATGTATGTTCATAAGCACAAACACTTCAGGTGGCAACATAAGCAGGGTACTCCATTATAGTGCCGTGATGGGGACATGTGTCAGGGGAGGGGGGTTTCCCAGGGTAGGCAGCCCCTGTCAGGGATTCTCGAACAGCCAGTTTAAATTTTTTTGCACAAAAATGTTGGGGAAGGGAGGCCCAGCCCCTTCCCTTTGGCGGTACCTGCGAGGTCCCTAAGCTTACTTATGAGAAGGGCTGGGCTGCAGGAACAGCATTGCCAACACTGAGTAGAGAGACTCCTCCCTGAATGGACCTCTGATTCATGAGAGTGTAAGGCCATGGTGACCCCGCCCCCTCACAACTCATGAGAAGAACCATCTGTGGGGACTGGGGGTGTCAGGAAGGATAGCTAATAAGGTGTGATGACAAAACAACCCCTTCTCCCATGAATTTTGAAAGGGAGTAAATATCTGTCATCACGCCCAGTCCCCCCGCCCCCCGGTCTGCACACACGGCTAGGCTATGACACATGGAGCATCACAGTCTCCTTTGGGTCCATGCAAGGCTTCCTGTGGGAGGAAGGCTTTGCATTGCAAAAGTTCTATCTTTAACCAGGAAAGTGAGGCCCTGCTTTGTTGGTTTGCTCAACCCATGAGGGCAGTCTGATGGAAGACCTAGGGTGTCCTATCCAATGGTCTTCCCCAGTAGACTAGCCCTCTCATGAGAGGAGTTGTCCACTGGCAGAAAACTGTCAGGGGAGCAGGAGTGAGATTTGGTCTGCATGGACTGTTTTGCCAGGGTGAGCCCTCAAAAGATCATCCTAGGTCACAGCGGGACAGACTCCCCAGGATCCTTTGTCCTCCCTCATATACTTATTCCCTCCTAAAAAGTCATCATGTTCCCATCTCTTTCCTGAGTAACATGGAAATAGTCCCCCACAATACCTACCCCCTCCTCTTCCCCCACCCCGGAATCATGGTTGTGTGAGACAGTTTTGTTGTGGGACTCTTAGGAGGTGGGCAGTGCAATCGCTGTAAAAAAAACCACTGGTGTAGTATGCCATTTAAATGGATTTAAATGCTCTTTCTATGCCAAGGGTGTGCGGACTGTTCTGAAAAGGCACAATCACACTCAGCACACACAAGATGGTAGCCACTTGCAGCCGCTCTGGTGACATGCTGAAGCTTTGCCCACAGTCTGGCTATGGAGTTTGCTGGGATACGGCCTTGACAGCCAAGAGTTTGGAGGGCCCACCCTGCCCTGAAACTGGAGGATGCCGAACTGTGGTTGGATGAAGTCCGTGATACGATTCACAGTTTCTGTGGGTTCTTCAACCTCCAGCTTCATGTTAGGTGTGAATGCGGTCTTTGTGTGCTAAGATTCAGTTCAGTGATGGGGTGCCACTGTTTTTACAGTCTTTGTGCTTCCCTAAATTGCCTCCCTAAAAGATGTAAAAGTGTATTCTGGGCCTAAGTGGGGCACAGTCTCTTGGGAAGCTATCCTGTGCAAGGCTCGGTTGAAATAAATGGGAAATAAATGGGAGCTGTACTAGAACAAAAAATTACTCTTGTGAAGCTCATCATAATTTCATGGGTCTTATTCAAGAGAACTTCCCCAAGGCCTCTGATAATGGCTATTTGTCCCTTCTCCTACAGTCTCCTGGAATAATATAAAATTATGGAAGCTGCTAAAGGAAGGAGAGGAACAAACCATTCCCCTTCTCCATGCAAATAGCCAATCATATCACACAGAGACCCTGTTTGCACAATCCCTTCTGTTTTGAGGGTAAGCAAGTATATGAACAGAGCTTCTGTGTGCTCAGTGGCAGCTGAGCACACAGATGACCTGGCAGTTCCAGATCATATGGGAGGTTATCTGCATGGAGGATGGGAGGGGTCATTCCAGAATGGATTATGAAAGACACACTACGAGTAAAGTCTAAGCTTACTATACAGGTTGATCAGTGGTGGCCCTTAGTCCTGTCTGTCTTGGGGAGACTGGATGGCCTTTTGGACAGTTGCAGCCCTGTGTTTCTCAAGAAGCCCCTGTACTAGTTGTGGTCCATGATAAGTGCAATCACACCTCTCTCTCTTTGTGAGATATTCCAAAAGAGGAATAACCATATTTAAAGTTATGAAGGTATTGCTAAATTATTTTCCTGTGCGCAAGATCTGCTAGACCATATAATTTAGTTGTTGGGCTTTGTTATCTAAGGGTGTTTTAAAAAAAAAAACTCCAGTGGAGCGACATTAACACTTAGGAATGTTCAATCAAGCCCAATGGACAGAATTTCATTAACTTCCCTCAAGCTGAGGTAAAGCCCTAATTTGTCGAGTGCTTTGTTTTTGAAGCAAAGAGAGTGAGGTTTTCAGTTTGCCGCAAGTTCTGCTGCCAGAATGGCATGATGCCCCACTGACTTTACATAGTAGAATTAGAAATTGGATCAAGCGAAAACACCCCATGTTCTTACACTTATGGAAACTCAGGTCCATATCTGGAACTCTGTGTTGTGCCTCATTTCCATATCTAATTAATATGCAAATCCTCTTCAGTTTGTGCCCTCATTTGCACTGTGTAAACAACTTCAAATCGCTGCTTTCCCCTTTTGCTGAAACAATGCCCTTTGAAAGCCAGAAGAAAATTAATAGCAGGTAAGAGATTAAGTTTAATGAAGCATAGACAAAATGGCCATTTAGTATAAATTGTGAGCATTTTTCTTCTAATCTTATTCAATTTCTCACAGATATATTAATTCATTTGTCACTAGAAATTAAATCCCCCCTCCCCGCAAGCCCGTGTTCATGTGAATTGGCAGGGAAAATATATTTTGTGCTTCTTCATCATATGCATTGAAATGGTTCGCAAGGCCATATGAGATCAAGATTTTAGGCAGCTTTTTCATTTGTTTTTGCATGACGAGAAATCAATTAAGTGTGGTTTGCCAGCTTTGATAATGTTACTGCCTTATCAGAACAAGAAATTATTAGATGTAGAGGAAGTGGTTCTTCTGCAGTTGGATATGAATATAGTGTCCATTGTTCTGGAATCTGTGTAATTATGAATTACTTAGTTAGCATTTTGCTTTGTTTATATTGATAAAGCTTGCTGTAAAAAGTTGGGCTGGGCCTAATTTAAGCCCTAAAATGAATTTTGAAGTTAGGGTACATCCTAGGATATAACATGCAAAGCAATAATAAAGGGTATCACATAGCATATATCCCTTTCTTCACATATAGTAATGACAAAGCCATAGGCCATATAGGGCTTTTCGTGTCTTTTTTACTTGCTTGGACATTCAGAAAAAATGCTCCATGTTATAAAAAAGGGAAGAGTGTTGATTGCTTTGAAGAGGAATGGAATTTGTTTAAAGAGCATTGAAATGCCAAGTAAAATGGTGCTGTAAGTAAAATGGTATGAGCACACGGGGTATCCTGGAGAGACTGCTTGCAGCGGCCTCCTGGCCGGGGGTCTACTCATGTGTTGCCGTGTGCCGCACGAGCAACGAAATGTGGTTAATGGAGCACTCACTCCGTTAACCTCATTTAAGGGGAGGGGGAATTAGGCGGGCTAGCCCCCTTGAGAGTACTGGGCTTGACTGTGAGCCCAGTGGTTCCCACGATCCACGGGAACCACCAGAAAGCAGGATCCTTAGCCCGCTTTCTGTGGATCATGGGAATAGCCTCATGACATTACACACATTTTAATTAGTGGCACCACTAATGTAACAATGCAAACCATCTCAAGATTAATTGTTCATACAGATTTGTATACCCCATTGTGAATACGTTCTATATACCTCATTTTGTATACATATGTATATATAGAAAAAAATGATCAATGACTTAGATTCTAAAACCCAGACTTGTACACTAACTACCATGTTATCTTGTCCGTACTGTATCGGAAATCACTGTACAGCTCTCAGGAACTGACCCATACTGTATGTTTCACTGTCTGAAGCTCTTGGCCCTTTAAACATAGCAGGTTTCCTAAACACTTTCTTCAGGTGAAAAAAATCTATTCAGCTGAAGTGCTAGGCTACTCACAAACTACACATTAGTAGCATGCCATGTCCACCCGCTTATTTAGCCTTAGAAACTCAGTTCAGCAGCCAGAGAGTGAGAGAGAGAGAGAGAGAGAGAGAGAGAGAGAGAGAGTGCAAGCTAGAATAAGCATGATGGTTTTCTCATTTCCCTATGTTTTTCAGTATCCAAGCTCTAGACTACATTTGATATCTGAAAGAACGTTAAATCTTTCTTTCTTTCTTCTCTCTCTCTCTCTTTCTCTCTCTCTCTCTTCATCCAGCATCTTTGAGGATGCTTTATGCATCGCTCTGCACTAGCAATAAGGCTTTGTGAAAGCCTTTCAGAACTGAAGCCTCTTTCTGTGTTAACTGGGCCATTAAATTAAAAACATAACAATCTGTTATATGCTGCTTATAATTGCAAAACATTTTTTGACATACCCTTGATATGAGAGCCAAGCAAATACCCCCATGAACGCCTAAGCCTTTCGCTCTTTCCCTCTAGCCTTTCTTCTTTTGTTCCCTCCCAAACACCCTCCTCTTTCAATCTTTCTCTTCTATGCCTTTTCACTCTCTCTCCCTCTCTCCCTCTTTTTTTGTTCCTAGAACATTCTGTTTCTTTTATGAGCTAACAAGTTTGATGTGGCCCTGTGTCTCATTCCCTTCCAGGCTTGCAGCTGTTTTGGCAACAGAAGAAGAAAAAAATCCCCATAACAAATCAAATAAAAGCCAATTCTATGAAGAGGAATTGAAAACAGCAGGCCTCAAAGAGGACTGCACATGCGATGCCTTGTTCTGGCTTTCAACGCAACTCAAATCAGAAACACATTATCATAATCTGAAACAGCCCACTGCTAACACAAGACAGATGGTGGGTAATAACCCATGCATCATTAATAAATAAATTCCAGCATTAAAGGCTTTACAAAGTATGACAACATTATCCGGGCAAGATTACTGCCCCTCTCCCACCCTAACATCATTCCACTGTGTTGTGGGTCCTTCTCTCCCCCCCTCCCCCCCGCACACGTTTCTTTCTTTCAAGGCTCTGTGCTTTTGAAGGAAGCTAATAAGGCACCATTTCTTTTAACCAGATGAAACCCATCTCAGTGTACAAGACAGTTTTGAAAACTCCAGAAGGGAAAAATAAAATTGCTGCCAAAGTGTAATAGCTCCCATGCACTTCCTTTGGATCAGCAAATGGCAAATTATTGCACTGCTCTCCACCGGCTCACTTCATCCGCTCTGGTACTCTGCTGTTGTTATAGTCTCAGCTACACATTTGCAACAACAGTTTGAGAATCACACTTGCCACAAAGCTGCAGCATCTCTCAGCTTTCCTTCTGCAGACTGTTCCATCTGTCATGTTGTTGCCTACACGTTTTGGCCACAATGTTCCCTACACATTCTGGCCATGATCCCGAGAGAACAGTAGGACAAGTTCAGCACACCCAGCAGGGTTTTAAATGTATCTTTTGTGAACAGTAGGTTCCTATACCACATGACAAACCCTTTTTGTAAGACAGAGGTATGAAGAACCTACTTAAATGCCAATCAGGTTGGATGACAGAGGAGAGATGGAGAGTTCTCATCCTTTTCCCAGCTCCATTACCCTATTTCTCTCCCCATACTCTGCCATTGTGTCCATCAGTTGATGTCACTGTCTCAGTTTCCCCCCACCAAAGCTGGCCCAATTCACTGTTTCCTCCAGAATACAACCTTCAGACCCAGGTTAGTGTTGGAGCTAGGACCCTGGCAGCATCAGCTCTCAGCTGCCATGTCTCTAACCCTGCCAGTGACTACTCGCAGGGTTACGGTCATGGATAAAAACGCTGGACTCCTCCCCTCTTTGTTCTTCCAGTGTTAGGCTCCATTTTGTCTCTTCAGAAACAGCTGTTTGATTTTGGTCTCTCTCTTCAGCCATGAGCTACAGCTGAAATTAAGCTGAAGCCTTTTTCACATTCGTTTGTAAACTTTTCTTTAAATAAACCCTGTAGATCTTCAATACTAAAGAACTGTCTCAAGACCTCTCGCTTTGCTGCTTTCTCACCAAACTGGTTTTGCTTTGCTACTTGGGGACTGAACTTTCTTTCTTTCCCTACAGTTAGGAGGTAAGAAATACTGCAACCACTTTCCGATCCTGAGCTTTATGCAAGAAAAGAAGCAATACATGTTATCCCTTTCAGACCTGGTTTTGGAGAGAACTGGCAGAAACATATTGGGCTGGTTCAGACAATACTTTTCCAGCCCATGGGATTAAAAGGGGTGTGCCAAGAGCACATCTATCCTGATGTCTTTCTCACATTCAGGATCTGATCCTGTTTATGTATCCTGCTTAAATGCAGTTTATACACAGTGGTTTGACCAGGGTTGCCCAGGAAATCTGCATTCTCACAACCAACTCTAGGGGTTTCAGCAATCCTATACCCTTTAACCAGGATTGCTGTGATTTTGAGAACACAGCCATATTACATTGCTACTCCTAAAGCAGAAAATGACACAATGTGTATTTGAAGTGGATGCTGGCATATGAGCCATTTGGAAACTCAGGCATCATATTTTGCATTTGGCTGAACAGGAGAGGCAGATTTTCTTCCAGGAGTCAAAACTTCTGGTAACTCAGTGAGCAACAGAGCTGTCTTAGAGCAATTTCTCACAACACAGAAACTGCCAAAAGTACACTCTGAGCCCTTTCTCATGATCTGTGAGAAGGGCTTGATGGGACCAGGGGAGGAAGCCTCAAAAATCTTACCTCCCCCACAGATGATCCTCTCCTTGTTGCTGGGTGGGCAGATCGCCCACACAGACGATTGCCAGCTTCTTCCAGCAGCAGGGAAGTTGGGGATCGGGAAGCCCCTGGAAATCCATGTGAGTGCACAGTGCATTATGGGGAGTCCCTCGATGCTGGCCAGGAGGCTGCTGGTGTGTGGGTGCAGTGTGGAGCCATGTGGCACCAAAACACAATCCATTAGCCTCAGGGATGCTCTTGCCCATGGACGTTAGAGCTCTGGTCTGTGGCCTTCTGAGTCGGGGGTGGGGGTCAAGTGTCCTGGGGGGCTTCCTGCCACCACCCCTTGCCTGCTCCACCACTGCCCACACCCAGCCTGCTGCGTCGCTCCTTTCCATTTTCGCCAAAGGGCTTGCGGCGCTCAACACTCCCACCGCACAGGTGTGCTCAAGACCCAGACGGACAGGCCCACCAGCTGCTGCGCCCGCCACCACAGGGGAGTCTGAGGCCTGCTCGGCTCACCCCCACCCCACCCCCAGCTGCACACATGCTGGTGGTGAAAATGGAAAGGAGCAGTGTGGTTCCCTAGGATGGAGGCCCCCCACCAGGATGGAGCCCCCCCCCGCAGGATGGAGGCTTGATTAAGAAAAAATTAAGGGAGGACTCACAGTGGAGGGGACCTCGTGTGAGCTGGGGGGTGGGTGGGCTCCAAAGCCCTTAACGTCCGGATGCCAAAATTACCTAGGTGCGCCACTGCATAGCCTGAGCAAATGGTGTGCCTGTTTGTGCCCTTAACCCATGCTAACAGCTGGGCTCCCTTGCAAGTTTGCCGCCATGCTGCCAGTGGGAGCTGCATGGCTCCCGGTGGTTCTCACATGCAGACAAAACTGGGCTGGGCTTCCCAAGTTTTGCCTGCACATCAGAACACCCTCAATGTCATTTAACATGCTTTTATTTTATTGATGAGAGTACTAAAAACATTATGCGATTGGGCTTTGGCAGTCTATTTCATGTGTATGTATTCTCTTAATTGATAACCATTTTACCTTTATGGGTTTTTGAATGGATTCTGCATGCTTGTGACAAAAATGCTTGGAACAAGAATGTACCTCAGTCACTAAACATGGACATCATGAAACTCCATTTCTCCCTCCCTCTCTCCCTCCCTACCTTCCTACCTTAGAATTGACTGTTGGGGGAATGTAATCTAAGGTTTCATTATCTGATTCTAGTGATGAGAAAAGTCCAAGCAGCCTTGCATCCTATCCTTCCATTTGTTTGTTCAGTTATTTACCACCTTTCATAAAGCATCAAGGCAGTTTACAAAAGCTACAATAAAATAAAATTCCATAAAATTCCATAAAATTCATTTAAGATCTTAAAATCAGTTAAACAGTAAAACCATAAAACACCAAAACAACAATGACAACCACCACCACCATTAAAAGATAACAGAAGCAGGAGAGCTGAGAGGCTTGCCAACCCCTAAGGGGTAAAAGCCTGAACAAATAAAAAGGTCTTGTGATGGTTTTTTAAAAAAAAGCAGCCACAGATGTCAGAGATCAGACATCCACTGGGAGAGCATTCCAGAGCCTGGGGGCAACCACAGAGAAGGCCCTGCCCCATGTGTACAGCAATTTAGCCTCTCTCAACATCAGCACATTGAGCAAAGGCCCCCGTGGCCCTGACAACCTTGTTGGGCAGGCAGGCAGGAACTTTCCTTTCCTTTCCTTTCCTTTCCTTTCCTTTCCTTTCCTTTCCTTTCCTTTCCTTTCCTTTCCTTTCCTTTCCTTTCTTCCATGTAATCTAAGGTTTCATTATCTGATGCTAGTGATGGGGAAAGTCGAAGCAGCCCAGCATCCTGGACCTCAATCAATTTTTCCTTCTATGGTATTTTTTAAAGAGATTAGTATTTCTTCTAAGAGAGAATTGGCTACTCTGATCACCACCAGCTGCTTTCACTACAAGCATAAAGTATAAAAATGCTTGTGGAGTAGGCATGAAAAAGAGTGGGCAAGAGCTGACACTGAACCTTTTAAGTCATCCTCGTTCTGCAAAGATTTAAAGGACATTTAAGACTTTATGTAATGTATTTGCAAAGCATGAGCCGAGTCACTGCACTCTGATCACTGCGTGTAACAGGGATCAGTGGGCTTGGCATGCATCATCCATCTGTTCTTGGGGGCTGCAACTGAATGAATATCGTATGAAAAGAGTAGGAATGAAGAAGACCAGAAATAATGCTTAAAGAGAGATGGCTGCTTGGTTACCCCTGCATAACTGTGTGGCTACTTGGCACCACTAGATATAAAAACCTGTTCAGAAATTCTCTGGGATATCATGCTACTTCTCTCACCACAGAGTCAATGGAGAACAATCAGACAGAAGTTATTGGTCCCTAATGACCCAGTAGAGTTGGTGTCA
This sequence comes from Hemicordylus capensis, assembly GCF_027244095.1. NCBI lineage: Eukaryota > Metazoa > Chordata > Lepidosauria > Squamata > Cordylidae > Hemicordylus > Hemicordylus capensis. The sequence continues at coordinate 99,855,463 of NC_069658.1, forward strand.
GTGCAGCTTAGATATCATTGGAGTCCTTGGCTTCTTCCTTTGTGCAAAAAGCCAAAGGCACGGAATGAGACAGACATAACAAGAAGATGAAATGACGTGAATCGCTTGGCATCGGTGGTCTTCTGCTCTCTGGAATCACCATGGCTCTGTTGATAGGCAGCATATGTTCAGACACGAAGATGAAGAAACAAGAGATTGGCCTAGAATGTAGGTAGCGTCAATCAAAACGCAAAGACAGATTAATTGCCTGTTGATATGAAGTTGATGCAATCCTGCACACTTATAGCAAGAACACCCAACCACCCCGCCCCCTCAACAAAGATCTGGCCAGTTTCGTCTTTTTAAAAAATGCATTCTACTCTTAAAATTTTTTATAGTGAAGTGAAATATCTATGTTTCAAATAAAAGCTGGAATTAAATGAGAGTTCATTATCATTTCAATCATTGTCATTGCACTGGCAGAAGATTCTAAGAAGCAAAGCCAAAGATGTTTCACTAGATAGTTAATGGGGAAAGTTTGGAAAGACCAGATTAATGGACTCCATCCAGATGTTTCAACTGCCATGAAAACAAACTCTTCCCCCCTTACAAAAAAAGAGAGAAAAGAATACCAGTTGCTGACAAATATATAATTGCAGAAGCATGTCAGTTCTGCAGCATTAATTTTATTATAACAAATGTCAGGTTGATGCTACCTGAAACCGTGGCTTTCAGGTTGAAGTCATGGCCTTGCAGAGGGCATTTGCGCATGCCCGGCGGCTGCCAAAATGGTGGCCATGCGCTTGTACGGAGACCTGAAAGGGCCAAAAATGCTCAGTTACCCGGCTGCGGCAGGCCGCAGCGGTGATGAAGAAGGCCGGCGGGGGGAGAGGGAACCCACACAGACACCATCACCCCCCGCGGCTTCAGCAAGCCCCCGAAGGGGCTAAAGGTACTTATCATCTACTTACATTTTAAAAAAAACACCAAAAAATTCGTGGATCAGTCCGGGACCAGACCGGGTGGGGGGTCGATGGGGGGTCAGATGGTTCCATGCACACCCCTACTTCATGAGTGGCCCCACAAATGGATATTTTATGTTCTAAAGCATTATGATACTAGTATAAATGGAATGAGCATCTAGAATCTGCCAGCTTGTTGGAAAGCATGACAGGCTGCAGTCTCATGCACATTTACATGGCAGTAAGCCTCACTGAAATAAGTGGGGCTTACTTTTGAGTAGATAGGATCGCACTGTAATTTCCTGATTTCCTTATCTGTCACTAGTCTTTGTATTTGAGTGATATTCAAAGACCGCAAATAGTGTGATTGTGGAGGTAATTCTCAGTGGTCTGTTTGGATAAGCACTTGGGTGAAGGAAGCGTCCAAAACAGTTTAAACATTGTATGCTTCTTTGGAGAAAGAAATCATTTTTTTATGTTTTTTTGTCCTAGTGTAGTTGTTTGGTGTTTCTGTAAATAATAGCAAACTGTATAATACTGCCTTGTAAAAAAATAGCTATAGTCAAATTCATTCTATAACAATATAATCCTCCATCTCCTATTGAACTTCTGCTTGGAACAGATGGCTACGCATTTGTGGTGTAATTCAATTTTAGTGAATTTTTTCCTGTCAGGAGTGAATAATAGACAAAGGCAGTGGCCAAAGTACAGTTCCTTTTATCATTTACAGATAGTTAACAGGTAAGGTTATGCCAATATAGTTATTGGGTAAGGTTAAAGGCAATTCACACGAATGTTTTGTTCCAGAACAAGTTGTTGTTTTCAGACAGTCTGAGGATCATATTCATTACATTAAGGATTTGGGAATGGTTCACCTGCATGCATGTATGTATTACAGAGATTTGGTTGGGGGAGGCTGGTAGCCCAGTCTGGTCCCACTTTCTCCCTATGGGATACTCTGTTGAGGAGCAGGTGTGGGGATGTGGGCAGGGAGGTGGAGTGGCTGTGGTCTATAAGAATAACCACTCCCCGACCAGGATCCCTGTGAAAGTGTCTGACCATATTGAATGTGTGTACTTAAGTTTGGAGACCCTCTCTAGTGACCAGCCCAGCAGCCTATAGGCTCTGAGTGGGCACAGATTCTAGCCTCCTCCCTTACCACCCACCCCCAACAGCACTCCGCTGAAGTCAGCCCAGCCCCTGTTCTTGGCCCTTTGCCCAACTGAGTGCCCCCTTCCCTGAGGCACTCACCCCACTTCTGTCCTTTCCCCCCCCCAGTTCTTTCCAAAAAAGTTTTTTTTTTTAGTCAGGGTTTTAAAGAAGCCCCAAAAGAGATGGCTGGGAGGGGCAGAAGAGTGCTAGGTAGGGGAAGAGTTTTTCTTGCTGGTCGTGGGGGGTAGGGTGAGGGTGGCAACAGGGGCCTATTCCTCGAGTTACCCCCTGTCCCAGCTTTGGTGCACAGGATGGACTTCTCTCATCTGCCTGGCCCTACACCAGGGCCTGCAGCTGGGCAGCAGTTAGAGGGGAGGGCCTCCCCTGTCAGGGAAGAACTTCTTCCCATGGCAGATGAGGAGGTGGTGCAGGTGGAGCCAGCTGCCCGTCCAGCCAGGTCCACCTTGCTCCCCTCCCCATTGCTCCCTGTGGGGGGGGCAAGGTTGTGTCTGAGGAGCCCCAGGAGGAAGCCCCTGTGTTTCCTGTCCCTGAGACTTCCCAGGCCAGCTCTGAGGGCAATGGTGGTGGCATGCCCCAGAAAGAACCAGCAGAAGTCCCACCACCCAAATGGCCCCGTGTTGCAGGAGACTCCAGCAGTGTGGTGTGGGATCACTTTGAGCTTTGCCCTGGTGATCCCAGCCATGCTGCCTGCACCCACTGTAAGGCACTTGTTAGCTGGGGCAAGGACCTAAAGCACTTCAGCATGTTGGGTTGGCTGTTGCACCTGCGGTGGTGGTACCCTGGGGTCCAAACCTCTGCTGGCAGCGGCGCTAGGCCAAGTGCCTCATCTAGCATTAGCAGCAAGCAGTCAGTGGCTCCTGATCCTAGACAGGCAAAGCTGACTGAACAGTGGGTGCAGCCTCTGGGGAAGCGGTCTGATCACGCAAAACCATATCCTATTACACGGGCCACTGGGGAGATGATGACTTTGAATGATCAGCCTATTATTATTATTATTATTATTATTATTATTATTATTATTATTATTATTATTATTATTATTTCTTGTTTACACAGTCAGACAGGTGTTATTGACAGGTTTGTTTTATCCAGACATTGAGTCCTTCCCAAGGACGTGGGGTGGCTGACTTTTATCATCAATACTGTTGGTTATTATAGATATCGTTGCAAAATATAGGCTGTTCCCAGTAAAGCTGCTTTTTTTAATTGGCTGATGGTGATTTCTGTGGCCCTTATGGTGTTGAGGTGCTCTTCAAGTTGTTTTGGAATTGCACCTAGGGTGCCAATTACCACTGGGATTATTTTGGTCTTTTTCTGCCACAGCCTTTCAATTTCAATTTGTAGATCTTTGTATTTGGTGATTTTTTCTATTTCTTTTTGTTTTATTCTGCTATCCCCTGGTATTGCTATATCGATTATTTTAATTTGTTTTACTTTCTTCTCAACTACAGTTTTCTCTGGTGTATTGTGTGGCAGATGTTTGTCTGTTTGTAGTCAGAAGTCCGATAATATTTTTGCATCTTCATTTTCTACAACCTTTTCAATTTTATGGTCCCACCAATTTTTGGCTACAGCTTGTATTTTTTGCAGATGTTCCAGTGTATCATCCCTGCTACCTTGTCATGCCTTTGCTTGTAGTCAGTCTGTGTGATCTTTTTACAACAGCTGATTAGGTGGTCCACGGTTTCATCTGCTTCTTTACAAAGGCGGCACTTGCTGTTTGTTGTGGGTTTTTCTACTCTCAAATGCTCTTATTTCATTTGTTCTTAGTGCCTGTTCTTGTGCAGCCAGTATTAAACCCTCCTTTCTTTCTTCAAGTTGCCATTCTTAAGCCATTGCCAGGTCTTGCTGATGTTTGATTTTCCACTTATATTGTGCAAATATTGACCATGCAGTGGCTTATTTTTCCATTTTTCTGCTTGGTTCTTGACTTGTTCTTTCTTGTAGGCCTGCTTCGTTTAATTGTAGGGATGTGCAAAAAATTTCGGGCACAGAACGATCTGTGCCCGAAACGAACAATTTCGGGTGATTCGGGGCCGAACTGAATCACCCCTGATGTCCCCCGATATTTTTTGGGCACAAGCCGAATCACCCGAATTTCGGGCATGAAAAATTCGGGTGATTTGGTTCACGGTTGATTTTTGGTGAATTTTTAAAGTTTTAGTGACTTTGGGGCAGTTCGGGGGCATAGCATGGGATCTGGGCAAAAGTAGTGGGGTGGGGTGGTAGTGCCTAATGGGTGCAGGCTACCACCCCAATTTCAGGGGGATTGGGCAAAGGGCTGATTTTTGGTAAATTTCTGAACATTTCATGTCTTTGGGGCAGATTGGGGCATATTGGGGCAGAAAGTGGGGCCTGGGGCAGAATAGTGGGGTGGGGTGGTAGTGCCTAATGGGTGGAGGCTACCACCCCAATTTCAGGGGGTTTGGACAAAGGGCTGATTTTTTGAGAATTTTTGAAGTTTTAGTGACTTTGGGGCAGTTTGGGGGCAGAAAGTGGATCTGCCCCAAAATAGTGGGGTGGGGTGGTAGTGCCTAATGGGTGGAGGCTACCACACCAATTTCAGGGGGATTGGGCAGAGGGCTGATTTTTTGAGAATTTTTGAAGTTTGGGTGTCTTTGGGGCAGATTGGGGGCAGAAAGTGGATCTGCCCCAAAGGAGTGGGGTGGGCTGGTAGATAGTGCCTAATGGGTGGAGGCTACCACCCATCCCCAATTTAAGAGTGATTGGGCAGAGGGGGGAATTATGGTGAATTTATTTGTATGAGGTTTGTCTTCATAAGGTGAAGTGTGCTAAATTGATTACTTCCTCATATTATTCATAGTAAAGGAAAGTGTGAAAAAGAGAAAGTGGGGTCATGAGAGTTGTTTAATTGAAAAATATCTCATTTGCTATGATAGAATGAGAATTCACACCACCACCCCACCCCACTATTCTGCCCCAGGCCCCACTTTCTGCCCCAATATGCCCCAATCTGCCCCAAAGACATGAAATGTTCAGAAATTTACCAAAAATCAGCCCTTTGCCCAATCCCCCTGAAATTGGGGTGGTAGCCTGCACCCATTAGGCACTACCACCCCACCCCACTACTTCTGCCCAGATCCCATGCTATGCCCCCGAACTGCCCCAAAGTCACTAAAACTTTAAAAATTCACCAAAAATCAGGATTTTGCCCAATCCCCCTGAAATTGGGGTGGTAGACTCTACCCATTGGGCACTACCACCCCACCCCAAAATTTTGCCCCTGGGCCCCTTTTTACCCCTCGAATCGATTCAGATTCGGATTCGGATTAAATCCGAATCCGAACCGAATCAAGGGTGATTCGGGTGACCCAGATTCGGGCACAAAACAGAACAGGGGTGATTCGGTTCGGGTCCGAGCCGAATCACCCGAAATCCCGAATTGCACACCCCTATTTAATTGGTGTTGAATAGTTTCGCATTATTGACCATTTTAAGTGCATCTTCTTCACTCTCCTTGTTATATTCTTCAAGGCCTCTTTTCTCCTCCTCTACTGTTTGATGGACTTGCAGCATTCCTCTTCTACCTGAGCTGTGAGGGAGGTATAGCCTATCTACAGTACTGCGGGTGTACAGAGCATGATTGATGGTCATGATTTTCCTGGTCTTACGATCTAGCGTCTCTAGCTCTGCCTGGGTCCAGTCTGTTGTTGTTGTTGTTGTTTACACAGTCACACAGGTATTATTGACTGGTTTGTTTTATCCACACATCGAGTCCTTCCCAAGGACCAGGGATGGCTGGACTTTATTATCAATGTTGTTGTTGTTTTTATAGATATCGTTGCAGAATATAGGTTGTTCCCAGTAAAGTTGCTTTTTGTAATTGGCTGATGGTGATTTCTGTGGCCCCTATGGTGTTGAGGTGCTCTTCAAGTTGTTTTGGAATTGCACCTTGGGGGCCAGTTACCACTGGGATTATTTGGGTCTTCTTCTGCCACAGCCTTTCAATTTCAATTTGTAGATCTTTGTATTTGGTGATTTTTTCTATTTCTTTTTCTTCTATTCTGCTATCCCCTGGTACTGCTATGTTGATTATTTTAACTTGTTTTTCTTTCTTCTCGACTACAGTAATATCTGGTGAATTGTGTGGCAGATGTTTGTCTGTCTGTAGTTGGAAGTCCCATAATATTTTTGCATCTTCATTTTCTACCACTTTTTCAGTGTTATGGTCCCAACAATTTTTGTCTACAGGTACCTTGTATTTTTTGCAGATGTTCCAGTGTATCATCCCTGCTACCTTGTCATGCCTTTGTTTGCCAGCTGCCTGGGGGATAGCAACAGAGATGGGGAGACAGTGGTTGTGGTGGTGGTAGGCCAGGCTGGCCAGGTGCCAGAAACAGGAGGCTGTGGCAGGCCGGACCAGGTGCCGGGAGAAGAATGAAGTGGTGGGCCATCCAGCGGGAACAGGAGGCGGTGGGCTGGGCTGGCCCAGCTGCCAGGAGAAGGAGGTGGCGGTGGGCCAGCCTGGTCTGGCCACCGAAAGCAGGAGGTGGTGGTGGGCCAGGCGCTGGGAGAAGGAGGCAGTGGCAGGCTCACCTGGGCCAGCTGCCGGGAGAAGGAGGTGGCGGCAGGGTGCCGTCCTGGCTTGGCCACTGAGAACTGGAGGCGGCGGTGGGCCGGGGGCCGCAAGAAGGAGGCGGCAGCAGGCTGGCCCACCCACCAGGATTTGACAGGCGGGGGTAGATTGTGGGCTGGCTTTCTGGCCGGCCCGCCAAACAGAAAGTGCTGGGCAGGGGACAGGGAGAAGAAGCAGGCTGGGCATGGTGGGGGAGAAGTGGGTAAGAGCGAGAAGCGGGCTGGTGGAGGCGGAGATGCTCTGTGCCCATCCCAGCTAGTATACTTTTAATCCTCTGAGCAAAGAGGCAGTGATAGGGCCAGTTGCTGTCCCCCTGCTATCACTTTTTGGTGATTCTCTTTATGTAGCAGGGAAGAGCAACTGGCCCTATCCATCCCCAGCACAGCATCCCTCCAGTGGCTGTTGCTGGTGTCTGTCTTGTGTTTCTTTTTTAGATTGTGAGCCCTTTGGGGACAGGGAGCCATTTTATTTATTTATTTATTTATTTATATGTAAACTGCTTTGGGATCTTTTTGTTGAAAAGCAGTAAAAAAATATTGTTCATATTCATTCATATATTCTGTTGTGAACCACCCAGAGAACAATTTGTTATGGGGTGGCTAACAAATAAAATGTATTTATCATTATCATTATCATTATATACTATATATACTATAGCCATTGATATACTATTGTTATAAGGAATTCTGTTCATTTAATATATTTCTGTCTAAGCACAACATGGAAACAGGATTTCCCTGCTTTCCTTAAGTGCAATCCCACAGGGAGATGGGAAGCCCATGTCTCCATGATCTGACTGGAGGAACAAACGATATGCTTGGTCCTGGCATCCTTGTTTTTTATTCTCTAAATAGCAGCTGCAGGAGGAACGATTTGGGAATAGGAATTTGGCATGGGAGAGTGGAGATTTCATCTTTTGCTCCCACCATGGTATTGGTCCTGATCTACCCTCATCCTATGGGCATGACTATGTTTGTCCCAGGAATGATGCTCCCATGGAATGATGCTCCCAGGAGTGGATGGGGCAATGACACTCTTATTGGTGCAATGGGAGCTTCACTTCTGAAGCAAAGTGTGTGTGTGTGTGTGTGTGTGCGCGCGCGTGTGCGCGTGATGGTGTAGGACCATGGGAAAGATAAAGTGTTAAAGCTCCTCCTCTCCCCCATTCTATGGTCTTGAACTGGATTTAGGGAATAAAAAACAAGCACATTTGGGCTCAGCAATGCTTAATGTCATGTAGTTTGTCCCAGAGTCAATGGATTATGAAGGGAGGCAGCACATCTGCTTCTTCGGCTCCCCTAACTAGAGTTCCCTGCACACCGTGTAAATTAAAGTAGTAATTTGCTCTTTGGGTTACACACTAGCATGGCTGAAGAATGAAGCACATCACTCTTCCCTGATCTTCTCTGAATATTGTCATGCAAAGCTATCAAAGAAGGTTATAGCAATGGTGACAATCAACAGGTTCAATAACTCCTTCTGGTGGACAGAAGCTGTTTGTGGTTTCTAAGCTATATTCAGGCTCATTTTAAGCATGCTTCACGTGCAACATTTTTCAATGTTATGCACAAAGCGACCCTTACAGTAGGATTTCATTTTAATTATTCTTGCAAGGTTTTCAGAATTCTACGAGCATACATTTTCTGATGAAAGTCGGATACTGTATTCAGAGTCATTGGGCGCATCATAGAGAAATACTCTTGGTATGTTTGCACGGGAAGAAAGAACACAGCGCACATGTAGCATGAAGCCAAGAAAAGAAACTTCTTTCTTGTGCTTCATCCTTTCTTCTGCAAAGCTAAAGCTGTGATCCAACCGATAAGTGGCTGGAAACTTCACTGAGCCCAGTGATGATTGAAGAGCTCTGTGAATCTGCAGGCTTTCAAACAAAGAATGATTCTGCAGGCGCCTTGAAGGCAGAGTCCAGAAGGCTCTTTCAGTACACAAAGTGGAAACTCACACAACAACAACAAAAGCCCTAGACAAAGTCAGTCCTAGACGGGAGCTGTGCTGGTTTTGAAAAAAAGACTCCCGAGGCGGTATGTTTTAAGAGTGTGAGATGTCACTCTCGAGCTCTACCACGGAGCATCTATTCATGCCTGAAGGAGGTTGTTTTTTCCCCAAGTGGATGTATCAAAAAAGCAGAGGAGAAAATCAGGCAGTGACTGATTGGCTAACAATGCAAGGTTTTTTAAAAAATAAAATGGAGTAAAATAAAATGGGGAAGTAACTTGTTTTTAGCCAGCTGTTAAATATGTATAAGTTTTTTTTTTAAAGCAAACCAAACTGGTGAAATGAAACCATTCAGCTAAGGGATGATGATCCCCCACCCCTTAAAAGAAAGAAAGAAAAGAAAACCAGCTATTGGGGTAGAAAGTTCAGAATGCGATATACAACATTTCTATACACCTGACTGTTGTCCCATGCATTTCATGCCTCTGGAGGTTGGTAGTGATTTCTCAAAGGCTGCTGCAAGAGGGGCAATGGCAGGCTGAAGTTCCTTCTCCTAAGAGTTGCCTGCTGATAAATTCCATCACCATAACTGGTAATTCCTCCCCCCACTCCAATTTCTGTTGACAAGAGGTTGAGTAGTTCACTTCACACTTGCTTCAAAGCTAATGCTCAGAGGTACTCAGAGGGAGCAAACAGGGCTGTGTTAAACAAGGCCTTAAAATGGCCTTATATACCAGCAGTGCATAAGAAGAGCCATGTTGGATCAGGCCCAAGGCCATTCCGTTCCCCATACTGGCCCACCAGATTGTGTTGAAAGCATGTCCCCTCTCCTCTTGTTGATCCCCTGCAACAGGTATTCTGAGGCATACTGCCTCTGAACCTGGAAGTAGCATATAGCCAGTGATAGACCTGTCTGCCATGAATTTGTCTTATCCCTTTCTAAAGCTACCCAAGTTTGGCTTTTAACACTTCCTGTGGCAAAAATTTCCATTGAATAAGAAGATTAGGGTCATCACTGACCCTGGTGTCATCAGTGTGATCACTTCACACATAACAGCAGAAGATTTCCTCATACTTCATTCCTCACTTTTCCTAATTCTGAACAATGCTTGAGAGCACATTACACTCACAAGGCAGGCTGCTGAAAAGTGCTCTCCTTAACACAGGAACATAGGAAGCTTTCATATACTGAGTCAGACCATTGCTCTATCTAGCTCAGTATTGTCTTCACAGACTGGCAGAGGCTTCTCCAAGGTTGCAGGCAGGAATCTCTCTCAGCCCTATCCTGGAGAAGCCAGGGAGGGAACTTGAAACCTTATGCTCTTCCCAGAGCTGCTTCATCCCCTGAGGGGAATATCTTACAGTGCTCACACTTCTAGTAATATGCAACCAGGGTGGACCCTGCTTAACTAAGGGGACAAGTCATGCTTGCTACCACAAGACCAGCTCTCCTCTCCTGTGCTCAGTTACTATGTGGAGACTGGCTATTGCACTATGAGTCTCTGCATACCCCACATAATTTCTGGGGTGATGGAGACTCACAGTGAGGGCAAAGGTGCATGAGGTAAGTAATTATTAGTAGCTGAGAAGGGATCAGTCACAATGGGAAGGCTATTTTCAGTGGCATCCCTGTGATGACTGTAAGGTATGCTCCAGGCCAAGGTCTGAGCAAGTGGAAAAGGGAAGAAATTAACTGACTAAGATATTTGACTAATCAGTGTGCTTTGCAGAGTGACACATCCATGATGGCAGTTCCTGTAGCCAGAGCTCTCTATTGCTTCCAGGCCTGCTGGATCAAAGTGGCTGTTAGAAAAGGTAAGTGGATTCATAGTACCAGAAAAGCAAAATACGTGAGCTCTCCTCTCCTCTTACCTTGGTTAAGAGTGGGGTACAACAGCTAGGCTACTCTGATTTGAGCAACCTGGGTTTGAGGGATTTTCTGAGTTCACACTATCGTGCAACCCAGGGTACAATGCCTCCTACCCTGATTTTAATGATTGTGTGAACAGTAAGGCAAGAGAGAACCTCTTTAGTAAGGCAAAAGAGGGCTTCTGCTAGCATGCATAATAAGAGACCCCCACAAAAGTGCCCTGAACATTGTATGTCTTCAGGCAAAAGTCTGCACCTGACATGCTATGTTTTCAATATTATATAGACAACTAATTAGTATACCAAATGAAATCTTACTTCTTTAAGCTTTCATGGTTTTTCTGTTGCTCTAAACATAGAAAGCACAGTCAGTTCCCAAATGAAATGTAAAATGAGGAACAGAACTTGAGAAAAGTATTGAAGAGTTCCACCATAAAAGGCTAAAGTGCGGAAGTGTCCTACTGTTAAATATAAACAGTTTGGTTGGCAAACACAGAACATGGGGAATTAGTATTTTGAAGAAATAAATCAGAGTGGTGAAGGGGATAAAAAGCAGTGTGAAACAAGGAAAATCTAATTAGATTTTAAAATCATGACAAACTTAAAAAATAAGCTGTGTGGGCATGGGACTGTAGCTGGTGAGGTGGTCCAGGAGTCCAGGGAAAAGAGACACAGCCTCATTTAGAATTTGGCAGGAAGATGACCTCTGGCTGTTCACAGCCAAAGTCAATTCCAAGGAAGAGTGAGAGGTAGGGCCAAACTGTTCAGACCTGAGTGACACAGGGAAGGAAGAGTATCCGGTTTTCAAAATGGCCTCAGGGAGAAAGTTGGGCAAAGTGCCTTCTAGGGAATCATTCTGTGCCAACCAGGGTCTGGATTAGTCAAAGGCCAGTTTTGAACCTGGGAATATTGCCACTAGAATGGCAGGTGAACATCTTAGTAGTCTCCCCCTTGTAAACATACACAGTGGTAGGTGAAACGGAACACTATTTTGCTGCTAATGAAAAGAAGGCTTTACAACTTTTTCTTTTGGCATTCCTTAGGCTTCATAGACAAATTATTTTCTACTATTACTACTACTACTACTACTACTACTACAAGTAAATGTTTATCACTTTTCAACAGGGGCATCATTAGGGGGTGGCTCATGAGACACCCCCCCCCCAGTGAATTGTTCAGAGCCCTGAATATACTTCTCTCCATCAGCCACCTCCCTCCTCTATGACCTCTTCCAGAAAGGAAATGCCGCAGTGGAGGCACAGAGCATGGGAGAGCAAGCATCATCTAGTTCTCTGCTGCTTCCACATTCATAGGCATTGCATTACAATATTACAGACTTTAAAAAGCACATACAATTATTCTTGGGAGTGTAGAATTGAGTTTAATTATCAAAAGGGGACTGTGCATCTGGGTCCTGGATCTTTTAAGTACCCAGCAGTGCCCCTACTTTTAAACAAAAATTCTCAAAGTAGTTTAAATAAATGTGATGATTCCCTGTACCAAAAGGGTTCCCAAACAAAAAGAAACATAAGTTAGACACCAGAAAGAAACACTGGAAATGCACTGTGCTGAGGCTGAATGGGGACAGTTGCTCTCCCTCTACTAAATATATAAGAACCACCACTTTATGCAGCGCCTCTTTCTTCAGTTAACCAGAGTTGTGCCAAGGGCGTGGTCCCTTCCTGGTGCCAAGACGAACAAACACACACAGGCAGATGACGCTGGTATTTTAATCAAAGAAGGACAAAGAGATATAAGGCTGCTTATGTTCCTCTAAGCCAAAACTTCCAGGGATTCTGGTAGGGGACATGCAGTAGGGGTCATGCTGAGGCGTGTGGGTCCATGGCTCCTGTGCTCTGGTCCACAGTAAGATCCAGCTAGCATTCTAAGAAGGCTGTCTCTTTATACATGACTTTAAACAAAGCAAGTTACATAATATAGTTTTCTTGGCTTACATGACTATACTGAGCAAAAAGCAGGTGCTTAATGAGATGCAATTCGTTGCCTGAAGTTTTTCATGGCAACTCTGATAAGAAGCTGCAGCCTCTGATAACAAGCAGAGCTTGTTAAAATTGACCTACGGCTGAACTTCCAAGACAGACACTAGAACTTCCCACTCCTTGCAATACAATGGTCTTTCGGTGGGTAAAACTGTCCCTGTCAATACAACCAGGGGGTTTCTATACAAAACCCATTCAAATCTTTATTTCCCTAGCCATCTTTTTGCACTTGAACATCTTTGTACAATGATGACAAGAGGGACATCATGACCACCTTGTTTTGGCTGACCAAAATAAGGCATGATGTATCAAATGAAGTTTCAACAATGACTTGTAAAATAGTATTACTACTCTCCTGTCCATAGTGGAATTTGCCGGCCATTAATTGTGTTTCCCTGCTTTGGCACTGCATCGTATTAAAGCAATAGCCCCACTTATTTTCTTGTGTTTTCTCCTCATTCATAACTATTTTTTCTTGCTATATATCTTTACATTTCAAGCAAGATTAGATTCTACTTGGCATGAAACAATCTGTACCTTATTCTCACTTTCTCAGCATCCTACTTGCCAGTTATCATACCTGCCAACATGTTTCTATTTTCCCATTCAGTTGAATGGGAAAATAGGGACACATTGGCAGGTATGAATTGTTATTGATATATAATACTCCTCCTCTGTCCCTTTTGACACATGAGTAGGTGTGCTACAGGAGAGAAGTGTGCTTACTCACCGGTCTACTAGAAATGAATGCTTGGGTCAAAGGATGAAGGGGTGAGAGCTGAATTCTTGGTCAAGAGAACAAACTGCTAAGTAGGTCTGAAACAAGGGTGAAAATTAAACATGTGTCCCTCAAGTTGTTTAGGACAGGGTTCTATTAATTTGCCCCTGAGCACAGAACAAATGAAACTCTCCTTACATTTATCCCTGCTAACTGAGCCGAACTGTTGACTATCTTATATTTAGCAGGGGGAAAGCAATTGTCCCTATCCAACCCCAGTACAGCATCTCTCAAGTGGTTGTTACTGGTGTCTACCTTATGTTTGGTGTTTTTTTAAAGAGAGGCCCAGTTCATAATGTAACATGAAACCAGAAGTTTGCGAACCCTTGGTTTCAATTTGAAACTCCAAATTGTGCTGCAGATGTTTGTCAAACCACAGCTCACCTAGCTCCAGTTCCAGGAGAGGGTAGCCCCTCCCTGCTGCTCAGCCATGAAGTCCAATCCCAGCAAGCTTCATGGCCAGACTGTGGGCAAAGTGTCAGTAAGTCAGCAGAACAGCTGCGACTGGCCATGATGTCGAAGAGGGTGTGCTGAGCATGATTGTGCATTTTTGAAGCTTTCAGATCTTTCTAGGAGTAGATATGTAGATGACGGGGGGCAAAGGGTGCTGGGGAGGTCTTTTCCATTGTAACCTAGGATGATGTTGCAAGGGGTCACCCCAGCAAGGCAGTCCATCCAGACCCAACAAACATCCTGCTCAACCGGCAGCTTGCTGCCAGTGGGGTCACACACTCTCATGACCGGGCCAGTCTTCTGGAGAGACCAATGCAACTATGAGGGCACTGGTCAATCCATGGACTGCAAGCTCATGAGTTGAGCCCAAGGGGGCCCCACTTGTGCAGGGATGGGGAAAAGACACTAGGATAGACTTTAAAATCCATTCAGAATTCCATTTCCCAGTCCAGCATCACACTGTATACAAATCTGCTGGCACAGATCTCTCGCGGGAGAGGGGAGTCCCCATTTTCCAGTGACCCTGCTGTTCCAAGGAAAGCAGTCTCCAGGGTACCCCTCCCCACAGCTTTCCTCCACACAGCAACCTGGCTTGATATACAGTCCCAAATGGCCTGCCACTCTCATGAGAGAGCAGTCTGTGGGAGAAGAGAATATTTTGCCGTTGGGCATCAGTAGAGTTTTTGCTTGGCAATTCTTCCCCCTCCATTCCAGTGGCCCTTCTCATGAGTTGTAAGGGAGTGTCCCCATGGCATGGCACTCTTGTGAGCAAGTGGTCCATGCCAGGTTGGGCTAATCTGCCTTCACAGCAGTTGTGCACTGTAACACTACTGACCCTGGTGACCGGCCTTGCTCTTGAGTAAGCCTTGAGTGAAAACCTTGAGTAAGTCTTGAGTGAAAACCTTCAAAAGGGGAAGGGGCTGCCCCCGATTCCCCAACCTTTGAGTGAAAAAAAATAAAACTTGGCTGCTCCAGAATCCCTGCTTGGGGCTGTCTTTCAAACCCAGCCATGAGCACCCCCCCCCAAAAAAAAACTATTTTCTCTCCTCCCGGTGATGGGGTGCCCTGCTCTTGTTGGCTATCCCTCCCATGAGAGGGGCAGTCTACCGGGAAGGAGCAAGGGATATTTGACCCAGGCCTTCCTCAGGACTGCACGCTGATGGGTCAAAATAATCCCTCTTTAGGGGGGCCCGCTTGTGGGTGGCATCCAACCCTCAATGGCCAAAGATTGAACCAAAGTGCTGCAACCTCCTCTTCCCCATCAAGCCTTGTGTGCACTTGCACCCATAGAGATTTTAATGCCCCATGTATCAGAGCCTGCCTGCCTGCATGGCAGGTTGTGGGATGGACTTTTAAACCCATTCAAAATTCTATATGAACAGACAGGCTGACAGGGTGCATGGTTTAACAGCTATTTGGTGGCAATCACCAAGACTGAGACAGCACTCACTGAAGTACCTGTCCCTGTGGCTTTCCTCCATAGAGCATCCTTGCTCAGTTCCAAGCCCCAATGACCTGGTACTCTCGTGAGAGAGAGGTCTGTGGGACAATGCACATGAGTACCATCTAGTAAATTTTAAATTAGTCCCAACAGATGGTCCTTCTCATGAGCAAACCTAAGGACTGATAACCCACAAGGGGAACACATTTTTATACCGCCCCAAACACAAGTCCTCTGGGTGGTCACATGCATTATTGTTGCTCCCTTCTGGGGGAGTAAAGCACTTTCTGCCTGACCTGTCATCCCATTCCCTTCTGCTTGCCAGGTGGGAGGAGCAAGGGACAGAGTGGGAAAAGGGAATGCCCCTGAGTGAATGTGCACCTTGACAGACTGACAACTCCAGGATGTGGTGTCATGGCATCCCTGTTGCTGGACAACTCCATAGCTACATGGGTGACAGGAGGGGTGTGGCTGGTTCTTCAAGAGGCAGCCAGAGAGAAGCGCCACTGGCATAGACCTATCACATCACTGGGTAGGTCTGCACTGCTGCCTCTATGATTGTGGTTTGAAAATCAGTGCAAAACCACGGTTACGGCAGCATCTGGAGTCAGATGTAATGCTTTTGCAGTCAAACCGGAGGTTTCAGTGGCGAACCTTTATGCAAACAAAAGATTCAATTTGGAGTTTGGTGAGGTAAACCAGAGGTCGCTTTTGCCATAAAACCATGGTTTCATGCGTTCAGACATAATGGAATTCCAACCTCTGCCCCATTTAACTCCAGTTTAGCATTACATATGAACTGGGCCATAATGATTCTTTTTGGGAGTGCTAGTTGAATGAAATTACTGCCCTGCACATTGCATCCTTCAATTAGTACAAAGTGTGTTACTTTTGAGCAAATGTCTAAAAAAATGCTCAAAATATATGCAGCGACCTTGGTGAAAATTAGTTGCTTATGGGATGCACTATCCAAACTTTATTTACATCAGTATAATGTATCAGTAAAACAGTAACTTTAAAACTGGTTGCAAACCAAGGTTACTGGAAATACACAGCAGCTGTTGTAACCTCAAAATCTTGAACATATTTTTTTTTATGTACACATTATGGGCTAATTGTCCTCCAAATTCCATTTTCATAAACAAATGCATTATTGAGTTTTATGGGAGCATATAAACAAGTATAGAGCAGACCAGGCTCTTTTATGTTCTACTCATGCTATTGCAAAAATTGGAGAAGCCACATTAAAAAACAAGTCATAACAGAATTTACTACTGGAGAAGAACATGCATACTCAAAATTTCTACTGCTAAGACAAACCTTGGAAAACAATAACTTCATAAAAGAAATACTTGCATAGCTTTAATTATAGCCATCTAAGCAGGCATTCCATTATTGTACTACAAAAATGTGTGATTCAAATGGACAAGATGTTTACAAATCTGGAGAATAAAAGAAGAAATGTTCACTTTCAGATACAATTTGGTGGCTTCTCCTGAATTGCAGTCCTTATGTTGCATTAATACCTTATACCTCTAATGCCTGCACAGTATCAGGTGATGGGTAATAACTCAAGATTAAAGACTCAAGATCAAAAGTGGATGAAAATAGTAGGGCTGTGTAGTCATGTTGGTCTGACAGACAGGTTGGACCTGTTATGTCCTCTGTCGGGTATTATCAAAATGCATTCAGATATGACAGCAGGGAGTCCCAACACTCAGAACCTTCCACTGAGCTCCCCACTTTCACATCTGAACTCTGTTGGAGTAACAACGTTCCTGTCAAACCCCAATTAAATGGCTGGCATGCTACCTCTCAGATGAGAGATGGCTCACTGGCCATTTAACTGGGGTCTGACAGGAATGTTGAGAAATATCAGGTTTCTGCTCCAACATTATCTGACCGGACAATTTGGGGCAGCCATATGAACACTCGCGATAATTGCTTTGTCAGGTTGGATTGGATCAGACATTTTGTAGGCTGCACAGGTCTAGAAAATAGTGAGGCTATTCCCACGATCAGCCAAAATCAGGCTAGGGGAGCCTAGCCCGGTTTTGGCTGATCGTGGGAGCCACCAGGTGAGCCCAGTTGCCTCCCGGCGGATAACCCGCCTAAGTACCCCTCTCCTTAAACTGGGTTTGTGGAGCGAGCGCTCCACAAACCCAGTTTTTTTTAATCATGAGTAGCCATGGTGCAGCTCCATGCCATGGCTACTCATGAGTAGACTCCCAGAAGGGAGGTGAAAAGCCACCTCCCAGCTCCGGGGGTCTCTCCAGCATGCCCTGCGCGCTCGCACAGGGCATGCTGGAGCTTCTGGGGGCCGATTGGCCCCCGCTCCCCCCCAGCACCCGCCGGCTCCATTACGGAGCCGGCAGTCATGTGGGTGGCCAATTTGCTCATGTGTGGGGAGAGTGGGCTAAGCCCTCTCTCCCTGCTCACCCTTAGAAACCGGGTCTCATTGATCATGAGACCCGGCTCAGTGTGTGAAAATACTCTTGCTGCTCTAGTCCTGATTCAGGAAAGGCCTTTCTTGATCTTCTTAGGTAGTACTTTTGGACTTAGAGATGCAAATACAATTTTAGAGAAATCAAGAAGCTGGTGGTGGCAAGGAGCTAGGTGTTTGATTTATGAAATAAATGGTTAAACCTTGTCCCTTGATAATCTAAATTGTGCAATCAGAACAAACTGGTTAAAATTTAACTTGTGCTGAATTTATATTTTTGAAGGATGTATGAAACTATCAGGAAGTGAAAGTGCCCAAGTCCTGACTCTTGAGCATGACTCCAACTGGTATCTGAGCCTTCCTATTGGTAGCTGAGCTAACTAGTATCTTACCATCCACATATCTTCAAATTTTCTTCTTAACTTGACAGCCAGGCCTTATAAAAAGGCCTTGTCTTATTGATCTGAATTATTGAAGTAGTCTGGATGAGTGGTCTGGATATCTGGATGTCACCATTGTTGTCATTTGCTAGCTTTAGGGCTAGGCAGTTGAATTCCATGCTGCTTTTTTTACGACACTCCTGGTACAAATATAACAATAAACTGAAAGTATTGTTTTTACTGCTGCTGCTTTGTATTATGTATTATTTTTAATGGGTTAATAAATTTTTAAATACATTACTTATATATATATTTTTTACTTTAGTATTTTAATTATGTATTGTTTTGTAATATGTATTGTACTTTTGTATTTAAATTATGTATTATTTTAATTATATTGTAAACTGCTTTGAGATCACCTGTGCCTTCATATTTTAATTATGCATTGTTTTAATTCTATTACAAACCACTTTGAGATTATTTTAATGAAAAGTGGTATATCAATCGAACAATCAATCAATCAATCAATCAATCTTAGTTAACTAAGATCTGCGTTGGTTTTTTTTAAACTGACTGGGAGTGTAAAAGGTTTTGCACTTATAATTTTTTTGGATGCTGTGCGGCAGGTTTCACCCTTGCATCTTTAAAAAAAAAAAAGATTCCGGTAGCTGCAATACAGGGGATTTTGAGCATGATTTTCACCACAAACTATCACAAAGGTAAGATTTCTCTGGAAATAATCATACCTGTGCACAAATCAGGGGCAATGGAAGAAAGGATTAAATTGCAAAGAGTTATATTTTGTTTGATTTCATTATGAACTTCTTTAATCAGCAATATTGTGGCACATTAAAAAAGCCTAAGTGAAATACCCATATGGAAACTGCTGAAATGTTTCGAGTGACTTATCCCATAGATCTCTCCTACAGATGTTGTTTTCCATTGTGGCTGGGGATGATGGGAGTTGTATTCCAACAATGTCTGGGAACCCAAAGCTTGAAACTCCCGCTCTGCTATAATGCAGTGTGTCCCTGTGCAAACATCAGTAAACTCAGTGTGGCAAGGAAAAATTCAGCCAGTCCAGAAGAAACACATGATAAGGCACAGCAGCTGCCAGAAGATAGAGCTGCTGTTTCAAGTGTGCTCTGTATAGTGAATGTAACACGTAGACCCACCCCCAGACAATTTCTGTGCTAAACTAAAGCATCTAAACAGTTGAGATTAATAAATTGTATGAACTACATGTTAAATTCCCAGCCAAATATTACTGGTGAAATATTCTAGTGAATTTGATAGCTGAGAGGAAATAGATTCTAGCAGTGACATTTATCAGCAGTCATTCTTATTATTTGTTCCATCAAGAACTCAAACATATACCAACCCCAATGCTGTCTGGAAACTAAAGCAGGATATTTCATTCCAAGTGTAAATTAGATCTGCACAAGCTTAGAAAAACCCGCCTATTATCCCACCACAGGATACACGTAAGACTCATTGAGCAAGAGCTTTTGAAGCCAGTGGGAATTAACTTGTACTTGGTAGGAGAGAATCTATCCTTGATGAGCAATTCACTCTTTCTCTTCTCCCACTTCATAAGAGTCCAATCTTATTTTTGTTACCCTGCAATGGCCCAAACAGAGATTGGCGTTTAAGTGAATTGGGCCCAGTAAGAAGTTAAGGAATACATATTATACATTTCTGTCAAGGTTGGATGGTGATTTCTGGTGCATGAGCACACATCATCTGTCAAGGGACCATAGAATTCTAGAGCCTCACTTTCTCTTCTCTGACCTAGGCTCTGGTTTCATTCACTAAGGCTCTTCTCAAGAGCAGCCAAGCCCAGGCTTAGGGAGCCAAGCTGGGCTCAGCTGCCTGGGAGAACCACTGGGATCCACGTGGATCCTGGTAGCCCTGTGGCACCAAACCTAACACTGAAGCCCAGCTCTATAGCCAAGGTTAAGGGTGCAAACATGCCCTTAACTCAGCTTCCTGGATCATGTGTTGGCGTAAACTTCCTGTTGCTCACACTGACACACAGACAGGCACCTAGAGCCCCATCACTTGTGGGATAGAGCTCCATGCACTGTGGGATACTCGGAGGTCGGGATAATGAGTCCCACTGCCCAGTGCAGTCGGAATCGTCTGGGCGCATGGTCGACACTCCCAGCAGTATTTCGTTACTTGTCAGGGAAGGTACGTTGCAGCAGCCTTCCCATCTGGCACCCCACCTGCCCACCTGTGTGAATGGACCCATATTGTCCACCTGCTGCCCCACCTGCCCAGTCATGTGATTGGTCCCATATTGTTACTTTCCCTTTGAGAAAAGAAAGTTTAAAAAAATGTTGCACTGACCATGATCAGCAGAATATTCATATGTATTTATGTATTGATTTATGTATTTCATTTCTATATCATCCACCTCTGTCAACTCTGGGCAGTTTAAAAGTAAAACACCAACATCATATATTAAAACAAGCAAAGGGTTTTAAAAAACCAAACAAACCCCAAAACAATATGAAGCAGTTCAAAACAATTTTAAAATCCTGAAAGGACCCCCGCCCCTCCAAATAAAGTCTTAAGGGCTCTCTTGAAGGCAAGTAATGTTGTAGGATGTGCATTCCACAGCCTAAGAGCAACTGCAGAGAAGGCCTGATCCCAAGTTTCCATCAGATGAACTGGAGGCAGCTGAAGGCAGCCTTCTCCAGATGACCTTAATGCGCAGTGGGGAGCATGTAGAAGAAAGTACTCTCTAAGGTAACTTGGGCTTAAGCCTTGGGCTTTAAAAATGATAAACAGCCCTTTGTGTTTTGTCCGGAAACATATTGGCAGCCAATGCAAGTGCTTAAGTACAGGCATGATTGGTCTCTCTGGGTTGCCCCAGAAATCAATCTGGTTGCTGTATTTTGAACTAACTGAAGTTTGTAGACTATGTAGAAAGGCAGCCATATATGGAGTGCATTGCAGTAATCAAGCCTAGAGGTTAACAGCTGGTGCACCACTGTAAAACAGAGTCATTGAGGCTATTCTCATGACTGCTTGAAACCCAGCTAAGGGAGCCCAGCCCACTTTCAAGTGGTCATGAGCGGCGGCTAGCCCGCCTAAATGCCCCTAAATGTCCCTAGCCCGCCTAAATGCGAGTGCTCTGCTAACCCCGTTTCTGTGATCATGAGTCGCCATGGTGCAGCTCCACGCCATGGTGACTCACAAAGAGAGTTGCCAAGGAGACCTCCGACCGAGAGGCTACAACAAGCCTCCCGGCACCAGAAGTCTCCCCAGAATGCCCCACACACTCACACAGGGCATTCTGGTACTTCCAGAGGCCGGGCGGCCCCTGATCCCCACTGCCCCAACTGACTCCATGACAGAGCCGCAAATTGTGTGGGCTGCCGATCTGGCTGCTCAGAGTGGGCTCTCTGCTCTTCTGTGGGGAGAGTGGGCCAAGCCTGCTCTCCCTGCAGAACCCTCTAAGGCTCTCCACACTGCTCATGTGGAGAGCCTTAATCTATTCAAGGAATGGGTGCAGCTATTGAATCAGATAAAGCTAATGAAAAGTACACTTAGCCATAGCCTCCACCTGAGATACAAGCGTAAGGTCAGGGTCCAAGAGCACTCCCAGACTTCTTGCCAGTTCTTTCCGGGGAAGTGTGATACACACACCCCACCATCCAGTATAGGAAGATCTATCTCATCTCTCAAGTTTCAGTCCCCCACTATGAGCACCTCCATCTTGTTTGGATTCAATGGAGTCATTCTCATGATCAAAAGCTGTGTTCTACCCGGATTTGAGAGCTGTGTGTGCTTCCAGTTTTCGGTTGTGTGACTGAAAATAAGGTAGGAGGAAAACCTGGGTGATTGTAGAAGTGCTTGTGTGGAAGCAAGGTAGGAGAAAAAACTACCCAGGTTTTTCTCCTACCTTGCTTCCACACAAGCACTTCTACCCAGGTTTTCCTCCTACCTTGCTTCCACACAACCAAAAATTGGGAGTACACATAACTCCCATACCTGGGTAGAGCACAGTTTTTGACTGTGTGAATGACCTCAACTTCAGTCTGTTATCCCTCATCCAGCTTGTTACTGCCTGTAGGCAGTAACCTAGGGAGTGAATGCCATTTCATGATGATGATGATGATGATGATGACGACGACAAGGAAAAATATGTTTGGGTGTCATCAGCATACTGATAACACCTGGCACCAAAACTCCTGATACACTCGCCCAGCAGTTTCATGTGAATTATTAAAATAAAATCCCTGAGGGACTCCATATAATAGCTCCTGTTTTGAAGAGCAGCTGTCACCAAGCACCACCATCTGGAATCTACCTAAGAGATAGAAGCAGAACCACTGCAAAGCAGTGCTTCCTATCCCCAAATCCCCTGGCGATCCAGAAGGATACCATGCTAAACGGAATCAAAAGCTGCCAAGAGATCCAAAAGAACCAATAGAGTCACACTACCTCTGTTGATTCCCTCGTAGAGGTTATCTTAAAGCCAACCAAGACCACCTCAATCCCATAGCCAGCTCTACAGACAGTTTGAAATGGGTCTAGATAATCTATTTCCTCCAGAACCACTTGGAGCTGATTAGCTACCACCCTCTCAATCATGGGAGATCGGAGACCAGCCTGTAATTATCCATCACGAAGGGATCCAGGACAAGCTTCTTAGGAAGAGGTCAACCATAACCTTCTTCAGAGAAAGGGGCATCCTGTCCTCCCTCAATGACACGTTAATGATGTCAATTAGGCTGCATCCAAAAGAAAAGAAAAAAATCCCCCCCCCCAAAACCCTACCTTACAAGATGAAATTAACTGTGTTCAACATTTTTCTTTTTGACTTAGATGCAAGCTGACCTCCACCATCTTGGAAACAGGCAGACAGAAATCCACATCTCACATATGAGTCACAACCAATATAATGGTGGCCATATGTCTCTTGTGAGCCATCTTGTGGAATGACTTCTGTACATGCCCAGGCATGTTCAAAATCGCAGTTGTGCCACCTCCCACCTTAGTCCTCGTTAAGAAGTTAATTGAGAAAGGTATGCCAAAGCAAAAATTTGACTGAATTTCAACTGGGTCCTATGTCAAAGAATCTTGTGGTTTCTCCCTGTAGCAGTGAATAGCACAGTACTGACTGTTAGGTAGTGCATGGTAGACAATCTGCAGATGGGACTCCTTGGATTAAAAGCCTGTGTGTGGGCTGGAGCTCAAATAAACAGAACAGGCAGTGAAGTTCGTGTATACCCAGGTCACATAATACAGCAATTTGGTATGCTTTAAATGTCTAGAATCCCAATTAAATGGCCAATTCAATGAAAGCTGGCAAATCTGAATAACGTTAGATTTTGTGAGTTCTCAGTGACTTGTGGAAAATTCTTAATACCTAATCAGCTCTCAACTTAGGTTTAGAAAAGAAGCATTTAAACAGAGTCAAAAACGAAATGCCTCTAAAAACTAACAAGGATGCCCTGAATATACTAGGTCTGAATTGCTGCTCTCCTGGTGTTTCAAACCAGTTTTGATATATAGGGAGAGAGATTGGCAGCTTTCAGGTTTGCTTTTCATCTCAGCTCTGGCTAGTGAAACATCAGCAGGATATTCACAAGCTTTTCCAAGAGAGTCTGCCTTCCAGGGGCTTGTTCAGCAGAGTTCAAATCTCTGGCAAACAGCTCACTATGTCTCTGGTGCTACTAATGCAAAATACATTGGCTTTTACATTGTAGCTGTGAGAGTGGCTTTTAAATATTCATCCATTCTTGTAAATATTAAATATGAAAAACAGAAAAGCAGGTCTTTAGTAGGCTTCAGTGTGCTGCTAAAGAAGGACAAAAGCGAATCCGAGGAGAAATAATTTAATACAAGGTTGAGTAAACTGACAAGGATCGTGGGTAAAGCATAGGGTGAGAATCCAAAAGATAAGACAACATTCTTTATTAAAACTAATTTTTGGACAAACACAATTGTGTGGAATTTTTTATGTGGAATCTATTTCCTGTTTATTATTACTCTACTAATAAAGCAATACTTACAATACTTAAACCAAGAATGGTTTTTTTACCCTGTTTTCCAGTAGATCATCTGACATTCCGTGCGTGTGTGTGTGTGTGTGTGTGTGTGTGTGTGTGCGCGCGCATCCATCCCCCCCATCAACTTCACAATGTCTGGACACATAGGGACACCTCAACGTCATAGTTTGTGATGATGCCATCCAGCGTGGTTCAAGATGGTGGATGCATGGATGTTTGAGGTGCAAGTAGCCTAACTTGCGAACCACCTAACCGATTTGAACCAAATTTGCTACAGCTGTAGAAACACATAGGGACACCTCAATGGCATAATCTGTGATGATGCCATCCACCCCAATTCAAGATGGTGGATGCATAAACTTTTGAGGTGCATGTGGGCTAACCTGTGGGCCGTCTAACCATATTGAAACAAATTTTGTATAATTGTAGTGAGTGATACATAGGGACACCTCAGTGGTGTAGTTTGTAATCATGTCATCCACCCAGATCCAAGATGGACACATGAACATTTGAGGTGCAAGAGGTCTAACTTTGGACTGCCTAACTGATGTGAACCAAATTTAGTCCAGTTGTAGGGATAGTGAAAGGAAAGTAGGCAGATTAGTTCTTACTAGAACAACTTGTTTAATCACTCAGTTGCCAACTGTAATTTGTATTTGCAACAAGATACCTGATGCATGTGGCCCCTTAGCTGCACATCTAGCAATTTGATCTGTGTACATGCAGTTCTTGCTGGATCAGGAACTGTGTATGCAGCTTCCAACAAATAAGGGTCAGGATCAGATGTGTATCTGCTGCCAGATGCAGTCAAGTGGAAGCTATTCTTAGCAGCTGGATGGTACAGATGGTGATCCACCTTCCATCTGTCTTGCAATGTGGAACATACATCTTGATCATCCACCTGGGGCCACAACACACAGTCCTTTCCTATACCTTGTTCCATAAGTCTTTCTCTGGATTGGAATCAAAAAATGTATAATTTTAGAAAACAATGCAGTCTTGTACAGGGTATCTTATATCTGTCATGAACCAGATTTTCATCCGCTTTCAATTAGTTTGACTTCATTTGTTTTCGTTCCAATGAAAATACACCAGTTCACACCACCTAATAAACTTAACTGGGACATCATTGCACTGAAAATATGCAGTAGACTTGTCCAAATGCAGAAGGCCATCTGGTCTGCTAACTTTTCATATGGAAAGGTCCCTGTCTAATCACTCTCAAGCGAGTTCGCTTTTGCCATCTTGCCACTGAATCATTATCTAGACAGCTAGAAGGAAGAAAAATGTCTGGCACATTCTAGAATTGGCAAAACGGAAGCATTCATTATTTCTCTTCATTTTTAGATCTCTTCCAAATGAGCCTTGTTTGACTTTCCCTAGAGCTAATTTTCCTCAGTCCAAGTAGAAAATGTATCAGAACATATGGGGAAAGAATATGACTGCCATAGTCAAAGTGGGGTTTGTTATATTTTGAAATACAGTCAAATATGGAGTAGTTCACCCAAAATGAACTAGTTGGAGAGTGTGGAAAAGATGGAATAGAAAAAACAATAGAAAAGGAGTCTACCAAGCTTCTAATATTTTCTGAATAGGCAAGTTGATTTATGTGTTTCTGGCTGTGTGAAGATGGAAGTGGTGTGGCTGCTTTGGGGACAGCAGCATTGGTGATGGCTTTCCCTTTCCACCGACAATGAAGATATTTCCTCATGCTATAGTGGTCCATATAACAAGTGTAAGTACAGAAACCTGTTCAGTTTCTGCCTTCACCTCCATAATGGGAGGTACAAGTTACCTTGTGGCCTGATGCCACAATGCTCTGCATTGCTATCTCTGCTATCATTGGCTGGTGGTGGTGCAGGCAGAAGGAAATACACCCCACAATAACACTGGGACATGGAATAAGATGTCTTGGAGGGGAAGGAAGAAGCTACACACAGCTGCTAGTTTTGTTGGCAGCCATTTGTTTCTTACCACATTTAGTTCTACCCAAATAACAATCTGAAATATTTCAAACATGTTCACAGATCATTGTAGTCCTTATGATTTTATTATTATTTATTATTTATTATTGTAGTCCTTATGATTTATTATTATTATTATTATTATTATTATTATTATGGGTGACTCTGGGCCAGTCACTTCTCTCTCAGCCTAACCTACTTCACAGGGTTGTTGTGAGGAGAAACTTAAGTATGTAGTACACCGCTCTGGGCTCCTTGGAGGAAGAGCGGGATATAAAATGTAAAATAATAATAATAATAATAATAATAATAATAATAATAATAAGATGATGATGATGATGATGATGTCTTTTTAGAAAAGACTCAACACCCAACTCTCTGAGTAAAAAGAGGTGCCAGAGAGTTTTGAAACAACCTTTTGAAGGTGGGGGCAGAGGACAGAGGGATCTCCTTCAGCACAAATAATGGTCCCTTTGAAAGTGAGAATGTGGACGCAGAATTAAGCAGCTCAGCATATCAATGCAGCCTTAATATATGGTATTATATGAAGACTTATATGAAGAGATATATACAAGAGCCAGTGTGGTAAACAACTGATAGAGTGTTGGACCTTGTCCAGGAAGATCAGTTTCAGAATTGCATGAATTCATGGGGCTCACTGAATGACCAAGAATATCACTGGACCTTTTACTCTCTCTTGGCCTACTACCTCACAGGGTTGCAATGAGGATAAAGTGGGGTAACCCACTTTAAATTATTATTTTGTAATAAAAAATAAAGTAAAATAAAATAAGAGAGAGAGAGAATAGTCACAATCCAGACTATGCCATGAGCAACAGGTACACTCGCTACTAACAAGGCACTGTAAAGTCCACCCAGGCTACTTTGATGGCAGGGCTACTGAGTACCTAACCTACTAAGGAGTGCATACATGCTGTAGCAATGGTAATCTCACTGGGAATGATGGGAATACTGTCGCTAATACATTTGTGTGCTCCTTAGTAGGCATATAGCAGCCTTTCTATGGGCTTTACAGTGCTTTGGAAGCAGCAAGCACACGTGTTACTTGGATTAGCAGCTTGCTGTGCAGGATGGGGACCATTGAAATTAATGGGACTTAAGTTTGGTATTATTAACTTGCTTCATTTGTTTCATTGCTTAGTCATAATTAAGATAGTCTGAATTCTGCCTGATGATGGTGGTGGTGATTATGAAGAAGATGATGATGATGATCATCATCACAAAAATATTCAGCAGAGTAGTCTGGATAGAATGAAGTACAAGCAGAGTTTTGCTCATGCAATAGGGATTTCCTACCACCTATTTCCTATTGCAATGTCCTCAGAAAAGTCTTGACCCCAGAAAGGTCACTCCTGAGCCACAGGGGACCCTCCGGAATGGTGTGGGATGTGCTACAGGAGGTTGAAGCTAGTGGAGGAACTCAATGGAAACCAGGGACCCCCATCCCCTTTGCACGTGCAAGCAACTTCCACTCACCCATCAGGTCAGTTCAGATGAAATATGGAACTGTTCGTTCAGTTGACCTGTGGTTCCGTGCCCTACTTTGCCCTTCGCTCCCCTCTGCGTTCAGATCTACTGCAGTCTTGCTGACCTGCAGTCAGTGAGACTGCAGAGAGCTGGGGATGCTGGCTGTGTGGGCTTCCTTCTTTCCTGAAGGATAGCTTGCACAGCCAATAGGAGTTTGTTTGTTTGTTTGTTTGTTTGTTTGTTTATTCAATTTCTATACTGCCCCTCCAAAAATAGCCCAGGGCGGTTTACAAAGAGAAATAATAAATAAATAAGATGGATCCCTGTCCCCAAAGGGCTCACAACCTAAAAAGAAACATAAGATAGACACCATCAACAGTCACTGGAGGTACTGTGTTGGGGGTGGATAGGGCCAGTTACTCCCCCCTGCTAAATAAAAGAGGATCACCACGTTAAAATGTGCCTCTTTGCCAAGTTAACAGGGGTTGGAGTGAGGGGATGAGTTTCCTCCCTCAACTCCAGTTTGAGGCAAAGGCAAACTGTGCTCCCAAATTGAACATAAAGAAAGTGCCACCAAAATGCAGTTATCATTGGCATAACTCACTACAAACTGAAGGCAACAAATGGAGTTAGAGGAGGGAACCCGCAGGTCAGTTTTTTCTTTTAACTACAGTTCGCCAGGTTCAGATGTTCAGCTAGTGAAACTGAAGATGAATGGTTTCATGTTTCATCTGAATCCAGCCATGGTGTTCTCTGGATCCCATCCATACATCTATAACACTGCAATGCTAGCACTGAATTCAAGCCAATATGAACAATTTAAAATCTATTAAAATATCCCCCAAAACAGAGACTGTTCTCCATTAATTCATTCTGAGTCTGAGACCATGTATAAACATCTTTTGTGTGTGTGTGTGAACATTTAATCTGAGGTAATTTGCATCAATTGCCTATGTGTTACTTGTCTCAGTGTAACACTATTGGGAGATTAAATATTATTTAATCCAGAAAAGAGACATATTATTGCAGCAAAGGGCCCTGTGGAATTATACCTGCATTTAAATTAATTTTAAAATAGTCAAAATGCAAAAAGCCAAATTCTGAAATTGTTTTATTGTCACTAATGCTGTGTTGTTTGGAAAACCTTATTGCAGACTTTGGAAAATAGTCCGATCGATACTGAAATAACAGTTGAATACATGTAAACAACAACAGATCTCTGAGATAAAATCATTTGGATAAAGAGATTGTCCTGTTCCTTTTTGTAAAGTATACATTATGACTTCATTGCTTTTTTCCATATGGCAGTAATAGGTCTCCTTTAATGTTTCAAATATTACTTTGAACGGATGGTGTGTTTTCCATTATCAAAACAGCAGATACCAGATCTATACTGATGCTATGATATTAGCCATCAAAGTTTCTTTGACAAATATGAAAGCAATGGGTTTGGGTTTGTTTGGGTTTTTTTATTTTTGCCCTTTTGCAAATTCTCCCTGGCAGTTTTCTTAATAACTTGGACATCTTTACATCTTATTGACCTCCTGCTGTTTCAATAAAATTTCAAAAATCAAATTACCTGAAAATTTCAAACGTCAATTCCAACAGAAAATATCAACCAATCTGTGCTGTGTCCTTTGTTTGTTTTGTATTATCAGGTGGTCCTATGTTTTGAGTTTGCACAGCCTTTTCATTCAAACAAATGTCCATAGGATTAAAACTTGAGTCTCTAGCCCAGTTGAATAGATTTTCTTTTAGAATGTGGGTAGCTGAAGCAGTTAAAATCAGTGGAACTGAACTTTGGTCGTAAATGTCACACCATTTCATCCGTTTTCATTGAAGGCCTTTATTTTTCTCTTCTGCAGATCTCCAACTCTGGAATAGCTACACTTCACATGATGCTGTTAGGGCGTGACCACTGATAATTTTGATATTTTCTTAATGGGAATAAGCAGACAGACATTGATTATTTTGCTGTCAGGGATTCTGAGGCCAGAATCGGAAACCTTATGATCTGGGGCTTAATCTGATGAGCTACTATGGATTGGAGAAGAGCTGGTCTTGAGTTAGCAAGCATGACTTGTCCCCTTAGCTAAGCAGGGTCCACCCTTGTTGCATATGAATGGGAGACTTGATGTGTGAGCAATGTAAGATATTCCCCTTAGTGGGTGGAGCCACTCTGGGAAGAAAAGAAGGTTCCAATTTCCTCCCTGGCATCTCCAAGATAGGGCTGAGAGACATCCCTGCCTGCAACCTTGGACAAGTTGCTGCCAGTCTGTGAAGACAATACTGAGCTAGATGGACCTACGGTCTGACTCAGTATATGGCAGGTTCCTATACAAGAGTAAGCCCATTATTTCCAGTGGGCTTACAGATGTGCAATATTTGTGCAATTTGCACAGTTGTGCTACTGGTATGTGCACAGCATTACTGGACTGATGTAGCCTTTGATGTGTAGTATGTCACCCATTTTCCCTCCTAGTTACCCACATTAGGGTTAAAACTGAAATTTCTCCAAAGTGAAATTTGAAAGAGAATTTCAGGGCTCCTCCAAGGAGAAACATCAGTGAATTTTCTCAAATGTTTCTCTATATCCCAAGCCCAACTCCACACATATGAAGAGATAGGGATTTGCCTTCAAACCCACCTCTTGCATTACTCATGGCAGCCCCTACTGTCTCAGCGGAGAAGCCTTGGCTTCCAGGTAAATCAAAGCAACTAAAACTTGCAATTTTCAAAATGTTCTCAACTTGGTATGCAAAGGCCATTTTCTTAGGGGGAGATAGACAGAGAGAGAGAGAGAGAGAGAGAGAGAGATCTTATCTAGAAAGCATTGAGAAATGAGGTAGAAGGAAGAGTATAAAAGAATAACAAATTGTTCTAGTAAGAACTAATCAGCCTAGTTTCCTTTCACTGTCTCTACAACTGGACTATACAGTATTTGGTTCAAATCAAGGTCCATAAGTTAGATCTCTTGCACCTCAAATGTTCATGCATCCACCATCTTAGATCGGGGTGAATTACATAATTACAAACTACACCATTGAGGTGTCCCACCCTGTGTGTCACTCACTACAACTGTAGCAAATTTGTTTCAAATCAGTTAGACAGTCCTCAAGTTAGTGCACTTGTGCCTCAAAGGTTTACATGTCTGCCATATTGAATTGGGATTGTCCAGCTCTCTGGTCCAGAATGTATGGAAAGAAGCCCCATTTTTAAATTCTCACCTTTCATTTCTGGCCATGCAGAAAGCATAAGAAAGCTTCTTATTTTCCCATTTACTCTTTAGGGCTGAGGGCAAGCCTAGTAAGCATGCATGCTCCTAGATATGTGTGTGTGTGTGTGTGTGTGTGTGCATGAGTGTGTGGGCACGCAAATACACACACACACCTTTTACCTTTTCTGTCTATTGGACTCATAATTTCAGGCCTCATCTTAGAAGATGCCAGAGAGAGAACCAAAAAATGCCTCATCTAAGATGGCACTTAATAAAACTGGGATAGTTTTAAAATCAGTTTTATATCTTCAGTCAACACCCCAAGTTAAATGTGGCAGCCTTAATGAATCCTTCTGCCTACTTGTTCAAGTTGCTTTACAAAAACATCTAGTTTTGCCTTCCCATTTATATCAGGTATATCCAATTTTGATCATTATGCTAGGGCCATGACCAACAAATTCCAGAGAGGAAAACTGAAGCTCTTAAAATGTATAATCCCTGCTAGATCATGTGTTTATTTCTCCATACAAAACATCTGGCATTTTAGTACAAACTGGCCAGAATTACAAACAAAATTCTAGCAATAAAATGACAGCTCCAGCAGGTTAGCAGCATTAAAGGGAGGAATGACCTCGGGTGATCTACAACATCAAGCTTGCTTATTAGTACAGCTGGTCACAAAGAGCAAAGTCCTGTGTTCTCCTAGTCTGTTTATTTGCATTGCCACTGCGACATCAAGAAGTGATCTTCCACATCAGTTCTTAGCATCCATCTCCAGTTTGCTATAACAGCACTCAGACCAAAGTGTGGGGGGGGGGATCTATAGCTCTATCCAGACATTAGCATTGTACATGTGCACAAGTGCCTGGACACACATTCATGCTTTTGTGTGAATGACTGTACATGCATATATTTTAAAAGTGACCCTCAGTGCAGGCCCCCCACCCCCAAATGCAGGGCACAGCTAGGAAATATGCTACTGCACATGTGTTGAAAATAATGTGTGAATGTATATGCATGAAGTTGTGTATGTGCATATATTGTACACAGATTTGTGTGCATTGAACATAATGTGTGAATGTGCACTTTTCCAAGTATTTCTTTGGTTAATGTCCACAGATGATGTTAATGTCTACAGAAAAATGTGCTTAAAAGTCCACCAGATTCAGTTGTGCTCAAGTGACTGTTGCTGGTGTCTATCTGATGTTTCTTTTTAGATTGTGAGCCCTTTGGGGACAAGGAACCATCTTACTTATTTATTGTTTCTCTGTGTAAACCATTTGGATGGGGCAGTATATAAATGTAATACATGCATACATACAGGCATATTTAGGGAATATTCCAAATACAGGCACTCCCTGACTTCTGTACATACAAACGAAGCTCCATAACATATTGCATTAAGGAAGTCCCCAACTTACAAATGCCAACCTGCACATACAAACAAGTCCTCGCTCTTGCAAACTGAATGCATTCCAAGTTATGAACTTCTGTCTTCTAAACAAATCTTTGGCACACAACTTGTTTGTAAGTTGGGGGCTTCCTCTATGCTAATGTTAACTAAACAGTGGTATTAGAATTTGGAAAAGTGAGAATGACTGCCCAAGAATGAAGCACACTGTTAAGAGCCCTGTATATTTCTACAGTTACTTTAACCACTGTTAGAAGCAAGGATATTTGGCTAGATGATCCACTGGCCTGACCTGTAAGGTAAGGTTGTGAGGTGTGTTTTTTTCTGTTTTGTTTTTGGCCCAAATCCAAAACACCTCTATTTTGTTCTTTCTTCGAAATCAGCCAATCCAAAAC
This sequence comes from Hemicordylus capensis, assembly GCF_027244095.1. Taxonomy (NCBI): domain Eukaryota; kingdom Metazoa; phylum Chordata; class Lepidosauria; order Squamata; family Cordylidae; genus Hemicordylus; species Hemicordylus capensis. The sequence goes on from NC_069658.1 coordinate 99,887,992, forward strand.
ACCTCAATTTTGTCCTTTGTTCAAAATTGCAAATTCCGAATCCGAAATGTTTTGGATTTAAAAAATGGCCCTGGGGCAAAACTAGTGGGTAGGGGTGGTAGTGACCAATGTGTGGAAGCTACCACCCAAATTTCAGAGGGATTGGGCAAAGGGCTGATTTTTGGTCAATTTTTGAAGTTTAAGATTTATAAAGATTTTTCCCATATGGTTAATGGAGGTTTCAGCAAAAGTATAGCTTCCCATCTGGGAGAAAGGGGGTGGCCCAGAGCAGAGTAGGGTAGGTATAGGTGGTAGTGCCCAGTGGAGGCTGGGCTCAGGCTGGCAACAAGGCAGGCATAGGCAATAGCATCTCTCAAGGGGGTGAAAAAAAATTCTCCTGGAACAAAAAAGCAATGCAGCAGATAAATCCATTCCCAGGCTGGCATGCAGTAGCCATAGCAAGCTGGCAGGCTGGGCTCAGGCTGGCAACAAGCCAGGCATGCATAGGCAATGGCATGGCATCATCATGGCAACTTGAGGCATGCCATGCCATGCAAACTAGTTCTCTCTCTCTCTCTCTCTCTCCAATGAGGCAGAAAGACAGAATGGCGAATTAGTAACTAACTTGTTGATTTGAAAACCCCTCCTTGAACTCCCCCACACACACACCCTTGCCACTTCTTCGACCCTTCCCCTGGCCAATGTAGGGTCAGTAAAGAGTTGCAAGAGGCAAAAGAGCCAATGGGGAACAAGGAGGGAATCATCAGCAGGTCAGCCCATGCTTTAGGTGGCCGATCGGAAGTCTGGAAGGGCGGAAAACTCAAAGAGATGTCAAACACAAAATGGAGACTGACTCAGAGATCACAAAAAACTGGAGGTTCGAAACAACAAAACGTTTTGTAGCCGAAACAGGGACATTTTGTTTTGTGTACGAAACTCTTGGATTTGGAAAATTGGCCTTTTGTTTTGTCTACAAATCACCCGAAATGGCCCGTTATGAGTACAAAACATTTTGTACCCAAAATGTTTCACACATCCCTACTGTAAAGCTGTACTTAGAAAAAACAAAAACTAGACATTTAGACACCAGTGTTACAACAAGGCCAGATCCAAGCCATTATCTCCTGTTCCCTGTAATATGAATATCCTAGGGGTGTGACAACCAACGCTAAAAGGAAAGCTAGCAGGAAAAAGATCAAGAGGAAGAAGGAAGAAGGGGTGGATGGATGACCTGAAAGAATGGCTAGAATTGGACACAGAAGATATCATCCACGACTCTAGGGACTGCATCTATGGTTTTTGCTGACCACCAACCACCCAATTGGAGAAGGCACATGAAGAGAGAATGTGAGATGTTCCCGAATCATTTCTAGTGGCTCATTACAGAGGCACCAAAACAATTTGAGTTGCTACAGCGAAATCATTTCAGCAGAGGATGAACGGTAGCTTTCAAAGGAGGCATGTAGGTCTTACTTACATGCTGCTCCTCCACCCCCCAATGCCCCACCATAGTGCTGTAAATTCTAAAAAGCTGTGCCACCTGGTTGCGGTGCTGCTCCCAGCAGCCCATGCGCCGTGCAGCTTTTTAGAACTGACAGCACTGCGATGGGGCGGCAGGTGGTGGAGGAGCAGGTAAGACTTGCATGCCTCCTTTGAAAGCTACTGCTCCCCACCCCCTGCAGCTACATGAAACACTTCATGCATATCCCTAGAATATTCACCATCTTAGGTGGGGGCTGTTTTACCATTTCAGTCCCGCAGTTTTGCTTATATAAACTGAAAATCCAGTCCAGGTCATTTTCACCAGCTGGGAAGTATAAATACTGAAAAACACAACCATCTTGAATTAATTAGTCATTGATTGAAGTCAAGGAAGGTTAATAAAAGATTGGTACATTATACTGTTTTAAGACATTGTACTTAGCAAACAAGGGTGGGAGGCATAGCTTAGTAATTAATTCTTTGAAGTCCACAGTGTGCTTTACCCCAAATCTGCAATAATGCCTGCTTTGGATTCTCTAGACAGTCTGTGTGTACCTTATTTACGGATATGAAATCAACATACAAAGGACTTCAGTGGCTCCATGTTTTTTCTTCTGAAAGCCAAGAAGAAAGGCAACAAAAACAATCTGCTGACATATGCAGCATATATGTAACTATTTCAGTTAGACTTTCTGTAAGCAGAATTATAGGCCTCCCTCTGTGGGTAGGTACCTTACGGATTAGCAGACCTACTGGCTAGTGATGAGAGGTATGCTCCACCTATCACATCCCTGGTAATGCCCTTGATGTAACATCTCCCTGGAGTGCCACATTGTGGGTAGTAGTAACTGCAGCCATGACAGCACTGAGAGAAATGCTGGTGCTGCTACCTGTCACTGCCTGGTAAGTCCACCAGGACCCACACATGAGCAACCTCCCTGGTGGGGTTACTGGGTGGAGGTGGGGGGCAGCAGTGGTGCTGGAGCTGCCATTTTAATTCTGCCACAATGCCCCCAACATAGCATTGCTCCAGAGCAAGCCTACATCAGGACCATTGTGAGGGCATTAGCAGCAATAGTGATGCTAGGTTTGAATGGACTGCTAGGATTGGGAACAGTATGCAAATGGTGGCAGTGGCAATGCTGATGTCAGCAGTGATGTGACTGCCTGGGATGCTGAGTCCCCACATTTGCTCGTGGATGCTGTGTGCTGACACCAGTCTTGCTCCTAGCCATGTACAGCTTTTATCTTTGTCCATTTATCTCAGTTTTCCTTCCAATCTCAGATACTTTTTTTTTTATTTCTTTCATTCTCATTCTTCTCAGTTGCTCTAAAGTCCAAACCCTCCTTTCCTAAGCTTTCCTGTTTCCCTTGGTCTGCTGCAGTATCAGCTCTGTGTCTCTTGCTTGGCTTTTCTGCCCCCTTCTTTCCTAGACCCTCTCTCTAGCTCAGTCAATGACAGTAGGGATGTGCGAATCGATTCGGGTACAAAACAGTTTATACCCAAATCTAGCTGTTTTGGGTGAATTGTAGACAAAACAAATCACCCATGTGACAGCTGGCCAGATTCAGGTCCAAAACATATCACCCAGATTTCTGACCTGAAATATGTGTAGATTCAGACCTCCATTTTGTGGTGATCTCTCTTGCTGTCTCCATTTTGTGTCAGGAAATCTTTTTGAAAATCCCGCCCTCCCAAGCTTCAGATTGGTGACTTACAGTGTGTAATGATTGGCTGGCAATTCCCCCCTGGTTCCACATTGGCTCATTTCCATTCAAATCTTATGTTGCCAGGGGTGGCTAACCCCACATTGGCTAGGGGTAGGGTCAAAGAAGGGACAAGGGTGGGGGGAGTTCAAAGGAGGGATTTTCAAATGTACTTAACGAGGCAGCCAGCCACCATTCTGCCTTTCTGCCTTGTGGGAGAAGAGAAAGAGAGCCAAAGGAGCGTTGCTTTGCCTTGCTTTGCCTTGCTTTGCCTTGTTTTGCCTTGCTTGCCTGCTGCCTGGAATGGATTATCTACTTTTTGTTCCTGCTTTCCTGATTGAGGAAAAGAGAAGATATTATTTTCCCCACCCTCTTCCTGCTGCTGAAAGAATCATTGCCTGCACCTGCTGTCTGTGCGAATTGATTTGGGTACATAACAATTTGTACCCAAATCTACCTGTTTCAGGAGATTTGTAGACAAACCAAATTGCCCCTGTGCTAGCTGGCCAGATTCAGACCCAAAACAAATCAAAAGTGATTTGATTTGGGAACAAATCAAATCGAAAAAATCAATTCGTGCACATCCCTAAATGGCAGCCAGAGGCCCTTAGGATCAATAGCAGCTCAGCCAGTAGCAACCAGACACCTTCCTTCTGGTACATTATTGCAGTTCAGCCAATCACTATCGGATGCTTCACCAGCTGCAACTACTACCACCATAAACACGTAGGCAGTTTACTAGCACTGAGCCTACCTGGAGTAGATATGTTAAATGTTAAATGGCATGACCAGAGCTAGAACATGGGAATGTGGCTAAAGAACTATGAGTGAATACAGGAAGGTTGATTGCTTAGACCCATTTGCATGTATTCATATTGAAATGGATCAGCCTGGATGAAATAGCAAGGCCTAACACTTATCAGAACCATATGTATCAGTAATTACAGTTCTGCCAAAAATAGGTATTTTCCCCACTATAACGCATATATGTTCCAGTAATTACAACACTAATAGAATAGAGTCTCTCTCTCTCCCCCCCCCCCCACACACACGTACACACAGAGCCAGCAAGGGTGAGAAGCACAGCACATAAATAGCCCAGAATTAGCCAAACCACCATAGTGTATGCCATTGTCTATAAAGCTTGAGTGTGTGCTGGGACAGATGCACATTGGGATTCATGACCCTGAAGAAGCAAAACCATAGTAGATGCCTCAAGGCTACAAGATTAGATGACTCTGGGACAGCTGTTTCCTGGTCCCCCCACCCGCCCTCAGATCATCCAGATCCTGATCTCTAAAAAAATTTAAATGGAAATCTTGCATTGTTACCTTGAGCTTTCTTCAAAGGCTTGAAAGTCCACTTTTGAAATGCTTAATTTGAATCATAAACATGTGCACCAAACAGACTTATAACCACCTCAGACTTTATGTCTTAGTCATAGGCATTTGTATCCAAGTTATTCTTTGAAGTGTTCCTTAAGTCTATGGAATACTCTAGAATTTGTAACATTTACAGTTGGTAAACCATAATCCTTTAAACCTTTCAATTTAGAATGCAATGGCTGAATGATTTCTAATGATTTCTAAAAAAAAAAAAATTATTTTGCAAAAGAATGTGAATTACACATTAGGCAGTATCTTCCCTAGGGCTTTGTTCTGTCTGGGCATTAAAAAAAACACAACTACTCCAATAGCAACTAGCTAACATACTGTACACTATTGTTCCTGGTCAACATCCAGACTAACAAAGCACTGGTGGAGTAATAGTATGCTGGTGATAAGGGGTAGGGGTGATATTCATCAATCTTCCCTTCCTCCTAAAACTGATTGTGACTCCTGAAAATATGTCCCTGAGGGCTGCACAACCCTCAGCAACATATTTTGAGAGTCACAACTGACTTCAGAGGAAAGGGGAGAACAATAAGAATTGCCTCCGCACCAGCATATTATTGGCACCAGCATATTGTCAGAACACCAGTACTTTGTTAGTCTGGATGCTGGCCTCTGTATTTACTGGCAGAATTTGAAATTAAGCCACAATTACATACAAACGTTTGGTATAGCCAAGAATGGACACTATCTTGCCCTGCAAATATTTCTGTCTTTTGGGTGTTTGACAGGGAAGCTTGATAAAAAGGATCTTAAAAGAGCCAGTTTTATTATTAAAACTAGGCCAAGGATGGGGGTGGGTTGCCAGGTGTATGGCAATCTCTAGGGGGCCAGAACTCCACAGATACCTCTGAAGCCAATCTTCATAGCTCCATTGCAGACTGCTCAGGAATTCAATTCAGTTACTGTGAGAAATAAATTTGGTTCCTAGGCCCTAGCCATAGGCCTTGTTCATTAGATTTCCAACTGCAACCTAAAATCAGAGTGAGCTCTGGGATCACCTTGTTCAGCTAAGGTACCCCATGGCTAGCCAACAATCCCTGTAGCCCCTGAGAATGTTCCTTTAAATTGTCCAACCAAACCTAAATCTGAAAGATGGATTTATTTACACAAATTGTGATTTTGTAAAGCTATATTAAAAATGCCGCCAAAGCAATATTATATCTATACATATTGTCAAACAAACCCAAGTATTCTTTTTTTAAAAAAAAAACAAACAAACTAGCTATTCCTTTTGGATATGGTGTCCTCTGATAGCTCCAGTAATGCAAAGAGTAAAGAAGTGAAATAACTTTCAGAAGGAAATCAAATGGTTATGAATTCAAATGCAGCTTCTAAGGAGCAAGTATTTTAGTGAACACATGCAAACTTAACATTGTTTTGTTTAATTTGAATAGTCTTGTTTAATTTGAATAAATGGCATACTCATTGGCACAGAAGGCAGTTGGGTAAATTCCAGTCAAATATTTCTGAAAATCTTACTTTGTTTTAGTAATTGGGCTGATTTGCATGATTGGGTGATGTTAGTTATGCCATCAAAAGTCAAGAGGTGGAGGCATGAGCGCTCCTGTGCAAGTCTGTAAAATGATCATGTACCAGCTTCAGTATCACCCTGTAGGGGAAGAATGGCAGTTCAGTCTCCAAATAGCAGAAGCAAAACCAGTTGGGTGAGAAAGCAGCAAAGCAAGAGGTCTTGAGACAGTTCTTTTAAATTGAAGAACTACAAGGATTTATTTAAATAAAAGGTTGCAAACCAGTCAGAAAAACCCTGCAGCTTATTTCAGCTATAGCTCATGGCTGAAGAGAGAGACCAAAACAAACAGCCATCTCTGGAGAGATAAAATGGAGACTAACACTGGAAGAATAAAGAAGGGGGGAGTCTGGCACTTTTATCCATGACCCTAACCACCCCCAGTGTTCACTATGAGACATTGCAGCTGAGAGCTGGTGCTGCCAGGAACCTAGCTCCAACACAACCTGCCAGACATTCAACCACAGTCAGTACCATAGATTGGATCTTAGATCGCTGATCATGGTTGAACGTCTGGTGGGGTGTGGCACCAAGCCAATATTGGAGCCAGCACACAATCACTTTACCAGCTTTCACAGAAGCACATGCATCTCCACCTCCTGACTTTTGATGGCATAATGAACGTTACCTAGATGTGAGAATGAGCCCATAATTGCTATACAAAGCAATGGACAATTATTCTAATAAAATGAACTCAGTTCCTTCATGGGATGGGGTGGGATGGACGGGATGGGACATTTCAACAGTCTTCTTTCTCAGCTGCAGTTCTGTGCACATGTTGCAAAGTTCACTAGTGGAGACTTCCAACTTTCCTAAGTTCATACTGAGGCCATCATACTAACTGAATCTTATTTACAACTATGCCTGTTAAACTCAGTAACAATCATTTCATAGAGAAAAGCCATGTATGAAGCTAATATTCTTGGGAATGTTTGTTACCAAGGTAACAAATAAAATTCTGGCTATCAGGGAGTACTTTGCTTTCAATGAAGAACGGAATCCTTTTCAATTACTGGGCAGGACAGAAAAGTAGTAAACAAGGTTATAAATCTCTGTAATTCATATCATGGTAATAGTACATTAAGCAGGCAACTGGTATCCCTTCTACACACTGAAAGAAAACTACTACAACTTACTTCTTTACAATTATGTGAGGATTATTAGCACACCAGGAGGAGGAAATAGATTTCTCAGCACAACTAGCACTCTACCTTAACTAATTGCATATATCCTAGATTGGCCGATCTACGCAAATCTCATATTGTGCCTAAAACTGACATAAAAATTATTATAATTGGCCAAAGAAAATTCATTTTTAAAATTATAAAAGTCTCAAAGGATTATTTTGATTATATGGAGTTTTATTCATTTTCCATATTAGTAATATTATTAGAGTCAAAAGGAAGAACACTCATCACATTTAATTGAAATTGTTTGTCCAACTAATCTTCAGTTTACAAACTAACATATGTGTGCAGAAGCACATGTGCAGTGCAGTTCTCTTATTTCTTAAATATATATATTTATATGCTGTCTTTAGCTACCTTACAGTCTGCAAAGCAGAGTAAAAAAATTCATACAGTATATTTATTTATTTATTTATTTATTTATTTATTTATTTATTTATTTATTTATTTATTTAAAAGAATTGGTATTCAAGCCTACTGATTTAGAGGAAATTGGGCTGCTCACTGCCTGAATAGGTGGTGCAGCCCATTTGCCCCAGCCCCCTGACAAGAAGCACAAGGCCTGGGGGGGTGAAGCCTATTGGCTTACAGGCCTGTGCGGAGGTGGGGCTTCAGCCACGCTGCTGGAATCAGCATCCAATTTCCACAGTTTGCTCTTTGCAGGCAGCAGGAGCAGATGTGAGGGTCAGAGCTGTTTTAATGGCAGCAGCGGTCGGGCAATTGGCTTGAGAACTTTCTCCTGGGTTGTGGTGGTGATTACAGGTGAGGTCTCTTCCCTATGATCTTGGTGGTGATGAGGGAGAAGCGGGTGGATCCCAGGATCGGTGATATTGGTGGACAGTTTCTTCTGCTCCTCCTGGTTTGGAGAGCAAGGGAAGTGACTGTTGCAGGCTCTTGCCTGGGTCTGCAGGAGGGCAGAGCAGGCCAAACATGCTATAGGTCTTGCATGGGGGGGGGGAGGTTCTATCGACTACTTGGCAGCTGTTTATCTGGAGGACAAGAGGAGTCTTCCCTGGGCCATTTGAGCTTTTGCTGGGCTGTTAGTCTGGTTTCCCTTTGGGGTTGCCAAGGGAATATTGGAAGGTCATGGGTCTCAAAAAGGCCAAGAGGAAGACAAGTGGGAAGCCAATTAGGCCCCCTAGGAGGCCTGCTCCTCCACCAGATTCATCATCTGCTGAGGATAATGATTTGGACACCATTAAGGCCCTCATTGCTCATTTTGAGAGGTGAAAAGGAGGTGCACTCCCTCGAATGTGACAGACAAAGGTGGGCCTTCTGGGGATCTGGCTGGGCCCAAGAAGCTCATCAGGGGTGCAATAAAGGCTAAGTTAATGCAGACTTTATCCAGCAGACTGGCTGCACTAGAAGCAGAAAAGCCTAAGCCAGAACTAGCACCTGTGGACGTGACAGAAGACAAGGATGGAGCTGTCCCCTAAGCCAGGCACACCAACAGGAGAAGGTTGCAGGATGGACAATGCTGGGCCGGATGAGTCCCCACAGGGTTTTGGGCCATGGAGTATGCCCCCTTACAGCACCCCATACAGCCCATATGGATGGCAGGCAGACTTTTATGGACCTGTTACTCCATATGGTGCATGCATTCAAGTTTGGCAAAGGGTGAGTCCAGCGAGAGTGCCAGGGGCGCCTCCGGCCTTTCCTTCCGCAACAGTGGGGGCGGTGCAGCCCTAGGAGCCTTACCCACCAGGTGACACATCTCTTCCATTAGAAGACCATCTCTTGCCAGCAGGAAAGGCCAGAGATGACTGGGCAGTTTGAGTTCCTGTGTTCCACCTGTTGGAGCTGCGACTGCCCAGGACTATATAGGCACGCTGCCATTCTTCCTGCTCCCCAGCACTGCCGGTGGAGGAAGAGGAAAGATGTCATCTGGCCTTGGCAGAGTAAGAGGCAGGTGTCCCTGCCTGGCTGCCTCCTCTTCTGCTCCCCCCTTCGTTTGCCATCTGCTCCCCCCAGGACTGTCTGTGGTGGTGAGTCTTTGCAGGACTGGGGCCAGAGGTGACTGGGCAGTTTGGGTTAACGTGTTCCCCCTGTTGGAGCTGCAGCTGCCCAGACTATATAGGCATGCCGCCAGTGGCAGCAGGCCCGCCACCAGTGGGGTCGCCACTGAAGGGGACCCCACCGGTGCCATGAGGACGAGGGCCATGAGGACGAGGGCCAGACTCATTATTATTGTTAGATTAGGGAGGAGCTACTCAACAGTAGAGCTTCTGTTTAGTTGTTTTAGCTGTTTTTAGAACTGGGCTGAATTTGCTGTAATGTGTTTGGGTTCATCTGGAGATGGGGAGAGAGGGGGCGCCTTTGAATGTGGGCAGCTATCCCAGTGGTGGTGGGGAATAGAAGGAGTAACGTTGTCAGGTCAGCAGGCCATTCCAGGGGAAGGGTGGTCAGAAATTAATTGCTGTCCCCCCTTCTGGCTGTCCTGCCAGCTCTCTGACCTCGGGGAGCACTGCCAACAACCCACATAGCCTTAACCTGCGTCTCTGCAATGCCAGGTTGGTCCAAAACAAATCTGAACTCATCCATGATTTGATTATGGATGAAGGGGCCGACCTGGTGTGTATTACTGAGACTTGGTTGGGGGAGGCTAGTGGTCCAGTTTGGGCCCAGCTTCTCCCTCCAAGATATTCTGTAGAGGAGCAGGTGAGGGGACGTGGGCAGGGAGGTGGAGTGGCTGTGGTCTATAAGGATAACATCTCCCTTACCAGGGTCCCTGTTAGGGTGTTGGACCATATTGAATGTGTGTACTTGAGTCTGGGGACCAGGGATAGACTGGGACTTCGGTTGGTGTACCGATCGCCCCGCTGCCCAACAGAATCCCTTACTGAGCTCACAGACTTGGTTGCGGAACTCACGTTGTAGTCTCACAGACTTTTGGTGCTGGGGGGCTTCAATGTTCGTTTCAGGACCAATTTGTCTGGGGCAGCTCAGGAATTCATAGCGGCCATGACAACTATGGGCCTATCCCAAGCGGTCTCTGGATCGACACATAGTGCAGGTCACATGCTTGATTTGGTCTTTTACTCTGATCAGGGTGGTGTTCCGTAGTTGGGGACTCCTGTGATTTCCCCATTGTCAATGACGGACCACCATCTGGTCAAGGTTGGACTTGCGACCACTTCCCACCTCCCCAGGGGTGAAGGGCCTCAGAATGGTCCGCCCAAAGAGGTTATTGGATCCGGTAGGATTCCAAGAAGCCTTGGAGGGATTTAATGTTGGCTTTGCCAGTGATCCTGTTGATACCCTGGTTGAGAATTGGAACAACTTGCTCACCAGGGCAGTAGACACAATTGCTCCTAAGCGTCACCCCCAACCTGCTTCAAAACTGGCCCCAGGGTATACGGAAGATCTACGGGGGCAGAAGCGGCAAGGTAGGCGACTGGAATGCAAGTGGAGAAAGACTCAACACAAATCCAACAGATTACGACATAGAGCACATTTAAAGATCTATGCTCAGGCAATACGTGTGGCAAAGAAGGGGTTCTTTTCTGCCTATATTGCCTCTGTGAGTTCACGCCCAGCAGAGTTGTTCAGGGTAGTGAGAGGACTAGTATCTGCCCCACCTCCCTTGAACCAGAATTTGGAGTCATCAATTACCGGCTGCAATGTGTTTAAAGAATTTTTCGCAGAAAAAATCTCTCGGATTCAGGCCGACTTACTGTAGATGGAGACTCCACAATTAATCTGATGTCTGAACTGGAGGTGTACGACAACTCCTCTTATGTGATTCGACTGGATCGGATACAGTTTGTGACTCCTGAGGATGTGGACAAGCTGCGTGGAGCGGTGAGGCCTACCACTTGTTCTCTTGACCCTTGTCCAACATGGCTTGTTCTATCTAGCAGGGAGGCTGTTGTAGGCGGCCTGGTGGAAGTCATAAATGCCTCTATGAGGGAGGGCAGGATGCCTCCTTGTCTCAAGGAGGCAATCATTAGACCTCTTTTAAAGAAGCCTGCATTATATCCCTCAGAGTTGAGCAATTATAGTCCTGTTTCCAACCTCCCATGGCTGTGCAAAGTAATTGAGAGGGTGGTGGCCTCTCAGCTCCCGGCGGTCTTGGAGAAAACTGATTATCTAGACCCATTTCAAACTGGTTTTCGGGTAGGGTATGGGTTGGAGACTGCCTTGGTCGGCCTGATAGATCTCCAATTGGGAATTGACAGAGGAAGTGTGACTCTGTTGGTCCTTTTGAATCTCTCAGCGGCTTTCGATACTATTGACCATAGTATCCTTCTGGAACGTCTGAGGGTGTTGGGGGTGGGAGGCACTGTTTTACAGTGGTTCTGCTCCTACCTCTTGGACAGATTCCAGATGGTGTTAATTGGAGATTGTTGCTCTTCGAGATCTGAGCTTAAGTATGGCGTCCCTCAAGGCTCTGTACTTTCTCCAATGCTTTTTAACATCTACATGAAACTGCTGGGAGAGATCAACAGGGGATTTGGAGCTGGGTGTTACCAGTATGCTGATGACATCCAGATCTACTTCTCCATGTTAACTTCTTCAGGAGATGGCATATCCTCCCGAAATGCCTGCCTGGAAGCAGTAATGGGCTGGATGAGGGAGAATAAACTGAAGCTGAATCCAGAAAAGACAGAGATACTTATTGTGCGGGGTCAGAACTCCAGAGACGATTTTGATCTACCTGTTCTAGATGGGGCCACACTTCCACAAAAGGAACAGGTTTTCAGTGTGGGAGTACTTCTGGATTCACACCTCTCTCTGGTTTCTCAGGTTGAGGCGGTGGCCAGGGGTGCTTTCTATCAGCTTTGGCTGATACGCCAGTTGTGCCCGTTTCTTGAGATCAATGACCTCAAAACAGTGGTACATTTGTTGGTAACCTCCAGTCTTGACTTCTGTAATGCGCTCTACGTGGGGCTGCCTTTGTAAGTAGTCCGAAAACTTCAATTGGTTCAGAATGCGGCAGCCAGGCTGGCCTCTGGGTCATCTCGGAGAGACCACATTACACCTCTGTTGATAGTGTTACACTGGCTACCTATAGGTTTCCCGGCAAAATACAAAGTGCTAGTTATAACTTATAAAGCCCTTAACAGCTTAGGCCCTGGGTATTTGAGAGAACGTCTTCTTCATTATCTGCCCCACCATCCATTGCGGTCTTCTGTGGAGGTCTGTCTCCAGTTGCCGCCAGTTCGTCTGGTGGCCACACGGAGACAGGCCTTCTCAGTTGCTGCCCCAGGACTATGGAATGCGCTCGCTATTGAGATACGATCCTCCCCATCTCTGACCATTTTTTTTTAAAAAAAAATTTAAACCCCATCTTTTTACTCAGGCTTGTTCAGCTTCTGGATAATTTATAGGTTTTAATTCTGTGACTGATTTTTAAATTGTTAGTTTTTAATTGCTTTTATGTGTTTTTATGTGTGTTCTTAGCTGTTTTGTCATTGTGAACTGCCCAGAGACACGAGTTTGGGGTGGTATACAAGTGTAATAAATAGATAGATAGATAGATAGATAGATAGATAGATAGATAGATAGATAATTGGTGGAGCAAATTCATAGCTGTTTTTCAATTCCTATTTAGATAACCCAAGCCAGTGGTTTTGCTCCAGATGGGTAGCAAAAGAGAGAACCCAGATGGGGAGCAAAAGAGAGAGCAGTCCAAACATAAGCCGGTTGAGCACACCTGGACTAACTGGCTGTCAACCTTCACTGTATACATGGGTGAGGTGCTGCTGGTTCAGCCTTCCAAGGGCCCAGCCCTAGTAAAATACCTGGACATAATTCATAGGGGCTACTTGGATTTCATGGGAAATGCCTGGGAGCTTTATAATCGCTCTTTTCACTTAAGAATCTCCCTGAATCCTCAATTTCATGGGACAAGCAGCATCAAGAGCTCTGGCTGCTGATCATGACACCATTCAGACCCATACATGGGGAACATTCTGACATTGGACATATTATTTCCAAAATACCCGCGGCATCTGCCTCCACTCAGGCAGCTGTGCATGGTGTTCAAAGCCCCCTACTATGCTGAGAATTTAATAGCAGCGGAAAATGCTCATGCTTGCCCTGTAAATTCAGGCATGACTGCAGGTTTTGTGGAGAAAAGCATTCAAGCACCTACTGCCAATGGGCCAAGGGGAGACTTTGGGGACCAGCTGGCAGACAACAGGAAGGGAGCAGGTACACAGCAAGGCAATGATACTGGCAAAGGGTCCCAGCCCAATTAGACTTCCCATGCTGGCCTGCAATTTGGAGAATTGCGCTTTACAGGATGATGCAGGTGATTTGTTGGCAAGTTTTAGTTATGAGTTTAGAATTCCTTGTACCCTTCCTAGGGCGCATTGCTTAACCCTAAATTTGAAGTCTGTCCTAGTCATGGAAGGTGTAGTCTTGAGAAAAATCCAAAAGGAGGTGGCACTTGGGAAGGTGCTTGGTCTGTTTGACTCATTGCCCTTGCCTACCCTGTGGATCTCCCCCTTGGGGTATTCACCAGAAGGCCCTGGGGGAATGCAGACTATTACATCATTTGTCCTCCCCCCAAGGGTGTTCGGTGAACGATGGGATCCCAGCTGAGCTTTGCTCAGTCAGGTACAGTTCAAATGGTGTGCTCATGCAGACATGGAGCTATGCTGGCTAAGTAAGATATTGAGTCTGCTTTTTGCCTACTCCAAGTGCAGCTAGACAATTTCAACATCCTCGGCTTTCCCTTTCAAGGACGATACTACATTGATTGAACCTTGCCTATGGGCTGCTCGGTTTCTTGCACTGCTTTCATGACATTCAGCTCCATGTTGGAATGGATGGTTTGATGCAGGGCAGGGCTCTGAATGACGGCTCATTTCCTAGATGACTTCCTTTTTGCTGGGAGTGCTGGGACTGGCCAATGCATGAACCTCCTGGAGTCTTTTATGGGATTATGTTCTGAGCTGGAGGTCCCCTTGGCACAGGACAAGACTGAAGACCCTGTCTCTATTCTGACATCCCTGGGCGTTTAACTTGACACACATATGCGGTGCTTGTGTCTTTCTGCGAAAAAACTGGCCATGCTGAAAGCCTTGTTAGCTGAGTGCCTTCCAGCCCATAAGGTCATGTTTTTCCAGCTCCAGAAGCTTGTAGGACACCTAAATTTCATGTCTAGGGAGTTGCCCCCAACCTGGCCTTTTTGAGGCACTTTTGTGATGCAACTATAGGTGTTCAGGAGCCCCATCACCACATCAGGATTATGGCCTCCATGCGGGCCAATATGGAACTGTGGGCCTCCTTTGTGGGATCTTTCAATGGGGTGTCTTTTTGGCAGAGCTTGCAGTTCAGTGGCACACACTAGGAGCCTTGTCTTCAGTTACTGGTTATTCTTCTCCTTGCAGGACCAGCGCAGCCAGCTGATCAGGCTTCGGTCCTCATCCTGGGTCATTTGTTTGTGTTCTGGGCCCACAAGACTGCATGTGGGACTCAGCCCAGGATGCAACTAGGACTTGGGAAGAAGGCATCGATCTTCTGGATCGGTCGGTGGGGTATGGTACATGCCCAATTTTTGCCCATGCTGCAGGAATTCCTGGTGGCTAATCTGCCACCAGACATTTCGGTGGTTCACATGGGGGAAAATGACTTAGTTATGCAGTCAGAGCTTTCCGTCACCCACAGAGCTTGGGCAGACCTGGTGCCGGTGCAAGAATGGATCCCTGGGCTGATAGTTATTTGGTCCAACATGTTACAGCATAGAGTTTGGAGGGGGGCCAGGCACCCATTTAAGATCAAGGGCCCACCATAAGATTAATGCCCGTATGTCCTGTTTTGTCCAGACCTTTGGAGGTTGGGCTCTGGAGCACTCTGACACCATATTTTCTGCTTCCGCATTTTCTGTTTAGAGGTGATGGGTTCCACCTTTCGTCCTGGGGTACAGGTGTTTTTCTATAGGATCTTAAAAAGGGATTGGCTGCTGTGTTGCATAGGTGATGGGCAATGCGAGATGTTAAGCTAGGCTAACCCCCACTGTGACAGGTACAGTGTGATGGAGGATAACATCTGAAATTGGTGAGCACCTTCAGGTAAGTGTTTGGCTAGAGATTGGACAGATCAGCTCACTAGATGCTGTGCACTCAGAGAGCTCTGGCCTGGCCTGATCTACTCTGTCATGCTAAGCTCCCTGGACATGCTGTGTGGCTACCGGGGTGGGTGTTGATGCTATGGCAGAGGCCATACCTTAGGTCAGGTAAGATAGGCAGCTCCTGCTTTAGAGCATTGGGGCTGTCTGGAGCCAAGGTGTGTCACCTGTACACTTTAGGAAAGGCATGCCCTTGGTGTGCATGCCTTTAGCTTCCACACTGTAGGGCTAGAGAGTCAATCCAATTTTTATTTAACATTATGTTTTGAATTTATAAATAAATTGTGGCCCCTATTTCACCATACAAATGTGTCTCGTGTCTTTTTGGGGTGTGGGGGCAAGAAAACAGAACAACTAAACAGTAAACAACAACAAAAAAGATACAATCAGTATCCTAGAAATCAAACTTTTAGAAGCAAGATAATTACAGAGCTAATAAAACAGTTGCCATTGTACCTGCATTGAATATAATGTGTGAGCTAGTACAGATGATACTGTCCCAGCACATGGGATTAGGGAATGGGTTGCACCAGAGTATACCTATCGTAATGTTGGTGGAGGACGTCTTTATTAACTTGCCTTTATTGCATGAGGGAAAATGTCCATCTGAACTGCCCTTCCCAACATGCTCCATACTCTTCTTTAAACAGGTATTTGAAGCAAGTGTAAAGGGGGACAGCTCCCCTCCCACATGATAAAGGGATGCACCAAGGAGGCATCAGGACATGCTTCATTGATACCATGACAAGCACTCTCTTGGTGTGACCTCTTCTTTAAATGTGTGTGCGAGGATAACATTGTCCGTACCAAATACTAAAATGACTCTTTTCCCTGTTGCCTCACCTATGGAGATGAGGACATCCAGAGAAAGATGTCTGGTCTGGTGCTGATCTTGAAGACCAGGCAAGTTAATATGGGTGAAGGTCTGAGTCTGGAAACTTGTTTCTGACTGGGGAGATATGGTCAAATTGCCATCGCCCGTCAGGAATCTGGTTGCTGTGTTCTGAAATAGCTGAAGGTTCCAAACAGTGTTCAAAGGCAGACACATGGACAATAAATACATTACAGCAATCCAGCTTAGAGGTTACCATAGCACAGATAATGGTCTGTCCACCTACCTGAAAGTATGTCCACCTATCTGAAACATTTAACCACTTCCCTAAAACACTGAACCACTAATTAACAGCTCCTCCGTTTTTTCTGGGTTGAGCTTAAGCTTATTAGTCATTACCCAGAAGCACCACAGCACTTTAAAATCCCATTGATTGAATTTCTAGTATATGTCATGCACCCAACTTGATACAGCAGCATCCATACAAGATTAGCCCCTGTGTAGTTGCACACAGATTCAGGACCTAGTTGTCACCTCAGCTGCTGTTTAAGCCAGGAGATATAACATATGCAGGTCAAGGTGTGTAGTTTGAGTAAGGGGCTGTAGCTCAGTGGCAGAGCATCTGCTCAGCATGCAAAAGGTCCAGGGTTCAATCCCCAGCACCTCCAGGTAGGGCTGATAAAAATTCCTGCCTGAAGCTCCAGACTGCTGCTACCAGTCAAAGTAGACAATACTGAGCTAAATGGTCTAACTCAGTTAATGACCGCTTCCTATGTTTAAAACGATAGAGATGTTTAACGGCGATTTCTAAAATCAATACTATTATGTGCACCATATCTGTATGACAAAAGCATTCTGACCAACTTGGGAGCATTTCTATCACAGCCCTACAGTGCTGTGTATTGCACCCATTATGGAAGATGTTCATCATTTAGGACATGTTAATGAGCAGATACATTGAAAAAGCAAGAAAGGAAACTATTTAAAGAGCCTGGTCTTAACAGAGATACCATACAGTACCTCTGTAATAAATGTAACAAGATATGTGTTTATTCATAGCCAAACAAATAAGAAAAATTTGTGTTTTTGGAGCAGGCACATTTTAATATAGCACATATATAATCTCTGCTTTTTGAACTCCCTTTCTGTTGCCAGTAATCAAAACTCCCAGATAAACCACAGTATTTCACAGAAATTGTTTTTGTAGTATTTTCGACTACTTTTTCCATGCTTTCTCCCCCCCCCCCTTTTTTTCAAACTGGCTACCCAATTTGTTTTCCATGAAATTACTCTCTAGACTCTTCAAATATATTTCTTTCAGAGCTGTTCTCTTGGAGCAGTAATTTAGTTCTGAAAGCAGCATTCATCTGATTTTCCCCCCACTGCAATCATTGTTCCAGATGAGCGTATTCCCAAGGACAAATTTAAAAGCACTAATGCAGCTTTACCTGTTTGAAGTGGTCTCCTCTGTTGTCAACACTCGCTGAGCATGAAGGCCCAGGCTCTAGTGTTTTTCAGTAAGTACCACCAAGTTTTTATTCAGTTCTCATAAGAGCACTGCACTTGTGCCTCCCAATGGTATCGTGCAAGAGAGGAGAGAGAGAGAGAGAGAGAGAGAGAGAGAGAGAGAGAATTAAATTATTCCAGTTTGAGATCACAAAATAGCAATGCACTCATTTGCCATGCGTTGTCTTTCTCTATGCATAATTCGAACCAGGAATATCATCTTCTGGCCAAGTGCCATGATGATTTCAGCAAAGTCACAGCTTACTTCACGCATTCCCCTAAATGCTGCCATTGAAAACATTCTCAAAGAAAAGGTAAAAATGAAACATTCCAAGAATTGGAATTGACCTAATTTCCACACATTTTCCTAACTTTCATGGAAATTCAAGAGTTGGGGCCAAACTACATCTGATGTTCAGAGTGTTATTAGCCCTGACTGACTTATTTTTTCTATTTAGCCCCAGATTTGGCCCCATGGATCTTGACCGTGGCAGGCAATAAGGTTAGAAATTCCACAACATTGTCTGGAATGGAGGGTATCTAAATGTTATTATTTAAAGAAAATCTATAATGATTAATAACACTTTAAATATCACATACAGTTTGGCCTTTACAAAAAGAAGAGAAAAAGAAAAACTGTGATGAATGCTTTGTGAGTGAATAGAAGCTATCCAAATGTCATTTCTTAGATTTTGAGTTATTCATTCATACAAAAACTATGTTTCTAGAATCAATAATGGGAATAATGGAATCCCTTAGTTGAACTGAATACATTTGGGACACATACTGAATGATAAATTTCAGTTTAATTTTGGAATAGCCATTTGATGGGGTCAGTGGGGAATCTTTGTCCCCAGATTTATCTTCCATCTGAACACTAGTCTATAGCTGGAGAAAAATTCTCACTCAGAGGACACAGATAGGTCCAGCAGTGCTGTGTAGGTTTGGGCTTATATGAACAAAAGTTATCAGATAATTGTTGAAGAAAGATCATGAGGCGGGTCTCACGATTGGTGAGACCCACCGCTTGAGGGTTTGCAGGGAGAGCGGGCTGAGCCCGCTCTCCCCACAGACAAGCAGGGAAGCAGCCCTGGGCAGCTGCAGCGGCCACCCACACAACTGCCGGCTCCGTTACAGAGCCAGTGATGGCTGCGGGATGGCCCTCGGAAGCTCCAGCATGCCCTGCGTGAGTGCACAGGGCATATTGGAGAGACCCCTGAGCTAGGAGGCCACTTTTTAGTCCACCGGTCGGGTGTCTACTCATGAGTTGCTGTGGTGCAGAGCCGTACCACAGCAACACACGAGCACAAAGATGGGGTTAGCGGAGCGCTTGCTCCACTAACCTCGGCTAATGGCAGGGGCAATTAAGAGGGTTACCCGCTTGTAAACCACTGGGCTCACCTGGTGAGCCCGGTGCTTTACACGACCCGCAAAAATCAGGCTAGGCTGTCCTAGCCTGATTTTTGCTGGTCATGAGAATAGCCTCCTTCTCTCAAAGGAGTTTTGAGATTATCTGGGGTTTATAATTCTTGACATTTCTTGTTAATTCCTTTGTCTTTCACCCTGGTAAGTTCCATATTGGCTGAAGCAGATGAATACATCTTGCTGAAATGATTCCTTGTGACTATCTGTAGGTTAGTTTGCAGATTCATATTATTATTAAACATATTTCTACATTGCTTCTCAACAACAAAATTCATAGAATGGTTTACATAGCAAAAGAAATGAGAAGATGGTGCCCTGTCATCAAAAGGCTCATAATCTAAAAAGAAACCCATGAGGGAGATACCCATACCAGTCACTGGGAGGGACGCTACGCTGCATAAGCACCTGCCCACATTCTATAAAATATGTGGCTGGGCACATCCCCTTCACCTCCTTCTTTGGCCAGATGTGTTACTGCCCCAGGAGCAGAGCAGATGAATCAATGGATGGATGGATGAGTATTTCATTATGCTGTCTTATGTTACGTTGTTGCATTGTTATGAATTGGACATCTTTGGGTGTAAGACAGTCTGCTCTTGAAGCACTCACCTGCTCACCATTGGTAACCTGACATTTTTGTCAAGTGAGGGTGGCATCAGCTGGGTTTCTTGCTTTTAAAAAATGTTTTGGCCATGCCTCTTTGAACAGTGAGCATAAACATGCACACTGCTCTTCTGGGCTCCTTGGAGGAAGAGCGGGATATAAATTGTTTTTTTTTTAAGCAAGAAGCCCTGGCAACAGTATCAAAGCACATGAGTACAAAATTTATGGGCTGGTAAATTTGGGGTTAATTACAAGACTGGCATAGGAGATTCTTCATCCTTGTGCAGCAACAGTATGAAAGACTTTGGGGTACTTGTTCAGGATCTAGGATTCTCTGAGTTTCTATATAATAGAACAGTTTTTTCTAAAAAATTATCCCAAGTTATCCATGCTCAGATGACAGTCTCTTGAACAACAACAAAAAGAGATAAATGACTTACCATTTAAGCATCTGGTATTAACTCAGTTTTTAAAAACCCAAAACTTTATTGTACAAGCAAATCACAATCAAACAGCAGTCCTTTGTTTGCACATCACCAGGACAGGATAAGCATCAGCATCACCAAGTCGTCTTCTTCTTAATTAATTAAATACAATTCAAGCTGATGATGTTTCATGCTTTGGAAACATTCCTTGTGTTTCCGTCCTCTGTATGATAGCTTAGATGGTGATATTCCACTAACCAAATTAATAGTGATTTTTAAAAAGCAATTTATTGAGTTAAAATTCTCAGCTTCCTTTAATCATCAAGTGCAGGTTTACTGTTTCTGACAAGAAGAGATTTTTCAGGCCATCTCCAATTATTTCATCTATTCAAAGCAGAACCTTCTAGAAACATATTGAACAAGGAAGTGGGGACCTAGACCCTTAAACCACCAGCATCCTATTTTAAGCAACATACAGTATCTAAAATCCCATACTGTAGAACTAGAGGTTGGAACAGTGCTGATCAGCTTCTTCTGCTTGCAGTTGCTAACTTAAAAATGACTTTTCCTACTTAATGTCTGATATCTAGATTACTGAAACGGGAATAGAAGATGAGTCGTGTGCCTGCTGCAGAAACTCTAATATAACTGCACATGGGCCAGCCCACAGTGGGGAGGGTAAATTTTGGGGATCTTAACTTCCCTTCAAAGCACCCTGGCCTGGTAGAAATATGTTCCTGAGTGTCACACAGCCCTTGGGAACATAATTTCATGTGGAACAGAATGCTGCCGGTCAAAAGAGTGATCAAATTGCTATTACCTATAAAGCCCTTAATGGCTTGGTTCCAGGGTATTTAAGAGCGTGCCTTCTCTGTCTTAGACTCCGCTGCTTACTGAGATTATGTGAGGAGGTTTGCTTGCAGCTGCCACCGGTTCATTTGGTAGTGACTCAGGACCCGACCTCCTTTGTGGCTGCCCCAGGGCTTTGGAGTGTGCTCCCTGTCAATAAGAGCTTTTCCATCTCTGGTTGCCTAGAAAAATTGCTTAAGACACACCTGTTTTCTCAAGCCTTTTGTTAGATCTGTTTTTAATATCATATCAATTGTGTTTTGTTTTATTGTTTTAAATTGCTGTACACGACCTGGGGATGTATGTGTTAGATGGTTTTATATATATGATGAATGAATGAATGAATGGTCATCTATTACTTCTTCCCCTGGAAGCACTCTGCACCCCCTAAAATATGTATCTAAGGGCTGCACAAACCTCAGGAACATATTTCTGACAGGCACAGGGTGCTTTGAAGGAAGGTAGGATCCCTGAATTTTGCCCTCCCCAATGCACATCAGTGCTGCCTTCATCAGGAAGGCTGCCTCTGTGGGCATGCAGCTTTCAATTCCACACCCACTTCAGTAGTCTGGAAGTGGGTGTGGAATTATTCCACACAAACATATAAGATAAGGAGGCAGAATCTCAAAAGGTTCAAAGTGGAGTAGAGCAATCTGTACATTATTTTAAATTACAGATGATTTGCTTAGATGTTCTCCTTTGATTCAGGAAAAGTTGAGTGTCCTTCTGTTGTGAAATGGACCATATCAGGGATGTAGTTACTGGTGTTCATACAATTCCTGTGAACATGGGCTTCCAGGAGCTCCTGGGGTCTCACCATCTGTTGGGGGCCCCACCATTGACCACGTCTGCTGTTACAAACTGGCTACCCGCCTATCCTCCATGGCTTCACTATTTTTTACCGCTTCCACTGCCCAACTACTCTCCCTGGCCTCTGCAGGCCCAGAACATTTTCCTGCTGCCACAAAGCTACAGACCAGCAGGCCCTCCTAAACACCAAACCTCAGCTGTGACACACTATAATGATGTCAATACCTGGCATCTGGTGGTGACATCATTAAATCGCATCAGACAGTGAGAGCAGTGTTGTCCCACTGGAAGCCATGCAAGCAGCCCGTCTGCAGTGGCAGCAGTGAAAAATGGTGGGGCCGTGAAGGCCAGGCAGGTGGGCAGCTGGTCTACAAGAGCAGCGGTGACAGCAACAAGTGAGCTGAGCTCAGTGGAGGCCTGCTTGGGCAGGGCTGTTGTAGTGGGGCCCCAAAAACCTGTACTTGGACTGCCACCAGCTTTGCTATGCCACTTAACCATAAGGTTTATGTGTTGATGTTAACTTATTTTTATTTATTTATTTAAATTATTTCTATACCACCCAAAACTTGCATCTCTTTAAAATAATTTAAAACATCAAATCAATTAACAATTAAAATCATTGAAAACATTGAAAACCCAATATTAAAAATATTAACATTATAAATCTAGTTAAAAGCCTGGGTGAATAAATAAGTCTTCAGTATAGACATATTTTTTAAAAGTTGCCAGAGATGGGGAGGCTCTTATTTCAATAGGGAGTGCATTCCAAAGTCCAGGGGCAGCAAAGGAGAAGGCCCGTCCCTGAGTAGCCACCAAACGCATTGGCAGCAACCGCCAACTTTGACATAAACTTTGACATAAACTTTGACATAAGTTTATACAACTTATGTCAAAGTTGTATAAAAAAGAAGAGGAGTTTGAATTCTCAGACCGGACTGGTAGAGTGGGATGGAACGTTGGATGGAAGGGAGGGTGACATTTGGAGGTGAGAGTTAGAGAAAGGGAGGTGCAGTAGAATTGATCAGGGGCAGCTGGTAAGAAGCTGATGATTATATACTGACTAAGTGAGAGAAGAGAGAGGATTTCACTGAAGAAGTATATCCATAAATTGAGAAAGGTTAGGAGAGAGTGAGATTAGATAGGGAAAATAGCAGCAGACTAATGCTGCAAGGATCCTAGTGCACTGCACTGCTATAAGTAGTGTAGCAAACACAAGGATGTTGCACTAAGTGGTTCTACCAAGCTGGGAACTTGCTGTTCGGACTAGTGCAACCTGTGGCACACCTCATGCTATGAATCCTCTTCCTTGGCCCTTATATGTTGCCAGGAATGATGAAAGGCTCTCTGCTATCCTTGTTGCACATGTGCAATGCTTGCACAAGTGGAACCAGACAGCAAGAGATTGGGGAGCTTTAAGCATCTGTGTGTGACTCTCCTGTGTGTGTGCCCTTTTGTTTGTTGCACTAGGGCAGTCTTAGTCTGGATGTCAGTTAGATCTGGATATCTGGTTAGATCTAGTTGTTTTTTTCGGTTTAATTTCATAAGAAGACTGAATACAATGGCTTATTAGATTTTCGTAAAGTAAATACTGAGATCTATGCAATTGTCGAACAATGTTATTGGGTTAGCGTTATTCACAACAAATAATTTACATCATTAACATCATAGTAAAACCTGGTTATTTGTTTAAAATGGAAGCATTCCCATTAGTGACACAGGGAGGGCATAGGTGGTCCCGTGTTCTCACGGCCTCTCATGCCGGTGACACACTCCCTACCCTGTTGCGCATCCCCTCTCTTGGTGGTGGCAGCAGTGAAGGCAGCTCCCCCCACCCAGGGATGGTGTGCTCCATGTGGTGATCCAGGTGCCACTGGGGATCAGCAGGAGCGCACCACTGAATGGGCAGTATATGTGGGACGAAGGAGAACCGTGCTGCTGGAGCCTTCCACTCCCCTGCCACTTCCCTTAGGGTGCAATCTCTCTCTCTCTCTCTCTCTCTCTCTCTCTCTCTCTCTCTCTCTCTCTCTCTCTCTCTCTCTCTCTCACACACACACACACACACACACACACACACACACACACAGCCTCCCAGTACAACATACATACTCAACATAGCAGCCTCAGGAGAGGTTGGCCAGCCTGGCCAGCCGTTGAGCGGAGGTGAACAAGGCAGCCCCAGAGAAGAGCTATGTGATCACAGAGGCAGGACTGCATGGGTTCTTCAGACTTGAGCACCCTCTTATAGCTCTGCCCCCTAATATATTACTGTACTGCATGTAAAGCCAACCACACTGCCAAAATGGTGATCTTGTAGCAAGGGGTCGAAAGTTACAAGGAGAGATGTGAGGGGGAAAGAAGCATAGTAGACTTTGGCGCTTTCCAGTTTTGCTGCTCAACAGCAGCAAAATGCTTCTGTTCAAGCAAATCACATTCAAAATGTAAACAACAGGGGGTGGAGTCTCGCAGAAACTAAAAACCCTTAAAAAAAATAGCAACTTTTTTACACCGGATACACGATGACATAGCACTATATTGTAGTGATTAAATTCGAAGTGAGGCATTGTGAATGTGAACGGTACCCAGCTCTCAAAGTAGGGACTGTGGTGTCACAACACAGGAAGTGTGGAAGCACACTTCCGAGATCCGCCGTGACCCCGTTGCAGGGTGTAATCTGGAAAGCACCTAGTTGAGGCTTCATGTAAACCTTTTTTCCTGAGAAAGTCAGGATGGTGGCAGTGAGGAGTTATTTGGGCAAGCTCAACAGTCCTTAAAGGAAAATTCCTAGTAATAGGGAAGATAGGACCGCACATTATCTGAGGACTGCTGTCCTCCTTATCTAACTGAAGAACAGATGGGTATGGGGAAAGTGCATGTTTATAGATTCCTCCTCGACCACTTCTTTCAAGTTTAGATCCCAGAGGGGTACTCCAAATTTCTTTTAAAATCTGTTTTTGTTGCTTAATTCTGTGTTAGAAACTGCTGTGACAATATTTCATTGAAAGACAGGATCAGAGTGTTTTAAATAAAATATCAATGGAGTATTCACTTTTGTTCCTATCTTGTGCATATATTTAGCAACATAGTTGATGGCTTAAACAACATTTCAGATTTGGGATGGAAATGTTTAAGCCATTAATTATGTAGCTAAAAGGCTAGTAGTTAATGATAGAATTAATGGTACTTCATTTCTCTTCAATCACATCAACATAGCTGAACTGGATAGGTGGGTGTCAATATAGCCCAGTTCAGACATTATGCTGTATGAGTGTACAAATGTCTGTAAACACATGCATGTGTTGTGTGAATAAAAGGAACACAGGTACGGTCAAACATGAACCTGGATATAGGCCCTTCAAACGTTTGGTACAGATAGGAAGGGTACTTCTGTACCTGCATTCAACATAACATGCGAATGAATGTACCTGTGTACACTGTACACTCATTGTACAAGTGTGGAACATAATACAGCTCTTCTCACAATGCGTGAGAAAAGTTGGCAGGCCGTCTGCAGGGAAGGAAGGTTTAACGTACCTTCCCCGAAGACAATCAGCTTGAAGTCCCTGGACAGGCAGATCGCCTGCCCAGACGAGCAGCGACTGCCGCTTCAGCTCCTGTGGTGGGAATGCTGGGATTCACTGCCATGCTTTGCCAGTACCCTCGAGTACCCACGAGCTCGAGCATGCAGTCCATTACTGGAATCCCCCCTACCGCCCCCAAGTGTGCCAGCTGCGGCTGCAAGCAGCTGCAGCTGACACACAATTAAAAAAACAAGGTTCAGGGAGCACTCACTCCCTTAACTAACTGGGTGGCTCAATAGGCAGTTTTGCAATCCCAGTGGTTCGCACGAGTGTGCAAAACTGGGCTGGGCTCCTTTCGCTCGGTTTCGCACGCTTGTGTGAATAGCCTAAAAGTGAAGAAAACGTCGCAAGAATAATTAGACCCATTTGACACATCTCCATTTCTGTTTAGGGATAGTGGCTGACATCTGAACAATGAAATGCTCACAGAAGGAGTGCAAAGCTGTTGCACTAACTACTTGTGATCAGTCTGGAGTTTCTGTTTCAGAATAGTGTTGCACCACCATGAACATACTTGCACAACATGCAAAAACTTGTGCAACTGTGGGCATACCTCATTTATTTCCATGGGAGCTTTTGTGCAAGGGCGCTGTAGAGCAATAATTTGGTTTTGTTTGGGACCGCCTGCGCCCAAGGCTTTCTGCCCACTCGACAAGGTCATCAGAGGAGTCTCTGCTGCACGTGCCAATAATGAGGGAAGCTCATGCACACAGGACAGGGGACAGAGCCTTCTCAGCTATTGCCCCCAGGCTCCCCTGGTGGGCATCTGCTCCTCATTCTCCCTCACAGTATTTAGAAAGCAAGTGAAATCTGGGTCTTTCACCCAGGCTTTAATATGACTGTTGCTGCTGCTCTGTATTTTACGATCTCAAGTATGTTTTTTAAACTTTTAATTAGTTTTGTATTTTTATATCCCAAGTTAATATTTTATTGTGTAATTGTATTATTGTTTTATATGGTTTTAAATGTTTTGTAAACCACCTTGAGATTGTTTTAATGAAAGGCAGTATAAAAATCTAACTATCAATCTATCCATCTATCCATCCATCCATACATGCTTACATACATAAAATAGTGCTCTTGTGCTGTTTCTGATTTTGAGGCTATTCCCACAATCAGGCAAAATCGGGCTAGGGGAGGCTTGTGCAGGGCATGATGGAGCTTCCAGGGAGCACGTGGCCCCCAATCCCCCAGCCCCCACCGGCTCTGTAACAGAGCCGGCAGTTGTGTGGGTGGCCTGGAGCAGACTGACTGCTCGTCTGCGGGGAGAGCAGGCTTAGCCAGCATTCCCCGCAAAACCCATCCAGGCTCTTCTCACTGATTGTGAGATGAGCCTCCTAATCACAAGTAAATCATCCTCTTGCACTAGTGCAACAGTGCTTGTTCCACAAGCGATTCCTTGCGCTGAATGTCGGCCAGTGATTATATGAACCATAGCATGTTATTTCTTATTTGAAGAGGTAGGTGATATTTATACTTCACAGCTATCACGCATTCTGCGATGGTGAACAAGAGGCTGTGTGTGAAACACACTGTGAGGCGCTTTACACAAATAGTGTGAAGTGCCGAAAGGAGGTCTACAGGGAGAGCGGGTTTTCCCGACCCTCCCCACAGATGATCTCTCTCAAATTGCCCACCCAGCTGAGCAGCAGCTCTCCTGTGGGTCACCTGCGGCTTGCCTGGCAGCTCCAGTCGTGCCCCGTGCATGGTGCCCCACCCCCCGGAGCCCCAATAATGCACCGTGCAAGTGTGCGGTGCATTACTAGGAGCCCCCTCACCCTCGAGTGTGCCCACTGCTGCTGCAAGCAGCCGTGGCAGACACACAATCAGTTAGCCCAGTTTGTGGGGACACTCACACTCAAAACCTGGGTTAAGCAGTGGGCTACTTTAGAGGGCTCGCTGCCATGCTGCCGCTGGGAGCAGCACAGCTCCCAGCAGTTCTCACATGCAGCAAAAACTGGGCTAAGCTTCCCGAGCCGTTTTTGCTGCTTGTGAGAATAGCTTCTGGGAATCCTTGACTGTGGATTCCCTCTAGCACTCTATGTGAGGCTACGTTTGTACATAGTCTGGAAATTGCAGTTGATACAGAATGTGGCAGCCAGGTTCATCTCTGGGTCATCTCCGAGAGACCATATTACTCCTGTGTTGAAAGAGCTACACTGGCTGCTGATAAGTTTCTGGGCAAAATACAAGGTACTGGTAATTACCTATAAAGCCTTAAACAGCTTAGGCCATGGGTTTTTAAGAGAACATCTTCTTCTTCATGAATCCCATCACCCACTGAGATCTTCTGGAGAGGTACATCTACAGTTGCCACCAGCTCGTCTGGTGGATACTCAGGGATGGGCCTTCTCCATTGCTGCACCTGGGCTTTGGAATGTGCTCTCTGTTGAGATAAGAGCCTTTCCATCTCTGTCAACCTTTTAAAAGGCACAGTAGACATATTTGTTCACCCAGGCCTTTAATTAGATTTATAGTTTTAATACTTTTAATGTTGGGTTTTAAATGATTTTAATGTTAATGATTTTAATTGTAAACCACCCAGAGACACTTTTGTTTTGAGCGGCATAGAAATATTTCAAATAAATAAACAAGTAAATAAATAAATAAATAAATAAATATAATGCTTTCTATGCACAGGTTTCTTCTGTTCAGTCTGGAACTCTAGGCAATCAGGGTTCCAAGATGCATGGAGAAGCCCTAAGCATGTAGTCCTAAGCATGAGTGTAGAATTCCTTCTCAATAATGGTGAGACATGGGGCATAGCCAGTGAACATGTCTGTGCTGGTGAGCCTGCCTCACATTTTTGGAACACATGGGGGGAGAAATAAATGGCACTCTTGAGTTAGTAGGTCATGACTATTCTGAATTGAAAATCCATACTTATAAACCTGGAAGTATATTGACATCTCAGTGGTAGAGCATCTGCTTTGCATGCAGAAGGCCCCAGGTTCAAACCCTGCCATTTCCAGGTAAAGGTGAAGGGTGCTGTCAAGTCAATTTCAACTCCTGGCACCCACAGAGCCCTGTGGCTTTCTTTTGGTAGAATACAGAAAGGTTTACCATTGCCTCCTCCTTAGTATGAGATGCTGCCTTTCAGTATCTTCCTATATTGCTGCTGTCCCGATATAGTACCAGTGGGGATTTGAACCGGCAATCTTCTGCATTTCCCCACTGTGCCATTATCTCCAGGTAGAGAGAGGAAAGACTCCTGCCTGAAACCGCCTGGAAGAGCTGCTGCCTGTCAGTGTAGACAATACTGAACTAGATGGACAAACGGTCTGATAAGGCAGCTTCCTATGTTCCTAATGGAAAAATGGAGGAGGAATCCTTTTTGAATATCAGCATCCTAGCATGGCAGTAGGGCCTCTCATTTCTATGCAGTCCTTTTGCACCTGACTTGAGCTAAAGGTATAACATGAGGAAATCCCTTGACTGTACGTGTACTATTAGTACTTTATTCTAACAAGGAGAGCAATGTACTTGCTATGCTCAAATCTGTGAGCCTCACTGTTGCACTGAGCCAGGTAAAATGTTATTCCAATAGGAGCTTGATATTTCTGCTCAGTGGGTTTCTATTCCCTATTGCAAGGCAGCTTGCTAATTTCCTGGCTACCTTTGTCTGACATCTATAATCCAACATCACAGACAAAACAAAGGGAAAGCCTCCCCCCCCCCGCCCATAGCTTGAACAAAAAAGAGAAGAAACATGTAGCAGTAGCAGCAGATACTTCAGTTCCATGATCATGGAAGACTATCCAACACTGGATCCTTCTTTTGTTTATCCTTTTGTGCTTGGCTAAATGAGCAAAGCTATTAAATATAGATGCATATAACTGCCTACATGAGGTGTCCTCAAACTTCTTCCTAGGTCGTTTCCACACTAAGAGCACTATTTTGCAATACAAAAATTTAAAAATGGCATAATTAATACCCTTCCTCATGGCAACAGGAACTGACATTAAGCGTTGCTCTTCAAGGGCTAATTGACAGCTATTTCTCAGTGGCGCAGTGGGGAAATGCTTGACTAACAAGCAGAGGGTTGCCAGTTTTGGTGCCCTCTCCTTCCCCCAAAAGCACTCTGTGCCACCTGATATGTCCCTGAGGGATGCATGACCCCCAGGGACATATTTTAAGGTGGCACGGAGCATTTCTAGGGGATGGGGAGGTCACTGAAATTACTACACACACATACATACCCCTCATGATTACTGATGGTGTGTTAGTAAACACCTTCAGCAGCACCAGCACTTCTCACCCAGTACCCACGCATTGTAGGACCATTGGTAAAGGCCCTTGATCTTCTGGCTGGAGGCATTTTAATTGTAATTGCTGTGCTATATTAATTTTATTTATTTGATTTTTAGGCTTCTACTTTTTATCTTGTCATAGTTCATGAGATTTTAAATGATGACAGCCACCTTAGGAAGATGATCTATCTTAAAATGTTAGAATATAAATGTTAAAACCCTGCTAACTTGGCTAAGAGGCACCTTTTAATGTGGCATTTCTCTTTATTTAGCAGGGGGAGAATAACTGGCCCTACCCACCCCCAGCACAGTACCTCCAGTGACTGTTGCTGGTGTCTATCTTATGTTTCTTTTTAGATTGTGAGCCCTTTGGGGACAGGGATCCATTTTATTTATTTACTAGTCATTAAGCCCGTTTCATTAATGGGCACTAGAAGAGTTCTGTCGCCGCTGCAGCCGCCAGCTCGCCTCTGCCGCTGCTGCCGCCACCACCTCGCCTTCCCCACCGTGGTCGCAGGCTCGCCGCCGTGGCCGCCAGCTCGCCTCCGCCACCGGCGGCTCGCCTCTGTGGCCCAGCCAGGCCCGCCGACTCGCCTCCGCGGCCTGGCCCGGCCAGGCCCACCTTAGGGATGTGCACGGTCCGGAGAAGTCCGGACCAGCACCGAAGGGGGGCCTTGTTTTTAGGGCGGGGAGGGCTTGCTTAGCCCTCCCGCCTCCTTGCCCCCGCCAGCACCCGTATTGTACTGTATAGGGGCGCTGAAAACCAGCCGCCCCCCCCGCCGCGGCCGCGGCAGCGAAATAACCCCTAAAACCAGCCAGCCCTCCCTCCCTCCCAGCTACCTGCCCGCCCGCCCACCCACCCACTCACCCAGTCGCTCACCCCGGTGAGTCACCCGGTCGCTGGATAAAAAGCGAGAGGAGCTCCGGCACAGAGCTCCTCTCGCTTGGAAGGCCTCCAGCAGAATGGTGGCTTGCGCGCGCGCGCATGCGCGCACCACAAACCACGCCGTTCTCCGGAGGCCCGGTCTACCCGCCGGGAAAGGGCCGGGTAGACCGGGCCTCCGATCGCTGGGTAGACCGGGCCTCCGATCGCCGGAGGCCCGGTCTACCCAGCGATCGGAGGCCCGGTCTACCCGGCCCTTTCCCGGCGGGTAGACCGGGCCTCCGATCGCTGGGTAGACCGGGCCTCCGGCGATCGGAGGCCCGGTCTACCCAGCGATCGGAGGCCCGGTCTACCCGGCCCTTTCCCGGCGGGTAGACCGGGCCTCCGATCGCTGGGTAGACCGGGCCTCCGGCGATCGGAGGCCCGGTCTACCCAGCGATTGGAGGCCCGGTCTACCCGGCCCTTTCCCGGCGGGTAGACCGGGCCTCCGGAGAACGGCGTGGTTTGTGGCGCGCGCATGCGCGCGCGCGCAAGCCACCATTCTGCTGGAGGCCTTCCAAGCGAGAGGAGCTCTGTGCCGGAGCTCCTCTCGCTTTTTATCCAGCGACCGGGTGACTCACCGGGGTGAGCGACTGGGTGAGTGGGTGGGCGGGCGGGCGGGCAGGTAGCTGGGAGGGAGGGAGGGCTGGCTGGTTTTAGGGGTTATTTCGCCGCCGCCGCCGCCGCGGGGGGGGAGCGGCTGGTTTCCAGCGCCCCTATACAGTACAATACGGGCGCTGGCGGGGGCAAGGAGGCAGGAGGGCTAAGCAAGCCCTCCCCGCCCTTAAAGACATACCCCCCACCCGGACCCGAACCAGGCAGGGCCGGACCGGTCCGGCAGTTCGGCCATTCTTTGGAATGGCTGCCGGACCGGTTCGGACACACCACTAGCCCGCCTGGCTCCCCGGCCATGGCCGCCGCCACTGCTGCTGTTCTCCCGGGTGTGCCGCCAGGACCAATCAGGCGCCCCCTGGAGCCCACGCATGCGCAGAACACCCACCAGAGACACGGACGCAGGAGACACGGACGTAGGTACCTTAGGGTTTTTATTATATAGGATTATTCCTCTGTGTAAAGCACCCTGAGCCATTTTTGGAAGGGTGGTATAGAAATCAATCAATCAATCAATCAATCAAAACAAAGCTATCATTCAGTGGCTGGTGTGTACAGGACAGATGGGGAGCACTTGCTTCTGGACTGGAGTAATAACCTTTCTTCTTTTCCCCCAGAGAGTGCTCCACTCTCTTTTCCCCCAGAGAGTGCTTCAAGCTCCACTGAATGCATGGGGACTTAGTTTTGTATCAGTCTCACAGCATAGGGGCCTGCTTTGGAGAGCATCAGGCTATTTCCTTTATTTAAACTTGGGTATGCCGAAAAGGAGAAAAAACAGCTGGTCTTGATCAGAGTGAGCCAAAGAGCCTTCACACTTACATCAGTGAAGCAAAAGGCCCCAGAGCACTGAGTGTTGGCTTAAAATATCCCCACATTTTTGCAAAATTACTTGCAGCTCTATCAAGTTACGTGTAATTTTTCACTACGAATGAGATCCAAAACACATACGGCTCTTGTATGTTTAATGGAAGGGGGAAGGGAAATAATTCTGTTTCCATTAGCGAACACAGGGAAAAGATGAAAATGAGCAGAGACACACAACGTATCCTTCCTAGACTGTAATCACTCTCCCTTGTGAAGAAGTGATACTGATACCCTATAAAAAAGGAGGTCAGTTTGAAAATCTCAAATGGAAAGGAAATGTTTTTTTTATTATTACTATTCGCCCTCACAGCAATGGAAATTTATGGTGCATACTTGGACAAGCAGTTTCCATTTTTTTAACTGCTCTGGTGGGTAAACATAAGAAATTGATTCCATCCCATTTATTATGCTTGAATCCTCTGGATACAGACCCAAATGATAGACTGTGGGCGGTGGGGGGAGGGTAGTTTAGTGGGCAAAAGGCTGAAGGGAAAATAAAGTTAACTCACCCACAGAATTGGAGCCAGTCCAAAACTTCAGCCATAGCCCACGAGGAATAGCAGATGGTTAAGGATTTCTAAAGCTATTGTTGGTAAAGCTACAGCTCTAAATCTTGACCAAAGCAAAGGAGTTCACTTATGTAAAAGCTGCCTAGTCACGATTGGAGAAGCTGCCTTCTTCGACATTGTATACATGGAGTGAGTTCTCTTAATGCTGTCCTGACACTCTGAAAGCTTAGGGAATCTTGAAGACTATGAATGCCGGAGGGAAAACGCTGCAAATATTTTTAAAAACCCACAGAAAACACACACTTTTGAGGAAGATGATGCCAACGATTTATTATTATTTTGCATAGTTGGATAAGGATAAGGTTGGAAAAGCTGTAAAGGAACTGTTCAGTATTGATTGAATGATTAAGTGCCGTCAAGTCAGCGTAGACTCTTAGCAACCACATAGATAGAGTCTCTCCAGGATGATCTGTCTTCAACTTGCCCTTTAAGGTCTCTCAGTGGTGCATTCATTATTGTCGTAATAAAGTCCGTCCACCTTGCTGCTGGTCATCCTCTTCTCTTTCTTTCCCAGCATTAAGGACTTCTCAAGGGAGCTGGGTTTTCGCATAATGTGTCTGAATTATGATAGTTTGAGCCTGGTCATTTGTGCCTCGAGTGAAAATTCTGGATTGATTTGTTCTATGATCCATCTATTTGTTTTCCTGGCTGTCCATAGTATCCTCAAAAGTCTTCTCCAGCACCAAAGTTCAAAAGCGTAAATGCTTTTTCTATCTTGCTTCTTTAAAGTCCAGCTTTCGAATCCATAGAGTGTCATGGGAAAAACCATTGTCCAAACTATTCTAATCTTTGTAGGTATAGACATGTCATGGTATCCAAATATCCTTTCCAAGGCCTTCATTGCAACCCTACCAAGTGCTAGTCTGCAGCGTATTTCTTGACTGCTGTTAGTGGTCCTTTACTGTTGGTGGTCGGTCCTAAAAGGCAGAAGATATCCACCACTTCAATGTCTTCATTATCAGTTCTGAGGCTGGTTGCTGTACCCGTTGTCATTAGTTTAGTCAGTTTTCTTTACATTCAGTCATAGTCCCCTTTTTTCACTGTGGTCCTTGACTTTCAATACTAGAGCTTGATCATCCACATTCTCAGCTATCAGAATGGTGTCATCAGTGTAACACAGGTTATTGATGTTTCTTTCTCCAAATTTAAAACCATGCTTGTCTTCTTCCAATCCAGCTTCTCTCAGTGTATGTTCAGCATATAAACTGAATAAATAAGAAGAAAGTATAAAGCCTTGTCTTATTTCTTTGCTGATCTAGAACTAGTCTGTTTCACCATGTTCCGTCGACTACTACTATTACGACATTTTATATCTCACTTCTTGACCAAGACAGGTCTATTGTTTGTGTACTTGGCAGAACAGGGAACTAGAGCACCTTACTTCTAAAGCCAGCATCATATATCAGACTGTACAATGTCTTTACAGCGTATATGGTGTGGAAGTTAAGATGGGCACCTTAACCCTGAAATTCCATGCTTTTAAGAAAATGTAAAGCTTCTTAACTCTCATCTTAAACTGAAGGTTTTTGGATTACTGAATTTCCAGGATTTTTAAAAAGTAAATTCTCATTAGGCACTGTGGCAATAGAAGTGTAACATTTCACTTATCCATGCTGGCTAAGTGGAACATTCATATTCATAGGTAGTGCATCTACCTATGTATCTACATCAGGATCTCTGAGTTCTTCATCAGAGGTATACGCCTTCACAAGCCTTCATCACCCCACTCCCACTGCCTCATTTAGCTTTGCAATGTTCCCCATTACCTCACTGCAACTTCATGCTTACTCATAAGCCCATTTTTCCTATCTTCAGTTCCTTTTCCTTTTCCTCATGACCTCAGTGCCTTTCTTTGTAAGCTGATGGATCACTCTGCCACTAACACGGGTCCAGTGCTGGATGGAAATACACTTGCTAGATTTCTTTCCCAGTGGCCCTCTCTGCCTTCCCACTCATACCTATGGGCTCTGATTCCCACAGAAGAGTCCCTCCCAGCACCCAAAATGGGATGAACTGTGCAGAGACAGCCATGGTGGGAGCAGCCATCACACTAAGCATCGAAGAGATGCTGTAGATTTGTTGAGATTGGAGCACCCAATGAATGGCCCTAGTAGCTAACACTTGTTTTCTAGAATTTAAGGTTTGCTGTTTTTGCTGCATCTCAGTCTCTTTACCTCAGATCTGCACTAGATTTTAAGGGTGTGTGTGTGTCACCTGGTTAATAACTGTAAAGCTTCAGGAAGATTGTACAGACAGGTTAGATTTTATCAACAACAGAATGTCCAGGGCTTATAATGTGAGAATGCTAAAACAACTACTAACGCTAATTATGTTGGCAATACCCTGCCATAAGGAAAGTTCCTTTGGTAGAAGTTTTGTTTCACTATGGAAGCTCTCTTGGCAGTGGCAGGATAATTTTCCCTTTCTACTGAAAAAATAGCTGATTTTGATGAGTACTTTTTATGCAGGGTACTGCAGTGTCTTAAGTGTCACTTGATAGAAGTTACTATCCATGCTTCTCCAGATTAATAGATTACTAGACCTCAATAACTGGGCATAGAACGTATCTTCAAATTTGCAGAATACCACTCCCTCTTTAGCTTTTAAATTTTCTGACAAACCATAGTTATTACAGAATATTTTAATTATGTATTGGGCACAATTGGCAACTCAGGCCAACAGAGCAAGCAGCATCCAAACTTACCTGGTTCTTCTTCTTCTTCTTCTTCTTTTTTTAAATCACTGTTAGTTAAAAACAACAACTGTTTTAGACACATCTGACTTTGGCTCTTTTTATTCTTTCAATAAAATTGTGGCATATATTAATGAAACACATTGCTGTTTGACCACATCCACATGTAATGTGAAACCGCAGCTTGCTGAACTCATGGTTAATTTTTCAAACCTTGAATCACATCACAGAGGTTTGTCCGTCCATGGTCTGGCAAGCTCCGTTTTCAGGGCAGGGGAGACCATCCTTCTTCCTGGCCTGCTGATGCCACATCCCAGCAAGCTCCATAGTGCTCATGCCACCAGACTGTGGACAAGGTGTCATCATGTCTGCAGGGTGGCAGCCATTGGACACGATCTTGAAGGGGTTGTGCAGAGCACGATCATGCCTTTTCAAAATGGTCCGCCCACCCTTGGCAGCGAAAGGGCATTTAAATCCCTTTAAATGTCAGCTCTCCTTCTAACAGCGATTGCACCACTGCCCTTGTTAGAGCGCCCCCCACCCACCCAAAAAAAACCCCTGTCCTGCACAAGCACAATTTCTGGTGATAGGGAATCTTGGGGGCACTATTTTCCTTTTACTCAGGAAAGGGAAGAGAACAGGATGACTTACTAGGAGGTGATATGTATATGAGGGAGGACAAAGGATCCTGGGGTCTGGCCTGCTGTGACCAAGAATCCTCTTGTGAAGGTTCACCCCCAGCAAAGCAGTCCATGGAGGACAAACCACACTTCTGCCCCGATGGCAGCTTGCAGCCAGGGTACTAGAATTTTTATGGGAGGGCAAGTCTACTGGGGAGGACCTTAAACTAGCAAAAACCTTTGGTCTTCTGTTGGACTGCATGCTCATGAGTTGAGCTAAGCCAACAAAAGGGGCCCCACTTGCATGGGCCCTCCGCTCTCTCTGTTTAATGCTAGAACTTTAGCACAGTGACCCCCTCCCCTCCAGAGAAGACTTCCATGTATCATGAAAGGCTTTTCATGTATGCAAAGGATATGATGTTACATTTGTCCAGGCGGGCAGGCGGGGAAACCCCAGGACTGGGGATGGATATTTAGTCTCATTCAAATTTCCCAGGTTCAGACTGGCGTTGCACTGTATGTAGATCTGCCACCACAGGGAATCGCAGGAGAAGGGAGCCCTGATTTCCAGTCATCCCAGGAGAGTGGGATCATTGTTTGGGCAAAACCAAAGATGAATATGTTCAAATAAGCCACTCAGATGGTTCAAATAATTCTAAAGATTGATGGTGCTCGCAAAGGGCATGCTTTGACAGCTTCTTCGTGGAAGACACCAGACAGGAAGAGCTGATGCTGGGATACCCATTCCCACAGCTTGCTTCTATAAAGCAACCTGGCTGGGTGGCATCTGCCATCTGGCCCCCATGGCCTGACACTCTCATGAGAGAGCAGTCCATGGGAGAAAGGGATGTTATCACACATTATTAGTGATTCGACCCAACAGCCCTGTACCCAGAGATGAATCTTCTCATGAGTTGTGAAGGGGTATCCCCGTGGCCTTACACTCTCATGAGTGAGTAGTGTGCTCAGGAACAGCATCCATCCTCATCACAGAGGAGGGATCTCCCCTGTAAGTGTTGGCAATGCTGATCCTGCTGCCTGGCCCTTCTCATGAATAAGCCCATGGACCGCACACATTCCCCCATGGTGCTTCCCCAACATCACTGTATAAAAAATAGACCTTAGCCATTTAAGAATTCCAGGTTGGGGCTGCCTTATAAACCCAACCCCAGTTATCACCACTCTGCTATATATTGCCATCCCAGAACTCTAATGGATTGGCCACCCACATGACTGCTGGCTCCATCACGGAGCTGGCGGGTGCTGTGGGGATGCCCCACAGGATGTCACAGAGCAATTGCGCGGGGCATCCTGGAGAGACCCCCAAGCCTGGGAAGCTGCTTGCAGCCTCCTGGCCGGGGGTCTACTCATGTGTTGCCGTATGCCGCAGCGACACACAAGCAACCAAATGAGGCTAATGGAGCACTCGCTCCATTAACCTCATTTAAGCAGAGGGGGAATTAGGTGGGCTAGCTGCCTTGGGAGCACCGGGCTCGCCTGTGAGCCCGGTGGTTCCCACGATCCCTGGAAAGCAGGCTAAGTTCCCTTAGCCCGCTTTGCAGTGCTTGTGGGAATAGCCTCACTATCTCTTTCTTGTTGTGTTATCTACATAGTAGGAGAAGAGGGGTTATTGGCATTCTTTTCTTCAATAGACTAACAAACTATATATATACAATATACTATGCCCTGTGGCATGCTTGGATAATGTCAGTAAGGATGTGCCCGAACCAGCTAATGCAGCTGCGGGCAGGGTGGAGATCGGTTCCTTTTAAAACCAGATAAGAAAGTCCTTACCTTCTCCTCTGCTGCTCCACTGTTTTTCTAGGCATGGTGCTTGCTGTCCAAATGGCCGTGCACAGCTGTAGCACTGCTCCCAGTTGTTGGGGAAAGGTTGCCAACACTTTGAACCCTCTTTTTAGGAGTTTAAAACAAACTGCTATATCTCAGCCATTTTGCAATGGATATGCACCAAATTTGGAGGAGTGGTCTCTCTTGGAGAGGAGAGGAGAGCTGGTCTTGTGGCCGCAAGCATGACTTGTCCCTATAGCTAAGCAGGGTCTGCCCTGGTTGCATCTGAATGGGAGACTTGATGTGTGAGCAGTGCAAGATATTCCCCTCAGGGGATGAAGCCGCTCTGGGAAGAGCATAAGGTTTCAAGTTCCCTCCCTGGCTTCTCCAAGATAGGGCTGAGAGAGATTCCTGCCTGCAACCTTGGAGAAGCCGCTGCCGGTCTGTGAAGACAACTGAGCTAGATAGACCAATGGTCTGACTCAGTATATGGCAGCTTCCTATGTTCCTATGTTTCCTATGTTGTCTCTTAGTTGATGTGTGCATTGTTTCATGGAGATCAGTTATATACATCTGATTTTATAAGCATTGGGATGTTCAGGGCTTATACGGTAATGGTAGAATGTTGACAACGCTCCTCATCTTAACTATACTGGCACATCTGTGCCAGTAAAATAGTATGCTGAGCTTAGGGGTTATAAGAAGATTAGTCCATTCAATATGGAAGTACTGACAGTCTACATCCATACAAGTAAATACTACAAGTAAATACTACATCTATTTTCCAAGGAAAGGGGTTAGTGAAGCAAGGGTGGCTCCAGAGGGGATAAAAGGGCAACTCCGGGGGGGGGGATGCATCCCCAGCAAAGTAGCTGCCCCTCTACCTGCCCCCTTTTTTG
This sequence comes from Hemicordylus capensis, assembly GCF_027244095.1. Taxonomy (NCBI): domain Eukaryota; kingdom Metazoa; phylum Chordata; class Lepidosauria; order Squamata; family Cordylidae; genus Hemicordylus; species Hemicordylus capensis. Next base: position 99,926,590 of record NC_069658.1, read on the forward strand.
GTTTCAGAAATCTAATATGTGGGCACAGCTTGCCCACCCAGAAAAGTACTTTGCCCCTTCTTTGCCCCTCTAATTCTATTTTTAAAATCTCCAGTGTGAGAGAGTTAAATTGGTATTTCTTCACATTCTTTAAGAAAAATGCTCCGAATTTGGCATCTGTTTTTTGCAAGTGATACAAAATATTTTGCTGCATTACCTGCATTTAAAAACCTGTTAATCTAGTCGAGAAGTTCCTTTATAATTTTCATTTTCAAACACCTCCCACTTTTCTGTTCATGCTGAACGGCCACAGTGGCTAATTCAACAAGAATAAAAATAGATACAAATGAACATAATCATGAAATAAAAGAATCATAATCATAGAAGAATCCATGGTGACAAATAAAAGAATATCACAAAGTGAACAGCAGGAAGATGACACAAAAACAGCCCTAGAAGGCCTTTCGGGACCTGGAATAAGACCTGGAAGCAAATAGCGAGGCAATGTAGATATCATGGGATTGGTGTTCAGTTATCCTGGTAGCAGGCTCCAGTCAGAAGCACTTTTGCAGCTGCATTTTGTACCAACAGTAGATTCCAAACACTTTTCAAAAGCAGCCCCCTGGAAAGTATACTAGAGTAATCTAACCTGGATGTTACCAAGGCATGCATTACTTTGGCCAAGACAGTTCACATCCCCATTAGGAAGTAGTCAGAATGAAAAGTATGGCACAGAAACAGGTAATACACTGCCAATATGCATTTGTGCAGAGATGTGGTAGCTGGATGGAATATTTACAGGTCTTTGGGGGCTTTAAAACTATAAGGGGGAAGGTACAGGAGGATGAGAATAAGTAAGAAAGCCAATCTTCAAAGCAATGATTCACAAGTATTTGAAGCTAGTGCCATCATTTTCTGTGCTGGACTAGGATCTGATGCCTTGTGGCGTTACCTCCCCACTGATACGGCTCATGTGTATTTAACAGCTGTACAACTACAGAAAAAGTCAACAATTGCAGGCTTTTTGGGTTTGGGGAGAAATGATGAAAGACAACTTAATTCATTGAATTTATGTTTGTCATGCAGCTGTTAAATGGGGAGGGGGAAGATGGGGAGGGGAGGGAAGAGATTACTCCAAGGTATGAACAGATGTGGTGGGGGGGGAGTCAAGGGCTCCCTTACAATGACTAACAAACCAATTAATAAGACAAAGATATATTTGAGACATATAAAAATGTATAGATGCAATGTGGACAAACACAAAAGGTAACCTATCTATATATCCAAAAATATACTATGCTCATGCAAAGTCTATAAATCATGAAAAGGACCCTGTGGAGCTGGCTGGACTCAGGATCTGTTTTGTATGTTCTGCCTTTTTCACAGTCTATTAATTCACAAAACACATTTTGCTGTTAACAAGCTGGATCCTGAATCCACTTTTATTGTGTCCTCTATTCCAACAGGATGCTGGCTTTTAAACTCATTTCAGCATTGTTTCCCATGAAATTTGAGTATGTACCAGTGGTCCAAAAATACTATACACAAAATTTTAAAAAACTACTATTCAGTACAGTTCAATAATTACAAACAATACTCCTCGCAGTTCCTAGCAGAATGTGTGACTGCAGTCCTATAATCACATTATTGGAAGTTTGAGCCTCAGCGTACCATAAGATTAAAGCTTCCCATGTGCATGCTTTATTAATATTCAGAATATTAATATTCAGAATCATAATGGTCTTGTTGGGATTTTAGTAATCAGATTATCATAAGAATGAACTGGTAGCTGGTGCTCTACCAATAATATAGAATATTGAGTAATTTAGTTAGGATGTCAGCCCAGGTTTCCAGGGGTGTCCCAAGCTCCTAAGATGAGGCACAAAATGTGGCCTTACCGGACATGTCTGGTGGTGGCCTGCTCCCTCTCTGAACTGCCCCTTGCAAGTGTTGAAAATGGCATGGGTGGGGGGCTGAAAGGAAGAGAAGGTTGCAAGCTGGCTCCTCTTGCTTCTTGCAAGTTTTGCAAGGAATGGGAGGAGAGGAAGGCTTCCCTCTCTTCGCCATGAACTCCTGGCAAGGGTCAGATCGGTCCCAAAGAATTATTTTGATGGCAGCAGTGAGGAGCATCCTGTTACAACCCCAGTGACCTGTCGCCTGAGGCAACCGCCTTACTTTGCCTTATGAAATGACAACCCCTGCATGTTTTTGTATTTTGCATCTCTATTTTCCTTTGCTGGTCAATGACCAAATAAACTTCTATCTATCTATCTATCTATCTATCTATCTATCTATCTATCTCTATTTTCCTAGTGACTCCTAGAAGCTATTCCCATGATCGGTAGAAAGCAGGCTAAGGGAGCCTAGCCTGCTTTCTGCTGATCGTGGGAACCACCAGGCTCGCAGGCAAGCCTGGTGGATCCCAGGCAGCTAGCCCGCCTAATTAACCCACCCCTTAAATGAGGTTAAAGGAGTGAGTGCTCCGTTAACCTCATTTTATTGCTCACGTGCTGCTGTGGTGTGCGGTGACAAACTAGTAGACCCCACCCCCAAAAACGCCCCCCACACTTGTGTGGGGCATCCTCGGACTTCCAGGGGCCGGGGCCCCCCCGATCCTCTCAGCACCCACCGGCTCTGTGACGGAGCCCGTAGTCATGTGGGCAGCTGATCATCTGCGGGGACCACAGACCTCATCGAGGTGCTTCACAGTAATCGTGTGAAGCGCCTCCTAGTATGTTCTACTATTTTTACTGACACTGAGTTCACACTGACCTCTTTGCCCATTCTAATTCTTCAGTCCCACAAAGATTCCAATAAATATACACCAATATGGAATGCATCTGCAACAAAATGTTGCAGTATATCCTTGATGTGAAAAATATGGTGAATGTTGTGAGTTTATTGTGTGACTGTGTGTGTGCATGCATAAATACAATGATCAACAGATTAAAAGTAGGAGTGTGCAAGGACCGGTTCGGAGACCATTCTACTGGCCTCCGAACTGGTCCGGACATGGGGTGGTTTTGGTTCGGGAGGGTTAGGGTGGGGGGTTCCACTAAGGGTGGGGGGGCTTTACTTACCCCTCCCGCCCTTTCCAGCTTTGGCGCCATAATTATCTCAAAAAATCCGGGCGGCAGGATCCCTCGCCGCCCGCTTCTATCCACTACGATGGCTCCGCTGCTCCTCCGTGTGTAAACAATCAGGCGACAGGGTACTTCCCTGCCGCCCCCTTGAAGCCCCCTGCTGCTGCTGCTGAAGCCCCCTTTTGCCCCCTTAAATCTCGCCCGGACCGGCCACGCTTTCTATAAGCGGGCGGGCGACAGCGAGATGTCCTCCCGCCCACCCCCTTCCCTGCCGTCTGCGAAAGTCTTTCAGGAAGGAAGCCTCCTGCGCGCGTGTGCACAGAAGGCTTCCTGAAACACTTCCTCCTTCACTGCCTTGGCCTGCCAGGAAAAGCTTCACCTAGTGGGTTTGTTCCTGCATCATAACCCTTAAGAATAGCACCATGGCCCAGTTTAGATGTACAAGTTAACTGGAGTTAAGCATGGCCAAGGTTTCAGTTCTGAACTCCAAATCACAGCGCAGACATTCACCAATCCGTGGCTAGCCAAATTCCAGTTGAAGGAGAGGGGAGCCACTCCCAGCTGCCCAGCCTCCAAGGCACAGCCCTGCCACCTCTATAACTGGCGATTGCAATAGGCACAAAACTACAGTTATCGCTGAGCCAGCATTTGGGTGCAACGCTTCGGGCGGCAAAACCTCAGTTGGCAGTGAAACTTAGAGGTAACCAAAGGTTCCAATTGGAGTTTGGTGAGGTAAACTGGAGTTAGCGTTTGGCCCATAACCACGGTTTCGTACGTTCAGGTGTACTGCAGTCACAATCTCGGCCAGCTATAGTGTACTTCTCAACTCGGCCAAACTGGAGTTTGTATGTTCTTCACGTAAGCATCCCTCATGGCCAGCCCCGTTCTCTTCATTACCATTGCCCACTTGATCACACTTTCCCTCTGGACTCAATCCCACTGCCATGCAGGAGGAAAGGGAGGGCAGGCAAGCAAGCAAGCAGATGGAAGCTGCTGACACTTCTGCCACAATGCACTTAGAAAAGGCAGATGAGTGGGTAGCATTGAGAGAAGCAGCAGCAACAACAACAGGGCCAGGGAATTCTAGGAGTCAGCAGTGGGTCCAGGGCCATAAGGGGTTTGCTGGCAGCCTAGGGGCAGGCTGTTGCTAATGGCCTGCCCCACCCCCACCGCTTGTGCACATGTGCCAGCCACGGCCCATGCATCAGCATCAAAGGCATGCTGGCACAGGGTGTGTGTCCTGTATTAGGAAGAGGGGATGCATGGCACCTTGCCTACTCTCAGCTGCGGCTTCATTTGCCAGCTGGGTTTATTCTCCCCCTTGCTCAGAGCCAGGGAGATAAAGCACCTAGCATTGGGTGAACAAAGCACTGGCTGGGTGCAGGCGAGGGCCATGCCTCATGCTACCAGCTGGCAAGCGCTTTGTTCATTGTCTCAGTGCAGGGGGGTAGCAAGGGGGTGCCCTGGGAGAGGGGTGTGGTGGTGTCCCCCAAATCCCAATGGTCTAGAGACTTTTGTCCCCCCTCCCCTTGTCCAGTGGTGGCTATGCCACTGCGCTGGCCTCTTGCTGAGTTGTGGGCCTCTTCAAGTGCCCAGCAAGGCTGACCAATAATGGCAGTCCTATTGAAGTACAGAAGTCCTGCCCGAAAAATGTGGCAACCCTAACGGCATCAAGATCTGATTTCTAAGGTACTGTAGCACTCGGAATCCACTGCTTTAAGCCATTGTGTATGACTGGGAGGAACTGTTACATAAAGAAGGAAGAAGCAGCCATTTGCTACTCCACTCAGACAACAACACCTCTCCTTTGGGTCCAGGAGCCACATATGCCTATAAATGACACGGCTCTTTTATTTCCCTTTGCAGTTTCATGGCCCTCTTTTTGCCACGATAGTTCCAGCATTGTGTGTGAAAAGAAATTTAGTTTATCACCACATACAACGGCTGCCAAGACACAGAGCAAGCCAGTAAAAGTCCCTGAGGACTGGTGAAAAATATATTAGTTTGTCTGCATGAATGTATAGCACGCACATGCCTTACTACTTTTCTTGACATTAACCAGATGAGCCCTAAAGTTGATTTCCTTCTGCTGGTAACATTGCAGCTTTAGAATTTTTTCTACCCTGATGTTTGTTTTCTAGAACAAGCAAATATCTTAAAAGGCGAGTTTTGCAATGAGAGGGGGGAAGAGAACTCTGGAATGATTGGATAAAAAATTGTTATCCCTGGTTGCGGGTCGTGCGGGGAAGAGAAACATAATTGTCACTGATTGACACCAGAAGCAAACCTTTGGCCTAGTTGTTTGTCGAGCATATTCATTTCCATCTGGGAAGAGGAGGGGAGAAAAAGCAATTGATTATCCAAGAATATTATGTATATCAACCACAACAGTTCACAGCCACATTTTCCAGTTCTGTTTACATATGGTTAGGAACACTGCACATAACAAAAAGCATTTGCAACTTTCACAGCAGGCACTTTGGTTAATAGCAACTAATCTGTAAAACAGGTGTTAACAAATCGCTTGCTGTGGAACAGAATTTCTGTGGAACATGCTTCCTTTTTTTATTGTATCAGTCCTCCCAAAATGGCATAATAAAACTGAACTTTTACACACAACATGGAGCAGTATACTCATCTCCAACTCATTAGTAGGTCTGATATTTATTGAAGCAATTATAAGTTTGCCTTGCTATGTGATTGTCTAGACAACCTATCTTCCTTCCGTCTGTTCTTCCTGGACATGAAGTCATCCAATTTTTAAAGTCCTGCTTATTTTTTGTGGGGGGGGGGGATTATGTTCTTGGGTGGAGGAGAGACATGCTCTTGTACAGACTAGCTCAAATACCAGAATATTGTTTCTGTATGTTCTCTGGAGCATGCTGACTCTTCCGTGTTGCAAGGACTGTGATTTTAAATTACTTCAGAAGGTCTCCAGCTTTTGCAAGAGATGTACCTCGTAAGTTTTTCTGCAGAGCATAACCTACCTGCTTTGTACAAAAGAATACTGCTCTCTAGTGGAATATGGGTAAAAATTCTATGACCTCACTTCTTACCTTGCATTTCTTGGCTATCTGCAGATGAGCAACTGTTTTATGTGACTCTGGAACAGGATTACCAACTGATCAGGGGAAAAGGCCTGACCAGATGCTGTGCTTTATCACAGATTTAATCTGAAGAAATCAGCAGGTGTGGTTTTTCATGGCATGAAGCAAAACATTATTATCACTTATCAATTGCTGTAGAGCAAACTGCTGTTAAAGGGACAGCTACAGAACCCAGTTGAAAAATTGGCAAACATATTTTAGAATGATATCATATTATGATATATGACTACTAAATTGTAAACTGACTTTAGTCTGGAGCGGTGGGTTTTGGCTTTTTAAAAAAGCCACTTGACATTTTGTTAAAAATGCAGCTCTTCCATAAGATGAAACCAGTAGGTCCTTCTTTATTCTCTGCTCTAAACACAGTATCAAGGAGAAAGAGTCTGGAACTAATAGCAATTTAATTTGCCCAGGAACTCATAATAATTTAACTTGCATAAGGTTAATTTGAGAGTGATTAATAGCAGCATTTATAGAGCTGGAAATTTTTAATAACATTTCACTCAGGAATTTATGGCACTAATACTTCATAGCCAGGGTGTGCTTTGGTGTTTCAGTCACTACTTATTTTGCAGTGGCAAAAAAAAGAAAAGAAAAAAACAAATTGCTTAATAAATTGCTTAGTCAAGCAGCAGATGTGTTGCCAGAACAAATGTGGCATTTTTTGTTTTCCGCCCTCTGGGCTTGCTGCAGATCTTCCACAGATTTGGCTAGACAGGATGTGGATCATAACTCCTTTGAAAGTCTAATTCACAATCACGACCTGTGGTAAGCCTGTTGGCTAGCGAACCTGCTCTCTGGACATGTTTCAAGTGGGCACACATAGCAAGGCCGAAATGAGCATGGATTGGAATTTGTTGCTCAAGGTGCATTCAAAGCAGGCGCTTCCTGCTATGAGCTATTACAGTGCTTAAACCAGGAGTCAGCTGTTCTCAGAAGATTTATTTTCAATACAGTATGCACTTATCCTTAGGCAGTCGGTAGAAACTTGTGTTTTTCTTATTTTATCTTTCTTTTGTGTCCAGAGATTTCTAGTTCTTCTTTTGTTTGGGGGTGGCAAGGATAGTCATACTAGATTAGTGTGGAGGCTTTTTTGGGGGGGATTATTTATTTATTATTTAGTATTTAGCTAAAATCCCATGCAGCGAATTTTAATAGTATGTTGTAAGTAGAATTGCTTGGAAAATTCTTGCTTTAAACAAGCAACCCCCTATCAGTACAGTATATGCAGGGAAGTATAAGATGAACATGGATCCCAGGGGAACATAGGAAGCTGCCATATACTGAGTCAGACCATGGGTCCAACTAGCCCAGTATTGTCTACACAGACTGGCAGCGGCTTCTCCAAGGTTGCAGGCAGGAATCTCTCTCAGCCCTGTCTTGGAGATGCCCAGAGAGGGAACTTGAAACCTTCTGCTCTTCCCAGAGAGGCTCCATCCCCTAAGGGAAAATCTTAGGCCAGAATGTGATGCTCCCACATCAAGTCTCCCATTCATATGCAATCAGGGCAGATCCTGCTGAGCTAAGGGGACAAGTCATGTCTGCTACCAAGTCCAGCTCTCCTCTCCTTGTATTTTCAGTATTCCTGAATGATGGTAATTGGTACAAAACAGGCACATCAATTGTTGATACCCATGGGAGTAGAACCCCAGTCCTGTAGTTGCCATTGCTGCCTCATATCCATTTAAGGTGGCAATGCAACCTTTATGAATTTCCAGGTGTTGTTATTAACTTAGCTTCCTTTCTGCTTGATGTTTAGTCTGACCCCTTAAACTGGCTGGATGGTCAGTGGATTTGGAAATATAGTGATCTGGCAAAACAAAAACAAAAACACCCCAAATTGTATTACGTATACAATTACATAGGCTTTTATTCCTACATGGAAATTATCCCCATATAGGAAAAGTCATTGAGGCTATTCTCATGACTCACAGAAACTGGGCTAAGGGAGCCCAGCCTGGTTTCTGCAGGTCGTGCGCTGCAACAGGAGCCATGTGGCTCCCAGCAGTAAATTCATGTAAGTGCCCCCCCCCAATGAGGTTAGTGGAGCATGCGCACTGCACTGCTACCCCCATTTACTTGATCATGTGTCTCCACACTGCGGCTCCGTTCCATGGTGACTCACAAGGAGACCCCCAACAGGGAGGCAACAACAAGCCTCCCACGTCTGGGGGCTCCCCGGAATGACCTGTGCACTTGTGTGGGGCATTCTGGGACTTATGGAGGCCAGGAGGCCCCTGATCCGCGCCACCCAAACCTGCTCCATGATGGAGCAGGTTATTGTGTGGGCGGCTTATTTGGCCACCCAGGGCTAGCCACCTGATAGTCTGCAGGGAGAGCAGATCAAGCCCGCTCTCCCCGCGAAACCCCTTACAGCACTCCACACTGCTCGTGTGGAGAGCCTCATTGTGTGTGAAATTGCCCTTTGATAATTGCATTAGAATTACTGAGCTGGTGCCTTCCTTCATAGGATATGATAGTCCACTCCTAAGGATCATCAGCTTAAGCTATTTGCAAGTAATGATTTGTGCTGCTGTGGCTCAAGCATGATCCTATTGCTAATGAAGCTACCCAGAAAATCTTGATCCTATCCCTTCTTATTAGCAGTGGCTCTTGTAACTTTGCATGGGCTTCCACAGTTTCTGTGGATAAACATGGCTAAGAGGATGTTGTGTGAGGCCACAGGAAGATACTCTGAACTTTTCTTCCACCCATTAGAACAAAATGTTATTGTGTGCTGCAGCTGAGCCAGAAGGGGAATGTGGAAAACACTGCAACTTCCATGATAGAAATCTAATGAATGAATGATAGGTCAGGAGGTGGGACTGAATGTTGGGGTTACATCACCAATTATGGCATAGTACTGGGAGGATAGTATTCATAGATTCTTCATCATCAGTGTTCCAGAGATGGAACACTGAGCACCATGAATATGATATTATCCTATTCACATGTTTCTGTCATTTGGAATATATGATGGTGGTGTTATGTTTGTCTGGATATTTGGAGGGATATCTAGTTGTCATGCTGTCTCCCACCAGTCTCTTTCCACATTCATCAACCTTTGAAGCTATGAGCAGTCTTACTGGTTCCTTACAATATTATTATTATTGTTTACACAGTCAGACAGGTGTTATTGACTGGTACTTTGTTTTATCCAGACATCAAGTCCTTCCCAAGGACCTGGGATGGCTGAATTTTATTATCAATGTTGTTGCTGTTATTATTATAGAGATCATCGCAGAATATAGGCTGTTCCCAGTAAAGTTGCTTTTTGTAATTGGCTGATGGTGATTTCTGTGGCCCCTATGGTGTTGAGGTGCTCTTCAAGGTGTTTTGGAATTGCACCTAGGGCACCAATTACCACTGGGGTTATTTTGGTCCTCTTCTGCCACAGCCTTTCAATTTCAATTTGTAGATCTTTGTATTTGGTGATTTTTTCTATTTCTTTTTCTTCTATTCTGATATCACCTGGTATTACTATGTCAATTATTTTGATTTGTTTTTCTTTCTCCTCGACTACAGATATATCTGGTGTATTGTGTGGCAGATGTTTGTCCGTTTGTAGTCGGAAGTCCCATAATATTTTTGCATGTTCATTTTCTACAACTTTTTCAATTTTAGGGTCCCACCAATCTTTGGTTACAGGTACAGTAGCTTGTATTTTTTGCAGTTGTTCCAGTGTATCATCCCTGCTACCTTGTCATGCCTTTGTTTGTAGTCAGTGTGTGCGAGCTTTTTACAACAGCTGATTAGGTGGCCCACTGTTTCATCTGCTTCCTTACAAACGCGGCACTTGCTGTTTGTTGTTTTCGACTTTTGCTCTTATTGCATTTGTTCTTAGTGCCTGTTCTTCTGCACCCAATATTAGGCCCTCAGATTCTTTCTTCAAGTTGCCATTTTTAAGCCATTACAGGTCTTGGTGATATCTGATTTTCCACTTATATTATGCAAATATTGACCATGCAGTGGCTTATTTTTCCATTTTTCTGCTTGGTTCTTGACTTGTTCTTTCTTTTAGGCCTGCATTGTTTCATTGGTTTTGAATAGTTTCTCATTATTGACCATTTTAAGAGCATCTTCTTCACTGTCCTTGATATATTCTTCAAGGCCTCTTTTCTCCTCCTCTACTGTTTGATGGACTTGCAGCATTCATCTTCCACCTGAGCTGCGAGGGAAGTATAGCCCATCTACATCACTGCGGGGGTGCAGAGCATGATTGATGGCCATGATTTTCCTGGTCTTACGATCTAGCGTCCCTAGCTCTGCCTGGGTCCAGTCTATTATTCCTGCAGTGTATCTGATAACAGGTATAGCCCAGGTGTTTATGGTGTGTATGGTGTTCCCGCCATTGAGTTTGGACTTGAGGATTTTTCTAACTCTCCTGATGTATTCACTTTCAGTTTTTCTTTTTACTCAGTGTGTGCGATGTTATCAGCCTGGAGAATGCCCAAGTATTTGTAATGTTCTTTCTCTTCCAGGTTCTTGATGATTTCCATGGGGCAGTTCTATTTCTTCTATTTTTGTTATTTTTCCTCTGTTCATTATTAATGCAGCACACTTGTCTAGTCCAAACTCATTTGCTATATCACTACTGAATATACAGACAGTGTTTAGCAGTGATTCAGTTTCTGATTGAAACTTTCCATACAGCTTCAAATCATCCGTGTAGAGCAGATGGTTTATTTTACTTGATGTTTTAGATGTTTGTGAAAGTGGGGTCATGGCGATTACAAACAACAGAGGGGATAGTGAGTCCCCTTGGAAAATACCTCTTCTCATGCTAACCTCTCCAAGTGTCTCGCCATTGATTGCTAACTGTGTACTCCACATGCTCATTGCTTTTTAAAATAAATATCTGAATGTTTTTGCTGACACCATTTGTTGCTATACATTTTAGTATCCATGTATGAGGCAATGAGTCGAAGGCCTTCTTGTAGTCAATCCATGCAACTTGTAATTTCTTGTAATTTTGCAGAGACTATCTAGGTTTAAGTCTCTGTGGTTGTCCCTAACAGGTGTCCTTTAGCTGCCTGAGCAGTTATGAGCAGGCTTTTTGTTTTTTTGTTTTAAGGCAAAGACTAAAAAAAGGCTTACAGAAATTCACCTTAAAAAGGTGATTTTTTTTCACCTTAAAGAACAAGTGATGAATCTTGAGATCTTCCCAGAAAAAGAGAGGGGGAAACTGCTTTAGAATGTTGTCTATAACCAAATTTTTCACAAAACACCAATGTATTGTTAAGAATGAAGGCTGCACGTGACAGCGATCCACCTCAGTAACCACATTTGCTAATATATCTGTGGTAACTGTAACATCTGCTCTTGGAGAAGAAATATTGCTCAGGTGACCTAGAAGGAAGCTCTTATTGCAAATGCAAAGAATTTGTTGTAGATGGCAAAGAAACCAAACAACCCTTCGTAAAATCAAATGGCACAGTTATGTTAGTTTCAAGCTCTTGTGCAGATAAATATTATTTATTTATTTATATTATTATTTATGTGCAGATAAATTATTATTTATTATTTATTTATTTATTAAGTGAGTTATTAAACTTACGTAAGCAAATTTTCTTGCTTGCTTAAAATATGAATGATTTTAATGATTACAAGAATGAAAGAATTTCATTCAACAACAACAAAAAATTACCATCAAAACAACAAAACAAAAAAGATCACCATCTGGAATACCTGAGTGAGTGAGCTGAAGAGTTCTGCAAAAATATTGACACTGCATATAGCAACAATGGATTGCAAGAATACAGTCATAGTTTACTACATGTATTCTGGGGTATATGATAAAGCTTGTAGGGACAAGGGATATCTCTCCTGGAATCCTTTTTGAATCTTAACTTTTTGGTGAGGCTAACAACAGATTAAAAATTTTAGTAAACTCAAACACGTTGGAGGAAAGATAATTGCATATAGGCATTTCGTTTTATCAAATGAAGATGAAAAGTTTATTTCAAAAATGTGTGTGTGTGTTTGTGCTTTGGCCTCACTAACTCACTGAGGCTCTTCACACAATTAGTGAAGAACCATAAGGGTGTTTGAGGGGAGAGCAGGTTTGACCCATTCTCCCCGCAGATCATCACCAACCCGTTGCTGGGAGGGCAGATCGCCTGCCCAGATGAGCGGTGGCTTTGCTTGGGCGCTCCTGCATCCAGCCGTGTCTCGACCGGCAGCTCTGGGGTTTGGGGACAGGGAAGTGCTGCTGTGTGGCACCCCGCCCCCTGGAACGCCAGTATTGCATCTTCCCTGAATGCGTCTGCCATGGCTTCAAGCTGTGACCAAAAAAACCCCCAGGGTTAGTGGAGCGCTCGCTGCACTAACCACGTTTAAGGGGAAAACATTTACTATAGGTGGGCTTGCTGCCAGGAGCCACACAGCTCCCATTGCTGCACACGAGCAGCAAAAACCAGGCTGGGCTCCCTTAGCCTGATTTCTGCTGCTCGTGTGTATTGCCTCACCGACTGACTGACTGACATGAAACTCACAAACCAAACCACAAAAGATAGAAAGATGCCATTTTTGCAGGTAGGTTGCAGACCTCACCCAGACTACCCAAAAAAGGGAGAGACCCTGGTAAAATTATTTGAGGCAATTCACAAAAGCAGCAGAAACTGGGCTAAGGGAGCCCAGCTTGATTTCTGCTGCTTGTGTGCAGCAACGGCCCCCCTCAACAAGGTTAGCGAAGCAAGCGCTCCACTAACCCCGTATTTTTAGTTGTGTGTTTGCCACAGCTGCTTGCAGCCACAGCGGACAAACTCAAGGAGGGAGGACCCACAGTAATGCATCACACACTCATGTGGTCATGTGGTGCATTACTGGAGCTCCTGGGGGTGGGGTGGGTAGGGCACCACACAGTGGTACCTCCCTGCGCCCAACCCCTGGAGCTGCCAGATGAGCCACAGCTGGGTGCAGGAACGCCTAAGCAAAGCTGCCACTCATCTGGGTGGGCGATCTGCCCGCCCAGCAACAGGCTAGTGATCGTCTGCAGGGAGAGTGGGTAAAACCCTCTCTCCCCACAAGCCCCCTTACGTCTCTTCACACTAATTGTGTGAAGAGCCTCTTTAAGCTCCTGGAAAATGTGGGACAATTCTCCCACTGGAAAAGCATGGGTTAAGGTTAGAATTAGTGTTAGGGTTAGCATAAGCATGAGGGTCAGCGTTGGGGTTTGAACAAACCATGGCAGTTTTCTGGGGTACACCAAAAGTCCAGACTTCGTTATACAAGATTCATGCTTGAAAACCGCAAGCTGTTTTACTGCATACACACACACGCATGCATGCATGTAAAATGGCATGCAGTTTTAAAGCATAGTAGTAATGTCTTATGCTGCTATTACTCTAGTCTTTTCCTAGTCTAGTCTTTAGTCTAGTCTTTGAAGTCTAGTCTTTAAAGCATAGTAATGTCTTGTGTTGCTGTTACTCTAGTCTTCTCCTAGCACTATGAAGTCTCATTCCCCATGTTTTCTAATGGGAGAGGTTTTCTGGATTTTCTGGGGAAAGTAATGAATTTTTGGTTTTGGATGTTTTTGGTGGTCTGGATGAAGTCTGTAACCTAGCTGCAAAAATGACATCTTCACAGCTTTTATGGTTTGGCCCGGGAGTTTTATATTAGTGAGTGAGTGAGAGAGGCCCAGGCAGCTTTATATTATAGATAAGGAGCATGTGAATTTTCCTTTCTGCAGAGGAACAACTCTACTGTATGTGAGATATATAGATGTCCTCATTAGTTCATAGTACATACATAAAGGTTAATGCTCATAATAAAAAGGATTTCATTAGTAGTTGACCTGTCCACACCTCCTCATAATTTACACTATCATTGAGCTGAAAGAGACTCATCATGCTTCCCCCCCAACCCCCGCGCCTGGTTTCTGTAGGTCTAAACTGTAATAGATGTTTATCCAGTTTGTGCTTCAAAGGCTCCAGAGAAGGTATCCTATTTCTAACCTAGTCAACTTGCCGCATCAGCAAGTTCTTTTTCCTTTGGAGGTTTATTTGATTTATGCAAGTGTAAGTAATCTGTTTTGTAGTTTTTGTAATTTGTTTTTTTTGTTTGTACATTTCTGCAATGATTAGAAATTAAAAGTATATAAAATATATTTAATGCTGTGCTGCTCTGAATTAAATCTGCCCCCACCCCCTCATCTCAGCAGTTCCTTCAGGGCTACATACATGAGTAGAATGTCTTCTAGGTTTTCTTCAAAGTTGAGGGTACTTTCACATGCATGTGTATTTTTGTTCTATGTTATAGTTCTGTGGAGCTTTGGATCTTGAGAAAACATAGTTAAAGGTTGATCCAGACAACTACACTTATCTAACATTCAACCTGAAAATGGTTCTTCTTCCATTAATGATCCTTAATTAAGATTCATGTGTGTAGAACCTGCTGAATAAATATTGAGAAAACAACTACCTTTCAAGGAAGAGACTGTTGTTAACCACTTACAGTATAAAGCTTCATAATGTTAAAAAAAGAAACTATATAAAAATAAGAAACAGAAATAAATATTTTCTTTTTTAAAAAATCCCTCTTAATAATGACAAACTTCTGGGAATTAGCCATTTGGCTTTTGCATTTCTGAAAGTGAATGTCATAAAACCAAAAGCAGCTGAGGCAATCCATGGCAAAAATAATGGAACAATGTATAAATCTTAACTTTTCACTCTCCAGAATCTGAGAACAAACAGAGATTGTGTAATGGAGTCTCAGACCAGATCATGGTGCCTTTCTTGATCTTTGCATGGAAGGATTCTACTCTGAAATAAGTTTATTCTGGGGCAATGGCCCTAGCTTAACAAATATTCAGATAGGTCAAAGTTATCAAGAGACATGCAGCAGTTGGGAGATGAGGCACACTGTGTGCTGGGAAGGACTCGATTTATAGGGCATGCTGCATTCCAGATGACTGAGAGTCTATATCAGTTTCTGTTATAGATGATAGCGACATCATCTTATTGAATTCCTTGGAACTAGCCCTTTCATTCATTGGGGCCATTCACACAATTAGCAAAAATTGGCTATGAGCCCGGTGGTTCTAGAGCGGGTAACCCACTGGGGAACCCCTGGTAAAAAAAACCAGGTTTGCGGAGCGGTGTGGCTTCGTGCCACGCCTATTCATGAGTAGATCCCCGGCCAGGAGGCTTAAAAGCAGCCTCCCGGCTTGGGGGTCTCCCCAGTATGCCCTACGCGCTTGCGCAGGGCATACTGGGGCTTCTGGGGGCCGCGTGGCCCACGAGCTACCCAGCCCCCACCGGCTCCGTCATGGAGCCAGCAATCGTGTGGGCAGCTGATCCGGCCGCCCAGGACTCCCTATCCGCTTGTGAGAGGTGAGAACTGGCTTAGCCCGCTCTCTTTGCTCACCCTGCAGAACCGGGTCTCACGGATAGTGAGACCCGGCTCATTGTATTCATTGTACACCCTCTGATAACTGAGTAACACCCTCAAAAATATTATCATTGTAGTAATACAGATGTATTAGATGGCATTATACAATTTCTCATGGTAAAGTGTTCATGCAAATACCACTTTCCCTCCAGCATGGTGTGGGAAATACTGGACCGGGTCTCATGATCAGTGAGACCTGCTGTCTCCTGGTGAGCGGGAAGAGCGGGCTAAGCCTTCTCTCCCCGCTCATGAGCGAGCAGGGAGCCCTGGGCGGCCGGATCGGCCGCCCACATGATGGCTGGCTCCTAGACGGAGCTGCGGGGGGGGGAGCGGGGCCCCACTCTGCGCAGGGCATACTGAGGAGACCCCCGAGCCAGGAAGCTGCTTTTAAGCCTCCCGGCCGGGGGTCTACTCATGAGTTGGCGCAGCGTGAAGGTGCGCCGCAGCTACTCACGATCGTAAAAAGCAGGTTTGCTAGAACGCTCGCTCTGCAAACCTGCTTTTCACCAGGGGTTCTCGAGCGGGTTAGCCGCTCAAGAACCACTGGGCTCGGCTGCGAGCCTGGTGGTTCTTACGGTCACCAAAAATCGGGCTAGCCTGTGCTAGCCTGATTTTTGCTGATCGTGAGAAGCGCCCCACTATGTAACAGGAAATATTCAAGAACCAATGGAACACAATAAACAGATGTAACTACACATGGAGGCTCTACACACAATCCATGTGTAGAGCCTAACCTGACTCTGTGGGGAGAGCCTGCTTAGCCCACTCTCCCCACAGATGAGCATAGTGTTCACCCTGGGTGGCCGGATTGGCCACCCACACAACCACTGTCTCCCTCATGGAGCCGGTAAGGGTAGTGAGGATCTGGGGCCGCCCAGGCCGCGGAAATCCCAGGATGCCCCACACAAGTGCATGAGGCATTCTGGGGGAACCCCTGACACTGGGAGGCTTGCTACAGCCTCCCGGCTGGAGGTCTCCTCATGAGTCACCGCAGTGTGGCGTCTCATGATTGGGATAACAGGCACTCCGCTAACCTCATTTAATGATGGGGGGGGGTACTTAGTGAGTTTTGCTGCCGGGAGCCACATGGCTTCCGTTGCAGCACACAATTGCAGGAATGTGGGCTGGGCTCCCTTGGCCCACTTTCCTGTGGTTGTGAGAATAGCCTCATGGGTTATTAACAAGACTGTTACCTTGTATGTAAACTGTGGACTGAAAGCCACTTCAGAAATCATTGGGACTGTTCTCACAACCCAAAATCAAGGTCAGAGGAGTGCTCAGCCAGCGTAGCAGAGCCATGTACACACTTGATTGGCAGTCATCCATTTGCAAAGATCAAAGTAGATGGGGGGAGAGTGATTGTGTGGGAGCCAAAAGGTGTGGTCAACCCACATTCTGTCCCCAGCATTTTATCAAGGGTGGACAAAAAGCCTTCCTAGCCACTCCCGGCCCTCATGTGATCACTCTCCTCTTCTCCTACCTTGATTTTTGAAAATACACAATTGCCAATCAGGAGCGTGTATGGCTCTAACCTACCTTAGCTGAGTGCTCTTCTGACCCTGTTTTGGGTTGTGAGGACAGCCCTATTATATCCCGACACAAGTACTTGAATGTTCAGTACATGTTGAAGAGGATATGTAAAAACAACCATCCATTTAAGAGTGATATTCCTGTACGAGGTTGCTTCCTGTGTTACCCTGACACTAGTTTCCATTTTCTGAGCAGTGGGGTACTTCCACTCCTGGTAGTACCAATGTTGCCAAGTACCACATCTTCACATTGTGTCTCTGCTTCGTACAAAAAATAAACAGTATGTACTGTATTTGTTTTCAGAAGTATTGTCTGAGTCTGTTTGCTCCTTTGGTTGGGGGTGCCCTAATGTGTGTCACCACTGTCTAGATCGAAATCCCTTTGTTATTTCATACAACCCATGTGTAGGATACATGGGTGCAAGCAAACATGGCAGCAGCCTTCTAAAGGTAAAGTGTGCCATCGAGTCGGTGGTGACTCCTGGCGACCACAGAGCCCTGTGGTTGTCTTTGGTAGAATACAGGAGGGGTTTACCATTGCCATCTCCAGTGCAATAAGAGATGATGCCTTTCAGCACCTTCCTATATTGCTGCTGCCCGATATAGGAGTTTCCCATATTCTGAGAAACATACCAGCGGGGATTCGAACCAGCAACCTCTTGCTTACTAGGCAAGTCATTTCCCCACTGAGCATGGGAAACATGAGGCTCTATTAGCCAGACTGATCAAGTGGCTGTTCAGCTAATCAGTGGAGAGCTCGAGGGAGCCTTGGATGCTGCTGCCCTCCTCCTCTCAGGTGCAGCAGCTTTTGTCCTATGCAGCCATAGGAATTTCCTGAGAGGATGGGGCTGAGTAGGAATGCTTCAGTGGCTGCCACTATTGGTTTCTCTAGCCTCATCTCCCTCAACCCACACCAACCCACCTACTGCACGCTATGGAAGTTTCAATTTGGCTTACTTAATATTTCCCTTGCAGGAAGGAAGAGAGAGAAGTTAAACTTAGGCTAACCTAGTGAGCACCATGAGGCATCAGCTTGGTGAAGGGTGCACTCCTTTACCAACCTCTCAGGGCCAACTGGTCCAGAGGGATTGAATGAAGGGGGTACCAGTGGGCTCTACCTTGCTCATTCCATCTATGGCTGAGCAGCTCAGGTGTGGTGATACGGAAAGGCGCCTCCTTGGCACAACCTTTGAAGACATGGGCATGTGAAATATGAACCAGCTCAATTACTAGTCAGTTGCTTGGGATCAGGATGCTATTGTCAATGCAAGGTTAACTGTGGGATTCACATCTTTCAGTTATTGTCTTTAAGATGCATAGGAACATAGGAAGCTGCCATATACTGAGTCAGACCATAGGTCCATTTAGCTCAATATTGTCTACACAGACTGGCAGTGGCTTCTCCAAGATTGCAGGCAGGAATCTCTCAGCCCTATCTTGGAGATGCCAGGGAGGGAACTTGGAACCTTCTGCTCTTCCTAGAGCAGCTCCACCCCCTAAGGGGAATATCTTACAGTTCTCATATGTAGTCTTCCATTCATATGCAACCAGGACAGACTCTGCTTAGCTAAGGGGACAAGTCACGCTCACTACCACAAGACCAGCTCTCCTTTCAGTATCAAAGTTGCTGCTTTCCTGGTACAGATCCCAGTTGTTAAGTTGTGGCCTTATTCATCCCATATGATATCTCGCGCCTTCATTCATGGTGTTTGCGGAAATAATCCCTGTGGAAAGAAAATGCAATGTGGTTTGAGGTTTTGCATACCAACATGGATCCTTCACTTAAGTGAAATGTGCTGCTCATAGTTGTGTGATCTATTCACATACAGAACTCCAAGGAAGAATTCCAGCAACAATTATATTTTCCAGCCTCAAGCAATGAGTTTTCATAGAAAATCCTTTGGTTAAAGTGACTGGCATAATGTGGAAAATTACTCAAAGTAGACCCATTGAAAGTCGAGGACAGGGTAGGCATTGCCCAATGCCCAACTACTTTGGGACAACTTTTAGTAATTTTCCTCATCATGTCAGCTAGTGACATTAGGCCAGTTCCCCACATTTCCTCATTAGCCTCATTCAGATGTTACAAAATCACCCTGCTTTAGTTGTTTACAATGGAGTGAAGGGAGAAGAAGTCCCGTTTCCTCTGTATCAATCAGCAGTGAGCCCTGCAGATCATGCTTGCAGCAGGGCTTGTCTGAAGAGGGAAAAGCTGAAAGTGTGATGGCTGGTGTTTCCATGATTGCAAGACTGGGTCGATCCACTGTAAACGTGAGCAGTGGGGCGCGCTGCTGATTGATGCATTGTGGCGGGGGGGTGGCAGGAATTCATCTCCCTTTGCCTCACTGAATACAGCTACAGCAGTGCAATTTTATAACATCTGAATGAGGATGTAATAAAATTTTCTCAATTTTATCATATAATGCTGTGACAGATGTGCACAACTAACTGTTGTTTCTGAGGTGTTCTGAGTGTAGATTCTCCGGTAGCAAATGAGAGTGGATTCATTGCTTGTATTGAAAATGACATCCACTCTCATTTGCTACCAGAGAATCTATACTCAGAACACCTCAGAAACAACAAAACCCAGTACCTCATGGGCTTGTGGGTATGGATATGGTTGGCACCCTATGTGCACTACACCACCACTCGCTCTGGGCCACCCCAGTGCCCCTCAAAGTGCAGTTATGGGGCTGCTGACATCTCCATTATTCCCTAAGGGGGAAAAGCTTAAAGACTTGCAAACTTCACAAATTCTTTAAAAATCACCCCTTTGCCCAATTCCTTTGAAATCTGGATGATAGCAAGCACCCATTGGGACACTACCGCATGACCCACTCATCTGCCCCTGAAACCCCATTTCTGCCCCAAATTTGCCCCAAAGACTTGCCAACTTCAAAAATCATTTAAAAATCAGCCCTTTGCCCAATTTCTTTGGAATCTGGGTGATAGCTTCCATTGGGCACTACCACCCACCACAACCTGCTCTGGGCCACCCTGGTGCCCCCCCCCCCATACACCCTGGGAGTTATAAATAAGGCTGCTGAAATCCCCATTATTACCTATGGGGGAAAGCTTAAAGATGTGTAAACTTCAAAAATCATTTAAAAATCACCCCTTTGCCAGATTCCTTTGAAACAATGGTGCAAGCCTCAGCTGGTGCAGCCTGAGGATGTGGACAGTGTGTGGGCAACATCACACACTCTTGACCCTTGCCCTTCATGGCTAATAAAAGCTACCAGGGAGGGTACAGGCAGATTGTTGGAGGTGGTCATTAATGCTTCATTAAGGGAGGGAAGGATGCCATCATGCCTCAAGGAGGCGGTAGTAAGACGATTATTTAAAAAGCCCTCCCTTGATCCCTCCAACTGGGGCAATTATAGATCTGTATCTAACCTTCCCTTTTTGGGCAAAGTGATAGAGCGTGTGGTGGTGTCCCAGTTGCAGAGGGTCTTGGATGAAATGATTATCTGGACCCTTTTCAATCTGGCTTCCGCCCTGGATATGGGACTGAAACTGCCTTGGTCGCTCAAGTGGATGACCTTCACTGGGAACTTGACAAGGGGAGGGTGTCCCTGTTGGTTCTGCTGGACCTCTCAGTGGTGTTCGATACCATCAACCATGGTATCCTTCTGGACCGCCTCTTGAGTATGGGAATTGGAGGTACTGTGTTGGAGTGGCTCTGTTCCTTTCTTGGGGGGAGGGTCCAGAAGGTGGTGCTGGGGGACAAAACTGCTCAGCCCCATGGCCATTGGCTTGTGGGCTCCCACAGGGTTCGGTCTTGTCCCCCATGCTGTTTAACATCTACATGAAGCTGCTGGGAGAGTTCATCAGAGACTTAGACTGAGTTGTCAGCAATATGCAAATGATACTCAGCTCTATCTCTCCTTGTCACCTGATCCTAGGGAGGTGATGGATGTCTTGAATCGAGGATTGGAGGCCATGATGGGTTGGATGTGGGCTAATAGACTGAGACTGAATCCGGACAAGACGGAGGTAATGTTGGTCAGTAGGACAGCCAATCGAGATGAGGTGATTCTACCTGTTCTAGATGGGGTTGCACTTCCCTTGAAGGAGCAAGTCCACAGCTTGGGATATTACTGGACCCGACTCTGCTTTTGGAAGCTCAGGTGGAGGCTGTTGCCAGGGGTGCCTTTGCATGGCTTCGACTAGTGTGCTAGCTGCATCCCTTTCTCGATAAAGCAGATCTGGCCACAGTTACCCATGCCTTAGTCACGTCATGGCTGGATTATTTTAATACACTCTATGTGGGGCTGCCCTTGAAGAATTTCCGGAAACTGCAGCTTGTACAAAATGCGGCAGCTAGTGTTCTATCTGGAGCTGCCCGATGTGATCATATCACACCTATCTTGAAAGAACTGCACTGGTTACCAGTGTGTTTCCAGGTCCAATTCAAGGTGCTGTTTTTGACCTTTAAAGCCCTTATCAGTTTAGGCCCAGGATACTTGAAGAACACCTGCTCTCAAGGGTTGCTGGCTGCTTGACAAGATCATCTGAGGGGGTTCTGCTCTGGGTGCCGACAATGAGGGAGGCTCAGTTGTCGTGCACGTGGGACAGGGCCTTCTCTGTTGCTGCCCCCAGACTTTGGAATGCTCTCCTAGTGGCCATTCACTCCTCAGACTCCATCACAGTTTTTAGAAAGCTTGTTAAATCTTGGCTTTTTATCCAGGCCTTTACATGATTGTTTTATTGCTGCTTCTGTGTGTTTTTATCCATGTACAGTTTTTGTGTTTGTATATTATATATTTTAAATCAGATTTGTTTTCATATTTTTAGCTTAATACCTTTAACTGTCATTTTTATTATATGTTTTTAACCTTTGTAAACCACCTTGGGATTGTTTTTAATGAAAGGCGGTATATAAATTTAACAATAAATAAATAAATAAAATATGGTTGATAGTTTCCTTGCACCCATTGTGCACTGCCACTGTTGTGCCCCCCAAATGGAGCTATAAAGTTGCTGGAATCCCTGTTATTCTCTATGGGGAAAACTTTAAGACGTGTAAACTCCAAAAATTCTTTAAAAATCAGGCCTTTGCCCAATTTCTTTGAAATTTGGGTGGTAGCTTCCACCCATTGAGCACTACCCCCCCCCACTCTTTTGGCCCCAGGACCCTTTTTTGATCTGAATCAATATGGATTTTGAAAATTTAGGTACAAATTGAAGCTGGGGTGATTTGGGATGTGTGTGTCAGATTTCGACCCAAAGCAAATTGGGGTGTTTCAATTCAGGTACAAATCAAAATGAAAAAACCGATTTTTGCACATCTCTAGTTATAAGGTCTAGGCAGAACTCAAAAATGTGCTGCTGCTGATAAGCTGTTATTGGTTATGGAAACAAAGTAATGCAAGTACTCTCTGAAAGTATGCTTTTGATTGGGAGATGATGGAGGCTGGATTGACATGACCAGTTTACATGGTGATTATTATGGACTAAATTTTTCATACGAACATCCCTTCATATTGACTGATACAGCTTGCAGGTGATGAAAAGGCACTCGTTTCATAAGAGCTAATGTGACTGATGTTTCTAATGATTGATCTGTTGCATGGCAGATGCATTTATAACATGGAAAAACTATGGGGAAGTGAATCTATGCTAAGTGTTACATTATACTCCCCTTCTTGTTAACATCCAGTTCTCTTGGGGTTTGGGAGAAAGCTCAGAAACATGCCTTTCTTTCCCAGTGTGTGAACTACCTCTCAGTGCATAAGCCTTTTCAGACAATGAGGAAACTAAATGAGGTCAATCTCAAGTAACATTGAAAAGCCAGAGGGCTAAGCTCCAGGTCTGGTAATAATCTCTCTTGGGCTTGATGGCACATTTTATATGTATTGAAGAAAATCCCCTTTGCAGTTTCATGCTACCTTGGCCTCTCTTCTTGCCACCACCTGGGTTAGTTGTCATGCTACTGCATCATTTTTGCTTTTGTTTTTCTGGAGAATCACATTTCTTCTAAAATCTAAATAGTGGAATCAGTTGCAATCCTGTGCGTAATTAGGGAGCATGTTTTGCTGAAATCAGTACATGCAACATGGAGGGATGTTAGCGTGAAAGAAGAGGTAATTACAGATGCTCCAGAATTTCAAGGATATATTATAGTATTTATCCCATAATTAAGTCAGATAGGTGATTCTCATGACTGTGCAAAATTGGGCTAAGGGAGCCTAGCCCGATTTCACCCACGTGTGAGAATCACCGGGCTCAGAGCCGAGCCCTGTCTCAACAAAGCGGGTAACCTGCTAAAGTTACTCTCCACACCGTGGCAACACACGAGTAAACCCCTGACTGGGAGGCTAAGAAGCAACCTCCCGGCTCGGAGGTCTCTCCAGCATACCCTGTGCACTCATGCAGGTCATGATGGAACTTCCAGGGGCTGCATGGCTGCCGATCCCCGCAGTTCCTGCCAGCTCCATGACGGAACTGGCAGTCATGTGGGCAGCCGATTCGGCTGCCCAGGACTCTGTGGGTGTTTGTCTGCGGGGAGAGCTGGCTAAACCCGCTCTCCCCACTTAACCCCATCTGGCAGCTCCCACTGATCGTGTGAACCGCCACTGAGTCAGAAGCTTAGCCAAGTGGGGTATACTATCATGATTTAGACCATGGCATGTGGGAAGGGAAGAGCTAGCCCTCTTCCTCGGCACCCTTTCCCCACTGAAAATGTCCCACAACACTGTTCTTCATGCCGAAGGAGCTGTTTGTATCAAATAGCAACTTTGGGGACAAATAGTACTGTGACATGATTTTTAGCAAGAAAATGGCACCCAAGGGAGGTTAGCCCAACCCTCAGGCCTCCTAAGAAAGAGGAAAGGTCAGCCAAGCCTCTAAGTAATAAACATCATGTGCAGTTTGGCTCTCTCTCACTGCAAAATGGCTGTAGCTATCTTCATGTATATTCAGTTCATATGTTTCTTTATGTGGGCATGAATTTGTCTACACAACCTTCTGGGGGGGATATTAACCTGTGTGAACAAGCCTCATGTAATATGCCCAATTAATATTGTAGTCACACTAGACTTACTGGCAATAACCACGGGCTGATATCCTGACTAAATTACTCTGACTTGTCATGTTAATTTCAAGGTGACTTCTGTTGAGTAATTTAGTCAGGATGTCACCACCTAGGGTTTTTTTTTTAAAAAAACAACAACCTTTTAAAGCTCAAGGGATATCAAACTGTCTTTGCATTTAAACTGAACCACATTTTTGAGCTTTAGAAGCCCCCCTAAAATTTTCAGGGCAGGGGCTGAACACCACTCCCAGGCAAGAAACATGCAAAACAAAAACAAAATATAAGGATGATAAACTGAGATTAAGCCTGTCCTCTAAGACCAAGCAATTGACTGACTTCTTACTGTGCCTTGGAAGCAGCTGTGAAGAGATAATGCCGGGGTGCGTGGAGTAAGAGAGACCGCGAGAATTGAGGCTGAGAGGCCAAGTTCTGAACAGTGGGTTTCTACCATTCTATCATATGCATGAACAGTATCTTTTCAGAAGTGCTGGGATTCTTTTTTAATTTAACATGAAACCCATTTACAACCATACCTCACTTTTTACAATAGAGCAAATTTGTTATCTAGTTTAGAATTTAACTGTCCAATCCTATGCAGAAGAACCATTGAGTTTGATGGAGTTACTCCCAGGTAAGTGAGCACAGTCTGATTAAATAAATGGATATGCTGGCCTCCACAGTGCTCAGTAAATTATGCTGCCTGCAAGGTAAGCTTCAACTCTCTCTCTCTCTCTCTCTCTCTCTCTCTCACACACACACACACACACACACCCCTTCAGGGTGGCTAAAATACCAAATGTTACAGGAGAACTGTCTCTAATTGTGGTGGTGCAGAATAGGGAGGAGAACCAAACAAAAACAGATGTACACATCCTGTTCTCCCTTCCTATCCCTGTCCTCTTTTGTCAAGTGCTGCTTTTCTCCAATTCCTGTCTATTATTTTCATGATTAACCCTTAATCAAAGGTCATTGTATTTCGAAGTCCCCAAGTATAGGATACCTACCAAGCACAAGGTATAGGTGCCTACTAGGTACCTACTAAGCATTGTTGTTGAATGGCTGGTTGATCTCTATAGGGGAGGGCTGGACTGTTTTGCTCTGTAAATCTCAGCTGCTTAGTACCTTATGTTGTGAAAGCTGAAATTTGTTTCTGGTCTATGTAGTAAAATGCACTTAATTTTGATTTGGCTTTCTCTAAACACTGTCACTGTGGTACGACATGTTCCCTTTCCTTGGTGCCCCGCCCCCCGCCCTCATTGGCTCAAACTTTGTGAAACTGACTATTGTGTTTATGTTGCAAATTAGCATGTAACAACATAGTACACCAAAACAGATAATTATAGGTAATGATTATTTATAACAGTATTATTTTCCCACTAAATAATTATTATATTAAATTGTTTTCCCATTAAATGCACCTGAAATGTGGGCAATACAATGACTTGACAAAATCGTGGTGCAAGTTCCTTTTCCCACCATACAACCTCTAGCATGAACTGTGCCTTCTGTGTGTATGGCTGATCGTATGACGTTCCTTGTTTCATTATTCTTACCCCTCAAGACACACACACAACCTGGGTCTCTGTGTAAGGTCAACTGTTCATGTGGAAGGCTGATTTCTCAGGCTGCTTTCGCATGTAATGCAAAACTGGAGGTTGCTGAACCTTCATCTCAGCAAAGTAGTCCAGTGACAACAAACCACACTCCTGCCCCCATGGCAACTTGCTTCCAGGGGAATAGTGCTCCCATGACAGGGCCAGTCTACTGGAGAAGACCTTAGGCTCAACAACCTTCAGTCTTCAATCAGACTGTAGGCTCATGAATTGAGCCATCCCAAAAAGGGGGCCCCCGTTTGTGTGGGCCAACGTTCTCTGTTGTGTGGTTAGTGATGGAACTTTAGCACAGTGACTGCCTCCTCTCCAGTGAAGTGCTTGATATACCCAAAGGAGAATTTGATGCTCCAGAGAGCCCTTTTCCTTAGGCACAATGAACACGTGTCTGTGTATGTGTGGGGGGGCGTCTACCACAATCTATATGCATTCTTAGAACATATGTAAGGGGCTACCCTTATCTGGTGTACAGCCTGCCTCTCTTCATTGTACCTTCATGGGTGCCTGAAAAGGACTAGCATTACTGACATATCATAGAGAGAAAGGGTCATATATTTCAAATACATACAGTAGTTGCATGTTTCTTAAGAGGAGAAGAAATTGTTTTTCCTAGGCTTCTTTCTCTACTGAAAAGGAAGTAGGAGCTTGCAATCAAAAGCAGAATGGTAGTGGAGGAGCTGCTTAGCCATTCCTCTTTCTGATATTTTGTTTTCTCACCAAAAAGGAAAGATAACGGAATATGGATATGTAGCTTTTAATATATGTTTCTTTTCTCCTATGAGGAAAAGAGCCAGTGTGGTGTAGTGGTTAGAGTGCTGGACTAGGACCGGGGAGACCTGAGTTCAAATCCCCACTCAGCCATGAGACTTGCTGGGTGACTCTAGGCCAGTCACTTCACTCTCAGCCTGACCTACTTCACAAGGTTGTTGTGAGGAGGAACTTGAGTGTGTAGTACACCGCTCTGGGCTCCTTGGAGGAAGAACGGGATATAAAATGTAAAATAAAAACAAACAAACAAACCAACAAATAAATAAATAGCAGCTGAGATTGAGCAGACAAGCAGCAGGATAGAAAGGGTTAAGGAGATCTCCCTGTCTTCACCCCTCCTGCTTGCAGCCTTCAAGATTCCTTTTCCCTTGAAAAAGAAACTAATGCAGGAGTGGGAGAGAGGAGAAACAGCTGCATGTAATGTTTACTTTGTCCCTAAATGAGACCAGAATAGCAGCTTAGTTTTTAATAAGAATGGACTAACTTGCTCCATGTACTAAATATCTGTGGCATAAAAAGAAATGAAGTTTGGGGTCAACTGTCCCTGGCTTAGGATCTGTATGTAGACAACCAAGCTACTTCTTCAGGATGATACTTCAGATTGGACACCATGAGGTTGTTCTCACGACCAGCGCTACCTCGGCTATCTTAGCCCTACCTGAGTAGAGCTACTCGTGAGAACCACCAGGAGTGGTCCTGATCCCAGTGCTCCTCGGCCAGGAAGTCCAGATTTTTTACCCAGACTAAAAGTGAGGTAGGTGGGTGTGCACATGCCCTCCTCCTTCACTGCCCGATTGTATGGGCAGCCAGGCTGCCAGGAACTGTTTTGGGGCTCCCAGCAGGCATTTTAACAATAGAGGATAGAGGAAGGAGTGACCCAGCCTCTGCATCATGTTATTCATGTGGTGCATTGTGGGACTCCTTGAGATTGGGCTTTGCTTCCCTTGAGGTTAGGCTTAGGGATGTGCATGGAACAGGCAGGGGCCAGATCAAAGGCGGGGGGGATAACTTTAAGGGTGAGGGAGGGTGCACTTACCCCCTCCCCCACTGCATTTCCCTCACCAGCGCTCTCTATAAAACTGGTCCAGTGGGGCGGCAGCGTGCCTCCTTGTCTCCCTGCCAACATGCTCACGCACACGGGTTACCTTCAATCATTTCCAGTATGAGGAGAGTATGGGTGGCAGGGAGGTAAACAGCCGCCCTGCTGGACCAGTTTTACAGAGAGAGCTGGTGGGGGAAACCCGGGTGGTGGTGGAAAGTGCACCCTCCCCTTAAAGTTATCCCCCCCCACCTTCAAATCGGCCAAACCACTGGGTGTTCAAACCTGTATGGAAGTCCATAAAAGGGCCTCCGCACAGGTTCGTGCACATCCCTAGCTGGGCTTACATATTGCCACACTGCTCACCATAGCAGCAACTGTGTGGGTGGACGAGTGTGGGAGGGAAAGGCGGTTGTGTGAACCATCCTCATGCATAGGGGAGAACTACACACACACACACACACACACACCTTAGTTTTGCTGGCTTGATTCATCACAACAGTTCACCTCTCTGTGATTACAAACCAACACCAAATTGCTGCTGCCATAAGACACAGTGCCAGCACCACAGTTTATCATGTGGAGATGCTCCATGCTAGTGGCACATGTTCCCATCCAGAGCGGTCACTATCTCGGAGAACTTTTACTTGATTTGGGAGTATCAGTGGCAGATGCTATGTTACATTAGTGGCAGAAGTTAGCAGAGCAGAACCTGCTGAGCAGAGAGGCACCTTTTAAAGTGGTGATTCTCTTATATTTAGCAGGGGGAGAGCAACTGGCCCTATCCAGCTCCAGCACAGCATCACTCCAGTGCCTGTCACTGGTGTCTGCTTTATCTTTCTTTTTTAATTATGTGCCTTGGGGACAGGGAGCGATCATATTTATGTGTTATTTCTTTTTCTACGTGAACCACTGCAAGAACTGTGGTTGAAGAGTGTTATAGGAGGAGGAGGAGGAGGAGGAGGAGGAGTCATTCTGTGGAGGACATTTTCAGGGGCTCTGTGCAGAGGTACTCTTACCTTTGGACTTTGGGGCCAAAGTCCAGGATCTCTACAGCCTCTTCCACCCCTCCAATCCTCTTTTGTCTGTCCTGGGCTGTGTGGTTGCCCGGCCGAGCATGATGATGCTTACTTTGTGGGGAGGAGGGTGGGCTCCAAAGGCCTTTAGGTCCAGGCTCCAAAATTACCTAGGTGCATCTTTGGCTCTGTGTGATAAAAAATAACATGCAGACCAGGCCTAAAAAGTCAAGCGTTCTAAAAATATTTCTGCCCCCACAGAGAAAAGATCATAAGCTAGTCCTTAAATCTGCCACATGACTTTCAAAATGACAGTACATCTTCGACTTTCTTTTAACATAGCTTTCTGTGTGGAGTAAATTCTATTAGTCCACATACATTTCTCTTACAGAAATTGGCAATGGTGCCATGTGAGATTAGTTTCATTGTTCATTTATAATACATTAAAACCCTTTCAGTTCTATTGACGTTGGAGAGCAGTGAATCAAAGGTACCACAGAGCCATAAATAAGGCTGCCAGAACCATTCCATCCGAACTGCCTTTTTTCATTTCCCTTATAACCATGTAAATAATTAGTTGAGGATTAAAGTTTTCATGCTTAATCTCAGTCCAAAAAAATATTTTTTTCTTTAAAAGTTTGCAAATTAATTCCAGATGCCTATTGCTTTGCATTTCTGCCATAGCTGAGTCAAACAGGCAAATGCTTTGTGGCTTTGGTTCTATCTACATTTAGAAACAATTTCATTCACCCATTTGTGGTCATATTACTGAATTCTTAAGAAAGACATACAAGGCCAAGTGATGGAATCATTGAGGTTATGGCTGGTTTTGCTTTGTTCTGACCTACCATGAAAGTATAAAAGAGTTCTATTTAAGATTATTTTCTGCTTGTTTTCTTACAATGGAAAATCTTCTCAAACATGGAGGGTGTAATGTCTGAAGAAACAGGAACATGAAAATAGTTTGAGAGCCAAATGCTTATTCAAGACAAGGTATATATATTTTTTCCTATCTTGCTTTTTGTATCACATAGGATTATTAGCTACTTCTGATCTAATGTTTGTTCCTTCAGACTTATAGAAAGCAATAGTTTCCATCCAGATGTATTTGAATCTTCCCACATCCATGACCCCAGGATGATAACAGCAGGCTGGTGGTACCAACATTAACATCATACATGTTTCCATGGCTTTGTGAATTCCAGACATCATATAAGCACTGCCATTTGTGGCTAAATCCAAGAAGCATATTCATTAATAATTTAGCAGGCTCTTCATATGTATAAAAAGAAGCAAAATGGGTATTCATATAATCAATTATTTAATTCAATTTAATGGCTTCTTTCCTGCCCTATCCCACTAAACACACAATCTGAGAAAATACCCTGTTAAATTTATCCCACACTTGCATAAACCTGGCTATTGAATGCCAGAAGGAAGAGGAAAATTTCACAGCTCCCTGATGGACCCCTAGGGGGACTCTGATGGACCTCTATGGGAAAGTTCCATAATTGTGTAGGCAGCTACTGAGAACACCTCTCTTTGTGTTATGCTGCTCAAATTTAGCAAATTGATGGTACAGTCAAGTAGGTGTTCTCAGCTGATCTTAATGATCACGATAATACAAAGGAAAGAAGGTTGTCTCCAAAGAACTTACAACCCAAGCTATTATGCATACAAGATAAAATGATCAAGATCCAACTCATTGTGAACTAAATAAGATACTCTAATTTCATTTTAAAAATTTAAATTCTGACACTCACTGATTCTGATAATTTAAGACACTTTATTATTGCATTACAGGAGCACTACTTTGCAATATTCTAGGTGTTGGAATGCTCAAGCCATCACGTTCCAAACAACTTCAAGTCTGTCCTGCTAATTTTATCAGTAGTCTTAGACTTGCTTGTCATAGAAATGCTTCCTAATTTGGTAATCTCATCTGAAAAATTGGAAACATTGTTGGGAAATAGAGTGTTGAAATAGATGGCCCCATTACTGCTGGAGCAAGACAATTCTGCATTCTCTTGATCTGCCATTCCAAGATCACTGCAGTCAATTAAACTCTCCCAGTGTATTCAATGAACCAATGAGACTGAACCATTGGGTTGTGAGCAGTGGTATGCAGTGAGGTAAATGGGGATGCTTGAAATGCCATGTTTGGTGGTAATTATATTTCTTTTTGGATAGACATACTACTGAAGCCCAAAGCAGTCTAGTTTGCTAAGATGGCCTAGAAATATAATTTGTGAATTTAATAGATATTAGGCTACATCCAGAGTGATGCCAGCATAAGAATGAGTTAACTAAAGCAATTATTCCCTTCTCAGCCCCCTCTTGAGAGCACACAAAGCCACCCTAAGAGTCACTTCCAAGGGACAAGAGAGGCACCTTGGCCCCAGTAGAGGATGTGGCACATGTGGCTGAAGGGGAAACACATGGAGATATCTTCTGCTACTCGGATTTCTGCTGGTGGAAGGTGACTCTGTGTTGCTTCTAGTGTCTTCCCAGGGTCTCCTCCTTCCCTCTGCAACTACCAGTGCTGCATCCCACACCAGTGATGTATTCACAAATTCAGAAGTGCAGGTGCTCTCCTTGACAGTCCCTATAACCACATCCCATGCCCATCCCAAAGGCCACACCCCCTGACTTAGATAGATGCAATAATAATATAATATTGATTGTATTACAAGAAGCCGAGGATCATGTAGACTCCAGGAAATGTACAGGAAATGTAGAATAAATGACAGAGAATTCCCACTGAAATGCACTGGTTCCTTCCAAAGGGCCACATGAATGCATGGAATTATCAAATGGCCATTGGTCATTTAGAAATTCAATGCATCCCATGGCCCTTTGGAAGGAACCAGTGCATTTCAGGGGGCATTCCCTGTCATCCGTTTTAGGATGTGCTGACACTAGTCCACCATGCTGATCGACTTGCATGCTGATGGTCCCAGGTTGAATCCCTGGCAGCATCTTCAGGAAGACCTGGGAAATACTCTTGCCTGAAACCTTGGAGAGCTGCTGCCAGTCAGTGCAGACAATACTGAGCTAGATGGACCAAGGGTCTGACTCAGAATAAGTAGCTTCCTCTGTTCCTATGACACAAAGAATGGTAATAAATGGTTGGAATAGCAAGAGCAGCACTTGATTCCCATGTAGAAAGCCAAAGGCCTTGCATCCCTGCTGAGACCCTGAAAGGGGAAAAAGTATTGGGACTGTGTCCCTTCCCATCCCTGCAGCACTACACCACTGTCTCACACTGTTGCTGAGGATCCTTGAACCCTCAGAAACCTTTTAGGCACCAGGGAGGAGAGTGGGAAGGGGAGAATGGCTTATATTAACTTGTTCTTACACTAGTGATACTCTGGATACCAGCCATAGTAATAAATTATATCATTTATTCTAGTGTCGAAAGCAGTTTACATACGTTATCTTAGTAATCTGTACAACACCCCCTGTAAAGTAGGACTGTATAATTACTCCTACATTGCAGATTGAAGACTGATGTTGAAATATTGTGTCTTCTTTAAGGCCACCTAGTAAGTTCATGACAGATGCAAGATTTCAGCTGGCAACTTGCTAAATACAGCTCAGTCTCATAACCTCTGTACTAAAGTTACTATGCTGTTGAGCTGCTGCAGTATAAATATCTACTAACCTACCTAATTATTTCCACTACCTGTCCCTAATGAAACCTCATAGCAACATAAGCCCATGCGAATACACTCCCAGGTTTTCCCCCTATTTGATTGCCTGAATCACTCAGATGTCACTCAGTTTCTTAATATAAAGGATTCTGCAAGGGTTCAAATTTGGCTGATTAATATAGAAGTGTATTTTGGGGGGGGGCATTGCACCCAAGAATAAAATGAATCAATTGAGCTCTTTACTGGGGTTGAAATGGTCTTGGCTTGGCACATTCAATTCCATGAAATATTTGTCATGCTATACTCTAAATAATGCCACTTCACAAAGTATTAAAAACAGTTTTTGAAACAGCTTTCCAGTGGCAGCTCTTTGGCATCAAGTCTACAGTTCTGTGGAGATCCTCTGCAACATTGCCGAGAAATAATCATATTCTCTGTGGGTCAGTCAGCATCTTTCTGTTGCAGACCTCCAACTGGGAAAAAATACTGTCATGTCAGATAACTATTTCTCAAGCTAAAATATGTGGTGGGCTGGGAGGAACTGAGTGTCTGCGAATTCCAAATTTCCGCCTACTGTTCACAAATTAAATACAAATGTGAGCAGCAGGAGGCTGACTTTTAGAACAGATAAGTGTTGCCACACATTCAAAAGATGGCTCCTCTTCAATATTTTCTTGGCTGTCTCTGCCTTCTGCATAAAAAATACAGAATGTTAGGGCTCGGCTTGCTATTATCCTCTGATCTTTTTCAATGCCAGGTCAAGGAGCCAGTTGTGCCATGACCAGAACTGTCTGTTTTGGTATTTTGGAAATCTGTATAGTAGAATTCCTTGGTAAAGGAACACTTTGGAGGAAAGCAAGTTGATCCTTGAGCAAAGAGAGAACAGGTGCAGGCTGACTCAAGCTACTGGAGCAGGAGAACAGGGTTTGACATTGCCAAGTTTGATTGTGTCAGCTCTGGTGGCCCAGTGACCAAGTACTCAAATGATGCTTGCATACACTGGGTGCAATTCGGAGTAACTTAGGTGTGCCTAAGACTTATTCAAATCTATGGGATTTATAGACACAGCCTTAAATAACCAGTGGCACACTCAACTTTCTAATTGTTCATGTGGTGTATAAAACATGATTGCTTTTTACTACACCCATAATCTTGAAGCTGAGTTGTATCTTGGCAAAGTCCACCCAGTGGTGCACCTAGCTGATTTTGGTGCCTGGACCGCTACTGCCACCATTGTGAGGCGGCCTCCTCCTGCCACTGCCACTGCCACTGCGAGGCCCAGCCGTGGAAAACTGTTCCAAGGACTGTTTTTAATACTTTGTGAAGTGGCATTATTTAGATTTTCTGTAATTTTAGCCACCATGTGTGAGAGTGGGAGGGGGGGTGAGCCAAGTAGGCCTCCCTCCACTATGGTGGTAGCTAAAATTACAGAAAAGCCACG
Source organism: Hemicordylus capensis (assembly GCF_027244095.1). NCBI lineage: Eukaryota > Metazoa > Chordata > Lepidosauria > Squamata > Cordylidae > Hemicordylus > Hemicordylus capensis. The sequence goes on from NC_069658.1 coordinate 99,960,244, forward strand.
GTTCAGCATGGCGAGGGGCAGTGGAGGTGCAGTGGCAGAGTGGGTGTGGGGTGGTGGCAGGAGGCCCCCCAGTCTTTGGAGTACCCCCTGGAGGCCATGGACTGGGGCCCCAAGGTCCGGGTGTAAGAACACCTCTGAGTCCACCAGACATGTCACCTGTGCTAGCCTCATCAAGATTAATTATGGACACAAGAGCAGCCTCGCTGATCTACTAGGCTTTGTCTTTGTGTCCCTCAACTCAAAATGTACAAATGTTTGTATTTCTTCCAAACAAGTTGTGTTTGTCCAAATCTAGGAGAGAGAAAAGAATAAAAATTAATATTTAATTGCCTACTGGTGACATAACTCATAATAAAAGAATCAGGATACTACCAAGGCTTTCCAGTAATATGAATGTCTCATTATTTTTGTGAGCCTATGTCCCCCCCCCCCTTTTCTTTTAGGTAGGTCCAAGTGCATAGCTATAGGAGGGACAAATGTCCCTGGGCCCAAGAGGGAGGGTGTACCTGCTGGCTTGGAAACAGCCCATTCTTTGCTCTTTCCTCCCACCTCCCTGAGTCATTGGAAAGCTTCTGGCACCTGACTGGACTATGTGATATATTTGCATAGGAATGAAAGAAAAGGCATGCCAAAAATGTTTTGGTTTTCACTATGTCCATATAATTCTTCTCCAACGAAGACACAGTGGGGGAGAAGGAGGAGGCAGGTGACCCATCAGCCCATCTTCTCTTTTTGTCCCAGGGCCCACTTCAGCCTTCCTGTGCCTCTGGGTAAGACAGTGTATCAAAAACCACATTAATTTTTCATCTGGCACACAATAGAAGTTACAGAAGTTTAAAGTTTCAGACATAGTTTTAGACATCTCTGTATCTTAATCACATTTTATATGGAAGTGAAGGGAGATCCAGTGATAGTCAAATGTCTGAGAATAGCTTGCAATTTCCAAGATACACATCTGAGGGCCACTTGGTTCTTATGTGGAGATTGCTGAAAACCACCCCTGCTACATACCACTCCATGCAGGGGCCAAAACATTTGTGAGCCTCTTGCTGTATGCACTGGTGAATTCTACGGAGAGCTTCCGTATCACATGAGTATTACTGACTATCAGGAATGAGTAGCACCAGTGTCGAGATTTTCCATGTGGTCAAGTCAATGCTTTCACTAAGAAGTTTATACTCCAACTGCTATGGTCCTTGTGAAGGTGGTTTTCAGTGGTCTCCATGTGGAGCTATAATGTTTGATTCCACCTTTAATTCAGTAGGGTTTGCACATTTTTAAAATGAAAAGGCTTCTCTGTTAATTTCTATGACTAATGGGAAATCAGAGCTCTTCAGGGGAGAATGTGGTACAGCCGACTAGTTGATTGTAGAACTTCAGAGCCAAATAGAGGCTCATTAGTTTGAAAATGCCCCCCAAATTTCCCTGCATGTGAAATGCTTATATATCAGAGAGAGGGTTTCTAGATGCTTGGTATCAATTTTGCAATGGTGAATGCTGAGGAGGACTTATGGGAGCAAATTAACTTCAGTAAGGCAAATCCATAACCTGCAAACCTAAACACTGGTTTAGTAAAACCTCTTTATGGCATGAGTAACGGTGAGCAGCATTGAAGCCACAGCCTTCCTGTCAATATAAATGTGTACGCTTCTCTAGCACAGAACCATAGAATGAATGTTCTTATGTTTTAATTTTCATTGGTGTCATTTTGTGCTAATTACTTATCTTGAACATCTTCAAATTCAGTTCTCTTTTCTTAGGACTGATTGCCTGCACTGTGCTTTTTTGTGGGTAGCAGAGTCCTGCCTTCATAGCAGAAGAAAGTTGGCCCGAAATTGCTTTCCTTTCATCATGGGTGGTGGAGGGAGGGAAATAATCACCAACTGAAAACATTTGCATTTTTGCCAGATGCCTGGAGTCCTTCAAGCTGCCCAAGTCTATTAAACCTCAGGCTATGCATTGCTATTACGCTTGAGGGAAGAAGAGAATGGCTATGTGCAAAATCTATAGACATTATTCAAGCTCTCAGCAACCTGACAGATCATGTTTGAAATGTTCTCCCTGTTCAAGCCTCTGCATTTCAGTGACATCAAATGTACAGGATGACCCCTCTTCTTTTCATTTATGCACTAGAAAAAGCTTCAGCGGTCGAATTGGGCTGAACTGAATCAGGCTGATATGGCCTGAATAAAGCTACAGTCTGGTTCAGGTCAAATCAAGTTGAATGGTTGCCAATTCTATTCAGCTTTACACTCCCTGGCAAGGCCCCCCCCCTTTAATTCCCCTGCAGTCCTGGGAAATGGTGCTGGATTTTCTGGAAAATGTGGTCTTTTCTAGGGCTGCTACAATGGCACTGTTGCATGGATTTTCTGGGCAGTGAGTCCCAGAGACCACAGCCAGGAGCAAGTTGATTCCCAGCTTATGTTCTGTCCCCTGCCCAGTCTGGTAGATTATAACAAGGATTAGAGGAGTGATGAGGAAGATAGAGAGCTAAAGCTTCTGAAGTGACCCTTTGAATTGGGCCGAAGCAGAGTCCTCCTGAATCAAGGGTCCTTCCAAAGTCAAGGCTGCCCCACCCCCCCAAGTCTTTTCCTCAGTCTGACATCTTGACAAATGCTGTGTGTGTACAGGGATGTTGTCCTAGCATAAGGCTGTTGCACTACGTCTGATGTTTGCATTCCAGATTAGTATCTCACTAGAGCAAAGATGTTTGCACTTGTCCAACAAGGCACACAACCTGTGGCCCGCCTCCTATGTTTTGCAAGGGGCATGTAGTGATCATGATGGCATCACAACACTATATTTTCTTTCCTTAAATGTTGAAGTGTGTGTGTGTGTGAGAGAGAGAGAGAGAGTGTTGGCCTCCATTGTCAGATGGTGTGTAGCACTTTCTTTGTTTACTCACTAATGTGAATAAGCTTCTATCAGGGAATCTGGGCATTTTTCACACAGGGCTTTTAGCTCGCATCTCCTCTGGAATGGAGGGTGTGTGTTCACATATCAGCCAGACTTACCCCAAAGTCCCTGCAAGCTACTGGGGAGCACTTCACACATAATTCAGGTTTTTTCATTGTGTGTTAGAGTGTAGCCCGATTTATATCCAGGGTAAAAAAAACCACCCACTTTTTGCATTGTTTTGGGGGGCAAATCTGAAGTCAAAATAAACTCGCTTAAAGCCTGCTGTCTGAAAAACTCCCAGGCTGAAAACACAGGAGTCCTGAAAAGCATGATCTGAAACTACCTCAAAAAACCTATTATTACCAACATTACAAATAACTTCTAGGAAGAAAATATATTAGAAGGTGCTAAAGATAGCTGGGCTGACAACTGTTATGTACAGTTAGATGGCTGCACAGCTTATTGTCATCCCAAAGTATATCTGTATTTTCTTAATCCCCATTCATAAAAGTTTTAAGTAGCTTCATTACTAATACAGATGCCGTTCATCACTAGTAATATCAATTCTAGCGCATTATGAATGAGTGGAAATGCCAACGCAAATTCACTTAGGAAGGATACTCCTTGAACTTATCTCTTTGAACTCAATGTCAGTTAGCTGGCATCTTGGTTTGTCTACATCTTTCACAAACTCTGCTGGACTTTAAAGCTTATTATTGCTAAAAGCTGTAAAATGTGAGGTTTTCTTCCCCGTAAAGATCTAAAGAGGAATGGGGAAGTGCTATAACTAAACTTACTCAAAGCTGTTGTTGGCTTCTGCCAACAACCATTCCACAGTTTTTTTGTAGCCCACTATCCAATAGTAAGAAAATGCCTATTTATTCAGTTACTCATTCTCATACTTTAAACTATTGTTGGCTTTTGCTCTTTGGAACTGTCAAACTGTAAGAACAGTCTCTTTGGAACTGTCAAACTGTAAGAACATACCTCTTTTTCTGTCAAACTGTAAGAACATACCTATTTAGCAAGTGTATATTTCTTTACAGCTGTTTTTCTTCACCCATTTTTCTGTATCTATCTGTCTAATATGTTGATGGATGATAATATTCCGTTTAGGTGTTGACATGCGGTCTGGTTCTCAAAGCTTCCCACACAATAGAAGGGTTAGATAAGGTGCAATAAGCTAACATGATTACCTACCTTCTGATATTTTCTTATTCATGTTCTAGATGTTTATGTGTGCCCTGACTTTGTGAAGGCTGAGCCCTTCTGGCTTGCCTCATAATGAATTTGAAATTTCCAAGGTTTCTTGGAAAATTCTTTGAAAAAGCTCAGATTTTTATGAACTTTTTTGGGGAGAAAACTTCAATAGAAACAATATAGTGAAACTGACAGTTCTGAGATGTTATAAAGAAAATGTGTGTATCAGGGCCAGATTATGACATGCTGGGGCCCTAAACCATGCCATGCTCAAAGGGTCCCATAGGATTACAAAACAGGCCTGGCACATCACTCACACACAGCCCTGCCGCACTGCTTATGGTTAGTCTGATGTGGTAGACACCACCTGTAACAGCCTGTGATGGTGAGAATTGTTCTAAATTGGGTCCTGGTCTAACAAAAATTCTATATAACTTACAATTATTTCTGCACAAATTAATAAACTCAATATGATCAATAATTGTGTAGCCATATAATTTTGTTTTTATGAGACCCTATTCTTCCCTTTATTTTTCAACCAATTATGTAAATCTTGAGCCTTTATTTATTTATTTTTGGTACCCCTTTTTTTTTGGTAATGTGAGGCCCTAAGCGATAGCTTACTTGGCTTGTTCCTAAATCTGGCACTGGTGCTTATTGGAGGTTTGGTTCAATCCTATGAGTCTATTAGCTTGTTCTCACAACCAGCCCTTTCTGGGTAGGAGAGGGCTAACCAGGGCACAACAGCTCATCTGGAGCTTTGGAACCCTCTCCTACCAAGCGCCTGTCCAGCTTTTATACCCTACCTACGCTTACCCAAGGTAGAACAGAAATTCCCACTATCCTACCATGCTTTATGGTCACGTGGGTGTCTGTGGCAGGCTTTGCAACTCCCAGGGCTGGTGACTATAGATTGCTTTGGCTTGCGAGGCCAGGGGAGGAGCCTTCATGAATTGTCATGGGCTGCCTTTCCAATTCCTGTACAATGCATTGTGGGATACCAGAGGACTTCCTCCAGCTCTGTCAACTGCTGCTGCACCTGTCATTAGGGCATGCAATCAGCAGAGCTAAACAGAGCCTCCAATTGTCTGGGAGGAGGCAGGAAGGACCCTGCCTCTCCCCACCTCCACACACAGCCTACCCCAGTTTTGACATGTGAAAAAACTTTATGTCTATATTTTGATATGGCATGCTCTTCTGGGAAGTAACTACATCATCTCAAGCAGGGTGAAGCTAGGTGAGAGGGGGCCAACGTTCACCTCTCTCCCCCAGAGGCCCCTTGGAATGAAGGAGATCATGAATAAAATAGGGGTGGAGCTGAGGGGACATCAGGAGCTGGGGTGCCCGGGATCTTTAAACTCATCTGCTCAATTATAGCTACACCCCTGATCTCAAGGGAGGAGCCTTAGCTTAGTGGCCGAGCACATGCTGTACATGCAAAAGTTTCCAGGTTCAATTTCTAGCATCTTGAGGTAGTGCTAGATCTTCGCCTGAAACCCTAGCGAGCCACTGCCAGTCAACACAGACAATACTAAGCTAAGTAGACCAATGAATCAGTGTAAGGCAAAATATTTGTCAAAGAATGTTGAATGTGTTATGTCCACAGTGGGAAATTCCAAACTTGGGCAGGGGGGGCGGTTTCAAGAAAATTCACCCAGATATTGCCCTACATTTGTATTCTTAACATCGACTGCTATGTGATTGTCTTTAGATGCCCCAATATATCACTGTGTATTCCTTGGGGATTTACAAACTGTGCAGTGCAAACAAAGGTTAATGAACTGAATCTTGCAGCAACAGGCCTAGAAGCTATGTGAGGAGAGCAACTTGTCAAAAGTGTTTGTTGTTAATGAGCTTCAAGCCCATTTCTGTTCAGTTGGGGCTATGTTCGCCATGTTTGTTTGTGTTTTTGATACCCACTGAGTATTTTTAGAAAATATGGTTAATTTTTTTCCTAAGGTTTTAGCAAAGCTGGATGTTGAAAACTTATTAATATGCAATGGAATGATATAAGAAGACATGACACATATTTCTATGAAGAAAATGGAACAGAAATTTTGCAAAAATCATGATGGTGAAGGATGCAATTTCTTGCACATGTCCCAAATGGGTTACCCTTTCAATGTCCCCATCTTGCTAACTGGGCAAAGAGACATCTTTTAAAGTGGTAGCTCTCTTATATTTAAAGGGGGGGTGACAGCTGTTCCTATTCAATCCAGTGTAGCATCCCTCTTTGTGGCTTTGCAGATGTGTGCCCTCCTTTGTGTTTATTTTTGTGTTCCTCTGTGAGCCCCTCTAGGACAGGGAAGCATTTTCTTATTCCTTTTGCTATATAAACCCCTTTGAGATCTTGTTTGTTGAAACACGGTGAGGCTATTCCCACGATCGCTCAAAAGCAGGCTAAGGGAGCCCAGCCCACTCTTGGGTGATCGTCTGCTGCAACGGGAGCCACACGACCCCTGGCAGCTAACCTCATTAAATCCCCCTCCCCTTAAATGAGGTTAACAGAGCAATCACTCCATTAACCTTGGTTTTTTTTATCGTGGAGACCCACAGCCGGGAGGCTACAAGCAGCCTCCCAGGCTCGGGGGTGGGGTCTCTCCAGGATGTTCCCCCATGCTCATGAGTGGCATCCTGGAACTTCCAGGGGACATGTGGCCCCAGATCCCTGCAGCACCTGCCGGCTCCGTGACGGAGCCAGCAGTCGTGTGGGCAGCCGATTCGGTTGCCCAGGGCTGCCTTTTGATTGTCTGCAGCGAGAGCGGGCTAAGCCCACACTCCCCACAGACCCAGAAGAAGCTCTTCTCACCAATCATGAGAAGAGCTTCAGTATATAAAGTAATGAATGAATAGCTTTAATGCGATCACTGATCAGGTATACATAGAAACAGATGATACTGCATTCAGATAAGAGTTAAGTCATACAGGATATACCAACATAGAAGCCTCTTGTAGCAGCATCTAAAAAGAAGGGCTGGAAATTAGCTGTTGGTGGATCTTTACAGCAGCTGCACAAAATCTGGCAACCTTGTAGGTGATCAAAGATTTCATATCCGCAAGAAGGAGTGTGGTGTAAAATTCAGCAGTCTGGCTGAGAAAATGTGATAGCAGGGGAGAAATAAGATTGCACCAGCTATCATTATAAAAAGGACAAAACAGCAGCACATGGTGGACAGATTCAACTTCACCTGAGCCACAGGGGCAGAACCGACAGACCAGAGGGGTTTTAAAATATCTTCCAGATAAAACTGTTGAGGGCAAGGCATCATATCTTGCTCTGAGAAACACCATGTGATGGCTCAGTAAAGAAAGGAATAATAGTTAGCTAGCATTTCCCAGTTAAAGTCACCAAGGCACCCTCTTATGGTCTCCAAGATGGAGATAAATAATTCTAAGGTTCAATGTCCAAGACCCTCTGTTTGAGGATCTCCTTGGCTTGACTGTAATCTAGTAATGACAAGTATTCAGTAGGAATGCCAAGTGATGACAGTTTGTCCAATAGTGCTCGTGTCCAGGTAGATTGTAGGGATGTGCACGGAACCACGGAGGCGTGGTCCGACACTGGGGGGCATGTAGCTTTAAGGGGGTGGTGGTAGTACTTCCCCACCCCGCCGCTCTTCCCCCTCTGGCGCTGGTGCATTTTAAAATCTTCCTGGAGTGGCAGAGTTCCTCCCTGCCGCCCCTGCCCCCGGCATTGTCATCCAAAGCCTTCAAAGGAGTACAGCTAGTGGTGCGCATGCTCCCTGCGTGGCGCACACACTCGTCTTCGACGCCGTGATATATGCAGTGCGCGCCAGCGTTGAAGACGAGCGCGCGCCGCGCATGGCACATGCGCACCGCTAGCTGTACTCCTTTGAAGGCTTTGGATGACAATGACGGGGGCAGAGGCGGCAGAGAGGAACTCTGCCGCCCCTGGAAGATTTTAAAACGCACCAGCGCCGGAGGGGGAAGAGCGGCGGCAGGGGGGGGGTAAGTACTACCACCACCACCCTTAAAGCTACATGCCCCCACCCTCCCGAACCTCCTGACCGCCGGACTGCCGGACCTCCGAACCGGTCCGGCGGTCTTTTACATTGTGCCCAGACCGAACCGTGCACACTCCTAGTAGATTGAAACCTATCGGCCAACATAAGAGGGATCAGTCCCAGAGGGAAGAAATGGATCCTAAGCCAATAACTGAGGTTTGTTTGTTTGATTGATTGATTGATTTCTATACCGCCCTTCCAAAAATGGTTCAGGGAGGTTTACAGAGAGAAATAATAAATAAATAAGATGGATCACTGTCCCCAAAGGGCTCACAATCTAAAAAGAAACACAGGATAGACACCAGCAACAGTCACTGGAGGTACTGTGCTGGGGGTGGATAGGGCCAGTTACTCTCCCTCTGCTAAATAAAGAGAATCACCATGTTAAAAAGTGCCTCTTTGCCAAACTAGCAGGGGTTAAAATCCATACTTTTGTTTCTACCCTCTGGAGGCCTGTTTCCAACCTCAACACTGCAATGGAGATACATCGAGGGACCCTGAATACTGATAAATAAACTTAGATTGGATAATCTCCAATGGCCTATAATTAGGGTAGGGGCCCAACTTTTCACCATATAGAAGTTGGGCCAATGATATATCAGCCAATAGTTTTAATGCTGTAGGGATAACCTCTCCACCTTTGGGGTGAAAGAATCTTAATGTTGCTGAAGTGCTCCTTTGTGCTTATTGGGCAACATAGTCCCAACAGGGAGATAGTTGGCAGGATCGCCTCTATCCCCTTTTTAAAATATGGGCACTATTATGGTTATACTCCAGTTTTCAGGCATGAGCCCAGTTTGATCAATGAATGCAATGAGGGCTGCCAAGACAGGGGCCCACCAATCTGCATTTCAGAGAAGATACAACCGCAGCCCAAGGCCTTACAAACTTTTAAAGAATCAATAAGTTTCTTAACTTCGGCAATTAAAACAGGTGGTCATTCATGAAGTGGGTCATTTTTTAAAATCTACTGGGACTAGTTCCTCCTCCTGAACCACATAGAGAGCAATAAAGTGTAATTCTCATGTCTCCCTAGGGACCTGACTAGTCAAATGGGTGGGATAATGGTTCAAGCAGCCAGCTGTAATACTCCAGAAGAGAGAGGAAATCCCCTCTCAAACTGAAGCAATCAGCCGCTGCCAGGACAGCCTTTGTGCCTCTCTTTTCTTAGCTTTGATCAAGGATTTATATTGATTTTTCAGGACTAGTAGTGTTGAAGGAGTTGCACATTGAGGGCCTTGCCCGTTAAATTTATAGTTTGCTACTAGCTCCTTCTTGGCAGCTACACATTCTTGATCATACCAACCTCTAGACCTACCCATTAGCCGGCAGTTATAATTAGTTCTTTCCCGCACAAGATATCATATCATATGAATGAGTATCTCATAATGATCATATACAAGCCCAATCCCTTCCCTTATTAACTCATCACAAAGTCCCATCATATCATCTGAGTTTAACAAAATGTCCATAATTTGAGCCGATCTCTCATCCCATTTAATCTGTACAAGTGCAGAGGGAGAGTCTGCACTGATCTGATGATTTTCACTTAGGTAATGCAGCAGTGGCTGGGACAGAAGCCTGCTCTTTAGGTGGACTTAATTGCTGAACCAGATTAGTAGAACTTGGGGCCTTATCAGACACCGTTGGGCACACATCCAGGGGAGATTTCTCTATTATTTGGGGTCCTGATGAAAGAGTTGTCTTGGGACTGGATTGATCCTTCTTGACTGGATTGATCCTTCAAAGATTATATAAGTTTAGGCAGAGATGGACGGGGCCCCAGAAGGACCACCAGCTTTTCCAATGATGAAATAGGCTCAGAGGGGAATCGTTGGTTTTCCTCTGGTTCCATAGGATCTGCATTGGAGTGCCTCTGAGCGCTCCCCAAAACTTTTCCTGTCAGATGGTTTTTATTTGCAAGGATTATCTTAGAAATATCTATTGAGTCAGAAGCCAAGAGTCTTGCTATATGCTTCCCATCCTGGGTCTCGGGATGCTCCAATTGCAGTGCTGTAAGAATGTTATTTTCTGCATCAAGCCCATCCACATATTTTGTCTCTTGGCTCATTTGTCTCAGAGGCACCATTGGTAATGCCATCAGGAACTCTGCTTAGAGCTCCTCTCCATGAGCTCAGCAGGTTTCAGAAAATCCTCCCACACATTTAACTGTTCGTTAGCAGACACATCCTCTAGGATAACAGAACATTAAGTAAGGGGGTCCATCTGTATAAATTCAGAGTTCAAAAGCACTATTAAGTCCTTGTCTAAGCAGACACTGGTTAAAGCAAATTGATCATCTTTCCCTGCAACCTCCATTTTGCCAGGAGTTGAAATTCCCGAGTTATCAAATAACGTACACTCAGCTTGATGTTGACCAAGTTTTGCAAGAGGTCTCACAATTGTTTGAACTGAGGACAAAGCCTGTTGGAGATTAACCAAATTTTTACTGATTTCATTTATTCCCTGCTGCATTCCTCTACCAAATCATCTGAAGAGAAGTTTAAGCTATCCTCTCAAAGACTGACCAGAGTTTCAACTGAAACGCCTTGTTTATGTGAAACTATCCCAGCAGCTGGCTGTGGGAGTGCATTTTCCAAAGTAGGCTTATCAGTGTTATGCAAATTCAGTCTGGTTGGTGGAGATCTTGCAGCATTAATCCTTGATGGTAGTAATGGATAGATGGAAGTGTTTTGAAATACATGGGCAGAGAAGATCGCCAGCCAGAAAAGCTCTCATTTTGAAAAGCATTAGAGGAACCGTAGATTGACTAAAAGTTAACAGAATTCTTTTGCACTTCGGGGAAGTGAGCAACCATTCGCTAGCTAAGATATCAACACTCTGAGGATGACAATGAAGGAATGGACCTAAAGAGAATTTAATAGCCTTCCAAGTGGACCAGTACCTTCCCACATTAGTTTTCCGAAATGCAACCTGTTTAGTCTGAAGAATTCTGGTATCGATGTCTTGCTGGAGTAACTCCCTGTGCCCACAGCATTTCTGTTCACAGAAGACTTTGTGATAAAGCTAGCTATACTAGATGTATGCTTTTGCACAAGGGCATCAACTGGAGTCATAATACAATCAACCTTCTGGCTAATTGAGTTTAAATTTTCTAATACTGCAAGAATGGTCCGAGCTGTTAATAAACATTGATCTCTGAGAAAATCTACCAATAACCTGGGGCACTCGCCTGCCCTCCAGCCCTCCAAGTTGTGAAGGAGATAGGTTCATTAAAGGCTCTATCATTTACTAAGGTATTATTCCCCTGAAACTGTCTTTCTTTGATAACTGTTGCTGCTTCAATTAGCTCAAGCTCCTGTTGCTCCAAGAGCGAAAATCTATTGGATGTGGAAATTGAGTAATCCAAACTTACAGGCTCTTTTGATGTCTTGCTATTCTTTGTTGCCATAAATGGGTGGGAGGCACTGCTTTGCAGTGGTTCCACTCCTACCTCACAGGCAGATTCCAGATGGTGTCTCTTGGAGACTTGTTCTTCCAAATCTGGACTTCAGTATTGTGTCCCTCAGGGCTCCATGTTGTCTCCGATGTTGTTTAACATCTACATGAAACTGCTGGGAGAGATCATCAGGAGATTTGGTGCAGGTTGTTATCAATATGCTGATGACACCCAAATCTATTTCTCCATGTCAACATCATCAGAAGAAGGCATAAACTCCCTAAATGCCTGCCTGGAGGCAGTAATGGGCTGGATGAGGAATAATAAACTGAGGCTGAATCCAGATAAGACGGAGGTAGTTATTGTGGGTGGCTGGAACACAGGAGACAATTCTGATCTGCTGGTTCTGGATGGGGTCATGCTCCCCTGGAAGGAACAGGTACACAGTATAGGGGTGCTGCTGGATCTGAACCTCTCCCTGGTGTCCCAGGTTGAGGCAATGGCCAAAGGTGCTTTTTATCAGCTTCGGCTGATACACCAGCTGCGTCTGTTTCTTGAGAAGAACGACTTCAAAATGGTGTTACATATGCTGGTAGCCTCTAGGCTGGATTACTGCAATGCACTCTATGTGGGGCTGACATTGTATGCAGTCCGGAAACTGCAGTTGGTTCAGAATGTGGCAGCCAGGTCATCTGGGTCATCTAGGACAGACCATATTACTCCTGTGTTGAAAGAACGACACTGGCTGCCAGTACATTTCTGGGCAAATTACAAAGTGCTTGTTATAACCTATAAAATCTTAAATGGCTTGGGCCCTGGGTATTTAAGAGAACATCTTCTTCACCATGAGCTCCACTGCCTGTTAAGATCATCTGGAGAGGTTCATCTGTGGTTGCCACCGACTCATTTGGCAGCTACTCGAGAACAGGCCTTCCCCGCTGCTGCTCATGGACTTTGGAATGCACTCTCTGTTGAGATAAGAGCCTTTCCATCGCTGTCAACCTTTTAAAAGGCACAATAGATATATTTGTTCACCCAGGCCTTTAATTAGATTTATAGTTTTAATACTTGTGATGTTGGGTTTAAAATGATTTTAATGTTGAAATGATTGTAGTTGTTTAATTGATTTAGTTTTGATTTTAATTGTTCTTATTTTGATGTAAACTGTCCTGAGCCATTTTTGGAGGGGCGGTATATAAATCAGATAGATAGATAGATAGATAGATAGATCCAGATGTGTTTGCTTCGAAGTTTTCACCCATCCTTGCACTTCTGGGGTGGTACGCTGCTTGTTTTTTTGTTTTTTGGCCCGTTGTTTAAGTTAGCTTAAAAGCTTTTGACAAACCAAATTATCCAAGAAAAAAACAAAAAACAAAGCAATCAGTCAGCCAGCCAACTGATCAACAGTGCTCCGGCTGATTAAGTGCATAACTCTTCCAGGAAGCAAACTGCAAACAGAAGAGCAGAGTTTTAAAAGGGGGAGAAAAATGAAACTGAAACTAAATAACTCCTCTTCTAAGAGAGTCCAAACATAAGATAGCATAAGCAGCCCAAAGAAGATTTTTAAAAGTATAAAAATCCAAACATATGGCTAAAAAAAAGAGAAAAATCCCACTGAACTGAGCTAATGGGACCAGCTGCTTTCACATCGCCATCTTTGCTCCCGCCGACTCAAGTAAAGTTTATTACATGTGTAGTCAAAACACGACTACACAGAAAGCACAAGGTGTACATAATTAAACCAAAAAAGCAGAAAACATGGCATATATACTTCAAGAATTTACAAGTGGTAAAAAATATTGATATCTCTAGTGCTCCCTAAATTTCCCTAAATCATTTTCAGTGAATCTGCAAGATTAAGATTGTATGGTTTCTTCCCTACCTGTATGGATTATGAGGAACTGTTGAACTGACCAGTAGATTCCCCTCTCTTCCATCAATACTCTCTTTTCCATCCACATGTAACACCCTAAATTCTTCAACAAATATCCAGACTAACATTTCATGCACCAGAAAATATTTGGCATGCACAGCAGAGGAGGGTTGATTTTCAGTGATCTCCCCTTCCCACTCCAGCCTCCAATGAATCCCCAAAATATTTTCTTGAGAGGCTTGAGACGTCAGGGAGACACAGTGAGCTGTAGAGGGAGAGATCAGCAAAATCATTCTTCCTGTGTTGCATGCACTGAAAGTTTTTCAGTACACACAACATTAGTCTGGATGTCAGCCATTGTATTTGTATTTTTGGCTACCATCTATACTTAAACTTTGACTGCACAGGGGATATAACGAATTAATTATGAACTAAGGGCAAAGCCAATTTGCTGTTTGCCTGTCCTTCCATTCTCTGCTACTAAGTTGAACAACCCAGAAGAAGAATTTATTTCCTGAAATATAGGAGAACTGCAAGGATCATGGGTTCCAGAAATATTTTCCATTGAATTTCTTAAATGGACAGAAACCCTAACCCTTTTCAAATACTGTACAATTACCCCTTTGCAGGACACATGACATGAAATTAGACAACTGTATAACTGGTTGCAAGCAAAGAATTCTATTTTAATTACTTAATAGTGAGCTCTGGGGCAGGATTGCACATACTGTAGATCAGGATAAAACCACTTTTCTCCCTATAATACTATCCAAATTAACAAGTAACAATTTTCACCAACCACTATCCACCCAAATAAGTCACATTATCTGGTGCGATGTTAAGGATTTTACAATTGTATAATTGACTCTGGGTGTACTTGGATGGAGCCAATGCATTTTCTGATAGTATCCTTTATCCTATATAATAAAAGGCTAAGTGAGTGTCCGTGGCCTTGGAACGTTGGGGATCTGCGTCCCTGTCTCCCTGGGCTGTTCTGGGCCTGCGCGAAGCGCAGGCCCAGAACAGCCCAAGGGAGACAGGACCCCCAATGCCAGTGTCCCGGACCCACGGGCGGCCATTTTGCCCCAATCATTGCTATGCCGCCAACACCCGTCCTCCTGTCCCGGCCCCACGGGCAGCCATTTCGCCCGAATCATTGCCGTTCCGCCAACACCAGTGTTGCTTCCCGCCACAGCAGCCGCCCGTCCTCCTCTCCTGGCCCCACGGGTGGACATTTTGCCCCAATCGTTGCCATTTACCGCCCACCCACCCGCCCTCCCAACTGCCAAGTCCTCCCTACCCCGGCCTGCGTCCGTCGGGTGAAAATAGTCCTTAAATTGAGAGGGAGAGAGGAGCTCGGAAACAGAGCTCCTCTCTGTGCAAAGACTATGCCCGAAATTAAGGACTTTCAACGCCCGACAGACATGGGCCGGGGCTAAGGACTCGGCAGTTAGGAGGGCGGGCGGGAGGTCGACGGCGGCAGCAGCATTCACATGGGCACGCAGAGGGCGGCCCACAACCGCAGCAGCCGCCCCCGGGACACGGCGCCATCAGCAGCAGCCCCCATTCTCCTCCTTCCTGGCGGTGACGATGAAGTGGCTGAAGTTCCCACAGACGGTGGCCGGCCTCCTTCTCCTCCTCCACCCTTGGCGCTTCAACCTCTCTGCCTGCTACCGCCAGCCTCTACAATAATCCGCCCCCAGCGCAGAGAGAGCTTCCCTTCCCTTCCCTCTTTCGCTTCAGCCGGAGGCGGTGGCTCCTCCAGCAGCTGCCCTGAACCGTGACGAGGCGACTGCTGGTGGTGGTGATGACTCGCCTCTTCGAGCGGCACTATGGGCGGCTGGGGCGGCGCACAGACCGATCGCGGGGAGAGGACAGACAGACAGCAAGAGACAAAACAAGGAATGAGGGAGGGAGACAGAACTATAGAGGGGGGGGGGGAAATAAAGAAGGAAAAAGAGAGAAGAGAGAGAAAGGAAAGGAAAGAACCAAAATAAACAAAGAGAGAGGAAAGGAAAATAAGAGAGCTAAAAGTGAAGAACAAGGGGAGAAAAACAAAAGATAGAAAAAGAGAAAAAGGAAAACACACACAAAAGAAAACACCAGCCCCAAAGAACACGCCCATTATAGAAAGAAGAGAGAAAAAGATAACGAAAAGAATAAAACATATTTTTAAAAAAGAGAGAGAGAGAGAAGGAAAAGGAGAGCAAGAACAGGAAGGAAAGGAGAGAAAGGAAGAGAGACAGGGACAAAAAAAACCAAAAAAGGGGGCAATAGAAAGGAAGAACGCTAAAAGAGGGGGGAAAGCTAGCGCCCGTTATTATAACGGGCTTAAAAATACTAGTTGATAAATAATTAGACAGTTTTTAGAAAAGAACCTTGCTCCATCTATATAATATTAATTTTCTTCTTTCAGTGTTACATGGGGATATGCTGGGGGTGTAATTGATTCTAAATATAGCTTCTACAATTCATTGTATTTGTTTTTTAGCCACCATTAATCATAAACTAACACCTGTAATTAAATGTTGACTGCTCAGGGGATTTAGGGAATGTCTTGTGAATAAGGAATAAAAGTACTGTTAAAGCAATGATGGGCCTCTGAATACATTTAATCCATTCCAATGTTGGCTTTAGGGTCTGCTCTTCCTCTTGTCACCATGATGACTTGAGAATAACCAGAAGTTCATTGCCACTCTCTCCCCTCTCCCTCCTTTATTGCATGAGAGCAGATTCCTGCAGTTTGATAAATGACCATTTTCCACTTAAGATACTTTTTAAAGATATCCCTGTGGAAGCTATGATGTCATTTGGTGTATTAAGTGTGGGCATGGGGATCTATCATTTGGCTTTTCTGTCCAGAGAAGAATGAACTGACTTATATTTTAGATGCCAAGGTAAATGGATAGCATCACTTGAGGGATGTGCATTCAACATGACATAGTAAGTGCCTGGTACATAAATATCCTAAGCAAGAAGCTGGCCTGTCATTCATTGTCACTCGAGGTAGTTGTCTGGCACAAAATTGCTTCTTAAATATTTGCTTAATACCCATCTTACAGGTGGCTGATGGGCCATGAAAAAGGGAGTAGAAAGGAGGGAGTACTGAAGTCACAGCATTTGTTGTTTCTATTCTTGTATGTTGTTCAATAATGTGTGGAGGAAATGGATGACTGCCTCTGACAAGCGTTGGCTAATTTTTAAGTTACAAGGTATATCTTGTTCTGCATAGCCATAGAAGTTATAAAAATGGTCTTCTAGCAAAAATGGCTATATCTTCATTTTTAGCAGTCATTTCGATGGATTTCCAGGACATTTCAGCCCCTTACCTGGGGCTGATAAACCTGTGAGGGAAAAGACATGGGCATAAATGTTTCAATAGTAGCTTGATAACAAATGTGAATAAATGTGTATTCATACTGGATGTCATATCTTCCCAAGTACTGATGTGGGAGTGAGCCATGTAACCATTTGATCAGAAGCTCTGATATAGAGTTTGTCATCCAGACTAACCAAGCGTGCACATAAGGAGGGTCTGTGAGGGTGCAAAGGGGACCCTCACACAAGTCCTCCAGTTCTTCATGTTGTCCCAGTGAGTGCAACTTCCTAACTCTGCCTGCACACTCCAGAAACAATCTATAAGAGAAGAAATATATCACTGACCCTCAATACCATGTTTCCTTCAGCCACTTCCGGAGTGCAGGAAGAGCTGGGAAGTTGAGCATTAGTGCATGTGCAGGAGAATTATGCATGGGCCCCTCTCATGTCTATGACCCCTCCTTATGCACACACTTTGTTAGTCTGGATGTCAGCCAGTGTTCTGAATACAGTATATGATTGTGGGGAAACCATGAAATGTGACAGTTTGTGAAATAAGGGACACAACACTCCTACATACCTGGTAACTTGTTTTCCAATGAGAAAATTCATGCCATACTCCAAGACCTCCTGATGGCATGAGATCTGCTGCACATCCAGCGCACATGCCCGCAAGTCATAGGAAGGACATTTGCATGTTCATTCATTCATTCATTCACACATACACCCCACATAGATTTCTCTCTCATTTTAAATGAATGGGGCAGCCCTTACATGTTACAAGTCCATATATAAATGTCAGAGACCATGAAGGACTCGAAATTAGGGGTGTGCATGGACCGCTCTGTGGTCTGGCAAACTGATTCAGTCCAATTTAGCCGAACCACAGACCAGTACGGTGGTTCAAGGTGCCACCGGGATGGGCAGCCCATGCACAACAGCTTGTTAACATAGTTTGGGTTCAACGGTTAAATAGCTTTGATGGTGGTAGTACTGCTTGATTTTTGGTAGGTCGAACAGTATGGTAACTCTGTTCCCTTAATTACAATGGAAATGATGAAGGAGGTTCCTCAGAGAAATAGACTCAGATTTGTGTTTCTTCTCCCAAAGGAATCCTTGCCTATAGAGTTGTATTGGTCCACACACCAATAGCTCTGTATATTCAGTGTAAAGCAATAACACAGAAGCTTTGATGTAGAGCTCTTAACGTGAGACAATGCAAATGACATTTACTAGCAATCTTTTCTCCCCATTAATGAACGGTACTTCAGGGAGTGTAAAGGCAAGAGGCATATAATTTCTGAACTATTTAAATTGCTAATTAGATCTGTACAGGAGGTGTATTCCTAATGCAGACAATTACAACGGCTCCTAAGTGTTTGCTTTACAGTTGCTAATTACTGCAGAAGCCAATTAATTGCTGTTGACTTTTTGTATTCTTTTGCATATCGCCAGTTAATATTTACATTTATAATGAAGACAAAATTGGCAAACACTGTGTCATTTTGTAATGAACAATTCCAGTGTCTAAACAATGAGCACATTATCTCATTTGTGCCTGAAGAGTACAGCTGATTAGCATATGTTCTGTACACATTAGAACAACATTCCTCTTTCTTCTAAAGAGTGAAGTTGTTGGTTTGGTGCAGCCGGTGCAGGTGTGGTGTCCCTCTGGTGCTTAGAAATGCTTATTTACAATACTTTATTTTAGAGAATGTAAGTTCCCATACGCAATGTATTTTTATTCAAGCATATGGTTCTACATGCCCAAAGTGGCTATGTCTATCAAAGGGCTCCTGATTTTTCTAGTTTCCCAGCTATACAACGCAATCTGAATCCAAATGAACCCACTCTTGGTGGTCTTTCCAACCTTACCCAGGCTGCATGTAAGCTGCTTTTGCTGTGACTTCTGCATAGTTGGAGTAACATTGAAAGGAAGCAACCTTAAAGATGGAGCCAGTCACACTGGTCTTTCCTATAGAATCAGAATCCCACTTGGTGACAAATTCCATGGAAAAAGCCAGCTGATTAGCTCCTACCACGCATGGCTCACTCATGTGGTTGAGTTATTTAGATGTTTCCCCAGCCATGTGGCTGCTGTTTACAGAAAATTAGCTCCTGTGAAACTAGGGGAAGTAATAAGAGAACCTCTTCTGCTTCTTTAAAAGTGGTTTTTGGAAGTTACTTTTCTAATAAACATATTTAAAACTTAACCGCAGGAAAGTATGATACAGATATCACAAAATGCACTTATTTGCTCCAATTTCTTGCTGTCCTTTGATTCCATAGCCACATAAGCTGTAGCCATCTCATCCCTGTGGGGGAAGTGATGCAGGTTGCCTTGTTTATATCACATTTGAATTCTTTCCAAGATGAATTTTCAAAATTTTTCATGGGACATGAAAACATAGTTGGGGACAGTACCAAAGCAACCTCTTAATTTTGGGGTCCCACACAAAATATTTTCATGTCCAACTATTACGTATTATTATGTCTGAGGCTCAGGACACATAAGGGCATTTTAAAGCAAGATAGCCCCGACATCATACATTTATTGGGCAAGCTGACAATGTTGGACCTTAGCTGATTGGCTAATAGAAGGCCACAGGGAGTCTATTTCTCTGCAACTCATTTTCTTGTTTCCCTGAAATACATTCTGCCAACAAATACATTATTATAGCATCCCATTCCTGAATCTCTCTCCTTACTTTTCCTTCTATAAGAGTTGGGTACCAGTCTGATGGAAACTCCTACTACTGTAAAGCCCATTAAAATGAATGAAAAACACACAATCTCATTCATTTCAATGGGTGTACACAGACTTAGTATATAGTGGCTGAATTTGCACAAATCATGAAACCTGAGTCCCCTTCACCTCCAGTTTCATTACATGTATGTCCAGTTGTGGGCAACCTCTGTTTCACTTGGAAATGGACCTGTGGTTTCCCTCCCCAAACTCTAATTTTTACCTTTAGTTTTCATGCAGTTTTGCCACCATAATCTCAATTTCTGTGGTGTCAGTGTTCCATCCAAATGCTGGCACCAAAGTTTCCCGCTCATGCAACTGGGGCTAAAGGAGGAAGTTCCTCCCTCACTCAAGCTGCTATTGGCTGTCGGGGCTGTCAATCATTAAAGAAGGAAACCCCAGCAGCCAGTTTCCCCTCCTCTCTGCTGACAGAGTGACTGCAGTTAGATTGCTCTCCATTTCGTCCAAATGCAGATGGGAGAGCTGGGTGGGTGGGTGTGGAACCGTGGGTCCATTGGACCCATGATTCCACATTATGTCCAAAGGCAGCCAGAATTATTTAGGTAATAATATATGAGAGCAAATCCTATTGAAATCAATTACATTTACGTTTACATAAACATGAACAAGATAGGGATGCAGTTCAGTGTTAAGCCAACATTATAACCAGGCAATACAATGGAAGTCTCTTTTGCTTATTTGAACTAAAGTCCTTTCTTTCCTATCATGCTAGGAGTGACTGAATCATCAGGTCTCATTTATTGTGTTGGAGCTTCTCCTTCTGCATTTGTTTTTTGTTTTAATTGCATGCATTAAATGTTGCCAACATTTGTTGGTAATAATAAGAATAAAGATGATGTCATGCTTTCCTGGTGAATTTATTCACCTTGACTGGACCACATGTGGATCTCTCCCATGTCGGTTCAATGGTGCAGAAAGACTGTGACAAATCAACTCCCTGTGTAATTACAGAAATTAAATAGATAACATCTACCAAATAATTACAGAGTTGTATGTGCGCGCGCACAGCTCTTTGATTTTGTTTTGTTTTGTTTCCCCTTCCATTGTTAGGAATAACCAAGCAGTCTTAGTTTCTATATATGGATAGAAAATCATTCCGCTCAGCCCAGCTTTACTACAATCCAGAGCTGGGCTACCATTCTGAACTGTGCTAGTTTTCTGAGGTATAGCGGGCATTCATACCTGTTCTCCCATTAGACCCATCTTGAAAGGACCACTTGGTTCCTATTATGCCTAAGGGCACTACTTACCATTATTTTTAAACCAAATATGAAAATTTTAACAACCCAGCTGCTGTCCCACCCTAATATTAAGTTGCAGGACGATCAAGCCTGTGAGTTCAAACCCCAAATCTATTTGAAAGCTACACTGGAGAGCTTCAAATCAGAGGGGCTGCTGTCGTTATTTGTTTCAAAAGTGGCATAAATTTCCTTAGTTACATGCTTACTATGTACCCTGGATATGCGAAACAACCTATTCTGTGTCTCTGTAGACTACTGAAGCAGCTCTTCTTAGCACACAAATACTAATCAGACTATTCTAATGTATTTATTCATTCATTTTAACATTTATATCCTGCTCTTCATCCAAAGAGCCTAGAGCGCTATATGTGGTTTACATTTACCCTCTCAACAACCCTGTGAAGTAGGTTAGGCTGAGAGAGATATGACTGGCCCACAGTCACCTAGTGAGTTAATTGGCCAAATGGAGATTTGAACCAGGGTCTCCGCAGTCCTAATCCAACATTCGAACTACTACACCATGCTGACTGACCAGACTATTATAATGTCTTCAAAGAGAAAGGGGAAATGTCATTCCAGTTGTGAACATGACCTGAAGCCTAAAGAGTCTGTGTATTCTTTCAACAGTTTGCACACCTGGGGAATGCTGGTTTCATTACAACAGAGCTCTGTGTGTCATCTGAACCTAGAAACTGTGGTGTACAAACCACTGTAAAGCCATAGCTCTTGGATTTGCATGATACATTTAACCAAACCAGGATGTTTATTTCACAGTTCCTCACTGAAGTGGAGAAGCCAAGGAAGAAGGAGGAAGGGGAGGAGCTTAATTGGCTTTGGATTAAATTCACAACTAAACAAACCACAATTTAAGAAATACACAAAGGTAGGCCTCTCAAAACATAAATTCATGTTGGTATTGCATATGACTTTAAGATATTAATCCATCACAAAACATGGACTGGTGATTGACCTCATTTATGTATGATCTATGGTATTGGGTTCTAATTTTGAATTTAAGGCTTCTGTAGTGATCCTTGGACTTACACCAAATGATTGGAATGTATTGGGAGGCACAGAAGTATCAATATTGTGCGCATCTTTTTCTGACCAAACACCTTATATTGCAGAAATTTAAAGTTATTCAAGCAGTACAACACTGAATTGCCAATCTATTGCTTCTAGAAGCACATTGGCAGGGGGAATCACTTATTTTAAGCAGGACACTCATGACATTTTCCAGGTAATCTGGAGATGCATTGTCATTGCTATCCCTAGTGGGGCATGGGGCTAGGGGCAAATCAGCATGTGCAGGACCTCCTTAACATTTCATGATAATATACATAATATACTGCAGGAGAACCTTGTTATTCTCGGAACTGCTATTTGCGGCTCTGCATATCTGCATATCTGATTGACACCTGTTTTCAGTATTTGCAGATACAAAAGTGTTAAAACCTATGAATCCATGGTTCTTAGATGGGTGGAAGTGGCCGTAGAGGTCACTTCTAGTCACCATTTTGTCTGTCTTGGCCATTTTGTGGCTCATTTCTTTTAAAAAACAACTCATTCCCCCCTGCAATTTTTCAGTTTTGAGGGGCATTTCACAGCTTTGGGGGTATTCGTAGACACATCCTGGGCACATGGAACCCAGTACTGTACAAAATTTCAAGTTTTTCTGGTGTGTGATTCTGTGTGTGTGCGCACGCATGTGTGTGTTTTTAAAACACTTTCCCTTTTCCCTGGAACCTAACCCTGTTTCACATAGGAATAATGCTTCATTACAGTTCCGTTTCTCACAGTAGTAGGCAAGGAATGGAACCCCTGCAAATAATGAGGTTTTCCTGTATACATAAGTGGACACATGTATGCATTCAGAGTGGGCTTTTCCTAATTCAACCTGAGCAGGATCTAAACAACAATCCCTTCAGTGTTCCCTCTGGTTCCTCCCTCCCCCTTGTATGTACCAAATGAGTTTTGTTCTGAACAGCAGTATCGACATAGTGTGCATGCACATACATTCAGAGTGGGGCCTTCCTGACTCAACCTGAGAGGGATCTAAAATTAACTGAGCAGACATTGAAAACTTTGTGCTCATTGTACTACCCTCCCTCCTTACAAGCTGCTGATAAGTGTGTTTCCACACTCATCTGGGCAAGCAAGCAGCAGGCAGCAACTGCAGATGGCAGGTGGCTAGGCCAGCAGAAGCAGACAGCAACCGCAGGAGCGGCAAGCAAAGACAGACAGACAAAAAACAAATGGATGGACTGGATTGGCAGGTCAGAATGGGGGTGGAGAAATAGCAGCAGCAGGGCAGCCAGATGATTTTTGGCACACAGCAGCAGAGGCAGAGAGAGAGTGCAGCCACAGATGGTGGGGGGAAGAGAGTGTGCTCCTCCTCCTGGCCCGCAAGCCTCCGAGCAGCCATGACAGGGAGAAAGCTGCTTCACTGTAGGTGGTTGGGAGTGGCAGGAGAGAGTGTGCATGGGGGCTGTGTGCCTTCTCCAAGCCAACCTGCCTCTGAGCAGCTCAGCTACAGCCGTGGGGAAACAGGAACTAGACCATGTCCCACAGCTAGTGGGGGCTTGGGAGAGAGTGCACGGGGCCAGCCAGCTGCTGCCGCGCACCTGCGCCTCCTCTTCACAGCTTCTGGAGCACAGCTTCTCTGAGCACAGCTACTGGACTTGGAGCTTTGGCAGCTTGCTCTCCTTGGTGCCCAAAGCAGCTGCAGCCTGAAGGTGGTTGGCAGGCCAGGGGAGAGAGTGCTTGCGCAGCCTGTGCGCAAGACCTGCTGGCTGTGAGACTCCTCCTTCCTGGGCCCACATGTCTCCTGGGTGGCAGCCATTCAGGCGACTTGGGGACACTCAGGGAGAGGAAGTAGCCACCAGGGGTTGCCAGTGGAAAGTGTGGGGGCCAGGAGGAGAAGGGGATGGCAGCAATCACCCCAGTCACCCCATCCAAAGGACGGGTCTGTCACTGTGATAGGCATTTTTGTAAGAAGTAGTGTTGGGTTATTCTCACTGCAGTTTGTTGTTTGTTTATGTTTTGTATTGGTTTGTGTCTGTGTGTGGGTTTTTTTTTAAGGGAATTAGAGCAGAGAATTTGTGGGAATTTGTATAATACATAAAGTAGGAAGGGGGGAGGCTTTGTACAACATGATGAAAGGATTTTGTCATTTATTGTTTATTTGTTACGAGGTATGTTTTTTAAGCCTCCTCTTTTTTAAAAAATATGTTAATTAAAAAACAAAATTTAAACAAAACACTGGAGGATTCTCTAAACTGGCCTGGTGCATTTGGGACACAACACCCCTCCAGTAGCTGTTGTTGGTGTTTACCTTAAATTTCTTTTTTAGGCTGTGAGCCCTTTGGGCACAGGGAACCATCTTATTTATTTATTCTTTATTTTTCTATGTAAACCACTTTGGAAAATTCATTGAAAAGTGGTATATAAATAGTAGTGCTAGTAGTAGAAACTGGAATAACAAGACTAGGCTGGTAGGGTAAAACGTAAGAGAGTGTGTAAGCTGAAATAATAACCTGTGATTTTCTAGCGAGCTCCATCAGCATCGGGCAAAACCCATCCAGACCCAAGAGGAGTAAAAGCTATGGTGCAGATACCAACTATTTAATTAATATATACTACCTTGAAACAAAGAAAAGTTATCAAAGTAGATTACATAGCAAAAGGAATAAGAAAATGTTTTCCTGCCCCTAAAGTGGATATAGCCAGGGGCATAGCTAGGGGAGAGGGGGCCCATGTTCACACCTTACCCCTCTCCCTGAGGGGGCCCCTTGGAGTGAGGAAGAGAATGAAGAAAATAGGGAGGGGTGGAGCTGGGGCCCCCGGGTTCTTTGAACCCATCCATTCAATTATAGCTACGCCCCTGGATACAGCATTTGGGGGGGGGAGGGATGACAAAGCGGAGAAACATACATACAATACGGTATGTACTGTATTACCCAAATCTAAGATAAGGTTTCCCCACAGTTCTTTCCTCTTTCTTTTGGGTAAATACAAATATAATCTGTATTTAGTAGAGACAGATATAAAAGATATAACCTGTCTTTTAAGGCATCATCTTACATTCAGAGACACCTTCTATTCAGGTAAATATGGTAGATACTGAATTGGGTGGGTGCCGTGATCTTAGCACCCCTGCTGGAACCCCTGTGGACAGTCTCCCCATCCTATCAGCCACCAGGGATCAGAAATGCACCCAGGTACTTATAGTGGTATGTGATGTCTAAAATATTCAGATAGGAAAGGATGCCAACTGCGGATGTTTACAATTTTCACACCTAATGGATCCAGCTCCCTGGTTTTCTTTCTTTCTTTCTTTCTTTCTTTCTTTCTTTCTTTCTTTCTTTCGCAGAAAAAAATACTTAATCTAGCCTTTTAGCTAGTGCCCAGTTGTCCATTTAACTAAACCACCAGGGCAATGATTTTCAGTCCTTCACATTATGTTTCTGTGCTTAATAATGTGAAGATATGGCTATCTGATCAGCTTCATATGTGTCTAAGTATTGTTGGCTTCATCCCCAGCCTGGTGAGCCATCAGACATTTCATCTGCGATATGTTCTCACCCAAAACACATTTTTGCTTGGAATTTCAATTGATAGATGAATGGATGTGGCATGAAACCCATACAAAATTGCTCAGACTTAGCGGGAGAGGATTTGAGGCAACCAGCTGGCTAGAATTTACTTGGCAGAATTTATCCTTTGCAAGTCAAAGATGCCAAGATTTAGTCTTCTATTGGGTGATCTGTTTCATCCCAACCAAGCATACGATGGTTATTTATAGACTTAAAGAATTATTATTCCTTGCCATTTCCAACACCATGTCACTTCTGGTGTATAAATGTCAGTCATGAAGGAAAACTCTAATGCCATCAGTTTCTGACCTCAGGCAGAAAAAATGGAAGGGAAAACATTTTCAGTTTTACTTTTCCACAGGAAAATAAACTTGAATAGGTTTCCTTCCTATTCTCCATTTGAAAAACAGACCCTTAAAGAAACATGCCATTCAACATTCACAAATTCAGCATATAGTCATCCTTAAAATATTTGTGAAGTAATGGAGGTGGCTAAATGGACTGTGTGGTATTCCTAAAACCAGAAAGTGGTCATCAGTCTAACATGTGAGGAACAAGACTTAACCCAAGCCCTCCTCAAGCATTAAGAAGCTGTGGGCACTGGCGGACATCCAGACTAACACTGCACCATCACACTCCCATGTAGACTTGCAAAAAAATATTCTCCTGCATTATTTAGCATAGGCGAGAATATTTCAGAGAATTATTCTACCCATCCTATTAAATGTATCAGAGAATATTCTTTTACAAGTCTGCTTCCATGCGAGCTGTGCATGGGTACACTGCCCACAGGTTTTTAATACCTAAACAGTTAACCTGAATGCTCCAGATAACTTCAATGAAGACATGCTTAAAGCTATGCCCTGTACACACATCTGCAAAGACTCAGTCTTGCCACAGTTATCCATGCTGTACTGACATTCAGACTTATAGTTTTGTTTTGTTTTAATTAAATTCCTAACCTGCTTACTACTGCAGCACCCAAAGCAGTGCACAATAAAAAGTAAAAACAATTAAAAGTAGTACTAGTTGATCAGCACAGGCAGCCAACATTGGTGAGCTTAGATTTGATAGGGTGGAGGAGGCCAGGCCTGCTGCCTATGCTGACCAACCACAATTGCACCTTGCACATGATTGCTTCCCAGTCCTCTACCTGACATTTCCACAGCCAGGATGACTGAGTGTCAGGAGTGCATGCACCCTCTCCTCCTCCTCCTCCTCCATTTGACCTTTGGCAGCACCTTGATCATGAGAACCAGCCCAATGTAAGAGCTGTTTGATAACAGAAAAGTCTGTTGATGGTGGTGTGGGCTCTCCCTTGCTTAAGGTTTCCAAACAGGGCATAGAAAGCCATCTATTAGGAATGCTGTAACACTTTCCTACTATGATAATGGGAACCTCCAAGGCCTTCTCCAACTCTGTGATTCTGTGATAAATTCTGTGATTTTATAATTCCGTGATTCTAACAAATTAAGGCAGAATAAAACAGTAGCATCAAAACCATAGCATCAGGAGGCAAAAGCTTGTTGATGAAAAAGGAATGTCTTAATCTGTCATTGAAAAAAAAGCCACAGTAGGGGGTCAGCTAAGGGGAGGTGTTCCATAATCTAGGTGCCACCACCATGAAGATCCTGTCCTGGATCACTGCCAAATGTGCCTCTGACAAACAGAAGACCCAGAGCAGCAACTATTCAGATGATCTCAGTGTTTGGTCAGGTTCATTGCCCTGACAGTCCTTTTACTTCACAATAAGGTCATTCACAGAACCATCATATTGGGGCTGGGGAGGAGGCAGGATCTTACCTACCTTCTCCCACCACACACACACGCACACAACTGCTGGTTGCCTGTTGGTGCTGCTGCTTGCATGCCCACATGCAGGGGCATACCAAGGTTGGAGTGGGCCAGGAGACGAGATTTTAAAATGGGCCCCTCACTGCTTTTCTCTCCTTCACCTGGCCCCATGTCTCTGCTGCAGAGGAATCATTAAGGACATGTGTTTATAGTGTAGCAGATTAACAGACAACCCAAACTGTCATCTGAATCCATTCCAAGGTACATGGACCAAATGGTGGGGGGGTTGTTCTCAAACCCAACAAAACAATTTGCAAAATATTGGAAAGGTGACCTGTAGAAATTACATGCTGCGTTTTTAGTATATTGGCTTTTCACAGTAGAGGTTTTCCATGGTAACATAACGTGTCTTAAAGAGCAATGCAATTAATTTAACATCCAAACAATCCTGCAAATCAGTGCTTGGATGTGGTTCTTTCAGAGTTTTTCCAATCCAGGGTTGTCGCCAAGTGACTCAGTTTGAAAGCCTTGACCCTTATTTCAAAACACAACCACTCCACCTGAGACTTTGTGCCAATATACTTTTATAATAAAACTGTAATCATATATACACTGACTGGGAAGGCAGCATTATTCCCCCCCCCCCACACACACACATACATACCATGGCACACGTGGGTTCTTGAGGGCACGAACAGCAACTGAACTCACAAGAATGTAATAATATAAAATACGTATTTTCATGCAAATATGCATTAGCAGAAACATTTCAACACACAAGTGAACATATTCCCACATCCTGCATAATTCTTTATCCACTCCCCCCTCTGTCTCGAAAGGATCCCATATTTAAACAACTGAATTTGCAAGAATATGAAGATGTGAAAAAACAAGGTAATGGTGTTGGGTTTTTTGAGGAGGGATGGGGGAGACCCTGGAATTTTTGTTGTTTTTTAATGCATCTTGGGGGTTGGGTGGGAAAGAGACCCACCATTCAGAAAAGCAGGCAAGAAGTTGGAGCTGCTTAGCAGCTCCCTCGTGCCTCTCTCTCCTGGCTTGCACTCTTTCCCTCAGCATAGCTTGGAAAGAAGGCATTTCCCCTCCTCTCCCAGCTGCCCTCCTGCTTTTTCAGGACATTTGCAGAGTTCAGGAGTTTTGCCAGCACAGAGGGCAGGCACTGGAACAAACGATGAAACAGAAACAGACAGACCCGATCTCCATGAGGGTGCTCCGTTCTGCATGCTCTCTCACACTCACACACACACACACACACGAGAAACTCTTCCCCTTCCCCTTTTGAAGAGACAGTTTGCAAATTGCAGTCCAAGCTCCACAATTTGCAAAAAACCAAAACAGTGGGTGGGGGGCTTACTTTGTCTTGTCTTCCTTGTAGTGTCTCCCACCCCGTTCCACCTCCAGGTACAGCCTTGGGCAATAAAAGGCAGATAGAACCACCCCCTCCCCCAAGTCGGAGCAGGACAGAGCTCAGCACAGCATCGATCTAAACAATCATTCGCAGCTATCTCAGCCTGCAGGGGAGGAGGAAGCTTCGCTGAGGGGAAGTTTGCTTCTCTCCCTCCTTCCTTCGCCTTGGCCTCCCAGCCACTCCCTCTCGCTCTCGCAGGCATGCTGCATGGGCGAGGAAGCAGGGAGAGATTTGGCAAGCAGGCAGCTGCCTTTGCTCCCTCTTGCAGGCATGCTGCGCGGCAGGATGCACTGGGCAGGGGCGCACCGGGAATATTCCTGGTCCCTCGAGAGGGCAAGGACAGGCCTTGAGGGCCCCTCAGAGGCTGTGGGCCAGGAGACATTCATCTCCCTTTGTCTTATTAATGGTATGCCCCTGCCCACGCGATCAGCACTGCAGTGAGCAGCACACCAATTCCCAGACCAAGGGAAGGATGCCCAGCCTCGGGACACCCAGCCTCCAGATAGTGCAAGCAGTGTGGTGTATTAGGGAAATGCTAGAGGTCGGGTCACACACCCCACCCCGCCCTGGCCTCTATCATTAACATGACTGCCAGCAGCCTGAAAGGAGCTGCTGGCAGCCTGGCTGCCCACACAACCAGGTAGTGAGGGACGAGGTTGCATGTGCAGCCCTGACCTCCAGCCTCACCTTTAGTTCAGGTTACAAACCTGGGCCACCTGGCAAATGAGCACCAGGATAGGTCCCAATCCTGACAGTTCTCATGAGCAGCGCTACTAGGGTAGGGCTGCACTAGCCCAGGTAGAGCTGGTCGTGAGAACTATCTCAATGTGTAATTGTAATGCACTGCAGTGCTGATTAATGCAATACATTTTACGTACCCTTCAAAACTATTTGTGAGGTTCAGTTGTTTCAGAATATGATGGCCAGATTATTAACTAGTACTCTCCACGTGGAACACCAGTGTTAGAAGAACTTCACTGGCTTCCAGTCTATTTCAAGGTACACTTTGAGGTGCTGTTTTTCCAAGTACAATTCAAGGTCGTAATAAAGCGCAATGTAGCTTAGGACCAGGACCCACTGATTTCCATAGGAACCTGCCCATTTGTTAAGGTCAGGATCAGAGGCCCTGCACAGGGTACTGCCATCTTTGCCAGTGGCCAGCCAGGGCCATTCCAGTGAAGGTGGCCTGGTTCTGGAGTGTCCCCAGGGATATTCAGCTGGCTCCAACTTTGATATCCTTTAGGTGCCAGGTGAAGGGAATTCTTTTCTTCCATGCTTTTAATTGATATTTTAAAATTTGGCTGTTCCCTGGTTTCACTGCAGGTTTTACCTCAGGTTTTTTTCCTTGCTGTTTTATTGTTTGCCTTTTACGTGAATCCCTTAAAGATTAACATAACTATCATTAACATAAACTGCAGTGTTCCATGAAACCTTATGCTATAATATTTATGTTAGGGGTGCCATTAGACTCTGTTGTTTTTGCTGAAAGGCTAACATGGAAGTAGTTGACTGCGTCCTTATCTTGCTTTGTGAGCCCCCCTTGAAAGCTTTATCTGGATGGTGGCCTTGAAATCCTCAACATAAATAAATAATATTTTAATAAGCATACTGAATAGCAAGAGAGCGAGCACGTAACTATGAGTTAGAAATAACACAGAGGAGAGGCCAAGATGGATGATAAGCCATAGCTCAATACCGTTCTGTCCTGGAGAACCCTGAGAGTCTGCAAGTGTGTGTGTGTGTGTGTGTGTGTGTGTGTGTGTGTGTGTGTGTGTGTCCCCCACATGCTGGAACTTGGAAGTGACAACTTGACTGGGGAGATTGGCAGCCTGAGGAACTGTGCTGACCCTGTTAGCTCATGATCTGAAATTTGGACCAATAGCAATCTGGCACCATGATTCGGAAAACTTCCATTAAAAAATCTGGAAACACCCCACAGAGAAGTGTCAGTGTCGTCCCCTAATCTACAGTTTTCACAAATCCCCGGAGGAAGGCATTAATTATAATCCACTTTAAAAGGAGATTTAGTGCTCGTTCACATATTAGTTTGTTCTAGCTTTCCAAGCAGCTGTGATGGCATGTAATGAGCTAGACTTGGTTCAGTTCAGCATGGTGGCACTGGGCAGCTTTCATGCCACCAGTTCAACATAGGTGAAAATCAGGGGGTGTAACTGTAATTCAGGGTTGCACAACTTTGGCCCTCCAGCAGATTTTGGACTACAACTCCAATCTTCCCTATTAGCCACCATGGCCGGGGATGATGGGGAGTTGTAATCCAAAGACAGCTAGAGGGCTGAAGTTGTGCAGCCCTGCTATAATCAAACTGGGAGGGGGAACAAATGTCCCTAGGCCCCTGAGGGGGATTCCACCAGCTGAGTGGCAGATTTCTCTTTGCTCTCCCCCTCCTGCCTCTTTGAGGAAGATAAGGAGGAGGAGGAGGTGGGAGGCCAGGGGCCCACCTTCACTTTTTGTCTTAGGGCCCACTCCAACCATGCTATGCCCCTCATGAAAATTAACAGGTCAGTGAGAAACTGTGGCTGCCGTGGGCTCAAACTTCTATGAGAATTGTCTCTGTGTGCATGGTGTGGCCTAACAGTTCTTTATGCTTCCCAGCTGTTGCTTTGCTTCCTTGAAGCAATCCATAGAAATCCAGCTCCCACACCTATATGTGAAAGGTTGAAAGACGTTCTCAAAGAAAAGAAATGATTACATTTTGACCTGCTTCTGCCCTTTCCAAAACGGGCTGGATTTGCTCTAGTCTGGTGTGGTGAGTGACCAGTGCAAAGCAGTGGAGATCGAAGAGGCAAAACTATATAGTGTCCAGGGAGGGTATTTCCTGTAAGGCACTTCTTTACCTGTCTTGAAGAGGCTTCTCTTTCTTCCAATGATTTATTCTGGGTATCATATCTGTGTGCAATGTTTCTGCATCAGCAGTGGCCCAGACTGCACCTCTATTGATTACTGTCCTCCAGGCCTCAGGAGAACCACTTGTCAACTTGTACAGACTATGATGTTTACTGCTACAGTGGAAAAAAAAGAACTTAGCTGCTGCAAAACATTTTCCAGTGATTTAAGGCTCTAGTATTCTAGCAACTCACTGTTATAATGAGCTGTGAGGCTTTTCCCTTGGAGTTTTCTGGATGTGTCCTTGAATTATTTATAACCGGAGCAGATACCTGGTTGTAGCCATTTCTCCATTTGCCAGAAATGTTACAGGTGAGGACATTGCTTCTTCTCTCCCCCTGCCCCACTCACAACTTAAAACTCCCCATTCTGTATGCACCATCACTTTTGATCAAGGATTAGCTCTACTGTTTAAATAGATGGACTTTGGGCCCTAACCACACGAAGATAGACGTACATGACATTCATTTATGCACAAAAATGAATAGCTTCACCCAAGCTGAGTCTTAGTGTTTTCCTTAAAACCTGAAAGCCTGAAATTCATAAACATATGTTTGTGCGTCCACACACACACAGAGAGAAAACAAACAGACCTCTGTTTCCAGAATATAGTTCTGTGCTGGCAAACAAACAATACTTTTGTCTGTTCTCCCTCTCTCCCTTCTTCTCTCTCTCGCTCTCTCTCTTTAACAAAAAGAAACATTACATGTTTGAGTAGATAACAAGAGGTACCATTAGGATACAGAAAATTGAAAACCTAGACTGCAATAAAATTGCAGACCCTGGGGAATTAGTAATGGTTTCTTCATGTTTTCGTAGAAGACTTCCTTTTTATTCACCTAGCAAACAGTGTTCACAAACAGTGAAGAACAAAAGCTGTGATTTATATTTCTGGACAGGTATACACGCACCCCTGACCTCCTGCTGCCTTCCTC
The DNA here is from genome assembly GCF_027244095.1 of Hemicordylus capensis. Taxonomy (NCBI): domain Eukaryota; kingdom Metazoa; phylum Chordata; class Lepidosauria; order Squamata; family Cordylidae; genus Hemicordylus; species Hemicordylus capensis. The sequence continues at coordinate 99,992,620 of NC_069658.1, forward strand.
GCCCTCAGCACCAGAAGCAATTTATGGAGACCAGTCTAAATAAACATTAAGGAGTCAAGGCCACAAACTGACAGCAAGGAAAATCAATGGCTCCAGAAACCAGCTCGTAGGATCAATAAAAGAGATTAGGCATCACAAGCTAGTGTGGGGCACTTACAGGTAAATGTGGCTTACACTTCATCTGACAGGGTTCTCTTAGCACCAGGATAAAAACTGTCATATAAACAGAAGCACCCGGAGTAGCCAGTGGAAGACGCTCCTTAGCTGCAAACACCAACTGCTGACCTCTGAATGAAGGGGATTTACACAGCGACCACAGGGAATTTCCAATTGCTTTTCCAGAGACATCTCCTACACCTGTGCTTTTACTCAGAGGAATTGCTTTATCTACTAGTTTAATAGAGGCCTCTGGGTTCTTTTCCTGTTTGTTTTCTGGGGTTGCGGAGGGGATGACTCCTTCCACCCTGGCCCTCATTTTGCTGCCTCCTGGAATGGAACCTGCTCATTACATCCTACTGTGAACTGAGAAAGTGGAATGACTTGCGATCAGGCCTTTAACACCCTTTCCAATAGAGTTTGAAGAGAAGTAAAAAGAAAAGGAGGCAAAAGAAAGAGGATGACTCCCAGTGGCCCACCAGCTGAGTCCACATGGTTGGAATGTTTTTTTCTTTCCTCTCCAGTCAAGCTGTGCCACAGAGCAGGGAAGAAAAGTTAGAAGAGACTCATCACATTAGCCCTAGCTGCATGTTATGCTCAGTGCTTGCGCCATCTGTGTGCAGTGAATGCACATGCAGAACGCACACATGTTTGTTTAAACTAGAATTTGGATCTTGCAAAGAATGAAAGCTGAGACAAACCTTCCTCCTGACACACGCACAATAAAGGAATGCGCCTGGATGATGTCACAATGTCTTTGAAAGATGTCAGGATGGATGTACTAGCAGCAGCACATCCCTCTTCTTAACTGTATGGGCTGGTTCAGAGCAGAGGGCAGAAAATATCTTCTGAATCAGCTCAGTATCTGGAATGTCTATAGGGTCTAGAGACCTGAAAATTGAAATGAGCTTTGACGACCTTGGAGATAGTGGCTTCTATTCCACAGTGTTAGAAGTGTGGAACAGGATCTGTGTAAGTGGAAAAGACTGCATTGGAGCTCATCCCAGAAGATTGCTAAACAGCCACATGTGTATGGCGAGGGGGAGTGATTTTCACTGATCTCTTCTCCCTGGAGAGAAATATGTGCCTGAGAGCTGCATAATCCATAAGGTCATATTTCTAAAACCCAAAAAGTACTTTGGGAGGCACAGGAGAGCAGCAAAATCACTCCCCCAACGTGCCGAACACATTTGGCTGCTTGGCAATGTTCTGGGATGAGCTCTGATACAGCCTCTGCCTTTGATGCAGTTCATCTCCTGCACTTAAAACAGGGCACAGAATGTGAGCCAATGTCTATGTGCATGGATTAGTTAGGGTGCGTGTTTATCTCTGTGCATGCACACATGCTTAATTTCTAGAGGTGCTGTGAAATTTGGTGGAAATCATATCCTCTGGAATCTATTCCTTAAAGTATTATCTGATTGTGACTTGATGTGTCCTGGAGCTAGGCCATGTTACTGGTTGTAATAAAGTAAAATCCTGTCCTAGAGCTTGAAATAAGATCCCTCCATCAATCCAGCTACCAGGGCACTGGCACACTGGTATCCCCCACAGTAAAAGACAGGAGCATACCAATATTTAAGTCAAGTATCTCCTTTCAGGTTTCTGACAGTTATTATTCTTTCTTTCTGCTTTATTCACAAACTATACACCAATCTGTACATAACCCTAATATATAGTACCCCAGCTGATTTGACCTTCCATGTTCCCAGTGAACAAAAGCTTTGTACATGTCAAAAAAGAAAAGATGTTTTGCAGCTGGTTTCTGTCCAAATGTGTGGTAATGGGACCCCCGTCAGCACACAGGGGTGGCACACACACATCCATTGTATGATATTGAAGACTATAACATTGAATATTGCCCTATCAATCAGTGCTGGCTGTTTAGATGGATCTTTTGGATAAGTTTCTTTCTCCAGGAGGTCACACTGGTTGTCCTTCACTCATAGTCACAGTCCCCTTCGTAAAGTTACCATCGTGTGATCAAGTTAAAAATACCTATCAAGATAGAAATAAAGTAAGAATGCAGCATAGAGAAGGCACAGCCCTAAATTTGATTCAATGAAGATTGCAGAGCTATCAGCTTTCTTAATATGATGGCCATATCTAATACTGTAGCATTATTATTTACAATGATGCATCTGTAGTTGTCATGCTTTGATATTGCATTCATGGGACAGGATAAAGGTGATAGGGCTGAATACAGAATTTAAAGCTCCCTAAACATTGCATGTATTGGTTTTATAATACAAAGATTTCTTTTGCCTAAACACTGTTCATCAAATGGTTACCAAGGAACTGGTCAGCTCCTTAAGGGGACTCCGCTGTCTGAGCCTCCACTGTCTCCAGTACTGGCCACTACTCAACCCTCCATCTTGGAAGGACAGTGGAGCTGTGGAAGAGGAAGCTGAGAAGTGCAGGGAAGGATGAGGTGTGCAAAGCTGGAATGCACTCCAGCTCTCCTCACCGTTGAAGAGGTCTCCTGACTGCACTTTCAAGCTGAGTAGGACAGTTGTCATGTTGACCGTCATTCATGCATGGTGGTGCTTGCTACAACTTCCCATTATGGTGTCAGAATACAGGAAGCAGGAGAGAATTGTGCAGATTTTTGACTGTATTAATTTGCATGTCTGTTAAGATATGTAAATTTCTGAGCACAAATCTAAGGGGAAAAGTACAGACCACAAGATAAATGCAGACCCATGTGGATGTTTGAAGAATATTTTTCCCAAACCAAAACCCCCCAAAATTACCCATCGGGAAATAAGCACAAACAATTCCTTTAATTTCTCTGTTTTTTAAAGTATCTCTCACGTTAGTGGTCTAAGGAGCCTACCAATTCTCTGGCAGGCTTCTTACTTCCAATACACCTTTAAAAATAGGTTTATTATATATTGTTAGCGAGCTGCTCCTCAAAGTCTATTTTTTTTCCCTTCAGAAGTTCTGTTAGGAATACTTCTGGGATTCTTTCCTTCTCTTGGTGTGTCATACCACCTCCTGCACCTTGTTATAAGATTGCAATAAACCTAACTTGGATTAAGCAGTTTTCCATGTCAAACCCTTAGGGCATCTGATTATAGGTTTGACCTTTTGAGATTCTGTGTGTTTCCCACTTAATCAGTGCTGGAATGAGTTGCTGCTAAGTAGGATCTATAGAAACCCTATGGGAAAAGTGAAGCCATCTAAAATAATGAGTCTCCCCCCCCCCACCCGCCTTCCCCCCTCCTGCTTCCCCTCCTCCCCCTTTTGAGCTCTATTGGACCATGATAACCGTCTTAATCTCCAAGCTACACAAAAGCATAACTTGGCATGTGATGTTTGCATTATTTGCAGAGTAGGGGAGGGACGGGAAGGGCTTTTGGCAACCCCAAATGGAAATGAAGGTTTGTTATTTAGTGAGAAACCCTTCCTTGCCTTCCCCCACCCTCCCTCCCCACAGCCCCAGTGTACGTTTCTTTTTCTGCTGGCTAACATTTGTTTGGTAGAGAGCTGAGGCTTTGTGAAGCTTTTAAGCTTTAGCACCTCAGATTTTGACAGAGTAATTGGTTCCCTGTTGCCTGGGCAATAATACAAAATTGGACCCATCTCCATTTTGTCTTGTTACAGTAACACACTCAGAGGTTTAGCTATAATCTCACAAAGTACTCTACTTTGGCCATCAGTTCATTTCTCAATAGCTGAGGCCTATGAAGGTTTCTTCCTTCTTCCCTTCCTACCCCTTTTGAGTCCCCCCCCCACCTGTACCTCCCTCCCCCAACCTTCTGTGAAACTGAACAGCATAATAGATGTAATTAGACCTCCAGTAATAGGACCAAATGGAGCAAGCAGCGAGATTCCTTCTAGGGAAGCAATCAGTGCATTAGGTCCCCAGGACGGAAACTACATTTAACAAGGTTTGGGGCTTAGGGATTGTCAGTCTAAGGCTTCTCTTGCTTCCCCAAGAGAAAGCTCTACCCAGAATGCAAATCTTCAGTTACCATTGCTACAAAAGATAGGCAAAGAACATTAGCCACTTTATTACGCACATAATGAAACACACAGTAGCTGTTTATATATATTTTCCCTAGGCAGTAAATCAACTATCCACAAGTGCTAGGAGGTATAAATATGTATCTCATTTATGTTTTAAATCTGTTTTCCATGTTTTGCTCATTAATTCTGGAGGAGGATAGCTTTGTGTGGTGCCAAATAAAAAAAAGCATGCTTCATTTTGTCAGAATAACACAAGCACATTTCAGTGCTTGGGTTAATGCACCTATACAAGAGCTACTGTGCATTCAAGAATATATGCAAGTGTCTACAGTATATTCCATTCATCTTTATATCCCAGAAAAGGAGCTTTATATATATTCTCAACACATCTTGCTGCTTTGTTCTTTAAAAGTGTTTGTAATCAAGTTCCTACAGATTGTTGCAATGTGCTAGCAAGGTTGCGTTGCAGGAATTATAAATATTTATAAATATGTGTATTTATATTTTTATATTTATACGTATATATGTATATATTTATTATGATTTTTAAAACATATATTTTTAAATTATATAAATACATGTGATTCTCTCTCTCTCTCTCTCTCTCTCTCTCTCTAACTGAATTAGAGACATTTGAAGTGATGTGATGATGTATTATATTTCTATCCCACCCTTAAGGTTACTGAACTTTTAAGGCAGTTTACAACCATTCAAGAGGAACAGTGCATTAAAATATAGTGGTGTACATTCTGCTCAGCCACACACTATTGGGAATCATGGGAGTAGGTTGCCATTGTTCTTACAGAGCTTAGGATATATGGACACTTACCCCCATCATTAGGCACATCCATGCGCTGGTGAGTGCTGTGGAGCCAGTGAGCCCACTTCTCTCATGGGTGTGTGGCTGGTAAGCCATTAAAACAGACTCAGCAGCATAAAGCAATGTAAAAGACAGTTCAAGCAGAAGCAAGCTAAAAGGCCTGGCAGATAAAAAGGTCTCCACCTGGTGCCCAAAATAAAACAAGGGCTAGGCAAGCCAGCAGCCACCTAACGGCACAGTGGGGAAGTAACTTGCCTAGTGAGCAAGAGGTTGCCGGTTCGAATCCCCACTGGTTTGTTTCCCAGACTATGGGAAACCCCTATATCAGGCAGCAGCGATACAGGAAGATGCTGAAAGGCATCATCTCATACTGTGCAGGAGATAGCAAAGGTAAACCCCTCCTGTATTCTACCAAAGAAAACCACATGGCTCTGTGGTTGCCAGGAGTCGACACCAACTCAACAGCGCTTCACCTTACCTAGGCAAGCCAACCTAAGGAGAGTATTCTGGAGGTAGGATGCAACTATAGTGAAGGCCTTTCTATGCCATTAATATATGGATCTTAACACTTAACGTTAAGGAAGAAAAATAAGGGGGGAGCTGCCATTGCTTGAGTTTGGGCAAAAGGGTAGGGAATGCCCACAATGATCCCTCATTGACACCCACAAATACCACCCCCAATTCCCCCCTCTCAAATTTTAGACAAATCATGGCCTCCCATAACCTTTTAAATTATTGCCTTAACTAAGGGGACTGGCACAAAAGGTAAGGGGCCCAGGTCTCTGTGTGTTTGTTGTTGTTTCCCATCCCATTTCTAAGGGCCATTTCACTCTAAAGGTAAAGTTAAAGTGTGCCATCGAGTCGATGTCGACTCCTGGTGACCACAGAGCCCTGTGATTTTTCTTTGGTAGAATACAAGGTGGGGGGTTACCATTGCCATTTCCCGCGCAGTGTGAGACGATGCCTTTCAGCATCTTCCTATATCACTGCTGCTCAATATAGGTGTTCCCCATAGTCTGGGAAACATTCCAATGGGGATTCAAACTGGCAACCTCTGGCTCACTATTCAAGTCACTCCCCCACTGTGCCATTAGGTGGCTATCATCTCACTCACTCTACCAAAAGAAATAGTGAGATCTTTAAATAGTTTATTTTGGGCTCTGTGAGGCAGGCAGCTATAGGGGAAAAATATTTCTACCTGGGCGCTTTCCAGACTAGCTGCTTATTAGCAGCAAAATACCTCCATTCGGGCAAGTCGCATTCAGGCCGTAAACAGCAGGGGGAGCAGTCGCGCAGCAACTAACAACCCGAAAAAACAGCAACTTTTTCACGCCGGATATAGGATGTCCTTGCTTTAAATTGCAGCAATTAAATTTGAAACAAGGCATTGGAAATGTGAATGGCACCCTGCTGTCCGCATAGGGGCTGCGGTGTCACAATACAGGAAGTGTGGAAGCACACTTCCGAGATTCATCCTGACCCCATTGTAGGGTCTAGTCTGGAAAGCGCCCTGGTGGCAGAAGTAGAGGCCATAGGGAGAGAAGAGGAAAAAAAGTGGTTTTCTCATCTGCACTGCCACTCATGGTGTGGGCCAGCACTGGACCATGAGAACCTTTGCTAAGAGGTATCCATCCTGGACCAGCTGCAGTTTCTGAACTAGCTTTCAGGCAGCCCCAGACAGTTCCTATTGCAATGATCTAATTTGGAAATTAACGAGGCATGGGTATCCTAGCCTATAATGTTTCTTAGTGCATTGTCAAGAGATAGTATCAGGGGTGTAGCAATAATTGAGCAGGTGGGTTCAAGGAACCCGGATCCCCAGCTCTTGAGGGCGCTCCATCTCCACCCCTCCCTTTTTTCATCATCTCCCTCACTCCGAGGGTCTGCTGGGGAGACTCGTGAACACAGGCCCCCTCTCCCCTAGCTACGCCCCTGGACAGTATAATTGTATCAGCATGAGAAACGCCACTGTGAATTTTGCAGTGCACTCTCAGAATATGAAAAGTACAGTTTGCAGTGCACTTTCAAGATATTTTGATGCACTATCAGGATATTTTAGAGTAAAGATTACTCTTCAACTCCTTAAGCATGAACTTTATCTTATCTACTCTCTCTCTCCCCTTACGTGTGTGTGTGTGTGTGTGTGTGTGTGTGTGTGTGTGTGTGTGTGTGTGTGTGGTAGCCTATAACTTTCTTGCAAAGGTGCATCAGTGTAGGAGTGTGTGTGTGTGTGTGTGTGTGTGTGTGTGAGAGAGAGAGAGAGAGAGAGAGAGAGAGAGAGAGAGAGAGAGAGAGAGAGAAACGCACAAAAGTAACTTGAAAGTTAACTTATGTCAGGGTTTCAAATTTTCCATGGCTCATAGTTACAGAAATTTTAATTGAAAGCAAGAGCCTAACCAACCCATTGGTTTTCACTACTTATAATGAGCACTGCTGTGGAATAAAATCCATTATCAAACTAACCCCCTAGGGGGTATGAAGCAGAATGACTGTTCCACACAATGAAAAGGCTTTCCCCCACACCCAGAGGCTGCATCAAGTCAAGTGGCATCAAGGATCCAAGATCAGTTTAAATGGATGTTTCACACAGGTCCATATACTAGGGTGATAGGGTGTGACAAAGGTCTCTTCCAGGTGCACAACAAATAGTATCAACCATGCATTTGTGTCCATGTAATATATGAAGGAGACCTGAAATAAGTGTTTCCCAAATGTTTGATATTCACCAAATGTTCCACTTTCACCATTCCAATTTTAATTTAGAAAACTAGAATTGAAATTTGCATTTGGAGTGTGTACATTTTTACCTCAGATTTTGAGTTTTTGCAGTTTTGAGAATGCCTTGGGTTTGTTGGCATGTCTTGGTTTTAATTATGGCTGGCTTCAATTACAAAATCTCATAAAGTATTGGCAAATGATACTAAGTAATATTCCTGTCAGTCAAATGCTACCAGATTTTAAAATAATGTTACATATAAACTATTAGATAATGAAACATATTAAATACTGTTGAAAGCTAACTTTTAAATACTGTCAAATATAGTACCACATACCCATGGTTTTCACACTGTCATCCAGGTGATCCTGTGTTCTTTGGAAGCTTATTGGGGCTTCTGTGAAAATGAGATGATGCCTTTCAGCATCTTCCTGTATCGCTGCTGCCCAATACAGTACCAGCGGGGATTTGAACTGGCAACCTTCTGCTTGTTAGTCAAGCATTTCCCTGCTGTGCCATGATGCTATGCAGTCAGCCAGATTTAACTACAAGACAATGTCAGTGAGGGCAAACAAAGCTAATTCAGAATAAGAACTTTGTGGATCAGCTTTGCCCTTGCACAGAATGAGCAAACAGTTTCACCCCTTTTTGAAGTGTGTTCCTCACTCCACCACCAAAGAAGAGACTACATTTTGGAACTGCTGAATATTCTCATGCCCGTTTTGGTTCAAGCCTAATTGTGATTCAAACAGGGAAGCAGAAGCATTTGTTTGTGAAAGTATGAAGGTCTCATTTCTCTAAACTCTGGCAGAAGGGGGAGATCAAGGAGTACCAGTTTGATCCAGTGCAGAACTGTATAGGGATGACATGATGGTAGAGAAAAAGTGACTAAAGGCCCTATGAGTCTCCCTGAAATTAATGGGAACTGTGGAACACCTATTCATTTTAGTAGCCTGCTTAGGAGACATTCCTACGCATTCATTTTAGCAACCTGCACAATCAGTGCCCATTGCGTGTGGACTTACAGCTGTGTTCTGACCATTCCAGGTTACACTCAACCAGCTACTTCCTCACATCTGCAAAGTGGTCATTATCACAGTGCACTGAAAGCTGTAAATATTTCTCTGTTGAATGCCACTTTCATTTTTTCTGTCGGTGCCTTGAGTTTCTATAGTGAGAGTAGGGAGCGGGGGCTCTATTTAGCCCTTGGAGAATAAGCAATAATTACTAATCAAGCCGGAGGCATTTTGAAATAGATTTGTAAGAAAGGCAAAGCCACCACCTTAATAGCTCTTTTTAAATAAAGGACTGAAATGCTGTTTGAGCATTAACATTCTGCAACTGAGGAATAGCTGTCCCCATTAGCAAGTCTGTCCTTAATTTTCCCACTACATTATATTACTATTTCATAAAGTGGCACTTTTCATATTCATTTCAGTTGTAAGAAAAGCAAGAAAAATATTGCAAATATTACTGAAGGGCTGAAGTGGGGGGGGACCCAATCTAAATGGAAAATAAATTAATTCAGATAAGTACAATTCTTTCTAGACGATGTGAAATAAAAGTTGGAACTGTTGGTGGATACAGTTTCCACACAAGCACCGAATCTGTAGCATACAATTCTGAAACCGCTTGTTTTCATTCCAAATCAAAGAGCAAGTTTCTATTCCTCACAGAGTTGCAGAGAAAAGCATGCAAATTAGGGCTGTTGTTCAGTTACAGGGATACGAACATCATCATATGAGTAAGGGTAACTGAACATGTGATGTGGAGTGGCTTGGCAGCAGCAGACTTAGCCACTGATATACGTCTTCATTAGAAAATATGCAGAGATTGCTATGTTCATACAGCAGGAAGAAGCTATAGACAATGGTTTCCATACCATGTTGCAATCTGCAGCTTTATGAGAGAGGCATGCTCTCTGGTTTGATGAAGCATGCCCTTGCTGTTTATGGTGGTAGGGCTGCTCCATGGTGATTATGAAGCATAAATGCAGTTAGGAAAATAGGAGGCTGCCTTATCCCAAGTCAGACCATTGGTTCATCTAGCTCAGTATTGTCTACACTGACTGGCAGTGGCTCTCCAAACCTAATTGTGCTTTGAGTCAGGAGTCACAGCTCTGGCTGGAGATAGGGGTGTGCACAAAACCAGTTTGGCCTGTTTGGTTAAAATTCGAACCCTATTCGAACCAGGGTGGGTAGGTTTGGGTTTGGTTTTACTCAAAAACACCCGCCCCGGTTTGGTTCAAATTCGAACCCTACTCAAACCGCTTCTAGAAGATTCTACATAGGGTATAATGGGGACTAAAGCAGGCCCATTATTCCCTATGCAGAGCATCTAAGGGCACAAAAAAGGGGTGGATGGTAGGCACCCATGGGCGCCTACCACCCACCAAACCCCAAAGAAATCGGACACTCCTGCTGCAATATTAAATGAATTTCTGAAGATTTCTACATTTTTTGCATTTCCCCCATAGGGAATAATTGAGATTTGAGGATGCCCCATCTGCCCCCCTGGTGGGTGCTTGGGTACCAAAGTGGGTTTGGGCACATGGCATATTGTGCCCTAAGCTGGTGGGGTTCATGGGGTTTTTTTTAATATAAAATTTTAAAGTCTGGCAACTTTTAAAAAGGCACTGAAGAAACATTTATTCACCCAGGCTTTAAATTAGATAATATAGTTTTAACATTTTTAATACTGGGTTTAAAATGTTTTTAATGTTTTAAATGATTTTAATTGTTAATTGATTTAATGTTTTAAATGATTTTAATTGTAAACTGCCCAGAGACGCATGTTTTGGGTGGTCTAGAAATATTTCAAACAAACAAACAAACAAATGATTTTAGCCTGTTTCAAAGCAATGAATAGGGATTGCTTCTCCATTCAGAAAAAGAACAATGTGTGACCTAATTGCTGTGATCTCTGAGTTCACAGAGTTCACAGCATTTAAGGTCACACACTGTACTCCTCTCTGTCACCCAACACACCAACCAGCCTGCTGACAACCTCATTCCTCAGCCTTCCAGCCGGTGCACATCCCTCACGTAGGTGAGGAGACATGGGTCCCCATGACAAGGACACTTCCTGCCTGACGACTGTGTCCACCGTTTGACGAGCAGCACACCCTGCTTCAGGCAAGCCTTCGCATGGCCCTTGTCAGCAGTAGTCTCAGGCACATTAGGAGCACTAGCATGGTCAGTGGAGTCAAGGAGATCCAGGTGATGCTGTCACATGTGTTGCCACGGAGGTCATCCTCAGATGCTTAGCAACTTTGCCCCCAACTGACCTGTGCCCTGCAGTGAACACAGTGAGCAGTGGTTGGGTAATCTTGAGGGATTTCAAAATAATGCCAAACAATGCTGCTCTGGGACATCCTGGATGCCTTCTTGGGTCTCTTTGGTGACAACAGTACTAGGAGGGCTGCTGGTGGTCGCCCGCAACTATCACCCACCCCCCTTCCACCCTGCATGTCAGAAGAAGTGCCCAGCTTCAGCTGAGGGGGCACTTCTGGCTCAGCAACAGACCCATCCTCCTTGGAGCCAGACTGGGGGGACCCAGAACTGGACCTGACCATGGCCTGGGCATCATTGGGGGGGGCACTGATTGGTGAGAAGAGCATTAGGGGGCCAAAAGAGGGAGGGAAAATCTGGCTACACTGCCAGCCATCAAGCCCCTGCCATCCAGCCCCACCATGGAAGCAGCTTCCCTGACAGGAGAGCCCCTCACACTTCCAGGCTCTGCATGGGTTGGCAGCACTGGTGTTGCACCCATCCTCTGGATAGGGGAGGCTTTGTGCCACCACCTTACCTGGGGCAAAGAACTCGCCAATAAGGACCTGTGGGACTCCCAGCCGGTGTCTTCCCTGCCCCCTCCCTGGCCTTTAGCTGGCCAATGGTGGGCTGGCAGCCGGTGGGCACAGCCGGGGTGGGGGGAGGATGGAATGGGCAGCCTTCCAGCTACCCACCCAAACAAACAAATTAAAAGAAACACTGAATAAAATAAAATAAAATAAAATAAAATAAATTAAATTAAATTAAATTAAATTAAAGGCTGGTGGGGGGAATTGTGCTGGGGAATAGGTGAGGGAAAATGGGAGGGAAAGAGGCTAGAGGGGAGGCAGCTGCTGCACTGGAGTCTGGAGCCAGGGGCGTACCAAGGTTGAGTGGGCCCAGAGATGAGATTTTAAAATGGGCCCCTCGCTGACTTCCTCTCCTTCTCCTGGCTGCATATCTCTGCTGCAGAAGTACATTAAGGACATGTGCAATATAGTGTAGCAGATTAACAGAGGACAGGAGACTACAGTTACAAGGTGTAAACAGCAGAAACAAATAATACAACAGTATCAGCTTTGTGAAATACAAGGGGGTAATTCATGCTTGCTACCACAAGACCAGCTCTCCTCCCCTTCTTTGGGTTCCAAAGGAAGCTTCTGTTCCTAGCTTAACCATTTTTGTCAGGGCTGTACCATGGCGAGATTTTTTTTTTTTAAATGCTCTGATTCCCCTCCCTGACCTCCTTGCTTTTTCTTCTCCAAAAATCAACCTCAGCCAACACGTTCATTCCCATCTCCTTAATCAGGAGGAATTTCACCACTACCCTCCTCTTGCAAAGGTGTCTTTAATACATCTCCATCTCCAGCAACGCCCATCTCTCAGAGGCAACGTCTCTTCCTCTGCTCTCATAGTCTCATTCACTTGTTTTCGTGGGAGCAGGGAGGGGAAAACACACAGAAAGAGAGACAACAAAGTCTCCGGTACGGGCGGTTCTGCTCTGTCGCCACACTCCTCTCTGGCATGGGCACCTCTTCCCTTCCTGCCTTCCCTTCCCTCCACTGTGTCGGAAAGCCCTATTTGTGGATAGAGGACAAGGACTGGCCTTGGGGACCCATCAGAGGCTTTGGTCCAGGAGACATTTGTCTCCCTTTTGTCTTATTGATGGTATGCCCCTGTCTGGAGCAGGTGGTGTGCTAAGCACAGCAGGAAAAGGATTTAAAAAGAAAAGCACCTGCTCCAGAGAAAACAAGGAACCCCTCAGCCTCTGGCAGTGGGCACACAGCAGGAGACAGTCACTCACTCAGAAAACAAAAAATCCCGCAGCAACAGTAGCACAGACTCACACACTCAGCCAGGGAAAATCACTTTAGAGAAGTGGGGAGGGGGAGAAGGCAGAGGGGACTAGGGAGACCTCACCACCACTGACACAGAGGCAGGCAGGCAGGCAGGCACACCTAAAGTCTACACCTAAACTCTCTCACCAGCAGCAGCCAGCAACAGCAAGCAGCAAGAGTGATTTTTGCAAGGCCGGGGCTTACCTTTAAATAGAACTTGAAACTCCCTCCTTTTGGAGCCCCCACCTTTGCCCTCCCCCCTGGCCAATAGGGTGCCAGTTCTCAAGGACTGGCACCACTAGAAAGCCTATTAGAGAGCCAGAGATATCTGGCCAATCAGGAGCTCGGCAAATGAAATCAAGCAAGACAAGTGACACAAAATGGAGTCTAGGACGTAAAATGGAGGCTCGAATATATTAATGTGTTCACAAATTAATTAATTAATTAATTTAATGTGTGAACTGCTCAGACAATACATGTGTAGTCACAAAGATCTACAAAGGATCGTTTTTTTAATGCGTTCTTAGGAGTGTAAATATCATAAATCTAACATTATGTTGTATGTTTGTATAGGTGTCTGTACACATGTACATGATTTCTGACTGCACATTTTCATTTAAAAATGAACCTGGATACAGCTGCTCTGCAATGCAGGGTACAGTTGGTAAGTATTGTTGTACTGAAGTATTGAAGTATTGTTGTACATGTGTTGAACATAACGTAACTAAAAATACATATGCACAAATATGTGTATACAGTGTATACAGATTATATGTGCATTGAACATAAGGTGAATAGGGCTAGTCTGTATTATATTACCTAATATCTGCTATCTACTGTTATCAGCCAGGCCTCTTTGCTATTTTCACAGCATAAACTTTGAAGCAGATTTGAATCTCCCGAGATTGAACAGCTATTTTGTTGCCACACCCTTTCATACTGCTCCAAAGCTGCATAGCATTTGTGCCTGAGCACATGTTGTGGATTTAAGCCACAAATCCACATTTTCATTATCTTCTTACACTTGACCCAAGATTTAAAATCCTAGTGTTTTATCCATTAATGCTCTACATTCTCAACCAGGATGTGAAATGCATATTAAAGATAATTGGGTCTGATTTGCATTCCACCATATTTGTAATTATTTCTGTCTGACATGGTGCAACCACAACTAGCATAAAATCAGAACCAATAAACCAGCAAATTGTTTTGCTGCTCGCCTATTGTCTGTAAGAATACCAGAGTGGGTCACTAGGGAAAAAATGTGTATGTGTGTGTTATGTTTGTGTGTGTGCATGGAGACACACACACACACACACACACACACACACACACACGAATGGCTTTTTATTTTTTAAAAAATAATTAGACAGCATATTGACACCTCATTTTTGCTTCTTTGTGATGAGTTCATCCCATCTAATATGCATTAGAAATAATCTACACATTTGATGAAAGGTTTCCAAAGCATGAATAGAGGGCCAGGCTGGTTGTCTACCGAAGCAATTAACAGAATCACACAAAGCCTCTTTCTCTGGCCTATTTTCTCAGGCCAGCCATCAGTGTAATTATCCACATTAGAGGAATCTTTGGAGATAGAAGAGAGGGTCACAAGTCAAAAGAAGCTCACTCGGGGGAATTTAACTGTTTGGCTTTGCTAATTCTTTATCAAACACCCCCTCCGGGGTATGAAAAGGAATCATCTCCGGCAGTATTCAGAAGCGCCTTTATTTCTAGCCTAAGAGGAAAGAGCCTGTTTCTAAGCTCTTCACATTCTGCTTCCTAGTTCCCACATGTTAGCCCAAACTTTCAACCATTATTAAACAAAACAAAAAAAGAGAAGACTTTTTTTTCAATCTACAGATGAATATAAACTACATAAGTGAATGCAAATGTGTCCATGAGTGCCTTTCAAGGGGTTTCTTTTTATTGCGGGGGGGGGGAGGATATGATTCATGGCAAGAATCAAACTAGCTTTTTAAGGATGTATTGAAAATTAAATGGGGGCACCAGAGTATTTTAAGAACATTTCTTACGGTTGCTTTGTTATGCCTCGTAATGACAGTGGGGTTGGGGCGTTTAACCCTCTGCCCCGCCCCAGTTCTGACTGAGATCTCGTCTTCCATCAGCTGCTTTTTGATTCAAAACAAAAAGCTCCCATTGGTGTGAGTGGGAACTGTTTTCCAGGACAAATGGCCGCCATGGAGGGCTGCAGTTTGGAATTGGATGTTGGTGGGAGCAGAACATTTCGCAGCAGGAGCATTTCACAGCAACTGTCCCACATCAGCCCAGCATAGCTTTTCTCCAGGTACACACGGGCAATCAACTGGCAATGTTTCACACTCTGGCACAAACAGAAAACAGCAACATTTGTATAAAAAAGAAGCCCACAAGAACATGTGATGCTCTGTTTCCTCTTCCACATGTGGTTCAATGCAGAAACCCATGGAAATAAGGCCCAAATGGGTGGCAATTGTATCTCCTTAATGCTTGTATTGCCCATGTTGTGAATATGGCACTATGCAACCACTGGAAAGTATACAGCTAAAATTATGTGCACCTGTGTACAGCATGTTATAATGTGGTGATTTACGTTAATGCGACTTTTATTTTTAATATATACCTCTCAAAGTGAGATAATGTCCCCATTGTGAATGCTGTAATGCTCTCTCAGCATCACTGCACACTGTAACAGCTTTTATGATGCTGGATAAGCAGGCCAATCTCTTTTTAGATTAGATTTTTAGATTTAGATGGCTGTGTTTGTTTCTTTTCTTTCTTGAAAAAAAGATCTTGTAGCTTGCCTTTGGGAAAGCCAGAGAGGATAGGAAGCTGTAGAAATTTTCCATTACTCCTTGTACGAGGGCAAAGAAAATCAGTCACTGAGTTTTTCTGCGGCCTTTAAGTATTTAAGTAAAAGTCACAATCTTTCATCACCATGAAAACATGATCCCCATACTCAGGTGCTTTTCTTAAGAAGAGTCTCAGAATTAAGGTTCATGCTTCATGAGAAAACAGAAAGCTTCTCCATGGCAGCAACTGCCTCCCAAAATACCTTAGTGATTTCAGCCCTCTTTCTTCCTTCAGGTCCCTCTTCAAAAATCAGCTTTTCCGTGAAGCCCTTGGAAAATCCATGAATCACATGAACATGCTTTCCTCCCTTTGTATGACTAAGATAACCCATGTAAGAGAGCAGTATATTCACAGGAAAGTTACCAAAATGGTGATGAGGATGAAATCCTGATTCTTCTTATCTACAAGATTGTTTTTTCCCCCCCAGTTGGTAGTGAGAGTCCAATGGCCTTGCCAGCTTATCAGTCCTTTACAAGACAAATTTTAGTAGTTGCTAATTCGTTGCACAGAAGGAACATGTACTCATTTAAATATTTATGTTAGGGGCGTCACATTTTCACATAATTCAAATGTATATAAATATTTATATATTATTCAATTTATATGCTGCCCTCCTCCTAAGGGTGGTTTACATTAAAATCATGTCATGAGTTTGGGGTACTTATACAACTGGCTATTCATTTGCTAACTAACGCTTGGTTAATGCATGAAGAGCCTTCAATAAGATTTTGCTAAAGACTCAAGATGATATTAGATGGCCCACATCCTGGAAAAGGTGGCCATTGATAAATGTGACAAAGGAACATATTTCCCACCTTCTGGCAGAGACTCAGAGGAAATTGTCAGAGGATCTCATCTTTTTTGCCTCCTTCCCTAGAAAGGTTTGTGTGTTGCACCTGAGTGAAAAGACAGGATGCTAGCTAGAGGAGGAGACTCATTGAAGGATTTCTGAGGGCTTGGAGTGGAGCAGCCAAGGCAGGGAGCTACAGCATCTTAATATGCAAGGCTTAGCCTCTCTGATGCAACCTGTTGCTGACCTGTAAGGATGTCCTGTGACCTACTATCTTCACCAAATACAACACAGATACACCATCAATCTGAAGAGTAGGGCTGTGCACAAATGGTTCATCCTGAACCAGTTTGAAGGTTTGATCGTGGACCAAACTGGGAGTGGTGTGCTCCATGATAAAACTGAACTGGGCCCAGTTTGGGCGAATCAGTTCAGGATGATAAGGGGTATTCTCGGGGCAGGAATTCTGAAGGGAGGAAAAGCTGCTTACCCTGACCACTTGCTCGCTTACCCCAGCCGCCTCAGTGGTGGCTCAGTAAAGGAGGGGGGAGCATGCATGGCATGCCAGGAGGACAAACAGTGGTTAGCGGCCAGGGTATGTAAGCAGCTTTTCCCCCTCATGCTGCCACCACCTCAGGAATGCCCCTTTACTTTTAAAAGGGAATCCTTTCTGGATTCCACTTTACAAGTATATACTGCAAACCTGGTATTCAGGTTTCATACCAGTTCAGCCTGGTATGGTGGTCGAACCAGACTGTACCTGGTTTGGCTTAACATGGAACCGGACCAGGCTGGTCAGTTCTAATCCAGTTCAGATCTGAACCATTCCAACCAAGCCAGTTCCATGCACACCCCTTGTGACTTAACTCCAAAAGAAACCACAATCAAAGGTACTATACCATGGAGCTTTTCACCACTTGCGGGGAGTGGGGCAACCAGAGGCAGCATGACAATATTGTCTGAGATATGTATCCTATTCTTAAAACCTTGTCCCATCTTGCTGGGAAAGTCCTTCCCCCTGCTCTGACAGGGTATTGCAGTATTGATGCATGAATGTCATCACATCCCTGTATGGTGATGAGTTTTCCATGCCATACAATCCTGCCAGAAAATCACTTCCTTATGTCTGCAAGTAGGATCTGATGGAGGGATCCTGTCTTGCTTTTTTTTTTTAATGCTTCCTGTTGTGAGCTCAGAATTAGAATTGTGTGGACCTGGGTCATAAACCATCCAAGCTGCCATCCCTACAGGAGAAACCCAGCTAGCAAGAGCTTAAGGTGCTGAGTTAACTTTGCCAGAGTATGGCATACCTTGCATTAGAAACTAATCAGATAAATTTTGGAGAAGATATCAAGGGACAGGCTACCCGTGAGATCGGGGCTCTGACTCTGTGCAGCTGCTCATGCTTCCCCAGTGCTGATCATGACCTACATATCATGCAATGCCCCATTCTGCTACAGAGCTTGGAAATGCTCACTGGTACCTAAGAATAGCATCAGTGCTGAAGTGATGTTTTTCCTAGAAGTGAGAATTCTAAAGTAGGGATGTGTGGACCGCTCCAGAGGTTCGGGGGTTCAGTCTGGAGGCTCGAGGGTTCGGGATCAAACCGGACCCCACCCCAGTTCCATCCGGACTGGAACCGAACCTCCAGACAAATCCACAAATGTTTTTGATTTTTTAAAAATAAAATAAAATAAAATAAAAATAAATTAAAAATACCTCTAGCCCCTTCAGGGGGTTTCCTGTAGGCCGTGGGGGTATATGTGTGTCTGCAAAGGTTTTCCCTCCCCCCCACCGCCAGTCTCATAAATCACTGCTGTGGCCCGGGAAAATACTTCATTTCAGCCCATTGGGGCCTCCATAAGTGCATAAATGGCTTCTGCAAGGCCTGGCATGACCCAGGGCCTCTCAGAGGTCATTTGTGCATGCACGACTGCCATTTTGGAAAAACACATAGGTGTTTTATAGGAGCACACCCCTATTCTAAAGCAATGCTCTTAGCATTGCAGTAACCTCTTCTGGCTACTAGAGGCATGATGAGATGTTAATAGATCTGTCTTGGTCAGTTAGTATCAATACAACTGTTCAGTTGTTGAAAGCTAGTGCCTATTTGTTTATGTTGCTCTCTCTCTCATATATAAGATATGAATACAAAATGTATATTTCTAATGCAGTGAAGAATTTAAGTACTAGTTCTACAAAATGTAATGCTGGAATTTGTAGTGATTCAGGTGCAACCAGCAATTTGATTAATGAAAGAGAAAGGTTTGTTAAGTTAGACACATTAAAAACTTCCCATTTTTCTAGCAGATGCTTGCTGAAGGCAGAGGTTCTGCAAGACTACACTGCAAACTGCAAAAAGGAGAATGACTGTTGACAGCTGAGGATGTTGGGGATGTATTTTTGAGGACTGTTGAGGATGTATTGTTTGTGCCCAAGTTTAAGTCCAGCCTGATGTAAGTTAAACATGCTAAAGAGAAAGGTTAAGAGGTGAAATTATGAGATGAGGTTATGAGGTCATTCATCATTTTGCATCTTTGTTCATTAATCATCTTTGGTGAAAATGATGAATGACCAAATAATCCACTATCATTTTGCACCAAATAATCTACTCTCAGAACACCCCCAAATTGAAAATAATAACAAACCTTGTACCCCATGGGCTTGTAGTTTTGGGGGTGGTTGGCACTCCATGTGCACTACATCACAACCCACTATGGTCCATCCTGGTGCCCCCCACATGGAGTTATGGGGCTGCTGAAATCCCAATCACTCCCTATGGGAAAAAACTTAAAGATGTGCAAACCTTAGAAAGTTGTTAAAATCACTCCTTTGGCCAATTTCTTTGAAATTTGGGTGGTAGCTTCCTTCCACCCATTGGACACTACTACCCACCACAACCCACTCTGGGCCACTCTGGTGTCATCCCCATGCAGAGTTATGTGGCTGCTGAAATCCCCATTATTCCCCATAGAAAAAAGCTTAAAGGTGTGCAAACAAAAATTTGTTAAAAATAATCCCTTTGCCCAATTGCTTTGAATTTGGTTGGTAACTTCCACCCACTGGGCCCTACAAACCACCACACTCTTTTGCAACTGGAACCCCTTTTTTGCCCTGAATTGATTCAGATTCAGATTTGGATTGATTCAGATCCAAATCAAACCTGGGGTGATTCGGGGGGGGGGGGCAGAGTCAGACCCAAAACAAATCAGGGGTGGTTTGATTTGGGTACAAATCAAATTTTAAAAAATCAATTCATGCACATCCCTAGAAATAACTGAATATCTGAAAAAGGAGGGCATTGAACATCAAATGACAATGCCTTATCCTCCAGAACAAAATGGCATTGCAGAAAGAAATAATTGCTTATTTTTAATAGAAATGGCCAGATGCATACTGCTGGATGCAGGACTACATAGTAAGTTTTGGGAAGAGGTAAGTATGACTGCTTCTTAGCTACAAAACAGATTGCCTACTAAATTATGAAGGTAACACTATTTGAATGGTGGTATAGAAAGAAGACTAACATGGAGCATATTCAAGTTTTTGGTTGAACAGCATATACCTATGTGCCAAAGTCTAAAAGAACCAAATTCAGCTGCAGGTGTGAGGGATGTTAGTTGACTATGCACCAGGATGTAAGGAGTATAGAATTCTTGATCTTTCCAGAGAAACCATAAAAATGCATCGTGCGGTGTATTTTGATGAAAAAGAAAAGTCTACTGCTGATGATGTTACAGATATTAAGCTGGACTTTCAGATGCAAAAGGAGCTGGAACAAGAAAAATCAGACAAAAAGGTTGATGTAATTATTACACCAACTAACCATCCAGAGCAAAATAAAAACATCAAGTTTCAGTCAGTGAAAAGCTGCTCAGTAAGAACCAACAATGGTGTTCCCGGGGGAAAAGAAGAAAATATTCAAAAGCCTAGAACATGGGAGGATATTGATAAAATGCTAGCTGATCAAGATTGCATTTGGAGAAAAACTGCAGAAGAGATCCAATCTCTACAAAAGAATAATACTTGGATACATATGAAGCACCCAAATATCTGCAAGTGGTCATTAAATGATAGTAGGTTGGAGCAGGTTAATCACTTTAAGTACCTTGGGATTATTTTCCAGGCTTCAGGTGGTCGTACAGCTCATAGAGATTTTATTATACAGACTGCCAAAAAGAGTGCCTTTTTGATACAATCCTATTAATGATCTAGAGGTGCCCAATTCATCCTGGCAGCTATCAAAGTGTTTGAAGCTAAGGTCCGTTCACAGCTTCTATATGGTATACAGCTGGGCATATATCCCTGCTTTAATAAATTGGAAGCTGTTCAACCAAATTTTTTAAAGCATATATTTCAGGTTCCTGGCTGTCTGTCCAGAATAGTTCTGTGACTTGAAGCAGAGATGGTTAAATTGGAGGCCAGGGCTTAGATCACCATCTTTGACTACTGGCTAAAACTTATATTTTGCTCTATGGGTCTAGTATCTTTAGTGCTATAAGACACATACCACTCTGGCTGGATTAAGAATGTGGAGGAAAGATTAACTCATTATGGGTTTTCCCTGGCTGCTATACTGTCTCTAAAGTATGACATTGCAAGGACTAGGTTGCGAGAGAGAATTTTTGATATGGAACGCCAGATTGATCGAGAAGCCATTCCGGCTAATGTGTTTCTGAGAAGCCAGATTTTGAATAATTCACTTGCAGCATACCTATTTCATTTAACTGTCTCTAAATTTCATAGGGCCCTGACTTTAGCCCGTTGTAATGCTTTGTGTACGGTGGTGCTAGAAGAGAGGTTTTATGGCATCCCCCAGGAAGATCGTGTGTGCTCTTGTGGCTCGGGAGAGATTGAAAATACAGCCCATGTTATTTTATACTGCCAGTTTTACAATGACGTTAGATCTGAGCTTATCCACCTGGAACTTGTCTCATACCCAGCTTCGAATGATAACTCGTATTTATCTTTTCTTTCAACTGAACAGAATGAAGCCAGATTGTGGAGGGTTGCCAAATTTTGTTACATTGTTGGTAGGATTCGATTAGAGACTATGAATACTTTTAGTTATTCCTGCATTCTGCTAATGTTAATTGTAATTTCATTCCCTTTGATTACTTGTTTATTGTTTTTTATGTCTTATTGATATTTACTTATTTTACTTGCTTTCTCTGGTCAATGACCGTAATAAATTGAACTGAACTGAACTACATACGAAGCTGTCTATGGGAAGAAAAACTGTAGGGTGCAAATGGGTTTTCAGACTGAAGCACAATGCAGAAGGAGATGTTCAATGCTATAAAGCAAGGCTAGGATATTCTCAGAAATATGGTGAGGATTATGCTGAAGCATTTGCCTCAGTAGTAAAACACTCTTCTATGCTCCTGTGTATTGTAGCAGCGAGAAATTGTACTTAGACCATTTAGATGTCAAAACTGCATTTTTCCATGGTGAAATTAAAGTGTACATTTATAAAGAACAACCTGCAGGGTTTGCGGAACCTGGTAAGGAGGGACTTGTTTGTAAGCTTCAAAAGAGCATATATGGTTTAAGGCAAGCAGCAGGAGCCTGGAACATAAAGTTAAATCAGTTGTTAGTTAAACAAGGGTTTATTTAAAGGAAAGCTGACTCTTTCTATATTCTAGGTTTAGAAACAATATTTGGAGGCTGTTCATGAGAACAGTCTAAGGCAGCCTAACCTGGGATAGGCTGCTCATGTGGAGCACCAGGATCCACACGCAGATCCTGGTGTTCCGATCTACCCTAACCCTACTCCTAAGCCCACCACCTCGCCAAGGTTAAGTGAGCAAGGACTCCTTTAATCAGACTGCCGGGCTCATGTGTCTCCTTGGCTCCATGGAGCCAAGGAGACACAGAGACAGGTGCCTAGAGCAACCGCCTGATGGGGGAGTGCCCCAAGGCACCATGTTTATTGTGCTGTGCCTTGTGAGATATGCAGAGGCTGGGAAAATGAATCCCTTTGTTGATCCATGCTGCTCCCAGCAGCGCAGGTCATGTGAGCATGCAGCTTGCATACCGAAAGGATAAAAAGGGATCATCTGGGGGAAGTTAAATTGAACCCTGCCTTCCCACCTGCCCTGCCACCCAGCCAGTCATGTGAATGGGCTCATGGACTTATATAGTAATATATGTTCATGATTTGAATATTTGTTGTCAAAACAGAGAAGATAGATGAAATTGTAAAGCATCTGAGTGAAGAAACAGAAGTAAAGCAATTGGAGAATATTTCCTATTATCTCATAATACAAACAGAGAGACAACAAGATGAAGGTTATCTTCTTAAACAGAATCAAAAGATAAAAGACTTGTTAGAATGTCTAGGTCTTGCAGATGCCAAGGAAGTCAACACTCCAATGCAAGCTAACTTTTTCAAGCAAGATGAAAAAACAGCAAGCTTCTTCCAGACAATGGGCAATATAGGAAAGCAATTGGGAGACTTCTATTTATTGCTACAGTAACAAGACCAGACATTGCTGGAGTTGTGGGGATTTTAAGCAGGAAAGTAAGCACACCCACCAAAAATGAATGGACTGCTGTTAAAAGATTGGGTAGGTACTTTAAAGGTACAGCTCATTTAAAATTGAAATTGCCAGCAAGTAGTTATCGTAGGCTGGTGGATTATGTAGATGCAGATTGGGCAAAATACAGAATAAATCATAAATCCACAAATGGATACCTGTTCTTTTATGGAGGTGGGGCAATTAGTTGGTGCAGTCAAAGGCAAAACACTGCTGCCCTATCCTCTACGGAAGCAGAATATGTGTCAGCCATTCAGGATTGTCAGGAGATTGGATAGATACACAAACTGTTGCAAGACGTTGGAGCTGATGAACCAAAATCAACTGAATTGTTTGAGGACAATCAAAGTTGTATTTTGCTTTCATAAATGGAGTTGAAAATCCAGAACAAATCATATTGAGACAAAATACAATTAGGTATGTACACTACAAGGAAAGGTTCCTGTGGAGTCGAAATACTGCCCAACAGAAAATGTTAGCAGATGTACTCACAAAGTCACCGCCAAGAGATTATTTTCTTCCATTGTGTGAGATGATATGAGTTGATCAGTGCTCAAGTAATGTGTGTTAGAAGTGAGAATTCTAAAGCATTGCTCTTAGCACCGCAGTAACTTCTTCTGGTTATGAGACATGATGAGATGTTAATAGATCTGCTTTGGTCAGTTAGAATCAGTTCGAACTGTTCACTTGTTGAAGCCAGTGCATGTTTAGGTATATTGTTCTATATACCTCTCAGTTTGTGATGTTTAATTTCTTAATAAATCTTTGTTTTTAGAATTCAACCTAATATGTCCAGATAATCCCTTGGGCTGAACTTCTTTACCACCAAAGCATACTCTGCTGTGTGAGGGTTTTAATGTTTCTCCTCACACCCCTCAATAGTTCTACCATTAGGAACATAAGAATATAAGAACAGCCCTGTTGGATCAGGCCCAAGGCACATCTAATCCAGCATTCTGTTTCATGCAGTAGCCCACCAGATGCCACTGGTAAGCCCACAGACAGGAGCTGAGGGCATGCCCTCTCTCCTGCTGTTTCTCTCCTGCAACTGGTATTTAGAGACATCCTGCCTCTGAGTCTGGAGGTGGCCAATACTATAGCGATCAGACTAGCAGTCACTGATAGACCTCTTCTCCATGAAGTTCCCTAAACCCCTCTTAAAGCCATCCAGATTGTTGGCTATCACCACATCTTGTGGCAGAGGATTCCATGAGTTGATTATGTGTTGTGTGAAAAAGTATTTCCGTTTGTTGGTCCTAAATTTCTTGGCAATCAGTTTCATGGGATGACCCCTGGTTCTAGCGTTATGTGAGAGGGAGAAAAATTTCTCTGTGTCAACTTTCTCCACACCATGCATGATTTTATAGACCTCTATTATATCTCCCCGCAATCATCATTTTTCTAAACTAAAAAGCCCCTGGTGTTGTAGCCTTGCATCGTAAGGAATGTACTCTTAGCCCCTGATCATCTTGGTTGCCCTCTTCTGCACCTGTCCAGTTCTACAATGTCCTTCTTTAGGTATGGTGAGCAGAATTGTACGCAGTACTCTAAGTCTGGCCACACCATAGTTTTGTATAAGGGCATTATGATATTAACAGGTTGGTTTTTTTCCAGTCCACTTCCTAATGACCCCTAGCATGGAATTGGCCTTTTTCACAGCTGCCACACATTGAGTTGACACTTTCAACAAGCTGTCCACCGCAACCCCAAGATCCCTCTCCTGGTCAGTCACCGACAGCTCAGATCCCATCAGTGTATATGTGAAATTAGGTTTTTTGCCTCCGTACCTTCTGAGAGGGATGAAAGGTCATGATTTTCCATCAATAAATAAAATAATGAGTGTTGTTTCTGTTTCTGCTGCTCAGTATTCTATGGTCCTATTGTGTATGTTTTTTAAAACTTTTAATTAGATTTGTATTTTTATATTCCAAATTAATATTTTCATTGTGTAATTGTTTTATAACCTTATATTGCTTTAAAAGTTTTATATACATTATTATTTCTTGTTTACACGTCAGACAGGTGTTATTGACTGGTTTGTTTTATCCAGACATTGCGTCCTTCCCAAGGACCTGGGATGGCTGAATTTATTATTGTTGTTGTTAACAACAACAACAACAACAACCTGTGACCTTCCAAGTGGGAGCAAGCCAGCTAAATACCACACCCTTTTTGTTTAGTATTGGCCCTAAGGGAAAAGATCTGTCATTTGTCAGCAGTATCCTGCAGAACAACCCTTTTCTTCTTCCCCATTTGCCTGTCTGAACATTTCACAAATTCACACTGCTTGAGGTGAGCATCTTGCTAGTCAATGTGGAAGAGATTTAATATAATATATGAAAATAACTATATTTCTATCAGCCAAAAAGACAATGCCTTGCTCTGAATATTATTAATGGTTTGTCTTTTCAGGGGAACAATAGATCTTTTGCTTACTGTACCTATGGGGTTAATGCAGAAGGTTATTGCCTAACAACCACATCGCAGTCAAATCTCATCACCTTCAGCAGGAATAATTTATGGTTTAATCTTACATGCAGGCATATTAAATTAGTATTACTCATCAGAACCCGCTTATTAATAAAACAAGCTGAATTAGCCACTGGAGAATCGTATTTGGAAATTCAATGACAATTTTACATTTTTAATAAAGGTTCTGAAATATTATTGCAGAGCAGGTGGTGTGAAGAAATGTGGTCAAATTTGACATTCATTAATAATTGAAGTGCAGAACGTGACAAAGGTGAAAATTGATATTGATTTTCTCTCCCTCTAATATTTGGATGAGTTCTGAAAAGTAAATAAAATGAGATAACATGACATATCAAGTTGCACTGATTTCTTTAATCACCCCTCCCTGAACACACACATATCTTGCTATTTTCCCTATCATGTTCTGAATAATTCAACACCTATAGTCTTACTGGTTCAATGCATTATAAAACACACTCAAGCTGGGTTTCAATCATATTAGACGGAAAACTGAATTTTTTATGAAGGATTATTTAAAACAAAATACGTCTTGGGCCCTACAGTCTTGGAAACCAAACAATCCTGAGAGTTCACTGAGGAAATGTCAACACTGTGGAGAATTTTTCGATTTGAAAAAAAATTAAAGGAATCCTGTTTGATGTATATTAACCATATCAATATTAACAGCCTTCTGTTGGATTTCTGAAGTGATTTGAGACTGGTTGTATTATCAGCCTTGTATTTTAACTACATGTGAAAGCTCTGAAAAGACTTGTACTCCTGCTGAACTTGACCCGCCTCTGGGAAACCTCAGGCAATGCTGCTAATCTGCAAGCTTCATTCAGGCAACGGTGCTCCAGCCTCTTTGAACTTGGCATACCAAACAAACCAGCAGGATATGGCTTGCTTCACCCCCTGCAGTTCAAACTCCACCATTCTCTTTGTGAACCTCTCTGCAAAGTAAACTCAACTCAACCAGTCCTGGAGTAAGAAAACTTAGTGACTTTCAGAAGCCATATGGATTCTGTGCCATCGCCTTCTTCCCTTCCAACTTTCAGTTGCTGTTCTAAAATGGAAATTCTCTACTCCCACAGCTTGTCTCTGGGGTATGCACTTTGCCACAGCCTTTTAAAAGGCACAAGGCAGATGCTGGCCAGCCATTGGCTGGTGGACTGTCTGGGGGTGGGGCGTGAGCTGCTGTTGCAGCTCGTGCCTGCCCCAAACTCAGTCCAGACTTTGTGAGTGATGGGGAAGGTTGTCCTCATCAGCTCTCCTGGACTTGGGCTGTGAGGCCTGGTCTGCGGTGATGAATCACTGGGAGGATGGATGTCATGGAGGGGAGCAGTGGAGCGGCAAAACATCTGGTGGCAATTTGTACGGACAGTGCAATGGGTTTGGGAATCACAGGATGTTGGGGTGGTGGGTTTGGAGCTCGGGTGCTTGGTGGCTAGTGTGGCCTGTAGGCCCCTTCCCATCATCCCTCCCCCCCCCACCATTTCCATCTTAGTGACATTGGGAGCTTTACCCAGTATCTTTAGCCAACGAGCTGCGAAATGGGCATCATTGGTGACGGTGCTGGGGTTTCTGTGTACTCCTTGGGTGTGTGTATTGGTTTGTCTGTGTTTTCTCAGTGCAACTGTGACCCCTGAGCTTACTAAGAGCAAAGCATTGACATTATGCCTCCTCAAAAGGCTAAGGGAAAACTGGGTGGTAAACCTGTCAGGCCAAAAGAGGGGCCCCTCCTGTGTTGTCCTCGCCATCTGATGAGGAAGATCTAGGCCTGGTGAAGGACCTTATTGCGCATCTTGAAGTGCATGAAAAAGAGAAGAAACAGCAACAGGCTGGCCAAAACCCAGGTGGTCCGTCTGGGGTCTCTTCCAGCCTGTGAAGTGTGCTCATCTTTCAAATTCTCTTTCTGAATGCATAGCACAGCTGGAAAGGGATGCAGCACCATCTGCCCCAGCCCCGGTTGATCTCATGCTGGAAACTAGCCTTCAGATGCCCACGCCTGTGCCTGTCTCTGGTAAACCCACCTATGGATCCTGGATCAGGTGAGTCCCCTTCAGGGAGGTGGCCTTGGCCTGCTGTTCAGTATAGGTTTTACTAGCCCACCATAGCACTGGGTACAGTAGGTCTGCCCACTGGGCCTAGGGGTTGGCCCCCTGACTCTCATTGCCAGCCCTTTCCTGCTTGGGGAGCTTATTCACAGGTTTGGCAAGGAACGGATGAGGCTGGTCAGCCCACCTGGCAGACACCCGGCCTTACTGGCTCATCTGTGTTGCTGAATATTGCTCCTGAGGATTACCCAGCATTGGGGGTCTTGCTGCCTTTGGGGGACCATCTCCTCCCAGCCACTAAGGAAAAATATGGAGGGGAAAGCACATTGACATGTTTCAGCTTCTCTACCATGAGCCTGAGACAGTTGCGAAGGAAGGGGAGGAGGTGCGAGACTTCAAAAAGAGCAAGAAAAAGTCAATTGAGAGGAATCGGGCAAATTGGCTGTCTGCCTTTACAATGTACATGGGGGTGGTGCTTCAAGTCCAGATGTGTGTGGGCCTGCCCTTGTGATATATTTTGATATTGTTAATATTGAACGATATGAACTTTTTTGGGATTTTGCAGGTGATGCATGGCAATGCTACAATCATAGTTTCCACCTCAGGACATCTCTGGAGCCTTCCCTTCCTTGGGATAAGCAGCACCAGGAACTCTGTTTGCTCATAATGATACTGTCCCGCCCCCTACAAGGGGAACATCCTGACAGCAGACACTTGCTCTCTAAGACCCCCGGGTAGTCTGCCTCCCCGGCAATGGGGGGGGGGCAGCTGGTTCAACCCCAGTTGGTGTGCTGGGATTTTAACATGGGTATTTGGTGCATGCTCTCAACCTGTAAGAACTGCCATGACTGTGGATTCTGTGGGGGTAAGCACCCCAGTACCAGCTGTGCCAAGATTAAGAGCTTTAAAGGAGGGAAGGAGTCAGGTCCCGGCAGAAAGGGTGGGCCAGGTTCTGCACCAGCAACTCTTGGTAAAGGGACCTAGTCCAATCAACCTGAAGGCCCTGCAGTGGTTTTTAGAAGGGTACTCACAGCGAGTAAAAGCTGCTTATTTGTTGGGTGGCTTACCTTTGATTTCTGTAAAGCTTGTTTGTTTCCCAAGTCAGCATATTTCACCAAAAATCTGAAATCTGTACAGGGCATGGAGGATGTTGTCCTCCAAAAGATCAACAAGGAGGTGGGGCTGGGAAGGGTGCTGGGCCCATTTGCATCACCTCCCCTGCTCAACCTGTGGGTTTCCTCACTGGGAGTGGTGCCCCAAATGGTCACTGGTCAGTTCAGGCTTATTCATCATCTTTCTTTTCCCAAGGTCCTGTCCGTCAGTCCGCCTCAGCTTTCCTCAGTGCATTACACTTCATTTGATGAGGCGGTGTGCATTGTGGGGTGGGTGCCCTCCTGGCAAAATGCGACATTGAATCAGCCTTTCACCTCCTGCCTGTACACCCTGATGATTTTGGGCTTTTGTTTTCAAGTAAGCTACTATGTTGACAGGGCTTTACTCATGGGTTGCTCAGTTTCCTGTGAGGCCTTTGAGGCTTTCAGCTCTTGGCTTGAATGGGTCTTGCGCAAAAGGATGGGCTTGCGCACGACGACACATTGCCGGGATGGTTTTTTGATGGTGGGGCTAGCACCTTGGGGCAATGTCTATTCCTGCAGTGTTCCTTAGTGGAACTATGCCAGGAGCTAGGGGTTCCCTTGGCAAAGAATAAAACAGAGGGCCTGGAGGTGCGGCTTACTTATTTGGGCATCAAGCTGGATTCCGTGGCTGGCTGTGCCAGGCAGCCTGATGACAAGCTACAGCAATTGAGGTCCATGGTAAGAGATTGCCTGTTAGTGGCTAAAGTCGCCCTTAGACAACTTCAGAGTTTACTGGGACATCTTAACTTTCCCTGCAGGGTCATCGCTCTGGGTCGGGCCTTCTTACATCGCTTATGCAATGCCATCATAGGGCTTAAGGCCTCTCATCACAGGATTAGAGTTACTGCACAGATGCATGAGGACCTGAGAGTGTGGGAAGGGTTCCTAAAAAGCTTTAACTACAAATCTTTTGAGCATTCAGAGTGCCTCTTGGAGGCAGAACTCCAGGTCAACTCTGATGCGGCAGGTAGCTATGGTTTGGGGGTATATTTCAGGGGTCGTTGGTGCGTGAAGCAGTGGCCTGGGATTAGGTGGAGAGAGGTATCACCAAAGATCTCATCTTTCTTGAATTCTTCCCCATTGTCGTAGCTGTGCACCTGTGGGTCGCAGTTCAGTTCGGCACCTCCTCAAACCCCGCCAGTTCGCGATCTTATTTTAAAAAATAAAATAAAATAATAAAAAAATATTTGACTTACCCCCTTCAGGGGTGTAGTTCGAGGCGGTGGTGTGTGTGTGTCTGCGGAGGTTTCCCCTACCCACACCGGCCTCCCTTCATGCTGCCACCAGCCATTTGGCTGGCTCTTCAGCCTTCACCCTCTGGCACGGCAGCCATTTTGGAGGCTGCTGCACCTGCGCAATTGGCCTCTGCATGGCCTCCAAAATGGCTGCCACACCAGAGGGAGAAGGCCCAAATGGGCCAAAGAGCCAGCCAAACGGCCGGTGGTGGCATGAAGGGAGACCGGTGGGGGGGAGGGGGAACCTCCACAGACCACCACCCTTTGCCGTCTCCAACAACCCACATGAAGGGGGTAAGTAAAAATAATAATAATAAAAATCTGTGAACCCCCCGAACAGTCGAGGGTGTTCGGTCCGGGTCTGGGATGGTTCCGAATGGTTGAACTGAACAGGTCTGACATCGAACAACTTTTACATTGAACCTGTTTGCACATCCCTAGTCAGTGCTGCTACATCCTGATAGAGTTGCAATCAAATTACATCTCTCTAAGACTGACCAGAAGGGTAAGGGCCAGACGGTACTACTATATAGGTCTAAGTTGCCTCTACTTTGCCCTGTGCTGGCTTTGAAACACTACCTAGCACTATTGGGCGATGGGAGAGGTTGTCTTTTCCAGCATGTTGATGGTTCCTCCTTGATGCAATACCAGTTTTGGACTGTGATCAGGCAGGCTTTGGAAATGGGGGGGGGTGTCCAATCGGGGCCTCTTCCCTCCTGGATTGCGGCTGCATCAGCGGCTGCATGATTGTCATTTTTCTGAGATGTCATGTGCATTGGGTGTTGGCAGTCTCAGGTTTGTAAGCATTATGTTCATTTGTAATTGTTTAACACTTTGGGGGGGGGCAGGTCCTAGAGTGACCGGTCTCCAGGCCAGGGTTCTCATCATGGGCCACTCCATAGTTTTCTGGGCACACAAGAGGTCGCGTGAGACAGCGTTTGGTACCCAGCTTGGATTGGAAGGCTAGGCATGGTGCTCCAGCAACTCCTGCCAATGACTGTGAATTTCTTGGGGGCTAATCCACCTCCTGATGTTCTGTTATTGCATTTGGGTGGAAATAATTTAGTGCAGAGGACTGGGCTGGCCATTTCCCAGCAGGTTCATAGAGATCTAGAAGCCATTTGCCGCTGGGTACCTGGGGTAGTGTTAGTTTTTCCTGAGTTGCTGCCACAAAGGGTTTGGTGTGGAGCTCTACACCCAGGATGGATAGACCAGACTCAGTTCAAAATTAATAGGTATGTGGGTAGGTGGTTGGCTGCTGAGGGTGGGGTGTTCATGCCTCACCCTGCAGTTGTGGCTGCCCACTCAGAGTTTTTCCGGGCTGATGGTATGCATTTGACCCTGGGTGGTTATGACTTATCTTTGGCAGACTTAAAGGGACAATTGGATGTTGATTGGTGAAGGAGTTAAGCTAGGCTAACCCCTTCTTATGGCAGATACAGTACAGATTCTTGGGTATTTGGATTCTGGTGAGCATCTTTTCAGGCACATGTTTGGTGTAAGGATAGGTCACTGCCGGTCCCTAGATGCTTTATGGCCCAGGGAGTGCTGGTGGTGGCTTACTTCTACCTGCCAATAGGATTCAGCACCCTCTAATGCTTTACGGCTTGTGCGTGGAGAAGACTAAGGCCAATGCCTGCACATTAGGTGGCTATGATGGGCAGCAGATGGCCTTAGGCCTGATGCTGCCTGGATTGGAGGTGTATCACCCTGGGTTATTCTGGCGGGCTTGCATATAAACAGTGAGTTCTTCAGAACCACACCATGGGGGGCAGAGCGCCAATAATCTCCTACCATTATTCAGTCAATAAAGTTGTGGCCCTATTTGAATCCATACATTCTGTCTTGTTCCTTTGTTGTTCCTTTGTCCAGGTGCAATTGTCCACTCCCCCTAGCTTCTCTGGGGGGTGGTCATTTCCCCCTGGCTTTTTTAAAAGGCACGAGACAGATACTGGCCCATCATTGGCTGGCTGACTATCTGGGGGTGGGGCATGAGCTGCCATTGCGGCTCGCGCCCACCCCAAACTCAGTCTGGAGTTTGTGAGCGATTCCTCCCACCCACCTCTGGCTATAGTGTGGACTCAGACTGGTCATCCTGCTTGTGGCGGGCGGCGGGGAGGAAGGATTTTTGTGTGCTTCTTATAGATTGGCTTTGTTCAGGGGTCTTTTTTGCCTACCTCACACTATATGCCTTAGTTAGTTAGTTTAGGTTGGTTCCCTTGGTCATAACCGCAGGTTCAATGCGGTTTCTTTGGGTATTTGGCTTCTGCTGAGCACCTTTTCAGGCACACGATTCAATACCCTCTAACGCTTTATAGCTTGGGGGTGGAAAAGACTAAGGCAGGTGCCTGCACATTAGGAAGCTATGATGGGCAGTGGATGGCCTTAGGCCTGGAGCGGAGGTGTATCACCCTAGGTTATTCTGGCGGGCTCGCATGTAAACAGCAAGTTCTTCAGAATCGCACTGTAGGGGGCAGAGTGCCAATCCTCTCCTTTCATTAAAGTTGTGGCCCTATTCAAATCCATACATTTGGTCTTGTGTCTTTGTTGTCCAGGTGCAATGCCATTGCTCTTGGAAGGTTATCCACTCACAAGAATTTTGACAGGTTCAAGTGGATTCTGCACCATCCCCTTCTTCCATCTTCCTGTTGCTCTTTTGTTATTAAATGCTATTGTTATTAAAGGTTGCCCATTCATAAAAATGTTAATGCACCAATGGATTTCCACCCTGTTCCTTTGCATGAACTGGAGGTCTTTGTAATGGAGAGATCCAGTGAGGTTTCAAAATAGATCATGTTCATCCACAAAAGCAATGCATGGAAATGGTTGATGCATGGAAGTGGGTGGGGATCATACACCTTGGTCGAAGAGACAAAAAGAGCCCTTGGTCGAAGAGACAAAAAGCTTGTCTTACTAGTTTCAGGTTGATCTCAGGGATGTTCCATATCTCCATATGGTTGCTCCTCCCATACAGTGAGTTACTATAAATGAAAGGGCCCACCATTTGATGCACCTTGCTCACACAACATAGTTAATCTTCCTGCACTCCACACACATTCCTATTGCTGATCTGGGGTGGAATAGAGACAGGCCATGTAATGGGTGCTGATCCACGTGACCCCATTTATTCTATAGAAAAAAGAGTGCCAGTCCATGCAGAGGAACAGGGTGAAATTTCACTGATGCATCAAAGTTCTCATGAATGGGTAACTTTACAAAAGCTAAAACACTCAATAACCGAACAGCAATCAGAAGATGGAATGCAAGAAGGGGATGGTGCAGAATCCAGATGGCTTCTGAAAGTCACTAATTATTTTTTTATCCAGCACAGGTACGCATGAAATTGCTTGCTGTGTAGCTCAGTTACTACATGGAGGCAATTCCAAAAGGCCTCTGCATTGTGGCAATATCATGCAAAGCAGCCTTCTTTCAAAGGAGGTTCAGTTTATATGATAATTTGTATTTGTTCTTTTTCCATTCTTTTGAAAGTAGATCACCAATGGACTGCAGCACACCATTTTCAATCATTTAAAAGCGAGTCTTAAACAAACTGTACTGCAATTTATTTCTCGGACCAAATACAATCCCGTGTGTTCTCCTGATTTCATTGTAACATTGTTTTATTCAGATTACAGTACACACATCCCATAGCTGTGTAGAACAAAAAAAATAAATCATAATGGTGCAGTGTGTTCAACTCTATACAACTATTAAGACAAAAGAATCTGGTCTCAAATGTAATCTGGAATTCCTATTTCAGAGGGCACCTTCCTGCCACCTCTACAGTCAGCTACTGACAAATGGCCTGCTGTGATGAACATGGGCTGAATTTTCTTCCCCCAGACACCTGCTACATTTTGGACACAAATCAAATAGGGTGCAATTCCATGACCAGTTACATGGTTCAGTGGACTTAAGTACATGTAAGTGAGTGCAGGATTATAGGCATATGTGAAATAATTCTAAAGCTACATTACATTCTTTGGCCTTTGCTAGAGTAATATATTTTACCCATGAAAGACCTAGGGCTATAGCATACTTGTACTGTTGTTTCTGTCTACATAAACAATTCTTAATGCACAGCACTGGAAGAGTTCACACTGTAGGTGTGTCTGTCTGTGTCTGTGGGTGTAGTGGGCCAAAGGTAATGAAGGATTTGCAACTATAGCACATGCATGCACAATCAAAATCTGTTATAAATTTCTCTGCATCTATATAATGAAGGAATTGGCTATGTGTGTGTGCGTTCATGTGTGTGCATGCATGTGTGCACATATATGTAGTGGGTGTGTTTGGACTCTATTAGAGGATGAAGAGGCAGCCCTGGGAGGATCAATACAAGGACACCATCTCTAATATCTTGTCCTGAGACATGCCAAAGCAATTGAAACTTCTTTTAAGTCCACTTGTTGGAGGATCCACATTCCTGAGGTGGCTCAGTTTTGAAGCAGCTCTTGAGAAGACAAAGCTCAGAAAGTAATAAAACCCACAATTCATACAATGCTAAAAACAATATAAAAACAATTCAAAAATGATTAAAACTATTTAAAACCAATTAAAATACATTTTAAAACATTTTAAAACACTTTACAAGCCTTGGAAGGCCAGGCCAAATAATAGGTGTTTAGGGCTCTCTTAAAGGCCGACAGCGAGCCTAAACTGTGGATATCTGCTGGGAGTGCATTCCATAGACCAGGAGCAACTACAGAAAAGGCCTGGTTCCGAGTTGCCACCAGACATACCGGTGGTAACTGGAGATGGACCTCTCCAGACAGTTGGGTGGGGATTAGCAGCAGGTGAGTCATGCAGTTGTGGGAGGGGCCACATTCCTGAGGTGGCTTTGTTTTGAAACAGCTCTTGAAAAGACAAGGCTCAGAACAGGGGAACTTTGTTACCCTGAGCTTTGCAAACAAGAATTTGCTAAAAGATATCAAAGGTGTTTTGCATGCTGTTTACTGGAGAATATAGGAAGCTGCTATATATTGAGTCAGACCATTAGTCTATCTAGCTCAGTATTGTCTTCACAGACTGTCAGCAGCTTCTCCAAGGTTGCAGGCAGGAATCTCTCTCAGCTCTATCTGGAGAAGCCAGGGAGGGAACTTGAAATCTTCTGCTCTTCCCACAGCGGCTCCATCCCCTGAAGGGAATATCTTACAGTGCAAACACTTCTAGTCTCCCATTCATATGCAACCAGGGTAGAGCCTGCTTAGCTAAGGGGACAAGTCATGCTTGCTATCACAAGACCAGCTGTCCTTTCTGTGTGCAGGGAGGCACACAAGAGCTCCCCCCTTTTCACACAGGAGATACCCAGAATATGGAGAAGGTGAGTACTACCCCACTTTTGTAATTTTCCTGGAGTACAGAGCTTAAAACATTTAATTAGATGACAACTGCAGCTGAGGCCTAACTTTCAAGTAAACAAGCTCAATATATTCTAAATAGCCAATAAAACTAGTTATGAAGATAGAATGCCAGCAGAAGAGGGAGTGCTTCCTACTGTATTGCATGGAGAGTTACTGTTGGGAATTCTCTCTGGTAAGAGATACCCTTTTGTGCATCTGTGATTTCTCCTTTAGTAGAAAAACAACCATATATGGTAAGAAACCATTGATGAATGTGAGAAAACATCTGAAATTACCTATGGTTGCTGGTAGTGGTCCAGATATATCACTGTGGATCAGCTCCAGGGGTCTTCTGGTCTTCCTTTCACTCTGCTTAGGAAATGGCTGGTTAACTGCTTTGGACTCAAGACAACAAACACAGTTAGTCACAATGTCACATGGTACAAAATCAATGCCATCAGCTAATCCCCTTTCCTTCATGTTCCAGATTGACTCATAGCTCCTGTGTCCCAGGCATCTATGCCACAGTTGCGAGCATGACTGAGCAAGGTTCACTTCATTGGGCTGGTATGCTTCAGGTTGGTTGCTCCTGCACGCTGTACAGGCCTTTGCATTCAGAGCCTACAAGGCAAACTTCTCCATTCTGGGTAACAACACATTGTCCATTTCTAATATACAGTTCACAGCCTTGTTTCTCTAGCTTGGATATTGAAAGCAAGGAGCTTGAGAAGTCAGGAATATACAAAACATTTTTCACAATAAGTTGTTTAATTGATCCATCTAATAACTTGCAATACAAAATTTCTTCGCCTTTCTTCTTTGCTTTAATCATAGTATTATTGCCCAAATGAACAATCTCTCCAGGAATATCAAACAGTTCAGTATAGAAATCTAAGTGGTTTGAGATATGAACTGTTGAACCACTGTCTAATATGAATCTTCCATTGTCTTGTATCAGGCAAATACTGAAATTCTTATTTGAATCTCTTTCTGTAAAGTCAGCTTTCCTTGTCCGATTCTTGGGACAGCTTGCCACCTTGTGGCCAAATTGGTTACACAGAAAACATCTAAAAGCATTAGTCCCAGTTGGCCTCATTCCAGGAGCAGTCTCCCTGCTGGCGATCATGTGACCTCTCTCTCTGGACTGAGTTCCTTTGGCAATAGAGCCAGACCTCTTTGTATGCAAATATGGGGAGCCCATGCAGCTTCCTCTCACAGCATTCCCTCCCCACCTTGGGTTTCCTCTGGAATGGCCAATTGTTGCCTTAAGAGCAAAGTTATTTGCCAATTCAACTTCATATCGAGAATTCAAAACTTTTCTTCTGCTTGCTTCAGAAGAGATAGTTTCCACAGCTCTCTCAAAGGTTAGAGTGGTGTGGACTTCCAATTGGCCGATTATATTGCTATAGCTGGGACTGCCAGAACCTAAGGGGTATACCCGTGAGTCAAATGGGCCATAACCCAAAATTTGGCTTTAAAAAAAGCCAAATCTGGCAACAGAGGCTGGGAGGCATACTTAGGAACAGAACTTCCAATTTCTGACTCTCTGTAAATTCCTCTCTTGCAGCTTTAAATTCAGCAAAAAAAAGGTCCCATAACAGTCCCACATGCGTGGCAAAACAGCCTCCATCTTTATACTGGAGATTCTGCATTTTCTTTCTCAAGTTAAAGGTGTATGCCCACCCCTTTTTCATATGCAAGGAATCTAGCTTGCTTTAGCATTTCCTTTGAGGTCTCAAGATCACATATGGTAGAATGATAATTTTTACTCACAGAAGCAGCTATCAAAGCTTGAGCTTTTGCATCCTTGAGTTGCCACGCCTCTTTAGCAGTTTTCTCAGCAGCTGTGGTTCCATCTGTGGGGGGAATTTTCTTCAGTTACTTTCTGTAGTCCTTCAGCTTGCAATGCAAGCCTCAGTTCAGTTTTCCATTCCAAGTAATTGTCTGGGTTCAGGATAGTCAGCCTGAGCTTTCCCTCTAGGTAAGTAGCCATTCTCACTGAGCTCTGTAAAAGGGCAGCTGCTGTAGATTAGCAATTCATAGTGTCCATGGCTAGATCTCACTGAATCTTCTGGAACAGACTTAACTCTTTAGTTGCAGTACATGCAGCTCAAAATACTGGGCTCCCATAACCTGTTGGGAATTCTCTCTGGTAAGAGAAACCCCTTTTCATTATAGCAGAGTGCACAGAGGCACAACACAGAGGAATTTAGTTAGGCATGTGTGTATGCTGAGAGTAAAGTAACTTGGAGCCAGTTCATAGTTTCAAATCAATATAAGTGGTATTTATTAGAGAACTCAATTCTAGATAGGAAAGTGAGGAGTTAGGATCTATAATCTATTTATCTAGCTGGATGCAGATGCATTCTGCATCTCTGCACACATGGTGCAGGGGAGAGGAGCTTGCATGTCGCAAGGTAGAAGGAAGGGAAGAGAGGAGGGAGAGAGGAAGTGACAAGGCGGGCAGGCAGGAAGTGTCCCTGAGAGTAGCAATCTACATTCCAAAGGGATAGTGTCAGAGCAGTAGAGAAGAGATGACCAGTGTCTTGACCCTGTAGCCCTCTGACTCACTAGTCTGTCCTCCACTGTCATTGAGACAAGAGAGAGCACACAGTCCTTCACTTCCAACAGTTACATGCATGACTATCTGCCTGAGGGGCAGAGATCATGGATATACACTCAGTACAAAGAGCGTCTGGTCCTCAAGGAACATGTTCATTCCCTCAAAGCCAAAGTGTCTGACCTGGAGAAGCTCTGGGCAGCATAGAGGTATGTGGATGAAACCCTCAGGGATGTGATAGAGGCAGCCCACTCCCAGGCTGACAGCTCCTCTGCTGTCATGGAGAATGAGGATCTCAGGGAAGGATGACATTGAACTGAGGAAGAGGGGAATGCTTCCTTAGAAAGGATCCCTTCCTTGTGTGATGCACCCATATTATCTCACACAGAGGATAATCCTCCAGTGGTTGTGTGCCTCCTAGTAGTGGGTGATTTGATCATTAGCAACATAGAGAGATGGGTTTATAACCCAGATGTTGACCACATGGTGACTTAGCTGCCTGGTGCAAAGGTTGCAGACATCATGCAGTATCTAGGTAGGCTGTTAGGCAGTGCTGGGGAGGAGTCAGCTATCCTGGTGCATGTTGGAAACAACAATGTTGGGAAATGCAGTCAGGAGGTCCTGAAAGCCAAATTTAGGCTCTTAGGTAGCATATTGAAGTCCATGACCCTTAGGATAGCATTCTCTGAAGTGCCACCAGTTCCATGCACAGGGCGAGTGAGACAGGTGGAGCTGAGGGGTTGCAATGTGTAGATGAGACAGTGGTGTCAAGTTTCAATTTGTTTGGCACTGGGATACATTTTGGGGCAAGTGAAGCCTGTACAAAAGCAACGGGCTCCACTTGAACCAAGATGGAACCAAACTGCTGGTGCTGAAAATCAGAAAGGTCACAGATCAGCTTTTAAAATGATGCTTGGGCAGGTTGACTAACAGGAACTGGGTGGTATCTGATTCTGCAAGCAAAATCCCCTAAGGTGCAAAGGTGCAAATGTTTCAGATAAACCAGAAGGGGACAGAGTACAACCAGGAGTAGAGCCGAGAGAAGCACACGACAGCTGGTCAAATGATGGTAAGCTGGTTAGCACATGCCAACCCAGGTAAGAGCCTCAGCATATAGGTGTTTATATACCAATGCCAGAAGCCTGCAGGCCAAGATGGGCAAGTTGGAGTGCTTTATTGCTAATGGAAACATAGATATAGTGGGCATAACAGATACTGCGTGGAATGTAAAGAACCAGTGGGACACTGTTACTCCTGGATACAAACTCTACAGAAAGGACAGGGAGGGGAGGATTGGCAGTGGCGTAGCACTGTATATTAAAGAAGAGATAGAATACAACAAGCTAGAAAACCTAGGTCGACCAGAGGACAGATTCATTATGGGTGACAGTATGAGGACTGACAGGAAATATGTTACTAGGAATGTGCTATCGCCTTGTGGATCAAATCACTGAGAGTGGCCTGGAGTTGAAGAAGCAAATCAGAAAAGTGTCAAAGAGAGGCAGTGCTGTAATAATGGGTGGCTTCAATTACCCTCACATAGACTGGGCAAATTCATGTGCTTGTATTGACAGAGGCCAAATTTCTAGACATGCTAAATGACATGGAAACAGTTGGTTGTGGAACTAGCCTTAGAACAGTTGGTTGTAGAACTAAATAGAGAGAAGGCGACCTTGGACTTAATCTTGAGTGATGCCCAGGACCTGGTGCAAGATGTCAGAGTTGCAGAGCCATTGGGGGACAGTGACCATAGTGTGATCCAGTTCTGCTTATATGCAAGTAGAACACTGCCAAGGAAGTCCAACACAGATATGTCAGATTTCAGAAGAGGAAACTTCTCAAAGATGAGGGGACCAGTAAAAAAGAAGCAGAAAGAGAAAGTCAGGAGGGTCAGATCACTCCAGAAAGCATGGAACTCATTTAAAACCACAATAACAGAAGCTCAGTTGGAATGTATACCAAGAAGGAGGAAAGGTACCACTAAGTTCAGGAGGAAACCAGCATGACTAAGAAGTAGAGTCAAGGAAACTATAAAAGGGAAGAATACTTCCTTCAGAAAATGGAAGTCCTGCTCAAATGAAGAGAACAGAAACAAACATGAACTCTGACAAAAGAAATGCAAGAATAAAATAAGGGATGCAAAGAGAGAGTTTGAGGATCATAAAGCTAGAAGTGTCAAGGGGAATAACTACAACAACAAAAAATCAGAAGCAAAAAACCTTCCAGGGAGGTGGTTGGACCCTTAGGTGATGATGTGAAAAGGATTATTAAGGAGGATAAGGTGATTGCAGAGAAGCTGAATGAGTTCTTTGCATCTGTCTTCAAGGTGGATGATAGTGGCCACAGACCTGCTCCAGAACTGAGCTTCTCAGGCTTGGAGTCTGAAAAACTGGGCAAATCTGAGATGATAAGAAAGGATGTTCTAACTGTCTTGAAAAGATAAAAATTAACAAATCACTAGGGCCAGATGGTATCCACCCAAGAATTCTGAAGGAACTCAAATGTGAAATTACAGATCTCCTAGCAAAAATATGTAACTTGTTCCTACAATCAGGCTCTGTACCAAAGGACTGGAAAGTAGCTAATGTAACTCTGTTTTTTAAAAAAAAGATCCAGGGAAGAATCTAAAAGTTGGTTAGAGATAATTTTTTCTCCCTCTCTCACAACACTAGAACCAGGGTTCATCCCATGAAACTAAATGCCAGGAAATTTAGGACAATGAAAAGGAGGCATGTTTCCACACAGTGCATTAATATATGGAATTCTCTGCCATGGGATGTGATTATGGCCACTAGCTTGTATGATTTTAAAGGGGGCTTAGACAAATTCATGGAGGACAGGTCTATCAATGGCTACTAGTCTGATGGCTATAGGCCACTACCAGCCTCAGAGGCAAGATTTCTCTAAATACCAGTTGCAGGGGAGCAACAGCAAAAGAGAGGGTATGCCTTCACCTCTTTTATCTGGGCTTCTCAGAGGCATCTGGTGGGTCACTGTATGGTGGACTAGAAAGACCTTGGGCCTCATACAGCAGGGCCATTCTTATGTCCGTGTGTTACATACCATTGTGACAGGGTCCTGTTTGAGTCAATGATAGTCAAGGTTTTTAGCACTTCTGACTGGGTTATCCTGTGACCTATCAAATCCCTCATTGAAGACTATCTCCGCAAAACTACCTCATTCCATTAAGTGATGATTGGGAAAAAAAAACCATGCTGTATGAGCATCTAAAAATAAATGAAGTGAACTTTGAGGAAATCCAAAAGCAATTTGATGAGACAAACAGAATTAAAAACAGAGGAGACATCCCTAAATATGAGGGATTTAAATGAAACAGATAACTTTACTCTAGTCAAGCAAAGTTGAAGCAAAAGAGTTGATTAGGAAAGAAGCAACCTAAAGAACCTAAAAGCAGGGTGGGGAGTGTGAATAGTTCCCAGTTGGATTGGGGGAACAATTAGTAAGGAGATGTCTGCTACTAGACAAGCATCTCATTCCGTAATAATACTTGAATTATAAATTAGAAGTCTTTCTCAGGAAGAACAGAAAGATGGGTAAGTCTTAGTTACATGCATCTGTTTTCAAGCATAAAGATAGTTTTTTGTGTTTTCATATGAGCATTCATTTTCAAACATAAATAACATTTATAGGCTCTGACCATTTTCAGTTTTCACAGTTTCTTAGTGCTTGCAGTTTGTGGGTCCCTCTGACTATGTTAACTGAGGAAATGGCTGCTGCTTTGTCAGAGTGAATTTAAATTGACAGTAACCAGAATTAATGAAACCTAGGGAAATTACTCAAAAGGTATTCCGCAAGGTATTTTACTTTAATTAGTGAAATATATTGCAGAAAATGTGAGTCATCAGAGATTTTATAGAAGCTACCATATATTACTCTTCTT
This sequence comes from Hemicordylus capensis, assembly GCF_027244095.1. Lineage (NCBI taxonomy): Eukaryota > Metazoa > Chordata > Lepidosauria > Squamata > Cordylidae > Hemicordylus > Hemicordylus capensis. The sequence continues at coordinate 100,034,276 of NC_069658.1, forward strand.
CTTTAAATGGGGAAAGCAAGTGGCAGAAATATTATCTTGAATCCTTGAGAGTGCTTTTTAGAATTGTCTGTCTAGATTTTGCAACACTGAACAACAAATTTAATAGCTATCCATCAGTCACAATACACAGATTTAGAAAGTCATTGCAGTCCACTCAAATGTTATAATGTTTAGTGGTAAAGTGGCATTTCCCCCCAGATATTTAAACTGCATGCCAAGACAAAAATCTTATGCACAGCTAAATAAATCAGTAGAGCATGTCCAAGTATACTGCAATACATATATATTTCATTATTAGGATTGCAATGTATGGTTATTTTATTATTTATGACATTATTATACCACCATTCTCAAAAAGGTGCATGTGTAGAGGTCATTCCATTTTATCCTCAAAGCAACCAACTGAAATATGTTAGGCTGAGAAATAGTGATTGGCCCAAGGTCACCCAATGGGTTTGATGACTAAACTTTGGGCCACTTCCTTTCAATGATTCTTGCACACTAATCAGGATCAGGCTGTTCTTATATGAATAGCTGTGGTGGATATTGTCATGCTGTTTGCAAGGGTTGACATCAACATTTTGAAAAAGTCAAAATTCAGTTTCATGGTTCCACTTACTCCCCCCCCCCCACAAATACTCAAGAGTTATCATGGAAAAAACCCTTTTTTCTTTCTCCCCGCAAATGGCTCTGGCTTGAAATGTGGATCCCTTGCTTGTAATGTGCAATGTGAAATCATTCTTGAGCTTCTCAGAGCATGAGCATGTAGTGTCCATTGGCTTGCTGGCAACTGCTTGACATCCTTAATGTTGTCAATGCCTTTGCCACTTAAAAGTATTTGTGTCTGACCTTACATGTTTTCTTCTGGTTTCTGCTGATGTCAGTGGCTGACATTAGTCAGCGCACTGAAGTCCCATTGAAAGTTACTCATGGAAGTCCCAATGAAATTAAAAGGGCAAATTAGATATGCCTAACTTGCCATTTTGATTTCAGTGGGACTTCCTTGAGTAAATTCCGTAGGATGTCAACCACTGCCAGTCACAGAAAGGTGAAGGTAAGTGAAGACCACTCAGTGAAAGCCTGTAGCCTGAACTTTCACTGTTGACACTTGATCACCAGGCTCCATGAAAGCAAAGGACAAGTATTTAGTGTTGACTTATTACAAGGTCCTCCCCAACCAAACATGGAGTTAAATCCTTCTGAAAATCCTGAAGCTAATCTACTGTAGCCAACAGCTACAGGTGAGGGAGCCAGGTTGTTACCATTCTTTTCCATCTGTTTCCATCTACCAGTAGCAACAGTGATAGAATTGGAACAGGGAACCATTTTGTCTTTCTTTTTGCTATATGTACCACTTAGACAACATTTTTTTGTTGGAAAGCAGTGTATAAATATTTGTAACCACAGCAGCAGGAATCTTTGAACCATATACTCCTAACCCTACCTTGGCCCATTCCTTTGTGTGTGTTAGTTCAGGGGTTCCCAAACTTTTTTTAACAGGTACACCCCTTCTGTCGCAAAACGTCAGCTCAGGTACAATATAGGGATTGTGTGGGTGTGCGTGTACACAAATTTAAATCTTACAGTTATGAGAGTACTGCAGTAACTGGCTTACATCCAGACCATTACTTAGAGTACCCCTATCAAAATTAATAGAACAAGTAATTTCAATGGGAATACTCAGTGCTAATTTTCTGAAGACTGTCAGTCAGGCTGAAAGAAGGGGTATGCTGAGCTTCAGCATGCAGCCAGCCAATCAGAAGCAGAGGAGGGGGGGTCTTCACCCTCCTCCCTCCCCAACTACAATGGACACATTGCTGAGGATGCATCAACTTCAAGCCAACAATCTTCAAATGGGGAAAAAGTAGCATGGCTGCAGTATGAGACAAAGGTACCATGAAGTTTGGATGACAGCACAGCAAGGGGCCACGAACAGAAGGGAATAAAAGGTTCTTGCTTATCCCTAGCTACAATAGCTATATACACCATTGATTTTTATTGTGTTATGTGTTTATTTAATAATTATTAAGCTCCTCTAAAGACTAAATAAAATATGATAGATAGATACAATTACCTACATGGGCTGGGAATTACTGGATATGGTGGATAAGCATGAAGGCCTTTTGTTAGTTCTATGTTGATAAAGCAACTTGTGTTCAGAAGACTCCCAGAATCTTGGTCTTCACTAACAACACAATCCCCAGCTCAGACTGGCAGAGGATCCCTTTTAAGGGAAGCAGGGGAAAGCTGATGCTGATTTCCTCTCCGTTCAGACTGCAGTGACTACTTTACAGCCGAGCATGTTCAATTAGGAGCTGGGCATGTTCAGCTGTTCTGCCATCCTTAATCCCCCCCAAACAGTTGTGGATCCTATTATTTATCTTAATGCATTTGATGAGGGATTTGGGAAGCTAGAAAATCCCTAATGCTTGTTTCAGGAGCTGAGACCACCTGAAGATGCTCAACTATCCTCAGTCTTTGAAATAATCTTTGGGACAGGTGCGGTGGCTTGTGCCAAACCAGGAGGAAGCAAATGACATCCCAACCACTTCATCTCAGACCAGATTCCCTTCTTTCAGCAGCTCCTTTCCTTCACTCCCTTACTTCATGTGAGTACCTGTACACTAATTTCTCTTGCCAGGGCAGGGCCTAGGACTCCAGGTTTGAAGGAGAAACTGACCTCCATGGGCCCTCTCATACCTGGATGCACCAAACAAAATGCGCCTACATTGCCAAACCATTCATTCTAGTTCCAGCACTTGATATTACTCTTAATCCCTAGCAATTATGTTTATATTCTCCAGAAAAACCTCCATCCAGCAGTTATTAAACTGCGTTCGATGCAGAAAATTCATAATTTGCAATAAGAAACCTGTTGCAACAGTTTTGATATTTCTGCTCACGAAGTCTCAGTATACAAAGATAGACCCCCCTTTAAGGGTCAAGTACTGTACTACAGTCCAGTGTTCCAGTACTGGAGCTAACTGGCATTAATAATAACAGTGCCCTGTCATTAAAATGCCCAGACACTCTGTTTATTTAATGCCCTCTGTTTATTTAATGTTAATTCCCCTCTAATTAGACCTTTTGAATCTATGGGTCAGAGAATATTATCAAAATATGATAAAAATTGTGTGTGTGTTTATATATATAAAATTTTATATATAATATATAAAGATCTGATCTAATAAAGCTGCCAATTTCCAGGCCTATATATAAACACAATGGCTATGACATGACACTATATTACTGGAATTTAAAAGAAAATGCAAAGAGCATGTCTTTACTATATAAATTCCGATTGGCTATATTTCATCAAACACTGTATGGTCTGTTGTAAAGTCATATTTCATGTGCAGCAGCTTTGTTTCTTGCAGTGCATAATGTCTTGCTTACTTTGCATACTGGCACATTACTTTTATTAATTTATTATATTTTTATTCCACTCTTCCTGCAGGGGTACAAAAGTATCAGTAGGCCAGGACTTGCTGTAAAGCTGAATACAAAGAAGAAAGATAATGCAAAAAATTGACAATAGTCCAGTTTATAGCATTCCATCCCTGTCACAAATCCGTACCATCTTTCTTTCTTTTCTTTTCTTTTTTTTGGTCTCCTTTTTCCTTTTTTTTTTAAGAAGACTGATAAAAGTCAGAACGCTTAGTTCCAATTCATTTCTCCCGCTATTTTTTAGGCTTCTCAGTCTGGCTGTGCTGCTTGACCTTAGGCTCCTTGCTCCCTCTTCCCTTTAGACAAGTTGATAGCCCTGGTTTAACAGTCTTTTCCTATTTACATTAATTCCTTCTAGTTTCTCACATAGCCGCTTCTAGCATACACTGACCAACAGAGGCCTTTGGTCTCTTCTCTTCGTACAGCTGCTTCCCAGTGACAAGTAGCATAGCGCTGCAGGTCATTCACAGATATGCTTTTGACTCATGTAACCTTTGGCTGAATTGCTACTCCTAAATGCCTTTAATAAAGGCAAAGGGGATCTCATAAAATAGCACTATACCACTGGAGAAATGTTACAGGGTTTAGAAAGGAAAAAGTACTACCTCAATTTTTCTCCCAACACACCAAACTGTGCAGCCACTCTCTCATTGTCAAACACTCAACTAGACCTGCGATTGGAACTTGGGTGAGTTTTTCATCTGGAAATAAATTTCAGGATGAGCAAAGTTAATATCGTGGGTCAGTGTGTTGAATCCATTTACAGTACTAGCTCTTACATGGATCTTTATTGCAATGGGAGAGTGTGCCCTGCAGAAAAAGTGACATGAATCCACCCAAGAGCCATCCATTCTTTCAAGACTCTGAAGCACTGTTTCCCGAAATGCCAAATTTATCTGAATCCAAGATGAGGGTTTTCCCCGAGTTCTTTCCTGTTATATATTAGGGGGTGGTCTTTCTTTCTTTTGGGTAAATTTTTGGCTCTTTCTTTTGGGTAAATACAGATATAACCTGTATTTCTCTTCCATATGATCCCCATTGCACATTGAGGTCCTGGTGTTTCCACAGTCTCCCCACCCAGCTATGCCGGGACACATGAAGTGTCAAAATCACCTTTGGGTGCATCAAAAGCATTCCTGGAGAGGAAGGGGTTACTGTGCAAAAGTTCTATCATTAACCAGAGAGAGCAGGGGCCTCACATAAGTGGGAGGCCCCTTTGTTGGGTTAGCTCAACTCATGAACAGGCAGTCCAATGGAAGACCAAAGATTTTGGCATGCCTAAGGTCCTTCCCAATAGTCTGGCCCTCTCTAGACCCAGTGTGGTTGGGTCTCCATGGACTGCTTTGCCAGGGTGAGCCATTGCAAAAGCATCCTTGGTCACAGAGGGTTGTCAGACCCCAGGGTCCTTTGCCCTCCCTCATATACATCTCACCTTCTAGGAAGTCATCACAATCCTTTCCCTTTCCTGAGTATCAGGAAAACAGTGTCCCTCAATATTCCCCACCAGCCCCAGAAATTATGCTTGTGCGAAACAGTTTTGTTTTTGGGTCTTCCGAGGGTGGCATTGCAATCGTTGTCAGAAGAAGGGCTTGCATGGCAAGGCATTTAAAGGGATTCAAATGCCCTTTCCTTGCTGAGGGCGGGAGGACCATTCTGAAAAGGCATGGTCGTGCTTAGTACACCCCCTTCAAAATCATGGCCAATGGCTGCTGCTCTTGTGATGTGCTGACACCTTGCCCACAGTCTGGCAATCCGCATGCTACAGAGCTTGCTGGGGATGCAGCCTTGGTGGACCAGGAAGAGGGAGGGGCTCCTCTGCCCTGAAATCGGAGGTTGTCAGACCCAGGTTAGATGAACATCTGCAATGTGATTCATGGCCAGAAAATTTAACCACAGGTCCGGTGACCTCCCATTTCACTTTCCGTGTGAATGTGGCTTCTATGTTTGTGAGCAGCAGCAGCAGCACAACTTGGCCTCGCTGTTACATTGGCGAAGCACTGCTCTGTATGTAAGCCACCATGTCGTATGTGAGAAGGGGCCTATACTATGCTATTTGTGCACATGACTGTATACGCTTTCATTTTGAAAGTGAACCTGGGCACAAATGCACAAACTCAGTGTACAAATAGGAAATGTTCTACTGTACATGTGTGGATCACAATGTGTGAATAACTGTCCATGCTTGCAGATCTGATGTCTATAGACAGACTGTACGTGCACTGCACATATTGGCCCGTGTGTTATGCAAGGAGACAGTAAATCCGCTGTTTTCAAGGCTTGCTTTACAATACACCGCACTGGGAGAGGTATGGGGATGAAAAGTGAATTTTTTTTAAAAAGTAAAAGAAATAAATAGGGCTGCATCAGAATTCTTTTGTGCAGTCATTCCTATGACCACATCAAGATCATTTGTTATGCTGTGAGGAGATGCTGCAGTGATGCATCAATGCACCTGTGTGCACCAGACATGTAGAGGAGAGAAAATATGTGAATGGATGAAAGGAACCGAAAGCTGCAGTAAACTGCAATTGCTCCCATTCCAGAATTTTAGACATTCTCATGATTAAATTGGAATTCAAGAAGTGCAGAATGGAAGGTAGAGTGAACCAGAGGGACCAATAAAGGAATGGAAAGGGGGGGGGCTCTCTCATCCCCAGGATTGTCAGACCCTCATTAGTCTTCATTATGTTTGGCTTGTCTTCCTAGCAGCCAGTCACATTTGGAGGAAGAGCTCAGGCTGCTAGAGATGTGCACGGAACCAGCCAGTCCAGTTCATATCCAGGCCATTTTTGAGCCACCCCCAGGTGACTTGGTTAGGGCTCGGACAAGCCCAGGCCCAGTTTGGTCCAGCCATTGAACTGGTTCGAGGACTTGAAGGCGAAACCTGTAAAAGGGAATCTGGCAAGCATTCCCCTTTACAAGTAAAGGGTGGCGGGGGGGGGAGAGTTCCCATTTTTATGTGGGGAAGGGAGCAGAGGCTCCTTCTACCGCCCCACCTGCCTTCCAAACGACAGCAGAGGCCAATCTGTGGCCTGTTTCGGGCCGTTCTGTAAACGCACGCTTTGTCGGATTCCCCTTTAGAGTATGGACTCTGCCTCTGTCATGACGGGGATGCATCCATCATGACAGAGCATGTGCAGAAAGGCCGTGCTATCATTTGGGAGGCAAGCAGGGAGGTAGAAGGAGCCACCCACGCCACACATCCTGCCATACAGTGGCATACTTTTAAAGGGGAAAATGAGAATATTCTCCCACACACACACACCACAACCCTTTATGCCTTGGAGCTGGCTTGCAAGCAGGGAGCTTGGCTCGGTTTACTGCTGGACCAAGGCCCCCACCCCCCGGTCCAGCTTGAGAGTGCGTCTTTGAGCCGAGCCAGCTTGAGTGCAAACTGGCTCAAGGGCAAGCTGGTTTACATATCCCTACAGGCTGCGCTGCCTCTTTTTCCTGGCCCTTTTCATATTTTTTTAACTCAACAAGCAGGCAGATATGGATTGGCTAGCACTAGAAGACTTGTGAGGATGGGTGGACCCAGCTCTCTAAGCCTGTATGGCAATGTGAACTTGGATTTTGTGATGGATCTCCCACTGCCTATTCTACTACCTGCCACCCAGATGGGCATGAGGCGTGCCAGAAATTGTGCACCTTGTTGCACAAGAGTGAACATGTTTACGCTAGTCTGGAACGCAAGCTCCAGACCTAGAGCAATTAGGTAGCGCAACAGTTTTGTTGTGCAAGCACAGTGTTAGGAAGTCAGCCAGTGTATCTCATGCTCCTTCTTTCTTGTGCCAAATATGATTTATAAGAAACTTATGGATGGCTGTTTCTTGTTTCTAAAGATAGCATTTATTTTGCATTTCAGCATGAAATCTAGGATCAGAAGCATACATTATTGAATCTGACAGTGCCCACTTGAAATCAATAGTAATGTGAAAGTTGCATCTGAATGCTCAATAATACTGATAAAAGTTGAACTTGTTTACTCCTGGAAGTCATTTTTCCTCTAATATGTTACTCTACTAGGGAATGTTTTCATCCTTAAGAACAACCATGGCCTTCCTTCAAGTTCTTCAAAGGTTGCCTACATTTAGGAAATGTAATTGCATTTAATTGATTAATTAATTGCTTGATTAAAGGCCAGGCAATCAATCAGCTCCATAAAACTCTAATTGCTTGACAGCCTGAGTGTTATCTGATGTTCTTGGTCCCTTCTTCAATGCAGGATAAATTCCCAGGCCCTGCGCTGCTCAGATTCTGTTTATTTATGCTACTGCTCAGGGCAGTATATGAAAAAGTGTGCTCTAATACTCTGAAAAGCATAGTTTATAGAATGCATTGCTGAGGTCCAAATACTGAAGCTTTGCACCACCATTCATCTAATGATGGATACGTTAGGAAAGCAATTGGTGTAAATCCTAATGGAAAATACCGTGGTGGCGGGGGGCATAGTAGTTCTTTTTCAGGAAACGTGACGGAGCTGCTCTTGCCTGATACACTTGCCAATAAGATAATAGCTTTGCATCACTGCATAAAATGAAGAGTGATTTCTTTACTTGCACAGCCCAGAGGTGAAGTCGGCTCCAGATACTTTCCAGGCATCACCAACCGAGTACATAAGAGGCAGGGAGCACAATGTATTGCTTGCTGAACTCCTGCCTGGCTTCCCCCACCTCTAACATCCTGCATAGCTCATGTTTGCATCTGTATATATACAAGATTAGAGAGCAAGAGAAAGAGAGAGGTCTCCATTTCTCATATCCAACATAAACAAGGCCCCTGTTTATCCCAGGGGGTTAATTTGGTTGGACTTTGATCCATCACATTGTGCCTGGTGTTAATATTTTACTCCAAATGCCATATCATCTTTTATCTTTTATTTATAGTGATCTTCATATTCATTTCTCAACCGAGGCAGGCACTGCAGGGGGAGAAGGCATTGATCTTTAATGTTTTTTTTCCTTTTCCCTTTTTGTAATGCATACTTTTTGACCCTTAAGAAACAGCAAAGAGAGAATGAGAGAGAAAGAGTTGGGGAGGGGGGGAACCCACCGCACAGTTTGGGAATTCTTCATAGGAAGCTAGAGACCAAAAGCAGCCTTTGTCACTCAGCAGGCGTTTTTGTGAATTTGTCTTCAGGAGGGAAGTCGCCTGTGTCTGGCACATCAATTGGACCTTGAATACCAAATGGCAGATGGATAGGATACAAAGATCAGGGAGGTGAATATCATCCCACCCTCCCTCTCTCTGCAAAATGAACCCAATACAGAGCATTTATTGGCCAAAGTATTAAATGCACAGCTACTGCAGATATGTGTTTAAGCACAAATGATTTTCCTTTCAGTCGTGAGAATCTATATGGTCATACTTCAGAGGTGGCCAAAGGCTTCTTACCATAAAAGCTGCATACTGAAATCCTCACATTATCTGAGCACACGGGATGTGTGAAACATTTCGGGTACAAAATGTTTTGTATTCAAAACGGGCCGTTTCGGGTGTTTTGTAGACAAAACAAAATGCCCATTTTCCAGGGGGAGCCAGGCAGGAGCCAGCATGGTGTAGTGGTTAGAGTGCTGAACTAGGACTGGGGAGACCCGAGTTCAAATCCCCATTCAGCCATGATACTTGCTGGGTGACGCTGGGCCAGTCACTTCTCTCTCAGCCTAACCTACTTCACAGGGTTGTTGTGAGGAGAAACTGAAGTATGTAGTACACTGCTCTGGGCTCCTTGGTGGAAGAGCAGGATGTAAAATGTAAAAAATAAAAATAAATAAATATATCTGAAAGTTTTGTACACAAAACAAAACGTCTCTGCTTCGGCTACAAAACGTTTTGTTTTTTCAGTTCTCCATTTTGTGGCAATCTCTGAGTCAGTCTCCATCATGTGTTTGACATCTCTTTGAATTTCCCACCCTTCCAGCCTTCAGATCGGTGACCAAAAGCATGGGCTGACATGCTGACGATTCCCCTATTGGCTCTTTTGCTTCTTGCCACTCTTTACTGATCCCACATTGGCCAGGGGAAGGGTCAAAGAAGGGGCAAGGGTGGGGGGAGTTCAAGGAGGGGTTTTCCAATTCATTCAACAAGTTAGTTACTCATTCACCATTCTGCCTTTCTGCCTCATTGAAGAGAGAAAGAGAGAACTAGTTTGCATTGCATGGCATGTCCCAAGTTGCCATGATGATGCCATGCCATTGCCTATGACTGCCTGCCTTGTTGCCAGCCTGAGCCCAGCCTGCCAGCTTGCTATGGCTACTGCATGCCAGCCTGTGAATGGATTTATCTGCTGCATTGCTTTTTTGTTCCAGAAGAATTTTTTTCACCCCTGGAGATATGCCATGCCATTGCCTATGCTTGCCTTGTTGCCAGCCTGAGCCCAGCCTGTAGATTCTCTGGTAGCATATGAGATTTTCAACAACAAACCAAGAATCTCATATGCTACCAGAGAATCTACACTCAAAACATCTCAGAAACAACAGAACCCAATACCCCATGGGTTAGCAACCCATGGGGGTGGTTGGCACCCTATGTGCTCTATACCACCACTTGCTCTGGGTCACCCCGGTGCCCTCCAAGTGCAGTTATGGGGCTGCTGAAACCTTCATCATTCCCTATGGGGAAGAACCTCCAATAATCTTTAAAATTCAGCCTTCTGCCCAATTCCTTTGAAATACTTCAGGCAGCTTCCTTGCCCCCACTGGGCACTACCACCCACCCTACTCTGATCTGGGCCAATTCTTTCCCCCCCAACATGAAACTATACTTTTGCTGAAACCTCCATTCTTCCCATGGGAAAAAACTTAAACTTCAAAAATTCACCAAAAATCAGCCCTTTGCCCAATTCCTCTGAAATTTGGGTGATAGCTTCCGCCCATTGGGCACTACCACCTTCACCCACTAGCTTTGCCCCGGGGACATTTTTTAAAATCTAAAATGTTTTGGATTTGGATTTTGCAATTTCGAACAAAGAACAAAATTGAGGTGTTTCGGACTGGCTGATTTTGAACAAAGAACAAAATGGGAGTGTTTTGGATTTGGGACAAAAACAAAACAGAAAAAAAACAAAACACACAACCCTACTGAGCACCACAGAAGATAGATACACAGTTGTATGAACGACAAGATACTCAACACTATCTCTCCCTTTCTTTCTTTTTCTGTGGCTTTCTCATGAACTTGCTCAGGAACCTCCCCCCCCCCCGCGCTGTTTTACCATTACTTGTGGCAATGTTCTTTATGCCCCATTTTTCTATCTACATTGCATGTTTCCCTGGTTCCTTTTCACATCCTCTTCCTCTGTTGAAGGCAAAATACGTATAATTCAACTGACCAAGAAAAATGTGAAACTTATAATGTTTATTTTTCGTGGGTTGCCTGTGCCTCATTTAGTTTGGCCCTGTTTTTCAAAAGTTGGGGAAGACAATACAAAAAGTGAGGGAGAATAAAAACATAAGAACAGCCTTGCTGGATCAGGCACAATGCCCATCTAGTCCAGAATTCTGTTTCGCACAGTGGCCCACCAGATGCGGCTGGAAGCCACAGGCAGGAGTTGAGGGCATGCCCTCTCTCCTGATGTTACTCTCCTGAAACTGGTACTCAGAGGCATCCTGCCTTTGAGGCTGGGGGTGGCCTTTAGCCCTCCAACTAGTAGCCGATGATAGACCTCTCCTCCATGAAGTTATCCAAACCCCTCTTAAAGCCATCCAGGTTGTTGGCTGTCACCACATCTCGTGGCAGAGAATTCCACAAGTTGATTGTGTGTCGTGTGAAAAAGTACTTCCGTTTGCTGGTCCTACATTTCCCGGCAATCAATTTCATGGGATGACCCCTGGTTCTAGTGTTATGTGAGAGGGAGAAGAATTTCTCTCTATCTACTTTCTCCACACCATGCATGATTTTATAGACCTCTATCATGTCTCCCCACAATCATCTTTTTTCTAAACTAAATGGCAAAGATAAGACAGTATCGATGTAAACAAATGCAAATTTTATCATGGGCAACTTCTTACTTTCATCTACAAGCAGGTAGAAAGGAAGCAGGAGGGAAGCTGCAGTTCCCACAATCTGAGATATGGAGGGATCTTAAAACTGGTGCTGCAGATGGTCACATATCTCAGTTGGAAACAACCAAGATGAGCCAGAGGTACACCTCCTGTCCTTGCTTCCCAGTGAAATTCTGGATGCTATCCCAGAATGCCTCATGCTGCCCTATGACTGGTAGCCTCCCCTACATTTGTCCCCTCCCAATAATTGGTCCTGATTACAAAGTGGGGCTGACTCACCTGGAATGAACAAGAGCATGGGTTCAGACTCATCTGAACCCACGCACCCAGGGTGAGCAGTTCATATGGGAAGCTGACTCCAATTCCTGGTTACGTATTTCAGTTTGGAGTCTTGAGTGAACCTCCAGTTCCTGCCTTGGCTTGAATTTAGGCAGTTATGGATGTCAGTTAGCAACTTAGCAAGAAGGGTCCATGCTTTGTGTGAACCTGTCTTGAAGGCTTTAAAAAAATAGAATAATTGGCCACATTCACATGTAATGTAACTCTTCTCTCCTGTCCACATTCACAAGTAATAAATGGGAGGCTCTCTGAAGTCATGGAGACTGCAGAGAGGAGGACCTGGCTGCATGTGCTTCCTTCTTGAGAGGACAGCCATGGCAGCCAATCACAGCTGGAGCAAGGGAGGAACGTTCTCCCTCAACTCCAGTTGCAGCAGAGTGGGACTGTGGTGCAGTCTTCACACATAACACTGGCACCGTCAAACCACAGGGAGGGGTGGCAAATCCCTTTACAACTGGAGTCTCAGAAGGGAAATCTTGGGTTGCTTTTGGGTCTGAACTGCGGTTGCATACATCCGGACAATCAAAAATTTCAACCTGAGGATCCTTCAACTCTGGTCTCACATGATGGTTGAATGGGCTCTCTGTATGAACTGCCCTGAAGGGTTTTTAAAATAAAATTAACTTAAATTAAATTAAAATAACCATGTGAACTTCCAGCATACAAGTTTATGCCAATTTCTTCATGCCATCAATGTAGTCTGTCCAAACTGTTTTTGTTAAGTTTCCACATAAAGTTATTCTTTAATCTCTCTGTTTATGCAGCCCATTAAAGTGTTAGTACAGTGCCATATGCGGCATATAACCTTCCATCAGAGCAAGTGGGTCAAAAGCCACAAATATATTTCTCATGTGTAGCAAAACCTCATTTATTCATATCTCCCACATCAAGGTTGTAGAATATTCACTATATGCTTTAGTTCTTCTATTGCTCTATATTCAAGCACTTTGTGGTTCTATTTTAGCTGCCCTTTCCCTTCCAGCTTCATGAGATGGAAGGGACCATGCTTAGTTTTGTGTAAGCCAAGGATGATGGCACTTTTTAATATGAGTTAAATTTTCATCCTACCTAACCTCATGGATGTTTGCAGTTCTCAAATGATTCCATTAAACATCTTAATAAAATTCGCAAAACAAGAAATCCAGCTGTAAAATACGCAAATCAACATCATTACCAAACAATCTTTTCAAAATGCAACCAAGAAAAATGACTCTGCACTACAAATAAAACATGCCCTGGATTCACAATACTCTCTTTCCCCAAAGCTTTCATAAGCAAACAGGCTTTACAATGTTTTCTTAAGGCAAGAAAGTTCAGACTAAGGCAGGGTCTTGCCTGCTAACCGGGCAAAAGAGGCTCCTTATAATAAAACAGTTACTCACTTATATTTAATGGAGGCAGATCAACCATCTCTATTCAGCCCAGCACAGCATCCCTAACTCTAGCTATTTGCTGACGTTTCCCTACTTTTTAGATTATGGAGCCCCTTTCAGGACAGAGAGCCATCTTCTTATTCCTTTGCCATGCAAACCACTTTGCAAACTTGTTGGGAAATGGTATTGAAATATTCTAAATCATCATACTCACCACCACCACCACCACCATTATCATCTCTCTGGGTAGGATCTTATTTAGTTCTATAGAACAGAGATCAGAGTAAAGGCATTGCAATGCCCACCTGCAGATTGAACTACTGGGGACTTATGCTGGGCCTATGCAAAGGCCTCTAGGGCCTATGCTGGGCCCTAGAGGCCTTTGAAATAATAGGCCCAGAAATTAACTCTGTAATAGGCCCAGAAGTTAACACAAAGCTAATGCAGTGTGTAGAGAACTGATGTGTATGTCCCTGCCTTCTTATTTCTAACAGGTGGCAGCTGTATTCTGAACTAGCTGGCACTTCCAAACAACTTCAAAGCAGTCCCAGACAGATAGAGCACATCACATTGTTCAGCCACAGAAAATGGATGCTGGGGATACTAGATATGTGCCCTTTAGAATAGTCAGTCTGTGAATAGTATGCAACTGATTTTTCATCCCTCTGACCACATTTACCACCGGAGCTTCTAAAATAAACACAGCGGCATTCTCAAGCTGAGAAGTGGATAATATTAGCAGTGATGGGAAACCATTATCATGAGCAAACACATTCCCTATGTGCGGTGTGGAACTTCACTGTTACTTGTGTCTTGTTTAGATTCAATTTTTGCCCATCTTCACTCATGGCCTCCAAGCATTAAGCCAGGACTGAAACCATTCATCCTGGATTGATTGTAAATGATACAAAGTTACATACAGGGGAGAACCACTGTATGGAACAGCACTGACCCAAGAGTGAGGCATCTGCACTGGTTCAATTTGTCTGAACACCCATGTGAACACTGCTGGATAGTCTTTGTGCCTTCTAAGAAGAGTGTCAGTGCTTAGTAACGTCTCTCCTGCTGTTCCTTATGGGAGAGGAATTGCCAAGTACTGACACTACTCTTAAGAACCACGGAGGCTCTCCAGCAGTCTACATATGGCTTTCAGAGGGATAAAACCAGCTCAGGGTCACCGACTCTTGAGTCAGTGAGGTGCTCTGTGACGTCACAGAGTTTGGTGGCATAAACGTATTGATGGAGGGTCTTCCCTGTGGCCACCCATAGAAAACTCTTTCCCCCCCCAGATTTGTTCAGCCCCCTCCCTGACTGCTTTTAAGGCCCTTCTTAAGACCCACCTGTTTCGCCAGAAGTTTGCCCTTTAATTATCTATATATTTAATTCTCTAAGATGTACCCGTGGCTAATCCCATGCGTGGTAGCTCTCGTGAGGGTTTGGAGAGCTTCGGATAGCTATGGGTACAGGTGGGAGGGAAGAAAATGGCAGCTGTGGCAGTGGCTGGCGGGGAAAAATGGCGGCTAGCCACCGGCCAGAAAACAGCAGGGGGAGAGAGAAGAAGCGGGAAGGTGGGGGTGGGCAGCCAGAAAGAGGTGGCGGGGGGAGGAAGAAAAAGGTGTTGGTGGGTACATGGGCCAGCCGGAGGTGCAGATGCTCTGTGCCCAACCCAGGTAGTTATTATTATCATTATTATTTTAATTAATTGTTATTGGTATTGTTGTTCACTCCTAGAGTCTTTGGAGGAGGTGGTATATAAGAAAATTTTAATACATACATACATACATACATACATACATACATACATACATACATACAACTGCCCAAGTATCCAGGTGTTTCCCCCCAGTACCTTCATATATGTATTCATCAACAGTGGCAATCATACTGCTCTATGAAGGTAACAAAATGGTAGCTCTCAAATAAAATGTTTCTTCCCCTTCATGGATGACTCAGTCCATCCTACAACCAGTTGGGCTTCTGCAGATGCTCTGCTGAATCAGATGGGCTGTCTCAAAAGCTACTGAGAAGTCCAGAAGGACCTGAAGAGATATATTGGCATTGAAAATGACTGAGTACATATTTCAGGAATCTTTGATATTGTTCTGCAACTACTAATTCAATGGTTGCCAAATGTAAAGGGATCATCTGTAGCAAAATATGATTTCTTCAAGAGTGACCTAAGGATTATTCAATGCAGTAAATATAACCTTCATTCCTCAAAAGAAGTATTGATAACCCCCAACCCCAATAACCCAACCCAACATTGCTTAATTATTTTCTGTAAGATTCTTCCCATAGTTATGCCACCAGCTACATCAGAAGTTGCCAACCTTCAGTCCCCAGATGTTGTTGGACCATAACTCCCATCACCCCCAGCCCTAAGGACCCCACAGGAGCCAAGGTAGGAACCCCCAAGCTACATTATAAGTAAAATATCTATATGATGACCAGCATACCAGACAGCTTGTGTTGTTCCATGTCAGTGTCTGATACAATTTTTCCAATTCTGTTGCATCTTGATTCTTCTGTTCCATGTAGCCTGGTAAGACTTTAAAGATATGCCTTTTTATTCTGAAGCAGATTTTTCTTTGCCCTACAACCCACACAGCAGCATGTGCTCTTACAGGGTTAACACACTTGGCTTTTGGTTTAGATTCATAGAGCACATTGTGTCCAGCCTTAATATTTTACACTGTAAGCCATATCATCTTTTATCTTTTATTTATAGTGATCCTCATATTAATTTCTCAATAGCAGCTGGCACAGCAGGGGGGACAAGGCATTGATCTTCCAATTTATCCGCTGCTCTTACATATCCCGAGGTCGAAGTCAGCTGGAGAGATTGATGGAGAGCTGGCACCAATCCAGCGGCTGTGTGTTTCTCATGCATGAAAATCAACAACAGGAAACTGAAATTTGACAATTGGCAGTAATATCAGCCAACTCTGTAATAAATATAACAGGATACTCTTTAATAATTTAGTGGGGTATGGTATTCGGTAATGAAAAATCAGCCATGTGAGAGACAGGATATGTCGCATTATGTGACATTCTGTGTGTGTGCACACTCAAGCACATTTGTTTGTGCATGTATGCAAACAGCAGCAGCTAACACAGCTATAATATTTGTTTTTAATTTTAGGGACCAGGAAGGGCTAGAACAAAATTGTGCTGGATCAAGCCTTGTAGTGTGTGGCTTGACTTATCTAATCCTTTAGGTATTTGCTCTTCAGACACCTTTGTGCAGTACACTGCAGTACAGTGGCACAATGTGGACTAAATACTGTATGTGGAATTAGAGCCCTATTCATATGTTCAGTGCATATACAATCTGTGTACAGTGTACACACACATACATATATAAACACATACCTAAGCCCTATTTATATGTTCAGTGCATATACAATCTGTGTACAGTGTACACACATACATATATAAACACACTTAGCCTGCCTTCGCACATAATGCCAAACCAGAGGTGAACAAGCCAGAAGTTCCATCTCATGGTCATCCAAAAGCAAGAAGCCATGGTTTCATCACAAAAGCAACCCAAAGGTTTGAAGCAAGTGAGTTTCACTGTTCCAAACTGAGGTTTGAAGGTGGCATTGTGTCATCTGAATTCTGCCGCCACTGTAACCTGCTGTGGCTGCTGCCAAAACCAGAGAGATGGCAGCTCAGACCAGCCCAGCAACATGACAGCTCAATGCTTGCCATACTTCTCGTTAGCTGCCTCTCCGAGCACTTTCCCCACCTCCTGCTGTGTCCACACTCTTCCTGTTGCTGCCTGGCAACAGGGATGCTGCATTGCCATGTCCCAAGCTTCAAAGAATGTCAAAGGGAAAAGCCATGTTGGGGGATGCCCACTTTCCACTGTGGCAATCTGCAGAAAAAGGGAATGGGATAACCAAATGGGCACTTTGTGGAGAGGTCTCCACAAATCCAATGATGAAGTATTTGCACAAGCACATGGAGTCCTGGTGGCACTATAAACTGGACAACCCAGTTGTTTCCCAACAAAGATAACACATGCCTGGGGAGTGATTTAGACCTGGGGTCTGGGTTTAAAGGCAACCCCTGGAATTCATGAGTGTTTTTCATACAAATTAATAAGGGAACGGGGGCTCAGCCCTTCCTCTTTGGGTGCAAGCATGAAGTGTCTGGCATTACTCATGAGAAGAACCATCTTGGGGAACACCGGGATGGTGTTTCAAGGGCTGGTTAGCTAATAATGCAGGCAATGCCCTTTCTCCCAAGGACCACTCTCTCATGCAAGTGGCAGGCCATAGAGACATGCATGAGGGCTGGAGGGCTGTCGCCACCCAACCATGATGCTAGATCCATACAAATCCCAGGAAACATAGGAAGCTGCCATATACTGAGTCAGACCATTAGTCTATCTAGCTGAGTATTGTCTTCACAGACTGGCAGCAGCTTCTCCAGGGTTGCAGGCAGGAATCTCTCTCAGCCCTATCTTGGAGAAGAAGCCAGGGAGGGAACTTGAAATCTTCTACTCTTCCCAGAGCGGCTCCATCCCCTGAGGGGAATATCTTACAGTGCTCAAACTTCTAGTCTCCCACTCATATTCAGCCAGGGTAGATCCTGCTTAGGTAAGGGGATAAGTCATGCTTGCTACCACACCAACACCTTTCCAGGTCACAGTGACTGGAGGACAGCAGGAGTTAAAGTGCTCACTCTGGCAGTCTGGTTGTTCCTTAGCACATATGCAAGGTACTTTTTGCCCAGCACAACCACTCTGCTTGCCAGGCATTGCTGAAAATAGGGCTCCCTATGAAAATAGGGTTCCCACAGGGAAATGGCCAGACACATGGAGCAGCCCAGACTCCTTGGGAGTCTGTACGGGTTGAGTGTAGAGGGGAAAGCAAGGACTATGTGCTCTATTTTTAAACAGATATTTTTTAAAAGTGGGGGGTGGCTATAGTTGGATGGCCTAACTCATGAGGATGCAGTCTGACAGAGAGCATCTGGTTCTTCCCAGTGGACTGGCCCTCTCATGACAGGGCTAATCCCTGGACGGCAAGCTGACATGGAGGCAGGAGTGTGTTGCGGGTTCCTGGGCTGCTTTGACTTGGTCTGCCATCACAAGAACATCCTTTGCCACAGTGGACCAGTCCTGAGGGTCCTTTGCTTGCCCTCATATACATATCCCCCACTAGGAAGTCCTCATGATCTCTTCCTGGAGTAACATGATCCCTTCCCTCTCCATTCCCCTGTTATAGTAATTGTGCTTAGGACATAGGGACATAGGAAGTTGCCATATACTGAGTCTGACTCAGACCATTGGCCCATCTAGCTCAGTACTGTCTACACAAACTGGCAGTGGCTTCTCCAAGGCTTCAGGCAGGAGTCTCTCTCAGCCTGATCTTGGAGATGCCAGGGAAGGAACTTGGAACCTTCTGCATGCAAGCATGCAGGTGTGCTTACTAGAGCAGCCCCATCCCTTAAGGGGAATAACTTACAGTGCTCATGCATGTAGTCTCCCATTCATATGCAACCAAGGTACACTCTGCTTAGCAAAGGGGACAATTCATGCTTGCTACCACAAGACCAGCTCTCTAGTCTTGCTGGAGGAGAGATGGTCCTGACAGCTTGTGCAAGACTGTTTGGTCTTGCACAAGCAGACCAGCTTGTGCAAGACTATTTGGCTGTGAGGCTCTTGCAAGGGTGGTGGTGCACGTTTAGTGAGGGAAAGGGTTTAAATGCCATTTAACTGGTTAAAATGCCCTTTCCCTGCCAAGGGTGGGCAGTCCATGGCAAAAAGGCAGAGCCACGCTGGGAATTCCCCTTTGAAAATCGTAGCCAATGGCTGATGCCCTTACTGATGCCTTGCCCAGTCTGGCGATGTGAGCACTATGGAGCTTGCTGGGATGCAGATTTGGCAGACTAGAAGGAGGGGCTCCTCTGCCCTGAAATTGGAGGTTGTCAGACCCAGGTTGGAAGATCGTCTGTGGGATGATTCCTGGGTTCAAGAATTAACCTCAGGTTCATCAACCCACAGTTTTGTGCAATGTCCAAAAGGGCCCATGCAGTTATTGGCTGACATCCGAACTAATGAAGAGCAAGTGATCTATAAGATGTGCTACGGAAAGGTTCCTAACTAATGCAGCACCAGCATTCATTGGGGAGGGGGGAATTTCAACAATCTTCCCTTCCCCCCAGAAGTCCTCTGTGTCACCTACAATATGTCCTTCAGGGACATATTTTCAGATGACATGGAGCACTTCTGGGGGAAAGCAGCTCATCAAAACTCATCTCCCATGCTTGATCAACTAAAACTCATGCAGTTAATAGGTTTATTTAATTAGGTGACAGCTCTAATTAGACAGCATTTAGTCACCTCTTAGAGCTAGTGAATATAGTCCCAAATGTGAAAAGATGTACATATGATCAGACCATGCTTGCATCTGCCCTCAAATGAGATTTTTGGAAAATGTGTACATTTACATCCACATCTTCCCAGTTCCTGTGATTGTTTCACCTTAAAAAATAAGTGAAAGGATTGTGGGAGATCAGAATCACATCTCACAGAGGGTGCAAGCAGGGTAATGTTGCCCTACTGTGCATTTTTTTGGACCAAGTGGAGTTGCACTAACTCTTTGGGCTGATTTATACAACGGAGACCTATAGGCAATAACCTCCAAAGTGGATGGGACTGCTGGTGTGCTTGTGGTAGTGGCGGCTCATCTGGATGGAGTGTGTGTGGGTAGAAAATGAGCCACAAGTTTTGCTTGTTCCCAGTCTTCTCACCCTACCCTGGCTGCCTAGCTCTCCCTCAGCCCACTGCCATGTTAACCCCAGACACATAGGCTAGTCAGTTGACTGGTTTCCCATCCTGGTCAAATGACCAGCTCATGCACCTGGGTTAACGTGGTAATGGGGCAAGGTGATGAAGAGCAAAGCAGCTGGGGAGAGGCAAGAAGAGTGGGAATGAGCCACCCCCACCCCAGCCAGACGAGCCACAACTGGCTTTTGGCCTCCCCAGTCTTGAGTTGAACTGCCAATTGTATGAACCAGGATGTCTCTGTGGTGGCTGTACATGAGGCTGCTGTGATCTGAGTGACCACAGTGCCTTTAAAAAAAAAAAAAACAACCAGTGCAAATCATCCTGGTGAGGCCACAGATTGGCCAGTTACTTCATGCATAACAGGAGATCATTACATCGGGTATTGCATAGCTCTTATACATTTTTATAGGGAATATATATCTGATATTCTCAGTAGAATATGCACTAGGTTTTTGGCTCAGTATGTGCAACATGAGGATCTTCCTCTTTTTCCTGGAGAAAAAGGAAAGAAAGCATAGACCATGAATATATAGAAGTGTGCTACATCTCTCTTTGCTTCTTTGCCTCTCTGTTCTTTGCAATATACTTTCAACTAGAGCAGGGATAGTTTCACATTCTTATACTTGTTATTTAACTAGAACAATGCTAGGAAAGTGATGGAAAAGTTCTGTTCCCATTAAAGAGAATAGTTATGAACCCCATTTATCTTCCAGAATTCAGACTCTTCCAAAGAAAAATTGAATTATGATTCTAAGATTTCCACATCCTGCAATCATCTACATTATTAAAATGTTTGAAAAATTCTGAATTTGAAATATACCAATTGAAAATTCAACATTGTGTTTTTCCATCCTCTGATGAAAAAGCACTTCTTCGGGTCTAATAGTAAGGCCATTCACACAAACTGTGAGTGGGGCAGGGAGGGCACGGGGGGGGGGTAGGGTTAGAGTTAGGTTTACAGTGGAATGGCATCAATCTTCCACCTAGATGATCCTCATGGACTTCTTGGCAGTGCCATTTGTGCACCCACACAAGTGGCACTGCCGAGAGAAGTACAGTGGTCTGGAGGCTGGGGAATACAGCCCGGCCTCCAGAAATCCCACAATGCACTGCACGAGGATTGGGGAATTTCCCCGCAAGCCAGGCACTCTGGGAGACCAGCCCTGTGTCTGCTCAGGCTAAGCAGAGACACAACCAGGTACCGGAGTAGAAGGGCATGATTGCACCCTTCTACCTTGGTAATAACCCGAGTAAAAAACCCAGGCTATCAAAACAGCCCTATCCAGGTAATGCTGTGCAAACCTGAGTAGGGCTACTCATGTTAAAAGCCTCATTCTCTATTTAGAGAATGATCCCTTAAGGCAGAGATTACTTGGATGAGATTTAAAAAGTTCCATATATTTCACTAAAACAAAGAGCTGATCCAGACTCAACAGAATAGACATGATTTCTGCATCATGTACACCAGCATTTGCTGCCATGCACACTGTATACTGTGAATGGGAGCTGTGAGTCATAGCATGAAGTAGACAGGTCCCAGGCAACCAAGTTGATGATGGTGATTTATTCCTATAGTGAAGACCATGGACATGGCACTTTGCATATGATCCATTTTGGTTCCTTAATATCCCTCTGGACTCATATGAACAGGCCTGAATCTCCCTATTCACACTATTGTGGTTATAAAGCAAAAGCATAGTCTGCCATAGCTTTACTTCTTCATGAGTACAGGCGTTAGACAAAATTATCACAGTGAGTTATGCTACTTAGAACCTTCAGGATAATTAGAGATACGTACTCGACATTTAAGGTTAATGCAATTTTGCATATCAAAAACATATAATTTAGCTTAATCTTGCTGGTACTCACAAAATATTACTATGTGAGCAACTCTGTAATGTAACAAGTAGATGACTAAATCTGTATATGAAAAATGTCTATTTAACATTTCCTTCCACACAACTGAAAATTGGGAACACACACAGCTCCCAAGCCTCGGTACAGCACAGTTTTTGATTGTGTGAATGACCTCATAATTAAATTGCTGCCCTGTAATGGACACAATCCACAGAGAATTTAAAATGCTCAATTCCTTAGGAAGCCAATGTGCTGTAAGCACTGAACTAGGTGCTTCAGTGCCAGTGATTTCAATGGGATTTAGTCATTGAAGCCAACTTTCTCTGGATTGTGCCAAACATGGTAGCAGAGCAGAAATATGGCATTTAAAACAATGAGGGTATTTTCACGAGCAGCTAAGACCATGCTAGGGCAGCAAAGCCTGGGCTTGGCTGCCTGTGAGAACCCACTTATGGTGCCCGTCAGTTACCTGAGGTTAAGAACATGAGTGTGCACCCTTAACTCGGGCTCACTGCCCGAGGAGAGCTGGTCTTGTGGTAGCAAGCATGACTTCCCTTAGCTAATCAGGGCCTGCCCTGGGTGCATATGAATGGGAGACTTGATGTATAAGCATTGTAAGATATTCCCCTTAGGGGATGCAGCTGCTCTGGGAAAAGCAGCAGGTTCCAAGTTACTTCCCTGGCTTCTCCAAGATAGGGCTGAGAGAGAGATCTCTGCCTGCAACCTTGGAGAAGCCATTGCTAGTCTGTGTAGACAATACTGCGCTAGATGGACCTATGGTCTGACTCAGTATATGGCAGCTTCCTATGTTCCGATCTCCACAATACGTCTGAGAGAGATTCCTGTTTGCAACCTTGGAGAAGCTGCTGCCAGTCTATGTAGACAATACTGAGCTGGATAGACCAACGGTTTGACTCCATATATGGCAGCTTCCTGCTCCCAGCCATTGGCAGGGGAATCCCCACAATGCACCATACACTTGGACGGTGCATTGTAGGATTTCTCGGGGCTGAGACCACATGTCCTGACCCCTGTACCTCCACGCTGCCTGGGGCAGCAGCATACCATCTGCACCCTGATCCATCCAGACCCGGCAGCCAGATCATCTGTGGGGAAAGCAAGCAAGCTTCAGCTACCTTCCCTGCCTCCCACCCTCAAGCCCTCTCACACAATCATGAGAATGGGCTCAATTTCTCTCA
Organism: Hemicordylus capensis; assembly: GCF_027244095.1. Classification (NCBI taxonomy): domain Eukaryota; kingdom Metazoa; phylum Chordata; class Lepidosauria; order Squamata; family Cordylidae; genus Hemicordylus; species Hemicordylus capensis. The sequence continues at coordinate 100,057,296 of NC_069658.1, forward strand.
AGTAACTTGAAATTTTCGCTTCAGATTATTGCAGAAACACTCCTTTGAAATAGCTAGAGCTCAAGATAGGACCATAACTAATATTGATGAAACATCGAATCATTGAAACATTCAATCATTTCATTGAATTCCTGGATTCACTAAACTAAATAATGACATTGTAAAACTCATTTTTATTGTTTCCTTGTCTAACACAGAGAATGGACCACAAACATAACAGAACTAAACAAAATTCATGGCAGATGATTCATAATAGAATTCATTGTAGGTCTGCCAAGTGGCAGAGAACTGGAATTACTGTTTTGTATATTCTGCTTATTACATTTCCAGTACAGTATCCTATATACTAGCCAAAATTATTGAAGGGAAATGAACTCTATTTAATAGTGAACTGCATTTGCTAGTTTATTGAGATACATAAAATATGCCATTCTTGCTGTGTTCATTCTTATACACACCTGTAAAATACCAGCCAGCAATCCAGATACTTAATTATAACTCTAGCTAGCACCCATGCTGTTATTTATTTATTCCAGATTTGTATTGTCTTACATTCATACCCACTCTAGCTAATTATAAGGCAACACTGACACCAATATCTGTGTGCAGAATATAGAGAGAATATTATTGATTCTAATAAATGCCATGCACTGATTTTAATACATTGTATCAACATTGAGGGAAAGTTCAGCACTATCTGTACTAAGTTGCAAAGAGCAAGTATCTAAGTTTATCTGTTGCTGATACTATATTGTTACTTTGCATATCATCCAGGCACTGTTTTGAACAATTCTAAAGACAGCCGCTGACATTTGCATGCACTGAATAAGGATTCACACGTGCAGCAGACAAGAGGTGATTTACCCTGATCCTCCCTTCCTTCTGTAGCCTTTTGTGTCTCCCAAAAATATGTCTCTCAGTGTCTTGCAGCCCTGAGTGTCTTGCAGGGACATATTATCAGGTGGCACAGAGGGCTGAAAAGGAAAGAGGGAGATTGGCAAAATTCATCTCTCCCACATTGCACTCAGAAAACATTATTTAGCTTGTGCAACATTGGTCTGGATGGCACATATATTAATGCTTCCCACATTTATTCCCCAACCTTTCTGCACATAGCAAGTTAGCATGTCAGGGAGAAGGGTACTGGCCTGGCCTTTTCCATAATATGCACGTTTTCATGCTCATACAGTCCTTTGAATGGGGGAACATTCAAGCATATGGTCCTCCACTGACAGTGTACAACAGTGCTGTCTTGCAAAAGCAAGAACCACACATTTCTCCATATCCTGTAGCATGGCTCGCAGGGGGTCACTTTTTGCCCATGGAAATGTATACATGCACAAAAGCAAGTTCAAGAGCAGTTGCCTATCAGCATGCAAGATGATGCTGACTTGCTCTGGTTCAACGTGCTTATGCCAAGGTTGTCTCTGCCATCATGCACATTTGTTGTTTTGCAGTGCAGGTCAGACATGCATGCAGTGCGCATGACCTGCATGAGTTGCACTGTGGCAGGGTTAGCTGCATGCTGGACAGGGCCCACTCTACCATGAAGCAGGGTGTCACGGGAGGTCAGAGAACAGCAGCCACTAGGCAGTGGTGGCTGGTGCGGGCACTGCCAGGGGGGCAGTGGTGGGAGGCACCTTAAACTCTAAATTACTAGGTGCTTACCTCTCCTCCCGCCACACCAGAAAGCTGTTGTGAGCAGCAGTGTGCCACGCAGAGGACTGGGCCCACCATGCAGCGGGCAGAGGCCATCGGCATGGCCAGCAAATGGTCCCCACACATGTGTGGAGGCCAACTGAGTGGTGGAGCCCATCCAGTCCTCCGCCGCAGTGGGTGCTGGGTGGTGCTCCATTGCTCACAACAGCTTTCAGGTGTGACTGGAGGGGAGGGGAGCGCCTAGTAATTTAGAGTTAAAAGTACCTCCTGCCACCCCACACCCCGGCGGCGCCCACACCAGCCACCGCTGCTCTTTGGGTAACCCTTTTATATTGTGTTAAATAAACTGGCAGAATGAACAACAGAGACTCTCTGAGGCTGTTGACATGGGCAGCCCTACTTGGGCTTGCACAGCCTTACCCGGGTAGGAATCAGGCCTGATCCTGGCACTGCCCCACCCAGTAGCCCGAGGTTTCTTCCTTCACTATTACCTAGGCAGAAGGGTGAGAGCACACACTTCTATCTAGAATCCTGGCCATGTGTCTGCTCAGGCTGCCTGGAATCCTAGAGTGCCAGGCTTGAGTGCAATGCATTGAGGGATATCTGGAATCCAGGCTGCATTCCCCCAGCCCCAGAATGCCACGCTGCTGGGAGCAGCGCAGCCCACTGAAGAGCAGAGACTGGGGGGAAGGTAAGATCGAGCCTATCTTCCACACACACACACACACACACACACACACACCGCCCTCCCCAGTCTGCTCACAGGTCATGAGAATGACCTTTCTCTCTAGTCAGTCTTAATTCCAAGCGCTGCTGCCACCTATTGACTGGGACATATAACAAAATTTCCATATACAGGGTGAAGCAGGCCACTTCTGGGGACAACTTGTGGGCCAGTTCACAGGGACAGCACTGCAACACACCCAGTAACCCGCCACAGATGGTCGGTAAAGGAAGGAAGGTGAAATAGCACCACAGTGCTTTCCCTCTTTCCTGCCAATGAGAAGAGGAAGGAAGAGGAAGGCATTTGCAAGAAGGAAGGAATTAAGGGTGGGTTTTAACTGAAAAAGAGAAATGGGAGAGAAAGGCAGGGTGCCATTGGTTGGTTTCCCTCCAGAGGGTGGGGAGAAATGTCCCTGGGCCCCTAAGGGAGGGCTATAGCTTGCTCTTTTACATAAAAGATGGGGGTGAAGTGAAGAAGGTGGGGGAGGGGGGCCATCTTTGCTGTTTGTCCCAGGGGGCACTCAAACTTGCTCTGCCCCTGTTTGCTTCAGGCAGCAAAATATCCTAAGCCAGCGCTGATATTGGATGTGTCCCAGCAACAGCCTTTTTGGGTGGCATGGCAGACATGTACAGGTGCAATGTCTGTGTTAGGTTAAGAGTAGTATTGATGATCACATCTCCAAACATTGCTCCTGAATGAATTTTGCAGTCTACCCAACCCTCTCTCCTATACTGGAGCAGGAGGATAAGTAAGTGTGACCCAAGAGATACACAAGATACATTCGTATAAGTAAAGCATATGGTAGTAGAACCATTTGTTTCTAACTCTGCCCTTTGTTGGACTAATGGCATATATTTGAAACATCAAATTATGTTGCAGAAACTGCAAACCAAGCAGCTATGGCTCAAAATTAATAGGGGATTGGGCACATTCATTACATGTTTTGTCTGGAAATTGGCAGGCTTACTGCTTGTTGGGTTTTTAAAAAAATAAATAAATTCTTGAGTCCTAGGAAATACTCGATTCTGGGCAAGGAATTGATAGACAAGCTCTTTGCCAAACGCTGAACTCCTCGTCTTGAGCCTTTGCTCAAAAGGTTCCTTTTTGAGCCACTGTAACAACTTGGAGCTGGTACAAGCAAGCAGGCTCGTAGCAAGGTTGGAGTGGGCCAAGAGACAAGATTTTAAAATGCCCCCCCTCACTGAAGCTCAGCTCATGAAGTAAAGACATCTTAAATGAGGCTGAATAGTGGTAACAAAAAGCATAGTAAAATTTATTCTCTCTCTCTCTCTCCTATGTGCCACAATAAAACATCATCCTAAATTATTTTTTAAAGGTTTTGTAAATTGGGGATGATGCAAGTCATTTAATGGTACTAGAGAAAGACATGCTGTTCTGGTAGATCCAAGTCTTAACACTCACATCAATTTCGGAGGATGAATACAACTAAAAGAAGCCCGGGCGGGTGCGTGGCTGGGAGAGTCAGTCATGTGACTTGCCGGGGGGTGCTCAAGGCGGTGGGCCCCCAGACAACTGTCTCCCCTTGCCCTATTATAGTTACACCCTGCAAGCAAGAGTTATGTTTAAGTCTTTGGTTATGTTGTCTGACTCATATATTTGGATTCTCTTTCCTCTGATCACCCATTCATGTGATGAATTCATGTGATGAAGGAAAGCCACCTTTCCTTCCTTCCTTCCTTGTTGTTTTCCTTTACACATTCCCAGACAAAAATGGTATCATATTGTACTTGCTCCCATAAGAATCGGTACTAAAATGTAAAGTTGCAGATATTTAGCCTGTTTGTGAGCACTGAATTATCACTTGAATGTGATGTCCCAAACCCTAAGGATGAGACCTGCATATGAAGGGGAAGAGATAGGACCTAATGGTGTTCTTATTGACTTGTTTCCTCTCCAAAGCTGATCCATGGCACAAATTGCACCATCCCAGGTGTACCATAATAAGCACAGCCATTAACTTCAATGGGAGGGGCATGCATACAACTTATACAGTAGATCCAGCTGCCTCCGTCCTTTTCAGGGCCATATGCTTAGGCTAGGGGGTGATGGATCATGCTTGAAGTTTCTTCTCTTGAAAGCTGGCAAAGGACCTTGATTTGCAGAGCCCTAGACATGTGTGCTGACTCTTTCTTAAAATAAAAAACAACCTTCCATGCTCTTATATAGGGTTTAAAATAAGGCTCCTTAAATTTATACGCAACAAACAGAAACTGTATTGTGGCTTTCCGAACATCCCTTGATTTGATCTAAAAATAAATATCATTTATGAATCTTCATTAGCAATTCCAAACATTTCATGAAGCAATTCAAAACAAAATTCTGCATTTGAGTTTTGCTACATCGTTCCTGCTCTGACTACAGTATTAGCACTGAATATTTTTTCCTTGCTGTACTCTTCTACTTCTTTGTCCCAAATGGCTCTTTTCTGAAGGTCATATGACTTATAATCTTATCTTATGGCCTTCCATATTTTACTTCAAAGCACTGCTTGGTCATAGCACTAAGTAGGCCTGTTAGGTCCCACAGGGGTGCAGATGCCCCCAAGCATTTGAGGAATAATCTCCCACTAATTTTACTGAACTCCCTCCTGCCAAACCTAATAATCCATATCTCCCCCAAAACTGTCTTTTATTCCCCACCTCCCAAACAAAACAAAAACAAAACAAAACAAGACAAAACAGGTCATGAGGAGTTGCTCTACAAGCTTTCCCCCCAGGGTCCAAATTTCAAGGCATCCAGCCATGGCTAGCCCTCCTGATATTGCTTCCCACCTCTTCAGTAGGGATGTGAAATCTGGTTCGATGTCAAGCCAGTTCAGCATCTAACTGGTTCAGTTTGACAGTTATGGTTCAGTTTGACAGGGATGAACCTAGCCTGAGCCCCCACCCCACCCCCCGGACTTTGTGGGGAGAAGTTCATGAACTTTAAAAAAAAAAATTCACTTACTGAGAGGCATTTTTGAGGCCATGTGGGGGGGGTGGGGGTGGGGGGTCCACGGAGGTTTCCCCTCCCTCCAACGGCTTCTGTTATGCAGTAAATCACCCTGTTTGGGCATTCTTCGGTCCTTTCCGGGCCTTCTCTCTGTTGTGGTGGGCATTTTGGAGGCCACTGTGCATGCCCAGTGGGCTTCTGAATGGCCTGGGTCATGACCTGGCCACACAGAGGCCCATTGGGCATGCACGGAGGCCTCCAAAATGGCTGCGGTGGTGGAAGGAAGGCACATAAAGGGTCAACGAATGCCCAAACAGGTCTCTTTATTGCATAATGGAGGCCAGCAGGGGAGGGGCAACCACCTTGGACCCCCCCCTTGCATCCTCAGAGAAGACCCCGGAGGGGGTAAGTGAAAATTTTTTTTAAATGTTTACAAACCACCACCCCCTGGACCAAACCAAACTGGGGGAGGGGGGTTAATGGGGGACAAAACTGAACTGGCGCAGTCTGGTTTGGGTCTGGTTTGGGCCAGCCAGTTTCATGCTGTCGTAAATCTGTTAGCTCCGCTAACCCAACAGGATTTACAACCCCTTCAGCTCTCCCCTTGTGAGTTAAACAGAAAGTAGCATTGAAGCGACACAAAGGAAAATGAAAGACTCACAAAGAAAAATAATAGTAAATGAATAAAGTCCCCTGAACGAAACTAGGTACCCCCCTCTATGCTAAATGAGTAATAACTGAAAAGAAAACAACAGAGCAAGGAATGAATAGAACAAGAACATCGGAGCAAGGAATTCACGGAACAAGCAACAACAGAGCAGGAAGAACAGAACAAGGGCAAACTGGAACTCTAAAGGTTGAGGAATTCTAAATAGGAACATGGTCTGCGATAAGTGAAAGTTTCTGACAGCAATCTGTGCAACTAACAGACTGCTTAATATAGGGCTCAAGATAACCAGCAGCGAATCAGACTTTCCTAAGTCAGCACTTCTACTTCCTCTCCTGTGATATCCTGCGCCTGCATGTCTCCCACTGAGCCTTCCTCTTGAGACGTCTTCTCAAGACAGGCAAAATCCCCGCCTTATCCTGATCAGCCTCCTCAGCCCTCATGTCTGGCAGCTGTTCCGATTCCTCAGCTCCAGAATCTGTTCTCCCTGCCAAATCCTGTTTCTGTGCTTCTGAGCCTGCACTCCCAACCGAGTCCTCCCGTTCCTCTTCTGACTCTTCTGAGTCAGAGGTCTGAGCCATGACACATGCACACCATGACACATGCTTCAGCCTCATAGCTGATATTCTTTTCATATGATTCCACCTGTTACAATTCTGCATTTTGCTGTTTCTGCAGCACAACTAAGTAATAGAGCCTCACATTTTTCTTTTGTTTTTGACATATATATTTGGTCACCCCAAAACATGGTGCTAGGGATGTGCACAAATCAAAATCTGTGATACAATTTGTGGTCGAATTGAATTGCAGACCCCCGAATTGATTTGTTGAAAGTAGTTGGCCCCAAATCACCTGAGCTGACCTGTCATCTAAGGACCTCAAAATGTCACTTCTTTCTGGGGAGAGCTGGCCTACCAACTGGGATCAGCGGGTAGATCAGCCCTCTGAATCAGGAGCGGAGGGTTGGTCTACTCGCTGATTCCAGTTGGTAGACTAGCTCTCCTAGTTATCTGCAGAGAGCTTGTCTACCATTTGAGATCAGCAGGTAGTCCTCCACTCCAGGCTTAGTGAGTCAGCCCACCTCAGAGTGCTGGTCTATTCACTGATCCCAATTGGTAGACCAGCTCTCCCCTGAAAGAAACGCACTCTTGCCTGAATCAATTTAGGTTGAATTGAGGGTGATTCTATTCTACCCTGAATCTGGACCTCCATTTTCAGGGCGATTCAGTTTGGGGTAGATTCCCCCTCCCCTTTGCCTTGTGCGGAGGGGAAGGAGTTTGTCCCAGCCCGGCTCCGCACGAGGCCCAAGAAGAGGCCTGATTGGCCCTTTTTGGAGTTTGGGGCGTGGTTTCGGCCACAATCGGCCGATCCACGCCCTAGTCATTCAGTTTGGCTTCGGCAATCACCTCCCTCCCTTCCCTGATGCAGAGCGGGTCTAGTGACTGGTCGCCCTAGGGGACGAGTAGGAATTTTTTTGCTCTCCGCGCATTGGCCACTGCTGGGGTTTTTTTCGCCTACTCCGTTCTGCACTCAGTCATTAGCTAGGTATAGGTTGGTCACAATGGCAGTAACAGTGCGGGCTGAGGGGTAAGTTGAGGTATAGAATATCAGTGAGCACCCTTGGATATTTAAAGGTTGATTGGTTAATCGCTCCTTTGTGGCCTGTGCGGCACGGGGAGAACGGATTGCCATGAAACCTCTTCAGGATTTCGTCAACCTTTGGGCTGTGTGGTCCGGGATGGGTGAAGTCCTTGAAGTATCCAGATCCCCTCTGCTAAAGGGGGTGGTTGGCTTTGAAGGAATTAGGCGGGATGTACCTGCCTGCTTCCTGAGCCAGGGTGTGTCGCCCATGTGAGGCGATGGGTAGGACTCTAGAGTAGAGTCCTAGCTCACACCTAGGGGCCCGCACTGTTCTTGGTGGGTGATCAATCACCTTGGTTCAGTCCGCCATGCCTGTTAATTTTTAATAAAGTTGTGGCCCTTACACCCATAAAATGTCTCCGTGTCTTCTTGGGCTGGGGTCTGGGGACAATCACCTACTCTCTCCCAATTTGACCTAGATTGATTTGTGGGTGAACAAAATTGCACATCCCTACTTGATTTCAGCTTAAATCATCATGTATTCATCAGCCTTTACTAAAGCATGATCTTTCTCTATTGGTGGCTTCCTCCTCTTCTCCTTCTCCTTCTCCTTCTCCTTCTCCTTCTCCTTCTCCTTCTCCTTCTCCTTCTCCTTCTTCTTCTCCTTCACATAGTTGGGTTGGAAACACAACTTTTGCTGCACATGTAACTGCCATCAATGGGTTTTCATTCCAGGTTAGTCCTCCACATTTTTAATATGTGTGATTCTGGAGATAGTACAGGCTGTCTTGTCTAGTCTATATAACTTGGTAAGTCACTGGCCATCAATGTGGGCATGATCCACAAGTAAATGCCCCATCCTGAAGTGAGTACTTACCAGAGTTTCTTTTCCCTGATTACTGTTTTGGATATTGACTTCTGCCTAGTTTGGGCTATACATCAGTCTTTGGCTCCTCTGATCCTTAATTGCTGCTCTGAAACTCAACCCCTCTTTAATTTGGAGCACACACTTGCCTCCTGCCTACCTGGTTGATCCCCAGGTCCTGAAACCCACCTGCCTGTAGTCTGACCCTTCTATGGCCTGTAGTCTGAGCCATCAATGCATTTATGCTTCCTCCCATAAAAATTAGATCTTGAGTATTCAGTCAGTTATTCACATACACTTTGTATAAAGGAGGGTGGGGTGGGGGGTAGATAAAAGCTTGCCATAGAAGAAAAGCATCAGTCTTAAGATACTGGTAGATTTCTAAGATGTTCTCACTATAAGAAACACCTCAAGTTGGATGGAGTCACACAACACTGGCTTTCATCTGTGGGTACAGTAATTAAAATGGCCCTATGTTCAAGATGCATGTCAAGGATGTTTGAGAAGTACCATCATTCTTTGTGGCTAACCTTCAAGACATTTTCTTCAAAATGCTGGAGAGGTTTCTCAAAGAATCTTAGAGTCTAAGAAAAGAATTTAATGGGCTCTTAACCCTTTTGAATGAAAGTACATGATTAGGAATTAGAAAACAGAGCAACAACTTAAGTGTTATTTGTTTCTCTTTCCATTCTGCTCTGAAAAATGGCTAACAAGTAAAGTCACATATTTCTAAGTGTTTCTTTAAAAAACACACGACACTGACTCTTATTTGCCGAGAGGAAATAATTTGTATGTCTGTTCAGAAAACAAGATCAAATTCTTTTCTTCTGCAACTCCACTGGGAGAAAACTGTATTTGCACAAGGAATAAAACTAGCTCATTAGCCTCATTTATGTCTATATACAAGACCCCCCCCCCCGCCGCAAAATAAAGGTTGTATAACTGTATCAGAAGATTTCTGTTTAAGTCAAATGTCATTTTATGTTGGGCTGATAGCATCCTAAAATTAAAAAGTTAATTTTAAATTAACAAAGGTTAATTTGTTGCCTTTAGCTTTTTTTAATTGTTACAAATGCATTTTATGCTAATTAAACATGCTTTCCCCAATAATTATATGAGGAAACAGTAAAGCTTTTAAGGCTTCTCTAATCCAATCCCCTCTCACTGTGCGTTCTTAATTTATTTGATTTAATGTAATGATTATGGGAATTAGACAAATAAATATGTCATAAGGATCTATCTCCTTGGCCTGCAAAGGCTTTAAATCAGATGAAAGATACAGCACTGCAGTTCTCATTGCCAATAATCAAATTAATGAATGTGCAAATGATCTCTCTCTCTGGCCCATTCTCATTGCCAATAATCAAATTAATGAATGTGCAAATGATCTCTTTCTCTGGCCCATCCTTCATACATGTCCACATGCATTTATTTGCATGCACATATGTATTCACACCCATATTGATACATATATACATGCACATCAAGTCACATACAACTTTCCAGCCTAAACAAGGCCTCTGCAGATAGTATTTAGTCCCATAGAAACTCAACATCTCTGCATTGAAGATTTAAGGATTCAGGCTGATAGAATGGGAATAGAGGTGCAGTTATCCCTGGACCTCAAGGCCCAAGTCCATGCACCTACTCTCAGGGGGGCCCTGCCAGCAGTGCCAGCAATCCCCCTCACTGGAGCACATGGGGGCAACCCCCCGACATTTACTGCTCCCTTCCTGCCTTTCTTCTGGCCCAGCCCAGCCCAGCCCAGCCTGCTTCCCCCACCCTGGTTGTGGCCGTAGCCTCCCCCCCCCCCATTTTTTCCATGGTCATAGTAGGAGGATCAGCTCTCTCCTGCAAGCAAGAGAAATGATTCTCCCACTGACTCTAGCAAGAACCTACTGAAAATGGTGATGAGTGAATATGCAGCCTGATTGTGACAGGAGTGCTTGTGCCTTGATGGTGGCATCAGGACATATGTGCGCCCACCACCATGTCTTATCGCAGCCAGCGGGAGAATCGGTTCGGCCATGTTGGCTGAATGACCGGCTCGGCCGCAGGAAGGCTGGAGGCGGTTGCTGCGCAATGGCCAGGAGAGTGAAGAGGCAGTCAGCAGTGCAGCCAGAGTCTTCCGTGTTCGCTGTTAGGCTGGTGCTTGAGCAGCAGCGGGAAGGGAGGGTTTTGTCAGGCTCCTTCGTCTGTTACAGGTAGGGAGGAGGGGATGAAGCAGTGAGGGGCCACCAGCTGAAGGGGGTGGGGAAGGAGACAGGCAAGCGGGAGCAGCGGCGGCAGCACGGAGCGATGTCTCAGCCGCCCCAGCAACATCTGCCTCAGCAGGAGCAGCAGCCGGTAGCAGCGCCGGTCTCGAAGAAGAGGGGCCGGTGTATCTTCTCGGGCACTTGCCCCAAGAGGGCAGAGGTGGCAGCGGCGGGCACCAGGTTCACTACCAAAGAGAAAATGTAGCAGCAAAAACAGTTCTCGCTCTTTCTGACCAGCCCAGCTGCTAAAAAGGAGGATGAGAAGCAGGGACCAGGCAGAGGCGGCAGTGGCGGGACCAGCCGTTCCGCAAAAACGAAGGAAAACAAGCGGTAACCGGGGAGGGCAGAGGCAGCGGCGGCGGAACCAGCCCTGCCACTAAAACGAATGAGGAGAAGTGGAGACCGGGGGAGGGCAGATGCAGAAGCGGCGGGACCAGCCCTGCCGTAAAACGAAGAAGGAGAAGCACTAAGCACAATACCCCCCCGCCCACCAAAACACCCAAAAGCCAACACACACAATAGTAAAACAAGTAAAAGCACTCAGTAAAGCAACCCCCCCCACAAGCCCAAAACCAGAGCAAAAAGGCAGCTCCCCCTTCTTTTTGCGGAGGGATTTTCATTATTGAAAAGAGGAGCGGAGGGGTTATCGTTATTGATAGATGCCTGCACTTAAGCTGTGAAAATGTGTTTATAAAGAAAGCATTTGCCGGCTCAACCGAAATCTCAGCAGGGTTCCTCACCACAAAAGGGAAGCCAGGCAGTCTCAGCTCCTGGGAGTTGGAGATAGCGAACGCTGGGAGAAGGTGGACACGGGGAGAGCCGGTAATACGGAACGCGCAGCCGGAGCCGGGGAGTGGCCCAGGTGCAACGGGAAAGGGCGCCCACGGGACAGGCTGGGGGTGCGAGACCCACGGTTCTACACGGGACAGAAATAAAAGCTGGAGACTTTCAGGGCTGATGAGCCCGGCACCGAGACTGGCGGGGGGGGTGTTTCAAAAACCCTCTCTACAAGTTGCCCTCCCAAGTTTCAGGTTCAAACTTGCCAGTAAGCTGAGTTTTGGACAATGAGAGACAACCCCAACTGATCCCCTGAGCTTCTCCTGGAAAGAAAGAGTTCCTTTCCTGCCAGCCAGAACCAGCCTCGGCCAAAGGCACCCAGCTTTCTCGGAAAGCAAAATCGGAAAGGTTTGGGTTAAAGGAATCTAGCACCTTGCAGCTTTCATGGGCCAGGGACTGAGGGAGGAAGGAAAAGACAGAGAGAGAGAGAAAGAGAAGGAAGGGAGGAAGGAAAGAGAGAGAGAAAGAGAGAGAGAGAAAGGAGGGAGGGAGGGAGGGAGGACAAAAGAAAGATGGAAAGAAGGAAAGAAGGCAGGAGAGAAAAGAGAGAGGAGGGAGGGAGAAAGACAAAAGAAAGAAGGAGGGAGGGAGGGAAAGAAGGAAAGAGAGAAGGAAGGAAGGCAGGAGAAAGAAAAAGGAGAAAGGAGGGAGGGAGAAGGACAAAAGAAAGACGGAAGGGAGAGAGGAACAGCCAGCCCCAAAGAGCGAGCCCGTTAAAGGAAGGAAAGAGGGAAAGAGAAAGAAAAAAGAAAGAAGGGAGGGAGAAGAGGGGGAAGGAAGGAAGGAAAGGAGAGATAGAGAGAGGGAGAGAGAAGGAAGGAAGGAGAGAGAGAGAGAGAGAGAGAAGAAGGAAGGAAAGGAGGGTGAGAGGGAGTGAGAAGGAAGGAAGGAATGGAGAGAGAGGGAGAAAGAGAGAGAGAGAAGGAAGGAAGGAAAGAGGTAAAGAGAAAGAAAAAAGAAAGAAGGGAGGGAGAAGAGGTGGAAGGAAGGAAGGGAAGGAAAGAGAGGGAGAGAGAAGGAAGGAAGGAAAGAGGGAGAGAGAGAAAGAAGACAGAAGGAAGGAAAGGAGGGCGAGAGGGAGGGAGAAGGAAGGAAGGAAAGAAAGAAAGAAAGGCTACTAGCGAGAACCAGCGATGGCGGCGGGACCGACCCGGTCCCGCGAGGGAGAAAAACAGCGACGAAAGGTCCGTCCTGGCAATGGGGAGGGAGAGAGACCCTACTAGCGCCCGTTATTTTAACGGGCTTAAAATTACTAGTTGTTATATAAATAGCAAGAGGTCTCAAATGAAGCTTTGAGGTCTCAAAGAGGACTCCAAGGAAGATCTCAATGGGGAGGAGAGTTGGTCTTGTGGTAGCAAACATGAATTGTCCCCTTTTTAAAGCAGGGCCTGCCTGGTTGAGTAGGAAACTACATGTGGGCACTGTAAGGGAATGGGGCCACCCTAGGAAGAACACCTGCATGCTTGCATGCAGAAGTTTCCAAGTTCCCTTCCTAGCATCTCCGGTTAGGGCTGTAACCTTGGAGAAGCCACTGCCCGTCTGTGTAGACAATCCTGAGCTAGATGGACCAAGAGTCTGATTTGGTATAAGGCAGCCTCCTATGTTGCTATGTTAAGTTTGAGAACAAATTTCAAATCTCCATTCAGCCATGAAATGCAGTGGATGACCTTGGGCTAGTAAACATCAGCCTAACCTACCCCAAAGTGCAAGAGGACATTAAAATGAGGTTATGGACTAATTTTTGGCCATAAAATGAGACAATCCCATGTAAATTATCCTTAGTTCCTTAGACAAGGGCTGGAATAGAAAAAAAGTGGATGTAATTCACACCATTGGTGTAAATACTAGATTTTTCAATTAACTTCAACATAGCATGACATACAGATAAAATGAATGATCAATTTTACATTCATTCCCTACACTGTGGCTTACAATTCTGAATGTTCACCTAGTCTATGATCACCTAGTGTGCTCTATGATCACAAATACCACAGGTACAGATGTAAACAACCCAGAGCAGACAGAATAGAAAGAGTGAAACTAGCCACAAAGTATGTATGAATCAGTTCTGGATTACCAAGGTGGTCACATTAAATATGACTTCAGCAAAAGTCAAAACCAGACTGAGCTGCCCATTATGTACCTAAGCTCTAGCTTCACCCACAATTGTTGTGAACTCTAGAAATGGGTGAGAAATAACCTGAGCTATTCCACTACCATCACCACACCTGCCCAAAAGAAGTGGGGGTGCTTTTAATAAGCTTTTTGGTTTACTTCTGAATATGGCTTATTTCTGAGCCAAATTCAGATTTGCTCCCCAAATCTTGTCTCTCCCATCCCTGATCCACCAAACCTCCTTCCCCCTTTCTGTTTCAAAAAGACTCACCCATCTGTTCATGTCAGAGGCAGTTCTACAACCTTTTGGAAGAAGAAAGGAGGGTGATCCGATCTCTCTCCCTCCTTTCCTTTCCACTATGTTGTGCTTCTGTGTCAGAAGAACAAAGTCCAAACTGATTATTGAGGGGAAAGGTTCCAGTGGCTGTTGGGAAATGCAGTTTTCCTGAGAAAAAACTAAATTCCCCAATAGCTAGTGGGCCATCCTTCCTACAGATGTACTGGCATCATCCAGGAGGGGAAGAGAAGAAGAGACTGGATTGCTTAGCATTCCTCTTCTAGCAGTAAAGGTGCCCTTACTGTTGTTGTTGTTGTTATTGTTGTTGTTTACACTGTCAGACAGTGTTATTGACTGGCTTGTTTTATCCAGATATCGAGTCCTTCACAAGGACCTGGGATGGCTTAATTTTATTATCAATATTGTGGCTGTTATTATTATAGATATTGTTGCAGAATAAAGGCTGTTCCCAGTAAAGTTGCTTTTTGTAATTGGCTGATGGTGATTTCTGTGGCCCCTATGGTGTTGAGGTGCTCTTCAAGGTGTTTTGGAATTGCACCTAGGGCGCCAATTACGACTGGGATTATTTTGGTCATCTTCTGCCACAGCCTTTCAATTTCAATTTGTAGATCTTTGTATTTTGTGATTTTTTTCTATTTCTTTTTCTTCTGTTCTGCTATCCCCTGGTATTGCTATGTCGATTATTTTAACTTGTTTTTCTTTCTTCTCGACTACAGTGATATCTGGTGTATTGTGTGGCAGATGTTTGTCTGTTTGTAGTCGGAAGTCCCATAATATTTTTGCATCTTCATTTTCTACAACTTTTTCAATTTTATGGTCCCACCAATCTTTGGCTACAGGTAGCTTGTATTTTTTGCAGATGTTCCAGTGTATCATCCCTGCTACCTTGTCATGCCTTTGTTTGTAGTCAGTCTGTGCAATCTTTTTACAACCGCTGATTAGGTGGTCCACGGTTTCATCTGCTTCTTTACAAAGGCGGCACTTGCTGTTTGTTGTTGATTTTCCTACTTTTGCTATTATTGCATTTGTTCTTAATGCCTGTTCTTGTGCAGCCAAAATTGTTTCCTTCTTCAAGTTGTTTCCTTCTTGTTGTTTCCTTCAAGTTGTTTCCTTCTTTCCTTCCTTCAAGTTGCCTCCTCCCTCCCTCCACTGTTTCCTTCTTCAAGTTGCCCTTCTTAAATCATTGCCAGGTCTTGGTGATGTTTGATTTTCCAGTTATATTGTGCAAATATTGACAATACAGCGGCTTGTTTTTCCATTTTTCTGCTCGGTTCTCGACTTGTTCTTTCTTGTAGGCCTGCTTTGTTTCATTGGTGTTGAATAGTTTCTCGTTATTGACCATTTTGAGTGCATCTTCTTCACCATATACTAAGGAACATAAGAACAGCCCTGCTGGATCAGGCCCAAGGAGGCCCATCTAGTCCAGCATCCTGTTTCACACTGTGGCCCACCAGATGCCACTGGAAGCCTACAGGCAGGAGTTGATGTTCAGGTTCAGGAAGGCTGAAGGGAGTAACTTCCTGGGCCTATGAACTGAACACACACACACACACACACACACACACACACACACACACACACACACATACACGTACATACGTCTGGTTGGGACTAAACCTTCACCTCCCCATCTTCCACCTGAAGCACCAAGAGTCTTACAAAACAGGGTTAATGCTTCAGCACTGGAGAAATAAGGACATGTGTCATAATTTATTTCCAAGAAATGGAAGAGAAATGCCAGACAACTTGCTACTAAAATGGAGCAAGAAAGTAGTGCAAGTCCACACGTGGGTCTGAAGGAGAAGAATTATCTTGCTTGAGGTATGGGTTGGGGGAGAGGAGCACGATTGCTTGATTGCAAGAGAGGAGACCCTAGTTCAAGTGAAGGTGGATCACATATTTGGCCCTCTAGGACACACGGTCATCATCTAGGTCATGTTGAACTACTGAATGAGCCCGTCCTCTTAAGGTAATGGTCATTTCAGCCACCTAACGAGTTCATCAAGGAACCACGCCTCCATTGCCAGGCTCTTGGGCCCACCACCACATGAGCGGCAATTTCAGCCAGACAACCGCTCTAGCGGAACGCACTGACCAACTCCTTTCTCAAATACAGAAGCTACATTTCAAGAAGAGGGCTGAAATTAAATTATACGCTCAGCAACCTTACAGCTTGCCTCCTTCCATTGTGAAAGCCATCCATCCATTCCTAGCCTGAACCTGCCATTTCACTAGTTGCGCATAGATGGGGGGGTGGCTGTCCTCCGAACCCCAAAGAAATTCAATATTTTGCTTTTGGAAAATGCACATGGCTGCACTCTTGTGATGCAATCCAGGCCTCTAAATCTCCCTTTAGACTCCCAGTGCTTAGTTAAGCCAATACGTTAAGCTCCTGGGGGGATGGGGTGAGGCAGCTAGCTATATTTAAAGCAAGGATTCCTCTACCTGCTCGCCTCCAATAGAGGTTAGATCTCACAGCAGATTTGAGAAGCCCTCCTGTGCAGCTGCATACCTGCCCGTCAGAACATTGACACCGGTTCTGAACATTCACCTTGGCTGCTTCTTCCATGACTGGGCCGGCTGCCTTTCTTTTATCTCTGCAATCCAGCCAAGCCTCCCCCTAGGGAAACTATGTGCAGCATGAAGCACGGCAGAAGGAGCTGGTCACTCTTGAGTGAAACCTATTGTTACAGCCCTGATTCCCCAATGTCTTTTTAAAAAATAACGTTGCCTTCCAGAATGCTTTGTCTGGTTGGTTCCTCTCCGTCTGCATTGCCTTCGGAACAAGACAAAACATCTAGCCATATTACTCAGATGGCAAAGTGATGCCACTAGTATTCTGCACAACATGCATCATCCATTCATCAAGGGATGACTGTATACGACGTGGTATTATGCACTAAATGACACCATTTATCGCCCAAGCGTGAGGAAGGCAACAGTGCCATCTTTATCACGGTCCGTCTACACCAGGCACAGAAAGAGGCCCAAGCACCAGCCATGAAAAGGGTCATCCTCAGGGTCTCCACTAACAGGGATTCCCAGATGTCGGTGACCACAACCCCCACATTCCCCAAGTAAAAGCTATTGCAGCTGGGGATGCTGGGATTTGTAGTCAACAACATCTGGGAATCCCCACTAGAAGGAATACTAGTCATCCTAGGATGGGGGGGGGCAATGCCCAAGTGACCCAGCCACACTTCAGCAAGAGCCTGGACAGCGCCTTCTCCCGCCCCGCACACAGCCCCTGCCAGGCATAAGCCTTAGATCACAGGTGCGAGAATCTGTCATTTATTTATAACTGTTTTATCTTTTATTCTTCAAGGCCTCTTTTCTCCTTCTCTGCTGTTTGATGGACTTGCAGCATTCCTCTTCCATCTGAGCTGCGAGGGAGGTATAGCCTACCTACATTACTGCGGGGGTGCAGAGCATGATTGATGGTCATGATTTTCCTGGTCATACAATCTAGCCTCTAGCTCTGCCTGGGTCCAGTCTATTATTCCTGCACTGTATTTGATAATAGGTATAACCCAGGTGTTTATGGTTTGTATGGTGTTCCCGCCATTGAGTTTGGACTTGAGGATTTATCTAACTCTCCTGATGTATTCACTTCCAATTTTTCTTTTAACTTCAGTGTGTGCGATGTTATCAGCCTGGAGAATGCCCAAGTATTTGTAATGTTCTTTCTTTTCCAGGTTCTTGATCTTGCTTCCATTGGGCAGTTCTATTCCTTCTGTTTTTCTTATTTTCCCTCTGTTCATTATTAATGCAGCACACTTGTCTAGTCCAAACTCCATTGCTATATCGCTACTGAATATACGGACAGTGTAGAGCAGTGATTAAATTTCTGATTGAGACTTTCCATACAACTTCAAATCATCCGTGTAGAGCAGATGGTTTATTTTACTTGATGATTTAGATGTTTGGTATCCAAGGCCTGTTTTGTTTAGTATTTGTGAAAGTGGAGTCATGGCGATTACAAACAACAGAGGGGATAGTGAGTCCCCTTGGAAAATACCTCTTCTCATGCTAACCTGTCCAAGTGTCTCGTCATTGATTGTTAACTGTGTACTCCACATGCTCATTGCTTTTTAAATAAATATCTGAATGTTTTTGCTGACACCAGTTGTTTCTAAACATTTTAGTATCCATGTATGAGGCAATGAGTCAAAGGCCTTTTTGTAGTCAATCCATGCAACTTGTAATTTCTTCTCTTGTAATTTTCCAAAATCATTTTGTCAATCAGCAGCTGGTCTTTTGTGCCTCTGGTGTTTGGGCGATTTCCTTTCTGTTCAACTGGAAGCTGCTTATTAGTTAATAAGTGTTGCATTACTTCATCTGCTATTATTCCAGTTAATCATTTGAACATGGCTGGCAGACAGGTGATTGGTCTATAATTACTTGGAACTGCACCTTTTGCTGGGTCTTTCATTATGAGATGAGTTTTCCCAGCTGTTAACCATTGTTCAATATCACCTCCTTGCAAAATGTGATTGAACTGTTTTGATAGTTGTTTATGAAGGCTTGTTAGGTGTTTTAAGCCAAAAGCCATGCAGTTCATCGTCACCTGGCTTTCTTTGCTCTTTCACTTAATAATTCTGGTGTTATTATTAGATCTTGCATTTGTTGGTTACATTTTTCAACCTCTTTCACCCAGCCTGCTTTTTTGTTATAATCGATTGGATTGTCCCATAATTTCCTCCAGAATTACACTGTTTCTTCTTTATTTGGTGTTTCGATGTTTCTTGAAGTTTCTCCTTCTATGCTTCGGTAGAAACATCTCTAATTCAACTGGAATTTGAGGTTCTTCCTGTGTTGTGTAATTCTGACTTCGTATCTGCTAATCTTCTTTGACACTGCTGTTATTTGCTGCTTTATTATTTCCAGGACTTCTCTAAATTTTCTAGAATCTAGATGGTATTTTTGAATCAGATACTGTTTGGTGATTTCATTCGTCAGCTTCTGGTCTTTCATATCTTTCAATTTACTAGCATCTGATCTAAGCCTGGAGATTTTATTTTCTAATCGAATCTTCCATTTAGGTGATGTACTACTTTCTTTTCTTACAGGTCTACTGATCTTATATCCGAGCTCTTGTGTTGTTATTGTTGCTGCACTGTACATTAGTTGGTTTGTTTCTTGCAAATTCTTGGTTGTTATTTCTGCAAGTGCAGCATTGATATCTTTTAATGCCTGAGCAAGTTGTTTTTTGGCAAATGTTTTTAGAGCTGGAAGTCGAACCCTGGTGGTTGTTTGTTTCATGTGCTCAGTTATTTTTTGCCTTAGTTCTTATTGCTTTTCTGTTAAACAGCATTCAGGTGTTTGAAGTGAAGGCAAAGGGGATGTTGCCTGGTTTTGATTTTGAAACAGTTCCGCAACAGTGGCACCCTCTATTTCCGACACCTCCTCCACCTCTGCCTGAGCAACTTCTTCAGTTGGTGGTAATTCTTCTTCCATATCTTGAGCCTGTGTTGCTCTTTGCAGTTCTTCCAGGTCAACTTCTGAGAATACTTTATTTCTTATTATGAATCTTCTCTGGTCTGCTAGCCTTTGTTCTGTTATTTCTATATCTGGATGCTTCTCTTTCCAAATCTGGTACATTCTTTTTAAATAACTTCTTCTAGTTGGACTAGACTTGTAATATCAAATCACTATTTCCCTGTTGGTGTTTTTGGTATATTTTTTCCGGTTAAGCGATAGTTCTTCCAGTAACCCTGCAGTCTCCAGCTCTGTTTGCTCAACTGAAGATCCTGAGTCCTGTAGCCCACTTGCCACCAGATGTCCAGAGACTCCAGCACCTGGCACGACCCTTGTTGACCCGGGTGATGACCAATCCAGTATATATTTATTAAAGTTACATCTCACCATATTGTTAATGGGAGAGGCACTCTTCATCTGGCTCCTCTGGTGAGACCTGTCCAGTATGATTGGACCTCTGGCATAGCTCTCACCTTCCTCAGAGCACGCAAGTCCCACAACCAAGCCAAAGGAGGGCGTGTTGTTGTTGTTGTTGTTGTTGTTGTTGTTGTTGTTGTTGCTGGAATCCACCAGAGATGTGAGTTTTGGGCGGTATATACATATATGTATATACATACATAAGGACGGGCCTTCTCTGTTGCTGCCCCGAGGCTTTGGAACACACTGCCTGCTGAAATAAGACCCTCCCCGTCTCTTACAACTTTTAAAAAGGCAGTCAAGATGCATTTGTTCACCCAGGCTTTTAATTAGATATTGTTTTAATTGTGTTTTAATAGTTTTAACATTTTAAATTTTAACTGTTGTAATGATTTAATCTTTTTATCTGTTTTTATTGTTCTTTGTAAATCGACCAGAGACTTGTGTTTTGGGCAGTATATAAATGTTTCAAATAATAAATAAATAAATAAATAAATAAATAAATAAATAAATAAATGTTAAATAAATACTGACACAGCAAGATGGTTGAATTGTGGTGAAAGGGAAGGAAGGGAGCTTTGGAGATCATGAGCAAAAGTGGGGGAAATCAAGGGGTTCATTTTTGGCTTAGATTTAAAATCTAAGCCAGTGAGGAATTCAAACGTTTGCAGTGCTTGTCTCTTCTGTGAAATGAGCTATGCAAGTGCCCAAAACTATTTCTGAGGATGAGCCTGGTGAACATTCCACCTTTCTTGCTTTTCCACCTTTTGTTTGCTTTTTTACCTTGGGATTATGAGGGTGGTGGGGGGATTTAGGCAGCACTGGCCCCCCAGCCAATTTCTTTGATTTTGGTGTCCTCTAGCTAAGGTGAAGAATCTGTAAAGAGGTGGGTTCTGACAATGCATCCCTCTCCTCTTTTGCCTTCTTCTGATGCCAAGAGTTGATTGTTGACTCCTCTTATCTTGTGCAGTCACAAACTATGTGGTTTTCGTCTTCTGATTGTCATTCAGTGCATTTCTATGCATGTTTATTTAAATGTCCCTCTGTGTTTCAATGGTAAATGGAGACAGGAATGCAGCCTTAGCACATGTAACAGTCTCAGGATCTGTTATTTGCTATGGGCTGCATCATGATGACACCTGGATGCTGTATTGGGTACAAAGTCTCAGCATATCATTCATATTTTTCATTGCCATTCCAAACTTCAAAGACTTTTAAATGGTCATTATATTATATTATTTTCATGGTTTCCACTTACTGAACTATCTCGCTTATTTTAAAAGGTAGAAGAATAACTCTTAGGCCAGACAATATTGAAAATTAGCATAAATTGTACTTCAATTATAAATCATATTTCTCATTTTCTGAAGATGGCTTGGTCAAATCTAAAAGGACCAAGTGAAGAAGATAAAGAAGAACGGTTGTTGTCCATTTCAAAGTCTATGCAAGTAAACTTTATCCAGTTGATAGCAATGAATTCTATTCCATTTTACTCTCAATCATAGTCGAAAAGCTCAGTGTAATATATGCTGTACATAAACAGTAACACAATAGAAGCATCAAATTTTTGTCAGGCAATTAAACTTTATGCCAAGCTAATTCAATTTTGTCACTATTTTATTAAGTCCTCTGGAAAAAAAGCCTCCACCAAATCTGCTCTTTCTAGTAAATCACAAGTTTCTCAAACCATTTTCTAACATGGTCTCCTTGTCCTGCTCTTTTGATATATTAAATATCCAGCAAAGAATTTCCAGGGTCATAAATCTACAGTGATAAAATTAATCCTATTGCTGAACAGAAATAAATATTTTATTGCAGTTTTATGAGCTTTTGTTCCCTTTTTGCTTGCAAGTAGGTGTTGTTTAGTGGCACAAAGACATTATGTTGCTGAAAAATGTATTAGAAACAATATAACAGTAATAGAATTCAGACCTACAAAGCTGTTGTTCACTCTTGAACAAAAATTTCAAGAATCCCATGCAAAACTTTCAAGACACCAGTAGCAAATGAAGTTATTTCCCATCAAAATTAATAGGATATATTACATCCAAGATTCAGGTAGCTAGAATCCAGCTAGAATCTACCTTGTTGGGTACCTCCACCCAGATGGTAGCTAGAGCAGTTTGGCCATCATCCATTTGTACACAAATCTCTCTCTCTCTCTCTCTCTCTCTCTCTCTCTCTCTCTCTCTCTGCATAATCTGAGAGTTTTCTTCTCATAAGGTCCCTCCATGGAACCCCAAACAGCTCTTTAAACATGTATGTTTCAATGAGAGGATTGGGCAATAAAATGCAGATACTGGTGCCATTTCCAGTGCAAACATTCTGTTGTCAGTGCACATGATCTTAATGTGCCCTTCTGAATTATGTCCATGTTTAGTGATAGATATTCTGGTTTAATCATTGGCACCTCGAGGCAGGGCTGGGAAAGACCCTTGTCAGAAACTCTAGAAGGTTGCTTTCAGCCACTGCAGAAGGACCAATTGTCTGATAAGGCAGCTTATGTTCATATGTTTAAAAGCTTCAGTCCAAGCTGCAGTGACAAAGTTCTGTTACTCAGCACCATTGCTTCCGCAAATTTATATATTTCATGATCAGCTTTACAGAAGCATATCATATTAATATACATTTACTCACAGTCTTCCAGTGAAAAAAGGAGACACAGTTGCAAGGAGAAGGCAGAGGTGCACCTAGGTAATTTTGGAGCCTGGACCTAAAGACCTTTCGAGGCCCCCCTGCTGAAAGTTAAGCATCTTTTTTTAAAAAACTCGTAGGCTCTTGAGGACATATACCACACCACCCAGGACAGTCTAAAGAAGATTTGGTGGGCCCCAGGTGTTGTGGAGGCTCTGGACTTCGGCCCCAAGGTCCATGGCTAAGAGTGCCTCTTGGAGAAGGAGATAAAGAGAGGGATGACTTGTACTAAAATCCAGCTATTCTAGGATTAAAATAGCCAGGATTAAAAAGGCCACAGCTTTATTGAAAGATCATGCCATAATATGGTAACTCTTAAGAGCAGTGTGGCAAGTGTGAGTATAACCTGTCTTACTGGGCTGCCCAGGAAGACTAGCATGCCAAGTAGTAAGCAAAGATGTTTCTACGGTACAACACTCATCCAGTAGCTGCACCTGATAATTGCCCATTTTCCTGTTAAATTTCAGGAAAAGCTGGTGTGCAAAAGTCCCCCAGTGGAGAAAACTGCAACCCTCTTGGGAAAACCAAACATTCACTACCCAATAGCACTGTCACTTGTGGGCTGCTCAGCCTTGTGAGCATCCTATTGTCCCTCATCTTGGATGAAATGGGCCTTCTGGGCGTTCCTCCATGCTGTTGGTGTTTTTTCTAAACCACATTGCCTATTGTGGTAAAATAACAAAATAAATAATTGTCCAACCAATCTCAGCCAATTAAAACACCACAATTAAAGCGCACTTAGGAGAAGGAATATTTAATTTAATTTAATTTAATTTAATTTAATTTAATTTGAGATATTCCTATACTGACCAAACATGTCTCAAGGTGGTTTAAACTTGATTTAGGGTAGACTTTTAAAAGAATATTCTCCGATACATTTAAAAGAATGGGTAAAATAATTCTCCAAAATATTCTCTCCTATGCTAAATAATGCAGGATAATATTCTTTTACAAGTCTAGACTTGTCTACAAACTTTAGAGCATATGTAGAGGGTTGATTCAGAAGGACACCCTTCAGTGATGTCAAGGTGTGCGCACCCTCAGTGTGACCCCATTCTGGTCACATGTTGAGGTCAGCCAGTGATAATCCAAACTGGCCCTTTGTCTGTCTGCCCTGACTGACTGATAATAGAAGAACATGTAGACTATGCCCCAACCAGTCCAATTCTTGTATCTAATTTCTAGAATCAACCCAACCAGTCAAGAATCAACCCAAGTCCTGGATCTCTTAAGACCTTGGGTGATGTAACCTGAAACCTTGAAAGGCAAGGATCAACTCAATCACCCTGCCCCAGGCCAATTTCTGCCTAGCCAACTTATTAACCACTATGGATGGGAGACTTCTTCCCCCATTTTATTAGGGTGGCATCTTTTGTCTAAATACCAGATCACTTACCATGCAGTGCACTGCTCTTCAAAGAAGGATATGTTCATGGCTTCTGAATAAGCTGAAAGCCCATTCCCGCTGCTAGCAGCAATGGAGGAAGTTGTGTTTACAGGAAGTTGCTGCTGTGTCACTACTGCCATGATTCCCAAAAGCAGTAGCGATGCAGAAGTGACTGCACACAGCTTCATGGGCACACAACAGCCCCCACCATTGCTAGCTGCAAGGATGGGCTCTCGGCCCACTCAGAAGCCACACGCATCACTTTTCTAAGGTCGGCATGTTGCTCAGTATAAGAGCACTATCTTCAAAGTTAAAAATCATTACTGAGTGAAGTTTAGTAAATGGTTTACTATGCATTAATTCAGATAATGGAATCTTTTTCAAGATAACACGCTAACCTGCTTTTTTACCTTCCTGTAGAAATATCAGCTTTTTATGCTAACAGTGATATTCTTCTTGTATCTGAATAATATTTGGCAAGTGTTGGCTCATATACTGCTCAGAGAACCATAGATCCAAGAGAAAGGTGTGCACATGGCGGCAAAGCATTCTAAGGCACACCTGAACTGCTGCAGAGAATGATGGGAATCGTGTGGCAATAGCAATTATGTAATGCTTACAAGGCACAGAGTGCCCCCCCCCCACCGCAGCAGGCTGGGTGTGCTTTGAAGTACCTCATGCATGCATCTCTCTTAGATTTATGGTTCTCTGTGTTATGTTTGAGCCATGTTCAAATGTATAAAATATATTTTCCAGTCCTGAATTTCTTTTCTTTTCTTAAGGAGTCCCTTTCTCCTAATGCTTTCCTTGAGCCCTAAAATGGTATACACAGCATATCCCATGGCGTAAACTCACTACTGTGCCATAATGTTGGCATAAATTAGCAATGGCTCTTCAAGATTATCTAACAGATGGAACAATTAACAGTTTCCCCAATATATTACTGTTACACTGTGGAAAGTTTCTAAGCTTAAAAGAGATCTTCAAGCAACAATTCCTTTTTAAAGATGTTGGGTTCCCCCCTCCCTCCGTCTTCTTTTGCAACATTTTCTCACTGTGCAAATTTGGTTAAGTGTGTGTGTGTGTGTGTGTGTGTGTTTCAAAAGAGAAGAAAACAGAATGATTCATGAAGTTCCTTTGCAACACAGGAAGACGAAAATGTTTGTTCTTGAGCACATCAAGCAACTGTGCATTGGTGAAATGCCTATGAAACAGTTAGTGGTTCACAAGCAGAGAAGCTGAAACATCTGTTTTTAAAATTATTTTATTGTAAACAATATATTAGACATCACTCAGTAATGATTTTTTTGCTTTGAAGGTAGGATTTGGGGGCTGCTAAGAAGCATTAGTCAGACTTGAAGATTAAGAGGTATGCTGAAATGGGGAAAAGATTGGAATCCCACTGAAGTATGGGAAATACGTACTTAAGAAATCTGGCCAACATACCATGCAGAGATCCATCCCTCTGAAAGAGAGGAGCCATGCGCTGCTGTGCAGCACTCTAGAGCCTCCCGCCACTGCTTGTGGAAGCAGGGCTATGCCATGCCAACTAAGCAGTGTGCCTTTGCAGTTATGACGCTACTCCGACTGGGACCATTCACTTGGAGGAACAGTTCCTGAGCTGTTTGCATCTCTACAGGCCTCTTTCCATTGTCAGAGCACTGTGGGGAATGTCAGCCAGTGTCTGAACTGGAAGTGAACCAAGATAGTTTAAGAAATGCTGATGAATCTGGACCAGAACTGAAGCCAATTTTTAAATTGTTGAATTCCCTTGAAAGAATATATTGTAGGTTTATTGAGGACCTTACCACCGTGGTATGAGACTGTAAGCACTCCTTCTACCATGCACACACAGAGAGTGTGCTTTTCGCCAGTCTCTCCTGTTCCTTGTTGGAAATGCTCTCTGCAACCCAGAAGTAAGGTCCTTGCGGGTCTCAGAGAACCTTCCCGGGGCAGGGGAGATCGGCAAAAATTGCTGCTCAGTGCAAACCATGGAGATTTGTTAGTCTGCAGCTCAGCAGCACCAGTGCTTCATGAGAAGCACAGATGCTTCCTTAGTCAGGATGTCAGTCACTATTACTGACTGACTGTGGTTCTGTGCAACGTCCTGACAGGGTTCTAAACACAGGCTGACAGCAGGGCTCTTCTAGTTGAAGGTAAAAGATGTAGGACAGAGTCTGGCAGTTGAGTGATACCTAAAGGGGACAGTGCACAGTTAATTCACTGTACCTGAACTCAATACAACCTGCTTATGGAAGCTAATTGGTGGAATGCAATAAGTTCCCTGTACTGGTCATCTTAGTCAGTCATTAAAGTGGTGGTAAAAGCACAAGCAAAAGGTCGGATACAACATATGGGTCAGTCTTCAGTTGCCAAGCATTTGTAAGGGAATGCTACTTTTCTGTCCACTTCATCTGAGGGAAAGGGGGCACAGTCTGGTAAGGAGTAGTCATCTATACCGAAGCCTTATAATAGTGTTAAACTTCCTCAAAGTCAACAGAAATTATACAATAAGCAAAATCTTCACAGAGTTATGGAAATTTGTAGGAGCAGAAATAATATCTGGATGACATTTGATTAAATATTTAATTAAGCTAAATACACATGCGTATCTTAATTCAGAGTGTATTTTGTGAAATAGTGTTCCACCAAAATGAAGAGAAGACATATTGCAAAAACTCTTTTTAGATGATTATATTTAATAGCTCATATATGCTCTCTGTTATACTTATGTCAGATCTTACACTCTCTCCAAGTCACATGTCCTACAGTTCTATTCATAGAGGCCTGTGAGGGAGGAATGCATCCAAGGTAGAAAGTTTTGTTTAGTTGCAGATTTCCTTCAAATGAGAAGAATTCTTTTAGGATTTTTTGTGGTTCAGAAAGTCAGAGGAGCTTTTAGCTAGCCCTTACTGGGCTGATTCAAACCATGCCTCAGCAAATGTGTTGGATAAGGGTAGAGTTCATTTACAAACACTCATTTAGTGTCTGACAGACTTACTTACTTACTTATTTGTTTGTTTGTTTGTTTATTAAATTTGCATCCCGCTCTTCCGAGGAGCTCAGAGTGGTGTACTTGCTTAATTTAACCCTCACAACAGCCCTGTGAGGTAGGTTAGGTTGAGAGATACATGACTGGTGTTGCATGTTGTGAAAAATGTTACACTCATAGCCCTCAGGGACATATTTTTGGAAGGCACAGGTAGTTGCAAAGTGAAGAGGCAATCAGCAAAAATTAGTCACTCCAGTTGTGTCACCGCTGAAGCAATGCTTCTCCCATTGGGCATGATGTAAGAATTATTGCTACAGCGTTGGTGCAATCCTTAGTAGCCACAGAGCCCCTCTGATTTTTCTAGCAGCATGGATGGACTTTGCAGTTCCCCAGAACCGGTGTGCATGCCCCTCTTTGGGATTGGCACGGTGCTGTGCAGAAAGTAAGCTGCTATTAATGGTATAGCGCTTTCAAGTGTTTAAGAACTCCATACATTATCTTGATGTAATTCTTAAAACTACTTGTAAGGTAAATAAGTATTATTATCCCCATATAACTGTGGCTAGGAAAGAGTGGGTTGCCTTAGCAGTGGCAGCACCTGAAAGAAGCAGGACACTAAAGGGGCAATGTGCATTTATGGGTGGGTGAGCTGTGTTCCACATATTAGATTTCTGATACAGAAATGGGGGTGGGGGGCAACTACCTAAGAGCAGGCTCTTGCACACCCTTGTTCCTCCTCTGGAGCCACCCTGGTGCCTTAGGCCACCTAATAACTTCACATTAGAAATGAGACTCAAACTAGGAAGGTCTTGATTCATAGGGCAGCCATTTAGCATCTGTGCTACACCAGCTCTCTGATGCCTTCAGGAAGCTCAGGGCTTGAAGGCAGAAATCCTCCCCAATATTTCGAGCATACTGCCTTTGAACCTGGAGATTCTATCCAGCCATCATGACTAATAGATTTGTCCCGTATAAGGCCATCTGTGCTCATGGTCATCACCATGACTTCCTTAATCATTGATGTTGATTGAGCACTCACACTATGCTAAGTGTGCACAAAACACAACAGTTTTCAAGTTCCTATATAGAGAGTTTATAACCTGCATTGCAGATTACCTGGAACCATTAATCATTAAACAAGATTTATTAGCTGGAAACAGTTGCTATTTTTATCCAACATAAAAACAAAGCTGCAATACTCCGGAATTGGTCTTAATACTTGCAGTCCTTGCCTTCCATGCTCACCGATTTCATTGGCAGAAGCACCTTCTGTGTTTGGTAAGGCACAATTTCCTCACAGAGGAAAGGATGGTGAAGGTAACTAGTGGACTTGGTGCTCTGATGCATATATGTGCATGCCCGCCTGCCTCATGGTATGGATAACATTAATCTCTGTATTCATCACCATTTTGCATGTTTCTGTGTGCATATGAATATGATATATATGACAGATAGGAAACCGCTTTTCAGCAAAAGTTCCCAAAGCGGCTTACAAAGATATAAATAAATACATAAAATGGCTCCCAGTCCTCAATGGCTCACAATCTAAAAAAAGAGTAAAGAAACATAATATAGACACCAGCATCAGCCATTGGAGGGATGCTGTGTTGGTTAGGGCCAGTTGCTCTCCCCCTGCTAAATAAAGGCACCACTTTAAAAAGGTGCCTCTTTGCTCTGTTAGCCATGGATAATGCATAATGAATGGCATAATGAATTGCAATGTAGAAAACAGTGCCAGCTCATTGCCATTTGCCTCCTTTTGCTGGCCCTATGCACTGGACCAGAGCTGGTGCTTCTCCCTCACCAACTGGGCTTCACTGGCCCTGACACAGCCCCTGTCCTTCCTCACCACTCCTCTCCCTCTCCTCTCCTAAAATGAAGGAGAGAGAACTTCTTACTGGAGGAGAGAGCACAAGTGAGTGAGCTGCTGGGGCTGGCACAGCAGTAGAGCTGGCAATGAGGAGAGGCCACCACTGGGTGCAGTGGGTGCAGCTCAAGGTGCAGCTGGGTGCAGCTGCACTGGGTGCAGCTCAAGCTGCCACACTGCTGACCTACAGTTCCAAGCATCAATGGTGAGGCCAGAGGTGAGAAAGAAGAGAGGCAACATCAAGGTCAGCATGATGGAGTGATGAGGATGGTATGTCTAGACAAGGAACAGGGTGGCAGCAGAGGAGGTGAGGTGAGTTGACAGCAGCAGCACACCTTTGCTCCCTACCCCTTGGGGTGCTCTCACCAACTCATGCCAGAGTTGCCCCTGATAGAAACAGAGCCATGGATTTATTATCCCAATATATGCTCTGAAGGCACATGAAACTGAAACCTTGCTGAAGCTAAGCAGGTCTGGATATGGCCACTGCCAGGATGGGAAACTCTATGGGAACCCTATATACACCACCTTAAGCCTCTAGATGGAAGAAAGGTGAGAAATAAATAAAGTGGGATTCCATGGGGTTGCTTTCTGATTCTCTTCTACACACAGATTAGTGGATCTATTTTTATTTTCCATGTGTAGCAGGATCACATCAGGTGCTATGCATATAGGATGTCTGTTATTTCATTTGTGATTCAGCTCAGTCTTGAGAAATACCGTGGGAAATGCTTCATCTGCTGATAACCATGTTGTGTCTTCTGGAATGAAAAGAGGCTAGAAATATCTCACCACAGGTTCCCTTTTTTAAAAGTTTAAGCAGCACCAGACAGCAACACTAAGTTCTGCTCCATAACATTAATACTTAACCACCTTTTTCATGCTCACAAGACATTTAAATATTTCACGGGCATTAGGAAAGTATTTCATGTTTACTCAGTGGAAGGGTTCTCCCTCCCTTTTGTCTTCTGCAGATCAGTAAATCAAAAATGGATGAGTTGATTCTGCCACATGGACATAAAGTAGAAATGTTGTATCTGGTTAGGTCATGGGGCATCTAACCGCAGGCCCACTGATGTTCATTGACTTTTCAGGGCTTGTGCGAAGAAATAGTACAGCAGAGCAAATTTCTTCAATTTAAGAAATATAGCAGAACATGGCGCTCTTTAAAGTACAGTATTAGGAGACCAACTCGTTGTTGTTGTCATATAGGGATGTGCCCAAATGCAATTTGGCATCTGCATCATGGACATGTCCCTTTAAAAACAAAGGCTCACACAGCCCCTTTAAAGTGGAGAAGAGTAAGTCTATACCTGCTCCTCTTCTGATCACCACCATTGCTGTAATCCAAGCACTTCCCTCCAGCAATTCCTGTGTGCTAGCAGGGTGACTCCCATCTGCCCCTGCATGACACTGGCATGCACATGGCCTCCATGCATGCAAATGGCCACCACAAATGGCTGCCATGCATGCGTGGAGGCCATGTGCATGCCAGCATTGCACAGGGGCAGCTGGGAGATGCCCTGCCAGTGTACAGGCATAGCTACCACCACCACCACCACCACTACTACGACTACTACAATGTTTATATACCACTCGTCAACCAAAGTTCTCAAAGTGATTTACACAGAAAAATAAATAATAGCTGTGAGGAGTGCTGGGATTATGGCAATGGCAGCGATTGGAGGAGGAGCAGCTATGGACCTGCTCTCCTCCATTTTAAAGGGGCTGTGTAAGCCCTCATTTTTAAAGGGATGTCATCATTCTTATTATTGGCTAACATGATGCACAATTGCATTTTTCTATGCAAACCTCTTTGAGCACTTCTGTTGAAAAGTTGTATATAAATATTCGTTGTCCTCATAGAAGTAGTAACAGGATGAATGACATTGGTTCTGCCACTGCTATGGACACAGAAGCAGCAGTGCCACTGTTTCCTACCAGTGGTTGCACAAGCAGTGTCCCCATGGTTGTTCCCTTGCAAATGGGAGAAACCATGAGTATACTGCACAACCACTGCTCGGAAACAGCAACGCTGCTGCTCAAGGGCATAGCAAGGTTGGAGTGGACCAAGAGACAAGATTTTAAAATGGCTCCCCCCTCACTGAAGCTCAGCTCATGTAGTAAAGAAATCTTAAATGAGGCTGAACAGTGGTAACAAAAAGCATACACACACACACACACACACACACACACCTATGTGCCACAATAGAACATCATCCTAAATTATTTTTGAAAGGTTTTGTAAATTGTGGGCAATGCAAGTCATTTAATGGTGCTAGAGAAAGACATGTTGTTCTGGTAGCTCCAGGTCTTAACACTCACATCCATTTCAGAGGATGAATACAACTGAAGGAAGCCCGGGCAGGTGCACGGCTGGGGGAGTCAGTCATGTGACTTGCCTCTGGGGGCCCCCCCAAGGCAGTGGGCCTCCAGACCACTGTCTCCCCTTGCTCTATTATAGTTATGCCCCTGCTGCTGCTTTTGTGTCCATGGTAGTTGCATCACCAATCTCATTCGTCCCTATTAGACTTGCACAGCTTAGCTTGTCAGTCATTATGAATATTTCTGTATTACTTTTCAGCATCAAAAAGGGGTTCTCAACATGGGTTACATAGCAAAAGGAATGAGAAGGTGATTCTCTGTCTCCAAAAGGCTCACCATTTAAATAAAAGAAACCCAAGGAAATCACCAACAACAGCCAGTAGAACGGATGCCGTGCTAGAATTAATAGGGATAATTGCTATCTAACGATCCAAGACAGACACCAGTAACAGAGACGGGGAGGGAATGCTGTGCTGGGGTTGAGTAGGGCCAGTTGCTCTCCCTCTGCTAAATATACAGAGATTCACCACTTGGAAAGTTGCTTCTCTGCCTAGTTATCAGGGGAAGCTGATATGATATGATGCTGGATTGATAGATCTTTGGCCTTATCCAGCAGAGCACTTCTTGTGTTCTTATGTGGGTTTGTAAATTGTCACTTCCCTAATAGCTTGTGGTAGCGAAAATCATGTCCAGGTTATCAGGTAAATGAAGACATTAGAATGTTTAGTGTGATGAGGTAGTACAAATAACTAACATTGATATTAAGGCTGTTTATCATGTTGGGTGCAACAGACCTGTCAGATCTGACTTGCTCTGTGCTGGGATTAGCAGAACCGTCCAATATGACAGCAGTGAGCCTCCTCACAGTCATTCAGATATGACATCCTCTACATCAGGGCTTCACAACTTTGCTCTTTTTGGGCTACAACTCCCATCATCCCCAGCCACCATGGCCAATAGTCAGGGATGATAGGAGTTGTAGTCCAATATCTGCAGGAGGGCCAACATTGTGCAACCATGCTGTACATGTTTTGCGAATATGTATACCATGTGTTTTTGTAGGCATTTGAATTGTACAGTAAGAGACAGAATAAGGGTTGGTGTCAGGGGTCAGCATCAGTGGACAGACGTTATGCATTTCTTTCTGGTCAGTAACCGTGATGATGAGGATGATGATGATGATGATGATGATGATGCTAATGATGCTGCTGCTGCTGATGATGATGATAGACCCTAGACCACCTCTGTGGCCCATAATTTCATCTGGTGGCAACAAAGTGACTCCCTTGGGATCCATCCAGGAAGGAGAGGGCCTATAGAGGGCTGCTTGCTAAGGGGCCCTGAAACTTGAAGTTGGCCTTGGTCAGATTCCTGTATGAAAATCCCATTTCAATTATGAACTTATTGGGTGGTCTTAAGCAACCACAATGTCTCATTCCAACCATGGTCACATAAAATCTCTAATATAGTGGAAATAGTACCTGCTTCACTTACAAGTGGTTGTAAAGATTATGAAGTCCAATGAATGTTATACGCTTTGAGCACTCAGGAAAAAATGCAATATAAGTATCATCTTCACCATCATTATCTCTTTTGGAATGTGCATCCTTCTGGCTGGCCATGATCACATAAAATCCAGTACAAAGGAATGAAAATATATTGTACATTTATAGCTATACACACCACAATTGGC
Organism: Hemicordylus capensis; assembly: GCF_027244095.1. Classification (NCBI taxonomy): domain Eukaryota; kingdom Metazoa; phylum Chordata; class Lepidosauria; order Squamata; family Cordylidae; genus Hemicordylus; species Hemicordylus capensis. Next base: position 100,090,102 of record NC_069658.1, read on the forward strand.
ACACAGCAAGAGAGAGAGAGGAGCGGAGGAGAGAGAGAGAGAGAGAGAGAGAACAGAGAGAGGTGCAGGGAGGGAGAGTTCGGCTAGACTACAAACTATCACTTCTACTTGCTTTAGGTGTAGCATTATCAGGAATCGTTAACAAACTCTGACCAAATTGAGCTTCAAAGGACTATGACACCTATGGCTACAAAGGGCTCATTGATTCAAGGAGGCTTTAAGCTATTTTAAATTGAGACGATTGCAAGTTCAATAAATAAATTAAATGAACAGTGTCCTGTGTCAGGATATAAAATATAATCCTGTCTGAAAGTTCTTTTTCCTCAGTAAAATTTCATCAGTTATGTGTGGGAGACTTCACGAAATGCAAAATAATATTCATGCCCCAAACCAGTGGCTCTGGTGTGTGCACATCAAACTCAGTGCAAGCAATGGCTGCCTCATTATATCCAGGGCGGAAACAGCAAAACACACATCATTATGAAGAGCAGGGCATGTAAGGAGGGGGAGGTTCTGCATTTTGCAGAGAATCTTGAAGTACTATGCATTTCTGTGTAGGGTTGCCAGCTGACCAGGAAAATAGCCTTGATCTGCTCTTGTTGTGCTTATAAATAGCTTGAGCTATAGAAATTGGTAGCTGATGCTTTCCTCGTTATCCACGGGTGGTCGGATAATGGCTCATTATTTATTTTATTATTTATTTTATTATTAAATTTTTATACTGCCCTTCCAAAAGGCTATCCACGGGTGGTCGGTTTCCAGAGATTATCATGGTTAATGAAACTGCGGATAATGAGGCATTGAGTCTATGAGGTTGTGGGGGTTAGGTTCCCAGACTCTTGAAATGTGGTTAAAACCTTTTTTTTTAAGGGAAAATGGGCCAAATAATGTGCCCTACCATGCAACATGGGTCTCCTGGTGTCCAGCAATGTCTCCCAAATGTCTCAAATGGTTCCCCAAAATTTCAAAAAGTCATGGATCCTCCCCAATTTAAAAAAAATTTTTTTTGGTCAAAATTAGTCACAAAATGTCTCCTGCATAGAAAATGGTGGATGGAAATGACCTCTGCAGTCATTTCTTGCCTTCTAGGAACCACAGATATGTGGGTTTTAACCCTTTCGTATCTGCAGATAAGGAGGTTGGGTGTCTTCTTCTTCTTTTTTTTTTTTAACATTTATATCCCGCTCTTCCTCCAAGGAACCCAGAGAGGTGTACTACACACTTGAGTTTCTCTTTCACAACAGCCCTGTGAAGTAGGTTAGGCTGAGAGAGAAGTGACTGGCCCAGAGTCACCCAGCTAGTTTCATGGCTGAATGGGGATTTGAACTGGGGTCTCCCCGGTCCTAGTCCAGCACTCTAACCACTCTAACCACTACACCACGCTGGCTCTCACTATTTGACACCCATGGACATGCAAAATTGCCAATAGTGATTCCATTTTTTGCCTGAATGGAAATAGTCAGTGGCTTGGTTCAAACATAACACTAAACCATGTTTAGCATGAGCTACAAAGAAACTTTGGTGCATGTGCTGTCCTCTCCTCTTACTGTATTCTTCTTTGTATGTGTGGTGTGGATAGTTCAAAGAAATCAAGATCAAACAACAATAAAAATAAACATTTTACCTGAGTTCAGATGCCATGAGAAATTGTGATCTTTTAAAAAATCAAAATGGAAGCTTTCTGTCTCCTCCCCTTGCACATGCAGGAGAAGGAGGGGGAGGAGAATGCATGAGCCGGAAGCTTACTGTGGTTTGTTCTATAATGTGAAACCATGGTTTACTGTTGTGTAAAAAATGCATCTTTATTGCCGGTTCAAGCTTGCATGACAAACTGCTGCTAAAGGCACAGCTACAGAACCAGCTGGGAGGAAAAAGCAGCAGAGGAGCCTGTGTTCTGGGGATATCCTGGTAGCCAGAGGCGTAACTAGGGAAAACGGCGCCCGGGGCAAGCACTGAAATGGCGCCCCCCACGTGCCCCCCCCGCCCCCCCAACATACCACATTATACTTAGGTTTTTCCTCACAAGCGCCCGCCGCTGCCGCCAAGCCAGGCCACTGACTGGCTGCCAGGTGCCAGCAAAGCAATGGGGGGGGGGAGCAGGCAGTGCGGAAGGGACCGCTCGTGGGGAAGGGGGCACTGATGCGCTCCCTTGACTGCTGCAGCACTGCTGCACTGAGCAGGAAACATTTGTATTAACATTTTTTTTAAAAAAAAATTTTAAAAAATTGGTCATGGCGGCACCCCCCACGTGACCAGAAAAGATGGCGCCTGGGGCACATGCCCCCCCTGCCCCCCCTATAGTTACGCCTCTGCTGGTAGCTCTGCCTCTGATCAATAATAAAAAATGATGTTCTAAATCTGCACTCTGAATTGGTACAGTCCAATCTACCACTTCAGGTTTCTGCCATATCATTCTGCTATACCGGCTACAGAGAGGTAACCTGAGGGAAAATGGTTTTGAGGCCCTCCTCCTGCACCCTCATATGCTTAATATGAACCAATGCCTTGGGTTCCTATTCTGGGCCAGTTTGTCCTCCTACTGCTCCTGTTCTATGTATGATGTAAAGTGTGCCGTCAATTCGATTTCGCCTCCTGGCGCCCCTGTGGTTTTCTTTGGTAGAATACAGGAGGGGTTTACCATTGCCTCCTGCGCAACATGATATCGCTGCTGCCTGATATAGGTGTTTCCCATAATCTGGTAAACATACAAGTGGGGATTCGAACTGGCGACCTTCTGCTTGTTAGTCAAGCAATTCTCTGCTGTGCCACTTAAGGTGGTGCTCTGTGTATAGTCCAGGGCTAAATCTTTACTTTCATTAAATGGAAAATCCACCCTTTCCCCTTGTACTCCAAAATTCAGACATACAAGCAAAGTACTATTAAACAAACAAAAAAGTTTGAAATGTTCTCAAAAGATTGCTGAGACCCAAACTGCAAATATATTTATATGTAGATATCAGCTCTTCTGTTGAGAACTGTGAAAAGGATAAACACTTCATAAAAAACTCCTGCCACAGAACCAAACATATTGAAATTGCTTTTTATGGAGATATTGAAAAAAAAATCCAACAAAAAAAGAATACATAATGCTTGTTTTTCTGGAGGGTTCAATTATTTAGAATGCTGGTAGCAAACTTTGATTGATAAATCTAACCTTTCCTTCCCTGGCTATAGTTTGATCACACAGTGATGAGAATGAGTTAGAGAATGGAAGAATAATATTTGGATTTCAACACAATAATGAAAATGCAGAGACTGCCTTTGACTTTTACAAGGTGAGAAATGATTTCACATTTTCATTGTATGGAGGCAGAAATCCTTTTTAAAAGCTAGCGAGTCTGGATTTTGTCTGATGTGCTTCTATTATTTCCATCACTTACAAGATTACTTGATCTTTCCAGGCATAATTTTCATGGCACATCCAAATGCAATCCTAGCTAGGAAGGCAACACATTCTTTCCCCCACTGCATTAATGACTTAATATACAAGCATTGAAAATGCAGATTGCATGTGAAAAACTGTTCAGGAACGTGCACATGTGCCATTAGTAGAATCCCCTGATCTTTCATATCATACATTTTAAAAATACATACCACCAAACTTGCATTTGTCTGGTCCACAGCCTACGAACAACACATATGAGAATTGCACAGGTATGAAATATATGGAATAAAGCAAGGACTTCTTCTAGTGTTCCGTTACCTGTTAAAGTTAATGGTCCTTTTCCTCACCTTCGTTTACCTTTTCATCCCAGCCATTCATTCATTAATATTACTATGCACATTGATTTTCTGTAAGAGTACTCTATTGAATGCTTAAACCAGGATAATAATGTTTCCTTTTTGATTTCTATTATTATTTATGAAGCCTCCAGCCCATAGTAATTCACTGGTGAGCACAAGCAAGCTGCACCTCAGTGGTCTGAGAGTGTAGTCGGATTGCTGTAATGTTGCAAATTGGTACTGCAGTACCTTCAGTCTTCATAGTCCAAATATGAAGGCTGATTCAGCCCATGCTGGTTCATTGCCAATCCACATACCTGACATCTGGCTTCCCTTACAATTCCAACACCTAGAAAGACACATGGTATACATGGAAGTATACTACAAAACCCATTGGGGTTGCTCTATCTGAATCCTTTCGCGTTTTAAATATTAAGGTCCCAAGGTATAGTTTGATGGCACATATTGCTAAAGTCATTTTGCTGAAGCTAAGCAAGTTATTTTTCTGTACCTCTGCAGAGGCATAGGTACCACTGAGACCTGCCTGAAAAGGCCTGGGGGCCCACTTGCTGCCTCCCCCAACCCTAAGGTGGGGGTTCTTGCACCGCTTCCCAATCCCCCCTCCCTGTGTGCTGCACTGCACAGCAAGCCTGCAATGCAGCTTCCTGTGAGCGTGACGCCATTGCTCCACCACCCTCATAAAGCTGTGGAGAATGTGGGCCATTGCCTCTTTCTGCTCCCAGTTGGGTACTGTAATAGGGGAGCTGTTATGTGAACAGGTTTTGTTTTAAAGATATGTTTCCCTCAGTGTGCACACCAACAGTATACTGAGGGAGAGGAGAGCTGGTCTTGTGGTAGCAAGCATGACTTGTCCCCTTAGCTAAGCAGGCTCTACCCTGGTTGCATATGAATGGGAGACTAGAAGTGTGAGCACTGTAAGATATTCCCCTCAGGGGATGGAGCCACTCTGGGAAGAGCATAAGGTTTCAAGTTTCCTCCCTGGCTTCTCCAAGATAGGGCTGAGAGAAATTCCTGCCTGCAACCTTGGAGAAGCCGCTGCCAGTCTGTGAAGACAATACTGAGCTAGATAGACCAATGGTCTGACTCAGTATATGGCAGCTTCCTATGTTCCTATGTACCTTGGCTATACTGACTTTGATATTTTTATTATTAGTATTATTTAGAGAGTTCTAAGTTAACTTATTGAAGAACTACTCTCTAGAGACTGCTCTATGTTTCAGCAGCCTGCATTGACTGCTCTTAAACCCCTTAGTGTGTTAGTAAATGAAGGGAAGCAAAGTGAGGGTGATTAGCTACTTTATGATAGCAGTAACACTGTAGGCCAGCTTTATTTCCAAAGTCTTTAGGGCTGCATAAGTGCAAGACGTTGTACCTGCTGCTGCCTTTTTTTTTATTTCCCTGTTACCAAGCTTCACCCTTTGGATAAAGCAGAAATATATTACCCCCTAATTGTATTGTGGTTTGGCAATTAATATTTAAGTATATTCTGAGCTTCATCTGAAATGTGGGTTTTATAGCTGTTAAAGGAATGCATTGAAACAAAATATTAATTTGGTTGCTATGCTCCTCATGAGGATTACATGCAGATAAAATTTAACAGGCCAGTAATCATGGACAGTAAAGGTAAACAGCATAAAATGGCCTTGGAGTTGTCATAGAAGATAGTTTGGTCTCACAAGACTGGAATAAAGCTAGGGTATTGTATTCAGATGGTGACAAGTTTCTTCCCCTGCTTGTGATCCCTTAAAACTTTATATATCTTGAGTCTAGTGTCTAACACTTAGGATGCTCCACCACAGGAGGTTTTAAAGAAAAAATACTCCAGTCAAAACATACTCTACCACTGCTTCTGTTTTCCTGACATAATCCCTATTTTCTGACCACTGCCTGTGGTAAATTAATGAGAATCCCTCATTAAAATGTTGCTAGTGGAAGTTACTCAAATTGTCATTTCTCAGTGGCCAGTTCAAACGAGACCCCCATTGTCCACACACTTAAAAGGGGGGCATACCACATGCATGTCAGTTGTGGCATATTTCACAATGTCCCAATCTGCACCCCTTTATAAAATGGGGACTGTTTGTCCAAATGGCCACTCTATACACACCAAATATTAGTTTAAATTAGTATTTTGAGTGTGCGGCAATTAGTCTTTGGCTACCATTTGGATGAAGAGTATCTCCCACCAGTGATAAAAAGGCATGATGGGAGGGCATTGGGACATCCATGGTAGATATCATGACAGGTGCATGGGTGGTGGTGTCCAAACCAGCTCCAGGTTTCAGCACATATATTTTAAATATGTGTACATTGTTCTGTGCCTCCTGCAGTAGGTCATTTGGAGGTGATTGCCCCCTACCCCATGGAGCCCCCTTCCCTGACAACTTAGCATGCCTCCCCCGGGGCTTTTTCATCAGTTGGCTAAGACCTTCCTATTCCAGCTGGCTGAGTCATATTTATTATCATTTTGTCTTGCTCTTGTCTGTTTATCTCAGAATATTTTTCTCTGAAAATGCGCTCGAGTTCCCAGAGGTAGAGGGCGACCAGGTCCGAAAACCACGGCCGCCGTGGCCAATGCGGAGCCACAAGGATGACCTCTGCTTTCTGGTATCTGATCCTCCGCACCGTCCGGGATAACACCGCAAAGGGTGGGAAAGCATAGAGCAGACCCTGTGTCCAGGGGGACATCAGAGCATCCACCGCCTCTGCCCCCGGAGATGGAAACCTGGAGAAAAATCTGGGCACCTTGGAGTTGACTGGAAGTGCAAAGAGGTCGACTAGGGGAACCTCCGAACCGGAGGACAATCTCCCTGAACGCTCGATCGTCCAGGATCCATTCCCCCAGATCCAGCTGAGACCGGCTTAGCCAGTCTGCCACCGAGTTGTCCACCCCACTGATATGATCGGCCTCCAATGAGGCCAGGTTCTTTTCTGCCCAGCGCAACAGAGTCTCGGCTTCGCACATTAAGGGCCAAGACCTTGTTCCCCCCTGACGATTGAGATGTGCCTTGGCGGTGGGGGTCTTCTCTGTTGTTTTTATAGATTGCGTTCTATATAGTTTTTAGCATTGTGTCAATAAGCAGCTAAGAATGTTATGAAAGAAAAGTGGAATAGATTTTTTAAATTTTAAAAATAAATAAAATGTATGGTTATTAAGGCACCATGAAGCGACTTATGAAATGATGTCCCTAAGGGTTCCCCAACCTCTGCAGGTTGCAGAAGTAAGGAGGTAGAGATGTGCATGGATGACTCATGCATGGTCTTGCAGGCTGGGGAGTGGTTCCCATAAAGAAGCTGTAAGGATCTCCTTATCTACTCATTCCCACCCCAGGCACAGTGCCCTGTCCTCAACCGGCTCTGCTGGGCTGCAGTGCTGTTCCCTGCAGCCTCCGCATGGCGTTGGCATGCAGGCTATAGTGCTGCAGCCCTGCATGGCCAGTTGGGGACCAGGCACTGCACGTGGAAAAGTGGTGGAGCGGGGATGAATAGGTAAGAAGCTCCTTACCAGCTCCTTAAGGGAACTGTTCTCTGTCCCATCAAGCTGGCTCAAACATCAGTGCCCGAGCCACTTCAGCACTTCCCAGAGGAGGTGCCGAACCTGCTCGTGCACATCCCTAGAAGGGGGAAGTCGCCTAAAATAGCACCCCTCTTCATGTGATGGAAAATCTTGATGCATTGGTGGAGGGCTAGTCTGAATGCTGACCATTGTAAAGGTTAGACAGCTGGACTGTGGAAACTTTAAAACTATGGATGAATGTATAATGCATCTTTTCAAGACAACCTTGGCTTGGCACACCAATTATTTCAAGATAGCAGCCATGCAAAGTATAGACAGCATCCCTTTGTAAACGTATGTGTTGACAGTTACAGTAGAAGTATCTTGCCTCTGAGGCTGGAGGTGGCCTATAGCCACCAGATTAGTAGCCATTGATAGGCCTGTCCTCCATGAATTTGTCGAAGAATTCCATGGCAGAGAATTCCATATTGATTACACATTGTGTGACATAGTACTTCCTTTTTTGGGTCCAACCTGAGCCATTTTTGGAAGGGCGGTATAGAAATCAAATTATTATTTCTTGTATACACAGTCAGACAGGTGTTATTGACTGGTTTGTCTTATCCAGACATCGAGTCCTTCCCAAGGACCTGGGATGGCTGAATTTTATTGTCAATGTTGTTGCTGTTGTTATAGATATCGCCACAGAATATAGGCTGTTCCCAGTAAAGCTGCTTTTTGTAATTGGCTGATGGTGATTTCTATGGCCCCTATGGTGTTGAGGTGCTCTTCAAGGTCTTTTGGAACTGCACCCAGGGCGCCAATTACCACTGGGATTATTTTGGTCTTTTTCTGCCACAGCCTTTCAATTTCAATTTGTAGATCTTTGTATTTGGTGATTTTTTCTATTTCTTTTTCTTCTATTCTGCTATCCCCTGGTATTGCTATGTCGATTATTTTAAATTGTTTTTCTTTCTTCTCGACTACAGTTATATCTGGTGTATTGTGTGGCAGATGTTTGTCTGTTTGTAGTCGGAAGTCCCACCATATTTTTACATCTTCATTTTCTTCAACTTTTTCAATTTTATGGTCCCACCAATTTTTGGCTACAGGTAGCTTGTATTTTTTGCAGATGTTCCAGTGTATCATCCCTGCTACCTTGTCATGCCTTTGTTTGTAGTCAGTGTGTGCGATCTTTTTACAACAGCTGATTAGGTGGCCCACTGTTTCATCTGCTCCTTTACAAAGGCGGCACTTGCTGTTTGTTGTTGACTTTTCTACTTTTGCTCTTATTGCATTTGTTCTTAGTGCCTGTTCTTGTGCAGCCAGTATTAAACCCTCTGTTTCTTTCTTCAAGTTGCCATTCTTAAGCCATTGCCAGGTCTTGGTGACGTCTGATTTTCCACTTATATTGTGCAAATATTGACCATGGAGGGGCTTATTTTTCCATTTTTCTGCTCCGTTCTTGACTTTTTCTTTCTTGTAGGCCTGCTTTGATTCATTGGTGTTGAATAGTTTCGCGTTATTGACCATTTGAAGTGCATCTTCTTCACTGTCCTTTATATATTCTTCAAGGCCTCTTTTCTCCTCCTCTACGGTTTGATGGACTTGCAGCATTCCTCTTCCACCTGAGCTTCGAGGGAGGTATAGCCTATCTACATCACTGCGGGGGTGCAGAGCATGATTGATGGTCATGATTTTCCTGGTCTTACGATCCAGCGTCTCTAGCTCAGCCTGGGTTCAGTCTATTATTCCTGCAGTGTATCTGATAACAGGTATAGCCCAGGTGTTTATGGCTTGTATGGTGTTCCCGCCATTGAGTTTGGACTTGAGGATTTTTCTAACTCTCCTGATGTATTCACTTCCAATTTTTTTTTAACTTCAGTGTGTGCAATGTTATCAGCCTGGAGAATGCCCAAGTATTTGTAATGTTCTTTCTCTTCCAGGTTCTTGATCTTGCTTCCATTGGGCAGTTCTATTCCTTCTGTTTTTCTTATTTTCCCTCTGTTCATTATTAATGCAGCACACTTGTCTAATCCAAACTCCATTGCTATATCGCTACTGAATATACGGACAGTGTTTAGGAGTGATTCGATTTCTGACTGGGACTTTCCATACAACTTCAGATCGTCCATGTACAGCAGATGGTTGATTTTACTTGATGTTTTAGATGTTTGGTATCCGAGGCCTGTTCTGTTTAGTATTTGTGAAAGTGGGGTCATGGCGATTACAAACAACAGAGGGGATAGTGAGTCCCCTTGGAAAATGCCTCTTCTAATGCTAACCTGTCCAAGTGTCTCGCCATTGATTGTTAACTGTGTACTCCACATGCTCATTGCTTTTAAAATAAATATCTGAATGTTTTTGCTGACACCAGTTGTTGCTATACATTTTAGTATCCATGTGTGAGGCAATGAATCAAAGGCTTTCTTGTAGTCAATCCATGCAACACTTAGATTGGTTTTTCTTCTCTTGCAATTTTCTAAAATCATTTTGTCAATCAGCAGCTGGTCTTTTGTGCCTCTGGTGTTCGGGCAATTTCCTTTCTGTTCAACTGGAAGCTGTTTGTTAGTTAATAAGTGTTGCATCACTTCATCTGCTATTATTCCAGTTAATCATTTGAACATGTTTGGCAGACAGGTGATCGGTCTATAATTACTTGGAACTGCACCTTTTGCTGGGTCTTTCATTATGAGATGAGTTTTCCCAGCTGTTAACCATTGTTCAATATCACCTCCTTGCAAAATGTGATTGAACTGTTTTGATAGTTGTTTATGAAGGCTTGTTAGGTGTTTAAGCCAAAAGCCATGTAGTTCATCGTCGCCTGGAGCAGTCCAATTTTTAATTTTCTTTGCTCTTTCACTTATTAATTCTCCTGTTATTATTAGGTCTTGCATTTGTTGGTTACATTTTTTGACCTCTTTCATCCAGTCTGCTTTTTTTAAATAATCTATTGGATTGTCCCATAATTTCTCCCAAAATTGCACGGTTTCTTCTTTATTTTGTTTTTCTATGTTTCTTGCAGTTTCTCCTTCTATGCTTTGGTAGAAACGTCTCTGATTCAACTGGAATTGGAGATTCTGCCTGTGTTGTGTAATTCTGGCTTCATATCTGCTAATCTTCTTTGACACTGCTGTTATTTGCTGCTTTATTATTTCCAGGACTTCTCTAATTTTCCTTTAATCTAGGTGGTATTTTTGGATCAGATACTGTTTGGTGTTTTCATTCTTCAGCTTCTTGTCTTTCATATCTTTCAATTTACTAGCATCTGATCTAAGCCTGGAGATTTTATTTTCTAATCGAATCTTCCATTTAGGTGATGTACTGCTTTCTTTTTTTACAGGTCCACTGATCTTATATCCGAGCTCTTGTGTTGTTATTGTTGCTGCACTGTACATTAGTTGGTTTGTTTCTTGCAAATTCTTGGTTGTTATCTCTGCAAGTGCAGCATTGACATCTTTTAATGCCTGAGCAAGTTGTTTTTTGGCAACTGTTTTTAGAGCTGAAAGTCGAACCCTGGTGGTTGTTTGGTTCATGTGCTCAGTTATTATTTGCTTTAGTTCTTGTTGTTTTTCTGTTAAACGACATTTGGGTTTTTGAGGTGAAGGCAAAGGGGAGGTTGCCTGGTTTTGATTTTGAAACAGTTCAGTAACAGTGGCATCCTCGATTTCCATCACCTCCTCCACCTGCGCCTGAGCAAGTTCTTCAATTGGTGGTAATTCTTCTTCCATATCTTGAGCCTGTGTTGCTCTTTGCAGTTCTTCCAGCTCAACTCCTGTGAATACTTTATTTCTTATTATGTATCTTCTCTGGTCTGCTAGCCTTTGTTCTGTTATTTCTATATCTGGATGCTTCTCTTTCCAAATGTGGTACATTCTTTTTAAATAACCTCTTCTAGTTGGACTAGACTTGTAATAGCAGATCATTATTTCCTTGTTGGCATTTTTTTGTATATTTTTTTTGGTTAAGCGACGTTTCTTCCAGTAACTTTGCTGTCTTCAGCCCTGGTTGTTCAACTGAAGATCCTGAGGGCTGTTGCCCACTTGCCACCAGATAGCCAGGGACTATAGCACCTGGCGCGGTCCTTGTTGACCCGGGTGACGACCGATCCGGTATAGATTTATTAAAGTTACGTCTCACCATATTGTTGATGGGAGAGGCACTCTTTGTCTGGCTCCTCTGGTGAGACCTGTCCAGTATGGTTGGACCTCTCGCATAGCTCTCACCTTCCGCAGAGCACACAAGCCCCACAACCACGCCAAGGTAGTGCCTCACTGGGGGTTGTTATTATTATTATTATTATTATTATTATTAGTAGTAGTAGTAGTAGTAGTAGTAGTAGTATATTAAATTTCTTAGCATTCAGTTTCATGGGATGACCCCCTGGTTCTAGTGTTGTGAGAAAGGGAGAAAATTTTCTCTCTGTCTACTCTGTCTATTCCATGCATAATTGATACACCTCTAATCATGTCTCCCCATAGGCACCTATTTTCAAACTAAAGAGCCCCAGATGCTGTAGCCCTGCCTCATAAAGAAGATGCACAAGGCCCCTGTTCACCTGGGTTGCCCTTTCCCGCACCTTTTCCAGTTCTACAATGTTGTTCTTAAGATACGGTGACCAGAACTGTATGCACTACTCCAAATGTAGCTTAGGCTTTTTAAATCAATGTTTAAAACACATTATTCTTGTGACTTTGTCCAGTTGAGTACCTCTTTTTCTTTTTCTTTCTTTCACAGGAGCCTCTGTTTAAACGATTAAGAAACCTCTCCTCCCTGTGTAAGCCTCAGCTCTCACAGAAGAATTTATGGCTCGAGTCACACAGTGTCCAATTGAAATATTCGAGATCTTACATCTGTTACTTTGCCCTGGCTTGTTTGCAGGATAACAGTTATTACTTTAGCAGCTTCTGCTGCCATATGTGTAGAGTAAGTAAATGAACATAAAATTGAATGAACACATAAAAGAAGGATAAACCCACCCAGCTTAACAAATGCACTCTCCCACCTGCTGTGCACTGGAACATGAAGAGAATGTCATCTGGATCATAAGGATTAGTCAAATAACAAGTCTTGGCTAACAGCATGGACATGTGGATGGGCTGATTAGTTCTCCAAGCCATTCTCTGCTATTCTGGGATATCAGTGATCATGCTTAATTCATTATACCCAGCCAATGGCACTTGAAAATGTGCAACAATTTTCATTTGACAGATCTTTCTGCACTCAAAATCATGGGTGGGAACAGATTTCTTGCCCTGCACTTTGAAGCTCAATCTCATTGCTAACAATTGTATTTTATAAACAAATTGCATGCTTTCCTTGGGCCAAATTGCCTAAGCTGTTATTTACAGATGAAGGCCAAATGAATGTTTGAATTCTTTAGAGCACTCTCACAGGGTGAATTCACACATGTATGCCCATCGCTCAATCACGATGATGTTAAGTTACATGTGTGAAGCAAGCTGTCATATCTATGAAACAGCACAGCCAGAGTTTTGTGTTACCTTACATAACCTCAGACAGAATGCTTTTCAACTGAGGCAATTCACACATCTTGCCATGAGTTATTGGGTGATAAAGTCATTGAGTGATGGGATATTGGGTGATGTACATGCATGTGCGAATCAGCCCTTAATCCACTGCAGGAGGTGACAAAATATTCTGTAGGGGCCACAGTTCAGCTTAGTGACTTGAGTTCAGTTGTTTTGTCCCTGCTGTGCTATGTTACCCTACAAGGAATTGTATTATCTTTAATTTTAGTTGGACTAAAATGAAGTGGAGGTATTCTCAGAGACTGAAAAGATATTCAATAGACCACAGAACAGGTAGCTTTAAAAAAAGCAAAACCCATCAAAACAGCATTTTAGGAGAGTGAAGCCAGGAAAATTCTGTTCTTGGTAAGTGGGGGGTGGAGGGGTGCAATAAAAATGACCCTTCCTTTCACTTTCATGTCTGTTAAAGTTTTATTTTATTTTATTTTATATCCACTTTTCAACCATCTAGCTTTCAAAGCAGCTCACAAGCAATCAAATAAAAAAATTATAACGGCAAAACAAATCTGAAACAGCATGAAGCAACATGAGATGATAAACTATAGATAAAATAGTCAATTCAGATTAAAACACTATAAAGCATAAGTATGTAAAGTAGCAGATAAGACATGAGGTAGTACAGCAGGTGTCAAATAATTCAAATCCATTATTCAGAAGGACCAAGCCAAATAAAAACATGTTCATCCAGCATCTCTTAATAATAGCAGTGCCAGTCCACTTCTGGGAAGGGCATTTCATAAACTGAGTGCTAGCAAAACAGATCACCCACTGCTCATGTGCAAGTTCCAAGTCAAGCTAAAGCAGAAAAAGAAAGCTATCCAGCTTCCACAATATGATCTTGAGAATGTACTCACCATTTTCAAGGAGAACATCAAGAACCGCTTTGATGTTCTGAACCTCATTGATAGGGAACCAGAGAAACCAGGGAATGAAATCAAAGAAGTTGTTAAGGATGAATGTAAAAACAGACTGCCAAAGACCAAGAAACAGAAGAAAGTAAAATGGATGACAGAACAGATGGTGGAAATTGCCAAGAAGAGGAGAGAAGCCAAAATCAAGAAAGATAACGACCTCATGAAGGAACTTAATAGGGAATTTCAAAAAGCTGTTGGGGGTGGGGGGAAGGAGCAGTACTACAGTGACATCTGTGAAGACCCTGAGGATGGAAATAGACATGGAAAAACAAGGAAAGTTTTCCAAAATATCTCTGAACTCAGAAGGAGGTTCCAACCTTGAATTGGGAAGTTAAGGGATGCTAAAGGACAGATAGTAACTGATTCAGAGAAGATCAAACTGAGATAGAAGGAGGATACTAAAAATCTGTACATAATGGATGTCAACATCCAAGATACTCTAGAAAATATCCCCTACTTGCAAGAACCTCTAGTACGGAAGATGAAGTTAGATCAGCACTCTGGTCATTACCAAGTCAGAAGGCTATAGGAATTGATGGAATAGCTACAGAAATATGGCAAGCAACAGAAGAAGAATCAGTCAAGGCTCTAACCAAACTATGCCAGAAAATTTGGAGAACAACACAGTGGCCAGCCGATTGGAAGAGGTCAGTCTACATACCCATACCAAAGAAAGGAGACTTAACAGATTGCACAAACCATCACACAATATCCTTATTTTCGCATGCTAGCAAAATAATGCTCAGGATCATCCAACATAGATTAGCGCCCTACATGGAAGGGGAAATGCCGAATGTTCAAGCTGGTTTCAGAAAAGGCTGAAAAACAAGACACATTGTTGCTGATTCATGCTGGATAATTGATAAAGCCAAAGAATACCATAAAGAGTATGCTTTATTGACTACAGAAAAGCCTTCGATGGTGCTTTATTGACTACAGAAAAGCCTTTGATTGCGGTGACCATGTCAAGTTGCGGAATATCCTTAGGAAAATGGGTGTCCCAGAACACCTCATTATTCTCATGAGAAACCTATACACAGAACAGGAAGCCACAGTCCAGAAGGAACATGGTGAAGCAGATTGGTTCCAGATCAGCAAAGGAGAAAGACAAGGCTGTATACTTCTTTATTCAGTTTATATGCTGAACATATACTGAGAGAAGCTGGATTGGAGAAGATGAGCATGGTTTTAAGGTTGGAGGAAGAAACATCAATAATTTGTGCTATGCTGATGACACCACTCTGATAGCTGAGAATGTGGATGATCTGCAAGCTCTTGTAATGAAAGTCAAGGAGCCCAGTGAAAAAATGGGACTGACTAAATATAAAGAAGACTAAACTAATGACAACAGGCACAGCAACCAGACTCAGAATTGATAATGAAGACATTGAAGTGGTGGATAGCTTCTGCCTTTAGGATCAACCATCAACAGTAAAGGAAACTAGCAGACTAGCACTTGGTAAGGTTTCAATGAAGGCCTTGGAAAAGATATTTAGATACTGTTACATGTCTATACCTACAAGGATTAGAATTGTTTGGACAATGGTTTTTCCTTTGACACTCTATGGATGTGAAAGCTGGACTTTGAAGAAGTAAGATAGAAAAAGCACTGACGCTTTTGAACTTTGGTGCTGGAGAAGACTTTTAAGGATACCATGGATAGCCAGGAAAGCAAACAAATGGATCATAGAACAATTCCATCCAGATTTTTCACTTGAGGCACAAATGACCAGGCTCAAACTATCATACTGTGGGCATATTATGCGAAGATCCAGCTCCCTTGAGAAGTTCATAATGCTGGGGAAAGTTGTAGGAAAGAAAAGAAGAGGACACCCAACAGCAAGGTGGATGGTCTCGATTAAGACAGAAATGAATGCACCACTGAGAGACCTTAAAGGCCAAGTTGAAGACAGATCATCCTGGAGATAATCTATCTATGTGATCACTAGGAGTTCTAGAGGTTCTTACTAGGAGTTCTAGAGGTTCTTGCAAGTAGCGGATATCTTCTAGAGTATCTTGGATTTTGACATCCTTGCTGTATTAGATTTTCAATATACTCCTATTTCTGTTTGATCTTATCTGAATCAGTTACTGGGGCTATTCACATGGTCTGGAAAAACCGGGCTAAGGGTTTTTGCCCTATTTTTGCAGTCCATGTGAACCACCGTGTGAGCCCTATTTTTGCAGTCCATGTGAACCACCGGGCTCAGCTGTGAGCCCGGTGGTTCCTGAGCGGATAACCCACTCAAGTAACCCACCCCTTAAACCAGGTTTGCAGAGGGGGCACTCCACAAACCCAGTTTTTTGGATCGTAAGTAGGCGTGGCACAGCTCAGCACCATGGCTCGTTACGAGGAGACACTGAAGGTTCAGAACTTCAAAGCAATTCCTGATGTTTTCCTTGAAAATGGTGGGTACATTCTCAAGATGATATCATTGAAGCTGGATAGCTTTGTTTTTCTGCTTTAGCTTGACATGGAACTTGCACATGAGCAGTTCATAATCTGTTCCACAATCGGCCCCTGGCCACGTCTTTACTGTTATAACTGAGCATTTCCACCCCCTTGTACCAATAATGTAATCAATTTGATTTATGTGTACTCCATCTGGTGAGGTCCATGTGTATAGGTGCCGCTTTGGTTGTAAGGCATAACTTTACCTTATTTTAAACAACTACACTGGTTCCAGTCTGATTCTGGGCATGGTTCAAAGTGCTCACCTTTCATAGAATGGGATTTGGGTACCTGCAGAATTATGTCCTTCAACATGAAACTCCCCATAAACTGAGGTCATCTTTGCCCATTGTCCTCCAAGTACCCCAGCATCTAATACAAGGAAGGTGACAACTGAGGAGAGGGCTTTCTCAGTGATTGCATTCCATTTGTGGAAAGCTTTCCTCAGGGAGTCTACTATGATATTCTTTCTGTGCCAGGTGAATACTTTATTTTCTTAGGGCCATTTCAGAAGTACTTGTCTGGCCTATGCTATTAAAAGGGGAATAAAGTAGCACTGAAGCAGTTAATTAAATCATGTAAATGTGTTAAAGCCAGTTTGAATGAGACTTTTCTAGCCCATGCAATTAAAGGAGGGATGTGCCAAAAGTGCACCCATCCTGGTGTTTTTCACAAACATCCTGACATCCTCCAATCACATTCCATTATCACATGGGGTGGGGTAGGACAAATGATTTGAACTGCCATACCCCATATAAACCCTAATATTTGGGTCACAGGCAGAGTGGGAATTCAGGCAAACTTCCTACCCTCACGGTGATAAGAGAATGTTCCGGGACTGTCAGAACATTCGTGAAAGACATCAGGAAGGGTGCACTTTTGGCACATCTCTCCTTTAATTGCATGGGCTAGAAAAGTCTCATTCAAACTGGCTTTAACACATTTACATGATTTAATTAACTGCTTCAGTGCTACTTTATCTGCTGCTCTTTTTTGCATTGTTTTATTGTTGCTTTATTGTATTGCATTTCCTTTTAACATGTAAGCTTTCCTGGAAATTGTTTTTGGAGGGCAGCATAAAATTCTTGAACGAAATTAATTAAATAAGTAAATATCTTGGTTTGATTAAAAAGACAAGGCTTTCTTGAAAGATATTTTTTAAAAATAGATCACTTACCTATGCTCTCTGCACTGATGAATGCAACCACCCTGAGATTTTCCCTGTATCCCATGTAACTAGCCCTGTCTGCACTGCAAGCTTTGCAGATGACAAATTGCAGGGCAGTAGGAACAGTCTACAAGGTGGCAAAAACGATGGTGTTGCCTCCGGGTGCTCCCATGCCACAACATTCTTGCTCTAGTGGGAATTCTTTCTTAAACTTAATCAGAAGTCTTGAAAACCAGTACATGCAGGTCTATATGGGTCCATCTCCACAGTGGCTTCCAACTTGATATATCAGGTAGCTCAATGCAGGCCTTTGTAGTTTACAGTGTGTCTTAACTGCTTAGTTTCCCCAGTGTTGATCCTTTTGTGTTTGAAGTTTCTATTCTCTTTCCTTCCTCCCGTGATTAATTATTTCAGTCTGGCCGTTTTCAAAAAATCTTTTCATCTCTGCAAATGGAAGCAGCGTAAATCTTCAGATGTTTCCAAAGTGGTTGAAGCACTTTTGAAAGTTTTTCCCATTGCGTACTCCTTCATTTAAAGGCAAGAGAAATGTGGGCCTCAAATATAATACCATTTTGCTATTATATGGTATCTACAAGGGAAAGCACTATTCCCTCATACATCCTGGGCACGATCCTGTCTACAGTGGGTGTTGCACCCACACATGCAGTGGTTGCAGGCAACTGAGCTAGAATATCTGGAGCACTTTGCTTGCTTCTCCCCACTCCCCTCTTCACTCACCATTTAGAGGCTTTGTTGTTGTTTCATGCTATGCTGTGCTGTGCTGCCAGGTGGGATTTTTCTTGCTTTCCTGCCACTGCCCAGTACCTTGTGTGGCTGCCCCACCCCCTCCCACTGTGCTCCTCTCAGCTCCCCAAAGTTCACACATGTGTCATTTGAGGAGTCAGCATAGCAAAAACACGCTGACCCTTTCAAATGGGGTCTCACCTGCTGATCCCTCACATGGCAATCTATGGGTGCATTTGCCAGCTGGCGTAGAGTTGGGGCAAGCGTAACAGTGGCAGGAGGCTGCATAGGTGGGGGTGAGCACCATGGGGTGCAGCTGAGTTGGTAAGCACAGCCTCCCACAAGCCCTGGTGGCCACTCTAACGGCTGCTCTTAGTCATGTAAGATGTATGTTTGACAGTGATAACTTCAGTTACAATGGAATTGTCATAGGCAATCTGTGTTCAATGCACATGCTCACACAATGGTGGCAAGACCCCTGCATACATGGATTCCTGTAGGCTCAAAATGGGGGTATGCACAAAACCAGGTTGCCTGGTTCAGTTTAAATCGGGACCAGACTCGAACCGGACTGGGCATGTTCAGTTTTGTGCACCCTGAGCCCCCTCCCAGTTCCATTCAGGGGTTTCACAATTTTAAAAAAAGTTCTTAGAATGCCCCGAGGGCCGGTGGGGTTCGGTTTGAGATTTAGCCATCGAACCGAACTGGTACAATGTCAAACAGGTTTGGAATCAAATCTGTTTGCATATCCCTAGCTCAAAAGACTTCAATTTCCCCCCTTCTGCATGCATGGGTGTATGCAGAGGCAGCACAATGGTTCATTCAAGGGAATAGGAGGTCTGTGCACTCCTCCCATATCTCCTTTCAGCACTCACTCTTGCCTCCATACGTCACTTATGCATCGAAAAATGGGGAAGGAAGGGAAGTGGGGGGTGGGCAACTCTTTGTCTCCTGCAATATGTAGTCTCCATTTGCAAGGAGCCCTGCACATCATGGTGTGCAGCCTTCCGTCACCCTAGCACTCTGTGCCAGTGCTGCTGCAAAGTCCTATGGCAGCATCAGGGCTGCTCAGAATGAGAAGTTGTGCAAGCAGTGCTTCAGCTGTTTTCCCCAGTGCAATTAATAGACTCATGTAATCTAGGTGTGTTTCATCCAAAGAAAATGTGTATCTTGTCTCCTGTATGTTTTTGTAACTTCTGGATTTTATTTCTCAATCACACCTTAAAGGTATGAACCTATGTAATGTCGTGCCTTAGTGTCAGACTAAAATCAGGCATCCTTGGTTAAACTCTCCACTTGGTTCAAATGTTGACCTTGGATAGGGGTGTGCAAACTGGTTTGACTCAATCCCTGGTTCAACTGGTCCAAATTAAAACCAGCCCAGTCCCCCAAAAGGGGGATGCTGTTGCACGTTCGAACCGGCCCATCCCTAGTTCGAACAGAACCAGTCTGAACTGGCTTGGGGCTGGCAATCACGTACTGAGATCTTTGGAGGAAGGGTGCGATAAAAATATAACAAAGTTCAAGTTTGGGCAGACAGTCTTGGTCATTCTGCCAGAACAAAAGGCAGATTATAAATTTATAAAGTAAGTACATAGCTTTTTGCTTCCACCCAAATAATCCATATGCCATACTAGGTTATATTGTTTAGAGTGGCCATCACCATGCTTTCTGGTACACTAAGCACAATATCTTGAGCTGTTAAACAGCAATGACCCGCTGATACAATTATCACAGCTTGGTGCAAAGTGTCCCCTTGTGGTGTGTGTGTGTGTGTGTGTGTGTGTGTGTGTCCATCTCTGTTAACTGACAAAGCAGCTCTCCTGTTTTTCAAGATTAAGTAATGGTGCTCTACAGAATCTTCATGTATATGAAAACGCTTTTGAAGAGTACTTGAAGGTCTATTACTAACGACTCAAAAGGTTCATCTGCTTTTTGCTTGCTGTTACTAAATAAGAAAGAGGCTCAAACACGATGCACTGCTTCTAAAAAGTGCAATAATCTTCACACATTTGATCACAACGTGTGTTTTATAAACCTCAGCCCAGTTTCTGGTGGAAAGTAAGTGCAGTCTAGGGTCCTCTTTGTTCTTATTGAGCTGTAGGTGAGGAAAGAGTACTTTCTCCTTCAAGATTGCCTGTGACAGATTCCATTGTAACTGAAGTTATCGCTGTCAAACATACATTTTACATAACTAAGTAAGAACAGCTGTTAGAGCAGTCTACATTATCTAGAGAAAATGAAAGTAAATAAATTAAGGAAGGCATTGCTATCTCCTTTGTGATAAAGAATACCCCAAAAGCTACTTTGCTGCCATTTAGAATTCAAATTAGTGAAAAAATACTGCCACTTAACGCAGGTGCATCATGGGTGCAGCTTCTTTTTCTCACCTTCTTTGTTCTTTCTTTGTCCCATTCTGTGGCTTCAGATGAAGCAAGAGGCAGGGAGATCTATCTGATTGGTTGGTTGATCTGAGTGGGCAGAGTTTTCAAGTTATTGGCACTCTTGCCTGTCCAGATCTCCAGCTGACTTTTGGAGAGGCATCAAGACAGACACATCTTATTGCCTGTCCTGGCCTTTGGCCTAGCAGCAGCAGCAGCAGCAGCAGTTCAGCAGCCCTGATGGCAGCAGAGAGGAGATAAGGCCAGGAGAGCAGTAGCTATGTGAGGCTTGTAAGCTATGATCCCCCTTTTGCAGAGGGCCTTTAAAGTGATAGGGGATTGGGAGGGAGGTGGGCCAGTGAGTGGAATGTTGAAAGTGCCTTCCCTCCACAAGCTGCCCTCTTAAGGGTGGCAGGTTTGGAGGCCTGCTTGGCTGTGTGTTTCACCTGCTCCTACCCACCCCCATCCATGGGACTCCCTAGCCCCTTCAGAAATTTATTGTGCAGGTGTTTTGGAGGTATTGTCAGATAGGTTCTTCCCCATTTCTACTTCACCCAGTGGATATTTCTCACTTCAACTCACGATTGAATTGCCTTGTGGTGTTTCAGGTCATCTGGGGGTGGACCCTCTTGGACTATCCAATTAGTCACTTTCCTCCCTTGGAAACTAGTTTTCTACATATAGTTGTGAGTGAATGAGTGAGCAAGTGAGTGGCTGTTGAATGACTCGGTTGAGCCTTGGGTTGAGCTTATCGTGAGCAATAAGCTCCTAAAAATGACTACTTTAAAAAGCCAAAGGTAAGAAAGATGGCAGGATGGTACAGCCTCCTAGATGCCTTTTTCCACGATGTTTGTCTTCTTCTGATGATGAAGGTCTGTTAGAGGCCCTGAGGCTGGAAGTGATGGAGAAGGCCAGGCATGCCATCCCAGAGAGCCTCCCTGGGTCCTGGCTCCGCCCAGAGGTGATATGAGGGATGCAAAAAAGATTAAAATGATGAACTCTCTTTCAGATAGATTGGCAGTGCTGAAAGCAGAGAATGGTATGCCCGTTTCAGCTCCTGTGGATAACACCCTGGACAACCAGCCCCCATCTCTGCAGCAGCCTGTACCAGGCACAGATAGTGGGTCCATGGGTGGCAGATCAGATGAGCTGGCATCAGAACTGTTGGTGGAGTGGCCCACTGCAGGTCCCCCATATGAGTTTTATCACCCTGTTTTACCTGGAGAATGGATGTGGCATTATTAGCCCCCTACAGCCCCATTGAATTGATCTTTTGGCCTCCCGGGACCATGATTAGGTATTACACTGGGCATGTTATTTGGCTTGGGTTTTTTTTGGGGGGGGGGGTTCACACCCAGGTGTCTGGCCATTGTCATCAGTTCCCCTAAGAATTTATGTGACTGTCACATGAACTGAGGATCCTTTGGCTCAGGATAAGACAGAGGGTCCATCATGCAGGCCTACATTTGTGAGTATTGTACTTGACACAGCAGTGAGCTGTTCCAGACTGCCAGAGGACAAGTTGAAAGTCCTTAGGGAAAATACCAGAGAGTGCTTAGAGGCTGAAAAGAGCACGATTCAGCAGCTAAAAGTGCTGTTGAGTCATTGCAATTGTTCTTGTGAGTGGTGGTCCTGGGTTGTGCCTTTTTGCGACTGTCTGATGCTATGGCAGGCCTGTGTGAGCCTCATCATAGACTCTGGTTTCTGCTCAAATAAAAACATAACTTGATATTTGGGTAATATTTCTGGATTCCTTTAATGGATGCCTTTTCTCTTACATGGAGGATCACCTCTTACTCAATACCAGTTCTAGTCTGTCTTTCAAGGGCACTTTCTAGTTTGGGTGTGCCTCCAGCTAATTATAAGTTGCAGCAGCACAGATGTGCTTTTCCAAAGGCAATGGTCAGCATATTGGGTGGTGGAGTTTGACAGTTCATAAGTGATATGTGCATTCATAGTTACATTCTGGTGTTGTTTTGAATCTGCATTAGAAGTTGTTTCACTTCCAGTGGATATTGGTGAGCCTTCATAGCTAGTCAAGATGATGATTTGCTCCATAGTTTTCTGTGCCCTATTGTGATCAGGCGAGCAGCTTTGGGATACAGTTTGGCTTGGGCAGCCTTACCCCAATCTCTTGGACTGGCAAAGAAGCAGGCCGAATTTGACCGTAACAGGAAACCAGAGGTCCCTTCACCTCTGGTTTCCATAGCTGTACGTCCAAATGTGGGCAATCAGAGTTAAGGGAGAAAGGGGACCCATGGTTTCCCTCTCCGAACTCCAATCTGAACCTTTGGTTCAGAGTGGGGTTTCAGCACCTTCAACTCTGGTTTGTCAATCCCAGTGTTACAGCCAAATGTTGGCACTGCAGTTTACCTCTCATGGAACTGGAGTAGAGGGAAGAAGCTCCTCCCTCACTCTGGCTGCCATTGGCTGCCAGGGCTGTCCTTCATTAATGAAGGAAGCCCCAGCAGACAGTTCCCCCTCCTCTCTTCAGTCAGCATGACTCCAGTTAGTTTGCCCTCCATTTCGTCAAAAAGCAGATGGGAGAGTGGGGGAGGGGTTGTGGAACTATGGGTCCATTTGGACCTGCGGTTAGGCTGTATGTCCGAAGGCGGTGGGAATGTTGTAAGACCAGTTCCTGCCAGCTGTCTGGGAATTTTTGGAGTCTAAAATCTGGGAATTTTTGGAGTCTAACTCTACCCTAGTGTCATGATTGTCTGAGTGAGAGTAATTTGGTAGTGAAGACAGCATTTGTCATCAGTCCTCTAATGATTTTTTAGGCTGTTAATTTGGTTGGACCTCTTATAGCACAAGGTCTGACATAGTACTCAGCATCTTGGTAGGGTGGATAGGGTCCACAAAAAGATGAATCCTCTATATGCCTTGACTGATTTGGACTCAGAGCTGGGGTGCAATTTCCTGAAGTGATGTGGATTAGGTACTCACTCCTGGGGTGTCAAGTTGTTAATTTCCAAGGTGTAAGGCAGTGGAGAGCCAATTCCATTGTGGTTTGATTCAGCCAATAATTAAATAAAGTTGTGTGCCTTTTCTCCAGATTTATGTCTCGTGTCTTCACTAGTGTGGATGTAATGTTACATTCTTACAGGGTTTTTCTTTTCTTTTCTTGGAAGCAAGGAGACTACTGCAGAGTCTGCCTTTCAGGGTGTGTTCTGAGATGGCACAGGATTCTTATTTCCATTCTATGAATATGATTCCTATGAACCATTCATAGCAGCAGACCTGGATTTCCCCCCCAGTTGATTTTCAAGCTTAACTTGATTTAGGGACATTCCTAATATGCAGTGAAAGCTAAGTTTTGAAGCATGACAATTTACATGGGTAACACTCTTTGAAGTATGAATGTTTGACAAGGGAAACTAGGTACAAGAAAATTTAAGAGCTCCTGTTGCAGACTGAGGATTCCATCGAAGGAGTATAATCCTCTCAGACGAAAAGCTGCTGAAATGAAGACCTATAGAGATACAAACATACACTGAAATTCAGTACACATTACACTGGGTGCATTAGGAGCACAACATGAATATATTATTAAAAGGAATACTCTGAGTTATCAAAGGCAGCTATGTTCATGCCCCTGATATGAAAAATATATCATGGAGCTGAAAATGGGCCAAGTTCTTGCTAGAAAAGAGTGTCTAGACAATGTTGCACTTACATCTAGCAAAATACATTTACTGCTTTCGAAAACTGCTTCGAAAGAGCTGTAGATTCTGTCTGAATGTCAGACATTTCGTTAATATTCACAAACTTTTACTTAAATCTATACTGCAAAAGATAAGGAAAGGAATGGGGGGTAAGAACATTTTGTTTTCCCTACATAGGAAGGTGCCCTATCTTGAGTCAGGCCATTGGTCCATTGAGCTCAGTATTGTTTACTCTGAGTGGCTGCAGCTCTCCAGCTTTCAGGCAGGGCCTTTTCCAACACCAGCTGGAAATGCCAGGGAGTGAGACTGGTTCTACATGCAAAGCAGAAGCTGTACCACTGAACTACAGCCCCACATCTTATATTGAAATGATCAACAGCTATACCCACACTCACTCACTGGCAGAGGGAGGCCAGCAGTGGCCCCCCTCCCCTATGTCTGATGTCAGATGTGGGTGGTTAGCCAGGCCCCTCCCGTCGGATGGCAGCTGCAGGGTGTGTGGCCTAGCTCCCAAGCAGGGCTGCGTGGCTCCATTCGGGAGCTAGATTGAGGCCAGTGCTACTAATGCAGTGCTGGCCATCTAACTCCCGAACGGGGCTGTCTGGCCCTGTTCGGAAGCTAGATTGGAGCCAGTGCTGCGTTCGCAGTGCAGCCAGAAGTGGCTCTCCTTGCCTTTAAGGCAGGGAGAGCCACTCCTGATCATGCTGTGAATGCAGTGCTGGCCCTTGAACTCCAGAATGGGGCCACAGGGCCCCGTTTGGGAGCTGTCATGCCCCGTGTCTGACATCAGACACAGAGGGGTGTCAGGGCCGAAGGCACAGCCCCTGAGGTGCGGCAGCCCGGGTTCTTTGAACCCGGTCGCCCAATGGTGACTATGCCCCTGCACACACTACAATGCAACATACATGTAAAGTCTGGTGGAAAAAATCAAAATCCTATGGATTTTTAAATTTTCATGTTATACATCTTTTAGAAATAATTCAAAAATCAGAACATGCTTTTAGGCATTTGCACCTAAAATAAAATATCCATTCTCACCCCAATATCAAAATTGAAATATTTATTTGGTTGTGTTTTAATTATGGTCTTACACCAGAGGTATGATTTCAGTGAACAATTATAATAGAATGAGATTGTGAGGGTAAATCAATGTATTGTTTTCTGGTACACTGTGAGTCTTATTTGCAATACTCTGTTATGGAAATGTTTGTTTAATAAATTATTGTTGTTAAAAGCCCTCTATTCTGATATTACTGGTTTTTCTATAGTATTTTGATAGTTAATCATATACCAATACAAATCAAACATTAGTGATATCCATTGCTGGTACATTCTGTCATAGCGGTGTGCACAAAACCAGTTTCCCTGGTTTGGTTCGAGTTTGAACAGGGCTCGAGCTGGGTCCTCTGGCTTGAGCCGACCTGTGGTTTGGCTTGAGCTTGGACCCTGCTCAAGCTGATTCTAAAGGTGCGGCAATAGGGAATAATGGGGATATGAGCCAGCCCATAATTCCCTGCGTGAAGCACCCAGGGGTGCCAACATGGGTTGGGTGGTAGGGCCCCATGGGGGCCAACTACCACCGAAACCAAAAGGCACTCAGGTAATTTTTAAAGGCATTTTTATGTATTGTAAACTCTCAGTTGTTAAATAACTTCTTTTCATTGTGAATCCCTATAAAGAAGTTATTTCACAATCAAAGATCCACACAGTGTGGGGATCCACTGTGTGTGGATACTTGGTTGTGACATAACTTCTTCATAGGGATTTACAATGAAAAGAAGTTATTTAACAACCGAGAATTAAAAATTCCTAAAATATTACCTGAGTGCCCTACTGCGTTCTGTGTGATAGCTAGCATCCATGTTAGCACCCATTATCTAACAAAACATTGGACAATATATAAATAATATTTGGATTAATGGATTGAATTGCTGTTGTTGAACTGGCTCTTGAGAATCCACCCCCGCTAACTTAAGAACTTGGTTTTCAAGAACATATGACCCCCACCCAGACTTAAGAATCTATCCTGCTTTAGATCAAAAGCAGAGAACTCCCAACCTGATGTTAATGTAGAAAAATACTGAAAAGATGACATTAACACTTTCTGCATTGAAATGATCTTCTGTAGATTATTAAAAAATATAATAAGGTACATGTTCTTGTGACAGATAGCACTATCAGGACTATTTTTGTTGTTTTCAAAGAACATCACTGTGCTCTTTGAATTTCCACTTCAAGCACTTTGTTTCCTTTTCTTTCATCATTTCCCCCAGTGTTCTTCAGGAGAGGAATAGCAATGTCTATTATTACTCTAACATGCAATTTTTGCTTTTTAAAAGAAAAAGAAATAAAAGAATGATGTCCAATCTATCATTTGTTTTTGTATTTAATTACAGGTTTATCACTATAAAGTATATATTTATATTAGTATTATTTTACTCTCTTCCATGAAGATGAAATATTCAATAACTTGCTCTATTTCTCCTTTATTTCAGATTATTTTCCTCCTACCTTCAAAAGGATCATAGCAATCAATTTCATATTTGGAAAATACTACCTCTTCTCCTTTTGGAAAAACTACTCCTTTTTCTTGAGAGAAACTGTGTGTGATAGCCTGGCTAGCAGGTGGAGGTTGAAGACTCAGATACTAACTTGTGCTGTTGAGGAACCTGAGGGCATATGTATAGACAGAGAATGCAAGATTACTGTCAAGTAGTAGATTCCCTCACAAGTAATATCAGTGTCATTGTAGTGACAACAACTGCAGGCCAGTTTCAGAGCAATTTAAATGAATGGAACTAGTAGTGTAGTTCAATTGCATACACAGCTTGGACTGAAGATTCACAACCACTTACCAACATCTGTTTTTCATCTTTTTAACATGTTGCTTTTGAATTTAGCCCAAAAAGTTCAAGTGGTTAACAACATGGGGAAACTTTGCAAGTTTATTGTAACTTCTTCTTTAAAAAAAAAAGGCTTTCAAAGAATTTTCCATTCTTTTTATTTTAAAGCAAATGTCAGCCATTGAAGTCTAAAGCATTCATTTTCAAAGCATTCTTGTGGGCTATACCCATATAAATCTGACTGATGTTTTCAGGAGTGGTGCACTCAATGAAAAATTCCAAGTTAAAGCTTTTATGTCCAATTTATTAATAAAATTAGTGCAACAATACAGAATGGAAGTTACAGAGAGGAGGGCATGTAGAGAGACCTTTTTGACAACTGCTAAATAACTGTATAAATCTTGAGACTCAAGGGCCAGATTCAAGCATCTAGAAATTATTTCTTTTCTTTTTCTCTGTTCTGGGGAGCCCCCTATCCACCCCAGTTTGGATACCTGAGTAGCTGCTTTCCCCTCACATACTTCAGATGTAGTAAAACAATTTTATTTATTCAGATTTAAAACAAAAATAATAGCCAGAAGCGGAGGGAGGCCGGCAGTGGCCCATGTTTGGCCTCATCTGATGTCAGACACAGGGGGTCGGATAGCCACACCCCCATGTCTGATGTCAGGTGTGGGGGCATGATCTCCCTCCCAAATGGGGCCACACGGCCCCAATGTGTTGATAGTGAGGCCAGCAGCAGCACTCCCTGCCTTTAAAGATAGGGAGAGTTACTCTGACCATGCTGCCAACGCAGTGCACTGCAGACCAATTTCAGTCCCAAATGGGGCTTTCGTTTGGGAGCGCAATAACGCCCCCCCCCCCAAATCTGACGTCAAATGCGGGGGTGTGCTTGGGGCTGCAAGGCACGGCCCCTGGGGGTGGCAGCCTAGGTTATTTGAACTCGTTCGCCCAATGGTGGTTCCACCCTTGATAATAGCATAAACAAAACCCACAGATATAGCCCTTAAACCCCCAAGTCCTCCCTTCTGCATAAAGCCTAAGTGTAGGAAGGAGAGTTCTTCCTCATGAATAATCCAGGGACACTAACCTAATTCATATGTTTTAAAATTGCCCGCTTGTAGCTGTGTACAGCGGCACGAAGGGAAAGAGTCAATGAGCAGCATGATCCGTCGCTCACACTTACAGTGTGATCCAGTCTCGCAATCATGGAAGTGGCCACAATCACACTTTCACTTGTCCCTCTTCAGAGAAAGCCCTGCCATAAGCACGAGCAGTGGGGTGTGCTGCTGATGGGAGGCCGAACTTCCACTCTCTTTGCCCTGCTGAACATGGCTATAACAGGGCAGTTTTACAATGTCTGGATAAGGCTACTGTTGGTCAGTGTACTGTCCTATGCTTGTTCTACCATTAGAGATGTGCACAGAACATGATTGGGATGCTGAATTGCAACACATCATTTTAACATGGAGGAATTATACATCTTAATTATACAATTAACATTAATTAATTATACAATCATACAAGTAACATTTATGCATTTATGCAATTATGCAATGTATACAATTATACAATTAACATAATTAACTTAATTATACAATTATACAATTAACATGGAGGAGAGCAGGTCCATACCTGCTCCTCCACTGCTCACTGCCACTTCCTTGATCATGGCTCCCCACCACCACCTTCCCAGCTATCATCGTGCACCAGCAGTGCTGTCACCCAGCTGCCTCGGCACAATGACAGCACACACATGGCCTCCATGCATGTGCAGAGGCCATTTGCATGGTCAGCAACCATGCTGATGAAGCAAATGGTCACCACACATGTGTGGAGGCCATGTGCGTGCCAGTGTCACCCAAGGGCAGCTGGGGGAGAGTGCCACCAGTGCACTATGATAGCTGAGGGGGGAGGCACCACGATTAAGGAAATGGCGGTGAGTGTCAGAGGAGCAGGTATGGACCTGCTCTCCTCCATGTTAAAGGGGACGTGTAATCCCTCCATGGTAAAAGGATGTGCTGTGATTCAGCGTCCGGATCGCATTTCATGCACAGCACTAGTATCTACCATCGTACAAAAATGGAGAGTACTGCAGTGAGCTGAGTCAAACAAACAGCAGCAATCAGATTTGGCTATCTTGGCAGCTCCAGCCAATACAATAGGAATTCTAGAGCAGCATCCCAGTTACAAAGGCTGCTTGAGACCTTCCTTCCCCATATAAATTTCAGCAAGGAAAGAAGAATCTCCTATTTGTCAAAAGGAATGAGTGGAATTTTTCTCCTTCTCTCACAACACTAGAACCAGGGGTCACCCCATGAAATGGATTTCCAGGAAATGTAGGGTCACCAAAAGGAAATACTTTTTCACACAGTGCAGAATTAAACTTTGGAACTCTCTGCCATGGGATGTGGTGATAGCTTGGATGACTTTAAAAGGGGCTTAGTCAAATTCATGTAGAACAGCTCTATCAAAGGCTAATAGTCTTGATGTCTATAAACTACCTCCAGGCACAGAGGCAGGATGACTGCGAATACCAGTTGCAGGGGAGCAATAGCAGAGAGAAGGCATGCCTTCAACTCTTGCCTGTGAGCTTCCCAGAGGCATCTAGTGGTTCACTATGTGCAACAGGATGCTGGACCAGATAGATCTTAGGCCTGATCCATCAGAGCTGTTCTTACATATTGACAGAGAACGATTCCAACTACAATACTTGGCAATCCTGGCCACATTTGCATGTAACGCAAAACTGGAGGTTGATGAACCCATGGTTTCAATTTCAAACTGTACATCACATTACAGACATTCATCCAACCATGGTTTGGCAACCTCTGGTTTCAGGAGAGGGAGCCCCTCCCTTTTCTTAGTCCACCAAGGCCGATCCCAGCACACTCCATAGTGCTTGCATTGCCAAACTATGGGCATGGTGTCAGCACATCACCAGAGCAGTTGCCATTGGCCACTATCTTAAACAGGGGCATGCAGAGCATGAACATGTCTTTTCAGAACTGTTTGCCCACCATCAGCCTGGAAAGGGCATTTAAATCCCTTTAAATGCCATGCCATGCAAGTGCTCCTTCTGACAGCGATAGCATTGCCGCCCTCCTAAGAGCCCTGCAACAAGACAGTCCCTCACAAGCACGATTCCCTTTCTGTTGCTCAGGACAGGAAAGAGAGCATGATGACTTCCTAGGAAGGGATAAATATATGAGGGAGGGCAAAGGATCCTGGGGAGGATCCTGTCCCGCCATGACCTAGGATGCTCTTGCGAGAGCTCACCCCAGCAAAGTGGTCCATGCAGAGCAAACCTCACTCCTGCTCCACTGGCAGTTTGCTGCCAGTGGACTAGTATTCTCATGAGATGGCCAGTCTACTGGGGAGGAGGACCACAGGGTAGAACAGCTTTGGTCTTCCATCAGACTGAGTGCTCATGAGTTGAGCTGATCCAGCAAAACATGGGGCCCCCCACTCTCTCTGGTTAATGATAGAACATTTGCACTACACCCTCCTCCTCCTCCCCTGGGAAGCCTTGCAGGGACCCAAATGAGATTGTAACACTCCATGTGTCAGAGCCTAGCCCCATGTGCAGATATGGGAAACACTGGGTGAGGGGATGGATCTTTACTGTCATTCAAAATTCCTGGGTTCAGGCCAATGTTGTGCCTTATGTGGATCTGCTACTGCGGAGAATCATGACAGTGGGGAGCCCTGATTTCCAGTGACTGCAGGAGAGTGGCGTCATGTTTCAGGGCACATGCAAGGGTGGACATGTCCAAGTGGGTGGACGGGCTGGTAGAGGGCACACTTTGACAGCCCTTCTGTGACCGCCACTTGACAGGCTGACAGGCTTGGGATGGGACATGGAGGTGTCCCTGTTGCCGGTCAACTGTTTTGTTGGATTGGAGACAGGGGGGTTGGGGTGAGTGCTCAGAGAGGCAGCCAGTGAGAAGCACCATAGGCATGGAGCAGGTGTGATCCTGGGTGGGTCTGAGCCACTGTCTCTTTGATTGTGGTTCCAAAAACTTCATGAAACCACAGTTATGGCACTGTCTGTGTTCAGAGGTGACACTTCAGCAGCCAAACCTCTGGTTTTGGCAATGAACCTTAATGCAAACTGAAGGTTCAAACTGGAATTTGGTGAAGGGAGCCACAGGTTGCTTTCGGCTCAACATCGCGGTTGCATGCATTCAAACATCATGGAGTTCCAACCTCTGTCCCATTTAGCTCCGGTTTTGCTTTATGTCGGAATTCAGCCCCTATCTCAAGCATTCAGTCCAACATTAGTTCTGCTCCTATAGAACTTGTAATAAGGTTCAACAGCAACCAATCAATTCTTCATTTGACAGATCCTTTAAAAAGTGGTAGTTATTCCAGGGCCTGTATAGTTGTCAGTCCCCAGAGGGTGCTGGGGCCGCATGCAAACCCAAATGAATTTGGCTGAGAGCCCTAGAAGCCCAAATAATGTCCTGCCCATCTTTGCTGTGAGAAGAAAGGGATATCCTCTCTCTCTCTCAAACATATTTTCAGAAACACTGAGGTCTACCAGACCTGGGACTTTAAGAGACACAGTGGACATGCCTGGCACAGTCCTATTCTAATTCCCTTCCAGAGCAATGCTGACATATCCTGCAACGACTTAGGTTTCTTGTTAAAGTGGGTAGCACATCCACTCGGCATACCCTATCTCCTCCTTGGGGGCCCTGGGAAAGCACAGAACTGCTTGCTTAGTTTGCTTTCTTTTGCAAGATCTTTCTCTGGAGGAACCACTTCTGGAGGTTGGGAATCCGGAGGCAGAGAATTCTTGAGGTGAGCTACTCATTTTTCCCTTGGAGTAAGACAGGCCTTTTTAGGGAGCAATGTCAGAACTAACCCAAACCCCATTGAGTAGTCATGTCAACTCTGGCTGAAGTTATTCTTGTAATTTTTTCTTACCCATGTTTGTTCCAATATTTTTCGCAACATTGAGCCATTAAAATTGGCAGGATTACTTTTAATACTCACCTGGAGATTGATACTGATTCCTGGAGACTCCGAGTCAATTCTGAAGAGCTGGCAACCCTGCCAATGAAATGGAACCAACACTCCCTTTGAATGTTCCTGTTAAAAAGATCATGTGTTTACTGTTTAGTGATCCTCAAAATCCTCTCTTTATTCATATATATCCCGAATAGGTCAGGCCTGGGTGCCTGTCAGGTTGATACACTCATTAGTGCCCCAGTTGCAGCCAAGTGGAAAAATAGCTGTGGCCACTGAACTAAGCAAGTTATGGAGCACTCAGCAAAGTGGAACTGATGGACATAGCTTAAGTAAGAGAACATAAGAACATGAGAACAGCTCTGCTGGATCAGGCCCATGCCCAAGGCCAATCTAGTCCAGCATACTGTTTCACACAATTGCCCACCAGATGCCCCTGAGAAGCTCACAGGCAGTTGTTGAGGGCATGTCCTCTCTCCTGCTGTTATTCCCCTGCAACTGGTATTCAGAGGCATCCTGCCTCTGAGGCTGAAGGTGGTCTATAGACCTCTGACTAGTAGCCATTGATAGACCTCTCCATATAGGCACACATAGCCACAGAGGCAATTGGGGAAAGTGGGGTCATCCACAGCACATCCTTTATAATTAGGCAACACACTGAAGGAGAGAGAAATATGGAAGGGCTGCAACCTGGGCACCAATGGGTGTATCAACCTGTCAGACACCCAGACCTGACCTATTCAGGTGAAATGGACCAAGGCAGCAGCAGCCAAAAGAGCCAAGTGCTGAGGCACTAAAACTGCAAACCAGCACAGAGCACAACAAGGGGCTCAGGCAGCAGCCACAGGCTCAAACATCAAAGCTCTTCGTGCGTTCTTTCTCACTGTGAGTCTCCAGTTGGGACTGGATTCTTGTCCTGGAGAATGTGACACAGAGAAAGCACAAAGACCCGCTGACTCCAGGGTGGGGCACCCACACTGGCGCCATCCATCTGAAAACCACATGCACTCTACTGGACAGCCTCCATGTCTCCTAAGAATAGCGGCTGTGCTTAGCAATGCCTCTCCCACTATGCCTAATAGGAGAGGCGTTGCTAAGCTCTCACACTATTCTTGGGAGGCACAGAGGCTCTCCAATAGTGTGCATGCTGTTTTCAGATGGATGATACCAGTGCAGGAACCCCACTTCAGGGTCCTTGCACTGTATGTATGTATGTATGTACTGTAAGTATTTATTGAAATTTTCTTATATACTGCCTCCTCCAAAGACTCTTGGCAGTGGACAACAACAATACCAATAACAACAATAATTAATTAATTAAAGGGCAAACGCGTGATGAAACAGGTAGGTCTTAAGAAGGGCCGTAAAAGCAGCTAGGGAGGGGGCTGAATGTATCGGGGGAGGGTCAGTGCATATTATTTCACTGACATCCTTTTCCCTCTTTCTCTTATGCCGCTTCTTAACCACATCTGTAGATTGGTTCACCTTCATGAAGAAAATGATTTCATCAATTAGCGTCTTTACATTCTGAATGTGCTAAAAATCAGAGGAACCAATTTCCTGCTCACCAGAACAGCAACGAAATCTTGAAATATCAATTGGATGTTCTAATTCATCATAATTAAAATGTTATTGATTTTTTTTAAGCAGTTAGTGTGATTGGAACGACCAGAATACAGTCCAGTCATCGCTAAATAACTGGGCTGCAACCCACAGGTCATGTAGGTATTTCATTTAATGTATTACAAAATTTCAGTCCTGCAGTAGTCTAATCATATAGTTATTTCATTTAATGTATTAAAAAACTTCCATCCAGACTTGCTGGTAAAAAGGTTCTCAAGGATTTAAGTCAATAGACTGTAACTTCTGTATGGTGTCCTAGCTCTACTGTCCAAAGTTCACTTCTTAAAATGAGCCTCTGTTTTGGTGCCAAACTATTGTACATTAGGGAGGAGAGCTGGTCTTATGGTAGCAAGCATGACTTGTCCCCTTAGCTAGGCAGGGTTTGCCCTGGTTGCATATGAATGAGAGACTACATGTGTGAGTTCCCTTTAGGGGATGGGGCCGCTCTGGGAAGAGCACCTGCCTGCTTGCATGCAGAAGGTTCCAAGTTCCCTTCTTGGCATTTTCAAGATAGGGCTGAGAGAGATTCCTGCCTGCAACCTTGGAGAAGCCGCAGCCAGTCAGTATAGACAATACTGAGCTAGATGGACCGATGGTCTGACTCAATATATGGCAGCTTCCTATGTTCCTACAAGGGAAAGAAGAATTGCATTTGTCATCTAGATATAGTGCCGCTACTCTCATAAGAACACAGGACCCGCAATTTGGTCCAATCTCAGTTTGAATTTCGGTTCACCGCAGTCCATGCACACCCCTAGTTCAGACATCATGAAAAACCATGGTTAAATCTTCATTCTGTTTGTTGTCTCCAACCCTTGGGAACACACACTCCCCCCCCCCCGCTCCCCTGGCCACATGGGCGCTGGAAGAATTCTACTTCCAATTGTGGTTAGAAACAAACCAAGATTGGTCATGACACCCAAACCAACCAATCTTGATTATTCTAACCTAAGTGATTGAAATGAAACTGTGATCTGAACCAGTGTTCCCTCTAACAGGAATTACCAGATGTTATTGATTACAACTCCCATTATCCCCAGCCAAAGGCCAAAGGCCATTGCAGCTGGGGATGCTGGGAGTTGCAGTCAACAACATCTGGGAATCCCTGATAGAAGGAACACTGATCTGACGCCAGGGCTTGAAGTGGGATTCAGATCACAATTTATTTCAAATGATTTTTTTAGAGTAAGCCAAGATCAGTTGGTTTGGACATCACAGCCGATTTTGGTTTATTTCGAACCACAGTTGGAAGTAGAACAACAACAACAATTCTTCCAAGGCTTGCACGGGCAGGGGAGTGAGGAGGAGTGTGTGCTCCCAAGATTCAGAGCTGTCATCGGAACCAAGATTTAACTGTGATTCCAATTGATGTCTGAACCTGCCTATAGTAAAGCCATTATTTGATTATTTCACTGTTCTCTCAAGATCAAATTTTAATACATGGGATATTTTACTAGGCTTACAAACCAACTCTTGAAAGTCTGTGATGGCATTGTAAAACATCTGGACTTGAAAAATAAGGACTTCTTCAAGTGGTGAAGTGTTCAAATGACAGCATTATAATATGCCCTGACTCTGCATTTCAGTACATTTGAACCTTAGTTCATACATACAGTCTGGGGCTCTATCCATCATGGCTGAGGGGCAGCTTGAGCTCCTCTCCTCCCTCCTCATAGGTAACCTGAATTTGGTCTCCTTCGTGAATGTATGAGAGGCCTTCTTCTTCAAAATTCTGATAGAAGAAGCATGCAAGCAAGACCTTATTAGAACTTTGTATTCACGTGGAGGGCTTCTTTTATACTGTAGCCTACCTAGGTGGATGGAGCCAGAGTTCAGTGGCACAGCATGTGCTTTGCATACAGAAGGTCTCATGTTCAATCTCTGGCATCTCCAGGTAAGCCTGGGAAACAACCATGTCTGAAAAGCTGTGGAGCTGCCGCCAGCTAATGTAAATAATACTGAGCTAGATGGATCACTGGTCTCACTGTAAGGCTGCTTCATATATGTGGTGGAGAAACAGGCTTGCATCCTATATCATGCTATTGTCACTCTATTTATTTTTATTTAGTTAGTTAGATTTATGTGTCGCCCTACTCCCATAGGACTCAGGGCGGCTTACAAGCAATAACATACACAGCAACACAATTCCATAAAAATATCTCTCACGTAACCTCATAAACCACAACCCCATACAATACTCATTCCACATGACATAATAACCATGGATTGAAGAATCACTCTACGACCAGCTATCTCAGCAACTGAACACCCGGCAACTGAACTCAGTCTTACATGCCTTACGAAAGGCCAACAGATCATGGAGAGCTCTGATATTATCCGGGAGACTGTTCCATAGAGTTGGGGCCACCACTGAGAAGGCTCTGACTCTCATTGATTGCAGTTTAATATCCCTAGGGCCCAGGATAACCAAGACATTACTTGTGGCTGATCACAAGACCCAGCGAGGGACATATTGAAAAAGGTGGTCTTGGAGGTATGGAGGGCCCATACCGTGTAGGGCTTTAAATGTTAAGGTTAATACCTTAAACTTAACCCGGGACTCAACCGGCAACCAGTGCAACTGAACAAGCAAAGATGTCACATGTGCTTGCCAAGGTGCCTTAGTAAGGACCTTGGCCAATGCATTCTGCACCAGTTGCAATCTCTGAGTTAGGTGCAGTGGCAGCCCCAAATAAAGCAACTTGCAATAATCTAACCTGGAAATGACCGTCGCATGGATCATAGTGGTCAAATCCGGAGGGGACAGATAGGGGGCCAGCCACTGTATTTGGCATAACTGAAAAAAGGCCTTTTGAGTGACCTCCATGATCTGAGTCTCCATATTCAAAGAGGCATCAAGAATCACACCCAGGCTCTTCACAGCAGGCTGCGGTATCAAACAAGCACTATCAAGGGTCAGTAATTGAAAAATCCCCCCTGACCTCTTCGGGCCCAGCCACAGAACTTCAGTCTTATCTGGATTAAGCCGTAGATGACTTTGCCTCAGCCAGTCTGCAACTGCCTCCAAACACCTGGTCAGCTGGGCTATGGTGTCCTCAGCCCTGCTGTCCATCAGCAGAAAAAGCTGGGTGTCATCCACATATTGGTGGCACCCTAGCCCCAAACTCCTCACCAACTTTGCTAACGGCCGCATATAAATATTGAACAGCAAGGGTGAGAGAATAGGCCCCTGGGGGACACCACATGTTAGTACCTGACGTGAAGATCTCTCATCACCCATTGCCACCCTAAACCCCCGGTCTTGTAGGAAGGAACGCAGCTACAACAAGGCCACGCCTTGAATCCCAGCATCAGCTACGCGGTGGGCCAGAATATCATGGTCCACAGTGTTGAATGCTGCTGTGAGATCTAACAGCAACAGCAGCGCCGACCCTCTCCTCTCAAGCTGGCGACGGAGATCATCAGTTTGGGCAACAAGGACCATTTCTACCCCACGCCCAGGCTGAAACCCAGACCGGAAGGGATCAAGAATCACTGCATCCTCCAAAACCGTCTGAAGTTGTACTGCCACCGCTCGCTCTATTAATTTACCTGAAAAAGGCAAATTTGATACCGGGCGGTAGTTAGCTGGCTCCGAGGCATCCAATGATGGCTTCTTCAAAAGTCACCTAACCAATGCCTCCTTCAGCAATCCTGGGAAAATCCCCGTCTCCAGGGAAAGATTGATAATATTTCCAAGAGAGGTCTGCATTTCCTCCTGCACAGCCTTCACTAGCCAGAAGGGGCAAGGATCAAGGGGACATGTGGTAGGCCTCATAACTGTCATAATGTTTTCAACATCGGCCTCCAAAAGTTGGTTAAAATTCTCAAAAATTGGCCTGCTAGACGACCATGAACCCTCCAATTCTTCAATTGCATCAAGAGTAAGGGGGAGGTCCCAGTGGAGCAGCTGAACTATTTAGCTGAACTATGGGAAAGGGCTCGGGATTATGCAGATCAGTCATCAATGTGAGCAAACCACCTCCCATTTTTAAAATGACTCTGCTGACTGCTGTAGTATTCAATAGATGTTTGGATAGTACCGCAGAATTTGCTAAGAATTCTCTGCAACAAAGGACCATGTTTGTTAGTTTCTATTTTCCCCATAAAAGACAGTGGTGATCTGCAAGCCACTGAAGTGCTGCTAATGAGTTCAATAATCAGATGGAAAAGGGCTGATTGCTTTTCAGAGATGCTGGGCAGAACCTAACACAGATTCTCCTTAACAGCACCAGGGAGGGAAACATCCAGGAGAAACTTAGGAAGGATAAGAAGCGGCCAAATTTCAAGCATGATGCAAGGTATTGATTATTTACTCTCTCACTGTGCAGGTTTAAAAATAGCTATTAACTGTGTGTGTGTGTGTGTGTGTGTGTGTTTATACCATTCTCTCTTTTATCCTACAGAGATGCAATAAATGGGTTATTAAGCTTGCCACAGTGAGAGGCTGTTGTCACAGAAAGCCTAACCCAGCCTAACCCCTGGCTTAGGCGGCACATGAGAACTGGTGTGCCAGCGCTAGGGATGTGCAAACAGGTTTGACGTTGAATGTGTTTGACATCGAATGGGTTCAGTTGGATGGTTTGGGCTGAACCGAACCACCCCCTGTTCGGTCCAACCCTGGACCAACCCCCCTCAGCCCATTCGGG
This sequence comes from Hemicordylus capensis, assembly GCF_027244095.1. Lineage (NCBI taxonomy): Eukaryota > Metazoa > Chordata > Lepidosauria > Squamata > Cordylidae > Hemicordylus > Hemicordylus capensis. The sequence goes on from NC_069658.1 coordinate 100,128,307, forward strand.
GAGTTTGAAATGTTTTTTTAAACATACCCCTGGGGGGGGGTCTCTGAGGTGGCAAGGTGGGTCCACAGAGGTTCCCCCTCCCCCTGCTGATCTACCTTCCACCCCAAACCAGCCCATTCGGCTATTCTTCGGACCTCTTTGCCCCCCCCCCCAGTGTGGCGGCTGTTTTGGAGGCAGCCACACCTGTACAGTGGGCCTCGCCATGGCCTGGCATGACCATCCAGAATTTTCACTCGAGGCACAAATGATCAGCCTCAAACTATCATATTTTGGACACATAATGTGAAAACCCATCTCCCTTGAGAAGTCCATAATACTGGGGAAAGTTGAAGGAAAGAGAAAAAGAGGACAACCAGCAGCAAGGTGGGTGGACTCTATTACGACAGCAATGAATGCACCACTGAGAGACCTTAAAGGGCAAGTTGAAGACAGATCATCCTGGAGAGAATCTACCTATGTGTTGCTAAGAGTTGACACCAACTTGACGGCACCATCAATCAATCAATCAGTTTCTGGGTGGCTGGAAATGACTTCTGATGTCATTTCCAGCCACCATCTTGCAGGACGGGGGCCATTTTGTGGCTGTTTCTTCAAAACAATTTTTGGTCCCGTGATTTTTTTGTGGAAAATCAGAATAATTGGGGTTTTTTGGCGGTATTGCTGGACAGCTGGAGAACTGTAGAGCAAGGTGCGGTACTTTATTTCACTTATTTCTGCCTCCTCCTCACTTTTTCAGCCACTTTTTAACCTTAAGGAAACTAACTCCCCAATTCCCATTAACTCAAGGTCTAGTTATCCGCGGTTTTGTTATCCATGCTTGTTGGCCAGAACAGAACCCCCACGGATAACAAAGGCTACCTGAAAACAGTATTACTAGGTGGTGGTGGAAACATTATAATGACCCACAAAAAAACCCAGCTGGTTCTCAGAATGCTGGAAGTCCTCCTTATTAATTCCAAGTTTACTATTGCTTTCTATTAAGTCAAGGAAGGGGACAGCTGTTCTTAGCACATTGGATGTCTAAATTGGATTAATGGTCCTACATAACCAGCATGAGGTTACTTCATTAACTAGCATTTACATGTCCCACACCTTCAATTAACATTGGTTTGGCACAGTCTCATATCTGTTAAGGCAGGAAATGATCAGACAATATCATTGCCAGCCAAGCATCCTCTCGAATGAGGCTGATTTATCTCCTTGGCACCTCATTAAAATGCAAAATGTGCTGAAATTGATTTTCAGCTATTTCAGGCAGGAATGTTTGTAATAATGTTAATTTGTGAATTCCCCTCATATTTTATATATATATCTTATAATTTGGTATGCTGCAGTTGCCATGTTCAGCCTGAGGCTATTTGTATTGTGCAGACAGAAAATGAACAGCGAACATTTATTTCTCATATCTTTCTGAGGAACCTGAGGCGCATGAAGATATTTGTGCTGTAACAGGCACAGTCAATCTCCTTCACTCCCTTTAGTCACTATATATCAACAGCAAACTCCCAGCTAGTCGGACTGGAGCAATTAACCTGCCAGAGTTCTCTGCTGTCAGACTCAGTAATAATAAACTCCCCCCAGTGAGAGATAGAGCTATAGATCCTCGCTCTGCAAATTCCAGAGAGTGGCTGAATTATTCAGTATCAGCATGATTAAAGAGATGACATGGTATTAGTTTAAAAGACATTACTCCCCCACAACCCGAACTGAGATTTAAATCTATTAATGAACAACAATTGTAGAAAGGAAGTCTTCTTCCCATAGGTTTAAAATAGGGGGGTGGATGATGGGAGAAAAGAAGAAAGAAAAACAATTTTCAGTGCCTGGTCATTTGGAAATTGAAAAGCTTTTTTAAAAAGCATGTCAATAGCAAGTAGGAAACTTGCTTAATTAAATGGTTACAGCCTCTGTAAATCTTGGAAGGAAATCAAAATAATAATTGCAGTCAAGCAAAACATATTAACTTTGGCGTAATTGGAAATGTTTACAGTGCCATCCTTAAGAGAAAAACTGTTGATCACTCTTGATTATTATAATTATAAGCAATAATTCTGAAGTCTGGAAGATAACAAACTGAGGGAAAAGGGGCCCACAAGGATGTTAATAATGTTACCAACAATAATTCAGGGTGCCACTGTGTGGCTCAATAGGCTTTTCTTTTTGACTCGAGACTGTTCTTTTTGCTTTTTCATTTTATAATGCAACCATAATGTTATTATTAATAAACTGGTCATTTAAGATGTGCCCACACTGAAATGAATTAACATTTGCAACCTGGAAATACTGTCCATCCTTTCTGGAATAACTAGTGATTCTAAAGACTGTAATAAATTGCAGATCAACTCACAGATTACATATATATGTATCTAATAAGTGATATACTGGTGAATCTGGGTACAGATTGAAGAGCAACATTCACTTCAATTATATTCACTTATGTTACCTGCTTTAGCCTACCAGAAGTAACCCATGTAGGAATCTGAAGATGTGTATCCTATATTCCCTCTGGCTCATCTCTACATGGCTCTGTGAGTGTTATCTGTGGGAAGAATTCAGGATCACATACAGCATTCCTTTTAAAGCTGCACTGTATATGAAAATCTCCCTTCAGCCATTGAGGGAAATGCATAACCACAATAACACATCTGCAGATCATATTAAAATAAGTTTACTTTAGGTCAGATTTGAAGGGTCAGTTCACACAATACTTTATAGACACAGTTTGGATCAGTTCGTGCATACAAAGTGTTTTGTGAGCAGTTGACATCCTCGTAGATGAATTTACAATGAGTTCCACAGGGCCAAGACCAAGGGGCGCCCTGCCAACACCACTTTGGGCACATTTGTATGTAGGCATTATTGCCTCCCCATGCAATAACAAAATATGCAACATACATTCAAATTTTTATTTATATCTATGTAAACCGCTTTGGGAACTTTTTGTTGAAAAGCCATATATAAATATTTGTCGTATTTATATTTGTAATATGTGACTTTGCAACCTTCATCAAGAATCTCCGTAATTCAATCATTTTATCTTATTTTTCTTTCAGTTCTCTCAACCTCAGCTTCACTCAAGTGCAAAACCATCTCCTTTGTATACTAGAAACTGTCTCAGCTAAATATCTCTGTTGTTTATGATGGGAGAACTTCTTTGATTTCCCCGTTTGGCTAGCCAATATAGCTGCTTCCTCTAGCATGGTGCAATCATCAGTCCTCCTTGATCTTTGGCTAAGTTCACTCTGAGATTTATCTTATATTATTTTCACTTTCACATAACAGACACCACACAGTCGTACAAAAATATTCTACAGAGCATCATAGCTGCTTATAAGAGAACAGGATAAGCACCTTCACAACAAATGACATGGGGGCCAGCATTAGGAATTGGCATTGTTGGGCAACTATCTGGGGCCTGGAGCCTTCAGAAAGGTCAAGTGCTGATCCTTGAGAACGCTTCTGTGACCACCATGCACACATATTGGTGGTGGTGCTGCTGCTACTGCTACTATTACTATTAGTCTCTAGTACAAGGTGAGGTTGGAGGGAATCCAAGAAAAATTATGAGATGTGTCTTTGCAAACTGTCTTCGTAACCTCAAGCTCTTCCACTGCAGTTCTGGAGTGAAAAAACCTCTTCTCAGAGAAAGAAAGTCAAGATCACTAGTTCTGGTCTTAATAATAAGAACACAGTGTCCTATTTTGGGCGGAACAGCTGTAATTACAAAAACTAGCAACAGAGCCATATGTTGTACATATCAGGAGGTATAGAAATGTGATAGATAGATAAGTAAGTAAGTAAGCGGCATCAGATTTTGCTAGCTGGTTTTTAGGATTACAAGAATAGGAGAGTAACTAATTTCTTTCATAAATATATTCTTCTTTTCTTTAAACTGAAAATGGGTCCTGGCAAAAGCAGAAGAGAGAGGGAGGCAAAGACACCATCAGATTCCTGCTTCTGGTACTCGGCCATCTAAGACCATCTGCCCTGAGGGACAGCAGCAGAGGGTGGAAAGAGACAGCTGAAGACACCACCAGATGCCTGCTCCTGTTTTCAGCTGGACTCAGTTTGAGATACGTAGGTTCTTTGTTTAAAATCATCAGGAGAAGTCCGTCTGCATTTGCCACCGGCTCGTCAGGTAGCTACTCAGGGATGGGCCTTCTCCGCTGCGGCCCCGAGGCTTTGGAATGTGCTCTCTAGTGAAATAAGAGCCTCCCCATCTCTGACAGCTTTTTAAAAAGTCTTTAAAGATGCATCTGTTCACCCAGGCTTTTAACTGATACTGTTTTGATTGTTTTAAATATTGTTTTAGAATACTGTTTTAAAATTTTTTAAATTGTTGTGTTTTAAATTTCTTGTTTTTGTTTTTAACTAATGTTTTAATGTTTTTATCTTGTTGTAAACCGCCAAGATATGTACGTTTTGGGCAGTAAAAAAATATGTTAAATAAATAAATAAATAAAATGAAAGTTTGTTAATGGATCTATTAGGTTTTGGGGGACTACTTTGGGGCTCGTAACCATAAGTCTGCAACATTGCTTTGGGGACTATGGTCAACAAGTGGGATGTAGCTCTCATAAATAATGTATATGCAGTCAATCCATCCCCCTTTTAGAAGTGCAGTGAATTTGTCTAAGGAGAAACTAAGGTCTTTCTTTAAAGCAACTGTTTCAAGTAACTAAAACTGGGGTTGCACAAAAACTGTAAGTTACTTCAGGAACTGCATTCACAATTATTTCATTTCACTGTTTTTGTAATGAAGAATAAAGAAACTGCTCAGCATTTCTATAATAGCACTCTGTGCCAATTTCGTATTTTAGAAACCATGTCCTTTGGTGTACATATAATTGAAGGCAGATAATATTTTTGTTAGCTTTGTAAACCTTATGTTGCTTAAGTAAACATGCACTGATTATACATATTTTAAGTGACTGTTCTTGATTTTTCTGATCATAAGAAGCAAAACTCTATAGAAATGGTGGCAGACATGGACAAGAATATTCTCCAACCACTGTTCCCCCCCCACCCCCAGAATGTTTCACTTGGAGGGAAGGAGAATGCTTAAGAGAATCATTCTTCAATTAACAAATTCTCACCACATAAATTTCTCCACACAGAAATAATTCACATATCCATAGATGGCTCCTTGGGGGCATGGCTAACAGAGGATGCAGATCTCCAGAATACCATACGAATCATAGGGGGAAATCCCAAATGAATTGAGACTTATGTTTTTAAAGACAAGGGACTGTAGTGAGCAGGACTTGAATTATAAAACCTCACTAAGCCTGGGAGATTGCAGGAAGATCACTGCAGAGGGCAGAGGGGAAGCAAAAATCAGATGTAAACCCCCAAAGGGAAGGAGTGTAAGCTTAAGGATTGAAGAAGCTCTTTATGCCCTGGCACTTGAAAGTACTTTAATTTCAGTCTAAAATGCCACCTGCAGCAACTAATTCCCTGACATGTTGCAAATGTTGGTGTTGGCATGTGTATTTATCTTATGATAAGACCAAAGTAGAAGTCTGACAATATCCACCGTATCCACCCCCACCCTATCCACTGGCCCTATCCACCCCCAGCACAGTGCCTCCAGTGACTGTTGCTGGTGTCTATCTGATGTTTCTTTTTAGATTGTGAGGCCTTTGGGGACAGGGATCCATCTTATTTATTTGTTATTTCTCTGTGTAAACCACCCTGAGCCATTTTTGGAAGGGCAGTATAGAAATCGAATAAATAAATAAATAAATAATAGTTGGGGAAATTATCAAAATGTATAATTTGTTATTATGCGAAGAAACAAGAGATGAAGTGGTAAAATTAATAATGGTAAAGTGGGTACATGAAGTAGATTATAATATTAATTTAGAGGTTTGGGAGAAGCGGTGGAAGAAAGATCTCAAATTCACAGTGTGCTATAATGTAAAAGAGAATTTGATAAAATTGATGGCATTTAATAGGCATTTAATACATAAGAAATTAGCTTTAATTTACAAAAATGTATCTAATAAGCATTGGAGATATAGAGAAAGCGAGGGGTCCTTTTATCATATGTGGCAGTTTTGTAGAGAAGTAAAGAGGCCTTAGGATATCATTTGCAATGAATTTAAAAAGATTCTCAAATGTATGTCATAAGAGATTTGAACCTTTTCTGTTGGGCTTAATCAATGAAGAAATCCCGAAAGAAAACAGAAATTTCTAAATTTATTGTTTTAGTAAGAGATAGTCATTTAGGATGTTTTTTTAGAAGACTGAAAACCCTCTTTGTGGTACAGGAAAAACAATGTAAACTTGGATTTATCAATGGGACTTGAAATGTAAAAATAACAGTTGGGGAATTTGTTTGAGTAGTGAAACTAAAGGATTATGATGGTAATATATGAAGAAAATATGTATATGAGAGCAAATATAGATGTTACAGTATAACTATGTTGAAAGATGAACTGGAAGTCACATTGGTATATAGAAAACTAATAAAAATATAAATGCAAAAATGCCACTTGCAGAGGCTATTGAGTAGAGTTCAAAGTGGGGATGTGCCCAAACCGGTTCAGCACCTCCTTAGGGAAGGGCCTAACTGGCTTAGGTCCTCGCATCTAAACCTAAGGTTTGGCGGGGCAGGGAACGGTTTCTTTAAAAACCAGGTAAGCAGGTCCTTAGATGCTCTGTTGCCACCCCATCGCTTTTCCGGGCACAGTGCTCAGTTCCCAAAAGGCTGCACATGGCTGTAGTGCTGTGTGGCTGTGGCGTCAGCATGCACATGGCCACTGTGCATGACAGTGAACAGATTATCAGCCAAAGCAACAGCTGCAACACCTTTTGAATAATGACATAGGAACAAACCCAACTTAGGATCAAAAGCATATACATATTTTCCTAATGAGAAAAGAAATAAACTGAACTGTAGAGGTGAAGAAGGAATACTCTCTGGATACACACTAGGAGGAAAAGGATACAAAATCCTTGATGTGGACACCGGGACAGTGAAAATATGCAATGTAGTATATTTTGATGAAAGACAATGGCCATCATAAGTGAAGTGGCAGAAACTGGACCAGAGATCCAGATAGGAAAGGAAACAAGAGTAGAAGAAATTCCCATAAGATTTGATCTAACCAGTGAAACAGAAGGGGGAAGCAAGTTGAGCCAGAAGTGGGACGTTCACAAAGATCCAAGGAAGGGGTTCCACCCAGGAGACTTTCTTACATGGCCAGAAAGGGAAGACTCTGATGAGACATTTGCACCTGTTGTGAAGCATACTTAAGTAAGAACACTTCTCAGCATAGCAGCAGCAAGCTAGAGGAAAGTTGATCACCTAGATGTGAAAACTGCATTTCTGCAAAGAGAAATAGAGGAAGACATCTACATGGAGCAGCCACCAGGATTTGAAGAACCTGGAAAAGAGAGGCTTGTTTGCAAACTCCAGAAAATTATCTATGGCTTGAAGCAAGCTGCTGGAGAGGCTTGTTTGCAAACTCCAGAAAATTATCTATAGCTTGAAGCAAGCTGCTGGAGCATGGAATGAGAAGCTGAACCAGATGTTACTCTAGGGGTTCATACAAGGAAAAGCTGACCCCTGCCTATATTCAAGATTCAAAAATGACAGAATGATTTACATGTTGACATGTTGATGACTTGATTATTTGCTATGAAAAGAAAGACAGTCAAGACATTACGGAGCACCTGAACAAAGAAGTAGAACGGAAAGAACCAGGAAGCATTTCCGATGATCTTGGCATTCAAACAGAAAGAGAAGAGGATAGATGTTACTTTCTCAGTAAGAAACAGAAGACAAAGGATCTTCTAGAATGTCTGAAACTAACAGAAACCAATGTAGACCTATGGAGACAAACTTCCTGAAGAAATATTAGGACAGTGAGCCATTGCCAGACAATAGTTTATGCAGAAGAGGAATTGGGAAGCTTCTGTATATATAGCAACAGTCACAAGGTCAGACATAGCTGCAGCAGTGGGGATTCTAAGCAGAAGAGTAAGTGCACCAACCAAGAATGACTGGACCACGGTCAAAAGGCTGGGAAGATTTCTGAAGGGTACAGCATACTTCAAACTCTTGATAAGCAACACCAGACTAGTGGGATATATGGACACAGATTGGGCTGAGGACAGAACCGATCGCAAGTCCACAAGTGGAAATCTGTTTTTCTATGGCGGTGGAGCCATCAGTTGGACTAGCTGGAAACACAAGAATATAAGAACAGCCCTACTGTTCTATCTAGCCTATCTAGTCCAGCATCCTGTTTTACACAGTGGCCCACCAGATGCCTCTGGGGAGCCCACAGGCAAGAGGTGAGGGCATGCCCTCTCTCTTGCTGTTGCTCCTCTGCAACTGTTATTGAGAGGCTTCATCCCTCTGAGGATGGAGGTGGCCTATAGCCACCAAACTAGTAGCCATTGATAGACTTGTCCTCCATGAATTTGTCTATGCCCTTTTTAAAGCCATCCAAGCTAGTGGCCATCACCACATCCCATGGCAAATAATCCCACAGATTAATTATGTGCAGTGTGAAAAAGTATTATTTCCTCTTGTCTGTTTTAAAATTCCCAACCTTCAGTTTCATGTGATGACCCCTGGTTCTCATGTTATGAGAGAGGGAGAAAATGTTCTCTCATTTTTGTGCTTTCATCCATAGAAGTGGAGTATGTAGCAGCTGGCCAAGCATGTCAGGAATCCACATAGCTACACAAGTTACTGTTAGACTTTGTAATTGATGAGTTGAAGCCAACTGAGATGTTTGAAGACAACCCACTCTCTCTGATGGAAAATACTGGGGCTATTCTCACGAGCAGCAAAAATCGGGTGAGGAGAGCCTAGCCCGATTTTTGCTGCTCGTGTAAACCACCGGGCTCGCAGGCGAGCCCAGTGGCTTACAAGCGGCTAGCCCACTTTTGTAGCCCTAACCTAAGCCCAGGTTTGCCGAGCAATTGCTCCGCAAACCCGGGCTTCTCAATCGTGAGTAGCTGTAGTGCGGCTCCGTGCTGTGGCTACTCACGAGTAGACCCCCAGAGGGGAGGCAAAAAGCCACCTCCCAGCTCCGGGGGTCTCCCCAGTATGCCCTGAGCGCTTGCGCAGGGCATACTGGAGCTTCCAGGGGCCGCGCAGCCCCCGAGCTCCCCAGCCCCAGCCAGCTCCATCACAGAGCCGGAAATCTTGTGGGTGGCTGATCCGGCCTCCCAGGGCTCCCACTCTGATTGTGAGCGGGGAGGGCGGGCTTAGCCTGCTCTCCCCGCTCTGCTGCAGAAACCGGGTCTCACTGATCATGAGACCCAGCTCAATGTGTCTTGAACAAAGCACATAGACACTGAGAGGCACAAGAGAGTGGTCTGGTTAAGCTGAAGTACTTCCTAACTCAAGACATGGTAGCAGATGGGCTGAGACCACTACCAAGAGACCATTCCAGATTTTTTGAGATAACATGTGAGTCATAGATTGCTGTAAGAGACAATCAGAAGAGGTCGAGATGTAGCTCCTGATGGCATCAACACTTAGCACCAGGAACCCTATTGACTACTAGAGGCATTGCGGTAGAGACAGCCTGTAAGGGCATTCCCTCTCTGACCATGCTTTCTCTACTCTACTTCCCCTTTGATACACTGATAGTTCTCTCACCTGAGAGATAAACTTCCTTCTTCTCCCTTCCACCTCTTCCTGTATGAAGCTAGGAAGCAAGCATGCAGATCTTATCTATCTTCCTGATGGATTTCCAAAATAAACGACGTTATTTGGAACTTTAACTCCATGTCTCTAGATAACATTAATTAGCAGTGCTCCCACACCTGTGCACTTTTGCTGCTGCTGGGGCAGAAAAGAAATCTCCCCTCCAGAGCTCTCTAACAAAAATAGCCCTAACACCCCCATGTAACAATTAATATAAGCTAACAGCTCACATTGCAATTTAATTTAGATACAGTTTGCCACTTTAAAAACCTTCTAGTACAAAAAGCATCTGACAAATATTACAGTTACCATATGTCATTTATCTGTGGATATTGCATCATTTTTGGCATGATTTCTGAGTTATTAGAAGGGAAAAGGTAAGTATTAAATAGTAAAATACACACACATCTCACATACGTACATTATTGCTTCGGTCCTCTTGGTTGTACAACACCATGCTCCTGCTTGGAGGACAAATTTATTCAGGCATCTGCTGAGGATGGTTGCTGAGGGGAGATACTCAGCCCAGCTGATGCTAATCGGTTTCATGCCAAATTACAGTTTTCTAAAATTGCTGCCAAATTTGTGCAGCCTTAGCATTATCAGTTTCAGTATATTAAAGAGAGCTCATTTCTGATGAAATGGATTTATTTGTGTCATCACACATACATTTATGCATTGAAACAACTGATTTCTCCCGAGAGTTAGGGGTGCGTTCCATGCGACGTGTGAATCAGAGGGCATCTACCTGTGAGTGTTCTCCACATTTTGCAGCCTGGTTAGCATAATCAGGATTCACTCACAGTATATGAACTCTGTGTGTGTATGTCTGTGTGTGTACACATGTAAGACTGGAAAATTATATTTGAACCTCATAAATAAAAGGTACATTTATTTATTTGTTCATAATGGTTGATAGCCTACCCTATCCCAAAGACTTTGGGTGTGTAGTAGAATAGTTAAAGCTATAAACAATCATGTAATGGTTCATAAACAACCTAAATTTGCCATTAAACTAAGCTTCAATTTATTTCCAAAACCACAGAAAGGCATTCACTTTGGCTTGCTGTCATGGCCTCCCCTCAGCAGTGCTAGAAGGCCATTATAGAAGGACTCCACTTGCAGAGCGATTATGCCCCTGTGGCTTAGGGCAGATCGAAACTACTGAGCATGTTCTCCTCTACTGCTCGTTCTACAGAAACATGCATGCCTCTCTCATCCTTCCAGTGCTAAGCAAGTATCCAGGTCGTCCGAGCCAGTTCTACAGCTCCCTGCTACTCTCTGACTCTAAGCCTGCCATCACATATAGCATTGCCAGGTACTGTGAGGCTGTGATCAGCATTCATTGGCGGATGATGGGCAGTGAGTCCTATCAACCTTAATCTGACTCTCGGTGACTCTGGGCAGGCCTTGCAATTGCTCACCCGCCTTCCTTTTAATGCTCCTCATAACCCTCCATTTGGTTTTCTAGTTTTATTACTCAGGATTTTATATATTTTATATATTTCTGGGGTTTTTTAATGCCTTTTAACCTTCATACAACTTTATGCTCCCCTTTTTAAAAGCTTTTTATATTTTTTATGCATGTTTATGACTACATAGACTATTTTACTATTTCTCAGGTGCGATTCTGTTTTTACTAATTTTAGTATTCTTAGTTCTTTTAGTATTATTATGTACCATTTTACATGTAATCACTTTTACCTGCTCTCATTTTAACTTGTAATCACCTTTATACTGTATGCTGGTCTGCGACTGTACTAAAGACTGTTGATGACTTTATTTCCAAATGTAAACACAGCATTCTGTTGTAACAGTGATTGCATTTTGAGAAGTGAGGCCTTAAATCTAACGGCAAAATCCTTCTGTTTGCAAGGGTACAGTATCTATGTGTGAAAGGATTCCCAAATAGGGAGCCTAATTTTAGATTGTGGTTTAAGGGCAAAATCTAGATTAAATTAAACACCTGATGTTTTAAATTTTCCACTGATGTTGAAGGAACAGTTAAGCATGTGCTTGTTTAATATTTTTCCACTGAAGTCATTAGGACTTAAAAGTGATTAATTGTGGGCTGGATCACATCCTAAGTTTTTATCATTTTGTGATCAAAACTGTAGGCATCATAATCTATTCATCTGGTCAGAAACCACTTTGGTTAGTTGCCTATGTGTTTATCATTATTCAGGCAGCCTGCTTGTGGAATCATGAGCCAACATCCTGACTAATGAATCACAATGGCTACATAAGAAGCACTGGTGCTGCTGCTGACATCCAGACTAAAGCAGCACTGGCACTCATGTGTGGAGGGAAAAGAATTTAAATGACCTCCCCTTCCCCCAGAAGCTTTTTGTGCCACCTGAAATATGATCCTGAGGGCTGTGCAACTCTTGGAGACATATTTTTAATGGTGCAGTACACTTCTGGAGAAAGGAGAGCTTGTCACGTGCTGGTGCTGCATTAGTTCAACTCATCAGCTACATGCACCAGTGAGTGGTGCTTCTCACACAGCACTCACGCTTCCGTAGTCAGGATGTTGGCCATGGTTCTTAAATTCACCAAACAGATGGTTGGTGTTCTTAGCTTTTGATGGAACTGGTAACCTATTTGAAAGTACAGATAGGCTGAATCCAGGGTTCTATTAATCCAGAGGCCCAACACAGTATCCAAAACTGTACACATTTTCCCCAGTGCAGATATCACACATCCCATTGGTTCTGGGTTCCTATCTAGCTGGATATCTCAAATTACATCGATATGGATTTTGTCATGAATTAATACTTGAGGGGGGTTACGAGGGAGTCAAACTAGCCCTCAACCAGAGGATTTTGGATATTGCACAAGAACTAAACTGTGCCTCTAATAAAATTATCTATGAGAATTATTTGCCTAATATTGCATCTGCAAGATACCATGGTTTGCTTACAGTTCCTAAATATAGAAGGATGTTTTCATTGGTACAATTTAATGTGTCCCTGTCTGCAGCTTTGGAGGGTCGGTTTTAAAAGGTCCCTTATGCAGTGCATTTATGCCCAGGTGGTGATGGAATGGTTGAGTCAATCTCCCATGTTCTATAATATTGTAAATTTTTGATTTTCACTTACTGCTTCACATTTCTGTAACTTTCCTGGCCATTCATATGATTTCTCTATTTGTTATTTACACAGACCAGGTTTCTCATGTTACACACTAAGGCTATTCAGATGTGCAGTGGAAACCGGTGGGAGCCACGCAGTTCCCGCCGGCAAGCTAATTCCCCCTACCCTTAAATGAAGTTAGTGGAGCGAGCATTCCGCTACCTCCGTTGTTTTGACCATGTGCCACTGCAGCACGGCTTCATGCCATGGAAACACAAAAGGAGACCCCCAACTGGGAAACACACACACACACACACACACCCGGTGTTGGGGGCTCCCCGCAATGCCCCGCACACTAGTGCAGGACATTCTGGGACTTCTGGTGGTCTGGTGGCCCCCGAAATCCACCGCCCCAACCAGCTCCATGACAGAGCCACTAATAATCATGTGGGCAGCTGCCCAGGGCAAGCTGCCTGCTCATCTGCGGGGAGAGCGGGTCAAGCATGCTCTCCCTGCAGAACCCTCTTAGGCTCTCCACACTGCTCGTGTGGAGAGCCTTATTATGTGGCAAAGTTCTGTGTTGTAGCTAATAGAATTAGACAGATGGTTGTATCTACTTTAGATAAGACATAAGGTTCCCAAGCGGAAATTTATGGCTGTACTATATTGTGTCGTTATGTATTTTGTTCATTTTTCTGGTCAGAGACCGAATAAAGTTGTTGATGGTGATGGTGATGATGACATCACATACTAGGAACACTTATGTATGTTGAGCTCCATGCCATGTGCTTCTGGAAGCTTGCTTACATGGGTGCATCAGAGTCACTGAATTTATACAAAAATATATAAAATTCCCACATTGCACAAAGCATATTTTAATTCTTCATATCATCCCCCCCCCACCACACACACATCAGCCGTATTGTGTCCACTAAAGGTCAATTAAGATGAATCATTTGATGCTGTCACAACTTTTTGAAGTGACCTAATGAGGACTCACTCACATTCACACATTGAAACCCGTCCATTGGAATGGTTTAGCTGTGTACTGTTTTCTGGAAACAAACCAATGAAACATAAACATACACAACTCTAAGCTCGTTTCTGGCCTCAGAGTACACACTAAAAACCATGCTGGAACAAAAATGTTATAGTTCATCTTAAGTTCCTTGTTTTCATGCCCCGAAGTTTCCTAGTGGGGTCATGTTGTGATGTGTGTCATCTGAAATCAGCATAAAATTCAACTTAAAATATTAAACATTTTCTTGCATTTTAAATGTCAAGGGTGCATTTGTTTCCTTCCCCTCTAAAACATAAATGTTATTTTATACCATAAGGGTTTTTTAAAATGCGTTTTAAAGTAGCTTTGCATTTATTAGGCTGACGTTACCCCATGCAATTCCTTTCAAGCTTATTATTATCACACCTCTCTCTATTAAACATCATTGACATCATCCTGGTTTTCAAACCTCCCCCCCCCACACACACACCAAAATGACTGAAAGGCAACTTGTTTCTTGTTGGCGGAAGCTCTGAATGAATAATTCAACTGGTAGAATGTTCTGTGTTGTACATTTTCAGAAGACAGAGCAATCCTCTTGCCAGTCACAATAGCTCTGTCAAAACTAAGCACCGTACAGTATGTGCGCCAAGCAAGTTATGCATGCTAAACAGCTGAAACTGCCAACCAGGTTAATCCTGGCCATTATCCAGCTGGCTTCTTGTCGTTGAAAATTCCCAATTAAAACCTTAGTCTCATACAGCACTCAGAAACCACATTTGATGTTATTAAAGACGTTGTCGAACATATGATGAAACATACACATACACCACTATATACAAGCTTGATTTTGGTGTGCTTTGGAGGAAATGTTGTCTGAATGTGTGACAGGTGAATGAGAACTTTAAGTACTGTCTGGATTGTATGTCCTCTGAGAAGGTATTGGAAGCTGGGGGCATTGCCATTTTGGACTCTTGGAAGCACAATGAGTCTTGTGTCATTCTCAATGGCATACAAGTGCATTTCTTTTCTCAGCAAAACATATAGAAGTGGCATCTGGGAAAGGATTTACTCTCAGATTCCACTTGTATTGTCAAGAAAAGTGGTGTCTTAGTATATGAGTGCCCTTCATAGGTGAGGAACATGCATTTAGTATGTGGATACTGGTGAGCTAAAGAATGTTGCAGCGGGAAAATGCTTGACTAACAAGCAGAAGGTTGCCAGTTCGAATCCCCGCTGCTACTATATTGGGCAGCATCTCATACTGCGTGGGAGGAGGCAATAGTAAACCCCTCCTGTATTCTACCAAAAGAAAACCACAGGGCTCTGTGGGTGCCAGGAGTTGAAATCGACTTGACGGCACACTTTACCTTTACATTTAAAGAAAGCATAGTTACTCATTAGGAGTACGAATATGACAAATATGTATATACCACTTTTCAACAAAAGTTGCCCAGAGTGGTTTACATAGAAATAAATAAAGTAAATAAGTAAATAAAATGGCTCCCTGTCCCCAACGGCCTCACAATCTAAAAATAAACATGAGATAGACAACAGCAACAGCCACTGGAGGGATGGTGTGCTGAGGATGGATAGGGCCAGTTGCTCTCCCCCAATAGTGGCTGACATGCAAAGATTTACTGTAATTATAACGTTACAGTTATTAGCAATCATGGTGGCCTACCATCACTGTAACCGTCTGCACTGGGGCTTCTGTGGACTGCAAAGCAAGATCCATCACTGTCTGACATACTGTGCGAGACGATGCCAGTCTAGTAATACTGTGTTTGTACAATATGCACAAGTTAAGCAAACTCAACTTGCACAACTTTTACAGATGGCACAAATGCAGTGTTACAAGGTTGACGTATTCTTGTTCAGTATGTCATCCACTGTTTAGAAACAGAAGATGTGGAAGCAGCGTTTTCTCAAGTTTCCACATTGTCACCAACGAGGAAACCGGGGGAAGCGCTGTCTGCTTCCATATCCCCTGCTTCTAAACAGCTTCTGAGCTTGCTTTGAAGTCTGAGCAGCCCTGGGGTGGACCATAATCGTTACTATATCGTGCCAGCTATCATGGAGTAGCAATCAGACTCTGTAAAAGTCTAAAAGTAGTTGCATCAGTTTAGAACAAAGGTTTAAGAACTGACACAACTGCTCACTGCATTATTAACTTTAAGAATGTTTCACATGAAGAATTACTGACTATTATTACTGTCAAGTGGACACACTCCTATGGTTGGGGCATGTATCCCAGTTTATGCTGTTCTGAAACCAATGTGAAATACCACTGTGAAGGCAATCTAAGAGACAGGGGAAAGCGGGGCAGGAGGCTCTGAAAGTTAGCCGAGCTATTTGATTCTAAATTGATTTAGTCCTATTGAGTGGGTCTGCCCTTCGGGTTATTCTGATTTTATTTTGTGTGGTTTTGGTTCATGTTGCTCTGAAGTGTCTCTGCCCTGTCTTGTGCATTCCTTCCTACAAGGCAGTATAGAATATGCATTTTGTTTTCTGAGTCTGCCTGTGTTGGATTATTCTGGGCTAACTGCTGTGTCTTGGGACAGAGTTAGGCTTGTTTGCCTGTCATTCTCCTTGATCGACCTTTTAAAAAATCACTTGAAAGAGCTGCACTATTGCAAATAGGTGCAATATTGGAACAGCAGAGCTAAGCAACAGAGGAAAATACCCAGAAGGCAAGTAAGGCAGATCACAAAGATGTGATAAATCCACCTTTGTGCTTTTTCACACTGGAGCTCCCTCTGCAAATGAGAATTTAGCACTTAAGCCAGAAATGTGGGTTACCACACTGGAAAAAGAAAACACTCGGTCACCCAGAGTTTTCTATCATGATCTCTTTTGGTTATTTCCCACATTGGACACCCATAGTTGATTACTTGTACCTAGCTCTACTGAAGTATTGCTTTTCTACAATCAGCTGAATGCAAAAAATGGTGGTTCCAAACAGTACTTACTTTAGAGAAGGACTGCACAACTTTGGCCATCCAGTTGTAGTAGGGCTACAGCCTCCATCACTCCCAGCCACAATGGTCAGGGATTATGGGAGTTGTAGTCCATCACCTGCAGGTGGGCTGAAGTTGTGCAGCCCTGCTGTAGAGCTATTTTAACCAGCAATGCTCATGCCCACGATCATGATCCTACTTGTCCTTGCCTCCTCCTGAGGTTCCAGGGCACCATTCATTCATCACATATGTGAGGTAGATCATCCAAATTGCCCTTTTTACACATACTGCAAATTCCAGTTTAAACAAGTATATGTAGCATGTGTGGAGGAGTACTTTGGATCAACAACCCCTATGTGTTATGGGGAAGGGGCCCCAGCATCGCAGGAGGAGGGAAGAACATCAGTGCTCACAGTGTGCATACTTTCTTATCATGTATCAGACCAAGTATCCTTGGAACTAGCGCTTTATCCTTCTGCATGCAGGCTCTTGTAATGCTTTGTGTTAAGCACAGCAGAAAGATTACTGACATACAGTTGCCCCTTAACAGCCTACTCACACATTATGATTAACACATGAACAGTAATACACTTCCTATCTGCACCCTGCATTTGTGGGACCTGTACCCAGGTTCACTTTTTAAATGAATGCGAGTACAGTCATTTGCACAAAAACATATACACTCAGACACTTGGACGCACATACAACATCATGCCTAAATATGACTAAAATTAGTTCCTGTTCTGGTGGGAGGAAAAGGCTTTAATTACTGGTTTCCTCTCACTATTTTTTTTTAAAAATATTTTCTTTCTTCTATAGCACAAGAGTGCTATTTTGATATAGAAAAGAAAAGGAAAAAATGAGTCATGAAATCCCACTGCAGAAACAGAGATAAACCTCAAAGGGCAATTCAAGAATAATTAACATGCTTTTCATTGTCATTCCTGCTTCCTTAGGAAGCAATAAAAGGGCAGAACCTGAAAACAGAAAAAATGTATTTGAAGGCAGAATAGCCCTGAAAATCCTCAGAAGCACTTTGCAATCCACACTGGATAGGCTTGCATGTCAATTGCGTTTTAAATCAAAAATGGCTACAAATCAGATCTGCAGTGGGGGAAACCCAGAGGACTACAGGAAACACTGGGATGCAATGAGCTGTCAATAGGAAACACTGGAATCAATGAACTGGCAACAGGAAACCCTAGAATGCAATGGGTTGGCAACAATGGCTTTTGGATTCTCTGCAGAAAGAGAACAAAAAGTGGGAATTCCCAATTAAACTGGTAGTGAGGGAGCAACTGCGTGTTGGCTGTGCAACCCACACTGAACTCACAATAATGTGTGATCTAGTAGAACTCAATGTGGGGATCAGCCAAGTTGACATATGACTTTCAAGAATCTCCTGATCTTGCATCCAATTACCTTGATACTTAAGTAAGGCTTTAGTCCAGGGGCGTATCTAGGGGCGAGGCAGGCAGGGCATGTGCCCCAGGCGCCACTTAAAGAGGGGTGCCATTTTTAAAAATTAATTTTCTAAAAATAAAATGGCCACCAAAAACAAAATGACCACCACACATGCTCAAATGGCCTCTGTGAGGC
Source organism: Hemicordylus capensis (assembly GCF_027244095.1). Classification (NCBI taxonomy): domain Eukaryota; kingdom Metazoa; phylum Chordata; class Lepidosauria; order Squamata; family Cordylidae; genus Hemicordylus; species Hemicordylus capensis. The sequence continues at coordinate 100,146,613 of NC_069658.1, forward strand.
CTTAGGCCATGGCCTAAAATATATATATTTTAAAATGGCCACCGCACATGTTCAAATGGTCCCTGTTAGGCCATAGACCTTGCCAGGCCTCAAAGAGGCCATTTGAGCATGCCTGGCAGCCTCCAAAATGGCCAGCACACTGATCTTTGCTGGCCCAAACAGGTCCAAAAATCAGCCCGGGACCTTTTCAGACCCCTCCCCATAGCCTTTAGGAAGCCCCCCAAAGGGGCTACAGGTAATTTTTTTTATTTAACATAATATGTCAGTGTACACATATTCAGTTTGGTACTATTTACAGAGAATCAGAGCTTGTGAATACTGAGCTGAAGCTTATGAGCTAGGATTGTATTCATTTGCTCTTTGCTTCTTGTGATAAGTGAGTTAAATGTGATGTCTTAATAATATGGCTATTAATGGTGAGCTTGTCTTTGAATCAGTGTGAAATCCTTAGTATTAAGGCCACTGGGAGTTTCTTGCTCTCTTTCTCTCATTTTAACTGTCTTTCTGAAAGACTAGAATATATTCCAAGCAGTGACACAGTTTACTCTGCATATCCTTTAATTATTTTCAGAGTATCTGGGAAAAGTCAAATTCTCTATTTATTTTTAAAACTTATGTAATAGTGATGCTACAATGCATAGTAGAGAATTAGACAGGCACTTCTGTTTAGTTTTCTAAGTACACCTCCACATAGTATTTGGGTGTTTCATGAGCCCCAGCATACTGACATTTGTAGTTTTCCAGCATTTTTTGGTCTGGCTATGTCCATTGCTAAATAGTTTTTGAAATATTAAAAGATTAAGAAGCTTGACTTGTATTTTTTAGCTGATATTATAGTAAAATTATCTGAAAGATGGGTGTCGGATGTTTGGACGGGGGCGCAATTTCAGTGCTTGCCCTAGGCGCTATTTTCCCTAGATACACCTCTGCTTTAGTCTGTAGTGTACAGTACTCAGAGACTGTCCATAAAGCATGTGACAAATTGGGAGGGGAGCAAAGTAGCAATGTTGCTACATGGGAGGAATTGTCCATTGGTTAAAAGGGGACAAAAATGGCAAGTGAAAGGAGAGATAAAAAGTCTTTAAGAGTGTGATATACCATATGGATAGTCATTTCTCCATGTTCTGTTTTAAAAACTGATAGTTTCAGCCGTTTGTGGGTCTGGGCAGGTCTTCATGAAAGTAACTCAGGAATTTTACTGATTTCTAGTATCAGTCATGTTTTCAGAAAGCTTCATCCATTTCTTTTTTATAAAGTACTAGCCGACCTGCACAGAGCATCTGTGCGCTCTTTGGGGCTGGCTGTCACCCTCCCGCATCCTGTCCCACTCTCTCTTAACCCCCTCTCCCCTGCCCCACTCTCGCCACAGGCTGCCCCACTCACTTCCCTGCCCCCTTGCCCTCTTGCTGGCTCTCCTCCTCTCCCTTTGTCTGTGTCTGGCCATCGGTGGCCAGGCCAGGCCGCCGCCACTGCCTCCTCCTCACGCGGGACAGGACAACCTGGCCAGGCCAGGCCGTCCCGCCTCTGCCACTGCCTCCCAGCGGCCAGCCAAGGCCCCGCCGCCTCCTTACTCAGCATGGCCAGGCCATCCGGCCACTGCCACCTCCCAGCGGCCAGCTGAGGCTGCTGCCGCCACCTCCTTACCCGGGATGGCCTGGCCTGGCCAGGCCAGGCTGCCCCGCTACCTCCGCCTCCCAGCGGCCAGCTGAGGCCACTGCCGCCTCCTTACTCAGGTTGGCATGGCCAGGCCAGGCCGTCCCACCACCATCTCCTCTGGCTATTTTGCGGCCCGCTGCCACAGCGCCACCACCGCCTCCATTTTTTCTTTCCCCTCAACTCTCAACATCACCCGGCCAGAATGTGTCGCAAGAGTTCTCGCAATGTGTCGCAAGAGTTCCGCCGCCAAATTGAGGACATGCATCGGCTAAGAGAATTAAATATATAGATTCCATACATTCTGTCAATCAAAGCCTGTGTGTACAAAGTGTGCAGAATGGTTGGGGCTGTGGGTTTTTTGTTTTTGTTTTTTGTTTTGGTAAGTCTATGGCTGATGCCAGGTCTAGAGACTTTATCTCAACATTCCTACTTGTCTTCTGTGTAGAATAAGGATTAGAAGTGGCTTTATATAAGAATCTTTGCTTAGGCTGGTACTATCGGCTTCAGCATCTGGCCTGGTGTCCGTCAATTGTTTAATGTTTGGTCTGCAGTGAATACCTTTTGATGCTAACTGAGAACAGACTTCGTTTTCTTATCTGTTATTTCATAGCTTTTTTAGTACTTCAAGAGATTCAGCCTTTGCTCTAGGAGGCAAATGCAGCTTACTCAAGGGGGCTCTCTTGTTTTAAGTGGCTTTGTGGAAGGCAATAAAGCAAGTAAGCTGTGAAGGAACCTTGGTGAATTTTTCTGTCAAATGCCAATGTGATGGTTACAGATTTTTTAAAGAACATTATTTATAGAAAAGTCCTGATTTCCTGGTATATAATATACTGATTAGAAAAAGGGAAAGCAAATCCACTGACCAAAGCTCCACACTGACAAATTATTCATTGTTTTTGCTGATATTAATGGGTTGGGGGAGGGAATTCTGGGGCATATGTATAATCTATCTATATATTTAATTCTCTTATGGCCGACTGAGTAAGGAACTGTGTGGGGTTGTGGGGATGCCTGCTGGAACTCTTGCAAGGTCCTGCAAGAGTTCCAACCATTGCCTTGGGAGGGAACAGCAATTGGGTGGGCAGGGAGGCAGGCCCAGGAGAGAGGAGGAAGAAGCACAATTGAAGGGGAATCGGCAGAGTCAGGGGAAAGGAGGAAGAAAGACGGAAACTGGACCCATTGCCTTGGGAGGGGAAGGTGGCGAGGAGGAGGTGGCAGCGGCGGTGACAGGCCTAGCCCAGAGGCGGCAAGTAGGCTGAGGAGGGATGGCGGGCCCAGCCGCAGTAAGGCAGCAGCCCCATGGCCGCTGTGAGGAGGGGGCAGGGGCGGCGGGGGCAGCAGCGGCAGGCCTAGTGGCGAGGAGGCTGCGGAAGGGGCAGCGGGCCCAGCGGCGGTGAGGCAGTGGCAGGCCCCTGACCGCTGTGAGGAGGGGGTGGGGCAGCAGCGGCAGCAGGCCTAGTATGGCCACAGCAAGGAGACTGTGAAGGGGGCGGTGGGCCTGGCTGTGGCAAGGCAGTGGCGGGCCCGGTGGAGGCTTAAGAGGGGGTGGCGGGCCCGGCTGGGGTGGACCCGGCAGTGGCGAGGTGGCGGCGGGAGTGGGGGGGGAGAAGCAGCCTGGCGGGGTGTGCGGGGGGAGAAGCGGGCAGCCATTGGGGAACCGAGACTGGGGTAGAAGCTGGGGAGGAGGGCTTGGGGTGAAGGGGAGTGGACTACCGTACAGATGCTCCATGCGGGATCAGCTAGTATACCGATAATCTTGTAGTTCTGTTTGTCTGAACACTATAGGTTTACTGATGAATGATGATGCTTATAATGTTATCATTTTAAATTTTAAATGAATAATACATAAATTATGCTTTGAGCATTATGCTAATAGATTAGGATATTATGAATACTTTTATTGACAAGTAAATATATGTTTTTGCTTAAACTTTGAAATAAACATCACTCTGTATTACTATAGTAATTGCTTACACACCTATGTCTGTGTAACCATTAACAATTTTTAACAGGAAATAAAAGTAAAATGAGCCCACCAGCCCACCACTCATGACCATGTACATAAGAACAGCCTTCCTGGATCAGGCCCAGTGTCCAGCATCCTGTTTCACACTAGGCAAAAGGCTGTGAGAGCATGCCCTCTCTCTTGCTGTTGCTCCCCTGCAACTGGTATTTAGAGGCATCTTGTCTCTGAGCTTGGAGGCCTATATCCACCAGACTACATCCCATTGATAGACTGTGAATTTGTCCAAGCCCCTTTTCAAGCCATCCAAGCTAGTGGCCATCACCACATCCCATGGAAGAGAATTTCATAGCTTAAATATGTGCTGTGTGAAAAAGTACTTCCTTTTGTTGGTCCTTAATTTCCCAGCCTTCAGTTTCATGGGATGAGATGACCTCTGGTTCTAGTGTTATGAGAGAGGGAGAAAAAATTAGAAATGAGGCAAGGTGCACCCATACTTTGCTTAGGTCTTTCAGCTGGGCATTGGGCTGGGCTGGATCCAGGCAGAAATTTAACAGATACAGCTTCCCTAATCATTTCCTAGAGATGCCCCTAATGAATTTCTACCTGATGCATCTCTGATCAAGGGATGGAGACGCATGGAGGCTCATTTCTTAAGTCATCATCATTCATATACAGACTGTACAAAGTCTTTACAGCTTATATGGCATGGAAGTTAAGATGAGTACGCTAACTTGCAATTTCTTTTTTGAGCATGAGTTAAAATGTAAAATATCTTAACTCACATCTTAATTGCTGAATTTCCAGGCATTTTAAAAAGGAAAATCTAATTAGACACTATGGGGAAGAGTTTACCTATGCTGGTTAAGTGGAGTCTTCCCATTCTTAGGCAGTATACCGCTCATGTAAAACATCTGTGTTTAAAGGCAGTCGGCCATCACCTTGTATGCCCCCATAAGGCCCTGGTCATCTCCGCTTTGCATTTTCTGGAAAGTACAATTGCCACCTCACTGCTGCTATATGTGCCTTCACAAGTTCATTCATCACCCTGCACCCACTGCTCATATAGCATCTAAGGACCTTGCCACCAGCTTGTGCTTCCTCATAAGCATTCACTCTACCTTGAATTCTCTCCCACAACCTGTTGCCACCACCTTGCATTGCCTCAAAAATTCATACAACACTCCACTTCTGCCATAGAAATAGTGTGGGGAGGAAGTACACTTCCCAGATGTCCACATATGTTTTCCCAATGCCCCTGGGTGGATACTCAGCCATGGGGTCTGCTTCCTACAGAAGAGTCCCCCTCAGCACCAGGAATGTCATGAACTGCGCCAGAGATGGCCACGATGGAAGCGAACCAAGGGGATGATACAGATTCATTGGATTGTGGTGTCCAATGAATAGCCCTAGTAGCCAACAGTTGTTTTCTAGAGTTTAAGGGTCCATTTTTAAACCACTGCATCTTAGCCACTTTCTGCACCAGATCTGAAGGGTGCACTTAGGTAATAATGGGGCCTGGATTGCACCCTCCGTGAGCCCCCGCTACCAAGAGGCCTCCCAAAACCTACTTTGGGGGGCCTTCTTCCACACCGAACCTCCAGGTTTTTTAGCCTACTTTCCAACTGGATTCTGTGTGTGTGTCCGTGTGTCTGCGGGTCCGTGTGTCTGTGGGTCCACGTGTCTCCCATTATTAACTATGCAATGCCTGGACCAATATGAATCAAATCAGGTACAGTTGTAGAGACACATAGGGACACCTCAATGGTATGTGATGATGTCATCCACCCCAATCCAAGATGGCAGACAAGTAAACCTTTGAGGTGCAAGTGGGCTAACTTGTGAATCACCTAACCAAATTGAACCAAATTTGCTACAGCTGTAGGGACACATAGGGACACCTCAATGGCATAGTTTGTGATGATGTCATAAATACTGATTCAAGATGGTGGACGTGTAAAATTTGGAGGTGCAAGTGGGCTAACTTTGAAACTACTTAAATGATTTGAACCAAAACTGGTACAGTTGTAGTGAGTGACACAAAGGGACACTTCAACAGCATAGTTTGTGATCATGTCATCCACCCCAAGCCAAGATGGTGGTCACGTGAACATCTGAGGCACAAGTCAGCTAATTTGTGGATTGCCTAACCCATTTGAACCAAATTGGGTACTGTTGCAGTGAGTGGTACATAAGGACACCTCAATGGCATAGTTTGTGATGATGTCATCCACCTTGATCCAAGGTGGCAGATGCATAAACCTTTGAGACACAAGTAGGCTAACTTGTGAACTGCCTAACCAATTTGAACCAAATTTGCTACAGCTGTAGGGACACATAGGGACACCTCCACGGTGAAGATTGTGATGATGTCATCCATCCCAATTCAAGATGGCAGACACATAAACTTTTGAGGCACAAGTGCACTAACTTGTGGACAGTCTAACTGATTTGAACAAAATTTGCTACAGCTGAATGAACACATAGGGATGCTCCAATGGTGTAATTTGTGATTATGTCACCCACCCCAATCCAATGGCAGATGCATAAATTTTTGAGGTGCAACTAGAGGACTGGTTAACTGATTTGAACCAAATCTGGAACAGCTGTAGTGAGTTACACACAGGGACACCTCAATGATGCAGTTTGTAATGATGACATCCACTCTGATCCAAGATGGCGGACACATAAACATTTGAGGCACAAGACATCTAACTTGTGGACCTTGATTTGCACCAAATTTAGTCCAGATGCAGAGAAAGTGAATGGAAAGTAGGCTGATTAGTTCTTACTAGAATAACTTGTTTTAAATTTCAGTCACCGTGCGATGGAGGGGTGGCTGACGGGGGAACTGAGCAATCCTCCCCACTGCCGGCAGCTGGAGCTAGTGTTGGGCCTGTCCATTTGGCCCAGAGACTCTTACTAACTGCGAGGTGCATTTGTGCAGTTGAGATATATAGTCGCAAGCCCGTGACATCATGGGCTTGTGACAATCTGTCACAAGACAATTCAGCAGACAACTTAGATTTTATCACCAATAGAATATGCCCGGCTTATAATGTTAGAATGCTAAAAAAACTCCCCCATCCTCATTATATTAGCAGAATTGTGACATAAGGAAAGGTTCTTTGGCAGGAGTTTTCTCCACCATCGAAGCTCCCTCTACAATTGGAGGATAGTTTTTTCTTTATTTTGAAAAACTGCTGGTTTTAATCAGTATCTTTGGAGGATACTGTAGTATCTTAAGCCTTGTTTGACAACTTACTACACATGCCTCTCCAGACTAATAGCATTACAGGCCTCAATAACTAAGCTGGGCATAGAACTGATCTTCAGATTTATAGAATACTACCCCCACTTTAGTAGCGTCCATCTCTTCTTCTTTTTCTTTTCTTTTCTTTCTTTCTTTCTTTTTTTGGCAACACATAGTTATTAAGGGATCTTTTAAGTCTGCACACTTGGCAATACTCCACTCAACTCAACAGAGCAATCAGGATCCCAACTGTAAAGTTTTCAAAGTTCTGTTTTGACTGAAGTTCTATAAATTACCTACCAAATAATATAATCATGTGAGCTCAAACCACAAGGTAGAACTTCCCCTTTAAGCCTCAGGCCTCCACTTAATTTTTAATGGCAGTTAACCAAAGTTAAAGTAAAGTAAAGTAAAGTAAAGTAAAGTAAAGTAAAGTGTGCCATCAAGTCATTGTCGACTCCTGGCGACCACAGAGCCTTGTGTTTGTCTTTAGTAGAATACAGGAGGGGATTACCATTGCCATTTCCCACGCAGTATGAGATGATGCCTTTAAGCATTTTCCTACATCACTGCTGTCCGATATAGGTGTTTCCCATAGTCTGGGGAACATACCAGCAGGAATTCGAACTGGCAGCATCTGACTTGCTAGTCAAGTCATTTATCCACTGCGCCATTTAAAAGGCCCTTTCCATTATTCTCCCCTGGCCTCACCCAACCCAGTTTTTCAGGGATTGTTTAACTGTTCCCTCATTATATGGAAGACAGTCCCACTGAATTTAATGGAGTTTACTTTCTTCTAGGTGTGCACATAGAATTGCAGGTTCAGTTATCAAAATGCTTCTGGAAAAGCTATGTGTACTCCAACCCAGCATCCTCTTTCTCACAATGCTCAGCTATATGCTTCCAGAAAGCTTCAAGGAAGGGCAGCAAGGAAATCCCAGAAACCATTTCTGTCCAGTGCCAACAAACTATTTAGAGGTTCTACATGAACGCAAAATTGCTAGTGAATATGGAGGCTTCGTTTCTTAAGTATGGTCAAGTGAAGCTTCCATAATCACAGGCAGTTTGGCTCTGACATAGAACCTCCATGTTCAAGAGCAGCCTGCACCAGAATGATGGTTTCTTGGTCCTGGGTGAGAATGGTTTTTAGGAGTTTCTTGACCTTCCTTTGGAACTTCCTAGCATGGGGTCCTTAGATCAAATAATACACATTTTTACTCAGAAGTAAGGCCCAGATAAAGAAATTGGTTTCCCCCTTCTATGCTTTGCTGAGGGGCTGGGAGGAAGAAAGAAAATAGAGAATCCACATTCATACCTAGGATCTCTGCTGGTCCTGATTCCTATGTACATTTACTCAGAAGTAAGCTCCAGTGGAATCAATGGACTTACTTCTTAGTAATTTATTTCAAGCTTTGCTGAGATGCTTTGCCCTTTGGAGGGGATGAGAAAGGGGAGAAAACAAATGTCTATAAAAGGAAAGGGAGGGGAGAATGTTTAACTATACTAGTGCCACAGTGCTCATACATTCCCCTTATCAGGCACCTATATTCAAAACCAGGAAGCCACTCACTAGCAATTGCCAGGACCTGCCACTCCCAACTGAGCATGCTGATTGGCCAGACTCAGTTATGAGCATAGCTAACTTCCCCTTAGTTATTTTCCCTGTTTTTATGGGATGTCAAACAATAATTACTCAAAAATCACTAGATTGATGTTTTTCAAACCAGCAAAAGGCACCAGAGCAGTATGGACCAGAAATTTTGAGGAATGCTAACAAACATTTTCTAAAAATTATCTATGGTGAAATAGGGTCACCAACACTTTGAACCCTCTTTTTAGAATTTCAGAGGGATTGGGTGGATACTTTTGATTTTTTTTAAATGCTTTTGATTATATTTTGAATATAATGTTCAGGGCTTATAAATGGTGGAATGTTGAAAACCCTCCACATCTTAACTATACTTGCACATCTGTGCCAGTATAATGTTCTTGACTAATGATAGATATTTCTGTTTGTTTATATCTGTGAGAAGATTTTAAAAGTATACAGTGTATAAAAGTCCTAGTGGCTGCCAGTTATATGTCCCTGAGGGCTGCATGACCCTCAGGGACATATTCTGGCAACCAGACAACACGTTGAGATATGGGAAATCAGCAAAAATCACTCTGGCTGAACTCTGCAGCCGGGTTCAATCTTGCAAGCATGCAGTTCTTGTTCCGCTTTCTAATGCTGTGGAACATTTGAGCCACTGAAATATAGAGTTGCATATTATAAGAATTTATGTGATAAGAATCAGTGTGGTAAAGTTGGTGGAAAACTGGGTTCAGCTCTTCAGTGAAGCCTGGAATGTCACTGGTTTATTCTAGGCAAACACTCCCAGGATTGTTTTGGGGATCAAGCAGGACAAGCCCATGTATGCTGTCCTGAGCTCCTTGGAGGAGCAGTGAGAAACAAATGGAATAAATGTTAGCTATGCTGCACAGAAAAAGAAACGTGCAGCCAAATTCTATGCATGTTTACTTGGAAGTAAGCCCCACTGAGACCAATGAGGCTTACTCCAAGTAAGCATACTTAGAATCACAGCCTTAATGTTAGTTCAAATGAACGTGAAGTCAGCTTATACAAAATAGCAGGTAACATGATACACAGCCTCTATGGGGACGGGAGTGACTTATGGCGGCACTGCTGTTGGACCAAAAAGCAGCAGCACTGTTGGAGCAGTCTGCAGTTGTGCTACAAGCATTACTGCAGTTTTCCCCATTTGCCACAATGGGAAGAATAATGGTAAAAGCTTGCAGTGCAACTGTGATTCTCTACAGCAACACTGCTGCTTCTGGGTCCACAGCAGTGACACTGCAAGTCACTCCTGTCCCCATAGAGGCTGTGCTTCATGTCAGTCACTATTTTTTTGTCGTCAATAGACATTTCATTCTAGAAGATCCCTTATTCTCAGAATTGCTGATATCTTGTCAATAACACCACCGGTGGAAACATGAATGGATATGGATATCTTTAGGTCTTGGACCACAGATTCCTTTTCTATCTGCATGAGAGATGAAAACAATGGAATTGTAATGCATAGGAACGTAGGAAGCTGCCATATATTGAGTCAGACCATTGGTTTATCTAGCTCAGTATTGTCTTCACAGACTGGCAGCGGCTTCTCCAAGGTTGCAGGCAGGAATCTCTCTCAGCCCTATCTTGGAGACACCAGAGAGAGAACTTGAAACCTTCTGCTCTTCCCAGAGCAGCTCCATCCCCTGAGGGGAATATCTTACAGTGCTCATACTTCTAGTCTCCCATTCATATGCAACCAGGGCAGACCCTGCTTAGCTAAGGGGACAAGTCATGCTTGGAACCACAAGACCAGCTCTCCTCCACTACATAACGATTATAAGTTGGGAATCCTACCTAACTGGTATGTTCAAAAGTTCATTCAACAAAGAAAAGCTGTAGCAGGGCATAGGGAAGCATACTACTGAACTGTTTTTGTGAACAAACTAGATGAAACACTGGCTGGCAAGATGAGAAAAATCACTCAAAATACTCACTTTGGAATGAAAAGGACAAGTTAGGCAATGCATTTTTATTTCAATGGGACTACTTCAAGTAATTTTCCTAATAATGGCAGCCACTATGATTAATGACGTTCTAAGTTCTGCCTAGAACTGATTGACTTTTCCTGTGTGTTACCAAACCTAGATTAAAATGTGATTTTTCTCCCATTTCACTGTATGTCCTAAAATAGTTTCTTAAGACATTCCCTGCAATTGGCACTAAGCTTGCTGGTCTCTAATCTCCCGTATGGCTCAAGGTAGCTTCTTTAATAATTGGATTATGCTGGCCTCTTTCCAGCCTTCAGGGCTGTCTCTTGAACTAAGTGAACTTGCAACAATAAAAGCTTCTCTAAGTTCTCTCCTCACATCCTTTGGCACTTGAAGAATGCTGCCTGCTGCTAAGGCTACAGCCATTTTAGGGAGCTTAACTACTTAATAAACATCTGTGGCCCTGGAATTGTGCATCTGCAGTATATGTAATAAATAATTTCTTATACTTAGCTAACCATCAGTTTGCCATCCAAAATTGCTGTTTGGTAAAGCCTCCTCCTGATTCCTGCTTGAGCAAAGTTGCTCTTAGCTTTCTCCCAGGTCCATATCAATTCTCCATCTCAGATGTGACAGGCCAGCAGGTATGTTTTATTCATGTTAGGGATGTGCAAAACCAGTTTGAGTGGCTTGAGTTCGAACCAGCCCAGCCCCTGAAATGTTGGGGCCTGTCTGAGCTTGAATCAAACCGGTTTGAGTCGGTTCAATGGTTTGAATGTGGCAGCCACCATTGTAACTGTCTGTTTACAAGTTTTCAGGCCTCCTGATTAGTTTTTTGGCCACAGCCTTTGGCTAACAATCTCCATTGCTCTGGTTGGCTTGTTGTCATTCAAATCAGAGTGTTGCCAGGGTGACTCTGCCACCATTGGCCGGAGGAGGTGGGGGGACGAGGGAGGTAGGAGCAAAAAGGAGGGCGTTCCAAAATGTATTTAAAGGAACTCAGTGTCTGCCTGGCTTTACTCTACTGCTTTTCCAGAAGAGCTTTGGGCATGCTCCAGTAACTGCTGCTTGCTATGGAGGATTGCTGCTGCTTTACTTCAGATTGCTTTGGAGGAGGATTGCTGCTTGGAATATTGGATTAATTTGATGGGTTGTCTCAGTCTGCCGCTGTGTAGAGTAGACTCCCCCTGACCCCCATGCGCCTGAATCTGCTCCCTGCCTGGTTGGACCCCTGCCTTTCCTGATGGACTCCCACCTTGCCTGGTGGACCCACGCCTTCCTGTTTGGACCCCCACGCACCTGACGCTACCCACCTGGCCACCGCCACCTGACCCACCCTCCTGGCCACCACATCACATCCCCTCACACACCATCTTCAGTAGGTTGGCTTTTAGAAAGACCAACTGCTCCACCAAGTCAACATCCAAACAAGAGCAATGTGGGGTGTCACCAGGTCCTCGGCCATGGAGAACACCCTCCATGTACCTCCATGTACTGGGCATTCAGGGAGGTTGTGTCAAGGCTGCTAGACTCAGCCTGACACCAGTTTATACATATACTGTATGGCACACATTTTTCCCTTGTTTTTGACAGATGCACTTGGCATCAAGGTGAGGGTGAGAGAGTCCACTCCCCTCAGGGGCTGCTGCTGCCACGGCTGCCCTTCTGGAGAAGTGCCGCAAGATCACAGCCTATTTCTCTGGCAGCGAGAGGGGTAGGCAGATGCCCCAGGAGTGGCAGAATGAGCTCGGCCTACCTTCTCACATAATCCCTGGGGGTGTTGACATGTGGTGGAACTCCACTCTGCTCTTGCTAGGGATTTATTTATTTGATTGGTTGATTGATTGATTGAATGTTAAATTTATATACCGCCTTTCATTAAAAACAATCCCAAGGCAGTTTACAAAAGTTAAAAAACATATAATAAAAACAACAGCTAAAAGTATTAAGCTAAAAATATAACAAATCTGATTTAAAATATATAAAATACAAACATAAAAACCATACACAGATAAAAACACACAGATGGATGTGAGAACCAGTTTTACCCCGAACCAGTTCAACATCGAACTGGTTCTGTTTGATGGTTTGGGGTCGAACTGAACCCCCCCGAGACCGAACCCCCGCCTGTCAGATCGCGAATTCCACACCCTCCCCAGAATTTTTTTAAAATTGTTTGAAGCTTCTTGGGGGAGCAGGGGGGTCCATGGAGGTTCCCCCCCCCCACCGCTGGTCTTTGAAATGCCCACCTCCAGCCTTTTCGGCTGGTTTTTCAGCCCAGTTTTGGGGCCCTGTTTTTCTGCCCGTTCGGGCCTTGGTAAAATGGCACTGCGGCAAAAATGGCAGCTGCCGCACACGCACAAATGGCCTCTGCGAGGTCTGGCATGGACCTCTGTGAGGTCTGGCAATTTTTAAAAAAATGGCCACTGTGCATGTGCAAATGACCTCTGCGAGGACCTCACAGAGGCCATTTGCGCATGTGCGGCTGCTGCCATTTTTGCCACCATGCCATTTTACCAAGGCCCAAACGGGCTGAAAAACCAGCTGAAAAGGCCAGGGGGGGCATTTCAAAGGGCGGCAGGGGGAGGGGAACCTCCGTGGACCCCGCGCCTCCCCCAGGAGCTTCAAACAGTTAAAAAATGGGGGGAGTTCATGAACCCCCCCCAAACCAAATGGAACTGGGGGGGGGTGTTCGAGGGGACTGCAGACCCAAACTGGCCCGGTCAGGTTCGAGTCTGGTCCAGACACGAACTGAACCGGGCCAGCCAGTTCCATGCACACCTCTAGCACTTGCTGCAGCACCTGCAGGAGCAAGAGGCTGCCATCCACACCCTTGTGAGGAACTCTGGCTTGGGAATGTGCAACCTGTCCACCATGGACCGGAAGCTAAAAAACTAAAAAAAAAAAATTGTACTGCAAATAACTTCAGTCAGAAGCTCCATAACATTAGCCTCTATTTGACCAGTGTGGTGAGTTAGTTTGCTTGCTTTGTTACAGCATCCTGCTGCTGCAGCCCTTTTTGTGGCAGTCAGCTTGCACTGTTTGAATGCCCCCCCTGAATGAATGTTGTTTCTCGCAACTCCAGCTGCTCTGGGAGTCAGGCTTGTAAATGGCCGGGGCTGTGGGGCAGTAACTTGGGCCGGGTTCCACAGCCAGAGTGATTCATGCATGGCCTGCCCTGCCCTGCTCAGATGCTCCCTTACTGACACCTTCCAACTCTCCCCCACAACCCGGCCCACTCCCTTGGTCAGCTGGCAAGCCCAGATGGTGCTCCAATGTTTGGAGCACTACCTGGGCCCGCTGGCTGACCGATGGAGTGGAGCGCATCTCCAAGCCACACATGTCAGCTGGTGGGCCCAGGTGGCACTCCGAAGTTTGGAGCACCACTTGGGCCTGTCAGCTGTCTTCGGGAGCAAGACAGTGCAGGCTCCCGGTTCAATCACTCTGGACAGCATGCCCCCTCTAAATTGGTTCTTCATGTTTTTTAGGAGTGCATTTAGAACATCTTGGTAAACTGATGGCCACTCCTCACTGTTTATCTCCAGCATCTCATCCTCTGATGTATATTGTCTCTGTACATGATGCTATTTAGCTATCATAGTTAAGGGTTATTGATAGACCTAGTCTCCATGAATTTGGCTAATCCTATTTGAAAGCCCACTAGTCTGGCAGTACTACATCTTGTGGCAATTAATTTCATAGGTTTTGACTTGTGAAAAGAAGTACTTTATTTTGTCCTGAACCTATTGCAAATCTAATTCTAGTATGAGAAGGAGGGGATCTCTCTGTTCACACACTCTACATTTTTCATAATTGTTTATCATATCTGTGTGTATATATATATATATATATATATATATATATATATATATATATATATATCTGTGACACACCCATCGCTAATCTCATGCATGGCAGCTCTCACGAAAATTTGCGAGCAGCTGCTCGGATAGTGACAGAGACGAGGGGAGAAAATGGTGGTGGTAGCAGCCAACCGGCAGGCAAAGAAAATGGAGGTGAATGGTGGTAGCCGTCCGGCTAAAGAAAACGATGGCGATGGGGGCAGGGGAAGAAGATGGCCGGTGGCAGGCGGGTGAAGAAGACGGCGGGGAGAAGGCAGCGAGCAGGTGGGCAAAAAAGCAGCAGTGCGGGGTTGGGGAGAGAAAGTGGCAACAGACAAACTAGAGGCACAGATGCTCTGCACCCGGTCCAGCTAGTTTCTCTTTAATAGTCTTTACTTTTTAAAATGAAAAATGGTTCAGACACTTTAACCTTTCCTCCTGCAGAATGAGTTCTAACACCTTCATGATTTTAGTTGCCTCTTTCCAGTTCTATTGGTATCTTTTATGGGGTGTGGTGACCAGAACTCTTCTAAGTATGGCTTCAGCAAAAATATAAATAATATAATAGCTGGACTTTTATGTTTAGTTATATTTGTAAACATTTAATTTGCCTTTTTTCACAGCTGTAACACACTTCAGTTAGTTTTCCCAAGATCCCTTTCCTCTGTAGTGACAGCCAGTTCAGACCCTCCCACAGTGTATATTTGTAATTTGGATATTTTTTCCCATAGAAAGTTACTTTGCACGCAATAAATATAATCTCATTAATATAAATATGACATCATTAAAAATTTGTTGTCCATTTGCCCACTTTAAAGAAGTCCTCTTTGCGCTTTTTACAGTGTGCTAAGGATTTCAACATCATTAATAATTTGTTCTCACCCACAAACTTGTCTAGCTCATTGTTTACTTCTGACTTCAGATAATATATGAATACATGAAGTGCCATTCCTTCCCTGTTGGTTGATCAGTGCCTGTTGTGGTAGTGTGAACTTGAGCCTGTAGGGAGAGGAGTCTTGGCTGGGATTGTTCGAGTGTGGACAACCTGTAACATTGCAGTACTTGGATAGCGAGCTCTACATGTGTGTTAAGACTTTGGGGCTTAATTTTTTTTGTGTGTGTGTGTGTATATATATATATTCCCCTGCCCCTTCCCAAGGACTTTGGGAGAGTAACAGGTTAAAGGGAGAAAAACAGAAGACTTGGTCTGTTTGGTGGTTGAATGCCAACTCAAATAGAAAAGTCTTATGACTGTACCAAAAAGTATTGGTTGGTGGTGAAGGTAAGGAAATGGTGGAATGTTCCTTGGTCCTTGGCTGTGTGTATCTCAGAGCCTGATATTACAACAGTTGAGGTTTGTGCTGGGTAGTACTGGTGACACTTCACTCTGAGTCTAACTGGTCTCTTAATACACAGAAGGGATATGGAAGTTCTCGTTGGCTGAATAAGGACCAGTCCGACCTCATCATGCTAATGGAGTTCTAGGGAGTGGGGGAAATGTGACTGATCTGAAATGTGGCAATATTAGGTTCTGGTACATTTGGATAGTGTGAAAGTAGCCTTCAGTTTATATATAGAATTTGGATTATTGTGTTCATAAAGCTAATACATTCTCAGTTTAAGGAATCAAGTAGGGATTCCCGCCCTTTACTTTGGATGTTCATGTTTGTCTCAGAAAATGGTTCGGTTGATATGCTTCCCCTTTTAAAAAACAAACCACAACAAGATGCCTCTAAATACCAGTTGCAGGGAAGAAACAGCAGCTCCACACACCAATGTAGGCTCTGCCCCTGTGCCACCCACTTTGGCTCCACCCCTGTGCCTCCCACACTTGCTCTGTCCACCACCTGCCCTGTCTGGTGCACATCCAGTCCCAGGAGTCACCAGCCACCACTGGATACTAACCTATTTACCACAAGTAACTGCTTTCATTAATGTAGTATGAATTGCATAGGCTTTTGACTTACTTGAGATCTGACAGACAGCATATATCTGTTACTCTCCAAAAATTGAACTGGCACTGCCTATTCAATGTTTCAAGAAACCAGAAAGTAAGTGGGACCATGTGGTGTAGGGCAAGCAATTTCCTTTTACTGTGTATATATGCATTCATTCCTAATCTGCACTTACAGTGTAGCATTTCAAAGATGGAAAGTTCATCTGCAGTAAATCTGTGCCCAACATACAGACTGTGACCGTAGGGCCATGCAAAGCTTCATATTGATATTTGATTCATATTGATATTTGATTTGGCTGAGATTCCTAAATAGGATGTTTAATAGCTTGATCCGAATCAAATAGCCGACTCCCTCCAAGTCAAATCAGCAATGTCCAAACTGATTTGAAGAGGAGCATTTTTGTGTGTGCTCCTTTTCAATGGCAAATATTGACACTCCTAGTTGAAACTGGAGGGAATGACATGATCTTCCATATATGGAAAGCACTGCGTGGGAGAAAGAGTCCTTCAAAACTGATATCTCAAACTGCCAAATGATTGTGCCCAGCCTCTCTACTGCCTTCCAATCACAGTGCTTTGGGGGAGGAATGTTGAAAGACTATGTCAGGTTCTGCTTGCTCAACCAAATTGCCTTCTGTGAGTTTCTGGTCTCTGAATAGAGCCAATAGTGATTAGAAGATGTTAGAGAAAAAGTGAGTGGACTCTGTTTATGGTGTGTCTTAGCTTAGCTTGTTGTTAATCTTAACAGAGTACTCTTGCACATAGTTGTTTGGAAACTTTTAGGCATAGTGCCCGGACCAGTTCCTTACTATTTTTACCTCATTGTACTTGAAAGGAAACCACTTATAAAACTTTTTCAATTGTTTAAATGCCTTTTTAAGAGGACTACCAATTCCCTGCTTTTCTCATCCCGCTGTCAGGGAAACAAATGAAACACAGGAAGTCCTCAACTTAAGACATTCTGAATTAAAATGAACAGCACTTAGGACTTTGGTGAATTGCGATCTTGTTTTAACTTTACAACACAAATTTCTGTCTTGTTTTGACTTTACAACTGTATTTCAGCTTTATAATGCTTCACTAGTTGGCTGCTGGTATGTCAGCTAGAGGAAGAGGAGTCAACAATGGTGCTTCAGGCTCACTTTGTCATCAAGACTGACAGTCCTGGAAACAGCAGTTACTGCATTGAGGCTGCAGAGAAATTGGCTGACTCACTCACCATCCAAGTGTGTGTAGACAATGACTGACATCCAGTGATGGAAGGAGGGCTGCAGATCCACAGGAAGCCTTCAGAGTCATTGTACTGAAGGTTTCTTCACGCAGTGGATTGGTGTGAAGGAGGAGCAATTTTCACATATCTTCCCTCCCTCCAAAAGCCCTGTCCTATTGTATATGTTCCCTGGGGCCACGCAGCCCTCAGGAACATTGTGCAGTCAGACAGGGCTTATGGTGGGAGGGGAAATACAGGAAAATCATTCCTACACCTAGAATGTTGAAGGCTTCTTATGGATCCACAGCTCTCCTCTTGTCACCAGAGGTCTGTGCTGGATGTCAGCTAATAGTTCTAAGGACCTAAATTGGCTCCATCTCCAGGACAATCCTTGAAAAGAGATTACTGAAAATTTTGCCGGACATTGTAGAACTGGGAAAGGAGCAGAGGAGGGCAACCAAGATGATCGGGGCTTAGAGCACCTTCCTTCTGAGGCAAGTAAACAACACCTGGGGCTTTTTAGTTTAGAAAAAAGATGACTGCGGGCAGGAGCGTAATTATAATAGGGCAAGGGAAGACAGTTGTCTGGGGGCCCACTGCCTGTGGGGGGGGCAGAGACAAGTCATATGACTGAATCCCCCAGCTGCACACCTGCCTGGGCTTCCTTCAGTTGTATTCATCCTCTGAAATTGATGTGAGTGTTAAGACCTGGAGCTACCAGAACAGCATGTCTTTCTCTATTACCATTAAATGACTTGCATCATCCACAATTTACAAAACCTTTTAAAAAATAATTTAGGATGATGTTCTATTGTGGCACATAGGATGTGTGTGTGTGTGTGTGTGTGTGTGTGTGTGTGTAGTATATATAGTGAGGGGGCAGGGCATTTTAAAATCTTGTCTCTGGGCCCACTACAACCTTGCTATGGCCCTGACTGTGGGGAGACATGATAGAAGTCTATAAAATCATGCATGGTGTGGAGAAAGTGGATAGAGAGAAATTTTTCTCCCTTTCACATAACAATAGAACCAGGGGTCATCCCATGAAATTGATTGCCAGGAAATTTAGGACAAACAAATGGAAGTACTTTTTCACACAACACATAATCAACTTGTGGAATTGTCTGCCACCAGATGTGGTGATAGCCAACAACCTGGATGACTTTAAGAGAGGTTTAGATAACTTCATGGAGGAGAGGTCTATCAATGGCTATTAGTCTGAGGGCTATAGGCCACCTCTGAATAGGCTATAGGGATGCCTCTGAATACCAGTTGCAGGATCAAAAGACAACCACAGGGCTCTGTGGTCACCAGGAGTCAAAACCGACTCAATGGCACACTTTACCTTTAACAGCAAGAGAGAGGGCATGCCCTCAACTCTTCCCTGTAGTCTTCCAGTGGCATCTGGTGGGTCACTGTGTCAAAATGGATGCTGGACAAGATGGGCCTTGGGCCTGATCCAGAAGGGCTGTTCTTTTGTTATGTTCTTATATAAGCAAGGAAGAAAATGGGAACTAAATATCATTGTATCAATGCATTCTCACTTCATTTAAAAATATTGATGAGCTAGTTAAGAAAAGTGATTTGTGTTTTTAAAAACTATCAATTTCTGTTGAGTTAACAGAAAGATCCATCTTCCATTGCCATTGTTAATACTTCTTTGGAATTTATTATTATTTTTTTGTATGCATCAAAGAAAGCTGCCACAGGTAAAAGATGACTATTTCCTACTCTGGAATTTTAATAAGAGCCCTCAACATGTTTATTTTAAAATGAAATGAGGGGACGTTTCCTGTACCCTGTAACACCAAGTGTTTCTCTCCCTACTCAGTCACCCTGGCCTTCATTCCATCCTCCATCACCAGTTTAAGGAATAAATAATCCCCACATTCACATTTCCCACTTGTCAAACTGGGGCAGTAGCAAAAAATAAGCAGCACAAATTGGCAGATAATGCACCTTATTTCCATGCTGAAGCAGGTGCATTTTCCCCAGCCTAAGTGGCAAGATGATACTGATCCACTCTGACAGGCAGGCTGATCTAAAATTACTCAGCACACTTTACCACCAGTTGGGGGAGGAAGAGTCTCCCATGAGCTTATTCGGAAATGCTTCAATCCCCAGGGTGCTAATTAAAATTTACTGAGTAATATTTGCAAAGCTCACTGGCCCTAGTTACAGCAATTATCAGTTACTAAATGTTAGTGCCAGGCAACGGCACCTGATGATTGACTCTTTTATACAAAAACGGGTTTTACTTTTTATTTATTTTGCATAATCTTCCCCTTCACTTCCTCAAGTAGCTGGATCAGTTGAATGGCTCAATTGGTTTTACTCTAGAAATCACTTAAGACAGAAGTTTAATTATCAGTTTCTTATTGGGCTTCCTGCCAGCATGGAGGCATATATTTATATATCTTTTAAAAAGGAAAAGGAAGAAAGGAAATGTTCCTTACAGAAGGCTCTGCAGCTGACACTAGAGGGATCTTACTAGCTCTATCCTATTTAGAATTACAGTCGCCTAGAGCAGAGGTCAGCTAGGTGCCGTGACCAAGTGGAAAGTACAGCATCTCCTAATTATACACACAGCTCACAGTTTAAATTTGCTGAACAAATAGCTGAAGTCAAGACTTGCTAATCCACCCACAGGTGCTGTAAACAACCGCTACCAAATAAACATAGCGCAGCCATCAATAGAGCCCTTCAGCAAATTCCAGAGTCCAGCCAGCTGCTTGATCACTCTCTTACCACAAGGCACTTTCAGCGGAGGGGAGGAAGGAAAGATGAACTCTTGTAAACTGATTTTTGCAGCACAGAAAAAACATGGGTACAAAAAAAGTTAAGCACTGGCAGTTTCTTTTGGAGTGAAATGTTCATAAAGCAGGTTTCTGATTCTAGGGGTGTTTCTGTACCAGGGATATGAACTGAGCCTGAAAAACACGCCCACACCCAAAAGGTCCTGAGAGATTTTTTCAGTGAATTGTAACTGAACCTAGACATAAGATCTTTAATATCTTTATTGGGACCAACCAAAATGACACAAAGCTTTGAGCAGCTTACCTAAGAGTTCTTAAGAACTCTTCATCAGGCAAGCCAAACTGTTGTTATTATTACCTAGTGGCTGGAGGGCATCCTGCCCTCAAAAAAGGGTAAATCCTCATCTTCAGGTGATATAGAACATATTCAGGAATTTTTTTTTTAAAAAAATAACACTCCAAACCCCCTTCAGCTTAAGATTACAGGTATTTAAATTTTAACTCATGCTCTAAAAAGCATAGGAATTTGAAGTTCAGGCATCCATCTTAACTTCCACGCCATACGTGCTGTAAATACTTTGTACAGTCTCGTATATAATTCTGGCTTTACAAATGAGGTTCCACACACCCACACTTTGCCCTGGTCTTTCAGCTGAACATTGGGCTGCCTGGGGAGGCATGCCTCCAGGTAGAAATTCAACAGATGCAGCCTCCCCAATCACTTGCTAGAAATGCATCTGATCTCTACAAGGTACCGTGCTTTCCCAAAAGGCCATCTTTATAGTAACTGTCTAGCCAGAAATTCAACAGGTCCCCAATCCAGCCACCATCACTTCCTACAGACCAATAAAACATTCAAAACTAGCTATGCCTTGGCAAATAAAAACCTTTCCCTCTGGTGCTGAAAAGATGAAAAGATGTCAAAGCAGGTGTCAGGCAAGCTTTTCAGGGGAGACCATTCCACATCTGGGATGCCACAATGAGGAGACCCTCTCATCATACGCCACCCATCTAAATTCAGGGGGCAGGAGAGCACAAAGGTAGGCTTCTGATGAACATCCACATCTCATTCATTCCCAATATGGAGAGAGGCTTTGCCTTTACCAAAGTGCCATGCCTATAGAATTGAAACCAAACTGACTAGTAGTTCGTGCATACACCCCCCCACCCCCACCCCCACTCCCCCACACCACATACCAGGTCTTGATGCCTAGAGGCTGAAAGTAATATTTACAAGGTGGTGTCCAGTGGTGCTGAAGAGCATATAAAGATGAAGAGCATGCAAAAGTACTATTTCTATTCCAGCTTGCTCTGTGTTCCTAAGTGCAAAGCATTCCCCTAACATTCTTGGCTGCCTTTATGCAGGCTCTCATCAAGTGGGGCTTGGAAAAGTCAGAGCGATTCCAGAGATGCCATCGGGAACTGTCAGTCTCACTGCTGTGACAGACAACACAGGGCTATGCCATTACTGAGGCCCAAAGAATGTTGACAAGATTTTTGAGCTGGTATCAAACTAGCCTTTCAAAGCCAATTTGAGCCTCCCTCCAGAGTAGCCTACAGGGCATGATACACCAGAGACCTTATTTTCTCCATCCCAGAGCAAATGAGTTCTTACTGCATGCTCAGCCACCAAAATAAATCTGTGAAGAATCTGGATATTCTCTTTGCCAAGCAGAGGAATCAGCGGATGCTTCTCTGGTAGCATGAAACGAAAGGCTTGCCAGTGCTAGGACAGGCTGTTTGCAGGAACATAGGAACAGCCTCTGGATATCCTGTCACTTGGCAAGCAGCATTCTGTAAGCTCTCTGCATTTTGATTTTATTTCTAGGTCTGTTTGGGGGGGTGGGGGGGCAATTAATTTCAGGAAGCAAACGTTTAACTTCATTTGCTTATCTTTACATTGTAAGCACACTTGCTTCAACTGGGCCTCTATTGACAGTGGATAATCATGTCATAGATTCCATTCCCTAGATGCCTGTCCAGATCTTCATCAAGCACAAACAACTGGGAGGAACTTTTCTATAATTTGATAGTAATTCTATTGCTGATGGAGGTAAATAATGGAAGAAGTAAATATTTAATCTGATAGCACTTGAAAATCCAAAATAGGAGTCTACAAGCTACAGAGTTGTTCTGTCAGTGTTCTTCTGTCCTCACAAATGGCTTCACATGCTTTTATTTATGTCCTGATTTACTCAACTGTGCAATAATAATATTATGGGTAATTTTATCCTGTAGCTAAGTAAAGAACCTGGGCAAAATTTTATATATGACAAGGTGAAGATCATAAAAATTAGTCCCGGTTAAGTCCCTTTGAAATTAATGGGACTTAATCATAAGTGACTTGTCTAACTATCTGGACTCATTTCAAATTGGCTTTTGGGCAAGTTATGGGGTTAAGATGATCTTTGTCAGCCTGTTGGATGAACTCAGCTTAGGAATCAACAGGGGGAGTAAGACTCTGTTGATCCTTTTGGATCTCTTGGAGGCTTTCAATACCATTGACCATGGTATCCTCCTGGAGCGCCTAAAGGGGTTGGGAGTGGGAGGCACTCCATTGCAGTGGTTCGACTCCTACTTCTCAGGTTGGTTTCAGAGGGTGTGGCTTGGAGATTTTTGCTCTTCAAAATGAGAGCTTGTATTGTATGGGGTCCCACAGGGCTCCATTTTATATCTCCAAGGCTTTTTAATCTTGGAGATGAAACCACTGGGAGAGATCATCAGGGGATTTTGTGCAGAGTGTTATCAATACAAATGACACTTAAATCTATTTCTCCATGACAACTTTGTTTGTTTGTTTGTTAATTTAGCATATTTTAATACTGCCCCAAACCTACGACTCTGAGCGGTTTACAACAAAGCAAAATAAATGACAACAGAAAAGGTTAAAACATTAGTAAGAAGAAAATAAATGACAACAGAAAAAGTTAAAACATTACAACAATTTAAAATTTTAAAGCAATCTTAAAACTGTTAAAACAATATTTAATTAAAAGTCTGGGTGAACAAATGTGTCTTTAAAGACTTTTCAAAAGTTGGGGAGAGATGGGGAGGCTCTTATTTCAGCAGGGAGTGCATTTCAAAACTTTGAGGCAGCAGCAGAGAAGGTCCGTCCCACCAGACGAGCCGGTGGCAACTGCAGATGGACCTCTCCTGATGATTTCAATGGGCGGTGGGGTGCAATATGAAGAAGCTGTTCATCATACCCAAGACACCCAAGGCCCAAGACATTTAGGGCTTTATAGGTTACTAGCCTACCCCGCACAGAGCATCTGTGCGGTGCTTTGGGGCCAGCTGTTTCCCCCTCCCTCTTCCTCCTGCCCCGTCTCTCCTCTCTTCCCCTTCCCTCTGGCCACGCTCTCCAACCCTCCTCTCCTCCCGTTCCTCCCCCCACACAGAGCCATGGCGGGAGGCCAAGAAGGGCCCCACCCTTGCCAGTTTTTCTCCCTCCCGTCCACCTGCCGCCGTGGCTTTTCTCTCCCCCCTCCCACCACCTTTCTATCCCCCCGCCCGCTGCCCGCTGCCACCCACCGCTGTCTTTCTCTCCCCCGACCGCTGCCTGCCTCCGCTTTTCTCTCCCCCCTCCTCTGCCCACCGGCAGGCAGGCCGGCCACCGCCAGCACTTTCTTCCCCCTCTCCTCCTCAGTCCTCACTTCGGAACCCTCGCAACATGTTGCGAGAGTTCCGCCGCCAAATCCTGGGCATGCATGTCCCAAAAGAATTAAATATATGGATCACCAGCACCTTGTATTTTGCCTGGAAACTTATCGGCAGCCAGTGTAGCTCTTTCAATACAGGAGTAACTTGTTCTCTCTGAGATGACCCAGAAACCAACCTGGCTGCCGCATTCTGGACCAACCGTAGTTTCCAGACTACATATAAGGGCAGCCCAACATAGAGCACATTGCAGTAAACCAGTCTGGAGGTTACCAGCATATGTACCACTGTTCTGAGTTCGTTTATCTCAAGAAATGGACGCAGCTGACATATCAGTCGAAGCTGATAGAAGGCACTTCTGGTCACTGCCTTAACCTGGGACATCAGGGAGAGGCTTGGATCCAGAATCACCCCCCGACTACATACCTGGTCCTTCCAGGGAAGTGTAACCCCATCCAGAACAGGCAGATCAAACTCATCTCCCGGGTTTCAACCCTGCACAATGAGTACCTCCATCTTATCTGGATTCAGTCTCAGTTTGTTATCCTTCATCCAGCCCATCACCACCTCCAGGCAGGCATTAGGGAGGTTATGCCCTATCCTGATGATGCTGACATGGAGAAATAGATTTGGGTGTCATCAGCATATTAATAGCACCCTACACCAAATCTCCTGATGACCTCTCCCAGCGGAATCTGTCAATTCCCCTATGGAGATAATCCATCAGGCCAACCAAGGCAGTCTCCACCCCATAGCCCACCCCCAAACCAGTCTGAAATGGGTCTAGATAATCAGTTTCCTCAAAGACTGTCTGGAGCTGGGAGGCCACCACCCTTCTCAATTCTGTGGCCCAGCCACAGAAGGTTGGAGACCGGCCTGTAGTTGCTCAACTCTGAGGGATCCAAGGTAAGTTTCTTCAGAGGTGGTCTAATAATTGCCTCCTTAAGACAAGGAAGCATCCTGCCTTCCCTCAGAGAAGCACTTATTATCTCTAACAGGCCTTCTACAACAACTGCCCTGCTAGATAGTATAAGCCATGTCAGCCATGATAGTATAAGCCATTACATACAAGGGTCAAGAGAACAGGTGGTACACCGCACCATTCCAAGCAGGAATCCTCAGGAGTCACAAACTGGAACTGATCCAACCTAAACACCAGAGGAGTCACTAGACACCTTACATCAGACACTGAAGTAATTGTGGAGACAGAGTATAAGTTGACCCAAATATGAGAATTTCCCCCCATAAAGAATTCATTGGTCCCAGATGGTCCCAGATTCTGATTCAAGGGAGGAGGGGCACATGCTAGCCTTCTCACAATTCTGAACAACTCTGTTGGATGTGAACTTGCGAATGCAATACGGGCAGAAAAGAATCGCTTCTTTGCCGCACGTATTGCCAGAACATAGATCTTCAAATGCGTTCTGTGTTGCAATCTGTCGATGTGTAAGTGGAGTCTTTCTCCACTTGCACTCCAGTCATCTACCTCACCACTTCAGCCCCTGTAGTTCTTCTGTATACCAAGGAGCCAGTTTTTAAGCAGGTCAGAAAGGATGCTTAGGAGTGATCATGACTGCCCTGGTGAGTTTGTTGCTCCAGTTCTCCACCTGGGCAGCAACAGGATCGCCGGCAGAGCCAACATTAAATCCCTCCAAGGCTTTTTTGAATCCTATTGGATCCAATAATCTTCTTGGGTGGACCATCCTAATAGGTTCCTCACCCCTGCGAAGGTGGGAAGTGATTGTTAGTCCAACCTTAACCGGTTGGTGGTTCGTCCATGACAATGGGGAAATCACAGGATTCCCCACCATCAGAACACCACCCTGATCAGAGTGAAAGACCAAATCAAGTGTGTGACCAGCAATGTGCATCGGTCCCAAGACCACTTGAGGTAGGACCATAGTTGTCATGGCTGCTATGAACTCCTGTGCTGCCCCAGACAGATTGGTCCCAAAATAAACATTGAAATCCCCCACCACCGCAAACCTGGGAGACTCTAACACCAAGCCCAAGGCCAAGTCCATCAGCTCAGTTAAGGATTCTGTTGGGCAGTGGGGTGATTGGTACACCAACAGAAGACCCAATCTATCCCTGGACCCCAAACTTAAGTATACACATTCAATATGGTCTGACACTTCAACAGGGATCCTGGTAAGGGAGATATTATTCTTACATACCACAGCAACTCCACCTCCCCAGCCACAGTCCTTCACCCACTCCTCAACAGAGTAGCCTAGAGGGAGAAGCTGGGACCAGAATGGGCCACCAGCCCCCCCCAACCAGGTCTCTGTAATACAAACCAGGTTGGCGCCTTCATCCAGAGTCAGATCATGGGTGGTTTCTGATTTGCTCTGGACTGATCCAGCATTAGAAAGGAGCAAGGTGAGATTCCAAGGTTGGCTGGCACTGACCTCCAATGCAGGACAGCTGGAAGGGGAAACAGCTATTAGATTTCCAATTCCCCTTCCCTTGTAATGGCCCACTGGCCTGCCAACGTTAATGGTCTGGATGAGGCAGAACAAACTGCCTCATCCAAGCAAACTGGAGCTACTCTTTGTGGGAGGTCAGAACTTAAGAAATGGCTTAAATCTGCCTGTTCTGGATGGGATTACATGCCCCCAGAAAGAGCAGGTATGTAGTGTGGGAGTACTTCTGGACTGAAACCTCTCAAGTTGAGGCAATGGCCATTAGGGCTTTCTATCAACTTTGGCTGATACACCATCTACTGATGTCTGGATAAAACAAACCAGCCAATAACACCTGTCTGACTGTGTAAACAACAACAATAATAATAATAATAAAAACAATTAAAACAGTTTGTAAAACCCTGGAAAACCAGGCCAAACCTTTATGGTTAAAAATCAGTTTAAAAACCCTGGATGGCCAGGCCAAACAGATAGTTCTTAAGGGCTCTCCTGAAGGCCAATAATGAACTCAGATTACGGTAGGTGGTGATTCGAAACCAGGCCTTTTCTAGGGTTGCCCCAGGATTTTGGAATGTGCTTCCTAATGAAATTAGAGGGGGGGCCCTTCTCTAGATGTTTTTAAGGATACCTGAAAACATACCTGTTTAGCCAGACTTTTAGTTTATAGTTTTAAAGTTTTAAGTTTAAGAGTTTTTTAATCTGTATTTTATAATGTGTTAATTGTTCAACATGCGGAAGTCCACTCAAGGACTTCTGTATGGGGTGGTATAAAAATGTGTTCAATAAATAAGTAATAAAATACATAATTGATTTCCGTGGTGCTTAGTCTGGATGTTGCCTAAATATAAAATATAAATAGTAAACAAAGCTAGCATTCTGCAACCATAGATTTATGTTTCTGGCTACTACAAGTCTAGACAGTGTGTAAGCAAATATACTCAGTGTCTAGGCAAATATAAAGGCATCTTATGTTTTGATTATTTATATACTAATTGTTTTCTTTTAAAAATTGAGCCTCCTTGATTGTCCTACCTCCATAATGCTCAGAATCATCAACATCAGTAAGGGATCTAGAAATGAATGGTCCTGCTCCACAGAAACCCATTTACAAACACAGGCATGTGTCTGTTAACTTGTGCAACACTTCAGATTGTGAGTATATGAGAAGATGCTTCGGACATCCTCCCAGCTATCAGAAAGCCCAGATCTTGCACCTAGCAACATCTGGAGGGAGCCACATGGCTGACAGCATGGTTGGGTCAGCCAAAAGGCAGTGGCCATGTGCACTGGCTACCCTGAAGGACTGGGAAAATGGATAGAGCAGCAGAGAGATGGTGGCTTTTTTGTTTTTTTGCAACTACTAAAATAGCTGCTTCTGTAGCTGGAGGAAACTATGCACAATCCTCAAAATACCATCATGAGACAGCACTATCAAAGAAGAAAATGCTCTTTACATGGCAGCTTGCCATAATGCATACACCACCACATTGGAATGTCAAACACTCTAAAGATTGTAGTTGCTTCTGATCAGGCATATAACTTGGGGTACCTCTTTGAAACCAGTTGTTAAGATGTGCATAGAAGAACCTCCAAACTATTATGGCTGCTGTTTTATGTCATACTTTTGTTTTTATGTACTACGCCTATATTTATTTATTTAATACATTTATATCCCACCCCTTCTGTACATTACTGCTCAGGGCGGCTCACATTTATAAAACAGTTACAATATAAAATCAGACTAATATATTATTGAGTGTTCTAGGCTGTTATGATTCCATATATAAATAAAACAATTCTGGTTCTGGAATGGCATTGTATTAATAGTGATTATTCAAAAGAATAGAGGACTTGCAACGTGGTTTCTTATTTAGTATGCTATTGGCTGTGTTCGCTGGATTGCTGCAATGGTTCTTCCCTCGGTTTTCTGACCTATGACCTGGAGCTGCATATCCCTTCCTATAGCATAAATCCAGTGAGATCTTTGCTGCAGCTCCCCCTGTTGGATCTGTCACAACAGACATTAACCAGCCTTCATGAGATTTTTAACCTTTATATGGAGATTATATCAATTATTCAGAAGATCACTCTCCCACATGAAAACTAGAATTTCCTAGTTTTTCTAGAAATCTGTCCTGTGATTCACTCCACTAATCATCCCCAAAGTGGTACTTCATGTTGCCATGAAGAGCAAGCATGCGCCAAGAGAGGAGGGATTGGAGTGAAAGCCTGATTCTGCATTTTGCAGGTCTTCATTTAGAAAAGCTTCTTAGTTTTAATTAGGGCTGAATGAGCTTAGGAGGAAGAGGAGGGGTAAAGCTTGTTAAAGAAAAGGTTGGCCGTGCTCCTGAGTTGCGATGAGAAGCCTAATGAAAACTTTATTAAAGAAGAAGGCAAAAAATAGAAAGTGAACAGTTTTATGCAACACTCATAATCTTCCTAAAAATATGAATTAGAAATAATATGAGAAGTTGCAAAGGAAATTTTTGTATCTACTCTGGTAGCACAATACATAGAATATATATTTATTCACACCTCCCAGTTTGCAGTATACTAGTACTGACTAGTACAGGTGAAACTCGGAAAATTAGAATATCGTGCAAAAGTCCATTAATTTCAGTAATGCAAATTAAAAGGCGAAACTGATATATGAGACAGACGCATTACATGCAAAGCGAGATAAGTCAAGCCTTAATTTGTTATAATTGTGATGATCATGGCATACAGCTCATGAAAACCCCAAATCCACAATCTCAGAAAATTAGAATATTACATGGAACCAAGAAGACAAGGATTGAAGAATAGAACAATATCGGACCTCTGAAAAGTATACAGTGTACTGTGCTTGATTGGCCAGCAAACTCGCCTGACCTGACCCCATAGAGAATCTATGGGGCATTGCCGAGAGAAGGATGAGAGACATGAGACCAAACAATGCAGAATTGCTGAAGGCCGCTAATGAAGCATCCTGGTCTTCCATAATACCTCATCAGTGACACAGGCTGATAGCATCCATGCCACGCCACATTGAGGCAGTAATTGCTGCAAAAGGGGCCCAAACCAAGTACTGAATACATATGCATGCTTATACTTTTCAGAGGTCTGATATTGTTCTATTCTTCAATCCTTGTCTTCTTGGTTCCATGTAATATTCTAATTTTCTGAGATTGTGGATTTGGGGTTTTCATAAGCTGTACGCCATGATCATCACAATTATAACAAATTAAGGCTTGACTTATCTCGCTTTGCATGTAATGCATCTGTCTCATATATCAGTTTCACCTTTTAATTTGCATTACTGAAATTAATGGACTTTTGCACGATATTCTAATTTTCCGAGTTTCACCTGTATATAGTCATAAACTAGTATATTGCATGATTATATACTATGGTGTCCCACAAACTGTGAACACTGTCGGAGACAAGCTAGGAGTTATGCTTCCTGCCCCCAAGTTATGTCTTCCTGCCCCCAAGTTATTGCAGAATTGCAGATAAATCCTCTTTTAACTGTGTTAACTCATCATCAGTTTGTTTGTTATAGTTTGCATTATGGTGCAAAGTGGTCATCTTATGAATAAAAGAGTCCATCTTTTCAGAAACATGGAAATGTACATCAGAAGCTGTGCCTAGCTGTCTTGTACTGGTGAGATAATGGACAAGATCTCCATGATATGAAAAAATAAATCCAACAACAGATAGATATCAAGGTTTCAAAATGATAATATGTAGAGGTTGTATCTGCATCTGGCTCTTTTAGTATGTCCTTTATTTCTAAACAAAAGCTAGCCAATTTAGGAGAAGGTTATGAAACCGATAGGAACATAGGAAACTGCCATATACTGAGTCAGACCATTGGTCTATCTAGCTCAGTATTGTCTTTACAGACTGGCAGCGGCTTCTCCAAGGTTGCAGGCAGGAATTTCTCTCAGCCCTATCTTGGAGATGCTGCCAGGGAGGGAACTTGAAACCTTTTGCTCTTCCCAGAGCACTTTAATCCCCTGAAGGGAATATCTTGCAGTGCTCACACATCAAG
The DNA here is from genome assembly GCF_027244095.1 of Hemicordylus capensis. Lineage (NCBI taxonomy): Eukaryota > Metazoa > Chordata > Lepidosauria > Squamata > Cordylidae > Hemicordylus > Hemicordylus capensis. The sequence goes on from NC_069658.1 coordinate 100,176,912, forward strand.
TCTCCCATTCAGATGCAACCAGGGCAGACCCTGCTTAGCTATGGGGACAAGTCATGCTTGCTACCACAAGACCAGCTCTCCTCTCAAGCTGGTCTTTCTAATATGATTAGTTAACTTGCTGTTGGGGTGGTGATCTTCCTTCTAACTAGGCCATATAACTAGGCCATATAACTAGGCCGTACAGAAGTTAGGATGGCAAGCCTTTATGCTCATCCATCCATCTGATGCTTTGAAGTTGCTTTGGGAATCATGAACATCTCTTAGCTGTTCTCCTTTTCACCCCTTCACTGGATCAGCAGTAAAACAACCTGATGCTTCTATCTCTATGAACTATTCTCAATAAATTAACTTTATTAGTCTAGCAGTGCATAACTATGGTAATGTGGATTTTTAATCATTTTTCCAGCCCAGTTGCCAACTTTTCTTGGTTAATACAGAGAAAAGTGCCTTCTCTGGGTTTTGACCTTGCAACCTTCACCCCAACCATGAGAGTTAACCTGTAGTTCTGTCACATTTAATGCCATGTCATTGTGTATACAGGACTAAAGGATAATATCAATCTACAGAATACCCATACACAAGGGCACAATAAAGTACTCTAGATCTTATCATAGCACGGCACAGCATTATCACAGCATTGCAGTGTAGTCACAGTTCATGTAAATGAGGTTGGAACTAGAGTCCTCTGATGAAGTTGATAGGGGTGTGAATGAGCTGGTTTGGCACTTCATTAAGGAAACGCCCAACCGGCTTGGGTGCCGGTGTTTGAACCAGCTCAGTAGGGCAGGGAGCTGTTCTCTTAAAAGTGACAACGTCTTGGGAGCTCCTTACCTGCTCATCCCCGCCCTGCCATTTTTCCAAAAGGCTGTGTGAGGCTACAGCGCTGCAGCGAACAGTGCTGCAGCCATGTGCAGCCTTTTGGAGAGTGGGCATTGCCACTGGAAAAGCGGCGGGGTAGGGACGAGCAGGTAAGGAGCTCCTTGCCTAGGTTTTATGGGAACCGCTTCCCAACCTGCTGGTGGCTGCCCAAGTAGGTCGTGCACATCCCTAAAAGTTGAAACTGGTCCTAAAAATGCATTTTAAGCAACTGTCTAGAAAATTGACAGGAGCTGGTGACAAACCTTATTTTGCAAAAACACAGCACATACTACACACATACACACACACACACACACACACACCCCAAATTGCCATGTATCAAATACAGAGGTACAATAGGCATAACAGAGAGCTGCCTAGCAAACAATTTGCTATGGGACGGCTTACAAATAAAATGAATAAATTATTTTAAATTTTATATTATTATTTTATTCTATTTTATTATAGACCTAAATCCAGTGATGGATATGGACTTCATCCTTCTTCCACAATTGCCATGCCTCATCCCCTTAATTTAGAGTCAAGCAGGGGCATAGCTAGGGGAGAGGGGGCCCGTGTTCACCCCTCTCTCTGGCGGCCCCTCAGAGTTAGGGAGATAATGAAGAAAATACTAGGGAGAGGTGGAACTAGGGGGCCCTCAGGAGCTAGGGGCCTGGGTTCTTTGAACCCTTTTGCTCAATTATAACTACACCCCTGGAGTCAAGGAATAACTGCTTTGCAGTCCTAAGTTGCTGCCACTGTTTTGCCCAGGATATCAAAAATTCACAGTGATCTGATCACCTCTTGTGATCATTCAGCATGTCAGAAAGGACTTCCTAGGTCATGCTCTGCTTTAGGGCTTCTTTGCTCTTGTCCTTGACTTTCTGATGACTGAGGGCAGGAAAATCTAAGATACAATGAGGGTATACATCTTCTTATGACTTGTTCACTTAATCCACCTGACTGAAAGTGGCAGCTATTAGACTAAGGTGGGTTGGTGGCAAGAGAGGACCTGGAGGTGAAGGTCAACAAAAGAACTATTCCCCTTAGCCAAGACAGACAGCTTGGGTCACACTCTCCTCACATCTTTCACATTTGTTACATTCATGCCTGAGGCAGTAGCATGTTGAGCCCCTAACCAGAAGCTGATTTTAGCTATTGAATGAAAGTACATTTAGCCATTTGCAGACGCTATATTTTTTCATACTAGTCTCGTACTTGAATATACTTAGCATTTAAGAGGAAGGTGCTGCTTCAGAATAGAGGAATACAGTACCCACCAGCCTCTCATTGACTCATACTCCCTAGAGTTCTAGAACGTCTTTAAACTCATCCTTCCTCATAATACTGAGGCCTATAGCTTGAAATGTTTCAGAGAAAATATGTCTGAATCTTGGCTGTGGAAGAGCACAAGGGGAATGAAGAGGAGGTAATCTGAGTAGAACAACACACACACACACACACACACCGACTTCTCACATGGATGAGCTCTGAGATGTTCAAGAGGGCTGAGCATCCAGAAATGCTCCATATTTTTCTATGGACATATGCACTCCACCCACCAGAGATAATACTGTGATTTTTTTTAAATGCAGCTATGCATTTTGGAATTGAAAAAGAAGTCAGTTAAGGGTCCCTGATCTTGCTCATCCCTCTCACTAGCCATATTCACAAATTATTTGGTACATGCCTCCAAGTTTGTTATTTATTCTCTCGGTTAAAGGGTTTTTTACTGCTGTTTTTCATCTGCGATTTTATTATTGTGTTTTGTATTTTATATTATGGTTTCATTGCTATTGTGTTTTTGTTTCTTGCAGTCTGCTCTGGAAACACTGTTGAGGGCAGACACGTTCCAAATTCACAAATAAAACTAACAGGTCTGCATTTGAGTCAACAGAGCACAGGGCTAAACACTGGATTTGGGCTGAGAGAAGGTTTGGAGAGGCCATTGAATAGGCAGGCCTTTGTTACTATCTAAGAGGTAGAGATATTTGGCTGAAAACTTAAACCAGCCTTAGCCCTATCTCTAACCTGTAATATTACCAATGGCCTATATTGCAGGGCTAGAGTATGCCCCTCTCTCTTAGGCCCCTAAACTGCAATATGGGGGTAACAGACTGTTCTCACACCATATTTTTGCAATCAACCCCTGCCTGGCAGGTTCCTTTTCCACTGTCAGCAGATGCTAGGCGGGGTGGGAGCAAGGGCTGCAAGACAGATAAAGACAGACAGACTTTGAGCATTTGGGGGCTGTATTTCTTTGCCAGAAATTGAGGCCTCTCAACTTCTATTCCTGTGCTGCCTGCTAGAATGAGAAATAAACGATAGGCCCAAGTGTGTGAGAGATAGGATTGAGTCTCTCTGTTACAGAAAAGGCTGGAAAACACCTGAGAGGTTTAGTAGCTTACATTGCTATTTTTATGACAGCATAGTAAATATCTTCAAAACATCCCCCTTCTCTCCCCACTGCCAGTCACCCAGCTCCCATTCTCGCAAACACTTGCCTGACAAAGAATGCGGGAGACAAAAAGTAGGGCAAGGTAGAAGAGCTGTGTGTGAGAGAGGGAAAGGCGATACCCAATACCCATAAAAAATTTGTTTTTAATTCCCTGGCTATCGCAGATAGTGGCTGCTGCTAGCATTTAAGATAAGATTAGTTGGTGTTGCGCTATCAGCACCTCCACATTTTCCCTGCAGGGACTCCTTCTGACAGGCTGAAGCTGGAGGCATGTCTGCGGATTAACACGAGCTAATGATTATACACTAAAGCTTTGGAACTGTCGGACTAATAGGATTAAGCAATGCCAGATGCAGGTCCCCGTTCAGGTTAAAAATGCACTTTTTACATTACAAAGTCAGACAGATCCCTTTGAACATGCAATGAATATGGATGTTTTCAATTATCACAGTCTTCCAGGGCTATACGATATGGTAAATTAATCCCTTTAGAACATCGGAAACAGGACAAAATAGCCTTCTTGAAGCTGAAATCCCTCGTTTTAGATTTTCTTTCATGGGGATAAGCAGTGGTGCACCACACATAATTAATCTTATTACAAACAGAGAGAGAAAAGGGAAATAAAAAAAAGAGAGAATGAGAAAGAGATGACCAAAAATTGTTTAAATGTTTGGGGGGAAACCCTAACAGGGTGATGGGGGCAGACTTTTAAATCAACATCTCTTAATTAATTTCCACAACAGTAAAAAAAAACACATCCACATACAGTGTGACCAGAGTCCACCTTTGCAGAAATGCTCAGCAACAAGAGCACCAACAGGACCCATGGATGTATATTTAAAATAAAGGCAACAATCATTATTTCTAATAATTTGGTCTGAAGCAAAAGCTGACTTCCATGCAGGGTTTTTTGTTTGCTTACTTAATACAAGCATTCTATTGTTCCCCCAAACATTCAGAATTGTCCTTAATCAGCAAATTAATTCTTCATGTAGTCTCATCTTATGTTTGCCATATCCCATTAGTACTTCTGTTTGAGGAATAATTAAAAAGTATGAAAAAGTAAAACAACTATTAGGGATAGAAAATTTAATAAGTAATCCAGGAGAGCGTTAAGGTCACATCTTTGAAACTAGCTTAGTTCTGGTGTGCTATAATAACAGAATCAGGGGTGTGGCTATAATTGAGCGAAGGCCCCCAGCTTCATAGGGCCCCCAGCTCCACCCTTCCCTATTTTCTTCATTATCACCCTCAATCTGAGGGGCCACCAAGGAGAGGGGTGAACACGGGCCCCCTCTCCCCTAGTTACATCCCTGAACAGAATATGAATTTTAAATAATAATAATAATAATAAATATAGCCTTCTAATAATGGTCCACATATCATGCAAGGGGACACGGGTAGCTTGAGCACCACCTGCGCCCCTGTACACACGAAAGCCCTGATGATGGAGCTGTGCTGCAAGGCAACGCCCTCCCCACCACAACGGTTCTGTGCATGCTGTTGTGCAACCTGATCAACCTGATGCCCATTATTTCAAATAGGCATTGTATGTGTGCAACTGCATTCATGGAGCCCTGCAGCGCAGCCATATCAGCAGAAATTGCATGCACTCAAGGTTGTGGGCGGTGCTCAAGCCACCCATGTTCCCATACACAGTAAGTGGGCCAGTGTGATGTAAGCTTAAATGTATTGACAAGTAACTAAACAACTAAGAATTATTTGATTGGCTGCCCGCTCTACGAATGATTAATGCAATTGATTTGTTAAGACATACACTGCTGAATTGGAGAAAAGTATATGGCAACAGGAAATAAATTATCTTGTGAGAAATCCCATGTTGTTTTTCTGCTTAATGAGAATAGTTGTATTCAGATGTTTCGGTCTAGCTCTAACTGTATGCAGAAACTAATCACCCTCTCAGTTAGAGATGTGTAACAGAGAGACCACATCAATTTTGGTTTAGAAATAAGCCACAGTGGCCTTTGGGAAAGATAGTTTTACCAAGACTCCTAACATTGCAGTTGTTCTTGGGAGAATTATAAAGCCCATCAGGTCCTTTTCTTGGTATGCTGCTATGCAGTACAGAAGACACCAGAGAGGAAAAGAAGAGAAAGATTCCCATCCACATTGGCTGTGTGCATTTAATGCTCAGTTTTCACATGATGCTTGCAGGCAAAACATGTTTCTCATCACAAGGGGGGGGGGGGTTTACAGTGCACCCGAAATTTCCAGCTCCGTATAGATCTCTGATAAAATGATCTAAAATGTGAGTGGTTGCTACAGACCACTCCCCTCCCCACATCCCCTGCCACCTCACTGGATTCCCACTAAAGCAAATTAGTGCTTGATAAGTGGCATTATAACCACCCAATTATGTACTTGAGGAAGGTCTGGCCACCATTTGTCTTCTCTGGACAGCATGTCTTTGGTGAAATTAATTCCTGAGCTTTGTTGATTCAATGGCGGCTACACATATGAAACCATGTTGGGCTGTTCACAAGACTGGGCTCTGTATAGGCCTTACTATAGAGTGATTTCAAAATAAATCAACTTTTGATAAACCAAAATTCAATTAAGTACTGTGAGGTAAGTGTTGCAGCTAAAGGAAGTATCAAAGTATACTATCTAATTACCTCAGTGTTGTATTCTATCTAGTAATCTTTTATGTTTTGTTATTGAGAAGTTTGTCCCGGTGTTTATGAGGGAAGCAGCTATAAAACACTCAGCCATTTCTCTCCCTTGTATAATCTAACACACACAGTCTCCTCTGATCTCTTTTGTTTGAAACAGCAGCACACTAGGCCAAAGTAACTCCCAGTTGGGATGTACAGTTGGGATGTACCTCACAAGGCTGTTGCTACAATAAACACAGTAAAGACAGCAATATATTTTCAGGTTGAAAAACACTCATTTTTCTATCTAAAAAGATCCCTGAGTCTTGTTTACTAACTGATAAATTGCTATGCTTTTAAAACAGGTATGATGTACACACTTAGGGCCAAACGAAAAGTGCAGGAAAACTGTGTGTATGTTAAACAGATTTTGTTCTGTTTGTATGTAAAGCAGTCATGGGAGTCTGATCGTCTTTATTTCAAAGAGAATGTGCAGGCGGAGGGGAGTCCAGACTGCTATTTTCTACCTCCATTTTATGTGCTCGGCTGATTTTCCTCAGCAGAGCAATTGTTCCTCAGTCTGGTCCCAACTAAACTGGGCAGTAAAAAAAAAAAGAGAAAAAAAGGCTGTTTAAAGCTCTGGAACACAGCAAGGTAAGACAGGAAGAGAAAAGAGGTACTTTTGCTCCACATCAGAGCCCCATCCCCAATTTATATGCAAAGCAAACAGGTCAGATATCTTTTTAAACATACACATGGTTGCCTTGCACATCTAGTTAGAAATATGCCCTGGCTTAAAAAAATGTTTAAAGATGCAATGTGATGTTTAGTTTTTAAGAGCAACCATGATGGAATGGATGGGTGTGAGTGTTTCATATACATCTGAAAGAGATTAGAATAGAATTGCCTCCCCCAGAATTCCAAGTTTCACCTGGATTTCAAGTTTCACCTGGATTGCTTAGCCCACCCAGATTCACCCAGATTTCAGCTTTCATTTTTTTTTAAAGCTAAGCTGTAGCCCTTGTAGAAGTGGAGTTATGGAGCAAAATGTGCAGTCCCTATTCTGCTCAACTGCTGGATTTGGATTAAGAGAGGAAGAGCACAGGATGCTAGCTGGGAGAATTTCACTTTTAGAAGTACAGTAATCCCCTGAGAAATGTTGCCTTCTTTGTTATCAGCAGGGATATCTTTTGGGCAGTTGAGAGCTGGGGTGCACCTAGCTGATTTGGGCATCCAGACCTCGCAGCCACAAGACCCCCCAAAACCTACTTTTGGGCGGTCTCGCCAAACCTCCATTTTTTCCCTTTTATTACAGCCGCTTCCTGGTCAGGGGTGGCTGCCCAGGGTGAGCGGAGCAGTCCTTCTCCACCCTCTCCGCCTTGGCAGCAGTGGTGGCCGGGGTGACGCTGGGCACATCTGCTGGGGCCATTGTCTTCTACCAACTGCAAGGTGTGCCTGGGCAGTTGAGAGATCGTTACAAGCCCGTGTTATCACGGGCTTGCGACAATCTCTCAACTGCGCAGGCACGCCTCACAGTTAGTAGAAGACGCTGGCCTGAGTGGACGGGCCCAGCGTCGCTCTGGACGGTACTGCTGCCACTGGAGGGGGAATAGGAGAGAGAGGAAAAGGACTGTTCCGCTCACCCCCAAGCAGCCACCCCTCAGCTGCGCTGCAGCTGTAATTTTTAAAAATATATGGAGGTTCAGCGGGACGGGCACGGGGTCGCTATCAGAGGCCTCCTGGCCATTTAGAGGCCCCCTCAGATACTGGAGCCATGGGCCGGAACCCCAAGGTCCAGGGGTTAGAGCGCTTCTGGTTGAGAGGATAGCTTGCTTTTGATATGAATCACGACCTGCCTACCAGGCTGTGTATTGCAATCTTTAAGGACTTTCTTGGCTTCACGTCCAATGCATGCCTACTTAGAAGTAAGTAACCCCTGCTAACTTGGCAAATAGGCACCTTTTAACGTGGTGATTCTATTTATTTAGCAGGGGGAGAGTAACTGGCCCTATCCACCACCAGCACAGTAACTCCAGTGACTGTTGCTGGTGTATATCTTATATTTCTTTTTTTATTGTGAGTCCTTTGGGGACAGGGATCCATCTTATTTATCTATTATTTCTCTGAGTAAACCACCCTGAGCCATTTTGGGAAGGGTGGTATAGAAATAGAAATAGAATAAATTAATAATAGTAATAATAAATAAGCACCATTGGTTTCATTCAGATCTTGTCTCAGATAAGTGTGTACAGAATTGCAGCCTTAATTAAAAAGTTGTGCTTTTTGTTGTTGTTGTTCTCTTGCTGCTGTTAATATGTGGAGGAAAATGGTCAGGCAAAGATATCTTCCCTAACTATTGTTGGTAGATATCCAGAGAAAATACAAATAAACTGGAAAGTGCAGCTGCTAATTTGCATATGCAAAATTATTGTCAAGTCAATTTACATAATATGCAAATTAGGCACCCCGATATGGGAAGCCAGAATATGGCAACGCTAGATGAAGACTTGTAGGAACATATCTCTGAATATGAGACAAAGTATACATAAGAGAATGGAAAGTTGTCAGTGTTCCACTTTCACTCACAGGTAAAACTCAAATGGCAGAAGGAAGAATTTCTCTTAGTAGCAGGAATTTATCTGAGCTTGCAGGATATATCAAATGCATAAAATATAGGAGAAATTAGACAATAACCATGTAAATACCTTCTTGTTTTTCATTTTTGGAGAAAAATGGAGCAGAAACCTAATTACATTTTCTTATTTTGCTTTTGCTTTGTTATTGTGTGTATTCACCAAGTATGAGCTGCAATAAAACTGTTCTAAAACAAACTAAATCTACAAAAGAAAGCTCACACTACATTTTTGTAGCAACATTTCAAATAAAAGAATTTTTAAACTGTAAAAAGAATGTAAACCTAATATGTAAGAACAAAAATGAAACTAAAGACTATTTTATATCATTTGTTACATTAAAAGAATGAAACTTTTCTCTTTGGCATACAGATTATTTCAGTTTGATATGTATTTATTTTTCAGTGAAAATTGTATTTACACACATTTTGAGGTCCTATCTTCTTGAGAATATGAATATCAGTTTGATAATGAGGAAGACAAATATGTATTAAAGTACGTAAAACATTATTAACGTTTGAATTCTGATTCCTTGATAATGGTTATACAAACACTTTAACCACTAGGCAGAACATACCTTAAAAAAAAAAAAAAGCATGAAGATACTGTAAATGTAAAGCTATTATTTTGGCCCACCAGAGGGAGCCCCTATTATTTCATGCATGCTGAGATTCACTGAGAATTATATGGAAAATTAACAAAAATTGATATAAGACTTGTGAATTTGATAATGCAACTCCCTAGTTCACAAACAGGTATATACTTGACCAACAAAAGGCCATACAGGAGAGAAATTAAATTGCACGAGTAGGTTGAGAGATTTGGCCCCAAATGGCTTTAAATGATCCTGAATTGACTGCTGTAGAAAAAAAAATCAGTAATCCCAAATACCTGCAGTTTAAGATGAGAGTAAAAATGTTTTACTTTTTCACTCATGCTCTAAAAAGAATGGAAATTGCAAGTTAAGGTGCCCATCTTAACTTTTGCACCATATAAACTGTAAAGACTTTTTACAGTCTGGTATGATGATGGCTTTAGAAATGGGACTGCACCCACACTTTGCCTTGGTCTTTCATTTGGACATTGGGCTTGGCAGAGATGCATCCAGGCAGCATTTAACAGGTGCAGCTTCCCCAATCACTTCCTAGAGATGCCCCTGATGAATTTCTGCCTGATGTATCTTTGATCAAGGCAAAGTCTGTGTGCACGGAGACTCCTTTCTAAAGCCATCATCATGTACCAGACAAAGTCTTTACAGCTTATATGGTGCGGAAGTTAAGATGGGCACCTTGACTTACAATTTCCATTCTTTTTAGAGCACGGTTGAAAAAAGTAAAGTATTTTAACTCTCATCTTAAACCCAAGGTTTTTGGATTACTGAATTTCCAGGCATTTTTAAAAAGGGAAATCTGATTAGACACTATGCAGAAGAGCTTACCCATGATGGTTAAGTGGACTCTTCCCATTCTCAGGCAGTATACCGCTCATGTAAAACTTCTGTGTACAAAGGCAGTCTGCTACCACCTTGTATGCCACTGCAAGGCACTGGTCATCTCACCTCCGCATTGCAGTCCCTGGTAAGTACAATTAACACCTCACTGCTTCCATATGTACCTTCACAAATCCATTCGCCAGCCTTCCCCCCACTGACTCCTCCTATAGCTTGTAAGGACCCCTGTTACCTTGCCACCAGCTTGTGCTTCCTCACAAGTATTCACCCTACCTTGAGTTCTCTTCCACAACCTGTTGCCACTAGGGGGTGTGCACGGACCGGTCCGGGGCCATGCAAAAGGCCTCCGGACCGGTCCGGAATTCAGCTGGTCTGGCGGGGGGGAGTGTGTCTTTAAGAGTGGGGGGTAGTACTTACCCCCCACCGCTCTTACCCTGCCCCCCGCCGCTAGACTTTTCTAAAGCATTCTTGCGGCGGGAGAGTTCCTCCCTGCCACCCCGCCCCGTCATTGTCTTCCTTCCAACAAGCTGAAAAAGCTGGCGCCACGCATGCGCCCGTTGCGGCGCACATGTGCCCGTCACCACTGGCGACGCGTGCGCCACATACGTCACAATGACGTATGCAGCACGCGTGCGCCAGTGGCGACAGGAGCATGCCACGATGGGCGCATGCGTGGCACCAGCTTTTTCAGCTTGTTGGAAGGAAGACAATGATGGGAATGCTTTAGAAAAGTCCAGTGGTGGGGAGCGGGGGAAGAGCGGCGGGGGGGGTAAGTACTACCCCCCTGCCCTTAAAGACACACTCCCCTCAGTGCCGGACCACGCCTCCGTGGTTCCGTGCACAACCCTAGTTGCCACCTCCTTGTGTACAACATTGCTTTAGCCATGAAAATAGCATGGGGAGGAAGTTCACTTCCCAGATGTCCCCACGTGCTTTCCCATTGTCCCTGTGTGACTACTCAGCCAGTCCCCTGGGCTCTGCTTCCTGCAGAAGAGGCCCGCCTCAACACCAGGAATGTAATGAACTGTGCCAGAAGTGGCCATGGTGGAAGCAAAGCAGGGGGATGCTACAGATTCATTGGATTGTGGTTCTCAATGAACAGTGCTAGTAGCCAACACTTGTTTGCTAGAGTTCAAGGGTCAATTTTTAAACTGCTGCATCTTAGCCAGTTTCTGCACCAGATCTGAAGGGGTCCCTTACTTGATTCCTGAAAACTTAGTTGATACCTGCATATTCGGCAGACAATTTAGATTGTATTACCAAGAGAATATGCAGGGTTTATAATGTTAGAATGCTGGAAAAACTCCCCCATCCTCATTATATTATGTTCTTTGGTAGGAGTTTTTGTCACCATAGAAGCTACCTTTTTAATTGGAGGATAATTTTTTCTTTCTATTGAAAAACTGCTGATTTTTATCAGTATTCTATGGAGGATATTGTGGTATCTTAAGCCTTGTTTGACAAGTTACTACGCATGCCTCTCCAGAATAATAGTGTTACAGGCCTCAGTAACTGGGCTGGGCATAGAATTGATCTATCTACTATCCCCACTTTAGTAGCACCCATCTCTTTTATTTTTTTTTATTTTTTTGACAACACATAGTTATTAAGGAATATTTTAAATCTGCGCACTTGGCAATACTCCACTCAGCAAAACAGAGCAATCAGTATCCTAATTATAAAGTTTTAAAAGTTCTGTTTTGATTGAAGTTCTATAAATTACCTACCAAATAATATAATCATATAAGCTCAAACCACAAGGTAGAACTTCCCGATGTTGAACACCAAAATTTTTGTAACACCTTCATTTAAGATAAAAGCACATTCCCCCACCCTGCAAAAAACACCATTAAATTAAATTAGTGGATTCAGAAATAGTGTCAGTGTGATCCCACCTTGTGATTATTGAAGCTCTGATATGAGCTCTTCTGGCCTTGGCTCTTCTTTTTTTAATAAGGTTGTGGTATGTTTTAATGATACTAATTGGTGTCTGTCTCTTTTCCTTCTCTCTATAAAGTAGTAATGTCCCTCATTATGTCATTTTCTTCCTGTATTCTCTATAAATTAGGAGAGGAGATATTTCTGGCATTTTTGTTTTAAATAAACTAACAGATCTTAGGGGTGTATACAAAACCAGTTTGTCTGGTTCAGTTCAAGTCTGGACTGGACTCGAACCGAAACTGGAATGTTCGGTTTTGTTCCCCACCAAACATACCCCCTCCTCAGCTCGAATTTGAGCCAGTTCAGGGGTTCTAATTTTTTTTAAAAAAATTACAGACCCAAAATTACAGAGGCCAACTCCCCCCCCCCGACCTTCTCCCATGCTAAAAAGGGCTAGTTAGGCTGTTTTTCAGGCTGTTCTGTCCCTTCCTCCAGTGTTGGTGGCCATTTTGGAGTCTTCTGTGCATGCCCAATGGGCCTCTGCATGGCCGGGTCATTATCCAGGCCATGCTGAGGCCCATTGGGCATGCACAGAGGTGTTCAAAATGTCCACCAACATTGGAGAAAGGACCGGAACAGCCCCAGAATGGGCCGAATCAGCCCTTTTTAGAGCGGGAAGAGTCCAGCAGGGGGAGGAGGAGGTAGAGACCTCACCCATGACCGCTGCCATTGACGCAATACAGCAGTGATTCTGTAAAAAAAAAGAAGAAGAAGAACACTTAGAACCCTGGAACTTGCTCCAAGATGGCTCAGGGCATTCAGCTCAAGGTCAAGCCGAACCGGTCCCAGTCCAGCTCGAGGGCAAGCCATTGAGCCGGCTCAGTTCAATGACAAACCAGCTTGACCTGAAGCCGGTTCACATATTCCTAACAGAACTTATGCCCTTTGAGATGCTCTGGCTAATGCCAGATACTTTGAAAACAATTTGAGTGCTATGTGCTAGGTGGGATGGTGGTGGATTTACCTCACAGGATTTTTACATGGTTTTCCACTTACATTTTCAAAATAACTTTTCAGTTATTCTCCCCTCCCCCAACACTCCCCCTTGAGCCCCCTCCTCCCATTTTGGTTCAGCTGTGGGTGGGTTTCATGGACCTTTTTTTAAAAAAAAATTGGGCATGACCCCCAGGCCACGCAGAGGCCCTCCATAATAGCCACCACACTGAGGAAAAGGCCTCAACGGGCCGAAAAACAGCAGAACAGGGCTGTTTTTGAAGGAAGCAAGGCTGGTGGGTGGAGGGAGAACCTCTGCATATCCCCCGCCTCCTTGGAGAAGCCCCTCCAGAAATATATATATCCATGAACCCCGAACGGGCTGGGTGAGTTCAATCCGGAGACAAGCTGAAGTGGGGGTGGTTCAGCTCAACTCTGGGCCTTTGAATTGAACTGGTACAACTTCAAACCATTCAGTTCCGAACCTGCTCGCACATCCCTACTCATAGACTCTCCTTATCAGGCACCTGTATTCAAAATCAGGAAGCCACTCACTAGAAATTGCCAGGACTTGCCCCTCCCAGCTTTTGCTTCCGAATGCTCAGTGGGCAGACTCAGATGCGCTTAGCTAACTTTCCCTTAGTTATTTGCTCTGTACTTATGGGGGTTTCTTACAATAATTCCTCAAAACCCACTATATTAATGTTCTTCAAACCAGCAAAAGACACTAGTCCAGTATAGAACTGTTTTGGGGGAATGCTGAAAACATTTTTAAAAACTTACAAATATACATTATCTGTGGTGAAAAAAGGCCACCCATACTTTGAAACCTATTTTTAGGAGTTAAAAACATAAACTGATGTATCTCAGCCATTTTGCAAGGGATTTGCACCAAATTTGGAATGGTGGTGTCTCTTTTCACCTAGTTGAAGTATGCATGATTTCAAAAGTGGATACTTTTGATTTTATAAGCAATAGAATGTCCAATGTTTATAATGGCAGAATGTTGAAGAAAACACTCCTCATCTTAACTATACCAACACAACAGTGCCAGTATAATAATGAGAATGCTGGGAGCAGGGATTTATATAATGGAATTGCTTTACTAGCCCAAGGAATGGACTTCTATTTTTTTAAAAAAGAATTATGAGCACTAGAACATTCCTTCATGAGCGATACTATAAGTTTAGAAACAGGTTTATATTTAGGTGTAAACTCACAGAGGCGAGTCTCACAATCAGTGAGACTCACTTGAATGGGGTTTGCAGAGAGAGCAGGCTTAGGCCGCTCTCCCTGCAGACAATCATTCCTGCAGCCCTGGGTGGCTGGATCGGTCACTCACATGACTACCGGCTCCGTCACGGAACCGGCGGGGACTGCAAGGATCGAGGGGGGGTGCACAGCCCCCGGAAATTCCAGGATGCCCCGCACAAGCACACGAGGCATCCTGGAGAGATCCCCAGGGCCAGGAGGCTTGTTTCAGCCTCCCGGCGGGGGTCTCCTCATGTGTTGCCCTGCTGCGGCAATACACGATCAAATAGATGAGGATAGCAGAGTGCTCGCTCCACTAACCTCGTCTAAGGGGAGGGGGAATTAGGAGGGTTTGCTGCCGGGCGGGAGCCTCATGGCTCCAGTGGCTGCACCGGATCGTCTAAAAGCAGGCTAGGTTCCCTTCACCCGCTTTTGGTGGATCGTGAGAATCTCCTCATAGTATATTTCCAAGTGGGCTACAGCTAGCTCAAACATCCTTTGCCAATGTATGATATTTATTTGTTTGTTTGTTTGTTTAATAAATAAATAAATAAATACACTTCTATACCGCCCCAAACACAAGTTCTCTGGGCAGTTCACAAAATAATAAAAACAGCCAATAAAAGATTAAAACATTTCAACAATTAAAACAAAAAACTTAAAACTATTAAAACTACAATTAAAACACAGTTAAACAGTATTAATTAAATTAATTAAAAGCCTGGGTGAACACATGCATCTTGACTGCCCTTTTAAAGGTTGTAAGAGATGGGGAGGCTCTTATTTCAGCAGGAAGTGTGTTCCAAAGCCTTGGGGCATGGAGAAGGCCCATCCCTGAGTAGCCACCAGACAAGCCGGTGGAAACTGCAGCTGAACCTCTCCAGATGATCTCAATGGGCGGTGTGGTTCATAGCGAATAAGACGTTCTCTTAAATACCCAGGGCCCAAGCTGTTTAGGGCTTTATAGGTTATAACCCAAACCTTGTACTCTGTCCGGAAACTTACCGGCAGCCAGTGTAGATGTTTTAAGATAGGAGTGATATGGTCTCTCCGAGATGACCCAGAGACCAATCTGGCTGCCAAATTCTGGACTAACTGCAGTTTCCAGACTTCGTACAAAGGCAGCCTCACATAGAGCGCATTGCAGTAGTCAAGTCTGGAGGTGACCAGCAGATGTTATATACTAATTACAAGGAAGATAATATTACCAGATTCTAGTGATGTAACTCAGTATGTAAATTAGTTAGGCTGAAGAGAAGAGCAAGGCAACTGTACAATGTATATATATGAAAACAAAGCAAGTGCTGAGACTGTCCTAGTAAACAAGAATTAGAGTAGACTACATTGTACAGGAATTGCCTTACTATGCATGCAGTGAACTGGATGGAAGCATAATGAGTGCTTGGATACAGAAGCATACAGGGAGAGGCCATAACTCAGGGGAGGAGCACATCCTTTGTATTTAGGAGCAATTTCTGGCATCTCCCGGTTTGGCTGGGAAATACACCTGTTGGAAACCCTGGAAAGCTGCTGCCAATCAGTTTAGACAATACTGAAAATTGACCAATGAACAGATAAGGCAGCTTCACATGCTTAAATGAATATACTCAACACTAAACAAGTTGATACCTTCACAAAATAATAAGTGAGTAATATGAATAAGTTCCATCAATGGGTAACCTCCACCAGTCTCTTACAATATCCTCAGTTACATCTAAAATGTGCATGAATACAGTTATTTCAGTTGTCTCCAACCAAATGTGCTAGAAAAATTTTTATTCAAAAGAGAAATATCTCACCTTATATAAAAACGTAAGAACAGCCCTGCTGCATCAGGCCCAAGGCCTATCTAGTCCAGCATCCTGTTTCACACAGTGGACCATCAGATGCCTCTGAGAGGCCCACAGGCAAGAGCAAGAGTTGTATCTTGCTGTTGCACCTCTATGCCATATTCTGTTGCTGCCAGACCAAGTGGCTTTATTTGTAGATAAGCCTGGTGGTTGGTCAAACACAGCCGCAAGAGTGTCTGAAGGCAACCATCCTACTGTCAAGGTCAGCATCTGGCTCGTCATCACTGTTCCCTCTAACAGGGATTCCCAGATGTTGTTCACTACAACTCCCAGCATCCCCAGCTGCAATGGCCTTTGGCTGGGGATTATGGGAGTTGTAGTCAACAGCATCTGGGATTCCCTGTTAGAGGGAACACTGATGACAAATATCTGGAGTTGCACAATTCATGCAAAGTTTCACAAGCGTAGTTAACTGTGATTTTCCAGATGCTGTTTCAAATTGAGCAAAACCGTCTTCAGACAATTCTGCAGCCTTTCTAACAAGGACAGCTTAGAGGTGGGTGGGAGGAACAATGGGAGCTTAGGCAGCAATGACAATCAGTCTCTCTCTTGCCTGCGTGCTTGCAAACACCAGACTGCTGCCTTGTTGTGATTCAGTTCAGCAACCAAGAAAAACAAAAGCCACCTATTGTGCATTTACCAGCAACGTGCAGTTCGCTCAAGAGTTCACCAGCAACATGCAGTGCCAAGACCTAATTTCTAAGTGCAGGAGATGGTTTGAAGAGGGGGGAGGGGATGAGCAAGAGCTTCATAGAACTGAAAAGAACTAACATTGGATCCAATTACCATGTTTAGCATTACAGTTCTTGATTACTATCAACTGCATGCTTTCGATTCAACCCACCACCCTTCCAAAAGGTCTGGCAAGTAACGTGGATTTACTCTTAAGCAACTTTCTCTCAAACCTTTCAAAGCCAAGCCTCCTTCAAAAGCTACTCTACATTTTGGGCATTCTAATCTCATTTGTCAACATTTGCATTCATGTAGACTTCTGATGAAGGCTTTTGTTTTATAGCTGCTTCCTTCATAAACTGAAAGCAATCTTATGTTTGTGTAAAACAAAGCTTTCTTCAGAAACAACTCCATTTCTTCCCTTCTTCCTCTTTTTCTTTCTGTCTTATCTCCCACACTCTCTACGGGATCCCCATTGGACAAATGTCCAAACTACAACATACAAAAGATTACTGGATAGAATGGAACCGTTTTTTCCCAAGAAATCATGGGAGATATTCTTGGGATTTTTAAAAATCCTATTTGGTTTAATTATGTACAGTTTTCTTGATTCTCTTCAACCTGAAAACAATTAAACAGGTAAAAAGTAAGTTTCAGAATAAATTGTCTGTTCTGCATTCCCTGTTATTTAAAAAGTGCTAAACTGTGGATATCCACGGTATGCTGGTGGGACAATTTAGTGGAAGTAAGCTGAAATGGAAACAAGGGACATTGCATTCTTCACGTATGCCAACATATCCCTCTTCTGAGAAGGAATTACAGACGCTCCCATTCTCTGCTTATGTTCAATGTTATCGAGAGAATGCCCTGTGGGCTCATCAGTTTTTCTACTGTGAATAAATAGGGGATTCCTACAGTGAAGACTCCTAGATACAAGACTCTGCTTTTGTTCTACAAGGGGGATAAGGTTTTGACTTTGGGCTTGCCTCTAAATGGGGCTGATTTGAGCTGTCATTATTCACTTTGCTTCCTTGGAGTTGAGCCACCTGATACCCAGCAATGAGTGCAGCAGCAAAAGGAGAGAAGGGACACTTGTCCTCCCCTTGTAATTGTCTGATTGGGGCTTTGTTATTCTCTGTTAGTCACATAGCTGGATATTGCAGATGCTCAGCTTTTGCTTATGGGACGTGTAACACCTATCTCCTCCCACCACCACAGATGACCAAGATGGCAACTCTTCTCTCTCACACACACACGTCTACCACTGTGTTTGAGAAGCACTTTCCTAAAGGTAAGATAAGGATTTTCACAGCCATTTATTCTCAGATAATGTTGCAGCTTCATCGTAGTTACAACAATGCTAACCATCTGTGTCCTTAGCCCAAGGAAGCTCTGCAAATGCCAACTTCAAAATTATTCAACTGAATAAGAGGAATTCACTTGTCTTATGTTCAAGTCCCTCTTGGGTTCTTTTTCTATGCATATTCAACTGAACTGGGATATTGGAAGAACGACTGAATTTATGAGGAGCTATTTGCTGAGCACTTATTCTAGAGATGTGTTTTGGTGCTTCAAGCAGGCCTGTTGCTCAGCACATGAACACAAAGAGTGAGAGGAAGAGCATGGAACAGCTGAGTCAACTGTTCTTGCCTTCAGGAACTGGGGGGAAATGCAATCTCAGTCTGAAGGCAGTTTGACTAAATAAAGATATGCATTGGATTGTTAGTCTATCAAATATTTAACCATTTTAAAAGGGCAATATCCAGAATATTAGATTTCCATTCAAGTGATTTGAGCATATATCAACTCTTATCCAGGAGGAGCAGTTGGCTAACAGTATGTTGACTGGATCAGCTTCAATATGAGCACCAAACAAAGGTAGCTCCTAGGGGTTATGGGATGTTGGACTGTTGAATCATGTCTTATTTAGGCAGGCAAAGGAACTTCTGTGGAAAGAGGGTCAGTGTTACTTATGTTCTCCCTTAGTTATGTTCCTGACTCAGAGAGTTTAGGGTTTTGCATGAATCAAACTATCAGAACCAATCCAATCAAATGCAAGTTATTATTGTATTCAGTTGGATCGGATCGGATAGTTTGATTCATTATTATTATTATTATTATTATTATGTTGTTGTTGTTGTTCATACAATACAATACAAGTTATTACTGTATTGTTCTCCCAGTATTAATACCAGCCGGGATCAAATTGGTTGATGCATAATTGTCAGATGAATGCATCATTCTATAGGATATAATATCCCATAGGAAATGATGGTAAATCATCAAAATGTCTATAGATCATTATAAATAATATGGGATTAAACTTTCAGGCATGATAGACCTTTCTTAGAGCTGATAATGGACCCTTTATTTTTACTATGTAAACTGCTTTGAGAACTTCTGTTGGGAGAGAGGCATATAAATAACACTAGAACCAGGGTCGGGGAAATGATTTGATTAGCAAGCCAGAGGTTGCTGTTTTGAATCCCCGCTGGTATGTTTTCCAGACTATGGGAAACACCTATATCAGGCAGCAGTGATATAGGAAGATGCTGAAAGGCATCGTCTCATACTGCACAGGAGATGGCAATGGTAAACCCCTCCTGTATTCTACCAAAGACAACCACAGGGCTCTATGGGCGCCAGGAGTCAACACCAACTGGACAGCACACTTTACCTAGAACCAGGAGTCATCCCATGAAACTGATGGCCAAGAAATTTAGGAATGACAAAAGGAAGTACTTTTTCCACACAATGAATTGTTAACTTATGGAATTCTCTGTCGCAAGATTTTATTTTTATTTTATTTATTTAGCATATTTTTATACCATCCACTACCAAAGTCTCTAAGTGGTTTACAACACTGAAACAAAGCAAGAAATTTTAAAACAATTTAAAACATATAAAAGATGTGGTGACATCACCAGCCAAACAAGATGTGATATCCACCAGCCTGGATGGCTTGAAGAAGGGCTTAGATAAATTCATGGAGGACAAGTCTATCAATGGCTACTAGTCTGAGGGCTTTAGACCACCTCCAGCCTAAGAGGCAAGATGCCTGTAAATTCCAGTTGCAGGGGGGCAACAGCAGGAGAGAGAGCATGCTCTCATCTCCTGTGGGCTTCCCAGAGGCATCTGGTGGGCCACTGTATGACAGGATGAGGGACTAGATAGGCCTTGGGCCTGATCCAGCAGGGCTGTTCTTATGTTCTTAAATATTCATAATTATAGTCAATGATAGAGAGCAATGGTAGGGCTTGATATCAACCCCAGTTACCAGTGTTCCTGAGAAGCGGGTTCATCCCACTTTCACATTTCTACTTTGCTTAGATTCTTGCTTTACTTGGATGCTTGGAGGCTTTAGTAGCCCCTCCTAAGAAAACCTCGTCCCCCAATGCAAGTGGTTTTAGAGTTCTGAGAAGGAAATCCCCCACCCCATACTTTACATTTCTGCTTTGCTTGGATGCTTTGCTTCTGTGATAACTTTGCTCCTCAAGCTGCAACCAGAACAGGTTCCAGGTTTTTTGGTGCAGCCGAAGAGGGATGCATCAAGCTCCTAGTAGTAGTGGCAAAGCCCTTTACAATGGCTGAATTATTATTGCTCCAATGTGATGTACAGACTTACTATATATGTGGATAATGCACATACTACAGCATTCCTGAAATGGTACCACTTCAGCATGTACATTTTGGATGGCAGTTAAATGCTTTCCCACATTACAAAAAATATATATCTTTGCATCTGGGAGATTCATCTGTTTGCAACAAGCTAACTTTCCATCAGGAGAGGTTTGTTGGCATGAAGCAGTGTTTAGTCATATGACCTTTCTCTGTGTTCTGAAGTGGTCCAGTCCTAGCATAAACAGACCATATGCTTCTTCTGAGTATATAGCAGGTCACTGACTCACCTCTATCTTTTATTCCTAAAGTCTTTTCCTTCCTACCAAACAATATGATGTATATAGCTGCAACCATGCACTACTTCATAAGAGTTTAGCATTATACAGTGTGTTCAAAGACTTCCAAAATACATTATTTTGCAGTAATCTGTAAAACAATCCTGTAATGTCTGTAAGTCGTATTGGTTGGCTTCACGCATCACAGAAAACTGGCAGCTCATTCAGACTGTTGAAGGAGCCCAATTACTGGTGTTGGGATGGCTATGCTGACATTGGTGTGTAGTCCAAATCTGGCAGTGTTGGCATAATTACCCTACTTGTGGTTCCACGCCTGACTTCTGTAACCATCTTCAAATCAAGGTTACAGATGTTGGGTTCAGAACCACAAGTAGGATAGACTATGCTGACACTGGAGCATATTCGGACGACACACCCAATGTCAGCATAGTCATCCTAACACCAGAAATCAGGCTCCTACATGCGCTCTGGGAATTCATGCCAGTTTCCCATGACATGCGGAGTGGGCCTTTATCATCCTTTTACAGGTGGAAGGGACTGAAATGAGTAGCCTAAGGACTAAATTGTTTTTAATTGTTAATCATTGTTAGGTTTTATAATTTTTATTTTAATTATTAACTGATTTTAAGGTGTTTTAATGTAAACCACCCTGAGCCTTTTGGAAGGGCGGTATAAAAGTTTTAATAATAAATAAATAATAAATAATAAATAAAATAAATTACTATTAGACAATTTAAGTATTAAGCATCTACAAACCACTGACAAAAACTAAAAGATGGAAGGGTGGTTTTTTTAAAGAATAAAAATAAAATGTGAAATTAGTAGCCTTATGAACTATATATATTACTTCCTTAGAGTTTATGAGCAGAAAGATCATACAGGCTGTGCTAATACCCACTCTGCTCTATCATTAGCCAGCTAAGACATATGTAATGGAGACATTTAATAAGGTATCGGATGGTAACTTCTCACTGACCTCGGATAGTTTTCATCTAGTGGACTGAGGTGAAAAGCCCTGTATCCTATTTCTTACCACTGACCCAATCAGTTGACCAAACAGCTGTTATGTCAGAAGCTTGATTCCCCTATTAGTAAGCATCACAAATATCCTATATTATGGTTTTAGGAGTTGGAGGTGCTATAGGTGGGAGGGGGGTGGAAGGGGGAAAGTAAACAAGCCATCTTCTATTGTCACTAGTAGGCAGTATATTCTAGGCTTGGTCTTGAAAGATCTGGACCCACATTTTGTTCTGTTTGTGTAATTGAGAAAGGCATATGACCAATTACATGTTATGTCAAAATAGTGCTGATCCAGATGTGACCCATTCAGCAGGGGGTGGATAAATTTCTTAAGGATTTCAGGAAAAGCTTACCTCAACTTAGTGAAGATGATAGCAGCCTGTCTGTTCCCTTTTTACTGCTTTATGCCATGCCTCTAGGCAGAAGCAACTGTAGCAGTGCTTGAAATGCTGATACTCTTCCTTACAGTCTTCTCCCACTGGTCACCATTTTTTACATTTTTGAATGCTTTGAAAAACAAAGCATTCAGTATGATGCAGAATCATTCCTAGTGCATGCTGATTTTAAAAAAGGTTGGCTCCCTGTGTGCCACCAGACTGTGTGTTCTTTTTTTAAACTCGGTATCAACAGGAATGACTCTAGTTCGCTTCACAGCATTGTTTCCCAGGAGCATTCCAGGACAGGGCTTTTAGCTCAGAATGGAGGGTGTGCATTTGCACATCAGCCAGGTTCACAACGAAGTCCATGCGAGATATTGGGGAGCACTTCACACACCATTCGGGTTTTTCATTGCACATTAAAGCCTATCCTGATTTATTTCTGGGTTTAAAAAAAAATCTACTTTCTGCATTGTTTTTGGACAAAGTTGAACTTGCAGTAAACCTACGGTAAAGTCTGCTATCTGGGAAAGCTCCGGTGCCTTTGCGATTAGAAATGGTGACCAGAAGAACATAGGAAGCTGTCTTATACTAAGTCGAACCATTGGTCCACCCAGCTCAGTGTTGTCTACACTGACCGGCAGTGGCTCTCCATGGTTTCAGGCAGGAGTTTCTCCCGGCCCTACCTGGAGATACCAGGAAGTGAATGTGGGACCTTCTGCATAAATGCAGATGCTTTTCCACTGAGTTACAGCCCCCTCTCTTAAGGGGAATATCTTATAGCGCTCTCATGTAACCACCCATCCAGATGTAAACCAAGACAGACCCTGCTTAGCAACTGCTATTTAACAGAAACAAACATGCACAAACAACATTTTGGTCAATAGTCTAAACATAATATTAACATAATCTGGTCAATAGACTTTCAGGTGACATGTAACACACAGGACTTGTATCTTTTTTCCTGTAGGGGATTTTGAGGGAGAAAATGGCTAGAGGAGAAATGGTACGGCAGCCAATCCCCACCACCATTTCTCCAATTATTTATTTATTTATTTGATTTATA
This sequence comes from Hemicordylus capensis, assembly GCF_027244095.1. Lineage (NCBI taxonomy): Eukaryota > Metazoa > Chordata > Lepidosauria > Squamata > Cordylidae > Hemicordylus > Hemicordylus capensis. Next base: position 100,199,953 of record NC_069658.1, read on the forward strand.
TACCATGCTTCCAAAAATGGCTCAGGGCGGTTTACACTTAAACCTGAAGATAATGCTTTTGGATGATGATGATGATGATGATTTATTTACACAGTCAGACAGGTGTTATTGACTGGTTTGCTTTATCCAGACATCGAGTCCTTCCCAAGGACCTGGGATGGCTGAATTTTATTGTCAATGTTGTAGCTGTTGTTATAGATATCGTCGCAGAATATAGGCTGTTCCCAGTAAAGCTGCTTTTTGCAATTGGCTGATGATGATTTCTGTGGCCCCTATGGTGTTGAGGTGCTCTTCAAGGTCTTTTGGAACTGCACCCAGGGCACCAATTACCACTGGGATTATTTTGGTCTTTTTCTGCCACAGCCTTTCAATTTCAATTTGTAGATCTTTGTATTTGGTGATTTTTTCTATTTCTTTTTCTTCTGCTATCCCCTGGTATTGCTATGTCAATTATTTTGACTTGTTTTTCTTTCTTCTCGACTACAGTGATATCTGGTGTATTGTGTGGCAGATGTCTGTCTGTTTGTAGTCGGAAGTCCCATAATATTTTGACATCTTCATTTTCTTCAACTTTTTCAATTTGATGGTCCCACCAATTTTTGGCTACAGGTAGCTTGTATTTTTTGCAGATGTTCCAGTGTATCATCCCTGCTACTTTGTCAAGCCTTTGTTTGTAGTCAGTCTGTGCGATTTTTTGACAACAGCTGATTAGGTGGTCCACGGTTTCATCTGCTTCTTTACAAAGGCAGCACTTGCTGTTTGTTGTGGATTTTTCGACTTTTGCTCTTATTGCATTTGTTCATAGTGCCTGTTCTTGTGCAGCCAGTATTAAACCCTCTGTTTCTTTCTTCAAGTTGCCATTCTTAAGCCATTGCCAGGTCTTGGTGATGTCTGATTTTCCACTTATATTGTGCAAATATTGACCATGCAGTGGCTTATTTTTCCATTTTTCTGCTTGGTTCTTGACTTGTTCTTTCTTGTAGGCCTGCTTTGTTTCATTGGTGTTGAATAGTTTCGCATTATTGACCATTTGAAGTGTATCTTCTTCACTGTCTTTGATATATTCTTCAAGGCTTCTTTTCTCCTCCTCTACTGTTTGATGGACTTGCAGCATTACTCTTCCACCTGAGCTGCGAGGGATCTATAGCCTATCGACATCACTGTGGGGGTGCAGAGCATGATTGATGGTCATTATTTTCCTGGTCTTACGATCTAGTGTCTCTAGCTCTGCCTGGGTCCAGTCTATTATTCCTGCAGTGTATCTGATAACAGGTATAGCCCAGGTGTTTATGGCTTGTATGGTGTTCCTGCCATTGAGTTTGGACTTGAAGATTTTTCTTACTCTCCTGATATATTCACTTCCAATTTTTCTTTTAACTTCAGTGTGTGCGATGTTATCAGCCTAGAGAATGCCCAAGTATTTGTATGTTCTTTCTCTTCCAGGTTCTTGATGTTGCTTTCATTGGGCAGTTCTATTCCTTCTGTTTTTGTTATTTTCCCTCTGTCCATTATTAATGCAGCTTCTTCTTCTTCTTCTTCTTCTTCTTCTTCTTATTATTATTATTATTATTATTAATAATAATAATAAAAGCATTGTGGGAAATATACATGACTGTATGTCACACCTAGTTTTCTCCTCAAATTTGGAAATAATAGTGCCTTACTTCACAGGGTTAATATGAAGATGAATAAGATAAGAACCGCGGTGGGGGGGAACCACTTGACACTCTTAAAGACCTTTATAAATGATCAGAAGGTTTTCAAAAATGATGTTAAGCAACCCTTCATTGGAATGATTATGCTGTCTTTGTACCAAATAATTAATTCATCACAGTGTAATCAAGTTGTGGTGTTTCACACAGTAACACAGATTCTCTCCATCCTCAACTGCCAAACAGCACACGACCTAATGCCCAATGTTCTGACAAATTAGGTACTCCTTATCAAATTTATTATTAAACAAATATGAAGCAGCTACAACCCTCAAAGCACGATTGCTTCTAAAACTGTCCAAGTCCACCCTCTTTTCCACAGCCTCCCTATAGTTTTACTCAATTGATTAACTCCAACCAGTTTTATCACTAAACTACTCATTTAATTTAGCAAGCCACTAAAGTCTCCATTAAAATGCATCATGTGTCCCCCTTCTTGGGCCTTTAATAATTACCCACGTCTACTGTGTCTTCTAATCTCTTTCTTAATGAGCATCCCAAGCCCTTAATAATTTAAAAGGATGTCAAGACAAGTCTCAATTAAAGAGAATTTTTTCAGACGCATACGCAATGACAAGCATTAAACCAATTGAAGGGAACAACAACCATAATCTTTATTAACACAAAAAAGGGTGGGTGGGTGAAGGAAGAAATCACGTGGGTTATAAAATAAGCGGGGGGTGGGGAACCCCAAAAGGTAAAAATCAAGCCACATTCTTAGGGTGGGGTGGGAAGCTCCTGGTATTGAATGATTTGATCATTAGAAACATAGAGAAATGAGTTTGTGATGGGCATGTAGAACGCATGGTTACTTGCTTGCCAATCCCAGCGATGCCTCTTCGGGTAGACCAGGGTTTTTGCCATGGCTTTTTCCTGGCTTTTGCCATAGACGAAGGGTAAGGAAAGGGGTAGGGGGTGGGCAGAAGCTACAATCTCATACCCACTTACCTGGGAGTAAGCCCCATTTAATTCAATGGGATTTTCTCAAGCTGAACAGACTTCCCTGCTTGCTCCCCCTCCGGATGACAATGATCAGTACAAAAACCCAAGATGTTTTAGCCTCACTGCTCACTATCTCAAGATCAGAGATAAGAAATCAGATATAGACTAGATATTGGAGAAACAGATCCAATATCTGAAGACAATGTGAAACCATTAAAAAATCATCCAAAAGGACAGGAAACAATTTATGTAATGTGCAGGAACCAGCTAAGCGACATGCATAGAAAATCAGGTAAATGTTAAGTTTGCTGGATCCAAACTGAATTTCAGGCTCTGAGAATCCTGTTTGCCCACTTTTCTCACCAACTTTTCTCTTCCACTTCCTCAGGGAAGAAATGAAAGTCCTGTTGCTAGAGCCAATGGCATAGGAAAGTGGATGAATTGAGCACTGGGTCTGGGAGCACCACTGCTGCACACTTTCAATATATGCTCTTTAGCTTGCTCCAGCATTATTTCTATGTTGCTTCCTACCCCTTTGGTCTACTTTCTAACTTCAACATGCACCTTCCATACCTGCTAACAGCTTTACATTATCCCAAGGATGACTAATGGGTGTGCATTCATTTCAAAACAAATGGGAGGGAAATGAATTAAGTGGGGCCCATTCATTTATTCTGAAATAAATTCTAAAGGTAACAAAACAAGGCCAAAAAAACACTTAACTTTTTGTTATTAATTTTCGTCTTTTCCCTTCTATTATGCACTACATTTTTTACCACAGCTTGCAGCAGCAACAGAACTTATTTCAGCAGTTGCCTTCTGGTGACTGCCATTCCCTGCAACCCCAGAATACCCAGAACAAGGCAATGTCCAGGCATTCGGGGGTGTGGATAGTAGCAGCAGCCAGTGAAACAAGCCTTGCTGCTGCCACTGAGAAGATCCAATCCCAAGTTGCTACCAGATGAACTGGAGGCACCCCAAGATGGACTTCTCCTGATGATCTTAATGAACGGTGGGGATCTTGCAGAGACCAGATTCCCAGGTCCCCAGAAGTACCAATCTGGCTCCTTCTTTTTGGACTAACTGAAGTTTCTGCACTACATACAAAGGCAACCTACATAAAGCACGTTGGAGTAGTCCACCTAGATATTATTCAGGGGCACCATTTATTGGGGGCATACGTACCCCAACATTAGACCCAGAGATACCAACCCAGAAGTATGTGGAATTCAATCCGGTGTCTGGTTCCATTTTATTAAGAAATTAATTAATGCCTGGACTCAGGGTGAACTGACACCCAGGCCTCATGGACTGTTCTGTGAAGGAAGACACGATCCAGCATTGTATTGTGAAATGGGTACTCAAAGAAGCACAAAATCCAGGCCAGAATGATCCAAATGTTAAAATCTAACCCATTATCAGATAATGTCTGGAAGAAGTGAGAAGCTGAGCATTCTCTTCCTCCTGCAAGGTCTATGTTAATCCTTGTCAGTGATTGCTCTGCTATGCCCAAAGGGGATACTCAATTGCTGTCTATAGAAATTCCACTCTAGATAAATGCACACAAAGAAAATACCTATAGACTTTAATTCTTACCTTACTAACACCTTGACACCTCATGGGATCAGGCCGGCAAATTTGGGACAAGAGAAGATGCCCATTTGCAGCTCAGAGATGCAGATTTGCTTTGGGCAACTCCCCTCCTCAAGATAGCAGCTAACAGAAGATGAGATTAAGATCTCCCTGGACTGGGCTAATACCCTGACTAATCAAAAGACAATGTCCAGCAGGTAACAGCACTGTCACCTTTTTGGGGACCCAGGAAGGATGAGGATATTTTAAATAGACTCTGTGAGGATCAAAGGAATATACAACTATAAAGAGTGAGGCTTACTGGACAGAGAGCGAGCAGTCTTTTGCCTACATGCAATCTTGGCCTACAGGCAAGACTTGCTCATGAGTAATCCAAGGGTTTGCTGCCCAAGCTGCGTGGCTAGAGGCAGGAACTCTTTCCAGGAAGAAGGGACTGTTTGTGACTTCTGCTGCGAAGTGAGAAGTCAAGACTCCCCAGCCATGATACTCCCAAGCAATCTTGCCTAATAAGCATACTTGCTCAAGAGCCATCACAGAGTTTGCTGCTAAGCTGTGGGGCAACAAGCAGGAACTCTGTCCATGGACAGGAACTCTCTGTGACTTCTGCTGCGCAATGAGAAGTCAAGACTTCCCCAGCCATGGTGCTCTGATTCTCAGCTTTGCTCCGAGCAAACTGCCTGCTTGATCATCGCTCTCAAATCTCCTGTTTCCAGCTACAGCCTCTCTCCTTCAGCTGAAAGCCCCACCACTCTCAAGCCTCTGACCCTGGTAATATGCTGCTCCACAAGCCTTGGATCCCTCCATCCTTTCCCCTCCTTCTCCTTTCCCCTCTTCCCTCTACTAATTCCTGATCTCCACAACCCATGCCAGTCCACAACCTTCCTTACCGCCCCCCCCCCTTTTTCTGCCTATATCTGAATTATATTAGGCTCTAGGAAGATTTAACACACACACATATGTTAGTTAGGAACACTGGGTGAATGTTGTTCCTGGCTAGGGTTGAAATATTGTTAGTAATACTGATAGATTATTCTGTTTTCTGCTCAGATTGAGGTTGTTATTCTTTTATACTCAAAAAAAGTCCATTGAAATCATTTAGGATTGCTTTGATCTCCTTTCTTCCTTGCACCCAGATCCTACATAGTCACCATATAAAAGAACTGGTCACTTTGTGACACTGATGAAACAGACCTAATTTTGTATGCAAGCTCATAAGCATATTTAGTATACAAATCAGGCCTGGTTCTCTACACATTAGGCATGGACCTGGGGGCTCAGGTCTGTGTGAGTTTTGTGAGTCTGTGAGTCTCCTAGAGTTTTTCCTACAGTTGATGTTCTTAGGGAACAACATTTAGTCTACTTTTGCTTTTAGAGGCATGCTGATCAGACAAAAGAATTGAGAAGGACCAGACATGTAAGGAAGTCAGTCACTGGTTATGACCTTCAATACATTGTGTGGGAAAGAGGGCCCCTTTTATATTTCTTGAATGGTGTTCTGAAATTTGGCACAAATGTAGGACAAGTTATCAGGACTCTGTATATTGATTTTGAAACAGGTTGGTCAAGCTCTTGATTCTTAATAATTTTTTGAACTTAAAAAAAACTTCAAAAAAGTCTTATAGGTGGCTTGTTTCATGGCAGAAAATTACCAAAACTTCTGGAACTGAAGCCCCCACCGCCACCCCACCTAGACCATCATCCCACCCCATGTGGAAGGATCTGCCCAGTGCCTTCATAAAAAAGGGTAAACATCACCCCCTTTTCATCCCCTTTTCTGTTTCCAGAATGGCTTGGCCTAGAGTTATGAAACTGGGTACAGATATAGGACAAGCTGATAAAACACTGTGTATTGATCTTGAAGCGCTGATTTTTAATGAGTGTTTGAATTTTAAAAAAACTTCAAAGAAGTCCTATAAGTGGCTTGTTTCATGCTAGAAAATTACAAAGGTTCTGGAACTGAAGTCCCCCCTTGGAGCATCATTCCACCCCCATGTGAAGGATTCTGTCCTTTGCCTTCATAAAAATGTGCAACATGCCCCCCATTTTGCCCAACCCTTTACATTTCCAGAATAGCTGGGCTTTCAGCTTTGAAACTGGGTGCACATGTAGCCCAAGATGGCAGGCTCCGCTTATTTTTATTTCAAGGAAATTGGTCAATCCTGTGATATTTAATGAATTTTCCCCTACTATAGTAAAGCTGCCATGGATACTCTATCTGTATCCATAGAGTACTACACACGTTGTGAAAGTGGAAGTAACTGAATAAACAAACTTTTTTTTTTTACAAATGCACTATGCTCAATTTGGTTTGTGATCCAAAAGTTCTGCATAAGAACTATGAAGCAAGGGGCACGTGTTGTGGTTATAATTTTTTCCCCTTACGAATCCACTATATGTGCAAGTTGGTTTTGTGTTTGAACTGTGGAACAAGGGACACACGTTGTGTCCCAGTTAGTTTGTGAGAGGCCTAGAAGCTGTGTGAATCCACTGCAGCTTGTGCAATTTTTTGAGGGGGAGGGCAAATGCACTCTGGCCCAGATATGTGGGCTTGTGATGAATGATCAAGATGTATGGATCCTTTGGAGGTTGTGTAGTTCCCCACAAAATGCACTCTGATCTAGAACTGTGGGTTTGTGGTGAAATGTATATATATATATGGAAAAGATGCTTATTTTGCAGGGGGTGGGGTGCATAAGCCCATTAGGTCCAGGATCCAAAATTACCTAGCTGCACCTCGGAGATTACCAGCTAATGCACCACTCTTTTGAGGTCATTCTCTTCTAGATATATAAATCAAATAAATAAATAAATAATAAATAGATATGTGTGTGTGCGCGTGCGTGCGTGCGTGCGTGTGAAAGAGAGAGTATGAATGAAGAAAATAAAATGAACAAATGAGTAGTGGAAAGTCAATGAAACAAATGTAATTTTTACAAATGAATAGCCCAAATTCTTTATGTTCCTTAAATAATGAAATAATTGGAATAGCCCTCCCCCCAAAAATGCCTTGAACGTCCCCGGTATAGCTCTTTGAGGGTGAGAAAGTAGATAATGTTCTTAGGGAACAGCATTTTGTCTAGTTTTGCTTCTAGAAGCATGTTGCTTAGACAAAAAAATTGAGAAGGGCCAGACATGTAAGTCAGTCATTGGTTATCTGACCAGCAACAATAATTTGTCCTAGCTGCTGAAGCATCTGAATGAAATGTGAACAGCCATTCTGATTGGCCTCAAAATGCAGAGGTCTGGGGAATTGGCTTCCCTCTTGCCAATCTCTTTTGTTAGTTTTGAATGCTGTGATGCCTGTCACACACACAGCACCACTTCAGCTTCATTTGAAAAATACTGCTTGAGACACACATTTCTGTCATATTTTCAAGACTTTCTCAACAACAGTTTGCTTGATTCTCTAACACATGTCCTGGTCACACAGAGAAAAAAATTCATCACTCAGTGTGACAACGTGATTGGGCCTTTGCTTGTCTGCCCTTGAGCTCCCATTTGTCACACAACATAACTTGCTTTTTGCACCACTGAAGCACAAATGGTAAATATATTTCGCATAAGGTCTGAAGAATGTGTCTCCAGCTTTCCCCTCCCGTTTCCCCTTTGCTTAGAAAACTAAGGATGCCCATCAACAACACCTGCAATCTGTGTTGAATCACTCCAGAGGAAAACATGATACTTGTTGAGGGGGCTCAGGATGAGCCAGTAGAGGTTGTTATGCTTTGCTTTATTTTTGAATAAGCTGCAGATAACTCTGATTGGTTGGCTCCATTTGGGTCATCAAGATGATGCTACATAAAAGCACTTTTATATTCCTGCTTGTCTACATACAAGAGTAAGCACGGTCTGGAAGCCAGAGGATGAGGAATGGACAAGCAGTGGACAGGGAAAACACTCCCTTGCTCTACTTTTCAATTGAAAATTGCCCCCTCTTGAAGTTTCTTTTTTCCTTGTAGAAACAGAGGCCTGAATTTCTATACAAACATTTGCATGCAGTTTGCATCTTAGAAAACCAGATGTGTATCATTATTACATTGTCAAAAAGGAAAATCCTAGAGTGCAAACCCACTGGAAGCTACACCTTCTAACCTAGAAGCTGTGACACACAGACCAGAGTCCCTGTTCTCTATTACGCTGGCAGCATGAGATCTCAGTTCCTTACTGAGAAAACATGAGAATTAGTCACATGGCAAGAACTCACAAGGCTGGTCTTCCTCATGCAAGTACTGCCAAGTCCTAGAAAGCAAGTCAACCATGCTAGCATGAATGGAACCCATCCTTTGCTTAAGGCTTCCTTCTCAGCTGTGTGGGAAAGAGCAGCAGCTCCCATGTAAGGAAACTATGGCCCTAAAACTGTGATGTCACAGAGGATTCTGCAACAAATTCTCCTTCCCATTTCACAGGCCAGAAGTTGTACTGGTTTTGGCTTGGCTGGCCCACAATAACTGAAAATTGATGTAGCAGCTGAACATAACTCGCAGCACTCTCTCCCTCATAACAGAGTGGATAAACCAATCCCAGAAGTGATCTTCAGGTTCCATTCAGTTTGGTTGCTTCACTTTGGCCCCACAATAAACACAACTCAATAACCTACCTCTCACAGGGTTGTTGTGAGGACAAACATAACTATGTACCCCATTCTGGGCTCCTTAGAGGAAGAGTGGAATATTAATGTATAAATAAATAAATAAATAAATAATACAATAAAACAATAAAACATAAAAACAGACCAAATGCAGCTAGAAATTTAAAAAATAGCAAGGGGCATCTCATTGAAATTTTATTTTATTTTCAACAAATACAGCACATGTGTAAAAACTCTGCAGCAATGGAAAAGAACAAACAATAAAAATACAAATATAAGCCAGAATTTTTATTTAATGAGAGGGAGTCTTCACTTTCCTCCTAAAGACTGGAAGAGAGGGAGCCATGCGGGTCTCAGATGAGAGCGAATTCCACAGCCTGGGGCAATAACTGTGAAGGCCCTGTCCTGTGTGCTTGACAAACGGACCTCAGCAGGTGTCGACACATGGAACATCTTAGTTCCCCCAACTCTGGGCATGGTTTAGTGAAAACCTAGCTGTATCTGTCTTCATGTCACTCTGCATGAAGTTACATGAGATAAGGATATATATATAGTCAATATGAAGAATTAGAAGTTTTGAATAGGTAAGGTTCAGTTACAGGCCCTCAAATGCATGGCAGGTACCCAACTGGTGACAAATTTACTTGGGAAAATGTAGATGAAACAACATGAACAAGGCCCAGAGTTCCTAAGTATCCTTGCAACATCAAATTAGCGCACACTTTTAAAGAAAGAAGAAGAAAAATAAGTCGCTAAGGAAACATTTAAATGTCAAGCTTAAAGTGATAATTATAAACAATAATGAGGACTTTTTTAATTATGAAAAATACCATGACAGTATGCTTTTAAATTATATATAATGGAAAACAAGGTGAGTCACATAATCATACTCCATTTGACACATAACAATCTTCTTCAGCATTCTTCATCCTGCCCCCATGTCAAGACTACACAAAAGGGGCAGGCTCCCTTGAGGACGTGAACATGCATCTCATCTACTGCTACGAAAACCCATAAGCACTCACCCACAAGAATTGCATCTTTTGAAGCCACTTAACTTACTGTAGAACAAGTGCTGGTTAAGACTTCATAAAATATTCATTGAATCTCTCTCAGTATATTTAAGGAACAAGCTAACCAGATTGAAGGCCTCACAGATAGAATATTTATGATAAAACTTCAAATCCCCTTGGATGTTTGTTGTACGGAACCTGAGAGAAGAGTAGCTCAATGTGTCATGGATTTGTGGTTCCTTGTAAAGTGAATTGTCATAGGGTTTTTATTGCTAGGTTATAATGCATAATTAGAATTCAGCAGTTATCTGAACCTCTGCAGAGTTTGGAGACACACATGAAAACTTACACCAAATGTTGTTCACTTGACCTCATGTATCATCATGTCTTCATCATAAAAACTTTTAAAGGAATCATATTTTGCAGTATTCTCACAATGGCCTAGATTCAAAGAGCTACTTTAGGCACACCAATAGCCTTGGGAATGCCCAGTGGTACTTTCCAGTTTTTCCTTTTGAACAAGGCCACAATCTCGGGTTTTTGGGTTTACTGTATATGAGGTTTGCCATTTGGCACAGGAAGCTGTAGGCTTAAGAAGTAGAAGCCCAAAGCCCTCTTTAGTGTGCAAATTTAGCCTCAATCTTCTTGGGATTCAGGCCAGTTTAGGAATCAGTTAACCATTTATCCTGCCATCTTACTCTGACTTTTTCTGAACAGGGCAAAAGTCGCCTAATCACATTTATGGCTTGAGATTTGAAATTTCTCAATTATTTCTGCCAACAACATTTTTTCACATTTTTGACATGCAAAGCCTTACTCATTTGGTCTGGCAATGACCCTGTGAGTTAGATAAATGCTATTCCTGCTTTATGAATGAGAAACTAAAGCTCAAGTACACTGAAGGCCACCCATGTCTTGTAGTGGGAAATCTAGCTCCTAATAGTGCACTCAAGGACACAGATCCTAGCATTAAGAACATAAGAACAACCCTGCTGGATCAGGCCCAAGGCCCATCTAGTCCAGCATCCTGTTTCGCACAGTGGCCCACCAGATGCTGCTGGAAGCCACAGGCAGGAGTTGACGGCATGCCTTCTCTCCTGCTGTTACTCCCTCATTAGTGTGAGTATTAGTGTGAGTGGACTGTCAAAATGTACCACCTAGTAGGGTGTTGGGCTATCTTCTCTATCACAGGGAGTTGAGAGGTCAAAGATCTAGGAGCACCTTCATACTGTGAACCTGCTTTAGGGGAAGTACAACCCTGTGCAAACAGTCTGAGCACCATCACCCTGACCAGATGAACTGATAACCCATAGCATCTCCATTATGTTGTGACTGAACACAGTTTATTGGCCATCATCTAACCCATTACCAAATCCAGATCCAGACACTGACTTAAGGATTCCACCACCTCACCTGACTCAAATTTAAATGAAAGCTGTCTATCATCAGCATACTGATAACACCACAGCCCAAATCTTCAGATGGCCTCTCTAAGCTGCTTCAAGTAGATGTTAAAAAGCATTGAGGAGATGTTGGAACTCTGAGGGACCCTGTAGAGTAAATATTTTCCCTCCAGATAGGGGCAATAGCACTTACAAAGCTCTCAGAGAGGGTTACATAAATCAATAAAAACAATAATGAATCAATGTTTCATCCCTGCCCCCCAAATTAGGCATTAATTACTTACACTCCCTTAAGAAAGAATGTGAGTTCTGAGAGTCAAATATTACTAAATTCTGGGGGGCGGGGGCAATATTTCTGAAACATATAAGGTATTACAAAAACAAATCATTTGGACATACTGGAGAAATTAGGCATATCCTTGGAACTCTCTAGCAATAAGGACTTTCATACTCTATTTGTACAATCCTTAAGGATTCTTATTACAAAACAATTTCAAAATGGAGATCCATGGAGGTTTTTTATTTTTAAAAATCACCAATATTTATCTAGGCCTCTGCTGGAAACAATGCAACATTAAGGGAATACACATAAATTACTGGTGGGGTTGTTAAGAATTCAGAATGCATGGGGCCCAAATAACATGTATTATCTTCCAGATAACAGGTTAAACTTATTACAGGCTTCCTCATGACCCTGAAGTCCTAATATGAGGTTGTATCCAATCACTGATTCCTATTAAAGATCAAGAATTCAAATTTCAAAGAGCTTGGAATTTATAAACTTTTGGGAAATGTCTGCACAGATGTATGGTTGCCATACAACCGCACGAGATACATTCTGTGCAGCACCCTGCTGATCCAAGAGTGGGGTACACATGCTGATTCTGTGCGATTTCAAAGCCTGACCATGGTGCTAGCAATGGCAGAGAGATTCTGTCTACTAAGGATTGCATCCTGAAGTATTATTTTATTATTATTTTATTATTTTTACATTTATATCCCGCTCTTCCACCAAGGAGCCCAGAGCGGTGTACTACATACTTGAGTTTCTCTTTCACAACAACCCTGTGAAGTAGGTTAGGCTGAGAGAGAAGTGACTGGCCCAGAGTCACCCAGCTAGTTTCATGGCTGAATGGGGATTTGAACTCAGGTCTCCCCGGTCCTAGTCCAGCACTCTAACCACTATACCACACTGGCTTTCCAAGTAGCAATGCTTCTCCCCTTGGGAATGATGGGGAAATCATCACTGCAGTGATGACACATTCCTTAGTAGCCAAGGATCCTCTTTGTCTTCAATAGCAGCATGGATGGGCTTTGGAGTTGCACAAAACCAGTGCTCTTGCCTGACTCTTGAATTGGCAGGGCACTGCACAGAATGTAAGCAAGTATCTTATGACAAGGCACACCTCATCATAGGACTAGAAGAGTCATTTGGACTATATCAATTGAACTGCCCATTCTTGGTTTCCCCTTCCATTTTGGTTGGATCAGATTCCTCTTACAGTGAACTGGGCCAGAACCCATCAGACCACAGTTTGAAGCAGGGAAGATCCCACTGCAATTTGTAATGCATAGAAACTAAAAGTTCACGCTGCTGAGAAAGGTGAACATGAGCTTGAGTTGGTAATGTCTCCATAATACAGCTTTCTTTATTTCTGCCTTAGAAAATCTAATTTACATGAATCCTCCTTTCTAACATCTTCTCAGCACTCTGTTCCACCTTCCCCAGTATGCTGGAATACCAAACAAAGCAATCAAACTGGCAGATGAGTCAGATTTACTTATTATATTCCATTCACATATGTAAAAAATAATGATGCCATTTCTGCTCTCATTATTTATTGATGTCAAGAGGTGCAATTTAAAATTCTGCTCTTTACTTTTTTTCTATGACTGTCAGAGAGATTTCCTCCCCCCACACAATGACCCCCCCCCAGTTACAAATTATCTGAAGCGCCAGGAAGCTCTAATATGCTTAAACAATGTACTTAGATTCAACATTTTAAAGAGGTTGTTCTTTTGTTTAGACAAAAAAGAAACATATTTTAACCCTTGAGACCCACATTTTCTTTGCAATTTTTCTGCTACTGTTTAAAGTTTAGTTACATAGGTGTCCCCCACCTCTTGTTTTTACTTTCTGTGCAGAGTACAAATGATTTCTTCTAAATTGTCCCCTCTGGGTATTATCAGCAATGATGTTTTCATATCAGGAAAAAAGGAGACAAATAGCTCTTCAGGCTATGAGTTGGTAGGATGGATTGTACCACTTCAGTCTGCAGGCAAGGGAATCACATTTCTGAAACCTTCTCCACTCCAAAAATTCTTTGCAAACAGAAAACTAACACAAGAAGGAGAGGACTAGACTATAACATTTTTTCCTGATATGATCATTTGATTTCCAGGATGTATTTTCCAATAAGGGAAAACATTCAAAACTGATGTATGACATCTGTAGCCTAAAGTGGTACAGTCTACTCTACCGCCTCAGTATTTTACCACCTGCTACATGAAGAGACCTACATAAAGTCATTTTGTGCTATGTGGGGCAACAGACAACAAAGTTAGGCACATTCAATAGAAATCACCAGTGTTAACAAATGTGTACAGAATCACTACTTACCCTCACTTAACAATATAGACTGCCTTGGTTCTTCCCCACCCAACACCCTTCTAACATGCTCTCTCCTATAAAGCACACACAGTAGGCTCTTCTCACTAGACTACACACACAAATGCAATCAAATTTTGCTATCTAAATATTACTATTCTCCTTTTCCCACACTGTTGTGTGCAGCATCCGTATGATGAAGAATATGAAAAAGAAATAAGAGATAAAGTGGGGAATAAAAGAGTGATTTGTCCAACCATCTGTGGTGGATGCTGGAGACAATGGCTCACATACTGCACGAGAGTATATCTGCCTATAACATTGTGTTTGCACAATTCATGCAAACTGTGTTACATAAAAGTAACACAGTAACACAAAAGTATTGGAAACAATAGGATTTCAATTGTGTGATGCAATTAGTGCAAATTTTGCATTTGAACAACTTATTAAAATTGTGCACATGCAACGTTACTAGGCTGATGTACTCTTGTGCAGTAACTGAGCCAAAGCCATAAGATAATTTATAATGCAGTGTCATCTGGGTAGGACTGGGGATGGTTTTGCTAAAACACAGTAAAAATGATTTTCCTGAGCCCCTTACATGCAAAATTTGGAGCCTCTACTGTACAAAAATCTAAAAGATGGAGTGCCTACAAATCTATTTATATACATAAATGAGTAGAAGGAGATGAATCAAGATAATGCCCAGCTGCAGCTATAGAGTACCATGGTAAGACTCCATGGTCCTGTTACCGCCTTTCACAAGTAGCCCATTCTAGGACAAGGCTGCCAGTCATACACTCATCCAACACTGTTTCTGCTTGATCCAAGCTCGGTGATGGCATCACGGCTGCAGGTCTGTAGGTGCTGGTGGTGAGTCCTGCCCTGGGGTAGGATCAGCACCCTGGATACCCTCCTTCTCCACTGGGACATGTTCCCTGAAGGTTCTGCAGAAGTGCTCAGGGAGGTGTGCCATTCTTGAGGGTCTGCCAGCTCAAGGTCAATGGAGGAGCCAGGTAAGGGTGTCTTCATCCCTGCATTTTTGGAGTCCCTGCTGAGGGGTTCCTTGTCAGAGATGTTCTCCTCAGGGTGTGCTTTGTCTGGGACTTCCTTAGGGGCATCTCTGAGGTACTTCTTGTCAGATGAGTCTTCTGAGACTCTTTTAGGGTCCTCCCCTGGAGATTTCTAAGGGGAACTTGGGGGATTCGGGAGTGGGGAAAAGCCAGCCAACCCAACCAAGCCACTCAGCTTATGACAGAGATGAAGCATGAATCTGGGCCTCCATAATGACTAAAGCATGTGGGCAGGATTATATGGGATAATAAGGTTCTTCACATACAAAGTCACAGGCTTTTTAGGTCTATTTAAGTACAAACCACACCTGGAAAATAATTGGGATTGATGGGTGCCAATCAATGGTCTGATTGCTGTCTTCTAAACCAACTGTGGTTTCCAAATGGTCTTCATTTGGCCCCACATAGAGTGGATTACAGTAGTTTAAATGCAGAGATTATCAAAGCATGATAGTAGTACAGTCTGTAGCAAATCCAGGTCTGAAACCAGAATGACAAGGATACAGATTGTCAATTTTATCAGGAAGCTGGAATGGATTTATCACTTGAAAACCTTGCCCAAGAATGGAAGTTTTGAATTCTGATCTATTAGTCATTGTGTGGGCAGATAGATAAGTCAATTCATTTCATATTGAAATCTTAAACTTCATGAAAATGATCTCCTTGTTTAGCACTGTAAGCAATAAAGATATTTCAATATGAAATCTGTGCAACAAAGGCTCTGTCATATGCATAGTCACTTCCTCCTAGCCTTCAAGCTTCCTCTCTATTTCCTTTCTGCAGCCCTTACTTTTGGCTTGAAGTCAGCTGTGTACCTCATACACACATTTCTTTGCAATTATAGAACAGAGAGGGCTGCTGGTGAAGCAGGAAGGAAGAACGCAGGTATCCCAGTGAAATTTTGCTTTGTGAATAATGATGATGATCATAATTAATAAATTATTCTGTGCCTTCGGAGAATTGTGCTAATTGGTAATCTCCTATTTCAAAAGTCCTAATATTTTATTTCTGCTTATTGCCAACTATCAAGTGGAACATTAATGGAAATATGGACGACTGGTAGAGTAATAATTATAACTGTAACCATATGAACTCGTCTGCTGCTAACCTCTAATTAAAATAAATCAGAGGATGTAGAAAACTGGCTGCACAGAGCTAGGTTTTCAATAATATGTGTTAGTGGTGGGGAATAATTCTCTTGCACTCAGTGCAGATGCTCCAGTTTGGGAAAGTGAGAAATAGTTATCTAGAGATTTCAGGTTGTACAAAAGAGATATTTGGACATCTCCAGAGTGTTAGTAGCTGTGCTTTTCTTGGAAGGGCTACTAGCTTTACAACAGAGGAGGAATGTTAGATTGGTAGAGAAGACAGGACCTCTAAATCAAAAATGCCTGGAAAATGCTAGATTTACTAATGTGCTCACATCAAGACAGCAGGATAATTTGAAGCCTTTTGTATTACTTTGCAAACATAAGTATTTCTACATCGGCATATTTTCTTCTTGCAACCAAATCCTATGGATGTTTATACATTAGTAAGTTCCACTGAGTTCAGTAGGTAAACGTGACTAAAAATGTCCCTTTTTACCCTCGGAAATTGTCTTATTCTGTGCAATTGTTTTCATTGGTTTTAATCTGTTTTATTAAATTGTGTACACCGCCTAGAGATATACACATATCTGGTGGTATATAAATATAGACAGATACATAAGTAAATAAATAGATAAATAAATAAATAAATGCCCTTAATATATAAAGCAGTTCAGACTTCTCTTACATATGTTTGCTAGTCACATTATTTGTGGGAAAGTAACATAGCCATAAGTATTCAGTGAGTCCCTGGCTAAGGGGGACATTTAATCCAAACTCGCAAATCCATGCTAAATAAATTACTGAAGGGGCCATATAAAGATGCAAAAATATAAGGGTTGGGGGGGGGGTTTGCTTGAAAGTGATCCTGCCACATAAATAACGTCTGTTTTAGAGTGTGTGTGTGTGTGTGTGTGTGTGTGTGTGTGTGTGTGTGTGTGTGTGAGAGAGAGAGAGAGAGAGAGAGAGAGAGCGCCTTATGCAGTGTGATAAGGGTTGTTGTTCAGGACTAACTCACTTTTATATTGCGAACATCAGTGGCATATATCATCACTTATTCCTCACTTTAGCTCAACTCAACAGTGTCAAAAGAACTGTTTTGAAATAAGCAAATTGCCTTAAATTGTCCTTCCTTACACCATAGAGTGTTCATGCTATTTCTACACATATACTATATTCTTTGCTGTGTATAAAGAATCACAATAAGACTTTGGGCTTACTGAGCTTTGGTTGTGTTGGTAGCTGTGGTTTTTTCTTGGATCAGAAGAAACACTGTTGGCACCTCTGAAACTCCACATGCCTCCTTGCCTCCTGTCCTCTTAATTAAAGGCTACTCTAAGCACCCTAATGATAAAAAGAGAAGTGATGGAAGGTGCCAAGGACTGGAAATCGGAATCAGAAGATTACTCAAAACAGCCTTATTCATATTTGGAGCACAGGGATCAGAAATGCCCAGATGGATGAAAAAAACGGACAGTGGTGGCTGCCTGACAAAAATAACAATTTGTGTAAGTCACTGGAGGCAAAAAAAAAAAAAAAACAACCCCTAACGAAAAGAAAAGGTGTGTTTTAATCTTCTTGCCCCTTCTTTCATGGTGTCTTGCTTGGAGACAGCTCTTTGTTTTTTTCCCTGTGGAGATCATGCTGAAATAAACTGCCAAACATCCCTTACACCTCCATGCCATCTAATTATAGCCTGTAACACTAGAGAGTGCTGACAGTGCTGAGCTATTGACTCTTGACACTCTCTAAAGCACTTAATTATCTTTTCACATAAGCCCCTTTCAGACCTGTCAACTCCTTTTGTATTGTTTATGAGGGGAAAAAGTTGCATATTAAGATTTCAGGACTGTGCACCTGGAGTCAAACTTATACACACACACATACGCAGCGGCTATTTAAGGAGCATTTTTATAAATGACAGAGGAGAAGTTCAATTTGAGTTGTTTAGGGGATGCTCGGACAACTGGAGTGAATGCGGTGAATGAAAATTAGTCCTTTCTCTAGAAAGGCTGACAAGCGGATGGAAATAAAATGAGACATCCTCAGTCCGGTATTTATTCACACCTAGCCTGAAATTTTGTTGAATTGCTTTCAAAACACCCCCTCATCTCAACTCAGGATTATACAATTGAACTAGAAGGGGAAGGGGAAGGTATATCATGAACATTTGGGGGTCCTGGGGTACATATGCAAAGCAGCAAGCATGCTGATACCATCTCCCACCCACTTGCAAGTATGTCCTCTTCCAAATCCTCTCCTTGTAGATCCAAAAACATGACAGAAATTATTAATCAATGCATTCTTTAACTGCAGATTAAACTACAATGCACCCTGCTTAGAAATGACAGCTCTGGGTAAGATTCTTGTCCAACACTGAATGGATCCATTCTAATGAATCTTGTCAATGTCTCCTCCTTACCTTTGCAAGCTAGTGTAAAAGTCTGTTGGCCCATTGACAGGTTTTTCAACATCCTTTTCCATTTTAACAGTTTATTTTGAAGCAGCGATTCATTTCTGCAATCAAAAAGTCACTTTAAAGGCATTTAGAAAGCATGTCATGAGCAATTAAAAATAACTACTTTAACAAGCATTTTTTTAAAATGAGCATTAAGAAGCAGCTTTGAAGTTTAGAAGATCAAATAAGCAATCTGAAGTGCAGCCTGTTATTAAAATAAAAATCAGTACAAAGACCTTTGGAATCTGTGCGTGTTTATATCAGAGCTAAGCTCTGCAAAAGGGCAGCTATTGTAGAACTGATGCAAAATTTCTCAGTGTTCTCCAAGTGGATTAATCCATCTTTCAGCATTCACATTAGTATGTGAAACCAGACTTGTCTCAAGGGAAACTAGCTCTAGAGTTTCTCACTCCTACTGAAGGGAAGATACTGAAAGATCTTGGGCTGAAGTCTATGGCTTTCTTTTCACTTGAGTGTTTGGCAGAGAATGGGACAATCCTAGTTCAATTCTGCAAGGAGCGCTCTTGTCAAAACCCATATTAGAGGTATTAAGAAGGCAAAAGCTGTGTATAGGGGGAAAATTGAGAACCACATGAGCAGTCATGACACCAGACAAGTGTGACAGGGGGTTCAGCAACTTATTGGCTACAGATCTAGTGGTCCACCAACTGTAGAGAGCAGTGCCTCCCTAGCGGGGGAGCTGAATACCTTTTTTGCCCTGTTTGAGGTGACACCGGCAGTGGTTCCAGCAGTGCTGCCAGATTCACCGCTCTTACTCCCCGAGGGAAATGTTGTTAGGGTGGAAGAGGGGGAAGTGAGATGGATATTGAAGGAAATAAATACAAGGAAGGCTATGAGCCCTGATGGAGTGGTTGGTAGGGCGTTGAGAGACTGCTCGGAACAACTGGCTGGAATCTTTATGAAGATTTTTAATCAATCTCTGGCCCAAGCTACTGTTCCACCTTGCCTGAAATCCTCTACTATTATACCTCTACCAAAAAAATCAAATATAGATAGTTTGAATGACTTCCGTCCGGTGGCGCTTACACCCATTATAATGAAATGTTTTGAGAAATTGGTGCGAAATCGTATTATGGCTTGTCTGCCAGTTGGACTTGACTCTGGTCAATTTGCATATAAGAAGAAGAGATCCACGGAGGATGCTGTGGCTATGGTCCTACACACTGTCCTGACCCACCTGGAGAGACAGGGGAGCTATGCAAGACTGCTTTTTGTAGACTTTAGTTCTGCATTTAATACTATTCTTCCACATAGATTGGTGCCCAAATTATTAGATCTGGGGCTTCCACCGTGCTTATGCAGGTGGATATTAGACTTTTTATTAGATTGTTCTCAACGGGTTAGGATGGGTTCTCATGTCTCGGCGGACCTCAGTATAAATACGGGGACGCTGCAGGGATGCGTGTGGAGCCCACTTTTGTACATGCTTTACACATATGACTGTGTTCCCAACTACCCCAGCAATAAGATCATTAAGTTTGCAGACGACACAACTATGATTGGTCTGATTACTGCTGGAGAAGGGGAGTCGGCCTACAGGAAGGAAGTGGAGTGGCTGACAGAGTAGTGTGGGGAGAATAACTTATTCCTCAATTTAAAAAAAACAAAGGAGATCATTGTGGATTTTAGGAAATGTAAATCGGATATTCAGCCACTCATTATTGAAGGGATTTGTGTGGAACGGGTTTCGGTGTTCAGATTTCTGGGAATGGAGTTGAGAGATGATCTGACATGGGGAGCAAACACCAAAGATCTGGTGAAGAGAGCACAGCAGAGACTATACTTCTTGAGAATTCTCAGGAGGAATAATCTTTCAAATAATCTACTGTTGATGTTCTACCGCTGTACCATAGAGAGTGTGTTAACCTATGGAATCTGTGTGTGGTTTGGGAGTTGCACAGTTAGGGAAAGAGCATTGTTGTCCAAGGTTGTTAAGACCATGGAGAGAATAATTAGGTGTACTCTTCCCACTTTAGATCAAATTTATGCCACCAGGAGTTTTAACAAAGCAGTAGAGATAGTGCAGGATCCCATGCACCCTGGAAATGATCTCTTTCAGCTTCTGCCTTCGAGAAGGAGGTATGGGGGCATAAAGGCCAGGACCAGCCGCTTGAGAAATAGCTTCTATCCAAAAGCGGTTTTAGCTTTGAATGCAGCAAAATACAGTTTCTGATGGGGTTTTTGTTTTTCAGTTTTCAGAGTTCTTTAGTGTTTCTTTTAGAGTTTTTAGAGTAATGGGTATATGGGGGGGGGGGTATATTGGGATATATTCAGCTATTCTTTGTTAGGTCCTGTAGAGGTTGTTGTAGATTCTTTCAATCTCGTTGTTCTATACAGGACAATGACAATAAAGATTTATCGTATTGTATCGTATTTCCTGGCTGAGAAATTAAAACTCAGCAGATTGTAATGTCCTTCTGAATATGTGGCAAGCATTATGACCTCTATAGTTCTTCAGATTTTCATCCAAAGAAGAATTCATCTCCCTGATAGATCAGGGTGTGGAAAGCATGGAAGGATTTATGAATGTATACAGGTGTATGTGCATAAAAAATCCATGTACATGGGTGCTTTCCAGACCAGCCACTCAAAAGTGGCAAAATGCTCTGTTCAGGCAAATCACTTTCAAAATGTAAAACATTAAGGGGGAGCAGTCTTGCGAAAACTAACAACATGAAAAAACAACACCTTTTTTACGCCGGATAAACGACATTGTAGCACTAAGTAACAGCGATTAAATTCAAAACAAGGCATCTGACATATGAATGGCACCCTGGTGCTTTCGTCGGGACTGCAGTGTCATGACACAGGAAGTGTGGAAGCACACTTCAGAAATGTGTTGTGACCCTTTTGCAGGGTCCAGTCTGGAAAGTGCCCTGGAGAGGATCATGTGTATAGCCCTAGAGTGGAGAGGTCAAGCAGGGGTAGCATCAGAGAAGCAGAATACATACCTATCAATGTCCTTCATACTACAAAGCTCAAATGGATCCGATGATATTCTGGATACCTGAGAGAGAGCTACTTGCCCCATAAATAACCATATCCTAAACTAAATAAGCTTAAATTTCTTATTTCTTATTTCTTTATTATTTCTCTGTGTATACCGCTCTGAGCCATTTTTGGAAGGGCGGTATAGAAATCGAATAAATAATACACACAAATAATAAATAAATAAGCTTAAAAGATTAGAACAGTTCATTATCACTAAAATGGGATGCCATTTAGGACTCATAAAATAAGTCCACCATATCTGCTTATCTTCAAGTAGCAATCTGGAAAAGATTGCTACTTGAAGATGATGGGCATGAAATTCTGTTGTCAATAGGCATTAGTATAGATTGCAAAGAAGTACATCTATTTGGTTGGAATGCATGTGTTTCTGCACCATCCAAACAACAATAGGAATAAGAAGTGTTAATAGCCCTATCAAGACATGATTCAAAAGATGCTGCCCCAGCCTCCTGATTACAGAAATGCTCACCATCATGGATACAGCATTTACCTCTTCTGTCCAACAACACTATAACTGAGTGGTGTGTGCTGCCAGGGGTGTGACGGGACTGGGGTGAGACTACTGGCTCCACTTTAGGCCTTGTTTGCAAGTAAAGCATCTTTTGAATCATTGTCTGAACAGGGCTAGTATGATACCAACATCTACTGATGAAATCTGTTCTTTAAGATGGCAGTATCCAACCATTTGCTCAGTTTATTTTGTCTTCTATTTGAAACATGTTTAATTCTTCCTAGCTACATTACATATGCAAGTGGAAGTAGAGAGAACTGTAACAGTGAGCTCACAGTTCAGGAAAAGAACCTCTCTCTTTTTGTTTATGAAAGCTTCATTAAAATGCAATTATATGGTTCCTTGAGGTACTACTAATTGAATTATAGGATGCCTCTTATTCTTCTTCAGGATGGCAAAAAACCTGCTCAGCTTCGTTTTATAGTCCCCTAATGATTCACCAGTCTGTATAATCCATAATTCATCTCTAAGCAGGAACCAAATAATTATGTGTTGTAAGGCTATTTTTAAAAAGGAGATTATATACCTTTACTGTAAAATATTGCTGTGGGCTGAAACCTAGAACATAGGTTTCAGCAGATAATTTAGTTTGCGTTCATAAAAACTTCCAAAATAATATGTGAAACCCACTTTAAATTATGGGTAGAGGGGAAGGTTTGCTTGCTTTCAACATGTTTCTACTTACCTGAAATCAGAAAAGAAACTTAGTCCTCCACAGGCCCCATTTCCTTCATTTTGTTCCTTTCCAACTGCTTTAAAAGCCATTAGACTGCATTAATCCATCCATTGTTTTAATCCATTCATGTCCATCCAATTCCATTTTTATTATCAACTGGGGAAATTTGTTGATCATCAGCCTCCCACTGGTACACTGTCTCACGGTTCTTATCAGATCTGTACATATCCCTTGCTTGATTTTAAATAATTACCTCTTCACTGTATATGCTGAGCAGAAGGTGGGTGCTGGGTAGGTCTACTCTCCCTTTTTTAATAGGGATTATTCCATTATTTTCCCAATGGCTTTTAAAAAGATCTTTCCATTTTTTCCCCGCCCCGCCATTTAAAATGCCATTTAAAACAGAATGTTTTCCATTATCACCCCTGTGCTTTTTAAAGTGTATCTTTCCAGCATTCCTTCTCCTGTGAGCAGGACTCAGGGACATGTTTTCTAATGGCATAGAACTTGCTTTCAGGGGAAAGGGAGGTTGTCAAAATTGCCGCTCCTCTCTTGCACCAGTGGAGTTAGTTGGGAAGTGCTGTTAGTCACTCCTCTCCCTGCACCAGTGCTTCCTTGCTCTGTATGTCAATCAGTAGCACTTACTCTGAAGTAACCATGCAAAGAACTGTACTGTTAGGTGGCTGCTGCAGACACAAAGGGGGCTCAGCAAACCAGCAATCTTGGCTTCGAATCAAGGTCAACTAAACCATGCAATTCCACAGCAGTATAAGCTTTGGGGTACCCGCTGCTACAGCCCCACTCCTGCAGGCGTCCACTCAGCTGCTGCTGCAGCAGCCGCCACAGACCAGCTGACCTGCCTCCCTTCTGTCTTCTGCGGCCCCACCATATTTTAATGCTGCTGCCACTGTTAACAGGGTTGGGTTCTGAAGAAACCATTCGGAACCATAGTTAATAACTATAAGAAACGTTACTTAAAAATAAGAAAAGGCTTAGCTGAGCTACATGTCTGTTTGGATGAGGAGAGAAGTCTGTGTCTGTGAGTCTGTGAGGCTCTACACACGATCAGTATCTAGAGCCTTAAGTGGTTCTGTGGGGAGAGATGGCTTAGCCCTCTCTCCGCGCACTTGAGCAGTCGCTCGTTGCTGGGCAGCCAGATCAACCTTGCTCGTTGCTGAGCAGAGGCTTTGGTTAGTGCTCCTGTGCCCGTCCGTGGCTCACTGGGGAGCTCAGGGGGTCAGTGGAAGGGGAGAGCCACTGTGCAGTGCCTTCCAGGGGCCAGGGCACCACATGCCCCCCTTCCTGGGGGCCCCTCTCCCCCACCCCGAGTGTGTCAGCTGCGGCTGCTGACACACAATCAAACTAATGAGATTAACAGAGCAATCGCTCTGTTAACCTCGTTTAGGGGGAGGGGTATTTAGGCAGGCTAGCTGCCATTGAGCCACTGAGCTCGCTCGTGAGTCTGGTGGTTCTCACAATGGAGGGAACCTGCGCCCGGTTTCCCTCCATCATGAGAATAGCCTCTGTGTCTATGTGTCTAGCTGACACAAAAGCAGGTATGCAGAGAACCTATTTACATATGTGTAGAATCCAGAGGAGAGAGTTGTGGCATGCAAGGACAAGGCAGTGGAGTAGAATAGGAATATCACTAGTTTAATGAAATAGATATTACTAGCTGACCCACACAGAGCATCTGTGTGCTATTTGGGGCCGGCTCTTCTCCCCTCCCTCCTGCCCCACTCTCCCTCCCTTCTGCCCCACTCTCTCTTTCCCACTTTCCCTTTCCAGTCTCTCTGCTGCTTCCCTGGGCTTTGCAGTGCCACCTCTCCCTTACCTGGGACATCCAGGACTGCTGTCCCACTGCTGCCTCCTGCTCCTGGCAGCCAAGCCGGGCTTTTCCACCTCCGCCGGCCTCTTACCCGGGATGACTAGGCCTGCCATCCCGCCGCTACATCCTGCACCCAGTGGACAGGCCGGGCTTTGCCCCCGCCGCCTCCCTTTCCCCCGGGACAGCCAGGCCTCCCGCCCCCAGTGGACAGGCAGGGCTTTGCCGCCGCCCCCTCCTCCCCCTTACCTGGGATGGCCTGGCCTGGCCAGGTCGTTCCTCCGCTGCCGGCCAGCCGAGGCTGCCTCCTCAGGCCATTTTGCGGCCCGCTGCCACCATCCACTGCCACCCCACCCCACCCTGAACTCTCGCCAAATGCCAGGAACTCTCGCGAGAGTTCCACCACCAAATCCAGGACACGCATGCCAGCTAAGCATATTAAATATATAGATGTACAGAGAGGCAAGTGCAGACTACTTTTCAGTGCTCTTGCTTCTGGCTGTTTGATAGACCTGCCTCTACCACAGGATTGGAATACAAGTAACTAAATCCCTATTCAAAAGCTGGCCTGGAACAAGGAATGGATTAACCAAAAACACCAAAATATGCGTCACACATCCCTTCACTTCTAGAGGTGAGATTAACCCATCACTTTCTGTCTGGGAATAATCCTGCCGCCACTGCAACTTCCTACAGCCACCACTGCACAGGAGGGAGGGAGGGAAGCAAAGAGCCTGCCTGCTGCTCACCTGGCCATTGCACAGAGGTAATGGCCTGAGCAGATGAACTTCAGGGCAGAAGTTCAGGGTCTCCACATCCCCTGGGGTCCCCCAAATCCTCTTTAGTTTGTTCTGGGTGGTGTGGTTGGTGCCCTCAAGGCCATACTTGTTTTAAAAACAGATACTTAACTTGTGGTAGGGGGTGCCCTCCAAAGCCCTTTAGTCCAGGCTCCAAAATTACTTAGGTGCACCTCTGGGCCTGAGCCACTGGGTAGAAGGAGCAGAAACACTGCAGAGAGCCTGAGGCAGCAGGGAGACCCAGCACATGCCTGTAGCTGCAGGGCTGAGCAGTAGACTGGAAACTTGGGAGATATAAGTGAGGCGGTAGTGTTGTGGTGACAGTGCTGGCTATTGCTAGATCTGTGGTTATGAGGCATTTTCTGACACAAGCACTCTGTGGCGGTGTGTAATGTAATTTTTAAATCTTGCTTTAGGAAGGGGGTCAAGTCCACTCAGCTAAGAGGGATGAAAGGATTTTTTTTTTAAAAAAATCTAGTTTCTGCTGGAGGACTTGGTTGCTTGAAGGACTTATCTTCCTGCCCTCCTCTGGTTTCTCTCTTTCTCTCTCCCACCTGTATATCCGGTCTTGGTGGACCCTGAAAAGTGTTGCTGTTGCTACGACCAGCTGCCTGCTTGACCTCCATGGGCGCTTCTGAATGCTACTGGTGCCAGCCATGATGTCATAGAATGATATCACGGCTGATATCATAATACATATCAGCATATAGAATATATGCTGATATATATAGAAATATATATAGAAATATATATATATATATATATATATAGAGAGAGAGAGAGAGAGAGAGAGAGAGAGAGAGAGAGAGAGAGAGAATGATAGCAGCAGCATTCAGAAGGGCCCACAGGGGCCAAGCTGATCTGTGGTGGTGCAGTAGCAGCAATGTTTTTCAGGACCTGCTGAGACCAGGCACGCAGGGGGCCGGACCTTTGCAGCAGCAGCAGCAACATTAAAACATGGTGGGGGCATGAAGGCCAAGTGGGTGGGTGGTGGATGTGTCAGGACTTGATAAGGAGGACTTTAACGGTGAATAACTTTTTGAACTAGTAAAACGGGTGGTGTCAGCTTGTGCTGCACCCTCATACCCTCCACACTTTCTCAGCTAGCCTATCTCACCACCAGCTTACTGGGAAGGGTTAAATCCATAGGCCAGTGGAGAGGACTGGAGGAAAAGCTGCCACACAGATATCTAAGACACTTGTGCAGCAACTTC
Organism: Hemicordylus capensis; assembly: GCF_027244095.1. Taxonomy (NCBI): domain Eukaryota; kingdom Metazoa; phylum Chordata; class Lepidosauria; order Squamata; family Cordylidae; genus Hemicordylus; species Hemicordylus capensis. The sequence continues at coordinate 100,226,487 of NC_069658.1, forward strand.
TCCTTCTGCCCTCACCATCAGCCTGTTGAAGTGCCTGGCTATGAAGGCTGCAGAAGCACAAGTTTTTCAGACAATTTGTGCTGCTGCCACCACAAAGCAAGGGAATGGGTCTTTGGGTCTATGCCCAACCTGGGCCACCCATGACGAGGCCTTGAATATACATATTTTCTGCATTCGCACACAAGAGAAATGTGAATTGTTTTGAATGCATTTTCTCTCCTCTGGATAGTATTTCTTCTTGGTCTCTTTGGGCATTCAAACAGGTCCAAGCAAAACACAAGCTCACTACTAAAATTAGAAAGACAAAAGCCAGACACAAAGGATGCCCTTGGTTTGTAGCTGAATGTTCTTAAGGAGAGGATAATTGTCTATTTCATCTCTGGGCTCCACTCTTTTTATGTTATATTTAAATTAATTACATATGGAAATATTTGTACTCTTGAGACACAGTTGTGATTTTTCTAGAGCAAAGCTTAATAGAAAAGCCAGGCTTTATTACAGCAGGAACAAATTGTTACAGCTTTCCCTCATTTATTACTCCAAACATCAGAAACACATGCTTCTATCAAGCAAACAAAACCCTCCAAAAGTCACTTCCCAGCAATATGAGGGTCAATGTTTGCATATTTTATTTTATTTTAATTTTTAAAGACAGCAAGCAGGATTTTTTCCTACCTGAAATTGACGTGCAACATTCCAATGCTGGAACATGCTGTGCCGGGGCTTCTGTGAACTCATAAGGCAGCCCTGATGCTGGTCAAAGTGAGCAGTTCTCAGGGCCAGATTAAGCTAGTGCAGGGCCTGTAGCATATGTTATAAAGGGGCCCTAAATTTTTTTAAAATGCACATAAATATTAAAACATAAATTATTTACTTGCATAGTAAAGTGATTCATTTTTTTCATTTGCTATATTTTGGAGTATGGGAGACCAAGCCACAAACTCACATTTACTACAACAGTGAACATGTATATACAGTTTTTCAATTCAAAATTCTCAAAGTGGTTTACATAGAAAAATGAAGAGTGGATAGATGATTCTCTGTCTCCAAAGGGCTCACTCTCTAAAAAGAAAAATGTGGTAGGCACCAGCAACAGCCCCTGGACAAATGCTGTGCTGGGCCTTCTCTTAAAAGGGACATTTAGCAGAAAAGGGATATTTTATCTAACATGGACCAAATAAAACAGGTAAAGTTTTAACTTTAATTCCCAGTTGGAAGCTGGACATGTGGGGCCCTCAAAAACGCGGGGCCTGTAGCAAATGCTACAGTTGCTACTATGTTAATCCACCTCTGGCAGTTCTGCAAGCAATGCTGTTGCTGTTATTCCAGTTTTCTGCAATATATATATATTTTATTTTATGTTATCAACCTGATTTACTGTTCTGTGTGTTTCTCTGTAAGCTGCTGCAAATACATCTGGAAAGGTAAATAAAATAAATAGATCAGAGAAGAGATGACTTTAGAACTGAATAATAGAGTCAATGAAGGATGGCTGACGTGCCGGTCTCATAGGACCAAAGAGACAACATAGGTACAGGTGGCCCTCGTTATCCGTGGGTGTTCTGTTCTTGCCTACAACCGCAGATAACAAAACCACGGATAATGAGACATTGAGTCAATGGGAATTGGGGGCATTAGGTTCCTGGAGGTAAAAAATGGCTAAAAATGCAGGAAGGAGGAAGAAATAATAGCAATAACATACTGTACCATGCTCTCCAGGTCCCTAGCTGTCCAGCAATGCCCCCCCCCCCAATTCTGCTGATTTTCCACCAAAAAAAATCATGGGGTGGGGTTATAAGAACAAGCCATAAAAAGGCCCCGTTCAGTAAAATGGTGGCTGGAAATGACATTGGAAGTCATTCAGGCCCACCCATGAAAACTGTGGATAGGCAAATTTTCATTATTTTTTAGAACAGTGGATAATGAGGTCAGGTATACATGGCCCGATCACAGATACATGAAACTGCGCGTGCCAGGACCATGGATAATGAGGGCCACCTATAAAAGTATACATTTGAATGGGTCAAAAAAGTTCATTCAGGGGAGTTTGAGTTTTACCAAACCTTTCATCAAGTGGGTCATTCATTATGCATCATTCTGCCTGATGAAACGTTCTATATAACTCAAAAGACTGCATACACCTAGATGAACCTAAATTAGCCCAACAAATAGATCATTTTACTCCTTTGTATCTCCTCAACTCACAATGGGCTTGGAAAGGCATGAGGGAGAGCTTTGGTGCAGTTGCTCTTTCCCTTCAAGCTTTGACAGCTTTTGTACCTTTGTCTACTACACTTTGATCTACAAGTTTGCACTGTTCAAATTTGCAACAAAAACAAGTGAACTGGATACTAAAAGCACTTGTAAGCAATGAAAATGATCTCTATATTTATGCAGACATTAGGTTATTATTGCGGAAATACAGAATGCAAATTGCTAAACCCACATGAATGGGATTGGATATGCATGCATTTTAAAGAAGCAAAGTGGCATGACCTTGTACGCCATCTTTAGGATAGTGAGGGAATTGGGTCTTGAGGGCCTGCATTAAAAAGACATGCTTTCCCCATCATAAATCAAACTCATTCATAGACTGATCAATAAAACAAGACCTAGACTAACCTTTGAAGGGCTCTTGTTACATTAAATTGCTTCTCTAACATAATATAATCAGTATAAACTGTTCAAGGTCTTCCTTGGTAATCATCGTGAAGCCATCTAGATGCACAAGTACAAATCCCAGAAAGGGAGCCATAAAATACAGGAAAATAATCCTCGTTTGCTATTTTTCAAGCAGCATTAACATAATTCAGTCAAGCAAATGGACTGCCGGTTATTAAATATCTACTTTCCAATGGCTGCTTAAGTGTAGCTGATTATCTCTATGGACAGTTATGGAATTACTCACCCACAACTCCCTACACCTATTTTAATTTATGAAAAAGAACTTGTAGACAAAGGAAAGGGCCATAGCCCAGTTGTACACCAAAAACTGGGTAGGACAAGTGTCCCAATTTTCACTTGTATGTGAGCAAACATCTAGGTAGGAGGTGGGGGGAGTGATTGTGTGTAATGTAGGAGCTGGTTAGGACAGTGCTGTCTGACCCAGCTTTCATACCTAACATTTTAGCAAGATAGGAGGAAAAGCTGTCCTACCCAACTCCTGCCTCATACACAATCATTCCTCCCCCTCCACCTAGCTGTTTGCTCACTAGCAAAAATTGGGCACAACTCCCAAACCTGGGTCGTACATTTGTCCAACCCAGTTTTTGATTGTGTGAATGGCCTTACGGTCTCTGAACAGCGACTCTGAAGCAGCATCTATGACAGTGTATCATATCAAACTTATAATTAGTTCCAAGGTGATGCAAGCCGTACATCTCGCATGTCTGGGACATTATTCTCCAGAAATAATTCCAGGGGGAAATTCCTCCGATATCAGTAACCTATTTGATACCCTAACATATTGTATCCTATAATGCACCAGGAAAGGAAACCTATAACTAAAGGGTGTGGCCACCCCCCCCCACCCTGCACCAGTAATGCACCAGGAAAGGAATGCAATGCCATGATGATGCAATGCCTGTTAACAGGCATCTGGCAAAATTATTCTGAACTTTTATAAATTAGTAGATGATTTTTATAACTAATATATTTTGATCCATGACTCACTCACTCTATCTATCTATCTATCTATCTGTCCACACACACACACAACCATATACTTATGCACAACATAAAAATCATACTTTTGTGTGTACACATATCAGTCTACATGTTACAAATAATTTAAACAAAACTGCCAAATGTGTGTAACTGTTATTCACACTGCAGTTCCTAAATCCAGATCAAAAGAGGTATTGAGGCGGGTCTCACGATCAACAAGACCCACCTCCAGAGGGTTTGCACGGAGAACGGGCTAATCCCTGCAGACGAGCAGCAAGCCCTGCCTGGGCGGCCACTGTGGCCACCCACACGACAGCCAGCTCCATCACGGAGTCAGCGGGGCCTTGGGAGTTTGGGGGCTGCGTGGCCCCCAGAAACTCCAGCAGGCCCTGCGTGAGTGTGCAGGGCATGCTGGAGGGACCCCTGAGCCAGGAGGCTGCTTTTAAGCCTCCCGGTTGGGGGTCTACTCATGAGTTGCCATGGCATGGAGCCGCGCTGCAGCAACTCATGATCATAGAGCCTGGGTTAGCGGACAGCTCACTCTGCTAACCTGGACTTAGGGCAGGGGTACTTTAGCTGGTGACCCACTTAAGAACCACCAGGCTTGCAGCCGAGCCCGGTGGTTCTCACGATGGGAGGAAATCAGGCTAGCCTCTGCTAGACCAATTTTCTCCCATCATGTGAATAGCCTCATTGACTAGCACCATGTGAATAGCCTCATGTGAATAGCCTCATTGTAGCTTTGCCCAAGTTTAAATGACTTCAGAATGGAAAATGTCTTTTATGAATGTTTATTTAGGATCCGCGATGTGGTATCCTGTGGGGGCCACAACCTTAGAAGTCCCCACAGCCCTTACATCATCTGCTAGTCCTCCTGCAGTATCCAGAGAAGAGGGGCAGGGTCTCTCATTCTCCTCTGCTTTATCAAAGCAAGTTGTTCCACCTAAAGCAATTAGCACATCGTGCCTTGTCATAGGACATAGGAGCTTTTGCTGAATGTCAAGGCCAGAGAGAATGAGAAGAGTGGGCCCCCAGACAGAATGGAGAAGGACCTCTCCCTTCATAATGGAATTTTTCCTCTTTTCATAGGAATTCTGCAGAACCAGAAGAAGTGACACAGTTGTGGGGGAAGCAAGATTGCTCTGGATCTCACCACAGTCATCATGAATAGTGTAGCTTGTTGGGAGCCTCCTAGGCCAAAACTAATGGACCACAACTGGGCCATTAGCCTTCATCTTTCAATCCCTGGGATGTGCAGAACCCACCCCCAAGAAATTTAATTCAACTTATAGAAACTCAATTTGCTTCTGAAAAAATCTCACATATTTCTCCTTGAAAGGAACCCTGACATTTGCTTTGAATTTCACACTCAGTGCCAGCCCTATTGGAAAATGACTGTTGTATGAATTTTTCTTAAGAAAAAGAAGAAAGAGAAAGACAGTCCAAACTGGGTTGTGAAAGAAGAGGCCAGTGAAAGAATAGGACTGTTTTGATCAACACCCGTTTTGTTTACTATGGCTTTCTAGGTATGTGTATGAATCAAATTATGTGACTTGATTCAAGGCTGAATTGAATTGCAGAACCATTAAATTGATTTGTCAAGAACAGCCGACTTGGCCAGCTGTCTCAAGGAATCACCCTTTAATCACTCAAATTGATTTGGGAGACTTGAGTGCCATTTTGAAGCCCAATTTGCTGGGGGAATGGGGCTCAAAATGATGCTTTTTCCAGAGAGAGCTGGTCTACCAACTGGGGTCAGCGTGTAGACCAGACCTCTTCTCCAGACTTAGCAATTGGAGGACCAATTCTCTGAGGCAACTTGGAGGACCAGTCCTCTGAGGCCCACCCCTGGTAGACCAGTCCCCTGAGGCGGGCATATATGCTATATCTGGAGTGGAGGGTCTACCTCCTGAACCCAATTGGTAGACCAGCTATCCCTAGAGAAAAGTGCCAGAGGCCCATTTCGCCAGCAAAATGGGTCTCAAAATAGCACCTCAATCACCCAAATGGATTTGGTCAAATTGGGGGTGATTCACTTCCACCCCGAATTGGGCCCTATATTTTGAAGGTGATATGATACGAGGTTGAATCTGCAAATTGCCCGATTCAGCCTGAATTGATTTGACCTCAAATTGAATTGCACACCCCTGTTGCTTTCTATGGGAAATTTGTTCTACCTTTTCCTTCCTATATTTCTATCTATAAATGCAGAGACTGTCGCCCTGCATTTAGGACAATGCAAAGCTTTCCATTACTTGAAGAGAGGCCAAGTGAGATCCTGAACCGCCTTCTTCTTTATCCAGCTGCAAGGGCTAAGCCTCTTGGTTCATCTAAGTTCATGAACTGAGCCATGACTACATATGCCATGTTACAAGTGAAGTGACAACATCTGATTTGTTAGTAGAAAAGTCTGGGGTTTTTTGCACACCACTTTCAGGAATTATTTAGTTTCATTTATTATTTCAATTTGGCACTGTAAATTGAGTTTCTGCAGTAAACCTGAATTCTGTAAATTGCAGCAGCAGCCCACTAATCTAAGTTAAATGATATAATCAGAGATTACAAAGGAAGGTGATTTCAGTGTGGAGTAAGATTGGAGTATGGAATTGAAGTATGCCCCAACTGCACTAAAAAAAATGGATGGGAGAATGAATGAGTGTCAATGAAGTCTAGAAATCACTTCTTTATGATGTCCAGCTTCGAAATATACTAGAGAAGCTGGATAGCATAACAGCTTCTAATTTTAAAAACGGGTTGTTAATCTTCTTCTTCTTTACATATACTTTTAAAAACATATTTAAGAACTAATGTAAAGTGATGTCAATGGCAGCTAGAGTGATTTATTCAAACCTGTTAAAAACTAGCAAAATGCCATCTTGATAGGCAGGGCATGTTATCAGGTGCAGCTAATGCATTGGCTGTGGCCCTTTCTTTTGGACCCAAATCTTGCTTCTATCATCCATGTTTAGATAGCTTTCCATTTTGATTTCTGAAATGTGCTCTGTGTGGGGTCTCCAGGATGGTTTGGAAGTTTCAGTACGTACAGAATTCTGCAGTGTGCTTTTTACAGGTTTGGACCACAGAAAGCATATCACTCCCATTTGGGTCATCGGCACAGATTGCAGAGGCCCAACTCAATGTACTGGTTTTAAAGCTTAATGCTTTAAATGGTTTGTGTACTCAAGGAGCGCTTTCTTCTATATATTTCTCCCCATTAATGTGGATGGCTTGGGAAGCTCTGCTTCAGTGCCTGCCATTTCAGGAGGTTAAGTCAATGAAGACCCAGGTCAGAGCTTATTATTGAAGATGCAGGTCCCAGAAGTATGGCTTTGCTGAAGTAATTACTCTGGAGAACACTTTTTGTTAAAACACAAGTACTCTATTAATACATGCAAGCAATTTGTATATCATTACTATATATCATTACTCAATATCTAGACTAACAACACCTGCATGGAATATTGCATATGCACCATAGAGGAGAGGTGATGTTTGCTGCTCCTCCCCTCTGCAGCCCAATACTCACCAAAAATATAACCCTGAGGGACCTGCAACCCTAAAAATAATTTCTTGGGAGAACCAGAAAGAAGGGTGGATTATGAACAATTATAGGTACAAATGCCAATTTCAAATGTCCTTATTGGAAAAAATGCACTTACTTTACATAAGGCACTAGAGTGTGTGGATAGGAAATATTTCTGGTCAAAACTATAAGGAAATTGCCTATTAATGTATTAAGATATAGTATTTTTCTCACAAAAGTATGGCTCAAATAGAAAAAGGCCAATTTGTTTAAAAATGTGTTTGGCCTGAAGTTCCAGCTTTAATGTTTGAGCGGGAAATAAGTTATTTTTAATTCATATAAACTGAGAAATGTAATGATAGCTGAAAACAAGTGGGCATAGACTTGTACTGATCTTATTAAATAGATTTGGCTGTAGAATCTTTTTGCATTTCCAATAAATAGAATTGGCTATTAAGACTGAGAGAGAGCTGATACCAAATGAAAAGTTTTAATAGCAGCTAGACTTGGTGACTCTCATCAGATATAAACATCCATTTTATTTTAGTAAGATAAAAAGCACTTCAGTTCCAGACTAATGCTTTGTACTCTGTTTTTTATTTGTGTATCTACGTTAAAATACAAGTCTGTCCTTTGGAGGATTAATACATTGGATGTTAAAGCAGAACATAAAAGAGCAGATCAGGAAAAAAATGAATTTGGAATCAGGATGGAGAGGGACAACGAAACAGAATTTTTTTTTTTTTTTAAAGGTGAAAATAAAATGTTCATAAATCTTCAGCTACTTATTTTAGGTAGAAAGAATACTAATGAATATAAATATTTTAATAAACCTTAGGGCTGGTTGACATGATGATTATGATGTCAGTTAAATGAAAACCAGACATTGCAGCAGTGCATGCTTTCCTGCGGAGATGTGTTGGTGAACTCAGGATTTTTCTGCAATCTCCAATTGGCACTACAAAAAACCAGATTTGAAGCCTTAATCTTAGATTTGAACTGGGCTTGCCAATATTGGCTTAATGCTGTTCTCCCCCCCGCCCCCCGCCCCCCGCCAGCACCAGTCAGAAATTGCAAAAAAATCCTGAGTCAACCAACATGTTCCACAGGGGTGCATTCACAACTGGGATGTCTGGTTTTCATTTAAGTCATGTCATAATCATCATGTGAACCAGCCCTAAGGTTTCTTTAAATGTTTCTATTCAATAGCATTCTTTCTACCTAAAATAGGTAGTTGAAGATTTATGATATGATATTTTCACCTTTTCTATAGATTCTGTTTTGCTGTCCATCTCCATCCTGAAGTGCATATGCTGCTGGGATCTCAATTTTTCATTTAACTGACATCATAAGAACATAAGAAGAGTCCAGCTGGATCAAGACCAAGGCCTATCTAGGCCAGCATCCTGTTTCACACAGTAGCCAACCAAATGCCTCTGAGAAGCCCACAGGCAAGAGGTGAGGGCACACTTCTCCTGCTGTTGCTGCCCTGCAACTGGCATTTAAAGGTATCTTGCCTCTTAGGCTGGAGGTGGCCTGTTGCCACCAGACTAGTAGCTATTGATAGACCTGTTCTCCATGATAGACCTTTCCTCATGATCATTCTTTGAACCAGCCCTTGAAAAGTTATTGTCAACATTGCTTAAAGCCAGAGCAAACATGTCACTACACCTACTCCAGCTATTCCCTTAGGAGATTCTCTCCTATTTGCTGACACTGGATCCTGGTCCATGCTTCTCTCTATTTGCTTGCTGATCCCATATTTGTTGTTTGCTATAGGGATGTGCAAGCTGGCTTGACATTGAGCTGGCCCAGTTTGGGTGGTTCTAGTTCGAACAAGTATACATGTAAAGAGGAATCCAAAGAGGGTTCCCCTTTACAAGTAAAGGGAATTCCCTACTCTAAATGAAGGGAGGGAGGGATTTATCTTAATGATTGATGTGGTGGGGATGGTAGAGGCAGCAGGGGCTCCTCCAACCCCCTGCCGGCCTCTCAAAGGTGTGTGCAGATTCCCGAAGCAGACCCTCAGCTGGCCCAGACTTTTATTTGGGAGGCCAGCAGAGGGTTGGAGGAGTCCCCACTGCCTTAATTATTTAGGTAAATACTACTTTCCCTCAAACCCCGTCCCCCATCATCTCCAGATTCCCCTTTACCCCATGAGCCGGCTCAGCCCAGATTGATGGCCAAAGCGGACTGGACCAGGTTCAGCCAAGCCTGAAGCCGAGCCAGCCAAATGGCCAGCTTGCACAACCCTAGTTTGCTATGCCATTTGGTTTTATATACTTATTTGTGACTCCCCTTCTCTGATTCTTTATTTGCTCATTGTGGTGATTGGCTAGTAAGCACTGTCAATCAAGAGGAATTTAAACGTGGGAACCTCCTCTGGAGAGACTTGCTAAGGGAGGGGTTTTGGAATGGAGTGAACAAGTGGCTATAAAATTCAGTCAGAGTTAACCGACAAAAGCAGATTAGGAGGTTAGTGGGTAGGTTTTACACACCAGGTATAACGTCTGTAAAGCAAGCTTGACAATCAAATGTAAATGCTGGGAGTGTATGCTTGATTACACAGGATATATAGCCAGGGAGGTTGTATCCCAGTAAATGTGTTGAAAGTCTAAAGAAGCCTGTTATTTCTAAATAGTCACCTCAGTAACTGGAATGTAAAGCCTTTATTGATGTACTGACACAATCTTATATAAGTACCTGAGTTGGAATACAAGTTCGAAATATAAGAGGTGGTGTACAGACTTGCCAGTTCTAAGGTTGTTACTTTGTCTCAGAAACCATTATGCATTTGACCACTAGAGTAAATTTATCTATCTATCAATCAAATTTGTACACCACCCCAAACTTTCATCTCTGGGCGGTTAACAATAGCATAAAACAAGTTAAAACATACATTAAACTTAAAACCAATTTAAACAATTTAAAAGTCAAAAACAGATTAAGACCTAGACATTTAAAAAGCTGAAAAAGCTAGGGTGAAGAGGTGGGTTCTCAAATGCTATTTTAAATTGCCAGAGATGTGGAGGATCGTAGGGAGTGCGTTCCACAATCTCGGGACAGCAACCAAGAAGGCCCGTCCCCGTTTCAAAATAAAAAACCGCCGAAGTTATTGTACAAGAATTTTTAATTTTAATTTAGTTTAATTTTTGGTTTAGAACTGTAAACTGTTTCAGCTGTGTCTGTTTACTTCTCCCCAAAATACCCTCAGACATGAAACCCAAAGTCTGTGTTTGAAACCCAACTAGAGTGAGAAGTTGGTGGCAGCATTGTAAGGGGTGGGGTATGGTTTTAAAAGAGTTACAAATCTATTATTTATTTTAACAGCTATATTTTATACACCAATCTCCCTGACCAAGCCACAAGTCCTGACATTCGGGGCAAGTTTTCTTTCAACCATAAAAGTCACTGTATCATGGAATGAGAAGCCACTACATCCATTATTTCTTGTTATTTGTTGATCCTATGAGAATATCAGTACCATTCTTGCTCTTGCTGTATATCTGGGATATAGTTCAGATTAGCAATCAACAACAGCCTCCATAGGGAATGGGGCAACTTGGACACACTCTGGAAGACTTTGTTGATCAAAGATACCTCTGACTCCAGTGTAAGAGCACTGTTGAAGCTGTAGACAGCACTGACATTAGGATTTCCTGTGCCAAGGTTACTGCCTTGTTGGTTGGCTGGAAATTTTTTTCCCTCCAAATCCAACAGTTTCAAACTGTTCCCCAGGGAATCCCAAGGTTCTTTGGAAACTTCTGAAGGGTTCCTCAATAAAAAGATCAACATGCTTACAACATGCCAACCAGTCAAACAATCATCTTTATTACGGTCATAGACCAGCAAAAATGCCAACCATCTTCATCTGCGGGGAAGCACTAAGTGTGCTCTATCTTCCGTCTTATTGATTTGTTATTTCTCTGGCAATGGCTTAAGAATGGTTACTTGAAGAAAGAAACAGAGGGTTTAATACTGGCTGCGCAAGAGCAGGCACTAAGAACAAATGCAATAAGAGCAAAAGTCAAAAAATCCACAACAAACAGCAAGTGCCGCCTTTGTAAAGAAGCAGATGAAACCGTGGACCACCTAATCAGCTGTTGTCAAAAGATCGCACAGACTGACTACAAACAAAGGCATGACAAGGTAGCAGGGATGATACACTGGAACATCTGCAAAAAATACAAGCTACCTGTAGCCAAAAATTGGTGGGACCATAAAATTGAAAAAGTTGAAGAAAATGAAGATGTAAAAATATTATGGGAATTCCCACTACAAACAGACAAACATCTGCCACACAATACACCAGATATCACTGTAGTCGAGAAGAAAGAAAAACAAGTCAAAATAATCGACATAGCAATACCAGGGGATAGCAGAATAGAAGAAAAAGAAATAGAAAAAATCACCAAATACAAAGATCTACAAATTGAAATTGAAAGGCTGTGGCAGAAAAAGACCAAAATAATCCCAGTGGTAATTGGCGCCCTGGGTGCAGTTCCAAAAGACCCTGAAGAGCACCTCAACACCATAGGGGCCACAGAAATCACCATCAGCCAATTACAAAAAGCAGCTTTACTGGGAACAGCCTATATTCTGCGACGATATCTATAACAACTGACAATAAAATTCAGCCATCCCAGGTCCTTGGGAAGGACTCGATGTCTGGATAAAACAAACCAGTCAATAACACCTGTCTGACTGTCTAAACAAGAAATAATAATCTTCATTCATGTGAGTCAACAGTGAGGCTCAAAAGGCCTGTTCAGTATTACAGATGAACTGAATGTCCACTTGTCTCAGAATCACCAGCAATGCAATGACTGTCTGTTTTTTGAGATTCCAGAGCAAGAGAGTTGCACTCAAAAGTGATCTTTGAAAATAGAGCGTTTGAAAACCCACTGCTGTGATGCTCTGACACTATCACAAGTTTGCAGAGTGCTGTTCAGAAAGCATTCTAGGGTCTTAAAATTGATTTTTGTTATGATATTATGAAGAAGGAATGCAATGTAAACAAATTTTTTATTATTTATTTATTAAAAACATTTATATACCACCCCAAACACAAGTCTCTGGGCAGTTTACAACCAAACAATAAAAACTGATAAACAGATTAAAACATTACAACCATCAAAAATTAAACTGTTCAAACTATTAAAAACACAATTAAAACAATGAGTCGCTTCACACGATCGGTGTGAAGCACCTGAGAGGGTTCTGCGGGGAGAACTGCTCTCCCCGCAGACGTAGCTGGGTAGCCAGAATGGATGCCCACATGACTGCCTGCTCCATCATGGAGCTGCTGACGGGGCAGCGGGGATCAGGGGCCATGCAGCCCCTGGAAGTTCCAGGATGCCCTGTGCAAGCGCACAGGGCATCCTGGAGAGACCCCCAAGGGTCAGGGGTCTCCTTATGTGTCGCCGTGGTGCAGATCCGCGCCATGGCAGCACACGATCCAAAAACCTGGGTTAGCGGAGCACTTGCCTTGCTAACCTGGGCTAAGGGGAGGGCTACTTTGGCGGGCTAGCCGCCAGAGAACCATCAGGCTCGCTCGCTGGTTCTCACGATGAGGAAAAAGTGGGCTGGGTTTCTTTAGCCCCGTTTTTCCCCATCGTGAGAATAGCCTCACTATCTAATTAAAAGCCTGGGTGAACAAATGTGTCTTGACTGCCTTTTTAAAAGTTGTAAGAGATGGGGAGACTTATTTCAGCAGGAAGTATGTTCCAAAGCCTCGGGGCAGCAATGGAGAAGACCTGTCTCCAAGTAGCCACCAGACAAGCTGGTGGCAACTGCAGAGGAACCTCTGAACAAATGATATGGAGAGGCTGAAGCTCTTTTGTAGAGCAGCAGCCTTACATGCAGAAGGTCCTAAATTCAATCCCTGGCATCTCAAGGTAGGACTTGAAAAATTGCCATTGAAACCCTGGAGGTCTGCTGCCAGTAAGTGCAGGCGATCAATGGCTAGATAGACCAGTGGTCTGACTAATTAGGCAGTTTTACCATTTTAATAGTGTGCTTTGCCACACTGACAACAGCATTATGTGTACCACCAGTTTTAAAGGGCCAGCTCTTGTTTCAGCCCTATCTTTCTCTGCAGCATTGCAGAAGGAAGAAAAAGACATTACATACCACATATAAAAACTCTCACATGCACACCTTTACACCTTTCTTTACATCTAGGCTGGATGTGAACTGCTTTTCGTTGGTTGGCCTGCTTGGGTGTTTGTGGGTAGATATGGGATGAAGGGCTGCCAACTTTATCGTCAGAAGTAACTAAATGGTCAGCACTTGGCATAAAGTAGCAGAGTGCCGCTTTGAAGACCAATTAAACTAGATTTTGCTAAATGCACAGCTAGGAATTCCTCGCTGTAAGGGTCTAATGGACTGCAATGCCTTGAAATGCTCAATGAATGAAAATATTTCATCTTTTATTTTCAAATGTCAGAACCTCTCCAAGTCCCATGGAAGAGGTGTGGGAGCTGTCATATTTGAAAATAACTTTAATTAAACCTTGCATCAGCATGCAAGTTTGGGGAGCTTAAGGGCTTTTCCTCGTGTTTAAATATTTTATTGTTTTTCAAATAGACACACAAGATAATATCATAAATACACAATATGGAAATTGCATAGCAAACAAGGCATGAGATTCTGCTTGCCAAGTAGCATTTTCCAATCTCTCTCAGCTTTGTGCAGCAATGCTGGATAAACCAATTAATGTTAAGTGCAAGGTCCATTTTTTTGGGGGGGGGGGGGGCAGGATACAGCATTTTCTGCTAACTTAACGAGAATTAACAAAGTGTTTCTATTATAAAAATGTGCCCCTACATTCTTCAGCAAATCTTTATTTATTTGCATCCAGTCAAAACTGCTCAGACTGAAACACTTGATACTGCAGAGATTTGTTGCCTGGATTTGCATATGCATAATCACATAGAAAAATAGATGAAGTTTCTCTTGCCTGCCTCTTCCATCATGCCTACATTTCATTCATAGCCAAGTGCAAAGAAATGCCCCAGAGGGAAATAAAGGTTGTCAAGAGATGGAAACAATGAACATTTGCCAGCCTTGGATCCCATTAGCCATGTATAACTGTATACCCAAAATGCGCTGCCCAAATTATCTTTTACCTTGATCTTCCCACTATTTCTAACTCCTGTTTTCTTTCCTTTCCCATGCACATATTCACACTTGACTTGTACTGATTACTGCATGGCATCTAACATCGCTGTATCTCTAGAAGCTAAACAACTTATATTCAGACTTGCTAGACAACTTACATTCACAGCTAGGGAGTCTTTGTGCACAACTCTGTGCCATATATATTTTTTATATTCACTTACTCATTTTATTTGCAGTGAAGCAGTCAGACAAGAGCCGAAGAAGCTAAAATTGCCAACCATGCCTAATCCATTGATTGGACAATCAATGTTGCAATTTCAACTTGTTTTATAGTGTTATTATTTCATTTTGGATTATGTTGAAATATAGGGAGGAAGGGGAGAAAATTCTCTGACAAGTAACCCCAAGTTCTAAAAGATCCGTAAATTAGATCCTAGCTAATGAAGCTTTTTACTGCTCTGTGCACTATCATGCCCACCAAATGCTGCTCTATCCTTGACACAGCAGATTCCAACAACCTTTACCCCCAACCTTCTAAACTTTTTCTCAACTCCAGCCTTAATACAAGGTTCTTTCCTTGTCTTGTTTTAGCTCTGTCCCCTCACACTACCTCGTTCTATTTCTTGGCCTTGCCTAGAGGGCATTTTTGAAGAAGAGAAGTTGGCAACCATAGCAAAAGGAACATTGATGTAATTACAGCCAGTCGCAGGTATAAAAGACTTCCCAAATTCTCTCCACAGTTCATGGATCTCATCTTCCATGTCTCTTCCAACAAACATTGCAAAGATGTGCATCTTCATCCGTTTTGTGGCTGATCTCAGAAAGCAAGCTGGGAAACATCTCTTCAGCTATGACCTGATAGTTCTTACTTCATTGCCAGCTGGCCATTTTCTGTCTGAACTAAAGCGAGTGAGTAATGTTGAATCCTGTCAGTAGCTTCTGACTCAGACACCTTCTGGTTCTGCACAGAGAGAAGCACAGTCCCCTTTGCAGAAACAGGCCTGGCTTCTGGCCTCTGTGAAGAGAGGGATCTTTGATTTTAAATCCCATCAGCAAATGTCACCTCTGGCAGACTGGATTACAGAACAAGGACTAGTTCCAGATTTAACAGTCACACTGTTTATTTGAACAGACTGAACTTGAGATGGGAGGGTTGGGATAGAGGCTTATTAAAGGTTCACCCCCTTGGAAATTATTTCTACTCTATTCCTTCCTACCCCTCTCTGATTCTTGATGGGTTATTTTCTTTTTCTTACATTCACAGCATTAAGGAGACAAAAAGCCCTGTTCTCAAAAGATAAAAGGAAACAGGAGAATGTCTGGCCTTGATGCACATCTCTAAGCATTCCAATAAATTTTGGGCCTAGGACAGAGCAAAGGCTTGAATACGATCAGAGGTACTAAAGAACTGCTGGCTTCAGTTTTGAGTAGTGAAGGAGTAGGGATTTGGCTCCTCTTCTTGCCATCTGTTCCTTGTCCAGGGGAATGTGTCTCTGATCAGTTGTTTTGGAGAGCTAGTTATAAATTGTTGCCTGTGGCATGTTTTTTAGACATGGCGGACATAGCTTCTCTGCTAAGCCTTCCTTTGGCCAGCTTTACAGCAAATCTAAGGTATACAGAGCCAGGAATTGTTGGCTATAAACACAGCCTTTGACAAGCAGTATTTTGGCACTGGGTTTTTTCCCCCTTTCGTAAGTTGTTGTATACATTTGGGGGGAAAGAGAAACAAAACAACTGAAAACTGACTGAGTGAAAGCACAGGGTTGCAATATAGTTTTGCTCAAGGCAGAGGGGAAGCAACTTAAAGGCCACTTTACAGGAGCTAACATGCCCTGCACTAAGGAAGCCAACTCCTGGCAATGGGGTCTTCTCCCTGATAGTAGCAGGGAATGTTAGCGGGACAAAGAGAATGCATGCTGGGTGATTTCTGCCTAGTTACAAGCCATTGTGTGATCATTTCTGAAAGGCCGGAAGGAGCAGTGCATATGAGGCAGCCATGTTGATTCTGCTTCGGTCGGAGTTAGGGTGGGGGTCATGAATCATGCAAAGCTTTTTGTCCCAGTGTGACTCTATTTTCAGTAGCTGACAATCCGTGCAGGAGAACACCATGTAGAGTGTTCAACTGGAAATAACGGAAGTAGAGGCAAGTCTCACGATCGGTGAGACTCGCCGAAATGAGGTCAGCAGAGAGAGCGGGCTTGGCCCTCTCTCCCCGCAGACGATCGCCCACGGAGCCAAGGGTGGTGGCAATGGATCGCTGGACATAGCTCAGCAGTTTACCTTGGTTGCTCTCTGTAAATGGATGTCCTGCTGGAGCAGTTGCCATGGTGAGCACCTCACTGGCTGTGGCTTGGCCCTAGGTTGATCCTCCTCAAGAGAGGGGCAGATTCAGATTTCCTTAATGGGGGACAAGCAGAGGGAGCAGATGCTCTATTTTGCTCCAGGAGAAATGAGTGGAAGTTTTGGAGAGAGTCAACCTGGGTTGTATGCCCCAGGACCTTCTTTGCCAGTGTGTCCAGTTTAGGGTCCACAAAGGCTATTCAGAGGTATTGACTCCTTGTCAAATTCTCAATCTGTGGCAGGGGCTGTTGTCACAAAATGGGCTGTCTTGTCCATTTCAGGGTATCTCTTTGCTGGCTCCTGAATGGCTCCAACAATGCTGATGGAGGTTGTCACTTCAATTGAACTTGGATTGGTGCAACCCCCTCCTTCTTAATGGATCCCCTTTTCACCAGTTCTGGGGAAGGTTGGGATGATACTCCTGGTGTCTGTTGGAGCTGTGTTGGTGCATGGCTGTGTGGAACCTGAGGCAGCTGGAGGACTGGAGCCTGTTGGAGCAAAGGTTGCAAAAGCTTTACCTGTTAGAATGCCATTTTGGAGTGAGGCACACACTTCTTGGTTGATGATGGCAGTAGGTGCTGTTGTCACTAGGTGGGCCATCTTGCTCATTCCAAGCAGGATGGGTATTTCTTTGCAGGCTCCCAAGAAGGTTCCAGCAACACTGGTGGTGGCTGACATCCTAGCTGGGCTTAGAGTAGTGAGAATCCTCCTTCTTATTGTAACTCCTTTTTCATCAACACTGGGGCAGTTTGGAATGGGGCTCCTGGAGAGAATGGCATCAGTGCAGGGCTGCATGTAGCCTGCAATAGATGGATAGCCAGGTGTGCTGTCTGAGGTGTGGTCAGGAGAGCAGATGGCTATTCAGTTTCTCCTGCAAGAGCGGCCACCTCTGGGCACCGGTCCTGGAACAATTGGTCATCACAGTGTAATCCCTACATAGAGGTTTTTGCTCCTCTATGATGTCATTTGCAATAAGCTACTAAAATTTGGTGGTGGAGGGGCACATTGATATATTCTTTCTTTCATTTGGAGACCAAATTGTTAGTGCGGGAAGCAGTCCTCGCTATGTTGCCCTAAGGAGGTTGAGCAATCAAGTCTCCCAAAGTTGAGAGGAATTTGGGATGATTACCATGGGAGCATTGCTTCAGGCACAGCCACAAAGAGCTCCTTCATTGATTAAGAATCTGGATTTTTGTAATGATAATGAAAAGTATACTTTTCACTATCATTACAAAAATTCATAGAGCATGTAACTCCTTTATGGGGGTCTTCTTGGATGCCCTATGATGAGCTCTTTTGAATATGGGCTGCAATGTACTCATTCCTTCCTTGGGATAAGAAGGATAGTGAGCTTTGGTGGGAAAACAGGCCAACAGCAGCCATCAGTTAACTACTGGTGGGACACATAGGCAGCAAAAGGCAAGTCTCCTAAGGAAGAAAGAGACAAGGAAGCCTCTATGCAGATCTTCTTGGAGTATAATATAGAAAGGAAATGTTTTAACACTGCTTGTAGGTTTAAACATAAGTGTGCACCTTGCAGATAGATCCACCCTTGAGCCAACTGTGTTGAGACTGAATTTGTAGGGAAAGTGGGGGACACAACTGGTCAAGCACACTCTCATAGTTCCCCTAAGAATGGGAGTCACTTCTAAGAGTACCAATGCCAGTGCAGCTGCAGGCTGTACTTAAATCCTTGTGTAGATACCCCAGGCTGGCAGACACTGGGTATTTGGCTTTCAGGTTTGAATTTGGATTCCATATACCCACTGAGGATGAGAGGGGTCACAAAATATTAAAAAATTTAAAATCTGTTCAAGATAAGGAAGAGGCAGTGCATGCCAAGGAGGTGAAGCTAGGGAGGCTGTACGAGTGTTTGTCTTTGTCCAGTTGGAGGATTTCACATTTGGGGGTGGTGCCTAAGAGAGCATAAGAACATAAGGACAGCCCTACTGGATCAGGCCTATCTAGTCCAGCATCCTGTTTTACACAGTGGCCCACCAGATGCCCTATCTCTGGGGCTATGTGCATGCCCTCTCTCCTGCTATTGCTCCCCTGCAACTGGTATTGAGAGGCTTCGTGCCTCTGAGGCTGGAGGTGGCCCACAGCCAACATTTGTAGCAATTGATAGACCAGCCCTCCATTAATTTGTCTAAGCCCCTTTTTAAAGCCATCCAAACTGGTGGCCATCACCACATCCCATGGCAAAGAATTCCACTAATTATGCGCTGGGTGAAAAAGTACTTCCTCTTGTTGGTCCTAAGTTTCCCAACCTTCAGTTTTATGGGATAACCCCTGGTTCTAGTGTTGTGAGAGCAGGATAAAATTTTCTCTCTTTCCACTTTCTCTACTCCATGCATAATTTTATACACTTCGATCATGTCTCCTCTTAGTCACCTCTTTTCCAAATTAAAGAGCCCCAGATGTTATAGCCTTGCTTCTGAAGGAAGTTGCTCCAGGCCCCTGATCATCTTGGTTGCCCACTTCTGCATCTTTTCCAGTTCTACAATATAAGATATGGTGACCAAAGCTGTAAGCAGTACTCCAGATGTGGCCACACCATAGATTTGTATAAGGGCATTATAATATTAGCAGTTTTATTTTCAATCCCCTTCCTAATGACTCTTAGCATGGAATTAGCCTTTCTCACAGCTGCCTCGCACTGAGTCAACACTTTCTATGAGCCACAACCCCAAGATCCTTCTTCTGGTCAGTAACCAACAGCTCATATCCCATCAGCGTATATGTGAAATTGGGGTGGGGTTTTTTTTGCTCCAATATCCATCACTTTGCACTTGCTTACATTAAAGCAGATTTGCCATTTTGTCGCCCACTCATCCAGTTTGGAGAGATCCTTTTGGAGCTCCTCACAATCTGTAGTGGATTTCACTACCCTAGATAGTTTAGTGTGATCTGCAAATTTGGCCACTTCACTGCTTACCCCAGTTTCAAGATCATTCATGAACAAGTTAAGGAGCATGGTCCCAGGACCAATCCCTGGGAGACCCCACTTCCAACTTCCCTCCATTGTGAAAACTGTCTATTTATTCCTACTCTCTGTTTCCTGTCCTTCAACCAGTTACCGATCCACACATGAACCTGTTTCTTTATCAGAGGTATAGGGGAGAGTTTAGGCTTATCCATCACCTCTCATTTCCAAAAGGGGATTTGGTGAATGATGCTATTGTGGTGGGTCTATGCTTGGTTAAATATGCTTCATTTGACACTGCAGGGCGCTTTCCAGACTAGACCCTACAACAGGGTCAAGACATATCTCAGAAGTATGCTTCCACACTTCCTGCATCGTGACACCGCAGTCCCTACATGGACAGCAGGGTACCATTCACATTTCCAATGCCTTGTTTCAAATTTAATCACTGCACTATAGAGCTAGGACGTTGTATATCCAGCATGAAAAAGTTGGGTTTTTTGTGGGGGGGTCAGTTGCTGTGAGACGGCTCCCCCGCTGTTTATGTTCAAAATGTGACTTGCCCGAACAGAGGCATTTTGCTGCTGATGAGCAGCTAGTCTGGAAAGTGCCCAGGAGCTTTTCTAGACTGCCAGCTTTACTGTTGAGGGAAGTGGCTTAGGTTAGCATGAGTTAGGATGAGAGTATATAAACTGCCTACATCCATATATAAACTATATAAACATAAATTGAAGAAAACCCATGGCTGTTTGCATTTCTGCTCTTTATTAGAGTTAGCTACACTTCCTTATCCTTTTTCCAACCTAGGATAGTTCATACCAGCATGCTATCTCCCCTCCTTCTTGCCCATTTCTGGCCAATAGGATTGGAGGTGAGGTGAGGGTTCCTTGCCTCCTCATCTTTTCTATTGCTGCATTCCCCTGTGCTCAGGTAAGCAAGTGTGTGGTGGATGGCCAGCTTTTTTATTCTTCAAAAAAACACAACTCTCGCGAGAGAGAGAGAGAGAGAGAGAGAAAGAGAGAGAGAGAGAGAGAGAGAGAGAGAGAGAGAGAGAGAGAGAGAGAGAGAGAGAGAGAGAGAGAGATGGAGATGGAGATTTTCTCTGGCTGGAAGGATGGAGCCAGGGGACAGGAGGTAGGTGGGTAGATGGGTGGATGATGGAGCCATAGGCAAGGTGGAGCCATAGGCAAGGTGGGCAGACAAGAGGCTGGTGGGGTGGGGGAGTAGGAAGTTAAGGCAGGCTGGAGAACTCTCCTCTGATGTCCGGATGTCCCCCCAACACCAGACATTGCCTCTTCAGCTGTTGGTCTGCCACCTCCTCACCACTTTCAGTGACAAATGGCCAGGCTGAGGTGGTGGCAGAGGCAGTAACGGCTGAGGAAGCAATGTCAGGTAGGGGGACATCTGCAGCTAAAGGAGAGTTTGGCAGCCTGCCTTGATTTTCTACTCCCTCCCCCTCAGGCTCTCTGCCTGCCTTGCTTCATCCACCCATCTCCTTCCCTCTGGCACCATACTTCCAGAAGGAAGAGAACAAAAATATGTCTAAAAAAATTAAAGGTGTGTTTTTTAAGCCAGCCAGCTATCAAGCCCCCTCTCACCCAACCTCCAGACAAAACTTAGAAGCAGATGAATTGTCAGCAGACACATGCAAATGAGCCATTTTTGGAAGGGCAGTATAGAAATCAAATCAAATCAAATCAATCAATCAATAGATGTCACGCCTCCCCAGGGTTCAACTGCTCTCTAAAGGGCTCCCCATGAGAAAAAGTTTTGCACAAAATTGTTTTCAATACTCCCCCAGTGTGCTGTTTTTTAAGGATGCAAATACTGCACAGTAATTGGCAATGGCCATGAATAGTCATGAAAAAGCAGTTTGCTGTATGAATGGCACTGTACTGAAGACATTGTAAACCACTCACTTGTATGAATGCTTCCCTACTTCTTGTAGGGAAGCACCCTTAAACAGCTATTGGGGAAAGCCCCAGAAGCCACATCATGGAACATGACCTGGAAAAAGGGTCTTTGAAGACAAAATGCATTTAGGCCACTCCTGATTCACCCACAGGATTTTGAGCTTTACATTTGAGAGAGGTTTTATTTTGACAACACTCTTCTAAAGTAGGGGGAGTAACAGCAGGAGAGAGGGCATGCCCTCAACTCCTGCTTGTGGCTTCCAGTGGCATCTGGTGGGCCACTGTGTGAAACAGGATGCTGGACTAGATGGGCCTTGGGCCTGATCCAGCAGGGCTGTTCTTATGTTCTTATGGCATACTCCCCACCCCCACCCCAGCCTCTGGCTCTTCTCACAAGCAGCCAAGAAAAGCAGGCTAGAGAAGCTAAGCCCAGGCTTGGCTGCCTATTTGTGGCTCCCAGTGGCACCTTGGTAGCAAACCCACCAAAGGACCCTGCTGGTTAGCTGAGCCTAAGGGCATGAGTGTGTCCTTAACCTGGGCTAACTGCTTCCAGACGACGCTGACATGGGAGCGGGCTCCTGGCCATCACCGGGGGATCTCCACAATGCACCACACATTTCCACGGTGCATTGTGAGATTTCCGGGGGCCAAGACAATGCATCCCAGCTCCTGAAACTCTGTGCCGCCTGAGACAGCAGCGGCTCATCTGGGCGTATGATCCTCATGCCCAGCAACTCTTGTAGATCGTCTGCAGGGAAGGGAAGGTGCTGCCGCCTTCCCCTCCACCTGTGCTCAAGCCCACGCACCTGTGCTCAAGCCCTCTCTCTCCCTCTCCCTCTCCCTCTCCCTCTCCCTCTCACACACACTTCTTCACATAGTGCTTTTTCCTCCGTTTTGAAAGCTTCCCTTCACTTCCCTACTAACATGGGATCCACCCAACTCAAAACACTTCAAGAATTACCATAACCCAACCAACAAACACCCAAATCTATTCATAGTCATGCATATGTTGCTAGAGATACTGATAAATATAGAGACATAGAAATATACACATACTTTGAGAAAATATGCCTCTAGACAGAAACATATTGTGCTAATGCAAATAGCTAAGTGTCTGCCACTAAAGCTTTGCTCTTTAGCATTTGCTTAACTATATCTTTTTCTACTTCTGTGCCTCCATCTGTTTATATCCCCTCCCCAAAAATCTTTCACATGAATATATCACTGCTCAATTTTATTTTTATTTATTTATTTATTTATTTTTAAAGTGGAAGAATACAACTGCCAGGTGTAACATATGATATTGCTTCTGGGGGAAAAAATAAAGACACAAAGGAGGTGATATCCACATTTTCTTACAAAGGTTATAGGAAATAGGTTTTATTCATTTCATCTGAACTATGTTCACTCCTGGTTAGATTTCAGGTCTGGTTGCTATACTTTAAAGAAATTGTATAATCATGGCCTTGTCGTCAGCTTTCTTAATTTATTTCCCTGAAATGACAGGCCTGGCAAAGGCAGGCTAGCCTCTCAGATGTCTGGATTACACTGTAGCTATGGAAACAGGTGTTAAAGTGCTATGAATTTCAAGTTATACTGATACTCTGCACATCACATTCTATACCGATGGCATGTTGTTATTTTACATGCTGACCAATGCAGTGGCATCGGTTTTCCTGACTTATAGGAGACGATCTTGTAAGTTATTCTTTGTGATTGACTTGGTTAGCTTCCTCTGGAGATGGTGCCAGGTGTGTATATTATAAGGATATATAAATCCTAGGTCAATGTTTTCGCTTTAGCTAAAAGAAACAAGAGAGCTAAGAATTCTATGCCAACACAGAGACTTCTCAGTTTATAGTTTGGGCATTGCAATTATTTATTACTTTATTCATTTATTTAAATATTTGTATGCCACTCCTCCAGTGCAATATTGCACTCACAAAGATGATATGTTCTACTATGCCAGTTCAACAGGAATCCTACCACAAAGGGTTTGCAGAGCCATTGTACAATGAAGAAAAACTGGCCATCTGAATGCACTCAAAGTCTTGGTTCAGATGTATTTATTTATTTTGCACGTTTGTATGTGGGGAGAGCTGGTCTTGCGGTAGCAAGCATGACTTGTCCCCTTAGCTAAGCAGGGAATGCCCTGGTTGCATATGAATGGGAGACTTGATGTGAGGGGATGGAGACTTGATAGGAGGGGAGGGAACTTCTCTGGTAAGAGCAGAAGGTTCCAGGTTCACTCCCTGGCATCTCCAACATAGGGCTAAGAGAGATTCCTGCCTGCAACCTTGGAGAAGCTGGTGCCAGTCTGTGTAGACAATCCTGAGCTAGATGGACCTATGGACTGACTCAGTATATGGCAGCTTCCTATGTTCCTATATTGCCCAAAACTGATGTCTCTGGACAGTTTACAATAAAATGATACAAATTAGAACACAAGAAAAAGGTTTAAACATTACAATAATTTAAAAATTAACTATTTAAACTGTAATGTTTCCAATATTCCTGACATGATATGGAAAACTGGGAAAGAGCTCTATGCTCACACACGCCTTACTCCCCTTGACCCTTCTTCTCCTCCCCCTGCCGCCCACACATCCAGCTTCCTGTCAGGGAGCTGAACTATTACAAATTTGGCTTTAGTTCCAGTTGACGTTCATCAGTATTTTTAATTCTCCAGTTCAGTGCCAGTTCAGATGTTGACTGATATCCAGCACAACATTATGTGTGTAGCAGATTTTAACCCAGCCTTTGTCTCAGAGCAAGCCCATGTGAGGGGATGAAAAATGTTGCATCATTCCCTCCATGTTTGCTCAACAAAGAATGTTCCTTTAAAACTTAAACTATTTATTTGGTAGTCCAATTTCTTCCACCACACCCACCTTTGCCAATGGAAAAATACAAAAACTCCTCCACATGCAGCTTCCACGTGGTGAGAAAACCTGGTAGGTTGCTGAGCAATTAGCATTGAGGCATGTTTGCACCAGAGTAAAACCCCTTTTCCTGAGTTAAAAATCTACTCAGAGGCAGGTAAAATACAAAGAACAAAAAAACCCCTTTATTTTTATTTTATTTTATTTTAAAAGGAAAGGAGAGCTGGTCTTATGGTAGCAAGCATGACTTGTCCCACTAGCTAATGCAACCCTGGTTGCATTCGAATGGGAGACCACATGTGAGCAGTGTAAGATATTCCCGTCAGGGGATGGAGCCACTCTGGGAAGAGGAGAAGGTTTCAAGTTCCCTTCTTGGCTTCCCCAAGTCAGGGCTGAGAGATTCCTTCCTACAACCTTCGAAAAGCTGCTGCCAGTCTGGGTAGACAATACTGATCTAGATAGACAAATGGTCTGACTCAGAATCTGGCAGCTTCCTATTTCCCTATTCAAAATACCACAGACTGCTTCAGGCTGAGGATTTCTCAGCTTTTAGTTACAGGTAAAGATACTCAGTGGTTACAAGAATACTTTTTTAAAAAGCACCCCAAAGCACCCCTGTTGCAAGGAACAGGGGATATGGGGGCCTTTAAAAGCATCTTTAAAGGTTACAGAGACTTTTGCAGCACCCCTGGATGGATAGAAAGGGTGCAGGCTAGTGCTTCTTAATTTGTTATGTTACAGATGAAACTCAATAAACCAGCTGTAAGGATTTGCAAAGCACACTAAAATAAAATAATGTAATGCAGTCTAACTAACACACTGGGGCTATTCTCACGATCAGGGAAAATTGGGCTAGGAAAGCCTAGCCTGATTTTTCCCGATCGTGAGAACCACCGGGCTCGTCTGCGAGCCCGGTGGTTCTTGAACGGGTAACCCACTCAAGTACCCCTCCTCTTAGCCTGGGTTTGCGGATCGAGTGTTCCACAAACCTGGGCTATCTGATTGTGAGTCGCCACGGCGCAGCTCTGCACCACAGCTACTCACAAGTAAACCCCCGGAGGGGAGGCGAAAAGCTGCCTCCTGGCTCTGGGGGTTTCTCCAGTATGCCCTGCATGCTTGCGCAGGGCATACTGGGGCTTCCGGGGCCACGCAGCCCCCGAGCTCCCCAGCCCCCGCCGGCTCCGTCACAGGGCCGGCAATCATGTGGGCGGCCGATTCAGCTGCCCAGGGCTCCCTCCCCACTCATGTGTGGGGAGAGCGGGCTTAGACCACTCATGTGTGGGGAGAGCGAGCTTAGCCCGCTCTACCCGCACACTGGAAGAAAACGGGTCTCACTGATCATGAGACCTGGTCCACTGGTTTCTGTCTAAACCTTTCCGAAGCCAAAAGCCCTAGGCTTCTTTCCCCCTTGAACTCACCCCAAACTCCAGGAGGGAATTCAAGCTTCCTGAAATCATGTCTGTTAAGGATCTGCAGATGTTCTTCCATGAGAGAATTCTCCAGGCTGGCTGTTGACCATGAGGCAGCAAGATTTCATTGCTGGTGCTCACTAAGCCTGCTCCCCATCCTTTCTCATCTCCGTCCTAGCTCCTTCTGCAAACTGAGACATGCTTCTCTTCCTGCCGCAAGGCCCTCTAGGTCCCGTCCACCATGTGCTGTGTGGCTGTTCCCTAGCCTGTCAGTCAGGACAGGGTTCACTTCCAGTTCACTCTTTAGGGCAAGGGAGGGCCAATTGCTACAATGTTTTATGGGATAAGGAGGTTTGATTTGATGACTTCTTGGTTTTCAGCAAACAATAGTTTATTTGGTTATATCCCAACCAGCAAAGTGGTTTGCAGTGCATATTAAGCTCTCCAAACTAGAACTGCATGTTTTGTGCAAGCTGTGGTTTCCAAACCTGCTTTTGAGGGCTTTTGAACCACAGTTTGCATTCTCCACAACCTGGCATTCTCTGTAGCAGCCCCTGGGGCTATTCCCACGATCATGCAAAATCGGGCTAGGGGAGCCTAGCCCAATTTTGCCTGATCATGGGAGCCACCAGGCTCCCAGGCGAGCCCGGTGGCTCCCAGGCTGTTAACCCGCCTAAGTACCCCTCCCCTAAAACCTGGTTTACCTTAACGCTCAGCAACCTTAGCACTCCGCAAACCTGGTTTTTTAACCATGAGTAGTCACAGCGCGGCTCCACGCCGTGGCTACTTACGAGGAGAACACCAGAGGGGAGGCGAAAAGCTACCTCCTGGCTCTGGGGGTCTTGACAACTTGCCCTGCGCACTCGCGCAGGACATGCTGGAACTTCCGGGGACCAATCGGCCCCCGCTCCCCTCAGCCCCCGCTGGCTCCATCACGGAGCCGGCAATCGTGTGGGCAGCCGATCCAGCTGCCCAGGGCTCCTGCCCTGCTCATGTGTGGGGAGAGCAGGCGTAGCCCACTCTCCCCGCTCAGCTCCCCAAACTGGATCTCACTGATCAGGAGACCCGGCTCCCTGAGTTGTAGAATCCCCTTTCCCCTAAAGTTTGGATAGCCCTGTATTTCATTGTTGTGTGAAAACATTTTTCTTCAAGCAGGCATTTGCCCTACCATTATTGGTCAGGTTTTAATGGCTTCCTTGCTGTGCTTTGTTTTTGTTCTATTGTACTTTATTTTTATGTTTTGATTTTTTAAAAAAAATTGTTTGCATTCTTTTAATTGCGTGCCACTTGGATATTTCAGAAGAGTTCCTATACAATGAGGCTCTACCCACAATCAGTGTGTAGAGCCTTACCGGGCTCTGCAGGGATAGCAGACTTAGCCCGCTCTCCCCGCAGATAAGCAGGGAGCCGTCCCTGGGCAGCCGGATCAGCCACCCACATGACTACCAGCTCCATCATGGAACCAGTAGAGGCAGTGGGGATTGAGGGCTACCTGGTCCTGGAAGTCCCAGAATGCTCCTCATAAGCATGCAGGGCATCCTGGGGAGACACCCGAGGATGGGAGGCTTGTGTTAGCCTTCCATTGAAGGTCCCCTTGTGAGTCACTGCGGTGTGGAGATGCGCCACAGCATCTCATGACCAAAAAAACCAGGCTAATGGAGTGCTCACTCTGTTAACCTGGTTTAAGGGGAGGGGGGATTAGGCAGGGTAGCTGCCATGGAACCACTGGGCTCACCCACGAGCCCAGTGGTTCTCATGATCCACAGAAACTGGGATAGGATCCCTTAGCC
The DNA here is from genome assembly GCF_027244095.1 of Hemicordylus capensis. Taxonomy (NCBI): domain Eukaryota; kingdom Metazoa; phylum Chordata; class Lepidosauria; order Squamata; family Cordylidae; genus Hemicordylus; species Hemicordylus capensis. The sequence continues at coordinate 100,254,058 of NC_069658.1, forward strand.
CAATTTCTGTGGATCATGGGAATAGCTTCATTATGTAAATAGTTTGAGAGATGTAATAATGAACAATGGCTTGAGAAAAAGAAACTAAACTGAGCACATGAGGGGAGGAGGGAGTATATGAACAGAGGGCTCATTTCTGATTCTTCAAACTGTGGTTTGAAGGACAGAAGCACAGGCAAGAGTGCAATTGGTGCTCTTTGCAACCTAAAATTATGTCCCTGAGTGACACCCAGCCCTCAAGAACATAATTTGTATTTTTATGGGGGGGGGGTTGTTTGTTTGTTTTTGGTCTCTTATGGTATTTACTATTTAACTGATTTTAAGGTTTTAAATGTGATTTTTATTTTGTTTTATTTTAGGTTAATTTTTGTAAACTGCCCTAGGATGTCTAATGAAAGATGGTATAAAAATTGAACAATGAATGAATGAATGAATGAATGAATAAGGCTCTACACATGATCAGTCAAGCCCATTCTCCCCGCAGATGATCCGCTGGTTAGCCCTGGGTGGCCGGATCAGCCGCCCACACTACTACCGGCTCCATCATGGAGCCCGCAGGGGTGGCAGAGATCAGAGACTGCACGACCCCTGGAACTCCCACGCAAGTGCGTGGGGCATTCTAGGGAGACCCCTGAGGCAGGGAAGCTTTCTGTAGACTCCTGGTCGGGGGTCCACTCACAAGTCACCATGGAGCCACACCGTGGCAACTCATGATTGCCAAAACAGGGTTTGCGGATTGCTCACTCCGCTAACCTCATTTAGGGGAGGGGCAATTTATCAGGCTTAACCACTGGGAGCCACATGGCTCCCAGTGCTTCACATGCACAGAGGAAACCAGGCTGGGCTCCCTTAGCCTGATTTCTTCTGCCCATGTGAATAGCCTCAATCAATCAATCAATCAATCAATAGTTTTGGGTCACGGAGAGAACTTGCAGAGAAAACTACCCTTAGGTCACTGAAAATACCCCACTCAGTGCATGAGTGGCCATGTTGCTGAAATTGGACTGCAACCATTGTGGTCATGCATCATTTGGCTAACACATCCAGTGTTAATTAAGATGTTGGCCACTATGTCTGAACCAAGCCAACGTGTCAGTTAATCAGTGAGGCTATTCTCACACACACCCTAACTAGGAATGTGTACGAATGTGTGCTGAGGCCCTTTTACAGGCCTCAGAACAAGTTTGAAAGACCGGTGGTTCAGCCGTTTCGAAGGCAGGGGGATACTTTTAAGGGTGGGGGAGGGTGCTCCTACCCCTCCCGCCACGTCAGACCAAAAGTGACCTGAAGTTCCCAGCATGCATGCGCACCGCTGGTGGGTGCCAGATACCTCCAGTCACTTCCTGTCCAACAAGGCAATGGGGAGGCAGGGAGGTACACTGCTGCCCCACCGGACTCTTTTAAAGTGAAGCACCGGTGGGGGAAATGTGGCAGGAGAGTTAAAAGCACCCTCCCCCCCTTAAAGTTACCCCCACCCCCGCCCTCAAGCCACCCCCCGCCGGTTCAGTGAACATCCCTAACCCAGGCTAGGGTAGCCCAGTCTGGGTTATGGTGTGAGTGAAAACCACCAGGATAGGGCCTGATAGGGTGGGTCAGTACCACCTGGCCCACTTTTAGCCCGGCTCTTTGGCAGGCTTAAGGGCTTGAGCAAGCCCTTAAACCAGGCTATGGGATTATGTGTTCGCTGGGGCTATGTTTAGCCCCAGCAGTCACAGAGACAAGTGCCTGGCGTGCCTGTCTCCTGGGGGAATCCTCCAATGCATTGTGCATGTTGCATGGTGAACTATTGGATATCAGGAGGCAGGGATGCACCATACTGGCCTCCAGATCATCTGGGAGTATGGTTGGTGCTCCCAGAAACTGTAAAGCACTCATCTAGGGGAAAGGTGAGAACAACCAGCCTTACCCACCGCCTGCCCGCCGCCCCACCCACCCAGTCATATGAACGACCTATCCTGGCAGCTCTTAAGAGAAATGGTGCAACAAGTGGGAGGGTGGGGGCTGGTTGTGGTTATGCGATACTATATTTTGAACATGCTGAAATATTACATCTTTATTATGTCATGTTTCCAGTACTATATCCTGATACATAAAACAAGTTCTGGGGCTGAGAACTGGACTCACTACATAGTCATATATCTTATAGAGACATGAACACATCATTCTTGTATTTCCAGACATCATACAAGCCACAGTAAGTGAGTGGCTGAAAGTGACTGTTTTTGGTGTATTTTGAAAAAAAATAACTGTTTTTACTCTGTGTTATATTGTGTTTAAATTTTGTGCACTGCCTAGTACATATCAGGCTCTATAAAAGAGAAGTGTTGCAATTCTTCTATATCTTCTACAGCCCCAAGAGGCAGGAAGACTAAACCCCATTCAAATGTTATGTTCAATACTCATACAAGTATACAGTATACACAGGTAGAGTTATTCACATGTTATATTGAACACACATACAGCAGTACACTACCTATTTGTACCGTGCATTTGAGAGGTCTGTACCCAGGTTCACTTTTAATGTGAACACAAGTGCTGTAATTCACACAAACACATGTGCGAGTGTACAGACAACTGTACACCTGTACACCATAATGTCTGAATAGGGCTTCAGTTATCTTCATGATTCATCTCCATTCAACCCCTGCTGTAGCTTGCTGGGTTTGGATGTGAAAGTTAAGTATGGTGTGTGCTAATCATAGTTTAGAACACACACCATGATTTGAGTTTCTGGATGTACAATAGACAAAGCATGGTTTAGAGCTGTTTGAGCCTATTCACACGACCGGAGGCTGGGCGGGTGGAGTGGGGAAGGCTGTGCTGAACTTACCTTCCTCTTGGATAATCTCCATGCCCTCCCCGCCACCTCCTTTCTGTTTGGCTTGGTTGGCTGCAGAGGCGTAACTATGGGGGGGCGGGGGGGCACGTGCCCCGGGCGCCATCTTTTCTGGTCACGTGGGGGGCGCCGCCATGACAATTTTTTTTTAAATTTTTTGTTAATACAAATGTTTCCTGCTCAGTGCAGCAGCGCTGCAGCAGTCAAGGGAGCACGTCGGCACCCCCTCCCCCACGAGCGGTCCCTTCCGCGCCGCCAGCGCCCCCCCCCCATTGCTTTGCTGGTGCCTGGCGGCCAGTCAGTGGCCTGGCTTGGCGGCGGCGGCAGGCGCTTGTGAGGAAAAACCTAAGTATAATGTAGTATGTTGGGGGCGCAGGGGGGCGCCATTTCAGTGCTTGCCCCGGGCGCCATTTTCCCTAGTTACGCCTCTGGTTGGCTGCATACACGAGCAGCAATCCCTGGAGCGGCGCAGCTTTCCAGAAACTGTCCCAGTCTCTGAGAATCCCATAATACACCGCGTGATGAGCACAGAGCATTGGGGGATTCCCCAGTTAGATGAGTGCTCTAGGTGCCCATCTCTGTGTCTGCTCAAGCTGCAAGCAGCCTGAGCAAATACATGATCCTGGCAGCCAGGTTAAGGGTGTGCTCGCACCCTTAACCCGGGCTAAAAGCTGGGCTTCAGAGTAGGGTTAAGCTGGGTCATGCCAGGATCAGGAGTGATGCCAGTGCTCCACATGAGCAGCCTAACCTAGGCTGGGCGGCCCTAGCCTGGGTTAGGCTGCTCATGAGATCAGCCTTTCTCAGCACTCAGCCTCATAAGTTTACTCCTGTCTCCATGATCCAGGAGCTGTCAATGGTACAATGGTCATTTCAATGGTACAATAGCCATCTTGAGGCAGAATAATGGCCCTGACTGTGGTCTGTCAATGATCTGTGAATATGTGAATGATCTGCGATATGCAGTTGTGCAAACCACAGTTAGCACAAACTGTGGTCTGAAAACCAGTTTCAACCATGGTTTAAGTTCCATAGGACCGGGTCTCACGATCCGTGAGACCTGGTTTAGGGCGCTGAGCAGGGAGGGAGCCCTGGGTGGCCGGATCGGCCACCCACACGATGGCCGGCCCCGAGATGGAGCCGGCAGGGGCTGGGGAGCTCCTGGGGAGTGAGCGCACAGGGCATACTGGGGAGACCCCCAAGCTGGGAGGCTGCTTTTAAGCCTCCCGGCCGGGTGTCTACTTACAAGTAGCCGCAGCACCGTGGCTACTCACGAGCAGATAGCCCAGGTTTGCGGAGCGCTCGCTCCACAAACCCAGGCTAAGGGGTGGGCTACAGGAGCGGGTTAGCCGCTCCAGAACCACTGGGCTTGGCTGCTTGGGTTCTGGGCTTGGCTGCTTGGTTCTGATGGGCTTGGCTGCTTGGTTCTGATGATCACAAAAATCGGGCTAGGATTTTCCTAGCCCGATTTTTGTGATCGTAAGAATAGCCCCATAGTTTCTTGACTCCTAACAAATTTTATTTTCTTCATGGACTCAGGTTCAGACATTCAACAACCCATGTTTTTGCATTAAGTCTGAACCCAGACATTGTATCTTGCTAGCATAAATCACAAGTGAAAAGTAAAAACAAAAAAATCTGGAGAAGGGTGTAGAAAGAGATTTCAATTAAAAAAAATGTGACATCTGGAACACAGTCTTCATGATATTGGAGGCAACTACCTCCAAGTAGTATTTCCTCCTTCATTTAAATTTATATAGTCTCCAGATACTGACATTGAAAAATCTAATGACGGTGTCCAAAATGTCATTTGGGATATGGACACTTTTCTATGAAGAGCAAGATTGAGACCTTCAAGCAATTTGACACAGCCATTAGAAGGGAAAGACTTTCTAACACTAGTGACCTTTCACAGGTTTCAGCCTAGAGTTCAAAGGCTCAGTACCCCCATCAGCTCTCCAATGTCATTTAAAAAGCAAGGAGACCTAATTTCCTCTCCCAGTTTTGGAAAATGTGTACTGAGAAATCACAATGAACAAGGGCAAAAAAAAAGTTATTACAATCTTTCTCCAAGCATCGAGCCATGAAAGTCTAGTGAAAAGCAAGTCAAGAGAAATATAACCTACTCCATCTGTCCCAGGATGCAGCATCAGGCAAATAAAATGGCAGCCATGGCTCCTCACCTTTAAGCTTGCATTTACTGAAGGAGTGAAATGGTTGGAAGAAGCCTTGTTTATTTTACCACCATTGCTTTTAAACTAGCATAATCCCCCACATACACTAAATTGGTATGCACTTTAGCATGACAGGGACCATAACGCAGGGCTTTATTACAGTATTGGATTAAAATGAGGTACTGTAAAATGAATATTAAAAAAACCAACCCTACAGCTTTATCAACAGATGACATCTGTGAATTCCCTAGGCTAATGATACTGTTCCTTTCTAACTTTTCAGATTAAAATGTATTACTCACATAGCACAGCGGGGCCTGCTGGTTCCAGCAGGAATAGAGCCTGTAAAAGGATAGGCTTGGGAAAAAATACATTCCTGGGTTTCAAGAGCTGATAGCTCACAAGTGTGTGCAGACAGAAGACCTCCGAGCCTGATTGCCAGACAAATGCCTTGAACATCATGTATTTGCTCCAGAACTCACATGAATGGCCTGTTACCTTCCATTTGCGTGTCAGCTCAGGCCTTCTCCAGAGGTGAACTTGATTCTGTTAGGTCCAGTTAAAAATATCCCCAGCCACATAACACATCGTTTGCTCCACTAATTCCTCATTACTCCAGCCTGCACTTGTTTCAGGCTAAAGTCTCACAGGCGAAAGTCTGGATCATTAAATCCACAGTGCAATCAATCCACCTTGCTTGTGTCTGCGAACATCACTGATTTAAGCAAGTCTGCTTAAGGGCAAAGGGAAGGATGGAAAGTGCAAGAGACAGTGCACACAAAGAATGTGTTCTTTTCATATCCTCTCTGCAAGTATTTGGCAAAGAGATAAAAGAGTTGAGAGGCGGAAAGTGAGTAATTTTAGAGGCTGTCTCGTAAGCAGGCTTTACTGAACGGGGAAGGGGAGAGAGGTGTTACTTGAGTCCCCTCAGAAACTTGCAGCTATCCCCTTCAGGAAATTCAAGATGCCCTCAGAACTGTCACATACAAAGTGTTAAGTGTCATGGGCTCCTTCACAGAAAATGTCACCATCTCCACCTCCTGGATGGCATCTTTAAATAGCTTGCTTTATTTAAGGTGTGCATAGTGTTAATGTCCTTCGGTTGCTCTGTTTTCAAGGATGGAAAAGCAGTTGCTAAGCATTTCTAAATGACAGCCCCAGGGTTCATTAAAAATATGGCAAACATTTGCTAAGCTCATTAAGTGCAATTTTTGTGTGTATCAGATTCCTCCTCTGCATGTTCTGCATGACCAAACATCTATTAACCCTAATCCCATTGATGAGGCTGATATATTCAAACCAGCAATTAGACAAAACAAAAGGCTTATTTATTGAGAGATTCATAAATGGGCTTTTCATATTGGTCTAAGCTGTTGCAAAACGACAGTTTTATTCCCTTCCGTTAATCTCCTACCTACTAGAGTACTCCCTTTGTTTGATTATAGGTTGTCAGATTTAGGGATTCTGACTGAATCAAAATTTGAAGTAAACTAGAAATACACAGTAATTACCCTAGCCAGGCACTCTTGCCTACTCTATATAAGCAAAATAAATGCTGCACAAACAAAAATTCCCAACAGGAAAGGCTTCCAGAACCTACTACTTAGAGAACTACACTGTTTACCATTTCTGGTATCAGCTTTTCTGAATTTAGTTTTGAAATGCAACCTATCTCCATGCCTAATGCATCCCAAGACTTTTGACAATAGCCCACTATTGCTCCCATTTCCTAAAGGAGAAATTGAGGCTGAAAGATCATTGATGCAACTGAGATCACCGTTGCTCAACTGAGGTATGAATTCAGTGTTCAATACAAGTGGCAGCATTTTCCACTTCCAGTCAGCTTCTATAATGAATAACTGGGAGACTGTGTAGAGCAGCAGAGGAACGGCTGCAGCTTAGTTCTAGAGCAGAAGATCAGTCCCTGACATGTCCACCGAAAAGTTCACATAGGAGGACCTTCTCAGTGGGGAACTTCCTTCACTGGGAGATCCAGCTGGTTTCCTCAGTGGGGTTGTTTTGTCAGCATGTGAAGACCCATCTTTTTTACGAGGCATTCTTATGTCTTGCCTAAAATGTTTGAGTCCAGAGTTAACATTTTTTCCTTGTTTCTATTTACCGTATTGTTGTTTTAAAAGGATGTTTTGTAAGCTGTCCTGAATTCCTCTGAAGAAAAGTGAGGTGGTTGTTTTTTAATGAAGGAAAAATACAGGAACTGCACAATCAGTGCACACATGCAGTTATTCACACATTATGTTCAGTGCACATACAGAAGTATAATCTGCACCCTACAGCTGAAGAGTCCAGGCTCACGTTCACCCCTCTTCCCAGTGGCCCCTCACACATGCCAGCCATGCCCCCTTTGTGTGACATCACACACAGGAGGCATGGTCAGCTCCTGGAAGAGTCTCTCCACAGCCCTCTGCAGCTCATTTCTCAGCTGGCTTAATTGTCAGTTGGGTATTTTCTTCGTTCTCTCCCTCGCTCGGAGCAAGGGACAGAATGAAGAAAATACCCAGCTGACAATGAAGCCAGCTGGGAAATGAGGCCAGTCAGAGCTCAGGGTGAGGAGCAAGCCAGGAGCTGGGCAACTGGGTTCTTTGAACCAGTCTGCCCAATTGTAACTCTGTCCCTGGTCCAGTCCTAAGGTCATGTTTAAAATGAACACATGTACAGTCATTCACAAAAAGAATGTACATATATGAATGACTGTATTCATATGTCTATGCAGCGTGATGTGTGAATAGCCCCTATAAAGTATTGCAATATTGTGTTCAGCTCTCCTTTGTGGAAAGTCCTGCAGAGTATCCACCCACCTGCAAGCTGTATTTGCCAGCGCTCATAGAAGATCTCATTAGTTGCTCAAAGCATAGTGATATTTTGTTAGAGTCATTATTATTCTGAATGATATGTGTATTTGCTAACTATCATAGAATCAAATAATACCAGAGGGTAGAAGATGGCAGAATAGTCCCCCCACACACACACACACAAATCTCACTCCCAAGAAGCCCCCTCTTCTCATGTTACATTCGCATTCAATGGCCTAAACATTTCTAACGCTAACCTGTTGTTTCAAAGAGTCCAGGGCCAAATTAAGAGAGTTACCAACCAGGTGCAGAGAGAGGCCAGCGGTGGCCCGGGTCCAGCCCACCACCGTGGCCCCCCAGCCCAACCCTCTGCATCACAGTTTGATGTAGGGAACAGTTAGCCACACCCCCTGCATCCAACATCAGGTGTGGTTTAGCTCCCAAACAGAGCCTCACAACCCCGTTTGGGAGCTAAATCGGCCAGAGCAGCTCTTCCTGCCTTTTAAAGGCAGGGAGTGCTGTTCCTGGCCACGCTGCGAACACGGCGTTGGAGGATTTTACTTGTGCGGCATCGGCATGCAAATGGCATTGGTGCCAGGGCGTAGCAAGATTGGAGTAGGCCTAGGGACAAAAGGTGAACATGGGCCCCCTTGCTTCCTGTTGTTTCCCCCCCCCTCCCCCATATATATTTGTTTGCAGAAAAACTGTAAGGACATAATAAAAACAAGATTCTTAGCATGCCTTTTCTTTCCCTTATATGCATATAATATTACACCCTCTTCATGTATGCATACACTTTCAAATACATACTTGTGCACACATATTCCTCTGGCTCAGAAACATTTTTAACATATGCCTATTACTGTGTCCTGATATATGCATGCATACAACCACTAGCAATGTTCCTATCTCTATTTGCCTATCTGTGCTCTCTTATTAAACCAAAAGGCAGGAAAAAAAACAGAAAAAGATCTATGTTGTTAGAGCATTTTTCTTTCCTCTTATCATTTTTAAAGCTTTCAGTATTTTATGAAGTGACTAATTTCCTCACAAGAAGGTATACTATTGGGGTGGGGAGGGTTTACTACAAGTTTGTATTAGAATAGTTTGGGCTAACATTTGGCACCTTGTTCTGCTTCTTTGGGGGAAAAATTAAAGTTTAAATCAATCTCTCTCTTTCTCTCTCTCTGCTGTGTATACCCTTTTGAGAACCTGTTTGAGAACAGACCAGCCAATAAACTCCACCCCCTCACTCTCTGAGGCTCTACACACAAGCGGTGTGTAGAGCCCAGTGTTCCCTCTAAGACGGATTTCCAGATGTTGTTGACTACAAGTCCCAGAATCCCCAGCTACAATGGCTTTTGCTTGGGGATTCTGGGAGTTGTAGTCAACAACATCTAAAATCCCTCTTAGAAGGAACACTGGTAGAGCCTGGGAGGGTTCAGCAGAGAGAGCAGGCTTCAGCGGGCAGATTATCAGCCCTGCAGCCCTGGGCGGCTGGATCAGCCACCCACACAACTTCTGGCTCCGTCACAAAGCCAGTGGGGCTGCAGGGATTGGGGGCCACCAACACCAGCAGGCTGCTCGTAGCCCCCCGGCTGGGCGTCTACTCGTGTGTCGTTGCAAGCCGCAGTGGCACACGATCAATAAAACAAGGTTAACAGCGCACTCGCTCCATTATCCTCATTTAAGGGGAGGGGGAATTAGGTGGGCTAGCCGCCTTGGAGCCACCAGGCTCAACAGCGAGCCTGGTGATTTTGACCATCAATAGAAAGTGGGCTAGGCTACCTTAGCCAGCTTTCTAGTGATCATGGGAATAGGCTCTCTCATTCTTACTTTCTGCTCTCCTTTCCATGGAAAATTAAAGGGGAAAATTTATTACAAACAGTGGGGAAATAGTAGTGGCGATGGTGTGTGCAGGCTGCTCTGCTCTGCTCCACTCACCACCACCCCAGAGATGAAGAGGGGGAAACAGCGGCAGGCAGCAACGAGAGGGGAAATAGTAGCGGTGCGTATGATGAGGGCCAGGCAGCATCAGCAGCAGTAGCAGATCAGAGAGTTGTTAAAAATTAAGGGGGAGCCTTGCAGCGGGGGGGGGGGCTCCGAAACCCTTCAGCCTCAGGTCAGGGTGCCAAAACTACCTAGGTGCCCCCCTGGGCATCGTGTTTTGCAAATGCGATAGCACAGTTTTTTCTGATTCAGTACAGGGCTGTTTCATATGTTTCCAGACCACTACTGGCAACAGAATGCTGGACTTTATGGAACATTGGTCTGATTTTGATGTTCAATTCTTATATAGCAATCCAGGTTCCTAAGTTCTTCCATCAAATATCCATAGAACATACCTGCATGCTGTAACCAGGGGGCTGAAAAATACTTGCTTGGTCTTATTGCAAATGGCTAATAGTGCTTTTGGATAAGTAGTTTTAAAATGCTGAAATCCAACCCCAATTGGCTGGGTTGGGGAGTCTAATAGCTGCTATTGCTGTGGAAATGACACTACCTGTGTGCATACTGCTGCATGCCACAATGCCATTCACTCTATATATGTATATTAAATACTTTTTAAATACTACAAATGCCAACTTCTTAGGGAAGAGAGATTTCAAAAGAGCTAATGTCATCTGGCTCTAAACATATGCCTTATTTACTAAGTATTTTATAGCCAAATAACAAAGCCATTAGTAAATTAGAGCATTCGGAAATCATTTCCTCGGCTTTGTAATGAATGCTTCATCATACTAATCTAACTCTACTTAAAAGAGAGGCTTACATCTTCATCACAGGGAAGGAAAAAAATCTATGTACTCCAAAGAGATCCGTTATGAATTATCCAAATCCTTCTCTCCCAGATGGAAATTAATTCAGAAAATAATAATAATCCATAGGGGGTAACATAAGCATGAGTCCACACATCCCAGATTTTGAGACTGACTTGGATATTTCTCAGCTTCTGTCATCAGAAATTTGAAACAAGAAAGAGAATTAACAATATGCTGAGCTTTTAAATGGTGCCATCTATATATTAATCTGGATGAAGCAAACAAGCAAAAATCACAGCTGTGTCACATGCTTGAGGCTGTTACTGGCTCTGGTTTTCTATCCTGGAATGGACTTTTAGCACTGTCTGCATAATTATCATACTGTTATGACCAGTGGACTGCAATTTTTGTAATGAACAAAAAACTTTACAAGATAATGAAAATTCTGTAATACTTACATTACAGAATTGTGTTACATTAGGCAACACAACATGTACTTTTTCCTTTATCTATTCCATTTAGAAACATTTGAGAGTTTTTAGAATTTGTAGTTTTGATACAAAGATGGAGGAGTGGATAGGGATGCCAGCATTTTGCATTTCTTAGTGGCTTTGCTCCTGCTCCTTTAACAAGAGGTTGACTAATAGGTGGAGTAATTAAGCACATTAAGCCCCCGCTTCACCTACAAGACAGGAGAAACTTCAGAGATTTACTTTCTGGGTGTCAAGCCACTGCTAAAGAGGCAGACACAAGAATAGTACTGCCTGAGGTAGAAAACAGGGCTGTGCAAAGTAGCCCATGGGGCTATTCTCACGAGCAGAAAAAAATGGGCTAGGAGAGCCTAGCCCGATTTTTGCTGCTTGTGTAAACCACTGGGCTCGCAGGCGAGCCCGGTGGCCTACAAGCGGCTAGCCCGCTTTTGTAGCTCTCCCCTAAGCCTGGGTTTGCTGAGCAAGCTCTCCACAAACCTGGGCTTCCCGATCATGAGTAGCCGCGGCGCAACTCCACAGCACGGCTACTCATGAGTAGACTCCCAGAGGGGAGGCGAAAAGCCACCTCCCAGCTCCAAGGGTCTCCCCAGTATGCCTTGCATGCTCATGTAGGGCATACTGGAGCTTCCAGGGGCCGCACGGCCCCCGAGTTCCCCAGTCCCTGCTGGCTCCGTTACAGAGCCGGCAATCGTGTGGGCAGCCAATCCGCCCGCCCAGGGCTCCCGCTCTGATTGTGAGCGGGGAGAATGGGCTTAGCCTGCTCTCCCCGCTCCGCTGCAGAAACCAGGTCTCACTGATCATGAGACCAGACTCCATATTTAATTTGGGGGGCCACCAAAATACTTTGGAGGTAATCCCGATTCAATTTAGCTCTTTGGTGGGCTGGGCTTATTCAGTTTGGGGGGCTGAAGAATAGGCTACCCAAAGCCTCCCTGACAACTGTACTGACTAGGGGAGTCTATCATTAAATTTCTTCTTCATTTGTAGTGGTGAGGCAACAGAATCCACTGTGTGGGGCTGAGTGGGGCTTCCTATTTCAAAAGGACCTCATTCCCCTTTTTGCTCTGTGGTCCTAAGAACTGCAGGAGAGCTGGTCTTGTGGTAGCAAGCATGATTTGTCCCCTTAACTAAGCAGGGTCCACTCTGGTTGCATATGAATTGGAGACTAGAAGTGTGAGCACTGTAAGATATTCCCCCACCCCCAGGGGGTGGAACCCCTCTAGGAAGAGTAGAAGGTTTCAAGGACCCTCCCTGGCTTCTCCGAGATACGGCTGAGAGAGATTCCTGCCTGCAACCTTGGAGAAGCCACAGCCAGTCTGTGAAGACAAAACTGAGCTAGATAGACCAATGGTCTGACTTGGTATATGGCAGCTTCCTATGTTCCTATGTTCCAATGTTGCATAGGTGTTTCTGGGAAATATAGCCTTTTTAGGGACTTGTGGCTGTTGCAGAACTTCTAAAAAGCAATCTTATAAGTTGTAGAAGTTGAGGGAGAATTTATTACAAACAGTGGGGAAATAGTAGTGTCAAGCTTTGGCCTGCCTCTAGGGCAGGCTGCTGTTGCTACTCTCATTACAGAGCAGACAGGTGAAGGTCAAAAGAGGCCAGAGGCAACAGACCTGGTCAAGACAGTCTGAAGCTCAATGAGGAATCAGGAAGATAAAGAGCAGAAGGGCCAGACGTAATCAAGACAGGTTGGGAACAAGTGCCAGATCAGGTACAGGAGAACCCTGTTATGTGGGACTTCTGTTCTGTAGAACCCCCATGGGGAAGCGGGTTTGACAGCAGATAATGGGGGTGTGTGTGTGTCACGGATAGCAAAACAGCAGATAATGAGACATTAATGACCTTGGAGATCATTTCTGTCCATCCCTGACCTATGGGTGTTTGTTTGTTTGTTTGTATACCACCCCATACAAATGGCTCTGGGCGGTGCAAAGCAGCAAAAACAAAACCCACAAATCAGTCCTTTAAAAACAATCATTACAAAACAATTTATAAGCAGTATAAAACCATTGACAATTAAAACATTTAAAATAGTTAAAAACTCTGGAAGTCCAGGCCAAACAGATAGATTTTAAGGGTTCTCTTGAAGGCCAACAATGAACTCAAACTATGGATTTCTGCCGGGAGTGCATTCCACAGCTAAGGAGCAGCTTCAGAGAAGGCCTGCCAGAGAAATATGCAGGTCTTAACCAGGGGCATAACTATAATAGGGCAAGGGGAGACAGTTGTCTGGGGGCCCACTGTCTTGGGGGGCACCGCCAGAGGCAAGTCACATGACTGACTCCCCCAGCTGCGCACCTGCCCGGGCTTCCTTCAGTTGTATTGATCCTCCGAAACTGATGTGAATGTTAAAACCTGGAGCTACCAGAAACAGCATGTCTTTCTCTAGTACCATTAAATGACTTGCATCATCCACAATTTACAAAACCTTTTAAAAAATAATTTAGGATGATGTTGTATTGTGGCACATAGGATAGATGTGTGTGTGTGTTTGTGTGTGTGTATGCCTTTTGTTACCACTATTCAGCCTCATTTAAGATTTCTTTACTTCATGAGCTGAGTTGGGGGGGGGCATTTTAAAATCTTGTCTCTGGGTCCACTCCAACCTTGCTACGCCCATGGTCTTAACCCTTTAATTGCCAGATTTTTTTGCATATACCACGGTCGGGTGGCAATTACCTGACCGTGGATATGCAAGACCCCAGATGCTAGGTCCACAAACTGTGATTAATGAGGTTTGCCTGTATATAAAGAGCAGAGATAGAAGTAATGATCGTGGGTGGGCAAGTAGTAAAATAACAGTGAGGTAAGGCTGTTGCTCAGTAAAGTGAAGTTGCTCAGATTGAGAACCAAGCCTGGAACAACTGTTAGGGCCAGCTAGGCCCCTATTGGTTCCTCAGGTCACCTGGGCTGAAGACCTGTGGTCCTGGTTCCAGCCATTCTGTAGCAGAAACCAGGCTGATAATTCCTTTCACCTGGGAGTTGCTGGGGCAGTGCAAGGAATAGGGTGCTTGAGCACTGCTGCCAGATTCCCTAGCAGTGTTTGCCCTAATTTTTTCCACCTGTGCGCAGAATGAGTTTTGTTCAGTGCAGCACTATCTGGGCAGTGTGTGCACAAGTACATTCAGAATGGGGCCTTCCTGATTCAACCTGAGCGGAATCTACAATCAACTGAACGCACATCAAAAAATCTTTGTGCAAACTAGGGAACACGGGTTGAGGCCCCTGGCACCCTACACTAAGTTTTCTATGTCCACATTTAAATAATTTGCTAAAGATATCTTTGGTGAGGTTTGCTTTAGCTCAGTGGAAGAGCATTTGCTCTGCATACAGATCCCAGCTTCAATCCCTGGCATCTCCAGTTAGGGCTGAGAATGATTCCTGCCTGGAACCTTGGAAAGCCATTGCCAGTCAGTGTAAACAATACTGAGCTAGATGGACCAATGGTCTCTTGGTATAAGGCAACTCCCTATGTTCCAGTGTTCCTATTGGGTTAATTGATGAATGCTTTGCATTTCTATAATGGATACAGTTGCAAACAACCATTTACTCATAGCTAGAAATGCTGCCATTACTTATAATTGCCCACGTACAACATATCCAGTGCGTAGTTGCTACATTACCCAGGCTGCTGCGTGCATTTTTTTTTTTTAAACAACCCTGATGTAGCTGCATTGGTGTGCTGTTGTGCACATGCTAAAATTGCACAAATGCAGCTGTGTAACAGTATGTTGGAAATAATGGCTGCAGTTTGCCATTAAACATAATGGCTGTAGTTTGCCATTAAACACAATTGAGTTTGCACAACATTAGGCATTTGCACAACAGCACTCTAGTGCAACTATGTTGATTTTTTTTTAATGAACTCAGAAGCATGGGCAGTGTGGAAACTGCCCTTGGGATACTGCCCTATATGTGGGCCAATAAATATAAAAAAGCATATGAAATAACACACATTAATACTTTATCGGTAAAGAAAATCCCTTGCCTCTTATTCTCTAGGCCAGGGAAGAGCATGGCAGGGTCGAAAATGAAAAAGCCGATTCCACGTCTGCCTTTGCCTTGAGGGTGCCCTTGCCACACAAGACCTTACAATCTCAATTGCCTGATCTACCGGAGCATATGAAGCAGAGTAACACTGAGGGTCACCTCAATCATTCATTCACCTTCTGGACATAATAAATAACAAATTGGCATAAACTCACCCAGAGCTTTGTTTAGGATTAATCCAAGCACAGTGAGGAGTGGGGGAGAGAAGCGCATGTGTTCAAAAACATCTAGAAGGAGATGAATTTAATTCCTACCCCCTAGGCTTCCTTCTCTGTACAAGAAACCTTTTTTAAAAACTGCCCTCGATTCCTGAGACCATAACAGGGCTTCTCTCCTAGGGCTCAAGAGAATCTTGTGCCGCAGAAATAATACTGCTTTTTAAAAAGTTATTTTGTGCACTGGGGTAGGATTTTATCATGGGGTTAGGATTTTATCAAGAAAAGTGAATCAAGGGAAATGAATAGTGCGTTTCAGCTTTGCAAATCAATTCTGAGGGCTCATTTCCTTTGCAGATTCTTGGATCTGAATGCATGCCATGTGGACCTGCTAATTAGTTGCTTTTGGATTTGATCATTGGGATATTGCCTTCCAAGACAAACCATCTTAATGGTTTCTTCTGTCATCTCACTCCCCCATCCCCTCCTTCAAGCAGTCTTCTTAAAGGATGCAGTAATGGGACAAAAATCATAACAATATGAGCAGTGGTGCCTACATTTGAAGGTTGATCACCACCAACATGAGCCTTTATCAGACACTGTAAGTACATCTGATTTTTTATTTATATTAGAGGGATTTACATCCTGCCTTTCCATTAAAATGTTCAGAGTGGCTCGCCATTATATAAAAGAACAAAACAGCAAATACTAAAAAGAAGAGCAACCAAAGGAATTAGCAGGAGGCAGAAAAGGCTTTGTTTGGGCTTTGTTGGAAACGTCCAAACTATCCAGCATTCAGTTTAAACCCAGCCAAATGGGGGACACTTTGGGGCGAATAGGGCTGTAGCTCAATTGTAGAGCATCTGCTTTGCATGCGGAAGGCCCCAAGTTCAATCCCTGGCATCTTCAAGTGGGGCTGAGAAAGACTTCTTTCTGAAACCCTGAACACCCATTGCTAGAGGGAGTAGACACGGAGGTGCTTCACACAATTGGTGTGAAGCACCGGGAGGGTCAGTGTGGGAAGAGGGGGCTTAGTCCACTCTCCCTGCACATAAGCAGTCACTTGTTGCTGGGTGGCTGGATTGACTGCCCAGATGAGCGGCTGCTCCGGTCAGGCGCTCCTGTGCCTGGCCACAGCTCCATTGGGAGCTTCGGGGATCAAGGGAAGGGGAGTGCCGCTGTGTGACACCCCAGCACCCCGAACCCCCACCCCACCCCCATCCTGAGTACATCAGCCATGGCTGCAAGCAGCTGCGGCTGACACACGATCGAAAAAATGAGGTTAGTGGAGTGTTCGCTCCGTTAACCTCATTTAAGGGTTGGGATTGTTAGGCGGGCTAGCCGCAAGGGAACCACCAGCCTCACCTGCGAGCCTCCGGTAGCCCAGGTTTGATCAATCATGTGAATAGCTTTACTATTGATCTAGAAGGACTAATGGCCTGACTCAGGAGAAGGCAGCTTGCTATGTACTGACTCTACAGGCTAAAAGTTTGTTTACACAAAAATGTCTTGACCTGAAAGCAGAAGGCTAATAAATACAAGCCTCCCTTGGCAAGCAGTTTTATAACTGGGGAGCAGTCATCAAGATAGCCCTTGCCCATGTCTAATCTATCACAACTTACATGGTGATGGCCACCAATCTTGATGGCTTTTAAAAAGGGATTAGACAGATTTATAGAGAAGAGGGCTATCAGTGGATATCAGCCTTGGTAGCTGTATATTTGCATCAGAATCAGAGGTAGCAGCATGCCCCTGAACACCAGTTGTTAGGGAACACCAACAGAAGGGGACAGTTGCCCTCTTTCCTTTCTTGAGGGCTTCCCAGATGTAGGGATGTGCACAGAACCGGGTGGGAGAGGCCCAAAGGTGAGGAGTGCTGATTTAAGAGAACTGAAAATATCTGATACGCCTGTGTGCACCAGGTGCGCGCAATTAGATGGGTTCACTAACATTCCTTTTTTGGGAATGTTTGAATTTTGAATTTTCAGATTCCTCCATTGATTGAATTAACATCACATGATGCTATATAAAACAGGGTCAACATTTTATGGTACATTGGGGCTATTCACACGATTAGCAAAAGTCGGGTTCGGAGAGCCTAGCCCGATTTTTGCTAATCGTAAGAACCACTGGGCTTGGCTGCGAGCCCAGTGGTTCTTGAGCAGCTAACCCACTCAAGTAGCCCACCCCTTAGCCCGGATTTGCGGAGCTAGCGCTCTGCAAACCCGGGCTATTGGATCGTGAGTAGCCACTGTGCGGCTCCACGCTGCGGCTACTCATGAGGTGACCCCTGGAGGGGAGGCTAAAAGCTGCCTCCTGGCTCCGGGGGTCTCACCAGCATGCCCTGCGCACTCACTCCCTCAAGCCCCCACCGGCTCTGTCACGGAGCTGGCGATCGTGTGGGTGGCCGATCTGGCCGCCCAGGCCTTCCTGCCCAATCGTCTGCAGGGAGAGTGGGCTTAGCCCACTCTCCCCGGAGTTTTGGAAAAAGCAGGTCTCACGGATCATGAGACCCACCTCATTGACTTTGGGATTTGTTCATTGATTATTATGTTACTACTATCTGGTACTTCCTGAAGTCAACAGAACTTTATGTTTTTATTCCATATATTATCTAGAACCTAGAATACTCAATTGGTTGGTCTTTGTGTGTGTGCTTTATTTTGTATTTCTCAACTATTTCTCAACTATCATCTCCCTCCTCCAAACCAAGATCCCAATGTTTTTGTCCGTTTTCATTCATATCTAAGTGCTTTGTCTGGCAACCAATGAATCAGGGAACCATTGCATTAACAGAAATGTCTGAGTTCTTTCTGACAGTAATCTAATGCTAGTTGTACTTTTGGAATACCTTCCATCACACTCCATGCCCGAGGCATTTTACAGCTTACTTACCAATTTAAACAAACCATACGTTTGTTTCACTATCTGTCTAACCTTTTTTTTTCCAGTTTCCAGCTTTTGTTGCAGTAGAACACAAAGGTTTACAGTTTTTGAATACAGGGGTTTATTTTCCCCCACTTAGCCAGACACAACTACAGTGTGAAGCACAGCATTAAAGGGGAGGGAACACTACTTTAAAAAATGAAGCACAGAAATCAAACACCAAGGGCACAATCCCACCAAAGTGAAGTGCCTTTGAGTTCCATAGCAGATATTAAAGCATATGCTTAACTTTCTCATTGAAACCAATGGGATTCAGAGTGCTGAACATGGGGTGGGTTGTACCTCAGTATTATCATAAGAGCCAACTTTCAATAATACCCTGCATTTTATATATAATGAAAGGTCAGAAAAAGCCCCCTTCCCCAAAAAAACAGAACACTGAGAGACAGAGTCATGCTGCGCTTAAACCTGAAGTTTTGAAATAACATCCCTGTTTATTCATATGTCTAGAAATCACATGCTAGAAAGTAAGGAGGAAAATAATAGGATTTATTTGAAATGTTTCACTATCTAAAAATATACCATTTGTTTCCTGTTTTGTATCTATCCTCCATAAACCAAGCCCAGCAAATCAAGGAGGCCTGGCAGAGTTTCCTCTGTGGCCCAAGAAATCCTATGCAAACATAAACATTGGAAAGAGTAAGGCTGTGCAATATCAGATCTGGAATTCCAGAAATGGCCTAATATGGGCCATTGCAGAGGATATTGTTCATAATTCTGGTCCAGAATAGGGAAGCATATTCTGATCTGGAATTGTCTGATATGGTCTTGGGGATTTCTAGAGCTTTCCAGAGCATTTATCAGCATTCCACATCTCTAAATGGTGGTGGAAATACAAGACAAAGACCCCACCTTGTTTTCCCTGATAGTGTCTGGGGCAGGGGGAGTGAACTTCTGCCATCTATCTGCTCACCTGCCTGCCCATGCATTTATTTCTTTATTTCACTGATTATTTTATTTACACATTAAAAAAATTAAGGGGTCGATTCTCATGTGTTACATCCTTTCCCTTGTGATTCTTAGATGTTACATCAATTTTCTTCTATGATTTTTGAGTTGCTTAAAACAATTCTGAGTCCTGCTATCCTTACCTACTTGTGTGCCAACTTTCAGAGCTGCCTGTCTAGTTAATTTGTTTCTGGCATTTTTAAAAACTTCCCCCCATAGACTTCTATGGGGATTTTTGCTGGGGGGAGGGGGGCAATTAGATTTCCAGAAGGAAATCCAATACTGAATCTGAAAACAGAATTCTGAAGGGTCCAAGGGACCCCAAACCAATATCTATGATTCCAGATTTGATTGGATTAAGATCCAATCAAGAATTTTTGATCGTACATAATCCTTGTAAATAGCTATGTAGGTCCATTAGAGAAAAAAATCAGAAGCCAGTCTACTAATACCTTTATTAGGACTAATTAAAATGTCACAAAGTTGTGAGCAAGCTTTTGAGTACTCCAGAACACTTCTCTGCTTCAATATTAAACAAAACAGATTAGGGGAGAAAAAGGCCCAACATTTACAATTTTTAACAGTCTTAAGATGGAGTGTAGGAAGTGTTATGCAAATATTTAACCAGATTATATTGCTAGACAGATTTTAGGATGCATCCAGAGCTACTGAGACAAAGAAGCAATAATGGCTGTTTCGTGTGTGTGTGTGTGTGTGTGTGTGTGTGTGTGTGTGTGTGTGTTATAAAAATCTAATAGTTAGTTATTCCTTTAAATCTAATAGTTACTCCTGTCTGTCTACAGCACTTTGTCTACAGGCAGAGGACAGAAGAGAAACATGATAGCCCAGGGTGCACCTAGCTAATAATGGGGCCCAGACCGCCCCCACAGCAAGCCCCCCCCATGAGGCCCCCTGAAACCTACTTTGGGGGGCCTCCTGCTGAGCCGCCGCACAGCCAAGGGGTAGCCTTGCTAGGGGGTGAACCAAGCGGTCCTCCCACCCTGGTGGTTCTGGCAGCCGGAGCGAGCACTGAGCCTGTCCATTTAGCCCAGCAGCTCTTATTAACCGCGAGGCATGCCTGTGCACTTGAGAGATATAATCGCAAGAGATATCGTCCCGCCACCGCCAGGGTCAGGAGGACTGCTCGGCGTAACCCGGGCAGCCACCTCTCGGCCAAGCAGCAGCTGAGATTTTTTTAAAAGGAGGTTCGGTGTGGTGGAGCGGGCACGGGGTGGCTGAAGGAGTCCCCCCATGGCCCCAAGGTCCAGGGGTTAGAGTGCCTCTGAAGATAGCCTTTATAGTAACAAAGATGAAGATTAATTTTAGAGGGTGCACTAGGTACAAAGTCAATCATATGATGCATACCCTTTATAGCACAAAAACAAATGTCTAGATCAGTGATTCTCAAACTTGGGTCCTCAGGTGTTATTGGACTTCAACTCCCATAATCCCCAACCAAAGGCCACTGAGGCTGGGGATTATGGGAGTTGAAGTCCAATAACACCTGAGGACCCAAGTTTGAGAATCACTGGTCTAGATCCTTGCCCTGTCGACATTTTCATCTTAGAAAGACAGAACAAAATAGCCCACAAAGGTCCCATTCATGTTAAATCAGTCTCTGTTGAAATCACAACTGACCTGTTTGGGGCTGAATACACAGCACAGGTGTCTCCAGTCATCCAGCTTAGATTTCATCAGTTTGTGCCTGAATCATGTTATAACAGAATTAGGGATCCATAGCAGTTACAGCCTGGATAACAGGCAAAACTATTATTCAGCCTGGAAAATAAGCATTGATGCTAAAGCTTCCCCCTCTCTTTCTTCAAAGCAAGTTCATGGGGAGTTACACATTAACAACCAGCCCCTGTTGTTGCTAATGGGATTTGTGCATCCTGCTTTGAAAATGTAGCCCTTTAGGCTGTGATACAGTTAGCATACCAAACAGTGGCTTCCAACAGCCGGGCCAGGGGCAGGGGGTAGTAAGAGGAGGAGGAGGAGGAAGAAGAGCACACGCACAATTAAAATGCCATGTCTTCTGGATCAATAAGAATTGATTCAAAAATAAACACTCTGGTGTTATCTATTAAGGTCAGGAAAAATCAACCCTTTTGTTAAAGAGCACTGAGAAATTCACACTGACCCTTTTTTGTTCCCTGTCAAACAGATAGGTCTTTTCTACACAGTCGCAGCCTGCAAAAGTCATGGTGTGTGATGATGCTTTTTTAAAAGGACATATCTGATTGCTTATTGGATTATAAACTCACTTACCATTAGTCCATTAATTAATGTCAGTGAATAAGACATATCCCTCATGCTTTATCTCATACATTTAAGCTTTGCATACGAATGGTCAAAAACAGTACATTTTGCTTTTCATACCTAGAGCATTCATCTTTTCCCCCTTTTCCCCACTCCATGCCAATGTATACACCTGCCAAACTATGATATCACCTCATGCTCATCATAAAAAATGTTTGTTTGTTTGTTTGTTTGTTTATTCGATTTCTATACCACCCTGCCAAAAATGGCTCAGGGCAGTTTACACAGAGAAATAATAAATAAAATGGATCCCTGTCCCTAAAGGGCTCACAATCTTAAAAAAAACCAAACCGTAAGATATACACCAGCAACAGTCACTGGAGGTACTGTGCTGGGGTTGGATAGAAGTCCTACTTTGAGCAAACTGAAAGATGATTTCCCCAGGAGTACCAAAAAACCAGTCTCCACCCCATCCCAATCAGGCAATGTGACACTCAATATCAGGGCTATTATTTCAAGTATGTACGTGGCATACAGAATTTACTGTGTGCACACTCTCTTAAGAGCAGCTCAACATAGTGAGCTAACGTATCTTCCACCATTTTACAGATTAAAATAGGGACCCTTGGGTATTTGTAATACTTCTATCCCCAGCCTCCCTGCTCTGTTACACATTGCTGAAGGCCCTTTCCCATCTGCTGCATGTTGTATTCTTGGGGCTAGCAGTTGTTTAAACTGTCAAGCTTTTCTGAATCTGAAACCGACGCCTCCTTCCCACTCATCCCTCAACAATCTTCTTCACCAGCTCCCAAGACTCATAGCTCCACACTGATCTTCTTGCCAAGGGTCCGTGCTAATTCCATGGCTTGCCCAATGCTGGTTTATAAGCAAGTACAATGCACAACAGCCAGTAGGTGGCATGTATTGCATCAGTTTGCAGTGTACCTCAGGACAGGGCTGAAGTGGGGTCATTGTGAAGGCGGTGGAATGTATGTGGGGAGGGCACCAGGTTTTGAGCAGAATGGGTACTTAAGGGTGGGATTATTCACTTTTGCCAAGTGTGGTGGGGCACAGGGGCACCCCGTGGGTGGGGGGCACTGGGAATCTGCCCTGTTGCCCTGTGGGCCAGTCTGGGCCTGCCTCAGGACCCATTTCCCCGGCCCTTTGTGATAAAATGAACCACATATGTCTAGCCTCTGCATATTGCTAGTTGAAGGGATTCTCACTGTGAGCTCATTTTGTCAGGGTTGGATACGAGACTTCCAGCAAAGTAGAAAACTAATGGTATTTTGATTGTACTCTAATTTTTCAAATGTGCATTATTTAGCTGGTAGCCCACGATGGCTCCTTCAGCTGCTTTACTTCTCAGCCCTGTGTGAACAAAGGGACTTTGAAAGAAGCACAATGGATGGATATTAACAAGGGTATGGATTTATTATGGAGCTATAATCGTGAATAAATGAGCAGAAAAATAATATGCCATGAAAAGGATAACTATGCATGATGAGCTGCTGCTTTTCAAACATTGGTAAGAGGTGTTCATTTATTCTTGTTAATCACAGACAGACCTGGATCACATTGTAGATTTACAACCATCAGGCTTTCAAGTTTAAAATCAAGCTATTTTTGAAGTTCTTGAGGAGTAAAAATGCACCTGTACACTCAAATCAATCAAGGTTCATTTGTATAGCCTCATGCTGGAAAACATACTGAGTTACAGAGCGATGCAGGTTTTAAAAAATCTGTGCCCTGCAAATAATAGACAAATATATGAAAACAGATCTTACTGAAGCAATGTATTAAAAGTTACAGAACATTAAGCCAAAAAGACCCACACAGTTCCTTTACTCTTGAATAAAGAAATTGCAAATTGGTCTCAGCTCTTTCCATACTCATAAACGCCAACTGTAAACAACTCAAGTTTGGTTATATTCTCCATATGGATGTGTAGCAATGTTTAAGAGCAGCAGGTGGCCAGCTTGTTGCATTGGGCAGACTGGGAAAGTCCTCACAATACAGCACAATATAGCACCCCAGATAAGAAACTCTTATTTGTCATCCATGTCCCATTTTGTAAAACTGTTGTTTACTCATGGAGACAGAGGTCGACATCTAGACTAATACTGTGTGCACTGAAAAACATTCTGTATGTGCAACAAGGAAGGGATGGTTTTTCCCAGTCTCCGCTTCTCTCTGGCACTCTTTGTGGCTCCCAAAAATATGTCCCTGAGGGTCCTTGCTCACAACCTTCAGGAAGGCACAGAGGGAAGAGGAAGCAACAAAAATGACCTTCTCTAATTGTTCATGCAAATCATTTTTTGGCACATGCACTGGATGTCAGCCAATATGCTAATAAGAACATCCCTGCTGGATCAGGCCCAAGGCCTATCTAGTCCAACATCCTGTTTCACATGGTGGCCCACCAGATGCTGCTGGGAAGCCCACAAGCAAGAGCTGAAGGGATGCACTCTCTCCTGCTGTTACTCCACTGCAACTGGTATTCAGAGGCATCCTTCCTCTGAGGCTAGTGGTGGCCTATAGCCCCAATATGCATCACTTTACACTTGCCAACATTGAACCGCATTTGCCATTTTGTCACCCTCTTCTCCAGTTTCAAGAGATCATTTTGGAGCTCCTCACAATCTGTTTTGGATTTCACTACCCTAAATAGTTTCATGTCAACTGGAAATCTAGCCACCTCACTGCTTATCCCAACTTCTAGATCAGATTTCTAAGAGAAACCACAGGGCCGTATTAAAGCAAATGAGAATGGTACACTGAGTCATATTGAGGAATGAAATCTGTACAAATAAGAACATAAAATGAGCCTCTCTGGATCAAACCAAAGACCCATCTAGATCAGCATCCAATTTTCCACAGTTGCCAAGCTTTGCAAAGCCCAGAAGCAGGGCATGAAAGCAACAACCCTTCCCTACTATTGCTCCCTAGAAACTGTATTCAGAGGTAGACTGTCCCTGAAGCTGAGAGGTTCCAAATATCCACTGTGGCCAGTAGGACATCCTTTTTTAGAAATCTTTAAAAAAAAAAATTTAAAAGCCCAACATCCTTCAGCCTCTCCTTATAAGACAGTTGTCCTACTCATTTGATCATTTTGATTGCCCATTATTGCACCTTTTCCAGCTCTGTGATATACTTTTGGAGATGGGACAACCAGAGTATTCCAAATGCAGCCATAGCATATGCTTATTTTACATAAAACCTGCATCTCTTTTGTGCTAATGCCATGCCTGAATCTGCTGTAGACCAGAGAGAACAGTCATTCTGCTTTCTGGTGATAGCTATGCTACTGTATTTTAAAATTCTCTCCAAATGGAGATGTTGCCAAATCTCCCATCACAGCATCAGGGAACAGCTACAATGTTCTGAGATATGGAAAATGTTAATTAAGACTGTTGCAGAGAGTAGGACAAATTCAGTCTCCACTTAGAGGGACCTAAGCCTGATTTACCCACGCCTATTGACAACCAACTGAGTGATTAACTCAGGTCACTGAAGTCAGATTTCCATGTGCAACTTGCTGTGGGGTTGAAATGAAGAGAGGAGTCGCTTCTCAACATGGTTTGGCATGCACATATTTCAGCTATGGCTGAATCCATTAAAAGGAATACACAGCCCGCAATGCATCACTGGGGGTCCTGAAGAGATGAAAGGGGGAAATTGTTTTAGAACACAAGCTGCTGCAGGGGGCCAGCATGGCCAGGCAGCTCCTGCCTGCCAAAGAAAACATGGCTTTGCCACTGTAGTCAGGTCAAGATAAGGGAGGGGGGACAAGGAGACGCCAGGAAAGGGCAGGGGGAGCAGGAGACGGGATAGTGGAGAAAGCTAGTGAGGGGGAACGCCAACATGTACATTGGAACAGGGGTGTAGCTAGGGGAAAGGGGTCCCGTGTTCACCCCTCTCTCTGGCAGCCCCTCAGAGTGAGGGAGATAATGAAGACAAGAGGGAGGGTTGGAGCTGGGGGCCCCTCAGGAGCTGGAAATAGCATTCCACCAGGACGGGAGGGATTTTAGTTGGAGTTCCAACTGTTGGAGGTCCCTGTTGTCGTGCCAGAATTAATTCTGATAGTACCTGACCTAGGGCATATTGGGTCCAATGGTCATGCCTGGGTCATATTGGGTCATGCCTGTCGGAATGACTCATCTGCACAGCCCTGGCATTTTCCACACTGCAGGCATGACAAAACCAACCCAGAACAGCTTCCTATTTTGCCAGAGGCAACAAACGGCCAGTACCCACAACTGCTCAGCACAATGCAGCTCTCTCCACCTATGGCACATATTTGCACTTGTGGTAGCTCCTCCTTGATAACAGTGAAGAAGTCACCTGACTCACTGGCACAAGCAGAACCTCTGCAACCCACATTGAGGAAACAAGTGATAATGTGCACAACTATTTTTTATTTACACACGTAGATCAAGTGACCCATTTGCCACAAGGACGAAGAAAAAGCAGTCCTTATCAGTAGGATGTCCATTTGTATCATTCCCAATTTCAGCAATTTTTGTGATATGAAAAAGTGACTTTGTGCTGTTTGGTGGGGGGAAAAGATTTCTTATTGACCTCCTGTTGATTCCATAGAGCACAATTCGCTTGCACTCCAGCATTTTAAGGTCCATTTTAGAACTGATAAATTTAATTAATTGTGAAGTGAATAGCCTCTTTAAACTTCACATTGATGTTATGACGAGCAATGCGACAATTTAATCAGGCTTAGCAGAGGAAACAGATTCAATCCATAGTGGCTAATGTTTCATCTCTAGGCTACTGAGATTTCCTCTTTTATTTTAGACATAAGCCAGGAATTAATTTGGCTTGTTTATTTCCACAGTAAATAGGCAAACATATGTATTTAAAAATAATGAACATATGTGTTTAGAATGAAATGGGAGTGGGAGGGCAAAGCAAGAGTATATAAAACAGCAGTTACAGTGAGAGATCTACCTCATTATGTTTGCCAACCTTCGAAGTCTGGGAGAGTTTCCCATTCCTACACCCACTGGATATACTCCAGCATAGTCTATTTCAGCAGAAACTCACTAGAGAATGGCAAGACGTCCAAAATGGGGAGCATGGGATTGGGCTGTTTGTTACACAGATGTGATAATCGACTGCAAGCAACAAAGCAACACCAGTGTATCGCCGATAATAAATCAGATCTGAATCAGGGCTTTCCTACCTCGCTGCTTCGCAAAGCATATCTGATTATGCGCAGAGGGCTCGTAAGCCAGCAAGGCAATGCTAGATTGCAAGAATATTATGTCTAAACATGACATGTAATTTCATTGCACTTCCCTGTATCTCTCCCCCTACATCTATAGTCAGGGGCATTTTCATTTATAACAAAGAGTGGAGATTGTGGGGCGTGGAGTCAAAAGGTTGTGTTTTCTAAAGTGATCATTCTTATGCAGATCTGCTTTCATTTGTTACAATGTATTGTTTAACCAAAAGGCATGACTGGGATGAATTGACATGCAAACAATAACAATAATGACACCAATAATAAAAACAAAATTATTTTTGTTCTGGTTATTGTTTAACTAATAACTACTACTAAATATTATTGTTGCTGTTGTTGTTGTTGTTGTTTACACAGTCAGACAGGTGTTATTGACTGGTTTGTTTTATCAAGACATCGAGTCCTTCTCAAGGACCTGGGGTGGCTGATGATGATGATGATGACGATGACGATGACGATGATGATGATTATTATTATCATAAAACAAAAGGGGTTCCAGTAGGCCTCTGTCATTGTTGAGTGACTGCATGCTTAATTAACCACGTCTAAAGAGTTAAAATGGTGACTTTTGCTGATTTTTTATTCTTTACGCTTGCTGGTGGTGTGCAACGTAGTGTATATTAACAGCATGGGCCACTGAGCACTTACTGAAAGCTCAGCTCTGGAAATACCTGAAGGACACATTGAGCTCTTCAGAAATCCGTGTCATGATAGATACTTCATGTGTTAACAGAATGTGTGGGCACACTGAGGCATAGCAAAGGATCAGCCCAGGGTGGGCATCTAAAGTGTTCTGCCTCACCGCTGAATGCCAGAGTGAAGCGCTGTAATTTTATTCCAATTATACTCTTAGTGCCATGATGTCACAGCATAAATTTGTACTTGTGCATGCAGCTCATGCTGGTGTGATGACAGCTCTTAAAATATTGAGTGATTGTGGGCCCGTCAGCATAAAATTATTCTAACATGGTGCCTTTATTAGTGCTTCAATAAATGCCATTCGTTTTGTGTTCCAGGGTGGCATTTGCAAATGAGCTAATTTCTCCACAGTAAAATAATTATGTTGCACTTATTTTGCAGGAACGAGGAAGGGAAGCAGGGGGTGGGAGAGGAAAAAGTGCTATTAGATAAAAAGAGGCTATTTTGCCATCAAAACTACATTCACTGTAGTTAGGCAAGTTGGAAAAAGGAGTACACTAAATAAATGACTGTACAATTATTCAAATGAGTTCACTGATTTATAAAGCCATGGAGGAGAGTCAATCCTGGCTGGTTTGTTTGTTGCGGGGGGTGGGGGGATACTAAAAAAAAAAAAAAGACAGACCTTTCAAAGAAAAACATGTTCGAAAAGTCAAACACAAATTGTTTGCTGATTGATGACAGATATTTTGATGTTCACAATTCATCTCTTTAAAAGACAAACTGTGCTCAATGCTAACCTGATGTGGAGCAAATTAGACCAAGGGTGAAAACATCTATTTCATTTGGCATGCTGTGTTAATTTCTCAGGTTGAGTATTATTCCAATGACAAAATAATGTGAAATATAAAAATCAAATTAAATCACTGCAACATCAACACAAAGCTTATCCCAAGAAACCTATATATGCTTATCATTGTACCTCTCATATGCTCCATGTTGTGGGGGGGGAGGGGAGGGTCGGAGACAGACTTTCATTTGAGAAAGCTGCCCATGACCTTATTTGTTTTGTACCTGCTTGCTCCTACCTTAGAACAGCCCAGTCCTCGTAGCAATTTTCCTGCAAAAACGATGGAGCTCTGCGGGGAGAGTGGGTTTGATTCACCCTCCCTGCAGACAAACGAACACTCTTCCCTGGGCAGGCAAATTGCCCACCCAGATGATTGACTGCACTCCTGGCCGCTCATGGATACACGGCTGCGCATTGCCCCTGATAATGCACTGCACAAGTACATGAGGCATTATGGGGATCTCCCTCCCCCCTGAGTGTGCCCCACAATTACAAAAATGAGGTTAAGGGAGTGCTTGCTCCCTTAACCTCGTTTAGGAGGGTGGCTACTTAGGTGGGTTTGCTACCGTGTAGTCACCAGGATCGGGCCAATCCCAGTGGTTCACATGAGTGTGCAAAACTTGGCTGGGCTCCCTTAGCCCGGTTTTGCACGCTCATGTGAATACCCTAAATATATAGGGTGTAGTGCACCCATATGACAGAATGCAGCATCCCCCCAGCAGAGGGAACATAGTAACAGAGGAAGCTGCCTTATACTGAGTCTATCTAGCTCAGTACTGCCTGCACTGACGGGCAGAGGCTTCTTTGAGGTTTCAGGCAGGAGTCTTTCCCAGCCCTTCCTGGAGATGCTGCCGGGGATTGAACCTGGGACCTTCTGCATGCAAGCAGATGCTCTACCACTGAGCTATGGCCCCATCCCCGAACTCCGTGTTGTACCACTGCTCTTCCACTGACTGGCACTGAGTACAGTAGCTACCCTGCACAGGATAATTCTCAAAATGATAGGAAAGCAGACCATTGGCAACTCCTTGCTTTACTGAAATGGAACAGTTAATGAGGCTATTCTCAGGGTCGCCCAAAAGCGGGCTAAGGGATCATGAGAATTCCGCTTTGGGGCAATCATGTGCTGCAGTGGGAGCCATGCAGCTCCTGGCAGCTAGCCTCCATAAATACCCCTCCCCTTAGACGAGGTTAACAGAGCAAGTGCTCCGTTAACCTCATCTTTTTGCTTGTGTGTTGCTGCGGCACATTGTGACACACAGGTAGACCCCTGACCGGGAGGCTGCAAGCAGCCTCCCAGGCTTGGGGGTCTCTCCAAGATGCCCCATGCACTTGCATGGGGCATCCTGGAACTTCTGGGGGCCACGCAGCCCCCAATCCCCCATTCCCCATCAGATCCGTGATGGAGCCAGCAGTTGTGTGTGCAGTCAATCCGGCCACCCAGGGCTGTCTGTGGATCATCTGCAGGTAGAGTGGGCTAAGCCCGTTTTCCCTGCAAACCCCCTAACAGCTCTTCACACTAATTGTGTGATGAGCCTCTATTACTACTGCTACAAATATCTATATATCACTTTTCAACAAAAATGCTCAAAGCAGTTTACATAGAAAAATGAATAAATAATAAAGATGTTTCTTTATCCCCAAATATGCTCACAGTCTAAAAGGAAATACAAGGTAGACATTAGCAACCACCACTGGAGAGAGTCTGTACTGGGGTGGTGACTTCATGCTTCTGTTGCCTGGTATGTGGAGGTAATAAATGAATTAAGCCTTAGTCTGGAATCCAGTCATGTAAACCAGAGCATTTAATGTATATTGAACTAATCCCAAAGATTTAAACATTGGACTGTCCTTTATACAATTTAGCCAGGGTTGCATAGTAGCTATAAAACAGAGATTATTCAAGATGCCGTGCTACATGAACAAGGAGCTCATTCTAATATAACTTTTTTTCTCTTTTGTGGTGGGATAAACACTAAAAAAAATTACCGTGGAAGAAATTGGTCCATATGGACGAATGCAGAAACTTAGAGAGTAAAGCTGTAGTCTTTCTGAGGACTACATGACATTCAAGCTACATGGAACAGAAATGTTTGATTAATTTGGCTTTAAAACCATAACAAGGCACCTCGTTAAATAATTAACTATGTGGTTGACTATAGGATAGTAGGACTGAGGATCAATTCAGACAAAGACTCTGAGGGCTCATTTTCAACTTGTGCTGCCAATTTTGTCAGCCTGCATTGAAAGTGATCAAAGTGAAGCTCATCTGTGGTGGTGTGGTAAACTTTATTTATGCATTTACTTACAATATTTACATTCCATTTTTCTGTTAAAGATGCACAGTCTTAGGAAAGAATGATCCAAGAAGAACCATTTCACCTCCTCACATCCAATATGGGCTAACAGAAATACTCGTTGATAAGAAGTGCAAAAGTAATCATCTGAATCCACCCTGAGTCTGCCAAAGAGATCCCACCTTATTCTTCTGAACAACAGCAAATAAATTGTGGATTTCACAGCATGTGCGTGATCACAGATGAAAAACAATGGCGTGGGGGGCGGGGGTGGAATGATGGAAAATAGCACTCTCAGGCACCAAAATTATATTAGAGATGTTTCTGATCTTGTTGTTTAAACTGTCTCCAGCAAACTCTTTAAAATACACAAGGGAGATAAGGGATGATGAGAATTTTAGTCAGGCTGCATTCTGACATAATGCCAAACCATAGCTAAATGCATGAGAGGTTTGAGTATGTGGTCATCTGAATGCATGGAACTGTGGTTTTGTCACCCAACCACAGCTCCATTTTTGCTCCCAAGCCTGAATTTGAACCTTCGGTTTATAGTGAGTTTCACTGCTGAAACTGGGTTAGAAGGCAGCATTTTGTCATCCGAATTATTTCATCACAGTAACCTGGGATTCGTGCGTAAGCTCCTCCCACTACCGTGGAGAGGTCAACTTAGAGGAGCCCAGAAATGTGTCTGTTCTAGAGTGGCCATGTGTCTCATTAGATGTTCTCAGAGCTCACACCCCACCCTCTACTATCTCCTTTCTTCTCCTACCACTGCTTGGCAACAGAGACGCAACAGCCTTACAGTTTCTGCATTTAAAGGGAAATAAACACATTGGTGAATGCACACTTCTCCTTGTGTAGGCGTGGAGCCACCATTTGGCGAACGGGTTCAAAGAATCCGGGCCGCCGCCAATCAGGGGCCACACCTTGTAGCCTCGACAAGCCCCTCACTACTGACGTCAGACATGGGGGCATTATGTTGCGCCCAAATGGGGCTGCATGTCCCCGTTTGGGAATGAAATCAGCCCGTGCTGCATTGGCAGTGCAGGCTGGAGCAACTCTCCCTGCCTTTAAAGGCAGGGAGAGCTGCTCCTGGCCTCTCTGGCAACGCAGCGGTGCCTATCTACTTCCCAAACTGAGCCAAGTGGCCCTGTTTGGGAGGGAGATCAGCCCACGCTGCATTGGCAGTATGACTAGAACAGCTCTCTCTGCCTTTAAAAGCAGGGAGAGTCACTCCAGCCCACATTGCCCAATGCAGCGCAAGTCAATCTCCCTTCCAAATGGGGCCACGCAGCCCTGTTTGGGAGGGAGACGATGCCCCCACATCTGACATCAGATGCACGGGCGTGGCTAGCCAGCCCTCTGTGTCTGGCTTCAGACGTGGGGGGCAGGACCAGGGGGCAATGGTGGCAGCTGAACATGGACCACCGCCAGCCTCGCTCCATGCCTGCCCCTGTGTCTTATGGGGCCCCCCTTGTCCATCCCCAATAAAAGGATGGGATGACAAGACAGGGACAGCAAGAGAGGTCACCAGAAATTCAGGACTGCAGTGATGGAACACACCTGTAGAAACCTCAGCTGTGACAACATTCCTGCAGTCCAGCCAGTTAAAGAGACAACACATCACCCCACAAATCTGGTGTCTGTCTCTTCAGCACCTACTCTCAAAAATGTGACTTGTGTGCTGGGAAGTTGTGGGAGGCCAGCAAGTCAGGTTTTCTGTAGTACTTCTCATGTGCTACAGTTTCAAAGACAAGTGTTCCAAGGGTCTGGATGGGTGAAGCCTGACTTGCTTTGAGGTTGGTTTCTTGTGTGCTTGGCACAAAGTGGGGTTGAGGATTGCATTTCTTGAGCAAGCTGCTATTCACACCTTTGCACATTGTCCAGCATGCATTACTCAGAATTAATATAGAAAATGTTTTGACAGCATCCATTTGGGGAAGGAGGACACGTGCGACAAACCCTTCCATTCACAAAACACCTAATCTAGCATGGCAGCTCAGCAAGGCATAATTTTACAAGTGTTCCATGTGTTGTCTGGTTAGGCAGCAGGACACTGGTTGCCTTGCATGCCTGAACATTGCATGCCTAAAATTCCCATGGACTGTATAGAGGAGACAGACCATTGGGATATAGTATCTTATAACGTGGCGAATTATTGTTTTCTGGCTAATAAGACTAAGATAAGAAATGTTGAGAAGCAAGATATGGGGTTGGATTGATTTAAATTTTAAGTTATTATAGTGCATGGAGCCCTCTGTTTTATGTAATGGATGAATTTGGGTGTTATGGTTCTGTTTTATGTTTTAACAGTTTATTACTTTATTTGACCAAGTTTGCTTTTATGTAAAGCCTTTGTACTTTGCGTTTTGCTGGTCGAATGACCATAACAATAAAGATTTGATTTTGATTTGTATAGAGGTGTGTGTGTGTGTGTGTGTGTGTGTGTGTGTGTGTGTGTGTGTGTGTGTTCAGCCCTGGTCTCCACTTTTGAAGGCACCCCAGACTGGTGCGGTATTATGCATTCCGGCAAAGGAAAATCAACTATGAATATGATAACCCCAAGTTTGAGTTAAAAGAAAGCCCTTGGTGGTTTTTTTTAGTTAAAAGCTGACCCCTGCCTATATTCCGGATTCAAAGACAATAGATGGACTTACATCCTGACTTATGTTGATGACTTGCTCCTGGCACATGAGGAAGAACAAGACAGTCATGAGATTGTACAGCACCTGAACAAGCCAATAGAAGTGAAGGAACTTGGAAGCATTTCCTATTACCTTGACATCCAAATTGAAAGAGAAGAATGGGACATTCCTTCTCAACCAGAAGCAGAAGATAAAGGATTCTCTAGAATGCCTGGGACTGATAGATGCCATTGAAGTCAGCACACCAATGGTTGCAAATTTCTGGAAGCAAGATGGAAGCAGCCAACAATCAATACAGAAAGGCAGTTGGAAAGCTTCTGTATATAGACGCAATGTCAAGGCCAGATATTGCCTTAGCAGT
The DNA here is from genome assembly GCF_027244095.1 of Hemicordylus capensis. Classification (NCBI taxonomy): domain Eukaryota; kingdom Metazoa; phylum Chordata; class Lepidosauria; order Squamata; family Cordylidae; genus Hemicordylus; species Hemicordylus capensis. The sequence continues at coordinate 100,287,541 of NC_069658.1, forward strand.
GGGAATTATGAGCAGAAAAGTGCACCAACCAACCAACCATAATTGGATAGCAGTCAAAAGATTGGGAAGATACCTGAAAGGTACTGTACACTATGTATTGGAGTTTCCAGCAAGCAGCATTCCCAAACTAGTGGGATACATGGATGCAGACTTAGGCAAAGACAGAACAGATCGCAAGTCTACAAGTGGATACCTGATCTTATACAGAAATGGAACTATAAATTGGAGTAGCCACAAGCAATCACTTGTTGCGCAATCATCCACAGAAGCAGAATACATTTTTGCAGATGAAGCATGCAAAATAGTAGTGTGGATACAGCAACTACTATCGGACTTTGGGATTGAGGAACCAAAGCCCACAGTGATGTTTGAGGATAACCAAAGTTGTATCCAGATCTCCCAGATGGAGGAGATGAAGTCTCAAATCAAGCACATTCCCATAAAGTATCACTATGTTCGAGACTTGCAAGAGAAAGGGGTGGTCCAGTTGGAGTATCGCCCAACAGAAGAGATGCTGGCAGTTAGATTAATCAAGCCATTGCCCAGAAACAGATTCCAGATGCTTTGTGAGAAGATGGGAGTCATGAGCCAGTGTGACAGAAGGGGTGTTGGAGATAGAGTTCCAGTGCATCGACCTTTTGCACTGACTATGCTAAAGACCACTAGGGGCACTGGGAGTAAAGGTAGCTAGGGAGGGTCTCCTTACCTGTCCCTTCTTTACCCTTACTCTATGACCCCTGCCTTGACTCCTCAGGCATTTCCTGTGTGAGAGAGAATCCCTTCCTTTCCTCTTAGAGAGCAGATGGAAACATCTCTCTGTCTCTCCCTACCTATTCATTATGTAGCCTATAGATAGGATTAGGTCTTTCCTATCCAAAGTGTACTTCACCAATAAATCTACTTAGTATTTTGACTCTACAAGAATCTCCATGTGTCTTCTATAAATAGCTGCAACAACTAAACTCTGCATTCTACTCTGTAACTGGAGTGGCTAGCTTCTATAGTGCTCTGCTAATTAATCACAAAACCCATCGCAGATAAATTTACACCCTCCAACAAATATCACTGTGCTTTGTCCTTCAGCTGGTTGAACAGCATTACACTAGTATGGATGCAGACCACTGCAATGCAACTAAAAAATTCCTGCCCAAGCCCAAAGGGTCTGCCTTTTTGTTTTCAAAGTACAAGGTGACAACTATTACAGGAGAGATGTAAGCAATTCATCCACTTTATTTTATTTTAGTTCTGAGGAAGATTCTTATAACGTTAAAACCTAGAAAAGCTTTAGAATTTTAGTTGGTCTAGTCAAATACGTTCTGACGTTCTCACTGTAGTCAATGGGAGTTGAGGATCTTCATAACTTTGCTGGACTCATATGGCAGCTAGGAGTGAAAGAGGGAGGATTGTCGCTTAGGCCCTAATCCTGCTGAAAATACCCAGCAGCTCTTGAGCTGGAAAAGCTGTGGAAAGCCATACACCCTGGCTCTGCAGCAGGCTGAACTATTCAAAGTACAGAATGGCCTGTCACAGATGCCAACATGAAATGGAGACGATCAGCTTTCTGCAACTGCAAAGTGTGAAGTGCCCAGAGGAGAGCAAAGCAAGCAGAGGTCATGAAGAAAAAAAAGTTCTGTGCCTTCTAATACTCCTGAAGAACTACCTGGGCACAGCTAACTAATAAGCTAAGCCAACTTGTTGTTTGAAGCCTACTCTGGGAAGAACAGAAGCAGCTTCAGGAGGTGAGCAAGCTTTTCTAATCAGAACAACATCAAGCCTTCCCCCCCTTCAAACTAACTAACAGGAGGAGGGGAGATTTTGAAGGGTTGGTTTCTCTTTAAGGGATAAGTCATAGTCTCTGTATACGTGTTATTTGCCAGGGCTAGCAAACTCCAGTGGCATCCAGTTTTTGTTTGTCCCTGCCTGGAGGGGGTAGAGTTAGCTATGGCTGTGGGAGGCCCCACATTCCTTTGAGCCACATCCTGTGTCTCAGTCTGAAGCCTACTCTCTACATAAGAGGTGAAGGCCCGAGAGTATAGCCAACAGAGGATAGCGAACAGGGATAGCAAACAGGGCATTGGAGTTTTGCAGGAGTTTAGAGGGAAGTGTGCAGGGGAGCCTGGAACAAGTCCCTGTGATCACAAGGAGCCCGGTGGAGAAGAGAAGGTAAGTACAAATCCCTCCCTCATATTCTTGAGAAAGTCTGTTTGGACAGTTAAACAGCTGGACAATACAGCTGAGACCTATCCTTCTAAAAAACTATCTCTAAATACTGTAAACAGCCAACAAAACCAGTTATGATGATAGAAAGTCATCAGGGGAGGGGGCACTTCCCAGTGTATTGTACAGAGTGTCACATGAATGACTATTTGTTCCATGGGCAGTAGTCGTGGGTATGTGCTCGGTGCAAGGAGGTCCTGGCTCTCAGGGAACAAGTTCGTTCCCTCTAGACCAAGGTGGCGGATCTGGAGAAGCTCAGAGAGACAGAGAGGCATGCGGACGAGACCTTCAGGGATGTGGTAGAGGCATCCCACTCCAGGGCTGATAGCTCTTCTGCTGTCATGGAGAATGAAGGTCTTGGGAAGGAGGACATCAGTGTGAGGAAGAGGGAAATGCTCCTTTATAAGGGACCCCTTCTATGGAAGATGAGCCCATATCTTCTCACACAGAGGATATACTCCTGCGATACTCCTCCAGGGGATGGGGGGCTCCTTGATTGATTCAATCATTATATGTACAGAAAGATGGGTTTGTGGCTGGTATGTTGACTGCACGGTGACCTGCCTGCATGGTGCAAAGGTTGTGGACGTCATACCAGTGTCTAGATATACTGTTAGCCAGTGCTGGGGAGGAGACAACTGTCGTGGTGCATACTGGGACCAGTGATGTGGGGAAATGTAGTCAGGAGGTCTTGGAAGCCAAATTTCAGTTTATAGGTAGCGTATTGAAGTCCAGGACCCCCTAGGTAGCATTTTCAGAAATGCTACCTGTTCCATGCACAGGTACAGTGAGACAGGCAGAGCTGAGAGGTTTCAATGCATGGATGAGACGTTGTTGCTGGGAGGAGGGGTTTAGATTTGTTAGGCACTGGGATACCTTTTGGAGCAAGCAAGTCCTGTACAAAAGGGACGGACTGCACTTGAATCAAGATGGAACCAGACTGCTGCCACTTAAAATAAAAAAGGTTGCAGAGCAGCTTTTAAAATGACTCCTGGGGAATAGCCAATGGGAGCTGGGCAGTATCTGGTTCAGCAAATGCTATCCTTTAACGTGTGAGGGTGCAGAGGATTCAGATAAAACAGAAGGGGACAGAGCAGAACCACATAAAAAGCAGACAGAAGGCTGTGTCAGCTGGTCAAATAGTCAAAAGACAGATAGCATACATCAGGTAGATTCAGCATAAAGGTGCTTATATGCCAATGCAAGAAGCCTCCAAGCCAAGATGGGTGAGCAGGAGTGCTTGGCTGCTAACGCAGAAATAGATATAGTATATATACAGTATACAGAATATATATACAGAAACCTGGTGGAACAGTGAGAACCAGTGGGACACTGTTATCCCTGGAAATAAACTCTATAGAAAGGACAGGGAGGGGCGCCTTGGAGTAGCACTGTATGTTAAAGAAGGGATAGAATCTAACAAGGTAGAAAACCTAGGAGGACTGGAGTTCTCCACAGAAACCCTGAGGGTGACAATACAAGGCCTGAAAGGAAATGTGCTACTGGGGATGTGCTATCTCCCTCCAGATCAAAACGCTGAGAGTGACTGAGAGACTGAGAGTTGCAGGAAGAAATCAGGGAGGCATCAAGGAGAGGCAGGGCAGTAATAATGGGTGACTTAAATTACCCACACATAGACTGGGTAAATTCACAGTCGGCTAATGACAAAGAGGTCAAATTTCTAGGTATGCTGAATAGGCATGTGCCCAAAATGTTTCACAGGCCATTATGAAGGCCTCCAAAACGTTTTGGCAGTGAAGGGGGTTTCAGCGCTGGCGGGGGTAGTACTTTAAGGTGGGGGAGTGTGCACTCACCCCTCCCTCCACATTTCACCCACCGGCGCTCTGTTATTTTTAAGCCCCTCGGGGCGGCAGCATTCCTCCCTGCCACCCCATTCCCCCCATCAGCCAGAAGTGGCCGGAAGTAGCGAGTGCATGTGTGCCCGTTGTGCATGTGCACGCACACAGCAGACGGGCACGCTCACACATGGAATGGGTGCATGCACGCTTGCTACTTCCAGCCATTTCTGATCGATGGGGGGAATGGGGCGCTCCCCCACCCTTAAAGTACTACCCCCACTGGCGCCGAAGATCTTCATGCACACCCCTAATGCTGAATGACTGTGCCCTAGAACGGTTGGTCTTGGAACCAACCAGAGAGAAGGTGACCTTGGACTTTATCCTGAGTGGCACCCATGACCTGGTGTGTGATGTTAGTGCCATCGACCCTTTAGGGAACAGTGTCTATAGTGCAATCAAATTCAGCATATATGCTGGGAGAGAATCACTGGGAGAGTCTTGTCTAACACAAGACACTTTGAATTTCAGAAGAGGAAACATCTCCCAAATGAGGTGTATGGTGAAAAGAAAGCTGGAAGGAAAAATCAGGACAGTCACTTCACTCCAGAATGCATGGAGTTTACTCAAAGAAATCAAATGTGAAATTGCCGACCTCTTTGCTAAAATATATAACTTATCACTGCAATCAGGCTCTGTACGGGAGGATTGGAAAGTAGCATATGTAACACCAATTTTCAATAAAGGATCCAGGGGTGATCTGGGAAATTACAGGCCATTCTCGGCAAATTGATGGAAAGCATCCTCAAGGATAAAATTGTAGAGCATATAGAAGAACAGGCCCTGTTGGGGGAGAACCAGCATGGCTTCTGCAAAGGTAAATCTTGCCACACAAACTTTTTGGAGTTCTTTGAGAGTGTCAACAAGTGTGTGGATCAAGGTGATCCAGTTGACATAGTATACCTGGACTTCCAAAAAGCTTTCAACAGGGTTCCTCATCAAAAACTCCTGAGAAAACTTAGCAGTCATGGGATAAGGGGACACGTACATGTGTGGATTGCTAACTGGTTGAAGGACAGGAAATAGAGGGTAGGTATAAATGGAGATTTTTCATAATGGAGGGAAGTAAGAAGTGGGGTCCCCCAGGAATCTGTACTGGGACTGGTGCTTTTTAATTTGTTCAGAAATTATCTAGAAGTAGGGGTAAGCAGCGAGGTGGCCAGATTTGCAGATGATACCAAACTCTTTTGGGTAGCGAAATCCATAATGGATTGTGAGGAGTTCCAAAAGGATCTCTCCAAACTGGGGGAGTGGGTGACAAAATGGCAAATGTGCTTCAATGTTTGCAAGTGTAAAGTGATACACATTGGGATGAAAAACCCCAACTTCAAGTATATGTTGATGGAATCTAAGCTGTGGGTGACGGACCAGGAGAGGGATCTTGGGGTCGTGGTGGACAGCTCATTGAAAGTGTTGACTCAATGTGCGGCAGCTGTGAAAAAAGCCAATTCCATGCTAGGGATCATTAGGAAGAGGATGGAAAATAAAACTCCTCATATTATAATGCCCTTCTATAAAACCATAGTGCGGCCACACCTGGTGTACTGTGTACAATTCTGATCACCACATCTAAAAAAGGACAGTGTAGAACTGGAAAAGGTGCAGAAGAGGGCAACCAGGATGATCAGGGGCCTAGAGCACCTTTCTTATGAGGCAAGGCTACAACACCTGGGGCTTTTTAGTTTAGAAAAAAGACAACTGCGGGGAGACATGATACAGGTCTATAAAATAATGCATGGTGTGAAGAAAGTGAGTAGAGTGAAATTCTTCTCCCTCTCACATAACACTAGAACCAGGGGTTATGCCATGAAATTGATTGCCAGGAAATTTAGGACCAACAAACGGAGGTACTTTTTCACACAACGCATAATCAACTTGTGGAAGCTGGATGGCTTTAAGAGGGTTTTGGATATCTTCATGGAGGAGAGGTCTATCAACGGCTACTAGTCGGAGGGCTATAGGCCACCTCCAGCCTCAAAGGTAGGATGCCTCTGAGTACCAGTTGCAGGGGAGTAACAGCAGGAGAGAGGGCATTCCCTCAACTCCTGCCTGTGGGGTTCCAGAGGCATCTGGTGGGCCACTATGTGACATGGAATGCTGGACTAGATGGGCCTTGGGCCTGGTCAAGCTGGGCTGTTCTTATGTTCTTAACTGCATGCCATTACTGCACACCAAAGACACAGGGTGAACCTTAGCAGGTCACATTAAGGATTCTTCTAGTCCAGTAGTTTGTCCGCATGCTTGAGAGTTAATGAAAACAACCATTTCAACATGTGGCAAACACAGGAAAAGGCCTGCTTTGTAATATTTTGAGCCGCATTCATTTTTGACACACCACTTCAAACCACCATAAATGTGAGTTTTATAGCAAGGTATCAGAAACTGAATCTGGACAGAATTCAACCCATGTGGCACATCTTGAAGCAACTGGAAATCAGCACAGGCTAGCTAAATGCATTGTGCAAGTTCCCACAGTTCACATATACGGAATCATTTGAGTGAACTGGTCTATTTCCCCAGCCTCTGGCAATTGTAATGCTGAGAACCATGTAATGCTGTTCTCACCTCATAGTTTGAGAACAAAGAAGAGACAGATCAGGTGGGGCAGTTTAATGTCTATCTTTACTTGCTTAAATTTTCACTTGAGAAACAATTCCACATGTGTGGTAAATTATGTGGTAAAAGAACAAAATAACTGGTTGGCTAATCTCTTGCCAGTGATGTCATGTGGTTTTCACCGTGCTTATTAACCTGTAAAGGGCTAATGTATGAGGGGTCCTGCTTTGTGGCCACAAATTGAATTAGAGGATCTCTTAATCCCTTCCAGTCCCATGAATAGCATATCACTTAATTAGATGGACTGAAACAAAAGAGAATTTATGAAACCATTCGAAAGCCAAGTTGCTGCTAGACTCATTTTGTATATGGACATCTGTTACTGTCACAGAAATAAATTCCATGTACAAAAATATGTCTGCCCACCATATTCTGGTAGCATGAATTATGACTGCATATTTTATAGACAGTGAAGGACCATCCCCATTTCTATTCACATGTGTAGGGAGCATGCCGTCCTCCCTCTTTTCAACCCTAGCCACAAAAATTGCACAGCTTGGGTCTCTGTGGCCTAATTTACACATCAGTTAGGGTACCATTGTTACTTGCACAGTAAACTATGTGTAGGCCACTCCACATGGCAAGCTATTTTGGTGAAGCAGTTACCAAGGAACAAAAAAGAAAACTGAAAGGGAAAATCAGAAGAGTCACTTTGCTTCAGAATGCATGGAGTGTATTTCAAACCATAACAATCAAATGGTATACTTAGAATGTATACCAAAAAGGAGAAAAGGTACCACCAAGTCTGGGAGGATGGCAGCATGGCTAACAAATAAAGTCAAAGGAAGTTATAACGGGGAAGAAGACGTCCTTCACAAATTGGAAGGCCTGGCCTGCCTAAATGAAGAGAGCAGAAAGGAACACAAACTCTGGCAAAAGAAATGCAAGGAGACAATAAGGGAGGCGAAAAGAGAGTTTGAGGAACATTGAAAAGCATCAAGGGAAATAATAAAAACTTCTTTAAATATGTCAGAATCAGGAAACCTGCCAGGGAGGTGGTTGGACCATTAGACAATGAGGGAGTGAAAGGGATTATTAAGGAGGATATGGAGATTTCAGAGAAGCTGAATGTGTTCTTTACATCTGTCTTCACAGCAGATGATACTGAGTGTATACCTGAGCCTTAGCCAAACCTCTCAGGGACTAAGGCTGAAGAACTGAGTCAGAGGAACTGAGATAGAGGTGAAGAACTGAGATAGGGATCCCTCTTGTTTATTATTTTTCCTCTATAACTCCCCTGAGTCATTTTTGGAAGGGCGGTATAGAAATCAAATAAGTAAGTAAGTAAATAAATAAAGGTGAAGAGAGATGACATTCTAAGCTGTCTGGGCGGGGGGGATTAACAAATTGCCACGGCCAGATGGCATCCCTCCAAAAGTGAAATTGCCGACATCCTTGCAAAAATATATAACTTATCCCTACAATCAGGCTCTGTACTGGAGAACTGGAAAGTAGGAAATATAACACCAATTTTCAAAATGGGATCCAAGGGGTATCCAGGAAATTACAGACCATCTGTTCCAGGCAAATTGATGGAAAACATTCTCATGGATAAAATTATTAAGCATTTAGAAGAACAGGCCCTGCTGAATGAGAACCAGCATGGCTTCTGCAAAGGTAATTTTTGCCTCTCAAAACTTTTGGAGTTCTTTGAGAGTGTCAATAGGTGTGTGGATAAAGGTAATCCACTTGGCATAGTATCCTTGGACTTTCAAAAAGCTTTCAACAAAGCTCCTCACCAAAGACTCTTGAGAAAACTGAGCAGTCATGGGACAAGGAGGCAGGTTCGTTCATATGTGGATTGGTAACTGGTTGAAGGATTGGAAACAGAGGGTAGGAATAAATGGACAGCTCTGTAAATGGAAGGAAGGAAGAAGTGGGGTTCCCCAGGCACTGTTTCTTTTAAGGTGCACAGGTGTACACCAGGCCCCTGTGCAGCAGTTTCTGGTAGGCATGCAGTCTCTGCTGTGCCCACCACCACCACTCAACTGCCTGGCACCTGGCAGCCCATTTCCCCATCTCCCCATCTGGTTCGCTGCCACGGCGCCACCTCCTCCTTCTTCCTCCCCCACCCTTCCCCCTGTCTGGGCTTCCTCCTTCTCCAGTTCCAGCTGCAGATATCATGCGACTTCTAGCTTTTCAGATGGAGCCAGATGAGGAAGGGAGGTGGCGGTTTCCCCGCTGGCGGCTGCCCCCGGCAGCCCAGAGGGACTGAAGCTGGGGGGTTGGGGGAGGACATGAGGCCATGGCTCCCTCCCCTCAAGGGCTCCCCCCAGCAGTCGAGACCAGAGCTGAGGGTGAGGGGTGAGGTAAAAATTTTTTTGCAATGCTTCACTAGCACTAAAAGCACCTTTTGTGGAAGGGGAAAGAGGAGCCACACAGATCCAGGGTTTACTTTTTGGCTTCCTGTTTCTTTTTTTCTTTCCAGCTGCAAGCTAAGCTGAATTGGGAGACTACAGCCAGGATGTTACAAAGGAATAAGCCTGGATAAGAATGGGTTAGAAAAAGCACATGCCACCTGCCCTGCAGTGGTGCTGGGTGGGAGGTGGAGGTGGCTGCATTTGCGTTTGTGTGTATCCCCTTCTGTAAATTTTCCTAATGCAGATCTCCTTTCCTACCCAAGAAATGGAATCAGATGTCTACCACAATCTTGGAGATGGAAAGTTGGACAGGCAAGGAGAAGGAAGATGTTATTCTCTCTGCTCCCCCCTTTCACTGGTCATACAGTTCGTTTGCATGTGTAGATTTGACCTGTGCAATGAAAGAAGCTCCTGGGAAGCTCCGTGCTTTCCTCCTTAGCAGCCTCTTTCTACCGCCTTCCCTTGGGAGGGGAGAACAGAGGACATCTGTGCCTCTCTTGCCCTCCACTCACCCTCACTCTGGTTGTAGTACTTCTAGAGTACAACCCTCACTTCTGGTTGTAGTACTTCTGCACCTTCTGTAGGTGCAGAAGGGAATAACAATAAAAGGAGAGGGGGAGGTTTGAAAAAATGCATTAGTTATTAACTGGTGTGTGTGTGTGAGAGAGAGAGAGAGAGAGAGAGAGAGAGAGAGAGAATGTTCTGTGCACACACTGCCTTGATACTGCTGCCCAGAACAAAACTCTTTCTGCTCACTGATTCTAAAAATTAGAGGGAACACTGCCCCAAGCATTTGTACTGGGACCAGGGCTCTTTAACTTGTTCATAAATGATCTAGAAGTTGGGGTAAGCAGTGAGGTGGCCAAATTTGCAGATGACACCAAACTTTCTGGGTAGTGAAATCCAAAACAGATTGTGAGGAGCTCCAAAAAGATCTCGCCAAACTGGGGGCGTGGGCAACAAAATGGCAAGTGCAGTTCAATGTTTGCAAGTGTAAAGTGATGCACATTCCAGCCCTGCTGCTGTTATACCATAACTCTGTCGAAGACCCAACATGTCTGTTGGACCACCCACCCACCCCCTCTTCCTTGCCCTGCTCTGCCCTCTCCTTCCTCTTCTACCTGGTACTGGGTGGGAATAGGAGACAAGCTGCTTCCTGTCCTCTTAACTCAGGAGGGAGCGCACAGACAGCAGCCTCAGACAAAACTATGATTCCCAGAACCACCCACACTACTTGGGGACCTAAAAAGGAATTTGTGGTGAGTGCCTTTTAAATGGAAACCATGGAAGGCAAGGCAGCTGACTGAACACTCCCCTCCAAAGTGAAGGGGGTATGAGGCAGACATGTTGGATCTCCAGTCTGGCACACACCACATGACAGCTGGGAGGGGCTGACATGACTCCTCCCAGCATTGCCACTGTTAGGTCCTGTCATGTTGGTTCAGCATCTGACATTTTGGATCACACACATGCCTATTGGCTATCCTACCCTGTGGCTCAGTTCAGATCTTGAACTCACAGATCACATCTCTGTGTTTCATCCCAAAGCACTGGCAAGTTGCTCCTCTTAGCCACAGCATTCCCATCTTCAACATGACAGTAATAAGTAACCTATCGATGCCTATTGAACTGTTTGTGAATGAGAAGAACAGTGGGAAGGAAGACAAAAACCCATTTGTATCGTTAAAGGCACCATGAATTTGATAAAACAGGTTTGAGCTGCAAGGGGGACTGCTTTTTGCAAACATTTTCAGCAGTGTCAAAAACACTCCCGCTTCCAGTGATTTTGCAGGGACAGCATCAAAAGGGTGCAAAAGAGTTCATCCACACAGAGTGAAACTCTCATTGTACTGATTGTTTGAGATCACCAGTGTGACTGATGCTGGGAATATTGCCCTCAATCTGTGATTACTATACTATTGCGCCATGGTACTATATTGTAGTACAATCTCTGATTATCATAGTTCAGACTATACTATCTAACTAACTTATCACTCATCTGCATGAGGAGAAGAAGGGTGCACATGGATGTCTTCCCCACTCCAATACACCATTCCATCCTGCAGAGTCATATGGGGAGCAAAATAACCAACTACTCTTAATCATTTAGTTCACATATTACTTTAAAGCAGTGTAATTTTATGCTTAGAGATGGTTTGGGTGGTCCCCACATGACCATGCAGCGATGGAATTATGTTCCATGAGGGGGAAAGTATTATTTTTTATTTGTTTGTTTATTAAATTTATAAACATTTATAAACCGCCCCATCCAAAGGCTCTGGGCAGTGTACAACAATTTTAAAAAGACATAAAAACACATACCATTTAAGACAAATCCTCTCTAATAAAACGCTTGGTGTCCGTCCGTGGACGGACACCAAGCGTGTGTCCGTGCCTCCCTTCCCTGTTCTGCGCCTGCGCTTTGCGCAGGCGCAGAACAGGGCAAGGGAGACACGCTCGCCGGTACCCGGCAGCCATCTTGGGCGGCCAGAAGTGGCCGCCCCAAAGAAGCCGGAAAACCGGCGCCGGGGTAAACTGGGCGAGGCAGCGGCAGAGCCGCTGCCTCGGCCAAAAGAGACGGAGGCCGGGGGCGGAGGCCACTTAAATATTTTTTAAAAGGCACCCGCAGCCGACGCCGCCGACCCTCCCTCCCAGCTGACCCCCCCCCCATTAAGGGCCAAATCGGCCCAGCCACTTGCCGCCGCAGCTTCCGCCGCCGACCAACCGCCCGCCCACCCAGCTGCCGATACCTCCTTACTGCCGGCACACGTCCTCCGCTTGATCCGCTGCTCAATTAACAGAAGGAGAGAGGTGCTCGCATGCAGAGCTCCACTCTCTTTAAAGTCTCTTCCCGAACTGGCGGTTTGCGTCCTTGCCGCCCAAACCGCCAGTTCGGGAAGAGACTTTAAAGAGAGTGGAGCTCTGCATGCGAGCACCTCTCTCCTTCTGTTAATTGAGCAGCGGATCAAGCGGAGGACGTGTGCCGGCAGTAAGGAGGTATCGGCAGCTGGGTGGGCGGGCGGTTGGTCGGCGGCGGAAGCTGCGGGGGCAAGTGGCTGGGCCGATTTGGCCCTTAATGAGGGAGGGAGGGGGAATGGCAGCGGGGGACAGGAGAGCCGTTTACTAGGGCCCGTTGTTCAACGGGCCAAAATTAACTAGTATATACATAATATTGCTAAAAACAATATAAAAACAATTGAAAAACAATTAAAAACCATTTAAAACCAATTAAAATACTTTTAAAACAATTTAAAAACCTTGGAAGGCCAGGCCAAACAAGTAAGTTCTTAGGGCTCTCTTAGAGGCCGACAGCAAGCCTAAACTGCGGATATCTGCCGGGAGTGCATTCCATTGGCCAGGAGCAGCTACAGAAAAGGCCCGGTGGTAACTGGAGACAGACCTCTCCAGATGACCTCAGTGTGCAATGGGGATCATACAGAAGAAGGCGCTCTCTAAGGTAGCCCGGACCTAAGCCATTCAGAGCTTTAAAGGTAATAACCAGCACTTTGTATTTTGCCTGGAAACATATCAACAGCCAGTGCAACTGTTTTAAAACAGGCATAATATGGTCTCTCCAGGTTACCCCAGAGACCAGTCTGGCTGCCTCATTTTGAACTAACTGAAGTTTGTGAACTATGAACAAAGGCAGCCTTATGTAGAGAGCATTGTAATAGTTGAGCCTGGAGGTTACCAGCTGATGCACCACTATTTTGAGATCATTCTCTTCAAGGAATGGACGCAGCTGTCAAATCAGCCAAAGCTGATAGAAAGTGCTCCTGGCCATAGCCTCCACCAGGATACCAGAGATACCAGGGTGAGGCCTGGATCCAAGAACACTCCCAAGCTACGTACCTGCTCCTTCTGGGGGAGTGTAACCATCCAGCACAGGAAGATCTAACTCATCCCTCAAATTCCCATCCCCCACAATGAGCACCTCCATCTTGCTTGGATTCAGCTTCAATTTGTTATCCCTCATCTAGCCCATTACTGCCCATAGGCAGGAATTTAGGGAATGAATGCCATTAGAAGAAGAGGAAGAGGAAGAGGAAGAGGAAGAGGAAGAGGAAGAAGAAGAAGAAGAAGAAGAAGAAGAAGAAGAAGAAGAAGAAGAAGAAGAAGAAGAAGAAGAAGAAGAAGAAGAGATATAGATTTGGGTGTCATCAGCATACTGATAACAACCTGCACCAAATCTTCTGATGACCTCACCCAGCGGTTTCATGTAAATGTTAAAAAGCATTGGTGACAGAATAGAGCCCTGAGGGACTCCATATAATAGCTCCTGTTTTGAAGAGGAACTGTCATCAAGCTCCACCACCTGGAATCTGCCTGAGAAATAGGAGCGGAACCACTGAAAATCAGTGCCTCCTATTTCAATTCCTGCAGGTGATCCAGAAGGATACCATGGTCGATGGTATTGAATGCCACCAAGAGATCCAAAAGAACCAACAGAGTCACACTCCCAATGTCGATTCCCCAGTAAAGGTCATCTATCAGGCCGACCAAGGCAGACTCAACCCCATAGCCCGCTTTAAAGCCAGTTTGAAATGGGTCTAGAGAATTGGTTTCCTCCCAAACTGCCTGGAGCTGGTTAGCCACGACTCTCTCAATCACCTTGCCCAACCATGGGAGATGGGAGATGGGAGACTGGCCTATAACTATCCATCACTGAGGGATCTAGGGAAGGCATCTTAAGAAGTAGTCTAATCATTGCCTCCTTCAAACAAGGAGGCAATCCTACCCTCCCTCAGCGATGAGTTACTGATCTTAACTAGGCCATCTCCAACAATTTCCTTGCTAGATAGAAGCAGACAAGTTGGGAAAGGATCCAGAGAACAAGTGGTAGGCCACACTGCCCCAAGCAGCTTGTCCACGTCATCAGGCATCACAGATTGAAACTGATCCAATCTAATACTGCAAGAGGGATTGCTGGACACCACCTTAATATACTCTGCAGAAACAGTGGAGTCCAAGTCAGCCTGAATACAAGAAACGTTGTCCAATCCATTAAAATCATCACAGCAGAACAAAGTCCCCGGAGACTGGTTTGAGTTGGAAGGAGCCTGAATGAAACTCCTCACAACCCAGGACAGCTTTGCTGGATGCGAACCTGCAGAAGCAATGCACGCAGACCAGAATTGGTTTTTCCCCACACGCACCACTTCTGCATAAACCTTCAAATGGGCTCTATGCTGTGTTAGGCTATTTACTTTCCTTTTGTGTTTTGCAAATCCTTACACCTGGTCTATTGTGTTTTATTTTGTAACATAACCTTCTAAGAAACTCTAGCCTGAGCTCTTTCTATCCAAACAAGGGGCTGTAGAAGTCCGTGTAACCTGTGGGTGCTTTTAAAGGTTCCTTGCAACTTGGGGGTGCTTTTTGAATTATCTATGCAACTGGGTAACCACAAGTTTTAAAGTGTGCCACTCCAAATAACAACTGGGGTGTTCTTTGGAAGTAATCTTGTAAAGTATTTCTTTTTACCTGTAACTCAAAGCTGAGAGAGCCTCAGACTGAAACAGTCTGTAGTATTTTGAATAAAGTTTTTCTCTTTTTGTTCTTTATGTTCTTTATCTCCCTGCAGATGAGCAGACTCTTGTTTCTGGGTGGCCGAATCAGTCACTCAGATGAGCAGCTGCTCCCGTCAGGCGCTCCCACACCCGGCCACAGATACATCAGGTGCTCCAGCAGGAAAGAGAAGGGGAGCACCGACATGCGCCACCCCAGGCCTCAGACCTCCAGAAAGGCACCGTGTGTGTGCACGGTGCCTTCCTAGGGTCCCCCCTCCCCTCTCCCCCACAACCTGAGTGTGCCACGCAATCAAAGAAACAAGGTTAATGGAGTGCTTGCTCTGTTAACCTCATTTAAGGTGAGGGGTTGTTAGGCGGGCTGACCACCAGAGAACCATTGGGCTCACCCACGCAGTGGGGAAATGCTTGACTAACAAGCACAAGGTTGCCGGTTCAAATCCCTGCTGGTACTATATCAGGCAGAAGCGATATAGAAAGATGCTGAAAGGCATCATCTCATACTGCATAGGAGGAGGCAATGGTAAACCCCTCCTGTATTCTACCAAAGAAAACCGCAGGGCTCTGTGGGTGCCAGGAGGAGTCGAAATCAGCTTGACAGCACACTTTACTTTTACCTTACTCAGAAGTAAGTCCCACTGAGTTCCAACAGATTTACTCCCAAATAAAGATGCATGAGAATGAGGCGGTTCTCATGATCAGTGAGACCCATTTTGTCCAGGTTAGCGGGGAGAGCGGGCTAAGCCCACTCTCCCCACAGATGAGCAGGGCGGCCAGATTGGCCGCCCACATGACTGCTGGCTCTGTCACAGAGCTGGTGGGGTCTGGGAGGATCAGGCGCCGTGTGGCCCCTGGAAGCTCCAGTATGCATTGTGCAAGCGTGCAGGGCATACTGGAGAGACCCCCAAGCCAGGAGGCTGCTTTTAAGCCTCCTGGTCGGGGGTGTCCTCATGAGTAGCTGTGCCACGGCTACTCACAATCCAAAAAACTGGGTTTGTGGAGCACTCGCTCCGCAAACCCAGTTTAAGGGCCGGGTTACTAGAGTGGGTTACCTGCTCAGGAACCAACGGGCTCACAGCCAAGCCTGGTGGTTCACACGATGGGACGAAATCGGGCTAGCGGAGGCTAGCCCAGTTTTGTCCCATCATGTGAATAGCCTCAATATGTAGTCTAAGTTGACAATCCCATGCACACTTAGGAACTCTTCTCATAATCAGTAAGAAGAGCTCATAGGCAGGCTGTGGGGAAGGCGGGTTTAACCTTCCATGGGTAGGCAGATTACCCACTCAGACAAGCAATGGCTCGCCTGCAGCTCCACAGGTCAGGGTTCTGGGACACACTGCCACATGTAGCCCTGCCCTCAGGAGCTCCGATAATGCACCGCGCAAGTGTGTGGTGCCTTATGGGAATCCTCCCTCCTCTCCCCCAATGAGCCAGCCACAGCTGCAAGCAGCCACGGTGAATACACAGGCAAATAAATGGGGTTAAGGGCGTTCTCACTCCCTTAGCTTTGTTTAATAGGTTGGCTAAATAGGCGGGTTTGCCACCATGTAGCCGGGGGGGGGGGCGCTCTGTGGCACAGCAGGACTGGGTTCATTGCAAATCAACTGTTGAAAACAAACTCAACATGCTCAGCATAAAAATACCTTGACATCTCAGCGTTGCCTTTCTGAAGAATGAAGTCCTAGGCAGTGGGGAAGTGTTTGTACTCAGCTTTTGTTACGGGAGCTATATTTTAAATGGCTACATTTTGCATATGAAGCATTTATGAACCTGTCCACACTGTGGGAGAAAATACTTAGGGCTGTGGGTAAGGAAATAACCACACAATTTCTGTTAACATAAATGGGAGCTGTGTAAGTGTTAGCAATTTGCAATCAGTCCTTGCATCAGATTCTCCTGCAGCACCTATTTCCATATTTAGGAGACCACAGAATAAACCAGTTCCATTTAAAATATATCCAGCTGGGAGCACAGATGTCTTTTGACCTTTTTCATGTGGGAAGCCTCTCGCATTAAGTTTTTAAAAGGTGAAGTTTTCTTTGCTTTGCACTTCTCTCCTCAGTTCAGATGAACTAAATAAGTATAACCTTACATGGCCTAGAAACCACAGTTTAAAGCAGACTTTTCAACATTAATCCATACCAGAGCAGGTTCAGCAACAGAACATCCTCTTAACCACAGAAATTTAAGATTAGGGTAGATAGCTAATCTGATGTTTTTGGAAAGGAATTACACTCATGTTGACACATACACAAAGAGAAAATATAGGCCTTGATTCTGATGACTGATGAAAATCCTCTGCAATTCCATCTGTATATTAGAGCCAGCTCACATTCAGCAAATTTTGTTGGGTGGCATAACTTATTGCAGAGGTACGAGCCTGGATTCAACATGCATGGGGTTAGGGTAGAGTTCTAATGGAGGGATAGACACGCAGTCAACATTTTCTAGCCATCAAAACCACACATTAGTAGAAACAGTCAAGACTTAAGAGGAGAAACACACAAGCGTGAATACAAAATAGACTCCAAGGCAGAAGTGAACGGCAATGGTTACCTGCTCCTGCAGCAATAGAAATATTTGTATTGTCTGGCAGATTATAGTCCTATTCACATGATGAATCCACATTTCTTTAAATAGAGACGGGGAATAGGACTGTGCTTGCTGGCCCCACCTCCAACATTAGAGACCCACTCTAACCTCTAACATTAGAGGTTAGAGTGCTGGACTAGGACCGGGGAGACCCGAGTTCAAATCCCCATTCAGCCATTATACTTGCTGGGTGACTCTGGGACAATCACTTCTCTCTCAGCCTAACCTACTTCACAGGGTTGTTGTGAGGAGAAACCTAAGTATGTAGTACACTGCTCTGGGCTCCTTGGAGGAAGAGCGGGATATAAAATGTAATAATATTAATTAATAATAATAATAACAACATCTGAATGTAGTCAAACTACTGAACATAGCCCATGCCCATAGAAGCTGTACACTGTGCAGCTCTCTGCTCATAGGTTTGGCTGAATGAGCAGAGACTAGGAGAGCAGCAGGTACAATCCTGCTCTCTCCAGTCCATGCATTCACAGAACTTGGATTTGTGAATAGGGCTACTATATCACCAGTGGCAGTGCCTGCAGTACCATGTTCATTTGCATGCAACCAAGTCCATATTTGATCATCGCTGAATTTATGTGTCTACAAATGGGATGGAGGTCACTAGCACTGTGTTAAGCATGAAGGAACCCTTCTCTGAGCACAATGATGTGCTCAGGGCCTGCAGTGTGGAAAGCCTGCCTCATGCTCTTCAGTGCTCCACGAAAAGGAGAATCCTTACTGTCCATGAATGCAACATTTCCCACTTACATTAGAGAATGGATCAATGGAGCACCTCCTGAACACCACTCTTCACGAGCACATTAGAATCCCTGCATCCATTCTAGAACTTCTGGATCATGAAGACTCACACTAAGAGACCAAGTTCTCTAAGCACATCCTGAACCAGCAGGATATGCTGGAATAAATGTCCCAAACCATATAGATAAATGCATTCAAATGTATAATCCCAAATGCCCTGTTGCCTTATTAGGCATTTCTCCTGGTTTATACCAAACAGCACCTTTCAAAAACACTGCTGCTGCTGTTGATGATGATGATTTCTTTAAAGTTAAAAGATGACTTTTAAACAAAGTTTTTTAAGTAAATAAATACTTGTCATATTTATCGTAAGTACTTTCTGAAAACACCCTTTCACTGAGCTACAGACCTAGACCTACCTCAGTGGGGAGGCTGAGTTCTAATGGCGGGCTGCTACATGTATTATGGATGTCCTTCTTCAAACCAAGCCAGAAAAATTACACTTTAACTCAAGATATACTTTAACTCAGCTTGAGCTTCCCCACTCTGATAGAAGATTATGATAGTGGACCTACTGAAGTCCAAGCAGGGGTGTAGCAAGGTTGGAGTGGGCCCAGAGATAAGATTTTAAAATGCACCCCCCTCACTGAAGCTCAGCTCATGAAGTAAGTAAATCTTAAATGAGGCTGAATAGTGGTAACAAAAAGCATAGGTATGTATGTATGTATGTAACCTATGTGCCACAAGAGAACATCATCCTAAATTATTTTTTAAAAGGTTTTGTAAATTGTGGCCGATGCAAGTCATTTAATGGTACTAGAGTCATTTAATGGTACCATTTAATGGTACATGCTGTTCTGGTAGCTCCAGTTCTTAACACTCACATCAATTTTGGAGGATGAATACAACTGAAGGAAGCTCGGCGGGTGAGCATCTGGGGGAGTCAGTCATGTGAATTGCCTCTGCGGGGCCCCTCAAGGCAGTGGGCCCCCAGACAACTGTCTCCCCTTGCCCTATTATAGTTACGCCCCTGAGTCCAAGATCTATAACCTTCTATTAATCGATCCTAGTGTTGTTGTTTTTACGAAACCCACCATTTCTTGGAGGTCCAAGCTCAGCATCCAGGTTTGAGATATATGTTGTTTCCATAAATCCCATAGATTTGATGACCAGCAATAACTGTGCCGGGCCTATCCTAGAAAGCACCTTTCACTGGCCCTGACCTGACCCACCACTTACATCTTGGTGCCTGGCAAAGAAAAAAATAGTTTAAAAGAAAAACATGCTTTTGATCTCAAATAGCCCTTCAACTGAAAACTGTTTTGTCCCTTTCAGTGAGCAGAAAGTTGACCTTTTACCCACAGATGCAACACCATTCCCTTTTGTTCCAAAAGTATTTCCGCTGATGCTGGAACAAAAGCTTGGTTAATAATTCATAAGATCAGACATCCTGATTCTTGTAATTTCTTCTGACTCATCATGCTAAAAGAACTCATGCATATACATCTGGTGCGACACAACAAGCCTATTGATATCAGACAGAGTATAAAAGTTATGCCTCAGAGATTCACAGCTATAGGCTTTCACAGTTGTTTGCCCTCATTGGCTTTTAACAAGCATGAAAAGCAAGTTATTGCAAGTGTCAAATAGGGGGCCAAAGTCTGCTGTAATTAAGCTTGACGTAAAGCTTTTTACAGCCCAATCCTATGCATGTGGACTCAGAACTGCCTAGGAAGTATGCTTAGGATAGCAGCCTTAAAGGCACAACATAGAAGAAAATTGAGGCTACTCCTCATCCCTATTAATATTCCTTGCTATTATTTTACAATTTCAATAAAGGTATAAATGCAGAAGGGGCTGCCAAAGAGCCAAAGCTCTTTTAAAGCGTTAACATAGTGATCCTGTAATTCTGTAATTCTAATTCTTACTTATGGAATGTTGACGTTTCCTCTAACGCAAGATCCAGATTTCTCCATCCAGATTTTCAAAGCACCATATAATTACAAAGTAGGCTTTGCTGCTGCATAAGCCATATCTTCTTCACTTGATCTGAAGAGCATCATTTGCATTATCTACTCAGAATTCCATCGTTCTCAGAATGCCAAACTTGAAGGTTTTAAGTTTAATAAAGAGGTGAAACTGTGGTCGCTCTCTCTTAGAAGAAGGGCAGAATCATGCTTCAAGCTCCAGGTTCACTTTGCAAATGACTGCACTTTTTGCAGGCAGTCCCTTGAACCAATCACAAAACTCAGGGGCTTTTGCAAGAATGAGGGGTTGCTTGCAAAACAAAACAAAACAAAACCCCTGATCATCCCTTGCAACTAAGGTTAAAGAAGCACAAAACATATGTGTGTGTGTGTGTAAATGGCAGCAAGAAGGAACCATCTCACTAGGCAAGAGGGTCTCTGTTCTGATCCCTGTTCAGCTGCTGAAATAAATAATGATGCTTGAATGTTCAGAAACATGGATCATAAGAACAAGAAGGATCATAGGAACTGTAGTTTCAGAAAAATGCTATTCCTATGATATTTGCAGGAAATGATGCCTGCAAATATGGTGGCAAATTTGGGGGAATTAACCCTATGCCCTAGTTAGTCAGGGAATCCAAATTCCGGTGTCTATTTGGTTTAATTCAGGTTTATAGTTAACCTCTTTCATTTAGTTTCAGACTTCCTTCACTAATCCTTTTTTTTTGGGAAATGAGAGCAAACTTAGATAGGTCCTAAAATGTCATCCTTTAAAACATCTAGTCCATGTATATCTTTGAAAAGCACATGTTTCAGGAATGAAGTTTGTAGGTAAAACATTTACAGGTAGGTTATCATTTCTAGGCCTAGCGGAACCAAATAAGGAAAGATGGGATGATTTCATTTCTAATATCTATGCCATGAAGACATGGAGCTTAGGTAGGACATAAGCTTCCAAATTTAACAGACATACCATGCTTGCATCACCAGGGCACTGGATGTCAGCTTCTCCTGCTTTCTCACAGCTACCTAGTATACTTGGTATAACTGATACCAGCATACAGCTTTGATAAAAGCCATGATTTTTTAAACCTCATCTGGATTTGGGGGTGGATTTCCACCTCCAGGTGTGTAAACAAGCAAACTACTGCACTTTCAGCTATGCTCTTGCTGTCAAAACACTTACCTGGACTCTGACATACGATATATCTACAAGTATGCCCCTCAGCTGTTAGATGTTTATGTTATTAATAAAAATATGACAGAGGGTAGAAAAATACCCCAAATGAATGGGCTTTCTATCGTGGGGTGGTTTCTATTCCATTCCCATATTAAGTCAATTTGGATAAAAAACCACACCTGAAATGAATGGTCTTTCTCTAGTGAGGAGAGGAGAGCTGGTCTTGTTGTAGCAAGCATGACTTTTCCTCTTAGCTAAGCAGGGTCTGCCCTGGTTGCATATGAAAGGGAGACTAGAAGTGTGAGCACTGTTAAGATATTCCCCTCAGGGGATGGAGCCGCTCTGGGAAGAACAAAAAGGTTCCAAGTTCCCTCCCTGGCTTCTCCAAGATAGGGCTGAAAGAGATTCCTGCCTGCAACCTTGGAGAAGTCGCTGCCAGTCTGTGAAGACAATACTGAGCTAGATAGACCAATGGTCTGACTCAGTATATGGCAACTTCCTATGTTTCTATGTTCCTATGAGTTGGTATCTTTCCAATACCTATTAGGGATGTGTGAAACAGCTTGAGGTTGGCCAGTTTACCATCAAACCAGGCTGGCTCAAGGCCTACCTTCGAGCTGGACCAGGCCTGTTTCATCATGAGGCCAAACCAACCCGCCCCCCCACCGGGCTGGCTCGGGGCTGGTTCAGGGTTCTAAAGTGCTAATTTTTTTAAAAAACAACAACAACATACCGCCATGTTCTGCAGCCTCCAGAGGGTTCTGCCACAGCCACAGACAGGGGTCTCCAGTGGTTCCTCCTCCCCTCGCTGTTCTCCAGCCAGTCTCCCCCCAGTCTTCTATGGGCCGTTTTGGCCCATTTTGGGGGCGTTTCAGCTGTCTTTGTGGTCATGGTGGCCATTTTGGAGGCCGCTGCACATGTGCCCTGGCCATTTGTGTGGCCGGGACAAAGCCACATGACAGAAGAGGTGAGTGATTGCCAAAGTGGCAACCATTAGAGGAATCTAGACCTTGTTTGTAGACTTGGAAAAGAATATTCTTCTGCATTATTTAGAATAGAAAAGAATATTTCAGATAATTATTATACCCATTCTACCAAATGCACTGGAGAATATTCTTTTACAAGTTTACTTGTTTGCGAAGGACCTGCAGAAGAGCTACATTCCTGGGTCTGACTAGCAGTTGATGACCACCTCTTGGGTTTCACAGAGGTGCTTTTTTGCAAAAACACCTATGTGCAAGCAAGAGAAACACGGGGCTATCCCTTTAAATGGCCTCCACATGCGTGTGTGGAGGCCATTTAAAGGATAACCTGGTCCCAGTCAGAGTCAGTGTGAACTGAGTGGCCAGCCAGGGTGGCCTCTTGAAGGGATGGCAGTTTAGGTCGCCACCTCCCCGCCACTGCCAGCTCTGCTACATCAGTACTACCATTCCCGTCAAGAGTGGTTCAAATGCACCTCCATGCCTCTTCCTTTTGGAATAAGCGACGGGTGAGTCAAAGGGGGATTGAGGAGGATGGTGGGTTGGGTCACCACCTGCTGCAGGCAAAAAAAGGTAATTTCAGGGTCCCCCAGTGCCATGATGAAAGGAAGCTCTCATCCCCTCGCCCCATATCCAGATTGATTTGGATAGATTCGATCCAAATCTGTGTGATTCTATTTGACTTTGAATCTAATCAAAGGGTTAATAAATCTAATATTTAGGGGTATTCCAATTCAAAGTCAAACCACTCAAAACAGTCAGATTCAAGGTGAATCGATTCAATTGTGAATCGATTCACACATCTCTAATGTTCATGCAGTCCTGAATAAAAGTTTTCCAAGTGTATCTTCCATTGTAGAAAGGAGACACCTATAATGGCAGCAGGCTGCAAAGGAGACCCCATTTGGAAATATTTTAATGAAGTTCTTGTACCTGTGGATACGACAGGCTTTCATGCAAAATGAAAACAGTGTAACCAAGAAATGTAAGGCCTGGTTGCCCAAATAAAATAGCATTATGAGAAGTGTGTTCCAATGTATACCTACCTTCTAAAAATGAAACCTACATCTATGTATTAAGGTTATATTAGACAATCAGAATTTACTTTTACTAAAAAATGATGATTAGATAGAATCTTCCTGACTAGTGATTTAAATAATCAAAATCCTGTGAAGCTAAATCATGATTTAAATCAACAACCTTGACAGTATAGCATCCTGCCCAGTGACTGTTGCTGGTGTGTTTCCTTTTAGATTCTGAGCCTCTTTGCGTCAGGGAACTATCTAATTCCTTATTATGTAAACCGTTCTGAGAATATTTTTGTTGGGAAATGGTATATAAATATTCTTAACCACAATAACTGATCTGCAAATAGATTCCATTCTCTGGATTGTGATGGAGGAAGCAGAAGAGACAGACACACAAGGACTGGTGTGCCCTTTTCTGAATGAGTACATGTGAGACAATCGAGATCCTTTGCTTTGAAGCTGCAGAGTAAATGGGTTAGCTTCACACTATCATTTCCTCAAGTAGTGTGTGCTCTGCTGGAGTACTTCTCTAAACCTTCTTAATTACTAAAAGCTTGCATTTTGATCCTTCATAAATACTGCCTAAAATCAATTCGTTGTCAGGCAACAGCTGCAGCATTCATCATGGCTCGTTCCCTGGAAAATGGTTAATTCTAAAATATGTTAATAGTTTCAGCTTCTCAATGGGAAGATTTAAGAATCAAAATTTTAATTTGCCATACACACACACACACACACACACACACACACACACAACTATATAATATGCCTGCATTTAAGACAGGTTAGCCTGACAAGAGCATCACTTTTGATCCAGCTGAAGGAGGCAAGAAGATTGTATATCCTTGTTAATACCATAATTGGCATCTGGAATCTGTTCAAAAATTCCGATTTACTTTGTAACAGAGGATTATGGTTGCATTTGGAGTTCTTTATGGTCTGCAGAAGCTTGTGAAATTCAAATGTAAAAACTGTCAGTTAAACATTTCATAAAGTCCTACCTTATGCTAATCCACAGAAACACGAGCAACTGCTAGAGGGGATGAAAATCCACAATATGTTTTTGGTAGCTAACCACTTATGGAAACATTAACATTCTTGGGCAGGGGCGATTGGTGAGCTTCTGAAGCAACTTAGGAGCTATCAGGATTCAGTTTTGAACAGATGAGACTTCCAAAGCAGGAGGGGGGAATAGTCAAACGCCTCTAGTATTTATGAATTATTAATGTTTCCTTTCTGCCCCCCCCCCTTCTTTCTTTTTTCTTTCTTTTTTTTTTTTTTAGTTTGGCTTTTGTGTGTGTGCTCAGCTGAGTAATTCAATAGAATGATAGAGACATGAATAGATATGCTAACGAGCATGAGGGCTAACCTTTAAAGTTCGTTAAAGCTGCCAGAGAGCTTTCACTGAAATATTTGTAATTTTTATCTGAGCCGGAATATATAAATATTATTTGTACATTTGGCACCAGAGGGGGGAGGACCCCAAGGAATTAGCTTTTAAGATTTAACAAAAAAAAATGATGGCAAAGAATAGGTTTAGGAAGGGTGTCAATTTTACAGTCTTGCATTTACAGGCCTTGTCACCACAATATATTCATGTTGTGCCAGTTGCCGCTCTCGGTTCTCATTACAGTCATTGTCATCCAAACACAGTGACGGAATTTGAATATCTCCTACAAGCTCTCCATGAAATATAGTGGAATTTGAAAGCAAATAAATAGGTGGAAGAGAGGGGAAGAAGTGATGCGTCAGTGTGTGGGCTGCTGAAAGGACAAGAGTTATCTCAAATTCTGACTAAAGATAGAAATTAAAGATAGCAAGTGTGTATCTGACCTATTGCAAAAAGGAAAAGTACGAGTAGTCACTTTGTGGTGCCAGCTGTAGCTTTTCCCTAGTAATAAGTTTGCCCTTAAAAGTGTTCTCTGGCATGTCACAATTTAAAAAAGGATTCTAAGCACTTCTGTTCATGTTAGATTGGAAGAGCAGCATATTCTCAAAGCCCTATGTGTAGCTGGTACCACAGACAAGATGGTACTGCATCCTAAACACTTTGGGTATATTGAAAATAAATTCCACTTAAATCAGTGTGTAAAGTTAAAAGGAAAGCTTAATAGCACTTAATTGCTATTTTTATCAATGGACCTATATCAAGTTCATGCAAGCATGCTCACTGTAAGATGATTTCTGTTTCAAGTGATAACTTGCATGATCAAATCCTACAGACGAAGCTTTTATCATGTCAAACATTCAAATGGAGACATGTTGAATGTTCATCTAAAAGTCGTCATGTGTTGATTAATGAAGTGATGATATATTAAGTTGTAATATATTCAAGGGTGAATCAGCCCTTAGGCATGCCCACTGGATCCAACCCAAGAAAATTAGGAACCTGTAAATCTGTTGAAATTCAAAAGCACGTACGTGCTTATATCTTATAGAATCCTAAGAGAGTCTAGGGATGTGCGAAACTTTTCGGATGCAAAACATTTGGTAACCAAAACAGCCCGTTTCGGGTGTTTTGTAGACAAAACAAAACACCCATTTTCCAGATCCAAAAGTTTTGTAGACAAAACAAAATGTCCCTGTTTCAGCTACAAAACATTTTGTTGTTTTGGACCTCCCTTTGTGATGATCTCTGAGTCAGTCTCCATTTTGTGTTTGACATCTCTTTGAATTTCCCAACCTTCCAGCCTTCCGATTGGTGACCTTAAGCATGGGCTGACCTGCTGACAATTCCCTCCTTGTTCTCCATTGGCTCTTTTGCTTCTTGCCACTCTTTACTGACCCTACATTGGCCAGGGGAAGGCTCGAAGAAGCCGCGCCGCAGCTACTCACGATAAAAAAAACCCAGTTTGCTCTGCAAACCCAGTTTTAGGGGTGGGCTACTTGAGCAGGTTACCCGCTCAAGAACCACCGGGCTCACAGCTGAGCCCGGTGGTTCTCACGGTTGCAGAAAATCGGGCTAGCGGAGGCTAGCCTGATTTTCTGTAATTGTGTGAATAGCCCCAGAGAGTGAAGATGTTCAACCCATGGATGTGCTTGAAGAATTCTTCCGAAGTGAAGTGTGAGGCTGTTCATACATGCAGTCAAGACTGAGCTAAGAAAGCCATGCCCAGGCTTGGCTGCGCATGAGAACCACTGGCAGCTGTGAGGCTGCTGGCGGTGCTTCGGCAGCAAACCTGCCTGCCGAGTGTTTTGTTTATTGTATGCATTGCCAGTGCTGCTTTTAGCCGGTGCTGTAGCAGTGATGGGCACCTGCACATTGATGCAGAGATACCCACAATGATTTCTGGGGGATAGGGTGGGACCTCAGAAACCCCCCCACATCCTGGTTTCTAACCCTTCACGCTGCCTGGGCCAGCTGAGGATCGCCTGGGTGTGCAGGGAGTGCACCCAGAAATGGAGGAGCGGTCATCTGGGGGGAAGATTAGTTTAAGCTGCCTTCCCCACCACCCGCCCTCAAGCCCTTCCCACTGATCATGAGAAAGGCCTCTGTGTGTAGCCCTATTCTGACATTACCTTGTATATTCATACAGATTTCTGTACACATGCACATGTTATGTATGAATGACTATATATGCACTCATTTTAAAAGTGAACCTGGGTACAGGCCCCTTGAATTCAGGGTACAGATAGGAAGGCTGCTACTGTATGTATGTTGAACATAATGTGTGAATAACTGAACAAGCATACGATTATATATACACATACACTGCACACAGATTGTATAGCATATGGACGGGGCCACCAGATATTATTTTTGCATTGGTCTTTGGATATTTCTCTCCCCTGAAGGCAGGTGTTCTTTCTCGTGTAACATCACTGGTAGCACTGCAATGGCCTGCAATCGATTAACCTAGAAATAGTCAAAAGACATAAGTTTCATGAAATAAAAAACATATTTTATAAATATACATTTTAAGTGAAAGATACCAAGGATCTGTGGTAATCAGATAATTGATCCTGCAACAACAAGTACTCCAGCAGCCTTTAACTAGGAAGACACGGTCCTAATTCAAAATATATTCATGAGTTAGTCCCATATATTAGTAAAAGATTTTACTTCTATGTATGCAACAGGAACACAAATAAATTATATGCAGAATTAACCTACTGTGAAACCCCACACCTGCTACAAGGGCCTCATGGCACAATTTCTTCCCAGCCCAACTTCAACAGCCATGGAGGACATATTGGAGCTCTGCAGCCATTGGATTTCCAAACTTCAAAAGAGATGAGTCAGGCCAACAGCAGGAAGAGAAGGCAAAACAAAAAGGCAGCGAGGAAGAGAAATGGGCCGCTTCACTCTCCACTCTCCACTCTCCACTCTTCCTATTCCACTCAGCTGACCAGCAGCATTTGAGCCTCATTACAATTGATGGACCATCTAACCTTCCTCCAAAATATCCCAGAGAGAGAGAGATGAGACAGCTGGACACAGGAGATTGTAGAATCCAGATGATAGAGTTGTGGTACACAGAGTGCAGTATATTTAAAAACATTAATTGTTTTGTGAAAGCAGTCTTGATTACAGAAAGACAAGTACAGACAGCTTTCTATTATTCTGCTGCTTGTTGTTTGTCTGCCCCGTCTCCAGTCTAGGACTGAATTAAAACTGTAACCAATCTAGAACCTGGGTGCTTTCCAGACTAGCTGCTCAACAGCTGCAAAATGCCTCCACTCAGGCAAATTGCATTCAAAACGTAAACAGTAGGGGGAGCAGTCTCACGGAAACTAACCCGAAAAAACAGCAAATTTATTACGCCGGATATACGACATCCTAGCTCTATATCACAGCGATTAAATTTGAAACAAGGCATTGGCAATGTGGACGGCACCCTGCTGTCTGCATAGGGAATGCAGTGTCACAACACAAGAAGTGTGGGAGCACACTTCCAATATACAACATGACTCCATTGCAGGGTCTAATCTGGAAAGTGTCCTGGCCTGGAACAAGGAATGGATTCATTAGAAACACCGTGGAGATGAGGCTTCTTTGCCTAACAATGAAAGCTGCTTCACCTAGCCAAGAGAATGAAAAAACCTTACCTCCTTGACATTGGCAGAGTGAATAACACACAGCCCTCAAAAAGACACAGACTGCATTCAGACTTAATGGCTAACCACAGTTAATCATGACTGAGGTTCCAATTCTTAACTCCAATTCTTTCTGCAGACGTTCTCCAAACTCCAGCCAAACTCCAGTTGCAGGAGAGGGGAGCCCTTCCCTGCTGCTTGGCCTCTGAGTACAATCTCAGCCTGCTCTGCAGCCAGAGTATGGGCAAAGCATTACAGCGTCACCCCATCACAGTGGCTCATTCACAATTGGCCATGATCTCCGGGGGGAGGGCTGAGTGCAATCATGCATTTTCAGAACATTCCACCAACCCACAGCAGGGAAAGGGCATTCTGAGCCCTTTAATGCCTTGCCATGCCAGGACTTTTTCTGCCAGCCCCATCACTGCTGCCACAAGTTGCCCCACACCCCAAAAGCATTACACAAACACAAATTTTCAGCTGGTTTTGGAGCTGGGGATGGAATTGCAGTGCAATTCCACTTGCACTGCAGGAGGGGAGGGGTAATCCACATTTGCTAGCATGGGATATGCAGATGGGGGAGGGCAAAGGATATTGGTGGGCACATGGATGCCCACCATGACCAGGGAAGATGTCATGAGGGGGGACCTTGGCAGAGCAGTCCAGGCAGCTCCATCACAAACCCGGTGCTAGCAGCTACCTTGCCCACCACTTTCCAACACACAGCAACACAGCACAGTTCTACTTAAAGCACCCATGTCCTGACACTCTCGTGAGTGGGTGTCCTCATGGGCTTTGGTAACTGTCATAGTCACAGAGGAAGTATTGCTCCAAAAATGAGTCATTCTGATCCTGCTGATTCTGCTCATGAGTAAACCCCTCTCACCCCCAGGGAAAGTGGCTGGCCCCACTTCCCCACCCTTTCTTTGTAAAAAAATTAAAAAAATAAAATAGATCCCCCTAAACCCGACAACCTCCTTCCCCGTGCAGACTTTTGCATGCACCCAGAGGACATCTAGATGCTCCATGTGTCATTGCCTGGATGGGAGGGGGAGGCACTGGGGCAGACCTTTAAACCCTGTCATGATCCTGGGTCCCACACCGTCTGTGTGTTATATGCAGATCTGCATGCACAGGGAATTGCATGAGATGGGAGCCTCCATTCTCCAATGACCCCAGGACAGAGGGGCGGCTGTTCAATGGTGCTGGGAAGGGTGCACATGTACACATGGGCAGGCATGCTGTTAGGGGGCATGGTTTCTCAGGAGCTTATCTGCAGTCCCCAAGATTATGAGAGCAGTCTCTGAGGTAGTCCTCCCCAAGGCTCACCTTCACATGGCAACCAGGCTCTATTCAGAGCCCCCATGTCCTGACACTCTAGTCAGGGAGGTGTTGTTGGGAAAGGGGGATGTATTGCCCTCTTGAATCAGTTTGCTTTGTCCGGGCATTTCTCTCACTCCATTCCCCCTGCAATGGTCCTTCTCATGAGTTGTCTGGGGGTGGCCCCATTGACTTTCCTTCTCATGCCTGGTCAGTGAGCCCCATCTTGGGTGGCTGGATTCTTAAAGAAGGATCTCAGTTGACCCAGGACTGACCCTGGTGACCAGTCTTGATAATGAGTAAGCCTGCGGGGGCACAAACCCCACAAAAGGGGAAGGGGCTTACATTTTTTCTCTGTGAAAAAATGATGGAATTTGGCTGCTAGAGAATCCCTGCTGGGGGAGGGGGGGCTGCTTTTCAAAGCCTGCCAATAACACTCCCATCCAAAACATTTGCATGGGTGTTGCAGACAAGGGGCTGTGGCACGGACACTTAAACCTATCTAAAATTCCCTTGTCCAGCCTAGCATGGTGCCATGTGCAGATCTCCAGGCACAGGGATTCATGCAGATCTCCAGGTGCAACATCTCTCCAAATCTTGCATTGAAGCAGTTCGGACCAAATCAATACAACAGCAGGAAGCCATTAGAGAATGATCTGAAAATCATGCTCCACCTTCTTGGATAAGAACAGGCTGATTGAACAACATACCCAGCCGACTAATGCAATAGTGCATTATGCATTAATGCAATGATGCAACCCACTGCCCCAAGCCATGCTGCATTCCAAAGCCAGTGTCACGTGCCCGCTTGTGGGCCCAGAGCACTATAGAGTGTCCAACAATCAGCACCCTGGTGGGCCCCACAGGCACCCCACGGCCTGCAAAAGAAAGCAAAATTAAAACTGCCCATGAAGAAAACTAACTCACATAATGTTTGTAAGCTCCAAAATACCAATGCTCAGCTCAGATGTTCAATGCTGAACATCTTCAGCCAGATATCCAAGATGCATGGCCACAGACACCACTCCAATCCAAAAGGAATTCAGGGACAAGTTACCTCTGGAAACCCACAGAGAAGCAAGCCTTTCTATAGCACTGTCCAGTAGGGTCGAGCCCGAAGCATTTCAGCACCTCTTTGGAGAGGCGCCAAAACATTTTGGTGCGGGATGAGGGGTTCCCTTAAGGGGAGGTGGGCAGGTCCGACTCCTACCTGCCCATCCTCCAAGTCCTAACCACCCCATCACAGCTCTGTTGCAATGGAAAAACTTCCATGCAAGCGGCAGCTTGTGCCACTTGCTCCTTTAAAATGCTGTGTGGCACTGGGATGCATCCACGGTCATCCCTCGCACGGCATTGGCACGCAGATGGCACCATTTACATGCCAATGCCAGGCAAAGGATGCCAGGCAACGCATCCCACCGCCGCAGCAGGACATTTTAAAGGAGCAAGCAGCATAAGCTGCTGCTTTCTGAGGTATTTCCGTTGCAACGGTGGGGGCTTGGAGGATGGGTAGGTAGGACCTGCCCATCTCCCCTTAGGGGAACCCATCGCTGCCCTTGGATGTGCACTAAAGCAATTCAGTGCACATCACTACTGCACAGAATTGATATTTTGTCAGTGGGGTACCATCCATGTGGGTGAACAAACAGCACTTTGAGGGACCACGAAAAGCAATGTAAGATTCCAGGGGCAAAATTGGACATAGAAAAGATTGCCCAGCCCTGCACAGAGTAACTAGCTGGCCCTGGCCCTTCCTCTTCTGATTGGTTTTTGAAAATTTATGAAAAATGGTTGCCTAGGACCGTTGGATGGCCAGATAATCTCTCCGCACTACATGGGACACTGGTGCATGCTCCCTTCTGGGAAACCACTCTGAAGCATGGAAAGCACCAAAAAAGGCAACCATCACAGCCGCATGGAAGAGAGAGGCCTCAAATGGAGATAAACAAAGCACTGGAAAAAGCCTCTACCAATATCATCAATGGCTTGCAAGGATCAACCTGCAGTGACCATTGTCTGCCCACCCTTCCAGCATACCGCACACGCTGAAGTCACCTGTGTTATCAGCTAACCCACGCACCTTGGCACAAAAGGACAAGGTGGCCATATGGCCGGACAAAGTACTGGATGACAAACCCTGGAACTGGAGATGAAACAGAAACTGCATAAGGTGTTCCACAGGGACAAGCCACACTTCTCCCAATTCTACCTGTTCCTTAAAAGCCTGAAAGGCCTTCAACTTTCTATCATGTGCAGCTCTGGTACTCAGGGCGAGGGATGCCATTATAGCGTTCTGCATCTGCACCTCTAGTCACCAAGAGTCCACAGCCATTGTGCAACATGTCGGGATCCTCCTTTGTGCCCAGCGCAAGCTGTTGGAAACCATCTCCCTGAAAATGAGGAATGGCATTCGTGATGCCATTCTGCAAACTGGGCACGTGCCTTGCCATGAATAAAATATTGTGGCGAAGGCATGCTAGGATGAATATGCATGCTAAATCCATAACCCTCTGGGACCTGGAAGTCTGAGAGTTAATCACATGCACTGTAGCCTGCTTATCATACCAGATCGTATGGTGGAGTTCTCAGAAAGACCTGCCCAAAGGTTTACCACCACAATGACAGGAAAGAACTCTAGGAAGATGAGGTCCTGGCTAATACCTTGCTCAGGGCTGTCCTTTGGGCATGGCAAGCAGGGCAACCACCCTGGGCCCCGCTCTTTTAACCTCCATTATAATTAATTGGTAGGGGATCCCACACTGGCTGATTTGCCCCGGGACCCGCACCCCACCAGGGCTCTCTAAGGACAGCCCTGACCAAATGACAGGCCAGTGCTGTGCACACCAGCTACCTCTGGAAAAAAAAACCCAAAAACCTAAGTCAGAGTGTACCTGAAGATCCGCCTCCAGCAATCGTTCAGACTTCCAAAAGGGCACTGCATGAAAGGAGGAGAGGAAGGCAGACCATATTTCCAGATCCATCTTAATCTGAGCCATGACTTGCAACCATGACTTGTGGCTCCCTGAGGCCTACCATGGTGTCACAAAAATGCTGAAGGAAAGCTCTGCCCAGGCAACTGCCCTACATGCAACTGCCCTACATGCAAAGTTTAGGTGTCCAACCAGAACCTGCAATTGCTGCAGGTTGATTTTCTGTGCTGCTAAACATTCAGAAATTCGAGGTGGCAGCACCTCAAGCTTGTTAAAGGAAAGCCTAGAGTAGGCTTCCACTGCATCAAGTTTGATGGCAAGGAAAGTGAGCTTCCTAACAGGGCCCTCCATTTTATCCTGAGCTAAAGGCACCCCAGGCTCCAAGCATAAGTTGTGAAAGCCAGCTAAGAGACGAATACACAGATCTGAGGCTCTGTGTCCCACAAAAAGAAAATCATCTGAAAAAAGTTGCAGTGATCTGCAACCCTACACGGTGCCTGACCACCCATTCCAACATGGAGCAGAACAACTCAAATACCATGCAAGATACAGAGCAATCCATCGGAAGAGCTCGATCAACATTATAGGAGCCACGAAATGAAAATCCCAAAAGCAAAAGGAGCAGCACAGAACAGAGGCCGGGTCCCAGCCTCCACGTATTCCTCAAGGCACCAAGCAATGAACACAGTGCCTTGGAGGATTCCCTCATCAGATGAGCACTCTAGGTGCCCATATCTGTGTCAGCCGACATATGAGCTTGGCAGCCAGGTTAAGGGAGTACATGCTCCCTTAACCTTGGCTAAGAGCTAGGCTCTGAAGTGGGGTTAGACTGGGCAGGAGCACCTGGATCTGCATGGATCCTGGTGCTTCACATGAGCAGCCTAGCCCAGGCTAGGCAGCCCTAGGCCTGGGCTAGGCTGCTCATGAGAACATCCTCGCTGTCTATTAATTGGTGGCTTAGAATCTGTCATTTCATTCTCAAGTGTTGTCCTATAGAAAGGCAGCTTATAAATATTTTAATAAAAACAATATTATAAGGAAAATCCAAACATGCCCAAGTTATTGAGTCCTGTATCTACCATGTGACATTTAGTACAACCGGAAAAGAAAACAATGGGCTAGGATGGTAGATAGAGTTGCTTGCCTCAGAAAAACACACTGTGGTGTTCCATTTAATTGTGGAAAAGCGATAACAATTGGAAATTTCTAGTTTGTTTATAAAGTAGTACCGTCGAGATGGTGTCGACTCCTGGCAATCACAGAGCCCTTTCTTTGGTAGAATACAGGAGAGGTTTACCATTGCCATCTCCCACGCAGTATGAGATGATGCCTTTTAGCTAGGGATGTGTGTTTCGTTTCGGATACAAAACGTTTTGTGCACAAAACAGGCCATTTCAGCTGTTTTGTAGACAAAACAAAACACCCAATGCTCAAAACAGAAAATTTTGTAGCCAAAACAATACATCCCTGTTTCAGAAACAAAACATTTTGTTGTTTCGGCTGTTTTGGAACTCCATTTTGCAATCGCAGAAAGTCTTTCTCCTTCAGTCTCCATTTTTAGTTTTGACATCTGTTTGAATTTCCAGCCCTTCCAGCCCGCAGATTGGCCAGCGAAAGCATGGGCTGATCTGCTGGCAATTGCCTCCTTATTCCTTTTAAGCAAACTTAAGGGTAAATTTTACCCTCATTGGCTAGTGGGGCAGTGTGCATTTCATTGCTGTTGTTTCACACTGTTGTGTGTAGATCAATTGCATTGGGGGGGGGGTGTGTGGATATGCATGACCTTTGGAAATCTGCCTGATTTTTTCCAAAGCTCTGCTGTTGTTAATGTGTGATGTTGATGTTATTTGGGGTGGATTCGGGGCAGAAAGGAGGCTTTGGGGGCACAAGAGTGGTTCAGGTGGTAGTGCCCCAATGGGTGCCTGCTGCCACCCAGATTCCAAAGGAATTGGGAAAAGGGCTGATTTTTAAAGGATTTCTGAAGTTGAAATGTCTTTTGGGCAGATTCAGGGCAGAAAGGGGGCCTGAGGGGCAAAACAGTGGGTTGGGTGGCAGTGCCCCAAGGGGTGCCTGCCACAACCCAGATTCCAAAGGAATAGGGCAAAGGGCTGATTTCTTAGGAATTGTTGAAGTTTAAGCTTCTTTAAGGTTTTTTCCCCATAGGGAATAATGGAGGTTTCAGCAGACCCATAACTCCACTGGGGGGCACTGGGTTGGCCAGGAGCGAGTGGTAGTGTACTGCACATAGGGCGCCAAACACCCCCATGAGTTGCTAACCCATGGAGTGCTGGGTTCTGTTGTTTCTGAGGTGTTCTGAGTGTAGATTCTCTGGTAGAATATGAGATTTTAAATGACAAACTATGAATCCACTCTCATATGCCACCAGAGAGTCTGAATCTACACTCAAAACATCTCAGAAACAACAGAACCCAGTACCCCATGGGTTAGCAACCCATGGGGTGGTTGGCACCCTATGTGCTCTACACCACCACTCGCTCTGGGCCACCCTGGTGCCCCCCCTGTGCAGTTATGGGGCAGAAATTATGTAGGTCCATCATTCCCTATGGGGAAGAACTTCACAGATGTGCTAACTCCATTACATCTTTAAAAATCAGCCCTCTGCCCAATTCCTTTGAAATAATTCTGGCAGCTTCCTTGCCCCCACTGGGCACTACCACCCACCCTACTCTGCTCTGGGCCACCCCTTTCCCCCCAACATGAAGCTATACTTTTGCTGAAACCTCCATTCTTCCCTATGGGAAAATTCCTATACTTCAAAAATTCACCAAAAATCAGCCCTTTGCCCAATTCCTCTGAAATTTCACCCACTAGTTTTCCCCCAGGGCCATTTTTTTAACATCCAAAACATTTCGGATTTGGATTTTGCAATTTCGAACAAAGAACAAAATGGGGGTGTTTTGGATTCGGGCCAAAAACAAAACAGGGGGGAAAACGCACAACCCTACTTTTAGCATCGTCCTATATCACTGCTGCCTGATATAGGTGTTTCCCATAGTGTTTCCTATATCATAGTCTGGGAAACATACCAGCGGGGATTCAAAACAGCAACCTCTTGCTCCCTAGGCAAGTTACTTCCCCGCTTATAGGCATTTGCTAACCTTCTATGAGTAGATGCCAGCTTCATATAGGCCTTTACATTAAGTGCATATACTAGTACTCAAGTATATTCTGTACAACTAGTGTAGTATTCAGATATGTTACATTTTGAGCTATAAACATGTGCATGTATTATATATTTAGGCAGATAGATAGATATAAATGCATAAATGCGCCACATTCATTTATTCATACATCATCCTCAAATTAGAAAAGGACTTTTCTAATTTAACTTTTAATATTTCACATCAATAGTTGTATAGTATCTGTTTAACAAGCACAATGTTTGTCCATAGAAACTCACTTACATACTGGTAAACTTTGCCATAGAGCAATAGTATAATGAAACATTTCAATAATGTATACAATTTTCAGGTTCTACATTAACTTTTTCACACTCATTTTGCATAAGGAAACACTGAACTGAAAAGTACAGAGATTAATTTAGGTAACAATTACCACAATTCACAATTGCATTAGCACCTATTAAGCTTCATTGTTCTGTGGAAATTTTAATGATATATTCCTGAGTGAATAAAAGCAGAAGATGATTAGAAGTAAAATTATTTCTGTGTATGCTGACAGGACTGCTGAGCATAATAATATATTTCTGAGGCGACCTGTTTGGAGTTTACTCCATAATTTCATGTAAATTCTCAATAACTTCATTTTTTCCAGGTTAAATGCTAATGTGTTATTTTAATACATGGGGTACTAATGGACATGTATTGCCACTGATGGAGCGAGTGTCAGACAAGAGTCCTGAATATTTCAAAATGACTGATATTTTGCTTCTTCATTATTTTCCCTCCTTTGCTCAATGTCTCTGTCTTGAACCAGCTGCAGTGCCAACATTTAATGGCTTCATGCTAAAACTGTAACCAAGCCTATGCAAGAAAAAGAGGATTTTGAGATTTT
Source organism: Hemicordylus capensis (assembly GCF_027244095.1). Taxonomy (NCBI): domain Eukaryota; kingdom Metazoa; phylum Chordata; class Lepidosauria; order Squamata; family Cordylidae; genus Hemicordylus; species Hemicordylus capensis. Next base: position 100,323,946 of record NC_069658.1, read on the forward strand.
CCTTTAAAAACAACAAGCACCAAACTTTTATTGTTGCAAAATGGTGTATATCAGCTTGGTGTATTTTTGCCTGGAGTAAAGAAGAAATAGTTCAGACAACCTTTTTAAAAAGCCCAAGAAATAAAATGGATTGCAGTAGAGTATGAGAAACAAACAAGAACTTGAAATCCTAACATGGGAAGGCAAATATAATCTGATAGGTATCTCTTAAACATGGTAGAGTGAGACTCCTGATTGGAATATAGTACTTGAAGGATATGCCTTGTTCAAAGAGAACAGACCCAACATAAAGGGAGAGAGAGTTGCATTATATATAAAGAATGTACATAGACTTGCACAGAAATTCATCAATCTAAGCAGAGAAGCCCTGTTGAAAGCATCTGGGTAAAAAGGAGAAAGACATTAAAGTGACACCTTTATGGGACTTTACAATAGACCACCTGGCCATGGATGATGTTTTCCTGAACCATGAATGATACTTTCATAAATCAGATTATCAATCTTTCAAAGATGTAAGCCTTTGCTGTATGCCTTGAACTATCAATAATAATAGTGGATTCAACTATCCTGACAACTGCTGGAAGCCTAACTCTGCTAAGAGTGGAAGGTCCAATAAATTTTTCCCCTACCTCACTTAGTGAAATCATGACATTTAATTGCCCCAGTGGGTGAAAACCTGTGGACAGATGCTTGATCAGAAGGAATGTGCACAGACTCATGAACCACTAATAAACAGGTTTAACTGAAACAAATGGATAATGGTTTATTGATGGAATAGATAAATAATAAGCTACAGAGCAATGAGTTGATAACCCAAAGCAAATATAGATGATAAAAACATGAATTAATCTGTAAAACTAATACAACAATATGACAAACAAGCAAACCTTACTATGGCTTCTATAGTAAATGAAGTATTATGCATGGGCAGTGGAGAGATGAATTCATGATATATTTGAAAACATGGCAGTGCCAAGCAACATTTGAAGAAGAAGAAGAAGAGGAGGAGGAGGAGGAGGAGGAGGAGGAGGAGGAGGAGGAGGAGGAGGACAAAAGCTAGTAAAGCCTTATTTGCATGATACAAGTTACTCATGTTCAAAGCATGAGTAACTTGCAAGGTGCAGAATGGGAGGGCTGAATGAAAATACAGATGTGCCCAGACCTTCAATTCCCTCTAATGTCTTAGCACACTTCTGGTGTACATGTCCATGCAGAGGCTTCTGTGCATATGTGTTGCACCAGTGCTGTGAGTGGATCAGGACCTTGAAATGTGCTCCAAATAATAACATCGTCTGACATATAAATCAAGGATGCACTAGTGCAGCAAGCGCACTAGCAACTTCACTGCATTGGTATAGTGGTGAATTTTTGACACCTTCCCCAGGAAGACCTCTGGGCGGTCGCCTGCTCTGTGGAGTCCTGGCAAGGCTAGATAGTGGGGGAAGATTGGGTGGGGTGTTGCTCAGTTTTGCACATTTCAAGGGTTTTGCACCTTGAAATGTGCTACAGATAGTAACATTGTCTGACATATAAATCAAGGATGCCGTAGTGCAGCAAGAGAGAATCCTAACAACTTCACTGCACTGGTATAGTGATGAATTTTTGATGCCTTCCCCAGGAAGACCTCTGTGCAACCTCCTGCTCCATGGAGCACTGGCAAGGCTAGATAGTGGGGAATATTTTGTAGGGTTTTGTCGTGCCCTGTTCTTGGGGAGCTAACAGGTGTAGAAGCTGGATGGAGCTTCTACACCTGCTCTGTTCTAATCCCCCCTGCCCTGTTCTTTGGGAGGAGTGGCCTGTGCATGGCCATCTCCCTTTGTCTCCCCTGTCTCCCGCTTCATGCCCAGGCATGTGTGTGGCTGCACTGGGCCCGCTTGCACTGCTGGCTTCTTCTTGCGAGGAGAGGAGCAGGTGGGAGTGACACGTTTCTGGACATATCCCCAGAGATCCTTGGATGCATCTCCTGGTCTGGGGTGGTGGGTTGTGCTTGAAACCTGTCTTGGCCGTGGCCTTGCATAGTGGCATCTGTGGGGCTGCACCAGAGGGCTCCTCTCCCACTTGCTCAGCACCCTGGGGTGACAGCTTCATAGAGGCTTGCAGCAGGGCCATGGGCTTGGTGCATGCAGGGGTCCTTGACTACTGCCCTGGCACACCCTCTGGGCTTGCAGACAGCCCTGCATGTGGACCCACGGGGGTGTCCTTAAGGGTGTGTCAGGCATCGATGGCAAGCACCAGCCTCCAGAATCCTAAAGGTCCCTTGTACTGGGCCAAGAGTCACCCAGGCCTGTGCGTGCTCCTGCAAGGGAGCAAAGAACGGCCCCTGTGCTACTTGGGAGGCCAGAGAGGCTTGGCCCACTAGCAGTGGCAGAGCGGCACCACTGGTGGCCTGTGTGCGGCCACCGCCGTGGCCCCATTAACCCTACATCTTATCTCAAATGCTAGTGCTAGCCACACTCCCGCGTCTGACGTCAGACGCGGAGGCGTGGTCTGGCAGCAGAGCCTTGAGGCTCCATTTGGCCGGGAGAGTTGCCCTTTAACTGCCGAAGGTGCCACGCGGCCCCTTCGGCAGTTAAACGAAGGCTGGCGCTGCTTTCGCAGCATAGCCCAGGAGCGGGAAGAGGGCGAGTGGGGGGCGAGTTGGGGCTGCTCTCGCAGCCCCTGATTGGTCGGCGGCCCAGGTTCTTTGGAACCATTGGCCCAATGGTGGCTCTGCCCCGCCCACTAGTGCAGGCAGGTAGGGCCCTGACATCAGCAGCTGGGGCTGGTAGAGTGATTGCTGGGGGGCAAAGAGTGGTGGTAGGTTGGTGAGTTGTTCAATGGAGCTGGCCATCTGTTTGATGTAGCTGGTGTAGCACTCAAACTGCCTCTCAGCAGCCTCATCAGAATGCTCCAGGGCACACAGAACCTCCCTTGTGGTGTGCTCATACTCATGCACAGTCCAGACTGTGGCCTCCTTGAAGACCTGCCTCTCCTCCTCACACCTCCCCCCTCTCTCACATCTCGCTCACATGGCAAATAGGTGGCCTGGGAGCTCTCTGTGTGCTGCATGACCAGGTTCTTGGCAATCTGGAGGTGGTCAACACACTCCTGTTGTGCAACTTGGGCCAAATGTTCTACATTGGCCATCAACGTGCATGGGGTTGGGGACATGGGTGCTGGCATGGTGGGCATGGCTGGCATCACTGGTTGTTCTGGTGGTGCTGGTGGCTGGCCTGGATCCTCCCTCTCTGGTGTGGAGAGTGGGAATCGAGATCTAGAGCAGTATAAGAATTCAGCTGTGATAAATCCTGTGGCATTACCTGCCAAGGTGTGATGTGGGGTCAGGGAGTTCTTCCCTCCCATCCCCCACTGACAGGGCATGCCTCATCCCCTACCCTACCATTAGCCCTAGGCACAACACAACCCCACCCCTCCCTCATCACCCCCAAGCACTGCATGACCCATTGCAGGATACCTTTTCACTCACCTGGCCAATCCGGCACCATGTGACCTTGATCCCCATAGGTGTGTTGACAGGGAACCACACCTTTATTTCTTTATTTTATTTTATTTATTAAAACATTTTTCTACCACCCAAAACTTACGTCTCTGGGTGGTTTACAACAGAATAACCGCCACCCCATGGCCTGGTGGTGCCTAGACTGTTGTGGCAACCCCCTGCACCTTTCATGACATCAGGTGAAGTGTGGTGGAACATCTCCTTGCAAATGTCTCTCCCAGGTCTTGGTCCTGGGAGATGCCAATCCCAAGTCCTTCCCCCTCAAGGCGACCCCGGTCCAGCAGAGAGACTCAACCGCTCCTCGAAGCGGTTGGTCAGTGTGAGTGGCTGCAGGTCTTTTTGGGTCTCATCGTCATCATCGCCCAACTCCATGGCATAGTTGTCTATCTGGAGGTGATGTCCAGTGGGATCCAGGAACTGGACTATTATGGGTTCTCAATGGCCCCTGAGATCCCTGGACATCTGCCCTTTGCACTCCTGCCAGCTTTTGGACAGCTGCATGTACACACGAGCAGCTGGCAAAGACTGAGCTTGCAACAACTCTACCACCCTGGAGAGTGTGTTGGACATGTGAGGCTGGCAGGACACTGCAGTTGTCGCCACTGAACCACCAGGCTGGGCAGAGGAGGATGCAGTCCAGAATGAAGGGGCGGCATGCTGTCACCAGGCCTAGGTGCAGCTAGATACTTCCCTGGCAAGAGCTTGGAAAGTGGGATGAGCGCACGGGTAAACATGATCATCTGTTAATGTTGCGGGAGAGTGGAGGTGGCAGCAGGTGGTGCTGCAGTAGTGGCTGTGGTGGCAGATTGTGGAGTGGGCCGGCTACCCCTCTGCATGGCTGTAAGGGCAGACATCTGGATGGCCCTTGGCCTCCTGTCAGGCAGGGGTGCCCAGTCCCTGCCATGGCCCCCGGGGTGATGTCCCTTCTATCCTGCAGGACCGATGTCAGCATATTGTAGTGGGCCATTGTCCTGGGCTCCAATCCCAACAGCTTATTGTGCGTCATGACCTCTTGAGGTGCTGCAGCCTCTCTTTGCACTGGTTGGTAGTGCGGTTGTACCCATGGAGGCCCATCTGGTTCCAACTAGGGATGTGCAAATTGATTCGGATACAAATCAATTTGTACCCAAATCTAGCTGATTCAGGTGATTTGGAGACAAAACAAATCACCCCTGTGGTCCATTGGCTAGATTCGGGTACAAATCGAATCGCGGCTGATTCGAATGGATTTGAGTTTCAGATGTGTCCTATTAATTCCCCCTGATTCCCAGCTTTCATTTTAAAAAAAAGCTAAGCTCTAGCCCTTATAGAAGTGGAGTTATGGAGCAAAATGTGTGGTCACTATTTTTCAAGTGTTCAAGTGTTTCAATCTCAAGGGCAGATTTGGGGCATAAAGCGGGATCTGGGATGGAAGAGTAGTGCCTAATGGGTGGTAGTGCCTAATAGGTGGTAGTGCCTAATGGGTGGAGGCTACCACCCAAAATTGCAGAGGGATTGAGCAAAGGGCTGGTTTTTGGTGATTTGTTGAAGTTTACACATCTTTAAGGTTTTTCTCCATAGGGAATCATGTAGGTTTCAGCAGCCCCATAACTGCACTTGGGGGTTGCTGCAGTGGCCCAGAGTGAGTGGTGATGTAGTAAACAGAGGATTCCAGCCACTCCCATGGGTTTCTAACCCATGGGGTTCAGGGTTCTGTTGTTTCTGAGGTGTTCTGAGTGTAGATTCTCTGGTAGCAAATGAGATTTTCAATACAAGCCATGAGTCCACTCTCATTTGCTACCATAGAATCTACACTCAGACCACCTCAGAAACAACAGAACCCTGTACCCCATGAGTTAGCAACCCATGGGAGTGGCTGGCACCCTATGTGCACTACACCACCACTCGCTCTGGGCCACCCCAGCACCCCCCAAGTGCACCCCAAGTGCACTAATGGGGCTGCTGAAACCTCCATTATACCTTATAGGGAAAAACCTTAAAGATGCGTAAACTTCAACAATTCACCAAAAATCAGCCCTTTGCCAAACCCTCTGCAGTTTGGGTGGCAGCCTGCACCCATTAGGCACTAGCACCTCACCACATCCTTCCACCCCAGATCTTACTTTATGCCCCAAATCTGCCCCAAAGACACTAAACCTTTAACAATTCACCAAAAATCAGCCCTTTGTCCAATTCCTCTGCAATTTGGGTGGTAGCCTCTACCCAGTAGGCACTTAACTTAAACTTAGTACCCACTGCCTTGTGGGTGGGAGTAGAGTGTAGTTGGCACATGGCAGTTGACAGTTGGCATTGTCAAAAAGACAGTCAGAATGAATAGAAGGATTGAAGGTGTGTAATGAATCCTCATGAGGATTCATTGAGTGAAAGTTATTATACACCAAAGAATCAGAACACTTAAAAAATAGTGACCACACATTTTGCTCCATAACTTCACTTCTATGAAGGGCTAGAGCTTAGCTGTTGTTGTTTTTTAATGAAAGCTGGGAATCAGGGGGAATTAATAGGACACATCTGAAACCCATATCAATTCGAATTGAATCAGCCGCGATTCAGATCCAAATAGAATCTGGGTTGATTCGGATGGGTTAGATTCTGATCCAAATCGAATCAGGGCTGTTTCAATTCAGTTACAAATGGAAACACAGGAAGTCCGAATTGCACACCCCTAGTTCCAACCATAGCTGGCCTCATTGTGAAAGCTAATTGTTCTGCAACTGGGCCTGATCCCCCTCACTGGTCCAGAGCTCCACAAGGATCCCAATCTCCACATTGCTGAAGCTTCACTTGGACTTTTCTGGAGGGGTTCCCAGCTTGACAGCTCCCTGTGGTGCTGGCAGTGGCAGTGCCATCTGTAGATGTTGTGGGAACAGAAGACTACTGAGACTCCATATTTGTTGGAGTAGTTGGGGGTCCGCACTAAACTAGAGATCATGCGCCATCAAAGTCCAGTGGCCATATGACTGGTAATCAGGGTGGGTGTATGTGATGGGCTGCTTGCCAGTGCACACTCGTGCGGGACTGGATATGTGTGGGTGTGGCCAGGCAAATAGTCCCCCCCCCCCATAGCAGCATACTGCAGGGACATTGCCCTCATGCCCACAATGCCCCATCAAGAGTATCTACTGAAAAAATTCCATGTTAGAATTTTTTATTCCATGATAGAATGGAGCAAATCGAATAATGGGGCAGCTGCAGGGCAGTAGATACGACCAAGGACAAATGGGGTGGGCATTGATGATAGACTCAGCGAGTTCTCATAGGGAGGAAGCAGGTGGGGATGCAAGGATGGCCAAGGGCGGCCTTGGAGGGCCCTTGGCTCAACATCTATGCCCTATTCTTGGAGTAGGACAAGGTTCCTCTCACCTGCCAACCCCCTCATCCGAGCATCACCAGTGATTCAGAAGTTAATGAGCAACCTTCTTGACAATTGGCAGGCTCTTGCACGAGGAGGACGATGGGTCCTCCCCATCCCCATAACATTATTTACTGAAATGCTGAGATACATTCCATTGTAGAGTTAGCCCGTGAGGGGAGGGGCAAGTGTGTTGGAATTAAACTGTGCACCCCCATGGTGGCAGCCCACTGGCATTCAGCTGCCTCACTTTGACCAGGTAGCACTTTTAGAGCAGGGGCTATTTTGGAGATGCTACAGGGGGACCACAGAAAGGGCAACCTGTGCCCCAGGCTTTTTATAGCAGCATAGTCTTTTGCTCTGCTTCTGAAGAAGAAAGCCCTTGCTGTGGGTGTATTGGCACCCCTGTCCACCACCTTTCTCTCCCTGGGACCCCAGCAACAGTTTTGGTGCACACCTGTGTATCAGGTAACACCTTTCCTGTGCCAATTTGCTGCATTTGTTGGGTATGGGTGGGACAATGTCATGGGTTGTCCTGTGAGGGGCATTGCTGTGTTAGGTACATAAGCAGTAGGCAACTTTTGTGGAGTGCCACTATCTATTGGACAGGGCCCTGCTGGGGTGTGGTGCTGCAGCACAGTGCTGTGTGGTGTGCACCTGTGTTTCTGCATGGATGGCAGCCAGTTTGGCTGGAGTGGCAAGACATGTGCAACTGAAGGTGGGAGTGCCTCCCCACCCCCCACTGTCCCCACCCCACTCAGGATCAGGGAATGGGAGGCACCCATTCCCCCTTGACAGCATCAGAAAGCCAGGAATAGCCGGAAAGGTTGTGTCTCTCTGAACATGTCACTGTTGCCAAGCATAATGGGGAAGAGAGGCAAGGATGCTGTGGCTGAGAGGCAGACAGCTAGAGCCAAAGTGCTCATAGAACAGCCAAGACGCTTGGCGGGTCCAAAATCAGCACAAAACCGTGGTTACGGTGGTGTCTGGGTTCAGATATAACCCTTTGGCAGCCAAACCAGAGGTCTTGGTGGTGAACCTTCATGCAAACTGAACATTCAAACTGGAGTTTGATGAGGCAAACCACAGATCACTCTCAGTGCAAAACTGCGGTTTCACAAATTTGGACATAATGGAGTTCCAACCTCTGCCCCATTTAACTACGGTTTTGTGTTATGTCTGAATTCAGCCATATAGTACAAGTATATTGGAAAGCACAAGAAAATAACCAACTGAAATTGAAATTAAAGGGCCTCCTTGTGGATTCAAAAATGGACATCTGATCTGAATGCTTAGTGATAGATACATAAGAAGACAGATCTCGCTGAAATTGTAAAAAAGCACAAATAACATTTCTGAATTATTTCCCAAATAGGTCATCGCAGCAAGAAAACAGCAGCACAACTGGAGATGCAAAAATTGTTCACCACGTGTCTAAAAACCAGTGTATTTCTCTTATTTTTCCTTGTCAATCCCACTTTAGAGAATAGTTCAGCAAATTGCTGAGCATGGGTACCCATGATTTCTCTCTCCAAGGTATCCCTTACCACCAGGCCCTGGTTTTAGCCTACTCTTCAGTAAGCTTATGAGAGCACCCAACTTTCCATGTGTGTTTCCGTGTATGTGTGTCCATTCGTGTGTGTGTGTCCCATCAACTTAGCAATGCCTGGACCAATATGAACCAAATCGGGTACAGTTGTAGCAACACATAGTGACACTTCAACAGCATAGTTTGTGATGATGTCCTGCACTCCTATTCAAGATGGCTGATGCATAAACATTTGAGGTGCAAGTGAAAAGCCTAACTGATTTTATCCAAATTTGCTACAGCGGTAAGGACACATAGGGGTGCCTCAAGAGTGTCATTTGTGATTATGTTAATCCACTCCAATTCAAGTTGGCAGATGCATGAATGTTTGAGGCACAAGTAGGCTAACTTGTGGACCATCTAATAGATCTGAACCAAATTTGGTACAGTTGTGGTGAGTGACACATGGGGACAGCTCAGCAGCATGGTTTGTGATGATATCATCCAGCCTGATTCAAGATGGCAGACATGTGAACATTTGAAGCACAAGTGGGCTAACTTATGAACCACTTAACCGATTTCAATCAAGCCCTCAAGATATAATTAACAAATGGAATGGAATACTGGAGATAGTAAGGCACCATATACTGGTGGATTCCATTGTGAAGAACATACATCAATTTTTCAGATTATCACACTATTTAGTACCTGTTATGTCCTGGCAAAACATGACAAGTCACATCTCATGCAGGAACTTTGTTCATCATGCTGTCCATCAGGTTTCAATATTTCAACTGTATTTTTCTTTGAAACTTATAGTTACATAAATAGACATATTTGGAGAAATATATGAGTTAGAGTGCCACCATCAAGTGTTTCTAGCAGCAGACAAGATATTCTTGATACTTAGATATGCTTGGTTTTTCTGAATTAAGTCTGTTGGTGCTTCCATTTCCTTTGGATTGAACAGCTTGTCCACCTTACATATTGGTTCTCAGATAAGACATTGTTTCTTGGAAAAGTCCATGGACATTCTAAGCACAAAGTACTGCTTTGTTTCAATATCAATTATTGAACTAATTCTAGGAATAGGGTAAAAAAAATCGTATTCAGCAGGTCTATCATGTAGTAGTACACATATATGAATCTATTATGAAAAAGAACACTTAGACCCCAAAACTCATTTGGTATGAACTCCTGTCATATAAAAAATATACATAGGTGAGGGCCAGCATTAAGGATCAGCACCATTGGGTAGGGGCATGAGCAGAACCGATTTCCATGGTTCTGTTGGAATTCAAGCCAAATTTGAACTGAACCGCCAGCTCACAAAACAGTTTGATTGAACTGACTGGCCGGGATCAAACCACAGGGAATTGCCCATAGGAAGTAATGGGGACTTGCCCATAGAGAATAATAGGGACACAAACCACCTCATTATTCCCCATGGTTAATGCCTAAGGACTCCAAAGCTAGTTGGGAGGTAGGGCATGATGGATGCTACATACCAGCCAACCTGCAAAACAATCAGGCAATCAGACTATATTAAAGGAATTTTTGAATTTTCTTCTGGATCAGTAGTCAACTCTAAATTGACCCAGAAATTATTCAAAAATTCCTGTAAAATCACCCCATTACCTGATTGTTTTTTGGTTTGAATAGTAGTTAGCACCCATCATGCCCTACCTCTGGTTCTGAACCCCATCATGCCCTATCCTGCTTTGGTGTACCTAGGCACTACCCATGGGGAATAAATGGGGTGGTTCAAGTTAGGGATGTGTGAGTGGCTTGGGTCGAACCAGGCTCAATGGGTTTGGGGTCAGTTAGGCCGGAACCAGGCTCAGTTTGACCTGAGCTGTCTTGGAACTCTACTGGAAAAGGGGAATCCAGTGAGGATTCCCCATTACCAGTAAAGGGTTGGCTGGGGGGGGGGGCTCTCCTAAAGGTAGATAGGGTGGGGAAAGAGTAAGAAATTACTTAAAAATTGCTGCTGGTGGTGGCTGTGGTGGAGAGGGCAGCAGCAGCTTCCCCCACCTCTCCACCACTGGCCTCCACCTAAGTAGGCATGGCCAGTTTGGGCCCAGTTCAGGCCTCTGCATATGCATGGAGGCCATGTGAGTGACCATCTGTGTAGAGTCCCAAAATGGGTCTGAAACAGCCCTGCACACTCAGGGGCAGGCCAAAGGTGGTGAGGGGAGCTGCCACCAGTGGCACTTTTAAGGTAATTTCTTGCTCTTTTCATACCCTAGCTACCTTTAGAAGCGCCCCACAGCCTCCCCTTGTCATTTACTGGTGCAGCCCCACTTGCCCTTTACCTGCTGCTGTCATGGCTACAAGTTATCAGGCCACTTCCACTGGAGTGAGAAAGCCAGGCAGCTGCTCCAGGAGAGACAGCAAGAGCTTTGCCTCCCTGAGCACCTGATCACTCAGGTTGTTCAGACGCAGTGGAACTCCACCGTTCTCTTGCTCTAGGACCTCTAGCAGGAGCAAGAGGTAGCCATCCACGCCCTAGCAAGGCGGTGTGACTTGGGAGAGTGCAGCCTGTCTAATGCAGACTAGGAGCTTCTTTCCGAGGTTGTCTTGACACTCAAACCATTCCTTGTTGCCACAAACAGCTTGTGTGCCAAGACAGCAAGACTGAATCAAGCTTGCCTGACACTCTTCTCCTGGAGAAGGTGATGGATGACCAAAGGATGAAAGGCAATGCTGTCACCCCGACAAACTGCTGAGGTGGAGGGATCTCCTGGTTCAAGAAGTTAGGCAGGCTGAGGAGAAGAGGCTGGGTTGGAACCAAGAGGAGAGTGCTGGAGTAACTACTTCCGTGCACTCCACCCCCAGCAGCAGCAGCAGCATCACCACTGTTTCCTGGTCCAGCAGAGTGGTGTCCTTGACAGTGTCAACACAGCTAGCAGTTCCACCCAGGCATTCCACCTAGTGGTAGCAGTACGGGAGGAGCCTACTGAGTCCTGTGGCAGTGCTGAGCAGTCTGTTCTACAGTACCGGCAGGAGCTGCTGGTAGCACTCATGGAGATGGAACCAGTCTAGTTTGAGGAAATGTGTCACCAAGTCTGGCCGGACTTGGGGGTGGTTGCCAGACGGTCCCTCTCCTGCCTGCTAACCAGCATCCAGAGAGAGAGAGAGAAGGTGTTCTTCATGGCCGGAGATGTCGTGACACCCCATCACTCATGCTTGGCTGATGGTTTGGTGGAGCAGCTGGTCTTGCTGAAGGCCAACCTTCTCCTGCTGAGCTATCCTAAGCTGGTTGTGGAGGGTATGTTACTCATGGTCACTCACGCCCACTGCAACGCCACTGTCAGCTCGCTCCACCCTGGCCAACCCCCAAAGCAGATGTGTCACAGTCTGCTCATTACTCCTGCACACACAGAGAGACACTAGGGATGTGCACAAAACCGGTTTGCCTGGTTCAGTTCAAATCCAAACTGTACATGTTCGGGTTTGGCACCCCTCAGACAGGGGTCTGGTTACGTTTGAATTAGAACCAGTTCAGGCCTGGTTCAAGGGTGGGAGTGTGTGTTCAATTATCAGGTTTTTAAAAAGTGACTTACCGTCTGGTGAGGGCAGTGGTGACCTTCGGGATATGCACATGTGGACGGAGGGGGTGGTGTCTCTGGCATCTCTCCCTCCCCCCACCAGCCTCTCCTGAGTCTCCCACAGGCTGACTCAACCCGTTTCAGCCCTCTGTGAGCATACAGAGGGCCATAACAGCCCCCAAATGGGTCAGCCTGGCCCATGGGGAACTGGAGGGAATCTGGCAAGGGAGGGGAGAGGCCATATACCTCCCCTGCAGTGACCAAAGCACCTGGAAACTGAACACCTCACCTGCCCTTGAACTGGGCCTGAACCAGCCTGAGAGGTTTGGTCAGGCCGAACCAGGTCTACTTCAGTTCAAGGTTGAACTGGGCCTTTCCCCCTTGTGGTGGCTATTTTGGAGGCCACTGCGCATGTGCAATGGGCCTCTGTGTGGCCTGGGTCATGACCTGGCCATGCAGGGGCCCATTGTGCATGCACAGTGGCTTCCAAAATAGCTGTTGTGATGGGGGAAAGGCCTGGAAAGGGCTAAAGAATGCCCATGAGGAAGGCTGGCAGGGTGAGGGGGAACCTCCACGGACCCCCCCCCAGGCCTCAGAGAAGCCCCTGGAGGGGGTAAGTACTAAAAAATTAATTGACTTGTGAAACCCCCCCCCCAGTGGCTGGCGGAGGGGATTGGTCTGGCGTCAGACTGAACAGGGGGTGGATCAGTTCAACCCCAAACTGTCAAACACGTTTGACAGCGAACCTGTTTGCACATCCCTAGAGGTATGGTCTGTGAAACGGTGTTGTAGTGAGAAATAAATAGTGGAGCTCAGCTCTCTCTAGTGTGAGTAACATTTTCTTGTTGATTTCTGTGAGATGAGCTGCATGTCTATCCTTGAGACTAACTAACCTGTGCTCCACTCACTGCTCTGGTGATCTGCTCTGTCTGCAATCTGCATTCTGCATTGCAAGGTGTCCTCACTCAGTCAAAAGGTGGCTGAAGAGGTTGTTCTTTTAGTCAAGCTCAGCTTATGGCTATGCTTGCAAAAGGCGCTGCTGCTGCTGTTGCAATGGAATCATAATTGTGTGTCCGTGTGTGAGAGAGCAACTAATTCCAATGATGCAGAGCAGGTACGTGCTGCTGTGGCTGAAAGATTCTGGGTCAGTGATTTATTTTTGGACTGTGGTTTGCACAGTATTCGGTGTTGGGAGTGAGATTCCCATTTTTCAATTTATTTATTTATTTGTACTGTGGTATGTGTATGTGGCAGTGCGTGCTGTTTTGCCTGTAGTGAAGAATGGGTGTCTGGATGTCAGCCACCATGTTGCTGCCTCCTCTTTTCCATCTCATCACACCCAACAAGGTAAGGTTGCTGCCATGAACCTTAAGGGGTGAGGTGGGAGGCTTGGTTCACCCAGGTAGAGGTGGACTTGGAAGGCAATTTGCCAAATGTTTCCTGAAGCCTTGGATCCAGCTCTGGCAGAGGTTATTGTAATTTTCTAGCAGAACAGTGAGACAGTAGCACCATTAAGTTACTAGTTATTGTTTAAATAATAATAAGTCCCAGTCATCTGAAGTTGTATGGAAAGTCCCAGTCAGAAATCAAATCACTGCTAAACACTGTCCGTATATTCAGTAGCGATATAGCAATGGAGTTTGGACTAGACAAGTGTGCTGCATTAATAATGAACAGAGGGAAAATAAGAAAAACAGAAGGAATAGAACTGCCCAATGGAAGCAAGATCAAGAACCTGGAAGAGAAAGAACATTACAAATACTTGGGCATTCTCCAGGCTGATAACATCGCACACACTGAAGTTAAAAGAAAAATTGGAAATGAATACATCAGGAGAGTTAGAAAAATCCTCAAGTCCAAACTCAATGGTGGGAACACCATATAAGCCATAAACACCTGGGCTATACCTGTTATCAGATACAGAGCAGGAATAATAGACTGGACCCAGGCAGAGCTAGAGACGCTAGATCGTAACACCAGGAAAATCATGACCATCAATCATGCTCTGCACCCCCGCAGTGATGTCGATAGAACAAGTCAAGAACCGAGCAGAAAAATGGAAAAATAAGGCCCTGCATGGTCAATATTTGCACAATATAAGTGGAAAATCAGACATCACCAAGACCTGGCAATGGCTTAAGAATGGCAACTTGAAGAAAGAAACAGAGGGTTTAATACTGGCTGCACAAGAACAGGCACTAAGAACAAATGCAATAAGAGCAAAAGTCGAAAAGTCAACAACAAACAGCAAGTGCCGCCTTTGTAAAGAAGCAGATGAAACAGTGGACCACCTAATCAGCAGTTGTAAAAAGATCACACAGACTGACTACAAACAAAGGCATGACAAGGTAGCAGGGATGATACACTGGAACATCTGCAAAAAATACAAGCTACCTGTAGCCAAAAATTGGTGGGACCATAAAATTGAAAAAGTTGAAGAAAATGAAGTTGTAAAAATATTATGGGACTTCCGACTACAAACAGACAAACATCTGCCACACAATACACCAGATATCACTGTAGTCGAGAAGAAAGAAAAACAAGTTAAAATAATCGACATAGCAATACGAGGGGATAGCAGAATAGAAGAAAAAGAAATAGAAAAAAATCACCAAATACAAAGATCTACAAATTGAAATTGAAAGGCTGTGGCAGAAAAAGACCAGAATAATCCCAGTGGTAACCCCTGTCCTAGGTGCAGTTCCAAAAGACCTTGAAGAGCACCTCAACACCATAGGGGCCACAGAAATCACCATCAGCCAATTACAAAAAGCAGCTTTACTGGGAACAGCCTATATTTTGCGATGATATCTATAATAACCAACAGTACTGATGATAAAATTCAGCCATCCCAGGTCCTTGGGAAGGACTCGATGTCTGGATGAAACAAACCAGTCAATAACACCTGTCTGACTGTGTAAACAAGAAATAATAATAATAATAATAATAATAATAATAATAATAATAATAATAATAATAATAATTGGAAAAGTTGTAGAAAATGAAGGTGAAGATCCTAAAAAATTATGGGACTTTCGACTACAAACAGACAAACATTTGCCACACAATACACCAGATATAACTGTAGTCAAGAAGAAAGAAAAACAAGTCAAAATAATTGACATAGCAATACCAGGTGATAGCAGAATAGAAAAAAAAGAAATAGAAAAAATCACAAAATACAAAGATCTACAAATTGAAATTGAAAGGCTGTGGCAGAAGAAGGCCAAAATAATCCCAGTAGTAAACTAGGTGCGATTCCAAAACACCTTGAAGAGCACCGCAACACCATCGGGGCAGGGGCGTAGCAAGGTTGGAGTGGGCCCAGAGACAAGATTTTAAAATGCCCCCCCCCCACTGAAGCTTAGCTCATGAAGTAAAGAAATCTTAAATGAGGCTGAATAGTGGTAACAAAAAGCATAGTAAAATTTATTTATGTGCCAGAATAGAACATCATCCTAAATTATTTTTTTAAAGGCTTTGTAAATTGTGGGTGATGCAAGTCATTTAATAGTACTAGAGAAAGACATGCTGTTCTGGTAGCTCCAGGTCTTAACACTCACATCAATTTCAGAGGATGAATACAACTGAGGGAAGCCCAGGCAGGTGCGTGGCTGGGGGAAGTCAGTCATGTGACTTGCCTCCCCCCCACAAGGCAGTGGGCCCCCAGACAACTGTCTCCCCTTGCCCTGTTATAGTTACGCTCTTGCATAGAGACCATAGAAATCACCCACCAGCCAATTACAAAAAGCAACTTTACTGGGAACAGCCTATATTTTGCAATGATATCTATAATAATAGCAACACAGTATTGATAATAAAATTCATCCATCCCAGGTCCTTGGGGAGGACTTGATGTCTGGATAAAACAAAGCAATCAATAACACCTGCGTGACTGTGCAGACAAGAAATAATAATAATAAGCAACTTTACTGGGAATAGCTTATATTTTGTGACTATATTTATAATAATAACAACAACATTGATGATAAAATTCAGGCATCCCAAGTCCTTGGGAAGGACTTGATGTCTGGATAAAACAAACCAATCAATAACATCTGTCTGACTCTGTGAATTAATCATCATCATCATCATCATAAGTAGATAGCTGTCTCAACGAAAACAATTCTGCAAAATTTACTCAGAATCTTTGGGGTTCCCCTCCCCCACCCCCCATTTTCACCAACCTGAACCTGCGGGGCTAGAAAGACAACTCTGTGGGAAAAAATCATTATGAGAGACTTGTCGTACATGTTTTAAACAAATATATAAATCTCTCAGACAGTTCTCATTTGCAGACTGAAAATAATGCATAACAAAACATAATATTCTGATGATTTCAGCTACCTTTTTTCCTAGCCTCAAGAGACTAGGCCAAGAGTGATTATAATGACAAACACCATTTTACAGACAGTTTGCTCTCATAATACTGGAGTAAATAGTTTCCTGTATTTTGATTTCCCCCTACCAAAAAATGAGAAATTAGTTACAAGTGGTATTCAAATGAGGTGGGAGGGGGGGAGATGTATGGAAAGAATACACATGAGAAATAGCTTATCTATGTCTCATTGTTTCCAGGAATTAAACGAAAATGGTTTACCCAAAATTAGAATTTATCTTAGAATTCAGTGAAGGGATGAAGACCTGAGAAAGCCTGGAAGGAATGCCTTTGGAGAGCAAGAAAGGGTAGATTCATTAGCTCCTTTCATATGCATATTTGCTTGGGATTAATTTAATGGTAGTAACTTTTGAGTAAATATGAAAAAGTCAGACTATTTTGGAAAATATTGCTTAATTGGGCGGTGGGGGGGATAGTTCCCAGATATAAGCTGAAATCCAAAGAGTTCTTTTTTCTGAATTAGCCTTTCTGGAGTTGTACTTCTCCCACTCTTCAAACTTGGAACAGCGCTTTAAGCTTTCCTGAGTTAAAAACTAGGGATGTGACCAAAGTTGCTTTGGCGCTGGCGGGGGTAAGCCCCTTAGGGCGGCAGCGTTCCTCCCTGCTGCCCCATTGTCCTCATCAGCCAGAAGTGGCCAGAAGTAGAGATTGTGCGTGCGCCCCTGTCCACCGTGGATGCGACAGGCGCATGTGCAATCGCTACTTCCAGCCACTTCCGGCAGATGAGGACAACAGGGCAGCAAGGAGGAACACTGCCACCCCAAAGGGCTTGAAAAGAACGGCGAGCCAGTGGGGGAAATGCAGCGGGAGGGGTGAGTGCACCCTCCCCCATCCTTAAAGAACTACCCCTGCCAGCACCAAAGCGCCAAAATGGCCCCCGGAGCTGAAACATTTCGGAGGCCTTTATAATGGTCTCCGAAATGTTTTGGGCTCAAGTCTATTAAAAACTACTTGTAGATTTGGCAAAGGAGCTGTTAAAAAAAAACACTGATGTAAAGTACCATCAAGGGTGCAGCAGTGGTACAGGAGAATCCCATTAATTGCGGCCCTGGTCCCCATAGTTTCATGTATCCGCAGTTGGGTAGTTGCCATCCAATCTCAGTATATGTGGAAAAAAATCAGGCACGGAAAGGATGAAGACTCATGTACCCACGGGTCGGGGGGTTGATGGAAATGACCTCAAAGGTCATTTCTGCCAGCCATTTTAACTAAAGGAGCAATTTGCTGGCTTGTTTCTGTGGGTATTTTTAAAGTGATTTTTCATTGAAAATAAATAAATAAAATTCCAGCATTTTTGGTGACATTGCTGGACAGCTGGGGGCACATAGAGCATGGTAGGGCACTCCCCCCTTCCCCCATGTTTTGCTCATTTCCCCCCCTTCACTCATTTTTGGGGGGTGGGGCTCATTTTTCATGGCTAGGGAACCTAACTCCCCAATTCCCATAGCCCTAAATACAGGTTTTCTTGTATTTACCTCTCACACCTAAATCCCTATAGTTTTGAACCCTTGAACGGCAAGCTTAGAAAGTTTGCTCATGGACTCTTGGATCTTCCAAATATTATGCTGCAAATTCAGTGGGATGTACAAGTATATATTTGTGTGTGGAAGATGAAAGGTTCTGTCTGCACCTGCAAAGTTCTGGGCCCACTTGCACATTGTATAAGCAAGTGACCAACATGCTCGGTACCTACACGAGATGCCAAAACAAACGGTACCATTTACACAATAATGATTTGTGAGTGCACAATGTCACATTGTTTTTCTTAAAGCATCTACATTCTGTCTGACAGCACCAGTATATCTGCAGATTGAAGAATAGTCTAAACTAAAGCTAAACTCTTTTAAGAAGGTGGAAGAAGGAATGGGGATTGGCTGTTGTTGACCTGATCCAAGCCAAAAGAGAAGGGTTGAGGATGAAGTAATGGGACCTTCAGGGGAAAGTAAGTATATAATGTGTGGGTTCTTGATCTTATGGAAAGCTAAAGTGAACATGGTCAAACATGTACTTTGGATTTCAAGAAAGCTAATTTTAATGAGCTCAGAGAAGTGCTTGGTAGGATCCCATGGCTAGATGAACAAGGAAAATTAGTGGGTTCTTTAAAAAATTCCAGTGAGGAGGAAAAGTGAGAGACATCTAAAAAAGCCAATCTGGCTGCACTAGAACTTTATTGATGAGCTGAGAAGAGAAAAGGGAAACAGAAGAAATGGAAGAAAAAGTAGGCCATTAAGGATAAATATAGACAAGAAAACTAGCATATCGATTGTGGGAATAATTTATCTTGATTTCAGCAAAGAATTTGATAAAATTCTCCATGATATTCTGATTAGCAAACTGGTGTAATGTAGGCTAAATTATAATACCATCAGGTAGATTCACAGTTGGATGGAAAACTATTCTCAAAGAGTGCTCATCAAAGTGAAGGTGTTGAATAGGATACTGTAGGATACGGATGTGCAAACAGATTTTACACTGAGCCAGCTTGACGTCTAACCGGGCCATCGCTCAAAAGGGTTCAGGTCGAGCCAACCCATGCTTAGTTCAGCTCGAAATGCCTCGGAGCATACCGGTAGAGAGTAATCCAGTAAGAATTCCCCTTTACCGCTAAAGGAGTGGACAAGAGGACTTAAATAAAAAAAAGTTGGGGTGGGAGGAAAGTAAAAATTCACCTCAAATTTGCCGCCACCACTAGTGGTGGTGGCTGCAACAGTTGTATGGCCAGTCATGGGTGGTGACAGGGGGGCAGTGGGGGCCCCACCCCACCCCACCCTGCCAGAGCAGGTAGGCCCGATTTGGGCCCATTTAGAGCCTGGTTTGGGCCTCTGCTGTGCATGTACTGAAGTTAAAAAAAATTTCCTCCATGCATGCGCATTCCTCTTTACCAGTACAGCCTTGGACCCCCCACCAAACCAGACTAAAATTGAAGCTGAACAGGGTCTGGTTTGGGTGTGCAAAAAACTGGACCAGACATGGTTTGGCTCAAGTCCAGTTCAACGTGAACTGAACTGGGTTTTCTGGTTTTGTGCACATCCCTACTGTAGGACTCTGTCCTGGGTCTTATGCTCATTAACAGTTTTATGAATGATGACTTAGATGAAGGGATGCAGGGAATCTGTATCAAATTTGCAGATGATACAAAACTAGGAAGAACAGCTAACACCTAAGAACACAAGAATAACATTCAAAATGACTTTGTGGAAAACCTGGCTGAAATTTGCAAAATGAAATTCAATGTAGACAAATGCAAAATTCTGCACCTGGGATGGTGTGGGGTGGATAAAATGCAAAGCTGTAGGAAGGGGCATATTTGGCTTCACAGTAGTCAATAGGATGTAAGGATTGCAGCTAATCAGAAGTTGAACATGAGTTGGCATGATGTAGCTGCAAAAAAGGTGAAAGCAATTTAGGCTGAATTAATAGAACTATAGTTTCCAAGCCACAACAAGTAATAGGTGCCATATATTCTATTTCATTCATTCATTCATTCATTCATTCATATAAATAAATAAATAAATAAATAAATAAATAAATGTGGAATATTGTGTTTGATTTTGAGTGTTGTACTTCAAGAAGCATGTAGACTAGGGCTGCTCAACTTTGGCACTCCTGCATATATTGGCCTACAACTCTCATAATCCCTGTCTATAAGTCACTGTAGACCTGGTTGTGTGCAATGCCATAATGGAGACCAATCCTGGTGCTTCTCCAACAGGTAGCCTGAGTTTTCTACCCAGGCTAAAAGTGAGGTAAGTAGGGTGTGCATATGCCCTTCTACCTTACCCCCTGGTTGTGTGGACACTCAGGCTGCCTGCAACCTGAGCATCCATAGAGCCAGGTGTAAGGAGCACCCAGCAGTGGGAAAATTCCCCGATGCACCGTCTTCCTTGTGCAATGTATTGTGGGATACTGGAGAACTTCCTCCTCAGGTAAACAGCTCTGCTATTTGCTGCCCTGGTGCAGACATGAGCCCTGGTGCTCATGTGGGCATGTGAATGGCCGAGTAAGGTAAAGCCTCTGGATCATCTTCCTTCCCACCATCCCTTCCAGGGAAAATTGTCCAGTGAATGTACTTTTGTTTTGCAGACCTAGGGGGCCAGTCTAGATTCACATTCACATACAAGAGGTTAGATTTCAGCTGAACATAAGAAGACACTTTTTAGTAGCAAGAGCAGTTTGACAATGAAACCAGTTCGGTGTGGGGGAAGCTTTCCCTCATTGATGGATGGACAGAGGATGGACTACCATTTGCTAGGGATGCTCTGTCTGGATTTCTTGCAAGGGGTTGAACTAGATGGCCTCCAAAATGCTCTCCAACTCTATGATTCTGTTTGCATACTGCAAATTTGTATTGATTAGAACCAGCTAAACTGTCAAGGCTTCAGTTAAGGACTCTTAAGCATCATGCCGAAGGTACTGAAAATTCTGGTAGAGATCCCCAACTCCCTCCTAAGACCAAAACAGAATTTGGGGGGACTCTAAGATCCCTTGAATCTGTAGTATTAGATACACCAGAAGCTTCACATTAGCAATCATCATACAACTTTTGTTTTATTATTAACTATTTACTGGATAATGTCCAGTCAATGGTATGATTGTTTCCTCTCTCTGCATGTATCATTGTTAGGACCACTTCTCACATTGCACTTTGAATATAAGGAGGCTGTGAGCCCTGAGGTAATGCACATGTTTTGCATATAAAAGGCTCCAGGTTGGATGCTTAGCATTTCCAGTTAAAAGGAACAGAACTGTAAAAGATCTCTGCCTGAGACCCTGGAGAGCAGTTGTCATGCCAGGGAGTGTGGTCATCTTGGGCCTAGATGAGCCATTGATCTTCTTCTGTAGTCATTGTTTGATGAAGGGGGTGGGGCATGCACTGCATAGTGCTTGTGTTGTCAGCCATTACTTAATATCCAAATGCAGGATTTTGATAGCTCTATGAAGGGCCTTGATATGTTAAAATAAATTAAGCAATAGATCCAAGATGTTGAAGGGCGTACATAAATGAAAACAAAAGGGGAAAAAGCAAGAAAGACAAGCACTTTGCTGCAGGCATCTTTTGTGTGTTCAGTGCAAAACTCAGTGAGAATATCAACAAAGCCTCTCTCAGGTTGCTCCGTCTGTACTTGATGACAGACAAGCTTTGAGGAACACAGTTCAATGAGTATGCGAAAAGAGAGTATTTTTTTAAAAAAAGATTCACCCTTCTCAAATGGTGCTATCTACGGTCTGCTGAAGGATTACGTTACTTTTATCTTAACCTCATGCAGATGAAAAGTAACAAATGCATCATCTTCACACAGGGTTGGCAGATGTGCATATGTTGTAGATGAGATCAGATGCACTCAGCTCAGGTTTGAAATACACCTGCAAAATATAGAAACCATCTGAATAAATAAAGTAGGCCTTGTGGGGCTGCTTCAGCTCCTTGAGAACACTGCGAAAAACCAATGATGGGTGAGCTTTCCCTGGCATGCTTCTTAATTAGCTCCTTTCCCACAAGCTTTTTCAGAAAAATTCAGGGTCTCTCCTGAAGACCTTCTTTATATTTTTCCAGGGAAGATACATACTTCCCAGGCATACTTATTCTTCTTAAGGGAGGACTAGTGCTGGGGATGGCTGGCTGATGACAGGAGTTGCCTTGTAGACCTCATCAATAAGGCCTGGATACTCCTGAACATACGTAGGAGTGTTCTTTGCTGAGGAACTGGGAACACTCCTGGTCCAATAATTAAGCTGGGAGCCATTAGACCTAGAATTTTCCATTTATCTTAGCTGCAAAGGGTGCTTCTTTATTTAGGAGCATCCAAGGCCTGTGCGAGGCCTATACCTTTCCTGCCACCAGTTACCCCTTGATTCTTCCCCCTCCATTCTGCCCATTCACCCCCCTTCATAAGGGTAGTTTTATTTGGGAAGAGGAGGGACTGGAAGGGAGGGCTAACTACTGGGAAGCTGATTACAAGGAAGACCCAAATTTCAGACAGGGTATAGCCCAGTTTATAAAATGGCAACAAGTTCCAGTTTAGGGGAGTTTGTTTCTGAACTCATCCAGTTCTGAAACTAATTGCTATCACTAATCATCTTGAACATTTGTATTGTGAAATTAGCAAAGGTAATAAAGGTATGACAATAAAATATCATTGTCCAGTTGAAAAAAGTGAAGGGAGTCTGGAAGGGTGTAATAACCACTCTGTTAGGTTGGTCTTTCTATATGTTCACTCTATCTGAAACCCTATCTTGCATCTCTTATTATTTTTAATGCTTCCTGCTCCCTGCAACAACAACAACAACAAATCAGATTTCATCTTTCAGTATGTAAACAGGCCAAATGACTTCAGGACTATCAAAGTCTATTTATCATCTCTATTAGGGGTTAAAAATGCATCACCTGAAAGGAATTTTTGTCTACACTTTTTCTTTATGCATCATTTATTTCTTTAGCAACATATGCCTTTCTACAGCATCAGTGCAGTGATAATTTTGTCCTTTCTGTTGAGGTGTCACTTGTATAAAGGAACAAAACCTTATACAATTTTGCTTGCCATCATTTATTCATGATTATTGCACCCTTTCCCTTTACCAAGGAAAATACAGCCATTCCAAGAACAGTTTTCTTTGGAGGACAGAACAGTGGAAATTTAGGATGCCTTCATAACATTACATTATTTACAAATATACAGGCTGGACAGACATTGAAGGAACATAGAAGTACCGTATTTTATGGACTATAAGACTCACTTTTTTCCTCGAAAAATATCCGCCAAAATTCAGGTGCGTCTTATGTGTTTTAACAGTTTAATATGTTAAAACTCTGAAAAACTGGATTAAAATTAAGGTGCGTCTTATAGTCCGTAGCGTCTTATAGTCCGTAAAATACGGTAAGCACATAGGGAAAATGTGCCAGTGCCAAAACAACCTAAAATCTCCCAACACAGTTCTTTCCTCCCCACCATCAAACTGGAAATACTTTTTCTTGAAAAAAGAACAGAAAAAAGCTTACATATTATTATTATTATTATTTCTTGTTTACACAGTCAGACAGGTGTTACTGACTGGTTTGTTTTATCCAGACATCGAGTCCTTCCCAAGGACCTGGGATGGCTGAATTTTATTGTCAGTTGTTATAGATATCGTTGCAGAATATAGGCTGTTCCCAGTAAAGCTGCTTTTTGTAATTGGCTGGTGGTGATTTCTGTGGCCCCTATGGTGTTGAGGTGCTCTTCAAGGTCTTTTGGAACTGCACCCAGGGCGCCAATTACCACTGGGATTATTTTGGTCTTTTTCTGCCACAGCCTTTCAATTTCAATTTGTAGATCTTTGTATTTTGTGATTTTTTTCTGTTTCTTTTTCTTCTATACTGCTATCACCTGGTATTGCTATGTCAATTACTTTCACTTGTTTTTCTTTCTTCTCGAATACAGTGATATCTGGTGTATTGTGTGGCAGATGTTTGTCTGTTTGTAGTCGGAAGTCCCATAATATTTTTACATCTTCACTTTCAACAACTTTTTCAAATTTTATAGTCCCGCCAATTTTTGGCTACAGGTAGCTTGTATTTTTTGCAGATGTTCCAGTGTATCATCCCTGCTACTTTGTCATGCTTTTTGTTTGTAGTGAGTCTGTGCGATCTTTTTACAACAGCTGATTAGGTGGTCCACTGTTTCATCTGCTTCTTTACAAAGGCGGCACTTGCTGTTTGTTGTGGATTTTTCGACTTTTGCTCTTATTGCATTTGTTCTTAGTGCCTGTTCTTGTGCAGCCAGTATTAAACCCTCTGTTTCTTTCTTCAAGTTGCCATTCTTAGGCCATTGCCAGGTCTTGGTGATGTCTGATTTTCCACTTATATTGTGCAAATATTGACCATGCAGGGCCTTATTTTTCCATTTTTCTGCTCGGTTCTTGACTTGTTCTTTCTTGTAGGCCTCCTTTGTTTCATTGGTGTTGAATAGTTTCTTGTTCTTGACCATTTGAAGTGTATCTTCTTCACTGTCCTTGATATATTCTTCAAGGCCTCTTTTCTCCTCCTCTACTGTTTGATGGACGCAGCATTCCTCTTCCACCTGGCCTGCGAGGGAGGTATAGCCTATCTACATCACTGCAGGGATGCAGAGCGTGATTGATGATCATGATTTTCCTGGTCTTATGATCTAGTGTCTCTAGCTCTGCCTGGGTCCAGTCTATTATTCCTGCAGTGTATCTGATAACAGATATAGCCCAGGTGTTTATGGCTTGTATGGTGTTCCTGCCATTAAGTTTGGACTTTAGGATTTTTCTAACTCTCCTGATGTATTCACTTCCAATTTTTCTTTTAACTTCAGCGTGTGCAATGTTATCAGCCTGGAGAATGCCCAAGTATTTGTAATGTTCTTTCTCTTCCAGGTTCTTGATCTTGCTTCCATTGGGCAGTTCTATACCTTCTGTTTATTCTATACCTTCTGTTTTTATTATTATTATTATTATTATTATTATTATTATTATTAACATTTATATCCCGCTCTTCCTCCCAGGAGCCCAGAGCGGTGTACTACATACTTCAGTTTCTCTTTCACAACAACCCTGTGAAGTTGGTTAGGCTGAGAGAGAAGTGACTGGCCCAGAGTCACCCAGCTAGTATCATGGCTGAATGGGGATTTGAACTCAGGTCTCCCCGGTCCTAGTCCAGCACTCTAACAACCTTCTACCCTGGTAGGTGGCCTGGACACAAGAGGTGGGCGAGGCCTGCCCAAGGATTTCTAGTGCCCTAGACAAAGCCTGGCTTTGTTACTCCCCACCCCCATTGCCTCCCATTGTCTAAGTGGGCACACAGTCCCCATTGCCTGCCAGGCCACCCACGTGCTCTCCTTGCCACTCTGCCTCTGCCTACCGCTTCTGCTACAGCACATGATAATGATGATGCAGTGCAATCATTATAATGCACTGCAGCAGGCCACTTGCCCATTATAATGCACTGTAGCAGACAGGCTCCACAGCAGGAGCAGTGAAGGCAGCTAGCAAGGAGAGCAAGTGGGAGGACAGGCAACCGGGATGGGGAGCGCCTGTTCACTCAACCGCTTGCCAACTAGCTCAGACGATGGGAGGTGGCTAGCCATGGGGGTGAAGAGGGGTGGGTGGGGGTGCTCTCCACCCTTCCAGAATGCTCTTTCAATCCTCGCTGCGGACATCAGCGGTGGGGCGGCAGGCAAGCAACCACACTCCACTGGACTATACTGTTGACTCACAGGGTGGCATGACCAGGCTGTTGGTGCCAATTCCCACTTGGTGGCTAGTGGATGGGCCAGTCCTGTGTTTGGAACAATAAACAGCAATTGCCAATGACCAACTGGACCACATGAAAGCCTGAAGGGAGGATGCTCTCTCTGCTTCACATAATAGGTCTCCATGTCTCACGCCAATAGATTTTAACATCACCATATCAGAGGGTTCTCCCCCCTCCCCCGACCCACACACAATAGTGGTCACAATAAAGTGCAGTTTTGTGTTTCTATGTTGATAAAAATTGTTGTAACAGACAGCTGGCAAGAATTATATGACAGCTAAGAGTGAGTAACTTTCCAACATGAGCACAAAGGTGTTACTGTAATAAAGATGTTCTTTGTTCTACCTAAGGGAATCAATCAGAAAAACATAGCATGATTTGGAATATGGTACTCAAATGCAATTGAACACTTCAGATGACCCAACACATTCTGATTTCTTGGGTCATGAGTGCAATTGAGAGCATGCCAGCCTAAGGACTTCCTCCTGCTACTTTTTCAACTTCAACATGGATTTGTGATATAAACATCCTGGTTTTAAACATCTTGGGTCAGCCACAGGTCCATGTATTGTCTGAACCTGGGAACTGTGGTTTAACTGTGATGTAAAAACCACAGAGATGCTCTTATCCCTGGATTTCAAGGCCGAAGTCCAGGGCCTACACAGCCTCTGGGACCCCCCAGATCCTCTTTAGTCTGTCCCGGGTGGTGTGGTCGCCCGGCTGAGCATGATGATGCTTACTTTGCAGGGCAGGGGGGCCCTCCAACGGTGTTTAGGTCCAGGCTCAAAAATTACCTAGGTGCACCTCTGAAAAACCACAATAGAAAACCAGAGTTAAATTTAATTTTCTGTTGTGGCTTGTACAGTTAAACCGCAGTTCCTGAGTATGAACAAAACACAAAGCTATAGTTCAACAAAATCAGGATTTCTCAGGTGAACAAGCTGGGGAGGTAAGGAGAGGTAGCATTCAGGTAGGCTCTAGGTCACCAAGATTTGTTGAGTCATCTGAACCAGTCCCATGTGACCATGTTGAACCCTGAATTTGTTTCCATGAATGACATTCAGTTACAAGGCCCAGATCATCATTAGTCTGACTTTGGAGCTGCTCTTATTAATAATTCCCCAGGAGTGAGCATAGAATGAGATGATATCCATGTGCATTAAAACAGCTGTTTTTTTCACTTTGAGGAACTTATATAGTTAATGGAAGCATTCTCTCAGCCTTCTTGGAATCTGAGTCAAGGGCTTATAGTAAGCACCACAAGTGTTTACTACACAGTGAGGCTATTCCAACGATCACTGGAAACTGGGCTAAGGGAGCCCAGCCCAGTTTCCAGTAATTGTCAGAACCACCAGGCCCATGGGCGGCTAGCCCACCTAACAACCCATCCCCTTAAACAAGGTTAACGGAACGAGTGCTCCATTAGCCTTGTTTTTGCAATTGTATGTCAGTGGTGGGTGGGGCGAAAGGGGAAGGTGGAGACACTTGGGGTGGGGGAGAGGGGAGGGGGGCTGACACACTTGGGATGGAGGAGAGGGGAGGGGGACCCCAGGAAGGCACCGTGCACTTGCACGGTGACTTCGGGCTGGGATGCCATGCGGCGGGGCTCGCTGATTTAATCATGAATCAAATCATCCCCGATTCATAGCTAATTGATTCACTGGAGCAGTGGTTCCCATTCCCAACCTGGGTTCCTCCAGATGTTGCTGAACTACACCTCCCAGAATCCCCAGCCATAATAAATTGTAGCTGGGGGTGCTGGGCATTGTAGTTCAGCAACATCTGGAGGAACCCACGTTGGGGACCACTGCACTAGAGATTTGCTTAGCAGACACCATTTTGTCTCCATGTTGTTGTTGTTTTGTCACTGATTGGTCTCCTGGCAATGGCTTCCGATTGGCTTGTGTTCTCCTTGCTTCTTGGCTGGCTTGTTGTCTTTCAAATCAAGTGCTGGCATGAGCAACTGTGCCCCCCTTTAGCTGGGGAGAGGGAGCAGGGAGGGGGAGGCCAGTGAGTTTCAAAAAGGGGCTGCTTAGAGGCAGAGCCATTGCTTTTTGTGCCTCAGGAGAAGAACAAAGTTGGATCAGAGACAGAGAGGGGCTGCAAAAGAACTGAGAGCAGAGTGGTGGGGGTGGTCTGGTTGAGTCATGCCATAACACACAACCCAGTTTGGTGTCCCTAGGACCTATCCATGGGGAACCATGGGATGATTCGAGTTGCCCATTGATCCCTATGGGGCAATTCACATTTTTTTTGGAAAATTTCCAGTTAGATTTGTCAAACTGGCCGGTGATGGCCAGCCGGTTTGATGAATTGATTATTTATTTGCAGCAGCAATAAATAAATAAAAAAATGCATGCACACCCCTAAGAGACAGTAAAGAAAACCAGATTAGATGGGTGAGGGGGAGGGAAAGGAGATGGAAAGGAGAAGGAAAAATAGAATATCTAGGTAAGGCCCCAGGGCTTCTGTCAGGAAGTGAAATGGTTTCAGTTTCCTCCACCCTACCTATAGTTTATATCATCCTGTGGGGTAAGAGGAATATTTGCTGTGCCTGCAGGTACAACTCTGCCTTAGCTTTTCCCAATCCTACATAAAACAAAACAAAATAAAAAGATCATCCTGCTCCAATCCCTTTCCCCTTGTAAAAAATAAAAATAAAATTGCACATCTTTAACAAGTCAATCCAATGTTGGCTCCCACCTGGAAGGCAGGGGTGGGGGGTTGTCAGTTTGTTCTAGAGGGCTTTTTTGGGGGGGGGGGTGCACTTTTTTTTTTAAATAAGGCTGATGGTTCCAGCATTCTCAATCTGTCAGAGGCTGGAGAGCATAAAATTCATCACCCAGATAGTTTGAAATATGATAATAAAGAAATAAGCAGAAAAGGGATAAATTCATCAAAGTGCAAGAAATATTCTAGGGGAGAAAAAGGAATTTCCTGAGGTAACTGTCCTTGACCTGGCTCTTTAATCGAGTGAAATTTCATCACTTTATCTAATATCATGCTTCATGCTTCAGGCTCCTGGCAATTCTATTTTAGTGTGGTCTAATGGGCAGCTGACACATCCACTCAGCACCAGACTGCATAATATGTGCTGACACACTGTGTGGTGAGCACCCTATTGAGAGCTGTTTATTTGTGCCTGGCAAGGAAAAATTTCATCCAGTAAAAGTCTCTTCATAACAATTTCAGTCTCAGCTTTCATGGCCTCTGTGGGCTTCACATTTCAAGAGGTTCTGAAACGCTTGCCGGGCGGAGGGGTGGGGAGGCGCAGGCAGGCAGTTGCTTATTTGGGTGGCTGTTCCATTATCTGACTTTAGGTGAGAGGTTGTGAAAGCACTGGTTATGGTTGTCTGAAACCTGTATCTAGATAGGGTAATGAAGAGTGTCATCCTAACTGCTTTGCAGGCAGCTCTCCTCAGAACCCCTGATTCAATTTGATATTCTGAGGTTAACGCACTGCATTGGGACTGAAAATAGGAATGCACATGAAACACTTTTATATTTATTCAGTTCAGTAAGCATGGCAAACTCATCAACAGCTATTTGTACACTGTAGGCATGGTGGGACTTTGATGTACTGATTTATGGTTGGTATTTTCGTCCTGCAGTATTAGTTTAGAGCAGAAATGCCCTCTTAAAAAAAATAAAAATCAAAAAGTCAGTGTTTGTTGGAGGGAGGGAGGAAGAGATGGGGAGAGAATGCATGGCTTTCAGCCTAATAGAGGACATTATCGTAAACAAAGCAATCCAAGAACAAAAAGGCATGAGACAATAAATGATAAATGATTCTGTCCTCTCAGCTTCAGGCAACAATCAACATTTTCCCTAAAGGGAAATAAATTATTTCTTGCACATGCATGCCTATAGCTCTATACTAGCATATTTATAAACACATTCAAGCAGAATAAATGTGCATGTGATTACCATACACAATAAAGGTTGGGGGTAACCTGAACCCTGTTCCAGTTTTGTAAATGATACTTGCAGCCTCCATACAGGGATCCTTCCCTCCATATGTACTTTCCCCTTAAAGTGATACTTCCTCAGTTCCATGCTGGCCTAAAATATCAAGCCAAAAGCACAAGCAGCAACCCTATAGGTGAAGCTGAGAGAGAGAAGTTGTGTTGAATTTTATTAATCATGAGTTCTATTCACAGAGAATACTAGAGACAAGTATTTGAGGTGAACATATTTGAGATGAAACTTTAAAAATTGGCTTCACAAACTGCTAGTTTACTTTTGTCCTAATAATAAATTCTGTAGGATAAATG
Organism: Hemicordylus capensis; assembly: GCF_027244095.1. Classification (NCBI taxonomy): domain Eukaryota; kingdom Metazoa; phylum Chordata; class Lepidosauria; order Squamata; family Cordylidae; genus Hemicordylus; species Hemicordylus capensis. Next base: position 100,353,802 of record NC_069658.1, read on the forward strand.
GTCTGGAGGTTTTAATAACCTCATGGGGGTAATTTATAAAAGTTCTTTATCTTCATTGTAGATGTATATAAAACTCTTGTTCCATGCACAGGACCAGCAGAGCTGTAGGGACCCAATGAATGACTGGTGCCAGGTTACTAGGGAATGTTTTGGGGTAAGGGGAGGGACCATGAAGGAGGCAGGTGCCACTTAAAGAATAATGGAATCCAACCATTGACAAAAGTAAAACAAGCACTGCAGAGAAACTTTTACAGTGAGTGCTGGTAGAAAGATGACAGGTACTGGAGAGCATCTGGCTTAGGACAATTCATTGCTTTCGGATGATGATCCAAATTGTATTTTTTTCCCTTCCTCAAAGTAAAAAGCGGATAGAAGTTGACAATAAGAACATGATAACTAGTCAGAGCCAGTTTAAGTGTCAAAGGGAATATGATACAAAAAAAGACATTTAGGCATACAATGCATAAACATATTTTATAAATGCTAAATAGGTGGACTAGAATGACTGGGACCTTAAAGGACTATAAGGTCATTCACACAATCTTAGCTGCTGGGACTGGGGGGAAGTCAGAATCTTACCTGCCTCCCCGCTCCCACCATGAACAACACTCCCCCAGGAGGCTCCCTCGGACTTGTGTGTGGTGCACTCACTTTATCAGTGTAGCAACAGAGTCCTGAAGTAGGATTTGGAAGTGCTCCCACATCCCATGGTGCACCATGGGAACAGCAGAGCAGCTGCTCTCAATATTGCAGCCACTCTGCTCTGAATGGCCACTCCTACCCCATGGATCACTGCCTAAAATGGTGGCAGGCCAATGGGCAGCCCAGCCACCTGGGGCAATCACACATACAAGCGCCTACCAAGGTAGAATGAACTGTTGGTTCATTCTACCTTGGTAAAGAGCTGGGTTAAAAAAATGGGCTACTCAGGTCTGGAGAGGCCAAGACCAGAGGTCTCCCAGTGCTCCAGGTGACATGAGCAACCTGGGTTACCCCAGGCAGCTCATGTTGTGTGCACAGACTTTTTAGATGCAGTGGGCATATCAGAAACCTGGTAGAACTGTGGTAATCAGTAGACCTCCTCTTCTCACACATACCCTGCTTGCTCGATGTGTGAAGGGGAAGTGGGACTATGCTTATTGGCCCCACCAGCCTCATTTTCCTTACAGTGAGTGATCCATCCCCAGTCTTCTTGTGCAAGTTGGTGGCCCCACTCCGGACCTTTACACACTGAGTCAGTGGTGAGGATTCAGCTATACATCTACAGCCTAAAATGTAGGAGCCCCATTTTAATCTCAATGTGAGAAGGGCAGGGCAGGGTCAGCCAGTGTGATCCTGCTCCCCCTTGTTGTACAGAACAGATCACACACCTATCTTGGATCTAAAATTCATGGGGAATACAAAGTAGGCCATTTTGAATGTTATTTTAATCCTTAGCAGTGCCCCAGAACTGGTACAAGATGTGTTGTATTGTTTGAAAAGAGTGGCAACACCGCAATTGACTTCAATTTATATATAAGTAGAAAATTTTGCGGAACACTTCAATAGTTCAGTACTTCATCTTGGTAGGTGTGGATACAGAGTGGTTTATTCCATCCCTCCCCCACTTCCATTATCAGTGAAAAGAGGATAGAAAAATTGTGCTACAGTCCTGCAATCTATGTTCTGCCTAATACATTCTCTTGCACACTGCCCTCCATCAATGGAACATACGAGATTCTCTCCCCACAATTCCTAAAACATGCGGTCTCTCTCAACAATACAGTCCCCAACCACCTAACTCTTCCCCATTCATATATTGTTGGTTGTAGCCCAAACATAGTGAAGTGGGTGGGCGCTCCTCTCCTCATGTGGGAAACTTCATTAGTGCAAGTTCCTCTCCCTTTGAGAAAGGGAAATAACTCTTCACACAAGTGGGCTTTATTGTGGTGGTTGAACATCTGGCTCGCGTGTTATTGGAGAGGCAGGCAGAAGTGCATCACCAGCATATGAACCTCCATGCTTATTCTCCCTTTTCCCCATATCCTATAAAAATTGTATTTAAATAATTTAGACGTATCAAGCTGGGCTTGGCCACAAGCTTAGAAGAGAAACTTAGGTTCAGAACAAGAGGTCTTCCCAGGTATTTACTCTAATGACTCATGAAAATGGCCAGACTCTTACTGTACCCTCACAAACAGTTTATTAGACCTTGCCACAAATCAAAGAAAGGAGGCAGCCGAAACAAGGTAATTCAGCCGGGTGAAAGTGCCCAGACTTCCAGTGAAATCTGAGGACCCTGTGCAGTCTAATACAATTATTTTTATACCCTTTAATGATGATAGTTGTTTACTGCTTTCTGACTGGATCTCCCCTGCTTATGTATTTTACTTGATCAGACCCTTGAGAATGTACATACTACGTCATTTTGGAAGGGCGGTATATAAATCAAATAAATAAAAAATAAATAAATGTACACAATGTGGTGGTTACTTGTTTTCCTTTTTACTTCTGCCTCCATATTGAAACCCTCCTAATGTTTTTAGCATCAGTCTATGTGACTTCCCCATTTAGATAGCTTCTGACTCACAAACATCTATAAGGTCATGCTTGAGGACAAGAGGCCTACAGTCTTATAACTGCTAATCCGGCCTGTGCTAAAATTTTGCAAGCTAAAAACTCTTCATATCAATAGCCATTGCCAAAATGTTTCTAGTAATCTAATAACTGTGCAGTTAAAATCTCCATCTTCTGTCTCACTCACTCTTTCCTTCCTCCTTAACACAAATGTTTTGAGGCAAGGCGGACTACCATGAGCACAATCAAGATTCTACTACTCACTAGGGTTGAGCTAAACTGTCACAAGTTTTGATTCCATGTTTGATCTGAGCCCAAGAAGCTTATTTAGCAGTGGTACTGGAAGGTTTCACTCAACTCTACTATTATTAAGCCAAAACATAATACAGTGGCTTGTTTCTGGCTTATTCTTAAGAATTTTCACATTGAATGTGTTTGTCATAACAACTCACACATGCAAGGCACAGATGTTCCTTTTGGGTCAGTTCCATCAATTATTGAATTTCACATCATTAATGGATAGCACCCAAGTTCTTCAATCAAGAATCAATAACTGTCTTGCGTATGGAGCTCTAAGGTTAAGGTCCCCTATTAAATAATTAATTAAGGTTTTTCAAAAGGAAGCTGTGGATTTAATCAATATCAAATGAGCCTTAAATACTTCTATGGTATAAGAGATTAACTGTGGGATGTGGAACATCTGTTTAGCAGTTCTTAATTTTCTCTGCCTAATTAGAGATATTGAATATAACATGTAGTAGTTGTAGCTACCCTAGCAATTATGATTTTGCATATAGTAGTTTCCATTTGATTTTTCTTTGTTTTAGATGAATTTAGATTAGTTTTATTTTTAAGAACTTTCCCACCATCTGGTGTAAGTGCTGAAACCGTTTTAAGTAGACCTCCCAGGATCACACAAGGTTTTGTAATATGACATATAACGCAACCATTCCTGGATTGTTTTCCATCTGGTCATTTTCAGTACTTGGGGAATATAAATGACCAGCTTTAGAAAACAGAATTGCTAAGGAAATTTCCTCTCACATCTCTCCCCCCCTTCCCCATTGATATCTGGAAAGAAGAGCAGTTGATGCAGCTGATGGTCAGTCAGCAATGGTATATTTAATCTTGGAAAGCGTGGCAGGGCTGTCACAGAGGACAAGGAGTTAGAGATCTATCATCTAAAGAAAGCATTGATGATGCCAGGCAAACAGGCTCCTACATTTCTAATGGTTATTCAAACTATTTGCAAAACGGAGGTCATTCACATAATCAAAAACTGAAGCTATTCTGATGATCACTGAAAACCGGGCTAGGGGAACCCAGCCCAGTTTTCAGTGATCATCGGAGCCACTGGGCTCAAAGGTGAGCCCAGTAGTTCCATGGCAGCAAGCCCGCCTGACAACCCCTCCTCTTAAACGAGCTAAACAGAGTTAGCGCTCCATTAACCTTGTTTTTCCGTTAACCTTGTATTCTCGTGTGTCAGCCACGGCTACTTGCAGCCATAGCTGCCACACTCAGGGTGGGGGAGAGAGAGGAGGGGTGACCCCAGAAAGGCACCACACACTTGGGGTACGCAAACCCTTCCCCCGATCCCTGGAGCTCCCAACGGAGCCATGGCCAGGTGCAGGTGCGCCTGACCGGAGAAGCCACTTGTCTGGGTGGCCGATTGTGCTTTCCCTGCACGAACCCTCCTGGTGCTTCACACTAATGGTATGAAGTGCCTCACTGTGTTCTACCCAATCCTGTTCTACCCAGGGTTGAGATTTGTGTATGCTCCCAAATTTCAGTTGTGTGGAAGCAAGGTTGGAGGAAAACCTAGATAGAAGTGATTGTATGGAAGCAAGGTAGATTGTAAGATGGAGTATATATGTTTTGTATTATTATAGCAATGGCTTATATGTATAGTTAACAAGAACTGCGCAGACTTGGAAAGCGGGAAGTCAATATTTACTTAATTAAGTGTAACTTGATTGTTAAGGTATTGTAAAAATCAATAAAAATTTAAAAAATGAAGCAAGGTAGGAGGAAAACCTAGGTAGAAGTGGTTGTGTTGAAGCAGTACCTTGCTTCCACACAATCACTTCTACTCAGGTTTTCTTCTTACCTTGCTTCCACACAACCAAAAACTGGGAGCACACACAGCTCCCAATCCCAGATAGAACACTTTTTGACTGTGTGAATGATCTTACAGAGTTTTATAATTATTAGATTTGAACATTTATTAATGCAGAAGTTCAGGCTTCCTGGATATAGGGATATCTTTATGCTCTGTCAAGCCTGATGGTTGATACTTCCTTTAGTTAGGCTGACATATTCAAATATCAATATTTTCAAAGAATGCAGAATGAATACAAAGAATTCTAAGAGGAAATATTCTCAAATTTGAGGATTGCATTTGTAACTAAATGGTAAATGTTGGAAACTGGAACTAATGTATGTTCCGTTGAGAAGAAGAAGCTGTGTACTTTCTCCCATGCAAGTGATGGTCTGATACATAAAGTGCATATGTAATTCAGAGATTTAAACATATTCCCCCTTCCTTAGATTTCATATAAATGACTTCTCTGATTGACCATAAGAGTGAACACCAAGGTAAAAAATTGATATGCAGGAGATAAAATTGTATCAATGCTCTCAGATCTGTTGTGAGGAGATACTCAGTATCTGGCAGAATCAGAACCACTATTTGTAAAGGATAATTAAGCAAAATAGATATGAAGAATAGATATGAAAAAATAAAGTCCAGAACAGTTGTCACTTAATGCATGATAACATCATTGTTCCACCATCTTGAGAATAATAAGAGTAAATCTTTTTAGCAGATTTTTGAGTAGCATCAGTTAGACTGATGACATATTAATAGAATCCAGAGGATGTAGCTGATTTGGCAGCTACAAGAGCTGAGCAATTTTAAAATACAGAGAATGGATTGACAAACCAGTCTCCAGCTTCTCAAGCAGGCAGACAAGTGCTTGTGCATTTTAGACAACATAAGAATGAAGCTGCCAATATCCAGGGCACATTTAACTTTTGTCCTTTACAAAATTGATTACTAAAGATGTGGAAGCAATTTGTGTTGAATGAAAGCATTTGGACATGGGTCATGGATCTGACTGTCCTACTCAAGTAGTTATTTCCTGAGTGTCCGTGATGGGATTTCTCATCCTTCCACAATGAAGCATCAAGGACTATAGCTGGTTAGTTGTAGGATAGTGGGGACTAGATGAATTAATTCTGTGTAATGATTCCTGCCTTCTTGGGGCAGCTTCCATTCAAGCAATATCTGCTCTCATAAAAAGTAAATGCATATGTTGTCATAGCAGAATCTATGCTGAGGAGTCTATCTTAGTACATTGACTCAGCCTGGACTATCAGAACTCCTGTTAATGTTGTGACATTCTAATTTGCCTTCCTTAAAGTGTATTTGCATTCTGATCTGTTTTTTCTATGTTCTTTATACATTTTAATATTCCCAGTATCTGCATTCTTTTGGTGATACTAACAATCACAATGCATGGGTGGGATTCAATATGGGCGTATCTCAGGAAATGGATGCACATGTCTTCTCCGGCATTCCCATGCTCTCTTCCCATCCCCTGCCACTTACAAGGACTTATTTCCCATGGTAACAAGTGTGTACCTGTTCCATCCTCTGCTAATTACAACAGGTGCCAATTTTGCCATCAGCACCAGTTGGCCTGTTACTGCATTTTGTGCTAGGATAATCTCTCATAGCCCTATTGGAGAGTATGGAAAATACTTAATGTAAGAAGGATCCTTCAGCTAACACTTTGTATCATCCATACTGGCCACCTAACATTGGTTTCACCCCTTTCATGTGTTAAAATACATACATATATACATACATACATACATACATACATACAATATAATAGTAATAGTAGGGATGTGAATACAGGTTTGAATTTGAACCAGCTCTAATTCAAACTGGTTCAGTTTGAAGGTTCGAACTCAAACCAAACAGGGCATTGAATTGGCAATGCCGGTCCAAGTCTGAACCAAACAGAGCCTGGTTCTATTAGAACTGGTTCTAAGTGGTTCAAGCCTCCAAAACTGGGTTGGGTGGTAGGCACCCATGGGTGCCAACTACCACCCAAACTCCAAAGCAATCTGACACTCCTATGACATTTAATGATTTTTAAAAAATTATTCTCATAGGGTATAATGGGGACTCAAACCAGCCCATTATTCCCTATGTGGAGTACCTAGTGGCACAAAGCTGGGATTGGTGCCAGGGGTGCCTACCACCCACTGAACACCAAAGTAATCGGACACTCCTGTAATTATTAATGATTTTCTGAAGATTTTTTTCAATTTTTGCATTTCTCCCATAGGGAATAATGGGGATTTGAGGATGCCCCATTGCCCACCTTTGGGGAGTGCCAGGGCACCCAAGGCAGGTATGGCCTCAACTCCCCCCAGCAGCTCGAAGTTTGTAGGATTTATTGCTTAAAAAATAATAATTTTAAAAATATTTTTTTCCTTTCGTTGCAATGCATAGGAGTCTCTCCCCATTCATATAAGTAGAACAGTGAGAGTGACCCTAATTGCTGTGAATTCTGAACTCAGAGTTAACATAGACTGTTAAGAGAGGCCAGAATTAAAAAAATTCCTTAAAAAAAACACACCCTGTAAACCCCACCAACTTGGGGCTCACTAGGGGAAGTTCTGGCACAACCTGCTGTGCCCCCAGACCCAATTTGAGGTGCCCAAAGTTGTGGGGAATGGGGCATCCTCAAATCCCCATTATTCCCTATAGGATAAATGCAAAAACTGAAAAAATCTTCAAAAATTCAGCAATAATCACAGGAGTGTTCAATTGCTTTGGGGCTTGGTGGGTGGTAGGCAGCCCTGGGTTTTGTGCCCCTAGGTGCTTCATATAGGGAATAATGGGCCAGTTCAAGTTCCCATTAAACCCTATGTAGAACTTTTTAGAAACAGTTCAAATTGGGTTCAAATTCAAACTGAACAGGGGGAGGGTGGGGTTCGACCAAAACCAAAACCAAACCTACCCACCCTGGTTCAAGACTGTTTCAAATTCAAATCAAACAGGCCAAGCCAGTTTTGTGCACATCCCTAAGTAATAGTAATAATATCAAATTGTTCTCTGGGCAGCTCACAACATAATATTAAAATACATCCAATAAAACACAGGGAAAATTCACAACACAAAACAATAAATACAAAATACAATACAATATTAAAATCTGATTTAACCTCAAAATCCTCCTGGCAAAATGTGAATCCTAGTGAAAGAAAAAATTGCACCTATTGTTCCTTCAGTAAACCATCAGCAGCATTCTAGTGAAAATTGCCAAGAACATGATTTTCAAAAGCAATGAAACACTTTAAGTGTTAAGATCCAATGTACTCAGTCCAATTAGACCTACAGAAAATCCTATCCTACATTTTGCTATGTTGGATTGTTAAAAGGGTTATAACAGTCTTTCCCTACTTCCCAGAGACTTCATGACTTAATTAATGGATGCTTACAAAGCACCAAGAACCTTTAATAAAAATGCTAGAGAAGTGCAAAGTATTATTACTTCCCATTTGTATTGTAAATGAATACAAATGCTTTTGTGGAAGCTGACATTTTCACCAATACCTACTGAATTGCTGGAAAAATCCTTCCTTTGCTGTATTAAATATTTAACAGGACTGAGTTCTTTCTCTCTCTCTCTCTCTTCCCCTCAGCATGTATGTGAAAATGTCAGATGCGATGGTTGGATTTTATTCATTTGTGTCAGGCCTTTATCACACAGCAGAAACAAGGAGAGCTATGTGGAGAACTGAAAGTTACTTATCTATGTTCATCTCAGAAGTTGATTTTGTGGCATACTGATACATACTGGTTCACCTGACAAGGTTTACCCATCCACCCCTTTTACACAGGGGCCCAATCCAGACATCACATGAAACTGTGGCTTAACATGAGCTTTGCAAGCCCTAGGCTCATGCAGCCACTCCCTTTCATGTGTGAGAGAAGGTAGTGTACAGTTTCCATTGAAACAGGTGGAATTTGTCCTGACCTCTGAATCCACTAAATCTAGCAAACAAATGGAAATTAAATACTTCTCTTTGCATAGAAAGGGAGGAGCATGCGAGCCTAGAGCTCAAGATATTCATGCCAAAAGCATGATGATGAAACCATGGTTCAGATTTCTGAACCACACCAGGGTCTTGCAAGCATCACTCAAAACACAATCTTTTGAGTTGCACAAATGTGGTTTCCTAAGTTGCTACCAGACTTATATAGATGGATTCTGGCCCACCCTACCCCCCAAATGAGAAGGTGCCCTTGAGAAGGCTTAAGGAGGGTGGATTATCAGCATAGTTTTGGACCTCCACTCTGTATAAGCACTGAATTCTCTCAGCCTTTCCTATACCTCCTTCTCTCATGGTCAGTGATGCTGGGGAAACAGCTAGGTATACAGGTGAAACTTGCAGAAATCAACCAGTCTAGAGCATTTGAATGCAAGGCAGCATTTTTAATAACACACACAGAGCTGGGAATGCAGAACTGATAAAACAAAAAGTAAAATCCATTCAACTTTTCTAACTAGGTCTACATTTCTGTTCCTATACTAGTACTAAGACTTAAAAATTTACTAGATGAGGATTCCGATGCATCAGGGGCAGCAGTCACCTCTCCAAATGAATGGAGTTTGACACTTTTACATAAGCAAACATTCTTTATTCAGAAAATTTGGGGGGACGTTAGCACTGGCCCAATGAGCTTCCCAGGAAGACTGAGCTAATTTAAGATGCTGTTAATATTTTTAAAACTTGCAGCATGCTTTTCTTGCCATATGGCAACACTAAGCATCTTACATTAAAATGAAACCAAAGAAACTTGTAAACAGATACACACACGAAACATGGACCTGCTTATTGTCCAGAGGACATCTGCAGCATTTTGTGGGAGTCCATCATGCAATTTCTACTTGGTTTCCTTAATGTTTGAAAAGCAAACCCCCACCTCTTTTACCCTAGGGAAGGAAGTATTACTGTAATCTGCCATCTGAGCAAGAACATCCTTCCCAAGCCAATTAACCTCAACTCAATTCCATTATTAATTTCCAGGCACACATACATTCTTTTTTTGCTGCTAGATTTAGATAAGACTCATGTCCAAGTCTTTGTGATCCCATCTGTGGCAAATATTCCCTGGAGGCCTTTGCTTCTCCAAACTACTTATGTTTTAATTTTACTTTCAATTGTCAAAGAGATCATCTTGATCCTGGCCAATTCATTAAATATCATTTTGAACTATTTCCCCTGATTTTATACACCTAATCAGAGTCAAAAGTGCTAGATTCAAAAGTCCATGGCATGCATTACAGATAAAACATTCTTTGTCTTTCTTATCAGCCAAGCAAAACACATAAAACTGAAAAAGAGAGTGACAGATTATGTTAAAATGTAGGAGCCATTGTGGTATACTGACTAGAGTGTTGGATTTGAACCAGAGAGACCTGGGCTCAAATCCCTGCTCAGCCATGAAGCTGCTCTTTGTGAAGTAACTAGAAGTCCCATTCACACTTTACATTCAGTGTGCATACTGATTTGTACACACATACCATTGTTCACATTTTATACTGAATGCATCACAGACTTCCTGTCTGTACCTGTATTTGAGAGGGTATGTACCCAGGTTCATTTTTAAGATTAATGCATGCACACAACAAGGTCATTCACATGACCGAAATCCCTGGTGGCTAGGGAGAGCTGAGGGGAAGGCAAGAGTATACCTACCAAAGTGATCCTGGCACTGGAACTGTTACTTCTCAGTTACAGGGGAGTATACAGGGGAGTATACCCACCTTCCCCTACAGGAGTATACCTGTACATGAGTATACAGGCATATACCTACCTTCCCCTATGTGACCAAGGTGATCTTGGCACTGTTACTCCCCAGTTGCAGGGGAGTAACAGCAGGAGAGAGGGCATGCCCTAAATTCCTGCCTGTGGCTTCCAGTGGCATCTGGCGGGCCGCTGTATGAAACAGGATGCTGGACTAGATGGGCCTTGGGCCTGATCCAGCAGGGCTGTTCTTATGTTCTTATGTCTCTCAACTATGCACATGATCACCACTGCGGTGAGTGGTGCAGCATTCTAGAAGCTGGGGAAATGCTGCCTGGCCTCCAGGAATCCCACAATGCACTGTGCAAAGAAGATTCCCCATCAAGCTGAGTGCTCTAGGCTCCCAGCTCTGTGTCTGCTTGGGTTGCAGGCAGCCTGAGCAGACACACAATTGTGCTCTTAACCTTCTACCTGGGAAATAGCCCAAGGAAAGTTCTTAGGCTACCTGGTGGGGCAGCACTGGGAACGGTCACAATCCCGGCACTTCATGCAAACCTGGGTAGGGCTCTGTGTTCCCTCTCATTTCCCTTCCCCGCCCCCCACATCTGTGTGTGGAATGAGTTTTGTTCTGGGCGGCAGTATCAAGGCAATGTGAGCACATGTGGATTCAGAGTGGGGCCTTCCTGGCTCAACCTGAGTAGGATCTAAAATTAACTTAGCTAATATTCTAAAAAGCATATGTGAACCTTCGAGGGAACACTGGTAGGGCTGCTCATGTGAACAGCCTTAACATGTATTTGTGTACAGACACCTGAATGCACATGCAACATAATATCTGAATAGGGTTTATCTATCAGCCTAATTTATCACATATTTGTTGTGAGGATCAAATGAAATAACTCTGTGTGCCCTATCTTGAACTCTTTGGAGAAAAGCTGGGATACAATCACACTATGAAAGCCACTGATTGTTGGGACTGCTTGAGTGAGCAATGGAGCCTCTTACACATGCATGATCAGCATTGGAATTAATCCCTTTGGAATTAATAAAACACCTTTCCAAAGGAGGATAATTTCTTTGTTACTTTGTAATGGCATTAACAGCTGGATCCATATCCGTAGATATATAGATGTTGATGTTTTCTCTCTCTTTCTTAAACAGAACAGTTTGGTGGCTATACCTCATAGAGTTGCTTCAGATATTATTTTGGGAAGCAGAGTCGCTCATGCTTCTTGCATTCACTTCATCTGTGCTGAAATGATTCCATTTTACGTGAACATCTTTGGTAGTGCTGAAGAACACCACACCCTTTCAACCATTTTGTTTAGTAAAAATTTGCTTGGCTACACCACATTGCAATGTTATCTCACTGAATCAGGAGAAAGAAGCAGCAACTAGAAGGTAAATGTGATGAAGAAACCATACCCAGTGTACACAATGGTGCTGAATAGCATGGCGGGGGGCGGGAGGCGGATGTTCATATGAACTGCTTTTCAAATAATATTTTAGTCCCACCAAAATCACTGGAACTAGAGCTGAATGGTATTTTGTGCAGCCCCATGTCTTCTATAACTCCTGAAGTGTCCAAGTTCTGTAATGTTCAAGTGCAGATCAGATTATGTATCTCTCCTTCCATCAGCTTCTATTTTCAGAGGTGTAATAGTCTAAAGAATACTGAAAAGAGCTTTAGGACTCCCCTCCAAAGTGTGCTATAATTTAAAGAACTATAATATATTCCTAGCAGAAGAAAACTCCGGACTGGAAGTGCCCTATGAAAATAGGAAAGTGATGTTGCAACCTGCTCTCATAGAATAGTCCCGATTCTGGTGATTACTTCCAGCTGGCTAACATTTTGGGAAACTCTAAGCAAACAGATGTTTTCCCTAATTATCATCGTTAACACCCATTGGCATCTCTAATTTCCATGAATTGTGGCTTAAGTGTACCTAACTCTGTATGCACTTGCTGTTCTGCTCTTAAGGTCCAAAGCCAACCAGAGTTGTTATGGTATTTAGACTCTGTAGCAATTTGTGGCAGACTTTGAAATGGACGCCTCTGTGCATTTGTTCTCCCCACTGCTGGAGTGGATATTCCCAGTTAAGGACTGGAAAACATCCTGTTGTCAGGGCAGGACTAGACTAAACCCCTTTTCAGGTGACCTGTACTCAGTGCTGGCACATGGGCAAATCATGTAGATGTTAGAAATATTTTTAAGTGTAGAAAGTCTAAGATACTGGAGGGGAATACTTCACAGAAATTGTTGCTGTTTCCCAGTCCTTTAAAAATATAATTACAAAAAAGCCAGTGAAAAAGTGAAAAAGTCCTGCTGGACTTTTACGGTGAGAAGGGCTGAGCTGCTGTCCAAGAAGATGAAAAGAAGAAAAGAAGAATATACTCCAGGTATGAGTTCAAAGGGCATATCCAAATGTTGTGGTTCCTTATCTGAAACAGAATGGCTTTGTGACTGTACCTCAGTGGGCCATTTGAACACTGCATCTCACAGGGCAGGATTTTGTTATCACCAATTGCTGCTGTTGCGAATTGCCATCTTACATATGTTTCAGCTTTATATAGAATGCCACATACTAGGTCAGGGCTGCTCAACGTAGGCCCACCTGTAGATGTTGGCCTACAACTCCCATAATCCCTGACTATGGCCATTGTGGTTGGGGATTAAGGGAGTTGTTGTAGTCCAAAAAAAGTTAGAGGGCCAAAACTGAACAGCCCTGTACTAGGGGCATTTCACAGCCATTTGACACCACTGTTTACCTGCCCCCACCCCCTTTGCTCTATGCAGGGTTGATTTGATTTAAATCAAATCAATTTAAATCATGATTTAAATTGCTTCAAAGAAGGACTCAATTTTAATGATTTAAATCAGGAAGTTTCTATTTAATCATCATATTCTAGTAAAAGTACATCTGTATTGTCTAATATAGCCTCAATACATATTCAGGGATAGATGTATGTTTCATTTTTTGAAGGTAGGTACACACTATAATAGGTGCACACATCTCATAATGTTGTGTCATTTGGGCAGTGCGGCCTTGCATTTTTATTTTTATTTTTGTTGCACTACTTGCATTTCGCATGCATGCCTGTCTTACCCACACATACAGTACAGGAACTTCATTAAAATATTCTGAAATGGGGTATTTTTTTACAGCCTGCTTCCATGATAGGTGTCTCCCTTCTACAATGGTGTTCATTTTAAAAGTGAACCTGGATGAACCCTTCAAATGCATGGTACAGATAGGAAGTGTACTTCTGTACCTGTGTTCAGCAAAGCACGTGAATGATTGTACCTGTTTACAGATGTACCTGTACCTGTGTACACTGTACATTCATTGTACAAACATTGAACATAACATGTGAATGGGCCTAATGTACTTACATTTTTAGAGGTGGGCAAAAAGGCCAGGGGCATATCTATGGTGCAGCAGGCAGGGCACGTGCCCCGGGCGCCACTTGAGGGGGGGGTGCCATTTTCTAAAATTTTAAAATTTTTAAAATGGCCACTGAAAACAAAATGGCCACTGCGCATGCTCAAATGGTCCCTGTGAGGCCCTAGAGGCCAGCGAGAGGGGGAGGGGGAACCTTTGCAGACACGCCCCCCCCCCATGGCCTTTAGGAAGCCCCCCAAAAGGGCTACAGGTAAAATATGTTTTTGGAAAAAAATAATATATGTCACTGTACACATATTCAGATTGGCACTATGTACAGAGAATCAGGGCTTGTGAATACTGAGCTGAAGTTTATGAGCTAGGATTGTATTCATTGGCTCTTACATTGCTTCTTGTGATATGTGAGTTAAATGTGATGTCTTAATGTGAGTTTGTCTTCAAATCAGTGTGAAATCCTTAGTATTAAGGCCCACAGGGAGTTTCTTGCTCTCTTTCTCTCATTTTAACTGTCTTTCTGAAATACTAGAATATATTCCAGAGTGACACAGTTTACTATGCAGATCCTTTAATTTTTTTACGGAGTATCTGGGAAAAGTAAAACTCTCCATTTATTTTTAAAACTTATGTAATAGTGATGTTACAATGCATAGTAGAGAATTAGACAGGCACTTCTGTTTAGTTTTCCAAGTACACCTCCACATAGTATTTGGGTATTTCATGAGCTCCAGTATACTGAAATTTGTAGTTTTCCAGCATTTTTTGGTCTGGCTACATCCACTGCTAAATAGTTTTTGAAATATTAAAAGATTAATAAGCTTGACTTGTATTCTTCAGCTGATGTTATGGTAAAGTTATCTGAAAGATGGGTGTCAAATGTTTGGACAGGGGGCGCAATTTCAGTGCTTGCCCTAGGCGCTATTTTCCCTGGATACGCCTCTGGCAAAGGCTTGACTATGTGTGTGTGTTTCTGTGTGTGTGTGCTCTGCCTGTACACCACCTGCAGAATAGGATTGATCAAGTCTGTTATCCCTCATCTCCATTTACTGCTGTTAATATGTTAGAAGTTATGAATTAGAAGTTATGATTAACGTTCTTGATGATATATTTGATCTAAGTTCTTTTTCTATGGCTTTTTAAACAATTAAAATCCAATTTAAATCATAAAATCCAATTTAATTTAATTTAATTTAATTTGTTTGTTTGTTTGTTTGTTTGTTAAAAGCATCAATTTTTATCGACCCTGGCTCTATGGCCGTGTGTGTGTGTGTCTGCGCGCACACGCACGTGCACACACACACACACCTGCTGAGTAATGAAGTGATCTGTAGTCCATGAAAATGCCACAAAAGCAGTTAACAGTTAACATGCCACAAGAATGTCTTTGGTCGCTACAGACTAACACAGTTACTGCCCCACTGAAAGTGATCGCAGGGGATTGATTCCTGTTTTTTGTTTTCAGTGGCTGAGCCAGAACTACTCAGTTTTTTGTGAACATTTTTAGGCTGTGCCAACTCAGGACATCTTGGTGCCTAAAGCAGAGCAAGAAATGGCACTCTCTCCATTCTCCTCTCTTCCTCTTTTCTCTATTAAAATCGCACACCCTTCCTCCCTTCTTTCAAACATCTCCTCTTTTCTTCATTTGCTATTGGGAAGGGCAGAGGCTTCACCTCCCTCCCTCTACAAGCTATTTCCATGGTGGTGGAGGGTGTGGCTAGAGGGGGCTGCTCTGATGCCCCTGAGAACTGGCCCACAGTCGACCACCTGAAGTAGCCCCCTTCGCTGTGATGTTGTGGTAATGGGCCTTCATTATCAACCACTGGCATCTCTATCTTCCTTGGATTT
This sequence comes from Hemicordylus capensis, assembly GCF_027244095.1. Lineage (NCBI taxonomy): Eukaryota > Metazoa > Chordata > Lepidosauria > Squamata > Cordylidae > Hemicordylus > Hemicordylus capensis. The sequence continues at coordinate 100,369,434 of NC_069658.1, forward strand.
GCCTAAACATCTTCCATACGATTGAGTGGGAAAGATCAACAACTGGGCTCTATGTTTAAATATAATAACCCCCTCCAGGAAATTATAAAACCAAAGTAAAGCTCTGCCTTTTGGTAGAGCTACATTGAAGATGCCAAGACTTCTTATAGGGTCAGATTATTCTTCCCTGTCTAAATCCTCAGCCTTCATTGGAGCTTTTTCCATGATACTATCATAACAATAAACACAAAGTGCAATCAGCAGCAGTGGCATTTCACACCTCCCATTAGTTAAGAGGCTTGAAAGAGGAAGCACCATTTTCCAAATTGCAAATGTTTGGATGGGCTGTCAAAAAGCCTCTCGGTAAATGTGCTCCCATCCAACAAAAACAAACCCTGTGCAAACAAATCAAGTGGTGCAGAAATCCTTTGCACAAGATGATAGGCGAGGCCTCCATGCTGACACTTTATGCAAGCCAAGTTTTCATGTACTTGGATGGCTGACCTCCAACTCCTGACATATTCATTATATTCCAGCATGTTGGGCGCAGATTGCATTGAAGCGATGACAGCTACAAGACAGCCAACGAGGAATATGGGCATTTTGGCAACAGGTGGCCTTTCACTTGTACTGGGGAAAGTTAATCTAGTTTATCATCAAAGTATATTACGTTCAAGGAGTGTCATGTTTTGAAAATTTTAGTGACAGATCAAACGGAGGGAGCATACTTCCACAGAATGTGACTTTTTTCATAGTCCAAACATTTCAAACTGCTCTACTGTTTATGCTTGATTTAGGTTATTTGGGAAGTTATGCTGTTTTCTCAGGTTGTATACTACTAGCTCCAAATTTCAGCTTGTGTCCTCTGTCAAAAGTTGAGAGGTATGTTTAGAAGAAGTTTCTTAAAGCAGAACAACTAGTCTGGTTATACAATGAGAATTGGTTCCAGGAAATCACCAAGACTGCATTGTCACTAACAGAGCCAGTGTTACGTATACATGAATAGTTCATTCCCAGAATCCAAGGTTTGAAAGAATCTTAGGGACTAGAGTCTTGTTGGAAACTTTAGAGAACATCTGCCAGCTGTGGCTGATAGTACTGCATTAGAGAAACCTCTTGTTTCACATTTGCTGACATCTGGACTAACATTTTGCATACGCAATAAGGGAGGGGAGATTTTTGCTGATCCCCTCTTCCTTCTGCAGACCTCTGTACCTCCTGAAAATAAGTTCCTGATGGTCCCACTACCTTAAGAAACATATTTTCAGAAGGCACAAAGGGTTGCAGATGGAAGGGGTGATTGACAAAAGTCACTCCTCTCCTGTTGCATGTGTGAAACCTTTTTAAGCATGCACAGTGTTAGTCTGGATATCAGCCACTGTGTGCCATGGGGTGCCAATTACCACCCAACCCCCAAAGCAACTGGGCACTCCATTGGTTTTGAGGAAATTTGTTATGTATTTTAGTGATAAGATTCTTTGATGCTACCTAAGCTCTTATGAAGAACTTAAGGCAGAATGTATGCCTTAAGAATGTATGTAGCATCAAAGAATCTAAAACATAGTGTTTAGATTCTTTGATGCTACATAAATTCTTAATAGGGATTCATTATGAGAAATTTTATCACACACCAAAGAATCTAAAATACATAAAGAATTCCCCCCAAATCACTGGAGTGCCCAATTGCTTTGGAGCTTGGGTGGTAGTTGGTACCCATGACACCCTACCTTCCAATCTGTTTTGGGGTGCTTAGGTGCACCACCACCCAAAACAACAAACTCAAACTGCATTTAGAAATGCAAAGGAAGGCTTTAAGAAACCAAACTGAAAACTACAAAACACTAAAAACCTAGATTCTGAAAACCACAAACCTAGCTACAGACAGTCAGACACTACAAACCAACTGGACACTATCCATTTCTGGGTCTTCCACCACCAGCGCCTGCAGGTAGTGCAAAACAGTCTGGACAGCACTACTACAGGGCCTGGTTGGCTCAGGCTGAGCCTCCTGCATCCCTGGCAAGGCACCAAGGCACCCCCACTTGAACCACTGGGTGGAACAAGCAGGTGGAACTGCCAGCTGTGTTGGCGCTGCCATCTGAGAATGAGAAGGGCCAAGCCGAGGTGACTCAGCAGGCTCCTCCTCTTCAAACTCTGTCCCAGAGAACCCAGACTCCTCAACGACGATGGTGGGGATCTCACAGAGCGGCAAGATGAGTGGGGTGTGTGTGTGAGAGAGAAGGATTGTCCGGCTGAGCTAGCAGCTGCTGAGCCCTCTCCCTCCACTCCTTCCATGGAAACATCAGTTCCCTGGCAGGTGAGTGCATCTCCCCCCACCCATCACTGCCAGTAGGTGGCCGCACTAGGGGTGCAGCAGGGCCAGCAGGCAACTCCAGCTAGGACAGCCTGCACTCAACCTCGCCAGGGGCAAAGAACTGGGGAGTGGGCAGCCATGACAGCTCCACCACCTCCTTGCCCCCCTACCCCCTACCCCCACCAGCATCAGGGGCACCCCTGCCTACCACTCCCAGCCTTGCTCAGGACTTGACAAGCATCAGTCATCACCCTGACCTCCCCCTGGAGCTTTTAATTATATATATATATATTTTTAAACCTAGCACTCACCTACTCCTACTGTGACTGCCCACCTAACACCACTACAACAGCACAGCTAAACTACTAAACAACCTGTAAAAAGAAACAAGGCCACACAACAGCAAACAAACAAACAAAACAGCAACAACAACACACCACCCTCCCCAAGCCTGGAAGGCCTTATTCAAATCTATGGGGTGGAAAGGGTTAATAAAATTTCTCTACTTATCCTCCCTCCATTGTCCAGGACAGGAGCAAGAGGCAAGCCAGGGACCAAAGGGCCAAGCAACAGAGGAAGAGCAGCAGCAGCAGCAACCACTTACACACAGGAGGCAATGTGCAGCAGGGCGGAGGGGCAGCAGCTGGCCCAAAGAAAAACCAGAAGATAAGCAATCCAAAAAAATAGAATAAAATAAAGAAATCAAAGCCTCTCTCTGACTATGGTGTGGTGTGTGGCTGGGCAGCAACTTTAAAGCTAGGCAGCTGCACAGCCTTCAATGAAATTTTATTAAATTATAAAAAATTAAAAATTCCCTGGGAAGAAAAAAATCACACCGGGGGGGGGGGGATCCAGGAAAAATTATGGCACCAGGCAAGTAAATCCAAAGCGTAAATCCAAAGTGCAGGCAAGGGCAAACCTCTGAGAAGAGCAGAGACTCCAGCCCACAGCAACAGCACAGGTTAGGTCAGGAGGGGGTCAGCTCAGCAACAAAGCACACCAATAGCCAAAGGAGCAGCAGCAGCAGGAGCCAGCTCTCTCCAATCAGAAGCTCAAGCAAGAGTGGCTTCGCATGGCCAAATGGTGGCCCTCAAATACAATTTGAATCCCCCTCCTTTGCTACACCCCCTTGTCCCTCCTCCTTGGCCAATGGGTGACAGTTGCCATCTGAGTGACACAATTCTCAAGCCAACCCAAGCACCAGACACATCTGTCCAATCAGCACAGTGGCAGCTTCCCACCACCACTTGCCCTTGGCTTGGCTTGAACTAGAACCGGATCTGTTTTCCAAATGGCCGGTTCACCTCGAGCTCAAGCCTTGAAGCCGAACTAGGTTGACTTCAAGCAAGCTCACACATCCTTATTGTGTTCATTCCAAGTCCAAATAAATAAATATTGATTGATTGATTGATTGATTGATTGATTGATTGATTGATTGATTGATTTCTGGCATGCTGATGATGCTCTGTTTTGGGAGGATCTTTAGCATTCATGGTGTAAAGTCAGCTGAATAAATCGAACTTCATCCAGGCTGAACTGAGTACATCTGCAAACACCCTTTCCTCCACCCTCATAAAAATCATCAGGTCAGAGTGGATAAGGAAAATGGTGCAATTGCCAATTCAGTAAAGCACTCGTTAAGTAACCTAACTGTATGCATCCAAAATCCCTGCGCAATTGACTACAGTGGCAATAATGTTGTGCTTCGAATTCTGAGATATGTTTAAGCAGCTTGCTAAACCTGTTCTCCCTTAAATATTCAGGTGTGTGCACTGGGAGTGTGCAACTCATTACAAAGCACACATTAATGAAGAAACAGTTGGAAGGTTTTAGTTGGCTTAGTTTCATAGACATTAACAGAGCCTGCTATTTGAAAGATGCTGATGATGAATCACCGGAAGGGAAAGGAGCATTTACCATCAGCTTCAAGCTTTCCAAGGAACAATTTTGCTGGCATACTTTTAAAGCTAAAATGTATTAAGGAACTAATCTCTCCACTAACAATGCCTTTAAGACATTTTCAGCAAGCTTGAAAGACTATGGTGCACCTGAAGAGGCTATTTTCTATGAAGAATAGAAAACCCATACATGATTAATTTAGATCTTTTTTTAAAAAACCCAAAAAAACCACCCCTCTGTACTGTATATTGTTCTGTTGCCATTCTGGATTTAATGTTCCAGCCAAAAATAAATAAATCATTTTAAAAATCACTTTACATGTATTACAATTAAAAGAAAAAAAGATATATGTTCACTCATGATTAAAAATTTTGTTCTAATAAACACAACAATATATTTTTGCTTGAAGACATGGAAGAGAATTGAATGTTATCAACTCAAAATGGAGACAAACATAAACATATTTGTTGGCGGGGGGTGGGTGAGATGAACACAAAGAGAATAGCTATTTGAAGGTAAAAGACATTACATGGGGCTTACTATGTTTGAGTAAAATGGGACATCTGAATGGAAACGAAGATAATCTCTAGGATTGACTTCATCAAAAGCATTCTAATGGCACCTACAGAACTGACTAATCCAAAGGCACTTTTGCTTTGCAAAGCGATCTGTAACCTTTATCATGCTTTGGCCTCACAGTGTCCCATAAGTTAAATCAATATTATCCTATTTTTCATATGAAGAACTAAGGAAGAGAAATCAGAGTGAATCCCCAACATCACTCTGGAAGGTAAGGACGGGTTCCTACTCTAAGCAGGGCACAGGACCAGAAGACCTACAAGGTCTGCCCTGCACACACACACACACACACACACACACACCCGGCAACATGTAACATTCTTTAAGGAGGACTAATCAAAGAACAGGTTCAAATATGGCATCCAGTTAAAATAATAGACTTCAAATAGCAAAATGTCCAGGGACATTAATAACTTTCAGCCATTTTCTTCATATCCAGGAGTCATCCATTAATGCAAAATGATATTTAATTTTGTTTGTTTGTTTGTTTGTTTGTTTATATGAGTGCACAATGTTTTTTGTGTAAACTTGCACTCAGTTTAAAAGTGGAAATGCATGGTAGAAGATAGGGAGTGTACTGCTGCACCTGTGTTCCACATAACATATGAATAGTTGTACCTGTGTACAGATCTGTACTAGTGTACACTGCACACTCATATGGCTATTGAACATAATGTGTGAATAGGGCTAAGGTGGGAGCTCATGGTTCTCAGCTATGGCAGTTTTTATTATTTGCAATGTATATTTTTGGAGCTTCTGAAATCACAGAATATCTCTAATGGCAGAGTTCCATGTGTTCCAAATGAATTGAATTAAATTTAGGAAGAGGTACTGCAGTATGGAACTGTAGTAATTCCCATCTGAGCATCCTCTGGTTGCTTAATTCCTGGTTACTTAACAAATCTCCTAGCTCTTTGACCTTGGGCCTCTTAAACCGTCAAAGAACTGTATTCACCTAGTCCAGTGCTCTGTGTTGGATCAACTGCAGAGCCGTCTGGTCTGGATCAGTTGTCAAACTGAGAGTCTATATTTTTACACATATTCTCTGAGTTCAGTGGTAACTACCTCCTAGGGTCTCATAGCAGGAAGTAGTCAACTACAAGCAGAGCAACAAGCTGTTTGCATTTAATAGACTAGCAGCCTCACCACACTTGAAGCTGAGAGACATTTAAAATGGATAATAGTAACACACCTGCACTTCAGAAACTGTAGAATCAGAACATCACAATTATTTTTACACAGTCTCAGATCTACCAAAGAAACATTGTAAAATTTGTACAATTAATCTAGTGTAGAATTTGTAAAATGAGCATACACTATTTTGTTGGTTACTGTAATCAACATGAACATATACAAGGGCATAGCAAGGTTGGTGTGGGCCCTGGGACAAGAAGTGAAGATAGGCCACTGCCCCCCAGACCCTCCGCAAAGTCCAGGGGCAGCAACGGAGAAGCTATAGCTATACCCCTGGACATATACATGCAACACAATGCCTAATTCAGATGCTCAGGTGTTTAATCAAGGCTTCACATTACTTTCACAAGCCTTGGGTGCTCCTCATACTCTTCACTGCAGCTGGAGAAATTTTTAAACTTCTGGGTCTGGCTTAGAATAAACAAGGATTTGCCATATCTTGGAGTATTCGGACAGAGTTTACTAATAAGCCAGGATATGAAACTGGAAACTTCCACACACATACACCCCACAGGTGAAGAGGAGGGAGGAGTATGTGGGACAAGGCTTGTGAACATTTCACAAAAACATAATTAAGTCATCTGCATTTAAAGATATCTGAAATGGGCCTATGTGCATAATAGCTGTAGCAGTTTAGTGTGCTGCCACAGCTCCAATGACACTGGAATAAAACTAGTTAATACAATACATCTGAGCTAGCCCACCTATCACATTATTAGGGATCCTTCAGTTCTTCCTGCTGCATATTCCCCTTGTTCAAGCTGCATGGATGGGTTAATCTGAGCCATTCATTCACACATGATCTAAAAACCCTGCTAACTTGGCAAAGAGGCACCTTTTAACATAGTCATTATCTTTATTTAGTGGGGGAGAGTAACTGGCCTTATCCAATCCCAGCACAGTACCTCCAGTGACTGTTGCTGGTGTCTATCTTATGTTTCTTTTTAGATTGTGAGCCCTTTGGGGACAGGGATCCATCTTAGTTATGTATTATGTCTCTGTGTAAACTACCCTGAGCCATTTTTGGAAGGGCGGTATAGAAATCAAATAAATAATACATACATACATACATACATACATACATACATACATACATACATACATATATAGTTTCTGGAGGGCTCTGACACTGGCCCGGTGTAATGCCTTAGAAATGGCTGTCCGGGAGGGGAGATACTGTAAGATCACCTATAAGGAGCATGTCCGCCCTTGAGTTTCTGGGGAAGTGGAGTCAACTGCCCATGTTATCTTGAATTGTCAGTTTTATCGAACTTTGCAGGAGGGATATATAAGTCCTTTTTAAATAGCATACCCCAGTTGTTCTGAGCAGTTCTATCTGGAATTACTTTTGACAGTCCGTTGATTGGCAAAGTATTGTTTTCTGGCTAATAAGACTAAAATAAGAAATGTTGAGAAGCAAGATATGGGGTTGGATTGAATTAAATTTTAGATTATAACAATGTATGGAGCCCTCTGTTTTATGTAATGGATGAACTCGGGTGTTATGGTTCTGTTTTATGTTTCAACTGTTTATTATTTTATTTGACCAAGTTTGCTTTTATGTAAAGCTTTTGTACTTTGTGTTTTGCTGGTCGAGTGACTGTAACAATAAAGATTTGATTTGACATACATACATACAACATTCATAGTCCTATTTGCATGTAACCTGGAACCACAGCTGAATAGGCCTGTGGCTCTGCAGACGTTATGACCAAATGTGGAGAACAAGTGTCAGGCGTGGTGATGAAACCAAGGGTTCAGAATTGGAACTCCAATCTGAACCCGGGGGTTGTAATGAGTTTCATCACTGCAACCTGAGGTCCCAGGCAGCTTGCTGTATGTCCGAATTTGGAACTGCAGGATGCTGGCCCTGGACTCGGAGTTGAGGGAGAAAGCTCCTCCCTCAACTCCAGCATGATTGGCTGTGCAGGCTGTCCTTCAATAAAGAAGGAAACCCACACAGCCAGCTCCTCTGCCTCTCTGTAGTCTCACTGACTGCCAAGAGACTCCTCTCCTGAATGTCTGGATTTGGACAGGAGAGTGGGGTGTGGAAACACGGGTCCATTGAATCCACAGTCTGTGTTACATGCAAATGTGGCCATATAATATTTAGGTCTTGTGTGAAGCAGAGATTCAGATGAACTCTCCACCATGCTATTAAGATGAAGAGAAGGCATATGGGGGCGGGGGATGCTCCTGCACATCCCTAACTAAGCAGCTGATGAGCCGAGACATGTCATTCAAACCCACTGGAGAGTATGTTCTGTTCATGAGGAATACAGAGCAAACACCAGTGGAAGGTTTTATTTTGTAGACAAAGGCAGTAAGAAGTCAGTAAGAAGAACTTGCTGACTCATACAGAGCAGTACAGGAACAGGAATGGGGATAACAGACACTCCTAGCTAGCCCAACCAATACAACGGAAACTATAGTGCCCCCTCTGCTTTTATAGTAGATTATATGCAAACTATATAGAATGTAAGCCGCAGGTGTTGCATATCCCAAGAAAACCAGCCCAGAATTGATAAGTGAAGTAGACTCCATATAAAATGGCACTGCCAAAACTAAACAACAAAGATAAAAGAACAAAACAAAAAAAAAAATTAAACCCAAACTAGTTTAAATCTTAACTTATATCAAATTATGCTTTTCTCAGAAGAATATTTACTTTTAAAATGTGAAGATTACCATCAATAGATGTATGTCTGATTTTATTAGCACTTTGCACACTCAAAAATACAGTAGAAATGTTAACCATTATTATTAGGTTGTGATAACCATTGGCTTAAAAAAAAAACACCTTAACTTTACTGTATTAAAACAAACTAGCTGGGCCAGGCACAAAGCGTCTGCGCCTCTAGTCGCCACACCCCTGCTGCCGCCGCTTCCCCCATTGCCGTTGTTTTCTTTCCCACCCACCCCCACCCAGCTTCATCCTTCCCCGTCCCAACTGCCAGCCACCCGCCATCACCGCTTTCTTCCCCAGCTGCTGTCGCCACCATTTTGCCCACCCGTCCTCCTGCCTGTCCCCCACTGTTTTGCCCGTGGCCCATCACCAAGTGTCCTACCGCAGGTTTCGTTGGCTGCTGCTGCTGCTACCATTTTCTCCTCTCCCACCTGTCCCATGACTAGCCTATCCGGCAGCTCTCCGAACTCTCACGAGAGCTGCCATGCATGGGATTAGCCATGGCTATGCCTTAGAGAGAATTAAATATATAGATAATGCCAACATTCTTTAACACTGTTTTCTGGAGATATACGAACTCTAAAACTGGTGTATGATAACTCATTAGACACAGCATGTACCCGCTTAATTTACTTCATCCTGGTAATTACTCATTGTATGATGTCACTTTTAATTCTCTCTCACTCTCTGTAAAAGAATGGTCATGTACAGGTGGAAGATGCTAATATTTTGGGACACAACTGATTGCTGTAAACTAGAATATGATCCAGTAACAAAATATAATATAGACCTTTTTGTATTACAAATAATGGGACAATTCATGGGGCTTTTATGTCATCGACATCAACAAGGGATGAAGACTGTGTGTCAGGCAGGAGGAGGAGAAAGAGATGGAGCTACAGTTAACCTGGATGCTAATACTACTGTGGCACAATTCCCAGAGCATAAAGGTTAGACTATAAGCCTATGCACAAGGAACTGGGGCATATATAGCTGTTTTTATAGTTTTTTAAAACAAAGGTGATTTTTAGAAAATGTGGTGGTCTGCAAAGCACAAGATAAGCAAGTTTTTTAGCTGAATTAAATAATAATTATCTGCATTCTAATGTAACTATTTTGAACATTTAAAAGGAAAGGAAAAACATAAGTTGGTAGCACATAGGTGTTGGTGGTTTGCAACTGAAATATTTGTCTGCCAAGAAACTACTATTTAGGCCTGAAGTTCACTTTCCTTTCACCTGACATATTTATTTTAATCTGATGGTTGCCACCATTAGGGACGTGCAAAGAACTGGTTTTCCTGGTTCAGCTCATATCTGGAATGGGTTCAAGCCAATTGGGTGGCTTGGGCTTGCGCTCAATCAAGCCGGCCCTGATCCGATCTGGCCACCAAGCTGCCCAAGCTGGCTCATGAGCCAGCTTGAAAGATATACTTGTAAAGGTGAATCCGGCAAGGATTCCCCTTTACAAGTGAAGGTGTTTCCCATAGTAAGTGCAGGAGGGGCGAAGCAAGGAAAAATGTATTATTTACCTTAAAAAACAAGCCACTGCTGGCTACAGTGGTGGGGGCTCCTCCAACCAGCCTCCCAAATAACAGGTCAGTCAGGCTACGGCCCATTTCAGGCCTCTGGGCACTCACGGTCACCATTAGAGCGACCTACACACATGCTCAGAAGCAATTTGTGTCACCATGCAAATTGAGTGGTGCTGCAAATGGCCTCTGCGCACATGAGGAGGTCAGAGTGACGTATGGCATGTAGCAGCCGTACATGCACAGTGGCCCCAAATGGGCCGCACCCTGTCGTCTGGGAGTCCAGCAGGTGGGGGGTTGGGCTGGAGGATCTCCCACTGTCTCCGCCATCCCTGCCGCCATCCTCTCTGCTGGCTTGTGTTTTTTTCAAGGTAAAGAATACCTTTTCCCTCCCCAGTATTACTATGGGAAAGACCTTTAGTTGTAAAGGGGTCAGATTCCCTTTTACAAGTATGCCCCTCAAGCTGGCTCATGAGCTGGGGTTTTGAGCCAAGCTTGGCTTGACTTCCCTCTTCAAGGGGCTGGCTCACACACCCCTAGCCACTATATGCTTTGGTAAAGGTTTTCAATGCTTTTCTGTTAATTTGGGTTAAGATCTTGGGGATTACCTGAAAGCACACTACAGATCACTAGTGGGTCATGGACTACAGTCAAATATCACTGGATTTGATTCACTTCCCTTGAACTTTCAACTAGGGGTGTGCACAAATCGATATTTGTGATTAAATTCAACCTTGAATTGACTAGTAAAAATTCAAATTGATTTGTCGAACCAGCCAGTCATTGCCGGACAGTGGTGTAGTGGTTAGAGTGCTGGACTAGGACCAGGGAGACCCGAGTTCAAATCCCCATTCAGCCATGAAACTAGCTGGGTGACTCTGGGCCAGTCACTTCTCTCTCAGCCTAACCTACTTCACAGGGTTGTTGTGAAAGAGAAACTCAAGTATGTAGTACACCACTCTGGGCTCCTTGGAGGAAGAGCAGGATATAAATGTAAGTAAGTAAACAAACAAACAAACAAACAAATAAATTTTAAAAATCAAATATTTTCCCCCCAAATTGTGATTTGCCCATAGGGAACAATGGGGAACTCGGATCACCCCACTGATCCACATGGGTAGATCCTAGGGGCACCAAAGTGGGTTGTGTGGTAGGGGATGGTGGGTGCTACTGTACCTACTACCCAGTCCACAAAAGAAATGGGCAAGTGGAAGATATTTTTTTAAAAAATTAAACTTTCCCCCCAAAATTCCATAAGATCCTATGGGGGTTTAGGTTTAAAAAATAAAAATTGTCCAATTTTTAACAGAACTGAAGGACACACAGTTCCTCCCAACACAGAAGAACACATTTTGTGAAACACAGTCTAAAGATGGCCAAAAAAGAATTACTGGCCGAATAGCCACTGCCAGCCACAGTGCCTGTGCTGCAGTAACATCCTTGGCACAAGTTGCTCTCTCACACACAATTATGACTCTGTCCTACTTGCAACAGCTGCCTCAGCACAGCAGCACCCTTAGCAGCCAGCATAGCCAAAAGCTCAACTACAGCAATGTCTTCAGCCACATTTTGACTGAGTATACCTTGCAATACAGAATGCACATTGTAGATCAGACCAGAGCAGTGAGTGAAGCACAAGTTAGTTCCAAGGTGAGTCATGGAGCTCATCACAGGAATCCCAAAGAAATATTACACAGAGAGAGAGCTGAGCTGCCACTGTCCATTTCTCGCCACGACACCATCTCACCAACGGACCAAAACCACAACTCAAGGAACATAGGCAGGCACCCAAGTTCTGCCTCTGTGAATCCGAGATCCAGCAAAACCAGATAGTTATAGGAGCAATAGGTAGCACAGCTTTATACTCAGTGCTGAGAAAATAAAACCACAAAATCAAACCCTCCTTGTTGTTTCTTTCCTCCTCTGCTGATGTAAATACTCTTCTCTCTCTGCTTCCCAATTCCTTTAAATACATTTTGAAATCCTCTCTTTTTTGCTCCCCCTTTGTCAAAGCAAAACATTTATATCAGCAATAGCACAGCGTATACTCAGTGCTGAGAACAGAAAACCTCAGTATCAAACCTTCCTTCCTCCTGTCCTGGTGTATCCTCTTCTTCATAAGATCTCTCTCTCTCTCTCTGTGCCTGAATATATCTTTTGAAATTCCCTCCAAAACTGCACTTCCTCCTTTCCCGCTCCCCCAAGCCAATTGGGGCACAGTTGCCCATGCCAACACCTGATTTGAAAGCCAACCAAGAAGCAAGGAGATCTCAAGCTAATCAGGCGCCAGTGCCAGAAAACTAGTCAGCAAAGTAAAAAAAGCCCGACAACATGGCTGCGTGAATCAATTCACACCGAATCGGGGTTGATTCAATTTGACCTCGAATCAGCCCCTTCATTCAAGGGGTGATCCAATTCATGGGCGAATCTGCAAATTTATTTTATTTTATTTGTATTTATTTAACATTTTTAAACTGCCCAAAACTTACATCTCTGGGTGGTTTACAACAAAGCAAAATAAATGACAACAGAAAAAGTTAAAACATTACAACAATTTTAAATTTTAAAACAATATTTAATTAAAAGCCTGGGTGAATAGATGCATCTTTAAAGAATTTTAAAAACTTTTCAGAGATGGGGAGGCTCTTGTTTCAACAGGGAGTGCGTTCCAAAGCTTCGGGGCAGCAGCAGAGAAGGCCCATCTCCGAGTAGCCACCAGAAGAGCTGGACCTCTTCTGATGATTTCAATGGGCAGTGGGGTTCATGACAAAGAAGACAAATACCTAGGGCCCAAGCTGTTTAGGGCTTTATAGGTTATAACCAAGACCTTGTATTTTGCCCGGAAACTTACCAGCAACAAGTGTAGATCTTTTAAGATAGGAGTAATATGGTCTCTCTGAGATGACCCAGAGACCAACTTGGTTGTTGCATTCTTGACCAACTGTAGTTTCCGAACTACATACAAGGGCAGCCACACATAGAGCGCATTGCAGTAATCAAGTTTGGAGGTGGACCGCAGATGTACCACTGTTTGAGGTCATTCATCTCAAAAAATGGATGCATCTGTCATATCAGCAGAAGCTGATAGAAGGCACTTCTGGCCACTGCCTCAACCTGGGACACCAGGGAGAGGCTTGGCTCCAGAAGCATCCCCAGACTGCATACCTGTTCCTTCTGGGGAAGTGTGACCCCATCCAGATCTTCTTCAAAAGGTCAAACTCATCTCCCAATTTTCGACCCCACACAATGAGTACCTCCGTCTTATCTGGACTCACAGTCTCAGTTTGTTATCCCTCATCCAGCCCACCACCATCTGCAGACAGGCATTTAGGGAGGTAACACCCTCTCTCAATGATGTTGACATGGAGAAAAGATTTGGGTGTCATTAGCATAATGATAGCACCCTGCACCAAATCTCCTGATGATCTCTCCCAGCAGTTTCATGTAAATGTTAAACAACATCAGAGACAATACGGACACGATATAAAAGTTCAGATTTTGAAGAACAACAGTCCCCGAGATACACCATCTGTAACCCGCCCGAAAGGTAGGAGCAGAACCACCACAACGCAGTGCCTCCCACTCCCAACCCCCTCAGACGCTCCAGAAGGATAATATGGTCGATTGTATTGAAAGCAGCCGAGAGATCCAAAAGGACCAACAGAGTCACACTTCCTCTGTCAATTCTCCACCCTATAGCCCGCCCCAAAGCCAGTCTGAAATGGGTCTAGATAATCAGTTTCCTCCAAGACTGTCTGGAGCTGGGAGGCCACCACCACTCTCAATTACCTTGCCCAGCCACAGAAGGTTAGAGACAGGCCTGTAGTTGCTCAACTCTGAGAGATCCAAGGTAGGGATCCACTTCTTCAGAAGTGGTCTAATAATTGCCTCCTTAAGACAAGGAGGCATCCTGCTCTCCCTCAGAGAAGCATTTATAATCTCTACCAGGCCTTCTACAACAATCTCCCTGTCAGATAGTATAAGCCATGTCGGGCAAGGGTCAAGAGAACAGGTGGTAGGCCACCCAGTTCTTAGCAATTCGTCCACATCCTCAGGAGTCACAAACTGGAACTGATCCAACCTTACCACACAAGAGGAGTTGCTGGACACCTTCACATCAGACACTGAAGTAATTGTAGAGATGGAGTCTAAGTCAGCCTGAATACGAGATATTTCCCCCCTCAAAGAATTCATTAAATATGTCACAGCGGATAATTGATGGTTCCAGATTCTGATTCAAGGGAGGAGGGGCACTTACTAGCCCTCTCACAACCCTGAACAACTCTGCTGGACGTGAATTTCCTGGCCTTCAGGAAATGACCCCTGGTTCTAATGTTGTGAGATGGTGAAAAAAATTATCTCTGTCCACTCTCTCTATTCCATGCATAATTATGGACACCTCTATCATGTCTCCCCACCGTCACCTCTTTTCCAAAGTAAAGAGCTCCAGATGCTGTAGTCTTGCCTCATAAGGAAGATGCTCCAGGCCACTGATCATCTTGTTTGCTCTCTTTTACACCTTTTCCAGTTCTACAATGTCCTTCTTAAGATATGGTGACCAGAAATGTACACAGTACTCCAAATGTGGCCGCACCCTATATTTGTATTAGGGCATTTTAATATTAGCAGTTTTATTTTCAATCCTAATGATCCCTAGCTTGGAATTTGCCTTTTTTCACAGCTGCCGCCATGTACTGAGTTGACACTTTCAATGAGCTGTCCACCAAAAATCCAGGATCTCTCTTCTAGTAAGTCACTGCCAGCTCAGACCCCATCAGTGTATATGTTAAGTGTGTGTGTGTGGGGGGGAGGTTTTGCCTCAATATGCATCACTTTACACTTACTTACACATTGAACCACATTTGCCATTTTGTCACCCACTCACCCAGTTTGAAGAGAAAGATCTGTTTGGAGCTCCTCACAATCTGTTTTGGATTCCACTACCCTAAATAGTTTAGTGTCATCTGCAAATCTGGCCACTTCACTGCTTACTCCAACTTAAGTTAAAGAGCACTGGTCCCAATACAGATCACTGGGGGACCCCACTTCTAACTCCCCTCCATTGTGAAAACTGTCCATCAATTCCTACCCTCTGATCCCTGTCCTTCAATCAGTTACTATTCCACACATGAACCTGTTTCCCATGACTGCTTTGTTTACTCAAGAGCCTTTGGTGGTGAACTTTGTAAAACACTTTTTGGAAGTCCAAGTATACTATGTCAACTGGATCACCTTTATCCACATGCCTGTTGACACCCTCAAATAACTCAAAGGGTTAGTGAGGCAAGACTTTCCCTTGCAGAAGCCATGCTGATTCTCCTTCAGCAAGGCCTCTTCTATATTTTTAACATTTTTGACATTAAGTATGTTTTCCATCAATTTACCTGGCCCAGAGGTTAAGGTAACCAGCCTGTAATTTTCCATATCCTCCCTGGATCTCTTTTTGAAAATCGGAGTTACATTGGCTACTTTCCAGTCCTCTGGTACAGAGCCTGATTGTAGGAACAAGTTACATATTTTTGCTAGGAGATCAGCAATTTCACATGTGAGTTCCTTCCGAACATTTAGGTGATGCCATCTGGCCCTGGCGATTTGTTAATTTTTAGTTTTTCAAGACAATTTTAAACCTCCTTTCTCGGCATTTCAAATTGGCCCAGTTCTTCAGCCTCCAAGCCTGAGAAACTCAGTTCCAGAGTGGTTATATGGTCAGTACCCTCTGCTGTTCAGATGTAAAGAACTCATTCAGCTTCTCTGCAATCTCCTTATCTTTCTTAATAATCCTTTTCATGCCCTCATCATCTAAGGGTCCAACTGCCACCCTGGCAGGTTTTCTGGTTCTGATATATTTAAAGAGGTTTTTTGTATTCCCCTTGACACTTCTAGCTATATGCTCCTCAAACTCTCTTTTTGCATCCCATTGTCTCCTTGCATTTCTTTTGCCAGAGTTTATGTTCCTTCCTGTTATCTTCATTTGGGCAGGACTTCCATTTTCTGAAAGAAGACTTCTTCCCTTTTATAACTTCCCTGACTCTACTTGTTAGCCACACTGGCGACCAGTTGCAGGTGAGCAACAGCAAGAGAGAGGGCATGCCCTCACCTCTTGCTTGTGGGCTTTCCAGAGGCATCTGGTGGGCCACTGTGTGAAACAGGATGCTGGACCTGATAGGCTTTGGGCCTGATCCAGCAGGGCTGTTCTTATGTTCATATGTCCTCCTGAACTTGGTGGCACCTTTCCTCCTACTTGGTATACATTGCCACTGAGCTTCTTTTATTGCGGTTTTGAATTATTTGCATGGTTTCTGGAGTGATTTGACCCACCTGACATTCCCTTTCAGCTTCCCTTGTACCATTCCCCTCATTTTTGAAAAGTTTCCTTTTCTGAAGTCCAAAGCATCTGTGTTGGACTTCCTTGGCAATGCTGCACTCGCATGTAAGCTGAATTAGTAACTGAACACTATGGCCACTGTCCCCCAGTGGTTCTAAAATTCTGACATATCGTAGCAGGTCTTGGGCACCACTCAGGATTAAGTCCAAGGTTGCCTTCTCTCTAGCTGCTTTTTGCTTGGCAAATGATGCACCACCAGTTCCTCTCAGCAATCCCTGAGGTGTCATTTTAAAAGCTGCTCTGCAACCTTTTTTATTTTAAGTGTCAGCAGTCTGGTTCCCTTTTGGTTCAACTGCAGCCCATCCTTTTGTACTTGCTTCACTTACCCCAAAATGTATCCCATTGACTAACAAATTTAAGTTCCTCCTTTTGGCACCACGTCTCATCCACATATCGAGACCCCTTAGCTCTGCTGGTTAGGGATATGCACGGAACCGGTCTGGAGGCCCTTTATGGTTGACATTATGGACACACGTCACACGTCATGCATGTGACGTGCATGCGTGACATGCAACGTGTGCAGCGGGCATGTGCGCGTGACAGCGGGCACATGCGCAGACTGTACTTCCTCATTTCCAGCCAACAACAGGGGAAGGGGCGGAAGGGAGGTATGCTGCTGCCTCATGGATTTTGGAAAATAACGGAGCGCTGGGGTGCGGGGGGGGAGCAGCAGGAGGGATAAGTGCACCCTCTCCCACCCTTAAAGAGCCACACACACACACCCTGGCATGAGACTGCAGCTCCACAGTTCCGTGCACATCCCTACTGCCTGTCTCGCTGGCCCTGCACATGGAACAGGTAGCACTTCAGAGAATGCTACCCTTCTTGCAATCCTAGGAAAGCCACAAGGTCTTCTGGGAATCATAGTCCTTTCCAGACATGTGACAATGGCATATGTACCTGTCTTCTGCTGGTAAGTAAAAGGGTCAGGGGAGGACAGCTGAAGCAGGCCAAAGTGGTTCAGTCCAAATTGAGCCTCTTAGCAATCCTGAGCCTTGAATTAAATCATGGACTGGCTCAAAGCACCTAGTTAGCGCCTACATCAAATGGGATCTGATTTCCTCTTAAGTAGATATAATCTCTCTCTCTCTCTCTCTCTCTCTCTCTCTCTCTCTCTCTCTCTTTCTCTCTCTGCGAAGTTTTGTTGCTGTTGAAAAGCTGTATACAAATAGAACAATAACAACAGCTGTTGGTTAAGTACTGATTTTTTAAGGAATAAGTGATGGGATGTGGAATAAGTGATGTGCCAATTCCCTACATAAAATGGTCTATCAGTTCCCCAATCCTTGAACTCCCCCCTCCCGCCCATCCCATCCCCAGTTAGAATGCACAGAGCTGAGGTAAACAGAGTCCTCTTTCTGGTAGGGCTTGCCTGCTTGACTTACATTGCTTGCGGTAAGGACCCCTCTATAGAAGCCCAAGAGTACACACTGTAGCTAAGTCCATGTTCCTAGGAGTTTTCTTTGGAAGGCCTGACTCCGGAAGATTTCCTCTTCCCACTTCTTCTGCTGCCTCCTGCTTCATAACTTTTTGTTCTGTTCTTCCTCTCTGTGGCTATCTTTCTGACTTCACTTTCAAGCCCTGGTCTTTGCTCTTTGTTCTCCCTGCAGTCTTTTCTTCATCTGTTCTGTCTCTGCCTGTTGAGGCTAATGCCGTAAGCGTGAAGAGCACAGGTAGCAGGATGACTGATGCACCAGAGATGCTGGGGGTAGGACTTCTGGACCCACTTTGAATGTTCAGTAGGATTCTCGTTGAACACCCAAATAGGGTTTGTGTCACTTAAGTACAGAGTGCTTTTTTGGACATTGCTATTGTCCGCTAGGGGCAAACTTGTAACCCTCCTTGTTTCTCAGAGTCAGTTCCATAGTGACAGCAACTGTTTGGCCTAGATAAGCTACCAACAGAAGGCCAACGGATGGGAATGTAACCCAGAACAATGTTGTGGAACACATTGTCTCAGTTTCACCAGTTTTTGCCACTGGCTGCAAACTCACCTTTTTAAAGTGAGTAAATTTTCAAAGTAATTTGAATTCTTTATTGGAATTTAGGAGAGCCCTAAAGACCTACCTGTTCAGCCTGGCCTTCCAGTGCTCTTAAATTGTTAAAGGGTCTTTGATGTTTGTGAACCGCCCTGAGCTATTTTGTAAGGGCGGTCTAAAAAACAAACAAACAAACAAATAATAAAGTGGCATTCAATTTTTACTGGTGTGCTTGCAGTTGTATTTTTAGACTGTGTGTGTGTTTGTACAGTATTTTTGTTGGTTTTATTGTATTGTATTGTAAGCTACCTTGGGTGTTTCTGGAAAGGTGAAGTATAGATCTTTTAAATAAATTTAAAAATGTCAAAACGAGTCAAAACATTTACCTCAGAACATATTAAGGTTGTGCACATGACCATTCCCAGTGGGTGGGGAGGGTGGGGGAAGAAGGGAAGACTGAGCTTACCTTCCCCCCAGATGATCATGAGCTATGTGTGGGACATATGACTCATACACCCACATCGTCCATGCTGCACCTGGCAGTGCAAATCTCTGGAGGCCGGGGAAATGAGTTCTGGCCTCTAGAAATCCCTAAATGTACCATGTGAGCAGCCCAATGCATTTAGGGATTCTCCCGCAAGTAGGGATTCCTTGCGTGCAGCCCAGTCACACACATGACCACAGCACTGGGGTTAAAGGTACACACGGGCCCTTAACACTGGCTAAAGGCTGGGGTTAAAAGGAGGCTTAGGTGGGGTGACAGTTCCAAGATTGACCTCGATCCCAGCACTCCACACGAGCAGCCTAACTCAGGCTAGGCTGCCCTAGCCTGGGTTAGGCTGCTCATGAGACTAACCTCAATCATTTCTTCACATTCCCCAAATGAACTACTCTAAAACCAAGTTTCAAAATAGATTTAAATAACCCTAATAATTTGTTCAAATAACATGAAGCTGAAAAATAAGATGAGATATTTTATGTAAGAAAATTGACTGTTTTAATTCCTGAGCTACACAAACAGTACACATTATGAACTGACAGATCTAGCTTATTATTCCCCTTGTTCTTACTTGCTGTGAACTTTAGAATACATTAGTATCATGAACAAAATTAACAAAATGTGGGTTGTGGCCCTAATATTTGACTACCTCACTCAGTATTTGCTGTTCAACTAAAAGTAATGTTCATATTGCAATCTTTCACATTTTCCTGTAGAGATGAATGAGCACAATGGTATTTTAGTTCCATTAAGATTAAAGGCTTCTGGGTTTTTTGTATCCATGGGGTGGAATTTGCACTTAGATGCTTGCTTTTCTCTTAAAGGAATGCACTTCTGTTCCCTGACTTCTATCCATGTTATTGTCTGTCATGGCACTGTTTACATGCTATCTGACTAAAATCCACATTTGTTTATTAGCAATAGCACTGTTCTTGACCTCCCTAGGTGAAGTGGCCCAGCTTTTGTGCTCCTTCATCAGTTCAAACAGGCTTTAACAACAGGCCTTAGAAAGTGGCCACTGTTCTGAATGCAATCTGTCCTCTATATCCTCTTTCAAATGTTTGAAATTAAGTGTTACCTACTTTAGCTTCCATTTAATTGATCTGTTCACACAGCTTATTTGATGCTTCGTCATTTGGATGCATGGAATAAAGACAGGGTTCTCTCATGTGCTATACTATTCATAGTCAAGTAGTTCTCCAACTGCATGGAGGTCAGCAGTACTCCATTTATCTTTATTTAAACAATCCTCTTTTGACAAAATACAAGGCCGGGGGAGGCAGGAAGGTGAATGAGGACAA
This sequence comes from Hemicordylus capensis, assembly GCF_027244095.1. Lineage (NCBI taxonomy): Eukaryota > Metazoa > Chordata > Lepidosauria > Squamata > Cordylidae > Hemicordylus > Hemicordylus capensis. The sequence continues at coordinate 100,389,780 of NC_069658.1, forward strand.
TTTCTAAACAAAGATGTAACAATTGTCTTGAGTAACATCACAAATAAACAAATGCATACCTTTTAAAAAGACCCTCCAGAAATTACAGCTCGTGCACAATGTAGCAGCAAAGGTTCTAGCAGGGGCCAGATGCTCAGCTCAAATCACTCCACTTCTGCACCAGCTACACTGGTTGCCAGAGTTTTTCTCGGAATGTTTCAAGGTGCTGGTTTTGATCTTTAAAGCCCTTAATGACTTAAGGCGAAGATACACCAATGACTAGCTACTCCCATATAACTTCCCCAGCCTGTGAGATCACACAGAGAAGCTCTCCTGCATGTTCCACGACCTTCTGAAGCATGACTGCTAGTGACGCCTGGGTGAGCCTTCTAAGTGGTGGCCCCAGTTCTCTGGAACTCCCATATAGCTCTGCCCTGACTGTGAAATCACACAGAGAAGTTCTCCTGCACATTCCACCACATTCTGAAGCATGATTACCAGTGACATCTGGGAGAGCTTTTTCAGTGGTGGCCCCAGTTCTCTGGAACTCTCTGCCCCTTGACCTTAGGCTTATACTCTCCCTATTTAAATTTAAATGTAAATTAAATACCATTTTTATTTCAGCCAGCTTCCCCCAACTCTGTACATTTGTATGCATTTCTATTATTTTAGAAATATATTTTACTGTGTTTTTCAATGAACTTTGTTGTAAGCCACCATGAATTCATTTATGAAGAATGGTGGCACATAAATCTTTTAAATAAATAAATAACAATAAAGAATTGACAACTCTCCATATTCCCCACATCCAAGCCCTAACAGATACCCCCTTCCCACATATACCCCCTGAATTTAACATGTAGTCATATTAATCTAACCAGTTCATAATCTGTAGATAGATAGATAGATAGATAGATAGATAGATAGATAGATAGATAGATAGACATCTTCATTGCTAATACATACACATGGACATCACCAGATGGAGTTCACAGAAATCAAATTGATTACATTATTGGTGCAAAGAGGTGGAAGAGCTCGGTAATAACAGCAAAGCATGGCTGGGGGCCAGTTGTGGAACAGATCACAAACTGCTCATTTGCAAGTCAAGCTAAAGTTCCAGGTCAAGCTAAAGCAGAAAAACAAAAACTATCCATCTTCCACGATATGATCCTGGGAACGTACCCACCATTTTCAAGGAAAACATCAGGAACTGCTTTGAAGTTCTGAACCTCATTGATAGAGAACTGTGGAATGAAATCAAACAAGTTGATAAGGACGAATGTGAAAAGAGGCCGCCAAAGACCAAGAAACAGAAGAAAGCAAAATGGATGTCAGAACAGACAGTGGTAACTGCCAAGAAGAGGAGAGAAGCCAAAGTCAAGAAAGATAAAGACCTCACGAAAAGACTTAATAGGGATTTTCAGAAAGCTATTAGAAGATCTGTAAATACCTTAAGGATGGAAATAGACACGGAAAAACAAGGAAAGTTTTCCAAAAGATCTCTGGACTCAGAAGGAGGTTCCAACCTCGAATTGGAATGTTAAGGGATGCCAAGGGACAGATAATAACTGATTCAGAGAAGATCAAACAGAGATGGAAGGAGTAATCTGAAAATCTATACAGCAGGGACGTCAACATCCAAGATACTCTAGAAGATATTCCCTACTTGCAAGACCTCTAGTACAAGAAGATGAACGCTCCGGTCATTACCAAGTCAGCAGGCTGCAGGAATTGATGGAATAGCTACAGAAATATGGCAAGCAACAGAAGAAGAATCAGTCAAGGCTCTAACCGGTAGCCAGCGCACCTGTTCCCCAGAAGGAACAGGCCTTAGGAAGGAACAGGCCCCGAAAGGAAGAGGTGCACAGTCTGGGGATCTGAACCTCTCGGTTTGGTTCTGAACCTCTCCCTGGTGTCCCAGGTTGAGGTGGTGGCTGGAAGTGCTTTTTAACCGCTTGATATGCCAGCTGCATTTGTTTCAACCTCAAAACAGTGGTACATCGGCTGGTAACCTCTAGGCTGGATTACTGCAATGCGCTCTAAGTGGGACTACCTTTATACATAGTCCGGAAAGTGCAGTTGGTTCAGAATGCGTCAGACAGGTTGGTCTCTGGGTCATCTAGGAGAGACAATATGACTCCTGTTTTGAAGGAATTGCACTGGCTACCGATACATTTCCAGGTAAAATACAAGGTGCTGTTACCTATAAAGCCCTAAACAGCTTAGGCTGTGGGTATTGAAGAGGACATCTTCTTCGCCTTGAGCCCCACTGCCTGCTAAGATCATCTGGAGAGGTTTGCCTGCGGCTGCCGTCAACTTATCTGGAGGGTACTCGGGAACCGGCCTTCTCCGTTGCAGCCCCAGTTGAAATAAGATCCTCCCCATCTCTGGCAACTTTTAAAAAGGCACTGAAGACACATCTATTCACCCAGGCTTTTAATTAGATTTATAGTTTTAAATAATGTTAATACTGGGTTTTAAATGTTTTTAATATTTTAAATGATTTTAATTGTTAATTGATTTAATGTTTTGAATGAGCTTAATTCCAAACCGCCCAGAGACGCAAGTTTTGGGTGATATAGAAATGTTTAAAATAAACAATAAAATAAATATAAATATAGTGGAACAAAGTGAGATAGATAGCTATAGCTATCTATAGATATAGATATATAGATAGATATGTGCACACACACACACACACACCCAACAAACACACTTTCACTGGTACTTCCACCACTTCCCATGATTTCTGAACCCACCAATGTTGGAGGGAGAATGTTGGTCCTCCTTCACCTCCAAACATGCTCCAACAAACTTCAAAGGTTAGTAACAAATGTCAGGAGGTGGAAGGGGAACCAACTTTATCTGCTCAACATTGACGGGTTCAGACATCATGGGGAGTGGTGGAAACACCAGTGAGCAACGGGAGCACACACTCACTAGCAACGCCACTTCCTTCCTATTTGCAGCTGGTCATCTGAACTAGGGGTGTGCATGAATAAATTATTGTTATTTTGTTTGAATCGCAAGAACTAAAATTGATTCATAGAAAACAGCCAGCTTGCTTGGCTGCCTCAATGAATCAACCTCGAATCACTAGGATCAATCTGAGTGATTCAAGCACCATTTTTAGGCCCATTCCACCCCCCCAGAGATTGCTGGAAAAACAGACCTCAGAATGGTGCCATTTTTCTGGGGAGAGCTGGTCTACCAATTGGAGTTGATGGGTAGACCTTTGCTCAGGACTTAACGCATAAACCCACATCAGAGGACAGATCTACCTTGGTAGACCAGTATTCCAAGGCGGGCTGATGCACTAAGTCCAGAGGGGAGGGCTGGTCTACCTGCTGACCCCAATTGGTACACCAGCTCTCCCTGGAAAAATGGCACTTGAATCACCTACATCAATTTGGGTCAAATCAGGTGTGATTCTCCTTGACCCCAAATTGAGCCCTCTATTTTGAGGGCAATTCAGTTCAAGGTAGAACCCCCCCAATCACCCCTGATTTGACCAGAATCAACCAAGGTCAAATCAAATTGCACATCCCTAGTCTGAACCCACCCACAAAGACACCCACCCACAGAGACACACACCCCGACATGGTGAACTCATAAGCCTTCTCCATTTAGGAATGTAGGGTAAAAATGCATTCCTGTTATATATACATTCATCCACACATTACCGTAGTGTCCCATCAATAATTTTACAATGATTTTGCTTTCTCTGATGAAATGACAGTGTTCTGCCAAACTGTTTATCATTAGGCCAAAGTAGTTATCTGCTTCAAAAACTGCTTAGCTTGTAGAATCAGAATTCTGTGTGACAGGTACATTATAAACAAAAAGCACCACTCTTTCACTTCACAGAACATATTGGTACTATCAACATATTAGAAGAAATGTTGAAAACATACTGACCATGGTACAGTGGCCGGGTTGGCTTGCTATAAAGTGAACAACTTGATTATTGATTGCATTTAATGCAAAGAATCCAAAGGTAGAAGAGACTTCCATTGATGTGTATGTTTTATTTCTGCATTAGTTGCAGAAGATACAGGACATATATTATGAATTCTTTCAACTCCTATATGTGCTGAATGGTGAAAGAATAACATCCCAAGACACAAAATGACATTTAGATGTTAAAGGCTTAAATCCCTAAAGTAGCCCAGTAGGACAGTATCACCAGGGAGGAGATAGAGTTGAGCACAACGAGGGCATAGTTATTTCATTCATCTTGGTCAATGCTGCAGAAGTCTTGTAAGGGTTGATCTGTGCCACCCATCATAAGGAATCCTCTCCTAGTTCTCAAGTTCTCAGTCTTGGGAGCTTTCTGGATTTTCATATAGGCCTTGAAACCAAATTGTGCCAGTAGCCAGAGTCTTTTCACTAGTGTCCTTTGGTACAAATGACTGCTTCTATCTGATCAGGACCTGATGAACTACTGCAAAGGGGACCAGGTGGAACTGCCCCAGAAATCTTTCAGCTGAAACAAAGTGGAGTTGTTCACTTTCACATGAGGACAAACCACCAACAGTTCACTGCATCAATAGTGTCAGATCTGCAGTGATCTCCCTGATTATTATTATTATTATTATTAATTCGATTTCTATACTGCCCTTCCAAAAATGGCTCAAGGCGGTTTACAAAGAGAGATAACAAACAAATAAGATGGCTCCCTGTCCCCAAAGGGCTCACATTCTAAAAAGAAACATAAGACACACACCAGCAACAGTCACTGGAAGTACTGTGCTGGGGGTGGATAGGGCCAGTTACTCTCCCCCTGCTAAATAAAGAGAATCACCACGGTAAAAGGTGCCTCTTTGCCCAGTTAGCAGGGGCAATCTCTCTCTTACAGAATTCATGGTACTGTTTGGTAACCTATAAAGCCTTTAAATGGCTTAAATACATCATCATCTAGAGATAATGTCTTCCCATGTGTCCATTCCAGTCTCTGAAATTCATTAAATGAACTTTCTAAAATATACTTTATATACTAAATATACTAAAATAAATGAACTTTCTAAAATATTTTACATACTAATATACAAGCAGCAAGAATGTAAAGAAAGGCATTGTCAGTGATGCCTGCTTCCCAGATTATGGAATCTCACCCACTGGAGACTCACAAGCATAAACCTAAGCATATTTTGCAAGTGTTCTAGAATCTACTTATTTGAAACTGAATTTCAGTACCTGACATCCGGACTAAATTACTCATGCATATTCCCACTGAAATTAATGGGACATACTCATCTTGAATATCTTGTCCCATTAATTTCAGTGGGACTAAAGTAACTTAGTCTGGATGTCAGCCATTGAAACATAATCTAATGAATTTTGTTCTTCTTTGCTACACACAGGATATATGTATGTTACATGCATCTTCGGAATGGAACAAGCTATAAAGCCTTGAATAAATGAATGAACAAACTACTAATAGTTCATACCATTCCACTCTTCTGTCAATAACGCTATGCATATTTAGGGGCTACTGTCAAACTGTGAAACCATTATACATTAAACACTTCTGATGCTTTACAAAGATGAACAAGCACATTTTTACTTTTAAAACCATGGAAAAAAATAATGTCTGTCATACGGTCGTTAAGAATTGTATAAAAATATTTTACATACAGAGAAGTGTTGTGGAAAGTTTCAGCTTTGAGTAAATTAATTTTTATTATCAACTTTCATATCCTGGAGAGCAGTAGTAAATATCAAAGGAACATTGCCAAGCCCTTAACTACATTAGTGTTAACATGCATCGCTACAATACATGCTTAAAGTCTGTGGCAATTAGCACTTGACCAGAAAGATTAATACTGGGGGCTCTTTTCCCCACCTTTACTGGATGTAAATTAACTCTATTATCGATCTTGCATAAGCATGGTAATGTGTTAACTGTTAAAAATACTGCAGGGTATAGGAAATTTATTAAAGAGCTAGCCTCTGGAGTCATGCTAAGTAAGGATTTGTAAGCAATGTTCAAGTAAAACCTGTTTACAGAGGTTTGTACTTCCAGTCATAAAACTGTGGGGCTCATAAAATCTTAGGCTGAATATAGTAAGAGAGAGGGGAAGGCTTGCAACTGAAGAAAACTTCGGTGCTTGAGGAAAAAATAGGAATGTTTAATTGCTCTTCCAGGAGCCTTGGTTTAATTCTTTTGCTGTATATTTGTCCTTGTATTTATATATACATTCACATGTATAAATCTGTATGCATGCGTTTTAATGAATGGGGAATATCAGAATGCATAGCTGTTCTGTTAATTTGACAACGAAGGAATCTTGTGATATTAAAGGCACTGTCAAAAGTCAAAACAGCTAAAAGTATCAGAACAAAACATCATGTGGAGCATCATTCATGATGTGAAATGTAAAGCAACCAACAACACATAGCAACTGGGTAATGTTAATTGGTTGTAACATCCTACCCCCACCTCACTCACACGCACACAAACTCAGCAGTCATGGACACACATCCTATAACTGTCCCACGAAACTGGGGCCAAGACAAAAAGGCCATATTAGCAATAGCACTTACATTTATATACCGCTCTATAGCCGGAGCTCTCTAAGCGGTTTACAATGATTTTAGCATAATGCCCCCCAACATTCTGGGTACTCATTTTACCGACCTCGGAAGGATGGAAAGCTGAGTCAACCTTGAGCCCCTGGTCAGGATCGAACTTGTAACCTTCTGGTTACAGGGCGGCAGTTTTACCACTGCGCCACCAGGGGCTTCACAAAGGGATACAGATTTATGCTGAAGAGGAAGAAAAACTGCAGGAACATTCTTTTGTGTGTGATGGGAATGCCAACTGGAACATGGTTACGGGAAACAAATCCTTACTGCATCAGGCAAGATTATAGGAGGCATCAGCCCTCCTATGGATCCTGCCTACATGTTCCTCCACAATAACCTTGTGAAGTCTTCTCAAAAGGCTCCTTTTAGCTATTAGCAGCTAAAATAGAACTAGCAAAGTACTGGAAAATAAAAAAAAAAGTATGCACCTCTTATAATTGTATAGTAGAGTGAGATTTTCACAAAGGCAAGACAAATACTTGCCAGCTTAGAGTTGCAAGGGGTAACACAAGACTAGATATCTATGCTGCATACCCTTTGAGGCCCTGTAATTGGAATAAGTACATTTAAAATATTTTAATGAGGACCTGATAACAGTGTTTACTGGGGAAGAACATTTAGTCTTCCTTTTGAAGCTACCTTGTGGATGTACCATAGTACGTGCATATTGAGAATGGTGGCCAGTTGTGAGAGTTCTCTGCTTTTGAAAACTGCTCCCAAAGCACACACAGGGCTGGTTCAGACACAGGTATGTGGCTACTACTGAGTGGTGGTGGTGGTAATGTCCAGGGCTGTGAGTTTCTGGGGGCTGCCAGCTGCCTCCTTTGCATCAACCCACCCCTGCTATGAGCACCCCACTGTCTGCTGTCTGATGCCACTGAGCCACACAGCAGTTCTGAGGCAGAGCTGCCCCAAGCCCAGAAAGAACAGATGGTACCTTGAGGGCATATCTTTTCTCACTGGCATCTGCACAGTCCAGCCGCAGTAACATCATCAGGCTGTGCTGGTGTGAAACATGTAGATGTGCAGTAGCAAAGATGGCCAAGAAGGTCCTCCACCTCTGGCCATCCTTAAATCTTGCCCAAGGGCCATTGCCAATGTTGCTACACCCCTGTACAGACATCCTTCAGAAACTTGGTTAAAGCCAGTCTCCATAAAGCATCTTTAAGCCTTGGGAGCATGCATTACCCTCTCTATCCCCACATAAGTGTCCAGTTTCCGTATTGATTGGTGGGGGGAAAGATCATCTAAACCCACCATTCTCTGTTTATTCTAGCCTACTCACTACAACTAAGCAATCTCTACCCAAGGTTTGAAGTTGCAGGTCTCAGTTTATTAGGCTGGAATAAACTGAGATTGGTGGGTTTGGACATCACAACCAGTTTTATTTTATTTTATTTTATTTATATTTTTATAAATACAAATATTTTTATTTTATTTTATTTATATTTTAATTTTTATTCATTTATTTATTTTATTTATTTAATTTATTTAAACTTAGATGGGAAGTTGACACTCTTGCAGAGATGGAAGGGAGGAGTACTCACTCTCAAGGCTCAGAGACACCACACAAAACTTGGCTTTAACCAAGGTTCCAGGAGCCCATAGAAAAGATTGCTTGAACCCCTTTCCCCACTTTTTGAGTCCTCACAGCTTTATTGCTTTTTTACATGTAGATGTATCTAGATGTTTAGCTGTCTCAACCATTGTCATCAAAACTCAGGGAGAGAAAGAAGAGAGACTGAATAATGTTGAGTATTTATTTATTTATTTATTTATTTATTTATTTAATTTATTTATATACTGCCCATCCAAAATAGCTCAGGGTAGTTCGTAATCAAAAATGTTAAAACCATTAAAAATATCAAAGTACATTAAAACCATTAAAAACCATTTAAGTACTATTAAAAGCCAAGCTAAAAAAATTGTATGTGTGGCTCTCGTGAATGCCTCTAGGGATGATATTATGCAATATATTAATATTGGGACACTTGCTCTTCCAAAACAAATGCATGACGTTTAGTAGCTGTAAAAAAAAATATTTGGAACATTTCTTTTTTAAAAAAAAAAGAAGCGTGCCTTACGAGTCTGTAAAACTATTGAACAAGGATTGCAGGATCTAAAATGGCTAATATCACTAAAAGGATTATTGTTCGTGCTTATTTTCCTTGGCACACTGGAATTCTGACAGTTCACCCCATGAAAGTGCTTACACATAAACTGTGGACGGTTTTGAAAGAGAAAGGCTTATGCTAATAATATTTGTGATTTCAGAGCCTATTGCTGGTAGCAACCATTGAAAAATGACATCATCTCTGACCCCAGCAATATGGGTGACAAATGTAAGAGGATTAGTAACCATTTTCTACTGGGTTTTCATGCAAGTTCTTAACTTGTCAGAAATGACTGCCTTATAAGCAAAGTGGAAAATATTAAAAAGTCTTAGTCATTGGCAAGTTTAAGTATTGCAGCAGTGTATTTAGAAGCAGAGACGAAAAAGAACATTTTAGGTTATGCAGGTTGTATCATTTATCTGTTCCTAGACATTTCAGGCAGCTGGTTGAACTTGCTCTCCTTCCACAGTTTCCTACACTGGTGGAGCAAAACATTTTGGCATCTGAAGCGGGGTGCCAAATGTGCTTGCCTTGCCCTTTATCCTTTGTGCCTGGCTGCCTTCCCTGCGGGCAGAGTGAATAGCCACACCTTCTCCACTTCCAGCCTGGAATTCCAAAAGGAAAAGAGGAAGGGAGCAACAAACGAAACGGAGGAAAATAAAGAGCTGCCCATGAATTTGGACTAAAGTGTCTCCTCTCTTCTCCTCTTTTCCACAGAGTAGCAACACAAACAAGTAGGTTAGGGAGTGTGGGGAGCGAACAGGATGCAAACATTCACCATTCTCCCACAATTCGCTGCCCTACATAGCTTGCTTCAAGTTACTGTATGGGCAGACTAACCCTGGCTTCTTATTTTGCCTGTTTTCTCAAGGAAAAGCTGGTATAATACTATGCTAATCTGTTTGCTAAGGAGTTTAACTATTTCCCCCATGCCATTTTCCCAGTGAAAATTGCTATTTGCCCTAACTGGCAAAACTTACATGAGGGGAGCAATTTTAAATGGGAAAATGGTAGGGATGTGCTCAAAACATGGCCTCCGCATGTGCGGAGCCCATGTACATGCCGGCATTGCACAGGGGCAGCTGGGAAACACTGGGGGGAAGTGGGAAACTTAGAGGCCGCTGGAAAACCTAGAGGGAAACACAGAGGCAGGTGGGAAACTTAGCTGGGGGAAGCGCCACCATTACAGAAGTGGTGGTGAATGGCGGAGGAACAGGCCTCCTCCATGTTAAAGGGGCTATGAAAGTCCTCAGTTTTAAAGGGATGTGCCCACGATTTGCATGCCAAATAGTGTTTTGAGCACATCCCTCGAAAATGGCACAGAGGAAAAGGATTAAAACCTCTCCCCCAGTTCCATGGTCATGATAACGATTCAGGCCTCCACAGCGCTTTTTGCAAAAGTTGAAAATGTGGAGATCAGGAGATCCAACAAGCTTTTAAAGTTTAGCCCTTAGAATCAGGATGGTACTACATGTTACAGAAGATTCAAATGCCTGGTCAAGTGAGATTTTATTGTCAATGGGACTTTTTTGAGAAGGCAACCCTCTTACTGAGCACCAGCAATCTGGGACTAACTCCTTCCCAATGCATACTTTAGTAGCAAATACCACATGTCCCATGCAGAAGGCCTCAGTTTCAGTGTCTGCATTTCCCATTAAAAAGGGTCTTGGGTGACAGAGCTGAGCAAGACTTCTGTCTGAGACCTTGAAGAGCTGTTGCCAATCAAAATGTACAATACCGAGGTAGAAGGCTCAATGGCCTGATTCAGTATCATATTAACCCCAATACAAAATAAATTTTAATTTAAGATGACCCCCTTAAAATAGAGGTTAAATACAGGTTAAACCTCCATTTTACTTGAAAGTAACAGTACTTTGAATTTAAGATGACCTCCTGATTTCTAATATTAAAAAAATTAGGAACAACCTAGTCTTGCATTTAGGTAAATACAGAATTAGGCAGCTTCATATGTTCATAAACTAAGAGACAATGAGAAGGGGAGAATGTAACTTATCCCTGAATAGCAGAAGCATGCTTCATCAATTCAGCATGAGTAAAGGCTGAAGGTTGAGTCAGAGGGAAAAACTGTGTGTGTGTGTGTGTGTGTACACACACACATACATATTATTATTATTTATTTGATTTCTGTACCACCCTTCCAAAAATGGCTCAGGGCAGTTTACACACAGAAATAAATAAATAAATAAGAAAGAAAGAAAGAAAGAAAGAAAGAAAGAAAGAAAGAAAGAAAGAAAGAAAGAAAGATGGATCCCTGTCCCCAAAGGGCTCACAATCTAAAAGACACATAAGATAGATACCAGCAACAGTCACTGGAGGTACAGTGCTGGGGGTGGATAGGGCCAGTTGCTCTCCCCCTATTAAATAAAGAGAATCACCACATTAAAAGGTGCCTCTTTGCCAAGTTAGTGTGTGTGTGTGTGTGTGTGTGTGTGTGTGTGTGTGTGTGTGTGTACACATACATATACAAAGACACACACAAATGCTTACACACTTCAGTGCTGGTTAATTTTAAAAAGCAAATATAGACAATTTGATGTGATGATAGTGTCATACTAATTTTCTTGCTTTCAGTTTGAAAAAGATAAATTGCTGCAGTTTTTCTTAGAATTATTTTAAATAATTGATTACTGTTTACACATGGAAATCTCTTTTGATGTTTGCCACATTGTTTTCCTGTAGGAAAGTGCTTGCAGTTTCATAGGAGGATTTATTTATTTTTTGGAGGATTGTTTTGTCTTCTTTAAACTGACATCTCACAGTTCTGATTTATGTGAGGCAACCCCTAATCAGATTGCAGTTGATAGGGAAATGCATATAAACTTCAACAGAATCACAATCACAATCTGTAGTTTGTTCCTATGAAGAATGCTTCACCAAAAGTTCCTCTTAGAATGGAGTCCTATTCACATCTCCCAACTATAAGTGTCCCCCAACAACACATTAAGATATTGCTTCATCAGATGCCCTGCTTCATGTGCCATTAATGTGGGAGCTAAGGATGACCTTCACAAAAAGCAGTCACCTCTCAATAACTGTCCTGTTGTGGTGGAAGACCTTTCCAGAGGTGGAACAGATATGGAGCAGAGGTTTTGAAATAGTCCACTAGGACACATCTAAGTCTTTCTGAGCATTAGACGAAGAAAGTCTGAGACCTGGGGAGCCTGTGGGACTGTCAGGTGAGAGATGGAAATCCAGAGAGCCAAGCACAGTGGGACCCAGGAGGTGACTCTGCAATGCGTCATGGCCTGCTTACACCAGAACCCAGTAGAACCCAGAGACAGGACTAGGCCTCTGTTACCTTTCAGAAGAACTAGACTGAGATTCAAATAAGAGGTAGATGCTGGGGTTGCACTACAGAGAGAGAAAACCTGGTGATTGATGGGAGGATTGTCAGTAGCCCTATGCCCTCCCAGAAGATGAGTCGCCCTCTTTAATGCTGTCTGATGACAAGCACCACTAAGGATGGTTGCAACGGTAATAAGCCAAGCCTATGGGAAGACAAGATTCATCCAAGAAGAAGAAGAAGAAGCCAGACATCATTATAAGTAGTAAATGGGCAACAATACCTGTTATTTCACATCACCAGCAGTCTCCAGAGCATTGGACAGACAAACCCATCACAACTTATTTGACAGCATTCAGGAGATGTTAAGACTCACTGTCCCTATTCATATGTAACACCAAACGTGTTGAATGGGGCAGAGACTGGAATTTGTGTATGTCCGGATGCATGAATAAGCAAGCTGTGGTTTCCCTCACCAAACACCAATTTGAACCTTCAGTATGTAGTGAGCTTCACTGCTCCAACCTGAGGTTTGAAGCTGGCAGTGTTATGTCCAAACGCAGATGTTGCCATAACTGGGGTTTTGTGCTGTTTCTGAAACCAAAATCATAGAGAGGGCAGTCCAGACCTGCCCAGGAATGTGCCCGCTCCATGCCTCCCATGCTTCTCACTGTCTGCCTCTCTGAGGACTTGCCCCACCCCCCCATCTCTGAATTCCTCAAGCCATTTCCTGACAACAGGGACACCGCCACATCCCATCCCAAGCTTCTAAACCAATCAAATGGGAAAGCCACATGGGGGTATGCCCACTTTTCACTGTGTTTCTTGTTTTCCCCTCTGGCAATCATAAGAAAAGGGGAAGGGATGGCAAGAGGGGCACTAGGTATGTGCACGGAGCTGGTTTGGAGACCCTTTATGGGGCAACAGAGACTTTTTCAATGGTGTGCAAGTGGGGGAAATGCAGTGGGAGGGGTAAGGTCACCCTCCCTCACCCTTAAAAGTATTCTCCACACCCCCGAACCACCTCCTGCTAGTTCCATGCACATCCCTAATGGGCACTATGTGTTTTGGTCTCCAAAAATGAAATCAATAAAGAAATATGTTCACATTCCATCATAGTGGCACCATAAATTTGGCAACCCAATTAGGTTGCTGTAAAGATAACATATAGCAGGAAAGTGATACACAGGGTAGGGTTTAAAAGGCAGCCCCACCCAGGAATTATTGAATGGCTATGCTCTATTTTTCTGTACGAGTTGGTGAAAGAGGGCCCAGCCCCAGGTAAAAGCAGGCAGTCTCTGGTGTCACTCATGAGAAGAACTGTCCAACAGGAGCAGTATTGCTTCCAGTCACAGGAGAGATTACTCTTGACTGATGACAATGGATTCTGCTCTGGAGTGGACTGCTCTCTCATGAGATTGAAAGGCCATAGCAAGAATCAGGCATTACTCATGAGAAGAACTGTCCTGGGGTACACAGGGATGGGACTGAATCGTTAATAATGTGTGATGATGCCCCTTCTCCCAAGGACTGCTTTCTCATGAGAGCAAAAGGCCATAGAGATACACATGCGGGCTGGACAGCAGATGCCACCCAGTATGGTTACTCAACACATGGAAGCTGTGGGGATGGATACCCCAGCAACACATCACCCTGTCTTGGCAACTGCCACAAAGAAGCAGTCCAAGGAGTTCCTCTGCAGTCCAGGCATCCATTAGCACATATCCATGTATGTGTTTCCCCAGTATGGCCACCCTACTTTCCTGGGATTGCTGATAATCAGGGCTCCCCTCTCATGTGATTCCCCATGGCATGTGGTTTGCATATGCTGCAACACTAGTCCAAACCTGAAAAATTTGAATGAGAATAAGGATATATCCCTGTTCCCAGTGTTTCTCTAGTCTGCCCACCCAGGACCACCCAGGCACATGGAGGGATCAGTACTCCTTGGGAGTATGAAAGCATTACCTTGAGAGGAAGGGGTCATGGTGTACAAGTTATATTATTTACCAGAGAGAACAGGGCCCTCACACAAGTGGGAACCGCCTTGGTTTGGATGGCCTAGCTCACGAGAGCACAGTCTGATGGAGAATCAAAGCTTATTGAGCCTGTGGTCCTCCCCAGTGACTGGACCTCCCACTGAGGTGTGCACGGAACTGGCTGGTCTGGTTCGGTTCACGTCCAGACAAGACCCGAACTGGACCGGGCCAGTTCAGTCCAGCACCCCCTCTAACTCTGCCCCCAGTTTGGTTTGGCGGCTTCGCGAACATTTTTTTTATTATTTTTTACTTATCCCCTTCAGGGGAGTTGTTAGAGGTGGAAGGGAGGGGTCAGTAGAGGTGCCCCCTCCCCCCGCTGGCCTCCCTTCATGGGCCATTCAGCCAGCTCTTCAGCCTCTTTGGGCCTTCGCCCTCTGGCGCGGTGGCCATTTTGGAGGCTGCCGTGCACAATTGGACTGTGTGAGGCCTGGGTAATGCAGAGGCCAATTGCGCAGGCACAGTGGCCTCCAAAATGGCTGCCATGCCAGAGGGGAAAGGCCCGAACAGGCCGAAGATCCGGCTGAACGGCCAGTATAGGCATGAAGGGAGGCCGGCAGGGGGAGGGGGGACCTCCCCGGGCCCCCCCCCCGCCACCTCCAACAACTCCCTTGGAGGGGGTAAGTTAAAAAAAAAATCTTTAAGTCCGCAAACCCCCTGAACAGTTTGGGGGCAGGGTTCGGTCCGGGTTCGGATCGAACAGGGGATGGTTCAGTTCACCCCTGAATGGCCAAACTGAACTGGTTTAATGTTGAACACGTTTGACGTTGAACCTGTTTGCACATCCCTACTCATGAGAGGCCTAACCCCTGGGCAGCAAGTTGACATGGGGGCAGGAGTGTGCTTGGGTGTAGCAATGTGCATGAGCTGGTTCGCTGCCCCCTCTGGGAAGCATCAAACTGGCTTGGGTGCCAGTGTTTGAAACGGTACAGTGGGGTGGGGAGTGCTTCCCTTAAAGAGCAGGTAAGGAGCTCCTTACCTGCTTGCCCCCCTGCTGCTTTTCTACCAGCATAACCCACTCTCTAAACAGTCATGTGGGGCTGCGGCACTGTTCCCTGCAGCCTCAGTGCATTGTAGGCACACTCATGGCTGGCACGCATGCACACTGGTCATTTGCATGGTCAACATGGTGTTGCTGACCATGCAAATGGATAACACACAAGCACACTGCCCATGTGCATGCCAATGCCACACAGAGGCTGCAAGGAACAGTACCGCAGCCCCACCCACACATCTGTTTGGAAAGTGGGCAGATGGAAAAGTGATGGAGTGAAGATGAGCAGCTAAGGAGCTCCATATCTGCTTTTTAAGGGAACCGCTTCCTGCCCTGATGGTGGGTGCACCAACGGCTCAACTAGGGTGTCCCTGGACTGCTTTGTCCAGGTCTGCCATAGCAAGAGCATCCTTAGTCACAGTGGGCCTAATACCAGGATCCTTTTCCCTCCCTCTTATACATCATGATCTCTTTCCTGGGTAACAGAAAAATAGTGCCCCACTGTATCCCTCTGGTGCCAGTAATTGTTCTTGTGAGAAACTGTTTTGCTGCAGGGCTCTTACGAGGATGGCAGTGCAATTGCTGTCAGGAGACAGGCTTAAGTGCCTCCAATTTAAAGGGATTCCTTTTCCTGCCGAGGGTGGGCAGTCAATTCTGAAAAGGCATGATCGCGTTTGGCATGCCACTTTGAAAATAGTGGCAAATAACTGCCACCTTGCAGACATTCTAATGTTTTGCCCACAGTCTGCTGATGTGAGCGCTGTGGAGCTTACTAGGATGTGGCCTCAGCAGACCAGGAAGAGGGAATTGCTCCCCTCTCCTGAAACCAGAGATTGTGGGTGGACTATGGTGGGACGTACATCTGTGGTATGATACACAGCTACAAAAATTAACCTCAGGTTTGGCTACCTGCAGTTTGCCGTTATGTGCAAATGCTACTGTCTGAGCAGTGCTTTTGGACAATAGCACAAATGAAGTATGTGGCCACTGATTGCTTTTGTTCTTTTATATTTTATAGGTTTAAAATGTTGTTGTGAGTCATCTTAAGCACAGGAGAGGAAGCCAGAAAGCGCTTAAATGAATTATAAAACAACACTACCTCCTTGTATTCAGTCATATTGAATATACAGTATAACACCCAACAATCACCAGAAGATTGTCTATTACCTCAGGGGGGAAAATGAACTGATAATAAGAGCTGATGTACCTGTACCATGGCTGGATGCATAGTCAAACAACTTCAGCTCTAGTGCTCTATGTTTATGTAACAATGTGCACTAATGTGCATAAATCTCTTCTTCTTTTTTTACACGTATGCATATTCTTATTTTTATGAAGTGCTGGCCTCTTAGAACCAAAGTGAAATCACCTGCTGTTTGGAGGACTCAATATCATATCTGCTAACCCGTGTATCCAACTGTTAAGAGAAGCAAATATGTATGTTGATATACTTCAAGTGGAGAAGCAGAAGTGTGGATATGTATATGTATGGTTTCCCTGGAACATCCTGTCTAGCCTGAGCAGACTACAATCCATGCATATTTACTGATTCTCCATATAAAATGGAAAACAGCACTTCATTTTTACAGGTCAAAAATGATATTTCTATTTTAATGTTTATTATTTTTACAGATTTTATAAAATATACCACGTATAAGCATAACAATAATATGAAGTATTATGACAGTTGGTATGCGGGTTATTACCTTTAAAGCCCAAAATGGCTTAGGACCTATGCATCCTGCATGAATCTGCCCAGCCCATGAGGCCATTCACAGAGCTGGTTCGGATGCAACGCAAAACCTCAGTTAGAACCATGCTCTCTATAATGGCCCTGAGCCTCAGGAATGCACACTCCTCCCTTCCATCCCCACACAAGCATCTACTTTCTACCTGCATTAAAATAAGCTGAGATTGGTCATATAGTCCAAGCATACCATCTCAGCTTATTTTAACCTATTTTTAAAAAAAATCTGAGATTTGTACACAAGGTTTGACATGTGTTACAGATCTTGAGTTAGAGTACATTCAATCCTATAAGAATCTAGTAACCCCTCTGGATACTCAGAATGCTTGGCTGTTAAGGATAGTTGTGTTGCTTGATATTAATTCTTGGTTTGAACCAAATATAGAGCACCTATGGAGAGGTGTGACTTAAAATGTACCAGTTCAGAATTCATTTTCAGCATGCTTACACCTCAGTAGTAAGTCCCCCACCTTGTTGCCCCTGGTTGGGTTTGCCATCCCATTATTCATTTGCCTTCACTTTTTATAAAATAAATGTTAGTAAAGCTTTTTCAGTTTACAAACAAAAAAGCAACCAATTATTCATAACATTACAAATTATAGATGATATTCAAGCACAGCTTCATGTCTTCACTTCACAAAATAAATATTGAACAGAGTCTCTTACATAGTGTTTCTGCAGAATCAGCATAAGAAATGGTAGCCACTTTTCAAGAAAATTATCAACATAAAATGGATTAACTTTCCTCTTTAAGTCAAACTCTTATCTGTAACGAAAATGTTCCAAAACTAATCAAAACATTGTTAGAATATAGAAATTCAACAATAAATAATATAAATAAATATGACTGCAGATAGAGAATCAATTATATGAAAACATATCCATAGCCTGGAATCCAAAAAGGTTACGTAGCCTCACATAAGAGGCTTACTGTTCACTTTTCTGACTTTCTCTTTGAATGTTTGACCTCTATATCAAATGCTACTTTTAAACTTTTTTGAACTTCAAAAGTATTTTGTCATGTAGCATGGAGGACTGCTATCTTGCAAAACAAAAACAAAACAAAACATAGGAAAATAGGAAGCTTCCGTCTACTGCGTCAGACCATTGGTCCATCTAGCTCAGTATTGTCTATATAGACTGGCAGCAGCTGCTTCTCCCAGGTTACAGGCAAGAGTCTCTCTCAGCCCTATCTTGGAGAAGCCAGGGAGGGAACTATGAACCTTCTGCTCTTCCCAGAGCGGCTCCATCCCCTAAGGGGAATATCTTGCAGTGCTCACACATCAAGTCTCCCATTCATATGCAACCAGGGTGGACCCTGCTTAGCAAAGGGGACAATCCATGCTTGCTACCACAAGACCAGCTCTCCTCCTCAAAATCCTTCTGGGCAGGGGTGGCTCGTGAACTTACCTCTGGGGGGGGGCAGCGGGCGGCTTCTTTACCTGTAAACAGAGCCGGTGCTCCATGCCGCCCAGTAGCCCCTGCGGCAGGGAATTGCCTCCTCCACTCACCTGGCCACTGGTGGGGGCTCGCCTCCGTAGGAGCCAGGTGAGTGGCGGAGGCGATTCCCCGCCGCGGGGGCTGCTGGGCAGCACAGAGCACTGGCTCTGTTTACAGTTAAAGAAGCCGCCCACTGCCCCCCCCCACAGGCGTGTTACGAGCCGCGCCTGCTTCTGGGGTAAGGGATCTGGTTTAATGATTCTTTGGATCTTGTTCATTGAAAACTATTCTGCTTGGAGAAAAGATTCTAGGTTTTGATTCATGGTTTTCTCATGGTTTCATGGTTTTTTTCAAGATTCATGGTTTTCTCCATGACAAGTGAATTTTGTATGTTCAGAGAACTTTTTAAATATATCTATATGAGCATGTTTGATTAATTCGTGAAGTCTGAGAGATGATACAAAGAAACAGTAGGCTCTTCACATGGACTTGCTAATTGTGAACTCAGCTCTTATCATCAATTGGTTCTTGGTTTGCCCATACTTCAGCTGAAGATCTTAGCCTGCATAAGATATGAAGTCACTTGCATGCCAAAAATGCAATGCGGGAAGTATGAATCCAAGTACAAAGAATGGAAAAGATAGATGAATGCATCATGACCAATGACTATCTGCTTATTCTCCTCCATTTAAACCAGCCTGGCACATACTCGCTATGAGATAGTAATACACAAGAGAAGCATCGGAAGGAATGGAAGAAAAGCAGCTTGTACTCAATTTGTGTTAATGGTTGCCATCCGCTTCTATTGTTTGGTGTCTCCATTGATTAAGTGCTGTGAAGTGGAGAAGTTGCAAAGTGCTTCGGAATCAACCGGAATGAAGTACAACAGTTAATGGATCTGAAGCTTGCATATGCCACATCTGGTGAAGAGCTGTAGAGGTTATAAAAAATGACAGATTGCACAAAAGAAATAAAATAGTGTGCAAGGGCAGAGGGCTTGAAAGATAATGCAGACAACTCAAGGCTAAAGAAAATGTTCCTTGAGCAGAGACAGGGAGCGGTGGAGGGGGGGCACACACTTTTTTACACAGCCAAAATGATAAAATTGGGGACAGGACAGCAAATGCTGGGGGGACAAAGACTGAATTAAAAATACCTATTTCATCAGGTGTGGGAGACCAGATGCTACAGCAGCAACTCCAAAATGAAAATAGAAATGTTCCTGAAGCCTGCTGGCGGCTCGCTTAAACTCCCAGATGATGTTTGGGTATTTGTTGACAGCAGTGCCTCCTGAACATTAAATGCCTCCTGAACACTCATTGCAGATTACATAGCAAAGCAGATAGTTAAAAGTTTTCTGCCTGAAGCACAGAGGAGTCTTCCAAGTGGCAGCATCAAAAGGATTTGATTGATAACCAATCAAACCTGACAGAATATAATAGGAAATTCCTAGAATGGAAAGGAGGCAGGGCAAGAAAAACAGTTGGTTTCCCCTGAGGATTACCATACTATGCAAGAAGACGTGCACTTGATTATACCTGCAAAAGACACATACAGTCTCAGTAGTCTCCTATCCCAAATTAAACTGAACTGAAATGCTGATTAGAGGGAGAATAAAAGGCTGTTCAGCTTGATACAATTAATGCCAACAATGTGCTAGAAATTGTGCATAACACAGAAGTGCTCTGGTGCAGAGGCCATGCTGGGATAGCAGCCAGCTTTTCCTCAAATCAGATCTAGTGTGAACTAGAGACTTGAAGCTAAACTGCAGCAAGCAGAAAATCTAAGCCCATTGAATGGGCAATGGAAGGAGACCAACCCCCCTGTGTTTACAGTATACCAGGCTTGGTCAATCCATTGGTCTATTATTGTTTCTGTCAAAGGTAATGATGTTGGTACCTCCTCTGAGGTTCACCTGGAGCCGTCACTTTGTTCTTTTAGATGCCGAGTGGAGACCTTTCTGTTTTCGCAGGCGTTTAGAAATTGATTTTTTAAAAAGTTTTAAACTGTTTTTTACTATCTATTGTATTTCCTATTTTTTATTGCAATTTGTTTGTTTTGTGTTATGTGTTTTAACTGGATGTTTTTATTGCTGTCTTGTTGTGAGCCACCCCGAGAACAATTTGTTGTGGGACAGCTAACAAATGAATTAATTTGATTTATTATTATTGCATACCTGTTTCTTGTTCTTGTCTGGCATGAAGACCTGAACACATATATCTCTATATATTTACTTGTTTATTCAAAAAAAATGTTTATCTCACCTTTCAGATCAAGGTTTCACAAGGCAGTTAACAATAATACAATAGCAGAATAAAAGCTCCTTCTATTGGAAGCAATGGAAGTCGCACTGCACAACAGCACGGATGCCGAGTTGCACACCTGCCCTGCTGTGTGAAGCACCGTTGGGGCTGCCTTTCATGTTGCGAAGCAGCCTCAGTAGGCCCCTAGCACCAGCAAACCATCGTGTGGAATATCAGCCACTAACAACCAAACAGAAACTTACATAAAAGAGCAGCAGGAAAAGGAAACAAAACTAAAAAACAGAGTCAATTAAAAGCTTTGGGAAACAGGAGTGCTTTAATGGCTCATTTAATTTTTTTAAAGATTTTTTAATAAAAATAATAAAAAGCAGAATCAAACATAGTTACATCTCTTGAAACTTAAGACAAAATAAAGACTACAAAGCAAATCAGAGATCAGAGAGAATGAAGAACAAAAAAATTTACACTCTCCACTGGCCAAGGTCCAAGAATAATTACAGTAAATGTACCAAATAAACTACAAATCAAACCCTAATCTTGAAGATAAATGATGACCTTGTCGAATATTAAAGTTAATAATAGGTTCCCAAACCAGCATAAATGACTCTATAAGCAGTGACATTAGAAATAGAGGCATAATCCCATAGTTTAAGAAACCAATCATCTAAAGATGGGATATTCAAAATACTAATCCTAGCGGCATTAATCATATATAAAGATAACCCAATAAACTTGGTAGGAATATAGGGCCTAGTCATATTTAAAAGGAAAAGTTCTGGCAGAAAGGGGAATTTAATTTCAAAAATTTGCTCCATTTTTGAATGAATTTACTTCCAAAACAACTGGGCTTTATTGCAAGTCCACTACATATGATAAAATGTCCCCACTTGTTGGACACATATCCAACATTCCTTTGGGAAATGGTTGTCAATCTTGTTAATAGTCAATGGGGTTATGTACCACCTAAAGAACATCTTATACCAATTTTCTCATAAGTTATTACTTGAGGTAAATTTAATATTCTTCTTCCATTGATGTTATCTATCGTCCTGTTAATATTCTACATCCATTTTCTCATACATTCCTTAATCTGCTCAGTCTCTGTCTCATGTTTCAGTAACAACTTGTACATCCCACCCAGCATATGGTCTATATTTCAATTTATTAAATCTTCAAAATCAGTTAATTCTCTGAGTTTCCCCATAATGGCTCATTTAAAAGCAGTCAAGAAATGGGTTGCCAAATCTCCCTGAAGAGAGAATTCCACAGTTGTGATACCCCTCACAGGAAGAAACCTGTAGGCTGTTTCCAGTCACTACAACTGAACAGAAGTCAACGGCAGGTCAAAGAGCAAGGTCAATGATCCTGTTGATGCCCTGGTTGAGAACTGGAACAACTTGCTCACTAGGGCAGTAGACACGATTGCTCTCAAGCGTCCCCTCCAACCTGCTTCAAAATTTTCCCCTTGGTATATGGAAGATCTACGGGGGCTGAAGCGGCAAAGTAGGTGACTTGAGCACAAGTGGAGAAAGACTCGACTCGAATCCGACGGATTGCGACATAGAGCACATCTAAAGATCTATGCTCAGGCAATACGTGCGGCAAAGAGGCAGGTCTTTTCTGCCCGTATTGCCTCTGTGAGTTCATGTCCAGCTGAGTTGTTCATGGTTGTGAAGGGACTAGTATCTGCTCCCTCTTCCTTGAACCAGAATTTGGAGTAATCAGTTACATGCTGTGATGTGTTTAAAGAGTTTTCCACGGATAAAATCTCTTGGATTCAGGCCTACCTAGATGGAGATTCCACAATTAATTTGATGTCTGAACTGGAGGTGTCCAACAACTCCTCTTATGTGATTCGGCTGGATCGATTTCAGTTTGGGACTCCTGAGGATGTGGACAAGCTGCTTGGAGCAGTGAGGCCTACCACTTGTTCTCTTGTAAATCACCCACATGGTCCCACATGGCTTGTCCCACATGGCTTGTTCTGTCTATCAGGGAGGCTGTTGTAGACGGCCTGGTGGAAATCATAAATGCTTTTCTGAGGGAGGGCAGGATGCCTCCTTGTCTTAAGGAGGCAATCATTAGACCTCTTCTAAAGAAGACTGCATTAGATCCCTCAGAGTTGAGCGATTATAGGCCTGTTTCCAACCTCCCATGGCTGGGCAAGGTAATTGAGAGGGTGGTGGTCTCTCAGCTCCAGGCGGAAACTGAGGAAACTGATTCTCTAGACCCATTTCAAACTGGTTTTCGGGTGGGCTATGGGGTGGAGACTGCCTTGGTCAGCCTGATGGATGATCTCCAATTGGGAATCTACAGAGGAAGTGTGAGTCTGTTGGTCCTTTTGGATCTCTCGGCGGCTTTCAATACTATCGACCATAATATCCTTCTGGAATGTCTGAGGGTGTTGGGGGTGGTAGGCACTGTTTTACAGTGGTTCCACTCCTACCTCTCAGATAGATTCCAGATGGTGTCGATTGGAGATTGTTGCTCTTTGAAATCTGAGCTTAAGTGTCCCTCAAGGTTCCATACTTTCTCCAATGCTTTTTAACATCTACATGAAACCGCTGGGAGAGATCATCAGGGGATTTGGATCTGGGTGTTACAAGTATGCTGATGACACCCAGATCTACTTCTCCATGTCATCTTCTTCAGGAGCTGGCATATCCTCCCTAAATGCCTGCCTGGAAGCAGTAATGGGCTGGATGAGGGAGAATAAACTGAAGCTGAATCCAGATAAGACGGAGGTACTTATTGTGTGGGGTCAGAACTCTAGAGACGATGTCGATCTACCTATTCTAGATGGGGTTACACTTCCCCAAAAGGAACAGGCAGGGGCATAACAAGGCTGGAGTGGGCCCAGAGACAAAATTTTAAATGGGCCCCTTGCTGATACACACACACTTCACAATATATAGTCATGTGACTTGCCTCATGTGAATTGCCTCGGGGGGGGGCTCGATGCATGGGGGGCCCCAGGCAGCCGCCTCCCCTTGCCTAATAGTAGTTATGCCCCTGGGAACAGGTTCACAGTCTGGGAGTACTTCTGGATTCACACCTCTTCCTGGTTTCTCAGGTTGAGGCAGTGGCCAGGGGTGCTTTCTATCAGCTCCGGCTGATACACCAGCTGCACCCGTTTCTCGAGATCAATGATCTCAAAACAGCGGTACATCTGTTGGTAACCTCCAGACTTGACTTCTGTAATATGCTCTACGTGGGGCTGCCTTTGTACGTAGCCCGGAATCTTCAGCTGGTTCAGAATGCGGCAGCCAGGTTGGTCTCTGGGTCATCTCGGAGAAACCATGTTACTCCTTTACAGATGGAGCTACACTGGTTGCCAATAGGTTGCCAGATGAACTACAAAGTGCTAGTTAAATAGATAAAGCCCTAAATGGCTTAGGCCCTGGGTATTTAAGAGAGCGTTTTCTTCACTATGAGCCCCACTGCCCATTGAGGTCACCAGCTACCACCAACCCGTTTGGTGGCTACACAGAGACGGGCCTTCTCAGTCGCTGCCCTGAGATTGTGGAATGTGCTCCCTGCTGAGATACGATCCTCCCCAACTCTGGCAATGTTAAAAAAAACACTTGATAACCCATATTTTTGCCCAAGCTTTCTCAGCTTCCTAAATTTTTAGGTTTTAATTTCTGGTTTATTTTTTAATTTTTTAATTGTTTTTAGTTTTTGTATATGTTTTAAACTTGTTTTATGCTATTGTTAACTGCCCAGAGATGAAAGTTTGGGGTGGTGTACAAATTAGGTAGATAGATAGATAGATAGATAGATAGATAGATAGATAGATAGATAGATAGATAGATAGATAGATAATAAAGCTGATATACGTTCATATTGATGAAGGTTATCCTTATTTCCTAGACAGGGCTGCATAACATCAGCCCTCCATCTGTTTTCTGACCACAGCTGCCATCGTCCCCAGCTACAGGAGTCAATTATGGGAGTTGTGGACCAATGTCTGCAGGAGGGACAAAGATGTGCAGCCCTGTCCTATTTCGTCCAATGGACTAGGCCTCACCTGTAACCCTATGAGGTCATTAGAACTAATCAAGGGTCAAAGACACATGACAGATGCAGGAAGAAAACAAGTGTCATGGATCTGTTGAAAGGCTATACTGGGGGAAAGCCAATGGCTAGCATATATCAAGGAACAGGTAACTGTGAGGTAGTCCAATAAAGGAGTAATTAAAGGTTGATGGTACAAGTGATGCAGGAGAAGAATATACAGTATCTAGCACTCAGAGCTGAGAGCACCCAGGGGGAGCAGGACTGCACAACTTCACCCCTCCTGCAGATATTGGACTACAACTCCCATCCAGTGTTTCCTCTAAAGTGCACGCATGCACACATACTCACATGAGCATGGATGCCACAGTTAATGAATGTCTGCTAAGTTAATTTACAATCCCACTCAGGCTGAATCAGGAAGGACCCACTCCGAATGCACGTGCACACACACACTGCCTTGATGCTGCTGCCCAGAACAAAACTCATTCCGCACACAGATGAAAAAAAAAATTAGAGGGAAAGCGGACTGCTCCCATCATCCCTGACTATTGGCCACTGTGGGCTGGGGATTATGGGAGCTGTAGTCCAACAATAGCTGTAGGGATGAAGTTGTGCACTCCTGAAGTAGATGGGGTAGATGCATGGCAGGAGTGAAAGGAACAAAGAGAGCTAAGAAAGGGAGGATGCAAATATCCCAAAACAGTAACGAGAGAATATGAAACACTAAGACTTATTCACCTGAGGATTGGTGGGGGTTTTTGGTAATCATTTCATACTGGTTGTCAGATTTCCCCCAAATGGCCCAGGGGTTCTCCATGATCAAATAGTTTAAGAAGATTGTCAGAGAGAAGAGGTGTGAATAACACTGATTACCTGTTGAATAGAAAGAATGTCAAGAAGGAAGCTGTAAGCATGCACTTTTGTGCAAGCTGTTAAGTACCAGTCATGTAAAAGACAGGTTCTTTCTCCACTGATTGCTTTGCAAAAATCATCTCATCATCCATCATCATCACCACCCATAGTTTGGCTTGTCTAACATACCAAAGAAATCCCTTCAGCTCCCACAATCCATTGCAGTCTCTATGATTAGCCAAGAATACTGCAGATATTGCTCTTCATTTGCTATCAGCATATAGAGAGCTATCAAACTCTACATCTCTAGAAACTGGCAAAATCCTGAGGCTCTTTTGGAAGTGCTGTCAAAACCTTTCTGCTTGATCTAGATTTTTTAGGCCACAGTTTGTAGGCTTGTAGTTCTTTTAACTGAATATTAATTTTTGTTGGTCACACACAAAGCAAAAATTGTGAAGGGATATGCAGTCTAATTAAGACTGTTCCAGTGCAATCAGCAAATAAATATGGCCACGAAAGAGACTCAAAATTCTGTTTTGGATATGTGAAAGATCCTGCTTTAGCATACAGTTCATTTACAGTTGAATGACCGATCAAAATTCAAAGAGGTTATATCAAGACAATGGGACATGCTCTGCTGAGATGTACAGAAGATAATCACAAAAGAGTCCTGAAGACCAGCTGTTAGACGTTCTGATCATGAATGGGAAAATATGTGGAGTGTTAATTTTGTCACTTCCTTTGTGGGAACTTAGGACTACCACATCTGTTTTTAAAACTTCCATTAAATGACATTTCCTGGCAAGCTGCAGAAGGAAAGAGTTAGCAAAGCTGCAAATATTACTGAGCTAGAAATAGGGATTTGTCTGTTTTGCTGAGGAAAATAAAATTCTGGCATTTCTGCAAATCCATACTGAAGTGACATTTTTATTTTGATTGAGTGACAAATAACTTCTTATGACTTTAAAGCAGAAAATTATGTGTATTCTCCTGGGTTATAAAATGCTCTCAGTGAGCATTCAAGAATAACAAATGTGCTGCACAGTTTCATGTCACACGTAAAACTATAGAAAACAAAGAAAGGCAAACATGCAGGGAAAGGAGAATTCAAACATTTGATAATCTAAATTAACACGGGTAGTCTAAGTAAAGGATACCAATTAAAATGTAGATGTATGAGCTTCCAGAACCACAGGATAAAATTCAGAAGCCAGGGCATATTTAGAGTCAATGTTTATTGTTTTTTAATTAGACATATATTTCCTTCAAGGTGCTGCACATCTGGCTTATCCCATTTTATTCAACACTTCTGTGAGGTAGGTTAGGCTGATAGATACTAGGCCAGTTCAGATAAGAAGCAGACACTACACCAGATAAAGTCAAGGTCCCAGTGAAAACGTACCTGCCCCATTGTCACTGGCAGACATTCCAATATGTTCTTGGCACGTCTTCTAATTGCATGTGAGGAGTGTTCATCTAAATTGCCCCTCTATACATGATACAAAACCTTGTGTGAGTCAGATGAACTTTCTTCACAAGCAGTTAGAGGATATGCCAAGAATGCATCGGTGTGCCCACCAGTGATGCCGCCGTGAGTGTGTTCTCACTGGGGCTCCAACTTTATCGTGTATAGTGGTTGCTGTTCATCTGAATCAGCCCAGTGACTGATTCAAGCTCACTAGAATTTTACCACAGATGTTCCTGATGATCCCAGGGCAATATTTTGTCCTTAACAACTGTAACGATCAAAAGTAGGGAAGAATACAATATCCCTCCTCTAGCTGTGAGGAGTCCTAGATAGACTCCATCCACTTTTTAATAGGAGCAGATTTCACCCATCCAAGGGAATATTCTGGGAGAGTAAAGTGGAAAACCCCTCCCTACAAGAAAGGTTTGAGCAGTCTTTAAGAGTGTGTGACTAGGGCAGGACACAATAAGGAATGACACTCTTTAACAACAAGGATTTATTAATAATTGGATGATAGGGGAAACTACATGGGCATTAACAATTGCTGCTTCCATCAAGTAAATCCCTTCCCTGGGAACTACAAGAACCATGCAGTCAGATCTAAGCACTTAAAAATAAATTCCCTGGTGTGTCTAGCTAAACAGGTCCCTATCCTTCCTACTTATTTACTTCCAGGTAAGGACCTCCCAGTTGATTCCCAGCACAAGACTGTTAGACTCCTTTTGTCCTACAGTAACTGCTGATCAGACCTCCTTCAGCGGCCTCCAGGGAAGAATTAAACTCTAACACATCCTTCACCTACTTCTCTATAGGCTGTTGTCCAGTAAACCCTGCCCCTCACTCTGGATTTGGCCGCAGGGATTTGATTATCCCAGGCTCTTTCTTTCTTATTTGAAGAGACCCACCCTCCAAATAATTACTCTAATTGTGTCATAGTTCTCCCTCAAGCATGACTATCACTACAACCACACAATGGCTCCAAATGGATTTAACTCAATATTTCTTTACACTTAGAAATAGCGTAAATACAGATTTACCAGCTTCCTGAGTGCCAGCCCAGGCTGGCTGCATCCTGGTACAGGCTTCTGAGCATGTGCAGAGGCCATTTTCATAACCTCTGAACAGGCACAGATGCCATTTGCATCACCACGCATATTGCATGGTGACACAAATGGCCTTTGTGCATGCATGGAGGCAATTTGCATGGTGATGAAAATGGCCGCTGCACATGGTGACAAATGGCCATCAATTGCATGGTGATGAAAATGGCATACTCCCATGCACAGAGGCCCGAACTAGGCCACAGCCAGCTCGGACTATCATGCAGGAGGCCGGCATGGGGCTTGGAGGAGCCCCAGCCCCATCACATCCAATGCTAGTCCAGTTTGAACTCGGAGCACCCGAACCGGACTGGTTCAGTTCAAACTGTGGTTCGAATTGAGCTGGCTCACAAATCCCTATCAGAAGAAGCAGACAGTAGATACAACAGGGGTCAATGTCAGTTTTGGAAGGCAAGGATATGGAAGTTCTCTGAAAACAACCATGCTCAAGCCCCAGATGTGCTGGCTGGATTTAATCATTGGATGGTGGCCAGTGGGGTCCAACTGAAGCATTGTATGCCATGAGCACACAGAGCTCTGGCATATATGGGGTTCTCAATTCACTTCAGAGGGGATGGTTCCACACATGCAGCAACCTAGCAATGCAGCCTAGTAATTATCATTGTTTGCTAGCACAGTCATATGAACCAACACTGCTGAATCTGGGCCAACACTGGATCAGCTCACAATTCATTTGCCATATTTTCATGCTTTAATTGGCCAGTTGTGGATGCTTGTTTTAAATTCCCATTGCAAGTCTTTGGGGCAAAGAAGGTTACATGTTGTAATAAATAAAGGCTGGTACGATGCCACAAACCATGTCACAGAGCTTGTGCCTAATAAACATAGCCACTTGGCTGTTTTACGATTCATGCCTTACTCTTCACATTTAGCAATACTGCTGTCTATAGGAGCTAGGCAGACTATGCTGGATCTCAGAAACAAATGTTCAGTCTGGCGGGAGAAAATAACATCTGTTTCACATCTCTATTTTTCATTCTTATTTTAACAGTCATAAACACTTTCTAAAGCTGAAAAAGAACAGGGCTGCAATTCAAACATGGCAAGATTTCTTGCAAAGTGCATTTGGATATATATACCCAATCAAAACAAAATACATTTCATGTTGAATGTGGGTCTCCCCACCCTCCTTCTATCTGAGAGCCAGAAAAGGTGTTGATGGATTTGCTAATTTGCTGTGCTTTGGCTGTTGTAGCCCAGCAAAGTCTGGTGATAAGAAAGTTCCAGACTATCTTTTCTAATAATCACAGTTATCTACATACATCCCAGTAAAATTCATGTTGGTAAGAATATCTAAAGATTGAGCCACTGGAAGAAGTCAGGTCATAATAAATTTATTACATTGTATGAGCAATGTAAGCAACAACTAAATACAAAAAGTAGACTAAGATCACATGATAGGAGATCATGTCTTGTGGTAGCAAGCATGACTTGTCCCCTTAGCTAAGCAGGGTACACATTGGTAGCATATGAATGGGAAACTTGATGTGTGAGCACTGTAAGATATTGATGGAACCGCTCTGGGAAGTGTAGAAGGTTTCAAGTTCCCTCCCTGGCATCTCCAAGATAGGGCTGAGAGAGATTCCTGCCTACAGCCTTGGAGAAGCCACTGCCAGTCTGTGTAGATAATACTGAGCCTGAGGGACCTATGGTCTGACTCAGTATATGGCAGCTTCTTACATGCCTATGCAGGTAAATATTTGACCATGTGGTAACTCAGAAAAGGCAGGCCAGATACAAATGAAAACAAGTTGGACCATAGGCACAAATGTTATCCAGACCAGGGACAGGCAGACTTAAGTCTACTGGAAACTTCCACCCACCCCAGCCTTGAGAGCTATGAGTTCAAAAAGTGATGGAGCTAATCACAAAATGGTGGCCGGTAAAAAAAATTATATCTACAGACAAAGGATTTAACATTCAAAACCACTCAAATGGTCAGCAGAGTTGGGCATAGACATGGTCAAAAGACAACCAATTAACAATGGTCAAAGACAACCAATTAACGATGAAGCTGAGAGATGAGCACAGGACCAAAAATTGAATCCAAGGCAGTCGGCAGATAATTACTTTTTGAGCTGCAGTTTTAAAAGGGATGACGAGTTGTGACAACATTTTTAATCATAGCCCTGTATTTTAGAGAACTGAGGCTCAGAGAACTGAGAGTCAGAAAAATACACTCCACATTTTCTGCCCAACTCCCAGGCTTCTAACCAGTGATGGAAGGAGGGCCAGAGATGGATTAAGGTGGGGCTTGGTGGGGGGTGGCCCTTGCCCCCAGGCCCTCCACTAAAAAGGACACCCACAACTGCCTGAAGTCCTGAGCTTTTCAGGGGCACTAGTGCCATAAATGCCTCTTCCCCATATCTGGATTAAGGGGTGGGCCCAGGGGGCCCATGCATCCATGCCCCACCTTGTGGAGGTCCCTCACCTCCTGCCCAACCCTGATGCTTCCTCCCTGCTTTGCTCAACCTGCCCTTCTCACTGGTGCTGCCTTCGGTTCCTCTGAGATCCCTGAAGGCTGTGGCCCCATTTGTATATAACGACAAACCGACAGAGGGTGGAATTCCTTTATGCCCAGATGTGTGAAGCCACAGTTTCACATCCAAAGTCATCGGCGGTTTCGCTCACCAAACTCCAGTTTGAACCTTCGCTTTGTAGTGAGTTTTGCCTCTTCAACCTGAGGTTTGGGGGTGGCAGCATTATGTCTGAATGCAGATGCCACAATAACCGCGGTTTCAAGCTGTTTGTGGAACAAAAATCATAGAGAGGGCATCCCAGACACACCCAGGAATGCACTATGTGTTTTGCTCTCAGGAAATGAATCCATAAAGAAGTATTTTCACAAGCACATTCAGTCATGGTGGCACCATAAACTGGGCAACCCAATTAGATCGCTGCAAATATAACATATGGCAAAGCAGCGATACCCAGGGTTGGGTTTAAAAGGCAGCCATTCCCAAAAATTCTTGAATGGCTCTGCACTTTTTTTGTACATTAAAGCTGAGGAAAGGAGGCCCAGCCCCTTCCCCTTGGGTTAACACATATGGTCCCTAGCCTTACTCATGAGAAGAACCATCCATCAGGAGCAACATTGCCTCCAGTGAAAGGAGGGATTTCTCTTCTGTGATGAGAAGAGATGCTGCTCCAGAGCGGACCGCTCTCTCATAGGAGTGGAAGGCCATGGAGAGACCCATTCACACCTCATGGGAAGAACCATCCAGGGATACATGAGGATCGAGCAATACTGTGATGATAGCCCTTCTCCCAAGGACTGCTCTCTCATGAGAGTGAAAAGCCATGGAGACACGCATGTGGGCTGGATGGCAGACACAAGCCTGGTTGCTCAACACAACCAAGTTGTGGGGATGGGTACCCTAGCAACCCATTTTCCTGTCCTGACTGCTGCAAAGCAGCAGCCCAAGCAGGCCCTCTGCCAGTCCTGCTGCACACTGGAACATATCCAAGTTTATTTTTGTCCAGCACAGCAACCCTACTCTCCTGGGATCGCTGATAATCTGGGGTCCCCTCTCCCGCAGTTCTCTGTGGTGGGTGATCTATATACACTGCAATGTGGGTTCAAACCTGAGAAATTTGAACAAGAATGAAGATCTATCCCCAGGCCTGATGTTTTCCTAGTCTGCCCACCTGGTAGCAAGGGAGCAGCAAATTCTCCTTTGGGTGCATGAAAGTGTTGCCTGGAGAGGAAGGGCTGTCAGAAGGGCTTGCATGCCATATAAAGGGATTTAAATGCCCTTTCCCTACTGAGGGCAACTAGTCCATTCATTCTAAAAAGGCATGATCACACTCAGCACACCCCATTGAAGATCACGGCGAATGGCTGTCACCTTGCAGATGTTCTGATGCCTTCTCAACAGTCTGGCAACACAAGCACTATGGAGCTTGCTGGGATGCGGCCTCAGTGGGCAAGGAAGAGGGAGTGGCTCCCCTATCCTGAAACCAGAGGTTGCCAGGCTGCAGTTCGATGAACAACTGTGATGCAATTCATGGTTACAAAAATTAACCATTGGTTCGGCGACCTCCAGTTTCATGTTAAGCGTGAATGCAGCCTGTGTGTTCGCACGCAGATCGGAGGCTGAGATCTGCCTCCCCATGCGCTCTGCTCCCAGCACTCTCTGTCCTGCTATATCAACCAACCTGCAAAGCTCTGTTCTGCTGGCTCTTTCCTCCTGTCTGTCATTTCCCTCAAGCCTCAGCTGCTCCATAGGCTGTTTCATTGTCTTTCTTTCTGCTGCTGCCCCAAGATGAAGGGTGATTCCCCTTGTGAACCGACCATCGCTGGCCCAGAGGATGTAAAGGTGCTGCTATTGGGGGGAGAGCTAGGAGGAAAAACCCATTGTGGGCTGCCTCTGCTTGGGGTTGGGACTGAGAAGGTTGATGTAGTGATGTGGGATGGGGTGGGGATTGAGCAAGGAAGAGAGAGAAAGCCAAGCTGCTTCTGCAAGGGAGAGACACCCATTGAGGAAGGATCTATGAGGGTGTAATTAATTACAGTATTTACCTGAATCCAAGCCTAGGCTTTTTCCAAGTACTTTGGTTTTAGAAACTGAGAAGCTGTCTTAATTTCAGAGTCTTTCCCTTCTTGGGTAAATACAGGTATAACCTGGTTTTAATCTGCATTTTCAAAGGGGGGTGACCTTAAATTTGGAGTCATCTTCTATTCAGGTTAATGCTGTCCATCCTTCATTTCCCTCCCTCGGAAAGCCCTGTCCACTTTTATAACTATGTTCTTAAGGGTTTTGTGACCCTCAGGAACAGTTTTAAACAAGTGGAAAGGGCTGTGGGATGGAGGGGAGGAATGCAAACATCACTCCCCCCCCGCACAGGGTCGTAACTACTATTAGGCAAGGGGAGGCGGCTACCTGGGGGCCCCCACGCCTCGAGGGCCCCCCCGAGAGGAAGGTCACGTGACTATATATTGTGAAGTGTGTGTGTGTATCAGCAAGGGGCCCATTTTAAAATTTTGTCTCTGGGCCCACTCAAGCCTTGTTACTCCCCTGCCTCCACACTTGATTTGCTCTGCTAAAAAGCCTTCAGCACAGGGATGTTGAAAGCTTCTTGAAGACCTGCAACCCTCCTTCTGTCACTGGAAGGGTGCAGATCATGCAATCTACTGAATCTAGCATGAAAATGGAGCAGAAGTTAGAGGACACATGTCTTGGTGAGTGAGCAAAGTTAGCACCCCTGCTAACTGGGCAAAGAGGCACCTTTTTAACATGATGATTCTCTTTATTTAGCAGGAGGCGAGTAACTGGCCCTATCCACCCCCAGCACAGTTCCTCCAGTGACTGTTGCTGGTCTCTATCTTATGTCCCTTTTTAGATTGTAAGCCCTTTGGGGAAAGGGGTCCATCTTATTTATTATTTCTTTATGTAAACTGCTTTGGAAATGTTTGTTGGAAAGCGGTATATAAATTGTTGTTGTTGTTGTTGTTGTTGATTGAAGGAAACTACTAAATCCCAGGGAGAGTTTGCTACAGAATGGGAAGATTCCACCACACCACACCACAATGCACCCTAGCCTGCCAATCAGTTTTCAGTACCAGCTGAAAGAGAAGAGAAATCCAAAGGCCTGGACGGCCTCTTCAGATAAGCCCAGAAGTTAACTCCCAAGCAATCTAATGCCTGTCCCGATCTATTCAAGACCTCACTTATTCAGACATAGGAAAGATTAAGAACTTTTTGAGAGGCACAATCCTGCCAAAGGTCAACGTTGTGGCAAAGATTCAGTGAAATCAATGAGAGTTATTCATGTCTAAGGCCAATTTCATGATTTGTAATAGGACTTAATGTGTCTATCTTTTGCTGGATTATACCCCAGGGTGTTTTCCAATGCAGCACGGAAGGCTTACACAGACAATAGGGAGTGTTTTTGCCCTTGTGTGTTTCTATAAACATTCATGTGCTGTTCTTATGGAAGCCAACTCTTGATATAACACATTCTGAGTGGGGCAAGGACAGAGCCTAAAGTGGATCCAGGGAAAAGGCCCTTGAGTTAAAGGATCTGGGACTTTGGGAAGGATCTGAAGCATAAGAGCCCAGCACAGAACAGTGATGCTGTACAACTAAAAAGCTTGCATGGGCTGGCGGGGAGTTGCCTACCCCCTTGGTTTTCTGGTAATGGTCCTGAAAGGGAAACACACACACACACACACACACACACACACACACACACACAGGCCTGCCCATTTTTTCCTTTTAGTAAGCCTAGTTC
Source organism: Hemicordylus capensis (assembly GCF_027244095.1). NCBI lineage: Eukaryota > Metazoa > Chordata > Lepidosauria > Squamata > Cordylidae > Hemicordylus > Hemicordylus capensis. The sequence continues at coordinate 100,423,944 of NC_069658.1, forward strand.
AGGGGTGGCCCTTCCATGAAGTAGGAGGAGGTGGTTGCCACAGGCATGGGCATGACGAGGAATGCAGGGACATCAAGCACTGGGTTCCCATCTCCACAGGGAGCACCTCATGGACCTCCCTGTCATCTGCTCACTGGAGCATGCTATTCATTTCCCCCTTCTCGCCTCAAGGGGGCATGCCTCTTCTTTCCTCTGTGATGTGAGCTAGGAAGACCCCTGCCACCACGGCCAGTCCTGAGGCCAGAGTCTGAGTGAGCTCCGAGGCCACTTCTGATGCCTTGGCAGCATGGCCTGAGAATGCTGAGCAACTCCCTCATATGTGGAGGAGGCATTATATTGTCCTTCATCTCCAGCAGCCAAATGGCTTGGACCCTTGCCCCAGCTGTACTGAAGACTTCCACACTTGCAGCTTGCCATGACCATGTCTGCATGGAGAAAGCCATGCCCACCCCCTTATTTCACTCAACTCAACTTAAAACATACTTTATTCCCCCCAAAGTACCTCTCCTTTCTCCACCCCACAAAAAACTTAAGCGAGGGATTGCTACTGCCCCAAAGACTTATTTTCCTCCCCACAAACCATCTTTCTCCGCCCCCTCCACAAATCTAAGGGAGGAGTTGCTCCTCAAGCTTCCTCCTGTTTGCATCCCTGGGGTGGAGCAAAAAGTGGTGGAGCAAAAGAAGTGGCAGCTTTGGTCCCTGCATGACAAAAATCTCTTTGGGGCAAAAGATTCAGCCGTGGGGTTGGGGAGACTTTCAGCGAGAAGCAGGAATGAGACTTATAAAGGCTGAATTTCTCCCACCACAAATCAAAGACATTTTTTTAGCCACAGCATGAACATCAGCCAGTGATCCCTGCCAGCCCAAATGGTAATATCACAAGGCTGGCCAATGGCAAAGCATCTGTGTGTTATACACACACCCAACATACACACCCCCCTGCAAATCCTTTTCAGAATATCTGCTCTTTTTCATAGAACGCATCATTTTGCAAGTATGATCAGAATGTGCCCACTGCCTGTGCCATTCAGAGTGGTGCCCTGGATCAAATATAAAGGTTAGCTCTGACTGTATCATTTCCCACTAAATTAAAAGTTATCCTGATCATGAACACAAACCTTATTGAAAATGCATTCTTTATCGGATAGATAGATAGATACTTTATTTACAGCCAATGGCCAAAACAAGTGCATTCTTTATCGGTAATAATAATGCTGCTGCTGCATCTGCCTTTGAACATAACAATAGCATTTCCCTGCTTTTTAAAGGATGAAATGCTTTAAAGCAAAGAGTTCAAAGGGTTTTATATTAGAACCACTTTCACCTAAACTGTATACCAAGTTCCCAGTTAGTACAGTCTGACATATTGTTGTAACTTTACACTTCTCACTGGCATGCAGTTGGAGGCTAATGGAAGTTTAAGAGTATCATTCCAAGGCATTAGTGAACCCATGTTATTTTTAAACCATTCAGGGCATTGCGCTATACCCAGCTTAGAATGTCATGCTAACCAGCAACACTTCAAAAGAGAAATTCTGACAGAGACCTGCCATCAGACTCTAGGCCTAAGAGCTAATGGAAATTTAACTTAGACCTCAGAAGACAATATTAGCACTTCAGAATGTAAGAATAAGTTTGGCTGTGTTTCTCAAGTAAGGAACATGGGCTGTTCTGTACTTGCAGTTGTTTCACAGACTTGGATTATCCAGCAACCCTTTAGGTTATGCATCATGTTCTTATATCTGCTATCAAGAGCTTTTTGAGGAATGGTATTCCAGTTTCCTTTAATGCCCAGGCAGTTTGTTTAGTTCATCCCACTGCACCTCAGCCTGTGTGCAGACACTAGGCCTGTGCACACTGAAAAATCTGTATATGATCCAAATCAACCTGATGGGGAAATTGTCAGGAGAGCCAACATGGTATCCCCAAACTGTCTGGTCAGGTCAGAACTCCAGTATTTGGCCTGGAGTCAAATCCTCTTTCCATCCTAGTCCTCTTTCTATCCTACCTTACCTGGGATCGCACTGGAGGCAGCAGAGGGGAGGCACAATAGCTTCTTTGATCTCAGTGAACAAGTTGCAGTTGCAGGGGAGTAATGGCAGGAGAAAGGGCACGCCCTCAACTCCTGCCTGTGGCTTCCAGCGGCATCTGGTGGGCCACTGTGCGAAACAGGATGCTGGACTAGATGGGCCTTGAGCCTAATCCAGCAGGGCTGTTCTTATGTTCTTAAGAGCCAGCCAGCAAGCTCCTTGCCATTCACTGAAGCTTGAGATTTAAAGGGACCCCCCCCCCTTTAAATTTAGAGCCATGCTGGAGGCAAGTTGCTCGGGTAGCTCTTGTGTTTCAGGAGTGGCAGGAGGGAAGAGAAGCGCAACCCTCATGGGGCCTCCAAAGTCAGAAGACTCCCTGTAGGGAGTTGCTCTAATTCTCTCTCACCTTGATTTCTAGGATGCAACCCTTCAAAACTATCTTCAGAACCAAAGTGAGAGAAACTCTGACAGGAGGCAATTTAGTGGAAGGTCCGACTGTCAAGGGTTCCTCCTGTAACTGCAGAACTCATTCCGATAATGCCTGACAGATGGCGTATCAGATCCGACATGCCTGTCAGACCCAACATGGCACACAGCCCTAGTTGTCCCCATCAGCTACTGTCTTTGTCTGTGTTGTATATCTGTTTGGAACAGGCTCTTGTCTACAAAAACTCATGCCTCCATAAAGCAATGTAAGGATGATCTATATACTACCTAGTTTGGCCCCTAATACACACACTTAACAGTTCATAAGAAGGGTCCATTTGAACACACCCACAACTGTAGCTCAAATTCCAGGGTCTTTCACAAGATGAAAGAGGGAGTGGGGAGAAAAATGAAGCAGCACCAGCAAATCAGATATGGGGAAAAATGGGGAAGGACTCCCAAAGATGCTGGTGAATTTCAATAGATCTATTCAGAGCCAGTATGGTGTAGTGGTTAGAGTGCTGGACTAGGACCAGGGAGACCCGAGTTCAAATCCCCATTCAGCCATGATACTAGCTGGGTGACTCTGGGCCAGTCACTTCTCTCTCAGCCTAACCTACTTCACAGGGTTGTTGTGAGGAAAAACTCAAGTATGTAGCACACCGCTCTGGTCTCCTTGGAGGAAAAGCGGGATATAAATGTAATAATAATAATAATAATAATTCAGTGTATCTTTTTTGTTAGTACATTTCCAATGGGTTTATTCAGTATTACCTTATGCATTTCGAGCCAAACATGCTCTTCCTCAGAGGCAATTCTTGGGTAAATGAGACTTGCTTGTTTCTCTGCAGCTGTATTAATGGCAATGCAATGATCTCTCTCTCGATCTCTCTCTCTGGAAATTGCATGAGATATACAAAATTAGTACAGGAAGATGGCGGTTTTTCACAATTGTCAAGGGACTTTCTCTCCTCTCTTTCTCATCAAGATCCTGCTCTAGAGCTAAAGTCTACTGGAAAATGGTTATGAACATGATTAGTAAAATGTTTGAGATGACATTAGACCCTATGCTTTGTCATAACTATGTAAAATATCACCAACAAGATGAATGACCCCTTGTTAGTATGTTAGCTGCTGCAACACTTAACATTTGCCAGACACTGGAAAGCAAGAATGAAATTTTAAAAAAGGGGGGGGGCTTAGAAAGGTTTGATGAATGCTTATTTCAGTTAAATTAACCACATACCAGAGTTCATCTCTAGAATACCAGTCTGTAGTAATATTTGTAGATCTGTTGTATCAATGAACTGTTGTAGATCTAAGTATCAGTGGAACTCTCAATTTCAGATCCTAACTTTTGATTATTTAAATCTGTTATTCTATGCTAATGAGAATAGTGACAGTAGTAATTGGGGGGGTGGGGGTGGGTATGTGAACTCCCTTAATTGAAAAGCAATGTATTTTAAGAAGCAATTTTATCACAATATTTTCATCCTGGCTTTTCCACAAGATTCAAAGTGGCAAACAACAATCATTAGAACAATAAAATCCAGCAGCTGACATGATGTGCAGTGCTTTGTCAATGCTGCATGCAGCATCAGAGCAGTTGCGGACTTGTCAAACAAGTGGCCACACAGTCAGGGCTACTGCAGTTACGACAATGAGAGTAACTGTTGTAGTGTTCATTGTGCAACTGCTCATCCTCTGTGGTGTTGGACCTGCTTTATGAGTCTGTGGCAGCCCTGACAAAGTGCACAGCATCAACAACATGTGGTGTATCATATCTGCCAGCAACAACACACGTATTAAAAGTCAGAAACATACAAGCACAGCAACAAAAATTGCACAAAACATATCATAAATGTGATATGAGCATTGTGGTGATGGACATTACACATGTTCAACATACCACTGGATGTTGCAGTCATTGAGGGGTGGGTGTGGGTGTGGGTGTGTAAAATCTATCATGCACTCCCTAAAACTCTGTCACACAGTTTGTCTTTGTGCTGTTCCAGATTGACATGACTATTCTTTATATCAATCTGGTTCATAACATAATGGCCACAATCCAGTAGAGAGCTGAGTGGCTAACTTAATTTTTGCTCACTGTATTTAAATGCACAGCTCTCTCCTGGGCTATAACTCATGTATTTAGGACCACAGTGAGTACTAGAATACCCTTTCTGTCTTAACTTGGGGAAGATTCCTTCCCAAACACTCCCTGACGGGAAGAGAGTCCTATGTGGAGGCGCCAGTGGATGAATATTGATTTGCTAAATGAGACTACTACACGAGATGATATGCTGTCAGCATATCATCATTTAATCAAATAAGTGGCCTAGGTGTACCTTGACTGTATGTCACTGTTGGATACTAGCAACCATCTGACAAAGGTAACTCCAGAAAGTAAAAGGAAAGCAGTTGGAATAGATTACATGAAGTTCATGCCCCTGGGCCTGAAGGTATTGTATATCTATCCAACTGAAGGAGAGCAGATCAAAGCAGACATGCTGCCTCCCGATCACTTCCTCTCAGCATCAGTTTCAGTGCTTTGTTAAGTATCTGCTTTCTGTTTTAAGGTTACCTTGTCTATGTCTCATGCTTCCTCTGGTTCAGAACAGGTATTGCCACATTAACTGGAACAAGAAAAATGTACACACACTCCCAGTTCCTCAGTCTCTGTTCTGTCTAGCTCACACTCCCATGAATAATTTACTTCAGCATTTCTACTTTTTTTTAAAGCAGGGGCGAGGGGAGCTTAGACCCCCTTATCACAGATGGAGTGGCATGGGGCCCTGTTCTTTAGGGGTCAATCCTATATCATTGGGTGTGTATGTTAATTAAGCAGCCATGTGAGTAGAGGCTGATTGTGAAATACACCTGCAATTGGCTCCTGCAAACACACACACACATACAAAATCAGAATTCTTCCCACTCATGGAAATACCCCCTTTCTTATGAAAGCCAAATACATGGACACAGGGGTACGGCTGGCAGGTAGTAAACATATGGGGGGCTGATTCTGATGAAGTTGAAAAGATGTGTTTTAATGGGTACTGAGAAAAACCACCTCATCTACATTTGGAAGAGCAACTACCTTAAGTGGTGCAGCGGGGAAATGCTTGACTAACAAGCAGAAGGTTGCCAATTCGAATCTCTGCTGGTATGTTTCCTAGACTATGGGAAACAACTATATCGGGCAGCAGAGATATAGGAAGATGCTGAAAGGCATCACCTCATACTGCACAGGAGGAAGCAATGGTAAACCCTTCCTGTATTCTACCAAAGAAAACCACATGGCTGGAGTCGAAAACCAGGAGTTGAAATCGACTCAACAGCACACTTGACCTTTGCATTTGGAAGGAGCAATGACAAGACTCTCTCCCTCTGGAATCCAATTGGAAACTATCTGTATTCATGCCATCAGTTCCACTATATGGGAATGGACGTGAAGAAGAGTAGGAACTTTGAATTTAGGATTCCCTAAATGAGTGTGATAGAGCAGTCTTCATTGTTTGCTCAGGAACCTGAGGCCTTCACTTGTTGGTCCATGTCATAATACAAAAAACCTGCTGTCCACCTGCACCCCATAAAAGAATGGCCTCTTCCTTAGATAGTAAAAGGACATTAGAGACTGGTTACGGGGACAACATAAATGATACTCTAGACCAAGGTTTCTTAACCTTGGGCCACCAGATGTTGTTGGACTACAACTCCCAGAATCCCCAGCCACAAAGGCCATGTCTGAGGATTCTGGGAGTTGTAGTCCAGCAACATCTGGGGGCCCAAGGTTAAGAAATCCTGCTCTAGACAGTTTGTGGTATCCCTTTCATAAGTTTTTATCAAATGGAAGTAACACAATGATCATTTTGAAGCTGATGTCATCACGTAAAATTCACCTTAACACAGTTTAACCAGAGGGGTGTTTCACCGTTTGGTAGCTGCTACACAGTAGTGTGAAACTGTGCATAAGCAACCCATGTGTAGAGCCAATTGCAGGTGTATTTCACACCCAATCAGCCTCTACCTGCATAGCAGATTTATTTAATTTTATTTATTTGATTTCTATACTGCCCTTCCAAAAATGGCTCAAGGTGGTTTACACAGAGAAATAATAAATAAATAAGATGGGTCCCTGTCCCCAAAGGGCTCACAATCTATAATTAACATACACACCCAATGACATGGGATTGAACTCTAAAGAACAGGGTCCCATGCCTCTCCATCTGTGATGGGGGACCTAAGCAATGCATCAAGGAAAACTGTGCATTCTTGAATTTGCATTTTAAACATTGTCCCAGCCTTATCATTGACACATTTATTCAGGCAGGCATGTGATACAAGACCTTTATACATGATTCTACCACCTAAGAATGTACCAAAAAAATTTTAGCAAATGCTCCACGTAAAAATCTCTCACACCTAAAAAAAACCAAAACCGTCTATGAGAGGATTAGGACAGACGCTTTCTCCCTGGTGTCTAAGCCACAAGTAGGAGTCAGATTACATAAAGGGCACGTGTTCTGACTATTGGTTTTTACACGTGGTTACAGCACTCCAAATCAAGTGGATGAGGGAATTATCAGACAGGTTGCTCAGAGGAAGAGTAGCTTCATAGCTGGGTTGATTCCTAAGGAGACATTGCACTTTCAAGAACAACTCCATCCGTCCTCCGCAAATGCACACAAGCAAATTTTGCTGGTTCTTGGTCTGCTTCACTCAGATCAGCTGGGGACATGGGGGAAAGAGAAGTCTCCTCTTCTATCATTCAGCCACTCACCTCCCCCAAACGTACACCCTGGCTTAAAGGGAAGACTAGCAGTCTAAGAGCTCACGGAGACTGTGGATGCTATCAAGTGGATAGCATCCACAGTCACATCATCTCTCAGGTCAAGCAGGGAAGTTCATCTCTTTTTGCACCTTCCCCCAAACCTACAATAGCTGGCAGAGCAGCTTGTCTCTCAACCAGTTCCTTCAGGAGGGCTAGTGCCTGTCATTTCCCAGCCCAGCTTCTACCCAGCTTTATAGAATTGTGGCATGGAATTATGCAAAATAGCTGTGATGTGATGCATGGGACTGGTGTTTTGACTAGTCATGTCACAAAGGCAATTATGGCTACCTCAAAGAAGCTTATTTGACCTGTTTGAATAATAGTGAGGTCGTTCTCACGAGCAGCCCTACCCAGTTAGGGCTGGTCATGTGAACAGCTGGGATTGCTCCCAACGCTCCTCTGCTGGGTAGCCCTGCTCCTGTACCTGGGCTAAAAGTGAGGTAGGAAGATGCACGTACACCCTCTACTCACCACCCAGGTCGTATGGGCAGACTGGCCGCCACACATACCATAGAGTCTGGGAGAAGGACTTCCCTGGCAAGCAGGAAGCTTTGCAATACACAGCACTGCTTGCATGGTGCACTGAGGGATTCCTGACAGCTGCACTTCCTTCCATATAGCAATAGCAATAGCACTTACATTTATATTCCGCTCTATAGCCAGAGCTCTCTAATCGGTTTACAATGATTTAGCATATTGCCCCCAACATTCTGGGTACTCATTTTACCAACCTCGGAAGGATGGAAGGCTGAGTCAACCTTGAGCCCCTGGTCAGGATCGAACTTGTAACCTTCTGGTTACAGGGTGGCAGTTTTACCACTGCGCCACCAGGGGCTCTTGATCAGCTTGCAGAGATATGGCTCTGGATCGGCTTGCAGTACCAATCATGTGGGTGTTTGAATGGTGACACCTGACAGCAATGAAAGTCATGGGGAAGGTAGGTAGGATCATGCCTCCCGCCCCCACCACCAGCCCTTTCCAACACCAGCCCCATTGGTCATGTGAATGACCTTATTATCTAATAAGAATGTCATGCCCTGTTTCCATTCTGGCTCCTAATCATATGTGGGGATGTCCAAACCATCCCGCCACATGCAATTCTAAAGTGGCATTTAAATGGCATGTGAAAGAGTGGTGTGGATGACCCACCCACCTATGTGATTAGGCAATGATTTGGCAGCAGAAAGGGTCAGAGACAGGATGTGTACAGTCATAGCATGTGCACATTCCAAAGTGCATGGAATCTGGACTGGCTGGAGAGTATTCATAGACCTTGCTATGACATTATTAGGGAGATGAGACATTTATGGGACTTTTGCCCAAGTGCAATGTCCTAGATTCTCCAAGCAGAGCCTATTACCTTCCTCTTTCTTCTTTTCTGCTTCTCTGAAAGCCATTCAGGAGGAAAAGTCAGGCAGGCAGATTTGCAGACCTGTGGAAAAGTATCTGAAGATGCTGACTGAAGGGGAAAAAGATTGAAATTAAATGGGTATTTTTTTAAAAATCAGAAGAATGATAGAAATGGACGTTTATAAATAGGCAATAAGGATCTGCCATATACATCAGATGACTGGCACATCTAACCTGGAACAGTCCACTCTGACTAGCTGCAACTCCCTTATGCACAGAGCAAAGATCTTTGTCAGAGATCATGCAAATGTGGGATAACTTGACCAGAAATGCCAGGGACTGAACCTTGTAGAACCCTAAACTATTGATTGATTAAGTGCTATCAAGTCGGTGTCGACCCTTAGCGACCACATAGATAGATTCTTTCCAGGATGATCTGTCTTCAACTTGGCCTTTTAGGTCTCTCAGTGGTATATTCATTGCTGTCGTAATTGAGTCCATCCACCTTGCTGCTGGTCGTCCTCGTCTTCTCTTTCCTTCCACTTATCCCAGCATTATGGACTTCTCAAGGGAGCTGGATCTTCTCATCATGTGTTGGAAATATGATAGTTTGAGCCTGGTCATTTGTGCCTCAAGTGAAAATTCTGGATTTACTTGTTCTATGACCACTGAGCTTATAGATACTTCCTACTCTACCCTTCCTGTGGTTGAAAAACAGAATTTAATGCATTATCCCCAAAAATGTATGCTCTCTCTGTAACTATAATATCATTTCATTTCATTTTTCCAGTAGCCCATCAACCCTTACAACTTTTGAACATTTAGTTCATGATCTCTGGTAGAACAGGATTTGTACTCTTAGAAATGTTTCTAAGGCAATTAACATAACAAACAAACAAACAAACCCAGATGGGATCAGTGCTTGTGTTTAATTGGGTTTCCACATAGCAGGATTTATATTTCCCAAGGTTAGTCTTACGTGTCTTGTGGCAACAGACTTTCTTTTGTGGATCTCTTCTTCAGAGCTGCCAAGAAGCATTTGTCCCCTGGCAAGCAGCCAGCACGGATATTAGGCCCATTGTCGAAGGCGGCTTTCTAATGTGGTTGCTTGCTAGGCGGAGAGGAAAATTAAAGGTGTTCCCAGCACAGTTGTGGTGAATAGGACTGTATCTGGTTATTGCAAGTCTTCATTGCATCTCTTAATTAGGGACAAAATGTACAAGGGAGGGGCCTGAAACCAGTGGCAGCTTCAGAAATAAATGAAAGAGGCAAAGTACATTTCTGGGTGGGCATGCTATGTCCCAAATGCTGGATTTATGAAACATAAATGGGGGGGGCAGTTGGGGGGGGGCAAAGTACTAGGGTCCTGCTTTCCATATAGGCAGAGTGTGGGTTCTCACTGCCCCAAACCAAGGAAGCCTGCTGGTGTGTGGGGAAAGAAAGTAAAACTGTGCTTGGGAAAACATAGTTTCAGCACTTTTAATTGTTGTCTGAAAGTGGCCTGTTTATATTTGCTGTTTATTGTTTGCCCATGCAATTAACATAAGAACAGCCCTGCTGGATCAGGACCAAGGCCCATCTAGACCAGCATCCTGTTTCCCACAGTGGCCCACCAGATGCCTCTGGGGAGCCCACATGCAAGAGCTGAGGGCATGCTCTCTCTCCTACTGCTCCTCCCCTATAACTGGCATTTAGAGGCATCTTGCCTCTGAGCAGGGGTGTAGCTAGCGGAGCAGGGGCCCATGTTCGCCCCTCTCCCCAGCAGCCTCTCAGAGTGAGGGAGATAATGAAGAAAATAGAGAGGGGTGGAACTGGGGGCCTGGGTTCTTTCAACCTATCCGCTCAATTATAGCTACACCCCTGCCTCTGAAGCTGGAGGTGGCCTATAGCCCTCAGACCAGTAGCCATTGATAGACCTGTCCTGCATGAATTTATCTAAGCCTCTCTTAAAGCCATCCAGGCTGTTGGCGATCACAACATCTTGTGGCAGAGAATTCCACAGGTTGAAAGTTGTGTGAAAAAGTACTTTGTTTTGTTGGTCCTAAATTTCTTGGCAGTCAGTTTGATGGGATGACCCCTGGTTCTAGTGTTATATGAGAGGGAGCAAAAAATTTTCTCTACCAACTTTCTCCATACCATGCATTATTGTATATTTATAGACCTCTATCCTGTCTCCCCTCAGTCATCTTTTTCTAAACTGTAAACCGCCCTGAGCCATTTTTGGAAGGGTGGTATATAAATCAAATAAATCAAATAATCAAATCAAATCAAAAGCCCCAGGTGTTGAAGCCTTGCCTTTTAAGGAAGGTGCTCTAGGCCCCTGATCATCTTGGTTGCCCTCTTCTGCACCTTCTCCAGGTCCACAATGTCCTTCTTAAAATATGGTGACCAGAACTGTACACAATACTCCAGATGTGGCCGCACCATAATTTTCTAAAAGGACGTTATATTATCATTTTCAAACCCCTTCCTAATGATTCTGAGACATGGAATTGGCCCTTTCCACAGCTGCAGCACACTGAGTCAATACTTTCAATCCATATAAATAGTATAAAACACTATGTTTCTATTGCTGATTGCACTCAAATCTGTTGTAATCAAACTGGTTTCTAATCATGGAAAAAAACCTAATTCTACTGTTACGATCCTTCATTGTACTTCTCAGAGCAAGATCAGATGAATTTCATGTATTCCTTTCAGTTCTGCTTAAAATCATAGTCTTGTTCAGGCACTCTCAATCCTGGGACACTTTGCACAGGTACATCACACTGGCATGTCCCACCCTCTTGCTGATGAACTCTTAAACCACACACCCTTGCACTCCATGGATATTCAGGAAGAGATCCTCTCAATGACTGAAAATGCTGGATGCCCTGTGTTCTTAATCACAGGGAGAATCTCTCTCTGAGTACAGTGTTTGTCTCTGCAGACAAACTCTGTACAGAACCAGGATGCTAATTAAGTGTAGTGAGGTGGCCACCCTGATTAGTATGTAGGGGTGTGGTCACTCATGTAACCACCTGCTGCTGCCAGGTGCTCCTTGGTGAAGCAAGGAGATGGAGAACTGAGTGAAAATGTGGGGTGCTCCACACACTTCCTTCAATCCCACACTCCCTGTCTTTTTAAAAGATACGGAGCAAGACAAACAAGAGGAGGGAGGAGGAAATACAGCAGCAGCCACCACCACCAATTAAGGGGAGGTCACAGTGCGTATGTTTGTTGGGGAGATCTGGAACAAGTGGAGATGAGATCAATTTTGTTGTTCATAGGGCCTCTCTCTTTTCAGGTATTGGGCAAGCCCCACAAATGTGTGCAATAAGAGATCGATTGTGAAATCAGCAAGTACAAGGTCACTCCCCTGTTGAGCTCATCCAGTGGCCCAGTCAGGCAGTGGGGAATGGTGGCCTAGGGCAAATTGGGGTTTTGTTTTGGTTGTTTGGGGCATGGGGCATTTCCACTGGCTGTTGCTAGTGTCTACCTTGTGTTTCCTTTTAGGTTTTGAACCCTTTGAGGACAGGAAACCATCTTATTCATTTATTATTTTTCTATGCAAGCCACATTGATAACATTTGTTGAAAAGAGGAACATAAATATTCATAGTAGTAGTATTCAATTGATTTAACATGCAATAGGTACCAAAAGAACTGCATACATGTAACAGAATACTATACTGTAAGATTCATTGTCAAATACAACAGTAATTATATGGGATTAGCTGTAATTTATTTTCCTTTTGCGTCTAAATATATTCTCTTAGAGCACTAAGATTCTGGGTACCCTATCCGGTAAAGAATAAGTGGGTAAGCAATCGGAACAATTTTTCTGTCCAAGTGTACTTTATATGAAATATTAAATATAATTCAATTACTGTATGAATATATTCATTACATTAGAAGTGCCTGCACAGACACTTCTTCTGTACAAGTAGGATTTACATATGTTCACAGTTGTTTCTTTCTTGTGTACCCCTAAGGAGGGGACAGAGAGTAAGAAAAGAGGGATTTCATGCAGGTGGCAGGTTCTAGCATCCTGCAGGATAAAGATTTGCCTGATTTTTTATTTTATTTTTTGGTTGAGAAAAACAGTGGATTTGATAGACTGAATAGCCATAGGAAAGGTTCTAAAGGCCCACTATGTTGTTGCTTCCAATCATAAGGTGGGTACAATTGTTTTACTGGATCTTCTAGAATGCCGTTTCCCCCTGCCACGCTTGCGTGATGAGGCGGGGGCAGGGTTGTGCCCCCATCACTGAAGCAGGCATGGCAGCCACTATTTTGGGTCCCCCTCCACGTGGCCAGGACCAGCCAATTGGGGGAAGGAGGCAAGCCAATTGGGCCTGGCTGCCTCCATTCTGGGCAGTCTCTCTTCAGCCAGGCACCTGCCCACCCAGTATTCAGTGAGGAATAGCCAGTCACCTGTAGGGGCCAAGTAGGATTTTTGGGGGTCATGCCGGATTGGCTTGAAGCACAGCCTTTTTTCACCTACTTCTCACTGACACCTTAGTGTGGGGCCATAGGCAGACTCGGTAGGTAACTGGCCACTTGGCAGGAGAGTGCGGGTGTTGGGTAGATAGATTGAGTAATGATGGTCGGCTGGAGGGCCATTTGGGGTCGGGGGAATCAAGGAACAGCCCTTCAGGGTTTTGGCGGGAATGGCCCCTGCTCGGGGGTTGGCTCGATTCACCAACTCAGAGCTTTGGTGGCTTGGGTTGAATCAGTACCCGGCCCTTCGCCCTAGTGTGGGATGTCCCTCACTAGGGGGGACCTCCACACAGGAAGAGTACCCACATTCGGGTGAGTTAGGTACCTCGTTGCAAGTCCTAATCACTGTACATTAATAAAGTGGCCCTAATTTACTCCAACCAAGTGTGTCCTGTCTTCACTGGGATCTGGGGGTGCAAAAGGCATTTACAAGAGCAATTTATTTCTGATCTACTCTCAGTTTTGCCCATATGAAGTAATAGTGCAATTATCTTGACTATAATGTGGAAGACAATCATCTGAAGGCACATGGTACATTAAGCTTGCTGAAGCTAAGCAGGCCTGGGGATGGGAGACAATGAAGAAATCCTGCGTATGCTACCTTGAGCTCCATCATGGAAGCAAGTTGGGATACAAGTTAAATAAAGCTGGGATAGAATGCATTCAATACATAAAAGAACTACGATTTGCTTCTTCTAGGCTGCTTATAACCATTACAAGTGATCAGACACTCTTTTGTGGAGATAGCTACATAAACTATACCTATGTACATGCAAACAAGAACATTTCACAAAAATTAGAAACTTTCCTTTTATCTTGGCAAGAGTAAGTGATTTATGGCAAACTTTTAATATACTGACATGCCGTATACAATTTGTCATAGATGAAGAGCTTGAACCACTTCCATGTAAACAAATCATAGTTTTTCTTCTTCCTTGAGTTGCTAAAAGGCTGTTTGACACCTTTTGTAAGTGGCAGGGAATCACAGTGGATACCTTTTCTAGTTAATCTCACAGCTGGCTTCCCACTGGCAAACCTGCTACATTATACATTGCTTTCAACTTTGAAGCCTTAACTTTCACATATTTGCCTAATTGACACCATCTGAGACTCACATCCTTATGTAAACAAAGCCTGCAATAAATCCTAACATATTTTAACTAGCCACATAAAAACGGGGGCTGGAGGAAGAAGGCAGCCAAGGGTATCCAAAGATTATATTAAGGAAAGAATTGTCTAACTACTCCATCTCCTGTGTCAGAGGATTTTCACTCAAGTGCTGTTCTTATATTAATTCACTGAGCTGGAATTTTAATGGACTGCAAAAGTCATATGACCAGCAGAAATCCAGAGCTAACAAAACCTATTACTTTAAGTGATGAACACAGACCGGATTGGAGAAGAGACATGATTATAAATTTGCTTTACATTCACTGTCCTTGTCTTCATTGTAAGTGTGAACTTCATGAACCAGAGCAGAAATACCTAAAGAGCAAATCCTTGTAATTCACAATTCTAATGAAATTATTCAAGTGATAGCCCAACTGTGACTAAGGCTGAAATCCTATGCACAATTACTTGGGAGTAAATTCTATTGGGAGCAACTTAATAATACCTCGCATTTATGTAGCATTGCAAAGTATTTCAAGTGTTCCGTATTCTCTGATTCTTACAGCCCTGATCATATTGTGCCCTCCCTCACCTCCATATTTCAGATCAGTGGCAGATCCTTGCCTAAGGCCACCTCAGGATGATTTCCAGTTAGAATGGCATTCAATTCCTGGCAAATTGCTAAGTGACTATGAATACACAGAAATCTCAGTGTCATAGGAACATAGGAAGCTGCCATTTACTGAGTCAGACCATTGGTCTTTCTAGTTCAGTATTGTCTACTGAACAGTATTGTCTACACAGACTGGCAGCAGATTCTCCAAGATTGCAGGCAGAAATCTCTCTCAGCCCTATCTTGGAGATGCCAGGGACCTAGATGGAACCTGGATGTTCTTCCCAAAGTGGCTCCATCCCCTAAGGGGAATATTGTACAGTGCTCACAGGTCAGGGCAGACCCTGCTTAGCTAAGGGGACAAGTCATGCTTGCTACCACAAGAACAGCTCTCCTCTCAGATTCAGCAAAACCCTGGACTGCACAACTTCAGTCTACAACTGGATTCCATTTTTAATGGTATCTCTCAAACTTGCATATAGAAAACTAGCAAATCATGGAGGAAATACTCAAGCTTCTCTCAGATGTGCTAGTTTTCTATGCACATAGAATTCTTTTTCAAGGGATGAGCAGCTTTCCCATGCTCCATTCTTTTCTTGTGCCACATGTTCACCTTGCTGTGCCTTCCACTCCTCCTGAATTCTAGATAAACTAGAGAAATTTCTAATTTGAAATTCAGGCCTTGGCATGTATACATTTAGTCAAAGCTTCCTTTCTATGGGCAGGTTCAGATGACCCACAGAAAGTAAGGTGGAAAGAACTGGAGGTTCCTGGGGAGCACACACTCCCAGTGCAAGCAGCTACTTCTGGCCATTTCTGTTTCGTCCAAACCTGGAAATGTCGGGTTGCTGATGTCAGGCTCCCTCCACCTTCTGACATCTCTAATCAAGAGCTGAAGTTGCACAGATAAATTTGGATGGCAGAGTGAACCCAGCACCGGTGGCAACCCAACATTTATAGGTTCAGACATCACAAATGAGCTAAATTTGCAGCTTACCTCCAGTTCCTTCCACCTTATTTTCCACAGGTCATATGAACCCACCCTATCAGTTCATTTGCATCTCTCTCCCCTCCCCCGTTACTTATGCACATAGCATTTTAACATGCTTTTTTTCCAAACTTGATGTGATCTGCACTTCGGATAGTAAGGCAGCATCAGTCAGAACATATGAAGAGCTGGAAGGAGAGGATGAGGCAAAATTCACACATTTCTCAATGGTGCAGCTACAAGTGTTTTATTTTAAAATAGCTGGGCCAGGGACAGAGCATCTGTGCCTCTAGTTCTCCCTCCTCCTTCATGCCTGCCCACCGCCACTGTTTTCTTCTTCTCTCCACCCACCGCCACCATTTTCTTGCCCACCCGCTACCGCCGCCTTCTTTCCCCCACCTGCTGCAGCCTTCTTCCCCCCACCATCTTTCCCGCCTCATGCACAAATGTGCCCACTGACGCTTTCCTCTCCTCCTGCCGGCAGCTTGCTCGCAAACTCTCATGAGAGCTGCCACACATGGAATTAGCGACGGGTACACCTTAGAGAGATATACTGTATATGATCAACAGCATGGTCCTATGCATGTTAACCCAGACACAAATCACATTGAATTCAATGAGGGTTTTCTTCTGCACATGGGATTACATCCTTAATTGTAAATTCAGCTATGTTCCTGGAATGCTGCCTTGGTAGCTGGGATGGGTGCATGCTATTATTAATAGTGATATCAAGATTTTTTGTGCAGTGTTTTACTGATGCATACATGAGAATGAACATTGGTAGAACACAACACAGATAGAGCCTTGTAGTAAGCATATGTACCATTGCATCAAGATGGCTCTGTATTTATTTACTGCAGTGCTCTCTCAGTACAGAGATGTACATTCTTAATGTAGAAGGGGGGGGGAAGCCTCACAGTAACTGGGGCTGCACATGCAGAGCATCCTGTACAACATTCAGAAAGAAAAGGAACACAACACATTAGGGGGTCCCTGATGTGCCAGTTTCACTTCAGAAACAACATAAAACTAGGTAACAAAGGGTATTAGAAACATTTCTGAGATTTGTTTCAAAAATACAGCCCTCCACCTATAGTCTGATAGTCCAAAGAGGACACTGCATCTGATTTTTTCTGAAAATGTATGTTTTCATTTCTAACTAAATACATGGATCAGGGCATGCAGCATATTGAAGACTGGAACAAAAAGTGGAATGATAAGGCAGTCGTGACTGAATGATGCTGGGTTTTTTTCCCCCAAACCATTTCTGCCAGACCTCCAAGCTTGCCTCTACATGTAAGCCTTCCAGGAAAGCAGGGCAAGAAAAGGCAAGAGATAGCCGAGGCCAAGAATAATGAACTAGTAACCCAATACTAAGTTGTCTTTCAGAAGGTTCAATATTCCAAATAGCCAATGATGGACTAGTTATGCTGAAACACAGGTGTGGGCTCCTCAGCACTGCTTCTTCTCCAGGGAAGCAGGCACTCACCCCCTTATTCCTGTTTCACCTATTCTCATGCACTGTCAAATAACCCTTTATTCATCTGTTACTGCAAAATTCAAATGATTTCTCTTTCAAAGCTGGCAATGTCTGGTGTTCAACGGAGAGCAAAGATAGTACTCCTTGTACTGGCTTTTCCCTTGTCAAAGTCAATGGATCAAAGGTGCTAGATACATGTCACTCCATATTGTAGAGTATTTCCTGGGAGTGGGGGCAGGGGCAGAGAATTACTGTCACCTAACTTGAGAGAGTATTGCATTTCTACCCATCACACTATTGACATAGTGATGTGGTTAGTACACCGAGGTAAGGTTAGTAATCCCCTCCCACATGCCAGGCCAGCAAATGAATGAGGGAAAGATACTGTATTGCTCTTTCTGCTCAAATTCAATGTCTGTCGTGCCTGATCAGGTGCTAAGATAATTGAAGAGCATGGGCAATAGCTAAGGATTTACTAACTTCTCCCAGAATATAGAGCAGCTTCCTAACATGAACAGCATTCTCTGTGATCTCTTACTTAATGCATCTACCACATAGAACATGGACAACATACATACTCTACATTACTGGGCAGTAATAAAAATTATCTGTCTGCTTATCCACTGGGTGTGTTTTATCTCCCCCCCCCGCCCATTTACCTGTCTCCACTTTCCTTACACTTGTCCATCAGCTAGGCAAAGAGCTTTCCACTTCAGTTCCAATCACCTAAATGCAACAGCAGCCTACCCAGGAAGTCTATTTAGGATGGAGAATCATATAGCGTGGCTTGATTTTAATTATACCAAATCCTGCTCTCCACAGGAAGAGAAGCTTGATTCTGAAGGAGTCTCTCTCAGCATATTACCCATTAGTAGAATGACTCTACATACTCCTGTACTATTGTTCAAATGTATTTTAGAAGTCAAAAGTGCACTACATACCTAATTTTTCAAAAGTAACCCATGATTTTGGGTGCTTAATAGGAGAGAGGTGTTAAAAGGCAGTTTTCCAAAAGCATAGGGATCTACCTTTGGCAGTGCGGGGTGGGTTGATTTTTCTCTTAGTAGCTGGATTTGGATACAAACTCCCTCCAACCCCTAAAGTGGCCGGTATTAAGCAGTGAGCATACTTCAGAAGATTCTGCTGCCGTAAAATTACATAGTTACATAGCAATCTTGAGAGGCTACATAGTTCTCACAATGTGCTTTTAGCAATGGCTGATTTTAATCAAAGATGCATTTTTAAGTCATATGCTGACAGTTTAATTTTTCCTTTTAAAATTTTTATTCCTATGCTATGAAGGACCCAGTTGTGCCTCATCTCCCTCAAATGGGAAAACCATTTCCATGACACTTTAAAAACAAGCTTCTAGCTTAATTTTATTGGTTGAGTACATTTCTACAGAACACCTTTAAAGACATAAACACACAGCTGCAAAGAAGAGAATGCAAAAGTGAGTGGCACTCTTACTGTACAACTTTCAGAAAATGCTTAACATTTTGTAACTTCCACAAGTTGTGCACAGCTATGGGATTTCCTCCCTAAGGAGATCAGGATGACCTCTCACATTTAAGTAGAAACTGGAGAAACTTATTTCTGAAGGACTCTCTACTGTGGTTTGCATGTTACGCTTCTGCTACATTTATCAATAAACTACTATATTTGAATTTTTGGTTCATTCAGTATTGTTTTATGTTTGTATTCTGGTTTTTTCTTTACTATACTCTTTTAGAACAAGTAATAATGTATTACGGTCATTTATTTTTAAAATAACTTTACAGAAAAACAGAATAGAAATACAGGAAATAAATAGGATTTTAGTACCGTACTTCAGGTGTTAAATCATTATAAGCCTATGAACACTCGCACGTTTGATCTGCGACAACCAGCATTAGTCCTGTCCTAAATTAATTCTGAATACTTATTATTCAATTTTCTAACATAATAGGAGGATATTCGAACCAAAGAGCTTCTGAATCCCAAATTCCTGCTTTAAGGGACTCAAAAGCATTTGAGCTAAAAGAAAATTCCATGGGTGTCTGTGCAAAACACCACAGGTATGAAAAATATAAAGGACCATTTTTGATTGGATCCACATGAAGCCAAGTGACCCACACAGACATGCTTCACTGCAGTCAACAGCAGTTTTATGGACAAGTTGTAAATATCAGACTACGCCTTTTTTAATAATAAAAAAGACAATATAATACTGTTTCCTTGTAACCAGGACAGAAAATCATTTGGTAAAAGTAAAAACATTTATTGGTTTTGACATAAAAAAATTCACGCTGTGCGGTAGAGATGCTGTACTCCAAATACCAGAAGAAACGTGAAGTCTCGAGGGTTATGTTCAGTAACTCTTGGTTCAAAAGCAGATGCGGCAGGTGCATTATTTAAGAGCTTGTCAAAGATGATCTTCTACAGCACATTTCTTCAAGTTTCATCTCGCCCAGCGAATGTGAAGCGGGTACACTTTGGAAAATGTGGGACTTGCAACAGAGCCACCATTCTGTCCTCATTGCTTTACTTCAATGGTACCCTTGGCTGTTGCCCTTAACCATATGACATAACCAACAATCAAGCAACACACTTGAATGTTAGTGCTCAAGATCTCTTACACCTAAGAATTCACAACCACCAAAGTAATGACTCTAACCATATGCACCTCTGACATGTTACATCTTCATACACAATGTACAATCTATGAAGAGAAACTGTTTCTCCTAGTTACCTTTGTCACTAGAGTTCTGGATATAATTGCATTCTGTTTTTCAAAGGACCATAAATTCCTGAATAGAAGAAATAACTTGCTCCTTAAAGAAAGATGAGTGAGTGAATAATCAGACTTGATATCCAAAACCACTAATGACAACGAATATTCCAAGGGAAGGCCACCCAAAAGAGAGTAGTAGCATGAATGTCTTAAAGCAAAGCAGGTGACTTTAATGAACCAAGGTTTTAAATTCATCTTTCATGGGCAAACAGCATCAGTTGGCAACATAGACAGCTACCTGACCTCATGTCCTTAAAGGCTGATACAATTCTGAAGCATGCATTGGGCTGCTTTCCCCCCATCCTGGCTACAAGCCTGGACCGTGCTAGCATATTCTTACAATCTGTCGGTGCTATGATGACAGTGCTGCAATTCAACATGCTATCTTATAGAAATGCAGGCCTTTAATGGGCTAAGCATTTGCAAGGTGAATCAGAGCATTCGTAAATACAATTTGCTCCAAGCACATTTCAATCTAGGTTATTAGCTCTGATGGAAAAGAAGCAGCCTACCGCATGACTAAGGATCATGCAAATTAGGCCTAATGGTAAAATGGTCAAGGGAAAGCAGGACTGCATTCTATTCAAAATCAAATGATACCAGATTCTCAATGCTGGGGCAGAGGAAGGCAGGGAAGAGAACTGTTCTTTGGGTGTGGGGAAACCAAGCTCAGATTCTGAAGCCAAGGCAGATGGATGCCTCAACCAGCAATAATCAAGTGATTGCTTCTGTGAAGTCAGAGAGGTACAGATTTTTTATGTTCTTATAATTATGGGGCATTGCTTGGTACGAATAGGGAATAATATTTATACACAGAAGTTTCAGAATTAGTGCTAAGGGACTAAAATGGGATTCTGATAAAAGCTTGTGCCCTTAAAGCTTGAGATATGCAACATGGCCTCATTTTCTACTCAGATTGTTGAGCTTCACATGCAACACGACCTGGTCCCAGTCTATTCATAAAACTACAAGACACACATATGGAGACCAAGAACATATCTGCACTGCAAACCTTTATCAGCTGTTTTATACTAGTTTCTCTGTCATGGATGCCCACAAAGCTATGACAAACTCTTGGGAATTGTAGTTTGATAAGGATGCTGTGAATTCTCTGTTAGACACTCCTCTCAAAATTACAACTCTCATAGTTCCCTGGGAAAGAGAGAAAAACTATTAGCTCACTTTCAGTCTGTAGTGTAGATATCCCCTGAAAGGAACAGGCACCAAGGTAGAGCCTAGTGCCACAACTGAAATCTTACCTGGCACCAATGCCCAAGAAGTTGGCAAACACAGCACTTTAATATTATCATACAGTGCTGCTGTTAAGGCTACTTGAGACACACATATGGATGAGAAGTGTCTGTAAAACATACATTTTGAATGTTTAATTTTTAAAAAATTCACTCCTGTCAGCTGCTTTCATTTTGCAATGCAAAAAGGACAGGGGAAATAATTAGGAAAACCATGTCTTACAAGTTACTTATGTTTAATGCTTAAAAGTTTGAATGCACAAACAATAATCTACCATTATAGAAGTACTTGTGGTCAATACAATGCATTAGAACTATGTACAATGACACAGTTTAGTATCAAAATCTTTCTACACTGTAGAGTATTACGAAACTGTTAATGACATCAAACACTGAGCACTTAACACAATTTTTTTTGCTACCACATTTGGAACTTCAATGAACAGTCCATTTCAACTTGCAGCATTAACCCATTTCTAGTATGAAATTAAGTAATTTTCTACTTACACAATAAAGGTTTATCTACACAGTTCTTTTGATTTTGATCCATAGCAGCAAAGGCACTGTACATCAGCAGATCCACAGACTTAAAGATTTTTTTTTTAAAAGCATTCAAAAAAAAATGTCACAGGTCATAGTTTAACAGCAACAACAACAACATAAAAAGATAACACAATGTTTCTGGCACAATGGCTCAGCCTGCGTCCGTTTCAGGGACGTTCAACTAAGACTTGGATAGAACTGGTGGTAAATAAAGCAAGTCCTTCTCCCGAGTGAAAATCCATTCTGTTTCGCACTTCAGAATGAGTGCTCTTCTAAATCCTACCTATGAGGTCCCCGCTTTTATAGTTTGTACACTTGTAGGAATCCATTCCCTTCTCAGTGCCATTTCCAATGAATATATCAAATATTTTTCTGTAACCTTTGTAACTACAAAATTGCCCAAAGACGCACATCTCCCTTTTCAAAGAAATGTGGCAAAAGTGTCCAGAAGGGATGAAGGTTATGCTTTGAGACATGTTATTGTACTTCTCTCTGAAACACACAAAAGATAAGTGATATTAAAAATACTGAGCCACATACTTTAAAGGTCTAAAAAAGCATAGCATTGTGCACAGCAATGTTTACAAAACATTGCAAACCAACTGAATATTACAGATGTTGAGAGCACTCATTTTTGGCATGGGTTTTGCAACATTAGATACATTTGTTCTCAAAGTTATTTAATATATTTATATCAATCCAAGACTAGGTTTTTACAAGTTCTTTGATGCTGATATTAGAAATGTGGGGGGGCTTCTTACTTTTTGCCGAATACAGGTATAACCTGCAAGTAACCTGAATTTTTTTTAAAGGAGGTCATCTCAAATTCAGAATAATCCTGAATTCAGCTAAATATGGTAGAAGTCTACTAAGCTTGCTGTTTATTATTGGATTCACCCCAAAACAGAGTGCCTGGTAGGTAGGGCAAGCAAACACTCACTCTCCATCCCACCATCACATTGTGCATAGCCCCCACTTCCCTCGAAGTTCATTCAAAAATGTCATTGTTTCTTAATAATTATGAAATAGTTATTATTTAATAAATAATTATTACAACAGGAGCCCTCAATGAAGCATCTATGCATTTGCCAATGGACACAAATGATTATAGTATTCATTTGTTTCCTTTCAAATTTCCAACCATCTTAAGCCTAGCTTGTACAAGGGTGCATCAAGATAAGGAAAGGACATCAAGACAAGGAAAGCCAAAAAAGGACAATCCCCATTAAAAACAGCAACACAGTGGCCTGAGTTGGAGACACCTTTAGGAGGGTGGAAGCTATGGAAGGTTGGGGATCTGGATTGCATCTACCTACTGGATCTGGTGTCTTGAAATTGGGCCTACTTATGTTCACACATAGGCATAACATTTGTATACAACCTATGCAGATACAATTTAACACAGCTAGGCCTGACTTGCACAGTTGTTAGCCTACATAGCAAGGAACACAAGAAGGTGCCTTAAATTGGGTCAGACAATTGGTCCATCCAGTTCAGTATTGTTTATACTGACTGGCAGTGGCTCTCCAAGTCTTTTCCAGATTTACCTGGAGATTCCAGGGATTGAACCTGAGACCTTCTGGATTCAAAGCAGATGGTCCACCATGGATCTAAGGCCCCATCTCTCGCAGTCTGGAAAATGTCTGTGTGAGCCAGTCATACCAGCAGACTATATATATATATATATATATATATATATATATATATATATATATATATATATATATATATATATATATATATTTCAAAGATTATGGTAAACTATGGATGTCTAGAAAAATCAGAGGTGGGACAGGTGAGCCAGGAAGGGGAGGCAAGCAAGGTCCTGCTCCTTTACCATTTGTAGCCTAGAAGTCTATCCAAATTAGACCATTGCATCTTATAACATTTCATTATTTGAAGAAAAAAGGAGCACAGAACAAATAATGATCAGAGTTTGCCAAGAGTAGTAACTGATGTGCGCTCTTAGTGATAAATGGTAATTTTTCTTCTTTTCCAATAACCACCCACCCACTCAAACAATATAAACATCAAGAATGCAACGCACCTTTAAATCCAAGGCAGAAGCAGACTACTTTATTTAGTCAGTTCCTTGTTAGAAAGATTTCTTTAAACAAAATAAATACATTACAATTATGATACATAATTCAAAGAGTCAGTTCCCTGTTAAGTATGCTTATTCCATCTTCTTCCAAGTAGATAGCTGGAGATTTGGTATTACAAGTTCTTAATGAATGCTTGCTATTAAATAGCAAATTTGGTGGGGAAATTCCACGCTTGTGATGAATATTTTCAGTCCTCAGTTTGAGGAGGAGGAAAAAAAATGTAATATACAGCAAAGTGCTACAAGGAGGAGTACGGTTTTCATTCAGATTTGTCTCTAATAAATAACTTCATAAACTGTAGCCTTCTTGTCTCCAGAACCAGTGACAATATATTTGTCATCCACAGAGATATCACAGCTAAGCACAGAAGACGACTCTTTGGACTAGAATTACAAAAAGACAAGGAGGGGAGGAAAGAGTTAATCATTATTTGTATTAACTGGACACAATGTTAAAACCTACAACACAATTCAGGATGGTGTGTCTATATATTTTTGCTAACTATAATCATGATATTGTCTCTGCATCTATGAAGCCCACTCAGCTCTGCAGACTTGAGACACTGACCATTTTATTGTTTATATACGATAGACCCTTATTTAGAGATTAAAACTCAGGTTAGCAAAAACCATAGTTATACAAAAGCAATTTTCTACTTGGAGCCTCCCATTAATTCCTTGAGTGGTTAAGCAAAACACAAGAAAGATTATGCCTGACATCCAGCATGACATGCTGGTGTAGCAAATGTGCAGCATGCACTTTGAGAGAGAGGCAATTTTTTGTTGGTCTGCTCTTCCCTATGAAGTTGACTGTGACTTCCGAAGGTCCCTATCCCTGAGGTCCCTATCCCTGAGGGTTGTCACAGGTGGCTTCAGAGCAAAGGGGAGATCAACGAAAATAACCTGTTCCCTGAAGCGCACACATATCATTGCTACACATCAGATTTGCTGCTTGGGAAGTCAGCCAATGTATTGCCACATAGTAACCAACTGGGCAAAACTGACCCTAAAGCAGATGATTTGAGATGAGAGAATGAATGGGATTGTTGGTTTAAATACACATGGAAGAACTGTATACTTCTATCACCAAAACCAGCCATAGGCTGGTCCAATGTAGAACTCCTCGGATCTGGTTTTGCATTGTATATATTTAAGAACCATAGTGAAAAGAAACAAGACTGGGTGATCATGTCACTCAACTACTATCTGACCACCTGGTTCCTGAAAAAAGGCTGCATTGCTAATGAAGGTGTGCTATTATACCAAACATGAAAAACCGAAAGTGGGCATATAAGGTGTGCTCCTGGCAGCAACACTGAAGATAACTGCTGGATAGACTTTACTTCATTCTACTGCAACAAAATGAGAACTGGGGCTGGGGAAGGTAACATGCTCTCCTTTGGCATTCAGTAAAGGATGGGAGAATATCTCTACCCAAGGAGGGATTACAGAATTCCTCAGAGAAGCTTTTGGAAGTTCCACAGCTAGCTTATGTAGTTCCCAATGTGAGGCTGCTGAGAGGCCATGAAGTACCACCAAATAAGAGCACCCACAAATTGCACTGCCTTATAAGTGGCCCCATTATTTTTATTGCTTCTTCTGACTTTTTTAGAGATACACGTTCCTTCTTCTTGTTCTTTTTTTAAAAAGTGTACTTAAGCCGAAAGAATGTTTTTTGTTCTACAAATGTTGGCCGACATGATGAGCAAAGCAACAGCAGTGTAACCGATCAGTGGACTGCTGGCAGTCCAAGTGCTGTTATGCAACTTTCCAATGCATGTTCTATTGTGCAAGAGTGCATGCATTGTTTTAAGTAGCTGTGCCACTGGGGTTGACTTTTATGTACTCAGCAGTGACAGTTGATAAGTAACACTGGTATCGTGTTGCATATCATGTCAGCTATCATTTCCAGCCAGATTTTTATGGAAACAAGAAAAGGACTGAGCAACATTAGTACTCCTGGTTAGTGATTCTAAGGTTGAAATGGGCAACAGATTCAATCCAACTGGAGGATTCGGAGGACTTTTGAAATATTCTACAAAGATCCTCAAAGGTGAAATATTGTAACACTCCTGAGAGCCAATTTTGTTAACTGTTACAACAATCAAGCTTTAAAGATGTAAAACAATCACTTGCCAAGGTAGCTGTTGGTCATCTCTGATTTTTCACAAGCTTCCCAGCCAATCAGATGGTTAGTCTATCTGCTAAGCTGACACTATAGTAGAACCCCTCCCACAGTTTTGACACTCACTTTAATGTCAATTTAATTTCATATTGAGGAATACCAAGCCATGAATGTATGCATACATGCTTCACTGTATTTTAGAAAGATGTGGTTTACTAGTGATTTGAAAGGCAGACGCAAGAGAATCAAGTAAAGTATCCAGCAACAACAAAACTTGTCAGTTTCTGTTCTTCTGTTTGAGAGAAAAGTGGTTTTAGCAAAGTTCACAGAAAGTTTCCCTTCAAAGCACTGTATTATATGATGTGGGCCCAGTTATGACTAATAAAACATAACAAAAATGCAATTATCTTATTCACAAATGTTTAAGATAAACATGACAACATGTACTTGAAAACTAAAGCTTATGGTGGATTGGGAAATAGCCAACACATTACCACCCAAAATGGAAAACTACCCAAGCAGTGAAACAGTTCACCTCGAACCGGGGCTGGTTCGAAGTTTTGGTTGCGGACCGAACCAGGGCAGTTCAATCTGCATGGTAAGGGGTGGTTGGGTGGGGAGTGCAACAAGAAATGTAAAGAGCTTCTTACACTTCTGGCACCGCCACTTGCCACCCAAAGCATGCTCCCCATCCATTTACCAAGCTGCTGGCTTGGCGATGGGTCGGTTCTAGCCTCCGCACATGGTAAAGCTGCCCACTGCCAGCCTGGTAAAAGGAGGGAGGAGCACACATGGGGCAGATGGGGTGGCACAGGCAGCCATGCTGGTTAAGCCGCTCTTTACATCTCTTGCTGCTCCTGCCTGGCTGCCCCTTACCTCCTGAAGGGTCCCCCACCCCCTGTACTTATAAAGGAGAATCCTCACTGGATTCCCCTTTACAAGTATATTCCCTGAACTGGTCTGCAAACTGGTTTGGCTCAGTTCGATGGCTGAACCAGACCCAGTTTGGCCAGACCCAGACTGGGTTGGTTTGAATCTGGTTCAGATTCGAACCAAACTGGTTCTGTACGCACCTCTACTAAGCAGAGCTTGTACTACTTTTCTGCACTGCAATTGCTCTATTCCTGTGATACACAGCGGCCTAGATTTCACAGGTTTATCTGCATGAAGAAGTATTGATGGATGGACCAACCTAATTTTAGGTGTGCATTGAGAGATGGTTGTGGATGAAATGAGCTTTGGGCTCTTACGAATTTTACCTGGAATATACTGGCTCCATAAGGTGTTCTCCATGCATTCAGAAGATTATCTTTTCCAGTGCTTACAAACCATTTGCCTGAAATCAAGGGTGGTTTTTTTAATATATAACAATTAGGAGGTAAAAAGTGATTAATTTATACATCAGCAAAATATATCTATCCTCCCCCATCATCCCTTTTCAAAAGAATCATCTGCCCCAGGATGCTTAGAAGAGAGAAGAGAGAAGAGAGAAGAGAGAGAGAGACAGTTAAATTAAATCATACATGTAAAATTAAACACTATTTGATTCCCCCATTATACCAACATATAGTTAAGTTTCTTACCACAGTGAGCGAATTTCAGGGACAACACACAACTCTCATGTAGATGTAATTGATACTTGTCTGGTTTAGTGACATGCAGCACCTCAACGTTGCTGTTCTCCATTCCTACTGCCAACCATTCTCCGGTTGGGCAATAGCCCAATGAGAAGATCTGGAATTAAAATAGCACACAAGTTGATGGCTAAATGAAGACTTCAGATATTTTTTAAGAGTTCATCTTGGTGATACGATTATTACTGTTCAGAAGACATGAAACACACTTTGGCTTACCACACAGGTTGGTTTTTTTAAGATGCTAATTAAATTATTACAGTAGATCAAGGCAGAGCAGCTCATATAAACAAAACTCAATTAACGCTGTTTAACATCCAGCATTAATCAAGATCTAAGAGTTATGTCTGAGATGGGCTGAAGTAATATATTCATAGAGATTATCTTGAAAGAAGATCTACCGAAAGGACAACTGATTGCTTACAGGAGCCCTTCAGTCTGGCAATTGTGCTATATTAATAAGGCTCTGCTGCTCCTTAGATGAAGGAGATTTGGTGTCAACCCAAGGCTGTGATGCTGGGAGGAAATATATATATATATTTCCCTACCTTATTAAAACCAGTACAGAAGACAAAAGAAAATATTCTTCTGTGGCTGGTTTTCATACTTGCTTTAAAGATACCCTGATCTTTCGATAAAAACTAATAAAGACAACTTTAATGTATCAAGGATTCTAGTAGGAGAGCACCTGTGATGTGAAGTCATGCTGCTGCAGCTGTCTCCCTTCCCTGAGGTCCCAGGATCTCACTGTGTTGTCCAGGCCTCCTGTCCAGAGCTTGGTGCCATCGTTTGAAATGTCAATGCAGCTGGCTCCATCTGTGTGGCCTTGGAATTGCCTGGAAGTGTGTCAAATTAGAACAACAGTAAAGCAAGGCAGAAGCACCATCACTTCAGAAAGAAATCTGCCTTGAGCCAGGAACTTAAACTACTTCAGTGCCACTTTTTAAGAGCTGAATGTGTCCTGAAATCAAGACTTGCAGCAGACGCAAGCATGCCTTTTAGAGTATCAGTTTATATTCACAATCCTGGAAGTAAGCTTCTGGATTGCAGTGAACAGGCATATAGGGTCAAAACATAAGATTAAAGAGAGTTGAAAGGTTATGATGTTAATCTGATAAAGTTCAGTGTCTGAGGTTATGATGTTAATCTGATAAAGTTTAGTGTTTGAAACCCTAATTAATGAAGTGCATACATTGAGAGGCTCTGTGGGGATGTGACAGAGGCCTGTGCTCAGCTCACCTAGTTCTCGTCTATGTGAACTGTTGTGGAACATTGGAAGCTGCCATCTACTGAGTCAAACCATTGGTCCATCGAGCTCAGTACTGTCCACACAGACTGGCAGCAGCTTCTCCTAGGCTGCAGACAGGAGTCTCCCTGAGCCCTACCTTGGAGATTCCAAGGAGGGAACTAGGAATCTTCTGCATGCAAGTGCTCTTCCCAGAGCCGCCCCATCCCCTAAGGGAATTATTTTACAGTGCTCACATGTAGCCCCCCATTCAAATGCAAACCAGGGTCGATCCTGTTTAGCAAAGGGGACAATTCATGCTTGCTACCACAAGACCAGCAATCCTCCTATAGAGCGGATGAAACTTCCCAGAGGATAAAACTTCCCAGCTCTGATGTGTTTCCTGTGACCCTCAACAATGGTCAGTGATGCCCTTCTGGAGTGCAAGCAATGCTGGGAAGCTTCCTCCATGGCCACAACAGCATGTGTGGAGGAGAATTGGGTTGCCATGATGTGGGCCCCATCATGTCCCCACAGATATCCTAATACACACGCTTTGTTAGTTAGAATGTCAGCCAGAGTTCTAAAAGAATGCTCTTAGAGAACCTTCTGTTTCACTAAATTAGCAGACTAATATGCTTGTATTGTGTGCCATGTGCTCACATTTTCAGCATTCTAAATGCTAGTCAGTCCAGTAAACTAATTTTATCTCTTGTCTCTCCCCCCCACTTTTTTTTTTAAATTCCATGAAAGCAACACTCTTACTACAATTTTGACTACTATGATTTTACAGATCAAACTGATTGTCAACAAAAAGAACTGACATTAGCAGCTCAGTACACATGCCTTGATATTGCAACTATCTTCCTTAAAAGCATGAATGTAGAACATTATCCTAGATTTGCCATCTTTTGAAAGAACAGCGATGCAGAACAGTCTGAACAGGATCACTAGCCAACCCTATGTTTTCATGTATGATTACTCTTTCAGACTGCCTAGACAAGTATCAGTTCAGTTTTCCTATCCAGTGAAGTGTACAGCAACACACACAATACCACCCAGTTTAGGGGTGTTTGGATTCTTATCTGAATCTAATTAGACTCATCTCTCAAGAGCAAATTACATTTATACATTAAAAAAAAATGTTCCTTTTCTCATGAAAGGGTCCACAATGTGACAATGAGGGCAGAACAAAAGGAAAAATGGATAAGAACATAGTAAGAACGATGGCTGGCAGTTGTGGTAGCACTCTTTAGGAGCCACTGGAAAGCAAGTATACATGCCCACACAATCTGGCTGTAAATTATCAACTTCATCATCTACATCTATCATCAGTCACTAATGCATACAAACAGTTCTTCTCAGTTCCCTGTAAAGTCTACAGCAAGCAAGCAAGCAAGCAAGCAAGCAAGCAAGCAAGCAAGCAAGCAAGCAAGCAGGTTGAGAGATACTGGGGATCTTTCCAGCCATGGCCCCCTTTCTTGCACTAACCACAAATCGAGTTCTTCATCTTCAAAACACACACACCCCACACACCCTTGGCCCAGTATGAAGTTGGGGCATCTGCAGTAGTTCCTGCTTTGCAAATTGCAACTGCTTTGGAACTGCTCCCTTGACAGCATGGGAAAGGAAGATTCCAGTCTTGTAACAGGCTTCTGGACTTCCTTGACCCAAAGATGCAACTGTATAAACGATAACTCATGGAAGAAAGATTCTGAAAATGTGCAAACAAATAGGCTTGAGATTTTTTGGTTTTTTTATAGCAAGCCCTTCAGGCTTAGAGCTGCATCATTTGATATGGCTCCAGTGATCTGATGCTACCAGGACAAAGACAGACTGGATAACAAATCTGCTCATAACCTGACAATCCAGCCTCCTTGACCTACCTGACAAGAGTCTGGTTGTGCAGATCCCACACTGCAATGTTCCCGTCACTGCAGCAGGAGAAGCAGACCTTGGAATCGGGGCTGATTGCTAGAGCATAGCAGGCAGGAGCGGAGGATGTCAGCTCTGCTTTGATACGTGGAGTTGGAGCTGCCAAGTCCCAAATGGATAATGTGCTGGCTTCCCCACCGACGATCAGGGTGCGGCCGTCTGGGAGCAATCTGCAGGAGCGGATGTAGTTATCTCTGTTCTGGGAGACAGAAGCCATCAAGAGATTACTCATGAGGAAAGGAAAACAGCATTAATACGAGAGCACAAATCCATAAAAGTATTGTATTCCCTCTTGGTTTTAATGAGCCATTTATACTTATGACAATGATAAAGTGGATTAATGCCAGAAAATTACACGACATTAGGGAAGTACTTAAACTTGATCTACAAAATTCAGTAGTGAGAGATATTTAATCTTAATTAGCATCAAAATGCACAGCCCCGCACTCAACCCCAAACAGTTCAGAGATCATGTATTTGAATGCTTATGTGGATGGCTACAGCAAATAAATAAATAAATAAATAAATAAATAAATAAATAAATAAATAAATAAATAAATAAATAAAGAAAGAAAGAAAGAAAGAAAGAAAGAAAGAAACTTTTTTGTCTCTTTTTTACCCCTTGAAGGAGACTAGTACAATTCTCAGTAGACAATCCTTTTGCAAAATCTGCTGGCATTGCCAAGGAGTAAGGAAAATCTGTACACTCAGTGAGAGAGAGCTGGCAAGTATCTTCATTTTACAGTGTTTCGTTACCTACTGATGGAGTGCTGTAGCATTTTGATTTAGCAGCACAACAACTCATCATTAATGAGGAAATGACAAAGGGAAAGCTAATAGCAATGGCAGTTCTGGTTAGCATGCCCAAGCAAATAGCATGCTCCAATATAATACCTTCAGGGAGATTTTTACTTTGTCACACACTAAGAGAAAAGGACAACACTAGATACACATGTTTGTTGCTAGAAGGTGACAGAACAATAAATTTCTAACAGCACAGGATAGCAGCGGCTAAGGGACCAGGTAGTGCGGACCAAAAAGGACCAGGTTCAAATATTACCTCTGCCATGAACTGACTATCAGTTTTAGAGAAGCAGCTAACACTTTGCCTAAGAATCCTTATTTCCAATATGGTTATACTACTGACCCACCTTACACACTCATCATGAGGATGACTGATAGCCAACCAAGGCACTACTTCAACCTCATAATTTCTGATCTCTTTATGCAAAGTTTTTGACTTTGTAAGATATAATACATGCAAGAGGCATATTGATGTACTTCATGGATTCCATGTTCAGGCTTATTGATCCACATCATGGATTCCATGTTCAGCTGGCATGTTCAGTTCTCTCATAGCATTCAGATTATCATTATGATCACATGGGGCACTAACTTGGGCAGATTTCATTAGTCTGCCGGAGCAGTTTCTGCAGCTGCTAGAATTGCTGGTCTTGTGGAGACTATATAGACATTGAGTCTGTATGGTGTCTTTTGCCCATCTGAGCAGTATGTGCAATGATGCCATTTTGGAAAAGGAAAGGAAAGTCTACAAAACGTGTCTCTAAACAACAAGTTATACATCATGGACTATCATAAAAAGAAAGGAGGAAGAAATCCCACAGAATGCCTTCCTCAGCTATACAATGATGTATCTTTAAAAATGGAGATGTGGTGACAAGCCACCTTTATTATCACATTTGCTCATATATCTGTGTCAAGTGTAATGTCTACATTAACTCTGAGAATATATGCCAGTGCTTTGAATACCCCAAAGGCCTATATAAATGTTTCACGTCAGCGTCATCATACATACATACATGACTACACAGAGAATGTGGACTACTGCTGTAGGTCTTTCCTCTCATTTTGTCCTGAAAATAGCCCTACTATTATTCAGATTTTGGGATATTGCAAAGTAATCTCACAACATAGTACTGGCTCCCAGAAACATACTAAATGGTCCCTTCTGGACCAGCTGAGGAAGGTAGGACTGGGTGACACTGTTTTACAGTGGTTCTGCTCCTACCTCTCTGGTAGTTTCCAGATGGTGTCACTTGGAGACTGTTGCTCTGCAAAGCAAGAACTGAAGTATGGAGTTCTACAAAGCTCCATACTATCTCCAATGCTCTTTAACATCAACATGAAACCGCTGGGAGAGACCATCAGGAGGTTTGATGCTGGGTGCTATCAATATGCTGATGACATCCAGATTTACTTCCCCATGTCAACCTCATCAGGAAGTGGCATATCTTCCCTAAATGCCTGCTTGGAGGCAGTAATGGGTTGGATGAAGGATAACAAACTGTGGTTGAATCCAAATAAGACGGAAGTACTGACTGTGGGGGGCTGGGATGCAAGAGATGGTTTAGATCTGCCTGTTCTGGATGGGGTTATACTCCCCCTGAAAGATCAAGTATGTAAGCTTGGGAGTGCTCCTGGACCTGAAGCTCTCCCTGGTTTCTCAGGCTGAGGCAGTGGCCAGAAGTGCTTTTTATCAGCTTCAGCTGATACATCAGCTACGTCCATTTCTAGAGGTGAATGACCTTAAAATGGTGGTACATATGCTGGTAACTTCCAGGCTTGACTACTGTAATGCTCTCTATGTAGGGCTGCCTTTGTACCTACAATTGGTACAGAATGCGGCAGCCAGACTGGTCTCTGAGATAACACGAAGGGACCATATAATACTGGTTTTGAAAGAACTACACTGGTTGCTGATATGTTTCCGAGTGAAATACAAAGTGCCAGTTATTATCTACAAAGCCCGTAATGGCTTAGGTCCAGGCAATTTAAGAGAGTGCCTCCTTTGTCATGAACCCTCCCACCTTTTATGATCTTCTGGTTATGGTTGCCACCGGCTTGTCTGGTGGCGACTCAGGACCAAGCTTTCTCTGTGGCTGCCCCAGGGCTTTGGAATATGCTTCCTGCTGAAATAAGAGCATCTCCTCCTCTGGTTTCAGGAAGACCCTTAAGACTCTCCTGTTCTCACAAGCTTCTAATTATAATTTTAATAATTTGTTTCATATATTTGTTTTATACACTGTGTTTATTGTGTTTTAACTTGTGATTTTTAATATTAAAATTTGTACAGTGCCTAGAGATTTACATATCAGGTGGTATAAAAATATGACTGATTGAATGAATGAATAAATAAATAAATAAATTCAGAGCATTAGTAGAAGGATTGTCAAACCAGTTAAGCCAGGAAATTTAAGTCAACACAGCCTCTTTTAGGTTAATGGAACTCAATCATCACACATTCAAATGGCTCAGATCAATTACAACCTTTGTAATGTACTTGGCTTGCCTTTAAGCCAATAAATAAAGGTAACTATTACAGATTTTTGATTCAGGTAATAATTTAAAGATTTCTAATGACAAATTTCTCTTGACTAAATATCAAGGCTGAACTACTTTTGCCCCCTTGGGAAGAATCTTCTTAAGCACATTTGTTTAAATGGAGATACACAAAAGATATGTCATCAACACCAAAATCTTCATCACAAAAAGACATATCTCCTTGAAACCCAGTTAAAACATGTGATTAATGAATGAAGCCATTAGTAAGATTTAGTAAATGGTTTTAGCTCAACTTTAATACATCGAAACTCAAGAGTAGTGGAGTAATTTAGAGCTGCCATAATCACGAACTGATAACTATGTTCTTCTGAGGTTATCATATCAGTATTACACTGACTGGGCATCCTCTAAAGTGCCTTTCACTATCCTTACTGTCTCTGGTCAAGTCTCTTTACTCACCAGACAATCTAGCTGAGAAACAGGGCTTTTGTTCCCTGGATGGCTGATATCCCAGACCTTGACGCATCCTTTTCCACCAGTGTACACATGCCTTGTAGGGTTACTGATAGTAACTGCACATACCACTTCCCCATGGTTCAGGGTGTTAATCTGCCGAGCATGACGTGGGATTCCTGGCCCAATGAGGGCATCGGGAGGGAAAGGTACAGGTTGCATTTGACCATCAGCACTTACATGAAAGGAGTATGCTCTATGGAAAGACAAGAGTACACATGTTGTAAAAAAAAAAAAAAAAGACATTGTAGATTCAGACTCCAAAAGCCAGTCTGGCAAAACATTTATTAGGACCAGCCAAAATGGCACAGTATTGAGCAGAAAGCTTTTAAGTTCTACCAAACTCTTTATCAGGCTGGATTGCAAAGCAAGAAGAGGTAGAGAGAGATAAACTGGACATAATAGCAGAGCAGAGAGCCTGCAGTTTATAAGAATCCTAAGATGGAGTTCAGGAAGACTTATCCAGAATGTACACATTGGCCAATGTTAATTTAGCAACAACATTGATACTAAAGCACCATTTATGAAATATATTATTATTGAACTAAAGCTCTAGCGTGATGCTGGATTTCCTTGCCCTTCACCTGCTGTTGGGTATAGATACTAAGGAGTTACATTTTTTTCAGCAGCAACTTCCAAAATGGCAGATCAATAAATGCTTAACTGACTTGGCAACAGTTAAGTCTCACCAGGAACAACATGTTATATGACTGCCGGTTATGCCACCTGTGAATAACCTATCAACAACTTCATCTTTAATGCTCTGCTAGGGAGAGCACTTCAGTGTTCAAAATTGTTTTGTTTCAAGATGCAATGTGCTGGAGTGGAGCACGTCTGTCACTGAACACAACTTTATGAAAGACATAGCTGGAGCACATTATATGGAAATATATGGCTAACAGAACAGGGGGCTAGCAGATTCATGGAAGCAGTACCCATGAATCTGGGTACACAGTGACAGATGCGCTCCATGGGGAAAACACACACAGCCTACTCAAAACAGCTCACAATTCTTTCTTGGTGGAAAAATTCTACTGCACTATATAGAGCATACTGCACCATGACTGAACAGTGAATTCTATTAAATACATATTGATTAAAATACATATGATAAATATGTATTTAATAAATATATATTTATAAACATGCATGGTGCAGAGAAAGAAAAATTTCCTTCTTCATTCACAAAACCAGAACCAGCATTCATGAAATTGATTGCCAGTAAACTCCCATGAAACTCTTTGCTAGGAAATTTAGGGCCAACAAAAGGAAGTACTTTTTCACACAGTACAAAACTGATCTATGGAATTCTCTGCCACAGGATGTGGTGATGGCCACCAGCTTGGATGGCTTTAAAAAGGGCCTAGAAAAACTCATGGAGGACAATTTATCAGTGGCTACTAGTCTTGGTAGCTGTAGGCTACCTCCAGGCTCAGAGGCAGGATGCCTCTAAATACCAGTTGCAGGGGAGCAACAGCAGGAGAAGGGGCATTTCTTCCTCTATTGCTTGTGGGCTTCTTAGTTGCTTCTGGTGGGCTATGGGAAACAGGATGCTGTTTCTTAGACCTGATCCAGCAGAACTATTCTTATTTCTCTGTAAACGATTGACACATTTATGGCCTTGAACAGGCAAGAACAAACCTTAAAAAGGTAAATTCAGAGACTTCCACCAAATTTTATGAAACTATGCAGGAAATGGAATGCTGAAATTATGCCAACTGTGAATGACCTATCAACAATTTCATCTTAAATGCTCTGCTAGTTGGTGATCCACGAGGTCCATCTTGCATTGGACCACGTCAGACAACCACATGTTGGAAAAGAACTGAAATGGTTCTTGTACCTTTTAACCGTTATGTAGGAGAGAATATCGGCTGGCCTAGCTCATCTACCCTTGTCCATTCCCAAAATTCAAACTAACTATTGAGATACAAAGTTTTGTCCTTATTGAACACACACACAGTGTCATCCAGGATGGAGCAGCTAAACAAGTGTGCAGAATAAAGAGGAATGAATACTTTTCCTACATGAATTGAAGAGTGATCAAGTATCCACAACAACTCTGCCACTTTATCGGGCAATCTTTTGCTTGCATAAGAGGATTGTAGTGCCACAGATATACAAACAAATAATGCCCTGGATCATTTTTTTATTTTCTCTTCACTGAAGAGGAATGTGAATGAAAACGTCTCCACGTTATTTAAATAATTCTTTCTGCTTGCCTCTCGGTGAGCCAAGCTTATTAGAGCAGGTCACCTTTTCCGGTCAGTTCCATCAAAAATGCATTTGTACATTATGATACGATAATTCTTTTCAGTATTTTCTATCACAGAACATTTCAGTGCTCCTTTCTTTACACAATGCTGTTTATGGAATCCAGTAAAGTCTGCAATTGATTGCAGGGCTTCTTTTGTGCACAAAGGAATTATTTTTAAACTGAGAGGCAGCATACAGAAGACATGCACACCAGAGAGTCCTTTGCAATTTGCATTCCTGTGCCAAGTTGAGCTACTTTAGTCCAGCACGTCCCACTGCAGAAGGATAACCCCTTCCCCATGCCCTCTTTTATCCCCAGTATCTGATACCTTTGGCGCATATTCACCTACAGGAAAAACTGCCAAATAGGCTTTTAAGATTAAAACAAGGATTAACCACCCTCTGCCACACATGGAATTCAGCATCGCAGAGGAAGCAAAGAGAACAATAGCTTAATAATATGATTGAGTCTGTAAGTTTAACACTCACGGTTTGCCTCCTGGAATGCCTGTCAGGTTCGGAGGGATACCCGGGACGCGCATATGATGATGTGGATCAAAACCAACCTGAAGATTCCCCACAAACAGAACAAAAGAGAGTTTATGGCATTAGTGGAAACTGCTAGATTTCTTCTACTTTAAATCAGGGATTCTCAAGCTTCACTCCAGAGCACCTTCTCTGAGTCATAAGAGCAGGCCTGATGAATCAGAGGCCACATAATCCAATCTTCTGCTTCCAAAGTGACCAGCCATTTGCCTTCAGGGAGCTTGAAAGCAGGGCATGGAGGCAGCAGCTTTTCCCTGTGGCATGCTCCCAGCATCTGATATGCAAGGTGTACTGCCTCTGATCATGGACATATAAAGAAAGCAAAAGGCAACAATTTCCTGGTTGTCACACAGAGCTACACTATGTACAACTGCACAAAGAGAAAATATGTCTGGCAGGGGCCACTTTTATGCTTAGTTCAAGGGCAAAGACACATAAGGAAACTGAAAAGTGGGACCCCCC
Source organism: Hemicordylus capensis (assembly GCF_027244095.1). Classification (NCBI taxonomy): domain Eukaryota; kingdom Metazoa; phylum Chordata; class Lepidosauria; order Squamata; family Cordylidae; genus Hemicordylus; species Hemicordylus capensis. Next base: position 100,461,922 of record NC_069658.1, read on the forward strand.
TATCATCAGAACATATTTTTTAAAAGAATCTCATGGGAGAGAGACCTTGGGGAATAAATGCAATTATTCATGCAAGAGAGAGAGAGAGAGAGAGAGAGAGAGAGAGAGAGAGAGAGAGAGAGAGAGAGATGAATGAGTCACAAAGGACTGGTTCAGAAATCACACAGAACCTCAGTTAGATCTGGTCTCCACATGATGTTCCTGACCCTCAGGAACATACGCTCCCCTCTCCCAACCCACGCAAACATCTGCTTCCTATGTAGGTTTCAATAAGCTGAGATTGACTGGTCATGTCCTACACACCCACCAATCTCAGGTGATTTTAACCTACTTGCTTTAAATAACCTGAGATCTGTACCTAAGGTTTGAAGTCAGTTGCATATTCTACAGAAATGGGTAATGTGGGAATAGGATCTACACTACTTAATTGCAAGAGAAGAAGAAGCTCACCAACTATCTGTACCTCTCTCCAGGGGGCCCAGGTCACCATTTTGGGTGCCACTCCCTTGTATGAAATAAAACTCTCCCACTCGCAAAACAAAAATGCACTATGAGGCACTGAACTTACCACTGGAGATCTCCCATAAGCTGCAGCGGCGGCAGCAGCAGCAGCAGCTGCGCTCATTTGAGGAGAAATATTATGCAGCCCAGCATATGCAGCTCCAGGGCTGGTCAGTTCTCCGTTCATTCCAGCATGGGGCACTATCCCAAATGGTGCAGGATAAGGACAAGGTACTGCCATAGGTGTTCTTAGGCCTGAAGCTACCAATAATTTAAAAAAGGGTGGGGGAAGGGCAGAGGAAAATACAGTTTAAAAAAAAAACATTCCACAGACAGAAGTTAACCAATAAGCTTTTGATGAACAGGAAGGCGAAGAAAGTAGTTAAAAAGAGTTGCAATAATATTTCAGTTTTCACAATTCTTTCACAAAGCTGCTTAAAGAAAAGATTCTCCCTACTTCTTGGAAGACAAAGGGCTGGTTTAAAATAGCAAAATGAGGATTTGGTGCATTCATTCCTAGACTATACCACTTCAAACTGCAGCTGGGAAGTATGTTTGAAATTCCCTGCATGCAGAAAACAAGCACAACCATTTGCAGAGAATTTTTCTTTATCTGGAGAAGTATCCAAGTGAGATTTTTCCACCTGCATTCTAGAGTAGAACAATCAAGGAATAACGTCACTGCATGGTATGTCTCTACCAAACTGGAGACAAATTATTATAGGTTACTTAGAGTGTGTTTTATGTTTGCAAACTACTTCACTGTTTTTGTGTTCATCTTCAGTCACAGCATAGTGAGACTGGCCATTCCACTTTCATGAGACAAAGACACTGACTTTCCTAAAGTCCATCTAGCAAACTCAAGGCAGAGTGGGATCTTAATTTGGATCCAGACCCAACACTCTTTCCCTTAAATTTCAGTGGCTGACTGTGCATGGAGTAGCAACATAACCTTAAAAGGCGATGCATCCTCTTCCCCCCGCCCGCACATGGGTCCATTCTTTACTAACCTAAAGGGTCAACCCCTGGTGGCTTTCCAGGTACAGGCCGCAGTCCGGGTGTAGAATTACTGCCTGGAGTAGGAGCATCAGTTCGTGGAGTGGGAGTACTTGACTTAGACACAGGGGTGGTAGATTTCTCATTCTGTTACAGAGAGATACAGTTTACTTTGTTTATCAGATGACAACAACCAGTAGACATGTAGGGGTGTGTTGACTTACACAGATCTGACTTATACAGATTTAATTTTTCTTCATTGGAAACTAAGATTATATTTAGTCCAGCTGTACCTTGTGCAGAAGCCACACTAATACAACTTGAACAAAAACTTTGTCATTTCAATGGGCTCTACAGTGGACCTCCCTATACACAGACCCGACATCTGTGGTTTAATGTATTCATGGTCAGGTAATTAACACCTGACCTTGGAATGCGCACCCCCCCCCCAAAAAAGACAGATAAGGGGTTAATCCCATATCTGTGTATCCGCAGGTCAGGGATGGCTGGAAATTACCTTAGAGGTCATTTCCGGCACCATTTTGAGTGCAAGAGCCATTGTATGGCTCATTTATTTAAAACAACAACCACCTCCACTTTTTTTGTGGAATTCCTGGGACTTTCGAGACTTATGCGGGTAGTACCTTGGACTCATGAAGGCCCACGGAGCATGGTAGGGCACTTCATTTGGCCTGTTTTCACTTTGGCGGGAAACTTTTTTGTTTGTTTGTTTTTAGTCTAGGAACTGAACCCCTGCAATCCCGTAGACTCAATGACTCATTATCCGTGGTGCTGTTACCCACGGTAATATCCAGGTATACAACCCCCGCGGATAATGAGGTACAGCTGTACTTCTTAGTGGACTGCATAGAAAGGAATACACACATGGATATTATTAGCATAAGAAGTCTATATTCTCTTTTAGCCAGGTGATTTTTTTAGGCAGTAAAGGCCATATCCTATGTGATGGTACAATAGGCATTTAATGTACAAATTTCTTTACAAGCACTAACATGGTCACTTTCACAGAGATAGGAACATGAGGCCGAGGGACCATGGTCTCCTTATGATGGGACAAGAAGGGATTTCAACTGAGCTGTCAATTTCCCACCTCAACACTGATGGGGGAATTCAACAGTTTCTCCCCTTCCCACCCAAAAATGTGCATAGTAGAATAAGGTGCCGTAATGTGATCCAACAGTCAATGCTCATTTGTTCAAGTACAACAGAACTCTAAATTATCCAATGACAAGACCAGAATCCAATTGATTTCCTAACCAATTCAACTTCATCTTCACCAACCTGTAGCTGACATTCTAATGCTACAGGCATCCATCCTTTGGATATGGCACCCTATGCAAGGTGCAGTTATGTCCCTGAGGGTGGTGTGAACCTCAGGGACATAACTGCATGCTGCATAGAGTGCTTCCAGGGCAAGGAGAGATTGGCATTTCCCCCTGACCCCACACATGTGTTTCAGCAGTGGGACCAGAGCTGCTGCAGGCATACATACTTTGGCAGGACACCTACAGCATTACGTAAGACACTGGCCTATGACTGCAAAAGTCAAGACATGGTTACAGGAAGGTGGCGATGGACTACTCGTTGTTTAAATGCAATGTTGTCATATGCAATGAACCAATGTTTATTGGTTACTCAACACAACACTTAATAAACTAGTGCTCACATAATGCCCAATACCCTTTTCTTTGTTTCACTGAGATGACAATTCTTAGTATTTACATCACACTTTTCCTAAATGCTCAAAGCATTTTGAATACATGGCTTCAATAATCTCTACAACAACTCCATAAGGAAGAACACTATTATTATACATGCATCGCTGATGGGGATGGAGAATGAGACATAGTGGCCTAAGTCGATACCTTCCCGCAAACCATATTGTATGGAATGCCCATACATACTGCAATGTGAATAGGAATGAACATTCAGTCTGCTGGTCCAGGCCATTAGTCACATGCAACACCTTATTTTGCTATATCCTCTCTAGAACAAGTCTGGGAGTTTGGAACAACCAAGGTTAAGTTAACAGAAATGACCTAAAGCCAATGTCTATCTAATTCCAAGATGTGCATAATTTACAATTTTTGTAAATTATATGAGGTGTGCATAATTTACCTTTTCCCCCTAAAAGGGCTATCACACTTAACACTAAATTCAATTTTGATTCTGCCTGGCCGTGAAAAAATGTTGTGGGAAGTTCTAGAACCCTGTCCTGCAGAGAAGAGTGTGCATGAATCATGACAGCTTTAGCCCAGAGATGATTAACTACTGTCACATTTTTTAAAAAAAAAATGGAAGGAAAAGGGAAGCAGCCAGCAATATTCTGAGTTTGCAAGTAGTCCTTAACTGAATCATGACTTCTTATGCAAGTTAAGAAAGGCTCTTGTAAAATGACAGATTACTTTTTAGATAGAAAATAATTGTAGTTGAACATAGCCTAGTAACAGAAATAAAGCCAAGAATCAAATCATATCCAAGCAGGAAGCTGAATTTACTGTAAAGTGCAATACCAAGTAAGTAAGTAAGTAAGTAAGTAAGTAAGGAAGGAAGGAAGGAAGGAAGGAAGGAAATTCAAAGAACCCTTGTGTGCTCTTATTTATTCACAAAACGGCAAGCTTTCTGATGTGGGGTGGAAAACCACACACAACAAAGACATATACATCATTTCAGACACTGCCAGCTCAATAAACCCCCTCTATCACCTGGGGGGAAAATAGGGGTTTTATATCAAGAGGTGTAGTTGGGGCACATCTCATTATTTTCTCTCTCTGTTTAGACAGACATCCAATGGTGCACATGGAGATATGAACACAAACCCTGATTATACAGTCACTTACAAGGCTAAGTTCTTTGGATTTGGAGGAAGGAGTGCTGCTAGAGGATGCTATTGAGGCTGGGCTAATTGGCGCATCTTTCTTGAGTAGACGGGTCTTGTCTAAGCCATTCTCCCTTGGAGAGTGTGCTGGGCTTCCTCGTGGAGATGAAGGATCCTGAAAACAAATTTTAATTATCAGGACATCTTACTTTCCTTAGGCTGGAAGAGTAACATATAGTGTCTTTTGGTATCTTCTCCTATTGACTTCATTAATGGCTGCTAGGTAAACATTGGTATGTAGTGATGTCACAATGGTGATAACATTACAGATAGGGATGGGCACGAAACAGATTTTGCATTTCACTTTGAGATCAAAACAAAATGCAAAAATCTCAAAACATTTCATCAAAACAGTGGCCAAGTCGGCTTTTTGGACAAACAAACTTGAAACATTTTGAATGCCACTTCATAGGACTATTTTTCTGGGGAGAACTGGTCTACCGATTGGGGTCAGCAGGTAGACCAGCCATGGGGTGTGTACAAAACCAGTTTGCCTGATTCGAGTCATGAATGGACTTGAACCAGACACGTTCAGTTTTGGCACCCCAAACTAGAACCCCTGTTCGGGGTTCTAAGTGTGTGTGTTCTGATTCTCCATCAACTTCTCTGCTGAATATCTGTACCTGACATACCATCAACCTTTACAGCAACAGGGGGAAAAAATAGGGTACCATATTTACCCAAATCAAAAATGACTCTGAATTTAAGATGACCCTCTTAAAAAGGAGAGGTTAAATAAAAGTTATACCTGCATATACTCAAAAGGAACGGGACTCTGAATTTGAGTTTGCTGGTCAATGACCGAATAAACTTATAACTAACTCTGAATTTGAGATGACTTCCTGATTGCTAATATAAAAATACTTGGAGAGAACCTAGTTGTGGATCCAGGTAAATACAGTATTTGGCCTTTGCTCGGGAACCACCACCCACACATTTATAACATTGTTTCCTATGAGAAAATAGTTTGAGTTAAGACTTCTGACTTGGCCCAGTTTTTAGGAACCAATTGTTTTTCAAGTACGAGGGCTTCCCACACATCCACAATTTAGTGGTACAAAAGAACAGCACTCAGTGAACAAGGATACCAAAAAAGCATACATTAGGGATGTGCACGAATGGTCTTCGGCACCGGTGGGGGAGGGTGTACTCACCCCCCCGCGCCTCGCTTCCCCCACCGGTGCTCTGTAAATTTCAAGCCCCTCGGGGTGGCAGCGTTCCTCCCTGCCGCCCCATTCTCCCCATCGGCTGGGCGCACGCGCGCTCGCAACTTCTGGCCACTTCCGGAAGTACACCCTCCCCCGCCCTTAAAGTACTACCCCCCACCGGTGCTGAAACACCGAAAACCACCCCAGCGCCGTAACGTTTCGGAGGCCTTTACAATGGCCTCCAAAACGTTTCAGGCACATGCCTAGCATACATACCTCATTGGAAACATCAACCACTAAGTTGTCATCACTCTTTTCACCATCACTGTCCTGCAATGTAGAAGAAAAAAATGTTTAAACACTCCAGAAATCTACAGAAGTTACCTAAATAATAAATAAATAAATAGCCTTTTGATGTCAATGATTAAGACAATAAACAAACCCATTCCAAGCAAGTTAGTCCATGAGACATAAGAGACGAGCCCAGGTCTTGGCATCTTTCAGAACATGATTGTTTAAAGACAGTTTTCAGTGCCGAGGCTGCTCAAGTTAGAAGCTGAATTCAATTCAGGCATGTGCAAAATATAAATGGTTTTACTCACATAACGAGTTGCTATTTCTTTTTCTTCTGTTTTCTGCTTTTTGCTATCAGAAGAGTAGTCTGTTGAGTTTCTGTGCTTCTCAGAGGCTCTGAAACTAGCTGATGGAGACACAGAGGAGCTCTGAAATTAGATGGAAGAGTGCAAAAGGTGATTGATAGCACAGTTGTTCCACCTTCTTTGGGGGAAATTTAAGTGGTTATGTGAAGGAGATTACCTACAAGCTAAAACTATTGCCGCATGACCAGAATGTTTGAGATAAGAGCTCTATTCCTATGCTACATTCAATGCACACACAATTGCTGGGCACTGTACACCTCATTGTTGATCTGTACACAGTTTCACAGATAATGTCTGACAGATGTAAAACAGTACACACTACTAAGTATCTACATTTCTGAGGGATCCTGTCCTTGTGTTGACTTTTAAAATAAGCACATGTATGGCAGGAATGTCAGAAAACTTCTCCCAGCTTTGGTTCAGAGAAAAACTTTAGGAGTTCAAAAATTCTAAATCTGAAGCTCTTTACATTCCCAAAGTTCTTTTATGATCAGAGAAATTCCCTGGTGTTCTCTTTTTAGCCTCCACCACAACCACCACTGCCTATCATTAAACAGACAAGAATGTCTACATTAATCTCTTTTATAATTATTTTATTACTAGCTTAACCTGCACAGAGCATCTGCATGCTAGTACTTGATTGCTCCCCTCACCCCTACCACAGCCCCCCTCACCTCAGAGATCTCTCCACCCTCACCTGAGCCGCGCTCCTGTTCCACCTCATCCACCACCCTCACACATCTTGGTAGCGGAAGCAGTGTTGCTGGCACCTATTGGCCAAGCTTCAGCACCCTATCCACAGAGACCTCCCTACCCTCACCCAAACCCCACTCCTGCTTCTCCCCGCAGGAGCAGCAGCAGCAACTGACCGGACCCTTCCTCATGGCTGCCATCATCATGGCCGCCCGTTCCCATCAGGCTGCTGACATGCCCGGGCCCATCCCCTGCCTGCCTCTGCCAATGGCCTCGGCAGCCCCAAACAGCAGCAGTGCTTGCTTTACTGGGCCCTTCCTTGCTGCCAAAAGGTGTTGCCGTGGCCGCTGACAGGCTTGGTCCCATCCCTTGCCCTCCCTTCTTTTTTTTTAATTTCTCTCTCTCTCTTTCTCCTTCTCTCCTTCCCTAAGTTAACTTATCTTGTTCATCTTGTTTCCTCGCCTAATTCACACAACGGCAGCCTTTTTCTCCTGAAGGGGCTCTTTCCTCCCTCACGACCCCTCTCTTCGCAGACCCCTGCCCACTACTCTTTAATATATATAGATTCCTCTCCATTATGATTAAGAACATCTTCAGTCCAGTAACAGTTGCATTCCAACTAACCTTAACCATCACTGGCTCCTCCTCCCTATCTGCATATGGAATCCCCACTGCCCAATCACCAATCACCACAATGCTTCTGCTTAACTCTTGTGAGAGCTGCCACAAAATTAGCATCTTGATGTGCACACACTTGAAATAAGATCCACTAAATCATAGGAACATAGGAAGCTGTCTTATACTGAGTCAGACCACTGGTCTGCACTGACTGGCAGCAGTTCTCCAAGGTTTCAGGCAGTAGTTTCCTAGCCCTACCTGGAGATGCCAGGGATTGAACTGGGGACCTTCTGCATGCAAGGCAGGTGCTCTACCACTGATGAAAATGATAATGGAACAAATAAAATGGGCTGATGAATAGGAGCTGAAAATATGGCCGATATTTTGGCAATTGAGCCATTGGGAAATGCTACAAGAAATAAAGACATCCTTGGGGTCATGGTTAAAACAGAAACATTTAAGCTCAGCCTATATGCAGATGATAGAATGTTAATGGAACATGCAGATCATTTATAAAACATATTGAATGACTTGGAGATTTCTGCTAAAATATCTGAATGTAAAATTAAATAAATCAGAATTAATGGGACTACATATGGGAAAGGGTTAAAAGATAACAGCTGCTTGTTCTATTTCCTGGATAACTACCCCAATCAGCTACCTTGGAGTCAGGATCACACATAATTTAGAACATTCGGTTCAATATAATCATGACAAACTCTTGTGACAAGATAAATCAGTTCTACTTATATGGGATAACTTGAATAAACTATGGGTAATTGAGTCTCTGTACTGAAAATGGATGTCCTACCTCAAAAATTGTCTTCATGAATATTCCTTTGCAACTCACTTTATTAACAGAGTGGCAAAAACAAATGTTGATGTTTGTTTGCTCAGGCAAATGCCTAAGAGTAGCAGTCACTCTGTAAACCTTTGAAAGGGTGAGGGAGAAACAGCATTCTCACAGATAGAAGGATATTACCATGCTGCCAAGCTGCAACATCTAAAAAAGCATGCATGCATCCTGACAGAATGACTATTCTAGAACAACAGATTTCAACTATATATGCTAAGGAGAGAGCCAGCGTGGTGTAGTGGTTAAGAGTGCTGGACTAGGACCAGGGAGACCAGAGTTCAAATCCCCACTCAGCCATGATACTAGCTGGGTGACTCTGGGCCAGTCACTTCTCTCTCAGCCTAACCTACTTCACAGGGTTGTTGTGAGGAGAAACTCAAGTATGTAGTACACCGCTCTGGGCTCCTTGGAGGAAGAGCGGGATATAAATGTAAAAATAAAATAAAATAAAAATAAAACAAAATAAGGGCAGGATGGAAAGAAAACATTAATATGGTACTATTTTGTACAAAAAACCCCAAACATGTAATACACAAAAAAATCATTGTTCCTATACAATTTTGAGTACTGTGCTCTCCGCGGACAGATGTGCAACTCTAGGGACAAGAGAAAAATCCCTTTTATTGGCGGCTCCCAGATTATAGAATAGCCTCCCAAGAGAGACATGTCCATGGATTCTTCTTTGCTTGCTTTTAAGCATGCATTGAAAACTTCAGCAGGCAAATATTTAGATAGGGCCTTTAAATGTATTGTATTGTTATTGCAACTGGTTGACATCCTAATGCATCCTAATGAAGCATGCATGCAAGGAGGCTCTGTGGAGATTAGAGATGTGCACTGAATTGCTTTGGTGAACATCCAAGGGTGGCACAGGGTTCTCTTAAGAGGAGGGCAGGTCCTACCTGCCCATCCTCCAAGCCCCAGCTGGCCCGTTATGGCACTATTGTTACAGGAAGACTTCCATGCAAGTGTCAGCTTGTACCGCTTGCACCTCTAAAATGCTGTGCGATGGGATGTGTCCCTAGCATCCCTTGTGCAGCATTGGCATGTAAATGGCATTGGCACATGCATCAAATGGCATAGAGACATGTGCTGATGCCAGCGAGGGATGCCGAGGACACATCCCATTGCTGCGCCATGGCATTTTAGAGGAGCAAGTGGCACAAGCTGCCGCTTGCACGGAAGTCTTTCCATAACAATAGCACCATGGGGGGGCCAGTGGGGGCTTGGAGGACAAAAAGCTGCTAGAACGCTTCGGGCTCATCCCTAGCGGAGATGCACCAGGAGCCTGCACACAGTTTTCTCAGTCCTCTTTTGTGCACACTGTTGCACCAGAGGGCTAAGATGTCCGAGTGCTGCTCACTACTATTGCAACATTGGAATCCTTCCAGTGTGGTATGGACCTATGAGACACCACAACATCTGTAAACATGGTGACTAGGTGTAAGCACACTGGCAATACAAGCATTTAGCCTAAGCCTTACTGAGCAGATCCACACATCCAGTTCTCATACAAAATATTTAAGTTATTTACTAGTCTGTGGTATTATTTTTTCAACCAGTCTTAAATGTGATACACAGAGATCTAGTCTGCATGAAGTATTACAACTGTGTTGAGATGAGGACTCCTTGGAGGAGGAGCAGGATATAAATATAATAAATAAAATAAAAATACAAAGAAGTGGTCTATCTTCACATTATCTATAAGTAGCAATTGTTCAGATCAGGGCCAGATTGTTTCCCCTGTGTCCCAATACTATTAAAAACTAGAGCTTTTTACACATGTTTATGCAAATAACATTATGCATGTCTTCAGACTACCCCTGTTTATTTATATTCATTCCACAAATAGAGAGAAGGCCGATTATAATTTGAATTCAATTTACTATGACTCATCTCTTCTTTTTAAAAGTAATTGGCTGCAATAAAGGGGGAAACTAATTACTGAATGACAATTAGAATGATGGCTGAACAACCAAGAGTAAACCACTGCACTGATTTAAACCAAAGTATTTATTTTCATAAATTTGAAACCACATGGCTTCATTTTTCTCAATCTAGTTAGCCTTAGTGCTACAAATACCCTTTTAATCTTTGATTTTGGTGCTTAATAAAGTTATAATTTAGAGCACCCAACTAGCATGATAAAGTAGCTAATTATGACTAGCACTTTAAATGATGATCCGTACTCTGAGGCAATGTATACTGCTTAGCAGCTGAACTGCTTTCTAGGACATGATCAGGTACACACATATGCAATCACCATTCTAGCTGAGCTCATGCTACTGTATAGAATTCCAAGGCTGGCCCAGATTTTCACATGGTATGATGTACATATAGATATTTCTATATGTAGATATTTCTATATGAAGGCTAAGTGCAAATCTACACTACAAACTAGTTTAATAGTCACTCCTCTCCCCAGGGAATCCAGATGCTGTACTTCTGTGAATGGGGATGGGAATCTCTAATTTTCAGCACTCTCAACAAACTATGATTGCAGGATTGGGGAGGAGGCAGAGGGTTGGAATGAAAGCCACTTCAATTATATTGCTATAAAACATATACAGATGTGACTTAGGGGTCAGTAAACACAAACAAATGCCTCTTAGGTTTGCCATGTGATTGGGTTCCATGGACATGAATGGTATCATGAATGTAACTGTTAATGTCAAAACTATTCTCTTGAAGCTAGCAGCTGTTTATTGCGTGTGGAAATTGTAAGCATATAGAAGTTTTGCAAGTAACCTGGGAGGTACACTCTAACAGTCTAGATGGAGCAGCTAAGTCCCACTAAGGCCAAAGGGACTACACATAAGTAAGTTTGGTAGATGATGATGATGATAAATATTTATACCTTGCCCCTCCAGTACATTATTGCTTGGTGCGGCTCACAACATTTAGATTTGCATCCTCATGGCAAAAGTTCCATCAAATATGGGATGCTCAGACATAACTTCATGAAGAAACTTCATTGTGTAGGCCAGACTAATCACATCATCAATATGTTTATTATCATGGACTTTATGTACTACATTGTGAACATACCCTCCAAATTTATGTAAACAAACTTGGCCAACTTTACCCTCACAAAAAGTTGGGATTACAGTTCCTTCAGACTGGTTGATGTTGTCATGTGTGAACTGAAGGTCCTAGAGATGATGACGATGTCATTTGTTAATATGACAGCCGGAGCTATGGGGTTCCCACATATAGATGACTAGCTCCCTGAGTTCTGACCTGTAAGAACTGTTGAAACCAATGTAAATTTTGACCTGCTTGCCTTTCTCACTTTCATTAAGAATTTAACATACAGTAACTGTCTTGAACTGCCTATGGGTCAGGTCACAATGAGCTGGTTATCACATTATAAAATCTTAACTACCACCCCGAGACACAAGTTTTGGGTGGTATACAAATATGTCAAACAAACAATTCATGATAGTCTACAAAGCACTGGACTCATTAACATCAACCAAACCAGTCTGAAAGAACAACTTTTCACAACTGTGTCAGGTCTTCATAGGACCAAGTTGGCCAAGAGGTTATATTTAAATGGGCAGAGGATGCCCACAATGCCATACATGATGCCTGTGAAAAACAGTACAATCAGTGATAGGATCTCCCTAGCTCATGCAGCAAAAATTCTCACACAACGCTTGCTTAATGCACATCTCATATTTTTGGACTGCTGCGATCACAGAAATAGCTGCGGCTGTCTTTATGCTTAGATTCATGCTTAGATTTTTCCACATGGCCATGTATATGAATAATTGGTCTCATGGAAAGTATCACTTGTTTGGGTGAACTAACCCTTAGGCTCCATATACAAAGGCTGAAAAGAACATAAATGGATAAAATGGAATACCTTCTGTCTTGAAAGCTGGGCAAAGCACAGTATTTGCTTCTCTGCTAGAAGCATCATGAGATCTTCAATTAGAGCAGTCTGTCACGGTGCAGCACTGGATTTAAACTGACAATCTAACAAGCAGCAGATTTGTATCTCATTAAGCAACTTTCTGAGCCAGCCATCCTATTCAGATCTGCCTGCCCCTCCAGCTTTTAATTCTGCCTCTCTTTGAAAATATTCAGGAAGACACACAATATTCTGCCCTCTTCTTGTGCATGACAGGGAAACAAAGTTGCACTGGCCAGCTCCTACCCCACCATGCATGAAGCCACATTTCCTAACACCTGTATACTGAGCAGAATATAGGAAGGGGCAGAGGTGCACCTAGGTAATTTTAGAGCCTGGACATAAAGGTCTTGGGAGCCCCCCTCCCCCTCAAGTTAAGCATCATCCCCATACATATATACATACCATGACACATGCAGTATTTTTAACACATGGGTTCTTGAGGGCAAAACCAGCAACTGAACTCACAGTAATGTAAGAATATAAATCAAGTATATTTATGCAAATATGCATTAACAGAAACATTTGAACACGCAACTTAACATATTCCCATCCCACATATTTCTTTCCCCACTCCCCCTCTGTCTCTAAAGCACTTGGCGCAGCTCACAATCACATTTGGCCACTTAATACAGTGCCGGCCAGCAGCACCACCACCCAAGACTGACTTAAAAGGATTTGGGGGCCCCAGGGGGTGTGGAGGCCCTGGATTTCAGCCCCGAAGTCCAGGGGTAAGAACACCACTATGTGTATACTCTGTTATTCACACATAAGCCAGGGTGTACAGTCAGGAATCACAGTCACACTAGAGTTCTTGGTCATGTTGCCAGCCCTATGTGTGTATAATCATGTGTGCAGGTCCTGTTCTTGCATTCTGTTCAACAAATGAAGATTGAATGTGGAGCTGTTGGCTGCTTAGAAGTCTGGGGGTAGGGCCAGCGGGCACAATTTGCTTCCCTCCATGCACTAAAAGGATATGTGGAAGGAGAGGACTATTGAGAATACCCTGTTTACAAAATTACCAATGGCATATTAGAAGGAAATGTTTGACTTACAAAGAATTGTCAACAGGCAATCAGGATGCTGACTAAGAGCAAGACCAGTCTATATGTTATACGTGTCATGGGGCCTGGAACATTCCTGTCAAATTCTAACATCTCGCTCCCTGCCCCACACCACACACCAGTCAAATTGTTTAGGAAACACATCATGTGGGAACACACAACATGATGACCCAAACACACAGTGTGCTGAACTAGTCGGTGGGGAGAAAGAATTCAGTACAGAAATGCCAATCCCCATAACTGGGGTAATGGTTTTAGTTCTCAACTGTAGGAAAGAGTTGCTTAAGTTTTTATTCTAGTTGGATCAAATACATCTTCACAAACAGAAGTTGCTCTACTAAAATGCAGCACTTTATTTCACATCTCCTATTCTCTGGGATAAAGAAGCAAAAGCTACTATACAGAACAATATTTCTGGGAAACTTCACTAGCCTTGTTTTTCCACACTTAATCAACACCAGTACTTATCAAACCATTTGCATAACTGTCATGACCTCTCTGAGGATACCACATAAAGAATTATTGCTTTTCAGAGCTGAGTGGAAAGTTCTACAGATGCAAAGATTTTCAAGCATCTTCCCAAGCGTTTGTGCTGCTTGAGGTTATGGTCACTGAGAATGCCATACTGCTTTTCAACTGTCAGATATGTTCAACCTAATAGGCAAATTATGTTTACTCCTGGATGTCCCCAACCTCTATTAACTAAATGCACTGCTATGTCAATAATGGTTGCTAATTATTTCTACAGTATCAATACACAATGTATTTGGCTTATGCTATGCTGGCAAATTTTATATTGGCTGGCTGACATGTTGTGCAGTGTAATACAGAAGGTTCAGCACCACCTATACCACTATGAGTGTCTAAGAGACTGACTGTGGTGTTACAGAACAACTCTGTTCCACTACTACTCAAAACAGTGCAATTGTGCAACACTATGCCCATTGGCAATTTTAAGTATTATTGCAGGGCTGTACAACTTCGGGCCTCCAGCTGCTTTTGTACTATAATTGTCTCATCCCCAGCCACAGTGGCCAACAGTGAAGAATTATGGGAGTTGTAGACCAACATCTTCAGGAGGGCCAAGGCTGTGCAGCCCTGTAATAGTAGGACTGGATTGTCTTCCAATGTCATGGGGTGATGTTTTAGATGCTCATAAAAGTGTGGGAGGTACTGAAGGGCTCCAGGTTATGCTGTACATGTCAGTCACCATAATCGTCATCCATTTGTACAGAACTTTGGCATCCCATCTGCAACATGTACACAACTTTGAAAGGCACTTGCCCAGAACTACCCAGTCACTGAATTTGAAACTAAAATAAAAATGTATCCTAGACAGTCTTGCTTCTGTTCTATGTTACTTGTAAAGGGGATGAAATGAAGTTCATTGACCCGCCCTCCACAGTGCCCATCACAAAGTCTGATAATTTTTATCAAGTGTCCATTGCCTAGCTCTTAAATTTTGGGGTTGGCTTCTATACAGAAAGAAAATTAGCCAAGGCTTGCTCCAACAGCATGCTTGACATCCCACTTGGGCAATGCACAGGTCCTTGGGATAGATCTCAGTTGTGTGGTATGCTAGACACATGATCAGGAAGTACCACAAAGACAGAAACCTTTGCACAAACATCATGTGATATGGGAGCAACCATGCCAGTTGGAATGGATGCAAAAGGGGATCCTATGAAACAGCAGCAACAAGCCCAATGTGCAGCAGGCAACTGGTGCAATGACCCTTAACATAATTTTAGGGAGCTACTCATTGCTGAAGTCCGATGTCAGAGATGGTCTGAAATATCCTGCCCAATCATGCTCAAATTTACTGATCACAAAGGGGTAATAGAAAACCTCTTAGAAAGCCATAACTAACTTCCCAGCAAGTGGGCAAGCAACAGTGTGCTGTCTGTTTGCAATAATTAGGACTTCAGATTACTTGAACAAGCAAGGAATTATTATTACCCTTCATCCCCCAATATCCACTGAAGATTACTTACATTAGCATGTGTGGCTCAAGGCACAACAGGGGAAGAAGGCAACCCAGTGAAATAAAGAAACGTGCGGCCGCAATCTGCCCTCTCCCAAGCCACACTCTGCTTAGCCATTTGATAAAGTATCTTAGACAGCTGACCTCAGGTGGACAGAGAAGAAAAAGTAATTTAGTGAAATTAACACTAGCAAAAATAATGACTAAAGACTACAAAGAATTACCCCATGCAGTAAGGCTGGGCACTACTGAAACTGCTGCAAAATGTGATTATTCCCTTGTGAAGCTTTACAGCACTGGGAAAATGATGTATATGGGAGTGCAATAATTAAAACAATAATTCCCAACAAAATTGGAATTATGAGATAATTGACCATCCTGAGGTATTAGGCAAAGCACAGTAAAAGCTAAGGATGCTCAGTGCTAAGGTCAATTATAATATAATTATCTGAATGACATTATTGCCATTATAAAATCTGCTCAAAGTACAAAAGAAACAATAAAAAATGGATCAAGTATGCACGGCAGGAAAATGACCTTAGAAGGAGGCTACTTGGCTGACTTTACACCTGCACTGAGGCTTGCCAAGTGCAAGAATGAAATTGTTACTCGGCGATCTTCATTTGGAATAAAATGTAGAGGCTGCTTCACATGAAGTTTCTGGAAAATTTGGGTGTGATCATTCAGCACACCTGATGCCACATCAGGCACCTGCATTCTTACTTCCGACGCCTTATTTAGAAACAAAAGGAAGCTGCCTTATATTGAACCCCACCATTGGTCCATATGGCTTAGTATTGTCTATACCACTGTTTCTCAACCGCCGGTCCGCGGACCGGTGCTGGACCGTGACAGGTTGAGTGCCGGTCCATGCCTTCGCAAGTTAACACCTCCCTCCCTGCGAACCTTCGTGTTGTTTTTGGGGCAGGCAGGCAAGCAAGCAGCTTTCCGCTTGCCTTCCCCTACCACGAACCTCCGTGTCTCTTTGTGGGTGGGAGGCAGACAATGCAGCAGGAGACAGATCGCCTGGGGAAAGGACAGCAGCCGGGCGCTTTGCTGCCGCGGCACGGCGGTGGCGGGGGAGCAGGAGGAGGGTGTGGGAAGCAGCAGCCTGCCTTACTGTGAGCGCCGAGAACTTCTGAGCCGGCACTGGCACAGTGGCTTTAGCCCCACACGCCCACCCACCGCTGAGCACACGGATGCCCCTGGGTCTTCTTCCACAGCTCCCTTCAGGCTTGGCAGCGGAGGAGCGATCCTGCCCTCTGCGGCTTTAGCCCCACACGCCCACCCACCGCTGGGCACGCGGATGCCCCTGCAAGGGTCGCGGTGCGACTGCTTGCTGCTCACGCGGGCTGCTCTTCCAACTCCGCTCGCGCTCTCTCTCCCAGTCCGGCGGGAGAGATCACAAAGGACGCTGAGAACCCCGCTGGGTTCACGTTGGTCTTGTGCAGCACCACACCAGGCAGCAGCGGCAATCCCGTCTGCACTCTGCAGGAGTTTGGGATGGGTTTGAAGGAAGTGGCCAGAGAGCCGGGGAAGGTGCAGTATGAACCTCCCAAAATCTCTCTCAAACACACCCCTCTTTTCTCTCTCTCTCTTTCTCTCTCTCTCCCCCTTGGCCCAGCCTCCAGTTTCTCCTCCCAGACCTGCAGATCCTCCGCTGATTGATTGATTAACCCCACACTGACACCGTTTTAGATCTAGTGAGCATGCAGAGACGGCCCCTTTAAGTTTCCAGCCAGATCGATCAGAAATAACAATAGAGGGCGAGAGGAGGTCACGTGCGTGGAAGCGCGATTATTTGTGGGCACCGTCCATCAGACTCTGCTTGCAACTTGAAGCTGCAACGGTTTCCCAGAGGTCAATGTGTGCAAACTTGCAAGCCGCCTGGGCTGGCTTTATGTATGCTGGTGGGCTTTGCAGGTTGCATTGCGAAGGGTTTAAAAGGTGAGCGCCGGGGAGTTCGTTAGTTCCGTCGGCGTTGTTTGCCTTCCAGCTCCGGTGACATTTGGGGTTGCTGCTCGGTAACTCTAGTCTTTAAGGCTAAGCAAGAGGATTTCTGCATGCATCCTGAGAATATTTCAACCTTGGCTTGTAACTTTGCATAGTTCTTGGCTGGCTGACATAAAACCCAAGCGTTGCCATACTTTCAAGAATAGGACAATGGGCTGTCATTATATTCTCGACAGAAAAATTTATTCCAGGAGATGGAGAGAAGTAGGATTTGTGGCTAGAGGGTTTTTGAGCCCCAATACCTCAGCTTATTGGCTGAATTAAGTATAATCAGTCAGTCACAATATTCCAAAGGCCTGGCTTCATATATCTTGTTATAATGGACTGGAGATCTTTGCACTGCCCATTCCTTAAGCTCCACCCCATCTTAAATAGGTCCAGGAATCGTGCATTGTTTGAACTGCAAATGGAGAAACTGTGTCAAAAACATGCATACCAGATTTCATTCTGGTATCTCAGTCTTCAGATATGACCATGATGAAGCTGAGTATCTCCCTCTTCAGATACTGAGATAGCCTCTTTACCTAGCTCCTTCTGCAAGATCTGAGCAGCTTATAGAGACTTTATCTCTCTCCCTCAAGCCAAACCTACCTATCCTCTTTCCATTTCTTTCTTTTTTAGCTTTTTCTCTTTCTTTCTCTCCCTCTCTCCCTTCAAGCCTGCTCCATCCTCTTTTCCTTTTTCCATCCCTCTGTCTCTCTCTCTCAAGCCAAGCCTGCCCCATTCTCTTCCTCAAGCCAAGCCTGCCCTATTCTTTCCCTCTTTCTTTCCCCATCTCACTTCTCTCTTTCCTTCTTATAAAAGCCTGTGTGGTGAAGGATCAAAGTATAATCTTCTTACCAAAAATTAAGAGAAAAACTTCTCTAATTTTTTTCCTTAGAAGTGCTCCGTGTGATGATTTGACAGAGGGAAAAGAAAGAACAATGCATTTTATTATTATGTATTTTGTACAGATTGTATTGTATTTATTTTTTTAGAATTTTTAATTCAATTTATTTTATTTTAATTAAAATAATTAAAATAACCCAGTCATGGTCATTAAAATAGCCAAGTCACGGTCAGTTTTGGCCCACCAGGTCATTTGAGTTGTGCACGCCTGTAATATAGTACTAATAGATAAACTTGAAACCCCTTTACTAACTGCTGGTCTGGGAAACTGCACATGAAGAATGTAGCGGTCCTTGAAACTCCGCACGAAGAATTTAGCGGTCCTTGACTCCAAAAAGGTTGAGAAACACTGGTCTATACTGACTGGTAGTGGCTCTCCAAGGCTTCAGGCAGGACTCTTTCCCAGCTCTACATGCAGATGCCAGAGACTGAAACTCGGACCTTCCACATGCTACTGAAAACAGCCCCATCCTCTGGTTTCCTGCACCTATGCACAGCCCATCTTATTCCTGACCATACATTGCAAGAATAAGCACCATATTTAGTAGATGATGCCCCATTTATGTTTTGCAGGAACACAGATTATATGCCATAGAGGTCAAAAGAGAAAGCAGTCTGGAATTTGCTCAAAATGTATTCTTCATTCTGCCAGTTCAAAGAAGAATGTCCTTTCTTCCTTGCTGCATGTTGTCTTAGAGATTTAGGGTTCTAGCCAGAGGCATTTTGGCACACTGTTCTCACTGAAATCAATGAAACTTAAGCACTTTCCTGTGTACATGATCTCATTGATTTCAACAGGGCTTAAATATACCTGACTCTCTCTAAATTGAACCCTTAGATAGGGTTCAGAGTTTTGCTATCAAAAGCAACTGATGAGCTTTATGAACACTCGGGAACAAACTGCATTCTATCACATGGGTTTTCGCAATTAATTGGACCGACATTCGTATTGCAAGGGTCTGATCATTACTTTTTAATGGAAACTATGATTTTTAAGAGGCAGTGTTTGATGTTTTTATGGCATCTTACCCACTAATTAACTTCACTAATTGCTGATTAAATGAAGTTAACAAACAGATAACAGTGTCTCATATAACAGAGTATAAATGCTTAATTCTGATAGCGAATATGGAACAAGCACATAATTTTTTTAAAAAAAAGTAAAATAAAGGGATGTGTTACTTGAATACACGCAGACTCCCCAGAAGCCTACATATAGTAAAACAATGACAAAATGACACTAAAAGCAGCATTACATAACAGGGGAAAATGCAAGGACTTAGCAGGTCAGGTATTCAAATTCTGCAGCAATACTACTACTACAAATATTTATATATTGCTTTTCAACAAATGTTTCCAAAGCAGTTTACATTATGATAAATAATAAATAAATAAAATGGCTCCCTGTCCTGAAAGGGCTTACAATCTAAAAACAAACAAAAGATAGACACCAGCAATAGTCACTGGAGGGATGCTGTGCTGGGGATGGACAGGTTGCTCTTTCCTTTGCTAAATAAAGAGAATCCCCACTTTTAAAAAGGTGTCTCTGCCCAGTTAGCAGGGAACATCAAGGAAGATGCTTTATACCCAGCAAATTAGCCTATATCATTTGGATTTCATATAAGCACATGAAGCCCCAAACAGAGAAAACATCGGGGAAAAGTACAAGACTGCAGGAAAAGCAATAAAAACTTAGCTGCCTTAAAATAATAAGGCATCAATGGAAAAACATTTTTCACAATGTTGGCCTTGGGGCTCCTTGCCACTAGAAATACTATACTGAGTATTTCGTATTTAAAACATTAGATCAATTTAGTGTCAGATCTGGGCTAGCCATAACATCTTGTATATCCTTGAACAGTGAATTGAACTAATTAGGCTGCTCTTACCTAAAATGAGGGAGAATGCTGTGAAAAATAAAATCAAAGTGTAAACGTTTTATCATAGTTGTAAGACAGGCGATATATAAGCATCTAATTTGGAGGGTCTTGCTAAGCTGTCTACAGGTTTTTTGGAATATGTGGAGTTCACACACACACACACACACACACACACACAGAGCATTTGAGCAGACAGCTCAGGTTACACAGTGTAAGTCAAATATATCAGTCAATTTTGAAGAATAATACTATCAGCATGGGCTGCTGATTCTCTGGGCCCTCTTGATACAAAAGAGCACAAAGGCAAGCTTAACAGGTGTTTAAATCAACAGCCAGAGCTGCTGCCTTATGTTGCACAGGTGGATGTTTAAAATTAATCCTTTAACATACAGTTTCCTCTGCAATCATTGACGGAGGGGAAGTAACATGGGTGAGGTCTAGCTGCTACTGAACCTGTGAGGGTCAAGGGAGAGTAAAAAGTAACCAACCATGCTGAAGTATAGCTAGTGAAGGTTACTGACAAGCACAGCAGCAAAGCAGGGAGGATAGATAAGCGGGGGAAAGGTCACCGGAATACCATGATGGGAAGGCTAATAAAAATAAAGGCACAAGGTATGATAACAGGTATCTCTTAGCAGGAAAATGAATAGGAGGAAAGACAGTTGGGGAAAATAAATATAAGAACCCTTCTGGGCTGTGAATGAAGCACTCACTCAATTGGGCTCACACAGACTGTATCAAAACGGTTCAAAATTCACATTACATGATCACATCTGTTGTTATCCTTACTTGCAGGCAGTTGTGACCCAAAGCCCTAACTCTTTGGGGCTTTCCATTCTCCTCTGGAAAGAAGTACTCTCTCTGTACATACACAGGGATTTCCCCCCGCCACACACCCCATGTTACTCTGCTTTTAAGAAAGAATGGCCAAGTTCATGGATACACAGGGCTCCAATGCATGCATCAGAACTGCTAGACTGCAGCCAATGCAAATGTAAGGGCATTTACATTGGGCAGCTAAATTTAAGATAAGCTGTAAGGGTAGCTATATTTAGGGCAAAGCCACAATTCACAAACCATAGTTTTCTGAAGATGGAAGACCTCTTAAGGTGCAGAGGTAGTGGGTTAAGGTTAGTCCTAAAGAGTAAGATGTTCATGCACAAAGTAGGTTCCTGATATGCCTGAAGGATGTGACAGTACAGACAGAATGGACATACTTGTGAGTGTATGAGAGACTGTGTACCTGCCCTTCTGTACCACACAAGAAATAAACTCAAGCTAGTTTAATGCAAGTTAAAGATTCATTACACACCCCTTCTAGAGATGTTAAGTCACTTGTTCAAGTTGTCAGTAAGTTGTGGCTACCATAAGCACCAGCAGTTGTGAGAGAGAAGTGACAGGGCATGTAAAGAATCTGCATGCACTGAATTTTAATATGCAACTGCAAATGGTCAGAATTCCAGCCATCTGTGGCACCGTGTTAGAACTGAATGCATGCATCCCATCACAGCTCACTCAACCACTTTCACTCATGGGAGTGCCAAATTACCAACAGCATGTTTAGGCGACTGATGCACCAAGAGGCTTGTGCAAGAATTAAGTTGTTCTTCGGTCCATATGACTATTTAAAGTGCTTGAGGACTGGCATAACTATAGATTTCCCCCTTTCTCTAAATGAATATTATGAATACATTGCAACCCAAAGTATGTTAAGTGAACATATTCATACAAGGACAACAAGACGTGGCTAAAACATTCTACTTCGACTCACTTTCGGCACTCCAACATGAAGGCAGCCTCATGTAAGCCACACTACAGTACATCAAATTTGAGGTGGAACACTTGGACAGGGTGACAGAATCAAGATAGACAATCATGGCTCCACTTGGGCTAGGTTGTTGCTGCACAATGAATTCTGGTGGACAAAGCTAGGAGATATTGACCCCCATTACATCCAACCAGCTATCTGTTATGCACATTAAATCAGACTGTTCATCCGGGATCAAATCCTGGATGGTAGAGGTCTTCCCAGCAACTTATCTGGCATCCAGACTATGTGGACTACTACAGCCACCGAACCTCACTGACTGAAAGAAGAACTATCCAGTCCTTTTTATAGCCACCCACTCGCACTATGCCCAACCCTTGTGGTCACAAAAAAAGGTGCAAACCTGAAGGAGTGATCCAAAGAGAAAAAAAGAGCATTGGTCCCTTCAGTGCTGACCCACCACCCCACAAATTGTCATTCAGCTGCTTGTCTGTCACAATATTCAGGGAATTTGCAACATTCAGCTGCTTGTCTGTCAAATGCTGAAAGTCCCTCATAAGGCAGATCTATCTTCCTAATACTTCTCAGGTTTTTAGTCTTAATTTTGGCACGTGATTTTAGCAAAAACCTTCATCTTGCTAAATACTGCATGTCAGCTCTGAGATACAGAAATAAATATTACAGATTCATGAGGGGTAAACTGAGGCTGAGAATGACTTACAGCTATAGAGTGTTCATGACTGAGTGGAATTTTTTTTAAAAAGAGTCCCCCCCCCGCTTTTAAGGGGAAAACCTACTGGATAAAGGTTTAGATAAAATAATATAAGTTATAAAATTTATGTAAGGGTGGGTTTAGTTCTAATCATGTGAGAAAGGAAATTAGCATGTGAAAGGAAAGAACCAGGCCCAACAGCTAGTCTAATTTAACTAAACTGGAATGAAAGAAGCAGAGTTTGTGTGCACTCCACGTGACAGGGGTAGGGATTCCATAGGGTATGGGGGAGAGATGTCACATCATCAACGTCAAATAGGAACCAAAAATCTTCTGAGCGAGGTTTGGAAACCCTTCCAGTAGAAGAACTTTACGAGAGACTTTTCAGTACCATCCAGGAGTACTGGTACCCATTTCAGCGATAACTGAGGTTAGAAACTTCCGTCAGGAGACAAACATGCAGGTAGTTTGAATAGAAAGAAGCAAGCAGTAGCATGAGAAATAGAAGGCTTTCTACACCAAAGGAGCCTGTGGATGACACGAGTGATAGAAAGCTGCAAGCCATTATGAAGTCAAAAATACCACGCTGCAGTGTGGTAAAAGAGAATGGAAGCAAGGAAAACTAGCATTTCTAGCATTACATTAGCTCTAAATAAAAGCCTGCCAGGCCACAGCAGCATTGCTTACATAAGGTGTTAAGTGAATCTATACAAACTCTAAAAGTATGCTGCCTTGATTTTTACTCTAGATCACTTCCAACAGCTTCTAAAGCAACAAAAAGCCAGGGCATTTCAGTATTAATAATTTCAGTATTACAGGGCATTAATACTGAAAATTTTGAAGAAAATGAAGGCCAAGGAAATTCTGAATCCCCACAACATATTTAAATAACCTTCAAACGGGCCTGGCTTTTTGTTGCTTTAGAAGCTGTTGGAAGTGATCTAGAGTAAAAATCAAGGTGGCATACATATGTCTTTACTAAGGCTGTAATCCTAGCCACACTTACTTGGGAGTAAGTGTCACTGAATTCATTGGGTCTTACTTAATAAATATTCATATGACTAGGCTGTAAATATGCCTATTCAGAAACAAGAAACAAGCAAAAAGATTAAAAATAAAACCATTATCTTCCTCCTATTGTTAAAAGTTAGTCTAATAAAGCAAGATGTCAACCCCTGTCCATAGATCCCAGGAGCCTTGTGAATAGGTCACTGGGCCACGCTAGGAATAATGTAATAGAATGCAGTCAAGGGAGTTTCTTCTCCAGGTGAGGAATTGAGGAGGACAGGTTCAATCATAAAATAAAATGTGGACCTCAGAGTTAATACAAGGATCATTCTTGCACATTGTAAGACTCCACCTGATTAACAAGACAGACTAAGTAGTATTATACCCTACCACATGATTAATGCTGCCCATCTGGCAACTATGATAAAAAAAATCACACTATGATAACAAAAACATACTCTTAAACAAATGGTTGTCTACATGCCTACACATACATGCTTCAAATGGCTGAGAATAGGCATTTGGACATTAATGTTTACATTGTATGTATAATTCAAGATGATACAACACAGTGACCCCTGCCCTAAAACTGTAGTGGCTGCTTGCCTGCTCTTTTGGAGAAGTACCAAGTATGTCAGTTTTATTACTTCTACTACACTGCAAACCTATCAAAGCCAATCACAGAAAGACAATGAATTGTGAGACACTGCCAGCCCTGCCTCAAACCCTGTCCTTTACCAGCCCTGCCTCAAACCCTGTCCTTTGTCCTTTCATGCTGCTAAAAACAAGTCAAGCATTGATCAGGAAAGACAGGAACATAAGAACATCCCTGCTGGATCAGGCCCAAGGCCTATCAAGTCTATAATCTTGTTCCACACAGTGGCCCACCAGATGCCTCTGGGAAGCCCACAAACAAGAGGTTAGGGCAAGCTCTCTCTCCTACTGTTGCTCCCCTGCAACTGGTATTTGGAGGTATTCTGCCTTTGAGGCTGGAGGTGGCCTATAGCCACCAGACTAGTAGGCATAAATAGACCTGTCCTCCATGAATTTGTCCAAGCCCCTTTTAAGGCCATCCAAGCTAGTGGCCATCACTACATCCCATGGCATATCATAGTAACCATGCCCATGACCACAGAGAACAGTCAGGCTACCACTCACTTACTTAGATCATTGGGATGGAACTGGCACAGGAAATCTAGGAGGCATTTGGACAGTGGCGGTACCACCTTCAAATGGCCTGCTGTGTCCTTTATTTTGTTGGGCAGGGAAAACATTGGCTGCAATCCAGTTGGGATGACAGAACTGGGAATTCTTGAGTGGGGGGGGATAAGTTGATCTTTTGCAAAAGGAATTTTCAATTCTTTTGCAGGGACAGCAGGAAGTCTAATTTATTTGGTTCATCTAAAGATAATTCTGAGGATATAAAATATCGCGAATGCAACCTTTATAGTTTGAAAATTTCATAAGCTTATCTTCAAAGGGTGTCAAGCCTCTTACTGCTTTGAGATGCCTTGATAATTTGCAATAGAAGCCTCCTTATTTTTAAATACTAGAAGTGAGTACTGATGGCTTTAAATGTGCTTTTAGAAATGTGATTCGGAGAAAAGAAGAAAGCTTAGTATATGCATTACCCACATCATGTGTAGTTTGTTGGTAGTGATGAAAACTATTAGACATATTATATTAGGGCTGCAGGTGGAAAAATGGCTTGTGGAAGATTTTTCAGGTAGCATCTGCATGGTGTATATATAGACCAGTCCTTTGATTGTTTGGCACCAATCACAAAATATCAGTATCAATATACTGTATTAATCTGAGCAGGGCTGCCTAAACTGATTGGGGGAAATATAGCACTCTTGAAGTGCTAGGCATTGACTATCTGGATTCATCTATACTCATAGGAAGTCAGTATGAAGAAACCCCTTTTTGGCAATGTTAAAGGTGTTATACACATCTTTTAAAAATGCAACTCGTGTAATAGCTTTTCCTCTCCATCTCTCTCTATTTTTTGGTAGGAGACAGGGCGCTTAGTTAAATTTTTAGATGTTAAAAGCACGATCAAGCCTGTCTGTCTGGAAATGTTTTAATGTCTGCAATGAGCGGCCAATAAATTTTTAATTCAGGCTAGAGCAGTTGAAAAACAGGCTTGGTTGTCTAGTGCTCTCCCCCATTCTGTCAACGTGTTAAGTGTGATAACTGATATTCAAACATGTAACCTTTTGTTCTTTTCAAATGCGTTATCTTTAGATACATTGAGATGCCTTTTTGGGGGTGAATACTTCATAGCAGAATCTATATTTCATTTTGCTTTGGTTAAAGACAGACTACAGTAATCCTACGAAGACAGTGTTCTGGCATCCATTCCTAAATTATGGAATTCACCAGGGTCAACTCAACTGTTACAATCACTTTCAAAGAAAAGGGGTATAATACATTATCATTACAGCTATACAATCTGAATTGAGCTTTCCTTGGCTTGATTCCTAACATTTTCATGCTGAAATTTATCTGTTTTAAAAACATCATCTGAAAGGTTTTTGAACACTATACATGTTCAAGCTCTTCATTTTAAATGATTTAGAAATGAAATGGTATAAACAGAAGAAGGTGGGAAATGCTTCTGTTCTCTAATCTAGCATTAAGTACCATTTTAAGGAACAACAGGCATGTTTCCAAACAAACTATTGCAGTGTACAAATTACCCAGCAGGGACGGAGATAACAATGTCTCTGGTGTGGGTTTAGATCTTTGCAAAAGCTAACATTTCATCAAGGTTGTCTAGGAAACCACATCCTTAGATATCTATCTTCAAATGTAAGCGGTACATATCCTAGTTTGGGATGCTTCCTGAGAAGCTACTCGGCTACAATGGCAATTTAATGTTTACGAGCCAAGACCCAGATCCCAGCTTTTAATTACTGGGAGCAGAGGCCTTAATCATGTGCAAGGTCTTCTGAATGACTTACTCCTAAGATTGCCCTTGAATTTATAGGAAGGAAGAAACTACTTTGTCTCATGCCCAGAAGATGCTAAGGGAAGAGTTGAGAATGTTTGTCCAGCTTAGAGGTAAAAATGGAACACTTGCACCCGGAAAAGTCTCTGGACTTTGCTACTGAAGCCAGAGTTGAATCTACCAAGTAAAATGACTATTACTAGTCAAAGTAATTGGCTAGTAATAGTAACCATCACCTCACTAGATGATGTGAACTGAATAGCCCACTAAAGTCTGCAACCGTTCAAGCAGCTCCTGTTTACCACTGGCAGCACAACATTCCAACCAAAGGCAGGTTTAGATTTCATCCACATCAAGAGTTAATGACCCTTGTTGTGGACATGGTGGAAATGTTCGCTTATTTTTAAAATGTTTAGATGCAAGGCAGCTGTGGAAGACTATAACCTGAGCAATATATAAGGAGACACCTAGATTTATGGTTTGTTAATGAAACTAAGGAGAAGATGGGAAACAGTAATGGAAGAAAGAGAAAGATATATTCACAAGTGGCCAGTTGATCAAGAAATGAGAAAGCTAGAGTTCACATTCTCCAATGGATATTCTCTGTTCTTAGGATGTAGCCTTTGCATACCTTCTCCTACTCTCATATTCCGAGTATTCCGAAATGTCATTTAACCACCTCTAGATCACAATAGTTTTAAGAGAGAGAAAATGTTGCATGTGACCAATATAGTGCCTTCTCATTCACACCTTGTTGCAGCAACCCTCAGCCTTCTGATCTGCATTTTCTGAAGGCAAAGGGTTTATTTAAAAGTAGCCATTTGAAGTTTAACATCCAATGCATTAATAAAGAACACAGGTGTTCTCTCATTTTGTAAACTGATTCATTGCTTCAGACCTAGGCAGACAATCCTAGGCAGACATCCTCTGACAGTCAATCTACTCTCTGCAATTTGGCATGAGTGCAGCTAAAAATGCTTCCTTCCCTCTCAGGAGACAGTCCCCTTTGTGATGTGAATGTGTATCCACATGCACTTGGTGTGTCCTCTTCGCTGTAGCACTATTTTCCCTGTTTGAAATCCACCAGGTCTACTGATTTTCCCAACAGACTACCACGCCGAGCCTTTTCTGCAGGTCCCTGGAGGACAGCAGACTAATCCTGCAGGGGTTTTTTGTACGAGTCCCCTCTGACTTTGTGAAGTGCATAAGGATGAGAGGAAAAGGAAGAGGGGGAATTTCCCCCTCCTTTCAGCAGACTAAATGAAATCATCTTGCTGGAGGAGGACAGTTGCTTCCCCGTGCTCAGTCATTCGCAGTCACACTATGCTGTCCAGTAACCTGCATTGATAATTCCTCATGAATAAAAATGCTAGCATTATCATCCACAGCTATGTTGTTGACATGCTTTTTGCTATTTCACTAAAAATACCATTAATTTTCTGGCTTCACAACAGCTGAGCTACTCCCTATTTGAATATACAAAAGAGCATTTTGTTTAAACCAAATTAAAAGCGTTCCGGTAAATGACTTCAATTTTGCTGGCTATACCATTCCAGTGGATACTAGTCTAATCCAGCAGCCATCCCCCTTCCCTCCAATCCTCCATGTCCTCCTCCTCTTCCACAATTTTTCCTCTTCTTTTCCCCCACTTAACCCTTTCATGCTACAAACGGGATTTGCCCAGAATGGCAGCCACGGTCCCTGATGTGACTCTATCGAGTAAAGCAAATACCCAGTGCTAAAGAGCTCAGAAGTGGTAGAAGCATTTTTTCTTTGTTTTATTAACACCTTTGTTTGCAAACAGCAATTGAAAAGGGGAGGGCAGAGGGAGCACAAACAGTCTAGGCACCTTGCAGGCACTTTCCTGTCCAGATTAAGTGCAGACAGCCCTCATTTCAGTCAGCCTGTAAACCGCCATGTCTGCCAAGCCCTCCTGGCACCTCACCACTTTATTTGTTCCCATTTGTATCTAATGCTTTTGTCAACAGTTCAACACAAGGCAAAGCAAACAACCCACTACAAACACTGGGGGTAACAGCAAGGAGCAGCGAATCCTTCACAATTATCCAGCTCCAGCTGCTCAAGGCCTGTCCAGGCCACTTTCATTTACAACAATGTCAACAAAAGGCTGAAACCCAATAACTAGGGGTGGGTCAATACTACCACTGTAAAACCCTCTGGAGGAGGAAATGCTCTTCTCCCGCTTTACTGCTTCAGCAAACATGCAGAATAATTCAGCCAGATAGACGAGGGCTTGTCTAATCATTTGTCGTGCATGAATTATTCAAGGCTTGTCACATAAACTGCTTAAAGGACGGCTCCTCAAATATTTCAGAGGAAGTACCAGCTGTCCAATTTGTTAGAAGGAAGACGCATTAGGCATAGCCTGACACCAAGGACAAAACTAAACTTAGGCCCTTATTTTTGGGGCGGGGGGTGGGAAATGCCATAGCTTTCAACTGATTGATTCTATTTTCTCCCAAAGAATTCTGGCACAATTGTAAGAGAGGGCTTTCTGGTATTTGCAGCAGGAATAAGTAATTGTCATGGGTCCTCATATCTCTGAGGTTATATTCACACATCATAGTTTGAGAACACACGTAGTAAAAGTTCTTCTATCTCATACATGCTAGCATTCAAGGGGGCATGCTTAGCAAGATCCCTGGTGGTGAAGTGGTAATGGATAAAGTATTGAGAGACTGTAGGAAACCCAGGTCCAAAGCCCCACTCAGGCAGAAAGCTCATGGAGGTAGTTTACACTAAGATGAGAATACAATTAGGTTAGGGCAGAGCAGAAAGAAATCTAAAAACAACATAATTGGAAGCATAGATATTTAACAGTTGACCAGCAAGTGTCCATACATGCCAAAAGAAAAGAGATGAATACTGCCAGCCATTTATCAAACTGTACCATTAAACACAACTTAATCTGCCTTACAGTGTTGCTGCAAAATTTGGGGGGTGGGGGAGAGATGTATGTTCAGCTGTACCTCATTGTCCACAGAGGTTCTGTTTCTACATATTACCGTGGGTAACAAAATTGTGGAAAATGAGGCATTGAATCTATGGGATTGCGGGGATAGGTCCCCAGACTTTAAAAAAACCCAAAATCAAAGAAGTGCCCCCAAACCATGAAAATGGGCCAAATAAAGTGCCTACTGTGCTCCATGGGTCTTCGGAGCCCTATGATGCCCTGCCCACACTCCAAGCACCCCAAATTCCACAAAAATCATGATTTTTAAACAAATGAGTCCTAAAATGGCTCTCCTCTACAAAATGGCGGCCAGAAATGGTCATTCCGAAGTCATTTCTGGTCACCCTGGACCCGCAAACATGCAGATTTAATCCCCTTCATGCTATTCCCCCCACGTATGTAGAGGTCAGCCATTAATTACCCAACCGTGATACACAAAACCATGGAAGCTGTATCTACATATGGCGAGATCCACATGTATACCATCCTGCACTACTTTAGAGAAACGGAAGGAAAGAAAATAAATAAATGTGTTGGAAGTCTGCCATCTGCAACATAAAGGTTAATATTACCCAACATTCACATCCAACGAAAAAACCAAGTACAGTCGTTCCTTGCCTACTGCAGTTTTTCCAATCATGGATTTTAGTATCCATGACTGGGAAATAGTGACTGTCCTCGCCAACCGAGACCTGAGTATCTGCAGTTTGGTGATTTAAAAAATAAAATAAAATCCAGGGGTCCAGGGGTCCATTCCTGGGGGCCAGGGGGGACGTTCCTGGCAACCACAATTTCCCCTAACCCCCTGTTTGCCATTTAAACCAATGGCTCATCTACCGTGAATTTGCTAACCACAAGGGTTTCCAGGAACAGAACCCTCGCAGTTGGTGAGGGACAACTGTAGTAATAAAATTATCTTCATCACTCCTCAGAATGTGACAGATGATGGTCTTCCTGCTTGGTTATGTACGCACAATGAGAAGATGACTATTTGGTAACATAAAAAGTTGAGGCTAAAGTTTGGATGACTGCTCTCAATCACTGGCTCAAACTAGCTCTTTGCCCACAGGGTCTGGCCCCATTAACACTGCAGGACAATTTCCAATCCTCATGGAAGTGGGCAGTTGACAATAAAGTGGCACTATTGGGCCTCTCCCTGTCTCACCTCCTTGCTATGGGCAGTGACAAAGTGAAAACGGCCATCAAACAGTGGGTCCTGGATACGGAACGCCAGGTGGATCTAAGTATGCAGCTCTCGGATGAAAAGCATACCTTCACGTAAAATGTTGCTAGGTTCTGCGCAGCAGCATGCATGTTGGACCCAGACTGCCAGCCCATAACCCATGGTTTAACTACTGACCAATTTATTCTAACATGTTTTTAAAAATATTTTTACTATCTTAGTTGCTTTTAACTTAGTCATATATGTACTTATATATTTAACTATGGTTTACCTTCATTTTATTAGATATTCCGTTAGAGTTGTATTCCCCTATAGACCAATTTTTATATGGATTGTATCAAATTGTTTATATTAGTTGTTTTATTAGTTTTATTAGTCTTAACTGCTTTCCCTTATTTTTTTAGCTATCCCACTTTTACCTTTTAGTATATTTTATAGTCTAAATATATAACAAAATTTTATTGTAGGGCAGTAACTGGCTATTGTGATGTATTTTTAGTATTTGATGTTTTTTCCATGCCCTTGTATGCTATTTATTATTGTGCTGGTCCGGGACCGAAATAAGGATTGATTGATTGATTGATTGACTAACTATTTGGTAAAATGGTTGCATGTTGGATTGTAAGATTTACCAAACAGTAATTTAATACTGTGAACTACATGGGATGCCAGTCATCAGCAGCATTTTCACATACATGTAAGGATAACTTTTATTACTTTGCTGTTTTCCAAGATTTCTGATTGGGTGCAGATGACTGATAAAATTCTCCGGATTATGTGGACAGAATGTAAAGATGACCAGTTTGCCACATTTCTTGTAAGAACCCCTTGACAATGAATATAGGAAGTCTAATTATTTAAGGAGTGAGATGGAAAGTTAGTTAAAAAAAACACACCATGTAAAAGCTGGTAACAGATTCGGATTTTGAAGCATATTTTATCAAACTGATCACTCCAAAGTTTCTTTAAAATATCCTATGATACACTATTCCATTTTCTTAGAGCTATAATGTTAAAAAAAGGCATTTTGTGTACATCTCACCTGCTCTCTCTCAATCTTATACAACTTTTAATACATTCACACAACAATACTAACTCCACAATGAAGCACACTGTTATTCAACAAGTATAATGCAGGAAATAAGTGAGCTTATATTAGGTCATCCTCTACCAACTAGCTGCATAATCTTTGGCACATCACCGTTGCTGTCTCTTTTCTATCCTCAGTTGTAAAATGATAGAAATTTAATTTTTAGAACCAACATATAGGAATGTTAACACTTGTATTTTGCATAAATATCTTATGCAGAGGTAAAATAATAATTATGCAGTAGGGTTTGCATTGCAACATAGTTTGATGTTGGGCAGCATTGTTTCGCTGAGAACACAGGAAGAAACATGTTTTTAACAGCTCATGTCATAAAATCTACAGGAGAACTGCAATACAAAAGGCTTGGCAAGAAAAGATAACTGAAATTATGGATAGATGCCATTTATTTCATTGTCTTACAGCCTCAAAAAGCATCCAGCACTAATCATGGTTGAAGACAGAATACTGGCATTGAGGAGCCACTGACCTACCCCAGTAAGATAAAAACTATTTATTTAGTACATTTATATACTGTCCCATACAAAAAAATCCCTGGGCAGTTCACAATATAAAACCATTAAAACTCTAACATAATTAAAACAATTTAAAATACAATAAAAACTCTAAACCCGAAGCTTTAAAACTATAAACTAAAAGCCTGACTAAACAGGTATGTTTCTAGGCCCTTCTTAAAAACATTCAGAGAAGGGGAAACTCTAATTTGGTTAGGAAGTGTGTTCCAGAGTCCCAGAGCAACTCTAGAAAAGGCTCAGTTTTGAGTCACCACCAACTTAGCCGGTGGCAACCACAATCAGACATCCCCAGATGATCTTAACAGGTGGTAGAGTTGATGAAGAAGACGACACTCTCTTAAATACCTCAGACCCAAGTCATTTGGGGCTATAGGTAATAGCCAGCACTTTGTATTTAGCCTGGAAACTTATTGGCAGCTAATGTAGTTCTTTTAAAATTGGTTTAATATGATCCCTTTGGGCAACCCAGGAGGCCAACTTGGCTGCTGCACTCTGTACTTACTGCAGTTTCCAAACTGTGTACAAAGGCAGCCCAACACAGAGTGCATTACAGTAGTCAAGCCTGGATGTTACCAGCATACGCACCGCTGTATCAAGGTCATTTATCTCCAGAAATGGACGTAGCTGGTGAATCAGCTGAAGCTGATAGAAAGCACTTCTGGCCACTGCCTCAACATGAGAAATCAGGGAGAGATTTGGGTCCAGAAGTACTCCCAGACTATGTACCTGCTCTTTCCGGAGGAGTGCAACTCTGTCCAGAACAGGCAGATCTAAATCACTTCCTAAGTCTTGACGTCCCACAATGAATACCTTCACCTTGCTTGGATTCAGCTTCAGTTTGTTCTCCCTCATACAGCTCATTCCTACTTCCAGGCAGGCAATTAGGGAAGTTAAGCCATTTCCTGATAAAGTTGACATGGAGAAATAGATTTGAGTATCAGCAGCATACTGATAACACCTTGCAACAAATCCTTGATGATCTCTCCCAGCTGAATAATGTAGATATTAAAAATCATTGGAGACAGTATGAAGCCTTGCAGGACTCCATACTTTAAAAAAAACAACACATTTTATATCCCGCTTTTCCTCCAAGGAGCCCAGAGCAGTGTACTACATACTTAGGTTTCTCCTCACAACAACCCTGTGAAGTAGGTTAGGCTGAGAGAGAAGTGACTGGCCCAGAGTCACCCAGCTAGTATCATGGCTGAATGGGAATTTGAACTGAGGTCTCCCCAGTCCTAGTCGAGCACTATAACCACTACACCATGCAACAGTCTCCAAGCGATGCTATCTGGAACCTGCCTGAGAGGTAGGAGCAGAACCCACTGCAAAGCTGTGCCCTCCCACTCCCAACTCCTTCAGGTGCCTCAGAAGGATACCATGGTTGGTGGTATCGAAAGCTGCAGAGAGATCCAAAAAGTCACACTCCTAATTGGAGATATCCAACAGGCTAACCAAGATTGTCTCAACCCCAGAGCCTGCCCAAAGGCCAGTTTGAAATGGGTCCAGATAGTCTGCTTCCTCCAAGACAGCCTGGAACTGAGACACCCCACTCTCTCAATCACCTTGCCCAACCATGGGAGGTTAGATACAGGCCTATAATTGCCCAATTCTGAGGGATCCAATGTAGGCCTCTTCAAGAATGGTCTAATAATTACTTCCTTGAGACAAGGAGGCATCCTGCCCTCCCTTAGAGAAACATTAGTGATCTTAACAAGGCCTTCTCCAATAACCTTACTGCTAGATTATATGTGCCATGTTGGGCAAGGGTCGAGAGAACAGGTGGTAATGCGCAGTGTCCCAAGTATCTTATCCACTTCCTTGGGAGTCACAAACTGCAATTGATCCAATTTAACCACAAAAGAGGAGCTGCTAGACACCTCCACAATAGACTCTGCAGTAACTGTAGAGTCTAGTTCAGCTCAAATATGAGAGATTTTATCTGCGAAAAACTCATTACAAATGTCACAATGGATAACCGATGGATCCAAATACTCATTCAAGGGAGGAGGGAGATATACTAGCCCTCTCACAATTCTAGACAACTCTGCTGGACATGAGCTTGAGGAAGCAGTGCGGGCAGAAAAAAAGAACTGCTTCTTTGCTGAAAGCATTGCCAGAGCATAGATCTTCAAATGCACTCTGTGTTGTAATCTGTTGGATTCAAGCTGAGTCTTTCTCCACTTGTGCTAGAGCTATCTACCTTCCCGTTTCAGCCCCCATAGTTCTTCTGTATACCAAGGGGCTAATTTATAGGCGGACTCGAGAGGGTGCTTAGGAGCAATCATGTCTATTGCCTTAGTGAGTTCATTATTTCATGTCTGAACCAGGGCATCAACAGAATCACTAGCAGAACCAACCCTAAAGTTCTCTAAGGCTTCTTTGAATCCTATGGGATCCAATAGCTTTTTTGGGTCGGCCATCCTAATAAGTCCTTCCTCCCTGCAGAGGAGGGTTGAGGCTGTGAGTCCAACCTTAACTAGATGGTGGTCTGTCCATGATGATGGGGAAATCACAGGAGTCCCCACTCACAGAACACTTTCCTGATCAGAGCAAAAAAATGTCCACGTTCATACGTTTCAACAACTGCTGTGTTGAAGATGTACCTTCTATTTACCAAAAATACTTGACACTTATTGAATCTATTCTCACGAGCAACCTAACCCAGACTAGGGCAGCCCATCATAATCCTGTTGCTCCTGACCCACCTCACCCTACTTTTAAACCTGGCGCTGGGGTCGTGTGTATGCTTGGGCTTCATGCAACCCAAGGGTACACCAAGTTGGGCGTATGCCAAGCTGGCAAGAGCGGCCGGCTGAGGGAAGATCCATTAATGCACCATATTCCTAATGCAGTTCATTGAGGAATGCCAGAGGACTTCAGCTCCCTGCTCTGCCACTCACCGCGTTGGGTGGCAATGCAAACTGGGGAGGGTGATCATGTGCGGGGAGGCAGGCAGGAGCCTGCCTCCCCACCAGTCCTCCCGCTGCCGGCATTTTTCAGTCGTGTGCATGAACTCATTAGCTATATCTTATTTTATATTATTATTAGACCTATTCTAAAGAAGCCTGTATTAGATCCCTCAGAGCTGAGCAACTATAGGCCGGTCTCCAACCTCTCATGGTTAGGCAAGGTAAGTGAGAGGGTGGTGGCCTCTCAGCTCCAGACTGTCTTGGAAAAAACTGAATATCTAGACCCATTTCAAACTGGCTTTCAGGCAGGCTATGGGGTGGAGATTGCCTTGGTCGGCCTGATGGATGATCTCCAATTGGGAATTGACAGAGGAAGTGTGACTCTGTTGGTCCTTTTGGCTATCTCAGAGGCTTTCGATACTACTGACCATAGTATCGTTCTGGAAGATCTCAGAGAGTTGGGGGTGGGTCTTACAGTGATTCCACTCCTACCTCTTGGACAGATTCCAGATGGTGTCAATTGGAGAATGTTGCTCTTCAAAATCTGAGCTTATGTGTGGTGTCCCTCAAGGCTCCATACTTTCTCCAATGCTCTTTAACATCTACATGAAACCGCTGGGAGAGTTCATCAGGGGATTTGGAGCGGGGTGATACCAGTATGCTGATGAAACCCAGCTCTACTTTTCCATGTCAGCTTCTTCAGGAGATGGCATAATCTCCCTAAACGCCTGCCTGGAAGCAGTAATGGGCTGGATGAGGAAGAATAAAACTGAGACTGAATTCAGATAAGATGGAGGTACTTATTGTGCAGGGTCAGAACTCTAGAGACAATTTTGATTTGCCTGTTCTAGATGGGGTGACACTTCCCCAAAAGGAACAAGTACGCAGTCTAGGGGGGTTCTGGATCCGCACCTCTCCCCTGCATCTCAGGTTGAGGTAGTGGCCAGAGGAGCTTTCTATTAGCTTCGGCTGATACACCAGCTGCAGGGGCATAACTATAAAAGGGCAAGGGGGGACAGTTGTCTGGGGGCCCACTGCCTTGGGGGGGCCCCCCAGAGGCAAGTCACATGACTGATTCCCCCAGCTGTACACCTGCCCGGGCTTCCTTCAGTTGTATTCATCCTCTAAAATTGATGCGAGTGTTAAGTCCTGGAGCTACCAGAACAGCATGTCTTTCTCTATTACCACTAAATGACTTGCATTGTCCACAATTTACAAAACCTTTAAAAAATTAATTTAGGATGATGTTCTATTGTGGCACATAGGAGATTTATTTATCTCCTACACACACACACACACACACACACACACACACACACACACACACACACTATATAATTTTACTATGCTTTTTGTTACCACTATTCAGCCTCATTTAAGATTTTTTTACTTCATAAGCTGAGCTTCAGTGGGGGAGGGGTCATTTTAAAATCTTGTCTCTGGGCTCACTCCAACCTTGCTACACCCCTGATTAGCTGCACCCATTTCTTGAGATGAATGACCTCAAAACAGTGGTACATATGTTGGTAAACTCCAGACTTGACTTCTGCAATGTGCTCTGTGTGGGGCTGCCTTTGTATGTAGTCCAGAAACTCCAGTTGGTACAGAATGCAGCAGCCAAGTTAGTCTCGGGGTCATCTCGGAGAGACCACTTCACTCCTTTGTTGATAGAACTACACTGGCTACCAATAGGTTTCAATGCAAAATACAAAGTGCTGGTTATAACCTATAAAGCCCTAAGCAGCTTAGGCTCTGGGTATGTATGAGAACATCTTTTTCATTATGAGCCCCACCGCCCAGCGAGGTCATTGGGAGAGGTCCGTCTCTAGCTTCTGCCAGCTCGGCTGGTAGCCACATGGGGACGGGCCTTCTTGGTGGCTGCCCCGAGACTAGAATGCACTCCTTACTGAAATATGATCCTCCCCATCTTTGACCATTTTTAAAAAGCAATTGAAAATCCCCCTCTTCAGCCAAGCTTTTTTCAGCTTTTTAAATTTTTAAGTTTTAATCTGTTTTTAATTTTTAGATTGCCTAAATTGTTTTAAGATTTTTGTTTATGTTTTAACTTGTTTTATGTTATTGTCAATCGCCCAGCGACGAAGATTTGGGAAGGTGTACAAATTTGACAAATAAAATAAATAAATATTCCCCCATTAATTTAAACTTGGAACTATCAGTCACTTGCTGTGATGTTTTTAATGATTTTTTTGCGGATAAAATCTCTCAGATTCGGATCAACTGTTGAAGTCCCAATAATCAGTTTTTAAATGAAGGTAACACCTTCTTCTGGAAGTACTAAAGTAGTAAAGAGATGATATAAGAATGAATTCAGCTCTGCATAACCATAGAGTACTTTTCAAATCCATTATTCACATCAAGTCTGTACACTAATTTGGGCAAAGCTTTGAAGTGATTGATCACCAACAGCGGAGGAAGTTTAAGGTGAGCCTGCTCCCAAAAGTGGTTTGGAACTCCTAGGGCTGGATTGGGGGCACTGAGAGAACGGTGGAATGTATGTGGGGAGGGAGCTAGATTTTGAGAAGAATGGGTAATTAAGGATGGGAGTAGTCACTGCTGCTGAGTGCGGCGGGGTTCAGGGGCACCCCACAGATGGGGCACACCGGGAATATGCCCTGCTGCCCTGTGGGCCAGTCCGAGCCTGGGAACTTCAGAATTCCAAACATCCCCTAGGACCTCAATGCGGCCACTGCAATTGCTAAATATACATGCCACATCTGTCTGTCTAAGACAGCTATGTTTATAGCTGCATTTGCACATGAATGTAAATTAATAGGCAGGCAAGGGCAAGCAGTTGGTTTATATTTGGCTGTCTAACCAAGCAGATACATTAGAGATCCAAAGAAAAACAAATGCTAGCACAACCTAGTGACAGCATTCCTTTTTATAATTTAATACCCAGTTCTAAAGGGAAATGTTTGGAGGCTGATGTAGTGCATTGTGGAAGCCAATGGAACTTTTCATTAAGTATGTACATGAGGTGGTATGTAATTAGCATGAATTGATTGTTTAGCTGCTCTCTTTCACATTTTGAATGAAAGCTAAAAAAAAAAAAAAAAGCCTGGATGAGAGACCATCTGGGAATCCTATGGACACCTCATTGGGTTCCTTGGGGAAAATGTAAGATGTAAAATAAGAAATAAATATAGACTGACTTTCCTTTCCATTTGTGTACAACATCAAAGAATTTAAAATGGGCATACTGTACTGAAATTGTTTTAGTTATCAAGTACTGCTCACACCTTTATGACTAAGCAATTGATGATTAATT
Organism: Hemicordylus capensis; assembly: GCF_027244095.1. Classification (NCBI taxonomy): domain Eukaryota; kingdom Metazoa; phylum Chordata; class Lepidosauria; order Squamata; family Cordylidae; genus Hemicordylus; species Hemicordylus capensis. The sequence continues at coordinate 100,500,459 of NC_069658.1, forward strand.
CACTCATTAAATGCATTCTACAAGTCATTTAAATAAAGATCCTTTTGCATTACAGGAAGGACATCCATGGAGACTTAACTGTAAGCAAAAGAATTATGCTGATTGAATATTTCAGGTAACAGGACACTGGTGTGGATAGGGCAGTTAAGAAATGCAGCATTACTCTCTAAAACCACAGTATGAAAATATGCATAATTTCCAAATTATAACCCAATATATATTATTTTCTAAAATCTTGCACTTAAGATAACCCCATGGCTTCATAGTGCGCTTCAGTTTAATTTGAATCTGCTGTTCAGCTTATGCTAAGAAATCATTAGCCATTATCAACTAGCCAAGGAAGAGTCACTATGTGGCATGATAACTTGGATAGCATAAAAAAGCAAGCAGAATGGGAAGCTACTGTCTCCTTATAGGCAACTAATGCCAACATTCTTTTTTTTATATCCAAGGAAAAAGATGACTTATTATCCTCTCTGAGGGTAGACCTCAAGGCTATTTCAACATATCACACAATGTCAAGATTAAAATGGGGTAGATTGTCACACTGCAATTCAGGTGAGTCATTTAGGTCCCATTTGATGGTAAAATTGGGTTCTATGCTATCAGAGGCATTTTATGTATAAGAACTGAACAAGTACACACAGTAAAAACGTTCTGTGGCCTTGCATGTCATTGATGCATCAGAAGTCTTTGATGCTACAGAAAATATAATCATAGCTATATCTATAACTATCCTAAGATTATGGCATACTAATAGTAAAATAGAGGTTCTTATGGTGAGGGATCACTCTGCTCCAGTAACAGTGACTGTCAGGATGAACCTGTTTTTGTTTGTTTTGGAGTGGATCTACCATTGGGTGACCGCCTGCCTCCACAGCTGATCAGTGTTCCCTCTAACAGGGACTCCCAGATGTTGATGACTACAAGCCCCATAATCCCCAGCCAAAGGCCATTGCCAGAAGCATGGAGGTGTCAGCAAATGTATAGCTTCACGTCGGGGGCAAAGGGGTGGCCTAGAGCAGAGTGTGGTGGGTGGTAGTGCCCAAGGGGGCCCAGGAAGCTATCAATTATTTGAAAGGAATTGGGCAAAGGGCTGGTTTTTAAGTGATTTTTGAAGTTTATGTGTCTTTAAGGTTAGCAGATGAGAGTGGATTCATGGTTTGTCATTGAAAATCTTATATGCTACCAAATAATCTACACTCAGAACACTTCAGAAACAACAAAACCCAGTACCCCGTGGTTTAGCAACCCATGGAGGTGGTTGGCACCCTCGCTCTGGGCCACCCCAGCACCCCCCAAGTGCAGTTATGGGGCTGCTGAAACCTGCATTCTTCCCTATGGAGAAAAACCTTAAAGCCACTGACACCTCCATGCTTCTTTATGGAGAAAAGACCTTAAAGACGCATAAACTTCAAAAATCACTTAAAAATCATCCCTTTGCCCAATTCCTTTCAAATAATTCTTACTTGCCCACCTTGGGAACTACCACCCACCACACTCAACTCTAGGACAGCCCTTTCTCCTCGACGTGAAGCTATACATTTGCTGCAATCCTCATTATTCTCTATGAGGAATTCCAAAATAGTTTTAAAATTCACCAATAATCAGAGGAGTGTCTGATTGCCTTGGAACTTTGTGGATAGTAGGCACCTCTGGTGTCTACCACCCACCCCACTTTTATGCCCCTAGGTGCTCCACAATAGGGGATATGGGCTGGTACGGGTCCCATTATACCCTATGAGAAAAATAATTTAAATTATTTCAAATATTCATAAAAAATCATAGGGGTGTCCAATTGCTTCAGGGTTTGCATGGTTGTTGGCACCCAAGGGTGCTCCACAATAGGGAATAATGGGCTGGTTCGAGTCCCATTATACCCTATGAGAAAAAAATAAAAATAATGTTCAAAAATTCATAAAAAATTGTACGAGTGTCCGATTGCTTTGGGGTTTGGGCGGCAGGTACCCCTGGGTGCCAGCTACCATCCTACCAATTTTTGGATGTCCAAAATGGTTCAAAACAGTTCGAATTCAAACTGAACCAGGGGGAGGTTCGAGCAAAACCAAACCCAAACCACCCCCTCCTGGTTCTAACCTGGTCCGAATTCGAACCGAACCGGGCAAACCGGTTTTGTGCACATCCCTATATGCCAGTTGCATCCAATTCTTGAGATAAATGATCTCAGAACACTAGTACATCTGCTGTTCACCTCCAGACTTGATTACTGTGATGTGCTCTATGTGGGGATGCCTTTGTACATAGTCCGGAAACTGCAGTTGGTCTAGAATGTGTCAGGCAGGTTGGTCTCTGGGTCATCTGGAAGAGACCATATCACTCCTATATTATAATATCTACACTGGTGGCCGATGTTTCTGGGCAAAACACAAGGTCTTGGTTATCAATCTATATATTTAATTCCCTAAGGCATGCCCGTGGCTAATCCCATGTGTGGCAGCTCTAGCGAGAGTACAGAGAGTTGCTGGATAGGCTAGCCATGGGACGGGTGGGAGGGAAAATAATGGTGGCAGTAGCAGAAGCCAGCTGGCTGGCTGGCGGCGGGGAGAACGGCACTAAGAAAATGGCAGCGACGGGCGGAAGGAGGCGGCAATGGGTGGGCAGGGGAAGAAGGTGGCGGTGACAGGAAGGTGACAAAACAGTGACAGTAAGGCAGTGGCGCGGCCACAAGTGACAAACTAGAGGTATAGATCAGGGATTCTCAACGTTTGGGTCCCCAGATGTAATTGGACTTCAACTCCCATAATTCCCAGCCAAAGGCCACTGGGGCTGGGGATGATGGGAGTTGAAGTCCAATAACATCTGGGGACCCACACGTTGAGAAACCCTGGTATAGATGATCTGCGCCCAGCTCAGCTAGTAACATACAAAACCCTAAAAAGCTTGGGCCCTGGAAATTTTAGAGAACATCTTCTTCACTATGAACCACAATGCCCATTGAGATTGTCAGAAGAGGTTTGTATGCAGTTGCACTTGTCTGGTGGCGACTCAGGAACAGGCCTTCTCCATTGCTGCCCCGAGGCTTTGGAACACACTTCCTGCTGAAATAAGAGCTTCCCCATCTCTAACAACTTGTAAAAGCATTGATTTAAGTTTTAAATTGTTGTAATGTGTTAACCTTTTTACTTTTTTTAATTGCTTTGTTTTAAACCGCCCAGAGACTTGCGTTTGGGTGATATACAAATGTATGTTAAATAAAGTAAGTCTTGAACATAGTGATACTTTATGGGAATGTGCTTGGTTCAAGACTTCATCTTCTCCATCTGGGCGATCTGGATACAACTTTGATTATCTTCAAACATCACTGTGGGCTTTGGTTCCTCAATCCCAAAGTCAGATAGTAGTTGGTGCATCCACACTACTACTTTCCACGCTTCAGCTGCAGATATGTATTATGCTTCTGTGGTTGATTGCGCAACAGGTGATTGCTTGTGGCTACTCCAATTTATAGTTCCCATTTCTATATAAGATCAGGTTTCCACTTGTAGACTTGTGATCTGTACTGTCTTCGCCTCAGTCTGCATCCATGTATCCCACTAGTTTTGGACTGCTGCTTGCTGGAATCTCCAATACATAGTGGTCACTGTACAGTACCTTTCAGGTATCTTCCCAATCTTTTGACTGCTATCCAATTATGGTTGGTTGGTGCACTTTTCTGCTCAGGATTCCCACTGCTAAGTCAATATTTGGCTTTGTCATTGCATCTATATACAGAAGCTTTCCAATTGCCTTTCTGTATTGATTGTTGGCTGCTTCCATCTTGCTTCCAGAAATTTGCATCCATTGGTGTGCTGACTTCAATGGCATCTGTCAGTCCCAGGCATTTTAGGGAATCCTTTATCTTCTGCTTCTGGTTAAGAAGGAATGTCCCATTCTCTTCTCTTTCAATTTGGATGCCAAAGTAATAGGAAATGCTTCCGAGTTCTTTCACCTCTGTTTCCTTGTTCTGGTGCTGTACAATCTCATGACTGTCTTGTTCTTCCTTATGTGCAAGAATCAAGTCACCAACAAGTCAGGATATAAGTCCATCTACTATCTCTGAATCTTGAATATAGGCAGGGGTCAGCTTTTCCTTGTGTGAACCCCTCCTTAAGTAGTAGTTGATTCAGTTTCTCATTCCATGTTCTGGCTGATTGCTTTAAGTCATAGATGCTCTTTTGTAATTTGGATACTAGCCCCTTCTTTTCAGGTTCCTTAAAGCCTGGTGGCTGTTGCATGTAGATGTCTTCCTTGATTTTCCCATGTAGAAACACAGTCTTTACATCCAAGTGGTCAACTTGCCTCTTTCTGGCTGCTGCCAAGCTGAGCATTGTTCTAATTGAAGTGTGTTTTACAACTGGTGCAAAAGTCTCATCATAGTCCTGACCATAGATTTGGGAGTATCCTTTGGCTACTAGTTTGGCTTTGTAGTGCTGTACACCCCCTTCTGCATCCTACCTGACCTTGAAGCCCCACTTGCATCCCACAATCTTTCTTCCTGCGGGTAGTTCCACAAGTCTCCAAGTCCCATTTTTGTGCAAGGAATCAATTTCTTCCATTGCTGCTTTTCTCCACTTTTCAGCTTCATCAGCTGGCAACTTTTCTGTGTCTTGCCATGTAGTGGGTTCTTGTATCTCTCCTCCTTTGGCCATGAGTGAGAATCTTTTGGGTGGAACCCCTTTGTTGGGCCTCTGTGAGCACCTTAGTTCGGATTCAGGTTGTGCAGTCCCTTCTGAATCTGGCACTGGTTCTGCCGCTGATTCTTTAAGTTCACTGTCTGGTTCCAGTTTCATTAGAGTCCAATCACGTGGTTTCTCATTCATCTGGATTTCTGGTACAAGTCCTGGCATATCATCTCTAGTTGGCCCTTGTCTTTCATTAAAATATACCACATTGCAAATTCTGACCTCTCCACTTGTTGGGTCAAGAATTCTGTATCCTCTATGGTTAGGTGCATATCCAACAAAAATTCCCAGTTCACATCTGCAATTGAATTTGGTCCTCTTGGCCTTTGGTACATACGCATAAAGCTTTGATCCAAACACTCTGATATGAATACAGTCTAATTGAAAAAGTCCATCTTGACGCATATGAGCAGTAATAATCAATTCATCATCTTTGGAAATATAACAAGCTTCCTTTTCAAAAATTACTTTGCATCCCTTTTTAATTCCACGCCCAATTGAAATTAAAATGGTTTGCATTTCTGGGACTAAGAGTGCATATGTTATTAAAAACTTCTTGAATTTCATTGTCTAGTCCCTGGCAGAGATTTTTTTTTTTTTTTTTAGCAATTACTATTCCTTCTGTGATTAATTCCCTTCCATCTCCTACAGTTACAGTTGACTTGTAGTTTCTGTCTAGTTAAATAAACCAATCAGCAATATTGAGGATATTTTTGCTGAAGCCAGAATCCACAATAAAACCATGCTTTTTGTCTGTTATCAATCCCACATTGAAGCTTTTGGATTTGAGTAAAGAAGCATTGCCTTTTCTGTGTGTTTCAGAGTGGCTGTCTCTCTTTTGTGTTTCGAATTGACCATGTAGTCTGTCTTTTCTTTGTCTGTCGCCAGCCATCTGAGCTCTGAGTTTTCTTTGTAGCTATGGCAATGGGGCTTGCAGCCTTCAGTTTTCACACCCTCTCTATTTGCAAATAAATGCCTTTGTTTGCTAGCTAATGTTGCAGCATTTTGGCTTGCTCTTTGGAAACTTTCCTGTTCCCATTTTGAGCTAAGGTTTCTCAGACTTGCTACAACATTTTGCAATTTAAGTTCAGAGACTGATGCCTCAAGGGCCATAATTAAAGGGTCAACATTTTTAGGCAAAGACTGTAAAATTACTCCAATAAGCGCTGAGTCATTTAATTAACATTTATAGCCTTTTAAAAGTCTGTTGTCTCCAAGAGACTGACCATGTGGGCTGAGACATCGCCTCCTTCCTGTGGCTGTGTGTTTGGCAAAGTCTTTTAAACAAAAGAACAGCAGTGTTAGGTGAAGTTTTCCCACATTGCTCTTTTAATATTTTCCATGCTTTGAGGCAATCCTAGTATCATATATATGAATTAATAAATCATCACTCTTGTTCAAAATGAGGAATCCAAATGCTTGCTCATTCTTCTTGTCCCATGAGGCTTGTGCTGCTGAATTTTGAGCTAAACGTTGTTCCGTGAGGATCTTGTTAATCCCTTTTGTCATGAATACTCCTTCCATCTTGAAAACCCAAACTTCATAGCTGCTTCCATCCAACTTTGAGAGAGGAGAAGCTGTTCCTAGTAGCAGGGAATCCATGCTTTGTTTCTAACTAACTCAGCTGCACTTTCAAAAGAAAAATAAACTCTGCTGTAAATGTTTTAGGCTGCTGGTGCCCATAAACCCTGTTGGGGGTTGCAATTTTTTACCCCCAGTTAATTAGCAGAGCACTAAAGAAGATATCCACTTTAGTTACAGAGTAGCAAAATGTTCAGCTGGCTGGGTAGTGATGACAGACGAAGGAAAGACCCTGAAGTATTTCAGACTGCGAGTGAGGGTCTTAAAAAATAGTTGTTACAGCTATTTAGAGAAGACACATGGATATTTGTGTAGAATTAAATACTAAGTATTTTTTGATGAAGTACACTTTGGCTAGGAAAGACCTAATCCTAGTCTACAGAATTACATAATGAATAGGTGGAGGGAGGGAGATGGGGAGGAGTTTCCATCTGCTCTCTAAGAGGAAAGGAAGGGAATCTGACTCTCACAGGAAATACCCGAGTCCAATCAGGGGTCATAGTGTAGAGACAGGTAGAACAGCTAGGGACACCCTTACTCACTATCTCTACTCCCATTGCCCGTAGTGGTTATTAGGATAGTTGGTGCAAAAGGTCAATGTACTGGAACTCCATCTCCAACAGTTTGTTCATTTGTCTGAGCATCCCCCTTGAGTGTGATAGAAGAAGAACCCTGGGAAAGCTGGCAAAAGGCTGGCTGGAAAACACAAGCAGCCAGCTGGAGACGACATCAAAGGGTTATACACTCAGAAAAGGATGACAGAAGAATGATAAAAAGCAGCTGTGGGGGTACTGAAGACTTATTCTAAGGACAATGAAATGAAATAAGGGGCTTGGACAAATTCATGAAGGACAGGCCTATCAACGGCTATTAGGCTTCATGGCTATAGGCCATCTCCAGTTTCCGAGGCACGATGCCTGAGTAACAGTTGCAGGGAAGAAACATCAGGAGAGGATTAGTGCCTTCATTTCCTGCTTGTGGGCTTCCCAGAAGCATCTGGTGGGCCATTGTGGGGAAAAGATGCTGTACTAGATAAGCCTTGGGCTCTTCTTATGTTTTTATGGGGGGAAATTCATTTCTAAAAATGCATTGTTTCATAAAATTAATTAACATAAACTGATACAATTCTAGTCAAACTGGGCAGCTTCAAAACTACAATTAATTTTTTTTTCAGATGACTATAAGACTTCTCACACTCTGCCCAAATGTTCAAACATACATATGGAAAGAGGGTAAGATTGCCCTTCCTGAAGTAACAGATAACACCAAACAGTTGATACAGGTGCTGATCTCCACATATTCAGCATATATACACATAGAATCTGTCTGCAGCTTCTCCTCATCTCATGGGAGTTGTGGACAGAGACAGCAGATATGGTCCGGAGTAACGGAGTGTGTGGAAGGAATGTGATCAGAAGGTGTAGTCCTAGGAAATCTCTATATATCTAATGTGCAGCTTTTTGAGTGTGCTAAAATTAGCTTTTAAACAGTTCCAGTGCTTTCACCACTTTTCTTAAAATTTAACCAATAAAAAGGGAAGTACATGTTCTTGAACATGTCTTCAACTATTTACAAGTGCTTATAACTATTTACAAAAAATAAATTTCTAAGTCAAGTTTTGAACATATGTAACCTACAATGTGTCATTTCATTGATTTTTTCCCCTAATCAAATATTTCAGTTCAAATACTTCTGGCTCTTGAGTGGGCGGGGGCTCTTGAAATATTTATACAAAACATAGAATTAACATAGCACATGCTATTGGATGCAAGTCAAACCAACATCACTAAAACAAAGCAAGTCTGTTCCCAATTATTGTCAGGAGTAGGAGTTGCATGGGGTGTTAGTGGGCATCCTAGATCTTCTCCTGTTTCTGAGGTCAACCTCACAGCTGTGGTGCCAAGGACTGGTAGGGTTATGACATCAATCCTCTCCCAGCACGTACTTAGTTCATTTCCCTAACAAGATAGGTAGATTTTCAAGACACGTGAGTTTTGAAGTGGGATTTTTTTGTTCACTATTTTTATTTATTTATAAAAAATATAACTTTAGCAGAGTAAACAAGCAGGAAAGAGTTTTGAGTTTCTTGTGTACTGCAGTTAGAAAGCACAATTCTCTGGTGATATTTATACAGAAGTATACAGAAGGAGAGTTTAACAGGACATACAGCCATGTTTGCAACACAGCAGAGCTAGTTTAAAATCTGTTCACAATGATCAGTGAAGCAACAATCCCTTCACAGAACAAGGACAGATTTTACTGGCTAAAGTGGGTGGCACTTCACTGTCTAAATAGCCCCACACAGTTTGAGGGTGGGGGGACCAAGCCACTGTTTGATGCCATTGTGTCACATATCACTGTGGTTAGAACAGAGACAAAAACCAGTGGAATTGCATCAGCAGATGCAATCATAGCTACTTACATTAACAAACTCTTCCCACTGTGCATGATATAATTACATCCTGCATCAGTTGTGGGCAAAGCTAACTTCATGATCTACCACTGTGGGCAGATCAAGTCTACCACTGCCAGATCAAGGCAGAACTGTTGTCTCTGTCACTGCTTTGTAGCCGAGGATGGGGCAAATTTTTCCATCTCTGGTGGAAAAGGTATTTATCCCAATGGTAAAGTTCAATTGTGACAGGTAAACAGCAGAGTAATCCTATGCATGTGTACTCAGAAATAAATCCCAGTGTGTTCATGAGGCTTACTCTCAGGTAAATGGACACAGGATTGCAGAGTAAGTAAATAAACCACAGTACAACTGAAATCTCCACTCCCCCCCCCCCACCATTAAGCATATAATGAATATTTGTACAGGTGTATTACTTGCCTCTCAAGAGATACAGAAGAACAGAGGTACTTCAATCAGTTAATATTTGGATACATATGAGTAAGGACTGGCTGGATGTAATATGCATAACTTAAAAGCAGCTCAGTATTCTTTGATAAGCTCACAGCTCAAAAGGAAGGAGAAATACGGAGCAATCGGTTGCCCTCTTAATGAAGTGAAATACTGCTTTAATCTGCTAATTGCATTAAGATACTGACTGCACACAGCATTAACTGATTATATGACGTACACAGTGTTCCCCCTACAGTCCTCTCAGAGACACAGAGGAAAACAACACGGATAAGCCAAGCAGTTTACAAGTGAGCATCTGGTATTGACATTAGGAGCTGAACACAAAATCTACGTCGTAGTGTGCCCAAGGGGTACAGTGAGAGAAGTACTACATATCAACACTCAGGCTCAGCTGAGAAGTTAACTGCTGGTTAATGTCGATATGCTTTGTAATTACTGAGTGACATGTTTCATTTTCAGCAATACAAAAACCCCACATTTTAGTTCTCAAATTAAAAGCCTTTTATGATGCTCCCCAAATTCTATTGCTGCTCTATGTGTGCCCCCCTCTGTTTTCATGTTTCCATTTGGATTTCCTCTAAACCATTTTTCCTCTCTCTCTAACCCAATAAGAGCCAAGCAGAGGAGTAGTAAGGTCCAGTAAACTGTGGTATAAACACAAGCGATTATTTCAATTTTCTCCTCAGATTATTCTTTCGTGGCAGACCAATAAACCCAATAATGCCTGGATTTACTAGAAATTTTTTTATTCATTTCCCCAACGCAGCAGAAAGTAAGCTAATAATGTCCCACCGAGAGGGCTGTCAGACTAAATCCCTCAACTACTGAAAGCACTGCCTGGATAAATCTCACTTCACTTTCCATTCTGCCAACCACTTAGGGCAGGGCCCAGGGGAACTCTTCAGCTTATCCCTCCTCACGCAATGTCACAAGCGCAAGCCAGAGTGGCCCAATCAGTGCCAAGAAAAGAACAAACTAAAAAAGATTAATTCACAGATGTTCATGCATTTCACATACACTGTGCCCTATGGCCCGTTGCTAGGGCAACAGGAGACCACCAGTGTGCGCTTTATTGGCTTTATGAAGTGCGTCTCGGGGACTATAGTCCGAGAAATGCTGCATGATAATAGCAAGGCTTTTCAGAAGCCTTGTTTTGTGTTTATCCACATTTAACCCTCAGAGTATTATTAAGCACATTGCTATGCACAGCCATATCACCGCCCCCACCACAAACACACAAACAGGGTGGGAAAGACACTCAGCTTCCTACTCTGAGATATGTAGACATATTTCCTGAGGTTCAGCTTCAGATCAGCCTGTGATAAAATTCATCTGCAAGCTAATAAACTCTTAGGCATGTTTACTGAACCTTGAGGCAATGTCCTTTCCCATCAGTTTAAAAAAAACGAATTGGACTCACACATCTCTTAAACCTACAAAAGAAAAAAAAGTCTTTAATTTTAACTAGGGCAATAATTTATCTAAAATGAAATGACTTTTTGTGAGGCCTCTTCAAACTTTGCAGTAGTCTTATAGTGTGGAAATGTGCTTGGTTCCTGTAATGTTGAGTATTAACAGTGTCAGGGAGTAAAATACAGTCTATAAATTCACACAGAGAACCTAGCTCAATGCATTCATCCAGATCCTTTCTACCTTACCTCCTGCATATTTTTAATTTTGACGCCTCTTAATCTGAATTTGTTCACACTCAACAGGCTAGCAAATACTCAAGACTAAGGAGGTTTTGTTAGGGCCTTTTCCACTCTTCCTTAAAGGGGCTGGGGGTTAAAATCACAAATGTCACAACTCTTAGAGGAGCAGTACATATCAAGTGTTAATCCAGAAAAGGGGGGGGGGCAAAAAGAGTGAGAAAAAGAGAAGGCTAGCAGAATAGATCAATAGAAGAAACAGCTTACATTCAGATTCACAGGAGAAATAACATGCAGAGACAATCATTTCCTGGGAAAGCTAAAGCCTAATGAGAATTTACTCTGTCTTTTTTCTTCAGACAACCAGCCCTTTTGTGGCTGGGGCTTCCTGACTGACAGGAACTCAGGGCCCCTTAATAGGATTTCCATATTATTTCCAACACCTGCCTAGAAGTTATTTGTTTACATTGAAGGAGGCAAGATTCTCAAATCAGACATCTGCTTCTAGTTCAGGCATATCTTAGGAAGCCATCTAGAAAGCAGCTTTGTTACCATGGTGACATTTTTATTTTCTTCCCTTAGTTGGCTGAAAAAACATTAGGATTTCCAATTTTATTTTGCTCTTCAAAAGGCCAAATGTTGCTTAAGAAAACACAGAATTTCCAAAATTGCTATAAGCAATGGGTCATCCAAGGTGCATGTGTTTGTTTAGCTTAATTAAAACAATCAGGCATGAATAGGTGAAGAGGAACTAGCTTAATTTTCTTTTTAGATTTTTCCACTTGGTTGATATCTGCCAATCCACCAGGGTTTTTTTCCTCCACTGCTTTTAATTTTTTTTTTTAGACACTGACTGTTTATAATGAATGTATTATTTCTCCACAATCGCGTACAAATCAGGATAAACCTTTTGGGGTCTAACATTTACTGAGGTCAGGATTCTAAATGGCATGATCTTAAATATTTATCCATTATTTACAGTGAGGAAAATACACGGTAAAAGCTAAAGAGTGTTTATTTGATAGCTGTAGCATATTTTACAATAGCATCACAAACACCTTCTAAGTCTGCTAAATGTTTCCATATCACAGGACTAGAAAGGATCAAAATGCTAACCACTCCATTTGCCTCACCCCCTCAAGAATAAGGCTAGCCCATCCCCCACCCCCATGATGCAGATCATCATAGGGTGCTACAGACAAACAGTTGGAACAGTTTGGGTAACTACAGCTTTATTCATACATTATGTTCAACACCTGTATAATTATTGTGCACCACCCAGAGCTGTTTGGATGGGGCGGTACATAAATGTAATAAATAAATCCATACATAAATAAATCCATATACAGTATACACGGGTACAGATCTGTATGTAGGTACAGTTATTCCCATGTTATGCTGAACAGATGTACAGTAGTACACTTCCAATCTGTATCCTGCATTTCAGGGGGCCTGTATCTAGGTTCACCTTCAAATTGAATACAGGTATTTTTGTCACTCACACAAACATGTGTACAGACATCTGAAAGAAGGTAAAACATAATGTTTGAATAGGGTTTAGAAGACTCAAGCAATGGAGCTAAGTAATGCAACTCATGGAATTGCTCTAGTCCCCAAGAAACAGATCAAGAGCACAACCAAACCCAGTCCACTACATCTTCTAAAGGACAACTCAAAAGCCTAAAAATCTGGCTTTAGAACTGCCCAGTGCCTCTGAGGAAGGGCTGAAATCAAACTCAATGCTGTATATGGGAAGACAATCTTTCCTGGTCCCAGTGGGTCACAATGGAGACATCAGGAGTTAAGTAATAAATAAAGTATTCTCTATTAATGTATCAAACCCTGGTCTAGTACTCACCAAGGTGATAAACCTGCATTTGGACTGTACCACATAACCATGTATGTTAAATCTAAGCTTATTAGCTAATAGTTAATAAACAATGTGCACTTTACTTTACAGGGCGAAATAACCAACTGTTTGTTATTAGAACTTGACCCCACAATCAGCATTAAGCTATCATAACTCTCAGTGTCTATTACATTACTCCCTTTGACGCAGCTGCCCCAGGCAACAATCTACCCTTCTCAGCTTCCCTTTTTGCTATTGTACCACAGTTTAGACCTAGTACAGGAAAGAGTTGAAAGATGACTGAGCTGATATCATTCTAATACACATTCAACAAGTATCTCAGCCTTATTTACCTCAGGATTATTGTGAAGGGAAAATGTGAAAACCTTATCTATGCCACTCAGATCCTTAGAGGAAGGGTAGGATAGGAATATGACAAATATATACATAAATTAGGTTCAAACCATCAGTAACACAACATACCCCTGGTGACTTGGCAAAGAGGCACCTTTTAACGTGGTGATTCTCTTTATTTAGCAAGGGGAGAGTAACTGGCCCTATCCACCCGCAGCACAATACCTCCAGTGACTGTTGCTGGTGTCTATCTTGTGTTTCTTTTTAGATTGTGAGGCCTTTGGGGACAGGGATCCATCTTCTTATCTACATAATTGATTCTCCAAGATGTGCCACTGGGGATGCGTGGGGATATGTGGCGGAACTCTCGCGAGTGTGGTGACATCCTTGTGAGAGTTCTTGACTTTGGGCAGGCAGTGGAGCCCGGGCGCAGAGGAGGCGGCTGGCTGGCGGGCAAAGCCCTGCTGGCATGATGAGGTGGCCGGAGGGCGAAGCTGCATCGGCCTGAGGAGGCAGCTGGCGGGACGAGGCGGTTGTAGGCTGTCTGAAGGTTGGGGGGAGAACAAACTAGGGCTGAAGGTGGGGAGATAACAAGCTGGGGCTGAAGGGGGAGAGAGTCAAGGGCAGTTATGGCGGCCAGAATGAATTAGCAAGCAGCAGGTGGGTGGGCTGGATGGCCACAGCTGCCAGGTGAGCGGATGGGGGGGGTACAAACTTGCAAGGGGGGGGCGGGCAAGCAAAATCTCTGGAGAGGAGACCAAGGGCTGAGTGCACTACCGCACAAATGCTCTGTGCAGGGGCAGCTAGTTTATTATTTCTCTGTGTAAACCTCCCTGTGCCATTTTTGAAAGGGCGGTATAGAAATCAAATGAATGAACAAATGAATGAACATAAGGTAGTTTAAGTATTTCAGTGCCAAGTTGCTTAAATATCTCTTAGGTAGAAATGTGTTTCAAGCTATTCCAAACCTGTTACTGATTTTAAGTATTTATAATTAAATCTGAGCATATCAGTTTAGGAAAAGAATATGGAAGACCATTTATAGAACAATGAAGCAATTTTTGACACACAGTTTTGGCAACTTCCTCTTGCCATAATCTTTAGACTAAAAGTTGTTTGAACTTGAAATATAAGTATGCTATTTTCATGCCACTTTTGTTCATGATGAATACAATGTAGCACTTCTTAATAGCATCACATAAAAGTTAATTGTGATAGTAAAACTATATGACAGCTTGGGAAATCTCAAGGCACACAGTTCGGTAATTTCTTTCCCCCCTTTTCTCTGAATTATTGCACGGACTAGATAGAGGGATTACGGAGTTAGGGATTGGACAAAGTCTTACCAATTATAAACACTGCTTTCCATTAAAAAAAACCATATAGCTAGTCCTCATCAAGATGGTAAAGAGTATCTGGGTTGTAGATTGCAGGTTAGGGGCTCTCATGAATGAATGCTCCCTTATATCAAAATACACCTAAAGAGAGAATACCTGCATATCAGGGAGATCATTAGGCTGTAACCCTTCTACAGCTGTACCTCATTATCCGTGTGGGTTCCATTCCCAGATATTGCCGTGGGTAACAAAACCTCAGATAATGAGTAATTGAGTCTATGGGATCGTGAGGGTTAGGTTCCCAGACCAAAACAACAACTCCAAAGCACCAAACACACACAAAAACAGGCCAAATAAAGTGTCCGACTGAACTCCATGGGATTTCACAAGTCCAAGGATGCCCCCCCACTCACCCCCGCCGGTCTCAAAGTCCCTAAAATTCTGCAAAAAAAACCCCATCATCTTTTTTGTTTTTGTTTTAACAAATGAGCCACAAAATGGCTCTCTTCCACAAAATGGTGGCCAGAAATGACCTCCGAGGTTATTTCTGGCCACCCCAACTCACGGGTACATGGAATTAATCTCTTTCCTGCCACCCTCCCCTACCCCATACATGCCAAGGTCAGGTGTTAATTACCTGACTGTAGATATGTGATGCTGCAGCTGTCAGGTCCGCATATAGGGAGGTCCACATGTACGCATCATTGAACAATCAATATGCAAGAAATATTTTTGCATGGATGCACAGGCATTTATCTGCACACACACCCCATCAGCTGAAAGGATACAGCCCAGAGTGAGGACTACGCCTCAGTATTTCATAGGCTGAGGCCTAGTTCTCACATCTCAGTGAGAACTAGGCCTCAGTGTTTCACAGCCAGCATAGCATTCTGTTCCGATGAAAAATAATTCTGAAAGACCAGCTCACCATTAGAACTTACAGCCCACATACAATCTTTGCCTCCTGAGTGACTAGAACATTTGAAGAAAGAAAATTCAAGTTACTCTAAAGCCTAAAACAGCCAAAGATTTAGTACTGTAAGCATTGCAGGATTTTACCTCAAGTGCTTTTGCAGGGTGCACCTCTCAAACAAAAACAGGGTTATCTGGAGGAAACTCTGAAAGACGACACTGGACAAGACTATTCCAGTAGAGAAAATAGAAGGGCAAGAGGTAGATATGGTAAAGAGTGTCATCAAGACGGATGGCGAATTTAATTTTTTGAAACAAGAACACACGCTGTTATTCTTAAATGAGTGCTCCACGCTAGATTAAAAATCACAAAATGGCTTCATTAAAAAGGAAAGACTGTGACAGTGAGAGGAAAAAAGGAAATGTAAAAAGGGATGAGGGAGAAAGGAAGTATATCTGAAGGTACTTATTGGAGTGTAAGGGCAACAATGCTATTTAAAATTATATCTAAATAAACATTCATGAACCATAAAGAACAATGCCAAATATCAACCACTGAAGACAGACCAGGACAACAAACAGGGCCCTGCTAATTAATATTTGTTTCGCTTCAGCAGTTACTGGATGAGACTGCAAACAAGCAAGGCTGTCTCACCCAATCACATCATCAATCCACTCATGCTGCACCACCTGAGGACTGGCTCTATCCCACAGATATTTATTCAATTACAACACATTTTCTGAAATTAGAGCACCTGTTATTCCCCACAGCCCAAAGGCAGGTATCAATTAATACTGAACAAACTGCTGTACTGCCAAGCCAATTCCAGTTCACAATTAAACTGTGATGAGATGACCTGCACACACACCCAAATACCAGAGGTCCCCAAGGAAATACACCCTTGTGAAAACAGAGTGTATCTAACACACTGGGCCTGTTGTCCTGGAATAACTACTTCTACATGTCAAACTCTAAGTTGGGGTGGAAATAGCGACTTACAACATGATAGCTCCTTTCAACTGCCTTCTGTTGAGATTCCGAGTGTTACCCACACTGCACTCCTGGGAAAGCAGAAGGCATGGTGGCATTCAACTCACCATGTGAATAGAGCCTTCAGATTACTGGTTCCCACATGGTTAGAGCTGCCACAAAGCCAGCAGCAGGAGAGAGAGAGCTGTTGAGCGGTAATGATCACACAGAAAATGGTTGTCAAGTTACCGTGCTTGTTTATACATTCAAACACTGTAGTAAGTCACAGGTTGAAGTGAGTAAACAACTCCAGGGAAAAAAGGAAGTACTTCTGATGCACCATTCTTTCACCCAAGATGTGCAATTTCGTGAATACAAACATAGAAGATAGTCTAATAACCTAGTCACTCCCACCCCCCTAGTCATCCAAGAAAGAGGAGAAAGGCAGCAGGCTTTTAAAAAATCCCAATATGAAAGATGGCTGGAGTGTAGCACTATGAATAAATTAAATGGGGGGGGGAATTCTGCTACTCCTCTGAATATTAAAATATTTAGATATTTTAAAGATTGATAGGCAATTTACAAAATATACATACATACACACAAAGATACAACAAATCTATGGGTACACATGCACATAACTTTTAAATGTATAACTACTGATCACCGCAAAGGCCCATTTTCAATTTCTGAATAAAGCAATGAGAGCTAAGTGTAATTACCAAAGAAGCGTCCACAAGTTTCTTGTCAGTTCTGAATTTGGCAAACCCAGGTTGAGGAAGTCCTAATATAACATTCCTCCCCTCCATTCCTACCACACTATAGGAGTAAACACTGATTTTAAAAATATATATCTCAAAATCATCCATTTTACTTGCCACAGACCAGCACTACAAACAGCTACAATCTGCCCACATGTCTCTTCTAAGTTCATTCTTGTCACTTTGCTTCTTTCTTCCTCCATCACCAACTTTGAAACAAAACAAAACAAAAAAACCAAAAACAAAGCAAAACCATTCCCCACACTGGCAATAGCTACTCAGAGGTACGCTGAAAGTTTCCCATGGTTTTAATGTGCTGGGAGGAGCATGAAGGAACTATGCAAGTATGCACCTTTGCCAAAAACAGTGGGCCCATTCAGATAAACATTAGCCCACCACCCCTTTTACCTGCGACAAGGCTCGAGCCCATCATCACACCCATGCTCGCCCCTACATCATTCTGATATGATGACACATTCTTGGTACATCCTTTAATCTCATGTGATCACCTCCTCACATGCAGTTAAAGGATGTGCCAAATGTGTCGGCACATCCTTGAATGTCTTGGGGCATGCACATTTATGATGGGGCTTGTTCCTAATCGCATGTAAAAGGGTTGGCAGGCTAACATTCATCTGAACGGGCCCTTTGTTGTCTTATTATCTACACAACAGTGAAAATGTAACTAAACTGGAGCTGAGTACAGAGAAGTTCAGGGAAAGTTCTACACTCTTACATGTATCTTTTGTGCCTACGTGCTATAAATTGCCATAACCCATTATTTCATTGGCTATCATCTTGCTTTTTTAAAAAATCATTTCCACAAGCATTGTAAAATAGGTTACACACAGGCCATTGAAGTTCAAGAGTTAGCTCTTCAAATCAACTTGCTGTGGTTTGAACTTTCACGAATCCACCTTTGTTTCCAAAGCTCAATTAAAAGTATAAATTCATTTTTTTCTTCACAACTGTGTATGGGAATGCTATACTCTCTCTCATCTACACACTCTTCCTCTGGCCTAAGGATCCCTGTTATTGCATCTGGGATCTAGTTCTCTAGTTTTAATTAATCCTTTGATCTCAAGTGAGCTCAAGTGGAGGAGGAGGGGTTGGGTCAAGACCAGTGTAATTATGAGGGGAAAGTTCAAGGAGGAAGCCTGTGTGATGAAATCTACAGCACATGGAATGGTAGTAGCACCTTTTCAAAAAGATGGAAATAAAAACACAATTGGGCATATTTCTTTCTTATTCACAACAGCGGGTAGGTTGCTTTAATTATCTCATTCTTACACCAACACCTAAATTTACATTTTATGAGCTGTTCTAAGATCTGCCCTGCTTAATAATCTGTATCTTCAAGAAAACACTTGAAAGCGTCTCTCACAATTAAACCCAGCCACAACCTTGTATAAATCAAACTTTTGCTACCATATCAAACCGTTACACTGGGGCTGCATAACATTGCCCACATCCTCATTACATGCTACACTAATTACTACCAGCAGATTCAGAATTTTCTGCACATTAGAGGCTTTTAGAGGAGCTATAAAAAATTTCAGGCACCATTAATTTAAATTTGTATTGAAATTTCCTTTTGACAGATGGCCAAAAATTACTTATTATTTAGAGCACCAGAGCTGCCTGTTTGCACATTAGAAGAGGAAAGGGAAAAATTAAAAGCAAGAAGGAAATTTATGTCACGTTCATTACCTGTTAAATGTTAAGGAGCATTATCTTGCATGAATACATTATTTCATACAAGCACACAGTCTCCAGCTGCTGGCAACAGGCACGTTCTGGCTGATAAAAACCATCTCAAGTCACACAGCAGACAATCATAAAAAGTCCCTCTTAACCAGGAGCCTCTTAAGAGAGGACAGATCAATAGAACAAGCAACTAACTGCTACTCTGGGCATCACAGCTAACGTTTAAGGAAATTAGCAAACTATTTCACCTTGCAAAGCTGGCAAGAAGCCCTAGATGCTGACACAATCCAACTTGCGACTTGATGACTATACAAGACAAACGCTTATTTACAGCAATCACTGTCTAATAAATCAGTATGAAAAGAGTCACAACTTGCATGCTGTCATTCCAGATGCCTACCTAATGACTTAGAAAATGTAACCCCAAATAATCACTGGTGAATTAGTCTCATCTAGTGAACAAATGACACACGACTGTCATTTAATCTCCACTGCCCTTTCCTCAGGTTTTTGATCAACACCAGCCACACACAAGATGTTTACAAATATTTATAGCTCACACAAGGTTGGTTCACATCCCATACTTAGGTCCATGATTAGATCTTAAACTATGGTCTAGCCAAAAATTCCTGGTATTCCCATACTTTTAAATTAAAAAGCAATAACCACAAATTTAAAAAAGAGAGTCACTAATGAGTTTCATATCTGTTGGAAATAGCCATAGTTATTTACACACAACTACCCCTCTACCAGGCTCACACAACATGTGATCGACTAAGTCAGATAAATCCCACCAACTCTGAAGTAATCTGCCCAATAGCTGCTTAATACTCCCCCCCCACACTACACACACCCCTAGTTTGCATTCCCAGGCAGGCAGCAAAAACAGGTTTATCAAGCCCCAGCAGAGCCACCAGACATGTGTGCAGGCTGCATTTGTTTAAAGCATCACAAGCCATTTAGGCCTGGCTGTATGCATAATACTTACATATACCTGGGGTAAAAACTAACATTAACAATGAAGAAATATTGCTAATTAGTTAAAAGTAGCTACAAAGTCATGCAAAATTCTAGACGAATGAGTGCTGTTTTCATTATGTCTTTCCCCCTCCCTTGTTGCCTGAGAGCACTGCTCCAAAATGTGTCAGAGTGCAGATGCAGCGGAAGAAAAAAACCCTCCTTCCTCCCCATGCACCTCTGCCACTGGAGAATTGCTGCTGCTGGGCTGATAGGTAATAGGCAGTGTATGCTTATTGGAGAGTGGGTGTGCAAGGTGATCTGGTGATGGGGAATGCTAAAGGAAGGATGGGGAGAGAAACCAGCAATTCTCCTCTAATTGAGTGAGGGCCTTTGGGAGATGAAAAACTCACGTCTTTGAGGTGGGCTTTGATGAGTTCCCAGAACTCTTCTCCAAGATTGAGCTTCTAGAAGTTTGCTGGCATCTCTAGTAATTTGATTCAGTGCTGATTTGTCCAATCTGCAGAAAGGCAATTCTGCTGCCCCCGCTGAACACACTGAAAGTTACCACAGATGGGAAACTGACAGTTCTTGTCAGTTTGCAGCTGTTAAGCACCCCTGAGGGCAACTGTGAAACTGACAGGAACAAGGTCAATTTTGCTCTTTTGCAACACGACAAAGCTGTAAGCAGTACCCTGCAGAAGAATGGAATATGGCTCAGGCTGCAGACCATCCCCATTTCAAGAATAAGATAAGGATGGTTTTCAGCAGGAAGCCATTTCTAATCAACCTTCTGAGGTTCATGTTAGATGTGCATGTTCGTATCTAAATAAGGCATTTCCTATTGGATCAGGGCAAATTCCAAAGACAGTGATGCATGTCTGGGTAGCATATCTCACAATGTGTGCAACACTGAACTCTTTTTATGGTGTCCTCTCTGCAGCTGATCCCCTAGTTTGGAACTGTTGCTCTCCAGATTCAAAAAGGCCTGAGGCCTTGTATTCAAAAAGGCCTTGTTTTCAAAACAATACAAGATTTTTTTATTGAATGAACAGATCACATTTTTAGTGTTGAGTCAATGAGGCTTTGGAGACAGAAGAAGGAGAATCAGTCCTCAGTCTTTTTCACTGTTAGGTCCCTAAGTGCAAACAGTCTCTATTTTGCTATATATAGGAAGAATGCAGCAATAGTTTCTAGGCAAGACTACCATTTTTACCAGCTTAAAATGGCTTGCTGCCTGCACCTTTCTTGGAAGACATAGGCCTAACAATTTTGATACATGTCTTAGTTATCTCCAGAATGGATTGCTTCAATACACCCTATGTGGAGGTGACCTATAATGAGTGTTCCAAAACTTCAGCTAGCCTAGAATTCAGCAACAATATTATGATATGGAAGCATTTCTGGAGCAGACCCAGGACCCACTGCTTTTCAGCAGGTTCCGGGCACATTCCAGAAACACCTGAGAGGCGGATGCACTGTGGCCTGGGCTTCTCCTGATATTTCTGGGGCCCCTTGCTATGTTGGAGGCAGCACTATCTATGCACCTTGTATGCTAGAGCAAAATCCACTCCAGAATTGGAGAAGAGTAGAACAGATTCATTTGATATTTCATCAGTACTTCCTGGAGTAGAATCACTAGGTTCTGCACGCCCTTATGCCATGGGAGATCCAGTTGACTGTCTCACTGGTAACTTTTAGGAAATTAATTAAAACCTTTTTGTACTGAAAGGTTTTTAATTTACTTGCTGGTTCAAGTTATTTTATTGTGCTGTGGTTATACTGTTGATTTTAATTTGGTTTTTCTTGTGTTTACTGACTGAATTGATTTAGTATTTTGTCATTTTACCTGCTGCTAGAACCTTTTTGTCTCATTGGCACACACACACAGTTCTCATCTACTTGACGAATTCCAATACTGAATTGTGCACACATCCAATACCAGCACATAGAATAAATCATACCCAGAAGTTTGGAGGATGCTACTAGAAAGACATTTGTCTTAGCTCCTGCTGATGATAGATTGGTGCTCCCACTTAGGAAGCTTTTCAGGGCCAGAGATCTGAAAAGCCATGCTTCCATACAGCTAATTTGTGTTAAAAATACCAAAAGCCTCTAGGTTCTATCACTAAACTCCAATGAAAATATTCATTGCTAGGCTTGAATTGTGGGAGTCATTCCAGACAACAATTTAACAGATGGGAGACAAGCACACAGAATGTGGGCTCTTGTCACTTCAGTCTTATAGAGCTGTAAATTGGGATGAAGGGCTTCATAGGAATTAGACCATAAGGAAGCAGGGGAAATCCAGTGAGTGTTAGTTTCCCCGGAATCTAAAGTTTCTCTAAAAGGGGCTGCATGTAGCAGTTCTTATCTTGGTATCTCATTTCCTGATGAGTTTCTGATAACATCAGGCTGCAATTTTCTGAAATCAGACAACCAGTTAGCATGAATAAATGGTGACTGATACAGCTGTGGTTGTAGTATCTTTGAAGGCACTATATGTAGTACTTTTGAAGCAGTCTACTGAAGACTCCGCTAACCAATAAGAATGTCATCATCGAGCTACCATTTCCTGTGCTTTCGTTCAATTGTAATGAAATGTACTGCCGTTCCTTAAGTTATTTCTTCCACCTGTGAAATGCAGTCTTACCTTTATGGAGTCTCTGTCTTCATGCAGAATAGCAATAGCAGCAAGAGCGGGGCGGGGGAGGGGGGAGAGAGAGAAACAGTTTACTTAAAAGTATAAATTTCATATATTTCCTAAAGTTATTTAATAAATAATTAAATACATTGCACAGAACTTAACGTTTTCGTAGAGTTAATATATACAACTGATTTTATAAATTTGAAATCTATCATTTGAATACATCTTTTGACTGACTAAAATGTAATAGTAAATACTCTACAAGTAATCTACAAGTCAAGATAGAGCTAAACATTTTTCAGACTGACAAGATAGGAACAAAGTCCACTGTTTTTATTCCCTTGTTATCCCGTAGCACTATGGTCCACTGCAGTCTTCTACGGTGTAAAAGAGCACCCATTTAACAATGCTATCCATACAACTTCAGAAAACAAGGGCATCTATGGATTACTTACCTACACAGTAGCACTCTTCTTATGTTTGCTTACACACACACACACACACACCCCAAGAAGCAGGTCTGGGATAATGTACTTCCTGCAGCATCCTCACAACTCTCACCCCAGAAGTCTAGTCATTGAGTAGAACATCAGCATGATGGGGTGGGTGGGATGCCACATGCATAAGCTCTGCACATTAGTGGGGATTCCAATCACACAGGCACCTTTTTAATGTGGTGATTCTCTTTATTTAGCAGAGGGAGAGTAACTGGCCCTATCTACCCCCAGCACAGTACCTCCAATGACTGTTGCTGGTGTCTATTTTATGTTTCCTTTTAGATTATTAGCTCTTTGGGGACAGGGATCCATCTTGTTTATTTATTTGTTATTTCTCTTTGTAAACCATTTTGAAAACGTTTGTTGAAAAGCTGTATATAAATATGTGTTGTTGTACATTACAAAGTTACATGTGTAACACAGACAGGTCCCTACCCCAAAGAGCTTACAATGTAAGAGAGATGGTGAGGAGAACAACAGAGGGAAGGAAAGAGGGAGAAAGGAAAACAAGCAAGAAAGTGCTCCCAACTTTGTTACAGCTGAGAATGAAGATTTAAGGTATAAGCCAAAGGTGATGTGGAAAAGGAGGTTGACAAATTACTCAAAGTGATCCTATTGAAATTAAAAGGTCAGGTTAAGAAATTATGAATTTGTCCTAATTCCAATGACACTGCTCTGCATAATTTTCCACAATATGTCAGCAGGAGAGTTTTGCAGAAGGATTTGAAGGAAACAATATGGTACCATGTACATTTTTAGGAAGATAATTCAACACGAGGCAGCAAGGGCAAGTGGACAGAGCTGTTAAAGAGATGGTCAGCCAAAGGTGGCCTATGAGTTTGAAAATCTTCTCCTCTGAAAACGCGCCAAATCTCTCACTACCCGTCCAACCCTCTCGTGAAGGGCCAGGCTGTATATCCAAACATCCATCCCTCAGGCAGTGAAACTTCTCTTACCTCTTTGGTGATCGTTATCATGATGTTTCTTTTCATCTTTAATAGGAAGATGGGACTGTCCCCCAAGGGCGCTTGACAAGGCTAAAAGGCCAGCGCTGCTGCCTATGGGTGGGATGGCGGGTGGCTGCAGTCCTGAAGGATGTGGAGTGAGAGGCACTGGGAGACCATGTCCATGTGATAAATGCTGGGCCTGGAGTTGCTGCTGCTGTGAAAAATTAAACACAGATATTGAATTTGTTCTGAGGAAGGGAGCTTTAAGCACAGTTAACTCTGAGCTGGATTGCACCTGGGTGTTTTCAAGGGCTGTCAACCAATCAATTGCCTTGCTTTTTACAAATTAATCCACCAGTTAAAAATGGTACAGTGCTTCAGTATAGGCGAGGACATCTGATGAATGTAACGGTTTCTCTTGACTGAAGTACACAATCTTTTATTGTTTGGAAAACATCTTAACACATATCGCCTGAATCCAGAGCTCCGTTTGGGGCCAAAAGGAGGGGTGGGGGAGAAGGTGGCACATTACAGGCTTTATTAAACAATTTTTCAACTGCAACACTGATAAGAACAAAAACTGACATCTCAAGTGCTGCCCTTACAACATTATTCTTCCAGGAGCAGTTACACAGATACACATGTCTAATCAAAACACACGAGTTAACTATAAAAGCAGTAATAAAGTTTTTTTTAAAGAGAAAGCTGAAAATTGAGAAAATTAGCGTTAAACAGTTCTCCCAGAGCTGCCACACAGCATGCAGTGAGAGTTAATTTGAAAGAGGAAACCTGAATTAACAATCCAGAAAAGGAAACTAGTTGCAGCCACCGTTTTAAGTCCTTTAAGTGTCCTCAGCGGTACTTGAGCAAATTACTAAAGAAAATCTAATGTAGCAAGGCTTGGGTCCTCCTGTAGGCTTGCTCAATAATGCTGAAATAATTGGGCACTCTGTGCACGTTTAGTGATGCTCCAATGAAAAGCTAGAGGCCTGCCCTTGTACTCTTCTCTAGCTGCTGACTCTGTGTTGTGACAGGTTTATTTGAGTGGGACTGTGATGCATGCACCAGTAACTGCGCTGACAAGAGTTTAAAGTCATTTTTACCAGTACACTGGCAATACATAGAGAAAGCCCTTGAGAGGTTAGAATTGGAGTGCTTGACCTCAGCCAAGGCTGCATCAAGCTCTCTACTATACTAACCATTGTGGGGGAGATGGCTTGTTGATGCTGTTGAATGAGAGGGGGAGGAAAGAACGAAGGTGGCAGGGGGAGGTGGTGGAGAGGGAGGAAATATGTCATGCTCAATCTGTCCCAACAGGCAAATGTTTCACTTCATACTTGCACCAACAAAAGCCCACTTTCCCCCTTCATATAATTCACAGAGTGGCTTTGAAATCTGTTTTCACTTCCACAAACTAGAACAATCTTCTTTGAACAAACATAGTAAAGTCTTTGCTTTACTGCTTCCTTCCACTTCATGCCTTTAGAAATGTCCCTTTTTAAAAGGGACAGAAGCAAACACTGGCATTTTCATGTATCAGAAACACCCTCCTTAAAATCCCTAGCCTTTCCCATACTATCTAGAAGGCAATGCTACACTGTTCATAAATCTTACCTTTTAATCAAATTCATTACTTTAAAAAAGGTACATATAATTAGTTCTTCCTTTCTCCCTGGATTAAAGCCAGATGCAAATGTGTGGAGTTTTTTATTTACAATTTTATAATCCACAGAAAGCAATTCTAAAGTTTTGGAAAGATTAGCCAACATTTGGCTTCTGTTAAAACTAAAATTAATCTTTTAGCCACAGCAGGTGTGTGAGGCCAAAATTTCAAAGTTAGCCAATATCTGGCTTCTGTTCAGACTAAAATTAATCTTGAAGCCACAGCAGATTTACAAGGCCAAAAAGCAAAAAAAGAAAAAGAAAAAGAAAAAGGGGGGGGGGGACACCCCAGTGTTTATTGCTCTCTAGCAACTTTCAATCCTTGAAATAAAAATTGTGATATAGCAAATTCAGCCCCTTCACATCATCAGCTATGCAGGGCAAGTGTGGAAGTGCTTTTCTGAAGTGCATTGTCTGCTCATAGTGCCCCATCACCATAGCCAAATGGGATCAAAGTGCATGGAGGGTTCTTGGGTTGCCAATGGAGGCACAACAACTATTAGGGGAGGGTTAAGATTCTCCTCACAGGCACTCACCTCCAGCCCCAACCCAGATTTTGTGCATGTCTTGCAGGGGCTAAGAGGACCTCCCCACTACTCCCACAATTCAGTCAATATGCTTCTACAGCTGTACTGAGGGCGAGGGATAGGGGGCAGGCCAGCTTCATATTATTTGCATGAGTATTTTGATTCCCTCTTTTAAGAGCATGTTAAGAGTTAAGAGCATGTCAGGACAAATATCAGTTCTCACCAGAATGATAATTTTCCCCCTCGTTTATTAATACTTTCTTGGATGATCTAAGAACTGCAGCTCCCATAGTGCCTAGATACTTCTAACACATCATACATGCATGGAAGAGACAGAGGTCTCCTGGTAGTCTGAACTATCCCCTGCCAGCCTGCTGTAGGTAATGCAAAGTGATGGGAGCTGGAGGGAAGGCTTATGTCAAGATCAGGAGGGGTGTAGGCAATACATGGAACTCCAGCATACTTCTGACAGAGCTGAGAAGTCTCATTCAAACTGAACGAAACTGATTAATTTAGGATCAGATGTGAAATGGAAGAGGCATCTGCCCCTCACTGGCAGTCTCTGGCTGAAATCTGGACTACCCAAAAGGGCATGTAATGGTTAGTTACACACCACTTTGCAGCCTTCCCCACTAAGGATGCACCCAGTGAGGAGGGTGGATTCTTATCTTCCCTTCAAAGCACACTGGAACTGGTAGAAATAAGTACCTGAAGATCACACAGCCCTCAGGGATATACTTCCATATGTCATAGAGTGCTTTTGGGAAGGAGCACTGAGTGAATTGACTGTTACACATCACTCCTTCCCCCTTGAAGTGCTCTGTGACACACAGAAGTATGCCCTTGAGGGTTGCACAACTTTCAGGGACATGTTTATACTAGTTACAGGGTGCTCTGAAGGGAAGGTAGGGACCACAGAATTTGCCCTCCCACCGTGGGCTTGGTGCAGACTGTCATTAATCCCAAGTCTGACACAGAAGAGTCCCAGAATAAAGAGGTTGCCATGACCCCTGAGCTGGACACCATGGGCTCTCGAGATGGTGGTTGTGTTGCTTGAATTGTGACCACAAGGACTGACAGGATGAGGCAAGCTTTGAGGGGCCCTCATCCCCACCGATAGAAATGCCAGCACCTGCTGACCTCCTCAACACATCCTTGCCCTCTGAGTCAGAGAATGAACCTGAAGCACCCCAATCCCCACCAGCAGCCACCCAACTATGCCGCAGCTAACGCTTCAGAAATATGGTACAGCCCCTTTAAGACATTCCAGGCTTGGGTGGGACTGCAGTGCTAGCTCTGTATTTAAGGCCTCAGTTTGCCTCCACCATTTGCTGAAGCAACTGTGTTGTGGACAGGTGCTACCTTGATCCTGCCTCTGCATCCTGTTCTTGGTCTCTCTGGCTTCTGACCCTTTGCTTGCTTTTGGACTTCAATCCTGCCTGCTTCTAATGGACTTATCTTTGGCTTCTGACACATTCCCTGTTTTGACTCTGACTTGCCTGCTCCTACCGGACAGATCTTTGGCTCCTGACCTTCAGCTTGTTTGACTTTGCATTGCTTGTTTCCATAAGAGTGCTTCCTGCCACACCTGACCCACCCAGGAACGACACAACTTTAGTGGGAAAGGCTGCCTAAGTCGGCACACATCTATCTGTTACACACCCCCTTTGGTACTCCAGATCTCAGCCACTTTTAAAAATGTAATATTGACTTGAATCCTACCCTACTTCCAATACTCTGGTGATTCATACAAATTATGCAAATGTCATCAAGCCAGAGGTTTTCAGTCACAGGGTACAGTATCACAAATTGGGCAGAGCTCTGTATGTACCACTTCTATGTGTTATGCCAACATCCTCCACTTACAGATATAAAAATAGTCTCTAGTTGATCAGTGGATGAGAAGCTCTTGGGCTCTGAGCAGGGGCGTATCTAGGGTGGGGCAGGCAAGGCACGTGCCCCGGGTGCCACTTGAAGGGGGGCGCCATTTTTTTTAAATTAAAAAAAAATTAAAAATGGCCACTGAAAACAAAATGGCCACCGTGCATGCTCAAATGGCCTCTGTGAGGCCCTATGCCATGTCAGGCCTTGCAGAGGCCATTTGAGCATGTGCGACAGCCATTTTGTTTTCAGCACCCTTTAAAAAAACTTTTTTAAAATGGCCACTGCACATGCTCAAATAGTCCCTGTGAGACCCTAGAGGCCAGTGGGGGGAGGGGGAACCTTTGCAGATCCCCCCCACAGCCTTTAGGAAGCCCCCCAAAGGGGCTACAGGTAAAAAAAATTAAAAAAAATTTAATATAATATAATTCACTGAACACATATTCAGATTGGCACTATGTACAAAGAATCAGGGCTTGTGAATACTGAGCTGAAGCTTATGAGCTAGGATGTTATTCATTTGCTCTTATTTTGCTTCTTGTAATAAGTGAGTTAATGTGATGTCTTAATAATATTGCTATTAATGGTGAGTTTATCTTTGAATCAGTGTGAAATCCTTAGTATTAATGCCCACCGGGAGTTCCTTGCCCTCTTTCTCTCATTTTAACTGTCTTTTTGAAATACTAGAATATATTCCAAGCAGTGAAACAGTTTACTCTGCATATCCTTTAATTATTTTCAGAGTATCTGGGAAAAGTCAAATTCTCCATTTATTTTTAAAACTTATGTAATAGTGATGCTACAATGCATAGTAGAGAATTAGACAGGCACTTCTGTTTAGTTTTCCAAATACACCTCCACATAGTATTTAGGTATTTCATGAGCCCCAGCATACTGAAATTTGTAGTTTCCCAGCATTTTTTGGTCTGGCTACGTCCACTGCTAAATAGTTTTTGAAAGATTAAAAGATTAACGAGCTTGACTTGTATTTTTCAGCTGATATTATGGTAAAGTTATGTGAAAGATGGGTGTCATATGTTTGGACAGGGGGCACAATTTCAGTGCTTGCCCTAGGCGCTATTTTCCCTAGATACCCCTCTGGCTCTGAGGAAATCACACCAGCAAAGAACATCAGTGTATAATTTCTAAAAAGCATTATCCTAAGTCCTATTCATACATAACGTTAAACTCGCATACCATCTGTGTGAAGTATATGCATATAAACATGTATATACACATGTAAACAGTTATTCACACATTATATAAACACATGCAATAGTACACCTCCTATCTGTACCCTGCATCTGAAGGGGTTTGTAATTAGTCACTAACAAAATTGGTTGGCGAGGACTAGATGGGCTTTTCAGTTGTTGCCCCATGACTTTGGAACGCCCCCCCCCCCCCAGAGGAGCTTCACCATGCTCCCTCCCATAAGAACAGCCATGCTGGATCAGGCCCAAAGCCCATATAGTCCAGCATCCTGTCTCACCAGATGCCGCTGGAAGCCTACAGGCAGGAGTTGAGAACATGCCCTCTCTCCTGCTGTTACTCCCCTGCAACTGTTACTCAGAAGAATCCTGCCTTTGAGGCTGGAAGTGGCCTATAGCCCTCCAACTAATAGCCGTTGACAGACCTCTCATCCATGAAGTTATCCAAACCCTTCTTAAAGCCATCCAGGTTGTTGGCTGTCACCACATCTTGGGGCAGAGAATTCCACAAGTTGATTATGCGTTGTGTGAAAAAGTACTTCCGTTTGTTGGTCCTAGATTTCCTGGCAATCAATTTCATGGGATGACCCCTGGTTCTAGTGTTATGGGAGAGGGAGAAGAATTTCTTTCTATCCACTTACTCCACACCATGCATAATTTTATAGACCTCTATCATGTCTCCTCACAGTCATCTTTTTTCTAAACTAAATAACCCCAGGTGTTGTAGCCTTGCCTCATAAGCAAGGTGCTCTCTAGGCCCCTGATCATCTCGGTTGCCGTCTTCTGCACCTTTTCCAGTTCTACAATGTCCTTTTTTAGATATGGTGATCAGAATTATATTCAGTATTCCAGGGGTGGCCGCACCATAGTTTTGTATAAGGGCATTATAAAATTATCAGTTTCATTTTCAACACCCTTCCTAATGATACCTAGCATGGAATTGGCCTTTTTCACAGCTGCCACACATTGAGTCGACACTTTCAATGAGCTTTCCACCATGACCCCAAGATCAGGCTCCTGGTCAGTCACTGACAGCTCAGATCCCATCAACGTATACTTGATTTTGGGGGTTTTGTCCCAATGTGCCAACATTTAACCGCATTTGCCATTTTGTCACCCACTCACACAGTTTGGAGAGATCCTTTTGGAGCTCCTCACAATCCGTTTTGGATTTCACTACCCGCAAGAGTTTGGTATCATCTGCAAATTTGGCCACCTCGCTGTTTAACCCTACTTCTAGATCATTTATTAGTAAATTAAAAATCACCGGTCCCAGTACAGATTCCTGGGTGACCCCACTTCTTACTTCCCTCCATTGTGAAAACTCTCCATTTATCCCTACCCTCTGTTTCCTTTCCTTTAACCAGTTAGCAATCTGCACATGTACTTGTCCCCTTATCCCATGACTGCTAACTTTTCCCAAGAGTCTTTCATGAGGAACTTTGTCAAAAGCTTTTTGAAAGTCCAGATAAATTATGCCAACTGGATCACCTTTACCTACACACTTGCTGACACTCTCAAAGAACTCCAAAAGTTTTGTGAGGCAAGATTTACCTTTGCAGAAGCCATGCTGGTTCTTTCCCGGCAGGGCCTGTTCTATGTACTTTACAATTTTATCCTTAAGGATGCTTTCCATCAATTTGACGGGAACAGACATAAAGCTAACCGGCCTGTAATTTCCCAGATCACCCCTGGATCCCTTTTTGAAAATTGGTTTACATTTGCTGCTTTCCAGTCCTCTGGTTCAGAGCCTGATTGCTGGGATAAGGTATATATTTTTGCAAGGAGGCTGGTAATTTCACAGTTAAGTTCTTTGAGGACTCTTGGATGGATGCCTTCCGGCCCTGACAATTTGTTAGTTTTCAGATTTTCCAGACAGTTTAGAACATCATCTTTTGGCACTTCTATCTGACTGAGTAATTAAGCCTCCATCTCCGAAAAGCCTGGTTCAGGAACAGGTATATGCTCAGTATCCTCAGTCTTCTTCCCTTTAATGGCTTCCTTGATGTTACCTGTTAGCCATGCTGCCATCCTCCTTTTGAGTATACAATCTAACTGGGCTTCTAGTATTGTGGTTTTGAGTAAACTCCATGCATTCTGGAGCCAAGTGACTCTCCTGATTTTCCCTTTCAGCTTTCTTTTCACCATACTCCTCATTTTGGAGAAATCTCCTCTTCTGAAATTCAAAGTGTCTGTGTTAGGCTCCCTCAGAGCTTTTCAATAACAATTCAAGACACATCTTTTTAGAGATGCTTGTTAATGTTTTATCAGCTGCTTATATCTGGTAGGGTTTTTTTAGCTTTTTAGTTCTTAGTTTTTAACCACTAATTTTTTAATTTGAAACTTTTGAAAAAAAAATATGAATGTGGTTTTAGCTTGGTCTTTTAACTTGTTTAATTTTTATTAATTTTTAACTTCATACAATATCTATTAATGTTTTGAGCTGCTCCGAGCAGTCGTGTACTGGAGGAGCAGGATATAAATGCTTTTTTTAAATAATAATAATAATAATAATAATAATAATAATAATAATAATAATAATAATAATAATAATTATTATTATTATTATTATTATTATTATTATTATTATTATTATTATTATTATTATGGGATAGCAGAATAGAAGAAAAATACCAGGGGATAGCAGAATAGAAGAAAAAGAAGTAGAAAAAATCACAAAATACAAAGATCTACAAATTGAAATTGAAAGGCTGTGGCAGAAAAAGACCGAAATAATCCCAGTGGTAATTGGTGCCCTGGGTGCAGTTCCAAAAGACCTTGAAGAGCACCTCAACACCAAAGGGGCCACAGAAATCACCATCAGCCAATTACAAAAAGCAGCTTTACTGGGAACAGCCTATATTTTGCGACGATATCTATAATAACCAACAGTATTGATGATAAAATTCAGCCATCCCAGGTCCTTGGGAAGGACTCGATGTCTGGATAAAACAAACCAGTCAATAACACCTGTCTGACTGTGTTAATAATAATAATAATAATAATAATAATAATAATTATTATTATTATTATTATTATTATTATTATTATTATTATTATTATTGTCCCACTAGTGGACTACTGTCCCACACTGCAACTTTACTGGGAACAGCCTATATTTTGCGACGATATCTATAATAACAGCAACAACATTGATAATAAACTTCAGCCATCCCAGGTCCCTGGGAAGGACTCGGTGTCTGGATAAAACAAACCAGTCATTCACATGTGTGCACACTTCTGTACACACAAACAACAATGTCTGGACATGGCTTTAGAAGGCAGGTGAAAATTTTGAGTAAGTCATTTGTACATAGCAATAGCAATAGCACTTACATTTATATACCGCTCTATAGCTGGAAGCTCTCTAAGCGGTTTACAATGATTTAGCATATTGCCCCCAACATTCTGGGTACTCATTTTACCGACCTCGGAAGGATGGAAGGCTGAGTCAACCTTGAGCCCCTGGTCAGGATCGAACTTGTAACCTTCTGGTTACAGGGCGGCAGTTTTACCACTGCGCCACCAGGGGCTCATGTTAATTTTCTGAGAGAAAATATCTTAATAGGGATACTCCAGCTCTCTTTAAGTAAGAAGGCATATGCATATAAAATATGGCATGGCTTTTTATAATCTTTAGAAGTAGGAGCCCAATTCTACCCTGAACACAGCTTTAAAGTATTTTAGAAGAGTATGGCCCACTAATTCCTCACATTTGATGTGGCTCATGTTTTTTTGGTAGCCATACCAGAGTATGAAATATAAATAAAATTTATAAAATATAAATAGATCTATAACACATAAAAAGATTTTGCTGTAATATAAACCAGGACAAAAAAATGGGCAGGTGTTTGTCTGCGGGGGTGGGGGGCATATTAAGAAAAACCCAGAACCTTAAAAAAGATTTCATTGCCATTTCTTAATAGCAAGATCTGAGATATTGATGGCAAGTTTAAATCCCCTCCCTACATATCTAAAAAGGATCAAATTAAAAGCACAATGTGCTTATAAACCATGGTCAAATTAGCTTCTAATGGTCTCTTGTTAGAGTCAGCACATTCAGAAGCCTATTTTCCTGGAAAGGATTCAGGTTTCTACTGGATATATTCCAAGCAGTGCCATGCCAGAGTAATCTAGTGCTTTTCCCCTTATAGACCCTGAAAGCTCAATGCCATTATCTAAACAGGCCTAACATCCTCCTCCAACCTAAAGACATTTCTAATGTTAACTGACAAATTAATCTCTCAAAGACCTCACTTTATATCTCAACCCACATGAATGCTGCATGTTCATCCTTTCCACACTACCCGGAAAATAGAGGTATGATTCAATTAAAATATTCTCATTAGTATTACTATTCAAGTCACACTGCATACAAAAACAACTAGCAAGTGAGGAAATAGAATGTTGAGGAGGAAGAGAAATGAGGCATCTAGAAAGTTATATGCGAAGAAAACCAGAAAGGAAAAAATAAACTCTGTATTATTAAACAGAGATCCAGAAATCTATGCTTAGCTTACTAGCCAGTCATTATTTGTGGTCACCATCAGTCTCCCTCAGATCGTTTTCTGGGATACAGGAAGAGGTCTTAGGAAAGAAGCATGTCTTCTGTAATTTGCACTCTGATACAGAGATGCAAGAAACAGTGGGAGCCCTCTCCTACTGCTCAGAAAGTATTCCTGCTGTTTTTCACCTTCTCAAAAATGGCAGTAGAAATGAGAGCTCTGGTGAGGAGTAAGGGTGTCCTTCTTGTCAGAGGCCTGAGGGCACTCGCCACTGGCAAATTGATTTGTAGCTGGCTGGTATTAAATATTTTACAAATACCAACATAGGAACATAGGAAACTGCCATATACTGAGTCAGACCATTGGTCTATCTAGCTCAGTATTGTCTTCACAGACTGGCAACAGCTGTATGCTTTGGTAGTTTGTTGGTTCAATAAAAAAATCTTGTCCTATTAAAAATAAAATAAAATCTTGTCCTATCTTGGAGAAGCCAGGAGGGAACTTGAAACCTTCTGCTCTTCCCAGAGCGGCTTCCATCCCCTGAGGGGAATATCTTGCAGTGCTCACACATCAAATCTCCCATTCATATGCAACCAGGGCAGACCCTGCTTAGCTATGGGGACAAGTAATGCTTGCTACCACAAGACCAGCTCTCCTCTCCTCTAAGAAGAGGAGAACCAAACAAGCCCTTCCATGCAAATTAGTGAAAGATACTCTTGTGCCAGGAGGATAGAAGGATGTGCACATTCACAGTATGCACACGTCTTTATTGCATGCGCTATGGCCGACAAATTTAGTACCGTGCGAACTGGCCCTTTATGGGTGCACTGACTGGGTAGGGAAATTGATTTCTGGGCCACACGTTCCCAGGCACAGCAACATAACATACCTATGTTCCTTCCCATGTAGTGGTTATGAGGACCAGCTAAGCAATATATTTCCCCACAACGCTTTTGTTTCCCTTTGCTCCTCCCTCTTGAACCTTAAACCAAACCAGAGACCAAATAATCCTCTGTTCAGAGTTTTTGTTGTTATTGTTTTTTTTTTGGTGCTTGCCTTTCATGAATGGTTTTTTGTTTTTGTTTTTTTAATGGTACACAGTCCACACCCTTTCCCTGCTATTTTTCAAAAATCCAGTCAGGCTTTATTTGCCTTAGGAAGGCTTACAGGGGCAAAGAACGAAAGACCATGCTAAAGGCAAACACCTCTTTGGGCTACCTTCTCAGTGTTCCCCACAATATGGCAGGATCTTCGGCAATATGACTGAGAACTAGCATGCTTCAAAACAAGCTACTGATTTCGTGCAGGAAATAGTTGGAATGCTCTTTCACTTCACAGTCGCTACCTTAAAGTTGACAAAATTGAAGCGAAGGAAAATAGAATTTTTAAAAAAAACACCACCACCCTTTCAACAAATACTATGATCCAACAACAATTATTTAGGCAGTATTCCAAGTAACACCGTCAAAATCTAATTTAAATGATCCAAAAAGAATCATATACAGTAGTATCAAA
The DNA here is from genome assembly GCF_027244095.1 of Hemicordylus capensis. Classification (NCBI taxonomy): domain Eukaryota; kingdom Metazoa; phylum Chordata; class Lepidosauria; order Squamata; family Cordylidae; genus Hemicordylus; species Hemicordylus capensis. The sequence continues at coordinate 100,535,473 of NC_069658.1, forward strand.
CTGCAAATAATCAGAGCCAAGCTATCTTGCATGGCCCATGCAGAAATAAATCCTGTGATTAAATAATGTATAGCATATCTCAGTGTATCCTGTAACATGCAAACAAAGACAACATGAAACAGACACACCATTAAGCCAACCCCCTCTTCTGCCTTCCTACCATAACAATCTGTGTACAGTATACAGCAGGTGGCCAATTTGTTTTACAGCCTTTAAGCTCCAAGCATAGCTTAATATAGGCAGAGCCTTTGATCAAAACAATAAAAAACCAGAAAAATAAGTGATTGCTGCACAGAGGTCACAGTCTATTACTAATTTATACAGCACTCTCCCTGGCTCTCAGAGGCTGGCAGCTCTGAACACGTACACATTTGGTGGGAATGACTTTACTAAACAAACTGAAATTGTTACCATCCATAATTTACAGAGAAAATGCTCCCGTCCCCTCCCTGCACATTAAATCAAAATGTTCAGAATCAACGGGGACAGCCAAGTCCTCTCCCCTAGCAAAGATTCAGAAGCAGCCACTCTCAGCTGGCATAAATCAAAGTACGTCAACTGAAATCAGTGGAGCTGCGCCAAGTTATGCCAGTCAAAAGCTTGGCCCTTATTCCTTAACCTTTGTTTCAGATCAAAAGGCCCAAAGAGTAAACTCATTTGAAAGGCAAAAGGCAGCCTCTTTGCACATAGAGACAGAAATTCTTCCCTGTGTTAAGCACCAGTGCAAAAATGCATTAGCATTTAACAGCATGAGCCACAGACCAGTGGTGCCCTGGAGGTAACAGCATGCACTGATGCTAAGTTTTTATTAGAACTTGTATGCACTTATCTGTACCACATTTTATTTATTATTTATTGTTAAATTTGTATACCGCCTTTCATTAAAACAATCCCAAGGTGGTTCACACAGAAAAATTAAAACAAGACTATAAAAATTACACAATTAAAATATTAAGCTAGAATATAAAAACACAGAACTGATTAAAATGATTTAAAATACAAGCACAATATAACCATAAAAAATACAAACCAGCAGCAGCAGCAATCATATTAAAAGCCTGGGTAAAACGCCAAGATTTCACACACTTTCTAAAAACTGTGATGGAAACAGAGGAGTGAATTGCCACAGGGAGAACAATTCCAGAGCCTGGGGGCAGCAACAGAGAAGGCCCTGTCCCATGTGCACAACAGCCAAGCCTCCCTTATTGTCAGCATCCAGAGCAGAGCCCCCTCATATGACCTTTTCAAGCAGGCAGCAACCCTTAGGAGCAGGCGGTCCCTCAGGTATCCAGGGCCCAAACTGATAAGGGCTTTAAAGGTAAAAACCAGCACCTTGAGTTGGACCCAGAAATTAATTGGCAGTCAATGCAGCTCTTTCAAAATGGGTGTGATGTGATCCCAGCAAGCAGCTCCAGATAAAATCCTAGCTGCCGTATTTTGCACTAGCTGCAGTTTCAGAAGATTCTTCAAGGGCAGCCACATGTAGAGCGCATTACAGTAATCCAGCCATGATGTGACTAACATGTGGGTAACTGTGTCCAAAGCTGCCTTCTTAAGAAAGCATGTAATGGATATCAGGAGATTTCTTCCAAGACCCAAATCTCAGAAAAGATGTCTTTTAAAAAAAATACTTGACCCTAAAACATTTTGTTAGGAAATCTTTGGTCACATTAAGAACAAACACAAACAAAACGCTGTGTGCTGTGTAAAGGGCCCTTTCTTGTAAAGTGTGCCATTTGCTTTTAACTTTAAAAAAGATATTAATATAGCAAAATGCTTAAACATTAATGCAGACTGCTTTAAATGATATTTTAAAATTTGCTAAAGTAGAGAGAGTGAGCGCACACAGATATATATGTATATCTATCACACACACACGATTATTATACAGGCACAATAGTGTCTGTATTTACTTATTTAAAGTATTTATACCCCTCCCTCCTCTAGCACACTACTGTTCAGGGTGGCCCACAACATTAATAATACAAATTCAATGTAAAACATGAGACTAATAAAATTAAACAAGTTAAAAAACTTTAAAAGACCAGGTTAAAGCAATTAAAATTACAGTATTTTTTTTATAAAAAGTTTCAAATTAAAAGTTATTTCAAAAAACTAAGAACTGAGAACTATAAGAACTAAATACTTAAATGCAAACCATTAAAAAAAAACAACCCCTATATAGTTAAGCTTATCATAGCAAGCTGATCTGTGTGTCCAACTTGACCCCCATTCTGAGATGGAGTCTCTGGTTTGCTGAGTCTCTTAATGCCTGAATCGGCTCCTAACAGTACAGTTCTTTACATGTTTTACTCCAGATTAAGTTTCATTATTAATGGGGGTGGGCAAGAGAGAATAACTGAAATATCCTTTTAAAAAACTTGAGGAGCTGCATCTCCAGCACGCAAGTAGGGAAGCAGAACCTGTTAAATTTCTGCCTGAACACATCCTTCCCTAGCCCAATATTAATCTGAAAGACAAAAGCAAAAGTGTGGGTGTAAGAAGCAGTGTTCTCTCTAATTTTTTTCATCTGAGTGTGGAATGAGTTTTGTTCTAGGTGGCAGTATCAAGGCAGTGTGCGCACATGTATTCAGAGTGGGGCCTTCCTGATTCAACCTGAGCGAGATCTAAAGTGAACTGAGTGGATATCAAAAAACTTGTGAGCGTGCACATATGCACACGCCTTAGAGGAAACACTGGTACGAAGACTAATTTAAAGATGACGTAATACATTTGATTGTTTCAGTAAGTCTGGAAAATAGGAAGCTACCTTATCCCGAGTCAGACCACTGGTCTATCTAGCTCAGTGTTGTCTACACTGACTGGCAGTGGCTCTCCAAGGTTTCAGGCAGGGGTCTCTCCCGGCCCTACCTGGAGATGCCAGGGATTGAACCCAGGACCTTCTGCAAGTGGAGCAGATGTTCCACTACTGAGATATAACTGCATAATTAATGTGACCACCTTAATTTATAATTTCCATTCTTTGGAGAGCATGAGTGAGTACTGTAAGCACCTTAACTGTCATTTTAAACTGAAAGGTTTTTGAACACACACACACCCCCAATGAGAAACAGTGCAGGCAAAATCATTTAAATCATTTCCTTAGTAATACAAGTAATATTTAAATAGATTTAATAGTACTGCTCCAAACCAGTGAATTATGAGTTTAAAACCTATTAAAATGTAATGTTTTTTTTTCCTGAGCTGAGGGGAGAGAGATTTAAATCCACTGAATTTTAATATTTCAGCTTGAGCTGCAGGAGGTAGAGAAAGTCCAAATGAACTATTCCATCAGCACCATTCAAGCATGAACATTTTAATCAGTTTTACTTCCTTGGAGTTCTCTAACACAGTTTACGCTGTCATTCTGAAAGCACTTAACACAGAGAGTGTGAAAAACCACCAAGGCTTGTTATTGCCTTCACAATTGATAGCAAATAATTTTGCAGGCTTCCTATCATTAAAGTGTCACTGCTAAAAATTGAGGTTCAGCACTTCTTGTACTAAATTGTATTTTTTGGAACATCACTGCATACCTGGTTCTTACATTTTCCCTACATTTCTACATTTCTTTCTGCAATAAACAGGCACACAAGTGCTAGCCGCCATTTGTATTCTGCAACTAACAGCAGTTTGTGGCAGCAGTGTGGAGTATGCACACAGACATGTACGTTTGTCTGTATGCCCAGCATCTAAAGACAAATGAAAATAAATGCCAAATTGGGGAGGTATTGCACATTATTACACTTGTGTGACAGTACAAGTTAATACTCCCCTTTTTAAGAAGTGCAACAAAGGACAGGCTCAGGGCACCTAGCTACCGAAAGAACATATAAGTACAAAATTTAAATAGCATTTTATTATGGCAATATTTAATTAAAAATATGCTTAACTCTGACCTGAATTGCTGACTTTTTACCTGTCCTACACATCTTTATTTATAGAATCACAATTGGAACTCTATTTTGCTCTTATAAATTTTAGCACACGAATGACATTACAGATCAACTCCTTTTAGTCACATGATGTATGCCAGTATTCTTCATTGTAAAGTTTTGGGAGCAGTGCTGGCCCTCATCAACCCTAAGTGCAGCCCTCCGACTAATTGTTTATTGGTGTGAAGCTTCACCCAAAGCTGAATACTCTGCACGATCCTCCTGCACCACACAGAGCTGACCATTCTCATTGTGCAGTGCTGCACTTTGCTGATTTAAGGGAAATGGAGCCCTTGAGACCCTGCATCATCTTGGAAGGTGTGCACAGAGTCCTAGGAAGTGTAGCCCCTCTCAACACTAGCGATGTGCACGGAACCAGTGGCGGCCAGTTTGATGGCAGGGGGTTACCTTTAAGGAGCGGGCAGGATTTTCCCTGTTGGTGCTGTGTTTAAAAATGGCCCCGTGGGTGGCAGTATACCTCCTTGCTGTCCCAGTGTGCATTGGACTGGAAGTGCCCAGTGCACGCACACTGTGCACACAGGCACTGAGCACTTCTGGTCCAACGTGTCCCAGAGCAGCAAGGAGGTACGCTGAGACCCTGCAGGACCATTTTTATACACAGCGCCAGCAGGGGAAATCTGGGGAGGGGCAGATAAGCCTCCCCGCTTCTTAAAAGGTAACCCCCACATTGCCATACCTTCGAACCGGTTCGGAGGTCTGTAAAAGGGCCTCCAAACCAGTTCGTGCACATCCATACCCAGTGCTTTCCCCACAGATCTCTTCAGAGGGGGTTCCATCGCTCTTAAAAGGCCCTTCCAGTCCCATCACTCTGAAAAGTACAATACTGTGAAGAGGTCAATACAGTGGGAAATGGCTCTCACACCAAGGAGATTTTGCCAAAGTGACCCCCATTTGAAAAATAGTGAAGATCATTGTTGTAAGTTAACCTTGTATATATGTCATTACAATTACTAAACTCCTATAAGGGCCATTGATACTTAATGTTGATTACAATAGCTGGGATTTAAAGAGCTACTTCAGGCTTACCAATGAATCGCCTCCCGCACCTTTGTAAAACAAGCCTCCATGTCTTGTCCAATGGCTTTTGAACACACACACACCCACATCTTAAAAATAGTTTGCCATGTGGTGAGGGAGAAGAGATACAAGTGCACAACTCCCTTGGGAAGGATTATTAATGCTGGGAAAAGCTTCAGCTGCTATATTTCTGCTTGTCACCGAGCTATTAAGGAGAACCTTGGCCTGCCAGAAAAAATGCAACAACCCTATGGGTAAGTAATGCAACTGAGTTGTTTGAGGAGATCACAACTCCTACACACACTCTCTCTCTCTCTCTGACCAACATTGTAACAAGTGTTCAAAAGAAGATTTTGCTTTTGGTAGATTCATGAAAAAAATAAAGTTTTGTTCTAGATGAAAAGAATGATGGGAAAAAACAAGATGCATCAGGAAATAAAAATACTGAAGTTCCAGCCACAGCAAAATATGGTCTTCCCAAAGTTAGTCCCAGAAGTTGAGGTTGTGTGTCTGCTCAAGAGAAGGAAATGGGCTATTCAATGGCTAAAATACCCAGAAAGACCACTCTCATCACATGCTCCAGTGCTCCTTCAGAAGATAGAGGACTGGGTCTTTCACGATCAGTGAGACCCGGTTCCTATGGGTGAGCGGGAAGAGCGGGCTAAGCCCGCTCTCCATGCTCACGAGCGGGCAGGGAGCCCTGGGAGACCAGATCATCCACCCACACGATGGCCGGCCCCGTGATGGAGCTGGCGGGGGCCGCGCGGCCCACGCAAGCCCTGCGCAAGCGTGCAGGGCATACTGGGGAGACCCCCGGCCGGGGGTCTACTCGTGAGTAGGTGTGGCGCAAAGGGGCGCCGCGGCTACTCACAATCATAAAAAGCAGGTTTGCTGGAGTGCTCGCTCCACAAACCTGCTTTTTACCAGGGGTTCTCGAGCAGGTTACCCGCTCAAGAACCACCGGGCTCGGCTGCAAGCCTGGTGGTTCCTACGGTCAACAAAAATCGGGCTAGCCTCTGCTAGCCCGATTTTTGTTGATCGTGAGAATCGCCCCATAGATGGCTAGTTTTAATCTTCACAGTATAGAGAAAACCACACACCCCTCTCTGTGACTTGATATTATCAACAAATCATAATAATACATTTCAAACCCTGGATTAATTCTGACAGGGCTCTCAGCAAACTGCCCTCCAAGGGCCCCTTCCTACCTAGGTGAGCCTCAAGACAGTTGTTGTTTCACCACCACCAGCACTCCAAGGCTATGGTTACAGAGGTGGTCTCAGAAATCAGCAATGGGTCCTTCCAAGTCCAGTGATGCAGACACTAGTTGTGGGTTCTGATTTTGTATAGAAAGCAAAACTATCCAGACCAATTTTTTTCCCCATCTGGTGGGGAAAAAACCCACCAGATGGGGGTTGAACCCTACTCATCCTAGTCAGAGTTGTGCCCCCCGCCCGCCACTAAACACTTGGCTGGAAATTTTATGATTTGTGCACATAAGGGTTGCTGGTTTTTTAATGAAATAAAATAAAACCACAGCCCTCAGGGACATATTTCTGGAAGCCAAGAAGTGCTTTTGGAGGAAGCAGAGGTTGCAAAAATCACCCCATCCCCTTCCATGGGTGCTCAGTTGCAGGAAAAGTCTTTTGCTCAACTGAGCTCCACAGCAGCCTCTCTGTGAGAGTACAGCCCTTGTTTTGTACTACTAACACTGCGAAACATGTCAGCCACTACTACCATTCTTGTTATTACTTGAGATGATAAAATTTGTGCATTATTCCTACAATGTGATTCTGCTTTTTCTAGGTCACAATCCAGCAATAGTTAGTCATAATTATCTGAAGTATCACTGATTTCAACTGAAGTTAGTCACAATGAGATTGTGCCCCTAATATTTAAAATACAGCAGGCTACCATGCTATTGAGTGACTGTGTATTATAAACTGTTCCTTGATGTGTAGAAAAGAAGGACTACTAACTTTGTATAACTGAGCTGAATTAGACTAAAACCACCAACCAAATCCCACTGAACCCTTGACGCGTCATTACAGAAAAATAGTTTTGGAGGTGGCCATTCAATGTCACAGTGTGAGTAGTTGAGAATAAAATAATTTGAATATGAAGAACAAATTGAAAGTCTCAAATTATTTTGATCTCAAATGATTTCTGTTCTAATAGTTGTTCTCTCAACAACTCTTCGCTCCTCCCTACCAGATCATTTCCCCTCAAAAACAAATATTATCCATTCTTTTTAAAAATTTAACTTGTGTCAATCTGTCAGTAATTTTCAATGGAACATGACCTGTGAAAGAAGTCATTATAAGTGTTTCATTCCATTAAACACAACTAGTTTACTGTCAAGAGAACAACCCGTCTCTCAATGTTTCAAGCTCACTTCAGCACTCCGCATTTAAATGGCACGGATCAGTGGTTTGGTTCATTTACCAATGAAGGCAGAATATTGCAAAGTTAACAAGGTGTTTCATCAGATTTCACGAAATCCTAGCATCAGGGTATGAAGGATCTACAATGTATTATAAATACACATTCATGGAGTAGAACTCCTTTTGATCAATCCTTTATAGCCCACATTTACTGTCTGTCTCCTGTGTACATTTTATTCCACAAAGAACTGTGCCTTCTTTTACTCACACTTTTAATTATAGATACCTCTTGAGCATCCCTGGGATATTTTTATAAATGAGGTACTATAATTTTGTAGATATACATAAAAGGGGCAATGAAAATGGTTAGGGGGATGGGAGAGGAACCTGAGCTCAGATGCTCTGAAATCCAAATTCCGTGAAAGCAGCCACACAGCTGAGGATAAAACCTTCCTACCGTCCTAACAAAATCAGATACTTTTTGTGCAAATATTTGTTTTCACGTTTCTTTATTTAAGTATATGCCACATTGTAAAGTATCTATATTAGTTTAAGAGGCTAGAGCCTATGAGTGGCATTAGTAACAACTTACAATCAGATAATGTACATCAATTTTTCCATGGAAAGATATTAAGAAAATATATTGCATAAGTATTTACCAAATTTTATAGACATTAAACATTTAAAGAAAGAGAAAGCAGCAGTAAGTTTTTTCTACATTAAAGATAATCTCTTCACTTCTGAACAACCCAATATTGTGGTTATTTTTAACTAGTGCAGTTTTGTGGTTCAAGATAGCACTGTTTAAGAGAAGAATTTCACTTTAAATTTCCTCACACTAGAAAAAAATATATTTTAAAAATTGCATATTATAGACTGCAAGATGCAGGGCCTCTACATGAAACACTGAGCAAAATCACTACAAATCAGAGTAAAGCTAGATTCACTTTCATAACTTACATGCACTTTAAAAAAAATAGACCTTTTGCAATTTATTTTATTCAAAGAATATTTAGATAGTGGTATTTTTATTAGGTAATGAAAACTAATTGGGAAATTATTCATCTTCTAGACTCCCCACTGGAGCATAAGAGACATACAGCAAATGTTATTCATGATTCTACACAACCCACTCTGTCTGATTCATCCCCGTCTTTCTAAGGGGCACTTCAGAGGAAATAAAGGTTACTCTTTCCCATTTATATTTTTTAATTGACTGCTGGTGTTTTCTTGTGGTCAGAGGATAGGAAAGAGTGCTCAAAATAGCCTATTAAAAAACAAGTTACAATCAGACCATGCTCTACACTACTGTCAGCAATGATCAGAGTGCCCCTACTTCCCTGTTAAAAGACAGAAGCATAAATGAAGGAATATTTTCACTACAGATTGATTATTCGGCAACCCTTATCCACATCTTCACTTGGCAATTTGAATTTTAATGAAAGTAAATGGAATAATTAGCATTTCAAAGTGTGTTTGATACACTGAATTTTTTTGAGAGAGAGACTTTTATGTATATGCTATACACAAAAGGAGCAAGCATTTGCGAGTGGGCAGAAAAAGGGAAGGTACCATGGTATGGTCTTCATTAGAATAACTTAAACAATTGCTTGTACAAACTGAATAATTATAGATGTGAATCATGGGCTGTTAGTAATTTTTCTCACCTTTTTAATATGTTTCTGAACAATCATTTTATCAGTCTTTTAAAGCAAGTCATAAAAAGGCTTTTTGTTTTTGTTTTTTAAGAGGGGGCGATTAAATCTTGTTGCTGTATTTATTAAGGACCAATAGATGTGCAGGAGGCAAATTTTTAATCAACTAAGAACATCACCATGTGACCATAAATTAATATAAATTGAACAGGCAAAATCTTGTCCCAGATGATATCAATATTGAACCAACTAGCTCCTAAAACAATCAAAAGCCTAAATGACTTTTAATTACACAGAGGTACTTTACCTTTACTACAAGTCACACTGCTTGACACACTTCAATCCTAAAAACATTTATTTGTGAATATGTATGTAGTGAGGATAGCAGGCTTATGATGGTGCCGAAGAAGTCCCATGCATGAGTGGAGAGCACTTCTCTGCATACAAGTATTCCCATCCAGTTGTAGTCTCTCATGCCACCTCAAACACCACTTTAAGAGGGTTTGCCAACCTTTAGGACCAGCTTTTGGGAGTGCAAAAAACTAAGACGTGAAGTGAGTCCAGAAAACCTAGGGGTCTGCATGCAACATTGTGTGTGGCCCTTTGGACCCCTGTCTGAGAGTACAAATACAACTTCATGGTAGCTGAAACCTAAATGCTATTTGTAACAGGATAGGCTCTGGGATAAATTGAGAGTTTCTTCTATTGATCGGCGACTCTTCGCTCTAATTAGAGCCCTACATGTATCGTCAACTATGAGAGTTAAGTGTAATCCACAGGGAGGACTGACCAGAGCAATTTAAGTTGGAAAGGGTGTGTGTTGGACAAGGATGGACAAGGATGTGTGTTGGTGCCCTTGTTGTTTAATTTTTGTTATCAATGATATGGTGATTCACCTTGACAGCAATGATTTTCACCCTCCTGCGTTAGCTGGAAGAAGTATTTCGGTTCTGTTGTACGCGGATGATGCGGCCATCCTGGCTAGAACCCCGCATGAGTTAAGGAGGGCCTTGGGGGCATTGGCTGTCTATTGTAAGACAGAACGTCTTAGTATTAATTACCAGTAAACCAAGGTGGTCTCCTTTGCCAGGAGACCTAAGAGACAGGTATGGAAGATTGATGGACAAAGGATAGACCAGGTTCAAAACTTTGTATACTTGGGGGTGGCCTTCCATTCATCGGGAACAGACGGGCCCATGCTTCCTATGTGGCCCAGATTGCCCAAAATAGTGCCCAAGCTATTCTGCAGATTTACAAAACTAGGGGTTGGCATCTCATTCCAGCAGCTTTAAAACTTTTTCAAGTGAAACCGCTGGCGCAGTTATTGTATGGTGCCCAATTAGGACCTTCTGTCCCCCCTAGAAGTGGTGCAGTCCAAATTTTTGAGAGCAATATTCCAAACATCCAAGTGTACTTCCTGCGCGAGGCACAGATTGGAGGCAGGTCTCATTAGAGTGGAGGCTAAGTGTTGGCAAATTGCTCTGTTTAATTGGCTGACGGTTTTTTCTTGGCTACAGGGCTGAGCCACTTGATACTAGAGAATTCCTACCAGTCTGCCTGGAAGTGTGCTTTGAACCGAAAGTTGACCATTGGGGGCCTTGATCAATCTACTTTGCTTATGCAAAATCTGGAGACAGCTAGGAAGCTCATCAAACAGAGAACTGAAGCCATAGAGAGGCAAATGGATTTAGCGAAGGCACCTGATTTTCAAAGCCAGGAAGCATTTAGATATAGACTGGTTCCAGCACCCTACCTTACTATCTTGGAGGTGCCCTCCCTAAGAAGCGTTTTCACTCTGGCGAAATGTAATGCCCTGCCTTCAGCCCTTTTAGAGGGCAGATATAGAGGCATTCTCTACAGGGAGAGGCTCTGCCCATGTGGGGAAGGACAAGTGGAAACTGTCTCTCACGTGTTGCTTTAATAGTTGTTTTATAGAGACCTGAGACGGGATCTCATTCACCCTCTGATGGCTAAATGGTCAGGTTTTGACCCTTCTCAGGTAATAGGCAGGCTGCTGGAAGGAAGTAATTCCATCACCACCAGACAGGTGGCCAAATTTTGTGTTGTAGCCCTCCATTTGCGTAAGTGTCTGACAAAAGGAAAGTAGGTGATGGTCTTAAGGTCTAACTAATTTTTGCAGGTATAGAGTGGATAATTGTATGTGGGCATGCAGGTTCTGGGACAATATGCATATTAGCAGTAAAATTAACAACTAAATCTTCCCAAGCCCTTTAAATGTTCAACCCCCCCAGGGGTTAGGAAGTCAATTGTTTAAGTTTTGATATGTATGTAATAATTTTATAAGCACGAAATGCTGCTGTTTTATTTTTAGTCTAAGCTGTGCATTTTTAGTTGATTTATATTTAGAAGGATTTTCTTAGTTTATTTGGTTTTTATTGGTTGAAGTAGAAGTTTGATTAGTTTCTCTTTTATATTTGTTTTAACTTTGTGCTGGTCGTCGACTGAAATAAAGATTTGATTGATTGATATTTGTAAAGAAATAAAAAGATATGCTGAAATGTAAGAGAAGACTATCAAAGATTCATGCTAACCTGAGGAAAATATACAATACCCATTTGCTTTATTTCAAATAATTATTACATAAGTATTCAAATGTAATCAGTAGTGGTCATTCAAATGTAATCAATAGTTGCAGGGTACTTTCAGAGACCATAATGGTGATGTAACTCTTTCATTATGGCCTAACATACATAGGACATATTCATACAGGGTTCCTGAAACATGCCAATCACTTTCTCCTAAAGTCCAACTTGCCACTTTTCTCTACAAGTATTCTCAAAATGTGCACAGAGAAACCAGCACAACTTGGCAAGGAATATGCCTCTTGGAAATGCACAAGTGGTTGCCTATCAGTGGGGAATGTTTTCTGGAAGGATAACTCAAGGTTTGTGCAGATGTTACTTGTGGCGTCTTTCTTCACTCACAGAGGCATCACACTACCATAAACAGTGTGATGTGCGTTGCAAAAAGATCTAAGATCTGAGGGCCAAACTGTACAGATTCATTTCCTGTTTGTTGTGGCTGATGGTTTATTGTTTTTAATGATATATATTGTGTTAATGTTTTACTGGTTTTTAAAATTTGGATTCTGTTTTCTAATTATTAAATTAACACCTTGGGAGCAGCGGTTGAGAATGGGGATATAACTTTATTTATTTATTTTATTTATTTTTACATTTTATATCCCGCTCTTTCTCCAAGGAGCCCAGAGCGGTGTACTACATCCTTAGGTTTCTCCTCACAACAACCCTGTGAAGTAGGTTAGGCTGAGAGAGAAGTGACTAGCCCAGAGTCACCCAGATAGTTTTCATGGCTGAATGAGGATTTGAACTCAGGTCTCCCCGGTCCTAGTCCAGCACTCTAACCACTACACCACGCTGGCTCTTTTGGAATGAATAAATAAAACAGCAAACATATAATGCTTCTGCAAACCCTGAGTCTTATGCATTGAATGTCCTAATCAATTTACTCTTAGGGCACCTTCTACACCCTTAAAAAAGAACATTACAAATTGTGAAAGCTGTTCCAGCTGAGATCTTCGCAAACACTTCACTGCAAGGCCTGGGAGCCAGTGGCGGCTCCATCGACCCTAATTGCAGTTCATAATGGTTTCTTAGGTCTACATGTGAAGCTTTGGTCAAAGGTGAATACTCCACACAACTCCCCTGCACCACACACAGAGGCTCCAGCACCAGTTTGTTTGTTTGTTTGTTGTGTGTTTTTTAGGGGGGGGGGGACAGAGCCCGCTTGGAAGACAGTGTAGTCTTTGCCAGTGCTTTCCCCCAAGAGCTCTATGCGGAAGGTTCCGGGGAAACTACACTTACCAGTGATGTGTGTGCACCTTCCAAAATTGTGCTGGGGCTTGACAAGGATTCGTTTCTCTTAAAGGAAAAAGCACAGCCCTGTGAGGAGGTAATTGTGGCAGGAAATGGCACTCACATTAAAGAGGCCCTGCTCAAAATATAGTGAAGATCACTGCTTTATGTTGTTCATGCAAGTGCAGTGTCCCCCAATATCTCCCCCAAAGGAGAGGAGAGCTGGTCTTGTGGTAGCAAGCATGACTTGTCCCCATAGCTAAGCAGGGTCTGCCCTGGTTGTATCTGAATAGGAGACTTGATGTGTGAGCACTGCAAGATATTCCCCTCAGGGGATGAAGCCGCTCTGGGAAGAGCAGAAGGTTTCAAGTTCCCTCCCTGGCTTCTCCAAGATAGGGCTGAGAGAGATTCCTGCCTGCAACCTTGGAGAAGCCACTGCCAGTCTGTGAAGACAATACTGAGCTAGATAGACCAATGGTCTGACTCAATATATGGCAGTTTCCTATGTTCCTAAGTGGACTCCTCCAGTGAATCTCAAAAAGGAGCTGGAAGTAACATCTAAATAAGATCCTAGACATATGTCTGTCATAACTCCCAAAAGATAGATATCTGCAATCAACTATAAAAGATAGATATCTGCAATCAACTATAAAAGATAGATATCTGCAATCAACCAGCCATTTTCTAAACTTATACTCATTTTAAGAATGTGAATGGGGAAGAAATGGTCACATGATCAGTGAGAGCCCAGTGTTTGCCAGCTGGTTGTTATGAAGTTCCAACAGCCCAGTATGTACTGTAGGGTAAGCTACAACAAAGGGCCACTTAGACCAATTTGTCGCAGCACAGATAAACCAGATTGCTAGATCAGTTGGTGTGCAACATGTTTCTGACCAGCTGAGAGAACTAAGAACTTAACAACAAAAGCCAAAGCTTAGAAAAAAGAAAGTGAACTAATTTTTAAAAAGACTATTAAAGCTAAAATGGAAAGACCACATACCCCAATGATTGCGTTCAGTTCTGCCATGGTCACTTGCTTGGCACGTTCCACAGCCTGCACCACTTGTTGCTGGTGCTATAAATGAAGATCAGAAACAGATTAAAATTATTTGCTTTCTAATGAATTAAAGCATAGAATTGCCTATTTTTTTCCTACTAAGAATAAACTAAAAGAAATCTCTTCAGATTGCATGCAGCCTTGAAATGTGTGCCTTTAAGAGCAGAAATTCTGGGTGGATTTGTAAGGTAGCTTGAGGTGAGAGTTTATTTTAGGCAAACCAAGTTAATTACCTAGAATTTAACTTTCATCTCTCTTTCAAAAAAAAAGCTACTTCAAGATAGGCAAGGGCAGTATAACAATATTTACTCGACAGTGCTGATCTGAAGTACAAGAACTCTTCCCAAACTTAAGGTGACAGAACATGGTGAAAAAGTGATGTATTTGAAAATAAGCAATGCATTTGGTATTCCCCACATACACTACTACCTCTTCACCAGAAAAGCAGGTGCTAGTTTCCATTCTCAGTGACTTGTATACATGATTGCTAACTTTTATATAAATATCCTTAAATTTGCTTCAGCTATCAACTTGTTTCTGCCAATAAAGGATTTAATCAACAGCGGAAACAGTTAAATGAAAAGAGAGTAAGACAGAGGGGCTTAGACACCTTGGCACTTCATGTATATGTAAACAAGCCAAAGACAAGCTGGCTAATTCAGGATTACTACAATCCTAGTTATAGAAACAAGACACTGCTGCAATTCAAAGAAGCTCTGCTATAAGACGATACATGTAAAAGCTTTGCTCACACTTCAGTCAAAAGGTGAAAAAGTTTGATTGTTTCAATCACCAAAGCATAAAGATGCTTCCAAGCATACTTAACCGGAAGTTGTGCTGGAAAAATCAATGGAACTTTCAAGTAAATGAAGGTAAGCCTGAGGTGAGCTTATCTACATGATATATTACACTGTTGTAACACTCATGGCTCCACAACACCAGCACCAAGAACAAAAGAAGCTGCAGTTTGGGAGGATGCTGAAAGTTTTTTGTTAGCCATCTCTGATCTCTTCAAGGAACTACCATTCCCAAGGTTCCCTGGTTGAAAGCCATGAGAGGTAAGCAGGTTTGAAACAGGTTCAATGGGTTAATGTTTCACCCTACAACTGCAGACCTTTGCACAAGCAGAACCAAAGATTTTGACAGAACAGGAATGCCTCAGACGTTTCCATATTATTCAGAGGAATGGATGTCCCAAGTAAACGGTGCTCTGAGGAAAAGAAGAGTATAGCCTTAAACTTCCAAAGAAAGACTTCTAATGAATATGCCTAATAGATGCTGGGTTAGCCGATATGTGAGTGCCAAGATTTTCCTTGTGCTAATGATTGAGGGCACCAGCTTTCTACCACCTCCCCAAAAAGTGTTTCAATCTTTTACAAAGAGAAAGAACATATAGTAAGGTGTATACAGACACCTAATAATTGCTTTAGAAGAGAAAGGAGATGCTGCTATATATTTATTTATTTTATTGTTGCATAACAATATTTATTTTATTGCTGCATATCACATGACTTGTTTATCGTATCCTCTAGACTAGGGATTCTCAATGTCTTGGTCCCCAAATGTAATTGGACTTCAACTCCCATCATTCCCAACCAAAGGCCACTGGGGCTGGGGATTATGGGAGTTGAAGTTCAATAACATCTGGGGACCCACATGTCAATAAACCCTCCTCCAGAGGCAACAAGGCTGTAAGCTTCCCTGTGCCCAGCAGCCACTGCCACCTAAAAAATGAGCCTAGTGACTGACACCTGGTTTGCAGAAGAGCACAAACGCAGGGTTCTCTACAAATGTGAGAACCAAACCTGGCCACTTTGTCATCCGACTTCCATAGTTCTCTCTCAATCCAACTGCACTTTCAGTGCAGCTTAATTTCCTAAGGCCCATGTGAGTTAACAAGAAAAACAGGAGCCTGGTCACCGACTCTTCCTTTTCCTCTTTTAGTCAGTCCTAACCTAGGTATGTATCATCTCCACCAGCTACTCAAAAGGGCTCAGTGATCTGATAACAGTATCTGAAGTTATTCAGGACACTGGAATCATGAGCATCCACAGGGGGACAGTCCTTCCTTTATTTATCATCATATATTTGTATACATACATACAAATGAGAACAGGCAGACTGGCAACTAGTGGGTTAAGAATTCAAAATTCACCTCCTCTCTAAAAGTTTCTTTTTTCTTTACATTCTGTGTGCCTCTCCCCCATCTTCTTTGGTTATGCTTCCTTTCTTTCTAATTCAATTTTCCTCTTACTCTCATCATTGTCTAATCCTTTTCTTCCATGGAAGAAATGGACTTTCTTCTCCTCTCCTGTAATCGTAACATTATTCACTTTCTCTGTGATTTTTAAAATTGTTTTTCACATCTTCCTTAGATCAAGATCTCATGTTCACTCTCTATACTACTTTTACACTTGATGTTTTTTCATTTCTCTCCTCCCTGATTTTGAACCTTCTCAACTATACTTTCCCCCTTTAGATCCATGTCTTTCTTTGTTTTTCTCTAATAGCCTTTCTTGGGACAGAGCTTAATTTGAGTCAGGGCTTTCCACAACACAGAGTGGTGGGGCCCAGCTCTGGAAAATACTCAGATGAAGAAAACGGGTCAGGAATTTAGCTCAGTGATGGAGCACATTCTTAAAATCTAGGAGATTCACTGCCAGTCAAAAAAGGCAATAATGAACTAGATGGACCAATGATCTGACTCAATAATAAAGCAGCTCATACATTTTTTTAAAAAAGAATGGCTGCATGCATACACACCATGAGGAATTGCAACCAGTGGCCACATTGTAGAAAAGTTTCCAAGGCTTTAGCTTCCATGTGAGTTTGAGTGCTGGTGTCTCTAAATTATATCTTGCCAGAAAACAGCAGGGAGAAACAAGCCAGGATCCCTGCTCTCACTAGTATACTCAGGTTTCCTCTCCCCCACAAAATAGCTCGGAGGTACTCTCACTGGCTCCTAAACAATTTTTATGGATCCTTAGGCAAGAAGAAATGGTGGAACTGGGTACCACAGGTTTGGATTTTTAAAAACATTGCGCAAACATCATGAGCCAAGGGAGTCTGTATTGATGAGATTGGCTTTACTTGAACTATCACAAAACCAACTGCTGGTACATACAATCAAAAAAGGTTGTAGAGGAGCTTTCAACTAGCTTATTAGCAGGCACTGCTGGAAAGCATCCAATTCAAGATTATGCATCCTCAAAAGGGATGATGTTCTATACACTACAACCTGACAGTGAAAACAGACATTGACAAACCATGTGAGCATTGGGCCTTGCTAATTAATACAACTCAGATAGCAAAGGAAAAGTTTCTCATAAAAAGAACATTTATTTTTTTTAAAGGGCAAAATATATAGATTTTATGCAATGCCCCAAAAGTGAAACAGAGGCAGTTCCAACAATGTGCTCATTCACTCATCCAAATCAGGGGCGTAACTATAATAGGGCAAGGGGAGACAGCTGTCTGGGGACCCACCGCCTTGGGGGGGGGTCCCCAGAGGCAAGTCACATGACTGATTTCCCCAGTTGCGCACCCGCCCAGTCTTCTTTCAGTTGTATTCATCCTCCGAAACTGATGTGAGAGTTAAGACCTGGAGCTACCAGAACAGCATGTCTTTCACTAGTACCATTAAATGACTTGCATTGTCCACAATTTACAAAACCTTAAAAAAAAATTTAGGATGATGTTCTATTGTGGCACATAGGTTATACACACACACACACACACACACACACACACACACACACACACACACAATGCTTTTTGTTACCACTATTCAGCCTCATTTAAGATTTCTTTACTTCATGAGCTGAGCTTCAGTGGGGGGGGGCATTTTAAAATCTTATCTCTGGGCCTACTCCAACCTTGTTACGCCCCTGATCCAATAACTACTCACTCAAGCAGCCTACTTGCAGGAGTAGTAAGTTATTTGCACAAATAAGCTGGTGAACAGACCTCCTGAACTAGAACTTATCCGGTGTCTGTAACTAAAACAGAATATTAAAAATATTAAAATATTAAAAAATATTAAAATGTCGACATAGCAGGCAAATCAGAAACCTGGTGGAACAGTGAAAATGAACAGGACACTTTTATTCTTGGATATAAAATCTGTAGAAAAGATAGAGTAGGTCATATTGAAGGTGGCACTGCACTGTACATCAGAGGAGGCACAGATTCCAAGGCTTTACATGCAACATGTTTATTCAGAGAATCATTATGGCTAGAAATGCAACTCCCCCTCCCCAAGCAATCTCAGACTGAGCACAAGTTCTGCTACCCGACCACAGTTCTATTGATGATCATGAAATATAAGAAAGAAACAGCAAAAAGCAGAAATGAACACCAATATTCCAATAGTTTTTGAAGGTAAATGTAATTGAAGAATGACTACAGTATAAATTACTTTTATTTTTTATCTAATTAATAACTGCCAACAAGAGATGACACAACATTTGATTGATCCTAAACAGTGCCAAAGATCAGATGCAACATTCATTCATTCATTCATTCATTCCAAGATTTAATATACCACCCAATCCACAGACTCAGTGCTGTAGAAAGCAAGAACATCTGAGGGTTTTTTGTTTGTTTGTTTTAAGATTTTAAAGGGCAAACGCCTGGCAGAAAAGAAATGTCTTCAATAAAGTCTTAAAGGCTGGAAGGTAGGGGGCAGACCAAATCTCGGGGGAAAGAGATTTCCAAAGTCAAGGAGTGGCAACACAGAAAGCCCTTCCATGGGTCCTAGTACTATGGATCTCTCTGAGACAAGGGACTGAAAGAAGCTAGATAGACCAATGGTCTGATTCAGTATATGGCAGTTTCCTATGTACCTATCTCACAGGATGGGAGAGGCGATCCTGAAAGTAAACAGGTGCTAAACCCTGAAGCCCTTTTTTCTAACATTCATTCGTTCATTCATTCCATTTAGTCAATTTCTATACTGCCCTGCCAAAAATAGCTCAGGGCAGTTTACACAGAGAAATAATAAATAAATAAAATGGATCCCTGTCCCCAAAGGGCTCACAATCTAAGCCCGCTCTCCCCTTATGGCTCCTCTCCTTGATTGTGAAACTCGCCTCATTGTTTAGCTTCCTAGAAAGAGTGGCCATAATGCCATAAAATTAATGTGAATGCAAGGAGAAAGATAGCCAGAAAACCCAGCACTACCATATTTGAATTCTTGGGGGAAATTTTCTCAAACTAATTTTTAAAAAGGAGCAGTGAATGAAGTTGGAAGGTTTATATACCTTCAATAAGCATTTTTAAAAAGTATCAAATACAATGTATACTTCAGATTAAGAAAGGCACAAAGAAGTTCAAAAGGATGCCATGCTAGTGTAGGTTAAACTGCAGTGTCAAGGAGGTGTCTCCAAAAAGTAGAAGTCTTCATATGAAGAATAAAAATAAAGGGCATAAACTCTAGCAAATCAAACACAAATTTACTGAAAGGAAAGATACAAAGAGGTCTGAAGAGCAACTAGCTGGAGATAAAGGTGGCAAATTAACACTGAAAGATGACAGAGAAACAAAAAGGTATTTGTATCAGCTTTCACTAAAGAATTTGCTGATGAGATGCCAGCGTCTGAACCCTTTTCCCTAGCAATATGCAACCAAAAAGGCAACAATGGATGAAGGCAACAATGAAGGCAACATTGTCATAAAGGCAAAATGGATGAAGTCTGGAATCGGATATTGTTAAACATAACAATGTTACTAGGTCTTCCAGGATACAAATCCTATATGGCTGAAATACGATCTAAAATATGTAACTTATCACAAAAATCAGCCTCATGACCAGAAGCCTGAAAATTAGCCAACGTAACAATTTTAACAGAATAATTCAGGTGGCATTCAGAAAAATTCATCTCTGTCCCTAGTACTGACCCAAACTATAAGGGTGCCACTTACATGCACTACTAACCATGCACAGAAGCACTCAAGATGCTTTACATTCCTAATACTAAGCCCATTAACCAAGACAACCCATGAACGTGCCTAAGAAAATGGCTTGGATTCAAAGGTGTTGCTGCCAAAAATGTTGTTATACATCACCCAGAGCCTTTGGATGGGGTGGTCCAGAAACGAAACAAAATGAAATGAAATAAATAAGGGCACCTGCTCATGCAAGGGTGAGGGGATGATGACCGTGTCCACAGTTTCCAACAATTGCCCCTTTCTGTAGCTGCCTTCTGAACTATGTGTAATTCTGTTCTGGTGAAGGCTCAGGGAGAGGCAGGAAACCCCAATAAATGCAACTCAATTCCATGTTCATCACAGAAGTTAGGATCTGAACCACTGTATTAAGTCAGACGCTTATACATACACACACACCCCAAACACACACAAAGGATTAAAATTTCACAAGTTAGCAAACAGAACTTCAGGTATAAATTTAAAATGAATATAATAATCCACTTCATGTTCGAAAGTGGTCCAAAGCAGTCCAAAGTGATGGGACTGTGTCTGATTGGTGGTTCTGCACAATCTACTGAAGTTTGTAATGAAATATTCTTAACAGAAACTAAAGCCCTGTTCAGGTGTTACCACCCCGGTGTACTTGCAAGCCGCCCCCCTACCCCGCTCTCTCTCTCACAGAGACACACACACACCCCACCCAAATACAGCATTTATCAGGAGTTGAACATACTGAGGAAGACATTCTCGCTAAGATGTGTAACACTGGTGCTCCATTCCAGATCACAGGGAGAATCTCTCCCCAAGCACAGCATGTATCTCCTGAGACAGACATTGTATTCTGAAATAGAGAGCGGGTGGGGTTAATGAGTATGTTGACATAGTACAACTTCTGTGCCTTGGTAATACCAGCTTAGGACAGGGGTGTCAAACTGCGGCCCTCCAGCTGTTGTTGGCCTACAACTCATCTTCCCTAGCCACAGTGACCAATAGTCAGGGATGATGGGAGTTGTAGTCCAACATCTGCAGGAGGGCTGAAGTTGTGAGGCCCTGTTTTAAATATATCGGGAACAACCTCAATGACTAACACAAATGGAAGATGTTCCACCTGTTTAACGAGTTGATGGACAATTTCAGTTGATTCTCTTGTACACTTCCTCCCTTGCAAAAGTAGTAATCAGGATGCTGATCATTCTTTTAAAAATTAATTTCCTTTCACCATTCCACATACCGAGAAACACAGAAAGGAATGTACACTTAAGTGTTAAAAAGATTTCCTTCTAGGCATTAATAGTGTGTGTGGGGGGGAGTACATCCTAGTTGAAAGCTTTTGAATATCCAGATATCCTCTTTCTCCTAAAAATGTCTTTATTTATTTTAATCCCTTTTGGGATGGTTACAGAGTCTGAATTTCTAAACACTTCAGGAGATAACATTTACTTTTTAAAAGATTTAGAGAGCAGATTTAAAAAAATTAAGTCAGTGCCACCTCACAGAGAACCAGCAGAGCATTTGGGGGTAGGCAGGGGAAGGAAATCCAACCTTAGTTGTATATACTGGCTGAAAAGAGATTTAAGAACTGGAGGATTTTCTTTATGCTGATGGGAAATGGGAGAGGTGGGGTGGGTGGGAAGAGCAGGTCTTAACTTCAGTAAGAGGCTTTTAATCCATTATTTTAAAAATGGACCAAGAAAATCTGAAGATACTGCATTCATAGCTGGGTGAAAGCCACAGTATTCTTGAAGCACATCTTTCCTCTACCACTACATACAACATCCACTGCCTTGTCTACGCTATAAGTAGTCAATCACCTTAGCGCCATTTCCTAGGGGGAATATAAAGGATTTGGTGGAGACAAATGTATTTGCTTTACAGCATTTCAAGTTAGCAAAGGACTGGATAAAAAGGATACAGATAAAAAGGACCAAGAGAGTAACTCAGTGAGGTGGTATGGGGTAAAAGCATGATTAATGGTAGTGCAGACCACACTGCACTGCATTATGGTTAAGGCAGCTGGGAGAGAATGGTGGTCAATCTGTACAGAAGAGCAGAAGGAACATGCAATCCAATGCTATATTTCCAATCCCTTTTGGAGGAGTTTGGACAATACTTTACCAGCCCACACAATTAAGAAGGGAACCTGCCAAAAGTGCACACACTGTGACATTTTCTGTGGACATCTGAGCACCCTGCTGGCATATATGTGTGTGTGTGGGGGGGGTGCTCATACAAATGGCTGCAGAACCACAGCTCCCACCCACCCCAATAAACAGATGTGACAGGAGGGCATACGAATGTCTGCAGATGACATCACAACAGGCTCACTTTTGGCATATCCGCTTCCTAACTGTGTTGGCCAGTAAAGTATTTCTGAACTGTCCCTTTAAGAACCTATTACACCTGCACTGGCTTCTAGTGCTGTACTACTTGAATGAACTATTTACCAAAAAAAAAATAAAAAATCTACAGGCCTTTCTTTGCCCCACAGCTTATGCCAGACAATGGGTAACTACAGTGAATTACTGTTATTTGCTATTCTAAGCCAGAGATGGGATGACTTCAGTACTGTGTGGTCTGCTTTGCTTTAGTACTAAACTCCCAATTGTCTATTGAGGTGTTTTAAAATTACAAAGCAAGATCTCTTAATAGCTAATCTGCATTGTTATCCTCTTAACTGCTTGCTTTTTCTAAGGAACACAAGTGCCTAGCAGGATCAAACCAAGGCCTTCCTACAGCAGGACTCCTTAGAAGAATACCAGCAATCAGCAGACACTACCAATAGACCAACCTACCTTGTGCCCACCACTTTAATAGAGTGATTGTAGTATAGACACCAGAAACTGGTTTCATATAAAAACTGCTTGAAGCTTTAAGGGTCTATTTAACTTCAACCTGAAGCTAATAACCATCTGGTTGAGACCACAGTGGGGCCAAAGCAAACCAGGCTAAACCTTCTGACTCTCTCTCTCACCCCAACAATGCAGGGGACAAGGAGACACACCTCTTTCTGCTTTCTCCTCTCCCAACCAAAAGAATGCAAGCAGCTGTCTTTAATGATTTGACTTTTAAAAAGACATTTTTCTTCCTCTGGAATCCTGGGAATGATGTGAGTACTCCAGGGAAATGTAGTCTTTTCTGAGGCTACAGCTATGCCCTTTTCAAAGAAGACTACAAATCACAGAAGCACCTGTGCCACTCCCAGGATCTTTTGCGGGAGAGAAGAGTCATTTTAAAAGTGAGCCCACATAAGATGGCTGCCTGATCCCTCATGGCCAGGGGTAAAAAGAGGAAGGCAGCTACCCCCTCTGTCTACAGTGCTTTGGGTGTGAAGCCAAAGCTTTCCTTTGGAACACTGAAGCAAACACACACACAAACACATATGAAATGACCCTGAAGCAAATAGGAGCCCACTCTTAATCTCTAAATTGCCCCTGAAGATAAGCAAGGCTGCTTCACACACCCCTAATAATGTCAATCCTCTATTTTAACCAGAGTTTGAGAAATTTATTTTTTATATATTACATGCCTTGGAATTGAATGGATCCCATAACCCACTCACCAAATCGCTCTTAAGAAATACCCAATCATGGATAAGGCACTAAATAAGACACTGTTAATCTGCACATTTTCTTTATCAGATAATCTACATTTTGTAAATTAAGCACTGTCCACTTTTTTGTTTTGTTCCGTTTCCAGTATGGGCCAACTAATTTTAATAAGATTACCATTCAGATACATTTTCCAAGAAATATTTTTCTGTCTGAGACTACCGTTCAGAAGAAAAAACACCACTGAAATATCTCCAGAGATAGATAATAGTGCACACATGGAGTATAGCATGCCACAGAGACCTTTCAGCATCAAATTAATTTACAACTACTAACCCCTACTCATCAGTGTGATTATAGTTCTCATCTACCAAACTGAGCACCCCTAAGAAAAATAATGAATGTTATTTCTCAGATAGATGTTCGATGCAATCACACAGGAAAGTTATGACTGGCAAAGGAGCACAACTGAACAACTCTGAACTCAAAAGTCTCTAGGACTTCTATAGGCTGCAAAACCACATTTTCTTTACCAAGAAGAAAATGGGTTTTTCACATTTTCCAGTGTTGTTCTATTGAAAAGAAAACATGAGCAGAGAGAGAAAAAGTGCAAGACTAAAAGAAATACAGGAAGACAGAGGCTCTCTTTAGAAATCAGTCTGCAGAGTAATAAAAGTGATATCGTTACTCATTTGTTGCTATCCAAGTTGCAACCCCTCAAGGTAGAGCTCCTAGAGAGGAGATATCACACCTTCCTAGACATCAAACAATAATATTTTGTCACTGGGAAAATACTATTCCTTCCCACAGACAACATGTTCATGATTACTGTGAGTGCTTGCAACAGCTCAAGCAAGGGGGAACATGCTTCCCTTGCACAAAATAGCTGTGCCAGTTTGTAACATTTCATTTCACATCTTCCAAAAATCGGGCCCAACACAAGCGTAAGCAATGGCATTGTTACTCTCCTCCTGCTCCAAGAAAAGCTAAACAACAAAGCTATCTTCAACCGTTCATTACATGGGGATAGAATACTGTCCCACTAACAGTGGATGGAGAAACTTGGGGTGGGGTAGGTCAGTCTTCAGAAAGGTCCTCAGAGATGGATGGGCAACAAGACAAAGTGTTTTTCAAAGGAAGTAAACCTTTTAGTATTTAGGCCATATTGGCCACATAAAGGCAAACAAGGCTTCTGCCAGTCACAGTTCCCTGGTGAGTAGACTTTTGCAAACAAATACATGCCACATATATAGGTATCTACTTTAAAAATGTAAAGATGTGCATCTACAAAAATACAATATACGAAGGAAGTTGCTAGGACCGGGCCACTCAGCTTCAGCCCTCCAGCAGATGTTGGCTGGGAACTCCCATAATACTCAGCTATAAGCCACTGTGGCTGAGGTTTATGGGAGCTGTAGTCCAAAAACAGCTGCAGGGCCAAAGTTGAGCAGCCCTGTTCTAAAATAATGATCCAATTCTGTGAGGCAGGCTTCAGTGACTGCTCCTGGATCCTGCACATGCTCCTTGTCAAAGCTGCCCATGGGGTCCACCCCTACCCCTTCCCCACTCTTATATCCCCTTATACTCCTGCCTGTGAGCATAACACACTTTGCTCCTCCAATTCCACTATCTTCAACCATCTGAAGGCCTCCTGCTCTCTACTGCTCTTTCTATATTCTTGCACTTTATATTTGCAACTGCTTCCCAGAATAACTGTATGACACCTCCTTTCTTAAGTCCTTCAAAACCTCTTAAAACCCACCTTTCTCTGAAGCTTTTAGTGCAATGCTTTAGTCTCCATTCCCCACAGCAAACGAATTAAAAAACCTGTAACTGAAAACTACAATTTCTTGCCATGTTTTCCAAGACCTCTCTTTCCTCTCCTTCCTCCATTTCCGTGTGTGCGTTTATATGCACACACAAACACAGCATACGCAAATGAGTTGTCTTCTTATTCTTATTCAAGGACTTGTCTTCTTATTCTTTAGAGAGCTTCACATGCATGGATGGCAATAATGATAAAAATGATTCTTGGATGAATGTTTAGTGAATATAATATGATCACTAGCCTTTAGACTTTTCATAAAGTTGTAAAGTTGTGCCCTCGGGTCAGTGTCAACTCCTGGCGACCACACAGCCCTGTGGTTGTCTTAGGTAGAATACAGGAGGGGTTTACCATTGCCATTTCCTATGCAGTACGAGATGATGCCTTTCAGCAGCTTCCTATATCACTGTTGCTCGATAAAGGAGTTTCCCATATTCTGGGAAACATACAAACGGGAATTCGAACCGGCAACCTCTGGCTTGCTAGTCAAGTCATTTCTCTGCTGCGCGATTAGATGGTTAGACTTTTCATACATTATCTTAAAATACTTCCCCTAAACCAGGGCTGCACATCTTCAGTGCATCCACAGACACAGTAACCAATAGTCAGGGATGATGGGAGCTGTAATCCAACAATAACTGGAGGCTGTTGTGTAACCCTGCCTAAACAATACAGCCCTTTCTAATGTTTGTATTGCTTATGGGCATTAAAATAATATAGATGAAATTCTAAAGAAGCACCAATTTAATGAGACAAGAACTAATGTAGTACCGGTGCTTCTGAAGAGTTCCAGGCTAATACTGTACCACTGTTTGTGTGAGAGGCAAATTTTGGTTTTCCCTGAAAGAACTCTGTGCTCTCCAAAAATATGTCCCTGAGGGCTATGTGACTCTCAGAGACATGTTTTCAGGCAACGCAAAACACTTCTGGGGAAGAGGACATTAAAACTTGCTCCTACCACAGAGCTGGCAGTAGAGCTAAGTTAGTTGAACTTTTCAGAAGTACTGGCGCTTCACTAGTCTGGATATCAGTCAACAACAACTTTTTTGCATTTATATACTGCCCCATATAGGAATTCCTAGGCAGTTTACCAACTAAAAACACAAACAATTAAAACATTACATCATGCAAAACAATTTAAAATAACTATCAATAAAACTTCAAAACATTATGAACTAAAAGCCTAATAAAATTATGTTATTTTTAACAACAGTATATAACTTGTATATATACAGTATATAACAGACAATATAACTTGCACAAGGCTATTCTGCAAGCGGTGTAGCTGAGCAAGGATTTAACACTGGGCACACCATGTCCTCCTAACCCAATATTTGCAGTGCATCATTTGCATGGGTAGAGTTGTAGCTTCAGTTTTTGTGGCACAGGCCTTAGCATTATCTCAACAGCAGTTAAGGTTACGAGGTAGGGCAAAATCAATCAATTATACATGGAAAGTCTTTAGTTTTCTTTTTACGTTGATTTAATAGCAATAGCAATAGCACTTACATTTATATACCGCTTTATAGCCGGAGCTCTCTAAGCGGTTTACAATGATTTAGCATATTGCCCCCAACATTCTGGGAACTCATTTTACCGACCTCGGAAGGATGAGTCAACCTTGAGCCCCTGGTCAGGATCGAACTTGTAACCTTCTGGTTATAGGGTGGCAGTTTTACCACTGCGCCACCAGGGGCTCTGTCTTAATATCTTAAGAAGGGACATTCTGATTATTTTTGAGAACCCTGTTCAAAAGGGCCAAACCAAATGTAGAGACTAAAAGTTTGGCTACTGTTAAAAATGGCAACTGCATCTGTATTATGGCATGAGTAAGTTCTACTAGCTATCAGAGAAAGAAGAGGGGCCTAAGCACATGGCTGTCATTTTCCGTGACAACTATGCACTAAGGGTAATGTCAAATTTGGCCCTTAGTGGCATGACTAAAAGTTGCTGCTGCTTCTTCTTCTTTTTTTTTTGCTTTACAGACCCATGGTGAAATTTGGCTGTGGCACCTAGACTAGGATATTCAGAGGTAGGAGTTATTTAACAAAATCTCCATTTGTCCAAAACCACCCTGTTTCTGTTCCAAGTAGGTCACTTGTATGGGGCATGAAGAGTAGTTCATTTACCCTGCACAATGTCCATCTCTAAGTCTGGTAATTTTATCCATGTCCATTGTCTGGCTCCCAAATTTTGGGGCTAGCTTCTAAATACAAAGAAAGTTTGGCAAGTCTTGATGTAATCAAGACTCCAAAAAAAAATATGTAATACAAGACATTACACAATAAAGAAAAACAAACGGACAGTTGACCATAATGCTTTCCCTTGGATATAATTTATATAGCAAGGTCAGAATTATCTAGAGTATGCCAATTAAACTGCCGAAAAAAGAAAATAGTTCAAAGAACCATGATATCCTATGATTCCAATCTCAGCAAGGAAGATCTGGCAAATTTGATGATGAGCTCTTGCATCAAACCACATTGGTCCACGTCACTGATTTCTTACAAAGTTAACAAGCAGTAAGTTGAGTTATCCAGGCACTATTATGAGATGCAAACATGCCACCAGTGCATGCAGACACTGTATTTTATTCATTTTCCTCATAGGCATAATGAAAGAAGTGACTGATTCATTCCATGCCTTTAAAAAAAAAACTGTATGCAAAATGAAACACACAGGTGGAGTATTTACAACACAGATTCTTTAGTATTCTAAAATGTTGAAACAATTTCATTAAAGTGCTTATTTTTCATAGATATAAATAAAAACAGTCAATCAATTAGAAAGCAGAGCTCAGAGAATTTTGTTGTTGCTGCTGTTAGACAGAATAGCAGGGTCCATACTGTATCATGTACACAGACAGTGTGACTAGTAGTGCTAATGAGTTTATCAGTGTCGACAACAACCTCTGAGTCTTTGGCAAGGACCAGAAATGGCATGGATTGTTGTGAAAGCTCTCTGACAAGCCTTGGGCAAGGCCCAGGATCTGACAAATCACCACATCTGGAGTCAAGAACAAACAAGAACATTCATTTGCTGCATTGGTATGATCATCTCCTGAGAAATTCAATTTATACTTTTTTTAAAAAGTGTTTTGCTCCTTACATTTGGAGAGAGAAAAATTCATAGAGTATGCTTAAAATATTTAGAGAGGAGTAGGAGATGTGGATTGGACAGGGCTCAAGAGAAGGAGAACGACTGCTCCATGTTCCATTTGGTTCCTGATCACCATGACAGCATTATTCGTGACCCTCCCCTCCTCCACTATGGTACTAAGCTACAAGCCCTGTTCAGGCATATTCCCTCCATACGCAATCAACACATGGAGAAGAAAATGGGAGCACACTGGCTAGCCACACTGACCCACACTAATGTGCCAGGGGGCCACACACCCCTAAGTACCCCTAAGCATCTATCTACTATTCAGTGCTTGATTGCAGTGGGCAGTGCTGGGCATGCAGGAGGTTCTCCTGGTTTTTATTATTATGCCATGCAAAAATAGTTGGGGTTTTTTCTAAGGTCCAGAATTAAGCCAATTCTTCCATATTTACATTATACTACTACTATGAATTTTTATATACCGCTCTTCAACCAAAGTTCTCAAAGCGGTTTACATAGAAAAATAAGCAATACAATAATGAGCCCTTTCTCATGATTGGAGAAAGGGCTCAAAAGGGGAGAGGAGAGGAAGTCTTCAAAAGCTTACCTCCCCTGCAGACAATCCACTCATAGAGTCTGGGTGCAGACATCACACAGCCAGAGGTGCAGCTGCCTCCTCAGGCAGCGTGGAGGGTCGGGGGGCTGGGAGCGTCTCCCCGCTCCCCGGAACTCCCATAATGCACAAGTGTGTGTGGCATTATGGGGATTCCCATGATGCAGGCCAGGATCCCGAGCAGCCTGGGCTGGCAGACGACCAAAGAAATGGGGTTAAGAGAGCACTTGCTCTCTTAGCCTCGTTTTGAAGGAGGGCTCCATAGGCAGGTTTGCTGCCTGCCTCCCGTTGGCTCTCACTAACAGCCAAGAGCAGGCTTGGCTGCCCTACCCCGCTCTTGGCTGCTCATAAGAACAGCCTCAATGTGTACATGGGAATAGATTCCGCCTCTTTTGATACAGACCCTGGACTGCTTTAAGGTGGATTTTTCCTTCTTTTTAGAGCAGGCCACAAGTAACCCTGTCAATAGAAAGCAAGCACAAAGTAAATGATTGTGCTGAAGAAGCAAACACAGGAGTATGGCATCACATTTCAACCAATTTGACCTCCCTTGTCACCAACAGTCACATTTCCCCCTTAAAATGAGATATACTTGCTGGTTCTTTCCTCAGATTTCTAGCTTACTAAAAGACACTGCCCACACATCTTCATGCTTCTGTCCATTGTCTTAGGGACCAGAACTTTAACTGCAATCTACAAATCAATGGTCCAGTGTGGCATTGCAAAAATAACATTTAGTCCCAGGCTCCAATCCCCATTCAACTGTGGTGTCCAATAGATGACCTTGGACAAATAATTATCTATGGTTAAATAAGGGCTCTGAGGAATTAGAGAAACAAACATTGATACAGTTTCAATGACCTGCCCAAGCCACTGGAATCTGCACTTTTCAGTTGCCTCCTCCCACACACAAAAACAGCATACTCATGGCCGTGATTTCAAAACAGTCTTATGAAGAGAAATGGGAACCACCACCAATTTGACACATTTCAGCAGTATTGTCTAACAATCAACACAATTCTGGGAAGGCACTGCTTCAACGCAAGTATGTGGTTACTAGCATTTAAAATGTGCTTCCTGTGGCCAACCAGATGGTAAGGTGGTGAGAAAAAGAACATGGGGTGACTGGAACGGAAGAAGAGACATTTCTGTCTCCACTGCTGATGCATGCTGCTTCTCTATGCTACAGAGTTGTAAGATCAAAGTGGAGGAAATGATGTATGCTTTCAGCGGCTTCATTCCTCTAGTTTGCTACTTATCAGGAGAATTTTGCCAGAGGCTTTTTTAGAATCACATTACTCTCTAGTCAGATGAGGATAGCACTTATGTAGGATTGGGAGGATAACACACAAGATAGTATCTTAAGATCCCATCAAAATAACAGCAACAAAAAAATCCCAAGGTTTAGCGACTGAGGAATTATCTTATGAAATCAAATCCAAAATGGTAGAAGAGGCAGTACAGTAACTTCTGAATTGCTAGCGTCTCAACCTCATTTGTAACTCCAATGGCAAGGCTATTACACAAAAGCTCATTTCCATATTTACACTGCCAATTAAACAACAAGACAAACAAGCTCATTCTGTGAGTTGGCATGCTACATGGGAAACCAGAAGAGAGAAACATCTACATAGACCTTCAAAGGAAAAGATCTAAAGCAGCAATCACACACACACACGTAAACACAGGGCATCTGAAAACACATGCTTCACATTTCTACTCTGTAGCGTACTCAATGATATTAAAGTACTGCACACTAGGCATTTACACTACAAAAATCCATTGCTTTCCAACTGGTTTAGAAGTAATGGCTTTCCCTAAGGAATCCTGGGAAGAGTAGTTCTTGGATTCCCTCTGGAAGGGAATAATGACCATTAAACCAGATTGGGGTCATAATACTGACATGCTGTGCTCCTTGACTTTCCATACTTTTAAAAAAAAAGTAGTAGTTCTACAGCACATTTTAATCAATCATAAAGGTGACGAAGAATTTAAGAAAACCAGTGCACACGCGCATGCGCGCGCGCGCACACACACACACACACACACACACACTTCAGACTCCTCACCGTGGTGAACAACTTAATACAATCAAACAAACTGAAGCTGAATCCTTCATACGGCAAGGGAAAAAGCTGGACTCCCACCACATGGGTGTGGCTCTCTGTCAGATTAGTACTTTTGGTCCACAGCTACACCTGGAAGCTCAGGCTGCCTATCAACAACTTTACCTGGTAAGAAGACTAACCCTTCCTGAAAACTGTTTGGATGCTTCACCTAGTGTAGATTGCAACAGTCCAACTCTTTACAGGGTTGGGCAATGGGGAGCAAATTACATCAATGCTCAGATACCTGTACTAATTCTCTGTTCTTTTCTTGGAACAATTCAAGTTGTGGATTATAATCTCTGAAGGTGTTGGGCCTCAGCCATGCTTTAACTGGCTGAGGCCCAACACACCTTCAGAGATTTTCTCTTCCTACAGGCTCTGTTTCAGCCTCTGTGATCCACTGAGATCACCCACTTAATGATACCATCAACGCATCAGATTCACACAGCAATATGAGAGAGAAGGAGGGAGGGAGAGCAATGACACAGACAGAGATAATCAGAGACAAGTATTCTCAGCTATGACACGGAACTCCTTCCCACTTTGAGAGTCCAAAGCAGTGTGAGACCTTCTTGTTTTGAGCTAGCCTTTAGGGACCAGTGGTTATACAGGTATTGGCAAAGAACAGGGAAATCACTGAATATGATTCAATTTTATTCGGCCTTGTTGGGGCATGTTTTTGCCTTCAGGGAGGGTCGCCTATAAATCTAAATAGTAAAAATAAATGTGCACAGAAACCAAACTCATTTTCCACCACTGACAAAACTTGACAACAACATGGTTTAAATGTCCCAAACCCCAAAAGGTGCCAAACCTAAATATGATATAATGCATGGGACTGCCATGCTTTGTAGCTCATGAATGCATGCTACCAGCTCCCTGGCAATACTGTTGATGGAAGCTTTCTGGGCCTAGATTGTTTTCCTCAAGATTACTGAGAAGTAGACAGAGGGAAATAACTATACAATGTAGGAGAGAGATGACTTTTGAAAGAGCCCCTTATTCCAAGTCCTGCCAGTTTAGTCTCACCTGCCGTCCCCACTTCAACTGCACTAACTCATCATCATCACCAATAATAATAATAATAATAATAATAATAATAATAATAATAATAATAATAATAATAATATATTATTATTATTATTATTATTATTATTATTATTATTATTATTATTCAATCTCTATACCGCCCTTCCAAAAATGGCTCAGGGCGGTTTACACAGAGAAATACTAAAAAAATAAGATGGCTCCTTGTCCCCAAAGGGCTCAGATTCTTTTAAAAAAACAAAAAACAGAAGATAGACACCAGCAACAGTCACTGGAGGTACTGTGCTGGGAGTAGATAGGGCCAATTACTCTCCCGCTGCTAAATAAAGAGAATCACCATGGTAAAAGATGCCTCTTTGCCCAGTTAGCACATCCACATCAACGTCCTTCATAGCCTAAAAATACATATTTTGATTTTCCTCAAGTCAATGGCAACAAGGTTCTCAAGGGACTAGAACTATTTGATCTCTCCCCTGGTGTCTTGCCTACTAAGAAAGAAAAATGAAAATCTTACATTAAAGAGAAATTATATGCTTAGGAAAAGTAGCTCACCAAGTAATTCTTTGTGTTTTCTCTACACAAAATGCAGGGACTTTTTTTTTTTAAAAAAGAAGGTTCATTAATAATCAGGCTGAAGGAAGAAGGAAGCCGGGGGAGAGATAGAGACTTGCATTAGCCTGTTTACTGTCTAGAGCATCAGCACTTGATGGCTCTTCATAATTTCTGCCAAGCTTAACACCACTTGTCAAAAATGCTGCACAAATCATGCCTTTCTAGCAATTTTTCAATATATCCTATTAGATGCCAGCTTGACAGAGTCATATTTCTGAGCACCATTGCATCAACATGACAGGCAAACATTTTTATATAACTAACAGCCGAATCCTAATGCTTACTGCAGCAGGACATAACAGTGTAGGATGCAGTCATATCGGCTGCTACGCCAACGCAATCTGGCAAACCACAATTATGGAATTTGCCATCCCCAAGGTGTGGTGGTGTCAACTTTAGACAGTTTTATGTTTTGTTATATTTTAAATGATTAGACAAATACAGTAAGGCCTCTTTTTTCACAGGGTTTCTGTTCTGGCCTATTGCCGCAAACAGTGAAACCGCAAAAAAAGAAACCTTGAGCCTATGAGGATTGCGGGGGGTTAGGTGTGAGCACACTTACATGTGCTCAAACCTCATTAAAAAGTGAGCGGGGAGCAGAAACAGTAAAGCACATTACCTTGCTCTCCAGCCAACCCCCAAATCCTCCAATCTTCTGGCTTTTGGTGGGGGGAGTCACAAAATGGCCACTGGAAATGACACTGGAAGTCATTTCTGGGTGGCACAGCCACAAATAGCTGAAAATAACCCTAGTTTTAGTGCACAAACAAAAAATATTAAGTCTCTATACCACCAATAGGCCTTTATCCACAAAATAGCCCTAGTTTTAGGTGAATGAACAAAGAAACTAGGTCTCTATACTGCAAATATATACTGGCTGCCTAGAGTTGCTTGACTAACAAGCAGAAGGTTGCCGGTTCGAATCCCCGCTGGTACTGTATTGGGCAGCAGCGATACAGGAAGATGCTGAAAGGCATCATCTCATACTGTGAAGGAGGTAGCAATGGTAAACCCCTCCTGTATTCTACCAAAGAAAACCACAGGGCTCTGTGGGCTCCAAGAGCCAAAAGTGACTTTGATGGCACACTTTACCTTTAGAGTTGGAAACAGAAGGCTGAATGCAACCTAGCCTCATTCAGCAAGGCAATGTTTATTATTATTTTAAAATTTCCACACTGGTGCTGAAGGCATATATGTTGGCACAAAGTTTTAGGATTAGTCATTCTAATGTTGCACAGCAGGAAGAAGTCTGAATGTTTCACATGCAAGAGGGCAGGAGTAATTTTCATTGATCCCCTCTTCCGTTTGCAACCATTTATACCTTCCAAAAATGTGTTTCTGAGGGTCTCACAACCCTCACAGACAAAATTTCAGGAACACAGACAGCTGAAGAGAGAAGACGGGGTAAGTACAAATCATTTCCTGTGACATGGACAAAAAACATATCCCTCTGCATGAAATTAGTCTGGATGTCTACTACTGTTTTAATTTGTCTCGTGCATGTACATAGGAACTGCTTTCTACTGAGTCAGACCATTGGTCCATCTAGCTCAGTATTGTCTACACAGAATGGCAGCAGCTTCTACAAGGTTGTAGGCAGGAATCTCTTTCAGCCCCTTTTCTGACATGCCGGGGAGGGAATTTGGAACCTTCTGTATGCAAGTACGCACGTACTCTTCCCAGAGAAGACTCATCCCCTAAGGGGACTCTCTTAGTGCTCAAACATGTAGTCTCCCACTCAAATGCAAAAAAAAAAAAGCAGACTCTGCTAAGCAAAGGGGACAATTCAAGCTTGCTACCACAAGACTAGCTCTCCTATAGTGTATATTATATCGTGGTGAATTAAGCAGATTGTGGAAGAAGCGTGAAACAACACATACTCCGAGCATCACACTGCCAGAGAGCCATTGTAGCCCTATAGTTAGAGCAATTATCCTGCAGTTTGTGGTTAGCCCATGTAAAAAGCCCCACTTACCTCCTGGGATAAGAAGGGAATGACCTGGGCACATATGGCATTCAGCCTCTTGACAATTTCTGCCTGTGGATGAGAAAGGGAAAGTCAGTCAGCAACATGTTGCAACTATACCATTGTGACCACATATAAAGAACAAGCACATTTAAATAGCAGCTTTGACAGATGGGCAGCTGGAACTTTTGGATTAGCTTCAGATACTGAGGCAGAAACCACAGTTTGGAAAGCTGATGGTATTCAGCCACTGCTGTTTTGGAAAGCAGGGACATCAGACTCCTCCCCATTTGCAATAAAATACCCTTTCTACAGGGAAACAATCATTTGATGTGGTGCCAATGCTCCCAGTTTCCAGATCAATAAATGGTTCAATGCGGCATGAAAAGTAATTGTAGCATTTCTCCCCTTGCCCTAAAATCCAAAAAGGGTGCCATAAAGCAGAAGGGAACCTTCACTGATTACTTCTGCTCCCCTAGTGTTTCTCGGTGGGCCCCAATACCAACCCAAACATATGGAGGAGTTGTGGTGTCATGCCTACACTGGGATCCCTTCTCTCCATCCCATAAGCTCCTGCAGGGGCGTAATGAGGCTGGAGTGGGCCCAGAGACAAAATTTTAAAATGGGCCCCTCGCTGATACACACACACACTCACTCACTTCACATTTGACTTGCCTCTGGCGGGGCCCTCGAGGCGTGGGGGCCCCCAGGCAGCCGCCTCCCTTTGCCTAATGGTAGTTACGCCCCTGAGCTCCTGCCTCAAGTACAGACTGATGCTCTTTGCTAATTCCTGTATTCTGTTTTTGTCATACTAATATCTGGCTGGCATGCAATCATCTATGAGGGCTGTTAAGGAGGACCCTGACTCAAGCACAAGTTTAGACCTAGGTGACCTCAGGAGTACTAGGAATTTTACAGTTGTCCCAATGCATGCATCTTCCTAGCAGGAAATAAAATGTAAGTAATGGCCATGCCAGACCCAGTTCAACAATTAGGCAGTGAATAATGGTCAACAATAACCTCTTGCCGCTTTGAGAGTTTCTTGCAATAGCAAGTACTCAAGTGCTGATGCAGAAAGAGAATTTAATTTCCATCATTAAATCAGACTTTCTTGAAAAACTTCCAGTGTTTCATGGCACAACGAGAAGCTACACCTTTTAAAACCTCAGATTGGCACAATAAGATTCCCCTTGCCCCCCAACAATATGGAAAAGCAAAAGTATCATTCTGCTATACATGAAACCAAGTATGTATTTTTCTCGGTTTAAAAATATTGAAAGAATCCGAGACATTATTTGATATGTCATAAAGGAGGAATGTTCACACTGAAGTGAGCTTCTTATTTAAAAATAGTTATTGACCCATTAAAGTTTTCTGATTGATTAATATCAAGACAACCTATTCACTCACCATTAAATATAAAATAGGATATCTCAACACAGATCATATTTTCATATTGAACACACCCACCCTTTCATGAATACAACTCAGATTTAAAAATGGATTAATGATTCTAAACCTATTTTTAAAAAATGATTTTCTCCAGATCTCCAGATGTACACATAAAGCAAATCCCTCAAGCTGGAATTTATTCCAGGTCTTGATTATGTGCTCATCTGTCCTGAAGTTGCAAGGGCTGAACACTCTTCAAATATAAATTTGTTCATGTGCTACAGGGAATATATATAAAAACTTTGCGATGTGAGATTGGATGAAGGAAAAGCATTCTGGGATAGAGAGGAAGAACTGAGTATCATCAGTGTAAAGATGATAATGAAAACTATGGCACTTAATGAGGTTACGCAGGGACTGTGGAGAGTGCTAGAGAGAGAATGAATGGCAAGGGATCAAGAACAAAGACATGTGTAACCGCAACAAAATGAGGAAAAGGAGGAAGAAAACAACCCTGTAATAATTATTATAAGCAGGTAGGAAAAGGGCTACTCCCAAGACATGGAGCAGAAGTAGGCAAACTTTGGCCCTCCAGCTGTTATTGAACTACAACTCCCATCATTCCCAGCCACAATTTATTGGGGGGTGGGTTGTATGTGAATAAAGGAGACGGTGGCATTTTTGAATGCTGTTGTGAAGGAGCCAGAGGAGGGAGGGGTGGAGAGGATGGATAATGGCAGGGGAGATGGCAACCAGGTTCAGGAAGGGTTAAGATCAAGTGGACATATGGAGGGATTCATTGAGGACATCAGGGAAAACAATCATGTAAGATACAGGGCAGAAAGAGGGAAGGATTAAGGGAGGTAAAGGAAGAGGGAGGGAGGCAAACAGAGCAAGCAAGAACTGAATAGAAGGTTTCAGTGTTGGTGTTGAAGGTGGCAGCAAAAACTTGGGCAGGGGAAAAACAAGAGGATTAGATAGGAAAATAGGCCTTAGCAAGGCAATACAAGCTGAGAAGAGGCACTAAGGATTCCTAAATCTGGTGCAGATCCAGGAGATGGAGTACTTGTTTCCCCAAGTGCATGGCATAAGGAGAAGAGGATGGACTGATAGTGGCTAGAATGAGCCCACTCTTTTGTTCTCCTCAAAACGCATTCAGCTGCATGAGAGAATCAACAAAAAGATCAACTGGAGGAAAGCAAACCAGGGCTGGGGATGAGAGGGATGCATTTGGAGAGTGGAGCAAATATGTCAAGACTTGAGGACAGGGAATTATTGCAAAGGAAAAAGAGGAGCTCAAAGAACTCAAATGTGAAATTGCCGGCCTCCTTGCTAAAATATATAACTTATCCCTGCAATCAGTCTCTGTACCAGAGCACTGGAAAGTAGCAAATGTAAAACCAATTTTCAAAAAGGGGCAATCCGGGAAATTACAGGACAGTTAGCTTAACATCTGTTCCAGACAAATTGATGGAAAGCATCCTCAAGGATAATATTGTAAAGAACATAGAACATCAGGCCCTGCTAGGAGAGAACCAGCATGGCTTCCACAAAGGAAATCTTGCCTGACCAACCTTTTGGAGTTCTTTGAGAATGTCAACAAGTGTGTGGATCAAGGAGATCCAGTTGACATAGTACACCTGGACCTTCAAAAAGCTTTCGACAAAGTTCCTCATCAAAGACTCCTGAGGAAACTTAGCAGTCATGGGATAAGGGGACAAGTGCATGAGTGGATTGCTAACTGGTTGAAAGAGGAAACAACGGGTAGGGATAAATAAAAGAGGGGAAAGATAGGGATAAATAGAGAGTTTTTTACATGGAAGAGAGTAAGAAGTGGGGTCCCTCAGGGATCTGTACTGGGACTGGTGCTTTTTAATTTATTCATAAATGATCTAGAAGCACGGGTAAACAGTGAAGTGGCCAAATTTGCAGATGATACAAAACTCTTGCGGGTAGTGAAATCCAAAACGGATTGTGATGAGGTCCAAAAGGATCTCTCCAAACAAGGGGAATGGGTGACAAAATGGCAAATGCGCTTCAATGTTGGCAAATGTAAAGTGATGCACACTGAGATGAAAAACCCCAACTTCAAGTATACGTTGATGGGATCTGAGCTGTCGGTGACTGACCAGGAGAGGGATCTTGGGGTCATGCTGGACAGCTCGCTGAAAGTGTCGACTCAATGTGTGGCAGCTGTGAAAAAGGCCAATTGCATGCTAGGGACCATTAGGAAGGGGACTGAAAATAAAACTCCTAATATTATAATGACCTTATACAAAGCTATGGTGCGGCCACACCTGGAGTACTGCATACAATTCTGGTCACCACATCTAAAAAAGGACATTGTAGAACTGGAAAAGGTGCAAAAGAGAGCAACCAAGATGGTCAGGGGCCTAGAGAGCACCTTGCTTATGAGGCAAGGCTACAACACCTGGGGTTATTTAGTTTAGAAAAAAGACAACTGTGAAGAGACATGATAGAGGTCTATAAAATTATGCATGGTGTGGAGAAAGTGGATAGAGATAAATTCTTCTCCCTCTCCCATAACACTAGAACCAGGGGTCATCCCATGAAATTGATTGCCAGGAAATCTAGGACCAACGAACAGAAGCACTTTTTCACATAACGCATAATCAACTTGTGGAATTCTCTGCCCCAAGATGTGGTGACAGCCAACAACCTGGATGGCTTTAAGAGGGGTTTGGATAACTTCATGGAGAAGAGGTCTATCATCGGCTACTAGTTGGGGGGCTATAGGCCACCTCCAGCCTCAAAGGCAGGATTCATCTGAGTACCAGTTGCAGGGGAGTAACAGCAGGAGAGAGGGCATGCCTTCAACTCCTGCCTGTGGCTTCCAGTGGCATCTGGTGGGCCACTGTGTGAAACAGGATGCTGGACTAGATGGGCCTTGGGCCTTATCCAGCAAAGCTATTCTTATGTTCTTATGATAAATAAGTGACAGATAAGGACAGAAAATCCATTGTCTCAATGGTTTGCAGATCACAAAAGAAGGAAGGAAGAAGGAGCTAGGGAGGGCAGATTATGCAATGCTGAAGAAAATATAGGTGATGACCAGATAGGGAATTTAATAGAACACAAATCAGAGAACTTTGTGAAGATATGATCAAGAGAGTGCCCAAGGCAGTGAATCAAAAAGTCTGTCCAAACCTCAAAAGTAAGAGGCGAGAGAGAGGTGACAGGAAGCAGCTGTATCTGACGGATCATCCACAAGAATGCTGAAATTGCTAATAAGCAGGCATAATGTTACTGAGGAAGGAAAAAGGGAGCCAGGCATCAAACTCAAGAAGAAGCCAGGAGCTAATCATGGATGCAGCTCTTTAATCCTAAAATGGAGTTCAACATCCAAAGAGCTGAGCATTATTGTATCACACAGAATTTTCTTTAGCCATTGTGGCTGGAAATGATGGAAGTTGTACAACATATCTAGGGACCCATGGTTGGGAATCCCTGTAAGCCAGCTTGCCTGCTGATAAACGATAAGCTCAACCAATGATGAACGTTGGCTTACTGGCACACATCTTGAGCCTGCCAACAAGCTACTCTTAAATAGTAATTTCTCACAACTTGCTTCTAGTTTAGAGGAAAAAATCCAGAAGATTAGCTGTGTTGTACTTTGAAGGTTAAGGTTTATTGTTTTGCATGAGTTTTCTTAGGCAAAAAGCTTACCTCATCTCAGGACAATACATGCTGAAGAAATAGGCTTGTGGCTACAAAAACTCAAGCTTCCCTCACAGAGTCTTACTTTAAGGTGCCACACTACGCTTATGCTGGCTTGCTTTACCCAAACGTAAAGACTCCCAATATGCCAGTGTTTCATCCCAAGGCAGGTGACCATGAAAATCAAGGATATACAGGTGGCCCTCGTTATTCACCTTTTCAACAAACACAGTTTCACGTATTCGCGAATGGGTCTTAGAGATCCAGTTTCTTTATCCATGGTATAAAAATAGGCTAACATTTGCCTATTTGCAGTTTAGATGACATTTTTGGCTGCCATTTTACAGAGCAGAGCCATTTTGTGATTCTTAAAAAAACATTCCCATGATTTTTTGTGAAAATCGGAGGAATTGAGGGTTTTTGGTGGGGGGCATTGCTGGAGACCTGGAGAGCAAGGTACAGTACTTTTATTTATGCTCCCCCCATTCCATTTTTAGCCTTTTTTGTGTGTGTAGGAACCTAACCCCTAGATTCCCATAGGGCTAGGGTTTGTTATTAGTGGTTTCAATATTCATGCCTATAGGTGAGAACAGAACCTGCACAAATAACATGGGCCACCAGTCATCTTTTCTGGATATGGAATTGTGGTTGTACTTTGGAATCTAAGCAAAATGATTTTGACCTCAAAAGGTGATAAGCAAGCCAGCACAGATTCCCTACCCATTTTTAATAAGTAATCCTGATTCAAGATAGAGAGCTTGCTTAATCAGGATAGAAAGCACAAGTACATGTCTCCAGTTATGTGAATAAATCCTTCAGAAGGGGAATTCTGGGAAAGAACTGTGGTTCCTGGAGAATTCTCCTTTCCTGTTTTACTCCTGTATAATTCTCACACTGGATTTCTTTAGAGTACTTTTCTTAAAGTAGCAACAGTTTTTGTTTTAATTTTTGTGTATGTGTGCAGAGTGCAACATGTGTCACCTAAACAGCACATTTGAAGACCGGCAGATCTGTGAACAAAATGTTTAACCTAGTTAAAATAGAATAAAAACAAGTAACTCAATGTAAAAACAAATGCTTTATGTTCTCAAAGCACAGTTCTATAGTTCCCATGGGTGCAAGATGTGCATTTGGCTTTCTATTCTGTAATTTACTCTATGTGTTTTACTTTAATAGAGTGAGGAAGACAGACCACCACTAAAAGGGACATTTTAAAACTGCATTCTACTTTGGGTCAGTTCGTCATTACATTCAGTGACAAGATGTTTTTTCATGCAAAGTCATTATGTGAATGACAGACACACACATACTTGTGTAATTTAGATTTCTTTCTTTCATCAGCAACCCTTTTGACTTTCTGGCTATGCAATCTTTGAAAAGGTGAATACTTCAAAACCTATCTAACACACAAAAGAACACAAAACTACCAAAAAGAAAACACACATTCCTGACAAGATCCCCATTAAAGAAATGCTACAGTTACAGAGATTTGATACTGAAAGGCATGAAACATCATATAGTGTTCATAAAAAACCTTAGTTCTCTCAGTCACAGACTTAGATCCTAAGACATCCATGTAGAACCTTGCTCTCACAATGGAGCTTTTCCACCTACATTTTGTTCCCAATGCAGCCTCCTAATGCCCCCCTCACTGATGCTTGATATTCAGGGTATCAGGTCCTCACCAAAGCAGACCCAAGCTGCCAAGCATTTGAGAAGTTCCCAATCTCATTTAACTAAATCCACCCACCCACCCACCCACCGCTCACTGAATAATTTTTATGCCTCAAAAAGGTCTTTTATCTCCTCCCCCAATATTGAGTGGGGAGTTGCTCTTCCCTCTTTCCCCACTCCTGCAAGGGGTCTCAAGAACAATGACAGATGAGATGGGGAGCTGCAACAGAAGGAAGGAATAGGCAGAACAGATGAGACATCTTGGGCAAAGCCCTCTTGAATCCAAAGGTGCTCCTGCACAAACAAAATGAAATTTCCGATTCAGGAAATTACAAGCTAGTTACAGTAGCTTAACATCTGTTCCAGGCAAATTGATAGAAAGCATCCTCAAAGATAAAATTGTAAAGCACATAGAAGAAGGCCCTGCTGGGGGAGAACCAGCATGGCTTCTGCAAAGGTAAATCTTGCCTAACAAACCTTTTAGAGTTATTTGAGAATGTCAACAGGTGTGTGGACCAAGGTGATCCAGCTGACATAGTATACCTGGCCCTCCAAAAAGCTTTCGACAAAGTTCCTCATCAAGGTTTCCTGACACAATTTAGCTGTCATGGGATAAGAGGACAAGTACATGTGTGGATTGCTAACTGGTTCAAGGACAGGAAACAGAAGGTAGGTATAATTGGAAGGTTTTCACAATGTAGGGAAGAAAGAAGTGGGGTCCTCTAGGGATCTGTACTGGGACTGGTGCTTTTTATTTTATTCAGAAATCATCTAGAAGTGAGGTATGCAGCAAGGTGGCCAAATTTTCCAAACTAGTTAGAATAGTGAAATCCAAAACAGATTGTGAGGAGCTCCAAAAGGATCTCCCCAAACTGGGTGAGTGGGCAACAAAATGGCAAATGCAGTTCAATATTGGCAAATGTGATGCATACCGGGGCGAAAAACCCTAACTTCAAGTATACACTGATGGGATCTGAGTTGTCCGTGACTGACCAGGAGAGGGATATTGGGGTTGTTGTATAGAGCTCATTCAAAGTGTTGACTCAGTATGTGGCAGCTGTGAAAGAGGCTAGGGATCTTTAGGAAGGGGACTGAAAGTAAAAATCCTAATATTATA
This sequence comes from Hemicordylus capensis, assembly GCF_027244095.1. Lineage (NCBI taxonomy): Eukaryota > Metazoa > Chordata > Lepidosauria > Squamata > Cordylidae > Hemicordylus > Hemicordylus capensis. Next base: position 100,577,988 of record NC_069658.1, read on the forward strand.
ATGCCCTTATACAAAGCTATGGTGCGGCCACACTTGGAGTACTGCATACAGTTCTGGTCACCATACCTAAAGGAGGACATCGTAGAACTGGAAAAAGTACAGAAGGCAGCAACCAAGATGATCAGGGGGCAAGCAGGGGCGTATCTAGGGGTGGGGCAGGCAGGGCACGTGCCCCGGGCGCCACTTGAAGGGGGGGCGCCATTTTGTAAAATTTATAAAAATTAAAATGGCTGCCAAGAACAAAATGGCCACCGTGCATGCTCAAATGGCCTCTGTGAGGCCCTAGGTCATGCCAGGCCTTGCAGAGGCCATTTGAGCATGCGCGGTGGCCATTTTGTTTTCAGTGGCCTTAAAAAAAAAAGATTATTTTTAAAATTGGCCATCGCACATGCTCAAATGGTACCTGTGAGGCCCTAGAGGCCAGCGGGGTGAGGGGGAACCTTTGGGGAAAAAACCACACAGACTTTAGGAAGCCCCCCAAAGGGGCTACAGGTTAAAAAAATTTTTAAAAAATTAATATAATATAAGACACTGTACACATATTCAGATTGGCACTATGTACAGAGAATCAGGGCTTGTGAATACTGAGCTGACGCTTATGAGCTAGGATTGTATTCATTTGCTCTTACTTTGCTTCTTGTGATAAGTGAGTTAAATGTGATGTCTTGCTAATATGGCTATTAATGGTGAGTTTGTCTTTGAATCAGTGTGAAATCCTTAATATTAAGGCCCACTGGGAGTTTCTTGCTCTTTCTCTCATTTTAACTGTCTTTCTGAAAGACTAGAATATATTCCAAGCAGTGACACAGTTTACTCTGCATATCCTTTAATTATTTTCAGAGTATCTGGGAAAAGTCAAATTCTCCATTGATTTTTAAAACTTATGTAATAGTGATGCTGCAATGCATAGTAGAGAATTAGACAGGCACTTCTGTTTAGTTTTCCAAATACACCTCCACATAGTATTTAGGTATTTCATGAGCCCCAGCATACTGAAATTTGAGCTTAGGAAAGTACATTTTCACACAACACATAAATCAACTTATGGAATTCTCTGCCACAAGATGTGGTGCCAGTCAACAACCTGGATGCCTTTAAGAGGGATTTGAATAACTTTATGGAAGAGAGGTCTATCCACAGCTACTAATCTACTACCTCCAGCCTCAGAGGCAGGATACCTCTGAATACCAGCTTCAGGGGTGTAACAGCAGGAAGGAGGGCATGTCCTCAGTTCCTGCAAAGGGCTTCCCAGTGGCATCTGGTGGGCCACTGTGTGCAACAGGATGCTGAACTAGATGGGACTTTGGCCTGATCCAGCAGAGCTGTTCTTATGTTCTTAATTGCTGTGTTTAAACTGTATTTAACTGGGATAGATATCTAGGTAGTTATCTGTTCTGGTTAAATGTGGTTTAACTCAGCAGTTTGATCAGGATTGTCTGGAAATTCGGGCTTCTTGTGTCATGCTCCACAGGAACTCATGGGGCTCAGCGACTGCAGTTAATTCTTTAATCACGCTCACCGTGGTCATGAGAATGTGACCAGCATTTGGTTGGGCTGCACCTAAGAGATGTGGGTGCAAACATTTTCACATAATTACACAGATAAGAACATGCTCACACAAATATGAAAACCTAAGTGCAGTTATGATGTGCACATGCACAACCAGAAATCTGATCCAGTTGCAAAATTAGCCTAGCATAACTTTAAAAAAAAACCCAAGTTTTTTTAAAATAAAAAAGATCCTGGTAGGCTGCCAACTTTCTGCTATTGGGGCTTTTTTCAGTTCTTTGTCTTTTTTTGTATGTTATAAATCTCTCTCACCCATAGATACTACCAGGTGAGGTTACTTTAAATCTAGGTCCTTTTGTACCTAGGTCCAAGTTTCTGCTTAATTTGATTTCTTGTCCCTGATCATTTATTTCCTTTTCCTGTGCTATATTGGACTGTCACTCAGCTGCTAATAAGGCTACTCTTTTTCATGACTTATTTCTTTCATCTTGTTTTTCCTGTTTTGCTCTGACAGACTTGGATCTCACCATCTGACTGTTATTCCTGCATATCTTGCCTATGGCTCTGTTTCTTTCACGTTCTCCTCATGTGCTGGACTTAATGGGGTTCTATCATCCCACTTCAGTTTTTCCTCTTTTTTCCTGTGTCATGTTTTTCCTTTATTTAGAGTAACCTGCAAGTAAGGGCTGTACAGGTTGAGTATCCCTTATCCAAACTGCTTGGGACCAGAAGTGTTCCGGATTTTGGACTTTTCCAGATTTTTGAATATTTGCATACTGTAATGAGTTATCTTGGGCATGGGATCCAAGTCTAAATATGAAATATTACTGTACACTGTATTTTTTTTTTTTAGTCTTTATTTCAATTTATACTTTGGTGATGATTTACACTTCGGCGGCGGTCACAGCTGCTACTCCAGCTGCTGGGCTTGTTCTCCCTGCTCACCTTCATCTCTAGCGCCAAAGCAAGCGAGTGAGCTGAGGCATTTTGTTTTGTTACGAGGTGCTCAGCCACAACGAGTCAGTGCTGTGGGCACATGACATGGTGGTTTTCAGATTTTGGAGCATTCCAGATTTCGGATGTCTGGATTAGGGACACTTAACCTGTACGACGTTTTGAAGTCTAATCTGGTTCCAAATCTCATTGGCCCAATTCAGCCTGAACCAAACCAGCATCCAGATCAGGTTGAATCAAAACTGGATCCAGACAAATAAATCTGGAACTCCAAAGCTCCCCCATCAAATCGATGGGATGGAGTCTTTACTTCCTGATGCAGCAAGGGAGGGTTCTGAATTTAATCTTGCCTGCTTTGCAAACCGTCTTACTTGCCATTTGTTTTACTCTCTTAATATTCTTCTTGCTGTGACATCTTGTCAACTTGGCCCCTTGTCTCTCATATACTTCATCAAATTTGGGTCTTTTTTCTTCTTAAGTTATCCTTTTCCTGTTCTTATTCTGGACGATTCTAGTATCTACATTCCTCAATCTGATCATTCAAAGGCTCAGTTTAAGTTTATTGATTCTTTGGGAGTCATATCATCTTTCCACCCTCATTTAACCACACTGGAAATCATGTTTTGGATCTGGTTATTTTTTCTTGTTTTCTTCCTGATTAATTCTTTTTCCACTGTCCAATGAACACTTGCCACCTTCTTCTGGAGATATCTACTATGCCCGACCCGCTTATGAAACTCCTTAAGGAACCTTTATAAACCCTCTTCAAGTGTTATAGAGGGCAGCCACACTCATGCTTACAAGAGTAAAAATGGGGAGGAAGTCTTTCTACCCCCCTGTCACTCATCCCCCTCAAGCCCGAGCACAGGGTGTCATTTGTCTAAAGCAGGCATCCCCAAACTGCGGCCCTCCAGATGTTGCTGAACTACAACTTCCAGCAGACCCAGCCACAAAAAATTGTGTCTAGGGATTCTGGGAGTTGTAGTTCTGCAACATCTGGAGGGCCACAGTTTGGGGATGCCTGGTCTAAAGGAAGAGGTGCCATAAGTGTGTTCACTGGTGATTATGTGAGCTGCAACTGCTGTGAGCATCCTTGCTGAATTGGGCCCAGCATAACAGCTCAAAAAGCAAAGCTTAGGCCAGTGTCTGGGCCTGCCATATTTGAGAGGTCAATCAGTAATTGAAGGATGAATGTAACTTTGCCGAACACTGGAAACTGAATGAAATTGTTTATTCTCTGTTCAAGGCTTGACAGAGGGGGAGAAGTTGCCCATCTCCTTTCTGAAATATGTTTATGCATTGAGCTATGCTAAGTAAATCATGATATCCGCTTTTGAAACTGCAAACGTTAAGAACAATAGCATTTAGAAGGCCTTAGAAAGCAACACATAGATAACTATACGTGCATATTTTAGGAATTCATTTTTTGAAATTTGTTTATCTGTTTGTTTGTTTGTTTAATACATTTCTATACCAACCCAAACCAAAGTCTCGGGGCGGTTCACAATCATAAAACAGTAGGCAAAACAGTAAAAGGCAAAACATAAAGAGGCAAAACAGTAAAATCAATTAAAACTCCAAAAAGCTGCCTAAAACGAAAACATTTACAATATTTAAAATTACAAAAGCTAAAATGCATGATTAAAAAGATGAGCCTTCAAAGATCTTTTAAAAACCACTAGAGTTATGGAGAGTCTTATATCAGCGGGAAGCGCATTCCAAAGTCCAAAGCGAAAACTGAGAAGGCCCATCCCTGAGTGGCCACCAAATGACTTGAAGGTAGCCACAGACAGGCCTCCCCTGATGAACATAGTGGACGATGGGGATCTTGCAGAAGAAGTCGCTCTCTTAAATACCATGGGCCTAAGCTGTTTAGGGCTTCATAGGTTATAACCAGCACTTTGTATTTTGCCTGGAAACCGATTGGCAGCTATAGGAGTAATATTGTCTCTTTGAGATGACCCAGAGACCAACCTGGCTGCCACATTCTGTACTAACTATAGTTTCCAGACTACGTACAGAGGCAGCCCCACATAGAGTGCATTGCAGTAATCAAGTTTGGAGGCTACCAGCAAATGTACTACTGTTCTGAGGTCATGAATCTCAAGAAATGGACGCAGTGGGCGTATCAACCAAAGCTGATAAAAAGCACTTCTGGCCACTGCCTCAACCTGAGAAACCAGGGAGAGGCGTGAATCCAGAAGCACTCCCAAACTGCGTACCTGTTCCTTCTGAGGAAGTGTGACCCCATCTAGAACAGACAGGTCAATATCATTTTCTGAGTAACAACCCCGCACAACAAGTACTTCCGTCTTGTCTGGATTCAGTCTCAGTTTGTTATCCCTCCTCCAGCCCACTACCACCTCCAGGCAGGCATTCGGGGAGGATATGCCTTCTCCTGATGAAGCTGACATGGAGAAATAGATTTGGGTGTCATCAGCGTGCTGATAGCACCCAGCACCAAATCCTTGGATGATCTCTCCCAGCAGTTTCATGTAGATGTTAAAAAGCATTGGAGACAATATGGAGCCCTGAGGGACCCCATATAAAAGCTCAAGTTTTGAAGAGCAACAGTCTCCAAGCGACACCATCTGGAATCTGCCTGAGAGATAGGAGCAGAACCACTGCAAAGCAATGCCTCCTACACCCAACTCCCTCAGATGTTCCAGAAGCATACTGTGGTCAATAGTATCGAAAGCCACCGAGAGATCCAAAAGGACCCAGAGTCACACTTCCTCCATCAAGTCCTAATTGGAGATCATCCATCAGGCCGACCAAGGCATTCTCCACCCCATGGCCCGCCCAAAAGCCAGTTTGAAATGTGTCTAGATAATCAGTTTCTTCCAAGACTGCCAGGAGCTGGGAGGTGGTGACCTTCTCATTCACCTTACCCAACCCGGGGAGGTTGGAGACAGGCCTGTAGTTACCCAGCTCTGAGGGATCCAAGATAGGCTTCTTAAGAATATGTCTAATAATTGCCTCCTTTAAACAAGGGGTCATCCTGTCCTCCATCAGAGAGGCGTTAATAATTGCCACCAGGCCCTCCACAACAGCCTCCCTGCCAGATAGTGTAAGCCATGTCGGGCAAGGATCAAGTAAACAGGTGGCAGGATGCACCGTTCCAAGCAGCTTGTCCACATCCTCAGGAGTCACAAACTGGAATTCATTCACACATGAATTAATTGCTGAATTCTACGCATCTTATCTTGTGACCAGAAAAGCGCCCGAAGTCTGCCTTAAGCTGACCATAGGCCTGTCACTCTTGAGAGAGACAGGGATGTTTTGAGAACATCAATAAGACACAGTTCTGTTCAATCCTGTAAACTGTGTCAGGATACGGCTTGAGTGCCCACATATGGACAGAGAGCATCTTTTACTGGAGACATGAAGAAAATAATATGTCTATCTCTGATATAAGATTCAGATTAAGGGACAGTGGGAAAATGTTTGACTAACAAGCAGAAGGTTACTGGTTTGAATCCCCGCTGGTACTATATTGGGCAGCAGCGATATAGGAAGATGCTAAAAGGCATCATCTCATACTGCACAGGAGGAGGCAATAGTAAACCCCTCCTGTATTCTACCGAAGAAAACCCACAGGGCTCTGTGGGCACCTGGAGTCGAAATCGAATTGATGGCACACTTTATCTTTACTTTAAGGTATAAAAAAGGAAAGATCCTCAATATGGGACCCAACAAGGCAACCAACGAGGGGACCCTGGAGAAAAGGCATGCTCCCACTCCGAGGGGAGGAGTAGCATGTAACCCTTGTCCTGTGAAGGCAACCCGTGCCTAGCAGGCAGGCTGTCCACCCTTGACCGTGTTGCCAAGGCAACATAATTTGGGCAAGGGGATCCCCTCCTGATCTACTGGAAGTTGTTCCAATCCCCAAGATTGGAAGGACTTTCATTCCTATTCCATTCACTCTACCTGAACCACCTGAGGAATGCAAGTCAGCTACGATCACAAGCCTCGCATCCTGATCCCTCCCGGCTTGTAATAGGTCTACAAGAAACTAGTAATTATGACTCTCCAACAGCAACCTTGCCTTTGGTCCCCTCTCCTCTAACATGCTTTCTTCTCATCCCTCTCCCATGTCTCCCCCTCCCCTTTCTCCAGTCTCCCATGAGCATTTCTCTCACACTCTCTCTGTCTCTGCCTGTCAGTTTTCACTGTAATTCAGCCCACATCCCCTCTCTCTCACTACTGTTTTGCTAAAGTCTGAACTGGCCTTCTCCTTTCCCCCATCCACTTCCACCCCCCCTTCTCCAGCCGCTTCTTAGCACTGAAGTTTTGAATGCTTTTGCCTTAGAACATCTGTTGAGGTAAGACACACACAACACCAATTAAGAGCTGAAAAAATTATTTTAGCTGCAAACTGATTTAACTATACTACACTGGGAAACTGACTGATTGATTTTCTTCCATTGATTGATTCATATTATTGTCTATGTAACCAATTGCCAGAAACAAAGCTTATTAAAATATAGAATTGTGTGGCATCTCTTTCTCCCTCCAAATCCAGGTTGCACATGACCTCGACAATGAAAAGAACCTAGTCAGTGTTTTTGCTAGTTGGGGACAGGCTTGTTTTCTCTCTCTCTCTCTCTCTCTCTCTCTCAAAGAAGAGGTGTGGGGAACAAGCAAACAGAGCTTGTTCACAATACAAACTTGATCTATCAACGTTGCAGCTCACAGAATCACTGGTGAACATGCTTATGGCACCACCCCCTTCAGACAAACAGTGCCCCAAACATGTTTGTCAGGTCCAAGGGGGTGAGTGACAGCAAGGTGGCGGGATTTCCTCTTTACTTCCCCCCTCATAAGCATGAGTGTGGCTGCCCTCTAACACACCTGAAGAGGGCTATACTCTTGATCCTAACTTTTTTTTGTTCTGAATTATCTCTTAATTGCTTCTGGGATTTTTCCTGCATTTTTCCCTAGTGGAGCAATTTCACTATTTAATTCTCTTCTTCTTGCTACAATTGAATCCTTTTGCTCCTGTACTTGTGCATTCTCACCATCCTTCTCCATCTCAGTTTTGACTTACTTCCTCATACTATTATCTGCATTTGTATTGGACTGCTGAGCATTTATGGTGCAAGTCTCAAGGACACAGAGATTTGCTTCATTACACATTAGATAGATACTTTATTTACGGCCAATGGCCAAAACACTTCATTACACATTTATATTTGATCACATTGTGTTCTTTTCTCTCTTCCACAAAACTCTTATTTTTCAAAATGGATCCCCGCCCATGCTTCTCTCCCTAACCATTAATGCTCTGCTCCAGCCTTCTACCACTTATTTTCCTTCTCAGGCTTTTAATCAGCCTTGCCATCAACTCCTTAGTTTTCCTTCTCTATTTCTTTGGACTATCTTTCTGATCCTTCCAAACCAACCATTTGTGGTCTTGATTCTAGTTTCCTTATTAGACAGATTGTCTCTTATCTTTGCTCTGTATTTTTAATCTTCCATTGGCTTCTGGCAAGTTTACTTCAGATTTTAAATCTACTTTAGTTTCTCCAGTTTATTTACTTGGCTTCAAAAACTAACTTCTTCCTTGTTGGCCAACAATCATTCAGTTTCTCTTTTTTTTCCCCTAAACCACTTGAGTATATTGACAACACACGCCTGGATTTTCTTTCATACGGCTATACATATATTTTCTTTTTATACTGTATCAAGCTGGTTTCTGTGCCTATCATTCCACAGAAACAACTTTACCTGAAATTAATTTTATGTCTAAACAGCAGCTTGAGTATTCCATTCTTCTTGATATATCCTCTGCTATTGATACTGTTGATCATTCTCTCTCTCTAATGATGGTTTTCATGGTTCGATTCTGTCTTGGTTTGCTTTTATCTTTCTTATACTGGTTTAGTTTATATAGTAGATCTTTATTCTTTTTCTCAAACTATTGGAGTTCCTCAAGATTCTGTTTTAGGCCATTTATGTCCCCTGATTCAGTATTTTGATATTTGTTATGCTTGTGCTGATGATATTCAGTTATGTCTTTTTTAATCTCCCACTTGCTTGTGAACTATTTCCTTATAGCTATCTACTTATTCATCCACCCATCCTATTTTTTTGTATGCAATTCTAATCACATTTCTCCAGTTTTGATTTCTCTTCACTGGTTACCTTTTCATTTTTGCATTCAATTTTGAATTCAGTAAAGCACACTGAAGGTGATTAAAATGTGTATTCAAACAAGTTCAAAGCTTTACTTGGAAATCATTTCATTTTTGCCGCCACCACCCACAAATGAAGGCACTGAAAATTGTAAGAAAGAACTGAATTTATATCCCACATCACTGTCCGATAAGCACGGCATGCCTTTTGTGTTTTGCATTCAGTTTTTAGGCAGTAGCCAGATCCATAGAAACCAGCTGAAGTTCCATGTACATCATTCAGGAATGCAGTCAAGTATCCTAACTTGCAGAGCAAGTCTGCATGTAAGGTTTGAAGACACACCTTCAAAATTCAAGAAATAATTTCCACCTCATGAGCAAAACAGTGGTTTTTCTTACTTATTTACAATTTGAAGTCTTCTGGCAGACTACTAATCTCAGAATTCACATCCTGAAAATTGCTTGAGTGAAAAACAGGAATAATGCACATCTTTATGCCATTTTAATTACAGCAGTCCTTGCCCCTCCCAGTCAGTTCTTTATGATTCCACTCTGGAAAATCAGGTTTCATGCACATATTAAGATGGTATTTTCCTCATGGACAAGAGCATAAGAATGTAAAATCATTTTCCTGGAGAATATAGAGATAAGATTTTGCTAGAAGGAAGATGTGTTTAAAAGAAAAACAACGCAAAGCAGAGGTTGGCAAAGATCAAAAGAAAATATTTAGAGAACAAAGAGTAGCAGAGCAAGTGGAGATAATAATACGTTTAGACTCGCCAAATGAATGTGCTTAATTTCTGCTGCAACCACACAAACAACCTTATTAAATACAAGCTGACAGCATAACTTTAGGACTCACAAACGTTCACCAATACTATTGATCTATGTGAAAAGCTACAGCAGCTTTAAGTATTCTGGTCACCAGGAGAAAATGGCTGCAATAATATAGAAGAAACAGTTAAAAGGAGTAACAGTAGTTCTGTGAGGATGACCAGACTGCTAGACTGACCTTTTTACAGAGTTAGATGAAATGTTCCCTGTAAGTTCCAATCAACTTATTTAACTGGTGGGACAAAAGGTGATAAGTAGGAATGGTTTTCAGCAGACTTGATGCATGAAATTCTGAACTTATTATTGGCAATAATAATATTATTTTGTTGTTTATTAAAGGCAAAACAACATGATTTCCAAAGCTGTTATTTCATATCCTTCATTTTCAATACAGAATATGTATCCTGTATCCTGTAAGGGGCCAAAACATGAAAAGTGATAATCCCATCTTTGAAACTAAGTATGTTTCAGTATGGGCCTGGTACGGGCTAAGTATGGGCCTGGCAGGTACCCGGATGGGAGACTATCACCCTGAGCAACTTGGAGGCCCAGTCACACACAACATATAAATTAAAAAGGACAAAAGGCAAGGTAAAAATGGTTTTATTGACAAATAGCACTATTCCAAGGCTGCGTACAAGATGTGTACACTTCAAGGTGCTAGCTGCTTTAGCTTTGGTAAACATGTCAGTACAAAAGTTGCCTGTTTCCACTATTTTACCTTGTACTCCGAAAGGGTTATCCATGTGAGTCACCTGTATCTACCACATAGCAATCACAATGATGTATCCATTTTTTACTTTAACCAAAGGGATTATTTTTAGTTCCTACAAATATATGTGCAATATTCTCTCTGACAAACCTTGCTAATATTATCCTCAGGCTAATAACACCTCAAGAACAACTGCAGGTTTCTGTGAGAGGACTTGCTATGAACAACTCTGCTTCTATTAGGCAAAAGTGAGAGCTAGTTTCCCAGGAGGACAATAGACAAGGAGGTTTCTCATATTGTTGCATTGGGGCACCACAAGCTGGCTTGTTCATGCTTTGCAAGAAAGTGTATTTAAAATGTTTAGATTCTGAACTTTAGAAGATTAACATGAGAACTTGGGACTATAAGGTCATAAAATGATGAGAATCTCAAGTTTGTTTAAAGTTCTGTCCAGCCAGACTGGACACAACTTTAAACATACTTAGCAGCATCCAGACTAAGTTAGTCACAACTACATCCTATTGAAATTAATAGGACTTAAGTTGGTCAAGAGTAACTTGTCTTATTGGATTTCAATGATGCTTAGTCATGACTGACTACTCTGAATGCTGCCCATTTCCCCCTAAACTATAGCTGGGGTGGGTGGGGGGCATTTAACAATCCAGAGTGGCTGAGGGGTGATGGGAAGATGGTTCACCTTTTCCCTTTGTGCTGTGGGCCCAGCAAAAATCTCTAGCCAAACTGCTATTTGCCTTGAGAGGTAAGCTGTGATTGGCACCACTCCTCCAGGGCAAAACACAGCTTTGAGAGGCTAGTTTTGTTGACACAAGGACGAAAGATTAACCTCCACTCCACAGTATGGTCCCAATTTGGATTGTTCCCCACTCTGCTGCTAGTTACCAAGCAGAGTCATCATGATGTATGGCCCCAGGTTTCTCCTAGATAAAAAGAGAAACAAACAGAAATGCTGTAGAATGCTGAATGATGCAAAATGAGAAGGCAACTAAGGTTTATTTTATTTTATTTTATTAATCTCATGATTATGCAGGGTGGCTGACTCACTGTTTAAAAAAAAAAAAAACAGTTGAGGCTTGCCACCCAGAAGGCTGTCTAAATCCTTCCCTCAAAACCAAAAATCTATCTTAACCATCACATAAAAGTTTACTGCAAATAAACGGGTTGTTCAATGTGTTCACCCCAAACACGCTCTAGCCTGTCACCTGCTCAACCAGATGATTACAAGGGGAGGAGACTCGTGCAAAAGATTTAAAGATATCTCTCCTCCCTGCAAACAGGAGCCTCGCCCTGGAAAAAAAAGCATTCCTGAAACTGAAGCACACAAATGCTCTTGCATATTCATGCTATAAAACAATAGCAAAAAAAGATTACACAGCTCTCCAGGCACAGAAGCCGCCTTAATTTTGTTCTGAATGTACTATCTGCACAAAGGTATTATTAGTGGTATACAAATTATTCCTGGTCACAGGCTTGTTGAAACAATTCTTCAATCATTTTTTCACATCCCATTAAAGAGGATGACAAAATCGCAACCCATCTACAGTTTGGCGGTGTGTGTTTGGCTGCATTGTAATTACATGTGAAGGCAATTTGAGATGTGGCACGCCTTGAACTCTCAGACAAAAAAATCCAAAGATGTCCTTTGAAATACCAAATACGCACTACATAGTTTCTCTTTTCCATCAGTGGCAGAACTCCAGTGATTTCCACTGGCTCAGGACTGAATCATTACATTTATTTGTATGGTAAAACAGGAGGGACCGATTAACCAGACCAAAAAGGAATGCACCTTCTGGGGCTACCAACTCTTTGACATCAAACATGCTGGTATATGGAGGAACAGAGCCATCTGGGGCAGGTAGTGGGCTCAGGGGCAGAGCCTGAAATTGGTCCAGGAGTGGAACCCTGTGGTTTTTGGCAGACCTGGGAGCAAAGCACAACACCGTAAGCTGCTCAGTCATCTACATTAAACAAAAAAAAAAAGAAAACATGGCGGTGGCTGGGAAAGAAAACAGCTCTGCTCCTTGCTTTTCTGACAACTGGCAGGAAAGCAAAAAGCATCTAAGCCAGATTTGGTTTGTGAGTTAGTTTGTTTGGTTGACTGGCAAGCCTAACCAAACTTGCTGCAATTCCCCTGCTAATGGAGCAAAGAGGCACTTTTTAAAATTGGTGATTCTCTTTATCTAGCAGTGGGGAAGCAACTGGCCCTATCCATTCCCAGCACAGCATCTCTCCAGTGGCTCTTGCTGGTGTCCATCTTATGTTTCTTTTTTAGATTATGAGCCCTTCGGGGACAGGGAGACATTTTTTATTTAAATATTTTTATATCTATGTAAACTGCTTTGGGAACTTTCTTTGAAAAGCAGTATGTGCTTTGTTGTATTCATTCTTTTGTGGCCCTTTACCTCCAACAGAAAACCCCCATGTGTGGCATGGATCTCATGTGAGGGCAGTCAAAATGAATACTCACGCCACCAAAGCCCTATTCAGACATTATGTTGTACATGTGCCTGTACACAGGTATGTGTTTTTGTATGAATAACTCTACATGCAGTCACTGTAAAGGTAGACCTGGGTACTGGCCCTTTCAAATTCAGGGTTCAGATAGAAATGACACTACTATTCATGGGTTGAACATAATGTGTGAATAACTGTATATGTAATACAAATCTGAAAGCACATACACTGTACACACAATATGTGCATAGGGATCAGGAGGACTACAAATAAAATACATGTGAATTGCATGCTAACCCTTATAAGTGGATTGCACATATTCTTACCTATGGTAATTTAAGTGGCTCTGACATAAGTAGAGGCACTAATCAAAGCCTTATTTCTATTGAAAGCCCACATATCTATTCTAACTCCTTTGCATTAAGAGTTAAAATGCATCAGGGCTTTGTGCTACATTAGGTCCACTAACCATTGTGGAGAAGGTTACTACATTCACTGATTAGTTCTTCCCACCCCACCATTTGGAAATCACTGACTGCAAATGTCATAATATAGAGCTTTACGTCATGCATGATGGGGCCTCTTTCTACACAGTTCCTGTGTCTGCCTGGAAAAGTATCATGCATCAACATGGGTCCACTAGTGTGTGCATCCATGACATGTCATAAAACCCAAGTTTAAGAATCTGGTTCTTGGCAACTTAAAGTCAAGCAAGTCAAAAGTACTCATTTTTAATTTATTTTTGCATTATTGATCCCAAGAGAAGGAGATAGAAAAAGAGTGCGCATGTTGCACTAGGTTACTATTGACAATGTAATTGATTGGTGGCAGGGGGTGGTACTGGGGGGCACCTGTACAACTCTGTATACAAACCTCCTTGCATGGATTCCTCTCTCCAGCAAAACAAACAAACAAACCAAAAACCCTCTCTGTATTTCAAACCGTTTAAGGAAGCTACTTTTGCTCAACATGCTCTTTTTCCTTATTCAGATGCTCTGCCAATAGAGTTTTTATGATCCTCTTAATTGGCAGCAGGAAGCAGTGAAAAAGAAAGAGGCAGAGGGAGGAGGGGAGAAGCAGGATTTCACAAAATTAAGTAGCCAATTCTTCACTTTGAAAGCTAAAGTTGCCTCGGAAACACTGCTGCTTCCATGGTCATCTAATTTTGCTTCTTTTGTCCTATGGGGCCACGCTTTAGAGAGGCATTTATTTACAGGGCTTTCCAATGGGCTTCAGTTATCGACCAATAATACTGTGGACACACACTTCTAATGGCCTCTGTTTTGAAACCGAGTCTAATCTAATGGCACAGAGCCCAAACTCCTTTTTCAGCATAGCCATTAAAGGATGTAGGTTATTGCTGTTGTCACCATTGATATTTGTCATTGTAATGTAATTAGGGCCCTAAAATGATGCATTACAGCCCTTGGCACAGCTTCTATTAAAATCTTTTCTTCTGCTCACTGAACTGCGACCTGCTTTCTGATGAACAACAGACAGACAGCTTTAGGGTGAGGAGCAGATTCATCAAAGTAGTATTTTTCAGTGCTGGAAATGGGGGGGGGGAGGCAACCTACGAAGAAAAGCACAAGGAGAAAAAAGCCACACGGCACATTTGAATTTCATCTGACCACTTGAAATTCTGATTGCATCTGATGAATCTTGCTTAGACAATATATTCCCAGCCTGCGAATCACATGGTTAATCAGGGTTCTAATCTGCTATCCATCAGCCTATGCCAGCAATGTAACTTCCAATCAAATTTATAGGTTATGTGGGTCACGCATCCCTGAGCAACTACATTCACAGATCTCCCATTTAAAACAGGCGTGGGCTCTGAAATGCGTGATGTTAGGGTGACTGAATGTTAGAAGACTATTCAGAGCTTTATGAAAGCTCCTGATAAACAGCTGCTAAATTATTGCCTGCGGACGTGGCACAATGTTCCGAAAGAGCATTAATGGCCCAATAAAAGGGCGATTGTTCATGCCAAAACCTAAAAAGGAAAGGCTGCACTGCCATATTTTGTCAAAAATGTTAACAAATACTGACATGTCTGCTGTTTCTTTCCCTCAACACTTAAAAGCATTCCCCTTACACAAAACCGTAACAGGGGTGACCCAGAGACAACAAGCAATTTCAATGTCTTAAAATACCGTTTCAATAGTATAGCAGTAAACTGTTTAGTATTTTAAATAAATTGCAATTGTGCATACATTTTCTGGTTTTAAAAGCTGCGGGGGGGATATGCTCTAAGCCCATTCAGACATGCTGTACAAGTGTCAGATGTCTGTGCACTCAAACATGTTTTTGAGTGAATGACTGTACCTTCATTCATATGAAAAGTGAACCTGGGTACAGGCCCCTCAAATGGATGGTATGGATAGGTATAGTGCTACTGTATTTGTGTTCCACACAGCATATGAATCATTATACATGTCTACAGATCTGTTCCTGTGTACACTGTACAGTCGTTGTAGGAGTGCTGAACATAACCTGTGAATGGGGCTCCTGTTTACTGTGAAAACAGAAAGCCTTCTACTGAGTCAGACCATTGGTCCATCCAGTATTGCCTACAATGAATGCCACTCCCCACGATTTCAGACAGGTGTCTCTTCCAGACCATGAAACTTGGGAATGCTGGGAACTGAACCAGAGACCTTCTGCACGCAAAGCATATGCTCTACCATTGAATTAAGATACCATCCTCAAGTTCTCTCACATTACTCAGAATGTGAAATATATTATTTCTGCATTTTAAATATGGGCTTTTATTACACTTCCTGCTGTCTTGCAGTTTATCTCCCATTTATCAAGATCACTGTATGTCTGTATTAGGGATGTGCGAACCAGCTTGAGGTTGAGCTGGTTCACCATCGTACTGGACCGGCTTGAGGGCTCACTCTTGAGCCAACCCGCTCCCCCCACCCACCCCCCAGGCTGGCTCAGGGCCTGTTCAGCTCACCCTCCAGCACCCCCGGACTGGCTCAGGGACAGTTCAGGGTTCTAACCCCGGTGTCACACACAAATGGCCAGGGCGCATGCATGGCAGCCTCCAAGATGGCCACTGCAACCACTGAAAGAGCCAAAACAGGCCAAAATGACCCACAGAACACCAGGGGCCCAGCGGGGGAGGGGAAACCTCTGGAGACACACTCACACCCCTGGAGGCTGCCAGATATGCCGGTAATCTCACTCAATCGAACTCTGAACTCCTGCCAAGCCGAGGTTCTAGTTCAGGAGCACAAAACCAAACATGCACAGTCCTGTTTGAGTCCAGACTCGAACCGAACTGGGCAAACCTTTTTTGTGCACACCCCTGTGTATTACCCAATGACACTTAGTATATGAAACTTATATTTATCCAAACAACCGATTACCTTTTAAAAAATGTTCTCCATATCACCTGGACAAAAGATGATAAAACCATTGGGTTCTAACACTTGATATTGTTAAAAGCTCTCTCCTATCTCTTACAATCTCAATCAACATAAGACATCAGGCATTAGTCCCCTATAAGAAACCATCTGAAGACCTAATCTGGTCAGCAAACTAAGTCATTCTAGAATATGGGCCTAACCACTCCAATAATTAGATTAGAAGCACTCGCACTTCTGATGGGTGATGTACGCAAAAAAATCCAGCTAACCTACTTTGAAAAGAAGTTCTTGTAACATCTCTTTGATACTATCTAGAAGCTTCCAGCCCTAGTAGCTGTTGCTGATTGTGATGATACCCTGTAGATTTGGGTTTGTTTTGTTGTGTTGCAGAAAGAGAAAAGGAGGAAGAGAAGGCTGTATTTCATCCAGGTGGTGAAAAGAGGAAGAGATAGAGGCCAGAGGTGCAGGAGCTCCCGCATAGCACACCTGTCTTGGAGTAAGACAGGAAAGGAACTGGGAGGGTCATGCTACTGCTGCCTGGTGGGTATGGAGGCCAGGCTGCCCACCTGATCTGTCTGAAATCTTCTTGTATTTGGAGCAAGTAGGAGAGCATAGTCCATTGTTAGGAATAATAACCTCCTAAACTGTGCAAGAAAAAGTAATATGGTTCTGGATGCAGTCTGTATGATTTATTTTATTTGTGTAACTTTGTACGATTCTCTGTCTACTCAGGCATTTACAAAACTCTAACAACTCTGGCTCCACAGCAGCTTTTTGGAAGCCAAGCAGTCTGTCTTGCGCTACTGAAAATACATGTACAAAGTTGGATAAAAGAGTTAAGCACCCTGATAGATAAGAATGGAATGAAGAATAAGAATAAGAATGAAGTCAGTCAAGGTGGTATAAGGGTTAGTGCACTGGACTAGGTTCCAAGTTAAAATCCTGGCTCTGGACTAGGACTGGGACTGACACTGAAGCTCAAATCCTGGCTTATTCATGAATATCACCAAAACTTCTGACAACCTTGCCCAGCAGTTTCATGTAAATATTAAAAAGCACTGGTGACAGAATACAGCCCTGAGCAACTCCATATAATAGCTCCTGTTTTAAAGAACAGCTGTCATCAAGTGCCACCATGTGGAATCCACTCAAGAGATGGGAGCAGAGCCACTGAAAAGCAGTGTCTCCTGTCCCTAAATCCCTCAAGAGATCCAGAAAGATACCATGGTCAATTGCCATTGAGAGATCCAAATGAACCAACAGTGTCACACTCCCCCTGTTGATTCCCTGGTAGAAGTTATCTACCAGGCCAACCAAGGCTGTCTAAACCCCCATAGCCAGCTCTGGAGCCAGTTTGAAATGGGTCTAGACAATATATTCAAGACTGCATACATGTCATTCTAGACGTAATGGATATACTGTATAAAATTGAGAGAGAGAGAGAGAGAGAGAGACACAGAGACACAGAGACACAGACACAGACACAGAGACAATGAATGAAAGAGAATGAATCTAATACTGAAAAACATAGGAAGTCTGGAGTCACAAACACGTATCTACAGCATACAAAGGAAGACATGGCCAATTCAATAATTGCAGGTCTGCCTTTCAAGTGATTTATATGTCTCCATAAGAGAAGTCATGTTTATTCTAAAGGATTAGGGCTCCTACCCACGTTTGGAATATCTGCACACACCTTCCTAGATGTAGGGACCTCAGTTCTAGGCCTTTTCAGGTGTTTCACTGTTTGATACAGTAAGTATGTCACACGCAACTTCAACACCAATGGCCAGCTTCTACCCAGTGCAGCTTACCACCCACAGCAATTTCTGAGAGTCACGACAGAGAGCACATAAGAACATCCTGCTGGATCAGACCAAAAGGTCCAGCATCCTGTTTCCTAAGCAGTCCACAAGCAGGGGTTGAAGCCAAGATCTTTATCCTGCTGTTGCTCCCTAGCAACTGGTATTCAAAGACATGCTGCCTCTGAAGTTCAGGGGTCAATATAGCCATCCGAACTAGTAGCCATTGAAAGGTTTCTCCTCCATGAGTTTTTTTAAGTGAAGTTGCTGACTGAATTTCATCATCATCATAACATGCTATGCTCAAAACACTTCTTGTTCTACGTGTAGGGTTATTCAACACACCACCTTATTAGATGGTAGTTACCCTGCATCCTTAATCTGCTGGTATGTGTATGCATCTCACAGTACAGGCATTATCGAACTGGATCTCAGAAAGAAGAAACCTACCATGGATATAATCTCGCATAGATTCAAAAGGAAGAAATATACCCTCAATTTAAGAGACAATTCACACACTCTTTTCAGCATGTGTACAATATTATACAGTGTACATATGTGCAGTGATTTCACATACAGCAGCACACTTCCCATGTGTACCCTGCAACTGAGGGGGCCTGTACTCAAATTCACTTTGAAAATGAATGCATGTAGCAGTTTGTATAAAAACACGAACATGTGTACACAAAACATGTAATGTCTGAATAAGGCTATAGTATCTTCCCCATTCAACCATGGAACTTACTGGGTGTCTCTGGGCCAGTCATGTATCTCTCAGCCTAACCTACCTCACAGGTAGGATAAAAATAATCCTTGTTGAGGATAAAAATAACCATGTACACCGCTCCAAGCTCCTTGCAGGAAGAGCAGGATATGAATGTTAAAAATAAATAAAAATAATAAAAATAAATAAATAATGTGATGTGCACCTTCTGAACATAATCTGATTTATAACATTTTACTGGGAATTAAAAACAATGCAGGAGATATCTCATTCTTAAGTCATTCATT
This sequence comes from Hemicordylus capensis, assembly GCF_027244095.1. NCBI lineage: Eukaryota > Metazoa > Chordata > Lepidosauria > Squamata > Cordylidae > Hemicordylus > Hemicordylus capensis. The sequence goes on from NC_069658.1 coordinate 100,596,802, forward strand.
TGCTTTGCCTTTGGGGTAGGGAAAGTGTGCAGGAAATATAAACTGGGAAAATGAAAGAATGCATTATGGAATAAAGCTTGAAAGCCTCTCTTTAAAAGAAGGATGCCCTACTTCACAGGGTTGTTGTGAGGAGAAACTCAAGTATGTAGTACACCTCTCTGGGCTCCTTGGAGGAAGAACGGGATATAAATGCAATAAATAAATAATAAATAAATAAATTCATACAACTTGGAAATTATTTTGAAAGATATTCTAGTTTGCATTTTATTACGTGGATCAAAAATTCCTAGAAGTTGTCTTGGACCAGACAAGTGTCTATAACCAGTCAGTGGCTATCCCCTACTCCCTTTCAACTGGATCTGAAGCAGATTAGCAGTTTGACGCCAGTTAAAGGGTTATCACAGGGAGAAAACTGATCATGTAAACATACCCTAGGGCAAGACTATCATGAGGTTAAGTTTGATTGACACATCGCGGGCCTTAACTCCATTTACTTTACAGTGGTGGTGCCAGAAAAATAATGAATGTGACAAAGATCTTTGCCTAATAATAATAATATTGCAGATGTCTGAATGTAATATTACTATTTTAGATAGAAGTCACATTGAGGGAGCGTATGTCCATCCATACAATACAGCTATATGTGACCAATATATATCCCCCCTGTCCCAATACAGACAGATGTGACCCATAGATATTTCATTTTTTACAGACTAATAATAAACTAATTTAGAAATATACCTCCAGTTTTCAAGCAGAACAGAGTAGTATGTCTTTTAAAAGTGGCAAACACTCTAGCAGAGGAGAGAGAGAAGTCCAGACAGTCAGTGATATAGAGACATACACAGAGACAAGCTCTACACACACACACACACACACACACACACACACACACACTCATATAAGATGTTGTTTCTTTCCTTGTTAACAAGTGATTGTGGCATCAGTTTTAATAACTGACCTTCTCTTTAAAAGAACCAGATGTATACCAATCAGAGAGATGATGAGGGCTTGAGGGTGGATACATGTACTCCTAGTAGCCTGGTAACACTAATGCATGGATCAGCAACTGAATCAACATTAGGGGCCACATAAGAAACAGATGAGAGAGGCCCAGAGTTGATCTATATAATTTACTTGCATGTGATTAGGGTAACTTATGTAACAGGTCCATGAACATGGTAGCTGCCAAAACACAGGATACAATTTGTATTCTAATATACTAAGGAATTTTGGACAACAGTAAAGCCTCTGGCGGTAGTTGGCTGAACTGTGATTATGTCACAGAGGACTGGAGAATACTGAAGGGTGCTATTGGCTAGACTGCCCTAAGCCTTAATAAAATCTTTAGCTGTTATTGCTTTGCTGCTCTGAAGCAAGGCAGGCAGAAGAGCCTACGAAATTAGAGGTAGAAGCAGGAACCCCAAAATGGAGATGGCAGAATCTGAGGCGGCAACAGGCCAACAGGAGCCATGGCCTCTAGAAAAGGAAGGCTGGAAAGATGAGTGGCTTTGAGGCATTAAAGGAACTGAAGAAAATCAGAGAAAGAAGAGGGAAAACAAAACTGTCTGAAAGGATGAGTAGAGGTGCACATGGCGAGGAATTACAGTGGAAGACAGACAGAAATCTACATGAGGATTTGCATTAAACTATATAAAATACGAAGAATTAAGATAGCTATCTACAAGAACACAGGGAATTTAGAGGGGGGAAACTAAAACATGAAAACAAGGAATATATAGCTTTAATGTTTCACACCAGTGCAATTCAGCAATTGCAAGTCTCCTTTTCCAAGTATAGGCAAAACTCTTTATTCAATAGTACTCTTACTTCAAAATTAAAATTTGACTTAAGCTTTAGGAAATCATGAGAGCTGGAAAATAAAGAATATGTTCACTTGCCTCTTAATTTCTAATCCTCAGCACCATGATAACTTATTAAAAACAATACTACTTTTAATACCACTTATTTTTTTAAAAAAAAACCAAAATAACAGCCTCTCGGATGTCTACCAGGAATCTGTGACCTCTACAGAAGTGTCTTAGGGTGTGGTTCATCAAGCAACCTCTGAGTGCTTTTGGCACAGCCCTTTGTTTATTCAACTAATATTCCCACCTTATCAACAAGTGTTCAAGCTGGCATTACAGTCAGCCATATTTTTGAAAAATCCTTTGAATAATCCTAACAACTTGAGACACGAGTTGCCTAAAGCGAATTACTGAGTGGAGTAGCTGAACAGGAATTTGAACTGGAAATTCACCATAACCAAAATGTAGCACTTCAGCCCATACACCACTCTAGCTCTCTTTTGGCAAGAGATGACAGATTACTTTAGTTATTTACTCAGGAAGAGTGCCGATATTCAGAGAAGCGGTGAGAGAGGCTGTGCAACTGCTCACATTTCCAGTCTAACATGAAAAGAGAAGCACTAACATCTCCCAAGAAGCGGCCTGCACAAGCAATATGCCAAGTCCTCCTTTGCAAGTTGCACTGAAACTTCATGTCACCTGCAGATCCTCGGCTGCCACCTCTTTGAACAACTATGACCATTCTTAGAATGAGGAAGCTTTCCTTCCTTTCACAACCACTGCAGCCCCAAAGCACTTGACATCTCTCACACTAAAACCTCTTCACACATCAACTTGGTACAAAAAAAGGATTTTCTTAATTTCTCTCTGCCATTCCCCCAGCCTCTAAATCACTGTTCCATTAGGACTTCATACAGATCTCAAGGAAGGGAAGAAATGCATTACAAAAGTGCATGTGATAAATTCAAAATGGACAGCAACAGGCGAAGAACAAACAAGAATACTTTGGTCAGACTTGTGAAACTAAGCATGAGGTGACAAAAAGGAAAGAGACTGACAGTGAAGCCACATGTTGACTAGCTTAATGTTTTTAACTGTTTCCGTGGTTTTTTGCCACTAAGCAATGCAAAGGCTTACTGAAGACCTGTCACCTTCATATTAATCTCCTTTGATCTGTAATCTTATTCTCTCATAATTTGTTCCCCAGTTACACAATGCCTTGCAATAAGATATGTAATTCTTTTCATAAATGACCAAGTCTGTGGTTTTTCTACTTCAGCTTTTTATAGCAGTAAACAATTCTGCAATGCTTAAATCTACACACCTTTATATTAATATTACTGATGTGTAGCCTATTCTATCCCAGGTCTCAGGGCAAGCAACCATTTTTCTTTATCTGTTTTCACAGCTCTGTTTGGTAACTCACTATTATCCCAGCCTTGGTGCTGCAGTAAAGAGGAACTTCTTCAAGGCCAAACGTTGGGGAGCTATAATTAGAATGCAACTCCCATTTGGCCAAATCTAATGTTTCCCACAAGACTAACCTGTGAGCACCATGGAATAATTGCAAATTTTCCAGAGATGAACGTGATTATTTCTGTTAAAAATATGTGACCACTACACACCTGGGAATCAACCACTCACCATCACAAACATGACACTCCTCTTTAAAATGGGATGAAGACATAAAACTGAACGTTAAAAAGATGCACTCTCTCAAACCTGCATGTGTGGCATATATATATTTGCCCATTTCTTTGGCACTGTCCAAATCTGAGCTTTTCTCTGAAGAGTAGCTGTCTTACTTGTGCCATGTCACATGCTCTTTTCCCCTCTCTCTCTTTTAAAAATCTCAGACAGTGCTGCTGCTGTGGTGGACTCTCTCCCCCTTACATTCAGTTGTCTCACATGCTAATACACTGCCATCTTTCAAAGAGAGTACTGTGAAATGGGAAGGCTGTCATACAGAGTGAATGGTACTGCAGGGAAATCGGAGACGTGTAGAGAAAACTAATTAAGTAATTTCTTCCCATTGTTCCTTGTTCTCTGCAAGCCTCCCTCAGACCAAAACTCCAGTGTAGACTTTGATTGACTTAAGCCTGACATGCACTGCCTCTTGTGCCTGCATAACAACACTGGCTAGTTTGCCAAAATGGCTTATACCAGCACAAGAAAAGCAAAGGCCAAAAGATTTTTGATTTACCCCCCATCCAAACCGCCATCCCTGCATCCCCATTTTACTCTCTTAGCAAGGCCTTCCTCTCCAATCCTGCTCACTAATATAGACTTGCCAAAAGGCCCATGAAATGTAAAGGCATGGCGGGAGAGAAAGAAAGTCTCCAGCACTTCATCCTTTCATTCTCCTTTGGTAAATGGGGTGGAGGGAATAATGGAGCAGAGATGGGCCTCCAGACCTTCCCCAGTATTACTCCCGCCTCAGACCTGCTTCCACCCAATCTTATACTGCCCTCCATGCTGTTCCCTCCTATTCCTTTCTAATGCCCCACTCCCACTGGAGAGGTCTTCCTCTCTCTCCTGCACCTATAGCTTTTGCCTCAAATGTCCTCCCTTGCCCTTTTCCCCTACCCCACTCATTCTGTCCCTTTCTACCACCCCTCAGCTTCTGTTACCAGAGGTGGTAGGATGGGAAAGCAGAAAAGACACTAATCAAAGCATCAGGAGTCAGTGGCTTGAGCATCCCTGTATGCGGTAACATCCTAGGCTCCAAATCTCAAATTGCTTGGGTGCTCTAAGTGCTCAGCCTTTCATTGCCAGTGGAGGCCCCAAGAGAAACAACTGTTGGTGTTTGTACTGCCAATTAAGAAGAACCAAAAAGCAAGTTCTTCCCCAACAATTTGAATAAAAGTGCAGGGGAACAAAAGTGCAGGGGAGAGGCAATATATCTTCAGTACATTGTTTCTTGGTCACTTCCACCACATTTGGTTCCTTCACTTCCCTCTGCATCCATTTCATTATCCTCATTATGACTGTGTGGACTTTGCCTTTTCTGCTTGGTCCTTGGTTCTACTAGTGTGGTCCTCAATAGAGAGAAAAATCACGTGGTTTAAATATCAATCGTCACTTAAGTGCATCACATTTTGAAATACATTAAAAGTGGCAGCCATGTATAGATTATCTAAGGGCTGGCTGTAAAAAGGGTAACATTTGGGAAACTGTTGCCAAATTATCACTACTTGACAGTTCAAAAACTACTACAAGCCACAGTTTGTCACTTGGGCCCATAGGCAGCAGTCCTGTTTAATGCACATTTTGGTCAGCACTGCACACCTGTCGAACACATTGCCATGCTTGGTTAGACAAGAAGCAGCCCTGTCAGGTACAGAACTGATGGTGCAAGGACTTAACGTGATGGAGCAAGCTAAAAATATAGTTGTCTAATAATCCAATAATATAGTAGTTGAAATAATCACAGCAACGTAGTGAAGCCCATTTAACCCTTTAACAGGGATCCACAATTTTTGACTTAACTCACTAGACAGCCATTGTTGTGGATTGCCACGAATCTCCCTCAGATACTTTTCTGGCACACAGGCAGAGGTCATAGGAGAGAAGAGGTCTTCCCTCATTTGCACTGATATGGAGATGGTAAGAAACAGTGGGAGCCCCCCACTACTACTCAGAAAGGATTCCTGCTGTTTCTTACCTTCTCAAAAATGAAAATGAGTGAAAATGAGACCTCTGAAGAGGAGAAGTGTGATGCCGTGTGTCCTGCTCATCAGACGACTGGGGGCACTCACCACTGGCGAGCTGGCAAGTGGATTCGTAGATGCCTGCCCTTTCTCATAAATCATGTACAATCATTGTTCATCACCCTACACAACATTCAGACTAAGTTGGTCATGACTAATTCCCATGGAAATTAACAGTACTTAAGATAGTTATGACTAGCCATCTCACTGGGGTTTAGTCATGACTAACTATTCTGCATGCTGCCCACTGTATTTGAACATAAAATACTTATCCCAACATGCAACATACTTGGGAACAGTGTATTCTGTACAGAATCACTTATTGCAGAATAGTCCTGTACAATATATTTTAATTGTAAGGAGAAAACAAACAGTGCTTCACTCATGAAGAGTCAAAATATTCATTCACTTGAATAAAAGCTCTAATTTATCAAGGTTCTCTGCCAATATTTGTTTCAGATCTTGTTTTAGACTTGAATGTTATCTCTATCACTTAGCACTCCTACTTCTCACATCAGCAAGGATGGAGGAGTCTAGACTATTTCAGCTGAAGAGTTATTGTTGAATTTTCATTCACAAATGTCAAACTACGATATTCTGCCCTAATAATACTCTTCATTCATGCCAAACCATTCCATCACAAGCTTTTCTCTAATTTTTGAAAACATCCAGCTGCATTTTCTGTATTTTTTGAACCACAAAACACTTTAAATGAGCACATTCCATGGATGCTTTCTTTTGCTAGCCTACAGAAGCAGTTCCTTAAGGATTCATGAGTTAGGAGAGGACAATCAGTGGACACTACTATGCAGGCCCAAACCTCTATTAATGTACTGTTCACTGCTAATGGAATACATGGATAGGCACAGAACCTCCACAAGGTCCCATTGGGAGGCGTTTGAGGGAGTTAGGAGAGATCACAAGGCATGCCCAAAAAGTATTAGTGGGAAGGAAGCCTAGATCAAACCAAACATCAACTCCATATAGAAAGTATGTATGCTTTGCAGCCCCAGAATGCTCAAATCAAGGTTCTGAAAGGAGTTTCTCATCCTCCTAACCATTACAGGGCATAGTCAACAACACTAGAAGTTTCAGAGGGAGGGGGCGAAGAAAATTCCCTCCTGACAAGACCCATAGCCCTACATTTCATCTTCCTGCTGCCATCAATGTGCTATTCTGTCCCTTCCTCACTAATATTACATATATTTCAGATCTAAAACAACTTTGTCATGATTTCCACTTGTCCTTACTATTGTTAGCTCCAAACTATGCAAAAAGCTGAGGGCCAAAGGCTCAAATGGGTAGTCAGAAGTGGAATTTATGTACAATAATGTACTCAACATGGTTCAATATAAAAAGGCAGCTTCACATATATAAGGGAGCTTTGCATGTAATGGTGACCCATGAGGTTCATGTGAGCACCCACAGCCCCATGAGCGCATGCTCCCCGCTCATCCTTGGGCAACCTCTACTTCCTTTCCAGCTTCTGATATGTCAAGTTTGGTCATGACTTCCGAACCCACCTGTCTCTGCATATCCTATCCTTCTTCCATTAGGGAATCTTGACATCTGAGATTTAAAGTATGTTACAGATGTTGGGTTCCCCCATGGAAGAAGGGCAGGATATGCTGAGATTAGTGGGGGAACCCCAGAAGGGCACACTTCTGGGGCTGCAAGTGCTCATACAAACCTCAGGTGCCACCTTTATGTATGAAGCCACTAAGTCTTAGGGGCAAAGACTAGCATTTTCTTAATCTCATGGGACTAAAATAACTTCTGCAATTTCTTTCATGGAAATAAGATGATTTATGTTCTCTTTTGCTTCTGATACAGACTATGCCCCGTTAGGGGCATGTGAAACCATAGTTTCTGCTACATGAACAAGCCTCTATTCTGCTCCTGTACTGGGGTGGAGATGCTTTGAGTAGAAAGCTGACTTGTCCTTGATTCACCAAATACTGCAGATATGGAAATTCTGAGGTCTTGGGCTTCCAGCTGGCTGATGGTGCAGTCAAGAGGTGTTGTGGCACAGGGTTTGGAGGAGTAATATGCATCCCAAGGTAGAGGAAGCTAGAAAAGGGTTAACAGGGTGTTAAAGTGATGCCATTTAATTATTGGCTGCCCTATTTGTATGGGGCTGGGGGATGACATTCACCTCTCTACAGAGGGATGCAATATGTTCATGTGGAATCTGCAGCAGGACACTGCACAACATTTTAATGAGCAGGTAGGGCAATGGATGCTAAGGAAGGTTAGCTCCCTCTAGTGTCAGGTTCAATGCAAGTTAGGAGGGAAATTAGAGTTAGGCTCCCCCACCGTGCTATTAGACTAGCCACCTACTGGTGCAGCGGGGAAGTAACTTTCCTAGGGAGGAAGAATTGCTGGTTCAAATCCCCGCTGGTATGTTCCCCAGACTATGAGAAACACCTATATCGTGCAAGAGCAATATAGGAAGGTGCTGAGAGGCATCATCTCATACTGCGCGGGAGATGGCAATGGAAAACCGCTCCTGAATTCTACCAAATAAAACCATAGGGGTCTGTGGTTGCCAGGAGTCAACACCAATTTGATGGCACAACTTTACTTTACTCTACTGAGTATTCTGAGGCAATGGCTTGGGGATCCCTTACCAGCCACTTGGAACCAACCAACTTGGGAATATATGAGGGTCACCCTTCCTCTGCACAGCCCCAGTGATTTGTATAAAGGGCCATTCTTCCCAATATCTGATATTTATCCTGAAAGCAATTAAGCTTCTCAAATTCCATTTAAAAGCACAATGTGTTGGTGTTCTCCAGTGCTTTCTTTTATAAGATGAGTGGCCATGAGAAACCTATTCTGCCTTCCCAACCTCGCAGACCAACATTTCTCACAACGGTGCAGTGATAGAAGAAGCTGCACTTGCTAAACTTCTCCTTTCCATGCTGTGTTTTTTTAAGCACTGAAGCATTGCTGAAGGCCAAGTGTCATCAACCTGAGTGGCTCAGACTTTCTCAACAGTGACATTAATCTTCTGTAGCCCATTTTATCTGTGCAACATGAAAAAGCAGGCTACTGGCAAGGCCTAGTGGCCTTGAGCTCAATCTCTCCTCCCCTCAATAGGCAGCAATCACAACTCATAATACACTCCCCAACTACATTTCTATCTCCAGCACACAGCCCCAGCCTATAGCTGGTGGATTTTGTTTTTATTCTCTCCTTTTTTTCATTCCATTTCACCATCCCTCTGCAGTATTAAATTTCCAAACAGCTTTTGCTGTCACTGCCTACAAGTACCAAAATGCTTTATTAAGTCTTTGCAGAGAGCATATGCTGGGTCTTGTTGTATTTTGATTTGTGGATTCTGGGTTCAAGATCTGAAAAAGCAAGGGGGAAAGGGGTCCCTTTGCTTTCAGAAGTGCTTTTCCAAGACAGTAAATCTGCATGCTCGGGCTAAGGATGCAATTGAAAACAAGGTTGATGGATTAACAGCAGCATTACCATAGGCCTTATTTACTGTTTCTATGCTGGTGATGCAAAGGGCCTGTAGTGGTTGAGTGGCTACTCCTCACTTTAGTTAGCCCTTTATTTGATACCTTCCGAAATAAATTGGGGCGGGGCGGGGGGGGGAGAGAAAACCAAGATGAGTAAATGTAGATTTGGATCACACAAACCATAAAAGAAAAAACCACCAATCAGAAGGTGTTTTTCTAAATATCATTTCCATTTATTTTTACAAGATCTGCACTCTGCTTGTGACACACCATTCGGTGCATAGCACAGATTGATCTGCGAGGAGCAGATGGCTGGCTGACCAGCCTCATAGCAAATGACTGGCTGTCTAGTATGTTATACAGAGTTCCTCCAAGATATTATAGATTCTGAAAGTGCTTGTTAGCCAGTCATACTGGGCAGAGGAAAAAGCATGGAAAGTTAAAGGGAGGCAATGACACAGCTCAAGTCATTTGGGGACTTGGTAGTCACAGAAAACATGTACTAACTTTAATAGACTAGGACTGCAATTCTATGCACAGTTAAGCTGGGAGTACGCCTCATTGAACACAGTGAACTTCCTTCTGAGTAAACATGCATAGGATTGTGCAATAAGAGGAGCAAGTTATGAGTGGATACTTACATGTGGCTTTTTTATTCCCATCGTCTCTTGGAGAGACCATGGACACAAGTATAGTCTTGTATGCAGCAGTAAACACCCAAAGGACTTATTTTTAATATATATGCCCTTCTTAATTCTCCCTGTTCCGCTCCTTCAAATTTAGAAGCCATTGACCAAAAGCATTTAACACCATCAGAACAGCACCAATACAAGAACCACGATAAAAGAGAAACCAAGTGGCAGTGCCTCCGGACACGAAGCCAGTTCGAATGGAGACCTAAAACAAACACAGAGTAGCCTGTCCCAAGGCTATTCAGAAAAGGCAGGTCTTCACTGATGCCTAAAGGAATGAAGAATAGGGATCCAGCAAGCCTCCCATGGAAGGGCTTTCCAAAGCGTTGATGCTGCCGGAAGGGTGGGGGGGAAGAGACAGTTCCTAGCAGACTGCTGCCAAATCTCATCCAGGAGAAATCCTTTGAGCAAGGCTGCTGAGGCTATGTACAGTCTTCTTCGAGTGTTTTCAAACAAACAACAGGGACACTGTACCAGTGTACCTGAATGCACCAGCAAGTAACAGCCCTAGCCCTCAGAAGCCTCAGCCCCACTCTGAACATGCATAGGGATGCATCTGTAAAGATAAATGCTATAAGCATGTTCAGCACAGGGATGAGGCTTCTCATCAGCACAGGGCTTGCTGATGTGCTCTTGGGACACCGTACCCAGGTATAGCACACAAACACCATTTTTAAAATACTGTAACATCCAAAGAGGACTTATGAGGATGAAGTACTTCGTTGGTTGCTTAATTAAGTACTGCAATGTGGATTTATTGAATATGCACATACCAGACACACACTCTTAACGCTTGTTGGTGTGAAGCCAACCTGATTGCAGCATATTAAAGAACACAACATGGTACTGATCTGAGATCGTGAGATCCAGTATTTTTCAAGGCACATTTAGTCCCCATGCCAGCAATAAAGCTCTGTAAGCTCAGCTGCTCAAGATGCAGGTATCAAACGCAGTCTTCAGTTGGCCAGGACAAACTTGACCATTCCCTTCATGAAAAGAGGAAACAAAGGGACTGAATTCCCAACAAAATCAAAATCTCTCAAAATATGCAGCATGCTGCAGGTTCAAACATGTACTTGCTAGAAGAGAAAGAATAAGGGGAGTTCTTTCAGGATACATAAACAGAGATGTTTCCACATATATTTCATACAATCAGAACCTGGAAGCAGTTTATACTCTAAAAAGGTACACAAACCACTCTCAAGCATTTGGGATATGAAGTGAGTGGGAAAAGTCATGCTCTCAGTGCAAATGCCAGAGACAACTCAACAAATAGAATAGAAATGTCAAAAAGGAAAAGGGAAGGAAAAAAACCCAAACACACCAAAACACAAGTTTCTTTCTCCTACTGACAATGTTCCCCAGACCAACATACAACCACAACAGCAAAGCTTGAAACAAATCAAATATCACCAATCAGCCAATTATTTCTATTTTAGAACCTAGAAAAAGTCAATTTAGGCAGGCTGTGAAGATAGGTAAGGACGGTGTCCCACATGACTTCCTCCTACACATGACTTCAAGATGCATGAAGGGAAGCAGCCAGAAAATAGCAGAAGATCCATGACTTTGGAACATACAGATAGCTAAGAAGCAAGCCTGAGAACATGCTTGGCTAATTTCTCCCGAGTTCATCTACCATGACTGTACATTTCAGATTCACATCTGACTATTTGCACAGTACCAAGATGAGTATCATTGGCCATTTTCCATCGGTTTCCTAAAATCACCTTTAAAAGGCAAAAAGGACAATGCAACATGGCAGACAGCTATGAAGATACATCAGCCTTTTACCACTGACTGTTGGAGTCAAATACGCAGAAGCAGTTCATGCTGTAAAATCATTTGAATTATCAAGTGATAAATTGCAGAAATGATATTCCAGAATATTTTAAATGGTTAGGAAAAAGTGTGCAAATCTTTAGAGCATAGTAAAGAGACCATAAAGTACACTTGCCATGTTTATCTTTTAGTAGTACATCAAACCCCACACAAATGCATGCGACCACAAAGGGACCAATTTGAGTTTACTGTGGGAACCTTGACTTCCCGGGCTTTGAACATTTTTATCATCAAAACACAACATCTCATTAGAAGCTGCAACAAACATTACACACTATTTGTGAGGGAGAGAAAATTATTCCAAGAAGTTTCAGTCTCATAACTACCATCTGTTTACCACTTGTGGTATGCTCTAATTAAGTACATGAATTAAGTACTATAGGTATAATGGTCAATATACTTATATGTGTTCTATTCCACTGTTTCTCCTTCTTCCAGAAGCTGAAGGAAGCTAGATTGCAAAGGGAAGGAGGATAATCTAAGGCCACAAAGATAAGGGGTGAAAAGTTGAAAAGAAAACAAGTGGGCCTCTTTCACTGTCGGAGAAAGAGAGAGAGCGCACGCTCACTCATGGACACGCCTATTAAAATCATTTCTCTCTGTAACCCTCCTTTTATTCCTCCCATGCCCTATTTGACTAAGCCTTCAAAAAGACAATATATTTTTCATAGTAATTAACACCACTGAGGTATATCACATATTAACTCTTGTTAATAGTGTATACCAATCAAAACAGCAAGCACTGGCAATAAGTGTTAACTACTGTGGTAAGGGAACAACAACATGCATACACCCCCAGATATCATTGATATTATGCCACTTCTGGTAGTGTATAGAAACCTCATAACTCCAGCTAGCTCTGTAATAAATTCTACTCCTTACAGTTCATGGTATTGGCCTGTATGGCCAGAGCTTTGCACTGCAAGTCCTTCTGATGTAGAGAGTCATCCTTGTATGCAATTTTAAAAAAACTAAATCCTCGATATTAGGAGAGAGGAATTTACAGATTCAACTATATAGACAAGTGTGAATTGTCTTGCTAAAATTCATATTAATATATTAATATCTGGGACTCATCTGTAAACCAAATGTGCCTTATACTACTCATGGATTATTTATTTTTTACCATATACACATATGGTAGCAATGCTACTCATATGACTTGCCTTAGACAGGCTGCAATCCAGATACGGGTCCTGACTCATCAGTTGAAAATGCATATCTTATATGGCTTCCACAGACCTACAGTCTCAGAAAGTAAATTGGACCTTTACAGTTCTAAACTGAATATTCAAACATGGTGAAAATATTACAATGAAACCCAAAGGTGTAAAAAGGTATGGGACTGATCTAAATCTTACTCACACACCTTTTCAAAACACAATTTCTCTCTCATTGTGTGAAATGGTAAAAGGTAAAGTGTGCTGTCAATTCGATTTCAACTCCTGACACCTACAGAGCCCTGTGGTTTTCTTTGGTGGAATACAGGAGGGGTTTACCATCGCCTTCTCCCACGCGGTAGGAGTTGATGACTTTCAGCATCTTCCTATATCGCTGCTGCCTGATATAGTACCAGCGGGATTTGAAACGGCAACCTTCTGCTTGTTAGTCAAGCATTTCTCCACTGAGCCACTTAAGGTGATACAGGCAATACATTTTCCACACCTGAATTAAAACTTCATAGGGCCACTGAAAAGCAGCTAAAATTCTTTTGAGTCCCACAGGTCACCAGTTGGCCATCTTGTCTAGAGCGACAGCAGTGGCTTAGGTGGAACCATTCCAAATAAGAGGCTGGAGGACTGCAGGCCCCATGTTTTGCAAAGAAAAAGGGGTCAAATATCAATTCAAACACTATTATGAAGATTGGTCTAAAGTGAATTAGGAATAGGGATGTGGTTCGGCACCAAACTGGTTCAGTGGCACGTGAGTGGGGGGATTGCTAAGTGGGATCTTTTAAAAAACAAAAAGGACCAGGTCCTTACCTGCTTTCCATCACCACATGTAGATTCCTGCTGTGGCAGTGCTCGTCCCAAGAACCACCGCGTGGAGCCGGCGTGCACATGGCATCCGCGCATGAGTGGGTGACATTTGCATAGTCAGCATGGTGTTGCAGACCACACAAAAGGTGCCTGCGCATGCACAAACACCATGTGCATGCCAGCATGACGCATGGGTTCTTGGTACGAGCACCACCACAACAGGAAACTTCATGCAGCAGCGGCGAGCAGATAAGGACCTGCTCTCCTCTTATTTTAAAAATCCCACTCGCTGCTCCACTCCTCGTGGTACAGTGCCAATCGGTACACGGACCTCCATTCATAAACATCCCTAATTAGGAAGAACCGGAGCGGGTGCATTTCTTTCTTTCCTTCATGTTTAAAAATCACAATATAGGAAATCTGCCAAAGCTTTCCCTGGTATTTACTTCTCTAGCCATGGATTTTAACTTTTTACATCCAAATCCAAAGATTTACTTCACTGTACAATGTATATTTATAATGGAGCTTCCCTATTGTTGTACCAATGTAATATCATAAAAATGATGTTAATGCCAGCCTCGTGGGGGTTACTCTAGTATTGCTGGCTGAGATGCTGGCACAAACATTTAGATCTACGCTTCAGTGTACTGACAATTGGTCCAGTGTTTACACACTTCAATTAAGAGGAATATTAGAGGCTTTGTTTATTAGAGGCTCACCACTGCAAGCTGACGTGGGTTTTCTAATTAGCATCAGACCTGCTGAGATCAGTTCTGCTTTTCAGCATAAAGGCAATGGAACATTACATGTCACAGCTACCACATTTTGCTGAAGACCAATAGCAACAACCATCCCCAATCAAGTGAATAGCTAAATCATTTCTGAAGCAGAATGGTTCATTTCGAACTATTAGGTTGCTAAAGGGGCTTCTATAGCCTTTTGAACATACACACAGTTCAAGAATGGCATTTAATTTGACCACAGAAGTAATGCTTTGCATAATGAGGACAAATCCAATCCAACCAACCCTACTGTTGTCATTTATGAAAACTCAACAGTTAATAGAATGTTGATCAAAATCATGGAAAAATCCTCATTTGAATCATCAAGAGCAGTTCTACACTACATACTATAATTATGTTTGACATTACCAGAGACACACAAGTGTTAAAGGATGTGCATGTGCTGCCGCAAGAAAACATTGGCTTAAGAAATACCTGCCGCAAACAAGACAGATGCATGAGGTGTTAAGCAGGATGAACACAGCACCATAGCTCTGTGGTAGAGCACCTGCTTTGCATGCAAAAGGTCCCAGGTTCAATCCCTGGCAATTCTAGGTAGGACTGGGAAAGACTCTTGCTTGAAACCTTGGAGAGCTGCTGCTAGTCAGTGTAGATAAGGCCTACTCAACTTAGCGCCACCCCCCCCAGCTGTTTTTGGACTATAACTCCTATAATCACCGGCCACAGCGGCCAACAGCCAGGGATTATGGGAGCTGTAGGCAACATCTGCAGGAGGGCCAAAACTGAGCAGCCCTGGTGTAGACAAAAGTGAGCTAGGTGAACTAAGGGTCTGACTCAGTACAGGTCAGCTTACTATGTCCCATCTCCAAGGGCAGATGCAACTGTGGTTGGTACCTTGTTGCCACACCAGTTTCCTCCCAAAGAAACATGTACTAGGCAACATACTCACATTTTACAGTGTACATTTACATGTACCTGGAAACCCGGTATGTCTCTTTACACTCTTGTGTTCATGTTACAGGTATTTCATCCACACTAAACCTGCTTTCTGTAGGAAACAATGTACCTGCAGCAATAATTTTCAGGTCAGAAAGCATGAAGATACCCCTAAGTGACAAGGTCATTCCAATGTTGCTGAAGATGCATTAAAAGGAAGGCAAAGCCCACACTAGGAAGAACACACAGCCTATACAAATAGCCTAGGTGCATGGAGTTGGGCCCCTTCTCAATTATGCAAACAAGGCATTCTATTCACCATCTACCCCTGTGGGACAATGCAGCCTTATATAGATAGTATTCACAATTAAATGAAAATCTAATTATTCAAATGATTCTGTTCTCTTCCAAGCAATGAAGGTAAATGAGGCCTATGCTAAACAGAATGATGCAGCATTGCAATTAGTACTTTTATTAAAGCGGGGGGGGGGGGGTATTTTGCTATGGATCTGAAAAATATTACTACTAAGATTCAAGTAAAAATAAGTCTGGTACGAACAAACATTTATAGTTCAATGAAATTAATGAAAACTAAGGTTTGCTAGATTAAGCCAATCTGTGCTCCGTGACATGTTGTTAAGGTATATACCATCACACTCTTCATTCTTAGTAATGAGCAGGAAAAAATGGGAATATACCATCAAAGTTTTCCATCTTAGCAAAGCAGCTTGAGTCATAATACAGATTTGTGTTTAGGAGAGGAGGAACATATCTTCACAACTCCTTCTGGAAAGAGCTCCCTAGCACAGGTTTCTGCCACAGGATGTAACTTTCAACAGCATCTTTTTACTGAAAGTATACTTAAGGATCTCTACCTAAGAGATCCAAAAAAACACATAATGCTTTAAAAAAACGAACATGAAAATGCTGTAATTCCCACCTCCTTGTTCAGCAAACATGAACAAGTATATGCTCCAGTCCCCCACATTTCCCCATCTGTTTTCCATGCATATTGCTCTACAGCATGAGCCCCTAATACCAACATCATCTTCCCTATCAGCAATCCCCCCACATGCTCATGAGAAGGCTGTGTGCACCCAGTGTTATTTGTGAGGAAGGATATGGCCTGGGCCTTAAGTAAGTTATTTGGCTGAACCAGCATCACAAATTAGGCTGGATATTCTTAAACAAGGACAGAAGGACTTTGCTTTCATGTTGATTTGTCAACCCCATTTTATCTTTTGCAGTTTGATTAGTAGTAGGCTTCCCTTAACAGTGAGAGATGCTGCAGTCTTAAATCTAATATAGCTTATTTTGAGGCTTCCAGGTTCTTCTTCTGACTAGTCACTGCTTATATCTCGATTAAATTTTTCCTACTGTTTATAATGTAAAGAAAATGCAAGCAATGTAATTTAAGTTGGTTTGCCAGCTTTCCTTCAAACAGAGGGCAATATATCTCCAGCCATGGATTAATATAGCACAGATACATTTTTATTATTCTACTCACATGTGCAACCTCATTTGCAATCCAAAACATTGGGATAATCAGGAGGTCAAACAAACAGGGCTGCCATTTAAACATTACACAAATGTTTCTGGAATGACCACAGATCACCGAGATACATGACTAGAATGTAAGAAAATGTATACTCCTTCCAATTTAGCGGCTACTTGAGCTCACGAGAGCGCCAACCTGCACATAAAGTTCCTACACACGTGGGATTTGCAAACTGTGCTATTCCCAACAATGGAGTGAATCAGGAAGCCTGTGCTCACAAGGAGTCCTTTCCCTTTCCTTGTGGGGGCAATCTGTGTAATGTATGAAGAGAAGCCATGGCTGAGATACCTTACCTATCTGAAGAATATGTCTACATACACAAAAACACATACACACACCAATTCCCTACATTTAAACAAAAAAATGGTGCTCCTATAACATCTATAATATACCAGTCATTCTCAACGATGTAAGCATTTTGCTGCTGTGAAGATGAAAAATAGTCAAAACTTGGCTCTAAATTAAACAAACTGATTCCCATCTTTAGTCTTTACCCAAATAATTCACTGAAACGCAAGCAGACTCAAGGCTAGCATGTCATATGAGCCATATATTAACTCAGTCAGCAATAAATCTCCTCCTCCCCTCCAAGCTCTATGCTACTTTCTTAAATAGCTCACTATAAAGCCCCAACCTAATTAAAAACATCTTCCTCTAAAACAGCAGCCTTGATTTCACTTATTTACACATTAACTGCAGCCTCCGTTTGGCCAATCCAGTCTATTCCCTGTACTACGCGAGGCCTTTTATCTGCCCTGGACAGCATTTTCTCCAGCAGATGAAGTAGATGCCGATTGATTTGCTGTCGAGCATGGTAAATTAATAGCAACAAATTGCTGAGGGCCCCATCTCACTGCACCACCATGCTTCGGCAGTTTTGCTTTATTTGCTCCATGATGGGCAGCAGTCAGGCCTCTTCAAGTCAATTTCTTCTTAACAACCTGCAATACTTTTCAATGGTGAAAATAGAGCTGTTCCTTGTAAGTCAGAAATCAATATCCTATTGCCCTTAGAAAATGCTAAACAAGCAGTATTGGCAATCCACTTGGTACCAGAGGGTATCAGATATAATGCAAATCCATACCGCTTCCCTCCTTGTAGTTATTACAGTTTGCTAAAAGGTTCCTAATGCCATTTATCATCATTTACCATCGACTACTGCAGCTACGATTATGATATCCTATCAGCTGGCCAGAGCCCTTTCATTTCTACTCAATTAATATTTTAGCAGCACTCAAATGGTTGTTGCCCAAGACCTGTAATAAAATTTACATGGATTGGAGTGAAATGGCGGAAGACAAAGGAGAAAACTACTGTGATTTTATTTATTTATTTATTTGGAAGAAAAGAAAATTTGATGTCCAGCTTCAAGATCTGAACTTCCCAAAATATCTCTAGGAAGAGAAGATCAGTTTAAGAATTCTTCTGGTTGGTTGAAGTACAGAACAAAGCATCACTGTACTCTTCAGTCAGAAAAAGACAGAAGGATATTTCCCTTCCAATGGTCCTATTCATAAATGTCTTATCTGCAGTCAAGTGCAGATTCTCATTTTAGGGAATAAATCACCAATATCAGATTAAAAGCATGGCAAGTCTTACTTGACTGTAATTATCTATAATGGAGGGATTGTTTTACTAATATAATAATCAAGCAATTAAAATACCAAAAAACAAACCATCTGAATCGTCAGAAAAATAGAATTTAGCATTGCCGCAAATTCTTGATGGAGGACATGTTTAAGAACAAAAAAACAAAATCAGATACTTTTTTCAAGAAAGCAAACTTTTTATACTTTTAAAGCCCAATTGTGAACATGCTTCCTTGAACCAGACTCACTTCCATGACAAGCCGCAACTATATTCAGTATTGCCACCTTAGTCATCAGATCTGAGTATAAGGAAGAATGTTCGGGTTTGATTTTATATAGAAATACACAACCAGTTTTTCATCTGGCACCTCCCAATGCATCTAACCCCACTCTATTGATCTCAACAGCAATTGCCAAAAACATAGATTAAACTTTTTGGGTTTAATGCCACACACCGGGTTTCTTTTAAATAAACCAAAATAAATTCAGAGAACTAATTCTATCAGTCTAATGCTATTTACTCAGTTACCAAAATCTAAATTAATTATGTTCTCAAACATAATTGTTAAAAATTGGCAACATTATGCAGGCTTAATTAAGATTAAATCCAATTTACTAAATGTACTTTAATTGGTACTAATTACATTAGCTTTCCTTTCAGAATGACAAATTCCCCATAGGTTTCACTTTAATAGTCTTCTATCAAAATCAACACAGGATGACTGATGATCAGCCCTGTGAAAGAGGAGGGGAAAGAAAGAAATCGTGCCACATCCTCTTCACCACACTACCCCAACCTCAACTCTCTCTCTCTCTCTCTCTCTCTCTCTCTCTCTCTCTCTCTCACACACACACACACACTTACTATGTGTATTTATCCTTTTATCAATTTGCTAAATCACAGTCAGGACTCCATCACAGCCATCATTTTCTGTTCCAATGAAAAATTTCTCTAAAAATAAACACACCGTGGCTGGGAGCAGCCAAGAAGAACATATGCTTGAACGGGGCGGGCGGTGGGGGGGGGAGGAATACACAAAGGTTTCAAATATCAGGGCCACCAATTACTAGGGTACTTCCAACGACTCCAGGGAGCCCTACTTTTGAACCCTCCGAGACGCAAATCTAATAAGCCTAACCTGATCTTGAGAAGTAGGCCCAATTATGCCGCAGGGCAACTTCACTGCATTATTGCCTGCTTTCCATTACAAGGGCAGCCAGCAACTACATCTGGAAAAGGAGCTAAGAGGAACCAAGGCTGTCTGCCTAAGAAAATAAATAAAGACAGATAGGCCTCTGTGCTGGGGGCGGGGGGGGGGGGTGCAGAGGAGGGGCAGGGAGAAAGAAAATATAATAAGTAGGTGGTTTGCAGAGCTGTCTGTATTCCATAATGTGATAAACTGCCCTCAGGATTTTTCTATGATTGAATAAAAGAACAAAACCCACAAATAACCCAAAAAGCAGATCACTCAGTCTCGGCTGGGTAGAATGAGGTACAGGGCGGGCGGGGGAGAGAGAGACTGAAGGATTAAAGGTAGAGACGAAAGACTTGTCCCCTTTTAAGTGGGTAAGTACATCTGTGAATGTGCAGCCTTCAGTGTTTCCACACTGTGAGATGGGGAACATTCTGAACAGGATGTTGCAGACTCTGAACTGGAAGGGGGAGAAATACTATGATGCTCATTACCAAACCCACATATTACACAGTGGAGAGAGATGAGCAGATAAGGTTTTTAGAACGATAGTTCGATGAACAAGTTTCTTTGTTGTATTTCATTAGAGTCAGCAGCATGCAATGGAAGTATTAAGGAGTGTTTTGTGTGAGGGTGCAGTGTTTACATTACTAATCTGAATAGAAATGACAGGAAAGGAAAAATGATATTCTAATTAAACTCAATCTTTCAAAATCCACACATTTATAAAATATATAACTTTCTCAGAACGCCTTACTGAACATCGTTTCCAAAGTGAAATATTGGAAATAAAAATTAAATTGAAGCCCTTAAAAAAAAAAAAGCAGTGTACTCATTTATTTCACATCTAGGTTTTTCCTCCTCCTCAAAGATGTTTCCCCCCCCAAAGTCTAGATATGTATATTTAATTATTCTAGATGTACTGGCAGATGGCTCTTTTGGTACACCCATGCAAAACCCTATGGAAAACAGATCCATGCAAATCTGGATACCAATTTTAAATATATGTGCTATGTTAAAATAATGTAATGCCATTAAAAATGTATATAGCTGAGCTTTTAGCACCAATTTATACAGACATCTTTCCAATTTTTAACAAGGCCCGGTTGGAAAAGACTACATAATCCCACTTTCCTGCCCCCCTGCCATGCAACGTTCCCAAATTGCTCGCCTACCACACAACGCCTCAATGTTTTAGCAGGGGCAGTTCATGTATATGTACTTTTTTATGCCACCAAAGAAGAGATACAAGCTAGAATACACTAGAGTGTGTGCAGGTATTGTACCTGGTGTGGCAGGTTTGTAATTGTGTCTAGCCTCTTGAAGTGCAAAATACAGGAACAAAACACAAAATAGCAAATAAGATTTCAGAGTCAAATTATCTCAAGCATAACGTTAAATTACGATCGCAAGCAAGTATCATTCCATTCTGTGATACTTCTGATGCCATCCTTTCTTTCCACAATACACAATTCTCAAAAACTTTGATTAATCACATTTTTAAACAAGTCCATAGGATTAAAGAAAGATTTATTGTTTGTTTGTTTTAAGAACTGAACAAGTATTATACTGGAAACAAGTCAAATTTTTCCTTCTCCACTCAGAAAGGTTAGGCTCATTTAACAAGTTACAAAAGGAAGTCAGTCCAATTTACTAAATCACACTAGCCTACTAATCTTGGCCTAACTGCTAGAGTCTACAGAACAGGGATAATCCTCAGTATGGGCTCATTTTCTACATAGAATATTTGGAAGTAATGGCACAATTTCTTGATGTGGTCCACATAAAAAACCCTAGGAACCTGCTACCTCATTTTACCCTAATCTTCTTTTGTCAGCCCTCATACCCAGATATATATTCCCAATTACAGACCATTTAACTAAATAAGACAATCTTCCTTAACCATACAGTGACCTCAGGACCATTTCCCCTCTATTCATCTAGCCCTCTATAAAGCAGCAGCTTACAACACAAACAGCTTGAACCTACAGTCCTGACTTTATGATCAATAGATGACAACAGGATTACTTGCAAGCAGAAATTATTCATGTGACTGTTAAAGAATCTAACAGTTTCTTTCTGACCCAGGTGGGTGGCTTGTCTCTCAGAAAATCTGTATACTAGCATAGCTGGTCCTAAGGTTTTATGACACAATTTTGTCACCGTAAATGAAAAATATCCAAATACTTGACTACAATTTAATGAAAGAGCTAGAGTACAGCACTTAATAGGATTAGATTCAAGAAATCAACTGTAACTTTATACAAGAAGAGAGAATAATTTGCCTACCTGTTTATGCATCTCTATATTCAACCCATAGGACATCTCATAATACTAAGGGGGGAAAAGGGGGAAAGCGTTTTTTACAACTTGTAATCACATGAATACATCCAGTTTGTAATCCTTTGAAAGCATATATGGTATAATACAGCTAAACTTTTAATCCTGCCAAATATCACACATTTCTATTTTTATTCTATATTGTGTTAAAGGACTAGTCAAGAAAAATAACACATGCATTGAAAAAGAAAAACACAATTAGTTAAGATCAGACAAGCCAGAGTACACATTTTGTTCCACAGCACCAATTTAAGATGCTAAAAATGTTGGAAATGCTAGAAAGCAGATGGTCATAAATTAGTAACATAGAAGAGACTTCTCCTTCCATATTTTAAATTAAAAACATAAAATGACTACTATTAAATATGTGCTTTTTTGAAAAGTAAACAGCATAATTCTGATTCAAAGAAGATACAACTAAAAAAAAAACACCCTCCTTTCCTGTACTGCAGGGTAGCACAATTTTGACAGTTAGCACCATAAGAACTAGGCACATTAGACATGTGAAGGCCAGAAAATACGCTTTGATGGATAGTTTGTGCTTTGGCTAGAAGGCAGCATATCTCAAGGTTACTGTCCTCCTTAAAACTCAGTTGCTCCATCACATAAAGAAAGCAATTATTTTCTCATATTAAGCACAGAGGAGCAGATAGGAAACAGCTCTTCGGGTGCCATCACAACCCACCAGAAAATCTGGGGTTCAGGTATTTTCATCACAGGCCAGATTATTGCTGAAGAGAGACTACATATATGAGGAGGGGGAAATCCTTTCTATAACTGTGGTCACTGACATCCTCGATTAAACATGAAGCCTTTAGCTGGCAGCTCATACGCAACAGGTTTAAGAACCACGACTTTTTTGAAGTGTGGATCCCTTCCCTCCTTCCTCTAAAAATATAAATTTCTCTCTTTGAAACACAGATCTATTCTGAAAGCTGAAAGGGTGGAGGAGACAGCACAGATTTGAATGCATTTATTTTGAAGCCAGTGCGTGAACTCAAATAAGTCTCCAACAGGTTGACAGATTTCCATCCATGTGGGGGGCAGGGGGGAGGCATTCTACACATTTTAAACACTCAGGGTAGAATCCTCCAGGACCTTCTTGCATCAGGACACTGGAAGCTGTGCTAAACCTATTCATTTCATCAGAGGCTTGGGCAGAAGCAGCTCCAGGTGGATTGTACAATGCAAAGAAAATTTCAAGGCACACCAATATAAGCAGGTGAAATGCCTTTGAATCCAAGGTTTCCCAATGCAACCTTTGAAAACAACAGTGCCTCAATCACAGGCTAGCTAGCCGCCTCCAGCAACCTGAGCATTTCTCTATCTCTCATATACCACACTAATAAAATAGACATTTTGAATTTGTTATACCGCTTGCTTACCATGACATAATGTCGCTGCATCTCTGTCTTTTCGCTGGCCAGTTTTTCACATTCTAGCTTTAAACTGCTCAAGAGAAAAAGATACACACACACACACATATACATGAGTATTTATAATAGGACTTGTTTGCCCTCTTCAATACTTAACTATTCCCGGCAGACTGCTATCTGCAATATTAATAAGAAGCCAAAATTGGATTGGTAGAGAATCTTCATAATTTCCTCTTTTGACATATATGTTGCCCTTTGCTGAAAGAATAAGAATCTAGATGTATCTCACTCGGATGGAGAAAGGAGAAATCACCCTAAGGAAAATTATTTCTAGCAGACTGAACTATTTCTGAAGCACAAAATCACCTGCTGATGGATAATTCTCTTTCAAAAGACCACTATTAAGCTTGTTTTACATATGTCATCCTGCTTATATAACTTTGAGTATCTAACTTTATATATGTATAACATAACTTTGAGAAATCACTTCAAAGCAAACAAGACTGAAAGGCTTTAGATTTTCAAAGAAAACTGTACACCACCACCTACAAGCAACATCTTGTGAGCAGTGAACAATAAACCTATTTGCCCTTTTTGTTTATTTTTTAGGCTTTTAAAAGCTGATGCAACAGCCTTGAGAGAGACATTGCTTGAGAGAGAAGAACACAGAGTACTTCTATGCTAAGGACAGAACACGCTAGCTCCTATTCTAATGTACCAACACCTGACATTG
The DNA here is from genome assembly GCF_027244095.1 of Hemicordylus capensis. Classification (NCBI taxonomy): domain Eukaryota; kingdom Metazoa; phylum Chordata; class Lepidosauria; order Squamata; family Cordylidae; genus Hemicordylus; species Hemicordylus capensis. Next base: position 100,620,774 of record NC_069658.1, read on the forward strand.
CATATTGTCACACAAGATATGAAGGAGATAGGTCAGAACAGATACACCACTTAAACAATAATTCACATAGGAAAATCAAGTCTTTTTTCTTTATGCCCCATAAATTGGGGATGGAAATTCCCACCCATCAGGCTCCAAACTTGATATTTCTTGAATAGTTCCAATCAATAGCTCTTTTATTTGTGTTTTGGTTTCAGATCTGCCAAGACTAACCTTTTAAATGAGGATTTCCTCCAACTGGATTAATTCAGAGGGAGTTTCTTTTTTCTTTTTAAAATACCTCTGATGAAGTGTTTTCGAACATATTCAGGAAGATGTTTGAAATCACACTCATAATATTTTGAAACCTCCCTCAGTCAAGTGGTCACAGAGCAAGTCAGCTCTCCATGGCAAGACGAAAGAGACTGAATGGCAGAGTTCCACTAGAGCTATAACCTGAGAATGATTTCCTTTTTTCCTTTCCTGGGGGAAGTGGGTGCATGGTCTATTTTTCTTAGTGAAGACAGCATAATTTTCAAACAGGAAGAAAGAGGAACATCTACACATGCTTTTGTGGGGGTGGGGTGACAATAGGTAAGTAAACATGAGGATCAGGGAAAGTAAACATCATTACCTGTGGTACTGAGCCTGTAAAAACTGAAACTCCTCCTTAATCCGATCACAGGATTCGGAAATGGTGAATTTGAAGGGTTGAGCAGGCTGATGCGGTGCCTAGAAGCGGTCATCAGAAGGAAATGTTTTAATTGCTCCACATCTAAGCCAGCCCACTGGTGCATACAACACATACAAACAAGCCTGGCGAGGTCACCCATACATCATTAATGAAAAGAGCTATTAAAACTCACTTTGTGTGTGGGTTTGCATGCGCGCGCACACACAGAGAGTGTTTTTCTTCTTTCAATCATAGGAGTCCTTTTTGCTTTATACATCCACAAAGTATAGTCTTGCCCACACCTCTATCTGCCTCTCTAATTGAGAGAGAGAGAGAGAGAGAGAGAGAGAGAGAGAGAGTTCTCTTTAGATTGCTCATCTTTCCAGTCTAACACATCCAACCAACCGCAGACTCAAAGCTTGTGGGGAGGGGAAAGAAATACTGTTACTCCATAGGACGCATTAACTGGGGTGAAGGGGAAGAGACATGAAAAGGGGCATGAGAGAAAAGAGGGTGGGGAAAGGAAATCACGGGATACAACTGGACAGCAAACGCACTGGGAGATAAAAAGAATTAAGACTCAGGAACCTCAGCTCGCTCTCGCGCGCTCTCTCTCTCTCTTTCTTTAATTTGCCTTTGGCTCTTTCAAAGCCTAGCAAGACGGGAAGTACTAGGAACGTATTCCTAAAATCGTAAAGCCTGGAAAGCCAGAGACAACAATAAGAAAATGGCTACAACTCAATTGTTTCAACCAACTCTCTCTCCCTTCCGCCTCCTCTTCACCCCCCCCTTCCTTTCCCCTCGTTTGCTTTCTCAAAGCAGGAGGTAAAGTGGGGTGGGAGAGATTTATCTTTATTCCTGTTGATCGTCCCCACTCTATTCTCTCTCCCTCCCCTCCCCTCCCCTCCCCCCCGGACAGTTCCGCCCCTCCTATTTTGTAAACAAGACTTTCGCTGGCGGGGGGGGGGATCAAGCACAGCAGAAGTCTCAACCCCCAGCCCTTCATGTCCCCTGGCACATGTCGCTACTCACCGGGTGTCTGGTTTGAGGGTACATCTTGCTCAGATCGCGAATCATCCAAACCGATTTAGTGGGTGCTCTGGGCCAGAAGAAAAACTCGGTTCATTGATTTTAATTGCAACAATGCGAGAGAGATGGAGGAGGACGGAGGCTGCCCGACGCTCGTGCTTTGAGGAGCGTCTCCGGCTCTCCCCGTACCCTCCCACCCCCGAGACTCGAATGAACACACAAGAGGAAGAGGCGGCGGCTGCTATGTCCCCGGCAGAAGGGGACCCGTGCAACATTCCACAGGGGCTGTCACTGGCCGACGAACATAATCGCCAGAGGGACCGCGGCCAATTCCCAACGTTCCGGCGCTCCCACGCCCAGGGCCTTAACAAGCAGCAGGTCCAGATGTCTCAACGTTCCAAAGCGTCTTCGATTTGCGTTCGGACAGGTCCTTCTTCCGATGTCCCAAGGTTCGGAAGGCTTCTCATCCACAGCTCCCAGCGGCGCTGGCACCCGTGCTCGCTGTCCGAGGGGGCTCTGTCTTCACCGCGATTGACCCTCCTCCTGTTCCCCTAGATAGCAAGCAAGGGAAAGGGAAAGGAAAACTCCGTTCATACCAGACTGGATCCTCTCCCACTGAGATATCTCGCAGCCGCCGCTTCCGTTTGAAAACTTTTATTGATCTTAGTTGTTGGTCCTTCACAATGAGAAGGCGAGAGAGGAAAAATATTTTTCTTTATAGCAACCAAAAATTCCCGGAATGAGAACAATTTTGTTGTTATTCCCGTCTTCCCCCCTAAAATTATGCGCGTCTTCAAAGGTCTAAGTGCAATAACCTTTTGTTGTGATTTTTCTTCTTTCCCTTTAAATGGTTCTTGTTCTCCCTCCCCTTTTAAAAATATCTAAGAAAAAAAACACGATCTTGATTAGTTGACTTATTTTTCCTTCTCTCCTTTTTTCCTTTCAAACTCTTTCAAACAGCAACAGAGAACAATATAACACGAAACAGCAGCAGCCCGAACCCACCGCTCTGAACAGCTCTAACAACACGCTCTGTCGAGGTGACTCCTTTGACCAAATTTAGCAGCAGCAAATCATTAACATTCTGATACATATTCACAACAATCAGAAGACAAGAAGGCCGTGGAGGATCCTGGGATACGTAGTGCTTCACTGGGCTATTCTTCCTGCTTTATTTGCGCAATGTAATCAAATAAACTACAACTCCCATCAGGAAGCACAAGGCCTCTTTAGCCTACTGTCTATTTTCCCCATCCGCTCCTCCCACGGAGGGCGTCGCCGACGACCAATCAGCAGCGGCCACTCATTAATCGCCGTTCTGTATTAATGCCCATCATTTCGCCGCTGACAAATGGGCTTACGGGTCTGAGGTGGGGGGGCGGCTCTGCTCTGATTCCCCCACGTGGGGACAATACGTAGCTTCGATTGATAACCAATCAGATAGCCCTATTTGAAAGGCCACTCCTCCAACCCTCCCTTCTTTGCTCTGCCTGAGGTGGAGCTTTGAGATTGCTGACGTTCGATTGCGCCGGCGTTCGAACAGGGGAAACATTTGTTCAGCTGTCAATCAAAGTAACGTGGGGTGGTTGCTACTGCTGCTGGCTCTTGTATGCTGGGTGGTGGCACAACAAGGGAGGTGTGCGGCGGGAGCGGAGGAGGAGAGGGGATCCATTGAACCTCCTTGCGTCCCACCCCCATCCAGTGCCACTCACCGCCGCTGTATCACCCGCACCAGGAGGAATGCGGACTAATTAGGGGCCAATGTCTCCTTAAAGAGACAAGCTCGGCCTTGTGTAACGTGCCGAAACCCCTGTTGAGACAAGAGAGGGAAGATCACGCTGATCCCACTTCTTTCAGTTCACATCAATTTTACGCGCCACTGGAGCTGGCATAATTTTCATGTGAACGGGATTGAATCGCTGCATAGAGAGAGCGAGCGAGAGAGACATAAACGCCCAGGGAAGGGAGTGCGGTGGGGGAGATTGGGATCTTTTCATTTTCTTCCATTTAGGGATATGTCAGGATTTCCCTCGGTATAAAAGACTTGCTGTTAATTGGGCACAAAGACGCCTGGCACTGAAAGGGAGAGACGGCAGAAGGAAATGAAGGCTGTTCAAACGAATAATTTATCCGGAGATAATTTACTCAGCGCCAGTGACCTCCGTCCAGAGTGGCGGCGCGGCAGGCTAGCAGTATTCCAGGGGGGCTACCTCGACGGCGGTCAAAACGGGGACTTCCCTGTTCCTTCGGATGCCAAAAGGAGACCTTGCGCGCGGTTAATTGGGAAATAATCACAAACGCAATCTTTCCCCTTCCCCCACTCCCTGAGGGGCGGCTGTTCCTTATTTCGAAATCGAAGCGGGAGGGGGCACGGTGTTCTGTTGTAGTGTCAGCTTGACATAGGTGCACCCTCTCCGGCAAGAAAAGGGGGAGTGGGGAGGGAATCTAGGCTGACTTCTTAAGCTCTCTTGATTTCCTTGCTCTCCAACCCGGGCTGGTTTGCTTTTATCCACAGAAAACTCGGACTCAGGGAGACTGTGTTGTGCACACAAAGGTGAAACATGAAGTGTTGGGGATCCCTGTAAAATTTATAAGGGGACATTGCCAAGGGCCGCTAGAGCACGGCTGAGACGCCCACCTTAAATCTGGTGTATCTTGAGTACTGCAGCTGGCAAAGGCATCTGCTTGAAAGCCTTGGGTTGCAATCCTGTATGTCAGGGGTAAGCACCATGGCACACAGCACCTTGGAGAAGCTGCTGCCAGTCTGTGAAGACAATACTGAGCTTGATAGATCAATGGTCTGACTCAGTATATGGCAGCTTCCTATGTTACTTCTCAGCTAACCTGTATAAGCATCCAAGTAGTACCTTTTTGTTTAGTAGTATGGGGGGGGTGTAGCAAAGGTGAGATGTGTATATTTTACTATATAAGCTTTGTCATTGTCTGAGAATGCCATATTTTCTTTATTGTCTGTTAGTCATAGACTGTGATAAAGAAATCTGAATCTCAACATGCATAGGCTCAGCTCTTAGGGCATCTCCATATTGTCACGAGCATGATGCATCCACAGGAACTTGTGGTGGGCAGGTGGGAAGCAAAGTATTTGTATTTATATAGACACATGTAATATGTACATAGTAATCTACTCAACCATGAATATGGGAAGGCAGCTGTCTCCCTTTGCGAATGTCCATTCATTCATTTATTTGTACATTTATCTCCCATTCTTCCTCCAAGGTGCTCAGAGTGGTGTTTATGGTTATCCTCACAACAATCCTGTGATGTAGGTTAGGCCAACTGATAAGTGACTGGCCCAAAGCCACCCAGAGATTTTCATGGATTAATGGGGATTTGAGACTGAAGAATAGCATTTCATGCTGGGAATACAGAAGCTGGTTCCCTGAACAATTTACTAAATGACCAATTTATTTGACTCACCATAAGATCACCATCAAGGAGAAAATGTACACATTTATTAGCAGGGATACATATTTCCTGTTACAAAGGACACATAAGAACAGCACTGCTGGATCAGGCATAAGGCCCATCTAGTCCAGCATCCTGCTTCACACTGTGGCCTACCAGATGCCTCTGGGGAGCCCACAGGCAAGAGGTATGTGCATGCCCTCTCTCCTGCTGCCACTCCCCTGCAACTGGTATTGAGAGGCATTGTAATAAGTACAGGGGTGCAGACGCAGGGAAAGCTGTAGGAGCAACTCCACTCATATTTTTAGGGGGCACAGGAAAGACACTTCAGGGGGAGGAAAAATATTTTTTGGGAGGAGTTCATCAGAATGAGTGGGAGAACTCAAATGTTTAGGAGGGAATTTTCACCTCTCTAATACTAAGATGTTCTATAGGAATACTACTAAGAAAAACGTTTAGGACCGGTTTGTCCAAACTTACTTAGACAACAATCTTAGGAAAGGGAGTGGGCAAAAACCATCTCCCCCTTTTTGCAGCAAGCTGCCCCACAATTGCCTGAGCAAACTCCCCATTAACATGAGGACTAAATACTTACTGGAAGTATTTAATCCAAAACACTGCTGTGGGATTTGGATCTGTTAATTGTGAATAATAACCTTTTACTATAGTTCTTGCCCTAAGGCAATGACTTATGAATGGCTGGATCTGAAACAAAAATGCTGGTATTTCTTAATGGCTGAGGAAGACCAGCTGCTGTCCCTAGAATGTGGGATTGATTACTATTCTGAGTGGAGGAGGCCATGAGCGGTCTTGTAAGATGCACACAGAATTGACCTCCTATCAAGAAGCTGTTGGTGTGTAAGATGACGACTCCTTCCCAGTGAGGATTCTGTGTCTGGTCACTGAAAGAGCAACAGTAGGCAAACTACAAAAAGAAAGACTCCGGGAGACAGACAAAGGGATTTTAGAGCCTGGAGTGAAGCAGCTGTGAGCAGAAAAGATGAAGCACCCTTGGGGTGCAAGAATTGGTCCTCTGGGAACTGATGCAACCTGCTGCTATGCTTATGGGGTTCTTTGCTATTTTCAGTTCCATCTAATGCTCAGTTTGTATACAGGTAAATAAGCCAAAAGTTACAAAGACACCAAAGCCTCCAGTGGCTTTTCCTTCAAGGTAAACCAGAACCCAAGTAGTGTTACAGCCTGGAACGTCTCACAGATGGAGAAATGGGGCTGAGGGAGCATGAAAATATGAATGAAAGTATACAGAAAGTACAAACAAAAGTATACAGCATGCTAGATGAGGTGGAAGAATTGCACCATTATAAGCCCTGAATAGCCTGTCTGTCATAAATCCAGATCATCTGTCCAATTCACCTGTGCCTATCCGACTGGACTCAGACAGTTTCTCCTGAAGGAGAAACAAGTCCCAGCTGAGACCCACCCCCGCAGCCCCAACAAAAGTCTCTCATCCAATAGACTCCGAACAGCCAGAACTCATATTGACAATCCCTATAGTCGATCTCTTGAAGAAACACTGGAACTCTGAGAATCCAGTTCCCCCCTCCATTGTCACTGGGACCCCAGAAGCAGAGGCAATGCCAAATCAGGGCCAAGATCCAACACTAGAGCACTGGAGTGCTCACCAGACTGCTTGAGGCCTCTGTTGCAATCAGCTTATTGCTGGCGACCAACTCAGGCATCTCTATTGGTTCAGGGATGATCTGAGCTTCAAGAAGGGGCAGGATTTCTATTCCTATATAAACCCTTCATTCAGAGGCAGATCTTTACTGGTACAACAGCCATATGGAGATCTTCTGGAAACCACACCCAGCTATCAGCCAAGCCTTACCTGGTTCCTGGCCTCATCCACTTTCCAGAATTCTCACCTGGTCTGAGGTGAGCAATCTTTTTCCTCAATCAAGATGGGTGTCTCCCATTAGCATCCAGTGAGCACCACTCCAGGGGAGGCAGTGAGGGTGGGGGGATACTACTTTAAATAGCAGAGAGACTGCCTCACCCCCGCATGTGCAGAGACCAATGGTGCAACTACGTTGGGCAGCCTTCCCATGGGATGCTGGGGTGGGGTGGACGCCACCACCTCACAATGCATGACAGATAATGGTGTTGATTAAATACGCCATCCTTTAAAATAGTACCCCTGCCCACTACAAATGTCACCTTATAGCACTGAATGAACTTTGTGGGCCAACTGCAACACCATTACAAGCTTAGTTGTGTAGCGAACTTTACCCTGATGCAGACTGCTGGTTTGCGCACCCTCTTGTATGTCTCCAGCAAATGTCTAACAACACAGTCCTTTACATGTTTACTCCAGAGTAAGTCCTACTACTCTGGATAGTGCTATAGATACTCCTATTTTTTGCCCTGCTACTGGGTGAAGGGTAAGTAATGGAAAGATTGCTGTAAAAAACTGGGGGTGTAATGGAGACGCCCTTTAAAAACAGGGAGGTGTGATATTGGAAAGATCCTTTTTAAAAACAGGGAGGAGAAAATGGAACAATTCTTGTAAAAAATGGGGAGGAGACCTTTAAAAGGGTGTGTGTGTATGGCAAGTTCTTTAAAAAAAAATCGGGACAATGGAGTAATCAGTGTGCTCCATAATGCTGATACCCATTATATCTAATTGGATATAATGCTGATATCCAATTGGGATCTTTTAATAAATTGCCTTAAAACATGCAAATAACCCCTCCACTTTGTAGACAGCACAAGCAAGAAAGACTGCAGACAGTCACGATTAAGCAGAAATTCCAAGAAATGCATTCTGTGTATGCTGTGAGACCCTCTGTTGGCTGTGTTCACAACATAGTACTTTATGTATTTTTTCTGTGCTGTCTACAAACATCAGTAAGAGGTACATTTGTACATCTTGTGTGATTAAACATGCTGTAAGTGTGATTAAACATGCTATAACTTTATAAAAATATCAGCCTAGCACTCTAAGACCATATATAATTCCTTCTTAAAAGTTGCTAATGTATGTTGGCATTGATAGCTATCTGAAACCTACCTGGCACTAATCCTCTAAACCCGATTTATATATTTTCAATTGCTCATCTATTTTCCTTCTGTTGAGAGGAATATGTTAGGGATGAGCACAAACCTGTTTGGAGACCCTTTTTATGGGCCTCCAAACAGGTTCAAAAGACCAGCAGTTCAACTGGTTAGAAGACGGGGGGAGACCTTTAAGGACTGGGGAGGGTGCACTTTCCCCCCATCACATTTCCCCTGCTGGCACTGCAGTGTAAAAGGGTCCAGCAAGGTGGCAGAGTACCTCCCTGCTGCCCCATTGCCTCCTTGGACTGTAAGTGACTGTAAGTACCATGTACTTGTCCCTCTGTAGCCACCAGATGAGCTGGTAACAACTGCAGATGAACCTCTTAGGCGATCTCAATGGGCAATGGGATTTACAATGAAGAAGACATCCTCTAGATACTGTTTAGGGCTTGATAGGTTATAACCAGCACCTTGTATATTGCCTGGAAACTTGTAGGTAGCTAGTGTAGTTCTTTTAATATGATATCTTCAAGAACCTGCCTGCTACATTCTGTATCAACTGCAGTTGTTCTAAGGAAGCCCCACATAGAGTGCATTGCAGTAGTCAAGTCTGGAGTTTACCAGCAGTACTGTTCTGAAGTTGTTTATCTCAAGAAATGGATGCAACTGGCATATCTGCTGAAGCTGACAGAAAGCACCTCTGATCACCACCTCAACCTGAGTTACCAGGGAGAGGTTTGGATCCAGAAGCACTTCCAAACTGTGTACTTGTTCCTACTGGAGAAGAGTGACCTCATCCAGAACTGGCAGATCAGTATTGTCTCCTGAGTTCCGACCCCGCACAATAAGTACTGTACCTCCATCTTATTTGGATTCAGGCTTAGTTTGTTATCCATCATGCAGCCCATCAGTGCTTCCAGGCAGACATTTAGGGAGTTTGTGCTTTCTCCTGTTGATGCTGACATGGAGAAAAATATTTGTGTGTCATCACCATACCGATAACATGCTGCACCAAATCTCCTGATGATCTCCCAATGGTTTCAGGTAGACGTTAACGAGCATAGGCGACAGTATGGAGTCTCCAAGTGACACCATCTGGAATCTGCCCAAAAGATAGGAGCAGAACCACTATAAAGCAGTGCCTTCCACTCCCAACCCTCTCAGACAGTCCAGAAGGATACTATGGTTGATACTATTGAAAGCCACCAAGAGATCAGAAAGGACCAAGAGAGTCACATTCCCTCTGTCAATTCCCAATTGGAGATCATCCATCAGGCTGACCAAGGCAAACTCCACCCCATAGCCCACCCACAAACCAGTTTGAAATGGGTCTAGATAATCAGTTTCCTCCAAGACTGTCTGGAGCTGGGAGGCCACCACCCTCTCAATTACCTTGCCCAACCTTGGAAAGTTGGAGACAGGCCTATAGTTTCTTTAATCTGAGGCAGGGGTGTAGGATCTGAGGGATCCAATGCAGGCTTCTTCAGAAGAGGTCTAATAATTACTTCCTTAAGGCAAGGAGGCATTAACAAGCATTTATAATATCTATCAGGCTTTCTACAATAACCACCCTGCCAGAAAGTATAAGCCATGTTGGGCAAGGGTCAAGAGAATAGGTGGTAGGCTGCACCACTCCACATCATCAGGAGTCACAAATGGTTTCATGCTCCAAAAAGCATAGAACTTGTAAATTACAGTGCTCACACTAACTTTTGTGCCATGTAAGAAGTAAAAACAATAATTCATACAATCTTGTATATTATGCTGGCATACAAATTGGGCTCCATGCACCCACACTTTGCCTTGGTTTATCGCTATTTGAATAATTCTGGTGAGCTTAAACAAGTAATATTGCCATGCCATATTGAATGTTGGGTTTTCAGGCCACCATATTGAATTTTGGGGGTAGCCTCCTATACTTTCTAAAACCACACATCTGACAACATTTCTGCCAAATCAAATGCATTGTAAACTAAAGTGTGCGAGACCACCCACTAGCTGCCCCACAATGGGGAGAGAGGCTACAGGGAGGAAAGCAGCAGGCATCAAGAGGTCCTCCTTGCTCTGAATATTGATCCCTTTCCTCCCAGCTTTCTACATGAACAAATAGATCCATTACCATCCCCAGAAGATCCCCTTCTCAGTAGCTAAAATACTGGATTTTTGCCCTTCAAAAATTGAAGCAAGATTCAGATGGGTAACTCGAAATGTTATGAAATACAGGTTGGTTGGTTGGTTGGTTGGTTGGTTGGTTGGTTGGTTGGTTGGTTGGTTGGTTGGTTGGTGTTGCTGCTGTTGTGTGGATAGATAGATAGATAGATAGATAGATAGATAGATAGATAGATAGATAGATAGATAGATAGATAGATAGGCAGTGCATGGCAGTGTGTCCCGGACAAAAGCACCCACATACCACCAGGAGGAAAGTATTGTCTTATCATTGTTATTCCACCAGTAATACCTCCCCCCACCCCCAATAATTCAAGACTCCTTACTGGGGCCCATAAAAGGAAAAATAACTACCTGGGAGTGTTTATTTGAAGAGAAAACTCTATCACCTGTGCAATTTAATTGTGTTTATGCTCCCCGTGCAGTAGTAATACAGCTCCAGCTTTTTACCCATAGCGTGTGCTGCTGGTGCCAGCTTGTATTTGCTCCACATGAGCTGTGCAGTGTTACAATGTTCTCTTTGTTCAGATTCTGATGAGTGCCTGCAGACACATGGATAGGACAAGTATCCCTATACCGTGAACTGGAGACCCTTTTTTTGGTTACAATAGTATTGATTTTTGAGGCACACATCAAAATATAGATTATAGCCACAGCATTTACTAGATGTCCTGGGGTTACTGAATACAGTCTGGGATCTCTTTTAATGTGGTGTTCTAGTCTCGTCCTCTTCTCTCCATACTATCACTTCCCCCTCTACACACACACCCTTAGTGTCATTACATCAGCAATAATAATCTGAGCCTAGTTTAAATGTAGAGTAGTACCTAGGTCAGGAGTTCTCAGTCTTGGATCCACAGATGTTGCTGGACTACAACTCCCAGCATATAATATAATGGGAGTTGTAAGTCAACAACACCATGGTACCAAAGGTTGTGAACCCCTGACTTAGGTGATATTCCCCAATGTATATTTCATTGGCTGTTAAATAACAGTAAACTTTTGTCCAATAAAAGTGGTATGCTTGTTTTACATTACATGAGAGATTAGCTCTCCACAGCAACATAGTAAGCAAGCAGTGTGACAGAACTACTTCCTGGTTTTGGGGCCCTTGGCACGTGCCACCAGAGCATTTGGGAAAGTAATTTCCATTTCTAAATCTCCATTATACATTCCACTTATAATATCCAGTAAATGGTTAAATACTTTCCTTGTATTTAAATACTTTCCTTTTCTTGACCACTGACAGAGCTGCCAAGTAGGACAAATTCCATGGTCAGGGCGCTTGCTCCATAGCACAACAATTACATATCAGGTGCCTCTGCTTAGACGATAGCAGAGACTCCCGCTTAAGACAGGGTAAAGCTACAGATAATGTAGCTGGCAGTTACATTAGAGAATCAAGAGTCACATTAGATAATCATTCAAGACAGCTACCTGAATAGTTGTCCCTCAGATTGTTTTTCACTTTGCCATATATAGGGGGGCAGCTAGTGGATGGTATTGTGCGCTTCAATCTACAAAACATGGGATCTGGCAGAACTGTTGTCAGATATGTGTGGTTTTAGAAAGTAAAGGTGGGAACCCCAAAAATTCAATATGGCAGCTAAAAAAAATCAAATATAGTGTCTCAGTATTAAATGTTTAAGCTCACCAGAATCAATCAATTTATAGATAAAAGCCTGAGATTTCCATCAAATAACATGTATAAACTGTGCAGCTTCCAATGCACCAATCCTAGATACTACAATATGGTGGCCACAGATATTTCTAATGGATCTGGAATGGCTATTGAGCATTGCCTTGTTCATTAAGAGCCTGGAGTGCTTTCCAATATGCATATATTTGCAGCACTTCAGTATTTCTAGATAAAGTATTACACATGGCATTTTGAAACTGAAGCATAAAACACTTTAGAGCTTAAATGGAGTCCGTCTGGGAATCTTGTCCTCTCATCGTAACAACATAAAATTAGACCTTTGTTTCTTTACTACTGAACTGATGCCCTCACCAAGGACCTCTCCTGTGCCAAAGACTCATTCTGAGCCAACCATCATATACTTTTAATGCAAGTCATTAACCTGAGAAATGTTGCTAAGGCATGAAACTGAGCTTACCAAGCAAGTAAGAAGAAAGCAATCCCACACCTCTGAAAGCATTCTGCATTATTATTTGCCGACTGATCCTAATTACGGTGTCCCACAACTGGGCTTTGGCAAGTTGAGACATACAAAGTAAGCAGTTACTTTATGCAATGCAATAATGGAGGGTGTGTTCTTGAGTCTTGTATATGTGAGTAATTAGTATTTTTGGCAGCAGTCATACTCCCACAGTAAAGGTCTCTTCCCATCAGTGCCAGCACTACAAGCTTCCAAATGATGCCTGTAAGGAGATGACACCCTTCATCGCCTAAATACTGGAGCACTGTTCCCTTTCAGGTATTTTATTAGACGTTCCAGGGCATTCAGGTGCCAGACTGAGACCACACAAGAGATAGACGGGAGTCTAGGGAAAGGGTTTTACTGCCTTGTGTTAGAAAACAAGTGTGGTTTTCTCCCTTTGGTGGTGGTGGTGTGTGTGTGTTGGTTTTTTTTCATACTCTTTACAAATCCCTTACTCAAGTAATCTTGCATCAACATTGGGGGAGCTTTTTCATACAATAAAAAGCAGACTAGCTCACAGACATGTCCACTCTTACATGGTTTACACTGATGTAAACAAGAAGCTGTGCAAATTCCACAGGAGGACAGCTACAATGGCTGACTAATTTCAAGCCAGAGTGCTCCCCTAATGTAATGATTTAATTGTTGGTGGGCAAGTGCCTCACCCCACTTTCCCATACATCTGCTGCTCACAGTTGCTGTGCCCACCACAGTCTGAGAAAATATATTTTTACCAATTCTGCACATATGCACTGTGCAGTGTACTATATACATGACTCAACAGCCACATTTGTTTACAGTGGTGGCCATTTTGTCCCACCGCACATAGGTAGTAACAGCATATTAAAACATGGCAGCCAGGGCACCAGTGATTTAAAGAAGTCATATTTTAATAACTGAGTTGATGTTTTGAGGGTCGTAGCCAATTATTTTTCACATGTTAGTTAGCAATTTATTTTAATATATCACGCCTACATCGTAAAGGTTAATTTGCTTAATAAGAAGTCACCGCATCACAGTTTTTGAAGTACAAATTATGAAGTCAAGAACTCTAATAGAGAAGCCACAAATTAATTAACTGGGAATTATAAGACTGCAAAGTGAAAAGTCAGAAAGTGCAATTGCAAATTCCGGAAGACACTAATGCTTCTGCAGAACATGTCTGCATAGTCTGGGTCTGGGAGAAGTGGAATGTAAGCATGTGTATATTCCCATTGTACACATTCTGCATGCATCCAGTCTGGTCTGACCGTCTGTTCACTTACATATAGTCCACAAAGAAGCAGTAGCCATGATTCTGTTATGGTTTTTGTAGGAGAAGAATGGCAGTTCAACTCCCATTAGCGGAGCAAAACCAGTTTGGTGAGAAAGCAGCAAAGCACGAGATCCTGGGACAGTTCTTTAGGACTGAAGAATTACAAGGATGTACTTAAAGAAAAGCTTACAAAAGGACAGGAAAGCTGAGCTTAAGGCTAAAAGGCCTTAAGAGAGCCTAAACAAAAAGACATCTCTGGAGAGACAAAATGGAGACTAACACTGGAAGAACAAAGAGGGGAGGAGTCCAGCACTTTTATCCATGACCCTAACCCCCTGTCATGGGCATGCTGGAAGACTCCGAGGAAGAGTTGGAGATTGAGACAGAGCAGATGAGGGTGGGCAAGGACCAGAGCTTGCTAAGGATAGTGGGTCTGCCGTACAGGGAATAGAAGAAGGATTACAGCCGGGTGAGGCAGCTCTTGTGGAGGAGGCGCAACCAATCCCAGCTGTGGAGAGGCGCCGATCCAAAAGACAACAAGAGCTAAAAACTTGCATGTGTAAAACAGGCAAAGATGCTGACTCAGCAACTCTTAATTGACAGCACTGGGGGGGCTCAGCCTATTTAAGACACCTGTAACAGAACTTCCCTGCTGATAGCAACAAGTTTCTTCCGTGCTACTTGGCTGCGTTCCTGTGTTTTTCCTTGAAAGTGTTGAGACCTTGGACTGACTGACCTTGCCTCTGGATTTCGCTTTGGACCTTGTCGAATTTTGGATTGACTGACTGGTTTAGACAATTTATTCCCGTAGCAGTTTGTTATTCTCCTTATGCTTCTGGCTGCGTCTGGCTAAGCCCGGCAGATTTACGACACCCCCCTCCCCACAAACACACACACCACTGGTCACTATGAGACATTGCAGCTGAGAGCTGAAGCTGCCAGGGTCCTAGCTCCAACAGTTTTGTGATATTCCATATATTTTATGGCTCTTTAAGACAACTCCATTTGAATGGAGCTACATCAATGGAATGACCTATTAGTCTGTTCAAATGACTCCAGAGTTCTCATGAGCTCTGAACTCAGAAATTTTTATTTATTTGATTGTTTGATTTATATACCTCCTTTCATAAAACATATCCCAGTTTGTTTGAAATACTCCAGTTTGTTTTGCTTCAGCCTTATCGATTACAAAAGGAAGGACATTTGCTTTATTTCAGTAGTTAAAGAAATATTTTTAATCATAATAAGAGGCACTTATAATGTTATATAGCATTTTTATCAGAGACCCTTGGAGATATTTTTAAAATGTGCCTTTCAAACATATTAAAGGTTTTTGAGAAGGAGATTGCCTGCAGACAGCAGGCACAACCCAGTCAAAATCAAGTGCTTTGAAGTTCCTTTTGATTGATTAAGTGCTTTCAAGTCGGTGTCAACTCTTAGCTACCACATAGATAGATTCTCTTCAGGATGATCTGTCTTCAACTTGGCCTTTAAGATCTCACAGTGGTGCATTCATTGCTGTTGTAATCGAGTCCATCCACCTTGCTGCTGGTGATCCTCTTCTTTTCTTTCCTTCAACTTTCCCCAGCATTATGGACTTCTCAAAGGAGCTAGGTTTTCGCATAATGTGTCCGAAGTATGATAGTTTGAGCCTGGTCATTTGTGCCTTGAGTGAAAATTCTGGATTGATTTCTTCTTTGATCCATTTGTTTGTTTTCCTGGCTGTCCAAGGTATCCTCAAAAGTCTTCTCCAGCACCAAAGTTCAAGAGCATCAATACTTTTTCTATCTTGCTTCTTCGAAGTCCAGCTTTTGAATCCATAGAGTGTCACGGGAAAAACCATTGTCCGAATGATTCTAATCTTTGTAGGTGTAGACATGTCGTGGCATCTAAATATCCTTTCCAAGGCCTTCATTGCAACCCTACCAAGTGCTAGTCTGCGGTGTATTTCTTGACTGCTGGATCTTTTACTGTTGATGGTTGATCCTAAAAGGCAGAAGCTACCCACCACTTCAATATCTTCATTGTCAAATCAGACTGGTTGCTGTACCCATTGTCATTAGTTTAGTCTTCCTGACATTTAGTCGTAGTCCCATTTTTTCACTGTGCTCCTTGAAGTTTGTTACTAGAGCTTGCAGATCATCTACATTCTCTGCAATCAAAGTGGTGTCATCAGCATCACGCAAGTTATTGATGTTTCTTCCTCCAACTTTAAAACCACGCTCATTTTCTTTCAATCCAGCTTCTCTCAGTATGTTCAGCATATAGATTAAATAAAGAGGAAGAAAGTATACAGCCTTGTCTTTGCTGATCTGGAACCAGTCTGTTTCACCATGTTCCATCTGGACTGCGGCTTCCTGTCCTGTGTATAGGTTTCTCATGAGAACAATGAGATATTCTGGGACGCCCATTTTCCTAAGGATATTCCACAACTTGACATGGTTGACAAAACTGAAGCCTTTTCTGTAGTCAATAAAACACATATTGACTTCTTTCTGGTATTCTTTGGCTTTCTCAATTATCCAGCGTGCATCAGCAATGATGTCTCTTGTTCCTCAGCCTTTTCTGAAACCAGCTTGAACATCTGGCATTTCCCTTTCCATGTAGGGATCTAATCTACGTTGGATGATCCTGAGCATTATTTTGCTAGCATGTGAAATTAGAAGTTCCCTTTACATCCATGTAAAAAAAAAGTTTAATCCCATGCTTAGTTAGAATTGATAGAACTTAGAAGTGCTTAGCTTTGGTTGCACAGTGTCTCTTGATGTGCAGCACAATGCTGTGCATGCTTACATAGAAGTAAGTACCACTATGTTCAATGGGAATTACTCCCAGGTAAGTGTGTGTAAGATGGTAGCCTGAGTCAGCTTTATCTGTGCAGTAAATGCATGTCCTTTCTTTCTTTCTTTCTTTCTTTCTTTCTTTCTTTCTTTCTTTCACCAGATTTTATAGCAGAACTATAAACTTAATGGTAGAAATAGTGTCTCTCACATTAATTTAAAATATCGAAGATAATATCTTTTCAACTGGGTGTCAATGATTAATTATAATAAATGTACCCAAGCCTATCAGAATATTTATTTGTTCTTAAATATGGAGATCAAGTTGATTTTTTGTTGGTACTTATGTACTAGACATTTTTGCCCTGATCTAGCTAGAGTGGGGTGTGTGTGCACGTGCGCACGCGCAGACACACAAGCAATCTTCTGCACACATATAGCTTGTGTGAAGGAATGAAGCCTGAACCTCTTTTTGTATATAAGATATCTAAATTTCAATTGTATTGCGTACTTCCTATGTTAAAAAGCTGAGCAAGGGACACAGGTTCACAGCCCCTGTTCTACAGTTTGGTTTTGGAGGGAGATGAATTGTACTCATTTGATTAGGAGGAAAGAGTGGTTTTTATTTTATTGGGTATGGTTTTAAGTGGAGGGAACTTAAGTTTTGTTGATTTGATGGTTTGGAAAAATTGGAGGCAAGTTAGAGAATATAAGGAGGTTGCCTTCAGCAGAGTAGGAAAAATGGAGCCGATTTGCACTCGACTTTGGCTCAAAAGCTTGCCCTTGAGCCAAACTAGGGAGTGGGGGGGGGGGCGGGGGGAGAGACCTCAGTCCAGCAGTGAGCCAAGCCAAGCCCCCTGTTCATGAGCTGGCTTGAGGGCCATACTTGTAAAGGGGAATCCATACAAGTAAAGGGCTGCGGTGGGAAGGGGGAGGGGGAAATCCTGTCTTTTACCTTGAAAAAAGCACAGCTGCACGGCGGGAAGAAGGTAGTGGTGGCAGCCACAGCAGCCGCATAGAGAACACCGGGGGCTCCTTCTACCTCCCTGCCTGCCTCCAAAACGACAGTGTGAGCTGGTCTGCAGCCCATTTCCAAGCCTCTCTGAGCATGCACACAAATGCACAGAGGCCCAAAACAGGCTGCAGACTGCCCATGCTGTCATTTGGGAGGCATGAGCGGAGGTAGAAGGAGCCACCTCCGCCCTCCCTGTTGCTGCTGCCGCAGCTGCCACCCCCATCCCACTGTGCAGTGGTGCTTTTTTCAAGGTGAAAGAAACAACTTTCCCTTCACCGCCCGCCCGCCCCCCCCCCCCCCACACACACACCACAGCCCTTTGCTTGTAAAGGGCAATCCTTGCCAGGTTCCTCTTTACAAGTATGGCTGTCGAGCTCTCAAACTGGCTCAATGGCTGGACTGGGCCAGACTGGGCCCAGGCCCATTCAAGCTGAGCCAAGCCAAGCCACCTGAGCCAGGGATGACTCAAATTCTATCCAGATTCGAAATGAACCAGGCTTGCCCGTTCTGTGAACATCCCTACAGCAGAGTTTAGGACAGTCCAAGACAGAGTCAGAAGGAGGGAAGGTCAAGTGGATATCAGAGCTAGAAAGAGTTGCAGAGCTGGACTGGGAAAGAAGAAATGAAAGAAGTTGCTGAGAATAAAGACTGGAAAATTACAAGGAGAGAGTCATTCTCTCTGGAGAGCTGAATCACTCACCAGCAGTCTGGGATTGAAACCCCAGAACTGTTCAAGTGAGAGCAGAACTTAAGACTAAACAAGGGACCAGCTGGGTTTGTTGGAGAAGCTGAGGTGACTGCCGAAGACTCTACATAAGGACTCTGAAGTTAGAGCCTAGTGTTAGACAGGTCGATTTGGATGCATTTTGATCACATTTTATTTCTTACTTATGCTCATTTGATTGCTATTTTGGTGCTAAAATTTCCCAAGGAACTATTGTTTTAAACCAAACTGTTTCAAAGTAAAATTTCTTGTTTATATTCTAAAAA
Source organism: Hemicordylus capensis (assembly GCF_027244095.1). Classification (NCBI taxonomy): domain Eukaryota; kingdom Metazoa; phylum Chordata; class Lepidosauria; order Squamata; family Cordylidae; genus Hemicordylus; species Hemicordylus capensis. The sequence continues at coordinate 100,639,270 of NC_069658.1, forward strand.
TCTGTAGCTTCTGTCTGTTTTCTCCACACCATGCCTAAAGCCTTTACCACATGACTTTATTTTTAATACAACAGAAGTTGGAAGGCTGGTTTCAGTAGACTCAGCCAGAGAAAGCCTAACAGTCTACTTGGTGACAGTGGTTAAACTTAAAAATCACAGGGCCGTGACATGTGCATGGCAGCATGGTGCAATCCATGACAGATTGGGATGTGTATAAACAAGCAGTCATTTATCTGCAGTGCTGGGTTGTACCATTTTCATCATTGGACGGGGAACTGGAATCACAGTCCCAATAATTTGACAATACTAGTCTCTTGTTTAGACATGGAGGGGACTAAATCCAGCCACCTCTCTTTGAAAGTAGTGATCCCACCCAAAAACATACATTCTTGCTATTTAAAATGTGCTGTAGTTTTCAACTTCCTCATTTTGTTTTCACTGAGAAACTCTAGTGCCTGAGTAACTCTCTATATACTCTCTTTAGTCTGTTTCACCCCAGAAGTGGTGGATTTAAATAATTAGAGGCGACAGTATGCAGTGAAGGCACTAATGGATATCTATGGAAGCAATTCAGATATGGAAGTGCCATAATTTAAGGAAGTATTTTGTTGGAGAATGGCAGTTGCAGGAGAAAGCAGGGGAACTTACCCAGATGATGGGGAGAGTCCGCCCTTTGCACTGTGAGCCCCACCCACTGCCTCAACTTGAGGGTAAAGGCGAGCATGCAGGGGGTGAATTCAGCCTAGGTTGGCTCCAACAGGGAGAAAAGCCCAGGCAGGATGAAGGGGCTGAGTTCTCATGTGGTCTGCAATCTCATGAGATTTCAGGCCAAGATCTTGTTTCGGTCTGAAATATCATGAGATTTGTCGAGACTGCCAAGAACTATATAAAGGAGGACAGGCCGATGATGAAGGGCCAGTTTCTGAGGAGGGCTTATGCTGGTGAGTGCCCTTAGACTCAGTTTGAACGCAACATCAAGGGCGGGGGGGCTGTCTGAAGTGTAATCAGCCCTGCCACAGGTGGTGTTCTACAAACCCTCTGAGGATTATTCTGACCATGCATTGGTTTTCCCTGGTCAACCTGCCCAGATGCTGAAGGACATTACAGTTTTCTTTGTGGAAGAACACCTTAGAAATTTGGAAGCTGCTTGGCTAGGAGAAAAGCAGCTTTCCCAATGAGTCAGCTTGCTGGGTAACACCCAAAGCTGCAGAGAGGTAACCTGGGGCATCCACAGCATGATGCTTAGCCTGGACCCATTGAACTGTCTCAGTGCATCTTTACATGTGGATGGGGGAGTGTATCCTTATCCAGTGCCACTAGCTGCTATGTATGTTTAGAGCTGGATCAGAATTATAGCATCTTGTTTTGGGAACTTCCTCACAGCTAAGGCTGTGGCTTTTTAACATGGGGACCATATATACATAATAGGTTTCTATTGTTTCAAATGATGAATGGTCTCCACCTTTCAAAACCAAGGGGACCAAGTCACCCATCTGAAGGACAGTGATATGTCCAAAATAAGCATAAGGATCAAATCTAAAACACTGTAAGGCTCTACAGCCAACCAGTGTGTAGAGCTGAAAGGGGTTCAGCAGGGAGAGTGGGCTTGACCTGCTCTCCCCGCACATATTCCTCCTTGGGCAGGTGGACTGCGGTGGCTTGGCTCCAATGCTCCTGCGCCCAGCCATGGCTCGCCTGGCAGCTCTGGGGGTCGTGCGAAGTGTGTGGCGGCCCTCTCCTGGAGCTCCAGTAATGCACCGTGTGTGAGCACAGTGCGTTCCTGGGATCCCCCTCCCCTCTCCCCCTCTCCCCAAGTCTGCCTGCTGTGGCTGCATGCAGCCATGGCAGACACACGACCCAAAAATGAGGTTAACGGAGTGATGGCTCCGTTAACCTCATTTAAGGGAGAGGGTATTTAGGCGGGCTAGCCGCTGAGCCACCACCAAAAGCTGTGTGGCTCCTGGTGGTTCTCACGTGCAGTGAAAGCCGGGCTGGGCTTCCCTAGCCTGATTTTCGCTGCATGTGAGAATAGCCTCTGTGTTGTAATTTTTTAAAAGTTACATCTTGATCAAGGCAGCAGTAACATGGAACTAGTGCCCTTGCAGCTTCCTGCACTCCACAGCATGGAATGTGCAGCGTGAAGGGGCCAATTTCTGTTTCCCCCATAAATGCTCTGAGCCATTCAAAAATATGTCCCTGGGGGTCACACAAACCTCAAGGATATAGTTTTGGAGGGTACAGGACATTTCCAAGGGAAGACGAGATAAGTGAAAATCAACCCCCATCCTGCATGCCCCATGCTGTGGTACTCTGGAAGCCTTCGACAGTGTGGGCACATCTTCCTGGCATGCTGCTGTTGCCTTAGGATGTCAGCCAATGTTTCCCCAGTTTGATTGTTTATTTCCATTCTGGTGCAAGGACAGGGAAACACACACAGACACAGACACAGACACAGACACAGACACACACACACAACTAGAACAAATTTCCTTTGTAAAAAATGGATATGTAAATTCTTTTTTGAGAGTATAAATAAGATTTCCAATTTCTCTTGCTTATGCTGCTAGCTGCAAATTTCCTGATTTCTGTTAGAGTGTAAAGACCCCATTTCTCTTTTAATCTTCAATTACATATTGAAGTTGACTCACGTGTTATTATGGGACTGCCAACTCAGCAAGAACACTAGTTAGGGCAATAAAAAGTTTAGCTCCCATATATAGTTGCATTAGGGAAGAGTTTGTCCTTATTCCTTCCTTTGGTGAGATCATGAATAAGAAACATTTGCATGTCTCTTCCTCACAGAAATGTTATTCACAAAAGGAGCTTAGCTATGAAGAGAGACTGATTTAAGAAGTGGATGCTGAACTCTTATTTACCACTGTGTGCAGAAGATGGCAGGAATTCCAATCCATCAACATTGTTTTCACGTTCTTATGAACAACTGTATGAATTATTCCCTAAAGACATTTTTCACTCCAGCAAGAGCAATCACCTTAGTTGATGTTTAGCTTGAAAGTGATGCACAAATGTAGGTTTGAGGGGGTCAGGGTCCATTATTTTGACATCAAAAAATGGATACCCCAAAACCTTTCTCAAAGAGGTTTTGACTTTGAGGCACAAAGACCATTCAAATGGTCTCAAATTAAACTCTGAAACATTTCAGAAAGCTTTCTCTCTCTAATCTGTTCATGGCGGCATTCTTCATTTATATTGCATTTGTCTTACATATGCCAGTAGGCTTTGGGCAGGTGCTAGCCTTCAGCATATGGATATATTCTTATCTTATGGGGATGTCTTCATTTTGAGCACTGCTTGATTTTGGTTGTTGAAAACAAATTTTACACAGCTACTTGCAAAAACTAAGTCTCTGACCAATATGAGTGGGTGTAGCAGTGGTGGGTTGCATGGGAAGTCCAAGGAGGCACATGGAGTGGAAGACTTGAAGTAAGCTATTATTATTCTTGACTGTTAATTTCCTTACACACAAAAGAAAGTGCACTTCTGGATCTTACAGATAGCACTAGCAATAGCAATAGCACTTACATTTATATACCGCTTTATAGCCAGAGCTCTCTAAGCGGTTTACAATGATTTAGCATATTGCCCCCAACATTCTGGGTACTCATTTTACCGACCTCAGAAGGATGGAAGGCTGAGTCAACCTTGAGCCCCTGGTCAGAATTGAACTTGTAACCTTCTGGTTACAGAGCGGCAGTTTTACCACTGTGCCACCAGGGGATCCAGTGCCTTATAGCCTGCAAATGTAAATTCCTCATTATTAAATATATAATATATATATATATATAATTCTCCTGGGTGTGCCCAGGAAAAATGCGTCCCGGCAGCCCAGCTGATTGGCTGGGCTGCGGGGCGCCTGATTGGCAATGATTTTAGCCTAGCCCCCTTCTCTCTGCTGCCCTTAATGTATGTTCCAGAGGGTCCCCCAACCCTCAGGGACATATTTAGGGAGCATCAGAGAGAAATGGGGGCTAGACAAAAACAATTGTACAAGTGGCATGTTCTAACACTAGGGCAGCATTACTCCAGTGATTCTTGTCCCAAGAAGTACAATAATCTGATTGCTTTAGGATTCGAATAGAGGAAGCACCCTTATAAAGGTCACCTATTGGGTAGGGCCAGTGAGATATGTGAGGCTTGGCATGGTAACTAATTTTCCAGCCTACTGCTATCATTTTTAATGTATTAACCTCACAGTGCTTCCCTTCTCCCACACTGCTCAGAGACTGGGTACTTCTTCTTTCCAGTGCTGAAGCACATCTGAAAGCAAACACTCTGTATCCCTCTGAAGCAAGGTTAGCCTTTTATTACATAAATATATAAATGTAATATCAATTTCCTCTCATGGTCTAAAAATGATTAGTGCAAATAAATGGCACTAATCTCCTTGGCCAAACAGCAAACAGGGGGACCCTGATCCAGACTGGGACTATGGCAGTAGCAAAGGGTTAAAGCCCCCATCCCCTCCATGTCATGGTCATTCCCCCCTTCCCCCAATAGCTGTTACTAGAATAATAAAATTCAAACAAATTAGGGCAAAGCAGATTTTTAAAGTCACGTGTAGTTTGGCCCAACATATAAGAATAGTCTGAAAAGGTCCTCACCAACTTTAAAAGCTGCATTGAAAAGGGTGACACACACCCCCTACCACCACCACCTACAGTATACCCGCAGTGTTGTGGGGCACTGGAGAAGTGGGGCTGAGTGCTTTCAAAACCTTGGATAAGATTATTGGACTGGATGAGAGATAAAGGAAAACACACCGGGAAGGTTCACTAAGTGCATTTTCCTTCTCTTTCTAAGAAGAGGAAGAGTTCTCATCATATTGGCATCTTTATCAGAAAGAAGGAGGAAGAGGGGACAACCTCAGCACATCAATGAAACAGAATCCTTTAACAGCCAGTCACTTCCTGCTATCAAAACCACACTAGTATGTGGTGTTTCCAAATAAAAATTACTGGACAGGAGCCAAACAAGGAATTGAGGTGTCTATTTTGTTTTGTTTTGTTCCAGGGCCTGCATAGCCACCCAATGTATCACTCTTCCATAGTATTTTATCTTTGCCAGGATCTTTACTTTTAACTGTATATACTATATTAATCCTTTAAAAGAAATAAGAACTAAACAGTACTCTTGCACTGGTTCATAATGATTCTCTGTTTTGTCATTTTAGCACATTCCTTTCTATTTTGCTTGGGGGGTGAGTGAGGGGAAAGAAAAAATGGCTCAGATAGTTGCTGGAAGTTTCTGCTGTCTCTAAACAAAGTATCTATGTTGCTGTATCAGCTTGCATTTTTCTTGAATCATGGTGTGCTGGTGCTTTTTCACTGACTTCAGCATTGTTATATTGTAGCCAGAGCACCGCTAAGTAGACTGTAACAAACAGATTCATTGGGTCTTTCTCTGGGCTGCATCTTATTAACTGATCTGTGGGAAATGCTGTTTAGGCTGTTGAAGTACACAAGCTATTGCAACAATAAATTAAAGTTAACTGGAGGCAGCTCTGTGCCTCCTAACACAATAACCTATTACAAGTAGCCATTGCAAGAGGGATTTTTTAAAAATATATATTTAACTTAGAGAGGCATCTTGCTTTCAGATGGCATTTAGACATTTGTTATAGTTCATCTCCCTTATCTTTGACATCAGCCTAACAGTTATGTGTCTCTTAAACTCCAGATTCAAAGAATAACATATGGCTCCCTGATATCATCTAACAAAGCATGCACTAAAATACCAGGGTCTCTAGTATTTTTAGTTCCACATCTCTCTCTCTCTCTCTCTCTCTCTCCCGCCTCCTCAGAAAAGCAGCATTCACCTATCAGAACACTTTCAATTTGTATTAAATGTTAGAATTTACAAATATTTTTGATGAGGTTGCAGATGCCTTTGTTTGAATTGCAGACCCCCATGCTAACCCATTTAAAATAAGATGTCTTTGCAATGAATTCCCCAAGAGAAACTTTGGGATTCTTAATCTTATTTTAGGACTCGATTCTGTGTTTTAACCATAGCAGTCTGTCCAAACCCTGGTCATCAAACAGGAATCCCACTGTTTATGGTCTGGAGACTGGCAGACCATAATTTGATTCAAGACTAATGGTGCAGCAGGGGAATGACTTGATTAGCAAGCCAGAGGTTGCCAGTTTGAATCCCTGCCAGTCCATTTCCCAGACTATGGGAAACACCTATATCGGGCAGCAGCAATATAAGAAGATGCTGAAAGGCATAATCTCAAATAGTGTGGGAGATGGCAATGGTAAACCCCTCCTGTATTCTACCGAAATAACCACAGGGCTCTGTGGTTGCCAGGAGTCGACATCGATTCTATGGCACTTCACTTTACTGCACATAAACTGCACAGATCCTACCAAACTAAAGTTGATGCATATTCCCTAAATATAGATTAAAAACAGATTAAAAAACCCTCCCCAAATCAGTATTGCCCTGCCTGAGGGCTAAGAGGAACTTGCATGGGAGAGAACTATGGCACTTCCATAATCTAGACTGTATAGCACTGGACATTACTATGGACAAGTTGCTTTTAAGGTCCTGCAATAAATTTGAAATGGACTCAAATCAAACATGAATTCTATAGAAGTCTATGGGACTTAATTCCTGTGGGTTTGGGTTGTAAGCTGGACCTGAAACTACAATGAGGAACAAAATATCTGTAGGCTTAAAGATTTATGAACACAGATTAGTCTGAGCTGTGGTTTATATCTGCTGAACTACAGCACTCTAAGAGACCAATTTTACTGTGGTTAAAATGAACTGCTGGAATTCAGTATTGTGACTCTTGTGAAAAGCTGTGCATGGACTTTTTAAGCACTTGTTAAGATGTTCATATGTTTAACCACCCCTTGTTCCAGCTATGTATTCACAGTTGGATTATAATGTGCACCTTGGAACATCCAAGGATCAAACTACAGCTTTCTATGGCAATTTCATGATCATAACATGTGTTGTGTTTTTTTTTCTGCAGCCATTGAAGTTACAGGAATCACTTCACTGATTCTTTGACATTGTATCTATGGGTGGTCCAAGATTATCCATAACATTTTGCATATGAATGCCACATTAGCCCTTTCCATACATTCAAAGTATGTGTGATGAAGACATATACTGGTGGGTGGATGGGTGACATTGCAGTGTAGATGCATACAGCTCTAAGGAACCATGTAGCTCAGGGGTGGAGCCTGTGCTCCACATACAGTATACACTCATTAGCCCTGGATTGATTGTATCCATTACCCTGGACACAATATGCAGGACTGGATGCTAACATCAGCACAGGGGCACAGCTGACAGATATGGAGTCATTTCAGTGGCTAGGGAAGCCATATTCTCAAGTAAGGGGCAGCATTGCCTCTGCATCTGCCTATCTTATTGCTCCTGGATTGGTTGAGTGGGCTTGAAGGCATCACCATTTGAAGGTGGGATTTTTACCACAGGAAAATATTATGATTTCAGATAGCTCAAAACATATTTTCTGATTAGATTTAAGTACTAGTGTTTATATTTTATGCCAATTCGATATTCAATATTCTGATTAGCTTTAAGTAAGGGTGTTTACATGTTTATGTCAATTTAGCTTTTCAGAAAGCATGCACAACATGAGAACAATAACTATAACATCTAGCTTAGCCTTTTGGGATATCTATTTTTTATTACAATTACTTTTAAACAGAATTTTATTTTATTTTATTAAAAAAAAATACTTTTCTCCCCAGTAACTTGCTGTTCAAATGTCTGATTTATCTGAGCATTTTGTACTTACTTAAGAAACACATTTTCTAGTCCCTGGAGAAGTTCATAATGTGCTTGGTGAAAACTGAATGTCAGCAAATGATGTAATCAAGCAATAGAATAAAAATTCAAGAGAAACAGTTCAAGCTTTCCTTCTAATGATATTTAGGATACCATACACTGGTAATTGCCATGCCACTGTAGAAAGGAAAACCCTAGAAATGAGATATGGAGGAGGAAAAGGCCATAACTTTTTCTGGCAGACTAATGTGCACAAGTTAAAACATCATAAGAAACCTTGCTATTAGGGATGTGTGAGCCAGCTTGATTCGAACCGCAATTTGAATCAAACTGGCCAAGTTCAGCCAGTCCAAGTTCAAATTGGACTGGCCCAGTTCTAAAAGAACCAGTCTGAACTGGTTTGGGGATATACTTTGGACCTTATCTGAGGAGGTGGAGGCAGCAGCAGCAGCATGGGGCAGTGGCAGGGGCTCCCCCAAGCCCCTCACAAGCTTCCTGAAGGAAAGCCTGAACCAGCAGAGGCCCAAACCAGGCCACAGCTGACCCATGCTGTCCTTTAGGAGACCAGTGGGGGGCTTGGAGGAGCCACTACCCTCTGCCACTGCCGAAGTCTTACCACCTCCACTGCTGCTTTAGATAAGGTACAAAGTACCCTTTCTCTACCCCACTCCTAACCTTAGGATAAGGAATGTCCCTCAACCTGTAAAGAGGAATCTTCTCCAGATTCCCCTTTGCAAGTATATCTCCAAACCGGCCCATGAACCAGTTCAGCCCAGTGATGTCCAAACCAGACCCAGTTTGGCCGGACCAACATCATCTTCCCTAAAACCATGGCAATGCTGGTTTGCAAAGGAGTCATTCATAGATTTCTCCTACGGGGCTTGGAGCTTATGATGTTACATCAGCGATGCAGGAAGGAGCCATGATATAGAGCAGGGATTCTCAAACTTGGGTCCTCAGGTGTTATTGGACTTCAACTCCCATAATCCCCAGCCTCAGTGGCCTTTGCTTGGGGATTATGGGAGTTGAAGTCCAATAACACCTGAGGACCCAAGTTTGAGAATCCCTGATATAGAGGCTCCCAAGCTGTGGAGTTAACATGAGAAGATCCCTAAAAGTTCTAAGCCAGAAGTGTATATGCCACACTCCTGGAGCTTTCCATCCCATAAAGTTATTTTAAGACGCTCTGCAGCTTACCATGACACGTGATCTAACATGGCCACTTGACTTGCCTACACTGCATTCCCGTACCTATGCTTCCCTTTTGTTCTTAATATCAGGCATAACAAAAAACATCCAAATAAAAACAGGGGGAAATAGTGTTAGAGGAAGAAGAGGAGGATCTCATTCCAAATTCATTTCAAACAGTAGTCTTTCTCAATAGAAAAACTGTTTCGCAAATAAGGAAGGCAGCTGAATCTATTCACCCATTCAACAAAGTCCAATAAGCTCTCTTACATATATTCCTTAAAGTTTTATCAAAAGGCAGTTTAACTGCTCAGATTATAAAACTAGGCACTGAGTAGACAGCTTTGTAATTTTATTCAGCCTTAACTTGATAAGAGTTTGAGAAATATATGTAAACCAGAAGATTCTACCCTATCAAACAGGTAAGCGGATCAAGCTGCCTACTTATTTGTGAAGCAATTTCCCCCTTCAAATTGGGTTCTGATACCAGCTTCATAAATGTGATTGGAGCAGACTGGCATTTAAACAGATTTTCCACTGCCATATGTAGTCTGAGCCCATATCTTTTATTATGGCCCTTCTGACTTGTCCTACTGGCTCCATCCCAGCCCCATATATTGAAGTACAAATTGATACAGTTGGACTAGTGGGGATAACTCAGGTAAGTACATGGCTGTTTTGCATAAGCAAGGGTTCTCCACTCCATTTTGATGAAATGAAATGTACAAGGCTGTCTGGAAATGCACCATATATGGAGGCAAACGTGTGGGCCTGGGAGAAACATGCCCCCCCTTCACTTTTAACTCAGTGACTGACATCCGAACACTGTGCAAGTTGAAAGTCTTGTATGCCCAATAGGGAGAGAGAGTTTTTTCTGATATCCCTTCACTCTGCACCTCCCTGTGTCTTCCAAAAATATGTCTCTGGGGGCTGCACAGTGGGTGCCAAAGGGAAGAGGAAATCAGCCAAAAATGCCTCTCCCCAGTGGCTAGCACAAAACTTCTTTGGCATGTGCAACATTAGTTTGGATGCCAACCACCATTTTCTTTGCTTGAAAGACAAGCTGAAGAGATGGCCTGGCACACCTTTAGCTTGTGAGCTACTGGGAATTACTCTAATTCTTGCCTAAGAACCATAACTGCTTATACTGAGTTGCTTTTCAGTCCTTTCTTCCTAATGTGCCCATGAGTATATGTCCACACAGATATTCATCTACCAGTATTCTCTCCTTTTGGAATAAGCCAATTTTGTTCACCAACTTGGTAATGCCAATGTGCAGAGATGGAGGAATAAAATGCTTTCAAATAAAGTACATTCTAATCCTCCACCCCCACCCCGGAATGTTAATAAGACAAGAACTAAATAAATCTAGGAATTATTTCTATCTGTTGTTGAACTAAAAGGGAGCAGCTGCTGAATGGTGCCCAGTTAATTCTATCTAACAGTTCCAGCTAGAAAGCGAATAATATTTTATGCGACCAAAATAACAAAGAGAATATAGGAAGACATGAATTAAAGAGCTCAGCATTTGAGATTGGTCAGCTAAATTGATTCAACACCATTTCCCTTGCAGAAAGAAATGTTTGTATTTTATTTTCTTATATGTTTTAGCAAACTATGAAAATAGATTTTTTTCTACACAATTTAAACAATTTGTGCAGCTGACAAATTCCCCCATTTTCAAATCCTGATCCCCTCCCCACCTCTCTTTCTCCCTCTCTTTCTCTCAATATGAGTTTAGAGCTTCTTTCTGATTATATGCAAGATCTCCTTTATGACTATGATCATATGCTAACTGTATAGATAATGCTAAATACTGGCAAGGTAATCCTCAGCTACAATTAAATATGAATACGAATATGATAAATATTTATATATGACAAATATTTATATACCAATTTTCAACAAAAGTTCCCAAAGCGGTCTACACAGATATATAAATAAAATAAAATAAAATAAAATAAAGATGCTCCCTGTCCCCAAAGGGCTCACAATCTTAACAAAACAAAACAAAACATAACATAACAGAGACACCAGCATCAGCCGGAGGAGGGATGCTGTGCTGGGGGTGGATAGGGCCAGTTAGGAACATAGGAAGCTATCGTATACTGAATATATATATATACACACACACACACACACACACACACACACACACACACACACACACGTATACTGACTACACACACACACACACACACACACCATTGGTCTATATAACTCAATATTGACTTCACAGACGGGCAGCAGCTTCTCCAAGGTTTCAGGCATGAATCTCTTTCAGCCCTAACTTGGAGAAGCCAGAGAGGGAACTTGAAACCTTCTGCTCTTCCCAGAGCGGTTCCATCCCCTAAGGGAAATATCTTACATTGCTCACATGTGATCTCCCATTCAAATGCAACCAGGGCAGACCCTGCTTAGCTATGGGGGACAAGTCATGTTTGCTACCATAAGACCAGCTCTCCCCTCTCCCCCTGCTAAATATAAGAGAATCACCATTTTTAAAAGGTGATTTACTCTTTACTAAGTTAGCAGGGGACCATAAATAATTGGTATAAATTAACTGGTATGAAAGTATTTCGGAGATTTATGGTAATGAAAACAGGCATTGAGATTATCAAAGGGTCAAGGCAAGTCAGAAGAATTTAACATTCCCATTTAGACATTATGGCCAAACTATGGTTTGACCATTGCGAACAGGGTCCAGATTTGCATGCTCCCTTCTTCCCAGGGGTGGGCCAAGGTATTGCAGCATCGGAGGTGAGGTGTCATATGCTGCCTTGCCAGCCTCCTTTGAAAATGAACCCTTACAGGCTTGGTTAGCAAGGAGGAGGAAAGGTTGCCAGCAGCCTTCTCTTCCTGCCTCATGCTTCTTGCAAGCTTTGCAAGGATTGTGAGGAGCTGTGCTCCATGCAAAGTCTGCAAGGGTTAGGTCGGTCCTGAAAAGCTGCTCTGGTGCTTGAGGGGCAGGAAAAGGAGCTCCCTTTCCAGCCACTGACAGGGGAAATGAACTTATGCCAGAGCTGTGACAACTCTGTCTGACATCAGGTGCAAGGGGCATGGCTTGGGGTGCATCCATGCTTCACACACACAAAAGAACACACAAGGGGTGGGGGAACCACCAGACTTTGTCCCCCAGCCCCCTCAAAGCTTCCTATGCCCCTGGGCAGGGAGCACTATGCCGCTCTGCTGGTGGCCCTGTAATCTGCCACCTGAGGCAACTGCCTCATCTGACCTCATGACATTCTGTTCCCCCCACTCCGCCTTCACTTAACACATTCTATTTTCTTTTTTCTCTTTCTAGTGTGCGGTAAAAATAATTTCCCATGACGTCCAAAATGGCTAAACATTGGTGATGACAAACCATAAAGCCTTCTCATATGCTCTGGCTCCCACGAAGGGCTAATGTCACGCCCTCGATCTCCAACAGCGAGGAGGAAGGGGAAGCTGTCAACTTTCCAGGCGATGCAAGAGTGTCTGAGGGGCAGAGCCCAGCTGTCAGTATTCATGAAACAGCTGTGGATAATGACTCTGAGCAGGCACAACAACCTGAGGCAGCAGAAATAGTGAAAGACCAATCGGAAGAAGAGCTATGCAACCAACACCCGCCGACCCCCCAACAGCGGCGTGTCACGAGACGCAGGGATCAATTGGAGACTATTAGGAAAAGCAAACGCCTATTGCAGAGGGCTGATAAGCCTTAAATCCCTGCCAGCTGGGAGCTCTCCTGGCTTGCACTATATATCACGTCGTCAGTCGGCTACTCCCTGCTGAAAAACATCATTCGTCACTATATGTCGACAGCGTGCAGCCAAGTCTGGTCGAGACCCTGACAGCTAACACATGAGGGGACAACTAGGAGCACACTGACTGTCCACGTCTTAATGCCTAATGATAATAATAAATAATAAGTGGTGGTGGTAGTATTGGTAGTCCCCATGACAACAAGCTCCATGATCATGCCCCTGGCTGTCCTCAAATTCCATGCTTTTCTGAAGAGGAGATTTCTTCCTCATGTTCTAAGTCTTGGTCCTCATGTTCTAAGTCAAGGTCTTGCTCCTGCAGACATCTGCTGAATGTTGGGAGAGCTAGAGTCATGGCAATGGAGAACATTTATGCGAGAACACCAGCATGCTTATCTTCTTCCCTCCTCATGTTGGCCATCTGCAGTTTTATACCATATGAAGAGAGCTATCATTTAGGTTTGCTTCCAACCCAGAATCAGAAACCATGTTTTGAAGTGGGTTTCTAGTTTTGGTTTGGAAGCAAACTCTGGTTTCTAGTAATCAAACTGGATGATTTTTTCCAGTTACCATGTACCACCATTTTTTTTAGATGTGTTTACATTTTTATCTAGGGCTTCTAATAAAGTACTATTAATGTTATTAGTTATTGTATTTAATTAGGTAATGTTTTTCTCTGTTTCTTGTTTGGTCATTGTACTTTTGTTATGGTATTGTTGCTTTGTATTTTGTAATCAAGAACAAAAGGAAAGGTTCAAAAATCAAAGCTTGGAGCTTCAGAAGAAATATCTTCAATGTGTTATGTACATGAGGATCTGAAGCAGTGCAGTGGCAGAGAACTCATTCTGTTTGAAAATAGCGTTTCCAGCTTCAAGCTCTCCCAGAAAGAGGTCAAGGCACTATTTCAGTGAGAACTACATAAAGTTCTTTTGCTTATATCCGCATGGATCTCAACCAGGTCCTCATCCTGTCTCTGACTCTCTGTTGCAGCTGACAGTATCATAGCAAAGCTGGTACAGTATAGTTGCAGGCCATTCATCCATATTGCCACATCATTCTCGATGTATTGTATGCCTTTAGGCATGAACAAGTACAGATTTTCCTCAATTTTCTCCTTTCTAAAGAGCTGCACTGACTGAATACAAGCCCTCCAGCCCAAGACCAAATAGTCACTTTTTACAAAACACAGCATTTTTTCCTGTGATGACCCCTGAAACTGAACATATTGTATTTTGATCAGAGGTGGTATAACACAAATAACAACTGAGTTGTGTGTACCTTGCTGCTCCATTTGTATGTGAACACCTAGGGTCACCAAAATATTCCCCCATTCCAACTATAGCCTGATTAAGCAATGGAGCCTCCCTTCTGTTTCATAATCACCACTCTGCTATCTAAGTGTCAAATGCAGGCCAAGGCCAACATGGGCTATTGTACTTCTAGGCCCGGGAGAATCTGTTCTCTTACTTGGGGCCCCTGAGGTCTGTTCCTACTGCTAAATGTGTAATGCAAACATGCAGCACACATTGACTGTAGACAAGGCACAAGGGTGGTCCAAATCATTTTGCTGCCTGAGGCGAAGGACAATATGATACCCCCTCGTCTGTGGCTCAGTATTCTCAGGGCGTGTTGCCAATGTAGCAGCAGAGGCATGCAAGCACTCACAAACTATTTCACCAAACCAGGCAATAGTGTCAGGAAAGTTCATAGCTTGCGTGGGGGAAGAGGAGAAAGGAAAGAAGTAGCAACCCCAGTGGGTAAGAAGGTGAACATGGACATCTTGCTTCAGTGGGGTAGTGAAGAAGGGCTGTGGCAGCATGGGATGGTGCCAGAGGGCTGGTGCTTGCTGTGCCCTACTTTGTCCCCACACCTGAAGCAGCCACCTCTCCCTGCCTCATGGAAGAGCCGCCCCTGACCAGACTTGGTAAATTCAAAGGTTTTATAATACCAAGCTTGCCAATCAAAGGGGCTTATATTGCATGCCCTTCTTCCTTTCTGTGCTTGAAGAAGGATCCAAAGTCTGAGCACACAGAGGTAGGTTAAATCTCTTGGCTATGAGATTCCTTTTTCAAACCCCAGAATCTCTGATGTTGAAAGCCTTTTGATATTAGTCATAGTCCAATGTTAAACAAGCTGCCATTATAGCTACATCATAACTAATCATATAAAGAACCTTAAACAATCAACGCAAAGGGTTTTCCCATTTTTACCAGCTCAACCTTGTATAACCTTATAAGTTTAGTATAGGTCACTATTATTCCCATTTCACAGATAGGGAACTGAGGTTGATAGTGACTTCCTCAGGCCGCCTAATGATTCCACGGTGGGATTCAATTCAAGTCTCTCATTTGCAAAGCCAAGAAAATACACTGCCTCTCAAACACAATTACTAAAATCTACAGTTTCAACTGATGGTGGCTCATCTGCAATGATTCACACATTGTAGTCATTTTTAAAAAGTTTCAAGAATAGATACAACTGAGATACTGAAAAGCTAGAGGAAATTGCACAGATTTCTTTATTCCTCATTTGAGTGAATGTGTATGTTTTTAATCGTCTTGAAAGAAAACTGTTGACCGCATATGTTGAAATACAAGGCATACCATATGGCTGAATGCATTTCCTGATGGCTGTTTACATCTTCATACTAGTTGTCAAGCTTTTACCTGAACTTTTCCCCCTGAAAAATCAATGTGTTCACATTTTTAGAAGACAGAGAGAGTGAATCAGGCTTCTTTTAATCACATGTTGATTGCCCAGTTTGTCATCTGCCAAGCTAAGACAGAAATTCTCCTCAAGAAGTGAATTATGGTGTTATTGTGTCAGGACTCTTCTTTGTCTGTCTTGAGTTGATTTAAAATAGTCTGCTCAGATATATACTGTTGAGGCAGAATACATACCCCAGAAAATAAATCTTAGAGCATTTTGGCAAAGGGTCAGTTCACATATGCATTTGTGTGCTACTAGTTGATTCAACACTTGTGGCTTGCAGCTGAGTGTGTGAACTGACTCCATGGAAATGCAGGGGTGGGCAGTCTGAAGGCTTCTGTTAGCTTTCTGTCTCCCCCTACCCTCCAGAGCCTTGGGAACTATCAGCATGAAATAGTGGCATAGGAAGGTGGAACCAGTCACAAAACGGCAATTTGAGGAGGAGGAGCCAGTTGCAAAATGATAAAATGGTAACGTAAGAATGAAATGGTAACATTAGAACAGCTCATCTGGAACAGGCCCAAGGTCCATCTAGTCCAGC
The DNA here is from genome assembly GCF_027244095.1 of Hemicordylus capensis. NCBI lineage: Eukaryota > Metazoa > Chordata > Lepidosauria > Squamata > Cordylidae > Hemicordylus > Hemicordylus capensis. The sequence continues at coordinate 100,655,239 of NC_069658.1, forward strand.
ATCCTGTTTCACTCAGTGGCCCACCAGATTCCTCTGGAAAGCCCACAGGCAAGAGGTGAGGGCATGCCTTCTCTCTTGCTGTTGCTCCCCTGCAACTGATATTCAGGGGCATTGTGCCTCTGAAGCTGGAGGTGGCCTACAGCCACCAGACTAGTAGCCATTAGACCTGTCCTCCATGACATTGTCTAAGCCCCTTTTAAAGCCATCCAGGCTGGTTTTGCTGTCACCACTTCTTGTGGGAGAGAATTCCATAGATTAACAATGCACTGTGTGAAAAATTACTTCCTTTTGTCGATCCTAAATTTCCCAACCTTCAGTTTCATGGGATGACACTTGGTTCTAGTGTTGTGAGAGAGGGAGACAAATTTTTCTCTGTCCACTCTCTCTGTTTGCATAATTCTATATACCTCTATCTTGTCTCCCTGTAGTTTGTTTGTTTGTTTGTTTGTTTATCATATTTTTATACCGCCTGATATGTAAATCTCTAAGCAGAGATTGACCTAGAGATGTAAATCTCTAGGCTGTAGTTGCCTCTTTTCTTAACTAAGGAACCCCAGATGCAGATGATGATGCAGGCAATGATGCAGACCCTTATGGTCAGAAGTAGTTGGGGCTGGAGAACAGACAGTATAGATGTATGAGTTATCTTCCTCAGGAAGAGCAGGCTGATTTGCTTGCCCATGACCCTGTTGGTGAAGACATGAAGTAATCTGTGAGGACCTGCAGACTCTTGCATAATGATTCTTTTTCCCACAGCCATGGCAAATTCTGCACCTGGCAGAGCAAACACCCTTGTGGGGAATAAGATCCATCACAGTTGTAACAAATGCATTGGGCCTTCTGCTCAGGCACATATTGCATGGTTGAAGATGGATGGTTAGCTCAAGAAAGTGTTGACTGCTAACAATTGGGGTGTCCTAAAGCTTTTGTATGGTTTCCATTTGTGGGGCATGGCTGCCTTAGGCTGTCTTGGGCATGTTGTTCAGACACTTCATTTGCTTGAGCAGTATCCAATATTTTGGTGGGAGTCATCTGGGGTTCACATAGAATTTGTCGCCAAAGCTTGGCTGAGGAACATCCTTGTGTTATCTGTGCACTTATCTCATTGTCTGTGTTTGTGAATGCACAGGACTGTACAAGATGACAAAGATGGGTGTGTTATGCATCAGTACTTTCCCCTTCCTTTTGATGTGCTTGCCTGAACATATACTACTCAAAGTCAATGTTTTTGCAGGTCTTAAAACACTTGGTGAGTGCTAGCTTTGCCTTTTCGTGATCATTACCATTTCCAGTACCAGGTAATGTTTTGAAAATTTGGTGAACTTCACTGCTTGCAAAATGTAACAGCATTGTTCGCTTAGTACTGGGGTCCCATATAGGTCCCAATGTAGAGTGGGAGTCATGAATAGCAAATTGAGCAAAAGTAGGGAGCATATTAATAACAACAAAGGTAGAAGCCCATAAAACTGGAAATGGAACCAGCCACTGTTGGAAAAGAATGCTGCACCACTGAATAAAAGAATCACTCAAAATGGCTGCTATACCACTCCTTCAGGCAGAGCTAAAAGACAATACAGTAGATAAGATGGCTGCTGCACTCAAAAACAGGATACTACAAAAGTCTTGTATTACACAGTACAAGTATGTTATCTCCATGAAGAAAAAAAAAAATCAGAATTCCAAGTGAGGGACAGTCAGAAATACCTTGTTAGAAAAATGATGTGTCTTTGTTTCTGTCCCTTGCCTTACTTTTGTCCTCTTATGGAGGGGTTCTTAGCCACTCTTGTCTCTAGTATAGAATCCAGGGGAAGGAGTTGTGGTATGCAAGGACAAGACAGTAGAGTGGAATCAGGAATTTTAACAGTTTAATGAAATAGATATTATGTACAGAAAGGCAAGTGCTGACTGCTTTTCCATGCTCTTGCTGCTGGCTGTTTGCTAGCCCCCCCCTCCCCCGCCTCTACTTCAGGACTGGAAAACAAGTAACTAAAGCCACATTCAAATGGTGGCCTGGATCAAGAAATGGATTAACCAAAAACACCAGAGTTAACATCTACTTCATTGCAACAAGATCCACCAGTTAGATCTGGCACAACCAGCCATGGCAAAAGAACCTCATTATTACAAGCAACAGGCCTAGGAGGTTAGACACAAACTGAGTAAATGTAGGGAAGTTGCAAAGCCAGGAGAATTATAGCTCGTTGGAGAAAGGGATGATCGAGCCAGTTTGCCATCGAACTGGTTCGGCTCAAGGGTTTGCCCTTGAGCCAGACTGGGCCCAGTTTGGCTCAATCTCGAGCCGAACCCCCGGGACCTGCTCAGAGTCAGTCCGAGGTTCAGAATGTAACTCATTCTCAGTTACAGTAACTCTGCTGCCTCTGGGAGTGCTGCCACCTCCACAGGGGATGGGGTCTCTAAATCTTCCCCTCCCCCACCAGCCTCCCTCTGGTCCTTATGGGGCCAATTTGGCCAATTTTTGAGCCTTTCCAGCCCTCTCCCAGCTTACAGTGGCCATTTTGAAGGCAGCTGTGCATGCGTATAAGCTATTTGCATGCCAAGCCGCAGAATGGGCCAAAACTGGCCCCATAAAGACTGAGGGAGGCTGGCAGGGAAAGGGGGGAGCTTTAGAAATGTTCTACAGCCGTGGCAGCACCCCCTGGAGGCTGCAGAGTTAACTCGGCCCCAGTGATAAGAATTTCAAACCCTGGACTGGTTTGAACCTGTGCCAAACCGGAGGGGGTGGGGGCAGTTCGAGTCTGGTCTGGATTCGAACCGAACCAGGCAAACTGGTTATCTGCACACCCCTAGTTGGAGATGCAGCTCCTGATGGCATTGACTCTTAGCACCAGCAATCCTATTGTCCACTAGGGGCATTAGGGGATGACTAGGGGCATTAGGGGCACTGATAGCCAGTAAGGGCATTTCCTCTCTGACCCTGCTTTCTCTACTCTGATTCCCCTTTGTTAGATTGATAGTCTCGGGTTCATTCTCTCATCTGAGAGAGAGACTTCCCTTCCTTCTTTCTCCCTTCCCCCTTCCTGTATTTCGCTAGCAATGAGGCATAATAGGTCTTAACCTATCTCTCTGATGGATTTCCTAAATAAATTACTTTATTTAGAACTCTAACTCCATTTTTCCAGACAATATTAATTAGCAGTGCTCTCTTACCTGTGCACTTCCTCTGTACTGAGGCAGAAAAAGAAATCTTCCTTCCTGAGCTCTCTAACATTGCTAACCCCCTCAATAAGGGCTAAATTAGCATGATGAGATTCTGAGGCCTGTACCGCAAACTGTCTGTGGGTTGAGTTCAGAAAGGTCTGGAGAAACCCATACCCTGGTTGCTACTTCTCCACAATCACCAGGAAAGAGCCTAACAGAGAAAGAGTAGTTTTAGGTAAAGGCATGCAATGATGGTTCAGAATATATAAGGAGAGGATGACTAGCAGCAAGGTGGATGGACTCGATTTTGACAGCAATGAATGCACCACTGAGAGACCTTAAAGACCGAGTTGAAGACAGATCATCCTGGAGAGTATCTATCTATGTGGCCGCTAAGAGTTGACACCGACTTGATGGCACTCAATCAATCAAATCAATAGAGGTAGAGAATAGAAACAGAGATGGAGAGGAAATGGAGACAGAGATATTTACTTACTTACTTACTTACTTACTTACTTATTTAACATATTTAACAAATAAATAAATAAATAAAATACATGTCTGAAAGAGCAATAATGGTGTTTTTTGCATTAATGCTTCCATCCAAAACGTTATGGAAGTGAACCCATAGGGATTTGTTCTTCATATATATGGATGCTTTTTAATATACATTGGCCAACACATTCTGCAGCATAACACAGGTGGTTCTGAGCTGCCTGTGCTGCTGTGGGATCCTAAGGAAGCACCAGCATTCTTGTGAAAGAGTGCAAATACTTAAATTAGCACACTCGCACTTTGGCAACGCGACTTAGGTTGTTTCCAAAGCAAGTAGGGCTCTCAAAGTACAAGTGTGTTAGTTTAAGTATTTGTGTTCCTGTGCAAGATGGCTGGCACTTCCTTAGGAGCTCACAGCAGTGTGGGCAGCTCAGAACTGCCCACGTTATGCTGCAGGAAATGTCAGCTACTGATTAAAGAGATGCACTCTTGAGTATGTGAAAAGTGCCTTTCCTTCAGGTTACCACAGGGGCTTAGCAATAGGCAGGGGCTCCTTGTGAGGAATCCCTCGCTCCCTTCATCCCACTCGGATACCATCTATGGACTTGGCTCACCCAGAAACTCTGGGTTAGAATAAGGCTAAGACATTAGTCAGGCAAGACAGGAGAAGAGATCTAAAAGGTAAAGTGTGTCATCGAGTTGTTGTTGTCTCCTGGCGACCACAGAGCCCTGTGGTTGTCTAAGGTGGAATACAGGAGGGGTTTACCATTGCCATCTCCCGTGCAGTATGAGATGATGCCTTTCAGCATCTTCCTATATTGCTGCTGCCCAATATAGGTGTTTCCCATAGTCTGGGAAACACACCAGTAGGGATTCGAACCGGAAACCTCTGACTTGCTAGTCAAGTCATTTCCCCACTGTGCCATTAGGTGGCTGAGAAGAGAGTGGCATCATTGATATTCCCTGGATACAAGGGTCATGTCCTACCACAGGGTATTCTTGATTTTCCTCATTTTCTTGGTGTGTGTGTCTGTGTGTGTGTGTGTGTGTGTGTGTGTGTTTGCTTTTGGGTCCTCCCCTATGTATTCAAGGGAAAATGGCATAGATGTAATGCAAGATCCTATTATGTTTCCTTCCCTGCCCAATTGTCCACCTCGGGCTAATGTTAGTAAACATCCATTAAAGATGATCATTTTAAATCTTGTCAGGGGTGTGTATGTTCTGAGGATCAAAATTAGTTATTAACCTAGCTTTTCATCCAGGCATAATAGGATGCTAAAATCAGAGATGTTTGCTTTGGGCTACAGGAAGCATTCTACCTGAACCTGACTAGTTCTGAAAGTACAAAGTGTAATATGTTTAAAATAAACAAATGCAAGGCAGACGGCCCTTCTACATAATCAAAGCAAAATGTAGGCTTCTATCTATCTATCTATCTATCTATCTATCTATCTATCTATCTATCTATCTATCTATCTGTCTGTCTGTCTGTCTGTCTGTCTGTCTGTCTGTCTATCTATCTATCTATCTATCTATCTATCTATCTATCTAGGTTTCAGCAATAACAGGAGTGGGGGAAGACAGGTGTTTTATTTCTAGTTCTATTCAGACAATACCGAGCACTGTGGCAATCAGTTGCAAGTGCAGAAGCAGGGAGGAAGGCTGCCCCCCACGAGTTGTTACTCACCCCCTCCTCTTGGGTGTAACTTGGGTTACAGTTACTCAAGGTTGCTGCACATGGAAGAGCTGACCATCATGGCTGTGGCACTCCCCCCTTCAAACGGCATTGTAACTGTGAGCATGGTTCTTATGTTCTCATTCTATGGAATTCTCTGCCATGGGATGTGGAAATGGCCACTGGCTTGGATGGCTTTAAAAGGAGCTTCAGCTGATTAATAGAGAACAGGTCTATTGATGGATACTAGTCTGGTGGCTCTGGGGCACCTCCAGCCTCAGAGGCAAGATGCCTCTGAATGCCTTTGCAGGGGAGCAACAGCAAGAGAGAGGGCGTGCCCTCACCTCTTGCCTGTGAGCTTCTCAGAAGCATCTGGCGGGTCACTGTGTGAAACAGGATGCTGGACTAGATAGGCCTTGGTCCTGATCCAGCAGGGTTTTTCTTATGTTCCAGCAGGAGGGGATGAATGACAGCTCTGGGTGGGATTTCCTCCCTGCTCCTGCTCCGGTAACCATGAATAGCACTCAATAACATCTAAATAGGGTTTCTGTGTTCTTGCATTCTGGTTTGCAAATAGTGTGAGGGGGTGGGGCGACATACACAACAGAACGTTCTGATCACCTAAACAGGGTGGGAGGGGTGGGGTGGGGTTCTTTAGCTATGCATTTTGAGCCTTTTTCTCTTAACTGAATTCCCAGAAGAGTCACCTCAAGAATTCTGTATCAAAAATGCCAGATTCTGAAATCAAAATTTATATCTGGTGAAAAAAGTAAAATTATACAAGTTATGCAACAAAGCAGTTCAAATTAATTATCCAACAAGGTAATTCAAATTAGGAAATGAGAAAGCAGAAAGTCTGCAGGATTGTTAAATTAGGCATTACCTACGGGTGCAGGGCTATTTGAGTCTTCCCTGGCTGCGGTTCGTGGACCCTCAAAAGTACTATGGCAGATTACAATATATTGGCCACATTCGCACATAACATGAAACAGGAAGTAAACGGGGCAGAGGTTAGAACTCCATTATGTCTGAATGCATGCAATCATGGTTTCATGGCGAAAGTGACCAGCAGTTTGCCTCGCCAAACTCCAATTTGAACCTTCAGTTTGTAGTGAGTTTTGCTGCCTCACTGTGCGAGGCCACAATCATAGAGACAGTGGCGCAGACCCACCTGGGATCGTGCCCGCTCCATGCCTGGGGCGCTTCTCGCTGTCTGCCTCTCCAAGCACTCGCCCCCACCCCCTGTCTCTGATTCAACAAAGCAGTTGCCACATCCCATCCCAAGCTTGTCAGCCTGTCAAACAGCAAAGTCACACAGGGGCTGCCCCTCTCTCCCCACTCCTGGCAAGCAAGAGAGAAAGGGGACAAGATGGCAAGACAGGCACTAACTGCTTTGCTCTCCAAAAATGAAGTAACAATTATGAATGTTCACAAGCATACCCCTTTGAGATGGTAACACAGACAGGGCAACCCCATTAGTGCGCTGGGATAGAAACAGATGGCAGGGCAGCAATACCCGGGGTCAGGTTTAAAAGGCAGCCTCAACCAGGAATTCTTGAGGGCCTAAGGTCTTTTTTGTGTGTGTACAATTATGTTGGGGTAGGGGAGCCCACCCCTTCCCCTTGGGGGTACATGTGAGGTCCCTAGGCTTATTCATGAGAAGAGCCGGGCAGCAGGAACAATATTTCCCCAGGAAAGGAGAAATTCAACATATGTGATGACAGATGCTGTTCTTGAGAGGACCACTCACTCATGAGAGTGTAAGGCCATGGGGATGCCCTTTCACAGCTCACAAAAAGGGCCATTTGTGGGGACAGGGGTGTCGGGCAGAATTGTGTGGCAACAATCCTCCTTCTCCCACGGACTGCTTTCTCACGAGAGTGTCAGGCCATGGTGGATGAATGTCAGATGCCACCCAACCAGGTAGCTCTATATAAGCAAACTGTGGGGATGGGCACCCCAGCAAGAGCTCTCCTGTCTTGGCAACTGCTGCAAAGAAGCTCTCAAAGCCTCTGCCAGCCCCAATGCCCATTTGAACATGTCCACCTTTGTTTTCGCCCGGAACATCTTCACCTTTGTTTTTGCCGGCTGTTCTGGGATTGCTGGAAATCAGGGCTCTGCTGTCCCATGATTCCTCATGGTGGCAGATCTACATACAGTGCCAAGTCTGTCTGAACTCAGGAAATTTGAATGAGAGTAAAGATCCATCCTCACACCCAGTTTCCCCAGTCTGTACAACAGGCTATGTCCGGACCCATGGAGCGTCAACATTTCTTTGGGGTATAGGAAATGCTTCCTCGGAGAAGAGGGGGTAGTGCAAAAGTTCTACCATTACCCGGAGACAGTGGGGCCCTCATGCAATTGGGGCCCCCATTGTTGGGTTAGTTCAGCTCATGAGCATGTAGTCTGATGGAAGACTGAAGGTTTTAACAAGCCTAAGGTCCTCCCCAGTAGACTGGCCCTTTCATTTAGAGTGCTAGTCCACTGATGGCAAGCCACTATGTGGGGCAGGAGTATGGTTTGATCTGCATTGACTGTTTTGCTGGGATGAGCCCGTGCAAAAGCATCCTTGGTCACAGCGGGCCAGACAACAGGATCCTTTGCTCTCCCTCATATACATATCCCCTCCTAGGAAGTCATCATATTCCTTTTCCTTCCCTGAGTAACAGGAAAATAGTGCCCGCAAACATCCCCTCCCACAGAACTGTGCTTGTGCAAGACAGTTTGGTTTTGGACCTCTTAGGAGTGCTGCAGTGCGATGTCTGTCAGAAGAAGGGCTTGCATGGCATAACATTTAAAGGTATTTAAATGTCCTTACTCTGCCGAGGGCAGGTGAACCATTCTAAAAATGGTCCAAAATTGTGACCAATGGCTGCTGCTCTTGTGGTGTGCTGACACTTTGCCCACAGACGTTGCAAGTACTACAGAGCTTGCTAGGATGAGGCCTCGGCGGACCAGGAAGAGGGAGGGGCACCCCTGCCCTGAAATTGGAGATTGCCAGACTGAAGTTGGACAAATGTCTGAAATGTGATTCATGGTTAGAAAAATCAACTTCAGGTCCAGCAATCTCCGGTGTCACGTTACATGCAAATGTGGCCATTGTCTTGTTTCCCTTTAAGATCTGGGAGAGAAAAGATCATATCCCGCCCCTCCCAGCAAGTTCTTTTCTGTCTTCCTTAGCTCTCTTCCACGCTGCCTAGTGCACACAAGCTAAACCAGATTCTAGCTGCTTGGACGACCAGTTGGTACAGTTGTTTCTTGTTACAGTACTAAAGCAGTCTCAGTGTTAGGTATTCAATAATGGTGAATGTGTATACATTTCAGTACGAATGCCACCTTTTACCCTAAAGACCAAATGCTACTCTTGAAGACTCCCACTGATATGAGAGAAAAGGGAATTCAACAAGTATCTGGATATTTTCACTCAGTGGCTAGTAGCATTTCCAGCATGTTTGTGATGCTTTGCATTGGAGAGGGAATGGCAGGGGGGAGGGGGTTAAAACTGTGCCCCCACTCCAAGGCCACAACCTTGCTCCAAATGAGGACCTCATGAGGCTTCAGGAAAATACAATGGAGTCCAAGTAAAGTTGAATTTTGCCCCCCAGGGAACTACAAGAATATGGAAGTAACTGGCCCCAGATAGTTGCTTAGAGTGTTCTTATAGGTTCTACAGTGTTGTTGTTGTTTTAATGGCATGGTGAATATTTGAGACACTAGTGTACAGTAGGAAGGATCACTGGGCCTACTAGCCAAAGACAGGGATCAGTTTAACCAAAAGGTTATCCTGTTCACTTCATAGGCTTCTTCAACAATTGCCATATTTAGTAGTACTATTCCACAGACTGCAGCTGATTTTGCTGCATCGCACCAATTTCATTGGACTACCCGTTTTTCTGAACTAGCTCGAACAGAAAACTAGCTCTAACTACCTATTTTTCTGAACTAGCCGTAATGGCAGTGAATGCAATAAAATATCAGTGAAGGCAAACATAAAACAGACCAAAACAAAAACAAAAATCCAACAATAATCCCACCCAATCTTCTTTAAAGACTGTCAAAAGGCTTCTGTCCTAGCTGCCTAGTCTTTAAACCAGTTTGTTCTCTTATTCTTTTTTTAGATCAGCATAGTTGGTGATGAACAATTTTGAATCAGCACAAATTGACTAGCCTTATCAAATGACTAATGGCCTTTGCTCTTCTTTAGCTTTCTAAAAATTATGTTCCTTTGCCCATGATGTCTTCTAAAAACACATTGGAGATATTTTCCCCATTGCTCCTGGAACAATAGCAGCTTGAAGATATGCTGGGACTGATGAATGTACATAAGGTATGATATGTATTGTGCGTATGTATGTATGTTCCAGTGGGGCCAGCAGGAGCTGTATGCTTGTCTTTTGATTGCAGCCGGTTGGTTAAAGTAATTGGAGCAGGAAGGGGAAGTAAATGTAGCAATAACAATCTACTTAGGAGTAATAGGCAGATCAAGAAGTCACTGAACATCGACATTTCCAAAAATGCCATTTGCCATCCTAGCTTTCACCTCTGTTGTGCAGCTGCAAGGAGTGTGTGGCATCCATTGTGTCTAATAGCTGATTCATACACCAGGCAGCATTAAATACCAGTGTGCATGATCATGCAAGGATTTGATAAAGAATTCCACTGCCTTGTAATTCAGAAATCTTTGAAGTATTCTTCTGTTCTTATGCTCATTAGTTTTCCAAACTGACTAATGCAGCTAAACTGTGGAAACACTTGCTGTAGGCCTTCAGCAGACATTAACTTTCTCACCACATCACATATTCCATCATTCCATAGATGACTAGGGACAGTTCTGTAGGTTTGTAAGACCCCATCTCTCAAACCCCTCACCCACCCTCCAAATTACACAAAGCTGAAGGCTCAACTTGCTGCATGTTAAAGTAAATGCACATTTACTTTACAGATTGCCCCACTGACTTCACTGGGATTTTCTTCCGAATATATACATATATGAAGAGGCAGCACAACATGTAGGCATTTTTAATATGATGTTTAATCGTACAATAGGCCCAGGTGTATTTACATATTTACATAGGAAGCTGCCTTCCACTGAATCAGATTATGGTCCGTCTAGCTCAGTATTCTCTACACAGACCGGCAGTGGCTCTCCAGGGTTTCAGGCAGGAGTCTTTCCCAGCAGTTGTTCTAGCACTGCAATCTCCTCTCCTAGTACAGCTGTAACTCAAACTGTCTGACTGGACCTCCCCAAGACCCCCTGCCAGGGATCGGCTGCAACACCTGGCCAAGCCTCAGAGGAAAGGGGAGGGGTTAGCAGCATCCATGGCCTCCTCCTCTGACACTTTCTATCAGAGGCTGGCTCCTCTGACAGAAGACCACAGCCCACTCTCCACTGTGTCTGCTCCTCATCATGGGCTGGATTCTTAAGGCTGCCTTGAAAGCTGAACACTCCAGCCCCTCCCTCCCCATTTCCACCTCCATAGTCTTTATTAATGCCCCCAAGTAATCCCTTCCCTTCCCTCTGCTTGTCTCCATCCCTTGCTCCTGGCTCTTCCCCTCTTCCAACCTCTACCTCACTCAACCTCGTCACTCCTCTGACGTTATCAGTGGGCACCGCCCGGCCCATCGAGCTGTCTGCTGCAGTCCAGCCACCCACTCTGCTGCCAGTCAACCTGGGGAAGCCGTCTGCCTCGCCTGACCTCCTGCCCAGCTCCCCTCCTAGCCCCCTCCTGTTTTCTCACCCCGCTTCATGATAAGCTGGTATGGTAGGACAACAAACCAGACACAAGCATACTCAGAATCATGTAGTATCTGCAATGGGGGTTATGGGTAGCATGCCAAGATGGCATCTTGTGTTCTTGCATGTGCTTTACGTATATATGTGCTAAAGTCAAGATGCATCTGTTCCCCACTCAGATAGGGCTGAAATCTGAAGAAAATAAGTGCACATGTGTGCACCCTAACAGGATTTTTTTTTAAAAAAAATCTCTCTTAAAAGCGGACAGAATAGAAACAGTGGCTGACACATCTTGACTAAATTTACTCAAGTAGCTTCCATTGAAATTAAAAGGATAAGTTACAGTAGATATGGCTAACTTGTCAGTTTAATTTTCAGTTTGATTTCCTGAAGTAAATTGAGCCAGAATGTCATGCACCATTTCACTAGAGACTAGGGGTGTGCACAGAACCGGAAAACCAGTTTGAGTAGAACCAGACTTGAACTGAAATTGACCCGGTCCAGTTCTGTGCACACTAGATCCAGCCCCAGTCTGGCCTGAGCCCAAACTGGTGTGGACCCGGATCAGTGGTGAGGAGAGAGATAGAGAGAGAGAGAGAGAGAGAGAGAGAGAGTTATTTATTTATTTTACAAAAAATGGTGGACTAACTGCCATTGCAGGATATTGGGGGTGCTGCCACAGCTGGGGGGGGGGTGTCTCCTGAGGTTTCCCCTCCCTCTCCACCCCCTGTCTCAGATGGCCTGTTTTGGGCCATTTTCAGCCCATTCCAGGCCTTTCTGCGCTGGTGATGGCCATTTTAGAGGCCACCACACATGCACACTGGCCATTTGCATGGCCGGGTTGCATGGCTGAGTGGAAATGGGAAGAGGGGGCTGGAGTGTTCAGCTTGCAAAGCAGCCTTAAAAGAAACCAGCCCATGATGTGACCTGACCACTCAGATGGCCAGTGTGGCCATCCAGAGGGGAGGGAGAATCTCAGTAGACTCCCGCAGCTGGAGCAGCACCCTGAAGCCCAGCAATGGCAGTAAGTCTCCCATTTTTTTTGTTTAACCCCCTGCCCCCCCCCCCAAAGTTAATAAACCCCCAAACTGGTCCTGGTCTGGCAGTTTCAGCTCGATCTTGACCTGAACTGGGCTCAGTCCAGCTCAAGCATGAGCCCTCAAGCTGGGCCAGTTTGAGATTTGAGGTTGAGCTGGCTTGCACATCTCTACCAGGTCTGTAGTCTGGGAGTGTTCCTGGATCCCAAACTCTCCCTGGTTGCTCAGGTTGAGGCCCGGAGTGCTTTTTATCAACTTTCGGCTGGTATGCCAGATATGTCCATTTCTGGAGACAAATGACCTTAAAATGGTGGTACATATGCTGGGAACCTCTAGGCTTGACTACTGTAATGCACTCTACGTGGGGCTGCCTTTGTATGTTGTTCAGAAACCACAAGTGGTAAAGAATGCAGCAGCCAGATTGGTCTCTGGGTTTTCCCAAAGGGACCATATTGTTGGGAATTCTCTCTGGTAAGAGAATCCCTTTTTCATTATAGCAGAGTGCACAATACACCGGAATTTGGTAAGGCATGTGTGTATGCTGAGAGTAAAGTAACTTGGAGCCAGTTCATAGTTTCAAGTCAATATATATGGCATTTATTAAAGAACTCAATTCCAGATAGGAAAGTGAGGAGTTAGGATCTCTAATCTATCTATCTAGCTGGATGCAGATGGATTCTGCATCTCTGCACACATGGTGCAGGGAGAGGAGCTTGCATGTTGCAAGGTAGAAGGTACAGGAAGAGAAGTGAGAGAGGAAGGAGGAAGTGTCCCTGAGATTAGCAATCTACATTCCAAAGGGATAGTGTCAGAGCAGTAGAGAAGGGATGACCAATGTCTTGACCCTCTAGCCCTCTGACTCACTAGTCTGTCCTCCTATGTCACTGAGACAAGAGACAGCGCAAAGTCCTTAACTTCCAACACATATAATACCAATTCTAAAAGAATTGCACTGGCTGCCGATATGTTTCCGAATGAAATACAAAGTGCTGTTTATTATTATCTATAAAGCCCTTAACAGCTTGGGTCCAGGGTACTTAAGAGAGCACTTTCTCTGTCATGCACCCTGTCACCTATTACAATCATCTGGAGAGGTCCAATTACAGTTGCCGCTGACTCGTTTGGTGGCAACTTGGGACTTGGCCTTCTCTGTGGCTGCTCCAGGGCTTTGGAACGTGCTCCCTGCTAAAATAAGAGCATCTTCTTCTTTGTTTTTCGGAGGACCCTGAAGATGTACCTGTTTTCCCAGGCTTTCAACTGAAATTGAAATTTTAATGTGTTGTCATTTATTGAGATTTTGTATCTGTTTTATTAACTTTTAACTGTTTTATATTGTTTTTGTATCATGTCTTAACTTGTACACAACCTGGAGATTTCTATACCAGGCGGTATAGAAATTCAATAAATTTTAAAGAAACTAAATAAATTGGGACAGGGACCAGGGAATAGGGATTGTCTCCGATAAATAGAGGAAGCTGGAACATATACCATAGATTTTTGCCTTGCTACACATCTCAAAGAATGCACGGAATATAGCAGAGGTTTTGGTTCTGTGAAGCTCTTTGCTTGAAGCGCTAGATTTCACCTAGCTTTCAGCCTGTGTTCTGGGAAATTCTTAGCTGATCAGGGATTTCTGGGTACCCTTAGCTTATCAGTCATTCTTTGACAAGAAGATCTGTAGCCTTTAATGTTTAAACAGGACTTTGCAGCACGTGTAGAAGAGCGATTTGGACAATCAGTCTTTGCATGTGAGTAAAATACGTGTTGAGAATGAGTCAAGCACATCTGTGAGTGAGGTGGAGCAGGTGCATTCATGAAGAGCCGCTAGCCTTATTGCATGTAAGAGTGGTGGTGGACTAAGGTTAACCTGAACCAGCCCCAAAGTGGGCAAGCTTCTGTGAAGGACAACTTGTCGGTTATTCTTACCGGCTTACATGCTGCGCAGCAAGCTGTGCACCCTAGCAGGATGTGAGCTTGCTGTTGCATGGCACTGAGCAGTCTGTTGCTACTCCTAGCAAAGATGGGAGAGGCTCCGAGCTCACAACACTGTGTGTCAGAGCAGCGGTGCCTGACTCCCAGCATTCCCCATGGAATTGCTTTGACACACAATGTCCTTAGCATGAAGCCGCCTCCTCTGCCTGCGCTAGGAGGAGCAGCAACAGACTAGTAATAGTGTGCTAGCAGGGCTGGAGGTGGAGAGTGGGGTTGGAGGGGTAGAGGGCTTTTAGACTCTCTGTGATGTATATAGTTAAATAAATCCCCGTTTCATATTTTCTTGCCTTGAATAAAAATCTTCCCCAACTTAAATAGTCACTTTCCAGAAGCAACATAGAGCATGGTTTTTGAAACTCAGAAGTTTAGCGACACTATAGTGAAGACCAAACTGTTAAGTATTAAAATTACTCATCATCATCAACCTAGAATGTCTCATGACCCTATGAAACTGGAAAGCAGTTAAAGTGAGAAACCTTTTGAAACATTATCTGTGAGTTTGCATAAATCCTCCTTTATTTCCTTGTGAAGCCCCCCCCCCGCCCTTCCATCCTCTTGCTAGGAGTCTTATGAAACTGAAATGTCAAGTGAGGGTTGCTTTATATCGTGTTCCGTCAATCAAACAAACGGAGGCTTTATGCATCTGTTGCTGGTATATTGGTATTTTTTGAAGAGTGTTTCGGTGGGAGTGAGAATAAATAAAGATCCTTCAGGCACTTTCTCATTTATGGATGAGGAATCAAAGCAGTCTGAAACTTCATTTTCAGCCTGATACCCTGAAGATTGTTGGCTGATAATTCTGGATGGAACAGCTTATCTGGGAGGATTAGGAAGAACATGGGCTTCCTATTACTGCTGGCTTCAGTCTATTCAGCCGCACAGACTTTGTCACACAGTATCTGTGCCTTTACATATGTCACTAATCTTATCTATATCTTTTCAGCTCCTTCTGTTGGAGCTGTGCTTCCCTGTGCCTAAACCTCCCATTTCTTCATTACACTGGCTGTATAGGCATTAGCTTCCCCTTAACAGCCTTTTCTGTACCATGTCATTCAGAAAGGGCTAGTAATGCAAAAGCTGTAGCCTTCACAAGAAGGTAATGGGTGTGCTTTATCTCAGGTTCTGCAGGTCACACACTGGTATATTAAACACAAACTCTCTCTCCATTTTTCCTCTTCCATAATCTCACTTTAAAAAAAAAATCCACCAAAATCTGATCAGCAAAATGAATTACAGAGCTTCAAAGGAAGCCAGAAGTAATCTAGTTCAACTCCAGCACTCCAGGAGGATCTTCTACATCAGGGGTTCCCAACCTGTGGTACTTCAGATGTTGCTGAACAACAACTCCCATCATCCCCAGCCACATTATTGTGGTACTTCATTATTGTGGTACTTCCCCACATGTGATACTTCAGATATTGCTGAGTAGTTGTTCAGCAACATCTGAAGCACCACAGGTGGGGAACCCATGCCCTGGGTTATATATAAACTCACTGGGGAGGTTATGGGATCCCCTAACTTAGAGAGTTTTTTGGGTTGGTTTATTTTTAAGGTTGGAGAAATACCTACCAAAAGGATTTACGGGACAATATCATGCCTTTAAGCAGGTGGTCAGGCAAGATCTCTGTCACAGCCTTCAGACATTCATCAAACTCTTTCCATGTTGATTTGTTCACTTAGGACAGATGTTGTTGGACCATAGCTCCCATTATCAAAGACCATTGTACTGGGGATGGGAATTGTAGTCTTACAACATCCAAAGTTGGGAAACCCTTACTTGGGAAGACCCGTATATTACCACAGAACCTTTGTATGTTGCAGAGGATTCTGGGGAATATTCTAGTGTGCACACTTAGTTCACAGGCGGCGTTAGTCAGGCCCCATATTAATTAATTAAATATAATTAATTTTTACATTTTATATCCCGCTCTTCCTCCAAGGAGGAAGACAAGATAGGACAAGTACTATATACTTAAGTTTCTCCTCACAACACCCTGTGAAGTAGGTTAGAAATTTGTTCATTTTAATTCCCTGCTTTATTCATTCATCCCCATTGGTTTCAATGATGGCATCACCTCCATTTCTCCTGCCTATCTTTGCACTTTTTCAGATAGTCCTCATGGAATTTGCAGGGATGCAACAACCTCTAGAAGATCAATCCTGCCAAATGCCAGACAGTTATGACCAAGGGATCCTGTTCTAGAGGACAATAAAAACATGAGCATGCGGAACAGGGCATTCTTGGTGATTGCCCTCAGGGTGTGGAACTTGGTCATGACCGAGATCCACATGGCTCCCTCTCTCCCAGCCTTTAGGAGGAAATTGAAGAATGCTCTTTTAATTCAAACTTTTGGCCAATGAGTTGCCCCCTCCTCTCTTTTTAAATTGTAGCTGTGTTATATTTTTAGGCTGTTTTATTGACATTTTATTATTGGTTTTTATCCTGTTGTTAACCACCCTGAGGTCTTACAATGAAGGGTAGTATGAAAATACATAAGTATATAAATTTTAAAAATTTAAAAGAGAATACTGACATAGACTGCTATCTAAACTGGTAAATAGGAATAAACATCAGAATACTGTGGTGCTGGATTAGTTGAATCTTTGAAAGCTGTCTGTGTTCAAGTAAACCACTCCAGAATAAAAATCTAGGACAAGAAATGCACCCCAGAAACCAATACTCTGGGACCAATCTGCTGCGAAAATGTTATAAGGTGTATGTGGGTGGGTGATGTATTCAACCTTTGGAAAGGAAATTTTAAATGGACTGTTCCAACCAAAGCAAATACAAACCTTCCTTATCACAGGTCCCTGATATGCGAGAAAAAAGGAAAAAAGGGAGTGTGGCAGTGGATCTGTACTGGAAAGGGTTTCAAATAAGTGGCTTCAACAACAGCCGGGCATTCTCCCCACCTCCCCTGCCAAACTCAAGGCAACCAAGGTAAGTTCAACCAAGTTTCACAAACTCAGAATATTAGGAAGTAAGGAAGACAGGGTGAGGTTAGATTGGGAGAAACTTGACTTCTAAATAAATAAATGCCGCAACTTTTGTCATAGGCAAACCAAAGCATGGCAGGTGGTACACATGGTGAGTTGGCAACCTTATCATGTGTGGCATCATTTTTCCCCCAACAGGTGCAATAGCAGCAATGACCACTGATCACCACATGTACTGCTTGCTTCACAGTTACTTTTCTCCCCTAAGTTGTATCATTCTGAACATAATTACATGGATAAATAATGTGACCAGCCCCAAGATTCTTCAAATATACAGAAAAGCATAACAGAGTGAAGGCATCTAGTAAAAGACAGCAGCCCCACAACCATTCATATTCTAGTCTCCCAGAAAAAGAGAGTTGGGGTGGAGTAATGAAGATGTTGAAAGAGTGACATATAGATTTTATATTTATATTTATATTTTATATTTATATTTGTAAACCACTTTGGGAACTTTTGTTGAAAAGCAGTATATAAATATTTGTTGTAGTAGTAGTGTATTAATAATAATCATAAAAATAATTCAATATAGGGCAGTTCTCTTGTGCTTTTTAATAGAACATAGGAGGAAAGGAAGTTGCCTTACAGTGAGTTAGACCATTGGTCCATCTCCTCTGTATTCTCTACACAAACTGGCAGTGGCTTCTCCAATGTTGCAGTCTAGAAGGGAGATTTTCAGCAGGAGTATCATAGTTGTTTTTTTTAAAAAAGCTACCCTTGCTAATGTTGTCATTCTTGCATAAAGCAAAGGCCCAGGAACTCTGTTTAATACTGCATCTGGCAACATTTGACCAAGGGTTATCAAGTGATGGCTGCAGAACATGGCTGTCTTAGTAAAATACTGTGGAGTTTGAGGAAGCCAATATCTCAATAGGGCTGTGCAAGGTCAGATTGGGAAGGTTGGACATGGCCCGATACTGCACACTTCAGAGGACATTGGAGGCAGTCTGACCCTGACTGGTTTGGGGTTGGAGTTCTCCAACCCTGTTCTGCTACGTTTGGAACATTTGGGAGCTCCAAATGGCAGTGGTGGGAGTTTGTTTTTTGTTTGGTGTTGTTTTGTTTTTGCAATTGCGGCTGAAGGGGGAAATCCACAATCTGGCATCTCTCTGCCTGCCTGCCTGCCTGCTAGCCTGCCTGCACATTTTTTTCTTAATTTTAAAAAAGTATTTACCTGGATATTTTACTTACAATTTAAAAACAAAAGCAACTAATTTCTGGGTTTCCCCTGAGATTCTCTGATGTTACATCACTTCCCCTGAGATCCATGGATATTTCTTAACTTGCTTCTGCCATTCTCCAAGAGTATGATTTCCGGGTTACTTTCAAAAATTATTTAAAAATAAAAAATCTAGTAATGGCTGAGTTCACTTGTAATTAAATGAACAGAGTACACATGAGATATGAGTGCACATATCCTTCCCCTCTCCTGGAATGCTGGAGCACCACTATGCAGTTTTGTTTAAACGTGTATTTCTAGCACATTTGGAGGAGTGTTTTGGGTTAACCGCCTGCCCCCCACACCACCCATGTGGGAAGGGAGAGGTGTTCCTTTGTAGTGGTTGTGGGGAAGGATGTGCATTCTCATACAGTGGTGGTGGTGGTGGGGAGGATGTGCATACTCATGGTGTGCACATGTCCTGATCCCATCAAGCTGATCCAAAATATTGTCCAAACAAGCCCAAGGAGACACAGAGGATGCAGCTAAACTTCTCTACACGCTGAAATTTCTTGACAATTTTGCATTAGTCTGCTCTGATCAATATGTCATTTTCAGTTCAGCATCCAGTATAACCTAATGGACAAGCTGCTATGCCTTGAAGATCCAATCTCTCAGCTTAGTCTTGGATTCACTGGTGACTGTCAGTGACATCTAAGTCTTTCTTCTTCATCAGATTGTTGTGAAGATGAACTAAATCACATATTTAAAGCCCAATCTATTTACCATATGGTCACCTGCCTCATCCAAAGGAAACACAAAAAAAGATCTCACCTTCCAGGCTGCCCTCTTCTATGGGTAGTTGGCTTTGAGAAAAACTATGTTTATGAGTTCAGAAGTGCAGCCATCCCATGGTTTGAATCCACTGGGGTCAAAAAGGTCTAGAGAAATTAGTGAAATATAGGTAAATTGTGGGCATGAATCCCTTTTCTGAAGATGCCGCTTACCCTCAGCCTGAAGGATACTGTGAAGGGTCAGCAGGAAACAATAGTTCACTGTTAAGAACTATTTCTATATAATCTAGAACAGACTGTGTTAGCAACATGATACTGATCTGAACAGAGTGTGTCATGTGGAGCCTTACAGATTAGTATGTATCTTGACTGGTGGCTTCTGGCATTGTGGCATGATTGCAGTGGGAACATGCAAATCTATTTTACTGAATGGCCTTGTAGCTGGCTGGCTATTACTGTGTAAATGTTAATGAAGAACAATGCTCTGTTCTGCATTCTGAAAATGTGACAAGGTAGTGCAGCTCATTAATGTAGAACACCCCCCACCCCACCCCCCATGGTTTGAGGCTCAGTTATTCAAAACTCCTACATATATGAATTCACTGTGTATGCCCTATGTCACCCCTATTAGTGTAACACTATATAAATAGCATGTCCGCTTATCTGAATATTTATCTGAATTCTTCAGAGTCTCCCCAGGCCAGTTGGATAGATGAGATTGCACAGTAATGGGGGATTCAATCATCTCTCTATACTGTTAATTCTAATCACCATAAAAAAAAAAACCTTCATGGTTTTACTGTCCTAGATTTTTCTTTCTTTCTTATACCGCAGAGTTGTCAGGGATCTGTATCATGTCTGTTCCCTCAAGGTTGAAACAATA
Source organism: Hemicordylus capensis (assembly GCF_027244095.1). Lineage (NCBI taxonomy): Eukaryota > Metazoa > Chordata > Lepidosauria > Squamata > Cordylidae > Hemicordylus > Hemicordylus capensis. The sequence continues at coordinate 100,675,164 of NC_069658.1, forward strand.
AGCTTTATCTGAAACTGACAAATGTAATTTTTCTTCTTCATATATGAATCCCTTGAATGTCATGGTTTGCTCGTCCTGCAATAATCAGCCCAGTCAGGGCCATGTCATTTAACACATACCCATATTTTATTCTGTGACAAGCAGAAGCAACAAGGAGTGTAACCTCTGTCCAAAGCCATATGCAGGTTGCTGACTTATGTTATGGGGAAAGACCCCAAACACCATGCTTTCTCCAGCTTACCGAAAGGACCTCTGTGCTGAAAGGCTTGGGAAACAATTTGGTCCAATAATGGAATTTTTTCTTGACTCTGTGAAGGATTTTAAAGATTCCAAATGCATATCACTGCAGAGTCTGCAAGGGACTCTATAAGGGACAGTCATGGTCACTCTCAAGGACAAAAAGAAAACAAGTTACATAATCTGGTTTTTATTTGTTTTAAAACCCACATGCTGGTTTTGGCAAATCAGAGACCTCAAATTGGCATACAAAGATTAAAAAAAAATTAATGAAAGATGAAACAAATTAAAACAATACAAAACATCCAAAACTAGCAGCCAAGGCAATCTACAAGGGATAATATCATCCCAAACTTAAGGCTTGTTGAAATAAGATGGCTTTCACTACTTTCCTAAGAGTTAAAAGGGAAGGATCTGGATGGGTCTCCTCAGAAAAGAGTTCCAAAGTTTGGGTATGACAGTCAAGAAGGCCTACATAACCACCAACCTTTTTCAGACGCAGAGCAGAGCCTCCCCTGTTGATACAGGAAGCTGCCTTATACTGAGTCAGGCCATTGGTCTATCTAGAACAGTATTATTATTGTTGTTGTTTACACAGTCAGACAGGTGTTATTGACTGGTTTGTTTTATGCAGACATCGAGTCCTTCCCAAGGACCTGGGATGGATGAATTTTATTGTCAATGTTGTTGCTGTTGTTATAGATATCGTCGCAGAATATAGGCTGTTCTCAGTAAAGTTGCTTTTTCTAATTGAGTGATGGTGATTTCTGTGGCCCCTATGGTGTTGAGGTGCTCTTCAAGGTCTTTTGGAACTGCACCTAGGGCTCCAATTGCCACTGGGATTATTTTGGTCTTTTTCTGCCACAGCCTTTCAATTTCAATTTGTAGATCTTTGTATTTGGTGATTTTTTCATTCCCCCCCCACCCCCAGTATTCTGCTATCCCCTGATATTGCTATGTCGATTATTTTAACTTGTTTTTCTTTCTTCTTGACTACAGTTATATCTGGTGTATTGTGTGTGGCAGATGTTTGTCTGTTTGTAGTCAAAAGTCCCATAATATTTTTGCATCTTCGCTGTTTACAACTTTTTCAATTGTATGGTCCCACAAACAGGTAGTTTGTATTTTTTGCAGATGTTCCAGTGTATCATCCCTGCTACCTTGTCATGCCTTTTTTTGTAGTCAGACTGTGCAATCTTTTGACAACAGCTGATTAGGTGGTCCACTGTTTCATCTGCTTCTTTACAAAGGTGGCACTTACTGTTTGTTGTTGATTTTTTGACTTTTGCTCTTATTGCATTTGTTCTTAGTGCCTGTTCTTGTGCAGCCAATATTAAACCCACTGTTTCTTTCTTCAAGTTGCCATTCTTAAGCCATTGCCAGGTCTTGCTGATGTCTGATTTTCCACTTATATTGTGCAAATATTGACCATGTAGTGGCTTATTTTTCCATTTTTCTGCTCGGTTCTTGACTTGTTCTTTCTTGTAGGCTTGCTTGGTTTCATTGGTGCTGAAATGTTTCTCGTTATTGACCATTTGAAGTGCATCTTCTTCACTGTCCTTGATATATTCCTCAAGGCCTCTTTTCTCCTCCTCTACTGTTTGATGGACTTACAGCATTCCTCTTCCACCTGAGCTGTGAGGGAGGTACAACCTATCTACATCACTGCGGCGGTGCAGAGCGTGATTGATGGTCATTATTTTCCTGGTCTTACGACCTAGCATCTCTAGCTCTGTCTGGGTCCAGTCTATTATTCCTGCAGTGTATCTGATAATAGGTATAGCCCAGGTGTTTATGGCTTGTATACTGTTTGCGCCATTGAGTTTGGACTTGAGGATTTTTCTAACTCTCCTGATGTATTCACTTCCAATTTTTCTTTTAACTCAGTGTGCGCGATGTTATCAGCCTGTAGAATGCCCAAGTATTTGTAATGTTCTTTCTCTTCCAGGTTCTTAATGTTGCTTCCATTGGGCAGTTCTATTCCTTCTGTTTTTCTTATTTTTCCTCTGTTCATTATTAATGCAGGACACTTGTCTAGTCCGAAGTCCATTGCTATATCGCTACTGAATATATGGAGAGTGTTTAGCAGTGATTCGATTTCTGACTAGGACTTTCCATACAACTTCAGATCATCCATGTACAGCAGATGATTTATTTTACTTGATGTTTTAGATGTTTGATATCCGAGGCCTGTTCTGTTTAGTATTTGTGAAAGTGGAGTCATGGCGATTACAAACAACAGAGGGGATAGTGAGTCCCCTTGGAAAATACCTCTTCTAATGCTAACCTGTCCAAGTGTCTCACCATTGATTGTTAGCTGTGTACTCCACATGCTCATTGCTTTTTAAATAAATATCTGAATGTTTTTGCTGACAGCAGTTGTTTCTAAACATTTTCGTATCCATGTATGAGGCAATGAGTCGAAGGCTTTCTTGTAGTCAATCCATGCAACACTTAGATTTGTTTTTCTTTGCCTGCAATTTTCTAAAATCATTTTGTCAATCAGCAGCTGGTCTTTTGTGCCTCTGGTGTTTGGGCAATTTCCTTTCTTTTCAAGTGGAAGCTGTTTATTAGTTGATGTGTTGCGTTACTTCAGCTGCTATTATTCCAGTTAATAATTTGAACATGGTTACAGGCAGGTTATTGGTCTATAATTACTTAGAACTGCACCTTTTGCTGGGTCTTTCATGATGAGATGAGTTTTCCCAGTTGTTAGCCATTGTTCAATATCACCTCCTTGCAAAATGTGATTGAACTGTTTTGATAGTTGTTTATGAAGGCTTGTTAGGTGTTTCAGCCAAAAGCCATGGAATTCATTGTCACCTGGTGCAGTCCAATTTTTAATTTTCTTTGCTCTTTCACTTATTAATTCTGCTGTTATTATTAGATCTTGCATTTGCTACTTACATTTTTCGACCTCTTTCACCCAGCCTGCTTTTTTATTATAATCTATTGGATTGTCCCATAGTTTCCCCCAGAATTGCACTGTTTCTTCTTTATTTGGTGTTTCTAAGTTTCTTGAAGTTTTTCCTTCTATTCTTTGGTAGAACGTCTCTGATTCAACTGGAATTGGAGATTCTGCCTGTGTTGTGTAATTCTAGCTTAGTATTTGCTAATCTTCTTTGACACTGCTGTTATTTGCTGCTTTATTATTTCCAGGACTTTCCTTGAATCTAGATGGTATTTTTGGATCAGATACTGTTTGGTGTTTTCATTCTTCAGCTTCTTGTCTTTCATATCTTTCAATTTACTAGCATCCGATCTAAGCCTGGCGATTTTATTTTCTAATCTATTCATCCATTTAGGTGATGTACTACTTTCTTTTTTTAAAGGTCTACTGATCTTATATCCAAGCTCTTGTGTTGTTATAGTTGCTGCACTGTACATTAGTTGGTTTGTTTCTTGCAAATTCTTGGTTGTTATTTCTGCAAGTGCAGGATTGACATCTTTCAATGCCTGAGCAAGTTGTTTTTTGGCAACTGTTTTTAGAGCTGAAAGTCGAACCCTGGTGGTTGTTTGGTTCATATGCTCAGTTATTTTTTGCTTTAGTTCTTGTTGCTTTTCTGTTAAATGGCATTCAGGTTTTTGAGGTGAAGGCAAAGGGGAGCTTGCCTGGTTTTGATTTTGGAACAGTTTAGCAACAGTGGCATCCTCTATTTCCAACACCTCCTCCACCTGCACCTGAGCAACTTCTTCAGGTGGTGGTAATTCTTCTTCCATATCTTGAGCCTGTGTTGCTCTTTGCATTTCTTCCAGCTCAACTCCTGTGAATACTTTATTTCTTATTATGTATCTTCTCTGGTCTGCTAGCCTTTGTTCTGTTATTTCTGTATCTGGATGCTTCTCTTTCCAAATTTGGTACATTCTTTTTAAATAACCTCTTCTAGACTTGTAATAGCAGATCATTATTTCCTTGTTGGCATTTTTCATATTTTTTTTTTGGTTAAGCGACGTTTCTTCCAGTAACCTTGCAGTGTCCAGCCCTGGTTGCTCAACTGAAGATCCTGAGGGCTGTTGCCCACTTGCCACCAGATGTCCAGGAACTCCAGCACCTGGCATGGTCCTTGTTGACCCTGGCGACGACTGATCTGGTATAGATTTATTAAAGTTACATCTCACCATATTGTTGATGGGAGAGGCACTCTTAATCTGGCTCCTCTGGTGAGACCTGTCCAATATGGTTGGACCTCTGGCATAGCTCTCACCTTCCTCAGAGCACGCAAGTCCCACAACCACGCCAAGGTAGTGCTTCACTGGGGGTTGTTGTTGTTAAAATCTGAAAGTTCTGCCTTTCAGAACTCATCCATAGTGCACACACACCAAAACCAAGTTTAAGAACAGTCTGGGCACTGGGCTGAGGAGTGGACCCTTCCAGCAGTTCGAAATTCCCAGGACATAGGAACATAGGAACATAGGAAACTGCCATATACTGAGTCAGACCATTGGTCTATCTAGCTCAGTGTTGTCTTCACAGACTGGCAGCGGCTTCTCCAAGGTTGCAGGCAGGAATCTCTCTCAGCCCTGCATTGTCCCATAAGTAGATATCGATGCGCAGAGAGTCCCATGAGTAGAGAGCCCCAGTTTCCAGCCACCCTGGGCTGGCTGCATCGCCCATTGAAGGCAGTGGGTAGTGGTACAGATACCCACATTGGTGAGATGGTTGGCAGGGGACAAGGTTTGACAGGGCTCGGAGGCAGTTGCCAAGACCTGGACTGTACTTGCCCAAGTGCCTGTCCTTGCAGCTTTTCTGCATGGAACATCCTTTCTCATTTCCCATTGTCTGCCACTCTTGTGATAGGGCGGTCAGCCCGTGGGCAGATGGGCAATGCTCTTGCACTCCAATGACCCACTACTGCTGCAGTGGCTTAATAGCAATAGCAATAGCAATAGCAATAGCACTTACATTTATATACCGCTTTATAGCCGGAGCTCTCTAAGCGGTTTACAATGATTTAGCATAAATTTAGCATTTAGCAGGTTAAACTGCGGATTGTCCTACTCGTGAGTGAGATTCAGGGAGCAAACATCCCCTCCCCCGGGGAATGGGATGGGACCCGCTTCCCCACCCTTTCTGTGACAAGAATACAACATGGCTGATGCAGCTTCCCTGCTTGGGTCTGCCTTTGGGCTCCCCCCTCCCGGTGCCGTGATGGGGTACCCTACTTGTGCTTCCACTTGGGGTGTTTGTGCTTGTGGACACCCTTGTCTGTTGCCCCCAGGTGGCTGAATGGCTTGACAGGCTGACCAGTTCGGGATGGGGCATGTTGGCATCCCTGTAGCCTGGCAACTCCATAGCTGTGTGGCTAAACAGGAGGGGCAGGGTGGTTTCCCAAGTGGCTGTCAGCAAGAAGTACTGAAAGCCTGGAGCAGCTGTGTCTAAGGGCAGGTCTTTGCCACCACATCTACTGTTGGGGTGAGGAAATGGGTGCTTAATTGTGTTTAGGGACAGATCTGGCTTTGAGTGTAACGCTCTGGCGGCATACCTACAGTTATCGGCGGCAAACCATGGGGGAAATCTCAGGTTCCAATTGGAGTTCATAGGGGCAGACTGGAGTTAACTTTTGAGGCTTAACTGCAGTTTTGCACATTTGGGAGTACTGCAGTTAAAAACACCGTTAGCTTTAATGGCAGTTAAACTGTACGTGTGAACTCGCTCCAAGTTAAAGACCACTGGCCCCAGTACAGATCCCTAGGGAACCCCATGTCTTACCTCCCTCCATTGTGAAAACTCTCCATTTATCCCTACCCTCTGTTTTCTCTTCTTCAACCAGTTACCAATCCACACATGAACCTGTCCCCTTATCCCATGACTGCTAAGTTTGCTCAAGAGCCTTTGGTGGGGAACTGTGTCAAAAGCTTTTTGGAAGTCCAGGTATACTATGTTGACTGGATCACCTTCATCCACATGCCTGTTGACACTCTCAAAAAACTGCAAAAGGTTAGTGAGGCAAGACTTGTCCTGGCAGAAGCCACGCTGGTTCTTCTTCAGCAAGGCCTGTTCTTCTCTGTGTTTAACCATTTTATTTTCATCAACTTATCTGGGATAGACCTTAAGCTAGCTGGCCTGTTATTTCCTGGAGCCTCACAGATCCCTTTTTGAAAACCAGTGTTGTGTTGGCTACTTTCCAGTCCTCTGGTACAGAGCCTGATTGTAGGGAGAAGTTACATATTTTTGCTAGGAGATCAGCAATTTCACCTCTGAGTTCTTTTAGAATGGTTTGATACCATTTGGCCCTAGCATGTTCTTACTTTTTAACTTTTAAGACAGCTTAGAATGTCTTCCTACTCTGGGAAGAGCAGGAGCAGCTTCAGGAGGTGAGCAAGCTCTTCTAATCAACAACACCTAGCCTTTCCCCCCTTCAAACTAACAGGAGGAGGGGAGATTTTGAGGGGTTGGTTTCTCTTTAAGGGATAAGTCCTAGTCTCTCTGTGAGTGTGTTATTTGCCAGGGCTAGCATTTGTCAGGGCTAGCAAACTCCTGTGTTTTTGATTGTCCCTGCCTGGAGGGGTTGGAGTCAGCAAGGGCTGGGGGAGGCCCCACATTCCTTTGAGACACATCCTGTGTCTTAGCTTGAAGCCTACTCTCTAAGTAAGAGGTGAAGGCCCGAGAGCATAGAGAACAGAGCATATCCAACAGGGATAGCAAACAGGACATTGGAGTTTTGCAGGAGTTTAGCGGGAAGTGTGCCGGGGAGCCTGGATCAAGCCCCTGTGATCACAAGGAGCCCGGTAGAGAAGAGAAGGTAAGTACAAATCCCTCACTCATATTCTTGAGAAAGGCTGTTTGGACAGTTAAATAGCTGACCATTAAAGCTGAGACCTATCCTTCTAATAAACTATCCCTAAATAATGTAAATAGCCAACAAAACCAGTATGAAGCTAGAAAGCCAGCAGGAGAGGGAGCACTTCCCAGTGTATTGTGCTTTGTTGCATGTATGACTATTTGCTCCATGGGCAGAAGTCATGGGTGTGTGCTTGGTGCAAGGAACTCCTGGCTCCCAGGGAACAAGTTGGTTCCCTTGAGACCAAGGTGGCGGATCTGGAGAAGCTCAGAGAGACGGAGAGGCATGTGGACGAGACCTTCAGGGACGTGATAGAGGCATCCCACTCCAGGGCTGATAGCTCCACTGCTCTCAGGGAGAATGAAGGTCTCGGGCAAGGAGGACATCAGTCTGAGGAAGAGGGAAATGCTCCTCTATAAGGGACCCCTTCTGTGAAAGATGAGCCCATATCCTCTCTTACAGGGGATACTCCTTCAGGGGGTGGGGGCCTCCTTATAGTGGGCGACTCAATCATTAGAGGTATGGAGAGATGGGTTTGCCTGCATGGTGCAAATGTTGCGGACATTACGCAGCATCTAGATAGGATGTTAGGCAGTGCTGGGGAGGAGTCAGCTGTCATGGTGCATGTCAGCAACAACAATGAGGGGAAACGTAGTCAGGAGGTCCTGGAAGCCAAATTTAGGCTGATAGGTAGCAAATTGAAGTCCAGGACCCACAAGGTAGCATTCTCAGATATGCTACCTGTTCCATGCGCTGGTACAGTGAGACAGGCAGATCTGAGGGGTTTCAATGAGTGGATGAGAAGTTGGTGCTGGGAGGAAGGGTTTAGATTTGTTAGGCACTGGGATATATTTTGGGGCAAGCAATGCCTGTACAAAAGGAATGGGCTGCACTTGAACCAAGATGGAACCAGACTGTTGGTGCTTAAAATCAAAAAGGTTGCAGAGCAGCTTTTAAAATGACTCCTGGGGAATAGCCGATGGGAGCTGGGCAGTATCCGGTTCAGCAAATGCCATCCTTTAAAGTGCGAGGGTACAGAGGATTCAGATAAAACAGAAGGAGACAGAGCAGAACCACATAAAGAGCATACAGAAGGCCATGCCAGCTGGTCAAAGAGTCAAAAGAAAGATAGCATATACCAGGGAAGAGATTCAGCATATAGGTGCTTATATGCCAATGCCAGAAGTGGCTGACCCTGATGGGTGAGCTGGAGTGCTTGGTTGCTAACACAGAAATAGATATAGTGGGCATAACAGAAACATGGTGGAACAGTGAGAACCAGTAGGACACTGTTATCCCTGGATATAAACTCTATAGAAAGGACAGAGAGGTGTGCCTTGGAGGTAGAGTAGCACTGTATGTTAAAGAAGGGGTAGAATCTAACAAGGTAGAAAACCTAGTTAGACTGGAGTCCTCCACAAAAACCCTGTGGGTGACAATACAAGGCCTGAAAGGAAATGTGCTACTGGGGACATGCTATCGCCCTCCAGGTCAAAACACTGACAGTGACTGGGAGTTGCAGCAGGAAATCAGAGAGGCGTCAAGGAGAGGCAGGGCAGTAATAATGGCTGACTTCAATTACCACATATAGACTGGGTGAATTCACATTCAGGTAATGACAAAGAGGCCAAATTTCTAGATGCTTTGAATGACTGTGCCCTAGAACAGTTGGTCTTGGAACCAACCAGAGAGATGGAGACCTAATCCTGAATGGCACCCAGGACCTGGTGCAAGATATCAGTGTCATTGACCCTCAGAGGCGTATCTAGGGAAAATAGCGCCTAGGGCAAGCACTGATATTGCGCCCCTTGACCAAACATCCAACACCCATCCATAATATCAGCTGAAAAATACAAGTCAAGCTCGTTAATCTTTTAATTTTTCAAAAACAATTTAGAAAACTACAAATTTCAGTATGCTGGGGCTCATGAAATACCCAAATACTATGTGGAGGTATACTTGGAAAACTAATGTCTAATTCTCTACTATGCATTGTAGCATCACTATTACATAAGTCTTTAAAAGAAATGGAGAATTTGACTTTTCCCTATTTACTCTGAAAATAATTAAAAGATATGCAGAGTAAACTGTGTCACTGCTTGGAATATATTCTAGTATTTCAGAAAGACAGTTAAAATGAGAGAAAGAGAGCAAGAAACTCCCAGTGGGCCTTAATACTAAGGCTAATTAATACTAATTTCACACTGATTGAAAGACAAACTCACCACTAATAGCCATATTATTAAGACATCACATTTAACTCACTTATAACAAGAAGCAATGAGCAAATGAATACAATCCTAGCTCATAAGCTTCAGCTCATTATTCACAAGCCCTGATTCTCTGTACATAGTGCCAAACTGAATATGTGTACAGTGACTTATATTATATATATATATATTTTTTTTAAAAGAAAAAATACCTGTAGCCCCTAAAGGCTGTGGGGTGGGTCTGCAAAGGTTCCCGCTCCCCTTGCTGGCCTCTAGGGCTTTGCAGGGACCATTTGAGCATGTGTGGTGGCCATATATATATATATCCGCTGAAAACAAAATGACTGCCACACATGCTCAAATGGCCTCTGCGAGGCCTGGCATGGAGGCTTCACAGAGGCCATTTGAGCATGCACAGTGGCCATTTTGTTTTCAGTGGCCTTTTTTTTTTAAAAAAAAAATTTTTTAAATGGTGCCCCCTTCAAGTAGCGCCGGGGGCACGTGCCCTGCCTGCCCTACCCCTAGATATGCCCCTGTTGACCCTTTAGGGAACAGTGACCATAGTGCACTCAAATTCAGCATATATGTTGGGAGAGAATCACCAAAGAAGTCTAACACAGACACTTTGAATTTCAGAAGAGGAAACTTCTCCAAAATGAGGAGTATGTTGAAAAGAAAGCTAAAAGGGAAAATCAGGAGAGTCACTTCACTTCAGAATGCATGGAGTTTACTCAAAACCACAATAATAGAATCCCAGTTAGATTGTATACTCAAAAGGAAGAAAGGTACCACTGAGTCCAGGAGGATGACAGCATGGCTAACAGGCAATGTCAAGGAAGCTATAAAAGGGAAGAAGACTTCCTCTCCGAAATTGGAAGGCCTTTCCAAATGAGGAGAACAGAAAGGAACACAAACTCTAGCAAAAGAAATGCAAGGTGGCAATAAAGGAGGTGAAAAGAGAGTTAGAGGAACATTTAGCTAAAAGCATCAAGGGGAATAACAAAAACTTATTTAAATACATCAGAAGCAGGAAACCTGGCAGGGAGGTGGTTGGACCAATGGATAATGAGGGAGTGAAAGGGATTATTGAGGAGAATATGGAGGTTGCAGAGAAGCTAAATGAGTTCTTTGCATCCGTCTTCACGACAGAGTATCTTGAGCATATACCCGCGTGGTGTAGTGGTTAGAGTGCTGGACTAGGACCGGGGAGACCCGAGTTCAAATTCCCATTCAGCCATGATACTAGCTGGGTGACTCTGGGCCAGTCATTTATCTCTCTGTCTAACCTACTTCACAGGGTTGTTGTGAGGAGAAACTCAAGTATATGGTACACCGCTCTGGGCGTCTTGGAGGAAGAGTGGGATATAAATGTAATAATAATAATAATTAATAATAGATATTGTCGTGGAATATAGGCTGCTCCCAGTAAAGTTGCTTTTTGTAATTGGCTGATGGTGATTTCTGTGGCCCCTATGGTGTTGAGGTTCTCTTGTTGTTCTGGAATTGCACCTAGGGCGCCAATTACTACTGAGATTAATTTGGTCTTCTTCTGCCACAGCCTTTCAATTTCAATTTGTAGATCTTTGTATTTTGTTATTTTTTCTATTTTCTTCTTCTTCTATTCTGCTATCCCCTGGTATTGCTATGTTGATTATTTTAACTTGTTTTTCTTTCTTCTCAACTACAGTTATATCTGGTTTATTGTGTGGCAGATGCTTGTCTGTTTGTAGTCGGAAGTCCAATAATATTTTTGCATCTTCATTTTCTTCAACTTTTTCAATTTTATGGTCCCACCAATGTTTGGCTACAGGTAGCTTGTATTTTTTGCAGATGTTCCAGTGTATCATCCCTGCTACCTTGTCATGCCTTTGTTTGTAGTCAGTCTGTGCGATCTTTTTACAACAGCTGATTAGGTGGTCCACTGTTTCATCTGCTTCTTCACAAAGGCGGAACTTGCTGTTTGTTATTGATATTTTTACTGTTGCTCTTATTGGATTTGTTCTTAGTGCCTGTTCTTGTGCAGCCAGTATTAAAACCTCTGTTTCTTTCTTCAGGTTGCCATTCTTAAGCCATTGCCAGGTCTTGGTGATTTTTGATTTTCCAGTTATATTGTGCAAATATTGACCATGCAGTGGCTTTATTTTCCAGATATCTATAATAATAACAGCAACAACACTGATAATAAAATTCAGCCATCCAAGGTCCTTGGGAAGGACTTGATGTCTGGATAAAACAAACCAGTCAATAACACCTGTCTGACTGTGTAAACAACAACAATAATAATACCAGTTCCTGAAACAGGCGTTTCGGGGATGGAGGCTAAAGAACTGAGTCAGATAGCAGTGACAAGATATTATGTTCTAAACTGTCTGAAAAAATTAAAAACTAGCAAATCACCAGGACCAGATGGTCTGTTCCAGGCAAATTGATGGAAAGCATCCTCAAGGATAAAATTGTAAAGCACATAGAACAACAGGCCCTGCTGGGAGAGAACCAGCATGGCTTCTGCAATGGTAAATCTTGCCTCACAAAACCTTTGGAGTTCTTTGAGAGTGTCAACAAGTGTGTGAATCCAGGTGATCCAGTTGACATAGTATACCTGGACTTCCAAAAAGCTTTCAACAAAGTTCCCCTCCCCTGCTTGCTCACCTCCTGAAGCTGCTCCTGCTCTTCCCAGAGTAGGAAGACATTCTAAGCTGTCTTAAAAGTTAAAAAGTTAGAACATGCTAGGGCCAAATGGCATCAAACCATTCTAAAAGAACTCAGAGGTGAAATTGCTGATCTCCTAGCAAAAATATGTAACTTCTCCCTACAATCAGGCTCTGTACCAGAGGACTGGAAAGTAGCCAACACAACACTGGTTTTCAAAAAGGGATCTGTGAGGCTCCAGGAAATAACAGGCCAGCTAGCTTAAGGTCTATCCCAGATAAGTTGATGAAAATAAAATGGTTAAACACAGAGAAGAACAGGCCTTGCTGAAGAAGAACCAGCGTGGCTTCTGCCAGGACAAGTCTTGCCTCACTAACCTTTTGCAGTTTTTTGAGAGTGTCAACAGGCATGTGGATGAAGGTGATCCAGTCAACATAGTATACCTGGACTTCCAAAAAGCTTTTGACAAAGTTCCCCACCAAAGGCTCTTGAGCAAACTTAGCAGTCATGGGATAAGGGGACAAGTACAGGTGTGGATTGGTAACTGGTTGAAAGACAGTAAACAGAGGGTAGGGATAAATGGAGAGTTTTCACAATGGAGGGAAGTGAGAAGTGGGGTCCCCCAGGGATCTGTACTGGGACTGGTGCTTTTTAATTTATTCGTAAATGATAAGTAGGGGTAAGCAGTGAGGTGGCCAAATTTGCAGATGATACCAAACCCTTATGGGTAGTGAAATCCAAAACAGATTGTGAGGAGCTACAAAAGGATCTCTCCAAATTGGGGGAGTGGGTGACAAAATGGCAAATGCGGTTCAGTGTTGGCAAGTGTAAAGTGATGCACATTGGGATGAAAAAACCCAACTTCAAGTATATGTTGATGGGATCTGAGCTGTCAGTGACTGACCAGGAGGGGGATCTTGAGGTCATGGTGGACAGCTGATTGAAAGTGTCGACTGAATGTGCAGTAGCTGTGAAAAAGGCCAATTCCATGCTAGGGATCATTAGGAAGGGGATTGAAAATAACTGCTAATATTATAATGCCCTTATACAAAACTATGTTGTGGCCACACCTGGAGCACTGTGTAGAATTCTGGTCCACATCTAAAAAAGGACATTGTAGAACTGGAAAAGGGGCAACCAAGATGATCAGGGGCCTAGAGCACCTTGCTTATGAGGCAAGGCTACAACACCTGGGGCTATTTAGTTTAGAAAAAAGAGGACTGTGGGGAGACATGATAGAGGTCTATAAAATCATGCATGGTGTGGAGAAAGTGGATAGAGAGAAATTCTTCTCCCTCGTACATAATGCTAGATCCAGGGGGTATCCCATGAAATTGATTGCAAAGAAATTTAGGACCAGCAAACTGAAGTATTTTTTCACACAATGCATCATCAACTTGTGGAATTCTCTGCCACAGGATTTGGTGACAGCCAACAACCTGGGAGTTTTTAAGAGGGGTTTGGAATACTTCATGGAGAGGTCAATCAATGGCTACTAGTTGGAGGGCTATAGGCCACCTCCAGCCTCAGAGGCAGGATGCCTCTGAGTACCAGTTGCAGGGGACTAACAGCAGGAGGAGGGCATGCTCTCAACTCCTTCTGTAGGCTTCCAGTGGCACCCAACAGGGCTGTTCTTATGTCTCTTGTCACCTCTGACTCAGTTCTTCAGCCTCCATCCCTGAGAAGTTTCGTTCAGGAGCGAGAATACACTTACAAAGTCTCCCTTATGGGACTTTATCTGGATTATCTGGATTATCTCAGCTTGATATAATCTTTTTTAAAAAAAATGTTCTAATGGCTGCAGTCTTGAGAGTCCAAAAGGGCAAAACCATGTAATTTACCTAGCTGCTACAGGGATATATATTTGCTTCAGAGCAAGTTTTCAGAAGACATTGCTTGCTCCATAGCAAAGTAAGAGTTGTTTCAGACATTGTAAGTTATGCTTTCTCATTAAAACACAAAGCTACTGGAATCAAACTAGTTTACTAACACCAGGAAGCACTTACTCCTTGGTGAGCAGGGATCTCTTCCTCAGTAAGCCATAGGCAATTGACTCATTTTTCTAGGGCGGCTTTCCAGAGCCACTAGTGTAGTACATGGTATTTATCAAGGAGAAAGTCTTTTCAGAGTCACAGGTTTCAATCCGAGGTGCATCTTGTTGAAAGAGGAGTTTGATTACATGGTCCAACTTCATTGCAACTGAAATGTATACTTTAAGCAACCTTCTGAGAACTGCTATATCAGTTTTTAGGCTAAGTGTTCCATTATGGCTTCACAAAAGAATATGTTATGCCGATGCTTCAGGGAAAAGACAACTATACAAAACATTCCATACTATGCTAAACAAATACTTTGGTCCTGCCTGTGTGTTTCTACTAGCTTAAACAACTGCTATGGAAGTGGTGTGTATCAGGATTGGGACAGTGATATTGGGGAAGGGAATCTTTCTCATTGCCCCTGCCACAGTCCTGATCTGGACTGGGGCCCACATGCCTGTGATTTGCCCTGGGACGAAAGCTCCCATTGGCATCAATTAGAGCTTCCCTTCTGGGACAAGTTGCAGCCATGGGGACATAGAAAACAGAAAACAGAAAACAAGAAAACAGAAGCATGCTTAAACTGTTTTAGCACAATCACCAGAAAGTTCTCCTGAGCAAACCTTACCAAATTCAATGGGAAGCTACAGTATGCGTTACAGCCAGAGCATCAATGCATCAGTCATCTGGGGGATGGATTTATTGCATTAGGAATGATGGTCAACATCCTGACTAATGCTGCCCTGGTGCAAGTCTGGACTGGAGCTTACATTCCAGATTAGTGTTCACCTTCCAAAATTATCTTTCTTTATTGGTTTTTCCCAAATATGTTTTGAGACTAAAACACGAAGTCTATTAGGACATGAGATGTCAATACAAGCAAGGCCTGCAACAAGTTTTATTGCCTGTTGTATCCATTCCAATTTTTCATTAATGTTTTACCAAAGTGCGTATTTATTCTTTCCCCTGAAGAACTTCTTTCAAAGAGCATTTGCTGTATATTTCTTTAATGGTAACTATTACTGTACCCTCTTGCATAGTCCTCCAGTCTATCATTAAGAACAATGACTAGCTGCATACAGGAGGGAGAAAAACACTTAGAGAATTCATTTGAGGGAGGAAAAACCTATAAAATAGATTTTAAATCAAGGATTTTAGTGCTGAAATAAGAGGTGGGAAGCTTGAGAGGGGAGCCTGGAAATTAGGCAGCTGATTAGCAGCGAGCATGTGATGTACTACAGGCCAGTGTGTAGAAAATGTATCACTTGTGACCAATCCTAAAAGTTTATTTTGCTGCATGCATGCACAATGGTTTTCATATCGTTTTCAAAGGCAGTTGGCATGCCTTTTGCTATCCAGAAGTGCTTTTCAGATACCAAAGCCTTGGCTTTCCATAAAGACATCATGGAAGTCACATGTACATTGAACTTTTTACAGGAAGGCATACTTTTTTCTGACTGCATATGATGCTGGAAGCCATTACTGGATAAGAGGTGGTAGGTACTGGAGAAGGTGCTAAAGAGGGCAACCAAGATGATAAGAGGCCTACCCTCAACCAAGATGATCACCCAGGCTTTTAATTAGATTTATAGTTTTAAAATTTTTAATACTGGGTTTTAAACATTTTAAATGTTAATCGATTTATTATTATAATATTATTTTACATGTTATATTCCGCTCTTCCTCCAAGGAGCCCAGAGCAGTGTACTACATGCATGTCTGTTTGGTGGATTTCACCCATCCATGTTCTGTTTTGACTTTAATATCAGCTGTACAAAAAGAGGATGCACACCTCACAGCTGCTTTCTCTCACCTCCCCACACCCAGGGAATGTGTGACGCCACTCACAGTTTCTTTTTAAACCTTTCTACTCCTTTATTTTTAAAAATGCTCAACTGCACAGGATTTGCAGACATTCAATTTTGCTTTGAAATGTGAAGCTGAAGTAGTCATATTTGAACTCAAAAGCTTATGCTTCCAGTATTTAAACAGGAGTGGTTCAATAAAGGTATCGCTTCACTTGTTCAGCTTTTCATATTGGTTAGTAAGACTATTAATATAAAGAAAGCCTTTTAAAACATAGGTTCTGTAGAATTATGCAGTTTACAAAGAATTAATTACTGCTTAATATTGAATATTTAGTGGCACAAATTGTGTCATTCTCTATATCAAGGTAAGGAGAATATGAAGGTAAGGAAATGATCCATAATTATTACTGTTCAAAAAACCTATTTTTGGAATTCTCTTGCTGCTTGTGGTTCACCAAATCTCTCAAAAGGTGTAAAGTCCACTGTGTGAAAAGGAATAATGGTTAAACACATTGGGCCACATTTATTAGCATGAAACATTACATCCCCAGGTATGGAAGGAACATACCGGTGTGATCTCAGAGCCACTGCCTGTAATCTTTGAGAATTCCTAGAGAATGAGCAGGGTACCAGAAGACTGGAGATGAGCAAATATTGTCCATATTTTTTTTTAAAAAAAAAAATGGGGGTGGGGGGAGAATGCAGACCTTCAGCTTGATGTTGATACCTGGCAAGATTCTAGAACAGAATAAGCAGTCTGTCTGAAGATTTAGAAAAGAAGCTGGTGATAGTAGGAGCCAGAATAGATTTGTCAGTCATGTCAGATTAATCTCCTCTCCTTTTAAAAATAGAATTACTAATTTAGTAGATCATGGCAATACTGTGGACATAGTGTATCTTGATTTCAGCAAATCATTTTACACAGCCTCTCACAATATCCTTGTTGACCAGTTTGGGAAATATGGACTAGCTGATGCAACTGTTAGGTGGATTCACAGCTGGTTAAACAACTTTATCCAACAAGTACTCATAAATGGCTCCAAGGGCATAGTGTCCGTTGGACAAGGGAGGACAATTGGCCCCAGGCTCATAGAGTCTGCCCCCCAGGCCTCTTGGCCAGTCTGCCTTACCCTCTCCTGCACCCAGCCAGCGAGCAAAGCACTCACTGGTTGGGAGCATGGATTCGGCACTGGCACCAGCAGCGAGATCGTCAGCAACAGACTGTAAGCAAAGAGTTAACCCTGGGAGTCCCACCCCTCCCCCTCAGCAGCCTAACTAGTTCAGCTGCATGCTTAAGCTGCTTCCTGGTTGCTCAGCATATCTCAGGAGGCAAGGAGGGAGCTGGGTGGGAAGTAGAAGGACTATGAACTTCGTCTCTCCTCAAGGACAGTTAAAAAAAAAACCTGTTCCCCAACCCACATCTGTTTGTTTTATCTGTTCCCCTCGTTTAAGCCACTGTGTTTCTCTCCCCCCCACACCCTGTATGAACCATGTGGGTGTGTGCATGTATGTGTTTCTTCCCTCCAAATTTGAAAAACTTGTATGTGCCTGCATTTTAAAAGCCAGTCTGCTTGTGTTTCTTTCCCCCCTCTTCCCTCCTTGTTGGAGAGTTTGAAACACACTGAGGCTCTCCACATGATTAGTGTGAAGAGCCTTAAGGGGGTTTGCTGAGAGATTGGGCTTAGCCCACTCTCCCTGCAGATGATCAAAAGTCAGCCCTGGGCAGCCGGATTGGCCACCCACACGACTGTTGGCTCCGTCAGCGGGGGCTGCAGGATTCGGGGGTTGTGTGGCCCTCGGAAGTTCCAGGATGCCCCGCACAAGTGCGTGGGGCATCCTGGAGAGACACCCTAGCCCAGGAGGCTGCTTGCAGCCTCCTGGTTGGGGGTCTACTCGTGTGTCGCTGCACACCACGGCAACACACGAGCAAAAAGCTGAGGTTAACAGAGTGCTTGCTCCGCTAACCTCATCTAAGGGGAGGGACTTAGCGAGGTTTTCTGCTGGAAGCCGTGCAGCTCCCATTGCAGCACACGATCGCCCAAAAGTGGGCTAGGCTCCCTTAGCCTGCTTTTGGGAGATCATGAGAATAGTCTCTTTCTTTCTTTCTTTCTTTCTTTCTTTCTTTCTTTCTTTCTTTCTTTCTTTCTTTCTTTCTTTCTTTCTTTCTCCATTACAAACTTGTAATAAAAATCCTCCCCACAATCCAACAATATACCTTCTTGTGAAGAAATTGGTCAGTAAAGGTTTTAAAAGTTTTTAAAAGAATAAGAGGGAAGAAAAAACTGCTGTAACAAAATAGATTTGTTGTTGTTCCTGCCTTTTTGTTTACCATGTGCTGTTGAGTTTATATTAAGAATATTTATACTGCGTGCTGCTTTTTTAGCAGCAGAGTGGTTCTCAAAATGACTTAAATAGCAAAATATATGAGAAAATGGTTATTTCACAATATGTTTCTCCTTATAATAAATATTATTTTATTTAGCTTTGTGCATGTAACAGTAGTTCATATATTGTCTTTTTAATAAGCCTGTAATGGACTAAAATACCCCAGCTTATTGGAAGTGGCTTTGCAGTTTGCTAAAATGAACATTAAGCATTTCCCCCCCCCCACAAAAAATTTATTTATAGACACTTGCTCCATCACAGGAAACGCCATTTTAAAATCCTTTTAAATGCTGACTTGATTTTAAATGCTAAAAAAAAATAATTAGGGTAACTCCATATATGAAATTCTGCTGCTCTGTTTGAAATAAATTTGGTGGCTTTTCCTTCTGTAGTAGATAGACATACACTTAAAAGTAGTTCCTAGAAGAGATCTAGAAAAATAAGAAAGATGGATCCCTGCCCAAGAGCTTTCCAAATATATGATCTGATCCCACTGGTTGCCTGGTGATCTGATATTGTGCTAATATACCTGTCTGCATTTCAAAATGCTTCAAAACTATTGACTGTACAGTATTATGCAGTTTATTGGTCCTTTAAATCTGCATAAACAAAAAAAATGAAAATGAAAATAAAAAAGGACCAATAAAATGCGTAATACAATTATACAGATGTGATTTCTCTGAAGATTACACAAATCCTAATAGGGATGGGTTGATTTAATGCCATAATCATTGTACACTATATCACACATGTCCTTTAATGTTCTTCTGCAGCAAAGACATGGGGCCAGGAGAAGGAGAGGAAGGCAATGGGGGCCCATTTTGAAATCTCATCCCCAGGCCCACTCCAACCTTGCTATGCCCCTGAATGGCTCCACATCATCCTGGAGGAAAGTATCGAATGCCACTGGGTCCTATCCAGGGCCCTGTGCTGTTCAATGTTTTCATAAATGACTTGAAGCAGGGAGTAAAAGGGATGCTTATCCAATCTGCAGATGACACAAGCTTGGGGAGATACTGTAGCTAACACTTTTAAAGACAGAGCCATGATCTGGGCAGATAGAGACCTACAGATGCATTTGTGAAGAAGAGGTTCAATATGAGCCAGCAGTGAGATACAGCTGCTAAAAAAAGCAAATGCAATATTAGTCTGCATTGACAGAGGCATAGTGTCCAGATCACAAAAATAATTGTTCCACTCTATTCTGCACTGGCCGGACCTTAAAACACTCTGTCCAGTTTTGGCCCTCACATTTTAAGTTCTGCCCAGATTTGGGCCCCATATATTGCAGCAGGTCTCAGATCCAGCTGCTTTCCTGTCTGCTTGCTGCAAACACAAGTCTTGCTTCCAAGTGGACCTTTCAAGCTGCTTACCCCTCCCCTTGAGAAGACCCCCAGAAGGCAATTGCCTGGCAGCAAGGTGGGCACTTAGGCATTTGCTCTGCAGGGTTTCCCTGATCCAATGGTGTCTGCAGGATTGGGGGCTCAGAGAGCACTCCCTCTGGGTTTGTGGACCTGGGTTCGCATTTGGGGTGCCTCTGCATCTGATGGTTCATGGGTGTTAATGATGGGTGCCTTGTCCTCAGGAAAGGGTCTTGTGGTAGGAAGTGTGGTGAGCCAGGATGGTCTTGGAGTCTCTGTTGCCAGGTCTGGATCAGAGGCAGGCATGTAGGAGCCTTCTGGATGGGAGTCACCTGGGAGTTCTTGTGGTAATGCTGAGAGAGGGGTCTCAGCTGGAAGCCCTGACTCTGAGGGTACCATCCCTGATGGTTTTCAAATACAGAAGCTGGACAGCAGTTTCCTGCACCCAGAAGGGGTGGACTAGACAGCCTCAAAGGCCCCTTCCAACTCCAAAATTCTATGATTCTACAATGCAGACATTTGCTTTTTGAGACATTAGGGCCTTTCACACAATTACATGGGCAGGCACAGGGAAGGCAGGGTTAAGACGACCTTCCCTGCAGACAATGTGGACTGGCCCCAGCTGCACCACACTGCTGTGCATACGATCGCCATGGCAGTGACTGGCGTGGCTTTCCAGAGGTGGGGGCATCCCACAGTTCCCCAACGAGTGTGGTGCATTGGGGGATTCCCCTCGGAGACCGGCAGTCTAGGCACTCAACTCTGTGTCAGCATGAGTTGCCAGCAGGCCATGCTCACACATGATCCTGGAGCCTGGGTTAATGGTGTGCTCGCTCTGTTAACCCAGGCTAAGAGCCAGGCTTTGGCGCAGGCTTTGGCACCACGGCACTGCTGGGATCTGTGCAGATACTGGTGGTTTTCATCATCATCATCATCATTATTATTATTATTTTACATTTATATCCCGCTCTTCCTCCAAGGAGCCCAGAGTGGTGTACTACATACTTGAGTTTCTCTTTCACAGCAACCCTGTGGTGTAGGTTAGGCTGAGAGAGAAGTGACTGGCCCAGAGTCACCCAGCTAGTTTCATGGCTAAATGGGGATTTGAACTGGGGTCTCCCTGGTCCTAGTCCAGCACTCTAACCACTACACCACGCTGGCTCATGGTTTTCATGGGAGAACAGCCTCTATTTGTGAAAATGAAAATTCAAACTGGCAAACATTTGCAGGAAACAAATATCCCAGGTGAGTGTGATAAGCCCACAGCCATGACAAAAAGATGAGCATATGCTCTAAAGAATAGAATGAATTTAAAACAGGCTCTTGTTACAGGTGGAGGTGAAAGGGAAAGCTAAAATGGTGACTGATATACTGCTGTCTTTTCTGTTGCTGTTATCTCTACAGCTAAATGCTTGCGGTTATCCTTTCATTCATGTGGAAAATAGTTCTTAGGAAGGTACAGGATAGAGCCACTCCAGTGGCAAAAAATAAATAGAGATCCCCCCAAAAGATTAGTTAGTGTTTTGATCGCAAGCTTCAACTGGCTACGCCAGGATTTGGCTTGATCGAGAATTTGGTTTGTCAGATTCACGCATCTGAGAGTTCTAGAATTAAATGGTCTTATGATGTGGTAAGACACGAATCATTTTTCTTGCTTTTCTCACAAGCTCATGGAAAGCTTCCAGTTCTCTCCACTAGTTAGGACTTATCTCCCATCTATTCTTCTGCAAACACAGTCATTTACGCATTGCTTACTTGCACCCACCCTGTATCTCCCTCTTGTCATTGCTCTGCAGGCTAACTTTCCAATTCAGCAAGCTCCAGGGCCATTTATCTTCCAGCAAAATACTGTATAGGCAGAAAACTACCCTGCCTGCCTTCCCTACATTATCCCTAGTTTGAAATACATAGTCTCATGTATTCATAATAGCGATATTGGCCTGCCCATTTTCCTCATGCTGGATGCCAGGAGCACACACACTTCATGGGATATGCTTATCTCACACGCACTTTTCAGAAGTATGACATTAATAAATAGAAGCGAAATTGTGGTCATAGCAGCAGGGAATATGGAGCCTTAGACTAAACAAGAGGAGGGGAAACCCTTGGAATAGAAGAGCAAAATGAAATAAACTTGAAACTGAATGAATCTGGAATTTTGATGTCGAAAATTAAATTATTCTTTGAATATGGTATTCTAATTTTACCAAACATTCACTGAATATTTGATACCTATATCTGATGCCCAATGACATTTGGTTTCATATTTGATTGTATAATATTTGATAATCAACATGTAATGTTACTGAGTATTTGATAGGAGGTGTGCAATGACAGCAAGGTTGCAATCCTATAACGCATACCTAAGAGTAAATCCTAATGAACTCAATGGGCTTACATATGAGTAGCCATGCATAGGATTGTACTGTTAGTATCTGACAGTATTTTAAATGACACAAAGAGACATATAATCTGTGAGAGCTGTCAGCTTATGAGATTTAACATATCTGATGCCTTCTAAAATCAAAACCAGAAAGAGATGTTGACAAATTTCAAGTCTGAAGTAAACTATCACATTCAAAATCTGCATTCGCATTTCAAGTGAGAAACTTTGCATTGAACATTTTCAATGGAAAATTTTGAAATTGTGATTATTTAAAAATATGTACACATTTTTATTTATTTTAGGGATTTCTATCCCACTCTCCTTATAAAGAAGAAAAAGCAGCAGCATTTTTTGAAAGAGGAGAAGACTCAAACAGATATTTTCCAGACAGATTGGGGTAGCTTGAAGACACAGGAAGACATCACTATCAGAGGACTGATAGTACATCTTGCTGCCACTTACCCATGAGCCAGTGCTAGAATGATTGCGTAAAGAACGTTCCTCAAGAACCTACCTGGAGTAGGAATGGGTGAACACCTCCCTCATCACCTCAAAACTGTCAGGTTCCCCCCACCTAAGACATCACTATGAATAATCACAAAAGCTCAAGGGCTTTTGTGAGTCTTGAAATGGTAGCTCACAAAACCCCTAGTCATCTGAAGTAATCACAAAAGCTCAAGGGCTTTTGTGAGATTCAGAAGGATTGCTTGCAAAACCTTCCATTGTTTCTCCCCACACACATAAATACAAGCTCGTTTTTTAAAAAACTCCACAACATTAGTACCTTTGCTTGTGAGGGTGAAAGGAGAAAACTGGTGGCAGGAAGGAGGCCATCTTATCAGCTGGGCAGGTCTTTCTTGCCCTCTGCCTGGCTGCTGAAGTTCAAATGACACTTAGGAGCATGCGCAGAAGCATCATTCCTGTAAACATCAGGGAGTTATTGTTTTGGAAAATTACACTTTCCATCATCCTTGCAAGCATCATTTCCATTTGAGAAGATGGACAAGGAGCAGAAAGGACCTGCCCGGCTGGTTAGATGGACTTCATCCCATTACCATTTCCTCCATTGATATTTTATTGTAAATTATTTCTTCCTCTTCCTCTTCCTCTGTTGTTGTTGTTAATTGTTGCTGCGGTTTTGTTTGTTGTTATTGCAAAGGAATGGGAGGGCAAGGAAGTCATTGTGATCTATTTTGAGGATCGACCACACTTGAATCAGGTCAACATGAAATTGATTGAGTGTAGTTATTTTTAAGTGAGGGGGATTCCATTTTCAAGCCACTGCCACTATTAAAACAACAACAACAACAACACTGTGACATTCCAGAATGGATGCCCCGCCAATGACAACAGTTTCTGCCCATTAATCTTATGGGACATAATTGGGTGGGAAGTTCGTAGGCTAGTGAAAGCAAGAGCTTGGTGACTTCCCTCCACTCCCAAAGCTCACATGGCTTAAGCCATTTACTACAACATTACAGTGCAGGCTGTTAAGAAAAATCTGGTACTCTGGTGATAATGTGTATATTTGTTCAGTGTAAATGACTAAGTTAAAAAAAATGCAATGAATCATGGTTGCAAGGCCAGACTTGCTTTGATTAACTACACTGGTATAATGAAATCCAACAGAGCAATCACTGAAACATTTAGTTCCAAATGTAAATCTTCTTGAACTCAGGGGGAAAAAGCATGTTAGGGAATGAGAGGTGGCATATAATAAAGCCATATTTCACATAATGAAAGTGGAGGCAGTTGTAAAGAAAAGGAAATGTTTAAAAGTTGCTCTACTGTGTTTGGCAAGCAAAAATGGGTTATTTTAAATGTGTCAATCATGATAATCCAACATATTTTTAATCTAAAGGTCAATAGAAGCAGTTTCTACAGTGGTTGCAATACTTATGCCAAATATGAAAGCAAGCATTTAGAAGATGGTTTTGAGTATTAATACATCAACACAATGTGTCTTGGAGAATTAATCTCGGCATTACATTGAAGGGCATAAATTTATCTAGGTAAGAGAATTTTATTAAAAATGTACCAATATAGCCTGTCACACATTCATTTCAACAAAGCTCATGTGTTGAATTTTCCATATCTCAGGCATGGTGTATGCAGGAGAGATGCTGTACTTTTCCATCAAAGCAGAGCCATTGCTTTGTCTCAGTGACTCCAGATCTGCTTCAAATACTGGAGCACGATGAAGTTTTCTTGAAACAAATGGCAGCTGGTTTTATGAACTTTCATACTCTGGAGACATTGAGAAGACCTGTGATTTGTGTTAATCATATGATATAGAGAATCTAGTTCCAAAGTAATAGTCCTCAGCTCTTGAATAAAAAAGGTCTATTACTCTGCAGGAGCAGGCAATGGTAAACCCCTCCTGTACTCTACAAAAGATAACCACAGGGCTCTGTGGTCGCCAGGAGTCGACACCGACTTGGTGGCACACTTTTGACTTTATTACTCTTAAAAATATTTTCTTGCCCCATATATTTTTTAATAGCTGAGAAAAATCTGAAATTTTGAGAAATGTTGAATTAGTATAATTAGACTGTCTAATGTTATGTTTATATGGGAATGTTTGATTTTTGTGTGATAATTTTGTTTTGTGTCAGAACTGCTTTAGAGAAGCTCATTGACCCTGGTAGAAGTAGACGAACTCTTAGTGGGGCTCTGGATCCAAATGCTGTGGAAGATCATCATTTACAAGTCTAGCCAGGCACATATATTGAAAGAAACTCTCTGCACACAGGAAAGGATTGTGCCCCATCTGAAAAGCCCTGAGTAGCCTGAGGCCAAGATATCACCTCCCACATGAGTTCGCCCACTCTCTTATGGCCTCAGGTGACATCCTGCTTCGTGTTTCCTCACCTTCAAAGTTCATACACAGAGCAGTGGCTAACATGATGACAAAAATTACTCATAGCTCCTGCATTAAAAGGACAAGTTAGGCAATGAGTAAATGTTCTTATCATGTCAGCCAGTGGGGCTGTGCACACAGCTGCACTCGCATGTGAGTTGTGTGTGGTGAGGAGGCAGGGTCCAACCTCCCTTCCTCCAGACGACTGCTCTGAGCCCCCACGGTGCACAAGCTGCACACCCCCATGACCAGTGCTGCCCATAGGAGTGGGGATGACTCTCCGCGCTGCTCCCAGCAATGCTGGTAAACAGATGCCGGGACACAGTGTCCCGGCCTCTGTGGATCCCACAGTGCACTGCACACCAAGCACAGTCCATTGGGGGATTCCCCCAGGGGACAGGCGCTCTAGGCACCCGTCTCTGTGTCAATGCAAGTTACAAGCAACTTGCACTGACACATGATCCTGGAGCCGAGGTTACCTCAGCTAAGACCTGGGCAGTGGTGCTGGGTTTAGTGCCACAGCACCACTGGGATCTGCACAGGCAGCCAAGCCCACAGGCATCCTGCTTAAGCCTGGGCTTGGCTGCTCACGAGAACAGCCTCAGTGTATTCTTGGCCTTTGAATCAAAATTAAGAAACTCCCTCCCCTGGAGAAGTCTTCTGGTTTTTCAGAAATCCCGCCTTCACACCTGGTTTTCTGCTACAGACTTTTAGTGCAGAGAGTTAACATTTTGTTTGGTTGCATTTTCCCCTTCTAGGTTCTTTGTTTTAGTCTGATTTAGTTTTATGTTTATGATTTTTTAATGACATTTTACTGGTTTATGCTTATATGTAAGATTTTGTGAGCTGCTTTGGACCTCATTTTCCTTAAGAAAAAAGGGGTGTACATCTCTTAAAATAATACATTATTACATACTTGAGAGGGAAAATAGGGACATGTTGGCAGGTATGAACATGATTTCATGACACAATTGTGGTCATGAAGCTTAGTACTGTGTCAACTTTCGGAGTCTTAATATATAGCTAATAATCTTCTTCTTCTTCTTCTTTCTTTTTTACATTTATATCCTGCTCTTCCTCCAAGGAGCCCAGAGCGATGTACTACATACTTGAGTTTCTCTTTCACAACAACCCTGTGAAGTAGGTTAGGCTGAGAGAGAAGCGACTGGCCCAGAGTCACCCAGCTAGTTTCATGGCTGAATGGGGATTTGAACTCAGGTCTCCCCAGTCCTAGTCCAGCACTCTAACCACTACACCACACTGGCTCTCTACACCACACTGGCTCTAATAATAATAATAATGCTATTGCTACTACTACTACTACTAATAATAATAATAATAATGGACTCTGCATAGCAATAGAAGGGCTGCTTCCATGGGCTAGTCTCAGTCTCCATCTGGGGCCCCTTCTGCCATATCCCCCTGGAGGAAGGAACCTGGAATCTGGCCTATGACATCAACCTGCGGGGACCAGAGGAGACTCCCCTAAGCACCCCCCCAATATAATGTACCCTTCTATTATTGATTGATTGTTTGATTGAATTTCTGTACCACCTAATATAGAAATCTCTAGGCAGTGTACAAATTAAAACATAGTATAAAATATAAAACGTTTAAAATTCATGAAACAGATAAAAACCACAATATTTATTTATTTGTTTGTTTGTTTGTTTATTACACTTCTATACCGCCCCTCACACGTGTCTCTGTGCGGTTCACAATGATAAAATAGTTAAAACACATATAAAAACACATAAAAACAATTAAAAGCTAACAATTTAAAACTAACAATCTAAAAATCAATCACAGAATTAAAACCTATACATTATTATGAAGCTGAAAAAGCCTGAGTAAAAAGATGGGTTTTTAAATATTTTTTTTTAATTGTCAGAGATGGGGAGGATCGTATCTCAATAGGGAGTGCATTCCATAGTCCTGGGGCAGAAACCAAGAAGGCCCGTCTCCATGTAGCCACCAGATGAACTGGAGGCAACTGGAGACGGACCTCCAGAGATGACCGCAATGGATGGTGGGGCTCATCATTTTTTAAAAAATTTGTTTTAGCTCTTTACTGATTTAGTGGTTTGTTTTAATTGTAAACCGCCCTGAGCCATTTTGGAAGGGCGGTATATAAATCAAATCAAGTCAAGTCAAATCAAATCAAATCAGTCAATCAATCAATAAATAACAACAACAACAACTGGGAAACAACTAGGAAAATGCATCTCATAATGAAAGACCCAGCAAAAGGTGCAGTTCCAAGTAATTATAGACCAATAACCTGCCTGTAACCATGTTCAAATTATTAACTGGAGTAATAGCAGATGAAGTAATGCAACACTTATTAACTAACAAACAGCTTCCAGTTGAACGGAAAGGAAATTGCCTGAACACCAGAGGCACAAAAGACCAGCTGCTGATTGACAAAATGATTTTAGAAAATTGCAAGAGAAGAAAAACAAATCTAAGTGTTGCATGGATTGATTACAAGAAATCCTTCAATTCATTGCCTCACACATGGATACTAAAATGTTTAGAAACAACTGGTGTCAGCAAAAACATTCAGATATTTCTTTAAAAAGCAATGAGCATGTGGAGTACACAGTTAACCATCAATGGTGAGACACTTGGACAGGTTAGCATGAGAAGAGGTATTTTCCAAGGGGACTCAATATCCCCTCTGTTATTTGTAATCACCATGACTCCACTTTCACAAATACTAAACAAAACAGGCCTTGGATACCAAACATCTAAAATATCAAGTAAGTGCCGCCTTTGTGAAGAAGCAGATGAAACAGTGGACCACCTAATCAGCTGTTGTAAAAAGATCGCACAGACTGACTACAAAAAAAGGCATGACAAGGTAGCAAGGATGATACACTGGAACATCTGCAAAAAATACAAGCTACCTGGAGCCAAACATTGGTGGGACCATAAAATTGAAAAGGTTGTAGAAAATGAAGATGCAAAATTATTATGGAACTTCCGACTACAAACAGACAAGCATCTGCCACACAACACACCAGATATAACTGTAGTTGAGAAGAAAGAAAAACAAGTTGAAATAATCAACATAGCAATACCAGGGGATAGCAGAATAGAAGAAAAAGAAATGGAAAAAATCACAAAATACAAAGATCTACAAATTGAAATTGAAAGGCTGTAGCAGAAGACCAAAATAATCCCAGTGGTAATTGGCACCCTGGGTGCAATTCCAAAACAACTTGAAGAGCACCTCAACACCATAGGGGGCCACAAAAATCACCATCAGCCAATTACAAAAAGCAGCCTTACTGGGAACAGCCTATATTCTGCGACGATATCTATCATAACAGCAACAACATTGATAATAAAATTCAGCCATCCTAGGTCCTTGGGAAAGACTCGATGTCTGGATAAAACAAACCAGTCAATAACACCTGTCTGACTGTGTAAATAAATAATAATAATAAAGATATTCTCTCAAATACCTAGGGCCTAAGCCGTTTAGGGCTTTATAATTTAGGACAAGCACTTTGTATTTTGCCCGGAAACCTATAGGCAGCCAGTGTAACTCCATCAGCAGAGGTGTAACGTGGTCTCTCCAAGATGACCCAGAGACCAACCTGGCTGCCGTGTTCTGAACCAACTGAAGTTTCCGGACTATGTACAAAGGCAGCCCCACGTAGAGCGGATTACAGAAGTCAAGTCTGGAAGTTACCAACAAATGTACCACTGTTTTGAAGTCACTGATCTCGAGAAATGGGCGCAGCTGGCGTATCAGCCAGAGCTGATAGAAAGCACCCCTTGCCACCGCCTCAACCTGAGAAACCAGGGAGAGGTGTGAAATGGGTCTAAATAATCAGTTTCCTCAGTTTCCGGCTGGAGCTGAGAGGCCACCACCCTCTCAATTACCTCCCAGCCATGGGAGGTTGGAAACAGGCCTATAATTGCTCAACTAGATAAAAACACATTAAAATTTAAAAATTAGATTTCAGTTAAAAGCCATTTCAAAGTCAGTCCTGGCTGAAAAGTGGGATATAAATACATAACAAAAGTAACATTAAAGAAAATAAGGTATTATCAGCATCCTATTTCATAATGAGTTTTATACATTGTTCTTTGCAGAGTAATATAAGCAGTAACTAACTCAATCTAATTACAGTTACCTTTCTCTACCCACTTCCCTCTGAAAGCCGTCTAAGGCATTTCTACCTCCTAAAATTTTTCTTCCATTCTGACAGGATTAATAATTCACCATCATTCCATGCTGTGCCCAGTTCCTATCCATTCTTGCACAGCTTGACAAATGCCCATGATACAGCATTGTTGTTTCTGCCATTGGTGCCTACTTGACCATTATGGCATTGGCACAAACTAGCGGTGTGCACGGAACTGGCTGGTCTGGTTTGGTTTGAGTCCAAACCAGACGTGAACCAGACCGGAACAGTTCGGTCTGGCCGGCACCCCCTCGAACCCCACTCCGGTTGGGGGGGGGCTCATGAACAAAAACATTTAAAAAATTTTAAATGTACCCCCTCTTGGGGGTGGGTTCTTCAAGGTGGGGGGTCCACGGTGGTTCCCCTTCCCCCCACTGGCCTTCCTTCCTTCAAAAACGGCCCCATTTGGCTGTTCTTCGGCCTATTTGGGCCTTTCCTCCACTGGTGCAGTGGCCATTTTTGAGGCCTTCCTCTCACCCCCAGGCCGGTGGGGGGAGAAGGAACCTCTATGGACCCCCTGCCACCTTGGAGAAGCCCCCCAGAGGGGGTAAGTTTAATTTTTTAAAAATCCATTCACAAACTCCCCGAATGGGCCAGAGGGGGGTTCAGTCTGGGATCGAGCCGAACCGGGGATGTTTGGCTCAACCACGAGTCTTCAGACTGGTTCAGTTCCAAACTCATTTGCACATCCCTAGTACACACATTCCTCCACATCATGGTAACATCTCTCAACCTTGGCAGTCACTGGCATGACTGAAGTTTCATCCCTGCTATACAACTATTTCAGGGATATTCTTAAAACTACAAGCCTCAAAGCACTCTGTTGCCACAAGACCTATTAACTAACGGAAGGGATTTGTTTGGTGGGGACACTAGAAAAAATATGGGGGGGGGGCTGAAGGGACAAAATACATTTCTTGGTGGATAAGCTGTGTTGAATATGTTAGATTTCTGAAACAGAAATGGGTCGGGGGCAACTATTTGAGCATTTGCCACCCCACCCGAGCCAATCCTGTCAAGCATTTGAGGACCATTTTAGAATCAGGGCATTGAGGAAGATGAGAACTTTTAGCATAAGTTCTGTTTGGCTTGAGAGATATATAAGGCATCCCACATCCCAAGACTTCAGATTGGGGTAACTAGGACTACAATAAATATATAGGTGAATCCCATGATAATACACAGAAGGAAATTGCTAGGACTCCTCACAGAAGAGCAAATCAGGCATCATAAGCTGTAGTGCATGTTACAGTGACCTCTATTGGCTGAGTTTTTAAAAGCTATGCTTTTATGACCTCTTGTCTGATAGCTACTGGTTTCCTGTGAACCTCAGTTGACTGACTATCACGTCAGCTTTTAAAAGAGAGGCCTAACAGCCTCCTTTTATGGCAGGGAGCCCCTTTGGCTGCCTGTATACAAGACTATTTCTTCAAAATCATGATAGTCACTTTAGTTATGATTGAGGTTGTTGATAATGGACTCCACTAGAACTCACATTTCCATAAATCACATCCTGTTAACGTGAAAGCCGAGGGATTACAGCTATTATGCATTTTTTGACATGCAGCTTGACCAGCTAATGGTGAAAATGTGTCAGCTTTCTAAAATTAAAAGAAATATAGCAAGGAGTTTAGATCAGGAGGATTGAAGCCGCAGAGATAGAGTGTGGGCAAAATGAATTACTGCTTTCCTTTCCTTTAGTGACAGCAGATTACAGCAGTAAGGGAAAAAATACAAATCCCCACAGAATAACATATCTGTGATAAACTTCCTAGAGGCCCGACAGTGGAATAATCTCAGATCAGGCACCTATTTATGGGGCAAATTTAAGACATCTCAGATTCTGCAGTGGAAAAACAAATCAGCCCAGAAAGGTGTTGCAAACCAAGTTGCATTGCTTGTCTCCAACCCCCCACTCCTGTCTCCCAGTATGGATATGTTCCCTGTCTCCAAAATGATTAAGGCAATATCTGCATCATTAGGACTGGACACCCATTAATCAGCAGGAAGAAACCTTCAGATCTCAGCCATGAAGAAAATCATGCACTGCAAGATTAAACAGAGGCAACAAAAAGAAAAAGAAAATAGTTCAATAACTTTATCCATAAAGCAGAGTGGCATAAGCAAGTATAAATCCCACTTGAGTTATCATAATGGCTGCCAAGCTAATTGAGAACACATTCGCTTCTTTAACTAAATAAATTACGGTTGCAATTATATGACCTCAAGGTCACCTCCTCCAGGAGATGCCCAGCACTTGAATTAGCTCTTCAGCTCTTCACAGTAAGTGGCCTTAGCCAATCACTGCCAGATAAACACTGTTGAAATATGCATTTAATTATCTTAGCCTTTTAACTTTTAAAATCTTTTCATTGCCAGCAGTTATTTGCTAATTTATTCGGGGTGGGCAAAGAAATTCAATGCCTAGTTAGGATGTGGTCTGAGGGTAGATTCATGTAACCACTTTCCTCACTGCAAGGTGAATTGTTTGAAATCATATTGTGGTGAAGATGCAGGCTTATGAATGGATTCAAGATGTACACAGTTGTCCCATTCCACAGTGCAGCCTTGGATATTCTTCAGTATGGTGGCTTGGAAATGACCTGATTACATTAAGAGCCCTTCACTACCCAACCATTCAGGGAAGAACAGAAGAAGTCATGGAACTGACATTCTTTTAAAAGTAAAGCCTCTTTGCAAAGGCCCACACAAGGTCCCACTATTCATGTGGTTTTCTGCAAGATGGATGTATTTCACCCCTCTACAAATGACTGTGATCATTATAATTCTATGTTCACTGACAGAATTAAACATCTGTTTTCTATACTGATTTGTTGTTCCATTCAGGCAGGGTCTGTCAAAACAATGTCAACTTTAACTAGAGGGAAAAAATATATAACTAAGGCCTTGATGTTCTTCTGAAATAACACCAGCCAAGTAAGATTGGCTGTTGTTATAAGTAAGATTTGCAGCACTTACGTCTTTTGTTTTTTGTTTTTGCTTTGCAACTTCAAGTCTTTCTTTAAATTAGTCGCAAACTGAAGTTACTGGCTGACATGATGCACAGTTCTAACAGGGCTGGAAGACATCAGTACTGCTACTGCTGTGTACATGGTTACTGTAGAATCCAAGGGAAAGAGCTGTGGTATGCAAGGACAAGGCAGTGGAGTGGAATCAGGAATATTAATTGTTTAATGAAATAGATATTATGTGCAGACTACTTTTCAGTGCTCTTGCTGCTGGCCCTTTGTTAGCCCCACCTCTACTCCAGGACTGGAATACAAGTAATTAAAGCAAAAGCTGGCCTGGATCAGGGAATGGATTAACCAAAAACACCACAGTTAACAAGATTCAGTTGTCCCAACTGACAGTGGTGTGGCGGTCCCAACCAGCAGTGGTGCAAGGTGCATCCTGGTGGTTTCTCCCCAATGTCATAATGCACATGATGCAATGACATAATGCACATGATGCAATGACATAATGCACTATGCATTATGTCAGTCACTGTATGCATTGCATATATGCAGTCCTGATAGTAACACAGCTGCTTGCTTTTATTACAAACTAGTAATGGGCCTATTATTTAAAAAGGGCAGAGCATTATGGTGGGATGGTCAGTATAATGTGTGTGTGTGCGCACGCATGCGCATGGGTGTGCATGGGTGCGCACATCATAGCATAGCATACTCTGTATATCTCAAGTGTATTGCAATTCTCCCCACTATGGTCACTGCTTATAAAGGTGCAGTGTGATGCTTTAACCCCTGCAGCTTTGTCCTCAAGTACAGCCCTTCATTTCTGTTAATATGACTAGAAAGCAGCCATTCAATTACATAGGAGAAAATAAGGGGATGTCCTAGAGGACACTTGTCTGTTCTTTTCTGCAAAGAGTATCTGGGGTGAGAAGAAGTCAGTTTGTCCCACAAAACACAGTCAAAATAATGGAGAAATGTCCTCCTCCTATTTGCATTAGCCCACCTCTGCATCTGCATATCCCCACCTTAGATTCTGTTCATTGGCATGTCACCGAAGTGCGGCACTAGAATGTGATGAAACCACATACCTGCTAACATGTCTCTATTTTCCTATTCAGGTGAATGGGAAAACAAGGGCATGTTGGCAGCTATGGAACCCTAAGAATTTAATATATCTGTATGCATGTATGCATGTATATATGCGTTACCCAGGGTACCTGTACCTACGACAAGAAAGGGAGAGGGCAGAAGACTCCAGTTTCTCCCATCCTCTTTCCTTGCTGCATTGAGAGCCCTTCTTGCCAGCAGGACACTTTGCCTTAGCAGGTGCATTGGGCTGTGGGCAAGGAGTATGGAAAATGAGCATCTTGAGGGTCTTGCCTTCTAGTGGATCTACTTGCAAGGAAGATAGACTACAGGGAAGAAATAACCAATGCACTTGAGTGAAAATGGTTGGGGGGGGGTGATGCTCCAATGCCTCATCCTCCCTGAAGAGCTTCGCCATGCTCCCTCCCTCGGTGTTTAAAATGAACAAACTAAAAACACATCTTTTAAAAGAGGCTTTTTAATGCTCCATCTTTGATTATATCTGGTAGGTTCCTTAGTTTTTAGTTTTTATTATTCTCAATTTTTAGTTTTTAAAATCACTTTTAATTTGAAACAATTCTGATTGTAGTTTTAGCCTGGACTTTTAACTTGTTTACTTAATTTTATTAGTTTTATTTTACATTGCATCTATTTTATTGTTGTGAGCCGCCCTGAGCAGTAGAGTACTGGAAGAGTGAGGTATACATATTTTAAATAAATAAATAAAATAAATTCCCATTTGTCTCCTGGGAATCTTCTTCCTCGGTGGCTTCCAATGGCTGGACTCTTTCTAAAGAGATGCTTTAGCTACATAGGCTATATGAGTTAAAGGTTTCACTGGGTAATTCCAATGCATTTCTACAGTTTCTATGGATGTTTTCTGGTGACTTTCATAAGGAAGCAAAGAATATCTTGCTTCTAATATATTTTTAACCAAAGCTGCACATGCAGTAAATGTAGAAAGGAGCTATTTATAAATTCAAATCATAGACCTGAGGAAAGTGGTCCAGTGCATAATGTTCAACCTTTTCTGATCAAGTGAAATAAAGAGTGCTTGGGTATGGTTGTATAGCTTGTATATTTACCTACAGAGCTTTACCCACAGAGAGAATTGTATTGAATTAAGCTCTTAGTATTAGTACTCCACTTCTGTACTGATGTCCCGCCCCCCCACTGAGTAGGGGGATTTAGTTACTTTTACTAGGATAGTTGCTTTTACTAGGATGACTTATTTTTGATGCAGATCACTAGGATTTTGAAAATATGGCTCCAAGTTAAACTATTGTAAATCTGAAGAAAAAAATTTAAAACATCATTGTTTATATTAGAGACAATTTGACTCTAAATTTAACACAATTTCAGAAAGGCTGCAAATGAGTTTTCTACCCCCACATTTCTCCTTTTTGTTTTTTATGCTATTTCCTTGTAAATAAACAAATCCTAATACATACATAAATGCAAATGTTGAATAAAGGGTCATAGTTCAGCATCCATTTATTTGCAGTCTAATTCTATGAATATTAATTCTTTTAAATAAAAAAATTCTAAAAATAATGACACCCTGTAGAGCAGAAGGCTTCATACCTTCAGGGGAAAAATGGTTCATTGACTTTTAAACAAGAGACATTTGTTATTATGTTTTCTGTGATGGGACTTGATTTCTTTTGGTAAATGATGACCATAATTAAGCGTCTCATAATGAACATTACTATTGCTAAAGAGTACAATTTATATAATGTCTTTTCTCTCTGAGACTTTGTTCTTAGCAAAAAGATAAGATAAATACTTTCAAGCGGTGTCCAGAATTTTCACAATTCAGCAATGTCTTGAACGATCCCCATGTTGTGATAATCTGTTGTAACTATATGTCATAAGCACATGATCTCTGGGGGGAAATAAAAGAAACTTCTAGTTTTCAGATTGTTTGAGCTATGAAGAGAATGGGATCCATTGAGTATATTGAGTCATTTTAGCCTATTGAGCCCATTTTAGCATTAGTTTTCCATCACTGAGAGTGAAACAACACTATTCCCCTGAAACATGTGTTAGGAGACCCTTCTTACCATCTCACCACCAAGGCTCAGAGGAAATGGCTGAAGTGGGCAGGGTTAGTCACCCATCTGCCCACTCACTGCTTCTCACCTGCAAATCTATCTATTTATTTATTTATTTTTGTATTTACATTTCTTTACTGGCGCATCCAAAGACTCTGGGTGGTGCACAGCAAGTAAAGTGCAAGAACAAACACCATTTAAAACAAACAGGTTAAAACAACATAAAAACAAACTTAGAACAGTTCAGAACAATTTAGAACCAATTAATATTTAAAACAATTTAAAAACCTTGGAAGGCCAGGCCAAACAAGTAAGTCTTAAGGGCTCTCTTGAAGGCCAACAATGAGCCCAAACTATGGATATCTGCCAGGAGTGCATTCCACAGTCCAGGAGCAGTTACAGAGAAGGCCTGGTTCCAAGTCACCACCAGATGTACCAGTGGTAACTGGAGATGGACCTCTCCGGATGACCTCAATGTTCAATGGGGATCAAAACAATGCCGCTTTGCTGCAGAAAGAGGTAGTGGTGGGGTTCTGTTCATTTCTTTACTTGCCTTACCAAATTTGTACTCTACCCTTCCATGTTAAAACAAACTTAGGGCAGCTAACAAGCAAAAAGGGAATCTACAGCTCTACAGCAACCTACAATAATAAAAAGAATAAAAACAGGCAAAATCCAACCAAATAATTAACAGGATCAAAGCAGCATATCAGCTACGCAATTAGAAACAATCAAAGTTATGCAAATTTCAATTAATGGAGTAGCAAAGACAAAGAAATGTGTAGGTCCAACAAACAAAACAATTCAAAATAGAATCAAGTAATCTAAAGGCTTTTCAGAAAAGCCCTGTGCTGAAAGGAATATAATGGTAGCACCTGATGGGCCTTCTGGGGAAGGGCATTCCATGGGACTTGCACCACCACCATGAAAAGTCACACTCCTGGTGGGCATTGGTTGAACCTCATTTTAGGAGATGCACTCAGGAGTGGCCTCCAATACTGAATAGAGTGCATGAGGTGGCACAGAAGGGAAAAGGTGATAATTAAGGAATTCTGGACCCAGGATTAAAGGCATTCTTTTTAAGAGGCAAATGCTGGAAGCATGATGGCAGGTGTGTCCGTCATCAGCAACCTGAAGATTCCTGTGTTGCCGAGCATGGAAGTGTTCACCATTTCACTGATGGCAATTTCTTCTTCAGACAAACACCATAACTGTGAGCAGCAGGGCAGGGGGAGTGAGGGGAAATGAGTGGTGCACTGGGTTCAGGACTTCTAGACCCACTTTGGACAGCACACACAAGTATGCCATCCTTTTTAAACGCATCTGAAGAGTGCTTTTATGTGTGATGTGGAACCATGGCTTTAGTTCTGTTTCCAGCTGATTGCAGAGAAGCAGTGCATGTCGCACTAGAAGGTCCTAATGAAGAATTAACTTAAGGGGGAAAGGTGTGAAAGGGAAAGGCAGTTGCAATGTGTAAGATCCTCCGTTGGGGAAGGAATGTCCACAGTTCCACAGATAAACACAGTGGCAAGTAGAATCCAAGGGAAAGAGTTGTGGCATGCAATGACAAGGCAGTGGAGTGGAATCAGGAATATTAATAGTTTAATGAAACAAATATTATGTACAGAGAGGCAAGTGCAGATTGCTTTTCTCCGGGCTCTTGCTGCTGGCTATTTTTTAGTCCCGGTTCTACTCCACGACTGGAATACAAGTATCTAAAGCCCCATTCAAAAGTTGGCCTGGATAAAGGAATGGGTTAACAAAAAAAAAAAAACAACCACATGGCCGACATCCAGAGCAGTGGTCTGTGGGTGATTCTAACATCCACTGTTACACAGTGCTAACTCTTATGCTGGTGTGCCCACCCTCCAAAGTACGGGCATGTTTGTGCACTTGTGCAGGAGCACAAATAATGTTTACAGTGGCTGCCAGTCAGGAGCACCCTTGCTCCTGACTGTAGTAAGGGTAGTAACTACAGAAGTCATTGGACAGCAGTGCTCTGTCCAAGCAAAAAGCTGTCACTGAGGGCCAAGTGACATGTTTCTGCTCTAACAGAGCACTTCTGGAGCACAGGCAAGCTCTGGAAAGTATTTGTACAAAAGCGCCCACACTTCAGAGAGTAGGTGCACCAGCACAGGGGTTAGCACTGTGTGGTGGCAGATGTCACGACAGGAGTGCCTGTGGATTGCTGTTCTGGAGGTTGGCCAGTATTTTTGACTGACATGAGATAGCTGGCAAACTGTAGAAATACAGGCCAGATTCAGACAACATACGAAACCGGAGGTCCGTTCACCTCTGGTTTCGCTAGCCTAACGTTCGGACCCAGGGAACTGGAGTTAAAAGATAAAATGGACCCACGGTTTCCCTCCCCTAACTCTATTCATCACCTTTGGTTTGTAGTGAGTTGCATCACCATACACTGTATTTCGGCAGCTCCTTCATTACATCTGGACTAGGAGTGAAGTTAGCCTTTCCCTCAACTGGAATTGAGGGAGGAAACTCCTCCCTTGCTATGACTCCTATTGGCTGTGTGGGCTGTCCTTCAGGAAAGAAGGAAGCCTGCAAAGCCAGGTACCCTGCCTCTCTGCTGTCGAGACTGCAGTAGGTCAGAAGGTGGACGGGCGGAAGGGGGTGTGGAACCATGGGTCCATTGGACCCATAGTTCTGTTTTGTGTGTGAATGCGGCCATGGTTTGTTAACACATGCCCTAGTCAATAGCACATGCCATGAGAGAGAAAATGAGACTAGCAGATGTATTGTAGCATAAACTTCCATGGGCCAGGATCCGCTATTCACGTGCATGAGGTCGTCAAATAAGTGGGCAAGCATATATATCCAGAGACAAAGAAAACAAGAGTTATTTTGCAAAGTTAGGTCAAAAGGTCAATCAATTAAGAGAAAGCAGTGGGTGTGTCCAAATATTATGCAGAGCACAAGTGATAAGAATCCAAACCAATGAATACAAGAATCAGTCAGTGTGGATGTGACCTGCTCCTGACTGACAGCCGCTGGTAATAATAGGAAAAGCAAGATAAGCAGTGTAACTAAACATCTAAGAAGGCGCAGTTACTTTCTAAGAAGGGGTAGTTACCATTGCCAGGATTTAAGTCAAACGGAGAGCTCACATAACTTCCATGAAGATTTTAGTGGTCAAAGTACTCTAAAATAGGCTCCAGAGAGCCTACATACTTTGTGTGAACATATCTCAAATGCTCACAAAAAGCTAGAAAAATGATTGTGAACACTATGGCCAGCAAATAAAACACATTTAGAATTTCTTTAGACATTTCTGCTATTTTCTTACTCTAATTGCACATAATTAAGATTGAAAGAAACATGCTGGGGCCATTTGCTCCCCATGTGCTCAGGGAACATGTGGAAGGAAAGTGGGACCACATCCAGTAGCTCCACCCCCAACTTCAGAATGTCTAATGGCCACACCCCTAAGATACACAAACTGGGGGAAATGACTGTGAAAGGGGTCACTGTGTATATGGCTGAATGTGTGTGAACCTATTCCACACAACTGGGAACTCTGATCAGTCCAGACACATATAATGCACATACTGCTGTAGATATGTAGACCCTTTTCATGCATTCTGCTGAATGCATGGATAATGGCTGTGTGACTGTTCAATGCACTGGTGAACAGGCTCAGCCTATTTCTCCTCCATGAATTATGTGTGTGTGTGGGGGGGGGTAATCTAGTGGATGGCCCACTTGTGAAGAATGCCAGAACCACTCATTCCACAAATATAAATATACCAAGGAGGCTGTTCATCCCTCAAGAAGAGGACATAAGGCATGCTCCTGTAATCATGAAATA
Organism: Hemicordylus capensis; assembly: GCF_027244095.1. Lineage (NCBI taxonomy): Eukaryota > Metazoa > Chordata > Lepidosauria > Squamata > Cordylidae > Hemicordylus > Hemicordylus capensis. The sequence goes on from NC_069658.1 coordinate 100,714,018, forward strand.
ACAACCCACCATTCGGTTTTTGTATGCAAAACCAAGCCAGTAATTTGAAAGCAGTTTATAACAAAATCAAACAAATGGCTTGCCATTATCAAAGCAAAGAATGTGTTGGAACTGGATTAGTAACAGGCATACAAGGTTTGCTGCTAACATAAAAGAAGATTCTTGAAGTCACAATGATGAAATATTCAACTGCAGAGATGCAGAGTTTAAAGGAAGCTATAGATCTTTATTCTTGATGATGATGGTGATGATGATGAAAATAAATAAAAACAACAACAATATAAAAATACAAGTGACCCAAAGACTTGAAATCAAATGTAAAAACAACAGCTGGACTTATTTGAGTGGTGTTGTTTCTGAAGAACACCAAGGCATCTATCTACATTCGCCCCCTCCTCCAGCTAAAATTGACATTGTTGTGACAAACCCTGGATGAATGGAACAACAAATCAGTATGAGGAAGCAAATGTTTAATTCTTTCAGCATCTATATAACCTTGTACATAGGACTGCAATTATAGAGGGGTATTCAAAACCACATTGTTGTAGGGGAAGGCATTGTGCAGGTCTTATTAGAGACCCTTTAAAAAAGGTATCTGTATATCTGGGTTGAGGTGGGTGGCAACAAAGGACAGGGCCTTTTCTGTTTGGGTGCCACATTTGTGGAGCTCCCTCCTCCAGTATATTCACTTAATCCTCTTTTTGTTAGTTTTTAAATGCCAGCTGTAGACTGCTCTTTGCCCAGTCTTTTAATGTGGTCCAGTGTCTCAATAGTTTTTTAAAACTGCAGTTATAAAAATTATTTTTAAATTCGAGTTTCCCCCATGCTACTATTGGTTTGAGTTTGAGATTGATTTTTTTCAGCTGTTTATATTTATTTACATGCCACTTCTCAATGAAAATGTTCTTAAACCAGTTTACATAGAAAAAGAAGAAGTTTCCCTCCCTGTCCCTCATGGGATCACAATCTAATGATATCTATCTATATTATAGGTTTTAACTGCATTGAACTGTCTCAAAAATGACAATTGACAGGTTGTTTATAGATAATTTAAACAAACAAACCTACTTTCCACCAGCAACACTCTCTCTGTTCTTCTTCCTTAACCTACTGAATGGAGACAGATCTGTCCTGTTTGTCACCAGACACATACCAATTTCCTAGTTAAAAGCAAATCCCTGCAATGTAGAATGTTTCAGGAGTTCTATAAACTCTTAACTTTCCTTGGTTTGGTTTCTGCCATAACATTGCAATTTGGACTTGCCACTTATACTTATGCCTTCAGATGTAATGCAGAACCATGGGTCCAATGGACCCGTGTCTCAGTGCCCCCCTCCCCCCACTCTCCTGTCCCCCGCATTAATGTGTTCAGGAGAACTGTCTCTCTGCAGTCAGCAAGACTACAGAGAGGCCAGGGAACTGGTTATGTGGGCTTTCTTCTTGACCTAATGACAGCCCACACAGCCAATCAGGCCAGAATGAGGGAGAAGCTTCCTCCCTCAACCCCAGTTCTATAGGGCCAAAACTGAGGTGCCAGCATTCAGCTGGGTGCTACAGAACCAGAGTGAATGGCAGAAAAACTTCACTCTGACTGAAGGTTCAGAGTAGAGTTTGGTGAGAGAAACCATGGGTTGCTTTCCACCATTAACTCAAGTTTCCTCAATTTGGAGATGTGGCTTGGGAAACCAGGGGTGAAGGGACCTCTGGTTTCCTATTACAGTACATCCAAATTTGGCCTTCGCTTTTAAGACACATTCCCAAACTAAAATGGAATGAAATTACTTCATTCTTATGACCAGGGATTCTCAATGTTGGGTCCCTAGATGTTATTAGACTTCAACTCCCATAATCCCCAACTAAAGGCCACTGGGGCTGGGGATTATGGGAGTTGAAGTCCAATAACATCTGGAGACCCAACGTTGAGAATCCCTGCTTATGACACATAGCTCCCAGGCATTTCCTATCTTCTGCAGGGTAATTAGGGATAACCCTTTTCAAAATGGACCATGCCATACAATAAGCAGAACCTTGCAACCCTGGTCTGAGCTTTCATGGGTAGACACAGTCACTGGGTCCTCGCACCTACTTGATTTTGCCCTCAGTTGACAGCCTCTATGGTATCCTGTTGCAGGGCATTATGAACTTCAGACGCAGGAAAGGTTTCAAATTTCTTTGAGCCCTGAACAATACACCAGCAGTAGTAACTGTTCCTGATGGTGTGTGGTTTCAGATGGTGTAATCACTCCAGCTCATTTCCTAAATTCAGAAGAATAGATAAGAATGGATTCATGTTGCAATCCTCAGCACATTTACTAGAAGTAAGTGCCAGTGAATTCAATTTAACTTGCTTCTGTGTAAACATGATTAGGACACAAAAACATACATTCTGAATTCACCAAGTCTCCCCCCCCCCCAATAAAAAGGAGTTTGCTAGCACCAGCATTGCTCCTGACCCTTGATGTACAAGATTACTTGACCTGGTTACCAGTTGCTCTTCAGTTCATCTCCCATATAAGCTTCCTGCTCTAGCCACATATAGGAAGCACCAGGGGCGTAACGATAGGGGGGGCAGGGGGGGCACGTGCCCCGGGCGCCACTCTTTGCATCACGTGGGGGGGGCGCCAAAAAGTGCCCCCGCCAAGCCCCTGCCTTTCTGGGGGAAATTTTTTTTGTTCGAAAAAATTTGGGGGGGGGGGGGCGCAGCAGGCAGTGTGGGACGCATTGAGCAGTCCCCTCCCCGGGTCGGGTCCCCCCCCATTGCTCCTGGGCGCCGCGGCGCGGGCGCCTAAACTTGCAGTGCCTGCCTGCTTGCTGCTTCGGTAAATCAGCTCATCAACGGACCGTCATTCATCACATATCACTCCGCTGATGCTCGCTCACTCCCCGCCCCGCCGGCGCCGCTGCCTGCACCACGTGGACTTCGTCTTCGTCGTCATACCCACGGAGGAAGCCTCTAAATCCCGTCAAGATTGCCCCAAAGCTGTGGAGTGTGGCAGAAAGAGCACGTTTTGTGTGCACAGGCAGTTTCCCGCCACTACAAACCCTTCAGGTATTTAAACGTCCCTGCTGTTATTCCAGTTTCTGTGCTTGGAAAAAAAAATCCCTTTAATCTCCTTGTTGCCTGTCTCACCCCACCATCCCCAGGTCAGCGATTAAAGGCAGGGCGGGAGGGAGAGAAAAAACCGTGGGGAGAGCATAGTTTGGCCACATCAAAGCAAAGTCTACTGAAACGCTGTCTTTCTCTGTCTCCCTTCCTCCCCTCTCTCTTGAACAACCTTCGTTGCTTTCATTTCACAGGCAGGTAAAACAAACAGCAGTTTTTTGGTGTGGGCGCCTGCCTGGAGTTGTAATTAGTATTGTTCGCTAGCTTAAGCATAACTGCTGAGACGAAAAAGCAAAATGGTTGTATGGGTGTTTTCTGGCGTGTGTGTTTTGGTGCGCGGGGAGGGGTGGTGGTGGTATCCATTAAAAGCAAGGCTTACATTCTAATGTGAAAGTTGCTACAGCTAAGCGTGTGCCTTCCTTCCCTGCTCCCTCCGAAAACCTTCACTCCAGATTGCAGATGGGCAACAGGAGGGGCGTCTGAATGTGGTTAGAAAGCTCTGCGAAATTACTCAAAGGTACTTCATTCTTGTTTATTTTCGCAAAGCTCCAGAACAGTCCTGTGGTCATGAAAAGGGATCCTGAGGCGGAGCCTCAGAGATCCTTAGTTCATCTCGAGTGAGTCGAGTCTATATATAAGCATGCAGAAAGGCTACTCCTTAGGAGCACTACCCGCCTTCGCTTCAATCCCACCCTCACATTTTCCAGCCTCAATATGGCTTTCCATTGAGGAGCTGCAGTATGACTGAAGTGGGCAAAGGGGGTGGGGGAGACAGAATCTCGGAGCGGGCGGCAGTAGGGTGAGGACCCAGCGCCTTAGGGAGCTTTGGGGGGGGGGTACTCCTGTAGTGTGTGTGTACAGCTATTGGTGAATGCCAGGCAGAGCAGGACGTAGAAGAGAGTTTTAAAACTGATTAGGCACTCTCTAGGTTCTTCCTTCTTGGCTCTGCACTGCAATAACTGCTCCTAGAAGTCTCGAGGCACTCTTTGGCCCTCCCCCTTGCTGTTCTCATTGGCGGGTAAATGGAGTGACCCAGGGGCTTGGGTTTCCAGCGGCAGAAACTGCTCGAAATTGCTATTGGTGTGGAATGTTGCAGCCAGGTTGCTATAGGTGACTAACCTTCCCCAGTTTGGCTTTCTGAAATGGCTCCATTGAGCTCCCTCCTTCTCTCTAACTTGCTCTCTCTTTCCCGTCTCCTCCACTTCCCTCCTTCTCTCTATCTCACTTTCTCGCTCTCTCTTTCCCAAGTCTCCTCCACTTCCCTCCTCCTCACTCTCTCTTTCCCAAGTCTCCTTCACTTCCCTCCTTCTCGCTCTCTCTTTCCCATCTCCTCCACTTCCCTCCTTCTCGCTCTCTCTTTCCCATCTCCTCCACTTCCCTCCTTCTCTCTATCTCACTCTCTCGCTCTCTCTTTCCCGTCGCCTCCATTTCCCTCCTTCTCTCTATCTTGCGCCCCGCGCGCTCACTCTCTTTCCCAAGCCTCCTCCTCCATTCCCCTCTTTGAAATGTTAAGTCTTCAACTATAATTAAAGAGCACGAGCATAGATTTATTGTAGTACTGTGAATCTGAATGCACCATTTTCAGGATAAACTCATGATGAACTGTTGATCTAGCTTCCTATGCAAGAGACAGAGGTGCCATCATCATATACTTAGGTCTGTTTTCCTACTGGAAAATGACCAAAATACAGTTCTACATTGCTTAGAATTGAAATTCCATTTCTCCATGGAATTTCAGCTGTGACCAGATAAAAACTGCCAACAAATGTGATAAGGAAAGTCTAATATGCTTATTAATCATGTTTATAGCTCCTCATTTTCTGATATATTAGTTCAAATTCCCTTTTGGGGGAAAAATCACTGGTAGGCTAGGTACATTTAATAGAGCTCCTATTGTTGTTCCCAGTTTGCATTAATTAAAACTGACTGACTGATGAGTTTTCAATAAATCAAATAACAGATATTTGGGAAACTGTACAATGATGGCAAGTTTTGCAAAACAGAATGCTTGAAATAGCTCTTTACTTTCTACCCCATATAGAGATTTATTTGTCAAATTCTCAAAGCATGTATTTGCATTTGCTCACCCTATTGATACCCTTGTTCTTGTATGTGCTGGACCTCCCATTCTGACTCAATCACCTTTTTTATTGGTACTAATTCCCACATGTTTGCCATACTAGGAGAGCTTTGTAAAGGCCTGGAAAGGACTCCAAATCTTAATGAGATGCCTATTTATAGTTTGTGCTTGGCAGCCTGCAGAAAGAGGGAGGCTTCCAAAGAATGGTTAGAAGTTTATTATTTATTTATTTATTTATTTTCACATTTATATCCCGCTCTTTCTCCAAGGAGCCCAGAGTGGTGTACTACATATTTGAGTTTCTTCTCACAACAACCCTGTGAAATTGAAGTGATTGGAGTTGTAAAGAGACTTTGAAAAAAGCAGTTCACCTTGCAGAGGCTGATTGAATGTGTTGCTGAAATTTTCTTTCATTACCAGTCCAAGTTGGTGGATCCTCTAAAGAACAGCAGCTTCCTTGATTCTCTGCTTGTGACTAGTGAATTCATTAGTTCTCCTTAGCCAAATAATCATCAGGTGAACTTCATCAGTGTGTATCATCATTGCATCATAATTCTGTTGTTTGAGATACAGGCCAACTCCACAGGGTTGTTGCTTGTGAGGAAAAACCTAAGTATAATGTAGTATGTCAGGGGCGGGGGGGGCGCCATTTCAGTGCTTGCCCCGGGCGCCGTTTTCCCTAGTTACGCCTCTGGGAAGCACACTTCCTCTTTTGCATGGCCCATCCATATTTCTCTGTCTCAGCCTCATTTGATACCACCCCATCTTAACAATTTTTCGTCTATTAATCTACTCTTCCATGAATCTCTCCTAGAACCACTTTTTATGCCCCTTGTTTCTTCTCATTAACTTTTCTTCTTCTACTCCTTCTTCTGTCTGAGCACCTAGTCTGAAGAGGCTGTTGTCTTTTTTTTTTTTTTTGACATTTTCTCTTTAGTCTGCAATGTGCGTGCATTCCCCCTAGTGGCAGAAGAATAAAAGTGCACATGAAGATGAGAGCAGCTTGATTAATCTCTACCGAGAGTCTGTCATTGGTGCAGAAGCAGATTTAATAGCATCTGGAGATCAGAGTCTTACTGGATATGTTGAAAGTGTGAGGCTGTGAACCTCCAGGAAGCTCTGTCAATTGTCCAGCCACTGGTGCCTATTATAGACCGGTTTGAGCAATGCTCTGTATTCCATCAGCAGCTCACAGACCTAATGAAAGCACTGTGGGTTTTCAAAGAAAGCTAAGCCCCTTTCAGGTATTACAAAAAATGGTAACACTGTAAAGTTTCACGGATAGCATTTTCTGAAGCCCCTCCCCTCTGCCCACAGTTACAGTGTTGTTCTGCAGAGACAAATGCTGTATTCATGGACTGATTATTCTTGCTTTACTGGCTGCCATTTCACTCACAGGAACAATCTAGCCAGGAGTACAGTGTTTGTCTTTGCAAACAAACACCGTAATTGTGAAGAGCAGGGGGTGGGGCTTCTGGGCATGTTCTCAGGCAGGGCTGGATTGAGACATGCTGTGGCCCTAAGCTATGTCAAGCTTGTTCTGTTATTTATGTCAAATAAATAATGGATTGGAAGTATGTCAAACAAAATGGGTTGGTATCATTCACCCCCCTCCTCGCTGCATTGCTTGGCTACAGCAGCGTTCATATGAAGAGGTGAATGCTGCCTATAACCATGATAACCATGATAACCATGATGGTGGATGGTGGTCTAGACCAGGGGTTCTCAATGTTGGGTCCCCAGATGTTATTGGACTTCAGCTCCCATAATCCCTAGCCCCAGTGGCCTTTGGTTGGGGATTATGGGAGTTGAAGTCCAATAACATCTAGGGACCCAATACTGAGAATCCCTGGTCTAGACCATAGCTGCTCAACTTGGGCCCTCCTGCAGCTGTTGGCCTACAACTCCCATAATCCCTAGCTATTGGCCAGAGTGGCTGGGGATTATGAGAGTTGTAGTCCAAAAACATCTGGGGGCGGGGCTGAGTAGAGTGACCCCCTGGTCTAATAAATTTTTGATATAATTCACAGTTATTTCTGCACATATGTATAAATTCAATATGATAAATAATTGTGTGGCCATATAAGTATATTGTTGACTTATCAGAATGAGAATGTCTGTTTTAAGAGTCTCCCCCCTCGTCTTCTTTATTTGTCAATCAGTGATGTAAAACCTGAAATTCAGTCTCTTTTTGGGTTTTCAAAGGCCCCTTTTAATGTGAGGGCCTACATTGTAGCTTACTTAGTTTGTGCCTAAATCCGACACTGCTGTCAAGGATGCTGTAGAAGCCCTGCTTTTTATACAGCCTTCTATATAGGGCTCTAGCCTCTTTTGAACTGAGAACTGAGATAACCTACTGCTTAGAAATAGGGTTGCCAACGGACTAAAATACACTCCAGCTGCACTTGTGCCAGCTGATATGTGGGAATTAATAAGTGAAGCTTTTTAGGCTATGGAGAAGAACATTATCAATTGCTAATACCTCCAGGATAGTATGGTGGTTAAAAGCAAAGCTACAAAGGTGAGTTTAAAAACTGGCAACCAACCTAGAAGGGTAATTCTGAGATAAAAGTTAGAATCCAATATCCAGTTACTAATGTATATTTAAATATTTATATCCCACTTTTTCTCTGTTCTTGTATGAACAATTAATGTTCTGCCATAATCTTGTCTGGAAACCATGAAGTCCTTTTAGGCCTCTGCCACTGTCATGTCCGTGTACCTGTGGTGACTGTGGTTGTTTATTCAGCCCATGGATAACAGGGAGTAACTGTCATTCCGATCATGCAAACAATACCATAGTCTTTCAGCACTGGACAAGGAAATTACTGCTCTTCTACTTTGCCTGTATTTAGAGGCGCTCAGCCTCAACAAAGATGAAAGCCCCATGAATGGATGTCTAAGGAACTTCTTCTTATTCCCACTCCCTGCGATCCCTGGGTCATTACTGTATCCTGTTATCCCTGAATGTATATAAATAAACCAGAGATGACAATATAAGATAGCAATCTCAAAAGAGCCCAAAGAATTATGGGCACAATCCACAAGTTTGGAGTAGGCTTTGAAACAAAAAGGTTGATCCCTGCCCAGTTGTGTAGCTAGGGGAGAGGGGGCCCGTGTTCACCCCTCTCCTGGGCGGCCCCTCAGAGTGAGGGAGATAATGAAGAAATAGGGAGGGGTGGAGCTGGGGGCCCTCAGGAGTGGGGGACCACGGGTTCTTTGAACCCTTTTGCTCAATGATAGCTACACCCCTGTCCCTGCCCCCATCATTTCTTCTTCAGAGAGATGCAAGGGGGGAGACCAAAGAGCAAACTGTCACCCAGACAGTGGCCCTCCATCAGAGGCTCTCTTGTTCTCCTGTAGCTACACCTAAGGGCTCAATCCAACCAAAGAAAGGCTCTTTGGCATTCAATCCTCCTATTGAACTCAATGGGATTTAGAAGTGCTTTACCTTTGGCTGGAGGGAAGTGGCCCACCTGTCACTATCCATATGGGAAATATGGCATCTGACTCTGCTCTCTACTGTCATTCAGCAGCAGCAACATTCATTTTAAATTGTATGGGTAGCTCTTCTTCTACTTCCTCCATTCTGCTCCTGAACTAACTTGTAAAATGAACCCTATCTGCATTTATTTTATAGTGTCTTCCTTCCTAAATGCTGATTTTGTGAACATCTGTTTCAATCACAGTTGCAAAGCCATTACTTTTATGAGCCATACATATTTTAGATAGATTTACTGTTGACCTTTGTTGGGAAATGGAATGTTTTTGTTGTTGCTAACATTGCTATAATTGATACCGTTGTTACTGCCACCGGGGTACTTCTTTCAGATGAAATACTGCATCTTGGATGATCTTCTTGTTTAAACATATTTAATCAGATAAATATTATTTAACTTTTCCTGGCTTTGAGTCAAAAAAGTGTGATTAAACCTTTCATTTTTTAGATGCACACATTTCCTCACCATTCAGCTTTTTAGTCACACATATTTACTCAACATGTAGACAAGATGACTAACCGATCTTTATTTTTGTTAGTTTGCCGCTTGTCATTCAGTAGTAGCTTTTAAGAGAGATAGTGCAAGCAATCCAAAGTAAATGAGGGGCACTTATGCCCCATTTTAATCAATATGATTTACAGCCTGATCCTAGGCAGACTTAGGCATGACTAAGTTCAATGGACTTAAGTGCACGGCACATTGCATAGGATTGTTGAAGCTAATCAGGTCTAATTCCCCCTCCCCTAGATTATACCCATTGGTTCAGAAGATGAAATAAGATGGAGTAGTCAACTTTTCATCCCTTTCAAAACTTTGTTTTTCAAGGCCATGCTAGCAATGACAATGGCAGATCCATGTGTTTAAAATTTAAGGGGGCCTTTCACATGATTGCGCAGGCAGGCAGACAGAAGGCAGGGTTAAGCCTATCTTCCCTGCAGACGATCCAGACTGACCCAAACTGTGCCGCCATGCACATGATCCCTATGGCGGAAACTGGCTCAGTGTTCCCGGAGGCTGGGGGAATCCCACAATGCACAGCACGATGAACAGAAGACAGGTGCTCTAGGCGCTCATTTCTGTGTCAGCGTGGTTGCAAGTAGCCCCTGCTGACACATGATCCCCGAGTTAACCCAGGCTAAGAGCTGGGCTTCGGTGCTGGGTTTGGCGCTGCGGGGATCTGCTTGGATCCCAGTGACTTGCAAAGGCAGCCAAGCCCAGGCTTGGCTGATCATGAGAACAGCCTCAGAGTGTTGCAATCACATAGGAAATGGCAATAATAGCAAAAGGGTCATGCAAGTGAGGATTGCTCAACCCATCCTGTGACTGTCACTTCACTATTATAGAGGTTTATAAAATTATGCAAGACGTGTACATTTTCGACTCCTGGAGTTCCCCTAAGCACTTGATTGGCCACAGAAGGAAGCAAGTGATGGCCAAGCTGACCCCTTTGGTCTGATCCAGCAGAGTTCTTATGGGCTTATCTACCTGCACCCACTCCTCAAGCACTGTTCTCCCAATGAGGCTCATTCTGCTGTTGAAGTCAAGCTGAGATAGACGTTACAATCCAGTGTACATTTATTAATGTATATTTAAATATTCATATCATTTCTCTCAACCAGCTAGAGCAGCTAATAATTTATTTTATTAAAATAAACATATTAAAATACAGAGCTCCAGTCAAAATTCACTTTAATGAGAAGAATTAAATGTACCTCCCTGCAAAAATTAAAATAAAAAATTAAAAATGCTAAAACCTAATTTCACCTCTTAAAAAGCTGCTCTATAGAGGAGAGTTTTGCTAGCCTGCAGAAAGACTCTGGCAAGCAGCTTTAGATAAGGCATTTCATAATGTTGGCGCTACAATGAAGAATGCTTTGCCCTCTTTTCTTTTTAAATGAGAGTCCAAGCAGCAGATCTTATAAGATGATACCAAAGTGGTATAACAGCATAATCCAGGGCTGGTCCTGCCATGTAGCAGACTGAAGCATTGGTGCCTTCAGTGACTAATTTGGAAGAGCAGTAGTTTTGGAGTTACTTTCTCCACTCATTTCTATTGCAGCTGGCAGCAGCACTACTCTAGCCAGCTCAACTCTTTAGGCAGCACCACTCTAGTCCTACTCTATGGATAGGAAACCTCTTCCTCTCTTTCCTTGCTTTCTGCTTCCTCTCTCTCCTCTGTGGCTGTTGGTGTTGCTGGGTGCAGCAGTGCTCCTACTCACTGCCAACCTATCGGCAAAGAGCAGAAGCTGTGCAGAGGAAACAATATGCTGATCAGTGACAACTGCCCCGACTCACCTACTGAGCAGCCAGGTAAAGGGATAGAGATGTGTGTGTGTGTGTGTGTGTGTGTGTGTGTGTGTGTGTGTGTGTGTGTGTGTAATAGCATTTGGTGCCTCACTCCAGGCACCACGATGTCTTGGACACTACTGAATCATTTGCATTATGTTAGCACTGAGTCATAAGAGCCCTCTGCATGCCTCCAGACTGGTTGTAGATCCTCACTAAATTCTGGTAAGACACTGATTATTTCAGAGTTACAGCCTGCAACTCCAGATTCAAGTTAATCCTAGATGCAGTGGTAGTGGAAAATAACACTTGCTTTGCAGATCTCATTGCTGTTCCATAGGCCAGTAGATTTTATGTTCTATCCTACTCATAACTTTTCAGCCACTTCCTCTTTAGTCATCTCCCTTGCCACTTCTTCAATTTCTTGGAATCCAATGTTGTCAGAGCAACTGATCAGAATGTTTAGGAGCCACCACAGTGATGCCTCCATCATTCTCTATCAAAGTGACATTGCTGCTCACCTGTTAAATGGCATGGGCTGAAGAGGGTGTCCATACCAAGTATGGTGTCCTCTTCCCTTTCTCCCTTGTTTAGCAGGTAATTGATAGTTTCAGAGCTAACAGAGCAAATTATTGAGGCTCTACACATGATAGCTGTATAGAGCCTTACCGGGATCTGCAGGGAGAATGGGCTTTCCCCACAGATGAGCAAGGAGCCACCCCTGGGCGGCTGGATCAGCCACCCACCTGACTACCGGCTCTGTCATGGAGCCAGTAGCAGGGGCAGGGATCGGGGGCCACCTGGCCCCAGAAGTCCCAGGATGCCCCGTGCAAGTCCGTGGGACATCCTGAGGACACCCCCGAGGCTGGGAGGCTTGTATTAGCCTCCCAGTCGGGGGCCTCCTCATGAGTTGCCACAGCATGCAGACACACTGCATTGTCTCCCGACCAAAAAAAACAGGTTAACAGAGCACTTGCTCTGTTAACCTGCTTTAAGGGGAGGGGGAATTAGACGAACTAGCCACTGTGGAACCACCAGCTTGCCTGCGAACCCAGTGGTTCTCACGATCCACAGAAACTGGGCTGGGCTCCTTTAGCCCACTTTCTGTAGATCGTGGGAATAGCTTCATTAGGTACTGCAGGAGGAGAACCAAGTGGTCCTCCCAGTGGCTGGATTTAGTTCTGTTTTGTACTGTTGGAGAGATTTGGAGCAGAAACCTACGTCCATGCATAGATTACTGTCACTTGAACAGGAGTTCAATTCAAGTAGAAGAGTAATTCATATGTGTTAAAAGATCCTGAAGCCACATAAAACAGTATCAAGAATGCACTCTCAGAAGCAAATGCTTGTGCATTTGAAATCCCATTTGTCCGTCCTCTTCAATCATCTCACTCTTGAGGAAATCAAATAAGGTGTACTGTCATTATAATTCAGAGGAGCATTTCAGTACAGTTTTTAATATTACATGGGTGTGAAGATTATCTTGAAATGGGCATGACATTTTTGTTATGAGTCAGTTGAGGCAATAGTAGTATTTTCTGACCTCAAATGTCAGTCAACCCAAGCCACCCGCAGGTTCTGCTTAAAACACCAACTAATTATGGCTTCGTGCCCACACTTGAGGGAAGATGCACTTTTCACATCACAATGTGTATTTATGACTTCTTTTGTAAATGTGTGAGAATCATAACATATGCTCAGGTGTTCAAAAGTAATGAGTCATAATTTAATTACCCAAGAACCTGTTTAGCAAAGATTCAAGGTGATATATAACAAGGTGTATTTTGGATCATCTGACTGAATAAATGGAAAATGCTCTGCAAAGAATGATCTTTGATACAAACAGTATGTCTCTCTCAGAAATTTACTGTCAAGAATACTCTCTCAGAAATGTGGTAAAAAATACTGAAAAACTGCTAAGTGCAATGGCATGAGTAAATATTAGCGCTGAACCCTGAAAGGATAGCTTGTACTTGAAATGGCAAATCTTAAAAAGATCAGTATAAGCTTCAAATGGCGAGCATAATGATAATAATTTACGTTTACTCAACACAGTGATTCCAGCATTTAACATCTCAATGCAACACCAATATAGTTATAGTGATATAGTTTTTCATATAACTTTTAATTAACAGTTGGTAATAAAGAGTTCCAGTAGCCAGGGCCTATCACAAAGAGAGTGTATTTTTGTTACACTGAAAGGGGATAGGACACTTGGTTGTTGCTCCTAAAAGAATAAATGGTCATATGGAGGAAAACTGAAATGGTCTGTCAAGTCCTGTATATTTACATGGCATCCTTATTTCCATCTATGAGGAGGGAAATTTGCAAGCTGATGAATATACCCTACTGTGCATCATGTGGGTTCACCTTTCATAGAAAGAAAAGACTGCGTATGTTGCTCTAACAGTGGCAGAACCATGGGTTAGAAGGTCAAGCAGGCATACAGTGGAGTTGGGAAGGTCACTTAAAGCAGTGGGTGAGAGGAGGATACCAAATCCTTCTTCTGCCCACTCTTTCCTTCCTGAACCTCTCATCTCCTGCTGGCCTGCTTTTCTCCTGAAAGGCTTTGCTTCTGCCTTTGGAGCCCAGCTGGCAGAGGGAAGTACATGTAGGGGAAGTATTCAATAACCTGCTTCTTCACACCTCTTTCAATATGAAATTGTCTCTTTCTCTTGCTTTATATTTGTTTAGTGGCATCCATTTTATAAATTGTGGGTCTGCTGCAATCATGTCTACTGAAGGCTCTTTATCAGTATCAGATTTCACATTTCTACAGGGAGGCTGGGCAAATCTATATAGGAAAAGGTCCCCCTTTGTCCAGTGGGAGTGGCCAGAGAGGAATATTTTCTCTGTAGATGAATGACATCCTGATTAATGCTGCATCTGTGCAGCGAAAGGCTGCCATGCCTCTGTGGTAATGTCTCTGTTTCAGAAGTTTCCAATGCTCATGGGAGGGGGTGAATTTTGCTGACCTCCCCTCCCTCTGGAAGCACACTTTGCAACCCAAAAAATGTCCTTGAAGGTTGCATAGCCCTCAGGGACATATTTCTAGATTACGAAGAGTGCTTCTGGGCAGGGGAGACTGGCAAAAACCATGCCTACACACACACACACACACACACACACACACACACACACACACCACTGCACTATGTCTGTGCATCCTTTTGCTCACAGATGCAGCATTATTCAGGATATTGACCAATTTACCTATCCTCCCCTATAGATTTTGATCATAGATTTCTCAGTTCTTCATATGAGAAGGAATTTTTATATTTCTATCGTTAAAAATTTTTATAGACTAGTGATCTTCAATTTTTCACAAACAGATTGAGATAAAAAAATCCCCCTGCCCACTGGGTTCCAAGAATGGGTAAGTCTTCTCAGGAGGAAAGGAGGTGTTTCAGAGGAAAACATAAGCAGGAGAAGTATTCCATATCTTCCTCCTGACTGCTGCTTCTCTGCTTTAAATTGCCTTCTTAGCACCATTATAAAGCTGTTCTACACTTTCAAACTCATGGCTGTGCCACTGTCACATCAAGTTACACTCTTATTCTTTGCTAAGAGAGGGAAGATTCCATGATACACACAGGAGTGGGAGAAGCCCAAAATGGATAGCAACAGAATCCATAAACTTTCAGCAAGCTTGATGTTGTGCAGAGGCCTGCTGGTCCTGGACAATGACATAGGGCTGGTTGGGATGATACTCCCCCTGCCCAAACCAGCCCACATGATTAAGAAGGGGGAACCTACCAAGGACGTTGTTTGGATGTCCTGATGTTCTCCTGGTTCATGAGTGGGAGCAACTCATCTGAACTACTGCTCCATATGAGACATAAATACTAGTAGTGTTTGGGTTGTGTGTAGAGAGAGAAGTGGTTCAGATGAACCTGCTACTTCCCTGCACATGATTAAAATAACAAACATGCTGACAAGACATCTGGGAAAGATGTCAAGACAGGTATTCTCACAGTGCTTTCTCCTTCGTAATTGTGCGGTCCAGTTTGTTTGTCTCTGTGTGTAGTATAACCCATCCTGACTCATAATCAGCTCCAGCCTCTGATGACACCACATCTGGATGATTCCTCAGTAAGGGCAGGAAGGCCAATTCTCACCATGCATAGGTTTCCATAGAATATGTAACTGATGTGCACTAGTGCCTCAAGACCTCTTTCTTCACCTTCCATCTTGTTATTTAAAAACCTTGTTGTGGTTTGTAAACCTTGTAGATTATTCATGAGGTTCCTTCTCATAAGAATATGGCCATATTCATAAGACTATGGCTGCATTCTCGTGCATGTAATGTGAAACCGGAGGTTGAAGAACCTGGAGTTTCAATTTGAAATCATTAATCACGTTGCATACGTTTGTCCAACTGCAGTTTGGCAGCCTCCAGTTTCAGGTCACTCCTTCACTTGGACTCTTCAGCTCTCCAACTTGCACTGCACTAAAACTCTGCTGAAGGCAGCCTCCTTATATTCTCTTTTTCCCTCTACATTTTTTTTAAAACAAACCAGTTAACACAAGTTCCCTCCATTAAAAAACAAAAACATACCCCCCCCCCAAATAAAACCCTCTCTTCCCTCCAAAATCAAACTGTAGAGCAGGAGCTGTGAACCTTTGACATCTGCACAGCTTTTTAACATAGAAAGGAAGCAAAGCAATTGCAATACAGAAATCCTATATGCAAAAAAAAAAAAAAGGACGTTCAGGCCTCATTCCTTCACAGGGGGTCTATATCTACTGTTAAGTGCCTTCTAAGCACAAGGTAATCTAAGGCGGAGTGCAACTATGCCTGCTGCATGGCAACCACCTGCTCTGGGGCTGCCATTCAGAGGTGGGGGAGGATTGGGTAGGGGGGTTCCTTGGTTTCCCTCTGTCCTGTTTTGGGAGCAGTGACTTGTGCATGGCCATCTCCTCCTGTCTTCCCAGTCTTTCCCTTCACCTCAGAGCAACCCAAGTATGAGTGTGGCTGTGCTGGGCCCCCTTGCACAGTGGCCTTCTTGCAAGGGGTGGAGCAGGTGGAGGTGGCACATTTCTGGTGCATGCCCAGACCCCTTTGGCTACAAGGCTCCTAGTCTGGGGCAGAGGAAACTTGCAGAGGAAACAGCAGAGGAAACTTGTTTTGGTGGGGGCCTTGCATGGTGGCAGCTATGGGGTTGCATTAGAGGGCCCTTATCTCCCTTGCCTGGGTCCCTGGGGTGTCAGGTGCAGAGGGGCTTGAGGTGAGGCCATGGACTCTGTGTGCACAGGGGTGCTTGCCTGCTGCCGTGACACATCGCTGGGCTGACTCCCAATGGCCTGGCACATGGACCCGCAGGGGGAGGCCTTAGGGGCATATTCATTCATTCATTCATTCATTCAATTTTTATACTACCCTTCCAAAATTGCACAGGGCAGTTTACAATTAAAACAAAACCATTAACATCAGTTAACAATTAAAACAGAAATTGTAAAACAATGTAAAACAACAATTAACAATTAAAACATCATGAAACAGCAATTAAACAATCAGAACAATTTAAAAACCCTGAAAACCAGGTTACAACATTAAAACCAAATACAACTATTTAAAAACCCTGGAAGTCCAGGCCAAACAGATAGGTTTTAAGGGCTCTCCTGAAGGTCAATAAAGAATTCAAATTGCGGATTTCTGCAGGGAGTGCATTCCACAGTCCAGGAGCGGCTACAGGGAAGGCCCGCCTCTGAGTCACCACCAGATGCACCAGTTGTAGTTGGAGATGGACCTCTTCAGATGACCTTAACGTGCGGTGGGGATCACGCAGAAGAAGGCGTTCTCTGAGGTAACCTGGACCAAAGCAGTTCAGGGCTTTAAAGGTAATAACCAGCACTTTGTATTTTGCCCTGAAACCTATCGGCAGCCAGTGTAGCTATGCAGTGTTTCAGAACAGTCATAATATGGTCTCTTTGGGTAACCCCAGAGATCAATCTGGCTGCCGCATTTTGAACTAACTGAAGTTTCTGAACTACTTACAAAGGCAGCCCCATATATAGTGCATTGCTGCAGTCGAGCCACTGGTGCACCACTGCTGGTACACCACTGTTTTGAGGTCGTCGTCCTCAAGGAATGGTGCCGAAGCTGATAGAAAGCACTCCTGGCCATAGCTTCCACCTGAGATACCAGGGTCAGGCTTGGTTCAGGCCTGGGTCCAGGAGTACTCCCAAGCTGCTCACCTGCTCCTACCGGAGTAGTGTAACCCCATCCAGTACAGGGAGATCAGGCGTGTATGGCAAGCATCCAGCCTGCAGAATCCTGAAGGTCCCTTACAGTGGGCCAGGAGGTGTTTGGGGCTATGCACGTTCCTGCAAGGGATCAAAGGACTGTCCCTGCACTCCTTGAGAGGCCAGTGGCTTGGGAATGGCCTTCAGGTATGGGCAGGTAGGGCCTTGGCATCAGCAGCTGGGGTTGGTAGAGCAGCTGCTGAGAAGCAACGGTTGGTGAGCTGGTTGGTGAATAGTTGTGTAGAATCCACCATGCAATTGAGGCAGCTGGTGTAGGGCTTAAACCGCTTCTCAGCTGCCTCATCAGACCACTCCAAGGCACTCACCACTTCATGCACCGTTTCTTTGTAGGCACACACTGTCCAATCTGTGGCCTGCTCAAAGACCTGCCTGTCTTCCTCATGCCTTTCCCCCTCTCTCTGGTCCATTTCATGCAGCACATCACAGGTAGCCTGTGAGCATAGCGTAGTGGTTAGAGTGTTGGACTAGGATCGGGAAGACCCAAGTTCGAATCCCCATTCAACCATGAAACTCACTGGGTGACTCTGGGCCAGTCATGTATCTCTCAGCCTAACTTACCTCACAGGGTTGTTGTGAGGATAAAAATAACCATGTACATCACTCTCAGCTCCTCGGAGGAAAAACGGGATATAAATGTAAAAAATAAAAATAAAAATAATTAATAAATGCTGCATTAGCAAGTCCTTGACAAGCTGGAGGCAGTCAACACCCCTCCTGTTGCGCAGCTGGGGTGTATTGCTGCGGGTACACTGGTACCCCATGCCTGTCACCTTCCATCTGCCCAGGACCCCAACAATTGGGACTGCTGTTAGTGCACACCTGTGGAGCAGGCAACAGCTTTCCTATGCCCGGCCACCTACATTGGTTGTAGGCAGGACAACGGCATGGGTTGCCCTGTTTGGGGCATCATTGTGTTAGGGACAAAAACCAAAGAGGAGTTTTTGTAGAACACAGCTGTCCATTAGAGGGGGCCCTGCTGGAGTGCAGTGGTGTGCTGTGATCTGCACACCCGTCTTTTTATACAGACAGCCGCCAGTTTGGTGAGTCTTGGCTGGAATGGTGAGACATGGGACTACCTCTCCACTGTTCACTGCCCCCCTCTCCCACCCCGCATATCTGCGGAAGGGTGTGACCAGTTCTCTTTGACAGCTGTGGAAAGCCAGCAAAGCACGAGATGGTTTTGTATCTTTAAAAACTCTGAACTCCTCAGTGTTGCCAGGCAGAATGGGGAAGGATAGTGGGGGTGGGGGGTGGGGTGCTTCGGCTGAGAGGAGGTCACTGAGAGCCGTGACGTGCATAGAACTACTGCATCCCTGGGCAGGTCTGTACTGCCCTCTCTTTGATTGTAGTTCCGAAATTGGAACAAACCTGGGGTTATGGCGGTGTCCATGTTTGGACGCAACACTTTGGCAGCCAAACCTCGGGTCTGTGGCAAACCTTACTGCAAACCGAAGGTTCAAACTGGAGTTTGGCGAGGCAAACTGCAGGTCGCTTTCAGCTCAAAACCATGGTTGCACAAATTCAGACATAATAGAGTTCCAACCTCAGCCGCATTTGACTCCAGTTCCATGTTATGTCCAAATCTGACCATTGGGTGTTTTACAAAACATTGGTCAAGACAAAAGTGACAGACCAAATAGGGTTTGATAAAGGAGTAACAAAACTACAAGGTGAGATTTGAGGAGTAACAGAATTACACAAAGAAGATGAATCTCTGGTTCTCTGAAAAACCGTCTGAGGCTGAGTTTACTATTTTGCAGAGGGTGTTGGCTCAGCAGATAGATGTGAGAAACCTTTCAAAGGAAGAACTAGTGGCATGGAAGACGCCAGAAAGAAACATGTGGGAGAAGAGAACCAAGGGGGGTAGGTGGGTGGGTGAGACTGATACTGGAACTGAAGAAAAATGGAAGGGAATATATCAGAATGGTATATTTCAATTATCTACCATTTAGGCTTGACACTTATATTTCAAGGATTCGATGCTTTTGTGGATTCAGAAAGGAACCGCAGTGGCCTATGGAGGGGCGGCGTTGTTGTTTTATATCACTGTGGTTGTTATTGCAAAGTCAGTTTGAAACTCTGCCAGAGAAATGGGGAAGGCTTTACTTTTAAAAACTGAAACTTTAAAAAGCTGTTGCGGTCTAGTGGCTAAAGTGTGAGGTTTGGCTGTGACAAGTGTGGGTGCAAATCCCCATTTAACTCAAACTCAGACTCACAGACGAACACTTGCTGTCTCTCAAACACAGTTCTCATGAAGTGGTAAACCTGTGTCTGTCTGGGCTGTACGGCTACAGACTGCATGTGGGGCCTCCTATTACTTAATGCCTCTACATGCAACACAGACAACTGTCTTAGGTCAGAACATTCTCTCTGAATTTTTATGTAGAGAAGGGTGGTTTGTTTGTTTTTTGGTATGAAAAAGATATCAATCATGTAAGCTCCATCACGCAGTGGGTGTAGGCCAGAATTAGGTTTACCATCTCATGAGAACATAACTTTGCAGACAATGAAGTCATTCACACAATCAAAAACTATGTTCTACCTGGATTTGGGAGCTGTGTGTAGGGGTGTGCACAAAACCAGCTGGCCCAGTTCGGCTCAAGTCCAAATTGGACCTGAACCAGACCAGGCCAGTTCAGTTTCCCTCCCCATTGAACCCCTCCTGGTCCTGGAGTCTTTTTAAAAAACACCTTTTTAGTACTTTCCCACTCTGGGCGGCTTCTCCAAGGCTACGGGGGTCAGGGAGGTTCCCCCCTCCCCTGCCGAACTTCCTCATGCCAAAAATCAACCAGTTTGGGAGTTCTTTGGCCTTAAAAGGGCCGGCAGAGGGAGGCGGAAGCTCCGCAGACCCCGCCCCCGCCCAGCAGCCTTGGAGAAGCCAAGTATTAAATTAAACAAAAAATTAGTCATGAACCCCCTGAACGGCTGGGGTGTGTGTTCAGTCTGGGGTCAGGATGGACACAGGGTGGTTTGGTTCGACCCCAAACTGTCGAACTGAATCGGTTCGACATAGAACACATTCAATGTCGAACCTATTTACACATCCCTAGCTGTGTGTGCTCCCAATTTTTGGTATTGTGGAAGCAATCTAGGAAGAAAACCTGGGTAGAAGTGACTGTGTGGAAGCAAAACCTGGGTAGTTTTTCTTCCTAACTTGCTTCCTCACAATCACTTCTACCCAGGTTTTCCTCTTACCTTGGAGCTTGGAGTTATTCACACAACCTTTCAGAAGAGTGGGTGGGTGGGGCAAAACCTTCCCTTCCCCCCTGACAACCGTTGTAATGTTGCTGGGAGCACAGACTGTGCTCCCAGTTGAGCAGTGCTGTGCCAGGTGGTGTGGATCTCCAGAGGCTGGGACAATGCATCCCAGCCTCTGGGTATCTCACAATGCACCACGTGCCAAGCTAGGTTGCACCTCCCAAGCCGGTTCACACACCCCTAATGGAACAAGTGTCTGTATACCTCTCTGGTTCAAAAAGCGGTATTCTGAACCTCTCTAACCACATGCAGGTCTTCTTGCTCATACTCGTGTATGACGTCTAGGATCAGAAGCTGGAACTGAATACCAACTGGGCAGGAATACATGGGTAGGAACAACAAGAGAGGGCTGTTTGCCTGCAGGTCCCTCTTATGGGTTTCCAAGAGGCATATGGTTGGTCACTGTTGGAAACAGGTTGGTGGATTGATGGACTTCTGGACACATCTAGCAGAACTCTTCTTCAGGGAGACAAGTTAGTCATAACAAATCCCATTAATCTAAATAGGACAGTCACGATGCTGCTCTGCATGTTTAGACCCCTGTAGAAGCCATCTGATGACATCAAACCATATCCCCAAGTTCCTTATGGAAATACTTTTATCACTGGTTATATCATTTTAACAATTAAAAAATATATAGTTTTAACGATAAAAATAGTTTTATCGTTTCCTATGGAAATAGTTTTATCGCTGGACCCCCAACTTCTTTTTTTCAAGCCATTGTCGGTGTAAGTGTTAAGACTCTCAAAGCTATATTTAGAATGGAAACCAATTTCTACCTTTCAGATACTGATAACCTGCTTTAAAAACAACCCCACCACAAAAAGCCCTAAGCAATTTGATGTTTTGCATGCTTCATCCCTTACATGGAAACACAAGTCTGCCTTTTAATAAAGCCCTAATAATGATCCTTCTTTAAAGGACAAGGGCTAATCACTTGCCGCTTAGCATTCCAGCCACACTATCATGGAGATCGAATAAATCAGTGAAAACAGCAAGATGCAGCACAACTAATTTTCATGTAAAAAGGGGTGATTGCCTTAAAAAAAAAACACCATTGTGATGTTTTTTTAAGCTGTTAAAGCCCAAAACATCCTCGTCTATCGGTTTATGAATTATTAATTTTTAAAAAGCGAGAAAAGAGGCTTCCCTCCCCCGCCCCACATCTCATCTGCTAAGCCACCACAGACTGAAGTGCCTCACACTGATTCTTGATTTACATAGTCCCAGTTGGAAGCTAATGAAGACTGCTGAGCCACCTTTCAACATGCAGATAAACCTTCATGTATTTAAAAGCAGGGAATGCACGCTTGTTGCTGGCAAATTATTCATCTAAGATCTGAAGTTTCTGACACCGCCTGCGTCAGATAAACTGTCACCCAAATTGCAAACTAATTAGTGATTCAAACATTTTCGAGCTGATTGATGACAGAATAATTTACGCTTGTTTCTCAGTTTCCAGCTGGCACAGGCTGCTGACTGGAGCCCTAATTAGCGCGAGTACATCAGTCATGTTCTGCCAAGGCAGCACATACAATTAAAAGGCAGTTTAAATGGAATATCACATTAAAAAGGCTGGTAGATGCAAATGTGAGGAAACAGCACTTTAGGAAGAAATGACAACAGAACCCCATAAACCAAAACAGAATAGAGCAGGATTTTTTTTTTTAATGAAGTAAGAACTTTTGCTATGCATAGGTTATTTAACTAAACAAAACAAAACAAGCAGAGAGTTAAAATGTGTACGCTAAATACTTCTTAATCTGAGGAGCTTTAGCAATCACTGCCTTGTTCTCATATTCTGGGCATTTTTGTTTTGTTTTGTTTTGTTTTGTTCAGGTGGGTTTCAAGAGCGAATAACAGATTGGAAAGTTGATGAAACTTTGTAAGCACCTTTTAGCTTGTCCCAAGGAAGGAAAATTAGTTTCCTTGGCTCCTCCCTCTAATAAAAACCATATGTAAAGAGAAAGAAACTCAGATTGTTCTTAGATTTCTGCTACTAAGCTAAGGTCTTGCAAAGACTGCTGGCAAGACATGTAATAATTTAGCACCTTAGGTTTAGCAAAGTTGATCATGATTTTCAAAACTAAGCTCTCGGAATAAGAACTGTTTAGATCTAGCAGTTCAGGCTTAGCAAGGAAATGAACTGTCTTGCAAAGTGCAATGTACAGGTGAAACTCGGAAAATTAGAATATCGTGCAAAAGTCCATTAATTTCAGTAATGCAAATTAAAAGGTGAAACTGATATATGAGACAGACGCATTGCATGCAAAGTGAGATAAGTCAAGCCTTAATTTGTTATAATTGTGATGATCATGGCGTACAGCTCATGAAAACCCCAAATCCACAATCCCAGAAAATTAGAATATTACATGGAACCAAGAAGACAAGGATTGTAGAATAGAACAATATCGGACCTCTGAAAAGTATAAGCATGCATATGTATTCAGTACTTGGTTGGGGCCCCTTTTGCAGCAATTACTGCCTCAATGCGGCGTGGCATGGATGCTATCAGCCTGTGGCACTGATGAGGTATTATGGAAGACCAAGATGCTTCATGAGCGGCCTTCAGCTCTTCTGCATTGTTTGGTCTCATGTCTCTCATCCTTCTCTTGGCAATGCCCCATAGATTCTCTATGGGGTCAGGTCAGGCGAGTTTGCTGGCCAATCAAGCACAGTACACTGTATACTTTTCAGAGGTCCGATATTGTTCTATTCTACAATCCTTGTCTTCTTGGTTCCATGTAATATTCTAATTTTCTGGGATTGTGGATTTGGGGTTTTCATGAGCTGTACGCCATGATCATCACAATTATAACAAATTAAGGCTTGACTTATCTCGCTTTGCATGTAATGCGTCTGTCTCATATATCAGTTTCACCTTTTAATTTGCATTACTGAAATTAATGGACTTTTGCACGATATTCTAATTTTCCGAGTTTCACTTGTAATCCTATCTAGCAAGCATTGCTCTTGGACAGGGTACCTTAATTGCCAATAAGAAGTAACCTCCAGAAAGGTGAAACTATCCAACAAAAAGCAGGAAATTTGATTTCAAAACAGATATGAAGATCAGTCTTTGCCCCCCCCCCTAAAAATGTCTAACATTTTAGACATGGTCAGCAAGAGGACACATTCATTTTTAAAAGAATGAAAGATTGAACCAAATCAGGCCCATTTGTTTCAGTTTTCATTCATATTGAAACAAATGAATATGTAGGGTCAAATGAACCAGTAATCATTTGGTTCATTCATTTCCTTCACTCATTAGGACCATTCACATGTTATGTTCTACACTAATACAGTGAATGTACAGTGTACACAGGTATAGTCATTCACATGTTATGCTGAATGCACGTAGAGAAGTACACTTCCTATCTATGCCATGCATTTGAAAGGCCTGTATCTAGGTTCAGTTTTTAAATGAACACAGGTACAGTCATTCACACAAGCATATGTACACTCGTACAGCATAACGTCTGGATCAGCCTACAGTATTTTCGTAACAGGGAATGAGGGGATTACCCTTTTTTTGAAGCACAATGGATGTCTTGATTCTAAACTTTTTTAAAGTTGAAGAGGCATAGTTGAGCTGTTCTTGGCAAAAACTGTGTTTTTTCTCATGTACCCCACCCATTGTGCTGGTTCAGGGCACTTTGAGATTTAAAAAATGGCCACTGGGAGGCAGCACAAGAAGAGGTTTGCTCCTCCTATTCAACATTAAATACAGTTTAAAAGAAAAATGTCTACCCCTCTCCCATGCTAGAAGGTAAGCCCTTTTGATCTTCTGAATCTGTTTCTATTAAGTTAATAATAGAAAGTTTGTTTCTATTTGGTAATCTTTGTACCAAATTTAAATTAGTCATGGCCCTAATAAAACAGGATGGAATCCCATTAAGAAAATGGGATGGAATAATTGGAACTGGGGAACAAAAGAAGCCTAAAGAAGCCAGGCTTTCCACAATGAAAACAGGAGGAAAAGCCCAACAAAAACAATTCTCATGGATGACCATCACTAATAACGCTCTTTCCAAATATTAAGTGAGATGGAATGTGGCTATAGTGTTGGGCTTCGATATGGAAAACCTACTGCAGGTTCAAATCTCCATTTGATGAGTTGTTTCAGAGAAAGAAAAGAAAAGAAAAGAAAAGAAAAGAAAAGAAAAGAGCGCAATATTACACATAAGAACAGCCCTGCTGGATCAGGCCCAGGAAGGGCCATCTAGTCCAGCATCCTTTTCCACACAGTGGCCCACCAGATGCCACTGGGAGCCCACAGGCAGCAGTTGAGAACACCAGGTACACCAACGGCACCTTCTTTTAGACCAGGGCTGCACAGCTTGGGGCCTCCTGCAGATGCTGGACAACAAATCCCATCACCCTGACAAATGGTCACTGTGGCTGGGGAATGTGGGAGTTGCAGTCCAGCAACAGTGGGAGGGCCAAAGTTGTGCAGCCCTGCTTCCGATGATTAGGTACAGAGGAGGCCAAAAAATCTGCTCCTTAAAAAAAACTGTGTAGAAGGCAGAGTTTGGCAGGTGCAGCACGTCAGGCTGGGGTAAGAAAAGATGTACTCACTCATAGTCTCTCTCTGCACAACTATTACTGGTTAGGAACTCTGACTAAAGCTTTGTCAACCACCATTGATTTGATTCAGGGGCATCTTGGTGCTTTGGGGAGACCCCCAGTTCAGTTAGATGGCTTGGTGTTGCAGTCCAATTTAGTCTGGTCTCACTTGAAAGGGTTGATGAAGTTTCCCCCTCATCCCTTTCCCCTGACCTCTGTTGAATATTTACTGGTCAGGATGGGGAAGAGGATTTCATTTATTTTCACTCCCGGCAGCAACAGAGCAGTAGTTGCTGTGGTGAAGCTTCAATTTGAATAAGACTTCTTATGATGCAGTTTTTTCACAGTCTGCTGCCACTGCAACACTGCACCAAGAAGAAATGTGACATAGAAGGGGCATAAGCTATTCATTAGAACTCAGAATGAAGGGAAAAGCATAGATTTTCAATATGACTAACTGAAAGTCATTAGCACCAACTTGTGAATTTAGGTCACTGTGTGATTCACTCATTAAAGACTGCATGCGTGTGGCCGAAAGTAAGGCCGATTGAGAGCCAGATTACTGAAAGAAAGAAAGTCAGCCCCGGAGCATGTGGCAGATATATGCAGGGCAGAGGAAGTGGTTACAAAGAAGAGATCCCAGGCACTCAAAAAGCAAATGGATGCCCTACAGTGCAAGTGCACTTGACAAAAGGGAAGGCAACCAGCTTCATGAGCAAAGGAAGCAGCCGCAGCACTAACCAAAGTTCCACACAGGAAGAAGTGTGACAGCGCATGCAGAAGTGGCAAAGGCTTGCTGTCAGTGTGGTATCTGCCTGCACATAATTTCCTGCCCAGCAAATGGAACAAATGAAGAGAATGTGACTGAGACAGACATTCCCAAGCTGCGTCTTGTGTACTACTGGCGGTGTGCTGCTATTGGCTGCAGAGTCAGAACCCTAGACTGTGCAGGAAGAGGTGGGAGGGTTCTTTGGGGATCTTCATTGACTTCAACAGACATTGTTTAACTTCTGCCACCTCTTTTGCCAGCATCATGTTATGATGTCATCAGGAGCAGGACAGCCATCTGAACAAGCATGTGATTCAGGCACATTTCCCTGCATCCTGCAATACTGCCCAGTGTTTAGCCTTTGCATTGGGGCGTAGGGAGCGTGGGCGTGGCCGGAGGATGAAGTCCTCCAGTGGCTCCCCAACCCCCATGCATGTGCCCCAAGCTAAGCCACCCATGTCTAACGTCAGATGCAAGGGGCAGGACCAATGATGAGGGCAGGGCCCATCAGCCTCAGCAGAGCTTTTCTTCCCCAGACAGCAGTTTGTGTAATTGCTTACCAGGAGCTCCTTTCCTTGCCTTCTTGAGGAGGCAGGGAAATGAGCTCGCAGTCAATAATTCCACACACTGCTGAATGGGGAAGGATGAGAGAGGATCCAAATGGACCCTCTCCCATGCATTGGCCCTGCCCCTTACATCACCATGCAGGGGCAGAGCCAATGCCCGGGAAAGGGTCCATTTGGAAACTTTCCTATCCCTCCGCAGTCAGCGTTTCATTGAAATGCTGGCTGGCTGGGCTTTTTTTACCCACACTGGCTGGTGGGTGGGGGGGAGAGGGGCATGCCTCCAACTCCAAGCCAGTGAGTGCTTTATTAGCCTGCTGGGTGTGCTAAGGGGCAAGGGGGGGGTACCCTGGTGCCCCCCCCGACTCTGGCATCTGGGATAATTGTCCTCCCTTGCCCCATAGTCTCTACGCTCCTGCTTTGCATTAGCACTTTCCCTCCAATTTTGCAGTCATCCTGGCGTGATATGACACAGCTGCAACCATGACTTAATGACTTAGACTCCGTCTCCACAGTTACTTCAGTGTCTGATGTAGAGATGTCCAACTACTCCTCTTGTGTGATTAGGTTGGATCAGTTTGAGTTTGTGACTCCTGAGGATGTGGACAAGCTGACTGGAATGGTGTGGCCTACCGCCTGTTCTCTTGACCCTTGCCCGACATGGCTTATATCCCCCCCCACCAGATATGGAAGGGGGGTTGTTGCAGAAGGCCTGGTAGAGGATGCCTCCTTGTCTTAAGGAGGCCTCTCAGCGGCTTTCAATACTACCGACCATAGGCCGGTTAGCCTAACGTCCGTTCCGGGCAAATTGATGGAAAGCATCCTCAAGGATAAAATTGTAAAGCACCTAGAAGAACAGGCCCTGCTGGGAGTGAGCCAGCATGGCTTCCGCAAAGGTAAATCTTGCCTCACCAACCTTCTGGACTTCTTTGAGAGTGTCAACAAGTATGTGGATAAAGGTGATACAGTTGACATAGTCTACCTGGACTTCCAAAAAGCTTTTGACAAAGTTCCTCATCAAAGACTCCTGAGGAAACTTAGCTGTCATGGGATAAAGGGACAAGTACATGTGTGGATTGCTAACTGGTTGAAAGACAGGAAACAGAGGGTAGGTATAAATGGAGAGTTTTCACAATGGAGGGAAGTAAGAAGTGGGGTCCCCCAGGGATCTGTACTGGGACCGGTGCTTTTTAATTTATTCATAAATGATCTAGAAGCAGGGGTAAGCAGCGATGTGGCCAAATTTGCAGATGATACCAAACTCTTCCGGTTAGTGAAATCCAAAACGGATTGTGAGCAGTTCCAAAAGGATCTCTCCAAACTGGGGGAGTGGGCGACAAAATGGCAAATGCGGTTCAATGTTAGCAAGTGTAAAGTGATGCACATTGGGACGAAAAACCCCAACTTCAAGTATATGCTGATGGGATCTGAGCTGTCGGTGACGGACCAGGAGAGGGATCTTGGGGTTGTGGTTGACAGCTCGTTGAAAGTGTCGACTCAATGTGCGGCAGCTGTGAAAAAAGCACATTCCATGCTAGGGATCATTAGAAAGGGGATTGAAAATAAAATGGCTAACATTATAATGCCCTTATACAAAACTATGGTGCGACCACACTCGGAGTACTGCGTAGAATTCTGGTCACCACATCTTAAAAAGGACATTGTTGAACTGGAGAAGGTACAGAAGAGGGCAACCAAGATGATCAGGGGCCTACAGCACCTTTCTTATGAGGCAAGTCTACAACACCTGGGGCTTTTTAGTTTAGAAAAAAGACGACTGCGGGGAGACATGATAGAGGTCTATAAAATCATGCATGGTGTGGAGAAAGTGGAGAGAGAGAGAGAGAGATTCTTTTCCCTCTCACACAACACTAGAACCAGGGGTCACTCCATGAAATTGATTGCCAGGAGGTCTAGGACCAACAAACGGAAGTACTTTTTCACACAACGCGTGATCCACTTGTGGAACTCTCTGCCACAGGATGTGGTGACAGCCGACAACCTGGATGTCTTTAAGAGGGGTTTAGATGACTTCATGGAGGAGAGGTCTATCAATGGCTACTAGTCGGAGGGCTGTGGGCCACCTCCAGCCTCGGGAGAGGGGTGCCTCTGAGTACCAGTTGCGGGGGAGTAATGGCAGGAGAGAGGGCACACCCTCAACTCCTGTCTGAGGCTTCCAGCGGCATCTGGTGGGCCACTGTGCGAAACAGGATGCTGGACTAGATGGGCCTTGGGCCCTGTCCAGCAGGGCTGTTCTTATGTTCTTATGTTCTTAATTATTAGACCACTTCTGAAGAAGCCTACCCTGGATCCCTTGGACTTGAACAACTACAGGCCTGTCTCCAACTTTCCGTGGCTGGGCAAGGTAATTGAGAGGGTGGTGACCTCACAGCTCCAGATAGTCTTGGATGAAACTGATTATCTTGACCCATTTCAAACTTGCTTTTGGGCTGGCTATGGGGTGGAGACTGCCTTGGTTGGCCTGATGGATGATCTCCAATTGGGAATGGACAGAGGAATTGTGACTCTGTTGGTCCTTCTGGACCTCTCAGCGGCTTTCAATACTACCGACCATAGTATCCTTCTGGAGCGTCTGAGGGGATTGGGAGTTGGAGGCACTGCTTTGCAGTGGTTCCACTCGTACCTCTCGGGCAGGTTCCAGATGGTGTCCCTTGGAGACTGCTGTTCTTCAAAATCTGAACTCTTGTATGGTGTGCCCCAGGGCTCCATATTGTCTCCAATGTTGTTTGCTGGGAGAGATCATCAGGAGATTTGGTGCAGGGTGCTATCAGTATGCTGATGACACCCAAATCTATTTCTCCATGTCAGCATCATCAGGAGAGGGCATAACCTCCCTAAATCCCTGCCTGGAGTCGGTGATGGATTGGATGAGGGATAACAAACTGAGACTGAATCCGACTATGACGGAGGTACTCATTTTGCGGGGTCGGAACTCAAGAGATGATTTTGATCTGCCTGTTCTGGATGGGGTCACATTTCCCCAGAAGGAACAGGTACACAGTCTAGGGGTGCTTCTGGATCTGAGCCTCTCCCTGGTCTCCCAGGTTGAGGTGGTGGCCAGAAGTGCCTTCTATTAGCTTTGGCTGATACACCAGCTGCATCCATTTCTTGAGGTGAATGACCTCAAAACAGTGGTACATTTGCTGGTAACCTCCAGAGTGGATTACTGTAATGCGCTCTATGTGGGGCTGCCCTTGTACATAGTCCGGAAACTACAGTTGGTCCAGAATGCTGCAGCCAGGCTGGTCTCTGGGTAATCTCGGAGAGACCATATAACTCCTGTACTGCAGGAGCTACACTGGCTACCGATATGTTTCCAGGCAAAATATAAGGTGCTGGTTATAACCTATAAAGCCCTAAACAGTTTGGGCCCTGGGTATTTAAGAGAACGCCTTCTCCGTCATGAACCCCACCGCCCACTGAGATCTGCTGGAGAGGTCCATCTGCAGCTGCCACCGGCTCATCTGGTGGCCACTCAGGGATGGGCCTTCTCTGCTGCTGCCCCGAGGCTTTGGAATGCGCTTCCTAGTGAAATAAGAGCCTCCCCATCTCTGACAGCTTTTAAAAAGTCTTTAAAGATGCATCTCTTCATCCAGGCTTTTAATTAATATTGTTTTAATGGATCTAATGCTGTTTTAAAATGTTCTTTTAAAAATTTTAAATTGTTGTAATGTGTTAATTTTTTCATGTTTGTCTCAACTAATGTTTTACTTTGTTTTTATTCTGTTGTAAACCACCCAGAGACGTAAATTTTGGGTGCTATAAAAATGTTTTTATAAATAAATTATAAATAAACCGTGCTGCCACACTGATATAGATCCCTGATGTCTCTGAACTTTCAGAATCTATTGCAACAAGCGCACTTAGCAGCAATCCTATCCTAATCTATTTGGTGAAAAGTAAGAAATTGATTATGCTGTTAACCATACTGCTAAAATGTATACAGATAGAGAAAATCTCAAGAAACAGATATCTCAAAACATTAGCAGAAATAGATGAAAACCCACATGATTACTTGACTGACACACTGAATTCTTCTATTCTAGGAGGTGAATGAAGTGTGGACCTTCTCTGATCACAAAACAGTGGCTACCAATGAACATGCCAAAAAATGTTTCACATGCTTAGTGCCGGAAGGACCTTTTTCACTGATTCCTACTTCCTTCTAAAGCCCTCCTGTGCCTCCCAGAATATATCCTTGAAGGTCCTGCAACCCTCAGGGACAGATTTTCAAGAGGTCCAATGAGCTACAGAGGGAAGGGGAGATTGGTGAAAATTGCCCCTGTGCAAAACACTTTCCAGCACATGAAATATTTGTTTGGATTATCAGCCACTAAGTTTTAGAAGTGGCATAGAGGCATAAGCTAATGAAATGACTTCAGCAACTTATAAAGCATTACAAAATGAACTACTTCAACAGTCAAATACCAGATTAGTATATACTCTGGGGAAAAGGCTAGAAGTTGTTTGGTAAATATATTTCAAATTGCAGGTAAAAGCCAAAGACAGTGCAGCTAGAATGCTAAGTAGCAGCTGATGATGCACAAACTAGACTGGTCTAAGGGCCATGACTAATTTAAATTTGGTACAAAGAGTTAACTTAATAGATTAATAGATTCAGAAGATCAATAGGACACATTACAAAGATGTGTTTTCAGACCAAGTTGCTCACCAGAGGAATACTTGATACAAATAAATCCACAGATGCCACCTGTAATTCGAACATCTCAGAAAGTTCCACTATAGATGTTTTTCAAACTATCTATAGGGCAATCCTGGATTAATTAGTAGCCTGGCAGGAGTTTGGGGTAACTTGCTGTTTTGGGCCTACAACTCCCATCATCAAATAATCATCCCTGTAGTACAAAAACAAGAAGTTGTCCAAGCCTGCTTAGTAGAGGTTCCTCAGTGAGAAGAACTGCTGAAACATGTTTTGCTGTCCATTACTGATCTAGCTTCACAACATGCAGTCACAGGGAAATACTGGGCACCTTCTCAGCATTCCAGGGGGTGATTGTGAGACACGGTGTTCTGAACAGTCTGTGCACCCTAAAACAAGCCCCAGTGTACTGGGAATGTGTGGCAGACATGCAGAGGTTTCTTAGTAGGGGCTGCTGTGGAAAACATTGCCTGAAAACAGAAAGTGTGCATCAGGTATGCATACTTTCAATTACAGTACGCAATTGCATGTCAACAGTCAAATACTACAAAACATCATCAGTGAGATACAAATACTGAAATCAACTGTCATTGGGTGTCAAATGTCGTTAGCAAATATATGATCACTTGGCAAATAGCCAGAGAATATTCACTAATCATTCACAAAGGAACATTTGGAAGATAATTGTTGGGACCATCTTCTTTTCTACTCTAATTCATGAAGATCAGGCAAAAACATCTTTCTTGAATTCAGTAAGCACCAGCATAGAAATAAAAAATCACTTCTGTGTGTGGTTTCTTTAATAATATTTTATGTTTCCACTGGTTGAAACAGATCTCTCATGTCCATTGTGTAACTGAACCAGCACTTGAATTATTTTGTGCAGATTCTTGGCAATATTTTGTCCAAGGATTTTACTAAAATCACAGCTCTTTCTGTAGCAAAGCTCAGCACCTCTTGTTATTTAATAGGCCAGATCTGCTTTTTTGCTTAAGTATTTACATCTCAGTTAATCTCAGTCAACACGCAGGTGTGTGTACCTCTAGGGGCAAAATTTAATTTGTCACTTCAATAATAAGGAATGATGATCACTATAACCTCATATTATTATTTATATGTGATCTCTAAACATGCAAGCCATCTTGCCTCATTGCATTTCCTTTTGGTAATGCAGCAACTGAGCAGAGGACAAAGGAAACACTTCCCGGTTCGTACAGAAATAGGTGTTAAGACTACAATGCCAGGCCCTCGTCGTAATGTACACTGCATATTTGATGACACTAGTTCATCTTACTCCAATGTGACCTCTGCTTGGGGGAGGTTTTCATGAATATAAACAGCCTTGGGGTTAGAACCTTGTCTGCTAAGGTGTTTTTGAGATTATCTATAGAACATGACAGATGAGCCCTTGACTCTTACAACACTCAAGCTCAGAACAAAGAGAAGTCACCACACTAAACACAAATAGAATGCAAAGCGGAAGATGCGCTAAAGCACTCCAATTTGCTTCCAAGAGCAGTGAAGGCTGAAAGCTCATGTTATTCACACTCTCGCAAAATGACATATGAGTCTGTGAGATGCAAAGTAGGTTAGGTGGTAACTGTCTTTTTAAAGAATTCACTTAATAATTTATACTGGCAAATATACACCGACTCATACAATTTCAGCATACATATTCCCATTTCCAGATTCTGATCCCAGGACTGACAGGGATGCTTAACCTCTTGCCACCTGGAAGAGCCGTGTCGCTTTTGGAGAAGCTGGCAAGACAGGGGCTGCCTCCACGCATTGAAAATGATTATGATAAACAATGGGAAACCATTATGGTAAGCCAATGAAATTATCTTAACCATGAATCAATGGAGTCATCTATTTGTTTCAGTGGATAGCCTTGCTTACTGTGTGCTTCTAATGAGAGAAGCACCCTTTCCCCCAAAGGTCTGGTTCACACATGTAACATTATCAGATAGCTGCACAAAGAAGTGATGACTTACATTTGTGAATGGATAGAACTTCACAAAATAAATGAATGGACCATAATGATAGAAGAAGCTCTATCTCCTCACATCACCTCAAATATTTGTCCATAGACTTGGTTCACACATTCAGCTGCCAGTCACCTAGTTAGCAATGGAGATGAGAGATCAAGGAATTGCATGCATGTATGGATTATGGGCTTGCATTTCTGCTGTCAGAACTAGGACTTTAGCACACCCTTCACATGAGGGGTGGGTGGAATTGTACTCACCAATCCAGCGCCAACCTCATACATGAATTTGGTCACAGGAACATAGGAAACTGTCTTATACCAAGTCAGATCATTGGTCCGGCTAGCTCAGTATTGTCTACACAAACTAGCAGCAACTTCTCCAAAGTTGCAGGCAGGGGCGTTTCTCCTTTCTATCTTGGATATGCCAGGGAGGGTACTTGGAACCTTCTTCATGCAAACATGCAGGTGCTCTTCCCAGAACAGCCACCTCCCCTATGAGAAATATCTTACAGTGCTCACACATGTAGTCTCCCATTCAAATGCAAACTAGTACAGACCCTGCTTAGCAAAGGGGCCAATTCATGCTTGACACCACAGGACCAGCTCTCCTCCTCAAAGGTGTACATATAAAAATTTTACACCTGTGGGATCCAGCTGCAAGTGGGCTCATTCACACCTTTGGCCAAGGACATAAGCCATATTCATGCATAATGTTTAATGCACCTACAAAGATGCTTATGAAGAAAGAGCTCTTGCTCCATTCTGCTAAGGCTGTGCAGCATGGTGAAAGTAAAGTGTGCCATAGAGTCGTTGTTGACTCCTGGCGACCACAGAGCCCGGTGTTTTTTCTTTGGTAGAATACAGGATGGGTTTACTATTGCCGTCTCCCACGCAGTATGAGATGATGCCTTTCAGCATCTTCCTATATCACTGCTGCTTGATATACAGTGGTCCCTCAACTTACGAAGATAATCCGTTCCGAACGCACGTTCGTAGGTCGGAATTTTCGTAAGTCAAAAAGCGCATCCACGGAGGTCTGGAAACATTCGTAGGTCGAGGAAACCGCATCTAAAAATTCGTAGGTCGAGGAAGCCGCATCTAAACCGGCAACGACTTCCGGTATTTTTTGTCGTTCGTATGTCGAAATCTTCGGATGTCGAGTACTTCGTAAGTCGAGGGACCACTGTAGATGTTTCCCATAGTCTGGGAAACATACCAGCAGGGATTCGAACCGGCAACCTCTGGCTTGATAGTCAAGTCATTTCCCTGCTGCATGTGAGCCAACAGTATATGGGCTGAGGCTGGTGCCAGCCATGAGTTGGCACAATCCCACTCCCCCTGTACACACATTAATCTTCCCCTAGTCATAAGGGGAAGAGAGCTATAGCTACAGAGGTCAATGGGCAGTTCACATTGAAAATCTCATGGTACCTAGTAGATACCGCACTCATAGGTTTGGCCTGCGACACCCTACTTTTGCAAAAGACAATGCATCTCATTGGAATGATGGTTTCTTTCCTTTTCCTCCCCACTTCCTGCCCTGCATTTCCACTGAAGCTCATTTGTTCCACTCCTGAGTGGAGAATTGGTACAAGTGGCAGTGCCCCATGCAATAAGTTCTTGTAAATATGATGCCATTATGTTGGAGAAGTCACAATGGGATATTACTTTCAGTGGCATCTGCACAACAAACGGAGGTTGTGCACTAGCCCTTGAAAGGTGCTGTCCTTCTTTGTTGTACATACATGTATTCCGCTATGTCCCACCTAGTAGGGGTGATCATATTTATGTGGGGCTTCAGGTCTATTTGCATGCAAATTTAAAAAAGTCTAAGTGACAGGTATCCGCTGTCCAATACCCCATGACACTTCCATATAAATCCATTGTTCTAGACATTGTTCTCAATTCCATAGTTGTAAAACTAGACATATAGCCACTAAAGTAGCTCTAGTGATCCCCTTTTTATCATAATGGGAATGTAGTAGAAAAATATGTAATTCTTAAGTACATTTTTATGCTGCCTTCAATCTAGAGTAGTTTCCAAAATTAGATGATTGAAGTGCACAAACAGACAACCCAGATTCATCCAGCATTGTACCAGAATTGTGTGATTTGAGAATAAACCCAAAATAAATATACTAGATTAGCTTGTGGTGCATTGCACCCTCTTCCTTCATCTAAGAAAGGTGTGGGATGGTTTGTTTTCCTCCTATTGGTCCCAAGTGGCTGATCAATACATTGATAGCTCCTTACATATCCACGAAAAACAGCAGCTCAATAAAGATAGAAATTTTGAATTCCCTATGGTAGCTAAAACATCTGATGTGCAATGTAAATACAGCAGGTGCTAGGCAGTTTGCCTGTATAACATAACAGTTGTATGCAGCATCACCTCTGTAGTGGGGAACCTACAGAAGCTTGACTGCTCAGAATTGCAGCATTTCTACTGACTCTAAATAAAAACAGACTGAAGCACCCTTTGCTCAACTCAGGGCATCCTGCCTGCTTTTTAGAGGTTCCCTTTAGCTTAAGCACGGCTTGGCTGACAAGAA
The DNA here is from genome assembly GCF_027244095.1 of Hemicordylus capensis. Taxonomy (NCBI): domain Eukaryota; kingdom Metazoa; phylum Chordata; class Lepidosauria; order Squamata; family Cordylidae; genus Hemicordylus; species Hemicordylus capensis. Next base: position 100,749,633 of record NC_069658.1, read on the forward strand.
GCAGCCATGGGGAGTGGCAAGGATTTTGAGGACTGGTGCTGCTAAAGTACATGCTCTGGCTATCTAGAGACAGCCGTCTTCATACAAACTGCCACACAAAGGATAGGCTCTGTTGTGGTAACCAATACTTTCTAGGGAAAATAACTTTATTACACAAGAAAATAAAAATATTGAGGTTTTATTGACAGTCCACATTTTCAAATACAGATTTTTCTTTTAAGGCAATCTTAAAGAAACATGCATTAGCGTGTGGATTGACAATAAAGACACATGCCTGGTTCACACAGTCATTTGAATCTAGGTTTTAGTAACGGACATTAGCATGATTGTGTGAACCCACAACAAGATAACTGATGTCAGCTTGTGTCCCAAGATAAATCTGAGATTCCTGCCTTGGTGTGGGTTCACACAATCACACCAGTGTTGGTTACCAACTCTAAATCTAGATTAAAATCACACAAATGATTGTGTGAACTAGGTCTCAGTGTCTGACATCCAGACTAATTTACTCCTGAATAGTCCTATTGAAATTAAGTAATCTTTAGAGTAATTCCTGGGCAATACTATTGAGTAACTTAGTCCGGATGTTAGACACTATTTTCCTCTGCTTGCATTATACAGCTTCTTTCCACAGAAGACTTATATACACAGATACCTCTTGTGGCAGCCTCCTTCATGGTGGGAACCCATGATACTGTGGTATATCTGTGAATAACAGAACAATGTAAGTGGGGGAATCATGGTTCTTTTCTACCCAACCATTGACTAGTTTGAAAGGATGTGATGATTCATGCAGGAAGTACCCACACAGTTTTCTCTGTTCAGGCATTAGAGGTGACCCTAGTTATTCATGGGGGTTCAATTCCCACAAATAATGAAACCGCAAATAGCAAGACCTTGGGGCGCTTATCACGATCAACAAAAATCAGGCTAGCAGAGGCTAGCCCAATTTTTGTTGACAGTCAGAACCACTGGGCTCGCAGCTGAGCCTGGTGGTTCTGGAGCAGCAAACCCGCTCGAGAACCCCTCGTAAAAAGCAGGTTTGCGGAGCGAGCATTCCTGCAAACCTGTTTTTGTGATCGTGAGTAGCTGCAGTGCGCCTTCAGGCCACGCCAACTCATGAGTAGACCCCCGGCCGGGAGGCTTAAAAGCAGCCTCCCAGCTTGGGGGTCTCCCCAGTATGCCCTGCGTGCTCACACAGGGCATACTAGGGCTTGCGGGGGCCGCACAACCCCCACTCCCCCCCACTCCCCGCCAGCTCCGTCTTGGAGCCGGCCATGGTGTAGGCAGCTGATTCGGCCGCCCAGGGCTCCCTGCCCATTCGTGAGCAGGGAGAACGGGCTTAGCCCACTACTCCCGCTCACCCGTTAAATGATCGTGAGACCCGGTCCCTTGAGTCTATGGCGACTAGGGGGTTAGGTTCCTTGAGCTTGAAAAAGCACTTAAAAAGCAGGAAGGGGGCAGAAATAAGGGTAGAAAAGCATAATACCTTATTCTCCAGGTGTCCAGGAATGCCCTCCAAATCCCCCAAATGTTCCTTTTCCCCATTTAAATTCTGGTGGTTGTTCTTTTACAAAAAGACCCAAAAAATGGCTTTGCGCTTCAAAATGGCCACCAGAATTGACTTCAGAAGTCATTTCTGGCCACTCAGGATCCATGGATAGGTGAAAATTGCCTATATTTCATGCTGTGGATGAAGAAACTGGGTCTCTATGACCCATCTGTGGATACATGAAACTGTGATCTGCGAAATCGTGGATAACGAGGGCCTTCTGTAATGAAGTATGGAAACTATAACTTTGTACAGCCTCCATGAAAGCACACTGACAAGCCCTGCTCCCCATAATGTGTGTTAGCCTTGCTCCCTGCTATACTTAAAGGGTTACCAGACCACTTCCCCTCCATCTTGGACTTCGGCTTTGAACCTGAGCAAGGCCATTGCAGAATCAGGTACCCAGAAGAGAAGCAAGTCTAGATTTGGACCAAACCAGCAGAGTCAGGCAACCTGAACTGGTGTGAACTGCACAGAGAGGCAAAGCATCAAACCACCTGCCCACCCCCAAAAAATTCTTAAGGAGCTTAACATTCCAAATGGAGCAAACAAGGATTTTGAGCAAACACACACACTGAAAAACTGAGTGACTGAACCCCTAAAATGCAACAAAGGTAGTTTCTAAGACACTGGATTAAATTTGGCATACTAGTGTCCTTTTGTCTGGTGATCCATCTGAATAGCAACCTCCCCACACACTCATTTACCCCCTGCCTCCATAATATCCTAATCACCTCTTCTGTTTACGAACCTTCCCACTTTTGCAGCCCCTGCTAGGAGATGCTAAAGGTAAAGGTAAAGTGTGCTATCAAGAAGGAGATGCTGGGGGGGGGGGGGACATAAATCATCTCAGCTTTTAGATATATGTGTGTATGTTTCATATGTGGAAGTGTAGCTTAGTCAAGCACTTTTTCATTACACCCTGTCCTACCTAAGCTTCCCCTTTGGAGGACTCCCATCCAGGTTGCCACATTGAGTTACCCCTCCCTTCTATCTCCAAGCAGTCCCTGCCTCTCTTTGAGCCCTCACATAAGTTCACATAGTTGAGTCTCTGAGCTGCCCTCCCTACAGCCCCTGGCATGTGCATCAGTGCCCACCTGGGACCTCCTGGTCTATGGTGAAGGATAAAGCTGCAGTCTTCTTCTTGCCTATCATTTTGGCAGGACTCCCAGTGAGACCCATTCCCTTGCCTTTACTCACAAAACAGCAGAGTAATAAAAAAGCAGGTATCAAAGTGTTCCTCCCTCCCCCCGCCTGTCTTGCTCTTTCCCCAATCGCTGCCTACACTGCATCACCTGCCAGCTGACAGGCTATTTTTGTTTTTGTAAATAATCAGATGTAAGAGAGAAAAATACCCTAACATTATCCTGGTACGCATAAACACTCTCTTATTTGGGTTTTCTACCCACTTGGAAAAGTAGGAGGCATGAAATATCCTTTATATAAGTATTTAATTGTCAACCATTTGTCAAATCAATTGTCAAAGCAAAGAGGGATCTATGTTTTGATGGCAATACTACCTGCACACTTTGGCACAAGTGAGAATAGCATTACTACACTCCAAGCCTCTGGAACAAATGTGGGCATATCAGTCCCCACTCCAGATGATCTGCAGACACAGACACATTCATTTTCTGAGCACAGGGAGCTGTTAAAAAAGAGTCACAAGATTATCTGAATAAGGTTGTCATGTCATGAGTTTGGTAAGTTCAGAATGATTGTGTTCTCTTTGGTTTAATTTTGTGAGATTATCAAATGTCCTTTTCAGACACTGGATATTTATGAAGAAATAATATGTGGTGTCATGGCAGCAGACACTGCCCTATCCTACATGCACATTGATTGGAGCATTTGGAAAATCTCTGGGAAGAGCAGAAGCAGCTTGAGGAGATGAGCAAGCTTTTCTAAACAGAACAACATCTAGCCTTTCCCCACTTCAAACTAACTAACAGGAGGAGGGGAGATTTTGAGGGGCTGGTTTCTCTTTAAGGAATAAGCCCTAGTCTCTCTGTGTGTTATTTGCCAGGTCTAGAATTTGCCAGGGCTAGCAAACTCCAGTGTTTTTGTTTGTCCCTGCCTGGAGGAGGTGGAGTCAGCTAGGGCTGTGGGAGGCCCCACATTCCTTTGACATTCCTTTGACCCACATCCTGTGTCTCAGTTTGAAGCCTACTCTTTACATAAGAGCTGAAGGCCTGAGAACATAGAGAATAGAGCATAGCCAACAGGATGTTGTTGTGGTCCAGGCCTGATTTATATACTAAATATGCTCATTAGCTAGCATACAAAATTAGGCCTGTCTCATAGTATCACCAAGTGACCAAGTTCTTTTATATAGTGACCATGTAGGATCTGGGCGCAAGGAAGAAAGGAGATCAAACCAATCCTCAGACCAATCCTTTATTGAGTATAAAAGAATAACAACATCGATCTAGCTGAGCAGAAAGAAAGCAGAACATTCTCTATATTAATAACAGTATTTCAACCCTAACCAGCAACAATATTCACCCAGTGTTCCTAACTAACATATGTGTGTGTATTAAATCTTCCTAGAGCCTAAAAGAATTCAGATATAGATGGAGAAGGGGAGGGGGTAAGGAAAGCTGAGGGCTGGCATGGTTTGGGGAGATCAGGAATTAGTAAGGGGACGAGGGGAAGGGAGAGGAAGGGGAAGGGATGGAGGGATCCAAGGCTTGTAGAGGCAGCATATTACCAGGATCAGAGGCTTGAGAGTGGTGGATCTTTCAGCTGAAGGAGCGAGGCTTCTGGCTGGAGACAGGAGCGTGTGGATCAAGCATGCAGTTTGCTCAGAGCATGGCTGAGACTCAGAGCACCATGGCTGGGGAAGTCTTGGCTTCTCACTGCGCAGTAGAAGTCACAGACAGTTCCTGTCCATGGACAGAGTTCCTGCTTGTTGCCCCGCAGCTTAGCAGCAAACTCTGGGATTGCTCGTGAGCAGATCTTGCTTGTAGGCACAAGATTGCTAGCTCTCTGTCCCGTAGCCTCATTCTTTATAGTTGTATTTTCCTTTGATCTCCCATCATCTTTCCTGGGTCCCAAAAGGTGACAACTTGCTGCTACCTTCTGGATAATGTCTTTTAATTATTCAGGATATTGCCCAGTCCAGAGAGATCTGAATCCCATCTTCTGTAAGCTGTGAGCTTGTGGGGGGGGACATTGCCCAAAGTAAATCTGCATCTCTGAGCTGCAAATGGGCATCTTCTCTTGTCCCAGATTTTGCTAGCCTGATCCCAAAAAGGTGTTAACGTGTTAGTAAAGTAAGAATTAAAGTCTATAGGTGTTTTCTTTGTATGCATCTACCTATGTTGAATTTCTATAGAGAGCAATTGAGTCAATCATTGACAAGGATTAACATGGACTTCTTGCAACAGGAGAGGGGAGATCAGCCTCTGGCCTCTTCCACGGACATTATCTGATAGTGAGTCACATTTTAGCATTTGGATTGTTCTGGCCTGGCTTTTGTGCTTCCTTGAGTACCCATTTCACAATACAATGCTGGATCGCCTCTTCCCTCACAGACCAGTTGAGGTCTGGGGTGTCAATTCACCCTGAGTCCAGGCATTAATTCATTTCTTAATATAAAATGAAATCAGACACAGGCCTGGATTCCATATACTTCTGGGTTGGTACCTCTGAGTCTAATATGCTGTGGTGCCCATAACAATGTTGGAGTTTTGCAGGAGTTTAGTGGGAAATGTGTGGGAGAGCCTGGAAAAAATCCCTTTAATCACAAGGGCCCTGGTGGAGAAGAGAAGGTACTGTAAGTACAAATCCCTCACTCATATTCTTGAGAAAGGCTGTTTGGACAGTTAAATAGCTGACCATTAAAGCTGAGACCTATCCTTCTAATAAACTATCTCTAAATACTGTAAACAGCCAACAAAACCAGTTATGATGATAGAAAGCCAGCAGGAGAGGGAGCACTTCTCAGTGTATTGTACAGTGTTACGTGTATGACTATTTGCTCAATGGGCAGAAGTCATGGGTGTGTGGTTGGTGCAAGGAGCTCTTGGCTCTCAAGGAACAAGTTCGTTCCCTTGAAACTAAGGTGGTGGATCTGGAGAAGCTCAGAGAGACAGAGAGGCATGAGGATGACACCTTCAAGGATGTGGTAGAGGCATCCAACTCTAGGGTTGATAGCTCAGCTGCTGTCAGGGAGAATGAAGGTCTTGGACAAAGAGGACATCAGTCTGAGGAAAAGGGAAATGCTCCTTTAGAAGGGACCCCTTCTGTGGAAGATGAGCCCATATCCTCTTGCACAGGGGATACTCCTCTGGGGGGTGGGGGCCTCCTTGCAGTGGGTGATTTAATCAATCAACCATGATGGTGGCAACAGAACTAAACAGCATGCCACTGCCCAGCACATGAAAAGCCAGCCAGGAAGTGGTGCGAATGCACTGCCACCACTTCCCTGCTTGCTTTTCACAGGCCAGTGGTCTTCTGTTCAGCTCCTCTGCCACTGTCCTTGTGGCAGCAGCAGAGGAGCCAGGAGAGGTGAGTCAAGGAGGTCCAGGGCACTCCCCAAAACATGGGGATCTCATGTCCCTGGGTCCTCCCTAATGATACCACTGCTTTCCACACAATATGGAACCCTCTGTTCCTAGGGGTGTGGCCCATTTCTGCAATTCTTTGTGTTTCATTAGGCCCCTTTTGAGGGTGGGGCTGATTGGCTTATATGTGTCCGTGTTCTTTGTTCTCCCCAGTAATTACATTGCCTAGGGTGGGGGTAGGGTGGGGTCTGGTATTCCTGCCTGTTTGCTGCTCTTCTTGGACACCCCACTACAAAATCCATCTTTCTGGGTCCACCCCCCCCCCCCCGCCTTTTGCAAAGATTTTCTGCCACAGATCTATGCGGCTCACATCCTTCAGAACATGTACAAATACACACCATTAAATCATATCTCAGCAAGATGGGAGACACTTTACTGACAGATAATAATCCATCTGTCAGAAGAAATGCATGCTGTTTTTACATGCAAAATTATACAGTTGGAGTTAAGGTTGTGCTTCTCAGAGATGATTAGGAACTGGGTGTGTGCAAAGCACACAAGCCATTGGTGCTTTTAAAAAGAAGCCTTTTCCATTTTCAACCAGCATGACCTTTCAACAGTGTTTTTGCCAAGCTCAGCCTTGTGCTGCCAACCTCCGTGACTGTTTTGTTTTGAAGTAAGTGCTTTCCTCAATGTTTTGGTGCTAAACTGGCGCTCCTTCCCTCTGGTTCACTAAACAAACAGAAACAAATAAAAACACATCATAATTAAAACGAGATGATAGTGTGTATTACCTTTGCAGCTCAATTGGCTCCAATGCTTGGCACCATTTAATTTTCCCATTAGCTGACTTGTCTCATTTTCAGCTTTTTTATTATTAACATTCACTCTTAACTGGGCATATTAAGACTTGTAATGAAGTGTGGGGCTAATGGGCTACTAGCATGTACCCTGCAAAGGAATGAAAGGAACCTGTCCATCAGAATTTGCAATGCCCTGGATGTCAGCCCAGACTGTTTTTAAGGGCTGTTTCAATGGGAACTGATTGGCACTTTCTGCGAAGGCAGGATGAGACGTGCGCGAACTAAGACCTGTCAGAGACTCTCGGACACCAATTGTGCAGCTCAGTGCAGTGAGGCATCTACCTCAGTCAGCAAAACCTGTCAGTCTTTAAAGGTGAGCCACTGAGATGCAGATATAATTGACTTGGTCTTCTGGTAGCAAGCATGAATTGTCCCCTTTGCTAAGCAGGGTCCACTCTGGTTTACATTGGAATGGGAGGCTACATAGGTGAGCACTGTAAGATATTCCCATTTGGGGAAGAGCACCTACATGCTTACATGCAGAAGGTTCCAAGTGCCCTCCTTGGCATCTCCAAGATAGGGCTGAGGGAGACTCCTGCCTGCAGCCTTGGAAGAGCCGCTGCCAGTCTGTGCAGACAATACTGAGCTAGATGGACCAATGGTCTGACTCAGTAGGAGGCAACTTCCTATGTCCCTATTGACAAAGGGCGGGGGATGTCCTTAGACCCCTGAGGGAGAGCTGCCTGCTAGCTGGGTGACAGCTCACTCTCAGCTTATCAGTGTTGATGCTGTATGAATATATGAGGTGATTGTAGTAGAGAGTGTGTGTGCACAGGTGTGCGTGTGAAAGCATCTCTGTGTGTGAGATACTATTTCCATAGGAGTGAGCAAAAGGGCATGCCAATAATGTTTTGCTTTTCACCATGCCCTTACAGTTCTTTTGCAGCAAGGACAGGGGATCATGGGAAGGAGAAGAAGGCGTGGGGGTGGGGCAATGGCCGATCTTTGCTTCTTGTCTCCGGGCAAATATTAGCCTTGCTACATCTGTGATGAGCAAATGTTCTGTTAATCAATTTATTTGTACATTTTTACTGCTGGAATGTGGGAGGATGGGACCATCTGGGCTGGAATGTCAGGGGCTGACACCTTGTGAGATCTTGTGGACTGTGTGCTAAAGCCTGAGTCAGAAAACTTTCCAGTCCAGAAGGAAATAAGGGTGCCTTGCAATGGGCAGAGAGTACTAAGCGTCTGGATTGGCCAGGACTGGTAGAACTTGCCTTGTCAAAGGAGCAAATTTGCTTCTCTCAGTTCAGCTGCAACTTCCACTCAGTATATCCAGGTTTTGAGTCAAGTGGCTCAGCAGGGAAATGCTTGACTAACAAGCAGAAGGTTGCTGGTTCGAATCCCCGCTGGTACTATATCGGGCAGCAGCAGTATAGGAAGATGCTGAAAGGCATCATCTTATACTGCACGGGAGGAGGCAATGGTAATTGTTTTCTACCAAAGAAAACCACAGGGATCTGTGGGCGCCAGGAGTCGACACTTACTTGACGGCACACTTTGCCTTTTACCTTTATTCCAGACTGAATCTGACTACCAATGACCAAACCTAGCCCAGCCCAACATATTGTTGGGTAGGGATGTGCACGGACCGGTTCGGAGGCCATTCTACTGGCCTCCAGACCGGTCCGGACACGGGCGGTTCGGATTCAGAAGGGTTAGGGTGGGGGTTCCAATAAGGGCGGGGGGGGCTTTACTTACCCCTCCCGTGTTTTCCCAACTCCGGCACCGTAGTTACTGTAAAAATCCGGTGGCAGGATCCCTCCTTGCCACCCGCTTCAATCTCTGAATCATGGCTCCTCCGTGGTAAACAATCGGGAGGCAGGATACCTCCCTGCCGCCCCCTTGAAGCCCCCTGCTGCCCCTTGAAGCCCCCTGCTGCCCCTTGAAGCCCCCTGCCGCCCCCTTCAATCTCGCCCCCACCACTCACTCGCAGCAGGGAGATGTCCTCCCACCCCCTTCCCTGCCGGGCTGCAAAAGTCTTTAAGAAGCCTTTTGCACGTGCGCACGCAAAAGGCTTCTTAAAGACTTTTGCAACCCGGCAGGGAAGGGGGTGGGAGGACATCTCCCTGCTGCGAGCGAGTGGTGGGGGCGAGATTGAAGGGGGCAGCAGGGGGCTTCAAGGGGCGTCTGGGGGCGGCAGGGAGGTATCCTGCCGCCCGATTGTTTACCATGGAGGAGCCATGATTCAGAGATTGAAGCGGGTGGTGAGGGACCCTGCTGCCGGATTTTTACAGTAACTACGGCACCGGAGTTGGGAAAACGCGGGAGGGGTAAGTAAAGCCCCCCCGCCCTTAATGGAACCCCCCACCCCAGTGCCGGACTGCAGCTCCACGGTTCCGTGCACACCCCTATTGTTGGGCTGGAATGAGGTGCAGGCATTGTTGCAACAATCTATTATTGTTTCTCACACTGAGGAACATGTATTCAGATTATCCCCCCAATAACAGATTACTTACTTGCTAGCACCACTTTACTTCTTAATTGAGAACAACTACAACCTATAATTAGTGTTTATGCAACACATTTCAGGTCTCCAAAGCACTTTGCATATCTCCGTAATCTTTACAAGAGCCCTATAAGGTTGGCCAGTGGTACAATATTAGATTGGTAGGTGCTGAGTTGGAGGGAAGAATGACCTGCCTAAGGCCATCAACTCTCCTGAAATACAATAGTAATTTATTGCTTTTATAATTGGTTAAAAGCAGGGTAATTAATCAGCTGGGACTGAGTTAACTGGCTGACAACTATAATAAGACGCCCATGGCAGAAAATCCTTGAGGCTATTAGAAACAAACATTAGTAATCACTGTAGAAGGTTGTGATCTGGAAGACCGAGGCCCACTTGAGGCTGCATTTACCCCTTTTAAAAATCAAGGGAGATCTAATCACAGATCTCCTGCTATCTCATCTACTTGAACGTCAGCATAACATATATTGCATTTCTCTCACAAAAATGTCTGGTTCTTCTTTTCTAAATCAACATATTCCCCACCCCCCACCATGGCTTTAAAAATTCTGGAATCTAGACCTGAATCTAACTGAGTATGTAGGCTATCCATATCACAAGGCATAGGTCTTAGTCTTGGGCTCTTGCTCCTCACTTCATTACATATATAAGCTTTAATATAATGCTTTTTACTGTGCAAGTGAACCATACAATCCTACCATCAGTGGTAGAGCACATATGTGTATATGCAGAAGGTCCCAGTTTCAATCCCTAGCATTTCCAATTATAGTATCATGTAGCAGGTGATTGTATCTGCTTGGACTCTGAAGCCCATAATAACCTGCATGCCCAGGTTATGCGTGAACCAACTGGTATTGGCAGTTATGGATAATTCATCTGATTAGTATGTCAGAGGAATGCACTTTTGTTTGAGATGAACAATCAAAATAAAATGCTAAATGCTCTGTACTAAAGACCAAAAGTCTTCCAGTTCTGCATTTAACATCAGGTCTTTGCAAAACAATTGATGGAAATATGATTAATGAAAAATATAGGTTATACAGTTTTCCCAGTAAGGGGGGGAGACCCTCACCCTGCAAAGTATCGGTTGCTTGAAATCATATTATATGTTGGCAATGAGACTTGCCAACATTACTGTCAGTAAAGGTATCTGTCTGAGAAGGATTTTTGGCTGAAAACAAGATTTTTGGCTCTTATTTCCACTGCTCTGGAGAAATGACCTCAGTATTTCACTAACCAATGTCTGACAGGGATGAATGGATGGTAACATACAACTATTGATCCAAAGGTTGTATATGGTGGAAGTATGCAATGTGGCTATCCATAAAAATGATTAACTCATGGTTTTTTAACCTATGTTGTGAAGGTTCTTCTGATGTGAGGTGACAGTGCTGGGAAACCAACATTTTTGGTCAGAAGTAATGCCTTATTTAATATTTGTATAATCACCATGGGAAACACTGACTGACATTTAATGAAGCAATGGTTAACGAAGCACTGATGCTTCTGATGAGTTCCAGACTAACACAGCACCAGCACTCACATGGGGCCCTGAGTTTGACTACCTCTCCTTCCCCTGGAAGCACTTTGGGCCACCTGAAAATATGTCCTTCAGAGCTGCACCACCCTCAAGGACATATTTTGACACAGTGCTCTGGGGTCTTACAGGGGAAGCGGAGCCAAGTTAGTCAAACTCTTCAGAGGCACCAACACTTCTCCTGTAGGACTGGTGCTTCATTAGTTTGGATGTCAGTGACTAGATTTAATGTCCTATGCAAGCTGTGAGTCGAGGTTGAAGAGGACCACTATGCTGAATACTATGAATGTAAATAGCAGAGAGCCCCATGGTACAGCCCGATCCTAAGGATGTTTACTTGGAAATAAATTCCACTCTGTTAAATTGAACTTGTTCCAAGTAAAAGTGTCTAGGACTGCAGTCTTAATGGGTTCATGAGCAGAAAAAAGGGTAGGGTCATGAAACACAGAAATAGGTTGTGCATCTGTGGCTGAGAGACCATTGTCTTCTACATGAAGCTGTCGATGCAGTAGGATCTGCCTCAAAGTCCTTTCTACAGTTGCCCCTACCATCAGAGATTAGGCATGTAGTAATCAAAAACAGGGCCCCCTGATTATGGAATTTTGTCCCCAGGGCTACTTGCCTTGAACCTGGTCTGAGAAGCAAGAGGCCAGGAACTTGTTTGCTCAGGCATTCCATTGATCTTAGCTGCTGTTGTTATGCTGAGAGGGTCACAAATCTGTAGGACACATTTCTTAAGTGATTGCATTTTCTAGTAAATCTGAGTGTTCTTTGAAACTAAGTCGTTGGAATTGATGAATTTTAAATGTGTCAAGGAGCATCACTGGGAGGTGATTAGGATCAACACAGAATGTCAACCACTTTTTATTTTTCAGAAGGAAGAATGAGAAAGAATGGAAGAGACAGCAATGAGGTTGGAAAAATGGGAGATGAGAGAAAAAAGCCACTAGAGGTAAATAATTAGCAAGTGCCAATTCAGACAATACTATCTGACTGGTTTCCTAGTCAGGTGAGAAGGAATAGTCTCCTCATCCACTCACGCCATTCAGTCCCCATTTAGATGTTCTGACCTCATATGAATGAGGTCAGAACATCTTAACTAGAAATTAGGTCAGAACATCTTAACTAGAAATGTGCACAAATCAGTTTTTGCAATTTGATTTGAGCTTGAATTGGATCGTAAATACTCAAATCAATTTGTCAAAATGGCTAGCCACAGCAAAAAATTTTAAGTAATTCGAGTGATTTGACCATAGGGAACAATGGGAGATTCAAATCACTCCTTGTTCTCAAATGGTAGGTCCTAGGGACACCAAATTGCATTGGGTGGTAGGGCATGATGGGTGCTACCTACCACCAAACCCACCAATGAAATGGGCAAGCAGGCAATTTAATTTTTTTATACTTTTCTTAAAAAAAACACCCATAGGATCCTATGGGTTTTTTGGGGGGTGGGGTAATTCCTGCTTACCCATTTCTTTTGTGGGTTGTGTGGTAAGTAGCACCCATCATGCTGGACCCATGTGACCCACTCTGGTGTCCCTGGGACCTACCCATGGGGAACAATCTAGTGATTCATGTTCCCCATTGTTCCCTATGACCAAAACAAGCAGAATGCACAAATTTTGCAACCGACTTGAAAAACACTGCAGAACAGAAGCACACAGCCCCTCCCAGCACAGAACACCACATTTTGCCAAACACACAGTCCAAATATTGCCAAAAAAAATCACTGTTCCAGAATCCACTGCCAGCTACAGTGCCTGCACTGCAGTAACATCATTGGCACAAGTTGCTCTCTTACACACAATGATGACTCCTTACTTCAGCATTGAAACAGCTGCCACAGCAGCACCCTTAGCAGCCAGCAAGCCATAAGCAAAACTCAAATGTCTTCGGCCACATTTTGACTGAGTACACCTTGTAATGCAGAGTGCAGAATGCAGAGCAGACCTGAGCACTGAGTGAAGTTACTTTCAAGGCCAGACATGGAGCTCATCACAGCAATCACCAATTGTACACAGAGACACACAGAACTGAGCTGCCACTGTCCATTTCTCACCACAATTCCATTTCACAAACAGACCAAACAATAACTCAAGGGTAGCAGGCAGGCACCCAATCTGAGACACAGCAAAACCAGATAGTTAACAGCAAGCAATAGCATAGCAAGTTTATGGAAAATCACAAAATTGAACCTTCCTTCCTTTCTTCCATCCTGCCTGCCACAGAAAGACAGAAGGACAGAGCCATCATGGCCTGATGGACCAATGGTCTGACAAGGAAAAATGTTTCTAGACTCTTACCATGAGAACTCTTCTCTTCTTCTCCAGCATAAGCATGCATCCCTGCCTTCCTGTGTCTGGATTACATCATGGCCTCAGAATGGTGCTGGGCCCTGGCTGACAGCCTGACACATTGGTCAGAGCACCAGTCCATGTCTCATCATCGGCCATGAAGGTGGTGTGCATGCATGCCTGCATGTGTCAGCAGCTCTAAAGGGCAGACTGTTACACATCTGGGTTTGGGGTTGGCCAGGGTGCGGCAAGCTGCCAGTGGTGTTGCAATGGGTGGGTGGGGGGTGACCATGAGTCACTCACTCTCAATGGCTAGCTCAGGATACCTCAGCAGGGGGAGGTCGATCTTCAGGAAGATCAGCCACTCCACCATGTCAGCATCCAAGTATGAGTGATGGGGTGTCACCATGCCCCTGGCCATGGAGAACACCCCCTTGCTCTGGACGCTGCTTGGCAGGTATGAGAGGAACCATCCAGCAACCAACGCCAAGTCCAGCTGGACATGGTGATGCGTTGCTAAAAACTGGACTGGCTGTCTCCTGGCCTGCTCCTGCAGGTACCACTTAGAGTTTCCCCTTTGCTTGTAAAGGGGGAATCCTTACCAGATTCCCTTTTATAAGCACTCCAGATGAGGCTGTACTGGGTCAAACCAGTGTGACCCATTTTGACTGCACGAACTGAACTGCCAGCCAGTTCTAATGAACTGGTTCATGGACCAGTGGTTCAATTTCAATTCAGTTCAAATTCGAACTGAACTGCCTGGAGCAGTTCTGTGCGCACACGTATAATCTACCAGCATCTTACTACCATAATGATGATAATAATTTCACAAAAGTAGTGTTGTAGTAGTTGTAATTTTACAAGCATGTATTGTAAAAAATTATATCTATGCTGTATTAAATATGATGCAGAACAATGATAAGAACAAGAGAACCACAAGAGCACTCAGATTTCAGTGACGGCCAGCCAATTACTTCCAGCAGAAGTAGGAACCCCCAGGTGAGACTGTCGCAGGTGCTGCAGCAGCAACATCCCAAGACACCAAGGGTCCTTACCCCTGCCGACCTGTGTCCTGTAATGGAGGCAGACAACATGGTGTAGGTCACCAGGGCAGAGCACAAAGTGGTCCCACACCATGCTGCTGTTGGTCTGAGACCATTTTGGTGGCGTTGGTATTGGGGCTGCTGGTTCATTCTGGGGGCCACCACCACCAATGCCCCTGTCTGGGGCTTAGAAGGTCCAGGAACAACCAGGTTGACTTTCACTGTTCCTCCTCAGTCTCAGATGGGACGGGGAGAGACACACTGCCAACAGGTATTGGGGAGGATGGAGAGAGCGATCTGGTTGGATCTAGCAGCCAACACCGCCTCCTCCACTGACACAGGAAGAAGAGCTTCTTCTCTGATAGGAAATCCCCACCCCTCACATTTCTACCTCAGCTGTCACAGGCAGCTGTGCTGCAGGACCAGGCTTCTCCCAAGAGGTGAACCCTTACTGGATTCCCTTTTACAAGCACCCTGAACTGGGCTGAACCAATTCAACCCATTTTGAGTGCACGAACCGACCCACCAGCCAGTTCTAACAAACCGGTTCATGGACTGGTGGTTTGGTTTGGTTTGGTTTGGTTTGGTTCATGGACCAGTGGTTTGGTCTGAATTCAGTTTGAATTGAAACCGAACCACCCAAAGCGGTTCTATGCACACCCTTAACATAAACTAATACAATGATGCTTCACAACTCAGACACAAGTTTCTCCTAGCCCACTTTATGAGAAATCAGTTAATGATTGTATGTTGAGAACTGATGGCACATTTCCTCATTCAAACTCCAAGAAGAATAGAAATACTGGATCCACCAGCATCTCACTGCCATAATGATGATAAAATGCTATATATGCTGTATGAACTATAATGCCAAACAATGATAAGAACTAAAGAACCAAAAGAGAACTCAGATTTCAATGATGGCCATGCAAATGATCTTAGGAAGCTAGGGCATACAAGAGATAGCTATATCTGTTTTTGCCTGGAAGATCTGATAATAATAGGTATATATTAGTGCTGAACATCATTGTTCCATGCAGTCCTAGGTAACGTCTATCAATCATGGCTAGCATCTGTCCTCCATGAATTTTTGTCTAAACCTTTGTTAAAACCATGTATGGGCCAGTCTGCGCATTAGATTCTCCTTGGAGATCCTACCAAATTGCTACCCCTGGGCCTACCCCAGTCATAACATTTAGGACTGCGTATTGTGTGGATTGCCATTTATGGGAAGTTTTCATGTCACTGCCAATGTCTACCAGGAATATACTGTAAATTCATAGACACTCCTTATGTGCTGATGGTGAACTGTATGGAAAGCAGCTCTAAATTTAACAACCGAAGTGGGAGTGCAGAACACACACACACACACACACACACATATTCAGTGGCATCTTCACTTATACTCAGTATGGATGACTCCACAGCAGTGGCCTTCACCACATTTTTGACCATGAATTCCATGATTATATAATGCATGAAAATGTTTCTTATGTTTGTTCTACCTCACCATCATTCAGTAGAAAAAATGTTAAACTTGGAGATAAGGTCAAAATTGGTTCTCAAACACAAAGTTCCTCTAAACCAGGAACTCCGAATACATTTCACCTTGACAAATATGGCATGCCTACTTGATTTGCTCCTGGAAAACTCCTGCAGATTGACTACCCACTGTCAACCTGGTACTGCTTCAGATACATCTGGTTGTTTCCAAACTTTGCAAAGTTCAGAATTTCCCAACGCATTTGTTTGCAAACCATTTTTAAACATTGTGACTTCACTAAGCTTTGGCTCAAACCAAGTAAACATGAATGTAGTCCATAAGATGCTCAGTGCACTGCAAGTTCCATTGAGGAAGATAAAAAATGGGAGCCAATGTCACTCAGTATTTGAGAAAAATGACATATTATTAACACAATGAGGGAGGAAAGCCTTTGGCTACAGTTCTGCTTGTCACTCTGACTTGAAAGGACATAATGAACACACGGAGCACTTCCTTTATCAAGATGCTGAGTGACATCTGCTGAACACAATTCTGAGAATCAAAATCTGCAACTGTCTTACCTAGTATCTGTAATGATTGGGCAATTATATTCCTTTCCACTAGCATTCCACTGAGCATTCTTCCATGTGGTTTGCTACACCAGCAAGTCAGAGCCAGGTCAGGCAAGAGTATAGATCCTGGATAGCCTTGGTGAGACCATTTAAAAAAAATAACATTCAAAAGCGTGGTTTGCTTCTGAGGACTAACCTAGGCCCGCTAAAGTCCTTTGAAAATGGATATGGTTCCAAGACTTTCAATGATCTGCCCACCCATATATTGGAAGTCTATTTTAGTCCTCAGTATACTGAACTGACAGAGAATTGTCAGTAAGAGTTCATCTTCTTTTTATTGTGGTTCTTTTAACTGAGACCTAAATAAATAACTAAGTAAAATACATATATCCACCCAGACCTTTTCTTGTTAATTTTGTCATCCCAGGCACTACTTAAAGCTGACTTTCAGAGGGCTGTGTGTATTTGCAGGTCGGGTTCATCAAACATTCATTGTTCAGTACTGTGACAGCTGGTAGCAGGCATACATGCTCTTCTCTTGTTTGGTTTTCTGATAGAACCTGTCAAGTACAGCTTGACTGTAACTGAATTTGTCACTCTCTCAGCAAGGTTATATCTCTTCTCACCATCAAACAAAACAATAAAAGGAAAAAAATTGATACAGATTCCATACTTGATTGTGAAGCTGCTACAAATGCAAACAAACTGAATTGAGCCAATCACTAGCAAAAATCGGAGCTCACTCTTAATGAATTATTCTTACTGGGTTTATGAAGCCCAAGATCACAGCTGAAAGAGCATTTATCAATGTACAAGATATATAAACACAATGAGACAGGTTTTGTTTTCTGAACTAGCTTTGTTCAGGCAGCTTTTAGAAGGAAAACTTGTAGAAGTCTGCCAAAATACATCCCTTGCAATGGAATGGAGACCCAACTTGGCTTGCCTTGTACTTAGCCAAATTTTGATTTCTTTGAGGTAGACATGTGCCCATTAGGGTTTCAAGGCAAAGAGAAACAAAATTGCTTTCAAGTGGTACAAAAAGCCATTGACCCAGATCCATGGAACGTTAGTTGTCCTTAAGTTCCATCAAAATATATGGGACTTCACTTAGTTGTTGCTAACATGTTCCACTGACTCCAAAGGAAATTAACCATGCCTCACTTACACTGGAATGGGGTCAAAGATAGGAATGTAGGAAGCTGCCATATACTGAGTCAGACCATTGGTCGATTTAGCTCAGTCTTGTCTACACAGGCTGGCAGAGCCTTCTCCAAGGTTGCAGGCATGACTCTCTTTCAGCCCTATCTTCGAGATATCAGAGAGGGAACTTGGAACCTAGATGCTCTTCCCAGAGCAGCTCCATCCCCTAAGGGGAATATCTTACAGTGCTCACATGTAGTCTCCCATTCAAATGCAACCAGGGTGGACCCTGCTTAGCTAAGGGGACAAGTCATGCTTGTCACCACAAGACCAGCTCTCCTCTTCTGGGTCAATGAACAGATTGTTTTTCCATGAAGAAAAATGATTATTAAAGAGGTTGAATGGAAAGAATTAGTCATACAAACCAACTGGTCTGCTGTAAAAAAAGAATTCTGTAGTGTATTGGTAGACAGTCAGTGGTATAGGCTCAGTCCATGATCTTCTATATCGGGGTTCCCAACCTGTGATACTTCAGATGTTGCTGAACTACAACTCCGAAAATCCCCAGCCACAATAAATTGTAGCCAGGGATGATGAAAGTTGTAGTTCAGCAACATCTGGAATACCATAGATTGGGAATCTCTATTCTACACGATTAGCCATAGGGACAGTCCACACCATTTTCTTAGCCTACCTAGGTGCTTCATACCATGCAGCTTCACCTTTCAGGAGGCCTTTGGCAAACCTCCCTCTATGCCCTCCTACTTGGATGGGCCCCAAGATACCCATTGCACAAAGCCTAGGTACAGAGGTGGTTTCAGAGATCAGCAATGGGTTCTTCTGAGGGCCCTGGGCGTCAGCAATCTGGCCACCCAGAAGGGAAGTCCAGGAAGATAGTCCACAATACAAACCGGGCTGCAGAAACGAAACATGGCTAGTTCTCTATATCAGGCTTGGACTGAAAGCTGTCGACATGAGGGCTGACAAATGTTGTCTTCCAGCGACTAACAGAAAGCTGTTGACGTACTTTATAGTCCAAGCTGATAACTCTCAGCTGGCAGGGATTCAAGGTTTATCAGCCCTCTGCAAGAGACGTTTACTCCTCCTGATAGTTTCCAGCTGTGCTCTTCGCCTTGTGACACGCCTTTGCTGTGGAGTCAGTGCCTGCAGGGGGTTGCCTGCACAGATCATCTTCTAGTCTGTCCGTCGTTGTCTCTGCTGCATCAGACTGCTGTGCCTGCTCTGAAACATCAGCCAGACCTTCCTCAGCCGTCTCTTGGGAACTGACAGCCGGGCTCTGCCCCTCAGGCACCCCTGCATCAGCTGAAAGGCTGTCATCTTCCCCTTCCTCCTTGCTATCTGAGATAAAGGGCGTGACACTGGGCCCTTGACAGCTGCCCAGCAATGCCAACCCTGATGACAGCTCTGCAACATAATGATGCTTCCTAATGAAATTCTGTTCACAGCTACATAGACACAAAAGGCTTTCCTCACTTAAGTAAGTCATGATTTGAACCATCAGATATGTTCCTCATCAGTTCTGAGTATGATAAACAAGCAGTTTCATGGAAAAGTTGATAAAAATGAAGACACCTACTAGGCTTCACCCCCAAATTACTCATGCTAAGGAGGAAATGTTTGAGCAAAAGAGCCAGCATGGTGTAGTGGTTAGAGTGCTGGACTAGGACCGGGGAGAATCGAGTTCAAATCCCCATTCAGCCATGATACTAGCTACGTGATTCTGGGCCAGTCACTTCTCTCAGCCTAACCTACTTCACAAGGTTGTTGTGAGGAGAACTCAAGTATGTAGTACACCGCTCTGGGCTCCTTGGAGGAAGAGCGGGATATAAATGTAAAAATTAAATTAAATTAAATTAAATTAAATTAAATTATTAAAACACCTCATTCACCCATGATACATTCATATCACATGACAAAGCAGATTCTCTCATGCCCAGACATAAAGTCATAGTGTGATGAACAGAACACGGTGCCACTTGTTGGGGCAGAACAAGAATGAAATTTTAGCTAATTTGTAATAAATTGGCTACTTTGGTGGGGGAACCCATGCATTTTGAAAAGGAACTACTGAGGTAGCACTTCATGTTTTTTGCCATCCAGATTATACCAAGCATTGTATGATCTTTTCAGATTGTTTTTATCTAACTGCCTGTATTTTTTCCCCCTACAGGGCTAACAGCAGCTTGGGGAGGGGCAATTTATATCAATCAATTGACATAAGGTTAATTTAAACACCTCCTCCTTCCAGTGCCACTCCTGCATTCAAAATCAGAAACTCCCACAAGTTAATCAACAACAACAAACAGGAGAGCCGGTCACATACTGTATGTAGGGGTGAGGAGAGTTGCAGGGGAAAATTGGCAAGTGAGAGCAAGAATGCCTAATCCCTCCCATGCCTACTGATTCTCCCTTGTAAATTACTCCTCAGGGGTGATTTTACCATTGGGTAAATTGGCAGGGGAGAACTGGCAGGTAGGGAAGAGTTATACTTACTCTGCCGAATAATTCTCCCCTGCAAATGTCCAGCCTACTGCATTGGAATTACAAGGGAATCAAGAGGTTGAGATCTCTGAGTTTCCCTCATAACTTCCAGTTTTGCCCTCAACCTGCTGCTTATACTGACCAGCTCTTACAAAAGACGTATGGATGAGCAGCACCAAGACAGGAGGTATATGATATAACTGAGATAGCACCTCTCTACCATGGAAAGAAAACCAATGACCTGCTCTTGCATATAATGGAATAAGGTATTCTGTGCCCAGTAGATGTCCATATTAGGACACCATGGAAGTGAATGGATGTGTGTTCTAGATTTAATACAAATCAGGTATTGTCTCTACTGATTGGATATCAATGTACTCTGGTACATTGTAAATCACAATATATGGTAACTTTCAAAACCGCTGATGCAATTGTATCACAAGAAGCAGGAAAGGCTTAATTCTTATTTACTCTCAACCCTATTACATCCTTCAGAAATGTAAAAAGTACATTGGGGGTGGGGTGTAAATGTAATTTATATCCAATAAGTCAGAGATGTGTAAAAATGGCTCAGTGTAAATGAAAAACCAGGCTTGAAGTATTTTGGACTTTTGATACATCATATGATGTACTTGCTACTCAAAAACAAAATAAAGCATTTGATGGATCAAGTTTGGAACTAGGATTATCTAAAGGAAACTACATGAAATATCCCAGATATTGTGTAAGCTCTTTCTTATGCAACCAGTGGAGGTAGCTTTGTAGTGATTATCTAAGATATAGCTAAGAAGCAGAAATCCTGTCAAAGAAATTAAATGTGTGAGAATCTTACTTACCATGGAGTCAAGGATAATAAAAGCAAGCTAGACTTGTCAGTCCTGCCCTAATTCAAAACTCAGTGCCAAATAGCAAAGGCATCAGATAAACAGAAATTTGGATTTGGTCACCCTTACCAGTAATCTGCACTACAGAGCATCCAATTTTACAGTTTAGTAAACCTAGTTTTAGAATTTGAAAATTGAGATATATGTCACTTCAATCTTTTCTCTGTTTCAAATGCAAGGCATTTGAGCAATCTGCATCTATCCCAAGGAATTTGGCAAATTCCCAAATATCCCAAACATTTTCTTTTTTTAGATGAAATAAATGTTTTATTGACTAGGCCTCTGCCAAATCAGATTGGTAAAATAAAACAAGGTCCAATTTTATAAAAACCAGAAGGGTTTGAAGAGAGTTTGAACCTGAACATGGCCAGCCCAGTTTGGTTTGGGCCTTTCCGACCCCTTTACTAAAAAACCAGAGCTTTTCAGAGCTACAAATGGCAGAGTCTGGGCTTCTAAAAAATAATTGTGGTGGGTGAGGGGGAGATCATCTTCTGCCCTCTATCTGCCCCCATCACCTGCCTGCCCGCCCATGTAGATCTCATCTTTTTTTAAAAAAAAAATAAGGATTTTAGCTGATTTGCTCACAAGCAGCCAGGTTATAATTTTCTCCTTTGATTCTCTGGTGTTACATCGCTTCCCCTTAAATTCTCTGTTACCTCACCTCCTGTGTGACTCTCCAATAGCTTTTCTTCCAGGTTCACTGTGAGTATATCCATGGTTACTTTGGAAATATGTTTAAGGTTTGTCAAACTCTAACCCCATAAGAACAGCCTGGCTGGATAAGGCCCAAGGCCTATCTAGTCCAGAATTCTGTTTCACACAGTGGCTCACCAGGTGCCTCTGCGAAGCCCATAGGCATGAGGTGAGGGCATGCCCTCTCCCCTGCTGCTGTTTCCCTGCAATTGGTATTTAGAGACATCTTGCCAGCTGAAGCTGGAGGTGGCCTATAGCCACCAGACTAGCAGCCATTGACAGACCTGTCCTCCATGAATTAGTCCAAGCCACTTTTCAAGGCATCCAAGCTACTGGTCATCACCACATCCCATGGCAGAGAATTCCACAGATTCAATTATTCACATTGAGTGAAAGTACTTCACTTTCCCTGAGTGGAATCTTCTAATCGGGTTCTAAATTTCCTGGCCATCAGTTTCATGGGATGACCCCTGGTTCTAGAGTTGTAAGAGAGGGAGAGAAATTTCTCTCTGTCCACTCTCTTTCCAAATGACCCCAAACTGACATTTTCGGGGCCAGATTAGATTGGGTTGGACCTGATCTCAGCTTTTGTGTTCATGCACAGGCCTATTATATACTACCCTTCCATCTTTAGAAAAGCAGCCAAAACAGTGCACAACACAAAATCATGAAGTATACGTTAAAGCTACAACTTAAAAAATTAAAGAACCCCTAAGCTTTACAACAGTCAGCATATCCTCAAAGCAGATACAAACAATATTAAATGCCCAAAGAGCTTATACTAGGCCAAGCATTTTGTGGGAAAGGGTGGTCTTCACAACCTTCCAGAAGATGCTCATAGAAGGGATGAAGTGTGCCTCATGGGAAAGAGAGTTCCACAGCCTGGATGCTGTTATGGAAAAGGTTGTATCCCAAGTCTTGAGTGTGGGACTCGATATCTGGCATGGTGTAGGTGCATGGTGTAGGTGTCCCACTGTCCCAGGGACAGTGGGACAATCCATTTGTGCAGTGGTGAACTCTTCTTTGTTAGAGGTTTTGAAACAGAGGCTGGACAACCATTTGCCAGGAGTGCTGTAGCCATTTTCTGCTCTAAATAGAGGGTTGGATTAGAAGATCTCCAACAGAGATCTAAAATTCTGATTCTATGCCCTCATAGGAAACTGAGCAGAAGAAAAGAATGGGTGAGAAGAGAGAATCCATTGTGTAAATATAAGACTATAGTCCTGTCCAGGAGTTTTTGTAAAAAGAGGCACTGTACTCAAGTACAGCACCAGAAGTTCTGCCCTATGACATGCTGAGAAGTCTTACCTAGAGGTCATCCACACAATCAAAAACTGTGTCCTACTCAGGTTTGGGAGCTGAGTGTGCTCCCAATTTTTGGTTGTGTGGAAGCAAGGTAGGAGGAAAGACTGGGTAGCTTTTCCTCCTGCCTTGCTTCCACACAATCTCTTCTACCAGGTTTTCCTCATACCTTGCTTCCACACAACCGAAATTTGAGAACACACAGAGCTCCCAAACCCCGGTAGAATGCTCCTTGTCTTCTACAGATAAGTGCCATAACTGTGAGGAGCTTGGGGAGGGTGAAGCTTCTCGGTGCATCAGCAGGGGAGGGTGAGGGTAGGACTTCCAGGCATGGTCTGGGATACTTTACATGAGTATGGCATCCTTTTAAAGAAATATCTGAGCAGGGCTAGAGAATTGGAGAGGTGTTGTGTGTAAACCCTCTGCCAGCTAGGATGCCTACCTTAACCAAACTACTCAGAGTTCTCTGGAAATAAGTGAGATATAAATCTAATAAGTAATCATTATTATTTTTATCCTGTCAGTCTTCAAATCTGCCCCCCCCCACACCAGCTCAAGAGAGCCTAGTGAAGAATAAGAGAACTGAACAGCATTAAAAAAATGACATCTCTCTGGAGCAAGAATGTTATTGTAGCATTGCTGAGGACTCTGTGTCAGAAGCTGAAAGTAATTCTCTCACTGTCAACCTGCAGAATTCCAATTACAGGATCAGATTTAAATACAATCCTGTTGAGTCTATTGTTGAAAGTATATCTGCTATGTCGTGGGAGTCAATGATGGCTTTGTGATATTGTAATATGTGCCATAATAACCATTTCCTCTCTGCCTTGCACTGTATGCACAGAAACTAATCTGTTCACGTTTGATCTCTTTAAGAACAATTCGGGTCTGTGTGGAGAAAGGAGAAGCATTTCACCTCCTGTAACTGAGACATGAAAGCAAGGCGTGTGGGGTTTTTACAAGGTCTGGACTGCATTTTATTTTTGAACATTCAAGGCTCCAGCTAGCGATACCTGCAAGTTAGATTGTGATAAGAGCTGACTGTGCCACTAAAGCATTTTCATGACCTAGAAATTACCTCAGGTTTAAGAGCTGGTGTAGCCTCCTCGGCAAGATATTCTACGGGGAAGTATGCCTACAAGAGACATCCAGGGCATTTTTATCAACTCTTTAGGCTTCTGGTGTCTCGTGGTATCATATGTGAACAATCAAATCAGTTCTGATTTGAACGCTGTCACTTGGATTAGGGTTTATCTATCGCATGGTAGCACTGAGTTAGCAGGCCGCGGAGATGAATAGGAGTACTGATTGCTGAACTGACAGCCTTGAAGATGAGTAGCGTTATTTTATCACATCCTTCTTCGCAGCATGTGCCACTGGGTTTCAGCTGTCATTTTTTTTGAAAATTATCAAGCTACAGAGTTAAGCCACAATCTTTGGATCCTCAGCACACAGAGGTCTCACTGGTATTATCAAATGTATTTGTTGTTGTTTTTATTTTGTTAAATAGTACAGCCCTAGATTAATTTTACTTGAGCAAAGCTATCACCTTTTCTCAAAGCATAATGCAGGGCGATTTGCTAAAACTGTTAAGCCATTTCCTTAATCCTCAATTTCACCTGTTTAGCAGTCCCAGCATCCGTCTTTTTACAGGATGAAAGAGAATGTTGCAAGACCTATTTGAAATGCACCTGATTAAATATAACATTTTGGGGGATGGGGAAAAGGTTAAAAAGGGAGAAAAGGGGAAAACAAACACACAAAACGAGCTAAAGCAGTAGTTATGAAACAATGGAAGCAGCACTGCAGAAGTGCCCACATGTTTCAAATAGTTGCAGAACCACCTGCTTTGCGCTGCCCTTCATGTGTGCAGCAGGTCAGAAACAATGACATTTTGTTGTGCAGCATGTCAGCAAATGTTTCCTTTTGTCTTGCTTTCTGCTTTCTTCCAGTGACCCCACTTATTTCTCATTGCCAACTATTTGAATGGTGTGTTGAGGAGGATCATCGCAAATCCATTAGCCCCAAAGATCAGTCTATGAAGTCAATGAGGCCTGTCAGTGCTCAAGGGTAGTCTCCACCTGACGCAATTTAGCGCTAACAGACTGTCATAGTGTTGGAGGTACAGCTCATGGTTGCAGATGCAGCACCCACTCTTAGCACCAGCAAGGCTATTAGGGACACTAGGGGTAGAGATAGCCAGTAAGGGCATTCCCCCTCTAACCATGCTTTCTCTACTCTGATTCCCCTTTGTTAGACTGGTAATCTCAGGTTTCATTCTCTCACCTGCGAGAGAGACTTCTGTCTTCTCCCCTTTCCCCACTTCCTGTATGTACCTAGCCACGAGCCATGATAGGTCTTAATCTATCTCTGATGGATTTCCTAAATAAACTACTTTATTTGGAACTTTATATTTTCTCCAGACAATATTAATTGGCAGTGCTCTCCTTACCTGTGCTCTTCCGCTGTAGTTGGGGCAAATAATGGAATCTTCCCTCCATGCTCTCTAACAGTGAACCCAATGAACCCAGAGAAAACAGAGCACAGTAAGTAAGTGGAAAGTTCACTTGATTGGGAAGGAATTCCAGATAAATGCCAGGGAACCCTTTTGCCATGGAGACTGCATCACTGGTACAGGCAATGATCCTGAGGCTGGATGGATTTAATTTTGAAACATGGTCATTCTGGATGGAGTCCTTTCTCATGGCTCAGGATGACAAACCTGAAGCAGCTGGAGAACAAGCAGCATGGGATGCCCAAAACAGAAAGGTCTATGGATTAATCTACTTGCACATGAGTGACTCAATTATTATTCATTTGAGAAAGACCAGGATAGCTGAAGACGCTTGGGAGATTTTAAAATGCTTGTATGATTAAAAAAGACAATCAATACTAGTGTAGATCAGACTGTGAAGACTATGCACTATGCAACTCAAGGAAGGACAGAATTTAACTGAGCATGTTAATAAAACTGTGGACATTTCAAGAAGGTATGAAAGGGAAAGTGTAAAAATCCCAGATCAAGCAATGATTGGATTTATTTTGAGCAGTCTGCCAGAAAAGTTTCAAGTTATATGTTGTGTTTTGGAAGCAAGGGAGATTGATTTGGAATTTTTGATTTCAAGACTTCAGAATTTTGATATGAGAGATGCAGCATCTAGTCAGCTCTCTGAACAAAAGAGTCATATTACAGTATTTCAAACCAAACAAAAGAGCAAGGTGTGTTGGCTGTGTAGGAAGCCAGAGCATTTTCAAGTCATTGCTCTCAGAACAAAGGAACTGGCCACAAAGTAGCCCAGCTGAATGAAATTCCAAGAGGAATGACTCATCACCCAGAATATCTCCAAACCAGAAACAAAGACCTAAAAGGGAAAAAAGGAGAAAAGGAATATGGAGTAAACTCAGTATTTTTTCAAACTGTTTAATCTGCTGAAAGTGATGATGAAAGTGATTACAAAAGTGATTATGGGGATCTAACCCCTGCTAACTGGGCAAAGAGCCGCCTTTTTAACATGATGATTCTCTTTATTTAGCAGGGGGAGAGTAAATGGCCCTATCCACCCCCAACACAGTAACACCAGTGACTGTTGCTTGTGTCTATCTTATGTTTCTTTTTAGATTGTGAGCCCTTTGGGGACAGGGATACATCTTATTTATTTGTTATTTCTCTGTGTAAACCATCGTGAGCCATTTTTGAAAGGGCGGTATAGAAATAGAAATAAATAAATAAATAAATGCTGGTAGTGGTGCAACTGCATATCTGATTAAAGACAAGGAACTATTCAGTGAGCTGGACTTGAATTATAACCCTTCAATAAGCTTGGAAGATGGCAGAAAGATTACTGCAGAGGGAAAGCAAAAATCAGATATGAACTGCCAAAGGGAAGGAGCCTAACCTTGACAACTGAGGAAGTTCTTTATGTATCTGCACTTAAAAGCAGTTTAATTTCAGTCAAATATGCCATGCACAGGGGCTATCGAGTAGAGTTCAAAGTTGATTACTGTTCTATCCGAGACAAACAGGGGTTGTTAAAGAGAGATTCTTTAAAAGAAAGCATCTTGTATGAGATTGATTGCATTGACGAGACAGCCAGTGTTGCAAAGGGATGTCTGCATAAACAATATGAAAAATTGTATCACCCAAGAGTTACACATAGAAACATTAAAGTAATTTCTCAACTTGAGAAGTGGGGTTTAGGAAAAGGTTTGAAAGTTCAGCCCTGCAAAGATAATGGGGCTATTCTTACGATCACAAAAACCGGGCTAGGAAAATCCTAGCCCGATTTTTGTGATAATTACAACCACCGGGCTCGCAGCCAAGCCCAGTGGTTCCGGAGCGGCTAACCCACTCCTGTAGCCCACCTCTTAGCCCGGGTTTGAGGAGCAAGCACTTTGCAAACCCAGGCTAACGGCTCGTGAGTAGCTGCAGCACGGCTCCGCGCCACGGCTACTTGCGAGTAGACCCCCAGCTGGGAGGCTTAAAAGCAGCCTCCTGGCTCGGGGGTCTCCCCACTATGCCCTGCACGCTCACGCAGGGCATACTGGGGCTTCCAGGGGCTGCGCAGCCCCTGAGCTCCCCAGCCCCTGCTGGCTCCATCTTGGAGCCAGTCATTGTGTGGGTGGCCAATCCGGCCGCCCAGGGCTCCTTCCCCACTCGTAAGCGGGGAGAGCGGGCTTAGCCCGCTCTTCCTGCTCACCAAATGAAACCAGGTCTCATGGATCATGAGACCTGGCTCAATGACTCATCATGTGTTTGCTGTTTGAAAAGCAATGGAACTAAAGCTTCCACCTGAAAACATAGGAGTCACAGCGCCCCCTAGAGTCGATTCATAGTGATGTCTGTAGACCAATGCAAGTTGAATCATCAGGAGGAATCTGATATTTCTTGACTTTCTCTGAGGACTACTCCAGATACACTTTTACTTATATGCTAAAAGAGAAAAGTCAAGTTCTGGAGAAATTTAAGGAGTTCGTTGCAATAGTGAGCAACAAGTTTGACAGAAAACTTCAGACACTGAGAAGTGATAATAGATTCTGTCAAACTTTGAGTTCACATAAAAGGAAATGACCAATTACCTAAAGGAACAAGCCATTGAACATGAACACACAATGCCTTACACCCCACATCAGAATGACATAGCGGAAAGACATATTTTTTCTCTATTAGAGATGATAAGTTGCATGTTGCAGGATGCAGGATTGGCAAGCAAATTTGGGGGGGAAACAATCATGACTGCCAGGTACCTACAGAACAGACTGCCAACTACAGCAACAGATGCAAGACCTTTCAAATTATGGCATGGGAACAAACCCAGTTTAGAACATATCAGAGTGTTTGGATCAAAAGCACATACATATACATATCAAAAGCACATACATATGTTCCTAAAGAGAAAAGAAATAAACTGAACTCCAGCTGTGAATAAGGAATCCTTTCTGCCTGGGCCACACAGAGGCCATGTGAGTAGGAACGCAGTCTCCATAATGGCCGCCGAGTGAAGGCCGTAAACCAGCCAAAAAGCACCCATTTGGGAAAGGGGGGGGCATAAGGAAGGCCAGCAGAGGAAGGAGGGAACCTCTGCGGATCCCACCACCACCTCCAGGAACTCCCGCCTCCAGGAACTCCCCCAAAATAAGGCAATTTTTTTCTAAGTAAATGGTCCACGAACTCCCCCAGACCGGACCGAAATGGGGGGGGGGGGTTGTTGAGTGGGGTGCCAGACCGAACTGGCCCAGTGTGGTTCGAGTCCTCTTCAGACTCAAACCGAACTGGGCCAGCCGGTTCTATGCACATCCCTGCATTCTACCAAGGGTGTGCATGAACCATTCACTGCTGAACTGGTTCATATCGAACCAGGCTGGTTCAGTGGCTCAGTCCATGATAGAACTGGACAAAGTCCAGTTCAGGTGAACCACTTCGGCAGCAAAGAAGCAGCCTGGCAGGTTGGCGAGAGAGGTAGAAAGGGTCTTGCCTAGATGAAGCAGCAGCCGGCACTGTCACTCCCCCACCCTCCCAGCGAGGCTCAAAGCACACATGATGCTTTGTTTAGGAAGCCGCCTGCACTTCAGTCAAATGTACTCTTTTGGCAGCACACAGTTCGGCTCTAATTCAATTCGAATTCAAACTGAACCACCATTTTTGGTACATGCACACCCCTACATTCTACACCAACATATGCCCTGATCCAGCATGAACAAGCCACACCCAGAAACAGGTCTCTGCTTATAGATCTGTGCTAGGGGTCTCAAAGCAGGGACCTGAGCGGCCAAATTCAAATGTGTGCCACTGTGGTTATCTCACCATGAGAGAGAACTGCTAAACTTCTGCCCATTGCTCTTGAGCACCACCAGTGCAACTAGCTAGAAACAGAAAGTAAAGCTTGATGACTCAGTGGCTGTTAGGTGAAACAAAGGACTTAGGGAGTTTCATCTAGTCCTATAAAGGCTGTGATCCTCACATGTGAATTAGCAGGCTTTCAATCCCCCTGTCTTTCTCCATAACATAACTCATCTATCAAGGAGACCAAAGTGGATTATGTGTTGAAACCAGGTCCAAAACCAGATTGAAATGAATCTAGAGAATCAGTATCATCCTGCAGTGCCTCACACTCTTACACAGTCCTATGTAGCTTCTAGAAGATGCCTTAGTTTGTACTTTTACAGACTTCCAGAGAAAAGCATTGTGAAATTAGGATGTAGGCATCAAGCAAGCATACCTCTCTGCATGCTTCTGTTATTTAGATTTGACCCACTGAGAGCACTTAACAGGTTTCATTGGGCTTTCCATAGGAACCATGATAAGATATAGTCTTCACGTTTTGGTTCCATCTCTACCTTCGGAGCACCCCACGTACAAGAATTCTTCCATGCAAATGCCTAAAAAGCTACTTACATGCATGGTGGTTTGTTTGTTTTTTAAGAGCAGGAGTGTAGGTTTTGTTTTCTTTGGGAAGACAAGTTAGAGTATTGTCTGTCCTGACACTGGAACCAATATGAATACAAATACAAATAAGACAAAGATTTATATACCACTTTTCAACAAAAGTTTCCCAAAGCAGTTTACAAACAAACAAACAAGCAAGCAAGCAAGCTCCCTGTCCCCAAAGGGCTCATAATCTAAAAAGAAACCTAAGATAGACACCAGCAACAGCCACTGGAGGGATGCTGTGCTGGGGATGGATAAGGCCAGTTACTCTCCACCTGCTCAGAATCACCACTAAAAAGGTACCTTATTGCTCAGTTAGCAGGGGCACGTTTTAGTGCCAGCAAAGGGTTAGCAATACCCCTTTGTCTCCAGGAAGTCTTCCCTTGTTCTCCCTCCAACCTACCTAACCACTCACATGGGATGCTGTGCATCATACTTATGTAGCCTACTAAAAAATCCAGGCAGGCTGTTGCTCCCCACTCAAGATATAAATGCCCAGAGGCTAATGACTCCATCTGTCTTGATTTCCTCTTTTGTAGATGGCAATTACATTTCCCTCATAGGAAAAGAGGTTATTTCAGCTTCCCTACCCCCATCATTCGAATTAGGTCTCACAGATGCCTCCGTGACAGTGGATCAAATGTCATGATATTTCCTACTTAAAAGGGCAGAGCAGCAGAGGATCTCAGAAAGGCACTCAAATTCAATTGAGCCTTTTGGAAAACAAATTTATCTGTGTGTATTTTTAAAGTTCTTTTAACAATTCACTTTTGCAAACTAGTTTGCCATGTTCTGATCTTTCAACACCTAGGCAAGTCATAGAATAATAACAAGTATTTGTATGTTGTTGTTTTTTCAGTCTTATTTTCTTGTTTAAAGGGGTGGGGGTGGGAACTGCAGGGTGGGGGGGAACTACAGTGTAATTTCTTGATTATTTACACACTCTATCAGCACAAGTGTGGATGAGCAAAGACAGAAATTAGAGCGTTGGGCAAGGCAGGTAAGAGTATCTATTGATGGCACACACACACACACACACACACACACACACCTTTTGCAGAAAAATAGCTTGTATGCGACAAGAAGAAATCAAACTGATCACCAGTACCCATGATAAATGCCTAGGCATCACTTGCCTAAAGTTCATAAGCGGGTGGATGGAGCTGAGTGGCATAGCCAGTTATCTTCCTTGATCTTCCCCATCTATGCTTAGCTTGATGTCTCCCAGCCCCTCCCACTTTACCTTTCTTACTGCCACTCCTGCTGCTGAACAGAAAATAGGGGAGGAGGGCAACACAAATTGGGGGTGAGAAAGAAAATGGAGTAGCATCCTGACTACGGACAGACTTATTTGATATGGAAAACAGCAAATTGCCAGTTCCCAGAGCACTCCTGTGAGCTTGACTTCCAGTGCTGGGACAGCTATGCCAATACTGGGAGTGTCATCTGAACCAGCCAGTGCTGGCATATTCTGCCTCACTTGCTGTTCTCTACTCGACATCTGTAACCCAATTGGTTCCAGGTGTCTATGGAACCGCAAATAGGTCAGAATATGCCAACATTGGTGGGTTTGGATGACATGCTTAATGTCAGCAAAGTTGTCCCAACATCAAAAGCCAGACTGGTGGGCACGCTCTGGGAACTGGTGGGCTGCCATTTTTCCATGTCATGCAATAAGTTAGTCATGACTGAATCCCATTGAAATTAATGGGACTTAGGTTAGTCATTATTAACTTGTCTCATTGATTTCAGTGGTGCTTAGTCATGACAAACTGGTCTAGATAAGGTCCCTGGGTTGGGTTTGGGTTTTTGAGAGGGGCAACTTCTCTGAATACTAGTTTAGATTACCAACGTATTCTGCAGATTTGCAGGAAATATTTGTGTCCTTATAAAGGAAAGCTACCAGGAAAACCACCCTTTTACAAAGGTCTGAAAGGGAATTTGGCCACCTATTGGCACAGTGGGTAATAACTTGACTAGGGAGCAAGAGGTTGCTGGTTCAAATCCCCGCTGGTATGTTTCCCAGACTATGGGAAACATCTATATAGGGCAGCGGCGATATAGGAAGATGCTGAAAGGCATAATCTCATACTGCACGGGAGGAGGCAATGGTAAACCTGTATTATACCAAAGAAAACCACAGGGCTCTGTGGGTGCCAGGAGTCAACACCGACTCAATGGCACAACTAAACTAAAAGGGAATCCAGTGGTCACAATGTCTGATCTTAGAGTGAAGAAAAAGTGAAGATGAATAGTTATATCACTATGGCACCCCTTGTTATCTGTGGATGCATCTGTGCAACTTTAAAAGGTTTTTAAAAATGTATCTAAACAACAAAATCCCAAATCAATAAGCATTACTTTTGGACAGATTATATTATAACAACTAACCTGGAAAACACACACACACACACACACACACACACACCATAAATCCTTGACAATATTACAGTACAAAAACTAGACTGACCTTTTAACTATAGGATTGCAAATAGTAATCCTATAATAACTGTCCTTTTATTTTCACTCTCCCTTTTCTACCCGGGCACAAAAAGGGAAATTATGGCCTTTAGCAGTCTTTTAAATTGAAGGTATAGGGATGCGGAATGTTCACTCCCCGTTAGATATAACTGCATTGTATTATTTATATCTTGCTGTCATCCATTAGAACACATACGATCCTATGCAATAGCCTTTTAAGGGAATGTATTAGCCTGTATTAAGGGAAAGGGGATTTTGGAAACAAATTAAATGATAAAAGGAAATGATAATAAGGTTGCAGACCTAAATATATATAGAAGGGAGTCCCATAAAACTCTGGGGAACTAACATCCAATAAAGTATGTTTCGAGATGGGCTGTAAGAAATCTCAACAGCAACATTATGTCACTGTCTCAGGGTCTTAATTTTTATATATTTTTGCACACACACACACAAATTACCATATTTTCTTAGGTGCCCTTGTAGGAGAGCCTTTTACTATGATACCTCTGTTCTCACTGGGCAATACAGGAAAAGTCCTTTCTCTGTGGGGAAAGGGCTATGGAAGAGCTGCCTGCCATTTTCCCTTGCTGTGTCCCACATGTATAAAGACTTCAGAGCCAAATACCTGAATGCTTTCATCTTGGAAATGAAACATTAGTGAACAACAAAAGACTGAATTGTTGCTTGTGAACAGACTTAAGGATATCGTCAAGTGTGGCAGAAGGACAAGGAGTGGAGTGGGGTAAGGAGGCAAAAGTGCCCTGGGACCCCACAAAGTTGCCTAGCTGAAGTCTGAATATTGTTGAGAGTTGGTGCAGCAAAGGCACATCAAACGTGTAATGAAAGATGTTGCTGACTGTTGTTATGATGAATAGTTTTATCATCTTATGATCCTGTTTCTGTGTGGCAGTTTTTGGTCTTGACAAGCTTATTCATTCATTCATTTACAAAAATGTTTAGGATTAGAGTACCAAGCAAGTGGCTTGAGAGACATCTAAACCATTTGGACAACTGTAAAGCCATATCAACACAAGTGTTTGCTTTTAGTCTACTTTCCAAAAGAAGAAGCCTTATGAGACCATGAGGTCATTTACATGACCGGGCAGGTGGGGCAGAGGGCGGGCTGCGGGGGGGAGGCTGGGTAAACTCACCTTTTCAACCAGACAAGTGATTTCTTGTTTTGGGTGCATTTTGCAGCGTTGTGTGGCACAGTGCACAGCTCCGGAGGTCAGGACGATGTGTCCCGGCCAACCGGAATCACACAGTGCACCACGCAACATGCATGATGCAATGGGGGATTCCCCCAAGAGATAGTACTCTAGGCACCTGTCTCTGTGTGTGGCCGGATGGAAGCAGCCCGTGCTCACACATGAGCAGGTAGCCCAGGTTAAGGGAGGTCTTGCTCCCTTAACTACGGCTAACAATTAGGCTAAAAAGACAGGCTAGGTAGCACTGCCCCTCTAGGATAGGGCCCAGTCCCAGAGGTTCTCACATGCAGCCTAACCCAGGCTGGGCTTCCCTAGCCTAGTTTAGACTGTGTGTGAGAACAGCCTCCAGGTCTGTGTGTGTTCCTTGTGTTTGCAAAACAATACAAATCACAGCAGATGTGAGGGAATTCTAGTGGACTCAATGTGGTATTTTAATTTGCCATGTTGGTTCAGGTTGTCAGCCAATCAAAGTCTGGGCAACACCCCGTTGTAACCATGTGTTGACAGTGAGACACAAACTAAATCCACAGCACATGGGGGGAGGCCTTAAAAGACCTCAATGGGGGTAGTTTGTTGCTGAGTGATCTGTCATGTTGGTTCAAGATGGCAGTCACTCAAGGTCTCATATCCCAAGATGGCATAAGATGGGGGACGGGCAATCCCAACTGTGCAATGGCTAATCCAAGCAATTGCCTAGGCTCATTTCATGGTAAGGCCAGCCATTGATGAGGGGTGTGCATGTGTGAGTGCATGCATGCCTACATGTGTGTGGTAAAGGTAAAGTGTGCTGTCAAGTTGATTTTGACTCCTGGTGCCCACAGAGCCCTGCGGTTTTCTTTGGTAGAATACAGGAGGAGTTTACCATTGCCTCCTCTGACGCAGTATGAGATGATGCCTTTCAGCATCTTCCTACATTGCTGCTGCCCAAAATAGTACCAGTGGGGATTTGAACCGGCAACCTTCTGCTTGTTAGTCAAGCATTTCCCCACTGCACCACTTAAGGTGAACTAATCTGCCAAATCAGGATATTTGGATGCCTAAAGCCAGACAGGTGAGTGCCATAGTTCTCCTCTTGTAGATATTCACACAATTAAAATAAATGTGCCAGTACAAAATGGAAATTATCATCCCAACAATAATAGTTTATCCTGTAAGCTTTAATTGTTTTGCATAATCTCTTTTGATGCTGAAATTTTAGATTTTGATGAAGAACACACTACACTGAATCCCCCTCTCTATCGCTCTCTCCTCTCTCCCTCTCCCTTTCTCTGCCTCTGTGCTTCTGTCTCTCTCTTCTCTAAGAGCTTTGTATCCAAGAAGCAGTCCTTTCTAACCTTGTTCTTTATGCAGGGGCAAGATTAACTCACATATATAAAATAAAACTATTGAGCTATTTTAATACTTTTCCTGTCATGCATTCAGGACCCTCTAAAGTTGTCACCAGCTACTGTTTCATTTAATTCCCTGGCCTTCAGGGTAATGTAAGAAAATTGAAGAGATTAGGAGCTCTCTCTTTCCTGTTCAATGCATTTGTGTTGCAGTAAATTGGTACCAACCTTCAATCTCATGGTCAGGGCTCTCCAGGGTCCTTCCACTGATATGACAACCCAGTCAGCTTGATAAACGATGCACACCCCCTCCAGTAGAATGAAAAACCTTCACTCCCTGAATTCACAATTGTCTCTCCCACACTAGCGAGGAAGAAACACTTAGCCGTCTTATGGCACTCAGTGACCACTGCATTATGTTTAACTTTAGAATGATAATTAAAAGATACCATTTTCCTAATTGATTAATTCATGTACTGTGACAGACATAAAACATGACCTATGGTGAATGGGAGGGTGAGTGAGGGGGAAACTTGCCATCTGGAAAATAGCCCTTTAAATATGGTATTTCCCCCTTCTCTGTCTCATAATGAGGGCAACAATCATTGCATTTGCAGCCAGATTGCATCATACAGCAGAAAGATCCCAATGAGATTAAGAGATCGTGACTAAATGTATACACTTAGGGTTCAGGTATAGACTCAGTAAAACAGTGTGAAGTGACAAATGCTTGTAATATAGTCTTCCTGAGGAAAATAGAAGACACAGTATAAAATGCTAATATTATAATGCCCTTATACCTGTACACCTCTATGTATATTTACACCACAGAATCAAAGCTACATATATACATTTCACTGCTGTTGCCCTTCTTTCCCACAATACCCCATTGCCATCTGCAAGTGCCCCTCGCCATCTCCCGGTATCACTAATTGTGCTTGCATGAGACTATATGGCTGCAGATCACTTGCTCTTGTGGTGTTAGTGGTGTGAGGAAAAGGTTAAAATGTCTTTTAAGGGCAGACGACCAATGCCAAAAAGGCAAGATTGCACTGAGCACACCCCCTCAAAGACTGTGGCCCGTGGTTGCTGATTTACTGACATCCTGATGCTTTGCCCATAGTCTGGCCACACGAGTGGTACAGAGCTTGCTGGGATGCAGCCTCGGAAGACCAGGAAGAAGGAGTGGTCCCCCTGCCCAGAAGCCAGCAGTTGAATTATCATCTGTGGAATGTTTCCTGGCTTCACAGATTAACCTCAGCTTCATCTACCCAAGGTTTCATGCTATGTCTGAACGGCTCCTCAATCTATGGAATTCTCTGCTACAGGATGTGGTGATGGCCACTAGCTTGGATGGTTTTAAAAGGGGCTTGGACAAATTCATGGAGGACAGGTCGATCAATAGCTACTAGTCTGGTGGCTATAGGGGAGCAACAGCAGGAGAGAGAGCATGTTGCCTCTTGCCTGTGGGCTTCTCACAGGCACCTGGTGGGCCATGTGGAAAATAGGATGCTGGACTAGATAAGCCTTGGGCCTGATTGAGCAGGGCTGTTCTGGTGTTCATACACAGGGGCAAATATAAATGACCATGCACAAAAGGGGCATTCACACATTATGTTCAACACTTGTACAATGAGTGTACAGTGTAAACAGGTACAGTCATTCACATGTTATGTTGAATGCAGGGACAGAAGTAAACTTCCTATCTCTATCATGCATTTGAAGGTACTGTATCCAGGATCCCTTTTAAAATGAACACAGGTACAGTCACGCACACAAACCCATGTACAAGTGTACAGACATCTTGCACAGCATAATGTCTTAATCAGGTTCAAATTGTAACTTATCACTAACAAGCATGGCTGGGCAAGGTAGTGGCCTCTCAGTTCCAGGTGGTCTTGGAGGAAACTGATTATCTAGACCCATTTCAAACTGGTTTTTGGGCGGGCTATGGGGTAGAGACTGCCTTGGTCGGCTTGATGGATGATCTCCAATTGGGAATTGACAGAGGAAGTGTGACTCTGTTGGTCCTTTTGAACCTCACGGTGGCTTTCGATACTATTGACCATAGTATCCTTCTGGAGCGTCTGAGGGTGATGTGGGTGGGGGGCACTGTTTTACAGTGGTTCCGCTCCTACCTCTCAGATAGATTCCAGATGGGGTAGATTGGAGATTTTATTTATTTATTTATTTTTACATTTTTATACCGCCTTTTGTTAAAAGAAAACCCCAAGGCGGTTTACAAAAATTAAAAACATACAGGAAAAAGCAGTAAAAACATCAAGCTAAAAACAGGCATAAAAACAAGAAAACAGATAAAAACACACAAGAACAGCAGTAAAAGACGATTATGTAAAAGCCTGGGTAAAAAGCCAAGTCTTTAAAAGCTTTCTAAAAGCTGTGATGGAGTCCAAGGAATGAATGGCCACCGGGAGAGCATTCCAGAGTCTAGGGGCAGCAACAGAGAAGGCCCTGTCCCAAGTGCACGACAGCTGGGCCTCCCTCATTGTCGGCACCTGGAGCAGGGCCCCCCCAGATGTCCTAGTCAAGCGGGCAGCAACCCATGGGAGCAGGCGGTCCCTCAAATACCCTGGGCCCAAACCGTTTAGGGCTTTAAAGGTCAAAACCAGCACCTTGAATTGGACCCGGAAACAAACCGGCAGCCAGTGCAACTCTTTCAAAATGGGGGTGATATGTTCCCAAAGGGCAGCTCTTGATAGAACCCTCGCTGCCACGTTTTGCACTAGCTGTAGTTTCCGGATATTCTTCAAGGGCAGCCCCACGTAGAGCGTGTTACAGTAATCCAGCCACGACGTGACTAAGGCATGGGTAACCATGGCCAGATCTGCCTTCTCAAGAAAGGGACGCAACTGGCGCACCAGCCAAAGCCGTGCAAAGGCACCCCTGGCCACCGCCTCCACCTGAGCCTCTAAAAGCAGAGCCGGGTCCAGTAGTACCCCCAAGCTGCATACTTGCTCCTTCAAGGGGAGTGCAACCCCATCCAGAACCGGTAAAATCTCCTCATCCTGATTGGCTCTCCTACTGACCAACAGTACCTCCGTCTTATCCAGATTCAATTTCAGTTTGTTAGCCCACATCCACCCCATCATGGCCTCCAGCCCCTGATTCAGGACATCCACCACCTCCCTAGGATCAGATGACAAGGAGAGATAGAGCTGAGTGTCATCCGCATATTGCTGACAACTCAGTCCAAATCCCCGGATGACCTCTCCCAGCGGCTTCATGAAGATGTTAAACAGCATGTGGGACAAGACCGAACCATGCGGGACCCCACAGGCCAACGGCCACGGGGCCGAGCAGTAGTCCCCCAGCACCACCTTCTGGACCCTCCCCTCAAGAAAGGACCGGAACCACTGCAACGCAGTGCCTCCAATTCCCATACTCGAGAGGCGGCCCAGAAGGATACCATGGTCGATGGTATCGAACGCCGCCGAGAGGTCCAGCAGAACCAACAGGGACGCACTCCCCCTGTCTAGTTCCCGGCGTAGGTCATCCACTAGAGCGACCAAGGCAGTCTCAGTCCCATACCTGTGGCGGAAGCCAGATTGAAAAGGGTCCAGATAATCTGTATAATCCAAGACCCTCTGCAGCTGGGACGCCACCACATGCTCCATCACTTTGCCCAAGAAGGGAAGGTTAGACACAGGTCTATAATTGTCCAGGTTGGAGGGATCAAGGGAGGGCTTTTTTAATAGAGGTCTTACCACCGCCTCCTTAAGGCACGATGGCATCCTGCCCTCCCTTAACGAAGCATTAACGATCACCTCCAGCCATCTGCCCGTCCCCTCCCTGGCAGCTTTTATTAGCCATGAAGGGCAAGGGTCAAGAGCGCACAAAGTCGCCCGCACACTCTCCAGGATCTTGTCCACATCCTCAGGCCGCACCAACCGAAAAGAATCCAAAACAACGGGACCAGATGGTACCAGAGGCACGTCTGCCGGAACTGCCAAAACTCTGGAGTCCAAGTCAGCACGGATGCAAGCGACTTTATCTGCAAAGTGACAGGCAAACCGATCACAAAGAGCCGTAGATGACTCCTCCCCCATTGTCCGGGGGGATGTGTGGAGCAATGTTTTCACCACACGAAACAGCTCTGTTTGCTTGCACTGCACAGACGCAATGGAGGCGGAGAAAAAACGTTTCTTCGCCGCCCCCACTGCCACGGCGTAGTCCCTAAAATGGGTTCTAGCCCGTGTTCGATCGGATTCGTGACGACTCTTCCTCCAGCGTTGCTCCAGCTGTCGTCCGAGTTGCTTCATCGCCCTAAGCTCCGAGGAAAACCAAGGAGCAGAACGGGCTCCACCAAGCCGGAGAGGGCACTTGGGGGCAACCGTGTCAACAGCCCAGGCCATCTCTCCATTCCAGAGATCAACCAAGGCCTCGACAGGGTCACCAGCTCTGGACACTGGAAACTCCACGAGGGCCGTCTGAAATCCAAGCAGATCCATAAGCCTCCGGGGGCGAACCATCTTAATCAGCCCACCACCCCTGCAGAGGGCAGACGGAGCAGTCAAACTAAACCCCACCAGGTGATGATCTGTCCATGACAAGGGAGTGGTCTCAAATTCCCCCACCTCCAGATCGTTTATTTCCCGGTCGGCAAAAACCAGATCCAGAGTGTGTCCCGCCACGTGGGTAGGGCCCGATACCAATTGAGACAGGCCCATGGTTGCCATGGAGGCCATGAAATCCTGAGCTGCACCCACTAGGGGGGCCTCGGCATGGACATTGAAATCCCCCAAAACAATAAGCCTGGGGGAACCCAAAGCCACCTCCGAGACCACCCCCGCCAGCTCAGGTAGGGAGACTGAAGTGCAGTGGGGTGGTCGGTACACCAGCAGAATCCCCAGCCTATCTCAGAGGCCCACCCTCAAGGACAAACACTCGAAATTCTGAGATTGCCTGACCGGGCACCTGGAAACGGGGAGGGTCTCTCGAAAGATGACTGCAACGCCTCCTCCCCGGCCCTCGAGGCGGGGCTGCTGCACGATCTGGAAACCTGGAGGACAAAGCTGAGAGAGACCAATCCCGCCCAGCGCATTCAACCAGGTCTCCGTCACGCATACCAGGTCAGCACGCTCATCCACAATCAGATCGTGGATGAGAGATGTTTTTGCGTTAACTGACCTGGCATTCAGCAGCAGCACCCTAATCCTCGAAGGAGTGTTCTCAGAGCTCCCTAGGGTCAGAGGGTTGGGAGAGGGGCCGGAAAAAGGAACAGGCCTCAATTGCCTGGACCGATTTCCCCAGTAACGGCCCGCCCAACTTCCACCGCCATACCTCCCTCTGCCCGCTACCCGTGATATTGCCGCCCCCACTCCAGACCCACTTTTTCGCTCTCCCAGGCACAACTCCCCAGACTAACCCACCACAGCTTCTTGGCTTAATTTAAAAACCAGGACCAGGCTTATACGATCTCTGCTGATGTCTTAATTGAAGGAAGACGGATCTTCACGGCAGATGAAAAAGATCTTCAGGCCCCAGGCAGCTCGCCCCATGGCTGAGAGCCACAAGGACGAGAGCCCTTGTGCTCTCGCCCTTCGGCTCGCGCCAAGAGGCTCGCGCCCCTGGGCCAGCCTGCCCTTTATATTGGCAGAAGCCCCAGCTCAGCAACAGCCCAGGAGATCTTACACACCTGGAAGAGAAGTGGAGCAGAGGCAACAAACAGTCAGTGCCCCACCCAAGCTGTTCCCTGATCCCTGTTTCCATGAAGAGATTGTTGCTCTTCAAAATCTGAGCTTAAGTATGGTGTCCTTCAAGGCTCTGTACTTTCTCCAGTGCTCTTAAACATCTACATGAAACTGCTGGGAGAGATCATCAGAGGATTTGGAGCAGGGTGTTATCAGTATGCTGATGACAGCCAAATCTACTTCTCCATGTCAACTTCTTCAGGAGATGGCATAACCTCCCTAAATGCCTGCCTGGAGGCAGTAATGGGCTGGATGAGGGAGAATAAACTGAAACTGAATCCAGATAAGACGGAGGTACTTATTGTGTGAGGTCAGAACTCTAGAGATGATTTTGATCTCCCTGTTCTGGATGGGGTCACACTTCCCCAAAAGGAACAGGTTCACAGTCTGGAAGTACTTCTGGATCAACACTTCTCCCTGGTTTCTCAGGTTGAGGCGGTGGCCAGGGGTGCTTTCTATCAGCTTCGGCTGATATGCCAGCTGCGTCCGTTTCTTGAGATGAATGACCTCAAAACTGTGGTACATATGTTGGTAACCTCCAGACTTGACTTCTGCAATGTGCTCTTTGTGGGGCTGCCTTTGTATGTAGTCCGGAAGCTTCAGTTGGTACAGAACACGGTGGCCAGGTTGGTCTCTGGGTCATCTCGGAGAGACCACATCACTCCTTTGTTGATAGAGTTACACTGGCTGCCAATAGGTTTCCAGGCAAGATACAAAGTGCTTGTCCTAACTTATAAAGCCCTAAATGGCTTAGGCCCTGGGTATCTAAGAGAACGTCTTATTCATCATGATCCCCACCTCCCACTGAGGTCGTCCGGAGAGGTCCGTCTCCAGTTGCCGCCAGCTCGGCTGGTGGCCACATGGAGACGGGATTTCTTGGTTGCTGCCCTGAGAGTGTGGAATGTGCTCCCTACTGAGATACGATCCTCCCCATCTCTGACAATTTTTAGAAAGCATTTGAAAACCCACCTCTTCACACAAGCTTTTTTTAATTCTTTAAATTTTTAAGGTTTTAATTCGTGGCTGATTTTTAAATTGTTAAATTGTTTTAAGTTTTTGTATATATTTTAACTTCTTTTATACTATTGTTAACCACCCAGAGACGAAGGTTTGGAGCGGTGTACAAATGCTAATGCTAATGCTAATAATAATAATAATAATAGTAGTAGTAGTAGTAGTAGTAGTAGTAATAGGAACCTGGAAGAGAAAGAACATTACAAATACTTGGGCATTCTCGAGGCTGATAACATCGCACACACTGAAGTTAAAAGAAAAATTGGAAGTGAATACATCAGGAGAGTTAGAAAAATCCTCAAGTCCAAACTCAATGGCGGGAACACCATACAAGCCATAAACACCTGGGCTATACCTGTTATCAGATACACTGCAGGAATAATAGACTGGACCCAGGCAGAGCTAGAGACACTAGATCGTAAAACCAGGAAAATCATGACCATCAATCATGCTCTGCACCCCCGCAGTGATGTAGATAGGCTATACATCCCTCGCAGCTCAGGTGGAAGAGGAACGCTGCAAGTCCATCAAACAGTAGAGGAGGAGAATTGAAGAATTGAAGAATATATCAAGGACAGTGAAGAAGATGCACTTCAAATGGTCAATAATGCGAAACTATTCAACACCAATGAAACAAAGCAGGCCTACAAGAAAGAAAAAGTCAAGAACCGAGCAGGAAAATGGAAAAATAAGCCACTGCTTGGTCAATATTTGCACAATATAAGTGGAAAATCAGACATCAGCAAGACCTGGCAATGGCTTAAGAATGGCAACTTGAAGAAAGAAACAGAGGGTTTAATACTGGCTGCACAAGAACAGGCACTAAGAACAAATGCAATAAGAGCAAAAGTCGAAAAATCCACCGCAAACAGCAAGTACTGCCTTTGTAAAGAAGCAGGTGAAACCGTGGACCACCAAATCAGCTGTTGTAAAAAGATTGCACAGACTGACTACAAACAAAGGCATGACAAAGTAGCAGGGATGATACACTGGAACGTCTGCAAAAAATACAAGCTACCTGTAG
Organism: Hemicordylus capensis; assembly: GCF_027244095.1. Taxonomy (NCBI): domain Eukaryota; kingdom Metazoa; phylum Chordata; class Lepidosauria; order Squamata; family Cordylidae; genus Hemicordylus; species Hemicordylus capensis. Next base: position 100,792,176 of record NC_069658.1, read on the forward strand.
CCAAAAATTGGTGGGACCATAAAATCCAAAAAGTTGAAGAAAATGAAGATGTAAAAATATTATGGGACTTCCAACTACAAACAGACAAACATCAGCCACACAATACACCAGATATAACTGTAGTCGAGAAGAAAGAAAAACAAGTCAAAATAATCGACATAGCAATACCAGGGGATAGCAGAATAGAAGAAAAAGAAATAGAAAAAATCACCAAATACAAAGACCTACAAATTGAAATTGAAAGGCTGTGGCAGAAAAAGACCAAAATAATCCCAGTGGTAATTGGCGCCCTGGGTGCAGTTCCAAAAGACCTTGAAGAGCACCTCAACACCATAGGGGTCACAGAAATCACCACCAGCCAATTACAAAAAGCAGCTTTACTGGGAAAAGCCTATATTCTGCAACGATATCTATAACAACTGACAATAAAATTCAGCCATCCCAGGTCCTTGGGAAGGACTCGATGTCTGGATCAAACAAACAAGTCAATAACACCTGTCTGACTGTGTAAACAAGAATTAATAATAATAAAACTACCAAAGTGAAAACAATGCGCAGTTATGCCACGTTGGTGTGCCTTTCAGACAAAATGCATAGCTGGGCCCTGAGCTACCGCAAAATAATTTAGAAAACCTAAAATTCATGAAAGTTATCTTCATTTTGTGGGGAAATGTCCACAAATGTTTTTGGTGAGGCAGAAATATCTGCAGAAATATTAGGGCAGGTTTTCCAAATACATAAATTAAGTTCAGTAGAACAAAGTAAACTTTCTGGATGTAGGTAAGTTCCAAAAGCAGTACAGAGGTAGATTAGATTTTATATTGATAGTCTTCCCACATAAAATTATAAGGCAACATTTAGATTAAGTTAGTCATACCTAAGTCCCATTGGAGTTAATGGGGGCCTTGTTAGTCATAACCAACATCTTGATTTCAATGGTGTTTAGTCATGATTAACTTCGTCTGAATGTTGCCCATAGTACAACACTTTGTAGAATCTGGCCCTGATCATTTTATTTGACATTGGACAATGGTCCCTTGTTAAAATTAATAATGATTTCATGCAGCAGCAAGAACGCAAATGGATAATTTGTTTAACCTTTCCTTGTCTGTTAACCAGGCAACACATGCCATAAAATAATTAATTTCCATGTAAGATTAATGGAATGACTGAAGACAGCTGGATGAACAGAATAGCTGTGGATAATGATGGCACTGATTCTTAGAAAAAGGCACAGAGGTACCTCTAGAAATAAAGATTTCTAACTCCATAACATTTCTGTGCAAGAAAGGCAGAATGCCAAACCTTGGTTGGTCAAAAATGCACAAGAACAAATATGCCATTAGAGACACACTGTGAGTTTATGTTTTGTTCTGTTTTTTTCAAAAAAATAATAATATTGTTGTGCCTCTGGCATGGCACAGGGCTCCAAGTACAGTGTGCAAAAGAGAGCACAGGGCTTGCTGGTAAATCCAATGGGGTGAGTTAAGGACAAATGGAGCAATCTAACTGCATTTTCTTACTTTTGTAAGCTTGTTAGAGCCCTAGGGCAAGCGATTCAATGCACTGTGTGCTTGTCGCTTGCCTGAAACCACTACTTAGAATTGCAAGTTGATTTTTAGGCTATTATGCAAGGATTCCCAGAACGATTTTTTAAATTAGCATAAAGAAAGGGAAGGGGGCTAGGGAACTATTAATTGGGATGCAATTAAAAGTTATATCTCAAAACCAATGCAAAGACTGTGCTTGCCTGGCATCTTTAGAGTTCCAAAAGGCACCAAGAAGACACATTGCAGACAAAGAAGACTTGGCCCCCTTGCCGGCAGGTTTGCAGGCAATTACACTAGATGTCTGTGTGGCAAGTTCAGTAGTCCACGATGGTTTCAAATTGCACCTAGGATAGGCTGGATAAAGTCAATGTCCCCTTTATTATGCATGTGTTAATTTCTTGATAGCTTGGCCTTTCCCCATGCTTTGATCTGCCAGTGGTAGGGGGTCCTTCTATTGGTTTCAAGAGAAATTATGTGGATGCTCTGTGATACAATGAGTTTCATAAAAGCTCACTGAGGTGTTTAATTGCAGCTGTCTGCTAAATGCTGAGTGTGATTCCAAACACAGAAAAAGTGGCCTAAGTTGTCCTATGCCATCACAACAGAACACTTTCCCATTGATCCATATGATTCTGCATTGCTGACATCTGTCCCTGAGGGCCACAGCAATTTTATATTCTGTTCATTTCAACCAGTGGTTCCCAACCAGGATGCCTCCAGATGCTGCTGAACTACAACTCCCATCATCCCCAGCTACAATTTATTGTAGCATTGAGGGTAATTGTTTCTTTAACAACTGATCAAATTTTTATTTGTTCCGCATCTCAAGGCTGTTTCACATAAGTGAAAGTTTTCGAAGTTGGTGGCCCAAATCCAGAAGTACATTTACCACTGAAACCATCAATTTGAATGGAACTCAAGTAGTTTTTTTGTTGATGAGATTGCTGTGAATGGACATTTTGCAATGGACTTGCAAATATTGAACTGCTTCAAAAACAGTTCAACACAATGCCCCAAAATATCCAGAAAAAGTATAGAAAAATGTTGCACCCAGATGTGCTGTGTGCTGTATCACAATCTGAATGCACACTGAAACACTTCAAGATGAATTCAACCAAAGCAAATCCATTGAAAAGCTTGTCATAGATTTACTCTGTTTCGGATGTCTTGTGGACATCCACACTATTATCTATGTTGAAGGGCAGTGATGAAGGGCAGTCTCACAACATCATCTGTGCTGAAGGGTAGTCTCACAACCACTTCTGAGGAGTTTCTCACCAAAACAGAAGACATTTGTTGTGCTCTCATTATTGTGGTGTTCCTCATGGTGAAGCCCGTTGTGGGGCTGGTCTCTGAAAGACTGGAAGGTCAGGGGAGGAAGGATGCTCTAAAGTTAATTAAAAAGAGAGAAAGAGAGAATGGGTGGGTTCAGATGACTTGCAGCAAGTAAGTAGGAGGAAACCAGAGGTTCCTGGTGAGCACACACTCCTGGCACAAGCTGGTACTTCCACCCCTTTCCGTGTCAGCCAAACCTGGAAATGTCAGGTGGAGAATGTCCCTCCACTGCCTGACATTCACCTGTAACAAAGAGTAGAGATGGCTGGGTGGTGGTGGGGAATCTGATATTCTCCACCTGACATTTTCGGTTTGGCTGACACACAAAAGGGATGGAAGTACCAGCTGGTGCCAGGAGTGCATGGTCACTAGGAACCTCCAGTTGCCTCCTAGAATCCAGATGCGATGGAAAGGACCAGAAGTATCAGCTTGTGTCAGGAGTGTGCACTCACTCTGAACCTGCCCACTGAATTTCTCAAAACTGTCTTGAAGAAACGTATCATACAGCCTAGCATATGTTCTCTCTACATATCACTTAGCCACAGTTTTCTGGCTCGGCTGGTGCGATTTTAACAGAAGCCTCACCCAGAAAACTTAAGCAGTTTTATTTATGTATGTATTTATGTATTTTTAAAATTCCATTTATATACTGCCCTTCCTAAAGTGGCGCAGGGCGGCTTATACTAAAATCCAAAATACATAACAATTAAAATAAAAAAACAATTAAAAAACAGATTAAAATTACAATCAAAACCCAATTAAAAGCAGATTAAAATTGCAATTAAAACTGAACATCATTAAAAGCCAGGCTATAAAGATGGATCTTTAAGGCCCACCTTGAGCTGAAGGTTTCCCCACCACTTTCTCTCACCACTTTCTCCATGCATGGAAAAGCTTCACCGGCCACATTTTAGGGAATGGCGATGAGGCTGTAGCTCAGTGGTGGAGCATCTTCTTTGCATGCAGAAGACCCCAGGTCCCAGGTCCACTCCCTGAAATCCCTGGTAGGACTGGGAAAGACCCCTGCCTGAAACCTTAGAAAGCCACTGCTAGTCACTGTAGGAAATAGTGAGCTAGATGGACCACAGGCAGCTTCCTATGTTCCTAGTGTGCCAGGGTGCTGTTACAGGCACAGAAGCAAGGGCGGGGGGGATGGCAACCTTAATAATAAAATGGAACACATTTTCCCCTCACATGTCATCTTTGCTGCAGTTAAGTGTGGGTTCAAATGCCTCAAAGGCCAATATTAAAATTATCAGCTATATTTTTATACCCCAAATTTGTTTTTTTGTTTTCCTTCTATAGGCTGCTAAACATAACAACTGAACCATAGATTACACTAATTATATGCTCCTTATTGGTCAGGAAGCAAATAAGTCATTCAGAGACAAATCTCTGTAGTTATTCATGAGGCAGTTTGAGATGACAAAGACAGAGTAAACTGAGCAGTCTCTCATTATATTTATTACATGCTCTTTGTGCTAATGAACAACAAGAGGCTTTGCAGAAATAATGGTTCCAGTTTGGAATTTTACAACACGGAACACAAGCCATATTTATCAAGACCATGTATGATATTTATTTGTTCTTCTGGTCTGCTCAATCCTCCATTTCAGGAAACTGAACAGGTCAACAGCAACATTATAGAGAATTCTACTAAACAGGTATGCAATCATGTCATAAAATCTTAGCAGAGTGCAGGCCACAGAAGATGGTTTGCAGAAGGTAATGGAATTAGTGTGGATGAATTCGATTCTCTTTTATTTGATGCTAGTTAAAGGCCTGTCCAGTTGGATAGATAGGAAAGTGGGAGAATGGGGAGATCTACTCTAGACGTTTATTCAACCACATTCCATCCCATTCTCACACCTACTCCTCACTCTACTCTCTGGCCTGGCTTGACTCCAACCCTTGCTCCTTCTGATACAACAGCAATGCTCTCACTCACAAATTAAACATTAAGAGGGGAGAGTGAAGAGCTAATTTTCCACCCAACTCCCACCCTTCTGACTATCTCTACAGCCTTCGGCGTGGGTAGAATAAAGCTTGGGGCTGAACCAACTTTTCTAAACCTGGTCCTGGCCCTGCTCATAGGGGGCAGACAAAGCTACAGAATGATTCCTCTGCCATTCCAGAAGCTACATTTTCTATCATTATGCAAACATGATCAATTAAAGATTAGATATTTCTCCTTTACCTCATCAGACACCTCCGATTTCATGGAATTTTTGTGTAATGAGAAATGCAGTTACAAATTTGAACACAACATTGAAGGATTCTATTTGTCTAGAACAAAAAGGGCTAACTTTCTGGAGTTGCATGAGCAATTAGCTGCCCAAGGCCCAGTACATTCATGCATTTGGGAGGACTGTTACCATGTCCAGCTCGGTTGGTGTCATTTCCTCTTAAATGGCTAAGTCACGGTGGAGCGGAGGGGAGAGGCGAGGGGGAAGCAGTCACACAGGCTTAGGAAAAAGGTTTGGCAAGAGGAGATTGTCTTCCCAGTATGATTGTCAGGACGCTCAGACTTTTTGTGGGCTAAATATAGGACTGTTTCAGATGAGCAATGGCCTGAAGCCGCCCCTACATGTGATAACATTGGGATCATGATGAGAACGTGGCTTCCCTGATGTCATTCAAGGATGTGCCAATGCAATCTCGGCATGTCCTTTCATCACATGTAGCACCCAATCCAGAGAGAAACTGTAGAAACAGGAAAGTCATGTTCTTATTAGGGATACAGGCGAATGAACATTTCTGGTCTGAAAAGCCCTCCAGTGACATAGTCCACCATATTGCCTTCCTTGCCATAAAAAAGGAATCTGTGACCTGCAACCTAACTCTAGACAGCTGGACCCTGCTGAACTTTCAACCTTTTTCCTCCATCTGTAGTGCCATTAACAACATTTTCTTTGTGTCATAAGATTGTTCTGCCCTAAATTGAGCAAATCAAATTAACTGATGACAATAATTGCTTAGTTTGTATCTTTAATTTATTTGGAAATGCATGCTCATTTTGGTAATTGCCCTTCTGTGTTCACTATCAATAGGAAGAATCAAAATGGAATATATTAGCCTTGCCCACTGAGCAGTTCTGGTGGGGAAAATTATAACATTTGCATGATATCTACATATGTATTGGCTCTATGATTTCTCTCTCTCTGAAAGTTTAAACAGCACAATCTTTGGCTGCAGTCTCACGACATGTACTTGGGTGTGTGTCCTATTGAACTCAGATGAGTGGACTTTTGAATAAATAAGTTTAGAATTAGGCTGAGGATACTGAGCAATAAAAATACAATGCTACAAAGTTGAGGCCATGGATGATGTTGCACTTAGTGCTAAAATGTGGTGTTTTTCACATTGAGAGCACATGACTAAGGAGGAAAAGGGAATATGACATATTCTGGTCTACTTTTAGAAAGATGGTTTGAATTTCTAAGGTTGGCTACTTCGTCCCCTCATGTTGCTCCAGTGGACTTAAGAGCAGCCCAACACACAGACAATTTTTCAGACATGGAAATAAAGTGCCAGAGATATCTGGTAATTGCTCTGTGACTGTAAGCAGACTAAGTGGCAAGGCTCTTTCTAGATGAGAATTGCCTGAAAATTAGAGATGTGGGCATGCAGCTAGGATCATGCTTAAAGCCAGGAGCTTCCTGAAAGCCAGGCACTTGCTTAAATGTGTGCATGCAGGATCAGGGCAAATGCAGCCCTGCTTATAGCCTGTGTCAGGCCTTGTGAGCCACCTCCACTGTCTCCCCTTTCTTGTGCTGTGGGGCCCCCAGACACATACCCTGAGGCAAGGGAAGCAGCTGTGGGTGCTTCAAATTCCACAGTCTCCTTTCACACCAGGAACTGATGTAGGCCTATATTTCCCAGCATCCTTGATGAAAAAATGACACCCTGCATACCTAGGGCATTCTCTTCAGCAGGAACTATGCTCCTTTGGGCCTGGATGCTCCTGCATATGCTGCCATCTCTGCTGCTGCAAGGAAAAAGGATCAGATTTGCATTCTTGACATACTAATTTTGTTTGCACATACTTGGTTTAAATGGAAGTGCATGCTAACCCCACCCCGCAACTTGCAGAATGACGTGCTGGTGTCTAGAAAGAGTACTGTGTTGCAGTGGTTCCAGTCCTTTCTTGGGGGAGGGTCCAGAAGGTGGTGCTGGGGGACTACTGCTCGGCTCCGTGGCTATTGGCCTGTGGGGTCCAGCAGGGTTCGGTCTTGTCCCCCATGCTGTTTAACATCTACATGAAGCCGCTGGGAGAGGTCATCCGAGGACTTGGACTGAGTTGTCAGCAATATGCGGATGACACTCAGCTCTATCGCTCCTTGTCACCTGATCCTAGTGAGGCGGTGGATGTCCTGAATCGGGGGCTGGAGGCCGTGATGGGTTGGATGTGGGCTAATAAACTGAAATTGAATCCAGACAAGACAGAGGTACTGTTGGTCAGTAGGAGAGCCAATCGGGATGAGGAGATTTTACCAGTTCTGGATGGGGTTGCACTCCCCTTGAAGGAGCAAGTATGCAGCTTGGGGGTACTACTGGACCTGGCTCTGCTTTTGGCTCTGCTTTTTCAGGCCCAAGATCCATCTAGTCCAGCATCCTGTTTCACACAGTGGCCCACTAGATGCTCCTGGAAGCCTACAAGCAGGAGTTGAGGGCATGGCCTGTCTCCATGGCCGACCATAGAGAGCCCTGGTGGGGTGTGGGGCCTGGAGCTAATCAGCCAATGCGGGGGCCCCTTCCAATTAATTCTAATGGGGGTTAAACGAGTGGGGCCCACAGTGATTGCCCTGCTTGCCATACCCTAAGGACAGCCCTGCCTCTCTCCTGCTGTTGGTCCCCTGCAACTGGTATTCAGAGGCATCCTGTCTGGAGGTGTCCTATAGCCCTCCGACTAGTAGCCGTTGATAGACCTCTCCGCCATGAAGTCATCCAAACCCCTCTTAAAGCCATCCAGGTTATTGGTTGTCACCACATCTTATGGCAGAGAATTCCACAAGTTGATTAGGCGTCATGTGAAAAAGTACCTCCATTTGTTGGACCTAAATTTCCTGTCAATCAATTTCATGAGATGACCCCTGGTTCTAGTGTTACATGAGGGAGAAATATTTCTCTCTATCCACTTTCTCCACACCATGCATGATTTTATAGACCTCTAACATGTCTCCCCACAGTCGTCTTTTTTTTCTAAACTAAACTAAATATGATGGTATAATGATGATGAAATATGCATATTCCAAAATCCACAAGTTTTCTCAAAGACCTCTTTTAATGTGCAAAAACATAAAACACTAGTGCAGGCGTGCACAACTCAAATGACCTGGTGGGCCAAAACCAACCGTGACTTGGCTCATGGGGGCCAAGGTCAATTTTTAGGGTGCTGATTATTAAACTAACACTTAATATCGATCAATAAATAAAATAAAATTAAAGTGAAATTAATTAAAATGAATTTAATCAAAATTTAACTTTTGAAGTTCTGGCAGGCCAAGATTAATTTAAATTAAAATAAATATAAAATAAAAATAAAATAAAATAAATATAAATTTTAAAATAAATTGAATTAAAAGTTCTAATAAAATACATACAATACAATCTGTACAAAATACATAACAATAAAGTGCATTTCTCTTCCCTTCCACCTCTGCCAAATCATCACACTTAACATGAAGCACTTGTAATTAAAAAATTAGAGAAGTTTTTCTCATAATTTTGGATAAGAAGATTAAACTTTGATCATAAGGGAGAGGGGGAGAGAAAGAAGAAAAGGAGAGAGTGAAAGAGAGAGAGAATGGAGGAGGGGAAGAAAGGGAAAGAAGCCTTGGCTTGAGAGAGAGAGAGAATTGAGGGGGTAGAAAGGAAAAGGAGAGGGAAGGGGCTGAAGTCAAGAGAAGTCAGGGAGACGCAGCAAAATGACGGGGTGGCAACGTCTCCAGGAGAGGAAAGAGGCTGAAGCTGAGAGAATAAGCCAGGGAGAAGCAGCAAAATGGAGAGCAGTGTTTCTAGCTGTTTCCCAGGCTTGCTCTGATTAGCTATGCACCCAGACCCAGTGAGCTGGCTTACTTACAGCCACGGCGGTGTTTCCCCCCCAAAGCTCAGCTGCCTGCAGCAGAAGTGGTTCCACGGGCAAGCGGCTGAGCGTTGTTCTTCTGTGTTTGTTTTGGCGGGTGGGGAACATGCAGAGGCAGAGAGAAGGAGCAGAGCACCAGCACCGGAGCTTCCTTTTAGAAAACGGGCAGCGGAGAACTCCCTGCCGTCCGCTTTGCTGGTCTGGCTGCAAATGGCTTCTTAGAAGCCATTTGCAGCCAGACCAGCAAAGGGGAAGGGCACGGCAGGGGAGTTCTCCCACCGCCCTTTTGCAATGGGAGGGCTTTTGCAGGGCATGGGCCAAGAAAAAAGGCCTTGCGGGCTGCATGCGGCCCGCGGGCCGTATGTTGTGCAGGCCTGCATTAGTGGTTGAAGCATGCTTTTAAATACAATAGCTAAGTATCATGACTCAGCAAACTAACAGCAAATAGCCAATCCTATTACAGTACCAATGCCAGCCAATCCTGTTACAAATCACATAAAAAGGAAGGAGAACATGAAAATACACACCCTTGCTTCAATAACCAATGAATTTCATCGCTTCCCTCATTTCCTCTTTTACATTTATAGTGGGACAAAGCTGTTCTATATACAATGCTTCCCTTATCTTCCGTTTTCTCACATCTGCCTCCATAGCCAAAACAGATATCTTTGTATTCACTACTTCATGTTTCTCTTTAACATGCACTGCCCACGGCTTTATTCGATATTTATACTATATGTCTGCCTAATGCTCCTTGTATTTTTTGGTCAAATTTTTGTATCTTTTGCCTGTCTCCCCGTTTTAAAAATGCATGCATTCCATGCAAATCATTTTATATACCACTCCCTTTATTTATATATTTGAGTTTTCTGAATTTTTTTCTGGGTCAGTAGGTCAACTATATCCCCAACCCTAGGTTGACCTACTGACCCAGGAAAAATCCAAACTTTCATTAAAAAATCAACGGATTGCCAGGTTGTTTTGTGGGTGGGGTAGTAGGTAGCACCCATCATGCCCTACCACAAAATCCACTTTGGTATCCCTAAGACCTACTCATGAGGAACAATGGGGTGGAGTTTTCCATTATTCCCTATGGGTGAAACAGTGCACTACCACACACATTTTGAAACAGTACAAAAGGAGAATCATCTCAGTCTGTCCCTCCCAACACAGATTCACAGAACAGCACACGGTGGCACATTTCAAACACAGTCCAAAAAAGAATCACTGATCCAGTGCCAGGTGCCTGCACAGCATCATTGTTAAAAGTTGCTCTCTTAACACACTGAAACATAATTATGACTCCATTGCAGCAGCAGCAGCAACACCAACCCTTAGCAAGCATATCCATAAGCTCAACTAGAACCACGTCCTCTTCAGCCATGTTTTGACTGAGTACACCTTGCAATGCAGAATGCAGACTACAGAGCAGACCAAAGCACTGAAGGAAGCACAAGTTAGTCTTAAGGACAGACATGGAGCTCATCTCACAGCAATTACAAAAATAAAATTACACCCAGTCGAGAGAGAACTGACATGCCAATGTCCATTTCTCACCACCAAACCATCTCACAAATATAACAAAACACAGCAAACAACAAGCAATAGCAAAGCAAGCATGTTATAAAAAGTGCTGGGGGAAAACTTAGAAAAAAGCACAAACTTCCTTGAGAAGAACTCTTCTTTCTTCTTTTCATATCTCGATAATGAGCAAGCCATAACCTCAGACTGGCTGGATCCTGGCTGACAGCCTACCTGGCTGACAAATGTCAGGGCACCAGTCCACCTACTCATCGAGGGCCATGATTAGGGGGTCTGTGGGCATGTCTGTGCTGCTTGCACAGCAGTAGATGTCCCTTCTCTCTCTGCACCCACCAGTGCATTGTGAGGCACAGGAAAGCTGTGTGCACCCTGCTATGGCTGGTCCGCAGACTACAGTAGCCCTGACACACCCTCTCGGCACACCCCATACAGGGAGAGCACCACCTACCTGCTGAAGGTAGTGTGTGAGGGGATCCTGTAGTAAAGGGCAAGCAGTAGGATCAGCCAGTGTAAGCTGGTGTTCTCCACCTCCCGGAATGGCTGGTCATCCAGAGCCATCATCTCTTCAATGGTATGGGTGATGAGATGAGACTGGCCAACCAGACCACTTGCCCACAGATTGCACCCATGGTGTAACTGGCAATATCCCCTGCTTGAGAGCAGGAGAATGTGCCTTCCACCACTAGTCAAGGGCACACCAGGTGGCCTAGCCCTGCAAGCAGGAACAAGAACCCCTGGGTAATGACCTTGCAGGTACCTCATCATCACCAGTGTCCCAAGAGGCTTAGGGTCCTTACCCCTGCCGACCAGTGCCCTGCCGTGGGTGCAGGAATCATGTGTAGGGTCACCATGGTGGAGCTCAAAGTGCTCCCACACTATGCTTCTATCAGTCCTGGCCGTTTTTGGTGGTGGTGCTACTACTGGGGCGGCTGGTTCCTGCTGGGGGCCACCCCTCCACTGTGGGGCTGAAAAGGTCCAGGAACTACAGGAATGACTTTCTCCTGTTCCTCCTCAGCCTCAGCCTGGTGGGTTGAACCTCCTGTGGGGATTAGGGAGGAGGATGAAGAGAGCGATTTGGCTGATGGGCTAGCAGCTGATGACACCTCCTGCTCTGATGCCATGGAAAGAGCTTCTTCCCTGACAGTGGAGCTGCCCCCCCTTCTACCTCAGCTACCACAGGCAGCTGCACTGCAGGAGCAGGTGGCACCAAATAGGTGAGTGTGCATGCAATGACCTCTAAGGGGGGAAGGTAGCAGCAACTTGGGGATTAGGCTCCTCTCACCACCTTAGCATCACCCCTCCCTCTGCCCTGCCACTCTGCTCCTAGCTCTGCTATGCACCCTCCCAGTCATCTTCTTAGGGTTTTTTTAATTAAAACTCTAGCGTGTGTGTGTGTGTGTGTGTGTGTGTGTGTGTGTGTGGTGGAGCACCTTTAGGGTGTGTGTGGCCAGGGTGGTCTATTTATTATGCTGTGTGTTCCACACATAGTGCTGTCTATAGCACTGTAGTGCACACAGAGAAGCTAGAAAAATAAAATCCCTCCAAATAAAGAAGTGAGCTTTATTTGGAAGTGGGGAGCCGGGGGGGGGGGAAGCAACAATGGGGTAAGTCTAAGGGAAGGGAGATAGAGGATTATTGTGGCCTATGCTGTACCCAGTACTCTCCTAACTCTGCTGTCCAGTTCTAGTACCCACCTACGTAAATCCCTTCCCTCAAAATGGGCCCCCTATTTAAAAGAAAGAACTCGAAAGGGTGTTTGTGGCTGGGCTCACCAATCTGATGTCTTCTTCTTTCGGCATCCTCAGCTGGAGCTCCAGGCACTCAGGCCGAGCACACACTGGCACTCAACAGCCAGGGGGAGGGCAGATGGGCTCCAGCAGGTGGGAACCCAGCCACCCACCCAAAAATCAGAAAATAACAAAAGAAAAGGGGTGGTGGTGGACCCACCAGCAGCAGCAGAAGGAAAAAAATACAGCAACCACTTGAAGTCACTCGAGTGCTGGAACTAAGTAAACAAAAGGCTATTGGTACTGCAAAAGTAAAATAAAAATAAAAATGAAAGAGACAGATAAGCCTCTCTCTCTCTCTCTCCCCCCGCACCAGCATAGGAACATAGGCACATAGGAAGCTACCATATACTGAGTCAGACCATTGGTCTAGCTAGCTCAGTATTGTCTTCACAGACTGGCAGTGGCTTCTCCAAGGTTGCAGGCAGGAATCTCTCTCAGCCTTATCATGGAGAAGCCAGGGAGGGAACTTGCAGAAGGCCTAGCAGAGCTGTGTCTGCTGCAGTGCAGCATCAGTGATCCAGCTCAGCAGCTGGCAGTGGGCCCAGCAAAGCCTAGCAGGGTAGCAGCAGGCCCAGCAGGCCCAAAGAGGTCCAGCAGGGCAGAAGTGGTCCAGCAAAAGCAAGGAGCAAGGCAGCAAGGCAAGGCAGAGCAATGCAACCAGCCTTTCCGCCAGAGTTCCAAGCCAGGCACAGGATTCAGCTCAGTGCTGAAGCCAGGCACTGTCCACCTGGACTTTAAATACAGTTTGAAACTCCTTTCCTTTTTGCTCCCACTCCCAATGAGGGCAGAGTTGCCCTGACACCACTTGGTTTGGGATGACACAAAGCCAACCAGAGGAAAGGAGATTGCAAGCCAATTGGAAGGCAGTGCCAGAAAACCAATCAGCAAGGGAGAAAAACAAGTAAGCTGAAAAAATGGTGGCCACCATAGCTGCTCAAACCTTCAAACTGGTTCATACTGGTTTGCATAGAACCAGGTTCAGTTTGATTTAATTGTGGACCGGCTGCCTTTCCTGGGGGCCAAGTTGGTTCACAGTTGATCCGGATGAACTGGTTCATAGCGAACGAACCAGATGAACCAGTGCATAGCGAACTGGTTCATTTTGAACCTTTTGTGCACAGCCCTGGAAGTGACAGACCCTTGAGAGTATCAATCGATCAATCAGAGAAAGCCAGAACAAAGAGAAAGACAAGAGGGGGAATAAAGAGAAAGGCCCTTCCTCACTGTCAATACTCACTAGGATAAAAGGGGCAAATAGACAAGGCTACTGGAGCTGTAGTTCCAACATTATATATTAACTTTTACAGGACTCCCTTGTGAGGTGCCGTTTTAAAAAAAATGTTTCTGAAGTGCAAGTAATTTATGTTTTTCCTGTTATTATATTTCTCTTTCCCATTTGTTATGAAGGGGATCAGGAAACCAGTGGAATTCCCTCCACATCTCTCTTTATATGAGAACAATGGATCATCTTCAGGGTAAAAGAACAGGAAGGACTTGGAGTGCTTAGGAAAGGTTTGTGTTGCTCTCAGTCAGCAGAAGGGAGGACTTTCCAGGTCAGGGTGAAGGCACAATGTACCTCACTCTTTGATGAATGGGAGAGAGCAGAGGCCACTGAGAGGGCCTGGGATGGCCCTGATCACTTCTGAGCAGACGGAGGACAAAGACTGAAGGAGACGCCTGGAGTATTACCAAATCAGAGTATTACCTGAGTTGGGAAACATAGAAACGCAGGCATACATAAAGACAGAAAGAAAATATTCTGCAGCCCTTACAAGTTTCTTTTTCAGGCTACAAGGAGTTTCTTCTGCATTTTAAAATAATAGGAATTGTTTTGGTCAATTTCAAAGGAAAGTAAGCTTCTTTTTCAGGCTACAAGGAGTTTCTTCTGCATTTTAAAATAATAGGAATTGTTTTGGTCAATTTCAAAGGAAAGTAAGCTCCTAGACCTAGGGGAAACACTTATTTCCTCATTCTAGATGAATTTCTCAGTGTCACAAAAAAGAGGGTTTGATTTGGGCTTTGTTTGTTTTTATGTCACAGGACATATAAGTAACTTACCTTCAGCAAGAGCCTGAAAATTGCCTGCATAAACTAGAAATGTATAATCCTGAAATAACAGCTGTTCACCTGTTGGAATGGCTAGATTCAAATATCAGTTTACTGAGGGATTCCGGGCCAGTTTAGATGAAACTTTTCTGAACCATGCAATTGAAAAGGGGATGCACAAAATTCAGAAATGAAAAACAAATTCCTAATGTGTTGTATGCACTTCAGAAATATGACAGCATATTCTGGATCTCAAAAATCTATGGAAAATCCAGATGTGTAAAATTTTAGAAGCATTTCTACTCTGTAGAACCTCTGACCAAACTCACTCCAACTGACCCAAAGAACCCAGGTCCCAGATATTGTCCTGAATATAACATATGGCTAAAATCAAAGGAGGAATTCAGATTCCTCTCCAGCACAGAAGCCAACCATAACATGAGTTGCTTATGTCAATCAAATGACAAAATAGAGAGGTGCAGAGGGTACTGTGAGGAGAAAAATGGGTAGTGGGCCCAGGGGACCAGTTTGGACAATAGCTTCCCTACCCATGTGATTATGAAGAGGATGCGCAGAGAGCACACCCATTGGGACATTCTCTGCTGATGTCCCTCCAAACACCTTCCTAGAATGTCTTTTTATAATGTGAGGGGCGGTGTTCATCCAAATGGTGCCTCTACATGCACTCCAAATCCTTTAAATAAGTATTTGGAGCATGTATACAGGGGCCATTTGGACAAACAACCTCCAGTGCACAAGAAGGGGCATGCAAGGTGGATGTCAAGATGTTCACAGAGGATGTCATGACAGGTGTGCTCCTGATGAGTTCCCTTCCTAATCACATGGGTGAGGATGGTCTCATCTGAACTGGTCCAATGTTTGTTTGTTTTTTAAAGTACAGTGTTTATTAATTGTAAAGGAAAGTTTGGGATGAAAGAGAATAACAGTAATTTTAAGAGATTGAGGATTAAATTCATTTATATTCATTCAAATTAAATTCATAGTCATGAATTTAAGAAATCTGAAAGTCCCAGTCAAGCAACAAGCAACATGATGCACCAATCAACAGTCAAGCATTGTTTTATTGTAGCTAATATAATGAATGAATGAATAAATGAATGAATGAATGAATCACAGTGATTAATTCCATATGCTGTATTAAGGGAATCTTAATTCTGTATTAAGGAATAAGGGAATCACAGTGATTAATTCCATACACAAACCATGAATATATGGAGCAGGACCATATGAATCAGATTGGATTTCTGAAGCAGCCACCTTAGGGTAACCCTCTTTCTCTCTCTCTCCCTCCCTCCCTCCCTCCCTTCTTTCTTGGTTTTTTTTTTTTTTTTTTTTTTTTTTTGGTGGCAGAGAAAAGTGCCAGGGACCTAGCATTGCTGCCCTGCCAACACAGGCTGCCTGTCATTGATTGTTACTATGGTCTGTTTACTATTCTATGTGGGCGGCTTTCTGGAGCACCCATTCTCCCCGTGTCTCCTTACAACATACTCATGATCAGTCAAGGAGAGAGGGGAAAGAAAGCCTTTGAATTTTGAGCAAGGGCTATTAAAAAAAAAGAAAAGAAGAAAGGGGAAATGCAGCATAGTTTCAGAATGCTTTCTTTAAAACAACAAAAAGTCCCCCCCCCTCTTTGTATTGAGAAGCAAATCTTTTAGAAGGCTAAAGTAAATGGAGAGTTGTGCACTAAGTCCCCCCCCCCACTTTTTTCCCTTTTCACTGGAGTTGGAGTAAATTTATTTATCCATGAATATTTGTTATCAGAAGTGCTGAATAAAAGAACAGCCTGGAGGAAAAGAAACTGAATGCACGATAGGGGAGCAAGAGGGCATGTGTGATCCCTCAACAAAAGGCATACAAGAAGCAGTTGTACTCAGCAAGACTGGGAATTCGTACAACAGGCAGGTGGCTTAACTAAAAAAAACCCACATCCGTACAAGGGTAAGCTATATAGTCATTTAGATATGCAGTATGACCTACGCTGTCAGACACACTGTCACACTCAATGCCTAGCCTCTCTTGCAGATCTTAGTGAAGTAGGGCTATACCATGTCATGAGTTTTGATTTTCACATAAAAACTTGCCCATTTGACAAGGTGGAGCATTTTTATTGAATCAGTAGCCAAGTAATGTGTGAAATCTTTCTCTCCCCACCCCCTCCAGCTGTTTTGCACAAAGGCTGTGTGGTCCCTGAGCCATCCCCAAATAGAGAATCCTGGGAAAGCGCTTCAGCTTTGAGCAGCCAAAGGCCAAGCAAGAATTAATGAAAATTTTCAAGAGAGATATTGAGAAATAACGGGAAATCAGAGTCTCCCACCCCCCGCCCCCCGCCCATGCAAGCAAAAATGACAAAAACAAACTGTGAGAATAATTGTGGCTGCTCTGGTTTGTAGTGTATACAGACATGTTATTCCACAATATGGTCACTTAATTTCAAGTTAGGGCAGCAACATTTAATTGATTACCAGATCAGGTGGACTGATTGAACAAGATTTGTGATCATCTAAAAAGTATGGTCAATTAATCAGGTAAAGGTAAAGGTAAAGTGTGCCGTCAAGTCGATTGCGACTCCTGGCTCTCACCGAGCCCTGTGGTTTTCTTTTGGTAGAATACAGGAGGGGTTTACCATTGCCTCCTCCTGTGCAGTATGAGAGGATGCCTTTCAGCATCTTCCTATATCGCTGCTGCCTGATATAGGTGTTTCCCATAGTCTGGGAAACATACCAGCAGGGATTCGAACCAGCAACCTTCTGCTTGTTAGCCAAGCATTTCACAGCTGCACCACCAATCAGATGGCAGGTGTTAATTCTTTGGTTTTTAATAGGTGTCCTTATTTAAAAAATGCAGAAGGGATGCACCACTCCGAAAGAGGCTTTCCCTCCTATGGCAAGAGAAGGCAGGATGTCAATTCTAAGACTATGCCTACTGTGGCATGTGTGCATCATCTAAAAACAGAGAATGCCTTTTGTTTAGAACTATTGCTTCCTCATGGGCAAATTCATGCAAATTTAATCAATTAAACCCATCAGTTAATTGACCACAACTCATACAGTTCATCAGATTTCATTCACTGCATCAGCCCTATTTCAAGCCTGATGTGGTTTTGCATGACACAATTTAATTTTCTAGAAGTGTCCTTTGCCTTGAACCACTTCAGCTGGTGTGGGAAGCCTTCTTGCCAGACACTTCAATGGGATGTCACATGAATCTGAAAACATGAGAATATGACACTTCTATAACTTAGAGCCCAGAGAAGTCTTTTCTGCCCAACTCTCTGTCACGTGGTCTTTCTTCTGGATTCTCCTGCAGTTACCAATGACATTCCCACGCTTTTCTGTAAGGCACATAGGATTTGCTGCATTCTCAACTTCCTGTGAGTTCAGTGGGAGGCCATTTCTTCTCCTCTCCCTCCCCTCTCCACCAAATGCTCCTAGTGCTAAGCAGTCATGATTCTTAGGTTCATTGCAAATGTTTAACAAGAATAGGTCACTGCGGGTTGTCAATACACTGTCCCTCCCATCCTGTCAAGCTGAACACTGAAGGACTGTTTGAGCATTTGTGCTGCAGACTGCTTGATAACCTGCTCTCACAGGGCTTTAGTGGAGCTAAAACTAGAGGCCACCCGTCTTGCTTCGCTTGAATAAAGATTTTACATCCAGCAAATTCATTCAGCATTACAATTTCCCCTTTTTCTTTTTGATGAAGAGCTGTGAAGGAGGGAACAAATGCTCATTTTCTTTTTCTGGCTATGAATGTCACTAATGCCACTTCCTTTCAGCATAAAGACTCCACACATTTATACCGGAAACATTCAGTGTGGTTTTGTGGACACTTGCCTCACCCCTAACCATGAGTTACACACTGCCAACTATAAAGTCTGGAAAGTAATGTTAAAGTAACTATTGAGGTAAACCTTGTTTTTGGTGTAGTGAAGTGAAGTGTTGTCATTCAGTGGCTGCACTCACACATAATGCAAAACTGGAGGTGAAGGGATCTCCGGTTTCAAAAACTGTATGTCTGAATGTTGGCAACCACAGTTTCAACAGAAAACAGACCTACAGTTTCCCTCCCTGGACAGTGATTTGTACTTTTGGTTTGTAGTGAGGTCCGCTGCCTGGACCTCCATTTCCGTGGTGCCAAGGTTATGTCCAAATGCTGGCATTGCAGTCTGGTTGCTTTGTAACCAGAGTTGAGGGAGGACACTCTCCTGAATGTCAGAATTTGTACGGGTGGGTGGCAGGAAGGGGAGTGCTAACTGTGGGTCTGCAGGGGAGATAAGGAACTGCGGTTCCACATTACATGCAAATGCAGCCACTGTATATCCCAAATATTTAACATTTTGAAGTCTATAAAAGAGAAATAGAGGGAGAAACATTTGAAGAAGAAGAAACAAAGGGGAAAGCAGTTTCATCAAACTAATGCCCTCCCCCCACAACCTGGTTTGGCTTGAATTTGAACCTGTTCAGAACTGGCTCGAAGTCCTATTGGCAAAGGGGAGTCCAGTGAGGATTCCCCTTAACCGGTGAAGGGGCCGAGAACAGTGTGTGGGGCGGCTTCCCTAACTGTAGAGGGGACTTAGGGGAGTGAATAAAAGTACTGACAAATTGCACCCGTTGTGACGGTGCTGGCTGCCCTGACCCCCACTGGCCTCCCTTGAGTCTCCTGGGCTGCCGCTGGCCCAGTATGGGCCTGTTTCAGGCCTCTATGCAGTTGTGGAGGCCATTTGGGGGGGCCCTGCTCATGCACACAGGCCATTTGCATGACCACACAAAAATGTGGTCATGCAAATGGCTCATGTGCATACATGGAGGTCCCAAAATGGCCTCCGTGCCTGCACACAGGCCTGAAACAGGTGGAGTAGGCCCAAACCCAGCCTGTATTGGGCTGTAGATGGCCCAGGATACTGCCCTTGCCCCTCCCTTGTCCCGCAGCTGCCACTGCATTGCATTCCTCACCGGATTCCCCTTTGCTGGTAGGGGTTCAAGCTGGTTCTGAAACAGCTGACCTCATTCAGCTCTACCTCAAACTGAACAAGGTTCAATTCAATTTGAGGTTGAGCCTTCAAACCGAACTGGTTCGAGTGCGAGCTGGCTAGATTCTGAGCTGGCTCACACATCCCTAACCAATGCTACACTAGTGCAATGAACAAAGATGCATTCACACAAGAAGTTCAAGTAGCTGAGCAGATGCTCAAATATGTCCAGTCTCTTGCACTCTTGGTCTTCATCCACTTTTTCAAGCATTGTGCTTACCCAACAAAAACAGCAGATAGCATTGCATAATTCCCTGCAACAGATATGGACTGAAGAAGAGGTTTCACAGTAGGAGGCACATCACAGATTGTGAAGGCACATTCTGTGACACAAGTAGTTCTGGCAAAATCCTTCTTAACCTGTGATTGAATCTTTAGGTTACAGCAGTAGCTCCCTTGTGCCTTTGTGAGCAGTAAACAGAATCAGGCTTAAATGCAACTTTGCACCCTCATCTCTCTCTTTTTAAAAAAATTCTCATCTTTGCACCCACTGAAGCATCTCTTATGTAGTCTTGTCAACTGTTGATTTTTTTAAAGTTTCAAAGTTTTTCCACCAATAATCCCACTTCACTCACCAACGTTTTGCAGTCTCAACCATGCCAAGTTGGCCTTTGTCTTCTGCAAAGTATGTTCAAGGTGCTCTAAAAAAATTTGGAGCAGATGCCAATTGAGCAAGGAAATAAGTTGGCTGCCCACAGTAGACCATGGAATTTAAGAACAATAGTATATGCTTACCTAATTTAAAAATAGAACAGAGTGCCACGTAACAGGGACTGAACCCCGCATCTAAAAGACAACATAACTAAAGAGTTCTGTGGAGTCAGGCCTTTGGTATATATCCAATTCTGGATAGTGCATTAAAATTCATAGGCAAACTCTTATCCATATTAAGCAATGAGATTTTATTTCCAGATCTCATGCAAAATTAATTTCCATAATTCTCTTAGATACTGTCTACACACAGATTTTTTTTCCTCATTAACTATTTGATTATCATATTGTACTGAAATGCCTTTGCTTCATATTTAGGGAAGAGAGATCAGAGATATGAAGAGTCAATGAAATACATTTCTGAGTGAAATACACTTCTGAGTCACTGGCTTTCTGAACAGCCTTCTCTCTCAAGATGTCAGTATGATACACAGGAAAGAAATATTAAATAGCACAATGAGCAATTAAAAGCTGTGGGCATGAGGATTTTATATATCCTCTCTTTTTTGAAGTGTGTGTGGATCTATCTCATTTTTAATGTACATTAGCAATGTGCCCATCATCAAGCTTGACAAGTGTGCATGTCTGGGCTGAAGCCATTGTTAGGCATTGCTGTGTGTATTCTCCAGCCAAGAGTCCTCCTGAAGATAGCTGGTTCATCTGGAACAGGGAACTAGGGTTAGGGTTAGGTGTATACAGTAGGGATGTGCACAAATCATTTTTTTTATTTGTGCCCCCGAAAAATCACCCCCCAATTTGTTTTGTATCCAAATCTACCCCCTCCAAATCACCTCAGATTCGATTTGTATTTGCTTTGATTCAATTTGGATTCGGACCAATTTAGACCACTTAACAAGGTCCTAGGGTCACCAAATTTGGGTGGTGGGTAGGTTCCCAAGGGTGCCACCTACAGCACACATTTTCAAGGCAGTGGAATACTTGGTTGATTTTTAATGATTTTTTTTTTAGTTTTTACTGATTTTGAACATTTCCGCCATAGGAAACAATGGGGATTCGAAGTTGCCGAATCTTAACCCTAAAACAGATCCCCAGCTTTCATTTGTTTAAAAAGGGCTAAGCTCTAGCCCTTGTAGAAGTGGAGTTATGGAGAAAAATGTGCAGTCATTTTTCCAAGTGCTTGGATTCTTTTGTGTATAATGACTTTTCCTCATAATGAATCCCTATAAGGATTCATTGCACACCTTAATTTCTTCTGTTCATGTTAACTGTAACTGGACAGTGCCAACTGTTAACTGCCATGTGCCAACTACACCCCCCACCTCATCTGCAAGGCAGTGGGGTACTCATTTTAATGTTTAGGAATATTGAAATGTTTAGTTTCTTTGGTGTCTAATAACTTTTCCTCATAATGACTCTCTATGATGATTCATA
This sequence comes from Hemicordylus capensis, assembly GCF_027244095.1. Lineage (NCBI taxonomy): Eukaryota > Metazoa > Chordata > Lepidosauria > Squamata > Cordylidae > Hemicordylus > Hemicordylus capensis. The sequence goes on from NC_069658.1 coordinate 100,813,677, forward strand.
ATACACCTTCGTTTCTTCTGTTCATTTTTACTATCATTGGACAGTGCCAACTGTCAACTGCCATGTGTCACCTCCACCCCCACGCCCCCCCCCCACACACACACTGGGGTACTCAGTTTATTTTTACGGTATTTTTGAAGTGTTTAGATTCTTTAGTGTCTTCATTACACACCTTCATTTTTCTGTTTATTTTGACCCCACTGCTTTGCAGGTGAGGGTAGGGAATTAGTGGCATCCCATGTTCCAACTAACCCGCAACCCACAAGCCACTGGGTACTCAGTTTATATTTGAGGAACTTTTGAGGTGATTAGACTCTTTGGTGTGTAATGACTCCTCATAGGGATTCATTATGAGGAAAGGTTATTAGACACCAATGAGCCTAAACACTTGAAAAAAATCCTAGAACATAAACGGAGTAGTACCCCACAGCCTTGCGGGTGGGAGTGGGGTGTAGTTGGCACATGGCAGTTGACAGTTGGCACTTTTGAAAAGACGGTCAAAATGAATAGAAGAAATTAAGGTGTGTAATGAATCCTCATAGGGATTCATTGAGGAAATTTATTATACACCAAAGAATCAAAACACTTGAAAAATAGTGACCACACATTTTGCTCCATAACTCCACTTCTGCAAGAGCTAGTGCTTAGCTTTTTTTATTTTAATGAAAGATAGGAATCTGGGGGAATTAATAGGAGGGATCCAAGTCTTGAATCAAGTCGAATCGAATCAGGTGTGATTGGATTGGTACCTGAATCTAGCCAATGGACCTCAGGGCTGATTTGTTTTGTCTCCAAATCACCCAAATCAGCTAGATTCAGGTACAAATTGATTTGTACGCAAATGAATTTGCACATCCCTAATATACAGGTGGTTCAGCTGGAGCTGCAATCTTTGTTCCTGAGCCAAAACATGAGCCAGAGATTGAACTAGGGATGTGAATGAATGTTTTGGCGGGGTGGGGGGGAGGGAAGCAGTGGAACCTTTAAGCATGAGTAAAGGAGGTCCATCTCTGCTCCTCTGCCACCTTGCCACTTTTCCAGGTGCAGTGTGGTGCAGCTCAGAAGTCTGCGTGCAGCTGTAGGGCTTCATCCAGCAGCCTTGCAAAGCTGTGGGGTGTGCGTGGCTGCTGCGCATGCACAGCAGGAGTGAGTGTCCCGCCACCACGCACAGACTGCTGGGTAAAGCCCTGCAGCAGTATGTAGATTTCTGAGCTGCTCCACATCACACCTGGAAAAGTGGCAGCGTGGAAGATGAGCAGATAAGGACCTGCTTTAGTCATGCTTAAAGGTACCACTCCCCACCCGATAGGATTCGGCAGGAATCTATTCATGCACATCCTTAGATTGAACTGGAGCTCAGATGGGAACTCTAAGTGCTGCAGATAGATGTTAGTGCTCCACATACAGGCAAAGGCAGAAGGTCTGACTCCTAATAAGGTCTGGCTGTGAATATTATAAAATAAAGAGAGCCATTATGGCACAGTGTTTGGAGTGGTGGACTACGACCAGGAAGACCCGAGTTCAAATTCCCATTCAGCCATGATACTTGCTGGGTGACTCTGGGCCAGTCACTTCTCTCTCAGCCTAACCTACCTCACAGAGTTGTTGTGAGGATAAACATAACCATGTACACTGCTCTGGGCTCCTTGGAGGAAAAGCGGAATATTAATGTAAACAAACAAACAAATAAATGTGAATTAATGTGAATAAATAAATAAAGAAATGTAAATAAATAATATCTATACCAAGTCTGGCCAATTCAGAAGTTAATACTGTGTGCCAATCTGCAGGGCTGATGCACCTTCTAGAATGGCAGTTGTTTCTGCCTCCCGGTGCACAAGGGCTTCAATGTATTTTATTAAGCATGTACTTGAAATGCTGGTGGGTGGTGGGTTTTTTTACTGTCTCTAAATGGCATTGCACAGCGAGGAGTTACAGATTGGGTTCGTGGCATAGGAGAGGGCAGCTTTAACTATTTAGCATCAGTTTTAAGTATGTGCTGATTGCTTAACATAAATTTGGCCCATTGGTTACAATCATACACCGGCTTAACATGGAAATATGTACTTGGAATAAATATAAATAAAAAAGGGCTAGAAATGGTGACTGTGCCAAACTGCCTTCCATATATTGATTTATGGCTCAGGGGCTGGGCACAGAATGGGGTGATCAGTTTGTATAGAAAATGAAGTGTTTTGAAATACCAGAATCTGGAGTTTCTTTCATGCTCAATGGCCTCTTATCCTCTGTCACAAGTGCCTCCACAATCTCCCACTCTGCATATATAACATCTGGGTTATCTTTGGTTCTTTTGATATATGTTACAGCCAATGTATGACCATGCTTAACCTCCAAGATCTAGCAAGATCAGAACTCTAGGAAACATAGCTGTAAGCCATTGTCAGATTCATTGTACTCATATTCAGTATGTCTGCTGATTTAATTCCGGGCATAGGAAGTAGAAGACAGATGGATTCTGCTTTCTCTTTGGCTTCCATTCCTGGAGAAGATATTTGCTGAGAACATGGAGGCTTCCATTCCTCTAATAAAATCTTACTCATATGTCATATCTGTGACTGGCATGAAGTTAAGATAATTACCTGAAACAGCAATTCCAAAGATCATTTTGTATGATATATTTCCTGCACTTTTTCATAGCATATTTTAAATCCCACAGAAAAATGGACAAAAATTAAGCAGCAGCAATGGTGGAATACAAGCCTATCAGCATTTTAATCATTTCAAGGTGCACTTTTTGCACCTGAAACAGGTGCAGAAATGCAGGCATCTTGACTTAATGATGCTGTATCAAACTGATTTCTTCAGTGCAAACTCAAGCGAATTTAAAATCTTGAACAGGTGTTTGAATGTGGTCCAATGGACTGGATCACATTAAACAAAATAATATTTTATTCAGTCATAGGTGCTAGAGTCCATGGATGGGAAAGAACCTTCACTTTTAAGACAGGAAACATGATACAAGTTGTCCAGGAGAAAACACATCCCCAGGGTCTGACGGGACTATAGATAGAGTTTATAGGTCCTCCAGCCAACCTAGGTATTTGTATCTTTAGCAACCTGCTGAAACAAAAATTGCGTCCTTAGAATAATTTATTTCCATAAGTGCTACTAAAAACATGTCTGGGAAGAGTAAACTCATTTCAACACCAAGGGAACATCTCATTGGCATTCTGAAGAGAGAAATACAACTTTTCACCCCTACTTCTTATGATTCCCAAATGCTTGAAACCACCACACAGGTTCATAGCTGATGAATTTGCAATTGTTTCACACACTGTTGGAGATCAAGGCACTTGCACAAGGCATGATGAAACAAAGGAGGGCAAGAGGAGGCCTAGGAACATGATTCTGGAATGCATATGAGGATGCTAGAGATATGCTAGTGGTGAGGCTACAGCCAGAATATATCTAGGATAACTGATCTGACTTTCCAATATTACTTTATTTTTTGACTTTTGTACATGTTAACAAAAGTCAGGGAAGAAAATGTAAGACAGCTACAACATCATGTTCATTTTCTTAATAAGTTAAGGAAAATAGTCTTTCGATTCTTTTTCTCATAGTATCCATCAATTTAGTCTTGTTTTATCTTGTCAGGTACAGGAGAACCTCACCATTTGTGGATCCAGCATCCACAGTTTTGCATATCTGCAGTTGGATAAGTAACACCCAACCTCTGCATATGTGGGGGGGGGGGAAATGGGCAAAAAAGGGTTCATTCCAATCTCTAAGGTCATTTTCAGCCAGCATTTTAAGCATAGGAGCCATTTTGTGGCTCAAATTAAAAACAAAAATGGTGATTTTTTTCACGAGAAAATGGCAGAACTGGGCCTCTCGGGGGGCATCGCTGGACATCTGAGTACTTGCAGAGCATGGTATAGGACTTTGTTTCCATTATTTTGACCATTTGGGGCATTATTTTGACCTCCCCACTTCCAGGAACCTAACTTCTGACTCCCATTGACTCAATGCCTCAGTAGCCACAGTTCCATTATCTGTGGTAGGAGAAGAGAACAGGACACCCTTGGATACTGGGGTTCTCCTGTATGTTTCTCTTCAAGCTACTTGCACTAACTGTAAAAGCACAGAAGAACCCTAGCTAACCAGACAGCTGGGAGAAGAGGGGCACAGAATGAATTCCTAATGGAGATGTGTGTGTAATAATAAGGCATACTATTATGCAGCGGAAGCACATGGCATTTTCAGCTGGTAGAAGAGAGAGCCAGACAAAAAGGGTCTGAATGAAGGCAGTTTTATAACACCTGTGGCAAAATTAGTATTACTTGCTAGGAATTACTTTGTGTGAACAATAGCATGATCTAGCCCAAGGCTGCTCAACTCCAGCCCTCCTGCTGATCCTGGCCTACAACTCCCATAATCCCTGGTTATTGGCCACTGTGGCTGGGGATTATGGGAGTTGTAGTCCAAAACTAGCTGGTGGGCCTAAGTTGAGCAGGCCTGATCTAACCAAACACTGGGCAGCATTCCGACTAACATCCCACTCAGAGAAATGCATTCAGGAGGGAAAGAGCAATTTGGCCAATCTCCCTGTCCTTCTGCAGTCTCCTGTGACCTTCTATGTCCCTGAGGGTTGTATATTTTCAGGGAATACAGGAGGCTGGAAAAAGAAGGGGGAACTGAAAATTATTACTCCCCTTTTTCACAAGAGGGATATATTTTCTCAAGTGGAACATTAGTCTGGATGCTGCCCCCAATTTCAATAGAGACATAAGAAAGTGTTTAATTCACTTTCATGAAGATCAATGGCAGTCTAAAATGGACTCACTTTCTTGTTGTAGTTCTCTTCCTACTGGCAGTGGAAACAGTTGAGGAAACAACCTCAGTTGTTAATCTCTAATCAGGCAAGTTGGGCTATAGGTTCCTCTATTACTATCTGTATACATGTATTTTGATTGTGTCACTGCAATCTCTATATATTTATTTATTCCCAACCAGTGCTTTTTTGTTTGTTTTTTTAAAAGGTTCTGGTACTTTAAACTCAGCACTGCGCTGTGAGCTTTCAGAGCCTGGCCACGCCCCCTTTGCATCACACGCGCGGGGTGTGGCCAAGCTCCAAAAGCGCTCACTGCAGTCCTAGTAAGCCCACTCCCTGCCTGGGATCGCTTCATTGGGAAGGGATTTGCTTTCATTCCCTGCAGGGTGCTGGTACTCTTAGCTTGGTGTGTGAGTGTGGACACATAAAATTAATACATGAGAACATATTAAACTACCATTTTAGAGAAAATGCTGAATTTTCATCATGTTCTCATGTGGCGCAATATCTTGACTTAGTTCTTTGCTGTCGGTGTCTATTGCAGAGTGATGTTTTCAAAGTAAGCATGACTCAATGTATTTTGTAGAGTCAAAGTGTGGGAGGGGTGGTCCCACAAGTTTAATAAACAAAAGCACTGAAACGGTTTTTGTCAGCAACAAAGCTCTGGTTGGAGTGACAATTAAATTCATCTGTGAAAATCCTCATTCACATTCACGGGAAGAAATAGGAATAGTACTCAGCATTTTTCAAATGCTGCCATTTTTCTAGAACAGTCTTCTCGATCAGATACTGACAAAATCTGTGAACTGTATCCCTTTCATTTAGTTGAAGTCTTAATGTCAATTTTCTGACTTCTGTTTTGCCAAATATCAAATGAACACCCCATTTTCAGACGACTGATTTTTATAAAGCACATGTGCACATTGGACTATATCGTCATCTCCACTATCGAGCAACCTTTTTTCGATTGATTTTTTTCAAGGTTCTATAAAAAACTTCTGGCTCAATTGGAGGATCCTTTTGCAGTCTTTGTGGTAAAGTGCAACTCCCCAGAAGTGGAGATTTTTGGCAGCTTTGGTGGCATTTTCATAATATGGACCTGGGATCATTCTTCTTTCTTCAAAAGTTGTAAAAGTGTTTTTCTCTTTTGATCCAACTTGTACAGATCCATATCACACTCTTGTAAGTTCCAACTTGATGCAGACAATTCTTGGAGGGTATCACAAAACAACCCTAGGTCCAACAGAAATCCTGTGCTTGCCATTTTTCACTGTAAACCCTTATATGTGCATTGCTCCTTTTTGTACCTCATTGAATCATGTTTTGCTTCTTCAAAGTGCTGCATAGGCCTCCCAAACAGCTGAAACTGACTGAAAACTAGATGCCAGCCATTGCATGCTTAAAATACAGCCAATATTTAAAAGCTGACTCTCCAACAAGTTTTTGCACACTTTCAGTTCTTGGCTGTTTTTAGGCAATGTGTGATACAGGGCATAAAGTTTATCCATAAACAATTTAAATCTGTTAATTCCTGAAACTGATTTCACAGTGTCAGTGACCGACAGTTCTAATCTGTTATTAGTGCAGTGCCACATAATTACTGAAGGAAAATTGTCTTTTATTAGTTTCTATACTCCACTGTTATTCCCCAACATCATGGCTGCACGGGCATGGCTGTGACACAAACTAAGTAATTTTTTAAGTAGTCTTTTGTCATTCCATAAGAGTGAAGACAATAAAGAATCAAAAATTCCTTTTGCAGCAACGTTTTCAAGTTCAATCAAATTAACTGGTGAGCTCATACCACAATCTGGGATTCAGATGAAAACTATCAAGGTAGATTTTTTTACTCAGAGAAGCTGACTCGCCGATTATCATTGAAATGTTACTTTTTGACATAGTTATTTCATTAACCTGTCTTTTTTCCATTTCACATCTAATGTGATTTATGATGTTTATACATGCATTCAGTGAGTGAAGGATATGGCCCATGTCAACTCCATTTAGTTCTTGTAAATCTATTTCAGATTCAAAATTATGAAAAGATTAGTTTTCCTTTGCTACCTTATATGCTGTGCAAAATATTGTTGTATTCATTTATTTGAATACAGTACCCTTCCTCCTCTTGTTATTTTCCCTCTTGTTATTTTCCATCTCGATATCTCTGCTTTTCTTTAAATTCTTAAAAAGATTATTTTTGCATCTCTGATAGTGCTACCCTCTCCCGTTTGTTTGTTTGTTTGAGAGCCCATGGGCCAGGCTGCACAAAGAAGAGCAGAACAATGAACAAAGAGTAAACCTCCCTCTCGCTCTGATCCCGGCTAGGAAATGAGCTCCTCAATGCTGTACTGGGCATTTTCAGAGCTTGGCAATGCCCCCTGTGCATCACAGGCACACGGGGCGTGATCAAGCTCCGAAATCCCCTGCGGCCGTGCTCAGGAGCTCAATCCCCACCTGAGGATTGTAGCAAGAGGGAGAGCTTTGCATTTGTTCCAGGAATGAAGGCAAAGCCCTCCCTCTCATTGTGATCCCTGGGCAGGGACTGAGTTCCCGAGTGCGGCCTCAGGTGATTTTGGAACTTGGCCATGCCCCAAGCTCCAAAATTACCGAGGATGCACTCAAGAACTCAGTCCTCTCCTGGGGTCGCAGTGGCAGGGAGGGCTTTGCCTTGGTTCAGGAACAATACCATGCAGGGCAGGGTGACAGCAGGTGCCGGTACTGTGCGTACCATCACAAAAAAGCTCTGGTCCCAACAATAGCTCAGTTCAGACAGTATGCTGTATGAGTGTAGAGATGTCTGTACAATTGTACACATATTTGTGTGGATGGCTGTACCGTGTTCATTTTAAAAGTGAACCTGGGTACTGGCCCTTCAAATGCATGGCATAAACAGGAAATGTACTTCTGTACCTACATTCAACATGGCATATGAATTACTGCACCTGTGTACAGATCTGTACCTGTGTGCATACTGCACACTCGTAATTCACACATAATGTGTGAATGAGACTAATGTGTGGGACCATTTACATTATCAGGGATAGCACAGGGTTTTTCTCTTGTGCTCTAGCAGTTCCCAACCTTAGGTTCCCAGATGTTGTTGGCCATTGGGAACCCTTGCTCTAGCCAAGGTGTGCTGTGGTGGGTAAGGATTTCGGGCCTGGGCCATTGCTTCTTGTCCTATCCTGAGCGAATGCTGTAAGAAATGGTCATCCAACTTGTTCAAATATATTTGAGAATGGTCAGTAGGTATAAGCTGAGCCATTACTTAAAGTTCTTTTTCCACAGACTAAACATACCCATTCCTGGAGTCTTCCCTCTTATGACTTGCCTTCAAGACCTTTTGTGCCATAATACGCCATTGAAGATAATGTTTGATGGCAAGAATATCGCTGGAAGTGACTTTACAATAGTTCAGTAAAGCCATGGAGGAATCCTGCCTTCGGTCTGCTGTGCTTACCTTTCAGTACACGCTCCGCTCGGCTGCCATTCCACAGTTGCAGGAAGAGATATATCATCTGAAGAAGCAGAGACAAATATTTGATTTGGATGATTACCCTGCAGGTGTCTCATCATCACCGCAGTGCAGAGATTACTAATTATTTCCCCTCAATTTGTGTACATTCTGCTGTAAATACATATATAGGGTGGCACAGATCATTAAGATTCCTATACATGTGGCCAAAGCCACTCACACAGAGCCTCTCATTCAAGGTGAACTCCAAAGGACAGCCAAGATCACCTTCTGGATCTTTTTAAATGGGCTTTGATTAAGATCAAACTCTATTTAGATGGCAGCTTTGAAGATCGCTAAAATTCACATATTTCTTCAAATTCATCCATTCATTTATTCATCTATCTATCTATCATATTTCTATACTGTCTGACATGTGTATCCCTAGGCAGTATTCATAAGTTATTCATGGCAAACATTGAGAGTACTGACTTTTGCTAGTCGTTTTGATATTTCTGTTTAGTATTTGTTCATATCACTTGCCATGAGGCTATGGATTCAAGCTTGGCCAGATCATGCTTTATTCTTTCCCTTCCTCCTTTCAGCTATAAGGTGTAAGCTGATGAAAGTGGGTCCCATTGTGCAGTACTGACACTGATATTTGTCAGTGCCACTGAGGAAGTAAGACCTAGCATAATAATGGTGATAATAAGACAGTGGTATTTAAGAGATTGCCTTCTTTGTCATAAACCCTGTTAACTATTAGGATCATCTGGGGAGGTCCGGTTACAGTTGCCACCAACTTGTCTGGAGTAAACTTGGGGTCCTGGTCTTCTCTGTGGCTGCCCCAGGGCTTTGGAATGCATTCCCTGTCAAAATAAGAGCTTCTCCATCTCTGATTGCTTTTAAAAAGACTTAAGACACACCAGTTTTCTCAGGCTTTTATCCTGTGAAATTATTTTAATTGTTTCACTCTGTGAATTATTTTTAATTTTTTTTCTGTGGAAGTGTTTTAATAGGTTTTTAAATATATATATTGTAATTGGATTATGTACACTGCCTAAGGATATGTATATCAGGTGGTATATACATATGATAGATAGATAGATAGATAGATAGATAGATAGATAGATAGATAGATAGATAGATAGAATAAAACAGTGCTTTGTAGTGCTCAGTGATGTTTTGCATACATTATCATATTGTAATATTTACTACAAGATTACAAGTAAGTTAAGTCAATATTATTGTGCCCATGTTGCAAATAGGGAATTGAGTGGAGAGAGTAGCTTGTCTAAATCCAGTAAACTAATGAGATAATGGCACAGATGGAATTCAAACCAGGGACTTCCATACTCATCGTTTATTCTCTTACTATGGCACTACACCAGCTATTCTGTACCAATTTCCAGAGATCCAGAGAGGCTGTTCTCATGCACAGTCTAATCCAGGCTAGGGAAATCCAGCCTGGGTTAGGCTGTGTGTGAGAATCGCAGGGATTGAGCCCAATCCCAGCAGGCCAGTGATGCCTAGCCAGGTTTTGTAGCCTGGCTACTAACTGAGTGCTCCCTAAACGAAGGCTTGAGTGCAAGCCATGCTGCTTCCAGCCTGGCCGCACACATCTGCGGCCGCACACATCTAGAGCACCCATCTCTTGGGGAAATATCCCAATGCATTGTGCATGTTGCGCGGTTCATTGTGGGGTTCATGGCGGCCTGGACAATAAGTCCTGGCCTTTGTTTACCAGCACTTCTGGGAGCAGCATGGAGATTCATCCACGCTGCTCTCGGCAGTGCTGGTTATTTGGGCATATGGCTTGTGTGTTGCCTAGGCTGTTAGCAATCATATGGGGTACGTTGAACCCTGCCTTCCACTCTGCCCACCCGACCGCACAGGCACACAGTCATGAGAACAGCCTTAGACATTAGATTTAAGAACATAGATCCAAGGCCTATATAGCCCAGTATCCTGTTTCATACAGTAACCCACCAGATGCCTCTGAGAAGCCTACAAGTAAGAGGGCATGCCCTATCTCTATCGAGTTCTATAGATTTCAGACTATAGAATCAATCTATCTATAGATTCTATAGATTCTATCTATAGATTGCAGAATACAGAAAAGTGCACATGTAGAGCTACTGTACCTCTTGCAAAGACAATTGTTTATCCCAGAACTTGGATAAAGTGAAATTTGGAATTCTTTGCTGTGTGAGCAGCCAGATATATTCCCCATAAGGTGGAATCTGGCATCTGAATATTTTAAAGTTGTATGGATGTTTATTTTAATTTGTTTTATATGGTTTTAGGTTTTAATTGTTGTGGATTTTAATTATAAACTGCCTAGATATTTTATAGGTTGTGCTATATAAATACATACTGTCGGGGTTTCCTCCCCTCCTCCCTGAGACAGGGAGGTGTACCCAGCCAGCCGGTAGGTAGAGTGCTGAGAGAAGCCGCGGGCTCCAGATACCAGGACAGCCCCGGCAATTATCTCTCAGAAGTCAGAGAGGAGTCAGAGAGATGTGCAACAGCTACTGGGGGATGGGCAGGTGTTGCCCAAGAGGCAGCAGATTGATGGAGTGGGAATAGCCAGGATAGCAGCTCCACATCTGCAAGCAGCTGGAGGAATGATAAGGCAGGGGGTGGAGTTGCAGAATGAGTCCCCTTTGGAGGCCAGGGATTGGGTGTCCAAGACACATGCCAGGCCAGGAAAGACAGAGCCAGCCGGAAGCAGGGAGGAGTGTCTGAGATGTAGGGATTTATTTAAGGCAGAGGCTGCTGAGGATGAGCAGATCAGTTGGGACGGGGTTTGTGGGCCTGACAGTCTCCAGGACAGGAGCTCAGGCTTTTGGCTCCCACTGAAAGGTGAAGGAGGGGCGTGAATAAACTTACTTCCTTCCCCAACTCTGCGGCAACACCCATACCTATAATTCACCTTAAGAGAGCAGAAAGGTCACTTTGGAGAATTCCTCCTCCCAAAAGCCGGACACATACAGACAGACAGACATCCCCAGCACAGCATCCCTCCTGTGGCTGTTGCTGGTGTCTATCTTATTTTTCTTTTTTAGATTGTGAGCCCTTAGGGGACAGGGAGCCATTTCATTGATCTATTTAAATCTATGTAAACCACTTTGGGAACTTTTTGTTAAAAAGCAATATATAAATATTTGTCGTATTCATAATGGTATCTTAGAGAGGAGGTTCTTTTGGTATTGTTTTGCTCATTGTATCTCAATTTTATACTCATCTAATGCCCATTTATCCTTCAGGATCAGTTCCATGGTAACAAGAGGCAGGGTCAGAAAGTCCTACCAGGGAGCCTCCAGATCACGTATCTCACCAGTGGAGAAATTCAGTGAGCTACTGGGTGGAAACATAGAAATGAGCCAACCCCTAACACACTATTAAAATATTATGAATGTTTCAACTGTACCCTGTTAAGCATTCACATTTATATCTACCTGCATGGACTAGAAAGCCCTGGCAATAATGTATTTGTCTTTTGTACACCTCCCATTTAAAAAGGGGTTCTCACTATTAACAGGATCTCTGCACTCCAACCCCATGGCTGGAGGAGTGATCACAGTCATCCGCTTCTTCAGTGAGAAGAGCAGTATTATTCCCCAGGGAGGAAGGAGGGAAGCCCTACAGCATAATAACAGATTGTGTGATTATTCCCTTACTTATAATTAAGCTGTTACAACATAGACATGTTACTGCTGTCTAATGTCACCAACAGGAACCTCTCTGCTTTGAATGGAAAGTGACTCACTCCAGCAATTAGAAAAAAAGTCCCCTACATGACTCTATAGTGAGAGCTTCCATGAGCTCAGAGGAGGTTATTTGAGAAGTATCAGCATTACAAGATAACCTATGGTTTCTTCCCAGCAGCCCATGGAATATCCAGAAATTACATGCTCAGTCAATCAGCACTTGAACGCTTTGTCAAGAAAAGACATGGAGGCATTTAATGTACAGTAAGGTGTCTAGAAGCCCAGGAAAGTGGCAATCACACGTTTGTCACCTTCTGGACAAGATCAGCCACAGAATATGGGGATTAGGTATGTGAGATTTGCCAAAACTTTGATTCAAAAAGAACCACTCACTCTACTCCACTAAAGACCTGACCCTTTTCATTCAAATCTGAACATTTTGAGTTGTATTTTGGTATTTCACAGCATGAGAAGCTGGCTCTAATCTGGATAAGTGCTGTTCCAGTTACTGCAGTCTAATGCATGGGCAGCTTCATTTCCACCCAGCTGACAGGGATTAGCATAGGACTGGTCTGGGTGTGCAGTCATTGAGAGGCCATTTAGATTAACTGCCTCACCCTGTGCAATAAAGGACATGCCAGGAGGGCAAGGCATTACAATGGGCACAGTCTTCATGTCTCCCTTTTCTAATTGTGTGGGCTGGTAAGGTATTGTCCAAAATGCCTGGCTGACTTCCTGCAATGACCAAATACAGAGCTATCCCAGGAGGAAAGGGTGCCTGCTGTTGCATCCAATGGGGAGTGTAGGAAGTTGCAGAAAGGCCTTTAGCAAGCTCCTTATTTTGCTTGGCCATCCTGTGGTTTTGTCAGTCTGTTGCTTAAGTTGGGACTTTTTGCCTAATAAAGCTTGCAAAGTCAGAGGGGATTTGATATCTCGATTCAGACCACTTGAAGGAGACAGGTAAATCCGAGAGCTATAGATTTCACTGCACAATTTTGTTCAGCTTTGGTACATACTCACACATGTTGTAGCAGCAGCTACAATCGCATCTCTGAAAAGCAAAATCTAATGAGTTCATTCAGTGTAAAATGGGGGGGGGGAGAGAGAGAGAGAGAGAGAGAGAGAATGCACAAATCTTAAAAGCTGGCATTATAATTTTGGTCATGCCTTGAAGGAAATTTGTAGAGCCTAGCTAATCTCGCAAAAGATGGCTCCCCCACCCGTTCACTCTGTCCAATAAGCTATTCTGCACTCAATTAACTAAGGACAACTGATCATTCTGAAACTGTATCTGTTTCTTTTCATAAAGCAGAGGCTGTTGACAGCTGACATGATTGTACACACTGCTGCTGGCTGAGGCGCTCTGTTGTTGTCTTGGCTGCGCTCCTGCCAAGAGGGAGAGGCCAGTAATCTCCTCTGACTGGCCTGTCCCCTTTCCCTCCATTCTGTCACTGTGCCTCCAGCAGGGTGTCTTTTGTCATCGCTGCCAGTGAGAACATTCAAAGGCAAGAGCCTCATTTCCATTGGTTGGCTGCAACTCTTCACGCATGCACAATTGATTTGATGTTTGGACACCAAACAAATGCTTGCACTCATCAAGCAGACATAATTCTAGACAAAAGGAAATGGTGGTTGTGCGGATTATGTGAGGGTGAGGGAAGCGGGGAGTAGTAGTAAGAGAGTGGAGTATTCATTAAAAAGAAGACAAAACTGAGTAGTCTGTTCAAACTCAAAATACACAGGCTAAACTATTCAGCAAGTAGAGTGTGCAAACATGTAGAACTTTTACCTTACACCTAAGATGGGTGTTTCCTTCACCTTTTCCCTAGAAAGATATCATCAGTACCTTCGGTATGAGCTTATGTATGTTTACACAGAAATATACAGCAATTTTAGTTAGACTTAGTCCCAGGTAATTTTATTTAGGATTGTAGTTTTAGGCTAGTCCTAAACAGTCCTAAACCTTAGGTTAATCCCAGGTAATTTTGTTTAGGATTACAGCCTTCGGCTAGTTCTAAACACACTTAATAGATGCCCCATTGAACCTGATGCCCCATTTAACAGGATGGGTCTCACTTTCAAGTAAACATGCCTAGGATTGCATTGTTAATTTCTTAAATTCAAATTGTGGGGTCCCAAACCTGCCTGAGTGCATTGCAACCTTTCTTCTGTTATTACCCCAAGTTGTACTAATGAATTTACTCAGTGAGACAATCTGTGCATGTCTAGAGGCATTTCTGTTTTTTTCCAGAGTAGAACCCCAGCACTGAAAATAGGTTCTGGAGCTAGGTTGTGGCTCATACCTTGTGGTTTTGCCCTGATTGTGATCAGTCCTACTACAGAACACTACATTTTAAGTAGGCTAATTTAATGGCAGCAATACTTAGTAGAAAACTAAAACTAATGGTTGGGAGGAGATAGACACAAAGCTAATCTAATTATAGGGTTTTTTCATATATAAAAATCAGTTCAGATCAGATCAGACAGTGCCTCGGGAATTACAGCTCTCATTTTACTATTTTCTCTGGTTTGTGCTGATCTCATTTTAACAGTGTTAATTTAGCAAGAAAAGGTACAAAGCTCCATTCTGTTCCCTTCCACTCTGTTGCTCAGGGATGTTGCCAAGGGGTAACAGGCGTGGGCCAAATATTTCCTGCTTCTCTTTGATCAAATCTACTAACAGCCATTCCCAGTTTTGGAAAAAATCCTTCATGGTCGCAGAATCATTTTATTTATTTGAACATATAACCTGCCCTATCTGGAAGGCTTCAAGCAGGTAACAATTTATTAAAACACATCTAAACTGTCCCAGTACAAGAGAACAAAACATCTAAAAACATAGTTTATAGAGCATATATATAAAAATCTGCCAGGTTGCCCCCCTTTTCCCAAGGTCAGCCCAAATTATGGTCATTTTCAAAGGGATTTTGATAGATCATTACTCTTGTGAAGGCTCCCAAGGGGAGAAAATTCCACAATGACGGCAGCCTTGAGAATACCTTAGTTGTCTCAACATGGCCCACTAATGGTCTTAAGATAGCGATCCCTGCCAGATGTTTTACAGCATTTTCTACATTTCATGTAGCAAAATCCTTGTTCACTTGATAGGAGTCTTCATAAACCCCTTTTCTCCCCCCACCTAATTATTCCACTTTTGTCTCTATTACTGTTCACAGTGCTCCTGTGCAAGGGTTAAGGGGGGCACATTAGGCAAGGGACAAGGGGGAAGGCGGATGAATGCCAATGGAACTTGCATCACCAGGAGGTTCCAGTCTTGCTCATAACAGGCTTTGTTCAAGTTCACCTTGTGCAAAAGCAGAAGAGCCTGTGAGCCCCAGAGGATAATGGGGTGGGCGAGATGCAAAGAGACAGAAGGGGAGCGAGAAAGAGAAGGAGGGGGAAAATGAGTGCAAATCCAAATGTCGATTTGTAGACATAGTGAGGAGAGCCTGCTGGCTGACAGGCTGATTTATTGGATTCTTCCAGTTAATCACTGCCGGCCTGTGGCCAAACGGATCTCCAGCAAAGCTGAAAGGCAGCCGAGGGAAACAGGCTTATAAGCATAAAGCCGCATAATGGTGTTCAATGAAGTGTGAGACTTTTAGTTCAGTCTCACTGAGCCGGCCGCACCGCTGGAATGTCAAAGAGGGATTGTGGGTGGAAAAATTATGGATTTAAACTGCTAGCTGTAAATGAGGTCAATATGTCTGGTTCATAAACAGTCCGAGCCTATTCCAAGAATGCAGTGAGGGGGAAAATTAGCGTGAAGCCAACGCTGTAGACAAACCTCATTGAGATATAATTGCGGCTATAAATACAAGCGAAAAGCTTACCGAGTGCAATAAAATACAGACATGCTTTTTTATATCTCTCCCCCCTCTTCCTCCTCCTTTGAATCTATGCATTTGTTAAATGTTGTGCATCTATAATGCTCCTTCCCACCCCCTGCCACGTTCCTCCCTCTCCCTCTTGTGACACCCAGTGTTGAAATTAATTGAGTGTTCTTGATCTTCCATTCCATTTTATTCAGCTGGGATTGGAAAAAATCAAAAGAGCACATCTAAAGCATTTTCTTCCCCTTTGCTTTTCTATTTGAATCAAGTTGAAATGTGTTTTTCAGTGCCTTAAAAAAAAGCATCACATCTTTCTTTACATATAATTAAAAAAAGTAGAAAGTCTTTTTAAAAACTGATACATCTGTTAGATCATTTGAATCTCAATATAATGAGATGACATCAAAGACAAGGGTTGGTTCCTATAGAGTGCCTTTTTCGTGAGATACCTCATCTTTCCTCATGAAAGATTGATTCTAAATGAAGATGATGTTTCCTGTTTTTAATGAAAGACATCCTCCCCTCCTCCTCCAATCAGCTGAAGTCTATTATTACTGTTTGTTATATCCTGAGCTGCAAAGGACAAGGGGACAGATGCTAGCAACTTGATTCACTCAGTTAGAATCCAATACAGTAATAAATTAAAGACTAATCGCTGTGGTCAGGTGGTATTTCCCCTAAAGTCAATTGATTTAAACGGCAGTAATTTGGCTAGTAAGGCTAGTTCTGTTTAAATTAAACCCATTAATATAATAGCACTGGCGTTGGAAGGAATCCATCTGGTAGCAGAGCCTTTCCCGGTCAGTGGTTTAACAACTGGATGGGGATGCCCTGCAAATACAGCATCCAAATAAAAAGGAGCTGGGAAAGCCAGGATGCAACAATTCTTCAAGCAAAGAGAGGGAAAGAAAACAGCTGTTTCTGAAAGGAAGAAAACAATACATTTTTCATTATTCAGACCATGTAATACCTCTCCTAAAATCTATATATTGACTTCCTATCCATTTCCACATCCAACACAGGCTCCTTGTACTTGCCTTTAAGGGTCTCAATGGCCTTGACCCAGCTGCCCATATTTCTGTTGTGCTATCTAACATACCCCTGCTTGGATCTTTGCTTCTCCAACTTTACCACCTCCTACCTCTTCAACTGCTTTGCCTATTCTCCCTTGATGTCTCTTATAGCTGGAACTCCTTCCTGAACATTTATACCCCCAGTTAAAAGCTGTGGGCCATTTGGCATGGCTGGTAGGAAATAGAAGGGCTGCTCCATTCCCCCTCATCTTCACACTGCTCTCTGCATGCATGACACGTCCTCTTCGTGAGCCCTCTTTACTGTTGCCATATCTAAGGTCCCTGGAGCTCATTTTGTAAAGGGCAGCGGAGTGGATCAGAGGGGCAATGCAACTCATTTGACCTGACTGCTGCCACTGCCCCTCCCCCACAACATTGGAGTTGCACTACAACTTTTCAAAGGGCAGTTTCCTTCTCTCTTTCTCTGTTTGTATCCTTGGCTGTCCCTCCCCTTCCCTACTGTGAAATTTTAGATTGTAGCACCCTTGAGGAAAGGTCTTGTCTGTTTTGCTTACATTGTAAAATGCCATCAGATTGATGGGGTTGTGTATGTATAAATATATGGTAAAATAATAGCATTATAAATTAATACAATCAAAGCCACAAACCTGACTCTTTTTCCTAGAGCACCATATATTGTTGTGGTCAGTGACTAGAGCTCTGTAGACCAAGCCTAGTCAATATAATGCAATAGTTGGCCTACCACTCATCTGTGTGCTCCTCTCCAGGGGCGCACGGTCCATTAGGCAGGGGGAGGCAGTTGTCTCCTGGCCCACTGCCTCTGCAGACAAGCAGCTGATTGTAGCTGGGTGGCTAGATTGGCCACCCACATGACTGCCGGCACCCTCAGGGGCAGCGGGGATCGGGGGACGCACAGCCCCTGGAAGTTCTAGGATGCCCTGCATGTGTGCACAGGGCATCCTGGAGAGACCTCCAAACCTGGGAGGCTGCTTGCAGCCTCCAGGCTGGGGTCTCCTCGTGTGTTGCCATGGTGCGGAGCCATGCTGTGGCGGCACACAATCAGAAAGCCCAGGTTAGCACAGTGCTCACTCCACTCACCTGGGCTAAGGGGAGGGCTACTTTGGCAGGCTAGCCACCAGAGAACCACCAGGCTCGTCCGTGAGCCCGCTGGTTCTCACGATGAGGAAAAACCGGGCTGGGCTTCTTTAGCCCTGTTTTCCCCCATTGTGAGAATAGCCTCAACGTTTTAGGGCCATGTTTGCCATGCAAACAATAACTGCCACCCCCCCACACCAGTATAGCTATAATACAGTTGGTGCCTTCAGATAGCTGGAACTTGCAAGTTATGGAGCTCAAAGACTTGAGTTGGGATAGGTGCAATTATTAAAGTTCTTCATTGATACTGTTGTATTAGTTGGTTCCACCGCTATTTACACCTTGTAACTGTAGCTGAGATAGTTAACAGAGACATGGGGCCAGGAGGAGAGGAAGGCAGCAAGGGACCCATTTTAAAATCTCATCTCCGGGCCCACTCCAACCTTTGTACACCCCTACTCCCCTCCACTCCCTCTGGTGCTACCGAACCATCTCCCTTGTAGCTAAGGAGACAAAAGGCCCAACCATCTGATGTGTCTCCTATGAAAAATGAGACCCAATGCTAGGCAGGAAACATTGCCACCAAGCGGAGGTTGGCTAGGCTAAAATCCAGACCACTAATGAAGCCTATTTCAGGAGGAAGACCACACTGCAGGAAATGTATGGGTCAATCCACAGCAGTTTTCTGTAGGTTCCTTTACCTACCTCTCTCCAGCATGATCAATATCCCTCTAGTTTGGAACTTTTGGCTCTAGTTAGCAGGATCGGGGACACAGAGAGGAAGATAAAAAGGGGGAAACCAGGATTACATTCTTTTGAGAGGTCTGTCCTCTAAGTTTCTGCTGACTGAATTGCTATGGGGAGGATTTTGATATTTTTATTGTATTTTTTAAATGAAGAAATAGTATAACTCAACTAAAGAAGAAAATATAAACCTGAAGGCAACAAGAAGCACAATACACATGTGAAAACCAAAGCTATTGTCATCCATTAAAACAGATCTTCAAGGAATTAATTACTGCTGTATATAGAAATCATAAAGGAATTAAATCCTTCCAAAAAGATAAATGTTGGTTTGAGAAATGTTGTACAGAAAAATTAGTGCTGATAAGAATTAAATAGGCATCTATCAATAAATGAATACAATTGTGTTTGTCCATCAGGCACACACATTTGTTCACTCAATGTGTCCATCAAGGTTGAATTTCATGCCTTTGTACATTGAGCAAATGTGAATTATTATTTTTTCTATTTATGAACAATTTCTAAATTTATTGCCAACAGCAATGATTGTAAGGTAGCTCCCAATGACATTACTCAAAAACTGCAGTAAGGATAATTCAGGATTCAGCATTGCATAGAAATGGATAATTATATTTATGTAATATATGGCAGATTTGGCCACAGTTACCCATGCCTTAATCACATCATGACTGGATTACTGCAATGTACTTTACGTGGGGCTGCCCCTGAAGAATATTTGGAAACTTCAGTTGGTGCAGAATGCAGCTGCCAGGGTTCTCTCTGGAACTGCTTGCTCAGAGCATATTACACTATTTTGAAAGAACAGTACTGGCTGCCAATTTTCCCCGGATCCAATTCAAGGTGCTGGTTATTACCTTTAAAGCCCTCAATGGTTTGGGTCCTGGATACCTGAATGACTGCCTTCTCCTAAGGGTTTCTGCCCACCCAACAAAGTCATCCCTTTGCTTCATGTGCCACCAATGTTGAGAGAGGCTAAATTGCCATGCATCAGGACATGACCTTCTCTGTGGTTGCCCCCAGGCTCTGGAATGCTCTCTCAGTGAATGTCTACTCCTTGACATCTGGGGCTGCTTTTAAACAACAACTAAATACCTTTTTATTTGTTCAGGCTTTTTACCCCTTAGGGGCTGCCGGGTCTCTCAGCTTTCCTGCTTCTGATTGCCTTTTTTATGGGTGGGGGTTTTTGTGTGTGTGTTTGTGTGTGTGTTTTATGGTATTTACTGTTTAACTGATTATAACATTTTAAATGTGATTTTTATGGAGTTTTATTGTATTTTAATTTTTGTAAACTGCCTTGGGATGTCTTATGAAAGGCAGCAGCAGTAGTATCAGTAATAGTGAGGAGGAGGAGGAGAGGAGGAGGAGGAGGAGAAAAAACCTGTTAGCCACCCCAAAACAAATTGTTCAATAATTAAAAATTGAACATAAAATTTAACAATAATAAATAAATAAATAAATAAATAAATAAATAAATATGTCTGAGTTGAAAACTTGTTTACAACATCACAATTCCACCACATATGATAAAATGGCCACATATATTTACAAACCAAAACCAGCAAACAAACCGTGTGCAAACAGCAAATATATATATGCAAATTCAAAAATTAAATAATTATATTTTTAAATATATGTGTCTTGGGTTCCTTAAATAATGCTTTAAACTCTTTAAATAAACACTAGAAAATGTCCAAAATTGCCCAGAGCACAGAATAATGAAGATCGTAAAAATACCAGTCTTGCAAAATCAGTATAAAGGACTGTGATGTAACAACAGAACACCAAAACAATTTCACTATTTCCCAAAATAGTTGGCTAAGAGAAATACACCGTAATGATTGTCTGTTCTTGTACAGCATATATTCCACATATATTTACAAGCTGTCCAAAAAAGAGAAGAAGTTTTATATATGCAGTGAAAATTTAAAGGTGATAGATACAATGCCTGACATGATGAGAAGATTTTCTCAAAGCTAGGCCATTCCTTGGCCGTTGAAGAGCATTGAATTTCCAGCAATTCAAAATCAGTTAGATGACATGAGGTCTGCTGAATTACTGTAGGATTAGTTAAAAGGTGCCTTAACTTGAATCATTTTAAAACAAATTTCACCCAATATCAGATAGTGCTTTGAATTTGACTGACTACAAACAAAGGCATGACAAGGTAGCAGGGATGATACACTGGAACATCTGCAAAAAATACAAGCTACCTGTAGTCAAAAATTGGTGGGACCATACAATTGAAAAAGTTGTCGAAAATGAAGATGCAAAAATATTATGGGACTTCCGACTACAAACAGACAAACATCTGCCACACAATACACCAGATATAACTGTAGTCGAGAAGAAAGAAAGAAAAGTTAAAATAACATAGCAATACCAGGGGAGAGCAGAACAGAAGGGGGGAAAATAGAAAAAATCACAAAATACAAAGATCTACAAATTGAAATTGAAAGGCTGTGGCAGAAGAGGACCAAAATAATCCCAGTGGTAATTGGCGCCCTAGGTGCAATTCCAAAACAACTTGAAGAGTACCTCAACATCAGAGGGGCCACAGAAATCACCATCAGCCAATTACAAAAATCAACTTTACTGGGAACAGCCTATATTTTGCGACGATATCTATAATAACCAACAGTATTGATGATAAAATTCAGCCATCCCAGGTCCTTGGGAAGGACTCGATGTCTGGATAAAACAAACCAGTCAATAACACCTATCTGACTGTGTAAACAAGAAATAATATTCATATACTGCTTTTCAACAATAATAATAATAATAATATCAAAACAATTTACATGGTAAAAGGAATAAGCTGAATCCCTTTCCCAAGAGGGCTCACAATTTAAAATGAAATACAAAATAGACACCAGCAACATCACCAGAGAGACACTGTGCTAGGGATGGATAGGGTTTCGTTTTCCCTGCTAAACATAAGAAAGCCAGCACTTTGCCCAGTTAGCAGGGCCTGCTGATCCTCTTTTGCTTTGGGTAGATGCTGAAATCAGATGCTTTCTGGGTTTATATGTATGATTACTAAGTGGCCTGAGCAGCTTTTCACAGGCCTGCAGAGAATTCTGTTACAAATCTCCACTTTCCGTCTTCATATAAATTCCCCTAAATTACTGGCTTCCTCATCCTCAGCACCAAAAATGGGTATTGGCAGCCAGGAATACAATATACTTCTGAATTAATGTGAAAGAGCAGCACATTTTCAGCACTGTATATACCCAGCAAAATTTGCAGAAAAATAGTAGCTTAAAAGATCTAGTGGTGGAAAAATCAAAGGCCTAATATGAACTCCTTTGCCCTAACTATATACATGTCTTTCTTGCCATTCATTCACTCATTCATTCATTCTGGCAAAGAAGCCTTTTACCAAATTGGCTTTTCAGCTTCAAAAGGTGATTAAGATGATAAGAAAAGAGCAATCCGTTAATGCAGTGGTTTTTAAACATCCTATCCTCAAGGAATCCTTTCACGTCAATTGTCTGCCAAGGAAATGTTCTGCATCGGCCAGGGAAATTATGTGAATCAAAGAGCATTCTGAAGCATGTTCTGGGGAGAACTCTCTGTTTAGATGGGGCAGAGGTGGGACCCATTTAACTTTGCCATTACTCCACCACCACCACAAAATGAGAGTGCACAGTCAAATGCACCAAACATTATGTTGTGACTTTGCATTTTGTAGGAAGATACTGGTCAAATGATCTTTCATAGAAGGTTGACGACCATTACTTATGTTCTCTTGGAGGAACTCTTGATAAATGCCCAAGAAGCCTTAAGTTTCCTTGGAATATAGTTTGAAAACCTGCACAAATGGATGGAGTAAAAACCAGCTGGGCTACATCTGACAATGAGGTAATGGCACAATCATTGTTGGCATGGTGAAGATACCTAGAGCTGACCTTTTCATACAATGTTGACATGACAAGGGTTCTGCTTGCAAGACTGCAACAAACAATTCCCTAGCATTGCCCAATTTTGGATGTTTTCCCGGGCCATGTAAGGATCCTGCGGCTACATCAGATCATGCACCACACAAGAACTGAGGGACAGGAAGAGTCATATTGTGATGACTTCACCATGTCAAAAACAGTAACAAAGTTCCAGTCATAAAAGTTACAGACCTGTGGATATGCTCTTGTCCATTGAGTAGGAAAGGGAACTGGCACTGAGGGGTACATGGATTTATTAATTTGTGAAATACATATTTTACTCATCCTGAAAGGAAAGAGTAGTTTTTTAAGCTTCTGAGATAAGCTATAGAGCCACATACTACACTGGTTTAATGTAAACCTTGTGGCCACACTGAGAGAAAGCCCACAAAATGTAATCTTTTGGGCTTTTAGTTGCATATGAGGGTCATGAAAGTAGAGAAGGTGTTTCAGGTAAGTAGCTCCACTAATCGTAAATTGACTAACCCCATATTCAGCTGTTTTGTGTCTCCTAATCCTGATACTACTAGCAAGAGCATCTCCATTTGGATACTGGGAATAGCTTTTCCCACATCATCTGGATGAACTAGGGGTGTGCACAAAACTGGCTTGCTCAGTTCAAGTTCGGACCAGACTCGAACCAGACCAGGCATGTTCGGTTTTCTGCACCCCTGAACCCACCCCCCTCGGTTCAGGTCAAGTTCAAGCTGGTCCGGGGTTCAAAAGTTAAAAATAATAATAACAACTCACCACTGGACTGCCGCAAGCCAGGAGAGGGCCAGAATAGGCCAAACTGGTCCAGAAAAGACCAGGGGGAGGCCAGCAGAGGAGGGAGAAGCTTCAGAGACCTCCCTGTGGCTGTGGCAGCACCTTCCAGAGGTGGAAGAATTATCCCGGGCCTGGCGGTGCACAAAACCAAACGTGCCCAGTCCGGTTCACACATCCCTAAAATGAACCAAGGTTTTAGGGTTTGTGTTTCTTTTCTTTCTTCCTCCCATTTTCTTGGTGGTACTTCTGCTTGTTCCTTGGGATACTTTGAATGTTCACATAATTCAAAACCAATGTATATTATGTTCCAGCCTTCTCTACATAATCTTTCATATTTTTGTTTGCTGTGTACACACAATTCAAATATTTATTTTATTTTCCTCAGGGTTTTTCAGAGTAAAAAAAAAACCCAACAAAGAAAAATTTCTTTGTTTATGTATTACTGAATACCTGTTGACAAAAACACCATTCTTGACATGTCCAATTAAAATGACTTGTTTCTTCACAATTTGTCATCCTTTTACAGAGCAACATCTCTATTTTATTTATATAGGCTTTAAGATATACACATGAATATATACATACACAAGCAGTATAGCTTTACATGTATATATGCATATGCACATGCAAGCTGACAGACAAGCAAATAAATACTATATACGCATTAATATATTCTGCATTGTGCCCTTTCATAAATATAAACTTGTGATGGTTGGAAAAGGTGGCATACTTTATTTTCATGAGTTAGGAATGACTGCATAACTCATAAGTGGCAAAGCAGAACTACGCCACTAATGGATTGTGTGCAGGCAGCCTTAGTGAATGAAAATAAAAATCCATTACACTGCCCATCATAACATATTATATGTATACCATACCAGAGGGTTATGTCTGCAGAGTAACTAAAATTTTTGTTAGAGCTAGCTGAAATAATTAATACAGTTGGAGAAATAAAAAGATTTATAGCTGGTGTTTATTTCCCACCGGCAGGTTCTAAATATGTATTCCACACAGTAAACACGCATACCCACACATTCATAATATGGTATGTATCCCCCCCCCACCCTGCATTCTGTTTCTGGGAATTACTTAGATGGCATTCATCTGCTCCTTGGATATTAAGAAGAGTTGGTCTCTTTAGATTGATACACCCATCTTTGTGGTATTTTTCCTTTGATACCCCTGAGTTTGCAGCAGAGGGACCAGGGGCTACAATAAAAGGGATATTTAGGATGAACCTACATGTTGTGTGAACTGGGCATTGATTTTGAATGGAGATTCCAACACCAACACTAATGACTGGTTCAGATTAGGGCTGTGTTAAGAAGGCTCGGGGGATTGGCATCTATCCAGGAAGTTCCCCGTTTCATATCCAGTCATGACGCCAAGCATCATAGACAGGCACTAAGGTAATTCACATAACCCACTTACCTGGGCCTAGGGAGGGTTGGAGGGGAGACAGGCTCCTCCCTCCCTCCCTGCACAGGCTCCTCCCTGCCTCCCTCCACACAATCTTGCCACTCCCCGGCTCTAGGCCATTCATGAGCCCCCATAAGTGGCACTGTGGCAAGCGGCAAAGCCAGGAGCCGGAGGAGGAAGTCCTCTGGCATCCCACAATGCACTGCGCCAGGAGCACAGTGCTTTGGAGGATTTCACTGCTGCCAGGAGCCTCAGGGACACAGAAAATACTCATTTCTGTGCCCCTGGAATAACTTGCACACAAAAACTACTCAGCCCGTAAAATAACCTTTTACTGCATGTGCATGCATGGAGCCTGCAAATATATTTACATGGACTTTGGCATGGTATTTGAGTATACAAATCCACCCTGAATAAGCTCTGAATCCCCACACAATACTAGCACAGAAGTTCCAGTGGAGTGCAAGTACAACAGTAGCACAGGAACAATTCTTCAGTGATATTATGTCTGATGTCTCTTTGCCTAAAATGTGTTCCAGTTATGGGTTTACAGCCTTTGTGTATAGTACTGCTTTCAACCCCCATTGGAAACAATGGTGGAACATCATTTTAATTACAGTGAAATGCAGGTGAGTTAGCGAGAACCAGAGATGCAGTAATGATGTTTTTCTCTGGATATAAAAATATATCTTACTGACAGGATGAAAGGCTTAATTAGGATGCCAGAAAGAGGGATAGCAAAAGTCACCTGAAAATTGTACATTTGAATCAGGCACACAGCATGCATATAGCAATATTTAAAAGGAATTATACTGTGCTACTGACTGCAAACATGATCTTTAAAGCATTGTTTGTTTTGATATTTTATTTTTAATTTGTTTGCTCCCGCCCTACCTCTAGAATGGCATTTTCACAAAATAAAACTCTCCTCCCACTTTGGAAATGTTTCCCTATCTGACTTTGACGGCCTTCAGACATAATGTGGGCCTGCTGGTCCAATGGAACCATGGTTCCACAAACCCCTCCCTGCTCTGCCATCCACAATTTGGCCAAAATGGAAAGCTCCCTCTCTGCAGTCTCACTGGCTACAGAGAGGAGAGCAAACTGGCCGTGTGCAGGCTTCCTTCTTTCATGAAGGACAGCCTGCACTGCCAATAGCAGCCAGAGCAAGGGAGGAGCTTCCTTCCTCAATCCCGATTGTGGATTTATTATTTATTCTGAAATCATGCTGGCACCATGAAACCAGAGTTAAAGGCGGGTAAACTCACTACAAACTGAAGGTACACATTGTAGTTTGGGGAGGGAAACCGCGGGTTCATTTCTTGATGGAACTGCGGTTGCCCGCATTCAGATGTACAGTATATGAAACCAGAGGTTAAGGGACCTCTGGTTTTGTGTTATGTGTGAATGTGGTCTTTGTCTTCTTTGACAACCTGAAATGATTGTTTTCAGGTTAGCCACAGCAAGTTAGTGTCTAAGCAAAAAAAATGTCCCAAAACAAAGATTAGCCAGTGAGGCGATTCTCACAATCAGTGGAAAACAGGCTAAGGGAGCTTAGCCCACTTTCCGTGGAACCACCGGGCTTGCAGGTGAGCCCGATTTCCTCAAAGCGGGTAACCCGCTTAAATACCCCTCCCCTTAGCCCAGGTTAGCGGAACAAGCGCTCCACTAACCCGGGTTTTCTGATCATGTATTGGGTATTTCGATTGTGCAAGCAGCCTCCTGGGCTCAAGGTTCTCTCTAGGGGTCTCTCCCCTGGAACTTCCAGGGGCCGCACAGCCCCGATCCCCACAGCCCCTGCAGGCTCCGTGACAGAGCCGGCAGTCGTGTGGACAGCCGATCCAGCCACTCAGGGCTGCAGCCTTGATCGTCTGAGTTCGTTCTCCCCACAGAACCCCCTCCAACGGGTCTCACTGATCGTGAGAGTCACCTCTTTTTCTGTTGGAGTATATGGTCAGCTTTAACCTCAGCTCTGTTATAGAGTAGTTATCAGTAGAAGTTATAAGCAAGTAGTTACTCACTTATTTCAGTTTCCTTTGACATCCATTTATAAAGTTTGCAACAGCAAATATTACAGAAAACCAGGACATCTTAATGAGGACTGAAAACTGAGTTGTCTAGAGACTTATAACCTTTCCAGCTAAAGACTTAAGCTAAATCTAGATCTAAGATGCTTATTTAAGAGGAACATAAGAAGTTGCCTTATACAGAGACAGACCATTGGTCCATCTAGCTCAGTATTGTCTACACAGACTGGCAGTGGCTCTCCAAGGTAAGAGGCAGAAGACTCTCCCAGCACTACCTGGAGATGCCAGGGAGTGAATCTGGGACCTTCTGCATGCAAGCATACATATGCTGTTCTACTGAGCTATAGCCCCATCTACCAAGGAATCACGCAAAATCTTACAGTATCCTGCATCTGCCAAGGGAATCTTATGGTGCTCAAGTGTAGTCTCCCATCCAAATGCAAATGAAAGCAGACCCTGCTCAGTAAAGGAGACCTTTACTGAGGTCTTTCATGCTTACTACCACAAGACTAGCTCTCCTTCCCTTGTTTCTCTTTAGGGGTCTCTCTAGGACACAGTAGCAAATATTATGTGTAATATTTTACTGTAGGCCACATCATTCAATACACCCTAACATGAGCACTCCAAAGGGAGTGACTAATTAAAATAGCTGGTAAAATGGAAGCCAACCTAGGTTTTGATGTTGCATGGTTTGGGTGCCTTTTAGTACTCCACTCTTATTATTATCTCACTTCATGAAAGGCTAATTCAGAAACACTATGTCTTGAAATACTCTTTAAGGGGGGAAAAGGAACTCGGAGCAAAGCAAAGGATTTTAGGAGCCAAGGAAAAAAGGAACTCTGAGCTAAACACAATCCGGCTATCTTTAACAGCGAGGGCTTACACAGCCCTTTTGAAGCAGAGGAGAAAAGGTCCGTACCTGCTCCTCTTCCACTCACCACCATTGCTGCCATCCTGGTGCCCTCCACCCCAGCTATGCCCATACACCGGTGGGGCGTTTCCCAGCTGCCCCTGCTTGGTGCTGGCACACACATGGCTGCTGCACATGCGAAGATGCCATTGTGTGCTGGTGCCACACAGGGGCAGCTGAGAGATGCCCCACCAGCATACGGGCATAGCTGGGGGGAGTGCTGGGATGGTGGCAATGATGGCGACTGGAGGAGCAGCAGGTACAACCTGCTCTCTTCTGCTTTAAAGGGGATGTGTAAGCCCTGAATTTTAAAGGGAGGTGCCTGCGATTTGGACAGCCAACACGTTTTGGCAGATCTCTACTCAGAGCTATCCTCAAACATCCATCATTAAGGTTAAACTTTGCTTAGCAAGTTATGCAGCCATGGTTTAAATAATCCTGCAAGCGCTGGAAATTGGATATTGAGTCTGCACATGTGGTTTAGGACTATCTTCAGTACAGCATTTTTCTAAATTGTTGCCTGCTTGTGCTAGCCACATATTTTCTAACTTTTTCAGAGTAGAGGAGAAGGCCACATGTTGCTGAGATTTGACTAGTAATAAATTGCATGTGGCCAGGCCAAAGTACACTTTTATACCCTGTCTCCAGGTTTCCCCAGAGCAATCTGCCTTTAAATTCATTGTGTGTGAGTCACCTCTTTTCCATTTTTGGCAATCCACAATATTCAGCAACCAGAAAGGGAAATGCAAAAGATGTCAGGGAGATGAGGGACAGGAAGAAAGAAGTGATAAGTAATTAAAGAGCATTTTAAATTCTTTTTTTCACTCTTTTGGCATGCCATACTGTTGGTATACTATGCTAAGAAGGAATGCCATACATCCAAATACTGATCCTAGGTATTTCTGTTTCTGCACACAGTTCTTTCTAATGTGGCCAAATTCTCCTTTTCTGTGTATGAGTCTTCAACTGTAGGTTTGCTTTTGCATTTCAGTTTTTGCAGAGTGGGTTATTATGTAACGATCATGACTTTGCTATCAAATCTTATGAAGCTGCCTTATATTGAGTCAGAACATTGTTACATCAACCCTGCTGTTATCTATTCTGACTGGCATAGGCTGCCAAGGTCATCACCTAGTATCGCTGGCCACCCTGGCTGGAGCTTTCCTTCCCCACCTGCTGGCTGCACTTTCCCTCCCCGCCGGTGGTGCTTTTCCTCACTGGCCAGCCTAGCCGGCGCTTTCCTTCCCTGCCTGCCAGCTGGCTTGGCAAACACTTTCCCTCCTCATCGGCCTGCCAGTGGTGCTTTCCCTTGCCGGCCGGCCTGGATGGAGCTTTCCCACCCCACCCACTGGCGGCACTTTCCCTCACCACACGGCCTGGCCGGTGCTTTCCTGGCCTGCCCGCCACCCCCGCCACCACTGCTGCCACCATTTTCTCACCCCATCCCTGTCATTATCCAGGCAGCTCCTTGCAAACTCTGGAGAAATATATATAAAGATTACCAACACTTTGTATTTTGCCCAGAAATATATCAGCAGCCAGTGCAGCTGTTTTAAAAACAGGCATAAAATGATCTCTCTGAGAAACCCTGGAGACCAACCTGGCGGCTGCATTTTGAACTAACTTAAGTTTCTGAATGACATACAAAGGCAGCCCAACATACAGCACGTACAGCAATAGTCAAACCAAGAAGTTACCAGTGAGTGCACCACAGTTTTGAGATTATTATCTTCAAGGCACAGACACAGCTGTCATATCAACCAAAGTTGAGAGAAAGCACTCCTGGCCATAGACTCCACCTGATACATCAGGGTGAGGCCTGGATCAAGAAGCACTCCCAATTTACATACCTGTTTCTTTAGGGGGAATGCAACCCTGTCCAGAACAGGATGTTCTATCACATCCCTCGAATTATGACCCCTCACCATTAGTTCCTCAGTCTTGTTTGAATTCAGCTTCAATTTATTATCCCTCATCCATCCCATTACTGCCTGAAGGCAGGCTTTTAGGGGAGCTATGTCAATTCCTGATGATGACGTCATGGACAAATAGATTTGAGTGTCATCCACATATTGGAAACACTCTACTCCAAATCCTCTGATGATTTCACCCAGCAGTCTCATGTAGATGTTAAAAAGCACTGAGTGATTCACAAGAGGCATGGGGAAAGCAGGCTGCAGCCTCCTGCATCCCACAGTGCACCATGTGAGGAGCGCAGTACATTTGGGAATTCCCCACTGCCAGGCACTCCTGTCACTTGGCAGCCTGAATGTCCATACAACCAGGAGGTATGAGGTAGAAGGGGGTGTGCATGCCCTTCTACCTCACATTTAGCCTGGGTAAAAAACCCAGACTACATAGTTGCAGAGGACCAAGAACAGGACCAATCCCAGCGCTCCACACAACTAGGGATGTGCACAAAACCAGCTTGCCCAGTTTGGTTCGAATTCAAACCGGGTTCGAACCAGGATGGGTAGGTTTGGTTTTGGTTTGGCTTGAATCGCCACCCCCCACTTTTGGTTCGGTTCAAATTCAAACCCAGTTCAAACCGGTTCTGAAAGTTCTACATAGGGTATAATGGAAACTTGAACTGGCCCATTATACCCTATGTAGAGCACCTAGGGACACAAAAGTGGGGTGGGTGGTAGGCATCCAGGGGTGCCTACCACCCACCAAACCCCAAGGCAATTTTTGAAGGTTTTTTTAATTTTTGCATTTCTCCCATAGGGAATAATGGGGATTTGAGGCATCTCTATCCCCCCTTTGGGGGCATGGCAGGGCCGGCCTCAACTCCCCCCAGCACCCCCAAGTTGATGGGATTCATTGTTATTTATTTATGAATTTTAAAAGATTATTTTTGCCTCCATTGAAAGCATAGGTGAGCCTTTCATTCAGAAGAACACACTGTACTATGACCTTAATTACTGTGAACCGAACTCAGTGTTCAGGAATACAGCAATTAAGGTCAGTAGGTGAAAGGTCTATCAATGATTTCCTTTGGAGCCCAAAATTAATTCTTTAAAAATTCCTAAATAAAGAACAATAATTCCTATCATCTTGGGGGTGCCTGGGGGGAATTGAGGCCAAACCTGTCATGCCCCCAGACCAACTTTGGGGTGCCCTGGCACCCCACCCCCAAAAGGGGGGAGGGGGCATCCTCAAATCCCCATTGTTCCTTAAGGGAGGAATAAAAAAAGTAAAAGAATTTCAAAAAATCAGCAATAATCACAGGCTTCTCTGATTGTCTTGGGGTTTGGGGTGCCTACCACCCACTCCATATTTGTGCCCCTAGGCGCTCTACATAGGGTATAATGGGCAGGTTCGAGTACCTATTATACCCTATGAGAAAAATAATTTTTAAAAAGATTCTCAAATTCACAAATAATCGCAGGAGTCTCCGATTGCTTTGGGGTTTGGGAGGCAGTTGGCACCCATGGGTGCCTACCACACAACCCAGTTTTGGAGGCTCAAACTAGTTTGAACCAGTTCAAACTGGTTCCAATAGAACCAGGCTCTGTTTGGTTCTAACTCGGACAGGCATTGCCAATTCAATGCCCTGTTTGGTTCGAGTTCAAACCTTCAAACCAAACTGGTTGGAATACAAACTGGTTCAAATTTGAACCTGTATGCACACCCCTACACACAACCAGCCCTACCTGGGTAGGGCTGTGCAAGCCCGGGTAGGGCTGGTTGTGCAAACGACTTTATTGTCTTTTTTGATAAGGCCAGTCCTTCCAGGCTAGTATTCTCTTTCTGTCCAAGACCATGTGCATTGAAAGACTGGGGTGGGGAATGAGGTCAGTACCAGGTCAGATAAAATATGCAGGAGAAATTGCCCTGTGCACACCCACCCACCCACCCACACACCCAGTTCCTGGCTAGGAAGGGAGCTGAGGGGTTGGCCTGGCTCCTGGGAGGCTGGAGGAGTCTCCAGCTTATCTGGCTGCACTGGCTTCTGCTGCTTGTTCTGGAGTAGATGAGTGGGTTAGTGAAGCTTAGTTTAAGCTACACAACCATAAATTTACTATGACTGTATTGTCTGACACTTTGCTGCAAAGTTCCAGTTTGATAAGTGGGGGAGCAAAAAGGAGAGTGGGAAATATTTTTTGGTGGGGGTGGGGGATGCTCACTACCTCTTGGACTCTTCCCAGTCAGTTGTTAGAGAGCTTGGAGGGGAGATTTCTTTATCTACCGCAGCTGCAGTGGAAGTGCAAAGGTAAGGAGAGCACTGCTAGTTAACATTGTCTGGAGACATGGAGTTAAAGTTCTAAATAAAGTAGTTAATTTAGGAAATCCCTCAGGGGGATAGATAAGGCCTACATACCTTGCTGCTAGCTATATAGATGAAGAGGGGAAGGGAGAAGACGGAAGTCTCTCTCTCACTCCAGGTGAGAGAATGGAACCTGAGTCTAACAAAGGGGAAGCAGAGTAGAGAAAGCATGGTCAGAGGGGGAATGCCCTTACTGGCTGTCTCGACCCCTAATGCCCCTAGTGGTCAGGAGGGTTGCTGGTGCCAAGAGTTGATGTCATCAGGAGCTGCATCTCCAACATTAGTGTTATACCTATTTAATTGTCTTGAATGTTTCAAAGAACCCTGGAAATTGTCATGTGGTGAGGATTTGAGAACTGCAGTTCCCCCACCATGACAGTTCAGATATGGCCAAAGTCTCCCTCACAACAACCGCTAGCATTTCAGGAGAGAGCAAAAGTCTCCCATGTGACAGAATACCAGTGTTGGGGAGTTTTATCCTTCTTCCCTCACATTTTTATTATGAATATTAAAAAGTAGGAGTAAAATATTGAACTATAGAAGTAACAATTCAATCTTTAATTCAACTTCCAAATCAGACTCCTGCCCTCCCTCCCCACCCTTCTTCTTTCTTCATTTTTGCTTGGAAAGTATTTGGTTTGCAGAAATAAGGCTGGTTTAATAAAACTGGCCTTCTTCCTAAAAGTTTACCTGTGAGAACCCCAAACATAATAAAATCAGATTAGGAAGGCAATCATATTTACCGGTAATAAATCAAATCTCGCAGACATCAGTTAAGTCTCCCTTACTGCATTGGGACAATATCAAGTGTGCATATATCAATACCTAAGGTGCAAGAAATATATTTCATAAGTTCAGTGGGGGGAAATTGTACATACACTTGCTGCACCATTATGAGCAGTGAATTTGTAATGTGAACATTATGATGTACAAAGTGGCTTTGTTCCTACATTTAATAAGTACCTCATGTCAAAACCACAAACATAATGGAATTTGCGGATGATTTCTTACTATTAAATGCAGGTTATTGTTTTCAGGAAGAGAGCTGCTCGGAGCTTCATCAACAGTATCTAATTTTAAAGAGCCATCCTCCTCTTCATTGCTTCAATGCACAGAAGGTTTTTTTTTTAGATCAGTAATGCAATAAAAATTTAAAATATAAGCATTGTCCCATGCTCGTGAAATGAGCAGCGGATAATTTTTGCTCCAGTTTAAGAAAGATGATGATTTGAAAAGCATGTTTTTAAGATCTATGAACTTGTTTCACATGCAGAAATGGACTTTCATCTGCTATTTTCCTTAGCCAACCAGCTTATACAAGAGCATGCATGCAAACAAAACAAAACCCAAAACCCCATCCCGACTGAAACCCAATATTTGTTTATATTCCATGCAAGCACATTATTTCACACAGATAAATGATCATCTGTTCACAGAAAGTGGCTTTTAATAGCTTATTTAGGGTGAATGGGAAGAATCTGAATGACTTTGCCCCATGTGCCAAATATTGGATGTAGCAAATTCGCTCACTAAAAATGTGTTGCTTGGGATCTAACCCTACCCCTTATCAAAATGGCATCTTCTGGCCATGGAACCAAGGTCTATTATACATTCTTACCTGTTACTATTGGTGAATTTGTAGCATTTTGATGCATGTGGGAGTAGGGATGTGCACGGAACTAGTGGGGCCAGTTCAAAGGTTAGGGGATACCTTTAAGGACAGGGGGGTGCTCTTCCCCCCATCACATTTTCCCCACTGGCACTGCATTTTCAAATGGTCCGGAGGGGCGGCAGCGTACCCTCCTGCCACCCCTTCCCCTCATCTGACCAGAAGTGGCCAGAAGTACCATGCACGTGCACATTGCACGTACACCCAACATGGGCTCCCACACGGGGTAATTCCAGCCACTTCCAGTCTGACAAGGGGACAGTATGGCAGGGAGGTATGCTGCTGCCCTGCCGGACCATTTGAAAGTGCAGCGCCAGCGGGAGAAACACGGTGGAAGGGGTAAGAGCACCCTCCTCCACCCTTAAAGGTATTCCCCCACCTTCAAACTGGCTGAACCGCCGGTCATTTGAACCTGTTCGGAGGCCCATAAAAGGGCTTCTGAACAGGTTCATGCACATTGCTATGTGGGAGTCCCACGAGGCACAGAAAAGACATTGGCTGACCTGTCCTAGACGTGGAGAAATGCCAGATACCAGTCAGGAGCAGGTAGGAGACCACAGTGAGAGGTGCTATATAGTACAAAGACCAAGGAGGGTCTCCCAACTACCCCTACAGAGTGTTGCAGAGTGTGTTCTGTCCGCATGGAGTACAGAGCAAACACCAGTGGAAGAGCTAGTTATAACTTATAAAGCCCTAAACGGCTTAGGCACTGGGTATTTAAGGGAGTGTCTTCTTCACTATGAGCCACACTGTCCATTGAGGTCATCTGAGGAGGTCCGTCTCCAGTTACCATCAACTCGTCTGGTGGCTACACAGAGACGGGCCTTCTCGGTTACTGCCCTGAGACTGTGGAATGTGCTCCATGTTGAGATATGATCCTCCCCATCTCTGGCAATTAAAAAAAAATCTGAAAACCCATCTTTTCACCCAAGCTTTACCAGCTTTTTTAAATTGTCTGTTTTAATTTTATGGTTGCTTTTAAATTGTTGAATTGTTTTAACTTTTTATATGTGTTTTAATTGTTTTATGTTAACCACCGAGACAAAACAGAGACAAAAGTTTGGGCGGTATAGAAGTTTGATTAAATAAATAAATAAATAAATATCTAACAAACAGAGCTTATTATTTTCAACATTCATGATAAATTATCTTAAAAAAAAATCAATTAACTAGTTTCCCCCTCAAAACATTTTGTCCATAGCTGTCTTAGCCAGGAGGGTTGCACCTGTTTTAGTCAGGTGCAACCTGCTGGCTTCAGCCCCTAGGTGCCCTAGCCACGCCCCCGTGTCTGACATCATATGCAGGGGGCATAGCCATATGTGGTAATGGGGCCCCGTTTGCAAGACACTTCAGCCATCACTGGGTTTCCAGCCTGGCTGGGAGCACCTTACCTTGCCTCAAATCCAGAGAGATGTGTTCCCAGCAAGGCTGGGAACCCCGCGCTGACTGAAGCTTCTTACAAATGGGGCCAGGCTGGAAACCCACTGAAACTAAGCAGTGCACCCTCAGGGATGACTGAGCAGCGCACTCTCAGGGACCAGGGCAAAATTTCCAGCCCTGGTTTCCAAAAAATATCTGAATAGGGCTTATAACTGCTTGCAAAGCACTGTTGCTTGCATTGTCATTCTTTGGGCTCCCAGAAGCTTCTTTGCTTATGTCTGGGACTACAGGCTTGTCGTTCCCACTCTTAACATGCTCAGGAGTCTCACAGGATCATGGACTCCAGGTCACTTAGCAGGCAATGGGAAGATTGCTCCCAGATTCAACAGCTGACAGTAGAACTGAAAGGGGATTAGCCTCACACCTTTCCCTATATTAGGGAATGTAAGCGACCTGAGTTAGCTTGTGAGTTAACTTCACTTTCAAGGTCTCTCTGTCCAAAGATTGGCCCTTTACTTCCCCCTCCTCTGTGGCTACCTCAAACAAGCTAGCGCTAATAGTCTCAGCAGGACGGCCACATAAGGCACTGTGAACACAACTACCTTCCCTATCACAAGAGAGCTAAGTGGGCAATAGGAACTCAGGAGGTGCGCTCATTAAAATTACTGATTAGTTTACTGTGTACTTCCAACCTGACAGATACCATCCTTGCACGTCTATTCAGTCAATTTACATACAGGTTGCCCTTGACCATTAATGCCATCTTGTTTTACTCATGCACAGCAAACAAAGACAATGGATCCTTTTGAGATCCACTGTAAGTTGTTGGTTAGAGTGCTGGACTAGGACTGGGGAGACCCAAATTCAAATCCCCATTCAGCCATGAAACTAGCTGGGTGACTCTGGGCCAGTCACTTCTCTCTCAGCCTAACCTACTTCACAGAGTTGTTGTGAAAGAGAAACTCAGGTATGTAGTACACCACTCTGGGCTTCTTGGAGGAAGAGCGGGATATAAATGTAATAATAATAACAACAACAACAACAACCCCCAGTGAGGCACTACCTTGGTGTGGTTGTGGGGCTTGCGTGCTCTGAGGAAGGTGAGAGCTATGCCAGAGGTCCAACCATACTGGACAGGTCTCATCAGAGGAGCCAGACAAAGAGTGCCTCTCCCATCAACAATATGGTGAGACGTAACATTAATAAATCTATACTGGATCGGTCGTCGCCCGGGTCAACAAGGACCACACCAGGTGCTGGAGTCCCTGAACATCTGGTGGCAAGTGGGCTACAGGACTCAGGATCTCCAGTTGAGCAACCAGGGCTGCAGACTGCAGGGTTACTGGAAGAAACATCGCTTAACCGGAAAAAATATACGAAAAATGCCAACAAGGAAATAATGATCTGCTATACCAGGGGATAGCAGAACAGAAGAAAAAGACATAGAAAAAAATCACAAAATACAAAGATCTACAAATTGAAATTGAAAGGCTGTGGCAGAAAAAGACCAAAATAATCCCAGTGGTAATTGGCGCCCTAGGTGCATTTCCAAAACAACTTGAAGAGCACCTCAACACCATAGGGGCCACAGAAATCACCATCAGCCAATTACAAAAAGCAATTTTACTGGGAACAGCCTATATTCTGCGATGATATCTATAATAATAACAGCAACAACATTGATGATAAAATTCAGTCATCCCAGGTCCTTGGGAAGGACTCGATCTCTGGATAAAACAAACCAGTCAATAACACCTGTCTGACTGTGTAAACAACAAGAACAACAACAATAATAATATTTCGCCTCAAGGCCCATTTTAGCTGCAACTGGCCCTGGTTTCTTGAACCAGTGTACTTCATTTGATCTCTATACCGTGGAGTCACCCACTGTATGGGTGATAGACAGTCTATCATAGACTTGACATCCACCATAACACTAGGCAATGTCTTGCTCTTTGAGCCATTCATGCTCTCAGCTTCCAGATCAGCCTTCCTCACTGGCCCGATCTACCCATCTCACCTTGCTGCTACGAGAAGCTGACTGCACGTAAACCTTTTGGATTTATCCCTACTGCCTAACCCCAAAGCTGCTTTCAGTTCTCCACTGCTGCCTGGTTCCATCCTGAGGAAAGAGGTCTTTCAGCTGCACCTGAGCCACAAGGGTCAAATTGCCACTAAAGGCAGGACAGTTGTATGATAATCACTGTGCCCCTCTGTGCTATCCCTAACCCTGCTCTTTCGTAAATCCAGAAACCTGTTTCTCTAAAGCCTTCTTTTCTCTAGTCAGCTTGGAAGTCATTTAATTTGGCCACCAAGCTAAATTGCCTCTTTGCATATCTGGTTAATCTCTGTAATGTATTTTTAGTAGTAATATTGCTTTCATCAACTCTCTTATTTCACTGTACCCCTAAATCCTCAAATAAAACCTTACATTATTTTTAACTTCAACCTCTTTGCCAGTTCCTTTCCTCAGGACTAGAACTTTGCATAAAAATTATTCTGAGGTGGGACTGCTCCACCCCAGCTCACTAATTCCTCACACAAAGCCCAAACACATTTAGGAGTATTTGCCAATCACCCCAGAGCAGTTCCATTAACAGCACTCACAAAGCACCTGCCTGTTCATAGGCAGGGTTCAAGCCAATCTGCTTGCAAACATTCAAGCAAGCAATGCTCAAATGTTCATGACACCCATTTCCAAACTCTAGTGTAGGCATTAACACTGGTGCAGATGGAAGTTCTCACAATATGGGTTTCTTTCAGGGTCACATTCCCGTGATCAGAAGGCTGGGGTGTCCCTTCTTTGGGACTCACACCAAAGAAGGGTTGCAGCCCTTCCTTCACATGCCATCCAGTTCCAAAGCATCACCCACCCACCCTCATGAGTGGAATTTCAAGGAAGTAGAGGAAGTCAGTTTCAAGGAATTTCAAGCTGCAGGAAGCAGAAAAAGGAAGATGGAGACAGAAAAGCCTTATTCCATGAGTGGAACTCAGCTCATGGAAGATAGGCTCCAAGTTAAATGTAAATTAATATACAGCTATATGTATTAGACAAGTTCCTCTTTTATAATCCACAGTCTAGAGAAATAGCAGCTTCTTTATGGTGTAAAAGTAAAGTGTGCCGTCAAGTCGATTTCGACTCCTGGCGCACACAGACCCCTGTGGTTTTCTTTAGTAGAATACAGGAGGGGTTTACCATTGCCTCCTCCCGCGAAGTATGAGATGATGCCTTTCAGCATCTTCCTATATCGCTGCTTCCCAATATAGGTGTCTCCTATAATCTGGAAACATACCAGCGGGGATTTGAACTGGCAACCTTCTGCTTGTTAGTCAAGCATTTCCATGCTGCGCCACTTCATTCATTCATTCATTCATTCATTCGATTTCATTCATTCATTCGATTTCTATACCGCCCTTCCAAAAATGGCTCAGGGCAGTTTACACAGAGAAATAATAAATAAATAAGATGGATCCCTGTCCCCAAAGGGCTCACAATCTAAAAAGAAACATAAGACAGACACCAGCAACAATCACTGGAGGTAAACAGTCACTTAAGGCAAACTTTCTTTTAATAATGGGAAGAAGTCCAAGTCTGGGAGTCTCTTTGTTTTTCTTTTGAAAGCCAGAAAATAAAATGTATCTAAATAAATAAATAAATAAATGAGGCAATAATAATCTGAAGAGGGAAATACCGTAGTGGTGCTGGGCAAGCATTTCTGTGATTGGGAGGGTGGGGCACCCCAGCCTTCTGATCACGGGAATGCCTGCCCAGCATGGTTACAGACAAACACTGCTGGGATCGTGAAAAATGTGGGGGTATGGCAGGCAAAAGGAACTTCCTGTGTGCTTTCATAATGTCTGAATAAGGCTAGAATCTTATCGTAGCTTTGGAGATGTAAATTTAGAATGACCCACTGTATAAAAAGAAAACTCTTCAACCAGATATCCCAACTACCTTTACCATTCAATTAAAGTTCATCTGTAACTCATATCACACAATTAATGCCAACTAGGCCTAATGCCTAAGCAAAAGAAAGGAGCAAAGAAAATGGATGATTTTGAAGTGAGCCCTACCAATTGGAAGAACTTTGGTTACTGTGGGAAGTACTTTCCCCCCTTAAAATATCTCCTTTTCCCCTGATAGGAATCCAACCTGTGCTCCTGATTACTGAAGAGCACTACCTGCCCTGATTAATGTAGATTCAAGAAGAATTTCAGTTTCAGAGAGTTCAGATCCTATATGGCTGATTTTTTAAAAGCAGCTCAATACTTATGTCCACTTTTAAATGTTCCAGGTTTTGGGATGTGGGTGATTTGATTTGGCTACTGGTACCCTGGACTTACTATTTACTACTTCCCACTTATTAGAATATGCATAGGAAATTGCATATTCGCAATGGCATTTTTTGCCACTGTTTCCCACTGCTGAGGACTGATGAGGTTTCACTATTATTTTTATTAAAAAGAAGCATTCGGATTGTCTTTCAAATTTACAATGGCCACTTTCACATGAGAATATAGCACACTTGCCCTTTCAACCCCCTCATAGATCTCAGTAAATCATATCTATTGTAGGAAGCCCTGTAAAATGACTAAGTCCAATACTTAGAGGCCCTAAACTAAAATGAAAAGTGACTGACCCAGACCAATGTTGCACAAACCAAATAATGTTGCACACACACAATGGCGGAGGGGCATGTTTACAGATCCTCCCTTCCTTCTGCAGGCCTCTGTGCCATTAAGAAATATCTCCCTGAGGGCCCTGCAGCCATCAGGGGCATATTTTTGGGAAATACAGAGGGCTGCAGTAGGAGAAGGACTGTCAAAAATTGCCTTCTTCCCATTGCACACACAAAATTGTATTTGGCAGTCTGGTTGATACATCTGGTGATAACAAATATTGGGGTTTTTTTTCAATAGACATTGTCTCAATTCTTTATATGGGGCGTGCTTGTCTATATTTGAATGTGTCTATGTATTGGTTTGAGGTAGAGTCACAAATTGTTTGTCTGCGCCTCACTTGTTGCCTTGAATACAAACTGAGAGGTTCTCCCTCTTTCTGCATAAGAGACTGTTAGAACATAAGAACATAAGAAAAGCACTGCTAGATCAGGCCCAAGGCCTATCTAGTCCAGCATCCTATTTCATACAGTGGCCCACCAGATGCCTCTTGGACTCCCACAGGCAAGAGCTGAGGGCATGCCCTGTTAGTCTATTTATTTTCTTACTCTGTGTTTTGTTAGTAATAAATATCATACTCCTGTTTTTCATTTAAAGACGGCTTCCTGTTCAATTACTTACAGAACATAAGTAATTTGTATGCCACATTGGGTTATGGGTCCAGTTTTGAAGCAATAAGATGTGAGATAACAAAGAGTTTGTAGGCAAGACAGCTAGACAGGTGATTACTTTGGCATCTGTGAAGAGGTTGAACTGCTCAATGACACAAACTACAGAAAATGGTCCTTCAGAGCGAAGATGTTGCTGAATACTCTTGCACTATTTTATATTTTGGATGAACAAAGACCATCAGAGAATGAAGAGAAACAATGAGATTAGTGTAGTGGATTTTGGATAGTGGAATATTTTCCTTTCCTTCTGAATCAGCCAGTTATTGCTTAACTCTCTGACCAGTCTGAGTCAGCTATGCAGCATGAGAGATGGCTCTAGTGCTGAGTCATCCCTTTTGGCAGGTTTAAATATCTTTAGCTTTCCAAACCCAGAAAAGCTAAGAAATTATTCTGGTAAACCCAGACATTCTGGTAGGTTCCTGCTGCCACCAAGCAGTCTAAGACTTGTCTAGAACCAGACCATTGGATTGAGTGCTTTAGTCCAAGGTCTACTTGGTCAAATATAGCTGGGTACTGGGAAAATGCAAAAATCTGCTCCCCCTTTTTGCTAATAGGCGAGTCTAAAGAGAAACCTTTCCCTCCCATGCATTTTACCTGCACATGGAGCTAATTATTAATTGACCAAGCTCGCCTTGAGACGTGTTCTGCACCAGAGAAATCCCCCTTATTGCACCCCCTCCTCCTGCTGGGTCAATAATTCAACCCTCTGAGGCTTGTAAAAATAAACAGAAACAAACTTTTATTCAATTAGTACTGGTTCTGTCTGAAGCTTTTAGATTTTTAGAAACACTTCAAAAATAATTACTTGGTTGCAAGAATACTTTAGAAGCACCCCAAATGATGCTGGGGTGGCATACAGTAAAATCTTCATCACTTAGTTGCAAAGAATAGATATTTAAGAAAATGCAAAGCACACTCACAAAAGCAAAATAAATTCCTGATGCACAGTCCAACTAAACAAACTGTTCCCTATTTTAAATTCCTGAAGCCAAAAGTCCTGGCTTCTTTTCCTTGACTCACCAAACTCCTGATGAGAATTAGGCCCCTGTAATTCTGTCTCTCAAGAATCTACAGTTGAACTCCGACTGCAGCAAAACTCCATTGCCACATTTCCTCCTTGCTCCTCCAGCACTAGCTTCTGGCTAGTCTGCACTCTCTGTCCAGACTTCCTTTCTTGTTCCCAGAATTCCCCCCATAGCTCTCATGTCCCACCCACCTGGTCTACTGATTGGTTGAACCCAGGATTCATCAGCCTGTCAGTCAAGACAAGGGTTCATTTCCTGTTAACTCTTTGGAGGGAGCGAAGACTGGTTACTACAATTGGGATTCTGCAAACAAGCAAGCCATAGGACACATATCTCTGACTGTAAGTGATCAGTTAATCTATCACATAGAAGACAAAATTACAGCGAGATGTGTGAAAGAACGAAGGAGATCTTTCAACAAATAATTACTAATAGTTAAGTTTCTCTTATGCTGCAGTTGTATAGAAAAATATTCAAAGTGGGAGAGAGTTTGCAAGGGCACATATGGTCATTCTGGGGAATATGCACATATGGGGGATATTGAGAGAGTTGGAGCTCCCAGAGATAAATATGCCTGAAAGAGCAAAAATGGGACTTTTGCTTAATACCTTGCCTAAAGAACATGATAACATTGTTAACTTTTTGCAAATCAAAGACAAATGGGACTTTGAGTTTTGTGCAGGAACATTTGCAAGAGTTTAATTTGAATAAGCAAACAGAAGAGGAATAAGTTAAAATCAAGCCTACAATGTTGCTGATGGTAGGCAATGTTTTATATGTGGAAGCAACTTGCATTTAAGGAATGCTTGTCCTAGTAAATAGCAAGGGAATTGTTATCCATAGAAAAAAGGAACTATGACTAAATTCCAGAAATATTTACTCTGTAACAAACAAACTTGCCTATGCAGAAGTGAAAGCAATAAAAATAATGCTGAGAATGATGAAAAATTGTGCACTTCAAAAGAAATAATCTTCAGGGTTGATGCAAGTCAAATAGAAACAAAATATATTTGGATAGTTGAGCTCCTTCACATTTCTTCAATAATTTGCAAGATTTGTCTGAGATAAGCATGGACTTAAGTCCTATATACCTTGCTAATGGGCAGCAATTTTTGCAGAAGGAAAAGGGACAGTTTATCTGAAGTGTAATCTTGGTGCAAATAGAGTGAATGATGTGTGTATTCCAGGGACATATTATGTTCCAATTTTGCAAAGCAGTTTAATGAGTGTAAAAAGCCAGCTACAAGGCATGAACATTGAGTTCTTTTCAGAAGGGATCACTGCTGTATTTTCACAGGAGGAATGCTTCTGATGAAAGGCAGGTTGAAAGACGGTGAACTGGATGAAACAGATTGCAAAAGAGAGCAAGCTAATGTTGCAAGTGACTGTACATACAAAGATTGCATGAGTCTTTGACATTGCCAATTTGGGGCACCCAAGCAAGGAATGCATTTCAAAATTAATAAAAGAACAATTGGCAAGAATCTACAGGTTAAACATACAAATCTGAAGTCAAATGCATTGAATAAATTAAAGCAAAAGCAACAAGGAGCACATATTCATCCACTACAGAGAGAGAATCCAGTGAGGTTTTGGATTTGATTCATAGTGAATTTGCGGGGGCCTTCCTAGGAAAGAAACCAGGAAAGAATTTCTATTTCCTGACTTTCAAAGATGGCCATCAAACAGAGAATTTTGGACACTGAGCACCAGGCTGACCTCTGCAGGGCACCAGGCTTCCTGTCCTCAGAAAGACTTAGATTCACTGTCTCCCCCACTGCATGCTTGACACAGCTGGAAATCCCAAGCCACAGAAGGGCTTTCTCCCTTGCCCGCTGTCATGCCCTTCCCTCCTCAGTGCAAGAAGGCAAATACAGAAAGCGCCCAGTCACGGAAAGACTTTGCCCCTGTGACACTGGGGAGGTAGAAACTACAGAGCATGTGCTCCTTTCTTGTCCCTCTTAAAAGGGAAACAAACAAACAAACAAACAAATGACAGTTGTGACAAGCTTATACTTCTACTGCTCCTCCAACACCCTGGCTGCCCTAGTCAAGCTTACACCAGGATG
This sequence comes from Hemicordylus capensis, assembly GCF_027244095.1. Lineage (NCBI taxonomy): Eukaryota > Metazoa > Chordata > Lepidosauria > Squamata > Cordylidae > Hemicordylus > Hemicordylus capensis. Next base: position 100,857,192 of record NC_069658.1, read on the forward strand.
CTGCTTTCAGATGAAGATTGGGCTTTCACATATAATGCTGCCAAGTTCTGCAGGGCAGCATGCAAGATCCACTGGGCCCTGACTGCCAGTCCATAAACATGTATCAGTCCTGTATTGATTTTAACTACTGTCTATTTTACTTGCCCACTTCGTTCTCAGCTAGTTATCCTATCCTACATATTTTAGCCACCCCATCTTATAGTTCAAATATCTAATGCTTTTATCCTCTCAGACAGATGCATATAACTTTGAATATAAACGTAGTGACTTTATATTAGTAATTCTGCCTCTGTTCTCTCCATATATATATATATATATATATAATCTGAGCTGTAGTAATAGCTTTACAGTCTTCCTCACAATTCTAGAGTAGCATTATATAGTAATTATAGTTTATAGTAACTACTAGTAATTATTAGTAATTTTGTACTAATCATTTTATAGTAATTATAGTTTATAGTAATGTTACTTTAGTAATTTTAATATGATATGGTTTTATTCCTTCAGAATCTGTCCTATCCTAATGTATGTACTCATAATTTGTTACCGCATCACACTTTACTGTTCCTATCTTATGCTGGTCTCGGACCATAATAAAGATGATTGATTGATTGATTGATTGATCGATCGATTTTCATAGATGATTTTTCTTGCTATACTTGCACTTACATACTCGAAGAGAAAAAGGAGGTGTTACTAAAACCACAAGAATATGTGGCTAGCAACAGGTTAACAGGTTATGTGGTTAAGCAACAGGTCTGGAAAAGACCCCAAGACTGCACACCGATAATGGTGTGGAATATACTGGGAAGGGTATTGAACAATAGAACAAGTAATTAAACATAAGAGAACAATACCTTGTACTCCTGACAAAAATGGAGTGGCAAAGAGAAAGAACAGAACTTTCTCTGCCAGCTCAGTTAGGAATTCAGTTGGGCAGTGGGGTGGACGGTACACCAACAGAATCCACAATCTATCCCTAGTTCCCAGAAATACATACTCACTATGAGACAACTGTCTCATAAGGGCCCTGACCACAGCCACTCCACACACACCCCGCCCACTTCCCCTAGCTTGCTCCACAACAGAGTAGCCTGGTGGGAGAAGCTGGTCCAAACTGGGCCACTAGCCTCCCCCATCCAGGTCTCAGTTATACAAGCCAGGTTGGCTCCCTCATGGATTATTTTGGTCTTATTCTGAACCGACCTGGCATTGCAGAGGAGCAAGGCTAGGTTCTGTGGGTAGTTCGAACAGCTCCCCAAGGCCAGAGAACTGACAGGACATCTGGAAGTGGAAACAGTTACTAAATTACAGGTTTCCCTTCCCCTATAATGGCCAGCTGCTCTGCCAATGCCAAGTCTTCTATTACCCACCACAACAGTGGTAGCTGCCCCAGAGCTGCAGGATGCACCCCCTGCCCACATCACCCTGCCTAAAAGAACACAAACACATGACAACAAAAGGCCTGGCGCAACTCAATAAAAGGATGACTAATGAACTTTAACTCAGACCTCCAACCATGCCTTAGTATAACTTCCCACCAGACCCCAGTCCTTAACCGAAGGCCAGGAACCAAAGGCGGCTAAGCCTCTGGTGTGCCTTTTTTCTATTTATGCGGGCTCCAGAAATCTCCCTTCTCACTAGAGATCTCTGGTCTTCAGGGACAGGTGGAATAAGTTAAGCACTCAGAGCTGGTCTTGCAGTTGGTGTTGGAGTCACCCAGATTCTTAGTGCTGGGGCACTTCAATATCCATTGTGAGGCTGACTTGTCTTGTGCGGCTCTGGAGTTCATAGTGGCCATGACAACTATGGGCCTATCCCAATTAATTTCAGGAACAACACATTAATTTCAGGAACAACACACTTGATTGGGTCTTTTGTTCGGATCAGGGGGTGTTCCATGGGTAGGGGATCCTGTGGCTTCCCCAGTGTCATGGACGGATCACTACCTGGTTAAGGTTGGTTTCACAGCCACAAACCAGCCCTGCAGGGGTGGAGGACCTATTAAGATGGTCCCCCTGACACAGCTGCTGGACCCAGTAGGATTCCAAAAAGCTTTGGAGTATTTTAATGTTGGTGCTGCCAGTGATTCTGTCGATGCCCTGGTGGGAACCTTGAATAGGGCACTCACCAGGACATTAGACACGACCGCTCCTAAGTATCCCTTCTGACCTGCTTTAAAAGTGGCTCCTTGGTATACAGAGGAGTTGTGGGGTCTGAAGAAGCAAGGTAGGTGATTGGAACACAAGTGGAGGATAACTGAGCTAAAAATTGACAGGACACCACATGGAGCCCATTTGAAGGTTTGTGTAGAAGTGGTGCGTAGGTTTGTGTAGAAGCAAAAAAACCAGTTCTGGTCTGCATGTATTGCTTCTGCTGGTTCACGTTCAGCAGAGTTGTCCTGGGTTGTGAGGAGTTTCATTTAGGCTCCTTCCATTTTGAACCACTCCCTGGAGACTATGTTCTGCTGCAATGCTTTTAATGAGTTATTTGCAGACAAAATCTCTTGTATTCGGGCCAACTTGGACTCCACTGTTTTTGTAGAGTCTATTAAGGTGGTGTCCAGCAATTGCTCTTGCAGTATCAGATTGGATCAGTTTCAATCTGTTATGTCTGAGGATGTGGACAAGCTGCTTGGTGGGGTGTGGCCTACCACTTGTTCTCTGGATTCTTGCCTGACTTGGCTGCTTCTATCTAGCAGGGAAATGGTTGGAGATGGCCTAGTTAAGATCATTAACTCCTTGCTGAGGGAGGGTAGGATGCCTCCTTGTTTGAAGGAGGCAATGTTTAGACCACTTCTTAAGAAGCCTTCCCTTGATCCCTCAGTGATGGATAGTAATAGGCCTGTCTCCAATCTCCCATGGTTCAGCAAGATGATTGAAAGAGTGGTGGCTAACCAGCTCCAGGCAGTTTGGGAAGAAACCGATTCTCTAGACCCATTTCAAACTAGTTTAGAGCAAGCTATGTGGTTGAGTCAACCTTGGTCAGCCTGAAGGATGACCTTTACCAGGGAATCGAAAGAGAGAGTGTGACTCTATTGATTCTTTTGGATCTCTCAGTGGTGTTCGATACCATCAACCATAGTATTCTTCTGGATCGCCTAGGGGAGCTGGGGACAGAAGGCACTGCTTTGCAGTGATTCCACTCCTATCTCTCAGGCGGATTCCAGATGGTGGAGCTTGGTGACAGTTGCTCTTTGAAACAGGAGCTATTATATGGAGTTACTCAGGGTTGCATTCTGTCACCAATGCTTTTTAACATCTACATGAAACCACTTGGTGAGGTCATCAGTAAATTTGGTGCAGGGTGTTATCAGTATGTTGATGACACCCAAATCTATTCCTTCTCCTCCTCCTCCTCCTCCTCCTCCTCATCATCATCATCATCATCATCAGGAAATGGCATTCATTCCCTAAAAGTCTGCCTATGGGCAGCAATGGGTCTGCCTATGGGCAGCAATGGGTTGGATGAGGGATAACAAATTGAAGCTGAATCCAAGCAAGATGGAGGTGCTCATTGTGGGGGATTGGAATTTGAGGGATGAGTAGATCTTCCTGTGCTGTTTGGGGTTACACTCCCCCAGAAGGAACATATAAATAACTTGGGAGTGCTCTTGGATCTAGACCTCACCCTGGAATCTTAGGTGGAGGATATGGCCAGGAGTGATTTCCATCACTTTCGGCGGATTCAACAGCTGCGTCCATTCCTTGAAGAGAATGATCTCAAAACAGCGGTGCATCAGCTGGTAACTTCCAGGCTTGACTACTACAGTGCACTCTACTTGGTGCTGCCTTTGTACATAGTTCGGAAACTTCAGTTAGTTCAAAATGTGACAGCCAGACTGGTCTCTGGAGTAACCCAGAGAGACCATATTATGCCTGTTTTAAAACAGTTGCACTGGCTGTTGATATGTCTCCGGGCAAAATACAAAGTGCTGGTTATTACCGTGGCTTGGGTCTGTGCTACCTTAGAGAGTGCCTTCTTCTGTATAATCCCCATCACATGTTGAGGTCATCTGGAGAGACCCAGTTACCATCTCCAGTTACCACCAGTACATCTGATGGCAACTTGGAGCTGGGCCTTCTCTGTAGCTGTTCTTGGCCTATGGAATGCACTCTCAGCAGGTATCCATAATTTAGGCTCGTTGTTGGCCTTTAAGAGAGCCCTGAAAACTTACTAGTTTGGCCTGGCCTTCCAAGGTTTTTAAATTGTTTTAAGTACTTTAATTGGTTTTAAATGTCTCTGAATTGTTTTTAAATTGTTTTAATATTGTTTTAAGCAGTGTGTTTTAAGTGGTGTTCATTTTTATGTTTTTTAAATTTTTTGTGCACTGCCCAGAGCCTCTGGATGGGGTGGTCTAGAAATGTAATAAATGAATGAATTTATATTCATTCATTTATTTTTTGTGAAAAGGTACTTCCTCTTGTCCGTTGTAAATTTCCTGACCTTCAGTTATATGGGATGACTCCTAGTTCTAGTGTTGTAAGAGAGGGAGGAAAAAATTATCTCTGTACACTGTCTGCACTCCATGGATAATTTTATACACCTCGGTCATGTTTACCCTTAGTTGCCTCTATCCCCAGATGCTGTAGCCTTGCCTCATAAGGTAGGTGCACCAGGCCCTTGATTATCTTGCTTGCCCAAAGAACAAAATACAAAGAACAAAAAGAGAAAAACTATTTCCAAAATACTGCTTCAGTCTGAGGCTTTCTCAGCTTCTAGTTACACATGAAAAAAAATACTTGGTACTTTACAAGATTACTTCCAAAGATCACTCCAGCTGGTGTTTGGAGTGGCACACTTTAAAATTGTGGTTACCAAGTTGCAAGGATAATTCAAAAGCACGCCCCCCCCCCCCGGTGCAAGAACCGTTTAAAAGCACCTTTACAGGGTACAGAGACTTTTACAATGCCCTAGTTGGAAAGGGCATTGGCTCAGTTTGCCTTGATTTGTTACATTACCAATAAAAACACAATAAACCAATTGTAAGGAGTTGCAAAAGCACAAAATCAAAAGAAATCTAACGCAGGCTACCTAACACATGGTTCCCTGGTTAAACCTTTCCCCAACGCCAAAACCCTGGCTTCCCTCCTAAATTCACCAAATCCATGGGAGAGACATCAGGCCCCTGTAGAGCTCCTGATTGCTGTCATTGCCTGGCCAGACAACCTGTTGTTTGCCCTGCCTGGATCCAACTGAGGACAAATACCCCCTTCACTTCCTGCCACCAGGTCCTCCAGGGGCCACCCACCGTGTGTTGAGTGGCTGATCCCTAGAAGTCACTGCCTGACAGACAGGACAGGGTTCACTTCCAGTTCACTCATTAGGGGAGGGGAGGGATGATCACCACACATTGTCACCTCAGATTAACTCAGTTCTTCAGCCTCAAAACCTGAGAAGTTCAATTCTGGAGAGGATATATGGTCAATATTATCTGACATGAAGACAGATGCAAAGAACTCATTCAGCTTCTCTGCAATCTCCTTATCTTCCTTAATAATCCCTTTCACACCCTCATCATCTAAAGGGCCAACTGCCTCCCTGGCAGGTTTTCTACTTCTATTATATTTAAAGAAGTTTTTGTTATTTCCCTTGTCACTTCTAGCTATGTGCTCCTCAAACTCTCCTTTTGAATCCCTTATTGTCTTCTTGAATTTCTTTGGGCAGAGTTTGTGTTCCTTCCTGTTCTCTTCATTTGGGCAGAACTTCCAATTTTTGAAAGAAGTCTTCTTCCCTTTTATATCTTCCCTGAATCTACTTGTTAGCCATGCTGGTGTCCTCCTGAACTTGGTGGTACCTTTTCTCCATTTTCTCCATTTTCTCTCCAATACATTCCAATTGGTTTCTATTATTGTGGTTTTAAATACTGTAAGTTCCATGCTTTCTGGAGTGATTTGACCCTTGACTTTGCCTTTCAACTGTCTTTTTACCAGTCCCCTCATTTTTTTTTAGAAGTTTCCCCTTCTGAAGTCCAATGAATCTGTGTTGGACTTCCTTGACAATTCCCCACTCGCATATATGCTGAATTGGATCACACTATGGTCACTGCCTCCCAATGGTTCTGCAACTCTAACATCTTGCACCAGGTCCTGGGCACCACTGAGGATTAAGTCCAAGGTCCTGAGATTGAAGGACCCAAGATCTGAGATTGAAGGGGAGATTGAGATTGAACAAGTAGTGAGATGCTCAAGCAGAGCTAATAAAGAGATTCCATCTAAATTTTTTTCATTGACAGCCAGAGAGGCGAAAATGCCAGAACTTACAAACTGGCACAAAATTGAAGGCATGCAAGATTCAGAGACAGATAAATTGATGCAATTAGGAAAGGAAAAGATTGCATCACATCATAAAACAAAACATGGGACTCGGAATTCTAAAACGAGACAATGAGAAGGGAAATGTTGGGATTTTTCAATAGACACTGTCTCAGTTCTCTATATGGGGCATGCTTGCCTACAGAGCAGGAGGCTGTTGGTTCAAATCCCTGCTGGTGTGTTTCCCAGACTATGGGAAACTTCTATATTGGGCAGCAGTGATATAGGAAGGTGCTGAAAGGCATCATCTCATACTGCACAGGAGAAGGCAATGGTAAACCACTCCTGTATTCTACTAAGAAAACCACATGGCTCTGTGGTCACCAGGAGTCGATACCAACTTGCCGGCACAACCTTTCCTTTCCTTTCCTTTCCTTTCCTTTCCTTTCCTTTCCTTTCCTTTCCATACTGACTTGGGGGTGGAGTCACAGTTTGTTTGCCTGTTGCCTTGAATTCAAACTGAGAGGTTCTCCCTTTCTCTGCATAAGAGACTGTTAGTCTGTTCATTGTTTTATTAGCCTACATCTAGTTAGTAATAAATTTCAAACTCTTTTTTCTCAGTTAAAGTTGCTTCCTGTTCAATTACTTATACGTAATTTCTCTGCAACAAGTATACTATTCAGCAGAGGAGCACAGAAGGAGTCGGATACAGGAGTCAGCTTGCTACCTGGAATATTTGCCAGGTGAACTCCTACTTTTGCTATAGCCAACTATTGCTAGGACACTATGCAGTGTCCTTGGTACTATATAGAACAGAAAAGCAATACAAGCTCACAGTTACTACAATAAAGAATGGGGAAACTGACCCATAAATAGTGTGGATAGGTGATGGAGAGTGAGATGGCAAGTAAGGTGAAACTATAATATCCAAGAAAATACTTGGCTATAATAGGTGCACCCTGAAAAGAAAGGCGAAAGAGGCAAAACAGATAAAAGGACATTCTTCCAGCATAAGGAGTAACAGAAGTCAAGCCAGAGGGATCTGAATGGGGGAAAGCGACAACGGGGCCATCAGCAGATGAGGTTGTGAAGAATGGAATAAGTTAAGGGGAGAAGAAGATGGAGGTAAAGATGGCTGTACATCACCAAAAAGAGAGAAGAAACTAGAATATTGAAGTTAATTTGAAGGTTGGCAAAAAGATTAAGGATGAAAGGATTAAGCAGAGGGATGCCATGGTCATAGTGATGAAAAAGACAAAGAAGTTTTGCATTGGAACAGAAGTAAATTCTGTGTCTAGTGCAGTAATGAGGGTCTTACTAATGCATAGTCAGGCAATAGAAATCTATATCTTGTTAGAAACCTTGACTGTCCTTGAAGATGAATGAGGCCACTAATTGGTGCTGATAATTGGTCATCTGAGGGTCTGTACTCTTGGTAGAAGTCCTCTTTTGAGTCTCCAAAGGCCACGTCTCAGTAAGAAAAAAATGTACTGGCACGTCTTAGAGGGATGTGCCAGTACAGCTATCTGAATTGGATGAGTGGAAGTGGATGCTTCCTGCTACTTCTTCCCCAATGCCTACCACAAGTTATTGCAGGTCACCACTTGTATGTCCATATTAATAAAATTATATGACTAGAAGCAGCCCTTTTATATTGACATGGGAATAGAATACTAAAAATATTATATCCATTTCAAAACAGCTGGATATGTTATGATTCTTATAATCAGAACACTTGTGGATGAGAGGGAAGTATTGGCAGATTCAAGATAAGCTACAGATACATCAGTTTCACAAAAGTCTGAAGAAAAACACTCTAAGAGACCTAACCCTGATCAACTGCCGCAATGTAGCTCAATGGAGAGGAATGGACTCAGGTGGCACTTAACAGACAACCAGGTGGACAGAAATCATGGAATTCAGTCATTAGGAGGGGGAAGGGGGGCTTGAACAAGATGAGTGGGAAATTTCTCAGCTTGTAGAATACTACCTCAAGACATTCACAAGCCCTTCTGAGCGAGGAAAGTGTCTAAAGCTCTTTGTTTTCTCACCAGCTATTTCACAGCTTCATGTTTCTGAGGAGCATGGAGTGTGACACGTTTAAGCTTTTGTGTAGGGGGTTAAACCCACCTAACATAAAAATAATTTTGTGTGTGTGTGTGTGTGTGTGTGTGTGTGTGTGTGTGTGTGTGTGTGTGAACTATCCTGAGAAAAGGAGGGGGCAGCTACACACTGAATCTATTAATGTACAGAGTATGTGTGCACACACACACACACATACATACATACTCACCGAGTAAACTAAAATTCATCATTAAATATAACTTACTCCACAATCAATTTCTCTCCCTACAGATTCAGCAAAGATGGATGAAAACACTAAGCTGACCCGTCACCAGCCATTAATTCTTGAAAGTTTAGGGCTGAATGTAAAGTTGCTGGGGCTGAGCACCAGTGCCCCTCTCCCCCCAAATCCAGAACTATTCTGGAATGGATATGAACACTGCATACGAAGGAAGACCCAAGTTAGAGCAGGGACTCCTGTCTTTGTTGCTAACTTTGTTTTCCCCCCACCGTGCTCAGCCACAGGCTCAGAGAATACATGCACACCAGAGAAATACTGCAACATTTTGTTGTGGGTCCATACTTTATCATATTTTTAAAATCACTGTCACATCTACCATTTCCCTGGCTCTGTAAACTCCCATGGAGCATGGCTGAACCAGCAAGAAGCGTGTGACTCTACAATTTTAAAGAATTCAACTGTGTGCTCTTAGAGAGAGGGGATGAGGTACCCTACCCCCCAACATCAGAGAATTAAATGTGGCTGCCTCTTTCACTGTGAGCCTTTGATACTCTGGATAACAAAACCATACGTACTGTAATTACACCAATAGGAACAAACAAGTCTTCATCTCTTGTCTCAGCAAGAGCCGGATGGAGCTTGAATGCACTTTTGCAAGGCTGCAGGGGAGGTGGAGATGTCATTTTGGCTGTGTATCAGTAGACATTAAATACATTGGAGGGGAACATCAGTAACTTGTAGGAGTCTGACTTTCCTGCTGTGAGAAGGGGATGCTTGCGCAGCATCCCCACTATCCCTTTTTCCATCACAGAAGCAGAGGAGAGGAGAACATGTGTGGAAAATGTTGATAAACGGGACTGTCAATTTACCAGTACAACAGCTACCATGTTTGCTATGGAAACAAAAGGTGAGTGAGTGAATTCCAATTACCGGTCATTGATTGCACATAAATAAATAGTAAATGATGCCTTGTTTTGTTAGCATTTGGATCACCAGCTAAATTAAAGGCCACAGCAAGCAGGATTTGCTAGCCAGTGTATTTCCAGTTGTAACGTTTTAGTTCATATTTTCATCAATATCAAGTAATGCTGATGCTATACTTCAGAGTCAACATGCATTGATGATGGAATTATCAATAGGGCATTCTACTACAGGGCAGCCCTTTAAAATTTCTCTTGTACTGCAGACTGAAATATATTGAGCAGCACTGTTTATTTGCATTAAATCCAACAAACAAACAACGGATCCATGGAATTGTGCCCTTCAAGTTGAGGAAAATGTAAGCAGAAACAATGCTATATATAAAAGGAACCATGTTATTATCAAGGCTCTGCATGTGCTGTGATTCCACAGAAGGACAGAAAAAGTACAGACTGTGTTATTAGGCAAAGAATTCAGCTTCTTGGGAATCTCAGGCTTCATTTTCAAAAGAAAAGAAAAGAAAAGAGCAGGCTGTAGCCCTAATGACTACAAAGGATTTGCCTGAAAGTACAGTATATAACCAATGTCACAGATACAGCCAGGAAAGGTCACTCAGTCAGGCATCCAGTAGCAGGGGGAAGGGAAATGCCTCCTTTCTTTCATAATGACTACCAAAACCAGAACAAACTATTCAAAATTATTAGTGACAACACTGAAGTCTATAATTACCTCTTTTGAATATGATTTGTCATATTGTCAGCAGAGAACTTTCAGAATGAGAAAAAGAGGGGAGAAGAATTCAGACATGGCTGGTGCTAGGTTGCTCTGGACTCTGTAGTGTTGCCCAAGACCTCACAATGATGTTCAAACACACCCACCCAATAGCTTATTAGATAAATGGGCAGTGGCAACAGTTTGAGTCCTCCTCTTCTGACTCCTCACCAACCCTTGCAAGGGGAGGCCTTTGGTGGCAACACCAAGTCCTCCCTCTCCTGCCAGCCATCAGTTTTCTCCCACAGGCCCCTATATTTTATCACATGGGCTTGTGAGAGGGTCCATTGGCATTCAAGAGGGTTTGTAAAGGAGCACCTGCTGTGTGAATCAAATATAGAGATAAGAAAATATACAGGAAGTTCCCACAATCAGTTAGTTATAAGTTTATTCGGTCATTGACCAGCAAATCCCACAATCAGTGGGAGCCGCCTGGAGAGGGTTAGCGGGGAGAGCGGGCTTAGCCCACTCTCCCCGCAGACGACCCAGCAGTCTGCTCCAGGCAGCCAAACCGGCCACCCACATGACTGCCGGCTCCGTTACAGAGCCGGCGGGTGTTGGGGCAGCGGGGGCTGATCAGCCCCCAGAAGCTCCAGCATGCCCTGCATGAGTGTACAGAGCATGCTGGAGAGACCCCCGAGCTCCAAAGGGGGGAGTTCCTCATGAGTTGCCGCAGCACAGAGCTGCGCCGTGGCAACTCACAATCAGAAAAACGGGGTTTGCAGAGCGCTCGCTCCACAAACCCGGTTTAAGTGACAGACTACTTAACTGGGTGACCCACTTAAGAACCACCGGGCTCGCAGCCGAGCCCAGTGGTTCTCACAGTGGGAGGAAATCGGGCTAGGCTCCACTAGCCCAATTTTCTCCCATCGTGTGGATAACCTCATAGAGTTACATAAAGAATTTTTAAAAAGGGGGCATGTCCCAGCGCTACTCTCTATCTACTCTCCTTTTATCTCTCTGTTCTTATTTATTTATCATATATCTGTATTGTCCAGGACAAAGGGCTGTAGGCAGTTTATAGTAATATGACTTTTGCAGCAGTTCTTCCACTGCAAAGGGGTTGTCTGGAAGCAAAGTGGGTCCTTATGTGAGTGCAGGCCCTAAGGTATGCCTACCTTTGCCCCCTTATCCAGCCAGTCCTGAATGCAGGTGAATAACTGGTTATGCAAATAGTGTTGACAAGAGAGATTTGGTTTGTAGTGCCACAGTCCAAGCATCCTTTAAGGAAGGATCTACTGGAAGATGTGCTGTGCACATCCTATGGACTGGGAAAAGTGTGTTTGGCAGAAGCCTGATACACTTGATCAGGAAGGATTTAAACTAAGTAGAAAAGTAAGTACTAAAGGAAAATTGGGTGCTACACAGGATATGTGTGGTTGTCTATCAAGCGGATAAAAAATTTCATCACAGACACTGGAGCACAATAGCCATAGCTTATGATGTCTATACACTAATGCACAGAGGCTGGGAAATAAGCAAGACTACGTTTCTGAATCCAGAAAGTTAAATAATTGACAGGGGCCAGAAGTTGCCAGACCATTATGTCCAAAAGCAGGACAGCCCCTTGGAACTACAGTTCCACGTGGAGAGTGATCCAAGGTTCTGCTCTCTGAAATCCTGTTTGTACCCTCATGTTGAAATGTGTTTCACCACCCCAACCCGAACTTTAATGCAGCCTGAGTTACACATGAATTCAGAAGCACAGGCTGCGTTCCCTCAAACCAGCGTTGAGGGAGGAAGATCCTCCCACTCTCCAGCTGTGTGGGCTGTCCTTCATGAAAGAAGGAAGCCCACACAGCTAGTTCCCCCTTCTCTCTGCAGTCTCACTGACTGCAGGCTCCCTGCTCTCAGTTTTGTCTGAATTTGGACAGGAGTGGGTGGGGAATGGAACCACAGGTCAATGTGACCAGCAATTCCATGTTATGTGCAAATGTGGCCATAGTTCCACTTGATTTCACCCCAGTCAGATTTCATCTGGGTGCTGCACTTGAAGAAGAATATTGACAGATTGGAATGGGTGCAGAAGAGGACAATGAAAATAGTCTGGAATACACATCTATTAAGCAAAAGTTAAAGAAACGGGGTATGTTTAGCTTGTGAAAGAGAACACTGAAGACATGATAAAACTTTCACAAATACTTGAAAGGCTGCCATATAGGATAGGGCAAAGACTTGTTCTCTACTGTCCCAGAGGGCAGGATTAGATCTAATGGTCTTAAATTACATGAGGGAACAACAGGAGAATATTCTTAATGTTACGAGTAGTTTAACAGTGAAACCAATTACTAAGGAAGGCAATGAGCTCTTTCCTTGTGGAAGGTCCTTGAGCAGAGGGTGGACAGGAGAGGAGAGCTGGTCTTGTGGTAGCAAGCATGACTTTTCCCCATAGCTAAGCAGGGTCTGCCCTGGTTGCATATGAATGGGAGACTTGATGTGTGAGCACTGCAAGATATTCCCCTCAGGGGATGAAGCTGCTCTGGGAAGAGCATCTGGGTTCCAAGTTCCCTCTCTGGCTTCTTCAAGATAGGGCTGAGAGAGATTCCTGCCTGCAACCTTGGAGAAGCTGCTGCCAGTCTGTGAAGACAATACTGAGCTAGATAGACCAATGGTCTGACTCAGTATATGGCAGTTTCCTATGTTCCTATGACACTGCAACTGTTGGTGATCCCCTAACTCTGGGTACATATAACTGTGCTTGATCTCTCCCTTGATGCTGAGGTGTTCCCTTACCCTTGGGTAGACCCTTTTGCGAGACAAGGGCTCTTCTGTCGCTTTTGCAGTTCTGCCCAGTGGTGGTGGGTGTAGCTGCTAGGCCTTTCTTCTGTGTCTGAGTCTGGAGCCAGCCCCTCAGGGTTCATCACTGGTAGCAGGGGGGCTTCGGATTCCCTGCTCTCATCTCAGGGGTCTTCATGAGGTGTTGAGGGCTGGGGATCCCTCCTGGGTTTTGGTGGTGCAGGATCTGTCTCAGGCAATTCCCTATCAAGAGACTCTTCAGGGACCCCTTTGCTGGGGACCTCACAGAGGGTTCCTTGGGAGCAGACTCCTATTTTAAGTCTGTCTCAGGTTTGCATGGATGGATCATGACAATTTGTCCAGCTCATGATATATGGCTGTACAACAAATCAGACATAATTCCCTCAAAAAGGTCATATCCAGCTCAGAATGCCAGGCAAGATTCTTTGCATACACAGCCAGTATCCAGCAGATCAGGACTGCTACTTTTCAGATACAGATACAAAGGACATCTACTTTCCAGACACATGCACAAAAATACTTCAATGTTAAATATCTCGCTCTTGCTAGAACTTTCATTGATTGCTGTGAAACGACATGAACTACAGAACTAGCTGCTTTGTAGGTACATGCACAGAATTTATGTTAATCCCTTACTCTCACTGAAAATTCTCAAAGATGGAAAAAGTGTGACTAGACTACCCAGCCAAGGAGCCTTTTATCTAGCAAATATTATGTTCTCTATTTGGGTCAATTCTCTCAATGCTTCTTTTGAATGTTTGACATGGTTGTGGTCCCCCGTCCAGCTCTAAAACCTGTTTTTGTCAGTTGGTTTTGGAAGAGGAGGTGATTGAATTCTCAATTGGCTTTCTGTCATGACTGCTGCTGGGAACTACATTTCCTAGAGAACAATTTGATAAGGTAGCTTGTTTGGGGCACCTGTGTGTGCATGCGCTAACATCATGACCAGGAAAGCCAGATTTTTTTTTAAGCTCAAAGGTATTGACTCAGTTCAAAATTTAGCCAATTCAACCATGATTATGTATATTAAAAACTGCAAAATATGCAACATATACAAAATAAGATAAATTATGGAAATCTACTCATTGTGCATACTGTATGCTGCTCCCGAACCCAGCTTTTCTAAGGACAGGATATGCATTGCCTAGGCACAGAATTTCAGTATTTTAACATGGATGGAGCCCTCACAGCCTTAGTTATCATCTCACAAGGTACACTCATCTAGCACAACGTCATGTAGTGACTGAGACCATTCCAAAATGATTACTAGTGCCACTCTGGAAAATATGCTTGGTTCATAATATTTCCATATGCAGGTGCTTATGTGATCTGCCCATGAGCACATTATGTCAGAAGCAGTCTTAACGAGAAAGCATATCAAGACAAAATAATAATAATATGGGAGAGCTCATCAGGGTGCTTTTCACAACAGGACTTTTATGCCACTATTTACCTTTATGTCATGGGTGCATTGAGATAACTGGGTGTAAATGACATAATACAATATGCCAGCTGAATTGAAATGCTGGAGAGCGAGAATTGCACCCAGTCTAAGCAAAAGGTGTAGAACTTAACACAAACTTGGCATTTACAAAGATGGGATGGACACCCATCTAGGTTTGCAGATGGCTAAGGCTCCGGGCCAAGGAGTCCTGATTATGTGGCATAAATGCCTACATACTGCTTGAAGTTAGAAAGTGAAATAAATTCCAGAGGCTGACATTTCTGACTACTGAAGCATGTGTGTTAAGAGGTTCTTCAGGGATGCTTTGGGATCCCATGCGCAACTTCCCCTGTCCTTCTAGGCATGTGATGTTGTGCCAGAGGGCTAATACATCTAAGCACTGCTTACACTCCGGAAGCACTCTATAAGACTGGAAACATGTCACTGAGGGTCGGCAATCTTACAGGGTGCTTCCAGAGTACAAGCAGTGCAAGGAAGTATTAGCCCTCTTGCACAGCAGTGCCCACGTAGGACTGAGTTGCATATGGGCTCCTACGACACCCTGCAGAGCCTCATAACATGCATACTTTGGTAGCCAGGATGTCAGCCAGTGTGCTTCTCCACACTAGCAGTTTGATCAACAAGGTTCATGGATCAGGTTTTATAGTGAAGAATATGTCTGCCATATCGGAAAGAGGCCTTCTTTGGAAGCATACCTTTTCGTCCTGTCCACAGATTTTCCTGTGGACCAGGAAGTGGGGGCAGCATCCTTTGCAACAGTTTCACCTTACACCAAAGTTATGCTATTGCGGAAAATCACAACTTTCAGAGGAAATGTCCATGTTGAAATGACTTTGGGTTGTTTGTCAAAATGAAAATTTCTTGTAAGCACAAAACAAATGCTGAAAAGTGGAAAGCTTAGAGATGTGAAAGCTCTATGGAGTTTATATTCAGACCAGATGCAATTCTACCTGGCCCTCAAAAGGAATCACAACAGAAAGGCAAATCCACATTTTTGGTACCAGTTTGGATGAGGAATAAAAGTCCGTTCTATTTTATTTATTTATTTATTTGATTGATTGATTGATTAGATTTATATACCGCCCTTCCAAGATGGCTCAGGGCAGTTTACAGCACGATAAAAACAATTAAAACAGGTTAACAGTTAAAATCAACCTATAAAAGCAGAGTAAAACCAATTAAACTTTCCTTGGAGAGAAGAGCTGGTCTTGTGGTAGCAAGCATAACTTGTCCCCTTAGCTAAGCAGGGTCTGCCCTGGTTGCATTTGAAAGGGAGACTAGAACATAGGAACATAGGAAACTGCCATATACTGAGTCAGACCATTGGTCTATCTTGCTCAGTAGTGTCTTCACAGACTGGCAGCGGCTTCTCCAAGGTTGCAGGCAGGAATCTTTCTCAGCCATATCTTGGAGAAGCCAGGGAGGGAACTTGAAACCTTCTGCTCTTCCCAGAGCAGCTTCATCTCCTGAGGGGAATATCTTGCAGTGCTCACACTTCTAGTCTCCCATTCAAATGCAACCAGGGCAGACCCTGCTTAGCTATGGGGACAAGTCATGCTTGCTACCATAAGACCAGCTCTCCTCTCCTAAAAGTGTGAGCACTGTGAGATATTCCCCTCAGGGGATGGAGCCGCTCTGGGAAGAGCATCTAGGCTCCAAGTTCCCTCCCTGGCTTCTCCAAGATAGGGCTGAGAGAGATTCCTGCCTGCAACCTTGGAGAAGCCGCTGCCAGTCTGTGAAGACAATACTGAGCTAGATAGACCAATGGTCTGACTCAGTATATGGCAGCTTCCTATGTCCCTATTTTCCTAAACAATTGAAACAGCTAAAAAAAACCTCTGGTAATCAGGGTAGCAATTTAAAACAGTTTGTCAATCATTTAAAAACTTTGGAATTTAAAAACCCTATTGAAGAGCCTTCAGTGTTCTTACCAATTTCTTATCTGTGTTAAGATACTAAGCTAATATTTATTGTCTAGGTACAAGACTTTAGGCACCTGGAAGTGTTTCCACCTTCACTGGGATAAATTATAGGCTTTATCACAGGGCCTGTTTGGGTAAGCACTGTATGCATGCCCTCATGTGAAGTAAACAGCTGAAAAAGATCCTCATTCCACCCCCTGCCCACCTCCCATCACCTTTTTGGAGGAAGTGGGGGGAAACAATTTCTAATGAATGACCGCCACTATTATGATTTGATTAATCCTAGTTCATTAGTATACTAATTGTGTCTGACATACCACACAATGATATGTCAGTCTAGCAATGTTGCACGCACACAAGATGCACAAACGTTTCTCTTGTCAAACATGTTACTCTTATGTGCATGCAACATTGCTAGACTGACATATTGCGTGGTATGTCAGGCACAATTGGCATAATAATGATCAAGGATTAATAAAATCATAATAGTGGTGTTCCTACTATTGGGATACACATGCTCACTCTTGTGTCCCTTTGGAAATAATGAGTTTACTCACATATAACAGCATTTGCGCAAAGTGCATGCATTTATTATTTATTTACATTTCTGTACCACTCGAAATGCAAGTTCTCTGGGCGGGTTACAAACAATAAAAACAGCCAATAAAAGATTAACACATTTCAACAATTAAAATTAAAAAGTTAAAACTATTAAAACACAATTAAAACAGTATCTAATTAATTAGATACTGCATACAACATTACTGGGCTGACATACCATTGCAAAGTAAGTCAGCCCATTTCATTGATCATAATTTAATTAATCCTTTTTAGTGCAGCAGATAAAATTTAAAAACAAATATACTGGTGTCTTTCTCTTCTTTTAAAACCTTGAAAACATGTGAGATGGCTATGAACAAGGCATTTGAAATTAATTTCCTGGGTCAACTCCCTCCCCTGAAGTTTGCAAAATTCCCCTACGCACCACCATTAGCCTGGAGCAAGAGCTAGCATAATGACCAGACAGCCAGAGTCTTGTTCCACTGGCTAATGTGCCGGATGGACCAGAGAAAACTGGCTGTAACACTATGGCCACCCAGATCTCAAGCCCAACAAGTGTCTTTGCTGTCTCCCTTCCTTGCTTAGGCAAGGAAGTGACTAAGCAAGGTGCAGAGAAGTATGCAGAGTGCATATGACTGCTTCTCTTCTCTCTTGTTCCTCAGTCCCAGTGTACCAAGAAAGAAGGATCTACAAATGCCTTCTAATATTCATTACATCAGAGTTTCCCTCCAGGTTTTGGAGACCTAATTACATGGTTTTGTTTTCATGCTCTAATTGAAACTTAAGGTAAAGTGTGCCGTCAAGTTGATTCCAACTCCTGGCGCCACAGAGCCTTGTGATTTTCTTTGGTAGAATACACAAGGGGTTGAACATTGCCTTCTCCCATGCAGTATGAGATGATCCTATATCGCTGCTGCCTGATATAGTACCAGCAGGGATTTGAACTGGCAACTTTCTGCTTGTTAGTCAAGCATTTCCCCACTGCACCATTAGGTGGCTCTATGCATGAATAGTCCCACTGAAATTTCCCTGCTGCACCACTAGCAGGCAGTTGAAACTCAAGGATTCCTTAATTGTTGGAATGCATGAGGAATCCTCAATTGTTCTGCTACATTGGCAGCTGCCATTTTTTCAGTGGCCATTTTTAACCCACGCTGCCTTGGGATGATACTGCATCCAGCAGCAATTATAGGTGTTCAAGTTGATGCCCACCGGAGGCAGCAGCACATTGGAGCTGCTGCTGTTTCTAACAACAAAATTAGGGGTGGCAATAAGTGTAAATACTTGTTTTACTATCCCCATCTAATCAAGACATGAAATGAATTGGGAACCTCTGAATGGGCCCCAAAGTGAAATGGACATCAGCAGGAAAGCTGAAAATAAATGTGGTTCTGAAATGAAAGTTTTGGATAACATACACCCCACCCACTGTTCTTTCAATCAACAAGTTCTGCCTTCTGTTGTTTTCTGCATTTATTTTATGGCTTTTTTCAGCTTGCTACAATTGCTTAGGTGAAACAGGCACTGCATCAAGGTGGCTTCCCAACAAAATCCACATAGGTGTAAGCTGCTGCTCCACCATCATTGACATATCTGCCATATCATTCTTCACAATTTCCCAGGATTAGTAGCTTCTTGAACCATCCCACTGGTTTCTCTAGATATGCTCCAAATGTTTATAATCTGTTTCTCTTATTATTTGCTCACAGTAAACCCAGTTGTTCCATGAATGAACCTTTACGCAAGAAAGCTCATCTGCCAAGAGCTACACTAGCAATTTTCTCCTGAGGACAGCCTAATCATAAAGGAGGTGCAATTCTATAGAAGCATATTAGCTCATATACCTGAATTGGTTTTGGTTCATGGTAGTCTTAACATATGATCACTTATGAGGAATCGGTTCAATGAGGGCCAATACACATGATAAAAATGCCAAAATACTGAAGGTAACAATACTGAAAGTTCATCTACTATGATGATTTTAATATCTTCCATATCTGCATATCTATTTGCTTTGTGCCTCTTATTTACTTCAGGACAAATATGGCTATACCAGGCTTTACCACACTGCCATAAGAAGTATTCTCCTTTGATTTTCCCTTTGTTTGAATATTAACAAGATCACAAATAGTTTTGTCTTGTTTCTAGGTGTCTTTTGGATCACATTTTTACATTTAAAAGTTACATGTTTTCTCAGAAAAGGGTGTGATTTTGTGTCAAAAAAACCTTCATTACAAATGTTAGCATCTTAAGGACAGATCTTCATTATTATGCAATATTCTTTTAAAAACAACAACAACCCAACCCTGAATTTTGTAAAGAAAATGCCAATGACAAGATTATCCTAGAAAAATAAGATCACTAGCTGTTGTATAAGCATCCACTATGCAAAATACATAACACCTATTCATTCTGTTCAATGCATGTACTACAATCTGTGTACATGCATTTACAGACCTCTGTGGATATACACACATACATTCACAGACTTCTATCTGTACCTGCATTTGAGGGGGCCTGTACCCAGGTTCGCTTTTAAAGTGATGACATGTTCAGTGATTTACACATAAGTATGTACACGTATATACATGAACAACATAGTGTCTGTATAGGGCCATGTTCTGAGTTCTATTGTTCACTTGCCCAATGTATTTGCCACATGATTGTGGCAATATATAAGTTTTATAATATCTAAACTTCTGGGGACTCTTTTTTAAAAAAGTCTCCTTTAGGAAAACCTATACATATGCAATGAATAGCTTGTAGCTCTTTTTTTTTTTTTTGTCCCAAAGACCCTGTTTATTATTAAGAAGCCAGAAGAGACCCCATCACATGCTCCTACATATTGTAATCAAATCCTCATGGTGCCATCAACCAGCAGTCAATTGTTGGAACCCAACCTTTATATTAAAAAGCAAGAGATTATAAAATGAAAGTTGACTGATTTTCTTTGGAAGAAATCCTATGTCATAAAAATGTCCTTTCTCTAATCAAAATATCACCTGAATGAAGTCATCATGTTTAGCCTGATTACATTTTCTCTCTCCATATATGTGCAGCTGCATTTGCCTCTCCATAAATGTCATTTGATTATGAGAAAATAAACAGGAAGGGACTCAAAGGGAGTCGGTACAGGGCCTGCTTGTTTACCTGCTGCAGCTTTCTTAGCTGAAGAACAAATGTCATGCAAATGGTGCACTAGCAATCAGCTGCCAATCACAGAGGCTTGGCATTCTTGATGATTTGCTAAATCATTTAAAGAGACATGCTTTACTAAATGAAAAAATATCAGCAGCAAGGGCCTGTGTTTAAACACAGGGCTGAGTTATTATCCCAGTAGGCTGGAATGAAATGAAGACATCTTCCAATTAAAGCTTGCAGATGAAGCCAGACAAACCCCCCTCCTTTTTTTTTTCATAAAGACAGGCAGATTATGATTGGGAGAGAACAGCGACAGAGGCTTTCATTACAAGCTGATTATGGTGATATAATTCCCAGCGCTGTGTGTCTGCGGGCCCAACTTCACATTTGAAGGTTTTTAATATAATTTCCTTAGGGTGAAATGCTGAAGATTTATTAAACTTTATGAAGGGCTTACAGATCCAATTTAAGAGGACATATCATAGGGCAAAACTGACAGATGATAAAATACATTCCAAGGGCTTTTTAAAATATATTTTTTAAAAGCAAGAAAGGAAAGTTTAAGTTGGAAACTGTTTTTGAAAGAATTTCTTCTTTTATTGATTTTTTTTAAGGTTTGGTGAATTTGAAGCTGATGAAATTAAACATTCCCCAAAACATTGAAAATGATTTTGTCACACTGATGTATGTCTGTGGCTTATTAGAAAGGGATATGTATTTGGGGTCTTGCATCATTTTATTTAAACAGAGCAAAATCAGCCAGAAATCCTCATACTCCTCACATTTCCTATACCAGCGTCATTATCATATATTGTATGCTGTATTTAAATGTGGAAGTATAGCATTATAGTTCTGGACTGAAATGATATAATGTTTGATATTTATTAGTTTACTTCTTTATTTACTTATTTAGTTAATTTGTAAGCCTTCAGCACACGGCTCCAAGGGTAGAGTACCATTTGAAAGCAAATGTAATAAACGATAATAAACACAATAAAAAAGAGAAAGATAAAACCACAGAAGCAGACACTGTTTTTAAAAAATAGCACAAGCCATCTAAACAGCATTGAAATGAGCTATAGTACATGCTGGAATGCCTGGATGGATAAAAAGATTAACCTGGCACCAAAAAGACATCAAAGCTGGCAACAGGCAACTTTCTTTGGGGAGGGCATTCCATATCTGAAGTGCCATGACCAAAAAGGCCTTCTCCCTAATTAAAACCTGATCACAAATGTTAAGGGTCCTCAAACAAGATCATCAGATGAAGGCTTCAGGCAGGATCATGTAGAACTGGGGTGTCAAACTGCCAGCCTGCAGGCTGGATGTGGCATGCAGAGTTCTGCAGTCCCGCCTCTGACAAGCTGCCACTGCCATGTTTCGCTTCCTTGCTGCTACTACACCTCACCTCCCTGCCACCGCATTTCTCCTCCCTGCCGCAGTGCTCCTAGTCACTGGCCACCACAATTCTCCTCCCTGCTGAGGTGCACTTTACCCTGCTCAACTTGTTTCACTTCTTCTTTCTAGTGTGGTGCTCCTACTCCCCTGCCACAGTTCTCCTTCCTGCCGTGGTGCTCCTACCCTCCCCCCCCCGCACTGTGCTTCTCCCCCCACTTCCTTCACACTCCAAAGTGAAAGCAGGCTGAGGCCTCAGCCACTGCTGCCCAGAAGCAGAAGTGGAGGCTTGCTTCCTCTCTCCCTAGGACAGATTGAGGCAGGCCACAGGTGGTGGGGAGGAAGAGCTGGTGAACTGGCTGGCTGAGGTATCTGCAGGTCATAGGAAAGTATGTTCAGAATTTCTTTCTTTCTTTTTAATTCAACCTACTCCTGAGCACATTCTGGTATAAAAAGTAGCGCATTCAGCTACTTTAACTGGCAGAATAGTCCATGCAAAATTTGGTAGCTGCACTTCATGGGGAAGTATGTATAGAACCGCTTCTAAAAATAAAGAAAATTCAACCTTCCCCTGAGCATATTCTTTTGTAGAAAGAGGGAGGAAGGAAGGAAGGAAGGAAAAGAAGGTGGAGGAGGAGGGTGAGAGAAGGTGACATGAGGCGGGTGCAGCCCCCTGGAGATGCACTGGAATAAAATCTGGCCTGCCACACAGTTGAGTTTGACAACTCTGGTGTAGAAGAAAGCAATCCTTGAAGTAACTAGGTCCCAAGCCATTTAGATCTTTATAGATTGCAACTAGCACTTTGAATTGTGCCTGGAAACAGACCAGCTACCAATGTAGGTGTTTTAGAACTGCTGAGATACAGTTCATTACATCCACATTAGAGCAATACTAAAAACATAATGTCATCAGGAATAAAAAGTCATAAAATTTTATCAGATAGTGGTCAACATATACTACTAGGCCAGTCTCACAATCATGCATCATATTTACACAGGGGGATTAGACCAATGCATGGAGGGCAAGTCTATCAATGGCTGATAGACTTTATAGCTATATGATACCTCCTGTTTCAGATACTGTATGCCTCTGAATACCAGTTGCAGGAATCAATGACAGAAGAGGAAGCATGTCCACCACCTGCTTGTAAGCTCCCAGAGGCACCTGATGGGCCATTGTGGGAATCAGGATGCTGGTCTTGATCAGTTTGGGGTGATCCAGCAGGGCTCTTTGTATGTCCTTACATGTAATGCCTATATTACACTGAATATCCAAATTTTGATAAATGTTAACATGAGTGCTGACATCCCCAGGTTATTTGGCAAATGTCTGAAAATAGATATTTGCCCACTGTTCAGAAATACACCAACAATAGCTGACTATCATTTATTGTCAGCATTCACTGATGTGTTCCTAAGACACATTCTAAGACACATCCTAAGACACATAAACTGTGTCTGGGATTGTCATCATTAACATATGAATATCAACATTTCAACAAATTTCACACATTCACTGTAATATATACACAACATCATTAGTACACTCAACGTAGAGCCTGTTCCCATGAATAATCTGCATAAAGGATGGTAAGCAATGGCATGCCGAAAGCCAGATTCAACACAAAGTGGCAGAAGCACATCATAAGAATGTACTGGGAGTGTCCTGGAGGCAACATGCTGGCATTCTCCCATGGCAGGGGTGGGGGAAAGGCATTCCAGGGTTTTTAAATTGGCTTTAATATTTTAACCCAGTTTGGGGTTTTTTAATTACTGCAATTGTTTAATTCTGGTTTTAAAATATTTTAAAATGTTAACTGTTGTTATATTGTTTTTATTTTTTGTTTTAGCTCTTTATTGTTTTAGTGGTATGTTTTTAATTGTAAACTGCCCTGAGCCATTTTGGATGGGCGGTATACAAATCAAATCAATCAGTCAATCAATCAATCAATCTCCTAAGGCGGTGAGCGGAGGGTGGGGAACAAGGCATGAAAAAAGACACTCATAGAATACTATGAACAATCTATGATTGTAAATACATGGGGCAGTATCCAGTTTAATGTTGTGCCAGTGTAATACTTTATGTCACCTTAAGTGGCACAGTGGGGAAATGCTTGACTAACAAGCAGAAGTTTGCTGGTTCGAATCCCCACTGGTACTATAATGGGCAGCGGCGATATAGGAAGATGCTGAAAGGCATCAGCTCATACTGCACGGGAAGAGACAATGGTAAACCCTTCCTGTATTCTACCAAAGAAAACCACAGGGTTATGTGGGCGCCAGCAGTTGAAATTGACTTGACAGCACACTTTAGTGCAATACTTTAGTATATGTGCTGCATGACCTCTAGTAGAAGAGCTTCTTCAGGACATATACAGGATTGTACAGGAGGCAGTGCAATGTGGCATGTGAGAGATACTGAGTATTGTTCAATGTGTTGTATTGTGATATGGTAGTGCATGTTGTGTAATGTGTTGTGCAACATGCTGTGCAAGTGGTAGTGCAACATCTTGAGACTGTTCTCATGACCAAATTGGGTGGGCTGGGGAGGGAGGCAGGATCCAACCTTCCTGCTCCCAGAGACCAGAGCATCCTTTTGGCTCTGCAACTTGCACACCCACACAAATATCGCAGCTGCAGTCTCCAGAGCTGAAATTGAGAGCTGGAGCCTCCAGCTATCCCACAATGCATGGCGTGAGCAGTGGAGAGGCAGCCCTTAGTACAGCAACAGCTCTCTACTCTCCCTAGCCCTGCTTGTCACCCACCTCTATGGCTAACATAGTCGCTGGGAACATAGTTGCTGGGTGGCTTGGCAATAATTTAAGCCTGGGAACAATTTAAAATGCGCCAGCTGCACAGACAACCGAAAGAAAGGATGGGCTCCCGTTTCATCCTACCTCGCTTTTAATCTGGGTAGCAGCTCTGGGCTACCCAGGTTTGGAACTGTTGGGTTGGGAGGACTCCCACTGCTCCAGACAACCACACATCCTTGGGTTAACCCTCTACTACCCAGGAATCTGTGGTCGTGAGAACAGGCTTCTTGTGTGATCCATTATGCAATAGGTTGTGTGGAGCCTCTCTGGTGGAGCCTCTCCTGCAACAATGAGCTAGTGTCCCATGCTGCACTTGAGGCAGAGCAATATCTCGCACCAGAACTAGTCTCTGAAGAAGGCTACTTTCTTCATGCATCTTCATCATTACACTACTGCAGCAGTATTATGCAAGCACTACAGGAATCTGGATGGCATGTCATTTCAGAAGCTTGAGGGCAGCAAGTCAATTAACCCATTTCAAAAACTTATAATGAGCATACTATTCCGTTTATTACATCTCAACAACTCAGTGTGAAAAAGCCAGTAAAACATTCCATATATTGCATCCCCAAGAAATGTTGACTTTCCTATTACAAGACAGTCTTAAAATCGTGATAGAATCTTTTACTGGGTTGATTCTAATGCTGGAAATCCTTATTCCTGATAAGGATCGCATTGATTCTCCTGCTAGGTAGATTCAGGTTAATTTATAGTTAAATTTCCCTACAGCACATGTGAAGCTGTCCCATACTGAGGCAGACTATTGGTCTGAATATTTTCTACACTGATTGGCAGTGACTTTCTAGACTATCAAACAGGGAACTTTCCCTGCGGTACCTAGCAATGAATCCTGGGAAATTTGCATGCAAAGCATGTACTCTGTCACTAGGCCTTGTGGTGAGCCAGCGTGGTGTAGTGGTTAGAGTGCTGGACTAGGACCAGGGAGATCTGAGTTCAAATCCCCATTCAGCCATGAAACTAGCTGGGTGACTCTGGGCCAGTCACTTCTCTCTCAGCCTAACCTACTTCACAGGGTTGTTGTGAGGAGAAACTTAAGAATATAGTACACTGCTCTGGGCTCCTTGGAGGAAGAGCAGGATAGAAATGTAATAATAATAATAATTTAAAAAAAAATAATAGGCCTCTCCATGAATTTGGGAAATGTTAGGTTTTCCATTGGAACGGTATTGACAAAAATGGAACAGAGTGTTCTTCTCAGTTTTAGTGCAAATATTCTACCAATATTTTAGTGATCCTTGCTTCTTTTTAAAGTTACTTAGACCTGCACTGATACTGAAGCTGAGCCAAAAGTACACACTGTTTTTGGCAGTATCGAAAAGCTCCTCACCTTCTGAGGATTGTTTAAAACAATTGCTCAAAATCCTTAGTTCACTGACCTGACTTGCTTCTCTGAAATGACCTTGTCTGACCTTAGCAATGCTAGTATATAGCCAAATTTTATCGGCTTCATGTGTTGTGAAGTCTTCATGATTACTGTATGATCTCTGACTGGCTAGGATTATTTATGTGAAGAATACAAAATGGGCAGAAGAAATGGAGAAAACCGCCACTGCAAATGAGATACAAAAAATGGACCAATGTCCCAACAAGGCCAATTTAGGTAGACTCCTCAAGGAAGGAGCATCATGGTTGCAAATCTCATCTATTCTATTCTTAGGAACATTCAAGTGGGAGCAGGAGCTGACTCTGTGTGTGTGTGTGTGTGTGTGTGTGTGTGTGTGTGTGTGTGTATGATAGAGATCAGCAAACTCCACAGAGTTCAAGCTACTTCAAAAATGAGTCATACCCCCAAACTGGAGAGTTTTTTTTAGTCAACCTGGACATCTTAAAGAGTTTCCAATCATACCCAAACAGCCCCGCCTTTCTTACCAGTCATTGTAGTGGTGAGAAAATGGGATAGTGGAAGGACTACCAACAGAACCAAAGGAGGGGAACTTCCCCCACATGCACACATGAGCAGAGGTGCACCTAGGTAATTTTGGAGCCTGGACCTAAAGGCCTTTGGAGGGCCCCCTCCCCTGCAAATTGAGCATCATCATGCTTGGCTGGGTGACCAGACCACCCATGACAGACTAGGGAGTATTTGGGGGGGCCCAGGGGCTGTGGAAGCCCTAGACTTTGGCCCAGAGGTCCAGGGGTAAAAACACCTCTGTACATGAGCAAGCAAGCAGCACTGCTGCTGTATAGGACCCAGGAAGCACCCCCCCCCCGTTCCTGTTGTCACTCTGATGTGCTGCTTTGCAGAACATCAAAGCAAAACTACGATGGCTAATGAGTTGTAGAGTCTCTCCCAAATGCATTTGTATTGCAAAAACCCTTGGGAGGACTCCAGATCCCAAGGCCATTGTGACTTGTTCTGGCATGATGCAGAATAGCAAGCCAGAGGGACAATGAGAGTGGGGAGGAATAAGGCATTCTGGTCCCATGTGGCAAGGTTGCCTTTGTTTCAATAGTGTGAGGGGGAGCCTCCATCCTCCCCCCGCCCCATGGTGCCTCTGCTTATTCTCCCACAATCATGCTAACCTATCACTGCCAAGTAAAGGGTGGGGTGCTCAGGACTTGGGAAACTCTCAGTGGTGGGGGAGGGGCTTTTCTGAGGGCTTGGGAAAGTCATCTCTCCTTCGTGGTACTGGTGATGGTGGTGGTGTGTGGGCTTTTCTGAGCTCCAAGAATTCTTCTTTGCTGATGCTGCTAAGCCCTATTCATATATCATGTTCAACATCCTCCATACTGTTCAATGCATGTATAATGGTATACTTTCTATCTGTACCCTGTATTTGAGGGATTAAATAGGCAAGTTTACTTTTAAAATAAACACATGCACAGTCATTCTCACAAAAACACATACATGTAAAGATACCCTGTATAAAGGTACAACACAATAGGGCCTTGCATACAATCATAAGGGAGTGGTTTGGAGGCCTGGAGAGTTCTTACCCTGGTAGCCACAGATGAGCAAAACCTCTTATTTGGGCCTGCAAACAGTGCACACATGACCCAGGCCGTCACAGTCTCCACTGCAGAAATAAGGAGCAGGGTCTTCTGATTATCGATTGATTGATTGATTTGATTTGATTTCTATACCGCCCTGCCATTGAGACAGCTCTTCCAACATGCATTGCACTGTCAGTAGAATAACAACACTCATTACATCATCAGGTCTCCTCTGATTGGCTGTGAAGGGGCAAGAGTCAGGGCCAGCCTGACTTGCAAGCAAAGGATCGTAGAGTATGCTCTGCAGAGTGCCACATCCACAGCTGACAGCCACTGTAGCCTGACAGTGCTCTTTAGCTGACAGTGCTATCTTACCAACATGGCTGCTGCTTCCCAAGGCAAATACACCAAGATGACCAAAACATCACCGCTGCGGCCAAATAAATATATTTTTGGCCTTTACAGGCCTCTGTAAAGGTGAGTGGTGGCCATTTTGGCCACCGCCGCGCATGCACAAATACCCTCTGTGAGGTCTGGTGGCCAAAATGGCCACCACTCACCTTTACGGAGGCCCGAAAGGGCCAAAAATACCACATTTACCATGCCGCGGTGGTGATGAGGGAAGCCAGCGGGGGAGGGGGAACCCTCTTGGACCCCCCCCCAGCCTACAGCAAGCCCCGGTTCTATGGTGTGGCCACACCATAGTTTTGTCTAACGGCATTATAATATTATCAGTTTCATTTTCAATCCCCTTTCTAATGATCCCTAACATGGAATTGGCCTTTTTCATAGCTGCCGCACATTGAGTCAAGACTTTCAAGAACCTGTCCACCATGATCCCAAGAACCCTCTCCTGGTCAGTCACTGACAGCTCAGATCCCATCAGCATATACTTGAAGTTGAGGGTTTTCATCCCAATGTACATCACTTTACACTTGCCAACATTGAAGCCCATTTGCCATTTTGTCATCCACTCATACAGTTTGGAGAGATCCTTTTGGAGCTCCTCACAATCCGTTTTGGATTTCACTACCTGAAAGAGTTTGGTATCATCTGCAAATTTGGCCACCTCACTGTTTTTAGATCATTTATGAATAAATTAAAAAGCACCAGTCCCAATACAGATCCCTGGGGGACCTCACTTCTTACTTCCCTCTGTTGTGAAAGCTCTCCATTTATGCCTACCCTCTGTTTCCTGTCTTTCAACCAGTCAGCAATCCACACAATCTACACATGTACTTGTCCCTGTATCCCATAATTTTTCTCAGGAGTCTTTGATGAAGAACTTTGTTGAAAGCTTTTTGGAAGTCCAGATATACTATGTCAACTGGATCACCTTGATCCACACACTTGTTGACACTCTCAAAGAACTCCAAAAGGTTTGTGAGGAAAGATTTACCTTTGCAGAAGCCATGCTGGTTCTCTTCCAGCAGGGCCTGTTCCTCTATGTACTTTACAATTTTATCCTTGAGGATGCTTTCCATCAATTCTCCTGGAACGGACATTAAGCTAACTGACCTGTAATTTCCCGAATCGTCCCTGGATCCTTTTGAAAATCGGTGTTACATTTGCTACTTTCCAGTCCTCCGGTTCAGAGCCTGATTGCAGGAATAAGTTATATATTTTTGTAAGCAGACCGACAATTTCACATTTGAGTTCTTTGAGGACTCTGGGATGGATGCTATCCAGCCCTGGTGATATGCTAATTTTCAGTTTTTCTCGACAGTTTAGAACAGGCATCCCCAAACTGCGGCCCTCCAGATGTTGCTAAACTACAACTCCCAGCATGCCTAGACACAGTTTTTTGTGGCTGGGTATGCTGGAAGTTGTAGTTCAGCAACATCTGGAGGGCCGCAGTTTGGGGATGCCTGGTTTAGAACATCATCTCTTGTCACTTCTATCTGACTCAGTTCTTTAGCCTCCATCCTAGAAAAGCCTTGTTCAGGAACAGGTATATGCTCAGTATCCTCTGCTGTGAAGACGGTTGGAAGAACTCATTTAGCTTCTCTGTAACCTCCATATCCTCCTTAATAATCCCTTTCACTCCCTCATTGTCTAATGGCCCAACGGCCTCCCTGGCTTCTGATGTATTTAAAGAAGATTTTATTATTCCCTTGATAGTTTTGGCTAAATGTTCCTCAAACTCTCTTTTCGCCTCCCTTATTGTCATCTTGCATTTCTTTTGCCAGAGTTTGTGTTCCTTTCTGTTCTCTTCATTTGGACAGGCCTTCCAATTTTGGAAGGAAGTCTTCTTCCCTTTTATGGCTTCCTTGACATTACCTGTTAGCCATGTTGGCATCCGCCTGGATTTCGTGGTACCTTTCCTCCTTTGGGGTATACAATCTAACTGGGCTTCTAGTATTGTGGTTTTGAGTAAATTCCATGCATTCTGGAGTGAAGTGACTCACCTGATTTTCCCTTTCAGCTTTCTTTTCACCATACTCCTCATTTTGGAGAAGTTTCCTTTTCTGAAATTCAAAGTGTCTGTTTTAGACTTCCTTGCTGATTTTCTCCCCGCATGTATGCTGAATTTGATCGCACTATGTTCACTGTTTCCTAAAGGGTCCATGACACTGACATCATTGACTGGGAGCCACTCAGGATTAAGTCCAAGGTCACCTTCTCTCTGGTTGGTTCTAAGACCCACTGTTCTAGGGCACAGTCATTCAGCATATCTAGAAATTTGACCTCTTTGTCATTGACTGTGAATATACCCAGTCTGTGATATATCATTGTGATATGTGATATGTCATTGTGTCACATTGTGTCACATATATGTGATATGTCACTGTGATATGTCATTGACTGTGAATATACCCAATATTCCCAGTCAGGAATATACCCTGACTGTGAATATACCCAGTCTATGTGTGGGTAATTGAAGTCACCCATTATTAGTTGAAGGTCACCAAAAAAAGTGCAACATTTTTTGCATTATCTGATCCTGGCTTCCCTAGGTCCCTGCATAGTTTGCATTTTGGCTGCCCCTTATAGCTTAGTATTTATAATTCTCAATTATTTCCTGCCCAGTCATTTCAGTGATGGCAACAGTATGAAAACCTAAGGACTGAAAACTAAGGATTGAAAAGAATTTTTCAACTAAGGATAAAAAACGAAGGATAAGCGCTGCCATGGTTTCTCCCTTTCACCACTGCTTGTGCAACCACAGCATCAAGTCTGCCTTACAGACCGGCAGCAGCCCCAACACTGTGTGCAGAAGTGTTTGTGTGGAAGCAAGGTAGGAGGAAAAGCCACCCAGGTTGTCCTCCTACCTTGCTTCTTCCACACAATCACTTCTACCCAGGCTTTCCTTCTTTCTCTGCTTCCACACAATCAGAAACTGTGCACACGCAGCTCCTAAACCCAGGTAGAATACAGTTGTTGGTTGTGTGAATGACCTCAGAGTCTGTTCTCACAACTAAATGAATGCATATAGTCATCTATCTTTATTTGTAAGCATATAGAAAAGCAGGTCTAGATCAGTAGGAAACGATATTATTTTATTCAAGGAAGCTGCAACAGTGCTAATAAGGAGATGTGTGGCAACTACATGTGTGAGGCTTGTGGGGTAGGGCTTGCAGCCATGATCCCACTTCTCTGCCCCCCATGCCAATTCACTCTACTCTGATGGGTTGCCTGAACAGTGTTGTAATGGACACATGTTTAAAGAACAGTATCAGAGATAATTTCTGGCCAGAAATAGAAATGGAGAACATGCAATTGATTAAACCCCCTGCTAACTTGACAAAGAGGCACCTTTTAACATGGTGATTCTCTTTATTTAGCAGGGGGAGAGTAACTGGCCCTATCCACCCCCAGCGCAGTACCTCTAGTGACTGTTGCTAGTTTCTGTCTTATGCTTCTTTTTAGATTGTGAGCCCTTTGGGGACAGGAATCCATCTTATTTATTTGTTGTTGCTCCGTGTAAGCCGCCCTAAGCCATTTTTGGAAGGGTGGTATCAAAATCAAATAAATAAATAAACAAATAAATAATAAAGGGTCATCCATGCAATTCACCTCCTGCTGAAGTGATCATGAGAACAGACTCTTTTGAAAAGCACTTCTCTCTTCTGAATGTATTCATGTTTTATGAAACCTTGGGGATGGATTAACTAATCAGGTGTGATTGGTGCTACGTTTGCCCAACATAGTTTTAATAATTATGCACAAACTTCACGACCCCACTATTTTTGACACTGCAGATCCTGCAATACACCAGAAGCCTTGGAATATACATACTGAGAAATTCTGGAATGTTACAGCCTTACACAATCTGGGGTGAAGTTTAGTTCCACAGAATGTAGTACGACATGTACTCTTGCCCAGTGAGTCTTTAAGATCATAATGTGGAATTCATGCATCTGATGAAGTGGACTCTAGTCCATGAAAGCTTTAGCATCAACAGGTCTGTTCGTCTTTCAGCTGTTGCAAGACTCGTTGCTTTTGCTGGAACAGACTAACATGGATAGTTGCCTCTCTGAGTGCTAATTTTACTGAGAATATTTGAATCCATCTACTTCTTTTCATCACCATCATTCAGTTGCCACACATCTGTGCCCCTGCTTCCTTAAATAAAACCACAGGTTCCTTCTCATCTAGTGCTTCTTCTATATGATTACAAATAGAGGTAGATGATTTAAGTCACACTACAGTTTCACCCCCACCCCGCTCATCTTTTGTAATCACCCTCATCCCACACCTCTTCCTAGTCTCTTATATAGTGCAGATTTCCTCTCAGCCCCTTAAAATAACAGGCATTTAAATGTACAACTTTTTTTTGTTCCCTGTAGGGTTGCAATTGGTATAATAAAGCTACTTAAGCTGCCTTGGGAAGAAACGTTAGCATGCAACACAAGGATTAAGCAGAATTGATTTTCCTGGGATGTAAATATATGAAGCAAGAACATGAGGCTGTTCAAGTGAGTATTCAAACTCTGGCAAACGACCGTGATTGTAATCTTGCTCCAGTTCATCCAACCTGCTCATCAAGAAAAAAGGGCAAATCAGAGACAATACTGCTAATCTGACAGAAATTTCCCAGCTGCTCCAAGTTTGTAGACCGTAATGGAAATATTTTGGCAAGACATGATTAATCTGTGGGACTTGTGCATTCATTAAATATTTAAAGTGTTGGATATGATTAGCAATAGTATCATCATCAGGAGATCACTGAAGCAAATGCTTTAAATAATTCTCCAAGTATAATTTATAGGAGAACATGGAATATATTTTAAAAGTGTAGGAAAAGGAATGGATCTCTATCTATTCTTTTCTAATGATAATGTAGATTTTGTTGTTGTTGTTGTTGCAGATCAGCATAGGGAAAGATTATACTGGGATTCTCTGGATTTAATGTGAATGTTACTAAGTAAGACTGTTGAGCCCTGGATAGTCTATGCCAAGGTTGCACAATTTTGGCCCTCCAGAGGTGTTTAGGATTATGGGATTACTTTCCATAATCCTTAACCACAGCGGCTAATAGTCAGGAATTATGGAGCTGTAGGCCAACATCTGCAGGATGGCCAAAGTTGGTCTACGCCAACTAGTGAATATTTCCAAGGTCTTCACAAATTGTCTAGTCCTGCTAAGTGAGACAATTGTGGCTGCAAGCTATCTCCCTCCAAGAGGCAGTATGGGTTTTCAGCTGTGGTGTGCACATCACCTTTGCTCCTCTATTCACACACCTATCTGACTATTATCCCAGACTATTATCCTATTTTGGGCAAGTTTTGGCTCTTTAAAAACAGTTTCTTCCACACAAAACTTACCCATTTATATGTCATCTATTGCCCATCTTGTATAAAACAATTAGTTACAGTTAGGAAATGGCCTCATGATTGTCACAATTAGGTCATTCACACAATCAAAAACTGTGTTCGACCTGGGTTTGGGAGCTGTGTGTGCTCCCAGTTTTCAGTTGTGTGGAAGCAAGACAGGAGGGAAACCTGGGTAGCTTTTCCTCCTACTTTGTTTCCACACAACCAAAAACTGGGAGCACAACAGCTCCCAAATCTGGGTAGAACACAGTCTTTGATTGTGTGAATGACCTCAGTGTCTAACCAACCACTACCCTGCACAGCCACCTTTTAATGGAAACAAGAGAATCAGTTGCTCATGAGCTTCATTCATTTTTTAAGTCTCAACATCTATCCAAAAAGAAATCAGCACAGATCTATAGCAGGCACATCACTCAATAAATTTATGCAGCATAATTACTGGAGATGTAAGGTACTGAACCTCAGATCGTCTGCATGCCAAGCCACTGAATCATTACCCTGCTCCAGAAATTTTGAGCAATAGGGAAGACCAAGAAACACAGTCTTATCTCAAAAAGACAAATGTAAAACAAACATTTCTATAGGGGCTGAAGATAAGTAGTACATCGTAGATGCAAATTTTGTAGAAAGGCTACCAGGCTTTGCCAGTTTGAGGGGAGTGGGAAAATGGCTTGTGATGTTTGTAACAATTTACATAATCTGTTCTGAGAGTATAATTGCTGAGGAGAATATAATCACTGTGTTCTGAAACCAGGGCCTTAAACTACAGCTTGGTTATGCATCCTGCACAAGGAAGAGTTGTCATTTTCTCTTCCAGAAAGCTACTTCTAAGCTCTCTTGCATTTTCTTCACTCCAAAACCAGGAGAACAATACACTGGTTTTGTACTGAGAGACAGTAACAGGCACACTGTTTTATCCCTACAAACTGAGATCAGGCACACTGAACATAAGAACACAGGAAAATAAGAACAGCCCTGCTAGATCAGGCTGAAGGCCCCATCTAGTCCAGTATCCTGTTTCACACAGTGGCTTACCAGATGCCTCTGAGAAGCCCACAGGCAACAGGTGAGGGCATGCCCTCTCTCCTGCTGTTGCTCCCCTACAACTGGTATTTAGAGGCATCTTGCCTGAGGCTGGAGGTGACCTATAGCCACGAGACTAGTAGCCATTGAGAGACCTGTACTCCATGAATTTGTCTAAGCCCTTTTTAAAGCCATCCAAGCTAGTGGCCATCACCACATCCTGTGGCAGAGAATTCCATAGATTGATTATGCACTGGTGAAAAAGTACCTCCTTTTTCTGGTCCTAAATTTCCCAGCCTTCGGTTTCATGAAATGACCCCTGGTTCTAGTGTTGTGAGAGAGGAATAAAAATTTCTCTTTATCCACTCTACTCACATGCATAATTTTATACACTTCTATCATGACCCTCTGTAGTCGCCTCTTTTCTAAACTAAAAAGCCCCAGATGCTGTAGCCTTGCCTTATAAGGAAGGCAAGGTGGCTCCAAGTGGCTCCAAGCCACTGATCACCTTGGTTGAGCTTTTCTGCACCTTTTTCAGTTCTACTATGTCCTTCTTAAGATATGGTGACCAAAACTGTACACATTACTCCAAATGTGGATGTACCATTGATTTGTATAAGGGTATTATAATATTCACATTTTTATTTTTGATCTCCTTTCTAATGATCTCTAGCATGGAATTGGCCTTTTTTACAGCTGCCGCGCACTCTGTGGACACTTTCAATGAGCTGTTGAACATGATTCCAAGATCTTCCTCTTGGTCAGTCACTGACAGCCCAAAACCCATCAGAGCATATGTGAAGTTGGAGTTTTTTGCCCCAATATGCCTCACTTTACACTTGCTTACATTGAACCGCATTTCCCATTTTATCACCCACTCACCCAGTTTGGAGAGATCCTTCTGGAACTCTTCATTATGTTTTATATTTCATTATCCTAAATAGTTTGGTCTCATCTACAAATTTTGCCACTTCACTGCTTACCCCATAGGGGTGTGCATGAATGGTTTGCAGCTGAACTGATTTATTTATTGATTTGATTTGATTTGATTTGTATACCGCCCTTCCAAAATGGCTCAGGGTGGTTTACAATTAAAACAAACCATTAAAACAGTAAAGAGCTAAAACAAATTAAAAACAATATAACAACAATTAACAATTTAAAAACATTTTAAAACAACAATTAAACAATTACAGTGAATTAAAAGCCCCAAAATTGGGTTAGAATATTAAAACCAATTTTAAAACCCTGGAAAGCCAGGCCAAACATATACGTTTTTAAGGGCTCTCCTGAAGGCTAATAGAGAATTCATATTGCAGATTTCCGCAGGGAGCGCATTCCACAGCCCCGAGCAGCTATAGAGAAAGCTCGCCTCTGAGTCACCACCAGACGAGCTGGTGGTAACTGGAGACGAACATCCTCAGATGACCTTAATGTGGGGATCACGCAGAAGGCGCTCTCTAAGATAACTCGGGCCTAAGCCGTTCGGGGCTTTAACGGTAATAACCAGCACTTTGTATTTTGCCCGGAAACATATCGGCAGCCAGTGCAATTGTTTCAAAATAGGTGTAATATGGTCTCTCCAGGTTACCTCAGAGACCAATCTGGTTGCCGCATTCTGAACTAATTGAAGTTTCCGAACTATGTACAAAGGCAGCCCCACGTAGAGCACATTGCAATAGTCAAGCTGGGAGGTCACCAGCTGCTGCACCACTGTTTTGAGGTCATCCTCCTCAAGGAATGGGCGCAGCTGTTGAATCAATCGAGGCTGATAGAAATCACTCCTGGCCATGGCCTCCACCTGAGAAACCAGGGTGAGGCCTGGGTCCAGGAGTACTCCCAAGCTGCGCACCTGCTCCTTCTGGGGGAGTGTAACCCCATCCAGCACAGGAAGATCTAACTCACCCCTCAGATTCTGAGCCCCCACAATGAGCACCTCCATCTTGTTTGGATTCAGCTTCAATTTGTTCTCCCTCATCCAGCCCATTACTGCCTGTAGGCAGGCTTTTAGAGAATGAGTGCCATTTCCTAAAGAAGGAAGGGAGAAGTAGATTTGGGTGTCATCAGCATACTGATAACACCCTGCACCAAATCTCCTGATGACCTCACCTAGCAGTTTCATGTAGATATTGAAAAGCATTGGTGACAGAATGGAGTTCTGAGGAACTCCATATAACAGCTCCTGCTTTGAGGAGCGACTGTCACCAAGCTCCACCATCGGGGATCTACCCGAGAGATAGGAACAGAACCACTGCAGAGCAGTGCCCCCTATTCCCAACTCCCCCAGGCGACCCAGAAGGATACCATGGTCGATGGTATAGAACACCGCCGAGAAATCCAAGAGGACCAAGAGAGTCACACTCCCTCTGTTGATTCCCCAGTAAAGGTCATCCATCAGGCCGACCAAGGCTGTTCCAACCTCATAGTACGATGTGCACAGAACCACAGAGGCGCAGTCTGGCACTGAGGGGTATGCAGTTTAAGGGCTGGGGGGGTAGTACTTACCCCTCCTGCTGCTTTTCCTCCTCCGGCGCTCAACTTTTTAGCAAAGTTTTTGGAGTGGCAGCATTCCTCCCTGCCGCCCCTGCCCCCATCGTTGCCCGGCAAAAGGGGAAGTTGAGTGCACGCATGTGCCCATTGCGGTGCGCTTGAACAAGTTAAAGAGCACTGGTTTTGCAGCAAGCTCCCGTTTTATTGCTCTAGTTTACTTCCC
Source organism: Hemicordylus capensis (assembly GCF_027244095.1). Lineage (NCBI taxonomy): Eukaryota > Metazoa > Chordata > Lepidosauria > Squamata > Cordylidae > Hemicordylus > Hemicordylus capensis. The sequence goes on from NC_069658.1 coordinate 100,893,965, forward strand.
AGCTTATTCAGCACATTGCCCCTGGATCCAGAACCCGTTGCTGATTCCTGCTTTGCTGATGGGTTAGAAGCATAGGAAGCTGCCTTATACCAAGTCAGACCACTGGTCCATCTCGCTCAGAATTGTCTAAAGTGGCTGACAGCTCTCCAAGGGTTCAGGTAGGAGTCTCTCCAGCCTGACCTGGAGAAACCAGGGAATGGACCTGGGACGTTCTGCATGCAAAGCAGCTGCTCTACTGAGCTACAGCCCCATCCCTTAAAGGTAAGCAGACAGTGCTAACAGGTAGTCACCCATCCAAAGGCAAACCAGGGTAGACCCTGCTTAGGAAAGAGGACAATTCATGCTTGCTGCTACAAGACTAGTGTAACAGGGTCTTTGCATTCACTGAATGTGAGGCTCTGGCCCCTGTGTTTTGCAGCTCCCTTCAGATTGTATTCAGTAAGAAAGTTGCAAACCAAGCCTTGGCTGCCTTGCACAGCTTTGCAATAATTGGCTGAGCCCTGCCCAGGAGTGCCTGTATCCCAGGGAAGTCTATCTCATAGTAGTAGTAGGAGTTAGTCTGCCTAGAGAGAGCTGGAGGCCAGATTGAGATGTAGCATGAAACCAGAGATCCCTTCACCTCTGGTTTCTCTAACCGAACGTCTGCATGCGGAGAACTGCAGTTAAAGGAAAAAATGGACCTGCTGTTTCCCTCCCCACGCTCCATTTTTTACCTTCAGTTCTCTCTAAGTTTTGTTGCCCCAACCTCTATTTTGGTGGGGCCAGCTTTACATGCTCATGCTGGCACCACTGTTAGTCTTGTCACAAACCGGAGTTGAGGGAGGGAGGTCCTCCCTCGCTCTGGCTGATATTGGCTGTGTGGGCTGTCCTTCAGGAAATAAGGAAGCCCACAGAGCCTGTCTCCAGCCAAATGTGGACAGGAGAGTGGGAGGAGGGGGTGCGGAACCACAGGTCCATTGGACCCATGATTCCGTGTTACATCTGAACCTGGCAAGAATCTCAACAAACTGTGATCTGGTGCTCCTGGAGTAGGCTACAAACAATTGGCAGTGCAAGTGAAATAGTGCAAAGCTATTATCACGGCCAGGTGAAATCAAGCGAAGGGAGCCTAGCCCGATTTCCCCTGGCCATCTGCTGCACGGGAGCCACATGGCTCCCAGCAGCAAACCTCAAAAACTACCCCTCCCCTTAAACAAGTTTAGCGGAGCGAGCACTCTCCTAACCCCGTTTTGTTGGTCGTGTGCTGCTGTGGCACGGCTCCATGCCGTAGCAACACATGAGGTGACCCCTGCCGGGAGGCTCAAACAAGCCTCCCAGCCCCAAGGGTCTCTCCAGAATGCTCCGTGCACTCGCAGCGGGGGGCATCCTAGGACTTCAGGGGCTGGCTGGCCCCCAATCCCCACCACCCCTGTTGGCTCCATGACAGAGCCGGCAGTCGTGTGGGCGGCCGCCCAGGGACGGCTCTCTGCCCTTGTGCGGGGAGAGCGGGCTAAGCCCACTCTCCCTGCATTACCCCGAATGGCGCTTCACACCAATCATATGAAGTGCCTCAGTGTCTTTTAGTCTCTTTTGGTTTATGTGTGGTGCTGTTAACCCCTCCTTTCCCGCCACCCCTTTCAACCACACCCGTAGCCCTTTACTAGTTCTCCTCCCTTTTCAGTTCCTTGAAACCTGCCTTTAGCTCTGCACAGACACTGATCTCTTCTAACCCCACTTTCCTTCTGAACCTGCCATTTTGGCTGGATGCTAAGCTTGGCTTGATCTCTTGTACCTGACCCCTCAGTCTTTACAATGTTTCTGCATTGTGCACTCAGACTGGCTGTTTTACTAGACCTGCTTCTACCAGCATTCACTGCTAACCCTTGATCCCGCGACGACCATTCACACCTGGTGCCTGAAAAGGCAGCGAGACAAAATAAATAGGAGCCTGATGCTTCTGCAGGGCATAATCTGACTGTCAGCAGGAATCAGGAAGAGATATCTGTTGACTGAAATGCACAACTTAAAAGCCTTTATGCATCCCTTTGTTAAATACAAAATTCCCTATTTTATAGCTTAGATCTAAAGATCCCACAGTAGAAGGGGAGAGGGATTAATGATCTTTATCTGGTTCCAGAGGGTCAGGACTCAGGAAAGCCTCCCCTCAGCAACTTCTTGTGGGTTTGGGTGGGCACTGTGATCCACAGGCCAACTCTTGAATGATGCTTTAGTTACTTCTTAGTCCAGTCCTAGACTGGAGGTATGAAGACAAACAACAAGCTGTCTGTACTTGCCTTTCTGTAGATAATACTTATTTCATTACATTAATAACATTCTTAATTATACTCCACAGAATGGTTCTTGTGTGCCACAACTCTTTCTACAACCCCCCCCCCCGCTTTAAAAAAATGCCTTCCACATAAACAGAGGGATCTTTCGATTGATGCCTATGGAGAATAATGTGGAGAATAATGGATATTGCCTTATTCTGCTAACAAGTTCCATACTGGATTATCTTCTGTGCTTCAGCTATATCTGTAACCATAGAACCCAATCAGGGAAACTTTGCATAGAACATACAGAGGAGTAAGATGCTTGTATAAGATACCTGATGATGATTGCAGAGTGCCTGATTCTGGCTGTCAAATGAGAAGTAATTTACTTTTAGCATTAGGAAGACTGGTAGAGAAACGGAGTTCACAAGAACTGTTCACAGGCTCTTAGTCAGAGGGGCTTCGTTTCATCTTTCACAATCTTTGGAAAGTAAGAAAAATGATAAATTTAAGTCCCAGTGGTCTGATTTATAGATATAGATATATTGTGTGGGTGGGGATGGGGAGATTTAAAATGGATTTCTGCTCCCAAGGTCATAAATTTTAAAGCTACAGTGTTACATTCAGTCCATGGATAGCTTTGGTTTAAGGCTAAAGCTCTGATATGATGATTCTGAGTTATCTGTAAGACTAAATTATTAAGGATCTGCTTTTTGCTTTGGGCAAAGAACTGAGTAAAACAATATGTGCATCTCATGCCAAAGAAGCATGTTTCCCAATCTAAAATTCAGGAAGAGAATTCTGGTGTTATTCTTGACATTCCACTCCTCAACATCCCCTTTCTCTTCCAGCTTCTCCTTTTTCTTTCACCCAGCACATGCCTAGGACAAAATATTCCTCCTCCTCTGTCTCACATCGGATGTAGAAACATTCAAAACAATTCTCCATGTGTGAAGCTGCAAAACTACTATTATGAATTACTGATACTGCTATGAGGGCTTAACCCTCCCGCTCAGTGAAGTACACTGCAGAGTTTATTACTGTATTCAATTTTTGGCGATTTGTTTGTTTACTATAGTATCTAATGACTGCACAAATTCGTAAGGTGAAATTCAGCCATGGCTAAGCCATGGTTAACCCTCCCGCTCAATGAAGTACACTGCAGAGTTTATTACTGTATTCAATTTTTGGCGATTTGTTTGTTTACTATAGTATCTAATGACTGCACAAATTCGTAAGGTGAAATTCAGCCATGGTTAAGCCCTTTTTCATCCCTTAGATTTTAGCTGGAGAATTATGCAAGCACTGAAACAGGTGGGATTAAACTGCTTAATATCTGCTGGATCTTGCCCATATTTATGTGGAAGACGAATTATCCCGGAGTCACTAGTGTTGAGACAATAGCCCTATTCACACATTATGTTCAACTCAGGTTCAGCAGTAGACTTCCTGTCTCTGTACTATGATTTTGAAGGCCTGTACCCAGTCATTCACATATAAACATGTACTGTGTACAGAAATCTGTATACTCGTAAAACATAATTTATCCTGGTCCTTATTGGTGCAGTATGTATATATCTTCAAGATAGTAAGGTGATTCTCACACTCAGCCTAACCAAGGCTAGGGATGCCCTTCCTGGGTTAGGATGCACGTGAGAACCTCCAGGATTGGGTCCAATCCAGGCGAGCCTGTGCTGCCTAGCCCCACTTTGGAGCCCGGCTTTTACCCAAGGTTAAAGGAGCAAGTACTCCCTTAACCTGGGCTACCAGATCGTGTGTTCACTGGAGCTATGTCTGGGACACAGAGATGGGGGCCTAGGGCACCCATCTCCCGGGGGAATCACCCAATGCATCATGAGTGTCACATGGTGCATTGTGGGATTCCTGGAGGCCAGGACACAGCATCCCAGCCTCCAGAGCTGCATGCTGCCGGATTGCAGCACTGCTCATCTGGGAGCATGGTCTGCACTCCCAGCAACGGGATTCAGTTGTCTGGATGGAAAGAGGGTATAACAAGCTTTTCCCCCACCTCCCACCCACCCTCAGGGTTGATTATTTAAAGAATTAGCCATTTTTCATTATTCACCTTTTTCATTATTCCAGAAGCTAGCATGATTATTAAGGGATAATTAATTACTGCTGGGGATGAATGCTTATAGGAGTGGACAAAATCTAAGTCTAGTTAAATCTAACTCTTGTGGCAGGGCTCTCTTTAGGATGTTCAAAACCATCACTAGCCCCACCTGAGAAATTTTGTTACTATACAGGATGTATATTATATAAACTCTTTGTTCTTCCCTTGAAATTAGCTATGTAATTAAAATCCATAATCACCTGGTTTGTAATATATAATATTTTATTTATTTATCTATCTATCATATTTTATACCACCTGATATGTACATCTCTAGGGGTTGTACAAAATTTAGCACAATATAAGTAGTAACAGATTGAAATCCATGAAACACAATAAAAATAATCACATAAAACAGTTATTAAAATAAATTATTAAAATTAATTCTAATTAAAACCCTGTAAGAACAGGTGAGTCTCGAGGGTCTTCCTGAAAACAAACAGAGAAGAAGACGCTCTTATTTCAGTGGGGAGCATATTCCAAAGCCCTGGGGCAGCCAAAGAGAAAGCCCAGTCCTGGGTCACCACCAGACAAGCCGATGGCAACTGTAACCAAACCTCTGCAGACAATCATAACAGGTGGCAGAGTTCATTACAAAGAAGGAGCTCTCCTAAAAACCCCGGGCCTAAGCCATTAAGGGCTTTATAAGTAATAACCAACACTTTGTATTTCGCCTGGAAACATATCGGCAGCCAGTGCAGTTCTTTTAAAATCCGTGTTATTATTTATTTTATTATTATTTCTTTAACATATTTTTATACCACCCAAAACTTGCATCTCTGGGCGGTTTATAATTAAAATCATTTAAAGCATTAAAATCAATTAAACAATTAAAAACATTTAAACATTAAAATCATTAACATTAAAATCATTTAAAACCAACATTAAAAATTAAGATCATAAATTTAATCTATGGGTGAATAAATGTTTCTTCAATGCCTTTTAAAACGTTGCCAGAGATGGGGAGGCTCTTATTTCAACATGTGGTCCATTCGTATTTTCCTGGAGATCAATCTGGCTGCTGCATTCTGTACCAATTGTAGTTTCTGGACTAGGTACAAAGGCAGCCCCATGTAGAGTTTATTACAGTAGTAAAGCCTGGAGGTTACCGAATCCCCCAAATCCTCTTATTTTTCATTTTAAATCTTTTTTTTAACAACAAAAAAGAGCTACAAAATGGCTCCGTGGTTCAAAATGGTGTCCAGAAAGTCATTTGGAAGTCATTTCTGGCCACTCAGGAACTTGTGGATAAGTGGAAATTCCTATATCTCATGCCACAGATAAAGAAACTGGGTCTCTATCAGAGGCGTATCTAGGGAAAAATAGCACCTAGGGCAAGCACTGAAATTGCACTCCTGTCCAAACAGGAATGATGGGACTTGTAGTCAACAATATCTGGAAATCCCTGTTAAAAGGAGCACTGTACTATCTAGACATGGTTGTTGATCAAAACCTGAAAACATGAGCCATCTCTGTTAAAGACATAGAACAACAGTCAGGAGTTATGTGAGGATTCCAAGTGTCATTTTCTCTGTCTCATCTCATGCTTTTTAAAAAACATGACTTTGTCCTAGAGGATCACCTGCCCAAATAGCCACTAGCAAAATAGGGGAAGAAGGAGGTGGCAGGTGGGGGGGGATCTATAAACCAGTGAATGATTCCTGCCATCCTTTGTCTTGTGATGACTGTTGGCTAATGATGGGGTATATGTGCATTCACCATTCTAGTGCTTACTTTGACACCAGGAGGGAGGAGGATACATTAGTTTGCCACGCTAGACAGAGGAATTTGCAACAGGAGCAGATAGCCAAGTTCTACCAGGGCCAAAACCAGCCCCTGCCAGACTAAGAAATCATTGTAATTCTTCAATGCCTCTCTGGAAGCCCTGCCCACCCACCGATCAGCTGAGAGGCGGGGAGAGAAGAGCTCTGCAGTTTTCAGGCTGCTCAGCTCCTAGGCCAGAGCTGGAGGCAAGGCAAGCAGGATGGCAAGTGGCTGAGGGGCCCTGGAGCTGGGCAGGTGGACAATGGGGTGGAGGTGGCAGGAACTGGCATGGTGCCCCCTCCTCAGTGGCACCTAAGGCACATGCCCTGGCTGCCCCCCCCCCCATTCCACCTATGGTCTCTATGACCCATATGTGGATACATGAAACCATGGATAGCGAGGGTCTCCTTTCAAGGCCTGTACCCCTCTCTTGTTCCTAGGTGTGTTTGTTTTAAGATGGGGTGGGGAACTGAATTACCAAGTGGTGCTCTGCTATGGGTAAGAACTACAGTTCCCAGAGGGCAATACCAGGGGGTTCCAGGGCACTATCCAGGTATATTGCCAACATTTTGAGCTGGGAGAGAATTCATGGAAAAAACCTTTTTCCTGATGGTTATTGAAAAAGCTTGTACTGAGCTGATTCAAAATCAATACAATCCTTGAAATTCCTTAGACATTTCTCCAGCGCTAGGATGTCCAAATTCACTTTATACTTTCTCCTTAAAGAAAATTCAGTGGTATTTCATTCATTCATTTGGTTTATATACTGCCATTCCAAAAATGGCTCAGTGTGGTTAGACCCATGTCATATTAACTTTTCCACTGTACTCTTATGGTAGATAATTTGTTGTGTACCAGTCATGGCCTTCCAAATGGACATCCCTTGGTGACAAGAAGAAGAAAACACAGACAGATCAAGTAACCATCTTTGTTCATGTTTTCTGTGCAACACAAGAGTTAGAGAATACTAGTAAGGCTGCAATCTTAAAGACACTTACTAAAGCCCCACTGAACAGAGTGGGACTTAATTCTGAATAAACATGCATAGGATTATGCTGTGAGAAATATTGTGGTCATATTGATTTTTAATCAATTTTCAGTACTTGGTCATATTGATTTTTAATCAATTTTCAATACTTGGGGAATTTTCAAAATTCCCCAAGTATTTTGATCATGCAGAAAGCTCCAAATTTACTTCAGGATTAGACCACCCACTCCAGTCAACCAATGCAATCCATTCCATGTCCCTTTTTATGTAGGAACATGTAGCTGTATCACTCAAATGTTTCTTTGAGAGGTTTCCTTCCTTCCTTCCTTGCTGGCACTTTTCAAGGTTTCTTATCCTCTATCAATTCATGTGACAAGCCACTGCTTAATCTAGTCAAGCAGCTCACCTTGATATTTAACTATCATCTTATGGATTAGCCTCCTATAAGGCATTGTATCAAAAAGCATTTCCTAAAATCCAGGTAGAATATGTCCCCAGCTTTTCTTTTCTTAAGTCTTCCAGATGCTTACTCAAACAGTTCTCTCTGTTTTATTAAGCATGACCATGGTGTCTGAATTCATGTGGATTTATGTTTAATTAAGTCAAATACTTCATGATATACCCTCAGATTTTCCTTCTCCATTTTTTAAAAAAAGCCTTTAAAACATTACTTTTGAAAAAAGTGGATTATTACATATTGAAACTTAGAGGAGGGATCCTCTCAGTAATGAATAGGTCAGCAAGTTGAAGTTGCTGACTTCAAGGTGTTTCTAGAGCTACATTTAGATCAGTTTTATCATCAGTCCAAAAATTGTACCATTTGCAGAGGTTGGGTGTTGAAAGTTCTGATGCAAAACCTCTGACAGAGTAAGTAAGCATTCTGAAAGATCTGATCATAGTTACATCTGCTGAGAGCATTTATCCCTTTCTGATTTTGAGCTTGGTAATTAGGCTGTTAAATTTGGCAGTTCCTTGTTTAAACATAGTAACTGAGGCAAAACATTTAATCTCTCTGCATCACTACCCCATGTCTAAAATGGGGAAAATTGTGTAGAAATCCTTTGATGAAGAGAGATAAATGTTAGGGCTGCAAGCTTCAATCAGTTTAATTGGCAGATTAATCAATTAAAACATTAGCTGATGAATCAGTAGGGTCTAATTTTAATCATTGAGGCTGAAAGTTAAGGCCACACATGTTTATTTCTGAGCCTATTTTCATTCCAGTATGTTAATGTAATGAAAAATAAAGTATTAAAGATGGACTTTCTCCTAACAATGAGCAGTAGCTTTTTTTCTTATTAAATTGTGCATTGTCTTACACACTTCATTATGTCAAAAACAAGCCTATACTGAGGTTTAGGTAATATGCAAGCTTATTCAAACATAATCAGTTAATTAAAAGGCAGATTTTTATTCAATTAGACATTCTTTAATTGGTCAACAATCTAGTGAAGAAGCATCCACAACAGGAAGAAGTTCTCAGATCCTTCTGTAATAAGTGTTATAATCACAGCTTCTTTCTATTAGTGCTGGACCTCGTATGGAGAGGAAGGGGATGTTCTTCCCCCTCCTCATTTTCCAGTCTGTGTATTTGTGTGTGTACTGGGCATTCTTATACGTCTGGTCCTGCTTAGTGTTAGGGGAAACTGGTGGAATACATTTATAATTAAGTATTTCAACTGAAGGTGGAAGAAGGAATACAATTTGTGCCATAAGCATGGGTGAGAGACAGATAATTAGTATTATTAAAATCTATTTCCATTTTGTTTCCATCAGAAACATAAACCAAAATTTAATTAAACATTTTTAAAAAAAACAACCAAAGAAGAAACCAAAATGTTTCTTCTTTACAAAAACAAGGCTTTAATGGGGATCATAATGCAGGAACTTAACTCTGTCTTTGGTTCTAAGATGGTGTCCTTCCATCTGCCAGCAGTCTTGTAAGTTTGGAATACACTACTGATGAAAAAATGTGTCAGGAAACCTTTTTATTATCAAAGATCTGATGTCTGCTCTATCAAACAGTTTGATTTATAGCATCCACTTAGTTTGCCACAGGAGATGACTGAAACGTCCAGTGTTACACTTTACAGCCTTCTGTAGTCTACTTCTTTTAACTAATGCCAGCATTTTATAGTTCGCTGCAACAGAATTTGACTAACACATTCCTTTATTAAAGTTTGTTCATTATTCTAGATGTGATAGTTGCTTTTGATGGTATAAAATACCTCCAAGAAAGGTACTTCTCTGGAAAATTAGGGCTATATTGAATCCCACTGACTCTTTTCACCAATATTTTCCTATTTTCAATATTTTCAAACATTTTCATCTTCCTAGTGGGAAGCACAGGATATACTTGAATAAATATAAAGGTAAAAAAGCAGAAAGTTTTGATCACTAAGCCATAAATTTTGGCCCACACCTGTTGAATTTTGCAACAATGGAAAGTTTTACAATATTTGTCCGGGTAAGTTCAATGAAAGCTCACCCCCTTATATTCAAATACAGGATTCAGTTATGGCACCTGTGGAAACAAAAGGGAATGAGTTTCCTGATACATCTTAAGGTTAATTTAAATACAGAAGGTGTGAAAAATCATTGAAAAGTCATTGAATTAGTGTCAATTCATGACAAATCAACTCATAGAGAAGGAGCAGGCTTGCACCTTGCATCTGAGCTCCAAACATGGTGTCACCTATACAGAACTCACACCCATATGAGGAGTCTGTGTATGTCTCTGCACAATCTGTGCCTTTTGAAAATTCAAGATCCAGATGACATCTTAGTCCTGTTCACCCCGCTGCCTGTGTATTCCTCACCCCAACCCCCCAATCATCTATCAATTGGGAAGAGGAGATTTCAGTAAAAGCTGTGGCTTTACATAAGAACAGCCCTGCTGGATCAGGCCCAAGGCCCATCTAGTCCAGCATCCTGTTTCACATAGTGGCCTACCAGGTGTTGCTAGGAAGCCCAAAGGCGAGTGCTGAGGCCATGCCCTCTCTCCTGCTGTTACTCCACTGCAATTGGTATTCAGAGGCATCTCTGAGGCTGGAGGTGGCCTATAGCCCTTGATAGACCTCTCCTCCATGAATTTATGCAAACACTTCTTAAAGCCACCCAGGTTGTTGGCTGTCACCACATCTTGTGGCAGAGAATTCTACAAGTTGATTATGCATTGTGTGAAAAGGTATTTCCTTTTGTTGGTCCTAAATTTCTTGGCAGTCAGTTTCATGGAATGAACCCTCTTTCTAGTGTTATGTGAAAGGGAGAAAAATATCTTTCAGTCAAATTTCTCCACACCATGCATGATTTTATAGATTTCTCCCCTCAGTCATCTTTTTTCTAAAGTAAAAAGCTCCAGGTGTTGTAGCCTTGCATCATAAGGAACGTGCTCTAGGCCCCTGATAACCTCAGTTGGCCTCTTCTGCTCCTTTTCCAGTTCTACAATGTCCTTCTTAAGGTATGATAACCAGAACTGTACACAGTACACCAGGTGCTGTACACAATACTCCAAGTGTGGCTGCACCATAGTGATTCTCTTTATTGAGCAGTGGAAAAGCAATTGGCCCTATCCATCCCCAGCACAGCATCCCTCCAGTGTCTGTTACTGGTGTCTATCTTGTGTTTCGTTTTTAGATTGTGAGCCCTTTGGGGACAGGGAGCCATTTTATTTATTTATATCTATGTAAACTGCTTTGGGAGCTTTTGTTGAAAAGCTGTATATAAATATCCATCATATTTGTATAAGGGCATTATAATACTAGCAGTTTTATTTTCAGTCTCCTTCCTAATGATCTCTAGCATGGAACTGACCTTTTTCACAGCTGCCACACATTGAGTCGATGCTTTCAATGAGCTGTCCACCACAACCTCAAGATCCCTCTCCTGATCAGTCACTGATCAGGAGAGCTGATATACCATCAGCGTTTATGTGAAGTATACATATACACTTTGTTCTTGTATGTATCATGGAGAGAGTGTGTGTGTGTGTGTGTGTGAGAGAGAGAGAGAGAGAGAGAGAGAGATTCTGTTGTATTGCTCTACTAATGGAATTTAACACCCCAGTTCATAGATACTTTCACTCAGCAGCAAAGTATATGCATATGAAAGTGAGGAAGGTTATATGTATACAAGTGCACAGAATAGATCCTTTGTGCTAGTTCATAGGGCTCCAGAAGTCATGGAAGTTTAGAGGATGAGATGAGTTCAATATTAGAAAAACACAACACTATAGTACTGTTTGTGCACATTAAAATTAACAGAAAAGAGCACACCTGTGTAGCAGCAGCTTCTAACTCCCTCATTATACGACAAAAATGCTGAAAGCCAGTTTTTGTCTTGAGCTAATTTTTTTTCATAATTTGTTCAGTTATTGTACTTTATAGCATACCTTGGAGATATTCAGTGTTCAAAGACACTTCAAGTTCATTATAAATTCTATTAGAGTCTATATGAATCCAAGTTCAGATGTTTCAGCAATTGTTTGTGTGGGGGCTCTTTCCCCCAATACGTTTCTTTAATCTTTCCAAAATAAGAGGTTCAGGTTTTCCCCTTAGCTAACACCATTATTAGTGAGAATTCAGATAATGTGTCTTCAATCTCACTTAACTACACAGATCAGGTTATAAAATGATACCTTTTGAATGAGCTGCTGCTACAGGTGCTGCATGATGCCAGCAAAATGCTAATTCTATGCTACAGAGCAGATAGAATAAGAGAATTTTAAAGCAGTTTCTCATTCAAGATGCTGATGTCAAAATCCAGACAATACGTTGAAAGTGTTCTAGCCAACAGCTGCCATAGAATTCAGCTTACCTAAGCCATAACTTTCTAGTGATAGGAGATAAATCAAGGGATGGAATGGATTAGTCAGACAGGGAAATAGTTAAGAAATGATAGAAATAATTGGATATATAATGTTATAGATTCAAATGCTCAAGACAATATCTCCCTAATCTATTAAAATGTTATTTGTGAATTTAAAAAAAGATATTCCAGTCACTTTACTTTTTCAAACCTAAGTCCATCTTAGTTCAACAATCTGTTTCCAATAGCACCCAGACAGATGCCGTTGTTTGTGGAATAGTTTAAATATGTATTACAAAAATATAATTGCATCTTATTTACCTGTTTGGGGTAGTCTGACTATGCACAGTGTGTTTTTGTTAAAAGAGAAAGCTTACAGGGGAACCTTTCATAGAACTATGGTATAGGGTTGATAAAGGATTAAACTCTGTCTCAACCAACCTGCTGTTCAGAATTTCAAGTCCCTTCTTACCTATCAGCCTATCAAATCCAGACCACAATGTGGCATAACTGCAAAGTTGTATGGACTAGAAACAGAAAGTTAATTCCCTGACCAGGTTTTATAGGGAAGACTAAGAACAGTGAAGAGCTTTCTCATTACAAAGCTAGCATAATTCTACATACAGAACTGGGGCTGTACAACTGTTTTTGTTGAGTTTCCAAAGGATTTCTACATTTTCCATGATGGAGAAATCAGAAATTCAGCACCTCATTCCAGTTTATGTAGAATTTGGCAACAACTCTATAGTACTATGTCATCAGCATATAGTAGCTATGTACACTGGGAATTAAATTCATTAAATAAAATTCTTAATTTTTCTTCAGACTAGTTACTGTTTCATGTCATTGGTTACTCATAAACATCTAAAGCAGTAGTACAGTCCAAACCACATCCCTGATAAAGAGATTTGGCATCATTCTTCCTTTTAGCACTTCATGTATTTATTAAAAAGAATGGTTTGAACAGAAATCGAATCCTGTATCCTGTTACTGGTCTTGTACCCATTCCTTCATTACTGATAACTCTCCCTCTGCCACCATTGTTTTCAATTTACAGGTTGCACCCATGCACATATTTACTACAGACCTCTTGCTAATTTATTTATTTATTTAGCACAGTTCTCTACCTCCCAATATTTGCGTCTCTGGGCGGTTTACAATTAAAATCATGTAAACATTAAAATCATTAACATTAAAATCATTTAAAGCCCAACATTAAAAGTATTAAAAACTATAAATCTATAAATAGAGTTGTTTCTGTGGTTAGGGAAGATCAGAGGCATTAACTCTATCTCTGTAATTGCGGGAAGGAGAAGCACATTTGGAAAAAGAGCCACATAAAGATGACGGAACAGGGCATCATCTGAAATGAAATGAAGAGGAATGATAATCTGGGCACACTTTTAGTGGATATACTGTCAACATTTTGAACTGACAATAGGTGCATAAGTAGTTGTCAGTAAGACCCTGAGCCCATCAAAGGAAATGAAATCATTAATAATCAGCAGTAATAATGATTGGTCCTTGAAGAAAAATAGAGAAGGCAGAAGCTAGGAGCTACATGAATCTTAACATTACCCTTCATTCCAAAAGAAACAGTAAGAGACAGAGAACAATCACCTGAGTTGTTTCACTGGAACAATTCAGGTGATTAAAGTTCCAAACGTGGTTTAAGTGCTTTGCGGAATTAATGGGTTAGTGAATGAAAGAGCTAACATCTGGTGTAGTGTCTCAGCAGAGTGCCATTGTACAGTCCTGGAGTAGGTTTGGGATCACTGCAGATGTATGCAATCAGGAGGAAAAAAATCAAGGGAATTCAGTTTAGTCTTTATAGAGAGAGAATTTGGGACATGCTTCATTTGTTTTCTCAATAACAGAGGTTGCTGACTACTCAGAGCAATTAGGGAAGTGACCCAGAGGGTTAATAAAGAAGAATATCTGATAGAGAACACAGGACAAGTATCTTTTGGTGCACAGAATGTATAGAACCTGGATGGTTTTCAGAAAACATTAGGTAAAACAGTATGGCTTAGACTGGTTAAAGACCTAGGGCAACAGCACTGCTAGAACCAGATGAAAACCTTTAAGCAAAAATAGTCTCTACACCAACATCAAAGGTCTTGCCTTGAGAAATGAAAGTAAAACTGGCCGCATTTGCACATAACGTGAAGCCGGAGGTTACCGAACCCATGGTTCATTTTTCTAACCGTGAATCACATTCCAGACATTCAACTAACTGCAGCCCGGCAACCACAATCTTCAGGGCTATAGAGCCCCTCCTTCTTCTTTGTCCACCGAGACTGCATACCAGCAAGCTCCATAGCACTCACGTCACCAGACTGTGGGCAAGGCATCAGAATGTCTCCAGGGTGGCTGCCATTGGCAGCGATCTTCAAGAGGGCATGCCAAGCAAGATCGAGCCTTTTCAGAATGGTCCGCGTGCCCTCGGCAGGGAAAGGGCATTTAAATCCCTTTAAATGGCATGCCATACAAACTCTTCTTCTGACAGAGATTGCACTGCCACCCTCGTAAGAGCCCTGCAACAAAACAGTCTTGCCCAAGCACAGTTTCTGGTGGGGGGGATGCTGAGGGGCATTATTTTTCTGTTACTCAGGAAAAGGAAGAGAACACGATGACTTCCTAGGGTGAGTTATGAATATGTGGGAGGGCAAAGTGTCCTGAGATCTGGCCTGCTGTGACCAAGGATGCTCTTGTGATGGTTCACCCTTGCAAAGCAATCCATAGAGACCAAACCACACTCCTGCCCCCGTGGCTGCTTGCCACGAGGGGACTAGCACTCTCCAGGGTCTGTCTCCTGGGGAGGGCCTTAAGCTCGCAAATCTTTGGTCTTCCATTAGATGGTGCGCTCATGACTTGAGCTATCAAAAAGGGGGTCCCACTTCTGTGGGGCCCTCATTCTCTTTGGTTAATGATATAACTTTTGCATTCTGACCCCGTCTTCTCCAGGGAAGCCTTTTGAACACTTAAATGAGATTTTGATACTCCATGTCTCCCCCTGTAGCTGGCTGAGCAGACTGGGAAAACACAAGGGCCGGGGACATATCTTTACTCTCATTCAAACTTCCTGGGTTCTGACTGGCGTTAGTGTATGGAGATCTGCCGCCACAGGGAATCATGGGAGATGGGAGCCCTGGTTGTCTGCAACTTCAGTAGGGTGGGGTTGCTGTTCCAGGCAAAAATAAAGATGGACATGTTCAAATGAGTGGATGGGCTGGTACAGGGCCTGCTTTGACTGCTTCTTCATGACAGTTGCCAAGATAGGGAGAGCTGTTGCTGGGATGCCCATCCTCATGGCTTGCTCATATTGAGCAATCAGGCTAGACAGCATCTGCTGTCCAGTCTGCATGTGTGTCTCCATGGCCTGACACTCTTGTGAGAGAGCAGTCCATGGGAGAAGGAATGTCAGCACACATTATTATTCAGCTCAACAACCCTGTCCCCATAGACGCATCTTCTCATGATGGCTCCACAGATGGCCCGCTTCCCCAACATCATTGTGAAAAAGTAGACCCAGGCCATTCAAGAATTCCTGGTTGGGGATGCCCTTTAAACCCAATGCTTGGTGTTATCACCCTGCCATATGTTCCCATCCCAGTGATCTAATGGGGTTGCCCTGTTTATGTTGCCACCGTGACTGCATGTGCTTATAAATCTTGATTGTTTCATTTTTGGAGAGCTAAGCACATAGTACCTGTCTTGCCACCCCATCCCCTTTCTTTCCTGACTGCCAGGAGGGGGGAATAAGTGACAGAGTGGGAAGAGGACATCCCCCCATGTGACTTGCCTATTTGACAGGCTTGGAAGCTTGGGATGGGATGTGGTGGCATCCCTGTTGCCAGGCAACTGCTTTATTGGATCAGAGACAGGGGAGGGGCAATTGCTCCGAGAGGCAGCTAGTGAGAAGTGCCACAAGCATGGAGCAGGCATGATCCTGGATGGGTCTGGGGCACCCTCTATGGTTATAGTTCCAGAAACTGCATGAAACCATTTTTATGCCCACATTAGGACTTAATGCTGCCATCCAAAAACCTCAGGTTGCAGTGGAGAAACTCACTACAAACTGAAGGTTCAAAGTGGAGTTTGGTGAGGCAAACCACAGGTCACTTTTGCTTCAGTTGCACGCATTTGGACATTCAGAAATTCAAACCTCTGCCCCATTTAACTGCAGTTTCACATTGCATGTGAATGCAGCCAATGTTTAGGTATGGCCAAATGTGCTATGGTAGACAACCAACAAGCCAAAATGCATATTACAGAGGGTATGCAGATTTGGTTGTCATTTTTTACATGGATGCAGAAGGGGCATAAAATCGCAACTACATGAAATCATAAAATATCAGCTTCAAGTCTTTCTTTTTAAAAAAGGAAAGCTTAGACCACTAGGAAAACTTAGCTCTGAATCCAAAAACTTCCATCTAAAATGTTCTTTCTCCACCAATTTGTAAAATACTTAAAAATAAAAGGATGTTGGGTTAAAACAAAACAAAACATGGGTTTGATTGCATTCCACTTCAGCCTTACTGAGGTTTTTTGAGCAAAAAACCCCACTGGTAATACTTTTAAGATTCCAGTCTTAATAGTAGTTCTCTTCTTAGTAACATTTTTAGTAGACATTAGTAGACATTTTTTGTTCATATGTTTGGCCTTTTCAGTACATCAGGATTATAAGTCCTCTGTTTTATGACCATGCTCCCAAAAATGTCTTACTAGTGGTGTTTGCATTGCATTTTCTTATTCTAATACAACGCTTATGCTCTGTGATCCTGGTTTTGATGGCTCTGATGATTTTACCTACATACATCAGCAAACAAAGGCATCTGATCACTTATTGTATGACAAGTAAAAAAGTCTTGAAGTATATGCTCCCTTAAATTTAAACCATTTTTTCTGCTATGGAATACTAATCATAGCCATAACATAACAATAATGAAAAAAGCCATTGGATTTTAGGCTGTTCTTTGAATTCATAAGCTGCATGCCTAGTGAGAATATTCACAGGTCCCATCAGTGTGTCATTTTTGCTCACCACACCTGTATTTTTGCAGGGTGCTGAAGCAGCCCACCCCCTCCTTCCACTCCCCAGTCCTCCACAGAATACTCTCTCAGAGGTTAGAGAAAGTTATTAAGGTTTGATGTTCAATACTTTCACAAAAGAGGACTGGAGGGTAACACAGTTTCAAAGCATAAAGGATGCTGACTAGATGAAATTAGAAACCCATGTTGTTCATATGATTATTGCAATCAATTAAGACATGATAGCCTGGTAGTCGAGTCATCTCATTATGTGACTCACTGAAGCACAGTAGCCTTATATGTATGTTGCAATTAACATGTGAAGGACATGTGAACACATGAGGTTTTCTTATACAGAGTCAGACTTTTGGTCCGTCTAGTTCAATAGTGTAAGCACTGACTAGCAGTGACTCTACACTGCTACACTCACAGATGGGTCTTCCCCATCCCTGGTGATGCCAGGACTGAACATGGGAGCTCCAGCCTGAAAAGCAGACGCTGTACTACTGAGCTATGGCCCTTCCATGGTCAAGAGGCTGTGTGCACGATCCTGCCCCACCCCATGCTCCACTACTTTTAAAAATATGTAAACTGTTTGTCTTTAATTTTTCAGAATAGCAACCAGAAAGAAAGAGAAAGAAAGAAAATTGGAAGTTATTCAGGACATACAAGACCACCAGTCAAAACAATGACTAATAGTTCAAGCAAACCTCATTACTGGTGGGGGTTCCGTTCCTCGCTCACTACCATGAGTAATGAAGCTGTAAGCCAGGGGTGGGGAAACTTGGCCCTCTAGCTGTTTTTGAACTACAACTCCCACCATCCTTAGCCACAATAATTGTGGCTGGGGATGATGGGAGTTGTAGTTCAACAACAGCTGGAGGGCCAAGTTTTCCCACTCCTGCTGTAAGCAATGAGGCATTATGCCTATGGGGAAAGAGGGGTTAGGTTCATGGAGTGAATGAAAAGGGGGAAATGGGCAAAAGGGCAAAAAACCAACTGTATCATGCTCTGTGGGGTCTCCTTGTGGCCTCCTTGTGCTAAGCAATGCCCCCCCAAACAGTGAAATACCCCCAAACCATGAAAAATTATGGGGGAAATGCCTTTTAAAAACAGAAATGACCCACAAAATGGCTCCTGCTTACTTACTGCTTAGAAATGCTTACAAAATGGTGTAATAATTCCCAGCCCTCTAGAAATGACAGATATATGGGTTTTAACCCTTTAGTAGCCACAGATAATGAAAGAGGGTGTCAATTAGACACCTGCAGATACGTGAAAATGTGGATGGCGAGTCCGTGAATAGCAAGGTTTCCCTGTACAGCACAAGATAAAGTTTGCACTGTGTAATTTCCAGAATATATTCTGATTTTACTGTTTCAGTTACTTAAAGGTAAAGGTAAAGTGTGCCATCAAGTCAATTTCAACTCCTGGCGCCCACAGAGCCCTGTGGTTTTCTTTGGAAGAATACAGGAGGGTTACTTAAAAATCAGTTCAGTTAAAACTTTATTTTGGTCATCAACCAGCAAAAAATTATTAAAAATATTTCTTCCTACAGCACACAACTATTCGAGAAGGCTTACAATAAAAACAAGAAAATACAATAAAAATGATTAAAACAGATGACAAAAATTAAAAGCAACAATACAAAGGCTAAAATTGGAAAACTGGAAAACATATTAAAGCCAGATTTAAAATGCCTCTTGGAAGAGGAAGTTTTTCAAGCTCTTTTAAAAATTCATCAGGGAAGGAGACTGGCAAACTTTCTCTGGGAGGGCATTCCAAAGAACAGGTGGCCAATATTGAAAAGGTCTTTTTCCTGGACTTCACCAACCACATCTGTGTCAGGGCTGAAAGTAAGGCCTGTGAGGAAAAACCTTATCAATGTGGTCCAACAGATACCCCTATCCCAAGCCATGCAGTACTTTGAAGGTCAAAACGAGCATTTTGACTCTGTCCCAAAAGCCAACTGACAGCCAATGAAGCCAAGGCAGGATAGGTGTAACACTTGTGTAGTGCCTAGTGCCTACAAGCATTCTTGCTAGTTAAAGATTCAACTAGTTAAGCTTCCAAACCATCCTCAAAGGCAACCCCATGTAAAGCAGGTTGCAAATACTTAGAACCTATCTCAAATAAAGATATGAAAAATTTGTCACCATAAATAAATGGCTTTCATTCTTTCTGTTTTGCTAATTGTTGTTTTAACTTTACAAATTGTTGTTTTAACTTTACAAATATTAAGAAGGCAAGCCAGCACTCCAGGAAAAATTTTGGGACCTTACTGCATCCCTAATTTGTGATCAAAACATATTCATTATCATTCATTCTGAGATTGGGCTACTATTTTCATTTCATAAATAGTAACTGTGAGTAGGCAAATAATGCAACTATCACTACAGCAACAAGTTGCTAATAAGATATCCCCTCCAAAATACAGGATTAAGGATTTTCTTTATTGTGCTGTAAAGAAATCCTGAGAAGTCATAGGCCTGTTTCATACAACTGTTTACATCTAAATGTAAATGTGGGTACCAACATTGGCATGACTGCAAGGTCGTTCATGTGACCTTTTTTGCCAAGGGAGGGCTGCTGGGGGGAATGCAGGGGCATTCTTTTCTTCATAGGCTGTATGAGCCACACATCCACACAATCCACACTGCTCCTGGCAGCACAACATTCCGGAGGCTGGGGAAATTCAGCCCAGCCTCCAGATATCCCTAAATGCACTGTGTGGGGAATGTGGTGCATTGAGGGAATCCCCCTCAGCCTGGTGCTCTAGGCGTCCGGCTCTGTGTCTGCTCGGACTGCCTGCAGCCCAAGCAGACACACAATTGGGGATCTGGGTGGAAGGGCATACTTGAACCCTTTTACCCAGGTAAAAGCCTGGGTAAAACCGTGGTCTACCCAGTGAGGCAGAACAGGGATCAGCCACTATCTCAGTGCTTCACATGAGCAGCCTTATTCCAATAGGACTGTGCAAGCCCATGTAGGGTGGTTTATGGCCCAAGGTAGTTTATGGCCCAAGATGAATCTGAAATTCTCACCTTGGCATGAGTTCACACGATCATTCTAAAGTCAGTAATATACATGAAACTTCGATTCAAATGATTGTGTGAACCAGTTCTACATGCTATGTGCTTCAAACAACCCATTGTTTTTCTAACAATGTCATGGAACAGGCTTATCAAGAACCCAATAATAGATTTTTTTAAAAAAGTTTTATATCCGTCCTTGCTTAAAATTTGTGATGATATCTAGTATTTTGAATGATAAGACCACTCAGGGAAACACTTTGTCTATTTTGACTAAGGCATAAGCTCACAGATATTTTGAGTCTGTCCAAAAAAGAAAATTCCTCACATGAATATTAATTATTGATATGCTCAGATTGTAAAATCCTAACATTTAGCCCCAATATACTCAACATGATTTTAAGTTTTCCCTTGAGTGAAAATTGGCTCAAATGAGCAAAGGACTATAATGTGCTCATATAAAATGGCTATGGTTTATGAGAATCAAATTCAGAGAAGACGTGCACCGCAGCAAATCATTTAATGTATTTTATTGGTTGGGTTGGGGGTGGGGGAGAGAAAGGCAAGAAATGTCTGGAATCAAGTAAATAGGTTTTAGCCAATAAAAATTCACCTTGTCTGTATATTGTCCTAGGAGAGACAATCTCATTTACATTTATTAGAAGTAATGATGTAGTGTCCTGCAGATAATTAACACAATAAAATGCTGCTAATTTCACAGTGTCATTATAAAATTTGCCAGTTTAAATTAGAAAGTGATTAACCCTCTGAGTGAGGCAATGACATTTCCATTCCCAGTCTGTGGATTAAATTTGCTTGTTTTGGTTTGCCCCCCCCCCACACCGTGAAAGTTCAGCTTTATAGCCTTTGCCAAGGTCCTTTCATTTTGCATGCTCTCTCTGTCCAGTAAAGGGAAAAGATCCCAGCTGCAGTATCAAAAAATCCGTGACCATTTCAGGTATTAAGCCAGACTCATAGCCCTAATCATGCACACCACAGTTATCTGAGGATAAAGACATCTTTTTAGAAAAGGGAAATAGTAATCCCAGATAAGCAGAGGTTCACTCCGTAATGAACTTCTTGTTGGCGCATGTAAGACAGAAAGTTTTTCCTATTAATGAGGTGAACTTCCAAGGTGAGTTTCTATAAGGATAGCAAATCCTTAACCTTTTGCTTGGCCACCACTTTATCCATTTACTATGTCTATCTCTTCCCCAGCCAATTTTAATTAATACCTTTTAAAAAGGGAATAAACTCATTAAAATAATAGATTTATTGCACCGTAATGTAAAGAATCTAACTCAAGTGAAATCCTCTTCAAGAATATTTAATGAGGGAATGATACCACAAAAGCCTGAGATAATGAACGAATGGTCCAACTTGTTAAAATAGCTATTAATTTAATACCTCCAATGTATAGATTTACAATGCTGGTAAAACTCTTCATAGTCACTCTTCTCTGTTACCCCACCTCACCTTTACAAAGTTGGAGGGGCACAAATTTGGCATTCTCGAATAATGTTGCTGCAGAAGAGAGTCAAGGTTGGCCAATGGAACACTGATCAAGCTTTCAGGGCCATCCAAGGGCCCACACCAGATCCCTATCACACTGGCTTACCTTCAGCAGCAGCACTGCTGGTGTCTGCCATTTTTTATTTCTATTATGGAACTGCCCCTGTTGCTGCATCACTAGGTGCATTGCGTTATTGATAAACAAAGATTGCAGCTACCAACACAGTTGCCCCACTGCACTCCTAAGGAGTCCATAATAGCATTTAGCTAAGGATCCACACATATCTGGTAATGACATTGATGGCTGGCTAGAATCTTATTGTAGCTATTTTATCACAGTACTTAATTGACCCCCAATTCTCAAGAAACAGCAAAATAACATAAGAACACTCCTGCTGAATCAGGCCCAAGGCCTATCTAGTCCAGCATCATATGTCCCACAGTGGCCTCTGAGAAGCCCTCAATCAAGAGATGAGGGCATGCCCTCTCTCCTGCTGTTGCTTCCTTGCAACTGCGATGAAAGTTCATACAAACATGATAAAATGTAGATTATATTCATAATTTGTGTCCATAAGCAGCCATTTCCACCTGGCTGCGGTAGAGGGAGAGGTTTGGCCTGGAAAGAACCAACAGCCATTTGGTTCCCTCCTCAAGAACTGTATCCTCAGTCAGTACTGTAACAAAGCCTTTGTTAGTTGTGGGGAGAGGGGGAGGTGATAATGTGCTAGCTGCAATCTTAGCAGCACAGCAGTGGCTGCAGGGCCAAACTGCCTGCTAGGAGAACTAAGCAAGTAGGCATGTGGGTCATGTGGGTCCCAGGGTAGGCCTGGGTCATGTGGGTTCTAGGGTCGTTCAGCACCCTTTGCCCTCACAGGCAGGAGAGCCTTGCGGGCAGGTGGGTGTGCCTTGTTGGTGTGTGGGTGGGCATGCAAGTGAGCCAGTGGGTACTCCTTGACACCCTCCTTCCAGCCCAGCAGCCTCAACCCTGCCTGCCACTTTCACGGTGAGCTAGAACGATGTTGCCACATTGCACAGCAATGTCATCATAACTTGCCGCAAAAGCAGAGATTGTAGAGATGGCAGTGGTGAGGCAGACAGGTGGGTGATAGTGAACGCCCACTGTCCTTGCCACTGCTACCTCTGTATTCTCCACCTGCCGCTTTCGCAGTGAGCTATAATAACATCATTATAGCTTGCTGCGAATGTGGCAGGTACAGTGGCAGTGAGGAGGACAGGTGCACACTCCCCATCACCCGCCCACTCTCCTGACCACTGCCACCACAGCATTCAACCACTGCTTTAGGCAGTTGGAGGCAGTGGCCAGGAGAGTGGACAACAGTAAACTTACCACGAGGCTGGCCCTGAACATTGGGCCGGCCCAAAGTGGCAAACTTATACCCAAGTGGCCAATCATATACCTAGCACTAGAGGGTGGAGAAAAAGCACATTCCACGCCATCCTACCCAGATCACGATCTTAGCATGTGATCACTTCCCCCTCCTCCTATCTTGGTTTTTGCCAACACTCAACCATTTTTCAGGAGCATCCAGGGAGTTTGGAGCCTGACTGGTTGCTTCTGCTACCAGCTGTCAGTGCCCTTCCCTTTGACTGGGACTGTGGTGAGGGAGAGAGGGGCTTTAATTCTATTCCAACTGTGGTCCCATGTGGATCAGGTCCTCCGTGGCTGCTATTTGTTGTATAGGTAAAGATTAATCATTGGCAGCACTGGAAGTCTTCCCTTGACAAATATCAGCTACAGGGAACCTGTTCCAGATCAGGACTACATAGGGAGCAGGGTTAAAAAACGCTGTCCTTCCCATCACAGTTCCCGGTAAAGGGATGGGGGATTCTGATCTAGCTGCTGTTTACTGTAAAAAAAGAAGAAGAAGCACAGAAGCACTATCCATGCAATTCCCGAGACATGTAGTTTGAGCCTGAACATCGCCATTTCATGTGCTTTGCAGATATACAAGTCCAACTGCAGACATACAAGTCCATCTGTGGCCAATATTGCCCACAGGGAAACAATGGTCTGGCAGTCCACAGAGTGACTTCAGCAACCCGCTCCTATCAATACTATTGAGAATGACCAGTGTAGATCTGCATCCACCCTCGGAGCTAATAAGAGCCAGAAAGCTGCAGAGGGTATTGTACAAGAGCACTGGAGGAAGATCTTTGCCTTCTTTCCATCAGGAGGCATAATGCATGGTTCACCTTTGTTGTAGCAGGGGCAGCTCTTTCTGGAGCATTATAATGGCTCCTTCTGCACTGGTAGTTAGTGCATGGGTGCACCTGTTATGCCTTTGTACTAATGCTGGCTGGCTGCTAAAAGTTGCTGTCTAAGTGGTGATGCTCATAAAATAAGGCCCAAGTAAGCTTAAATTGGATACTGCTCCCTAAACGGTGCATTACAACAGTAGAAACCTGAAGCTTTCTTTTCCTCAGTATCGCAGATTAACTAGTGACTGTAAACTGAAGATGGAAACATAGCTCTAAATTAGTATTTTGCACCCCCTCCACCCTTTTGGAAATCGCTAGCATTTGTATTTAGAGCAATTTGACTGGCCTAGCAAGAGTGCCTATGAATTCTCTGTATAATCAGACAGAGATGCCTCAGAGGACTACCTGCTATTCTTTTAATATGCGGTACATGGAGGTGTGTTTTTAAAACCTTTTCTTGAGCTTTTGTCTGATTTAAAAGAGGACAGATTGTTATATTTCTCTCTTGGAGCATGTTAATCTGAATCTGCTGCCATTTTCTATATTGTCAGTATTTCTTTCTGCATCTCATTTATTCAGCCTGTCATTCAGGTTTTTTTCTCTCTCCCTGTTCCAACTTTGAGTTATTTCAGTTAATACAAAGAAATATGTGATAGCTAAATTTTCCCATTACGTGTGCTGCAATTTTCTTCTGCATAACACCTCCTGTACCAGTGGGAATTTTCTTTTTTAAAAAATTTCTAGTATAGCATTTTAGCTGTTTACAAAGTGCCTTTCCAAATAGATCCCAACAATGTATTCTTCCTTAGAGAAGGAAGTCCTCTGAGAATAATGTTAAGTGTTCTGCCTTGAAATTTTGAAAGTAATATGATTATGGAGTACCATGTTCCAAAAGTTAACTCCATTTTAATACCAAAAATGGATAAAGCTGTCAGTATATGATCTTCTCACTAGGTTCCCTGAGATTGGAGAGACACCCGGAACATTATTAAAGCTTAATGCTTTATCACCCTCTTGGGATTCTCCTGTTTCATCAGGAAGGCCTGACATGGCTGATGGTTGAGAGATCCTTTGCAGGCTGGAAGGAAGGATGTGAGTGGCCAGGTAACGAAATATGTTCCCAAGCCTGTGAAAATTCACTATGCGCATAAAAGGCTTGAAAGGCAGTCTTTTGGGGCAAGTCTAAAAGAGGTGGAGCGGTTATGTCTAAGGCACAGCATCATGAGAAACTTCAGATAAAAAAGGGTGAGGAAAGCTTCTTCTTCACCCTTTAGAAGTGAAAGGTAACAATCGAACCATTGAAGAGGGTGTTATGCACAACTTCACTGCACCAGGGCTCTGTTAGGCTGAATGTCAGTTATTAATTTATGAGATTATAATTGTGATAATATAATAGACTAATTAAGTAAATGTTCCTTCATGCATCTGCTCACACTGCCTGTTACTGCAAGTCAGGCTGGGCACTGACACACCCACTTATGCACTTCTTAGGTATCAGAACTTTGTGCTGATGTGCATTGCTAGGCTGTTCTCATGCTCAGTCCAGCCCAGGCTTGTGCAGTGATAACATCAGGAGCCACTTAGCCAAATGGACCACTCTGTAACCTGAGAGGAATAACCATCTCTCCTTAACCTATATGAGAAAATGCAATTGTTGGTGCAGGGGCATAACTATAATAGGGCAAGGGGAGACAATTGTCTGGAGGCCCACTGCCTTGGAGGGCCCCCAGAGGCAAATCACATGACTGACTCCCCCAGCTGCACACCCGCTCAGGCTTCCTTCAGTTATATTCATCCTCTGAAATTGATGTGAATGTTAAGACCTGGAGCTACCAGAACAGCATGTACCATTACATGACTTGCATTGTCCACAATTTCAAAACCTTTAAAAAATAATTTAGGATGATGTTCTATTGTGGCACATAGGGGTGTGTGTGTGTGTGTGTGTGTGTGTGTGTGTGTATTTATGTGTGTGTATGTATATGTGTGTGTATATATATATTGGATGACAATGAGAGGATGCAATGGTGAATGAAAAACATATTATTAACTTATTTATAATTCGATGCATATGCTGCTTTCTGACCATAAGCCTTCAAATGTTTAAACAATGTTTAAAGGCATACATGATCCTTATAAAAATACAATGCAAATACAAATCATTGTACACTTATACTGAAGCCCTCTTCAGACATTATGTTGTAAGAGTGTACAGATGTCTGCCCACAGGTATAAGTATTTGTGTGAATGACTATACCTGCATTCATTTTAAAGGTGAACATGGTTACAGGTCCCTCAGATAAATGGTACCGATAAGAAGTACACTGCTGTAACTGTGTTCAACATAACGTGTGAATAACTGTACCTATGTATAAATCTGTAACTGTGTACATTATACAGTCATTGACTGAGTGTTGAACATAATGTGTGAATAGGACTGAGAGCAGCTAGACAAGCATTGAAAACCCCTCAATTCTGGGAAAAATGTATCAAACATTTATTTATTTTTAAACCTGCTGCTGAAAAATTGAAACAGAGTGGGCCTGAGGGATTTCCCTTGGGACACAGTCTTACAATGCAAACATTGCAGACAAAGCCCTATCAGAAAGGGCTTTTCTGGGTGGTGTGGGGCCTCTTGAAACCTGGTCCTGGGCAAGATGTTTTAGAACCCTTAGTAGCACACTGTGGCAAATTTGCATAGCACTTTGAGGGTAAAGTAGCTTGCATTAGCCATGAGTTGGACTCTACAGTTGGTGCAGTGTCATTCAAAGTACCACCTGGCCCAGTTTTGCTAGAAAAGTCTCAATTATTTGTGCCAGAGGACATGGATGAAGTGTTCAGTCCAGTTCAGCCAACCATGTGCAGTCTAGTTCGGCCGAACATCTTGCCCTTCATGGCTTATTAAATCTAGAAGGGAGGGGATTTTTATCTGGGCCTGGCAGGTTCTAAATGCCTCATTTTGAGAAGGAGTGGTCCCAGCTCCATGGAAGGAAGCTATTATTTGACCACTCCTAAAGAAACCTAGTCTGAACCCAGAGGATGTAAACAACTATAGAACTGTGGGCAATATTCCCTTCCTGAGCAAGGTGCTTGATCATGTAGTGGTTGACCAGCTCCAGACACTCTTGGAGGAAACAGATTATCTATATCCATTTCATTCAGGCTTCAGACCTGGCTTTGGAACATGCTTTGGTTGCCCTGTGGGATGACCTGTGCAGAGAGAGAGAGACCGGAGGATTGCACCCGGTTAATTCTCTTGGACCTATCAACAACTTTTGATACCATTGACCATGTATCCATTTGGATAGGGTGGCCAAGTTGTGTATGGGAGGCACTGCTTGGAGGTGGTTCTATTCCTTTCTCAAGGCCAGCTTCCAAATGGTGGTGCTGGTGGGGGGGTGTTACTGCTCAACCCCTTGGCAGTTGTGCTTTGGGTTTCCATGGAGTTCCATTGCTGTTTGCTGTTTAACATCTACATTAACCACTAGGAGAGAGCATCCAAAGAGTTGGCCTGAGGTGTCATCAGTATGCAGATGACACAGTTGTATCTCTCTTTTTCATCAGATGCAGGTGAGGCAGTGAATGTCTGGAATCAGTGCCTGGATGCAGTAATGGACTGGATTAGGGTGAACAAGTTGAAAATCCAGGCAAGACAGAAGTACTATTGGCTGGTGGTTCCTCTGCCCAGGTAAATGATGTTCAGTCTGTTCTAGATGGGGTTGCACTCCCCCTAAAGGACCAGGTTCACAGTCTGGGGGTTCTCATTGATCCAGCGCTGTTGCTAGAGGCTCAAGTGGCCTCTGTGGATTGGAGTGCCTTTAATCAACTTTAATCAACTTCGGCTGAT
This sequence comes from Hemicordylus capensis, assembly GCF_027244095.1. Classification (NCBI taxonomy): domain Eukaryota; kingdom Metazoa; phylum Chordata; class Lepidosauria; order Squamata; family Cordylidae; genus Hemicordylus; species Hemicordylus capensis. Next base: position 100,921,553 of record NC_069658.1, read on the forward strand.
ATGCCAACTGCGACCTTGCCTGGACAGAGATAGCTTGGCCACAGTTACTCACACTCTTGCTTAGATTACTGTAGTGCATTGTATGGGGGGCTGCCTTTGAAAACAGTCCAGAAACTGTAGCTGACACAAAATAGAGCTGCAAGATTATTAACTGGGCCTGGGCGTTTTGATCATATCATGCTATGTTTTGACAGCTGTACTCCCAATCCATTTCAGGGCCCAATTCAAAATCCTGGTTTTAACCTTTAAAGTTCTAAATGGCTTGGGACCAGGTTACCTGAGTGAGTGCCTGAGTGAGTGTCAACTCAGATCTTAAGATCTTCTTCAGAAGCCCTGCTCCTCCTACCTGATGAGGTGAGCTGGGTGGCTGCTAGGGATAGGGGCTTTTTGGTGGTTGCACCCCATTTATGGAACAGCCTCACCAGTGGGGTGTACTTTGTTCTGTTAGATGCCAGATAAAGACATTTATGTTCACACAGGCCTTTTAAATTTGATTTTTAAAACTGAAAAAAAATTTTTACATTTTTTAAACTGTATTTTGTTTCTTTCTGTTGTTGTAGTAATTTTGTGTGTTGTGATTTCATGTGTTTTATGTGTTTTTATTCAATGATTTAATGCTGTGTTGTGAGCCTCCCAGAGAAGAATGTGTTATGGGGTGAATAACAAATAAAGTTTATTCTTATTCTTACTTATTAATAAAACAACATGTGATTCAGTCAGAGTTATATAAATAAATACAGCCCGGTTCAGGCATTATGCTGTATGAATTTACATATGTCTGTACACTCGTACACTTGTATATGTATTTGTGTGAATGACTGTACCTGTGTTCATTTTAAAAATGAACCTAGATACAGGCCCTTCAAATGCATAGTACAGATAGAAAGTGTACTTCTGTACCTGCATTCAGCATAACTTCTGAATGATAGTACCTTTGTACCAATCTGTACCTGTGTACGCACTCATTGTATGAGTGTTGGACATAAAGTGTGATTGAGCCTCATGAGTAAAGAGAAAGGGAACAAGAAACACCCAGAATAAACTAGAGGCTAAATCTAAATAACTCATTAAATTACTAATTTCAGTGGGACTATTCATGCATAGAGCCACCTAATGGTGCAGCAGGGAAATGCTTGACTAACAAGCAGAAAGTTGCCAGTTCAAATCCCTGCTGGTACTATATCGGGCAGCAGCGATATAGGAAGATGCTGAAAGGCATCATCTCATACTGCACGGGAGGAGACAATGGTAAACCCCTTCTGTATTCTACCAAAGGAAAACCACAGAGCTCTGTGGGTACCAGGAGTCGAAATCAACTTGATTGCACACTTTACTTACTCATGCATAATTTTGTCTGGGTGTCAACCAGAAAAAATAACAATCTATGGCCAATCAGGAGATCACAAATCTTAAGACTTCTGTTGTATAACTTGCACTGTCTTTAATGTGTGGAAAAGAACATGAGTTTTGGCTGCAGTGCTAAAATAGTTATAGCCAGCTCTTGTCATGTTAGGTGGCACTGAACATTCAGAGTAATTTCTCCTCTGTGAACTCCTCACTTGCTATTGCAAGTCAAATCCCAGACTATAATTTAGATTTGTGTTTCAAGCGAAGCATAAAAATATTGAAGCATCATAGTTAGCATGAGGTAACTGAGAACTGGAAACTCCTTAGACTGTTCCTATTGCTCCCATTCCCAGTAGTAATTGCAAGAGGAAACATTGTATTTAAATTCGGCAACCTTGAAATGAATTTAAAGTGTTTTTTCCCTCCATAAAACTTTATAACACTTGACCAAATTGTTTCATGCCATGGAGGAAAAGTAAGTTTGTAAATCTAGCTTGCCAGCTTGCAAATCAGAAATTAGGGTTCAATGTAGCATATGCAACTGGTTCTAAGAAAAAGGAGAAATGCAGCACAAGTTCTGTGCTAGAAGGTAATGCTACCTGACAGTGGAGAGGTTCACCACTCTTTGGGTGAACATGTTTATGTAGCCAGAACAGTGTGTCTAAACAAAGTGGGAGCTCTTAGTGCTGGCACCTCCTATTTCAGCTTAGAGAACATCCAGCCCATTTATTGGTAAGTGGTCCGATTTACAAACTGTACCTACAAGGAAATTGCACTGATTTTGAAAAGCTTCAGGTGTGAAGTTATGTGCAGATGAATGATTGAAGGGTGAAAGGCTTGAAGAAGAAAAATAAATTTAGGTATACTTTGGCACCATTTCTAGAATATGAAGAGGCAAGACCAGAACCATATAAATGAACATGTAACGGCCAAAGTAGACATGGAGCTTGTTCTCACAACCAGCTGTATCTGGGTAGGAGAAGGTAAACAAGGGCAGAGAGACTCATCCGGAGCCACAGAAATCCCCCTAACCAGCAGCTGCCTGTGGGTGTCCCAACTTTGTAATCTAGGTCTAAACTGAGGCAGGACAGAAATACCTGCTATCCTACACCAGAATTCGATCATCTGGGTGATCGTGCTGAGTTTCTGAGCTCCCAAGAGCCAGCAGAGTTCTGAGGACTGGCGGGCTGGGCAGAGCAGAGCTGCTTCAGTACTGAGGGCAGCCTCTCCACTGCTCACACAATGCATTGTGGGATAACTGGAGGCCCTAGCTCCTGATTACAGCTATGGAGAACACTACTGATGCATCCGTGTGGGCTCTGTGAGTCCATGAAGTAGGATCATGCCTTTGCTCTAGTCCACCCCATTTGGTTATGAGAACAGCTCCATGATGTTAACTCTATCTGTCTGTCTATCTATCATATTATTCTACCACCTCATATGTACATCTCTAGGCGGTGTGCAAAATTTAAAACACAGTATAGAACAGTAAAAACAATTAAAATTTCACAAAATACAATATAAATAATCTCATAAAATAAAAACAAATTCAACAGTTTAAAATTAAGTTCAGCTGAAAGCTTGAGGGAAAAAAGGTGCCTCCTGAGGGTGCACCTGTTCATCCTAAAAGCAAACAGAGAAGGAGATGCTCTTATTTCAATAGGGAGAATATTCCAAAGCTGCAAGGCAGCCACAGAGAAGGCCCGGCCCCGAGTCACCACCAAATGAGCCAGAGACAACTGTAACTGGACCTCTGCAGATGATCTTAAGAGGTGAAAGGGTTCGTGAGAAAGAAGGCACTCTCTTAAGTACCCTGGACCCAAGCCATTGAGGGCTTTATAGGTAATAACCAGCACTTTGTATTTTGCTTGCTTTGGTATCCAGTGCATTTCTTTTAAAATTAGTGTTATATGGCCCATTTGGGTTGTTCCAGAGGCCAGCTTGGCTGCCCCATTCTGTACCAATTGTAGTATCCAGACTATGTACAAAGGCAATCCCATGTAGAGTGCATTACAGTAATTAAGCTAGAGGTTACCAGCATATGCACCACTGTTTTAAGGTAATGTACCTCCAGAAATGGACATGGCTGATGTATCAGCCAGAACTAATAAAAAGCGCTCCTGGCCACTGCCTCAACCTGAGAAATAAGAAAGAATAAGAAAGTCCAGGAGCACTTCCAAGCTACGTACTTGATCTTTCAGTGGGAGTGTAACCACATCTAGAACAGGCAGAACTAAATATTCTCTCGGCTCCCAACCCCCCACAGTCAGTAATTCCATTTTATTTAATTTCAACTTCAGTTTGTATCCCCTCATCCAGCCCATTACTGCCTCCAGGCAGGTATTTAGGGAGGTTATATCATTTCCTGATGAAGTTGTGTGCTATTTTTATTTCCTGTATTTCTACTATCACAGCTATTCAGACTCAGCCAACTTTACTTTCTAGAACTCACTTAAAGAAAAAAGCTTTATTTTATTATTATTATTATTATTATTTCTTGTTTACACAGTCAGACAGGTGTTATTGACTGGTTTGTTTTATCCAGAAATCCCAAGGACCTGGTATGGCTGAATTTTATTATCAATGTTGCTGTTATTATAGATATTGTCGCAGAATATAGGCTGATCCCAGTAAAGTTGCTTTTTGTAATTGGCTGATGGTGATTTCTGTGGCCCCTATGGTGTTGAGGTGCTCTTCAAGTTGTTTTGGAATTGTACCTAGGGCACCAATTACCACTGGGATTACTTTGGTCTTTTTCTGCCACAGCCTTTCAATTTCAATTTGTAGATCTTTGTATTTTGTTATTTTTTCTATTTCTTTTTCTTCTTTTCTGCTATCCCCTGGTATTGCTATGTCGATTATTTTAACTTGTTTTTCTTTCTTCTCGACTACAGTTATATCTGGTGTATTGTGTGGCAGATTATTATTATTATTTCTATTACTATTACTATTTTTTACCCACTATAGTACTTCTGGAGTTGGGATAGTTTAATTTTTAAGAACTGTTAAACTCCCATCTCTTTGTTATCCTGATTTATGAGTTTCTCAGCATTTAATTAGACTAAAGTTATTTCTGGTTCCTCTTTTCTTTTCTTTCTTTTCTTTTGTCTTCAAGACGACTTCCTAAGATATATTACCATGTGGATAAAGGTTATCTTCAGCATAAGTTTTTCTTTTTGAGTTTCACTGTTTTCTGGTTTCTTTTCCCTTTCTCAGGACAGCTTGGATTACAAATATATATGTATTTATATATAATATACAGCTTTTTGGGGAATGTTGGTCTTAGCTGCGGGACTATTTTTTTCTTTGGCGTAGTAATTTTCTTCTTCTTAGGTTTTGAGTGGCTTTGGATTTGCTGTTTATTTAACAGCTTTGCTGTTTATTTAACAGCTCCCTTATTAATTACCCATTTGGAAAATCATTTGATGAACTAATTGGAATAATATTATCATTTGGATTATATCTATTGGAGACTATCTGGAGACTACTTAGAAGAAGTATGTACTGCCTTTTCTTCCTCTCCTCCTTTCTTTCCTTCTTGGGTTCTATGACAGCGGAGGCTTTCATTTTCCCACGACTGGAAAAACTTTGAGGATGCACTGTGGCATAAGAACTGCAATAAGGCCTTGCTATTAGTCTACTAGACACAGTTAAAGATTGGAAGAATTAAGACCTAACAGACTAAGGTTTGCTTTCAACCTTATTACAGATACAGTGAAGTCTTAAAAGAACTCATTGATCTCCATATATTGTGTTCCTATTGATCTTCGTTTATCAATCTAACCAACCCTTTTTTAAAATTATAATTGGTTTACAATAATATTCTTATATCTATATGTTTTATTGTACGTTTCATTAGGTTATTTGATCTTTTGAGCAACCAGATTAAAAGTGTATACATTTAGTTTATATTTAGTTTTGTTTATAATTATGAAGGTTAATAAGATAGTTTAGCATGTTCATTCCCAGTTTTTATAATTGCTGTCAGGACTGATTATTGTGAAGAGGGAAATTATCTCATTCTACATACTTAGTATCGAGATTAGTCTATATAATAAGCATAATTATTCGGATTTAATCCCTGTTTTTAAACTGCTATTACTGAACATAGTGTGAAAGGGAACTCTTGTTGTTGCTCTTGTTGCTGTTCTTTAAGAATAATAGGCGGTATTTTTTGTATTGCTAAGATAAAACTGTAAACACTTAGCCATTATATTTGACATTAGGTTAAATATTAATAGAAACTTTTGATCCCAGTGATTGAGTAGCAATCATTGAGTATTGTGTGAAGAGGGAAATCTACATGGATATAAGTATACAAGGGATGCTGAGTTGATTTACCTGAGTTAGTTTGGAAGGGATAGAATTTATTGATTACTGCTGAAACAGTTATTGGGTTGTCCATATAGATTTATGTACAGATATTTATCTGCAAAATCCATTAGAAGTATGCATAAAAAAAGCAAAAGCATTAAAGTCCAAAAAAGACTCAGATGAGGAATCAGATACTGAGCCTGGCCTAGCCCCTTTTGCTAAATTTCAAGAGACACTTCTCAAGGAACTCCATAGTGTTTCTTCATGAATTCAGGGCCTGGGTGCTAAATTTGACAATTTCCAGATGGAGGTCACCACAAAACTTTCAGATGTTACTCAGAAACTTTCACAATTTGATCAACTTACTTCTCATGTTAATCAAGTCCAACTGGAACTAACAGAGGAGAAAACATCCTGAGAAGCAGATTTTAAGCGACTTGAGAACGGAATTGAAATTTTGGAATCTAAACAACGTGCATCCAATTTAAAGATTCGGGGACTGCCTGAGCAATTTGGAAGAGAAGGCCTTCATTCTGCCTAGGAAACTTTTCTCTCGGATATTTGGGTTCTGGATATTCTTTAGATATTTTAGACATGTACAGATTGAATTCCAGATACTCCAGGAAGAGGAAAGTACCTATTTAGTTAAATTTTTGAGAAAAGACACTAAGGAATCAATCCTTCAAGCACAAAAAAGAGCTCCTCTTGAGTATAACAATACTCCCTTACAAATCCTTCCAGATGTTCCCATTGATATTCAACACAAAAGATGAGAATTTAAATTTCTGATGACTGTACTACAAGAAAAGAAAATAAGTTACAGATGGCATATTCCTGTTTGTCTTGAGGTTTTCTTGGATCGAGGGAAGGCACAAATTTTTACTCCGGTGGATGCTACTCATTTATTAGAGTCTTTACATATTTCAGAAACAACCACCTTAGCACCACCAGTTGACAGCCTTCAGGAGGAACAGAAAAGCTATCAGGCTTCTGCATATTAGTATATTGTTTAACAGTAGCTTTTGGACATGGCGGATTTTCTAGGAAATTGATTTCCATAAATATTAATGGCTTAAATTCCCCATCTAAACAGAAGAAGATTTTATTAAAACTGAAGAAAGAAAGAGCGGACATAATCTGTCTTCAGGAGACACATATTAAGACAAGCAATGCCAGTTTATTGGCTTGTAAAGCATTGGGCTTTACAAGCCAATGTTTTGTTGCCTCTGGCCCTAAGAAGAAAAATGGCATGGCAATTTATATCAAAAATTTGAACTGGTCTCTGGAGAAACAAATACAAGATGACTGTGGTCGGTTTATTATATTAAAATTTCAAACTTCCCAGCAAAATAAAATTACCATTGCCCTTATTTATGCTCCAAATGATAATATCCAATTTTATCAAAAATTCTTCCTGTTTTTGTTGGATAATGCGTAAGGTGAACTGTTAATCTCAGGTGATTGGAATGCTGTTCTTTCCCCATTAATGGACAAATCAGGTCAATATAAGAAGAATTCTGGAAAGCTGCCTAAAAATGTACTGGAATATATGAGAATTTTATCGATTGAAGATGCATGGAGAAATAAACACCCACTGGAAAGAGATTTTACTTTCCCCCCTCAACCTCATCAAACATATTCTAGAATTGATATGTGTATGGTTTCAAAGTCATTGCTATCTAGAATATATGATGTTGAAATTGCACCTTCAACATATGCTGACCATAATCCACTGATAGTAAAATTTCAATACTCAGACACTGGACAGAAGAGATGGAGATTGAATAATTTTCTTTTACAACAAGAGAAAATTCTTCTGAAATGCAGTGATGAACTGTTACATTTTTTCCAAAGAAATAAGACACCTGACATTTCTATTTTTTTCCCCCGTTTGGGACTCCAGCAAGGCTTTTATGAGAGGAATCTTTATTTCTGAATCTTCCAAAAGGAAGAAAGGATTACAAATACAAAAAGATCAGATATTTAATGAACTATCCCATTTAGAAGCTCTTCACAAGACTAATCCCTCCCAAGATATTTGGCAAAATATTAGAGAACTTCGTAAGCAAATGGATCTTATAGAATCCAAAGAGACATTTAGGAACATGACTTACGTGAAACAGAGATATTTTGAGAATGGTAATAAACCAGATAAGTTGTTAGCATATCAGTTAAGAAAAGAACAGGAAAAGAGAATTATAACATCGGTTTGGAATGGCAAGGAATTGGTTATGTCAAATCATGAAATGTCTGAACCTTTTGTACAGTATTACTCTAAACTATACAAAGAAGATAAGAAAGATCCTGAGAAAACCAAACAATTCTTAGAAGAAATACAATCGAAGTCATTCTCAGAAGAACAGAGGAGCTGTTTAAATAAACCTATTTCCAGGGACGAAACCAGAGTGGCAATAAAAAATCTTAAAAATAATTTGCCGGGCTCGGATGGATTATCTTCAATGTATTACAAAATGTTTCAGGACAAATTAATTGGACCTTTAACAGAAGTAATGAATGCGATATTCTCTCATTACACCTTACCGGTTTCTTGGCAAGAAGCATTCATTTCCTTAATTCATAAAGAAGGGAAAGACCCAACACAATCAGAATCATACAGACCTATATCCCTTTTAAATGTGGATTACAAAATATTTACTTCAATCTTGGCGGCGAGATTAAGACATTTCCTGTCTGAAATAATCCATACTGACCAATCTGGTTTTATCCCGAAAAGACTCATGAAAGATAATATAAGATATGTTTTGAATGCAATTGATAAAGTAACCATGACACATACAAAAGCAGCTATGATTTTCCTAGATGCTGAAAAAGCCTTTGACAATTTGGAATGGCCCTTCTTGTTTTCAGTGGTGAAGAAAATGAACTGTGGCTCTCATTTTTTATCCTGGATTCGTAGTATATACCAACAGCAATCAGCAAAAATTATTGTCAATGGATCCTTGTCTTCAAAATATATCATCAAAAAAGGTACGAGACAAGGATGTCCGCTTTCCCTGTTGCTGTTTATACTTGCTCTTGAACCTTTGGCAGCTAGAATTAGGCAAGAGCAGCAGATTCAAAGTATCAAAATAGGTGATTGTGAACATAAAATAAAACTATATGCTGATGATGTATTGCTTACTGTCACACAGGTCAAAGACTCCTTGGATACATTAATGACTCAGATATATCAGTACGGTTCAGTTTCTGGATACAAGATTAACAGAGATAAAACTCAGATCATGACCTGGAATCTTTCAGAAGAAGAGATAGAATATTTCTCTAAAGTTTTAAGATTACATATAATGAAGAAGCCAATAAAGTACTTAAGGATTAATCTTACAAGGAGCAATAAAAATCTGTTTAAGAATAACTATGTCCAAATTTGGAAATCAATAATGGCTGATCTGGATAGATGGAAGAGGCTGACTCTATCTTGGCTTGGAAGAATCTCTGCAGTAAAAATGAACATATTACCTAAGATGAACTTTCTTTTTCAAATGATCCCCATAAAGACAGACAACAAGATATTGAATAGATGGCAGAGTCAGCTTAATTCATTTATCTGGAACTATTTAAAAAACCCAGGATTCAATTTAAGGTGATGCAAGATTCCAAAGAAAGAGGTGGTCTTGGAGTTCCTAACTTGAAACTTTATTATCATGCTAGTAGCTTGACTTGGATTTCAGATTGGATTTTATCCTCTTATGGAAGTTTTACTCGAATGGAGGAATTTGGTCTTACTTGAGGATTGCATAATTACTTATGGATTTCTGGTTCGAGGAAAGATTTGGAGATACAACAACATACTATCCGACGCAGTTTTTATGTCTGGGATAAATATAATAAAAGAATAAGTCCTAGATTATCACCTTTGGCCGCTATACTGAATGCTTATTTCCATGAAGAAGAATTTTCTTCTAAGTATAATTTTTGGTGAAGTAACCTATACTCCTTACAAAGTTTGGCCCAATATTTAGCTCTGGGTAAATCAGTTTCTTCTGAGCAAACAAGAAGCATCCTGGTTCCAACAAGCTTGGATCAGCTCAATAGTTTGGAAAGAGTTACAGCTACAGGGTGGGAAACTTAGAGATCTGACTGAATTTGAAGAATTAATCACCCAAAATACTGATCATTTATTAGGCAGAATTTATAAACTATTACTGAAGTATGAAACAGAGACTGAGCAGATAAAAGAATGTATGATAAAAAGGATGCAGAACTTTAATAGATCGATCGATCTCTCAGATTGGGAATACTAATGGAAAAAGAATGTGAAATTTACTTTGTGTACCAATCTAAGGGAAAATTGGTATAAGATGTTTTTCAGATGGTATATAACTCCTTTGACAATTAATAAAATAGATGATTCTTTTTCTAAGAATTGTTGGAAATGTAACTCACATTTAGGTTCATTTTACCATATGTGGTAGAGTTGCGGTAAAGCTGTTCCAACAGTTTCATGCAGAAGTAAAAGAGCACTGGAGACAGTATGGAGCCTTGTGGAAGTATATACTCTGTTCTTGTTTTGCAGAGCAACAGTCTCCAAGAGAATCTACCAGAGAGCTTAAGAATGGAACCACTGTAAAACAGTGCCACCCAAACCTACTGTTCTCAGGCAACTCAGAAGGATACCATGGTTGATGTTATTGAAAGCCACCAAGAGATCCAAAAGGATCAGCAGAGTTACACTCCCTCATTCATCAGGATGACCAAGGCATTCTCAACTCGCCCACCACCAGCGGGGTTGCCACCGAAGGGGCGACACCAAAGGGGGTCGCCCCTTTGGAGGAGCCACTTCGGGGGACAGCAAGGGTGAGGGCCAGGTCTCTTCGTCCATTTACTAATGGGGCTGCTGTTTTAATTTGTCCTGGGTGAGGCTCTTTTATAATGTGTCTGGGCTTACCTGGAGAGACTGTGGGGCAGCTATTACTGTGGTGGTGGGGAACAGAAGAGATAACATTGGCAGGTCAGCAGGCCATTACAAGGGAAGGGGACATCGAAATTTAATAGCTGTTTCACCTTCCGACTGTCCTGCCAGCTCTTCGACCTTGGGGAGCAGTGCCGACCACCCTTGGAACCTCACCTAGCTCCTCTGTAATGCCAGGTCAGTCTAGAACAAATCAGAAACCATCTATGATTTGATTCTGGATGAAAGTGCTGACCTGGTACATGTTACAGAGACCTGGCTGGGAGAGGCTGGGGGCCCAGTGTGGTCCCAGCTTCTCCCTCCAGGGTACTCTGTTGAGGAGCAGGTAAGGGACCGGGGGCGGGGAGGTGGAGTCGCTGTGGTCTATAAGAATAATAATAAGAATAATATCTCCCTTACCAAGATCCCTGTTGGAGTGTCAGACCATATCGAATGTGTGTACTTATGTCTGGGGGCCAGGGATAGACTGGGGCTTCTGTTGGTGTACCGATCACCCCGCTGCTCAGCAGAGTCCCTAACTGAGCTGACAGGTTTGGTGTTGGAGTCCCCTAGTGGTGCTGGGGGACTTCAATGTTCATTTCAGGACCAATTTGTCTGGGGCAGCTCAGGAGTTCATAGCGGCCATGACAACTATGGGCCTATCTCAAGTGGTCTCAGGACCGACGCACATTGCAGGTCACACGCTTGATTTGGTCTTTCACTCTGATCAGGGTGGTGTTCCGTGGGTAAGGACTCCTGTGATTTCTCCATTGTCATGGACGGACCACCATCTGGTTAAGGTTGGACTCACAGTCACACTCCACCTTCGCAGGGGCGAGGGACCTATTAGGATGGTCCGCCCGAGAAGGTTATTGGATCTTATAGGATTTCAAGAAGCCTTGCAGGGATTTAGTGTTGGCTCTGCTGGCAATCCTGTTGATGCCCTGGTGGAGAACTGGAACAGCAAATTCACTGGTGCAGTAGACATGATCGCTCCTTAGTGTCCTCTCCGACCCGCTTCAAAATTGGCCCCTTGGTATATGGAAGAACTAAGGGGGCTGAAGCAGCAAGGTAGACGACTGGAGCCCAAGTGGAGAAAAACTCGGCTTGAATCCGACAGATTGCAACATAGAGCTCATTTGAAGACCTATGCTCAGGCAATACGTGTGGCAAAGAAGCTATTCTTTTCTGCCCGTAAAGCATCCACAAGCTCATGTCCAGCGAAGTTGTTCAGGGTTATGAGAGGGCTAGTATGTGCCCCTCTTCCCTTGAATCAGAATCTGGAACTATTGATTACCCGCTGTGATGTGTTTAATGAATTCTTTGTGGGGGGAATCTCTCGTATTCGGGCCGACTTAGATTCCATCTCCACAATTACTTCAGTGTCTGATGTGGAGGTGTCCAGCGACTCCTCTTATGCGGTTAGGTTGGATCAGTTCCAGTTTGTGACTCTTGAGGATGTGGACAAGCTGATTAGTGTAAGATCCAATTGGGATCATTTTTATATTGAATAAGTGCATAGATAGGTTAGCCATATTGTATTAGATACATGCTTGACATGAGTCTGTTCGCTTGATACAGTTTAGGCCTTGATCTTAGCATGAACCCATGAGCAATGCTGTCATATAGGTAAAGTCCCAGATCCTCTGCATTGTGCTCAAAATTAGATATCCTCTTCACAGTTCCATATACATACTCCCACCTCGGTGGAGTCCCATTCTCCCACATTACGTTCAAATTAGATATCCTTTTACAGTTGTGCACACACCTCCAGAGCTTATACAGAGTGCAAAGTGAGTAATTTTCCGCTCACTGTTCAAGAAAGCCCCCACCTTCTCTCTCATCTAATCTTAGAGACCCAGCCTGTCAGATCAGGCAAACTTCCTCATTTTTTCATACCTCAGAACAAAAGTGCACCAAGACTCTGTGTTCCATTTGAAAGGGGGGTCGCTTGGCCCATGCCTTGTTCCTCTTTCACATCTTTTCTAGCCAATAGTATTAAATGTCAAAAGGGACAGGTTAACAGAAGGTCATGGATTGTCAAGACCCCTTATTTGTCCAATCACTATTGATGCGTAGGTGGGAAAGGTGAGGATTCTTAAAACCCTAAACTGAGGATAGAAGGGACCACTCTCTCCCTCAGGGAGGGTGGCTCAGGCACAGCACACAGGAGGAGGAAAGGAGGAAGTTGATCTGATCAATCAATTTGACGGCACCTAGCATCTAGCAAAAAGAGGAACAAGTTGAGGTTCCCTTGGGTTATAGTATATTGTGACCTCAAGGGTCTGGCTGTCCTGTCAGTGTCTCAAGGCTGTTAGTTTTGTGACTGCTTTGTGTGAGAGAAGTAATTTTGCTGCATGCTGTATGCTGTGATTCATCTGAATATTGGTAAGAAAATAAATCTGTTTTGATTAAATACAATCTCTTCACTTCTCCTCGTGTCTTCCTGAGTTTTGGGATTCTTGACAGCCAGGACCATCAAAAAGAACCCACAGTCTCTATTAGTGTGAGGATTTTTGGAGCTCTCAAATATTCCTGGTTGCAGGGGTTTTGGAGTGTCAAAAATCTCTTACATTGGAATGGTGCGGCCCACCACCTGTCCTCTTGACCCTTGCCCGACATGGCTTATACTATCTGGCAGGACAGTTGTTGTAGAAGACCCATGGAAAATCACCATGATCAGACCCATGGAAAACCACCATGATCAGAGCAAAAGACCAAATTGAGCATGTGACATGCATCATGCATTGGTCCAGAAACCAATTGGGATAGGCCCATAGTCAGCATGTTCACTATGAACTCCAGAGCCGCTCCTGACAATCCAGATCAGAAATGAACATTGAAGTCCTCTACCACCATCTCCAATGGCAACTCCACAGCTAAGTCTGTCAGTTCAGTTAGGGACTCCTTTGGAGAGTGATGTGAAATGGTAATACGTAACAACAGCAGGGTGACTGGTACACCAACAGAAGTCCCAATCTAAGAGATATGGTATTCTTATAGCCACTCTACCTCCCTGTCCACATCCTCTCACCTGCTCCACCATAGGGTAACCCACTAGGAGAAGCTGGGACCAAACCGGACCACTGGACTCTTCCTACCAGGTCTCCGTTATGCACACCAGATCAGCTTCTTCATCCAAAATCAAGACATGGATTATCTCAGACTTATTTTAGCATTAAACCTGGCATTACAAAGGTGAGGTTATTAAATGCATCATTTTCCAGTAAGGGGCTTGATTTTACTTTGAAACAGCACTTATTAAATAGAACCCTGATCAACACTGGGACCACAGTGGAAAGGCAGGCAGTGTTTAACCCTTTTCTTGAAAATCCCTCCTAAATTTGCTATGCATTCCTTCTTGCCACTGGACTTCAGTGCAAGATTTTCCTAATCATCAACTTTCTACAGTTTGCCATTGAGTAAATAAGTATGAGGGACTAAAGCCTGATTCATACATTCCCAGTGGCAGCATGGGGGTCACTGTAACTTCCACACAGGTCCAACAGTGTTTGAAGGAAATAATCACAAAACCAAAATTTCACTCAGTGAAAGTGAACATTAATGTCAGGATTTGCCTCAAAGAATATTAGAGCGGGGTGGTGGTGTTGGAAAGTGAGCTTGTGTAAGGCAAGTGAAATTTCCCAGGGGCAAGAGTTATCCCTTGTCACTCAGATGAAACTCGCAAGTCTTTTTCTTCTCACACTATATCACCAGCCCCACAAAATGGGATATTGCTGGTATTAGAAGTAACTAAGCTCTGACATGTCTACATGACATACTTTCTTCAGATACTATCACAATACATGCCACTGCTAGTAATGCATGCATAAGGCCAAAATTATCCACTGATAAAGCGAGCACCAGCACAGGTAACACAAATGGTCCAGTACAACGCGAGGAGGAGCAGTATGGATGCACACATTTTCTCCTCACCAGGCATACCAGGATATCATTTGTGTCTGGGGGGCAGTTTGTCCAAACAGCTCCCTGTATATTCAGATGAACAGCCCCCATGTGAGCTTAGATGATACTATGCCAGACTGCGGGGAGAGGCCATGCCTTCACTCAGGGACGTAGCTGTAACTTAACAAGGCGGGGGGACAAATGTCCCTTGGCCCTGAGGGACAGGGCCTTGCCTGCTCTGTGACAGCTTGCTGTTTGCTCTCCCCCCACAACCCCTCCAAAGATGATGAAGGGTAGAGGCCCATATTCTTTTCTCGTTTTTTGGTCCCAGGACCCATGTTGTATTCTGTTTTGCAACCTTTTGTTTTTTGTTATTTAGAAGTTTATCCTAGTGGGGATCCTTTAAAGAGTATGGGGGTTGGAGTCAGAAAGGAAAGGTAGGGAAAGGTAGAAGGAGAATAATGGAGTTGTTTCTGAATAAAGATTAGTTAATCAAACATAAGATTGCTTTGTCTTGATGAGTGAAACAGCTATAAAACAATTGGTGACAAGATTTTGAACCAGCTATGCGCGCCAGCTTGCAAGCCTTGTGAAAGCTCCTGCATCATCCTTTCCTTACATTACTGGGCCTACATTTTTGAACTGCTGCATTCTACTATTGCTGCTGCTGATTGTTTCTCCAGCTTCCTGACCTGCACGACCTCTGAAGGTCCTTTTTCCTTATCAAGCCCGCACTCTGTTGTTCCCTGGATGCCAACTGCAGCATGGCTCAAATCCCACCACCACCTTTTTTCTTGTCCAGTTCAGGAGAACATCCTGTTCCCTGGAAACAATGGAGGTCCTATTTCTGCAATTACCTCCTCATTATACAGATTCCTGATTTTACTCCAGCACAGCAGAAGACTATATTGATTCACTGCCTGGGCCCTGAAGGCCAAAGAACATATACTCATTTGCCATTTCCTACCAACTTTACGCCAACCCTTAAGAAGCTGGCCTTCAAGCCTCAGATGATCATTTCAACCCTCCTTTGAATGTGATTGCTGAATGTTACAAGTTCTATTCTATTCTAGTGAATCTATCACAGCATTGTGTGCCTTAAGTGTAACTTGTGAGTTTGCCAGCTTTACTGCTGAAATGATCAGGGATCAGATCTATAAAAACAAGCGTGAAAAACTGCTACTGGAGCAGGAACTTACCTTGGCTAAAGTTATAGAGATGGCTAGGCAAGTGGAAAATCTTCTTCACTGTGCCAAAACCAACCTCCTCAAATCCAGGCTGTTCAGTCTAAATCCTTCCAAACCCAATCTTCTCATATGGCACTGCCTCAGAAAGTGGCAGTACAAGAAAGGAAGAGCTACCAATGCTACCAATGTGGATACTCTGCCCACAAAGCCGATTTTGCTCACTGTCCTGCTCAGAAGGTCACTGGCAACATGCAAGAAAAGGGGATACAGACTTGCTAAGATTTGCAAGTCTGCTGTCTATTCCATTACTGGTTCACTATGTGATAAGGATGAGAGAGATAAATCATTTCCTGACAGGGTTTTAAGTGTGACAGACTCAGAGCCTGCAGCTCCACATAGTCAAGTTAAACTTAATGGCCATGAAGTGCAGATGGTGGCTGATTCTAGTTCTCCGTATACTATCATTTCCCATCTACTTTACAAGAAACTCCTTACTATTGCACCTGCAGCCTTCAGACATCCACCCATGGTAATATAGAGGTTCCCCTATTGCCATAAATGAGTACTTCACTGCTGTCCTGGAATACAAAGGACACACTGTAGAAGGGAAAGTGTATGAGAAAGAAGTCTCCATATTGGACTGGAAACATTAGCAAGATCTATGAATCATGTTAGACCCAAAAGCACGGAACCCATATTACAAATGATGGAGAATCCATATGCTGATATGATTGGTGATTTCTTGGATGGTTTTGCTGATCCAGCTGGAATACATTTCAAATATACAATTCAGATTAAGGCAAATGTACAACACAAAGCGAGGAACGTACCCATAGCATTGCGCCAAACACTTAAAAGAGGAGCTTTCAAGACTACAGCATGCTGACATAATAGAATATTTTGACTCATCAGAATGGGTTTCCCATTGTTCTTGTGTGGGAATCAAATGGTACACTTTGAATGTGCATAGATTTAAGAGAAGAGAACTCCAACATGGTAGTGGATTGTCATCCATTACCCAAAATCAATGAAATGCCACTTACTCTGAAAGAGGCCTCCATGTTCAAAATCTTGGACTTGTCTTTCACCTATCATCAAATTCCTCTGCTCAAAGGTTCTTGCAAATACACAACCTTCATTACCCCGAAGGGTCTTTTTCAATTCAAGTCTGCCTGTGGATTAGCCTCTGCAGCTTCGGTATTTCAAAGAATGATGCATGCAATTTTTGGGACTACGAATGGCATCACTTACTTTCAGGATGGCATTTTAGTTTATGGCAAAACCAATGAGGAGCATGATGATAAACTGACAGAAGTCTTAAGAAAACTCTGGCACAACAGACTTCTCTGTAGAGAAATGCCAGTTTTGCACAGACTCTGTGGCATACTTGGGACACACAATATCTCAGAGTAGAGTAATCACAAAACAGACTTGGTAAAAGCTATTCAGAAAGCTGCAGAGCCACACAACAAGGGTGCACTTTGATCATTTTTAGGACTGTATTACTCTAAATGTGTTCGAAAATTTGCATCCAATGTTGCTCCATTGCATCTTCTTTCAAAAAGAAATGTAGCATTTAACTGGGATGCATCTTACAAGGATAGTTTTCAGACTGTCAAATTGACCATTGCTGAAAGCCCTGCTCTCACTTCTGTTTACACCAACAGGCACACTATTGTAACCACGGATGCTTCTGAATATGGCTTGGGTGCTGACTTGACCCAGAAAAAAGGGGAAAGGGAAGTTACTGTTGCCTTTGCTTCCAGAGTGCTTACTGCACCAGAGAAGATGCATTCTGTCATTGAAAATGAAGCTCTAGCTTGTTTCTGGGCATGTTCCTCTAGCATGTTTCTGGGCAGTGAGGCACCTCAGGACTTACTTGTGGGGCATAAAATTAACTTTTCAGTCAGTCATAAACCCCTATCTGCTTTATTTACTATTGGGGATCAAGCCAAACAGCCAAATGGATAACCAGACTTGTGGATTTTTATTTCCAGGTGGAAGATCTTCTAGGTATTCAGAATATAACTACAGATTGTTTATCTCTACTTCCACTTCCAGGCCAAGAAGAGATCCCAAAAGACAAGGATGAAGGAGTAGTAATTGCACAAATAGCTTCATCCACTCATGGAGTGATCACTTCTTCTGAATGGAAAATGGGCCTCATTGCTGATCCAGTGCTTAGTGGACTCACATAACTAATGGATGGCTATGCAAAAACAAGGTACCTCAACATCTTCAACTATACATGCACATAGTGAGTGAGTGGCCCTTCTCAAGGAGCTGGTGCTGAGGACTACTTGTTAGGTGGAGCCAACCTCCTTACAAGCAAAAGTGATCAAAATAGCCCATGAAGGTCACCTGGGCATGAGCTTGACTACAAGGTGAATCAGAGGAGGTTTCTGGTGGAAAGGTATGGACAAATGCATTGAAGATGTAATCAGGCACTACATGTCTTGTGCTGTATTTGATAAATTGCAGAAGACTTTTGCTACCCCCTTGACTCCAGTAGAGTTTTCCAATAGTCCCTGGGAAAAACTTGATCTGGATATAAAGGGGCCCTTTGATAACCACCTCGCAAAACAAAGATTTGTTATAGAGAAGGTGGATTACTATTCCAGGTGGCCAGAAGTTTCATTTGCTGACAATATTACTACAAGCAGGGTGATCCAGTTCATGGATGGAGTTTTTGCAAGAGGTCTTTCTAAGGAACTAGTGATTGACGATTGGACATATCTTACCTCATTTGGAATGGAGCAATATTTGCACAACCATGGGATAAAACACCAGACTCTTTCCTGTTACCATCCTCGAGGGAATGGCTTAGTGGAAAGAATGAATAGAATAGTGAGGAAAGTTTACAACTGCGACTGTGCAACAACAACTCCGAACTCTGAGGCTATTCACATGATGGGAGAAAATCGGGCTAGTCGAGGCTGGTGGTTACGATCCTGGTGGTTCGTAAGTGGGTCACCCGCTACAGTACCCCTCCCCTTAAACTGGGTTTGCGGAGCGAGCACTCTGCAAACTCGTTTTTTTAATTGTGAGTAGCCACAACGCGGATCTGCGCTGTGGATACTCATGAGGAGACCCCCCGACCTGAAGGCTGAAAAGCAGCCTCCTGGCTAGGGGGGTCTCACCAGCATGCCCTGCGTGCTCATGCAGGGCATGCTGGAGCTTCCGAGGGCCATGTGGCCCCCAATCCTCCCAGCATCTGCTGGCTCCGTAATGGAGCCGGCAGTCATGTGGACGGCTGATCTGGCCACCCAGGGCTGCCACCTTGCTCGTGTGTGGGGAAAGCAGCCCGCTCTCCCCACAAACAAGCAGGGTGGCAGCCCTGGGCGGCCAGATCAGCCATCCACATGACTGCCAGCTCCATTACGGAGACAGCTCTCCCAGCTAGCCCCCTAGAGGCTCTTCTCATGGATTGTGAGAAGAGCCTCTCTATTTGCTTATTGATCTACTTCTCTTTCTGCTATGGGAAAATTACCTTTTGGGATACTGGGAGGATGCAGAGCTACCAAACCTAAATAATGGCAACAACTGATAGGGATTTCTGTGCTATCTTATCCAGAGGATGCAGAGATTTATGACTGGGTAAGGGTGAAGCAACAAAAATATCAATTGTACATGGATCATAAATGGGGTGTGAAACAGAGAACATTTCAGGTGGGTGGCTTTGTTTGAGTGCTACTGACTTATAAAGTGAGAGGGATGTTCCCGATATTTTGGACCAAAATGAATAATAGAAATCATAGGAGATTCTGTCATATTGGATTATGGAAAGAAATGGAATAGTTTGAGAATTTCAAGCATGCATACTATGAGAAAAGAGGGAAGGAAGTTTGATCTCAAGAGAGGAACTGAAGATGAATTTGATCTTGCCTCCACTTTAGAGCCTCACAGATAAGGCTGGTGAAAGTGATGGGCAGTCTCAGTACCAGAACAAAAATCACAAGTAGCTCCTATGCCAGAGACCCCAAGAATTAGGAGAAGTGTACATAACAGGAGACCACCTCAAAGACTTCAAAAATTCATTACCAAATTTTAAATCAATTCAGTTCTGGTTGTTATAATAAGGGGTGAGGATGTGTTGCATTCCATCTAGCAACCTTTTATCTTTTGCTAATTAGAAGTTTGTTCTAGTGGGGATCATTTAGGGAGTGTGGGGGCTTGTATCAGAAAGGAAAGGAGAAGCAGAATAATGGAGTTGTTTCTGAATGAAACTTAGTTAACCAAACATAACATTGCTTTGTCTTTATGAGGGAAGCAGCTATAAAACAGCCCATTTCCACCTTCTTGCACCCCTACCTGCACTCCTTCCCCTAGCATTGAATTGGGCCCATCACAGTATTGTCCAAAGCAGCCCCACCTTCATCTCTATTTCTGTTCACTCACCTTACAGTACATATCTCCAACAGAAGCATGCCAACCCCCACAGAAGCATGCCAACACAGCCATTTGGGCTTCTAAGCCTATGTCTTGGTACAACCTACAAAGTAAGCACACTTCAAGTGAAGTGTTGTATACTCATCACATCAAGGCATCCAGGGGCCAGCAATTTGATGTACCTGTAGGAGGACAATGTTGTGATCAAACTGCCTTTTCATGTTCTCATAAACCCTGAAGAGTATGATATCTTTCCCAAGATTATATGATAAAAACTTCAATCTTCTGGGTTTGTTTTTTAACTGTCTGCTTTTAACAATGCTAACTTTCTGCAGTAGTTTGGGAATTTCTATTATATTGCTGTCTTTGTTCATTTAAGCTGTTCGTTTTGGATCCTTGCATTGCGATAAGCTTAATGATACTTGACAAGCACCCATGCAGAGTGTCAGAGATATACTCTTTATATCCTGTGTCTTAATACTAATGAAAATATTCAGATTCTTTGTGAACAGTATTTTAAATTAGTCATGAACAACACAAGTGACTGCTGAAAAGGGTGAACCCATAGTGAAAATTCACAGATCGCTAATTGCTCACCATTCTCCATTATAGGTGAGAACTTCAATGCTTGCACATATTTCAGTAAATACTCCATCGCAATCCCTTCATTAGTGCCTCATGAAGGTTTTGTTCATTCTTTTATTCTTCTCTTCATAAATTTACCAACAAAGGATGTTAAACTTATACTTTGAAATGTTATAGCTATTATTTCTTTGCTACTAGTAAGGAGCTTTGCTTTTCATTTTAGGATGGTGGAAATTAATACCTAAGGATATATTGTGAGTTAGTGAGTCTCCTTAAAGTAAGAAACATTTGGAATGCCCTTACTTAAGCTATAAAGAGATCAGGAATGGAAAGAAGTTGTCACAGCCTGATACAATTGGCCTCAAAATGATGCAAATAAATGATGGAAATTTACATATTTATTTGACCTTAGCTTAACCTGCTCAGAGCATCTGCATGCTAGTACTTGATTGCTCCCCTCACCCTCTGCCACAGCCCCTCTCACCTCAGAGATCTCTCCACCCTCACCTGTGCCACACTCCTCCTGCTCCTCCTCCATGCAGTTGCTTCCAACCCCCTCACCCCTCTTGGTCACTCCTCCATCCCTTTACTCCATTCCCCTTACCTCTCTTGGTCATGGCTGCAGCATTGCTGGCACCTATTGGCCAAGGTGCAGCCTCCTATCCCCAGAGACCTCCTCACCCAAGCCCCGCTCCTGCTCCTCCCCACAGAAGCAGCAGCAGCAGTTGACCAGACCCATCCTCACTGCTGCCACCACCATGGCTGATCGTTCCCCTCAGGCCACTGACAGGCCCGGGCTCGTCCCTTGCCTGCTGCCTCCCTCCGCCAATGGCCCAAACAGCCACAGTGGTTGTCTGAGCCCTTCGTTGCTGCTGCTGCTGCTGCTGCAATGGCCACTTAGCAATAGCAATAGCAATAGCACTTACATCTATATACCGCTCTATAGCCGGAGCTCTCTAAGCGGTTTACAATGATTTAGCATATTGCCCCCAACATTCTGGGTACTCATTTTACCGACCTCGGAAGGATGGAAGGCTGAGTCAACCTTGAGCCCCTGGTCAGGATCGAACTTGTAACCTTCTGGTTACAGGGCGGCAGTTTTACCACTGCGCCACCAGGGGCTCTTGTTCCCCTCAGGCCGCTGACAGGCTTGGGCCCATACCTTGCCCTTCCTTCTTTCTCTATTCCCCTTCCTTTCTCTCTCCTCCACTCACTTCTCCCCTCTGTCTGTCTTCCCCTCCTCTCCCTCCCCCCCTCTCCCTCCCTCCCTCCCTGAGTTAACAGATCTTGTTCATCTTGTTTCCTCATCTAATTCACACAATAGCAGCCTCCTTCTCCTGAAGGACTCTTTCCTCCCTCGCAACCCCACAGACCCCTGCCCACTATCCTTTTATATAGAGAGATTCCTCTCCTCTACAATCAAGAACATCTGCTGACCAGTAACAGTTGCATTCCAACTGACCTTAACCATCACAGGCTCCTCCTCCCTATCTGCATGTGGAATCTCCACTGCCCAATCACCATGGTGCTTCTGCTCTCACAGGTTCCTCCTCCCTATTTGCATACGGAATCCCCACTACCCAATCAGGTGCTTTTGCTCACGAACTCTTGCGAGAGCTGCCACACATGGGATTAGCCACAGGTATGCCTTAGAGAATTAAATATTTAGATATTTGTATACCACTCAAAACTTATGTATCTGGGTAGTTTACAATAAAATAATACAAATTACCATAAAAGAAAAATGTTCAAACGTTACAATAATTTAACATTTAAAACAATGTTAAAAACTATTAAAGCATTATCTAATTAAAACCCTGGGTGAAGAAATGTGTCTTTAACTGCCTTTTAAAAAGTTTATTCCATGTAGTATCTACAAACAGATACATCTGCAATATATTATGTTTATCTGTAGAAGTGTCCAATGTCAACCCATATGAGATAAAGTATTTAATAAAGCATACCCATCTTTGTCTTTCAATATCAAGTTGAGCTTCTTTTTTTTTTACTAGAGGTGGAAGAAGCAGAACAGAGTCATGCAAAGATCACCATCTAGTTTTAAAAGAAAAGTGAGTTGTTTTTCTCTGTACAAGATGTTCAAAATCCACACCAAGTGGAAGTGTGATCTTGTTTGTCCCTTCAGCTCTCTCATTGACTGAGATGGGAATAATATTTCACCCTTGATGGTTTTGATAAGAGACACTAACAGCAAAACAGAATTGTTTCTTGAGATCATCAGAAACACAGTCAGGAATTTCAACTATTTTCATATAGATGCAGTGTCTGAAAGACCTGTGGGGAGGAACAAAATTGAAGCCTTCCAAGATCAAGAAGGTTAAAACAATATCCAAGCAATAGATTACAAAATAATCATTTATTCGGGAATTCAGGAGAACTGAAAAATATAAACTAATATTGGTAGTTAATTAAAATCAACATATCTAAGGGGAGACAAATATCAATCCAAAGTAAAAGGTGTGTGTGGTGGGAGGGGGGAACCACGCACACGCACACACACACACACACACACACACACACACACTTCCTGACCTCTGTTGCCACTGAATCAAATAACATGTTAATTACAAAAGGATGAACACCCCCTTGAGATAGCAGCAAACATAGGCGGTCAATAGGATGTAATAACTTCCAATACAATCAGGAAACATTTTAGATGCACAGAGGATTATACATAAGGATTGGAGGATTATGGGACAAGACAATTTTGAATGAAGTAAACAGAAAACCCAGAGTACCATCTGAGCCAAAGTGGGATGTGAGAAATTCAGTCGTGGTGAATCAATTACAGTGAAAATGCATTTTAGGCTCACTTTGGTTCCAGGAGTTCCAGGGACAGGACTGTAGCTTAAGGTTGTTTCTGTCATTCGTGTGCACCAGTATGAAAGGCTGTGTCTACCTTCACCCAGTTAAGCTTCTGTATTCCTTCCTGCTCACATCAGCCACATTCTGCATTCATGCAACATTGTGGCAAGCAGATTTCCTATGCACAAAGACTTTTGGCCATGCACTCCTCCTGCACAATCAAGCAACATATAAGGTGTGGAAGATCCATTTGAGGGAGTGTCAGAGGTAGAAGGTGGAAAGCATGGCATCCCTTGAACTTCTCCAACCACTGCTGCTTACCTTTAATAGAGGCTCCTTCTCTGCATTCAGAATGCCACTTCACATCTATTGGGAAATCAGTGGCTGACAACCTAACAACATGCATACATTAGGCAACTGCGAAGAAGCAGATGGGGGCCTGTGCACAACTGCCCCAGTCCGTCTCCATGTGTGCTGTTGTGCAAGAGGGCTAATACTTCCTTGCAGTGCTCAGAAGGTTTTCCTCTTCTAAGCTAGAACATTTCACCCACTGGTGCAGCACAGAATGTAAAGCAGGACTGGGGGAGCTGCATTTGGGTCCTATCACAGCCCTACAGAACCTTCTAATACATGCACTTTCTTAGTTAGGGTGTCGGTTGATGCCTGCTGACCATTTGAGAACAAACACTTGCCAGGGTATGCAATGGTTCCATGATTTAGATCTCCTTTCTCACTAGCCCATACACCAACCCTTGTTCCTTTCCATCTCTGACTCTATTGTGGGCATACAGGTTCCAGGGCCAGGCTATTCTCCTGATGAGCAAGAACTACATGGGGTCCAGTGGGTGAATGAAATTGAGAAACAAGTTTCTCTGCACTCTGAAAAAGCATTATCACTACTGCACATTCCTTAAAGGAAGAGAGAACAGATCATGTCAAGCTTAGCATGACAAGTCTGTAGAATCAGACTTCTGGGCCACATTCCACATAGTTCTTTTATGTCCACTCAGGTTCTTGTAAATGGCTAGCATAACATTCTACTCAATAATGTATGCAAATCTCAACCTATTTATTTTTTTATCCTGAAAAAAAATAGTGGTCAGCCACTTGTCGTGGGGGCTGCTAAAAGAAAGCATTAAAAGCCCTGTTGGCATGGGGACTTACAGTTGTGCAGTTCTATAGTGGTGGTCATAAAACTCTGGAACATATTTACAGTAGAAGTAGGACTGCCATAACCAAATGTTCCAAGAAAAATGGAACTTCATATTCCATCCCACTAAACAGGTAGAATGTCTTTAGTAGAAGAAAGGAGAAAACCTCAGTGGCAGCGTATGCTTCGCATGGATAAGGTCCAAGTTCACTCCTTGGCACCTGCAGCTTAAGAGATCTCCAGACCTCTACTTGACTCCATAGAGCAGTGGTGTGCATTGCAAGGCCCAGGGCAAGTGGCGGCCCCCAGCAAAACTAAGTGCGGTTCCCTGACTAGTTGTTTTATTGGGCCTGTGTGACGCTTCGGTCAAAGCTGAATACTCTGCACAGTCCTCCTGGTGCTAGGGATATGCAAAAATCCAGTTGGCCCAGTTTGGTTCAAATCTGAATTAGAGTCAAACCAGACAGGCATGTTTGGTTTTGCTCCCTTAAACGGGGGCCCCAGCTCGACTCAAATTCAAGCTCGTTCAGGCCCGGTTTGAGGGTGGTGGGGGATGTTAAAATGGTCTAAAATAAGGAATGATTTACTGCCACTGGTGGATGTGGCAGCCTTGTGGGGTGCTACAGCAACTGCAGGGGGGACTCTAGCAGCTCCCTCTCCCCCCGCCAGCCTCCCCCCAAATCTACCAGGGCTGTTTTGGCCTTCTGCGCATGCAGTGGCCATTTGGGGGGCCACCGCACCTGCACATGGGCCATTTGTGTGACCATGCATAGTCACGCTAATGGCCCAAGGGCATCTGTGGCAGCCAGGAAATGGCCACCGTGCACACACAGAGGGCCAAAACAGACCTCAAATGGGCTGAACCAGCCCTGGGAGACTCTGGGGGAGACTAGCAGTGGGCCCGCAGCAACCCGCGTGGCCACAGCAGCATCCTCTAGGCTGCCACCACCGGCAGTAAGACATTCCTTATTTTAGACTATTTTAAAGCTTCCTGCCACCCTTGAACTGGGCCAAAACCAGCCCAAACAGTTCAGTTTGACCCTGGACTGAATTTGGTCCAGTTCAGTTTGAGATCAAGTTCAGTTCGAGATCTAGCCCAATTCGAATGTGAACAGTTTCAATATCAAACTGGTTTGCACACCCTTAGCTGGCACCATTCAGAGATCATGCAGTGCTGCACTTTGCCCAGTGCCAGGAGGCTCATATAAGCAAAACAAGGCCCTTTCTGTATTATTTTGGAAGGCATGCAACAGAGTGATGGGAAGTATAACCTTCCTATTGTTTCCCTCCTAGAGCTCTTAAGAGCGAGCTCCCTCTCTCTTAACGGGCCTTCCCAGCACTGAGACAAGTGCAGTACTATGTAGAGGTCACCCCAGTGGGAAATGGCTCTCTCACTGAAGGTTTTCCCCCCCAAAGTGGCTCTCCTCTGTAAAAAAACAATGAAGATCACTGCCATAGAGCACCTCTGCAAATTAAGTCAACCAGTATAGTCAGACTCCATATAAAGCCTGTTCATATGCTGTTCACTGGGGTATATGATTCTTGTATTCTGAAATACAGTATTTTTAAAACAAAAAACAAAAAACAAAAACCCACAGCTACTTATTTTGAAGTGGGGATTACAGAAGCCAATAAACCTGTGTTTTATTACTTTAAAGATTTTTGTTATGGTACCTATTGATTGCTGAATCTGAAATAGTTCGAACATTCAATTTGGTCATAAAAATAATTTGCTCAGTTTGGTTCATAAGCTAGAAATGAGTGAGAAATTGCATTGGTTTCACTTAAAGCTAAGGGAAGAAAATATTTCAAGGCAATTAAAGTCTTAGTTGTCTACATGCCAGTTTCTCAATGGCATATTTGTTGTAGATTGTTCATAATTAAAATAACGATGCTGTTGAAGTCATTACAACCAAACATGGGTGGCAAAAAGCCTTCTTCCTCCCATAACTACCAATAATCAATTGTATTGTTTTGAAATTCCCACTCATTGGCTACAAATCTACACTTTGCCAGTTATTGCTAAGGCACCCGCCTAGTCCTGGCTCCACCTGCACAGCTGCCTACAATTGGCTCCACCTCTCACTAACTGTGGCTCCACCCATCACCTGGCCTGCCTAGCACTCCCCCAGTCCCAGGAACCACCAGCTGCCACTTGGTTGTATGGGTATATGTATGTATGCTATGTTCAGTATCACAGACTAGTGCACAACAAATGTGAGGTAGTACTAATCTGACTTCTGTCAAAGCAACTCAATTCCCAATTCAAAACATAGACACTCCCCCATTTTGGAAAAGGCCAATCTATCTTTCTATTTATGGAATCTATAACATCTTCTCTTCCACATTTATTCTATTCCATGCACAGAACAGAAGGTCAGTTTATCCATTCAGATGGTAAAACCTTTCCTGGACAAAACCACTTTTCAGGCCATAGGTGTGAGAGTTTCATATTTAAATGCTCACATGCTAAATAATTTTAAAAAACCACCTCCCTGACTTTCATCAAACTTCCCATAACATGCTAATTTTCTATGTGCAAGGACCCTTTTAAATGAAGTCTTTAAAAATGTGGTGTCCCACCTGTAATCTGAAATGGTTCAGATCCAGGAAAAACTTTATCCCTTGAGCCTAATGAATGTATATAGTAGAAATACCCGAAGTCCTCTGACACACCTGTTTCCAAAGAGTGCCTCTTGGGAGATCGTGTAGGCTGTTAAATCTTTACTTGAGTTTATTCAGAGCCCTAGAAGATAATGGGCCCACAAACTATTTTTTCATAGTACTGGTTTAAATGAACTGATGCTTTTTAAGGAAGCTTCTTATATCAGAAGAAGCTATAACTCAGTGAAAGAGTTCATGCTTTGCATAAGCTTTTAAAGGATATGTTTGTTCAGACTCAGTATTCTTAAACTAGGATGAGGTGATGGTTTTAAATTTGTAGTCACCATAGAATAGTTTTTAGAGAACTCTCATCAAGTGGAAGAGTAAGTCCTTGGACTACATTAATGCTATGAAAATACATCAAGGTAATTTGTCTGCTTTTGTTATCTTAAAATTTCACCAGCCAGTGAAAGATTATTGATTTCAAACCATCTTTGTTAGGTGCAGAAAGATGCTGTATTCTTACATCCCTTTTTTTAGTTAATGATATTAAAAAAAAATGCTGTTATGAAATCCCGTGAGCCTGATAGCTATTCCAGGGAAAGGTAATAAGCATATTTCAATAGTCAGACTACAAAGTAGACTTGGTTTTATCCTAAGCAAATGTTTAGCATGGCTACTTTTTATTTTTTAGACTAATTGAAGAAATCTGTTTAACAGTCGCTTTACAGATGTGTTTTGAAAATTATGGATGAGAAGGTAAAGAGAATGTGCGTTAGGGGTATGTAAGGCTGCTACTTGCATCTAGAGCTCAAACTTTCAGAGTTGTTTTCCAGATCAAGCCAGCCTTACATGTGAATGAAGAAGTTTGCTTTGGGCAGTTGCTTCAGGCAGAAGATTCCACAGGGTGTGCCATTTTCCAATCTCTAACTACCATCATGATGTATGTTTTTTAAAAAAATCAAATCAGATATCAGGGATAAACTGAATCCATTCATTTGTACTGTTCAGACATAATGTTCCCAATCCTCCAAACCATAGTTTGGATAATTAGGAAAGTGCTGTTTGCTCACATACTCCCTCCTCCACTCTGTTTCCCTGGCCTTCCAGAGTCTCCCCCTGCCCCTGATGATGTTTTTCTATATCTGCACTGGTCCATTTGCAGTACAAAGGGGTCAGTCTGGAGCTTGGCTTCCTTCCTTCCTTCCTCACACAATTCAAATCCAAATTGCCATGCTCCTTCCTCAAAGAAATAAATGCCCTAAACATATGGTGCTTCACCAAAGCTACGCCTGCAGATCATCTTGACTGAGACAGAGTATAGTAGGACTCCTTGCAGATCCCCAGAGGTGGGGTGCCTTTAAAGGGAGGCAGGCAGGTCCTACCTGCCCCTCCTACAAGCCTTCCCCAAACTGTGCCGCCTCATCGCAGCACTGTCCTTCTGAAAGCTCCTCTGTGAAAGCAGTAGCCCATGCTATTGGCTCCTTTAAAGTGCCCTGCCATGGTGATGGAATGCTGCTTCCAGCAGTCAATATGTGGCGTGGAAGATTAATCATTTTGGCACCCCTTCAAAAAGGCGCTGAAATGATTTGGGCAAATCCCTACTGAGCATCCCACACATGAGCCTGCTGTCTATGCTAGTGAAGATATAATGCAGTCAAGAAGGGTTGCAGGAGGCTCCAGAGGGGAACCTCCCACCTAGTTCTCCTTTCAAGGGATAAAAGATATTTTATCAGGTGTGTTTTTAGGGTGAGCTGAACTGTAGCTGGCAGATATTTTAGCTATGGCTAAGGTGGATTTCCTGGACCACTCATCAGGATGGATTATAACCACACTTTCCTCTGAAGCCTACTCTTCAATTGCCATGTTGTTGTTTTTAGAAAGGTTGTAGCCTGTTTCAGTAGTGACTTGTTCTAACAAGCCATGGGGTGTCTCTTTCCTGACAGCTCCAGTTGCACCTCTTTCTTGGAGCAAGATAGGGGAAAGAGGTGCAACCAGAGCTTCTGGGAACCAGAGGCATTTTAGCTTCATTTGGCACCCCCCTGGTTCATTAGAATGAGCTGCTGATGGCCTGTTTCATCCCAGCTATTGGCATCCAGTTCTTCCTTCCTTCCTAAAAATGAATATTCTTACAGTTACTGTAAAACATTTTGGGGGAAATATTTCTAATCCCACCCCTGAAGCACTATTTTAAGTTGGAACATTGAAACAGGGAAATATGCAGTGTTGTCCTCGCTGCGGTAGCTGTCAGTTGACTTTTTGCTTCTGAAGCAAAAGTGTCTGGGCCGCAAATCTCTGTCATTTGGCATCACAGTGGTTTAGGAAGAATGGATCGATCAGTTATAGTGAAATGATTGAGCATCATGGTGATGCGTACCAGAGAAAGGTGGATGATAAACAACAACAAAGAGGAACCTGGATATATATTGGAATGACTAATACTCCACTTTAAATATGTTGACATCTAAAGTCTACACCTACTGGGCAGTTGGGGCATGAATGCTTGATTTTTCTACTGAAATTCATTCATTCATTCATTCATTTATATACCTCCCTTCCAAAAATGGCACAGGATGGTTTACAACAGAATAAAAGCATTGTGGCGGCCAAATCCAGATTGGGACCATGGGGGTGAAGGGACTCTTGACCTTATGTACTTCAGATCCTGGACTGCCTCTCTTATGGCTGCTATTTGCCCTAAAAATAAAATTTTAAAAAGCTCCCATTGGATTACCAGTAATACTTTCTGATCATACTTTGAACTCTGGCAAATGTTACTATCTCAGCTGTTCCCACATATTGAATAGTTCAGAAAAAGTTGTATTGGTTGCCAACACATCTTTTACCTCTTCTAATTCTGGGAAGACAAGGTTGCCTTTTCTGAAAGCTGCCTAGTAATGCTGGCAGAGTTTGCCACCTGGCACATTTTCTCTATTTGACCAGGAGAGCGAATCTTCTCTGTGAATTTTTCAGACTTTGCTACCTCTCACCTGCTGTCTCACACTTTAGCGAAATCCAACAAGGCTGAGAATACATGCAGATTGGCAAATTTATGACTAAAATCGTCTGACAAAGTGTAAAGGCATCTTTCAGAATTTTCTATTCTCATAACAGATGTCACTTAAAACATCTCTGGCAATTTTTTTTTTTTTTAAAATTGAAAACCCTTTTTTTTTTTACCCAATCTTTCTCATGTTTTTTAAAAATACTGTTTGTTTAGTTTTATGGTTTTAAAATGATTGTATTGTTTTTAACTTTTATATGTGTTTTAATCGTTGTTAGCTGCCCAGAGACACAAGTTTGGGTGGGGTATAAATTTGATAGAAATAAATAAATAAATAAATAAATAAATTGTAAAAGAAAGCAAAAACCTAAAAGTATTTTAAAGGCATCTGCCAGTATTTGCATCCAAGCAGGGATGTGTGCAGACCAAGGTTTCTGCACCGAACCGGTTCGGACAAGGTTGTAACTGGATTGGCACCACAGGGAGGCGAGCAGCAAGCAGGATCTTTTAAAAAGAAGAGAGTGGCGCCTAACCTGCTCTCTGCCACCACATGTAGCTTCCTGCTGTGATGGCATTGACACCAAGAACCCGTGTGTGGCTCTGGCATGCACATGATGCACAGGTTCTTGGGGGCAGCACCATTGTAACAGGAATCTGCATGTGGCGGAGGAGGGCAGGTAAGGACCTGCTCTCCTCTTTTTAAAATATTCTGCTCGCCACTCCCTACCCTGCAGTGTCAACCCAGTTTGGACCACATCTAAACTGGTTTGGCACTGAACCTGTGCACAAACCTTGGTTCATGCACATCCCTACATCCAAAGGGAAGACAATAATATCATCTGAAGAACAATAAATTGGACAATGGCCAGGTAATCTGAGGTTGAACTCCAACCTCAGTCATAGATCTATTGGGCAGTCCAGAGTAAGTCCTTTCCTTCCGACCTAATTTCCAGGCTCAGCTTTAATAAGAAGTAGTTACTTCACAGGACTGCTGATGGACATTATGAAGTACTTTGCAAATCATAAGTTTTTAAAATAACTATAAAATAGAGAAGTAAAGTGCTGGGTATTTGCTATCCCCAATCCATGGTTAACCAGCATATGAGCATTGATTTTAATACACAGACATCCATGACAATTTGCACCTCTAGCCAAGGAGATGAGAACAGATATTGGATAGCAAAATATGATAGGCATGTAAGTATCTGTCAGAATTTGCAACCCTCTTGTCTCATGGATGAGTGGAGATGACAAGTAGCAATATTGAGTTACCTCTTCCTCTTTTCTCCCTGTTGAAATCAAGACCAAACCATAATTTGTTTGATAGGCTATCTGTCAATTGCTGCACAGTTCTGTGTGAGGCAATAACTGAACAGTAATTGGCCTGCCTCAATACCAGCGTTTTATTCTCATGTACCTCAATACCATATGTTGTGGAAAGTATTATTCGTATGTACTCATCATTCTTTAAATGTCATACGCTAAAAGTATATTAAATTTTACGTTTTCAGTATTTGGTTGGGAGCATGTGAGAGAAAATAAGGTCGTGCATACAACCATTTTCGGTGGACAGGGAGGGCGTGGGGGGAAGGCAAGATCCCAGATGATCTCATTCATTGTGTTGGATGCGCTGCTTGTGCACCCACCCAATCTGCACTGTTCCCTGCAGTGCAGATGTCTGGAGGCTGGGGAAATGAGTCCTGGACTCCAGCGATCCCTAAATGTACCACGTGAGCAGTGCACTGCATTTAGGAATTCCCTGTGAGTCTGGTGCTCTAGGCCCTGACTCTGAGTATGCTCGGGTTGTGTGCAGCCTGAGCATACACATGACCCAGAACCTGGAGTAAAGGGAATCCTTGCACCCTTTAACCCAGGTAAAAGCCCAGGCAAAAAACCTCAGGCTTCCAGGGGAGGCAGTGCCGAGATTGGCCTTGATCCCAGTGCTGCACATGAGCAGTCCTACTCAGGTAGGGCAGCTTTAACCTGGGTAGGACTGCTCGTGTGCACAGCCTCAGTGTTTATGTATATTCTATATATTATTTTTGTTGACCTTCAGAAACTTGCTTTTGATCAACTGCCAAGCCTCTAGCATCTGTCAACAGTTCCTACTTGTATAATGAAACACATATTGTTTCCTGTCAGATGTTTCTGTTGGGACAGTCGCACACTTCTAAAATGCATTTTTCCCCCCTGTCTCATCCTTACCAATTGTACACTTTATAAACTACCAATGGTGGTTAAGGGCTTCTTTCCTTCCTAGGGAAGCATTTGTTGGGTTACCTGATTTTGGTTTTTTGACCAATGAAAGTTGTTTTTGTTTTTGTTTTAATTTGGGGGAATTTGGGAACATGCATCATTTTCCAACTGGGTACTAATAACAACCATACATGATCCAAAATTCCCCAGAATTTGAGTTCCCCTCCACAGCCCTGCTATGCAAACTGATGCAGCACTGGAAAGTCAACACTGGTGATACCTATCAGATGCTCTTTAGTTGAGAATATTACCAACATCCAGAAAAATAACCATCATCCTCTACATCCTTTCTCCAAGTCTGTTCTTTTGAAGCCTTGTTAGCTGACATTCTCTAGGATCCCTGAAATGCATGGCCATTCCCGTGGAGACAAATCTGAATGTTTGACAGGATGGTTACTTTCCTGTGTCTGTCTCCTGTCTTTCCAGGTAAACTATTTTTTTTTAATCCCTTTTTTTAATCAGAGAGGCAGGATCTGTTTAGCTGGTTAGTTCTCCCTTGACAAGGATAACAAGCAGAGAGATGATGATCTCAGAGCATAATACTGAGATTTCCATTAGCTTGGAAGGTTGAGGAAGAGGTAAGAAAATGCTTAACTTACAGCCAGCATTTTTCCATTTCTTTTATTTTAGGAAAAGGCTTTTATTTCTAGTTTTGAAAATGTCTTTTTAAAATGGCTGCAACTTCTTATTTGACTTCTTATCAGCAGAATCTCTGCTTGGAACTCAGTCTAGTGTCAAACTCTACTCAAACTCTACTCATAGTCAAACACTACTCACTCATATATGATTTTATATTATACTAGTATTTTGAAGCCCGTTATAATAACGGGCGCTAGCCTTTTCCTCTCCCCTTTTTTTTTAAAGTATTGCCGCCGCCGTTGCCGCCGAAGTCCCACCCTCCCTCCCTCCCAACTTCCGAAACCACCTTACCCCGGCCCGTGACAGTTGAGGAAAGGAAGAGCTCAATTGAAGAGGGAAAGAGGAGCTCGCAAGCAGTGCTCCTCCCTCTACAAAGCCTCTTTCTGAACTGGCGCTTGGGGCGGAAAGGACGCCTCTTGCGTCCTTTCTGCCTAAAGCGCCAGTTCGGGCAGAGCCTTTGTAGAGGGAGGAGCACTGCTTGCGAGCTCCTCTTTCCCTCTTCAATTGAGCTCTTCCTTTCCTCAACTGTCACGGGCCAGGTGGTTTCGGAAGTTGGGAGGGAGGGAGGGAGGGTGGGACTTCGGTGGCGGCAGCATTTTCGTCTCCCTGGGCCGGTCTGGACCCCCGCCGCCATTCCCCCTCCCGCCACCCACCACGGACCGCGTCTCCGGCTGGGCCAGCCACCCAGGGCTCCGGCGGGCCCGCCACCCGCCGCGGCCCGCGGCTGTGGCCGGGCGCTCCGCTGCCCGGGCCCATTCCTGTCTTCCTGAGGCGGCTCTTTCTGGCCACCCAAGATGTTTGGTGGCTCCTGGCGCTCGGTCCTTTGCCGCTGCTAATGGCCGAGGCGGCGGCTCTGCCGCCGCCTCAGCCAGTCTCTCCCTCCTCCGCAGTCCCAGCTTCTTCGGGGCGGCCGTTTGTGGCCGCCCAACATGGCCGCCGGGTGCTGGCGGTCGTGTCTCTCTTGGACTGTTCTGAGCATGCTCAGAACAGTTGAGGCACGAACGCACGCTTGGTGTCCGTCCACGGACGGACACCAAGCGTTTTATTAGAGAGGATTATTGAGGCCCCCCAATGTCTATGCAGTTGCACACGTAAGCTACTGTGCAAGTGCAAAAAATGTATTGAGTTGTGCTACAGTGTGGCCATTATATATAATGGCCAGACTGTTGTGCCACCCTGTTTGCACACTATTGGCACTTGCACATGTATGTTTTTGTACAACTGTACAAGCATTATTTTCCACCATGTGTGTAGCATTGCACAGTATGTCAGCCACTGTATCCTCTGTCAATGTAATAGCCCCCGCAAACTGAAATGACTCTTGATCCTGGAATTATATATTAACTAATTAGTTTTTATAGATGATGATTAAAAAATTAGAAAAATAAAAAAATAGAAAAAAATAGTTTTTATAGATGACGAAGAGATGTGTGCGGGAAGTTCACCTTTTTGTGTGTGTTTGTAATGAATGACAATATTACTATTGTTAAAATTAATAAAAATTGAATGGGGGGGGGAAACTAATTAGTTTTACTGCCTTGATGTAAAAGGATCAATCTGATCACTTCAACTATTGAATCATGCTTTGGAGGGGGGGGCTCCAAGTATGGGGCTCAGGGCAAATGCCCCCTGCCCTTTCTAAAGGCCCTGAAGTCTTTTATTACATTGTAGGTGTCCCTAAACCATATTTTTGATCCTTGATCTTCACAGTGGTCTTTTGCCCAATGTTTTGCACAAAATACACAACAGTGGTTACTAGGAAAGGACTGGACCTTGCTTCTGTGTAACAAGGAGTTCACTCCTTCCCTTTCATCTTTTCAGTGTGTACTTAAAAGAGACACATGCAAAATAATACCTGTATTCCCTTCAAACTGGCATGTGCATGTTTATTTTGGATTTCAATAGATTCAAATTTTCAGATCTTTTTTTAAAAAACAAAAGTCACACTTAGTATACTGGATTTTGAAAGGTGGCCTTGTAAGTTCGGCAGCTATGATTCTGAATCTCTCATGAAAAAGGTGAAATCACACCCTCAGTCCAGGTTTGTCCATGTTTCAACATCTATACATGACTGTGTGTGTCAGATCTAAGTACCTGCCATAGTACTTGGTGTAGCCACAAAAGAAGCCTTTTTCTCATTGCTGATTATATGCAGTCTGATCATGGCCTCTAAAAGCAAGGACCTCTTTAATTTATTCTGTCGCAATACTCCTTCTTTGCTGTAAAATATGGCTACTGTATCCAGCAGTTGAGAGTTTAGTATGATAAATTGCTAGGTTCCTAATAATACCTTTTCTTTTAACACAGAGAAATACTGTATCATTATTATCATCATCAGAGTATCTGCACTTCTATTTGGTTTGGAACACAAAGTATCTCTCACAAATGCAGCACAAAGAAAAACAACACTTTTATACAGTTCTAATCTAATTATTTTTCCACCATAGATGCATAACTGGAGAATTTTGTTCTGACAGTTCCCTGCAACAAATGTCAAATATTTCATTTCTCAACCAAGACTATACATTAAATAGTATTTTTAATATATATTTTAAATGTGGGATTCACAAATAGCATTATGGATGCTATTGGATCGCTGTTGGTATGCAGGATGACACATCTGCATACTTCAGCAATGCTGAAGGAGTTTGGACAGGTATAAAAGGTTTGACATTCATTGGCTTCCAAGTCAACAGAGCTTACATCAACAATGTGCATTTAGAGAAAAATGAAAGACAGATTCAAACAATACAATGTTTTCCAATTACTGATTACCTTGGCAGCCACTGAATCCAGCAGAACTAGCTTGTCCATGGAATTCTACAGAGTCACCAATTCAGACGGAAGAACAATATCTAGTCAAACGAAGAGATACCAACAATGATATATGATATTGTGTTATAATATATATTTTATTGCTGCTTATACTGTGTTGTATATAGTGGTGTGTGTTTTAATATAAGTCACTTTGGGGAACAGAGCTGATCTTGTGGTAGCAAGCATGACTTGTCCCCTTTGCTAAGCAGGGTCCCCCCATGGTTGTATATGAATGGGAGATTTGATGTGTGAGCACTGCGAGATATTCCCCTTAGGGGATGGAGCCACTCTGGGAAGAGCCTAAGTTCCAAGTTCCCTCCCTGGAATCTCCAAGATAGGGCAAGAGAGATTCCTGCCTGCAACGTTGGAGAAGCCGCTGCCAGTCTGTGCAGACAATACTGAGCTAGATGGACTAGTGGCCTGACTCAGTACATGGCAGCTTCCTATGTCCCTATGACAATGGTCGGAAAGCAGAGCATTTAGTAAATAAATGCATAATAAACAAAATTAAAAGATAGAGCTGTTGAGTCAAGGTTGAGATAATCACAAGCCACCAAAGTGCAATGTTATTTTATATTTATTTTACACATACAACCCTGAGTTACTAAGGGAAGCAAGGGAAATTACAGGGATCGGCAATTGGTCTACACATGCCAGTGAAAGCACAGATACTCTTCTAGTGTCTGCATCTGCAAGACAGCAATGGTCAT
The DNA here is from genome assembly GCF_027244095.1 of Hemicordylus capensis. Classification (NCBI taxonomy): domain Eukaryota; kingdom Metazoa; phylum Chordata; class Lepidosauria; order Squamata; family Cordylidae; genus Hemicordylus; species Hemicordylus capensis. Next base: position 100,958,193 of record NC_069658.1, read on the forward strand.
TGGTGTCACGCATCTGTGTCAGTCTATCTAGGTACTTGCCCATGTGATGTTGTCTTCATAAAGCTGCCTCTTTGAAGACATATTGTGCTCTTCCAGCTGTATCTTGCGCAGTATTTCAGCTGCTCATCAGAAGTGTCAGAAGTCAAGGTCAGGGGAGGTGCCCATGACAAGGCTTCTTCTCGTGCTAGTATCACCACTCCCATGTACTGGTAGAACAACAGTAGCCATGGTTTCGATTCCTCCTATGTGTTCCCAGTTAGAGGTCCTGTACTTCTCAGCTCTCTGTTTTGAGCAGTTGAAAGACCAATCTGCTTTGCACACAGAAAGTCCCAGGTTCAGTCCCTGACATCTCCAGGTTGGATGGTGAAAGACTCCTGCCAGAAACCTTGGAGAGCCTCTGCCAGTCAGTGTAGACAGCACTACTACTACAGAGATTTATATAGCACTTTTCAGTGAAAGTTCTCAAAGCTGTGTGTGTGTGTGTGTGTGTGTGTGTGTGTGTGTGTGTGTGTGTATAGAGAGAGAGAGAGAGAAGGGAGAGTCTGCTGCTGCTTTGTGTTATGTATTATTATTTTATCGGGTATTAAATTTTTATATATTTTTATATATTATTTTTATATTTATATTATCTGTACTTTTGTATTATGTATTTTAATTTTTGAGGTCTGTACCTTTGTATTTTAATTATGCATTGTTTTAATTATATTGTAATCCACTTTGGGATTATTTTAATGAAAAGTGGTATATAAATTGAACTGTCTGTCTGTCTGTCTGTCTATCGGTCTGTCTGTCTATTTATGCCTGGGATGGATAGGGCCAGTTGCTCTCCCCCTGCTAAATAAAGAGAATCACCACTTTTAAAAGGTGCCTCTTTGCTCAGTTCACAGGGAATACTGTACTAGATGGACCAATGGTCTGACTCTGCCTAAGGCAGCTTCTGGTATGTATGTTCTTGTGACCCACATCAGATCTATTCCAGAGCTTGCCTGCTCAGCATGACTCTTTCCTAAACCTCCTTCTGCCTCCACAGCATCTGCCTCATTTGCTGAGCCCAGCCCTTCAAGGAGTGGCGGGGGAGGGGGATGTTCACTCTGAACTGACAGTGGCTTTAATATTTTCTACATTGTGTGTCTATCAAGAAGTTCCTCTTATCTCAAGCATAACTGATTCTGATTATGAAAGCCTTGACAAAAATGTGCAGCTGTTTTACAATGGCTTTCTGCATTATAAGCTTCTGAGGTTAATAAATATCTTGGGGCGACTCGGGAAGCACTAATATAGACATTAATTAAATCAGGAGAGACAGCAGAAACAATCTCAGTGTTATCGAGTTGAATATATATATATCACATCACAGAACACGGCACCTTCCATCTCCAGGCTGAAAGTTGCATTTCTCCATAATGACAGGTTGAGAAGTACTCAGCTATTCTTTGAATCATTTGTAGAAACCAGCAGGATAAGACATTAACAAGCTTAAAAGGTATTACCTGTCTAGCCCTACCAGGAGGTTTATGCTGACTGTAGGGGTTTCACATATCTCTTGTACTTTCATGAGGGAATTAGTTAAAATTGCCATAGTGGAAAGTATTTGATTTAGATTAATCTCGCTTTCCCAAGCAGTGGAGACTCATTACTCTGATTGGCTGTTCTACCCATACTGCCCTTAATGCTCTAACTATACACTCAAGGTAGTGGGGGGAGCCTTCAGTTCAAAGCTCTTGCTGGATAAGTAAAATGGATCATCATTATCTTTGCAAGAAAACCCTTTAAAAGCCTAGCAGAATAAATGGGAATCTATATTTATATATGTCGGAGGGATGTATGGAACATTAGAATTAAGTCAAAGCTCACTGCTTTCCATTGCTGAATTTCTCCAGTTGGACAGATGTAAACTGACTTTGTTTTAATCTAAAAAGCAGTTCATTCAACCATCGTTGTCACGTGGAGTATTTATTTGTTCTACATAACTGTTTGTACTGGTCCAACAGAGGAAGGAGTGGCCAATGTTTTTAAAGAAAGATATTTATTTCTGGATATTTTGCCACCAACTCCACACACCCCCAGGATATATTAATATAAAAATAAAATATGTATTTTAAAATATGTGAGTGTCATACTAAGTGTGGGTAGGGCCTTCCATGAGGCAGGGTGAGGCAGTCATAACAACATAAGAATAGCCTGCTGGATCAGGCCCAAGGCCATCTAGTCCAGGATCCTGTTTCCCACAGTGACCTACCAGATGTCTCTGGGAAGCCCACAGGGAAGAGATGAAGGCATGCCCTCTCTCCTGCTGTTGCTTCCCTGCAACTAGTATTCAGAGGCAGTTTGTTGTATTCTATCCAGTATCTTTTATGTTTCATTGTTTTTTCCAGTGGGGATCCTGTAGAGAGTGTGGGGGTGAAGTCAGAAAGGAAAAGGGAGGGAAAGGAGAAGGAGAGAATTGATTTGTTGCTGAATAAACTCTGGGGAAAACTTGCTCTGTGTATAATAGGACCTTTTGATAACCAACCCGCAAAACGAAACAAAGATTTGTTATAGTGAGGGTGGATTATTATTCCAGGTCACCAGAAGTTTCATTTTCTGACAACATTACTACAAAAGGTTGATCCAATTCAAAGTGTCAGTTTTTGTGAGAAAGGGTCTTCCTAAAGAATTAGTGACTGATAATGGATCACAGCTTACTTCATTTAAAATGGAGCAATATTTGTATAACCATGGGATAAAACAAAATACTCTTTCCTTGTACCATCCTTGAGGGAATGGCTTAGTGGAAAGAATGAACAGATTAGTGAAAAAAAGTTTACAACTAGCTACTATGAAAAAGGAAATCCACAAAACTCTATTTGCTTATCAACCTGTTCCTAATTCTTCTGCAGGATAATCACCTGCTGAGAGGATGCAAAGCTACCACCAAACTTGGCAACAAATGATAGGGCTTTCCATGCCATCTCACCCTGAGGATGCAGAGATTTGTGACTGGGTAAGGGAGAAGTAACAAAAATACAAATTGTATGTGGATCAGAAATGGGGTACAAAAAAGCAAACTTTTGGGGTGCAGGACTTTGTTTCAGTATGGCTGCCTTATAAAGTGAGAAAAGGATGTTCCCAATATTCTGGACCAAAATAGAAATATTCTGAAAATATTTCTACAAACAGAAATATTTCTAGCAAATAGAAATATTCTGGATCAAAACAAAAGAAATCTGAGGAGAGTCTGTCATATTGGATGATGGAAAGAAATGGAACAGTTCAAGATTTTCCAGCATGCATACTATGAGAAAAGAGGAAAGAGAGTTTGGTCTCAAGAGAGGAACTGGAAAAACTTTGATCTTGCTCCCAGGTTTGACCTTACAGAGGAGGCTGATGAAAGTGATGGATGGTACCAGAAGAAAAATCATAAATAAGTCTTGTGCTGGTGACCCCAATAATTAGGAGAAGTGGTGTGACAGGAGACCACCTAAAAGACTTAGTCACTGAATTTTTAATCAATTCTGTTCTAGTTGTTATAAAGGGGAGGGATGGGTTGTATTCCATTTTGTAGTCTTTTATGTTTTGTTGTTTAGAGGTTTGTCCCTGTGGGGATCCTGTAAAGAGCAGGGGTGTGCATAAATGGTTTGGAGTGGAACTGGTTTGTCTCAAACCGGGCCAGTTTGAAGATTTGATCACGGACCAAACTGGGGGCGGTTCAGTCCACAATCAAACCAAACTAGGCCCAGTTCTGGCAGACTGGTTCCGTGCCAAACAGGCAGCCAGGGTATGGCGAGGAAGGTAGTTAAAAGGCCCTCATCGCCGAGCTTTCTGCCCTTACTTTCTTCTAGTTCAAGCTCTTCTCTCACTCAGTTCTATTCTTGCAATGTCTAGCTGTTTTGCAATACTAACACAGATGTTGTATTTGTTAAGCTCCAACGTATGCACTCCACCCCCCACTGCAAAACAACATTGCTTAGCTTCACAGGTGGCTGTGCAGAGTGTTCAAGGCCCTCTGCTATGCTGGGAATTTAATAGCAGTGGTCCAGAACGTGCTCATGCTCACCCTATAGGTTCAGACATGATTGCAGGTTCTGTGGCAGGAGGCATTCAAGTATCTATTGCCAGCAGGCCAAAGGGTTCAGGGGCGGTCCCAGGGAACAGTCACCAGTGAACAGGAAGGGTGGAGGATCGCAGCAGAATGGTGGTGCTGGGAAAGGGCCCCAGTCCAATTGAAATCCCATGCTAGCCTCCTATTTAGAGAGTTACCCTTTTTGGAAGCAGCTGGAATATTTGTTGGCAGGTTTTCATTTTGGATTCCGAATTCCTTGCACTTTTCCAAGGGCGCATTGCTCAGCACCAAACTTGAAGTCAGTCCAGGGAATGGAAGATGTAGTCTTGAGAAAGACCCAGAAGGAGGTCACACTTTGGAGGGTTCTTGGCCCATTTGATGTACTGCCCCTGACCACCTTGTGCATCTCCCCTTTGGGAGTAGTGCCTAAAAAAGCCCCAGGTGCATATAGATTGATACATCACTTGTCTTTTCCCCGCAGAACTTGTGTGAAGTTCAGAACTTCTGGAAACGCTCTGGTACACCTCATTTGATGAAGCTGTGCACATGGTTTGATCCTGCAGACAGGGGCTTTACTAGCCAAGTGTGATATAGAATCCGCTTTTGGTTTACTCTCTTTTGTTTACATCAGGAGGGATGATTTCAACCTCTTTAGCTTTGCCTTTCAAGGCCAGTACTACATTAATTGTGCATTGCCCATGGGCTGCTCAGTGTCCTGTGTTGATTTTGAGGCGTTCAGCTCCATGTTGGGTGGTTCAACGCAGGGCAGGGCTCCCAACAACAGCTCACTTTCTAGATTTCCTTTTCTTCAGGGGTTGTTGGTACTGGCCAATGCATGCACATTTTGGAAGCTTTTGTGGGGTTATTTTCTGAATTGGGGGTTGCCTTAGCACAGGGCAAGACTGAGGGCCCTGTCTCCAAACAAACATTCTTGGGTATTGAACTTGACACAGAGGCCGGGTGCTCATGTCTCCCCTTGGAGAAGTTGACAGTTCTGAAAGCCCTGTTAGTTGAGTGTGTCCAGGTTCATAAGACCAACCTCCGTCAGCTGCAGAAGCTCATAGGCCACCTTAACTTTGCATATAGGGTCGTTGCCCCCGGCCATCCCTTTCTGCGGCATCTCTGTGATGCCATGATAGGAGTGAAGGAGCCTCGTCATCACATCCAGGTCACTGCTCCCATGAGGGCCGACATGGAACTCTGGTCCTCCTTCATGGAGTCCTACAATGTGGTGTCCTTTTGGCTGTTAAAGGCTGAGCTTCAGGTCCAATCTGACGCAGCGGCAGCTTGGGTTTGGGGGTCTACCTTAGGGGCCAATGGTGTGCTGAAAAGTGGCCTGATGCTTGGGTAGACTCAGGTGTCGGCATTCCTCAATTTTTTTCACATCTTGGTGGCTGTTCACATCTGGGCACACCTGTTTGGGGGACTCTACAGTGTGGTTTTGGTATGACAACCAAGCCACTGTTCACGTCATTAACTGCCAAACATCAAATTCACTTAAAGTCATGGAGTTAGTGCGGGCATTTGTACTGGGCTGTTTGAGGAATAACATCCTGTTCATAGCATGGCATGTTCCTGGAATACAGAACAGCTTGGCGGACACCTTTTCTCTATTTCAGGTGCCCCATTTTTGTCAGCTGGCACTAGAGGCATCCCTATGACCCATCCTGATGCCCGACTGGCTGTAGAGTCTTGGTGTGTAGACGCACATAAAGCTATTATAGCCTCCTTGGCCCTGAGCACTCAGGTTACCTACAGTAGGAAGTGAAGGGCTTTCCAGGTCTTTAGGGAACAGGTGCGAGTTGGTCAGGACTGGCCCACACCCATGGAACACCTTATTCAGTACCCTGTACATCTGAGGTCTCAGGGTTATCCCCTGGGTCTACTGTGGGTCACTTGGAAGCCCTAGCCTTTTTTGCTAAAGCTCAAGGCATTCCAGACAACTCGGAGGATTTCAGATAGGTTTGTTTGTTTGTTTGGAGATTTAATATACCGCCCAATCCACAGACTCAGGGCAGTGTACAAACAAGAACAGTACCTGAGATTTAAGGGGGGGGGATAAATACCTCCTCCCAAATTAAAGGGCAAAACGCCTGGCAGAAAAGAATTAGGCGCATGCTGGAGTGCTGGTCTAGGGAAACACCCGCCATAGCTTATGAGTCCAAGCCAATTACACCAGAGGCAGTAAAGGTGTAAAGGCCACTGTTGTAGCATTTTGGTGGCTTTTAGGGCCAGCAGGCTTTTCCCCAGGGGATGGGAGGGGGGCATCGTCCAGGGTGGTTCAGCTAAGGGATCTAGTTTTTCTACTGAGTTCAGTTAAGTCGCGGTTGAGGTTCTCCAAGACAGACCAGAAGGGCAGGGGGCAGTCTGTTGAGTTACATCATTCTGACAATCCTGCACTATGCCCTGTATGGGCATTGGCGCGTTACGTTGCCCTGAGAGGGGACAGCGCTGGGTGCCTTTTCATTCACAGGGATGGAAAGCCACTCTCCCAATATCAGTTTGGGGCAGTGGTGTGCAGATCCCTGGCAGTGGCGAGGAACTCCACTGAATAATTGTCGCTTCACTCCATCCACTTTGGGGCTGCCTCAGCCATATGGGGGAGAATAACAATTACACTGTCAGGGCTTTCCATCATACACATAGCCCGGGCAGACCTGACTTTGGTGCAGTAGTGGATCCCTGGACTGATAGTGATCTGGTTCGACATGTTGCAGCATAGGATTTGGAGGGGGGGCTAGGCACCCAGGTAAAATAGAGAGAGCACATCGAAAGATCAGTGTCCATATGTCCCGTTTTGCTCAGACCCTGGGGGGGGCGGGCTTGTAGACTCTGACATTTTGATTTTAGTTCTGTAATTATTTAGAGGTGATGGGGTCCACCTTTCACCATGGGGCACCGGGGTTTTGTTGGAGGATCTTAGGAAGGGATTGGCTGCTGTTTTGCATGGTTGGTGGGCAGTGCAGGGTGTTAAGCTAGGCTAACCCCCGCTGTGGCAGGTAGGGGTGTGCAATTCGGATTTTTGGTGTTTCGATTCGGATCCGAACCGAAACAACCCCGTTCTGTTTTGTATCCGAATATTGCCCATCTGAATCACCCCTGATTTGATTCGGATCCGAATTAATCCGAATCTGAATTGATTTGATTAAAAAATGGGTCCTGGGGCCAAAAGAGTGGGGTAGGGTGGTAGTGCCCAATGGGTGGAGGCTACCACCCAAATTTCAGGGGGTGGGCAGAGGGCTGATTTTTGGTGAATTTTTGAAGTTTTAGTGTCTTCGGGGTAGATTGGGGGCAGAAAGTGGGATCTAGGGCAGAAGAGTGGGGTGGGGTGGTAGTGCCCAATGGGTGGAGGCTACCACCCCAATTGCAGAGTGATTGGGCAGAGGGCTGATTTTTGGTGAATTTCTGAAGTTTACACGTCTTTAAGGTTTTCCCCCATTAGGTATAATGGAGGGTGTATTGCTTCACGTTGGGGGGAAAGGCATGGCCTAGAGGGGTGTGGAGTTGGTGGTAGTGCCAAGTAGGGGCAAGGAAGCTACCTGAATTTTTTCAAAGGATTTGGGCAGAGGGCTGATTTTTGGTGAATTGTTGAAGTTTACACGTCTTTAAGGTTTTTCCTCATAAGGTATAATGGAGCTTTCAGCAGCCCCATAAGTGCACTTGGGGGGTGCTGGGGTGGCCCAGAGCGAGTGGTGGTGTAGTGCACATAGGGTGCCAACCACCCCCATGGGTTTCTAACCCATGGGGTACTTGGTTCTGTTGTTTCTGAGGTATTCTGAGTGTAGATTCTATGATAGCAAATGAGATTTTCAATGAGACACCATGAATCCACTCTGGCCATGGCAAAAATGGCCTCAGTCCCTCCCAAGCATCCCCAGATAGATAGGAGTGATGGTTTTTTAAATTAGGATTTCCTAAGGCATTAAATAACTATCTCTCTCAGAGCTTGCTGGCTTTACCTTTCACCCACTAACACACATTCTATTCTTTCCAATTAGATATTATTTAATGCCTTAGAAAATCTTAATAAAAAAACCATCACTCCTATCCATCCGGGGATGCTTGGGAGGGACTGAGGCCATTTTTGTCAAGGCCCAGACCCACTTTGGGGGTGCTGCCACCCCACAGAGGCAGGTCCGGGGCTGCCCAAAATCCCCATTCTAGCCAATGGGAATTTTTTTTCCAAAAATTCACCAATAATACTATGAGCAACCAATTGCCTTGGGATTTTTGGGGTGGAGGACACCCATGCGTGCCTACCACCCACCCCAGCTTTTTGCCCCTAAGTGCTCCACATAGGGAGTTATGGGCAAAACTTGAAAATATTTTAAAAATTTATAAAAAAAATCAGAGGGAGGTCCAATCAATTTGAGGTTTGGGTGGTAGGTGGCACCCAAGGTCAGCTTTCATCCTAGCTACATTTCGAGGTTGGAACCAGTTTGAACCAGTTCGGTTCGAATTCGAACTGAACCAGAGGGTGGTTCGGACAAAACCAAAACTGAACCACCACCCAGTTCGAACCCGGTTCGAATTCAAACCAAACCGGGCGAACCGGTTTTGTGCACATCCCTACTGTGAGGCTTCCAGGGGGTATTGCTATGGCAGAGACCTGACCTAAGATGGGCAGCTTCTGCTTTAGATCCGGGGCTGTCTGGGGCCAAGGTACGCTGCCCATCTGCTTTAGGCAAGGCATGCCCTGTGTGTGCATACCTGTCCTTTAGCTTCCACGCTGTAGGAGAGGAGAGCCAATCCCTGTATACCTTAAAGTTACGTTATGGATTTATTAATAAAATTGTGGCCCTTTTCATCATATAAACTTGTCTTGTGTCTTCTTGGGGTGTGGGAGGAATGTCACCAGCAGGTTCAAAAGATGCAGAAGACTTAAAAACAGACAGAACAGAGTATGTATCAGCTCACAAACAAAACTTTCACTCCAACAACATAGTTGTTTTTTAAAAGCCCAATTGCTAGATTTAAGTGTCAGGGTAATCTCTCATCTGGGAACACATGGCTAATTCAAAAAAGGAAATTACATTTCGAATGATGCTATCTATGGAGTCTTGATCCGACTCAGTTAGCACTCTGCCCTCAGGTTACCCATTTCCAGCATGTATGAATACACTACAACCTGGATTAATAAATACACAAAGTACCACTTACCAAGCAAGCTAAGCACTGTATATAAAACAAGTAAGTACAGCAGCTCCTGCCCTTATCAGCAGAAATTAGGAAGCTAGGAATGAGGATTCTTCTTCTTTTTTCTCTGTGACATAGATTGTGCAAACATTCTTTTTGCACAGATGTGTGTGTGGTTTACCTTTAGTTCACTTGCATGGCTCATCTTGAAATATTTTTCCGAGAACAACATTTTCAGCATGACTTGCTCACTTGGCAGTGTATCACGAGCCCTCTTCAAACATTATGTCTAAAACTTGTACACATGTACAGGGTGATTGATTGATTGATTGATTGATTAAGTGCAAGTCGATGTCAACTCTTAGCAACCACATAGATAGATTCCATCCAGGATGATATGTCTGTGTATAGGGTACACAGTTGCAAATCTGTACACAGATACAGTTATTCACACATTATGTTGAACATTGATATAGCAGAGCATTTCCTATTGGTACCATGTATTTGAGGGGTCTATACCCAGTTTCACCTTTTAAATGAATGCATGTATAGTTATTCACACAAAAACATGCATGACTGTACACACATCTGTACTCCCATACAATGTAATGAGGTCATTCACTAAATCAAAAACTGTGTTCTACATGGGTTTGGGAGCTGTATGTGCTCCCAATTCTTGGTTGTGTGGAAACAAGGTAAGAGGAAAACCTGGGTAAGTGATTGTGTGGAAGCAAGGTAGGAAGAAAAGCTACCCAGATTTTCCTCCAATCTTGCTTCCACAAAATCACTTCTACCCCAGTTTTTATTCCTACCTTGCTTCCACACAACCAAAAATTGGGAGCACACAAAACTCCCAAACCTTGGTAGAACAGTTTTTGATTGTGTCAATTACCTCATTGTCTGCTTAACTGACGAGGGCTATGGTCTAGCAATGTGTGGAACCCCTGAGGAAGTTTCCCTAATCTTATTCAAAACACTTTGCTTCTCTTGGCATTTTTTCCATGCCACATCTAAGCAGGAACCCCCAGATGACTTTCAAAACGTATAAAACACTTGCTGAGTTTTCAAAACACTTCACATACATTATCCTTTCAACAGTCCTGTAAGACAGGCCCAACAGTACTCCTTACAACAGTCCTGTAAGGCAGGTCAGTAATACTGAGAAGAGGCTGTAGCTCAATGGTATTTTGCTAAAAGACTGGGCAGTTCAAGCTGTTCAGTTGCGAACCACTCTGAAAGGGTTCGAGCCAGTTCACTGGTTCAGCCAACCCAGCAGCCAACCAACCCAGCAGCCAACCAGTTTGCAGAGTGGGGGTTTGGCCTGTATTCAGACCAAGCCACCGCATGAAGTCCGTGCACACCTGTTGTGTCTAAGCCACCTGTTGTGTCAAGGCCGATGCTAGATTTGCTTTTTGATTTGCAGCTTAGTCTCTTTTCCTGTATGGTATAACTAGCCTTCCAATTCATCTTGAAATTTCACTGCAAGTGAAAATTTGGTGGCAACTTTGATTTGTGAAGCATAAAATCATTAGTGGTGAGTTAGTGGGTGGAAACAGCTGTCTCGGTTAGGGAGATGGACTTGGTGACCAACTAGTTAGGTTTTCTCAGTCTAACAAGCCTGCACACATCAAAATGTAATGGTGGATAAATTACCACCTATGCTTTAAATCAAAGAAATGCATTAGAAATCTTGTGCAACAAATTAGACCATATTCCGTTGTTTATACACATGTAATTAGCAACTTAATTTCCTCAGTGAATAAACTAGCCCTGTGGTTTGCTGCAGGCTTTCAGTGTCAGCTCTTTCCATGTCAGCTTTAGCTCTGCACTGCCCTCTGCTGTTATGCAAAGTGTTCAGGCAGTCCAGTTTGACATCAAAGCAACAGATCTGCAAACTGGGATGTGTCTGATGGCTGATCAGAGAATTGCCAAAGAAACAAAAAACAAAAACAAAAAACAGCCTCCTGTAAAACCATATTTAAGAAGGATTCTGCTCACCTATCCTTGAAGCTACCCCAAAATTGAACATGCCAGTTTTCTCCCCAGCTGCTGGCTATGCATCATTAGCATATCACCCTTGGAACACGTTTCCCTTTCACACCCATTTAGTGCAATTATAGATGAAGTTGTGTGCCTTTATATGAACCATGGAGCTGAGGGAAATAATGTTGCACAAAGCAGCATCCATCATGCCTCAAGCAATATGATTACTCATGGCGTGCCTCACTCTTGTGAAATCCAATTTCAGCTTTTTATCATATGTTACCCTTAAAAACATCCTTTAGCAGCAAGAAACACAGTTGTTGGTTGCCAGCGACTTGTGCCTCCTCAGAGGACACCAGGCGCTAATAATCAAATCTCAAGGTTTTCTCCAGAAGACTCTCACTAATTAGCTGAGGACGAGGCTGACCTCTCTCCCACTTTAAAGGACTCCTTCTCCTAGATGTCACACTGCTTCAGTCTGAGAAATGCCCTTTGTATTGTGTAATGATCATGCCACATCTTTCATCGAGATGGTAGGGGTCAGAGCAGATTTTGCTTAATTATTATCCACAAAAGGTGGGGAACTGACTGACTCTGAGATTGAAATGCACCCATCTCTGTGATGAAGGGCAACAGCTAACGGTGCAGTAGTAGAAGAAAAAGGTTCCAGTGTTTTATGCACCTGAATTTGCAAGGGGGGTGGAAGTTTGAAATGTTAACAGCAATCTCAACTTCATGCATATTGTATAATATCTTATCAGCTCTCTGTCTTGGGATTTGGGCCCACCCAGCACTTCCCCCAAGAAGGAAGGGAAGCAAAATGGCTCCCTTCTGCTTTGTCTCATCCCCTTTCTTCCTTTTCTAGTAGAGGGCAGGAGAAAGCTGGAAGAAGAAAAGAATTGGTGCTGTGATTAAACAGAAACAATAGAAAGGGGTGCCATTTGTTGCTCTGTTTCAGGCAGCAGAAGTTTATGCAACACTACTGTCCATGAAGATCAGTCCATGGTGTTTGATGTCCTCTTGGCCATTTCACACACGTGACAAGGCAGTTAAATAATTAATCTATGGTAGTCTCTACCATGGGATGTGGTGATGGTCACTAGCTTGGATGGCTTTAAAAGGGGCTTAGACAAATTCATGGAGGACAATTCTATCAATGGCTACTGGTCTGATGACTATAGGCTACCTCCAGCCTCAGGCAAGCTGCCTCTAAATACAAGTAGCAGGGGAGTGACGGTAGGAGAGAGAGTGTATCCTCACTTCTTGCCCATGGGCTTCTCAGAGGCATTTGGTGGGCTGCCATGGGAAACAGGGTGCTGGACTAGATAGGCCTTGGGCCTGATCCAGAAGGGCTGTTCTGATATTCAGCTTTACAGTGTTGTTACTGAATCAGACACATGCATATGGAAATTCATTCTGAACAATTAGACCAGGCACTACAATGTCCATAGGCATATCTAGGGAAAATAGCGCCTAGGGCAAGCACTGAAATTGCACCCCCTGTCCAAACAGCAGACACCCATCTTTCAGATAACTTTACCATAATATCAGCTCAAAAATACAAGTCAAGCTCGTTAATCTTTTAATATTTCAAAAACTATTTAGCAGTGGACATAGCCAGACCAAAAAATGCTGAAAAACTACAAATTTCAGTATGCTGGGGCGGTGGGGCTCATGAAATACCCAAATACTATGTGGAGGTGTACTTGGAAAACTAAACAGAAGTGCCTGTCTCATTCTCTACTATGCATTGTAGCATCACTATTGCATAAGTTTTAAAAATAAATGGAGAATTTGACTTTTCCCAGATACTCTGAAAATAATTAAAGGATATGCAGAATAAACTGTGTCACTCCATGGAATATTCTAGTATTTCAGAAAGACAGTTAAAATGAGAGAAAGAGAGCAAGAAACTCCCAGTGGGCCTTAATACTAAGGATTTCACACTGATTCAAAGACAAACTCACCATTAATAGCCATATTATTAAGACATCACATTTAACTCACTTATCACAAGAAGCAAAGTAAGAGTAAATGAATACAATCCTAGCTCATAAGCTTCAGTTCATTATTCACAAGCCCTGATTCTTTGTACATAGTGTCAATCTGAATATGTGTACAGTGACTTATATTATATTAATTTTGGGGGGGGGGGAATTACCTGTAGCCCCTTTGGGGGGCTTCCTAAAGGCTGTGGGGGCATTGTCTGCAAAGGTTCGCCTCTAGGGCCTCGCAGGGACCATTTGAGCATGTGCAGTGGCCATTTTTTAAAATAAAATTTCTTTTTAAAAAATGGCCTCTGGAAACAAAATGGCCACCACGCATGCTCAAATGGCCTCTGCAAGGCCTGGCATGGCCTAGGGCCTCACAGAGGCCATTTGAGCATGCATGGTGGCCATTTTGTTTCCAGAGGCCATTTTTTAAATTTTTTAATTTTAAAAAATGGCACCCCCCCTTCAAGTGGCGCCTGGGGCACGTGCCCGGCCTGCCCCACCCTAGATACGCCCCTGCCATACAGCTCACCTGCCAAGCAGGAAACTTCAGATCATGCAATTATCTTAGCTCTCTGTGCCGCCAGGGCTGCCAGTAGGAGGACATAACTGCAGGCCTTGAGTTATGGCAGTAGGATTGCAACCCAGAAACCTTCTGGTTCTGTTAATCAGCTGAACCCAATGGACCAGTTATGTGCCTCTGCCTGCTTTAATACTCCCAGGTTTGTTACACACCTTCATCCAAGTTAGCTTGTTGCTGAGGGAGGCTCTCAAGCCACACCCACCTGCTGCAACTATTTGGCAGCACTCAGATCTGAATATCTGTAGGGAGGAAGCATGTGGTAGTTCTGACATTTTGGATCCCAGTGGAATAAAGAGGCATGGCTGTGGTGTCATGTGGACACAAATAAATTACCCTTCCTTTGAATGTATAAGTCGAAACAGTACATTGGTTATTTTTATTTCTTTACTGATCAGTTTATAGAGAGATAGCTCACCTCTCATAAAAGACAAAAACAAATCAAGCTTTTGTGGAAATCTTAGAGAAAAACTCTGGTTGTTAGCAGTCTTAAAATAGAATATAACAAATTTAGTGTCAACATTTTTTCTGAATTTGTGAAATTAAAATGGTGATACTTCCATTTTAAAGCAGTACTTTGGATAAACCTCAGCACTCAGGTTTGAGAGAGAGAGAGAGAGAGAGAGAGAGAGAACTTCCACAGGCCTTCAGGGGTATAGGTGGAGACACTAAAAGTCTCATCAAAATTAGGTCTGCAGACCATGCTGGAAGTACAGCCTTGTAGGGAGACGAGCAATAGGAGGTGATTTGGTCAGTGGAATCTGGGATGGGCAGTTTATGAAGGAACTCAAGGAGATCAGAGTTAGGAAAACAGACTGTGGGTAAATGAGTGATCCAGTAACGTCTCCACAGCAAACTAGAGAGAACCAGGAGAAGCATATTTGGATAGTATAGACAGAACTTAAATTCTATATCTTAACAAAGTGGCTGAATGGGTTTCTCCTACTGGAAAGCTGAGAAAATCCAGGAAATTACATAGCAGGGAGCCCTACCTGTTCTCCTTAAAGAAGAACTGAAGTATAGAGTTGCAAATCTAGTTGCTACTAGATTTAGTTTTGTATGGAAATATCACCATAATCTATAAAGGTAAGAGATTATATCCAAAACTAAGCTATGGTCTGAGAATGTGTCAAGTAAAGCAGAGACTGCCTTTAGTTTCTTAAAGAAGAAGATACCAAGAGTCTTTCTATCCACAATGGAAAGAAGCCGAACTCCTTAATCCTAACTAAATCATGATTCTGGAAATCTGGACAAAAGATCTGGTACTGCTTAATGAATTCTGGAGCAGGACCCAGTGGCTGCACCAATATTGGATTGCCACCTCATCTAGTGAAAGAAATGACTTCATCCAGTAATTCATGTAAATACATTCATCTTTAAGGTAATCTTTTCACAAGCATTGATGATGAGCTTAAACAAAAAGCATTAGACCTGGGTAGAGTGTTTCAAAACCATCCGAATGGCAATTTTAATAACTGAAAACTAATGAAATCCCTACAAATTCCAGAAATTCCATACATAGCATCTCATGGAAACCAGCATGATTATGTGCCATAATATAATCTTTGAAGAAGCAACTTTGCTTTCAAAGATTTAAGAAGAAATTACCCAATCAAAATACAGCAGTTCTCTGGCTTTACCAGGCAGTGAATGCTAACAGATAGATTTACAGTCTCTGAGTACCATAACATTCTATCCAGTTACATAAAATCAGCAGACTATATTAGCCAGCAAGATTCTGATTAGGTTTCATATATGTATGTGTTGGGTGATTTATGACCTTTGGTGGAGGGGGAAGAAGATTGTTTCCATAAAACAATTGCTATAACCTTACCAGAAAAAAGAGCAAAGAACAGAAGAGAAGATAGTATGCATTTTTGAAAAGCATCTCTATGATACATACATATGGCTGTGCACACATTCATGAGCAAGGGTCAGAGTTCATTTTGCAAATGAGTGGTTTTGTTATGTTAGACTTTCTAGCCAGTCACCACTGGATTAGTTTGACAATCGGATATCCCTTTTAAAAATGAATACCATTTATGCTCATGAGGCCTGAAAGACTGTCAGAGCACTGCAAAGTGGAGGCCTCTATTCATCCAAAGGTCAAGGATGGTTGTAAGCAGCTGGCCCAATTACACTTCCTCTTGCCAAGTAGATGCAGAGGGAGGAAAATGGGGAAATCAAAATTTTTCTCAGAGCCTGCTAAAAAGAGAATTTCAGACCTTTCTTTCTGCAGGTAACAGGAGTACAATTTCAAGTTGTCATGAGTCACTATGAGGAATCCTTCTGAAGTCACCTTCTGCAGCTTTGCCCATTGAAAAGTGGCCACCTGGCAGACATATCAGTTCAAACATATTTACCTCTTACTCCTAATTACATGATAGAGGTCCAATCTACATCACAAATTTAAACTACCTTCAAATTGATTTAACGCTCATGAATTCCCAAAGAACGCTGGGATTTGTGATTCTGCTGATCAGTTAGAAATCTCGATCTTCGTCACAGCAGTACACTTCACAGGATTCTTTGGTTGGGAGCCATGATCATTACGCAATTCCAAAACTGATTTAAAATTGTGATACAGTTACAGATAAATTGATACAGTTACAGATACAGATAAATTGTGATAATTGTGATAATGTAAATGCTATTGCTATACAGACATGGCCACAGTTGCTCTCTTCTACTACAGAAACACATATAATAAATAATAAGCATCATATGTATGTATGTATGTATGTATATATGTATTTATTTATTTAGTACATTTATATCCCGCTCTTCCTCCGAGGAGCTCAGAGTACATGGTTATTTTTACCCTCACAACTACCCTGTGAGGTAGGTTAGGCTAAAAGATGCATGACTGGCCCAGAGTCACCCAGTGAGTTTCATGGTAGAATGGGGATTCAAACTCAGGTCTTCCCAGTCCTAGTCCAACACTCTAACCACTATGCTTCACTTCCAGTTTTGAAATCCATCTCCCATGACCCTTACAAGATCAACATGACATCAAAGCATTCTAAAAAATGAATAAATAAAACCATATGGGAATCAAAAGGCATCTATTTGTAAGGCTAGCAGCTAAAATTTTCAAAGTCAACAAGCCAATGATTTTCCAGTTGGGGAATCAAAGCTCCATGAAAAACAATAATGGTCTGCTTAAGAGCTGGTTCTCACTAAATGAATCCGACATGACTTTCAGCTGAGTCACACAATACTTGTCAATACAGAAACAAAATACAAGAATTGTAGTAAATTCAGTAACACATATTTCAATAGTCCATAAGCCTGTGTTCATTGTCCTGTCTAAATTGGGAGAGATCATCAGGAGATTTGGTGAAGGGTGTTATCAATATGCTGATGAGACCCAAATCTATTTCTCCCTGTGAACTTCATCAGGAAATGGCATAACTTCTCTAAATGCCTGCCTAGAGCCCCTGGTGAGCACAGTGGTAAAACTGCCGCCCTGTAACCAGAAGGTTACAAGTTTGATCCTGACCAGGGGCTCAAGGTTGACTCAGCCTTCCATCCTTCCGAGGTCGGTAAAATGAGTACCCAGAATGTTGGGGGCAATATGCTAAATCATTGTAAACTGCTTAGAGAGCTCCGGCTATAGAGCGGTATATAAATATAAGTGCTATTGCTATTGCTATTGCTATTGCTAGAGGCAGTAATGGACTGGATGAGGGATGATAAACTGAAGCTGAATCCAAAAAAGATGGAGGTACTGGTGCAGTGGGGAAATGACTTGACTTAGCAAGCCAGAGGCTGCCCTTCGAATCCCTGCTGGTATGTTTCCCAGACTATGGGAAACATCTATATCAGGCAGCAGTGATATAGGAAGATGCTGAAAGGCATCATCTCATACTGCGTGAGAGATGGCAATGGTAAACCTCTCCTGTATTCTACCAAAAGACAATCACAGGGCTCTGTGGTCACCAGGAATCAAAACCGACTCAACGGCACACTTTACTTTACTGATTGCGGGTGGGGTCAAAACCCAAAAGATGTGCCTGTTCTGAATAGGGTTCACTCCCCCGAAAGATCAGGTATGTCGCTTGAGAATACTCTGCAATCCAAATTCTCTCTGGTTTTTTCAGGTTGAGAAAATAGCCAGGAGAACTTTTTATCAACTACAGCTGATACGTCAGATACACCCACTTCTGGAGGTAAATAATCTTAAAACAGTAGTACATATGCTGGTAAGCTCCAGGCTTGACTACTGTAATGCACTCCACATGGGGCTCCCTTAGTATGTAGACGAGAAACTACAACTGGTACAGAATGCGGCAGCTAGGTTGGTCTCTGGAACAACCCAAAAGGACCATATAACACAGATCTTTAAAGAATTGCACTAACTGCTGATATGTTTCTGAGTGAAATACAAAGTGCTGGTTATTACCTATAAAGCCCTGAGCAGCTTAGGTCCAGAGTACTTAAGAGAGTGCCTCCTTTGTCAGTAACCCTGCTATCATTAAGATCCTCTATGGAGGTCTAGTTACAGTTGCTGCTGGCTAGTCTGGTGGCAACTCAGACTAAGCTGATTTTTGGAAGGGCGGTCTATAAATCAATCAATCAATCAAATAAATAAATAAATATACAACTCAGGACTGGGCCTTCTCTGTGCCTGCCCCAGGGCTTTGGAATGTACTCTCTGTCAAAATAAGAGCACCATCTGAGCTTGCTTTTAAAAAGACCCTTAAGACACACCTGTTTTCTCAGGATTTAAATTAAAACTAATTTCTAACTGTTTAATTGTTTTACTCCGTGAAATTGTTTTAATTATTTTATTCTGTATGGTCATGCACACAACCCTACTAGTGGTGGGGAAGATGGGGGGGAAGGCAGAGTTTCACCTCTCCTCCAGACGATCCATGCTTCCATCTTCTCTGTGACACCGTGTGCCCAAATGATCTGTGCTGCTCCATGAGGCTGGGACTCGTTTTCCGGGCCTACAGGAATCCCTCAGTGCACAGATTCCCCTGGATGTTGGGCACTCTATGCATGCATGCATGCAGCCTGAGAATATACAAGGCCCCAGCACCGGGATTAAGTGTGCACTCGCACCCTTAACCCTGGCTAAAGGTCAGGGTCAAAAGTAGGGTTAGGTGAAGGGGCAGTGCTGGGATCGGCAACAATTCTGGTGCTGCACATGAGCAGTCTAACCCGGACTTGCCATAGGCTGGGTTAGGCTGCTTGTGAGAATAGCCTTTGTGAATTGTTTTTATTCTGTGAAGTGTTTTAATTGTATTTATTTTATTTTTATATTGTAATTTGGATTATATATACAACACACACACACACACACCTCTATCTATCTCTATCTCTATCTTTCTATCCATCTATCTATCTATATTTGTTTTAACTAATGTTTTGACTTTTCTGTTTTTGTTGTAAACCACCCAGAGACCTAAGTTTTGGGTGTTACAAAATATGTTATGAAATAAAATAAAATAAAATAAAATAAAAAAATCAGGGGGTATATAAATATTAGATAGATAGATAGATAGATAGATAGATAGATAGATAGATAGATAGATAGATAGATAGGATTGTTCTTTCATTCCTCCAAACAATCAAAGACAAATGGATGGAAGCACTTTCCCTGCTTCTGTCTTCTTGCAGCTGTCCATCACAAAGAATGTGAGGCACTCTTATGATAATAAAGGGCCATATTGAACATAAAGGAGTATGTAAAAGATCTATGGACAGTGTGAAATGCTCTTGTTGCTGACTGAAAAACTCTAGTTTTCCCACTTGGGGCAGAAAGCTGCATTAGACCCAGAAGGTTTACTTGATTTCTATTCTACATGCCTCCAGATATGAGGCTTTCTTTCCCCTGAAATGTATCTTATACTCACACTGGAACTTCTCAGTTGAATGCTCGAACCTACAGTGTGTGACAACTTCTAGAAAGGGTTTTCCATGGTTGTCAAGTCCTCCT
Organism: Hemicordylus capensis; assembly: GCF_027244095.1. Lineage (NCBI taxonomy): Eukaryota > Metazoa > Chordata > Lepidosauria > Squamata > Cordylidae > Hemicordylus > Hemicordylus capensis. The sequence goes on from NC_069658.1 coordinate 100,977,872, forward strand.
AGTGTTGTAATTCTGCAAATAAAATATTTGTACAACAGAGTACTGCATCTGTATGACAGCCTAACCTTCTCTAAACTATAAGTTAAGGAAAGGCCTTGATGATGAAGCTTTTAAAAAGTAGAAACATTGAGGAGGAGGAGGAGGAGGAGCAGTGTCCTCCAAGGAGTGAGTATTTGCCATTAGGACATAGAATTAACAGAGCTGAAACAGACGAAGGTAATTGATTGCAGCCTTCCTCCCAGCATATAATTTATTTATTTATTATTCCCAGTGTATTTCCCAGTGTATTATTCCCAGTATATTGCACAGAGTGCCACATGTATGACAGTTTGTCGCATGGGCAGAAATCATGGGTGTGTGCTCGGTGCAAGGAGCTCCTGGCTCTCAGGGAACAAATCCGTTCCCTTGAGACCAAGGTGGCAGATCTGGAGAAGCTCAGAGAGACAGAGAGGCATGTGGACGAGACCTTCAGGGATGTGATAGAGGCATCCCACTCCAGGGCTGGTAGCTCCTCTGCTGTCAGGGAGAATAAAGTCTTGGGCAAGGAGGACATCGGTCTGAGGAAGAGGGAAATTATGAGGGATGATGAGCCCATATCCTCTCGCACAGGGGATACTCCTCTGGGGGGTGGGGGCCTCCTTGTAGTTGGTGATTCGATCATTAGAGAGATAGAAAGATGGGTTTGTGACCTGCGTGTTGACCACACGGTGACTTGCCTGCCTGGTGCGAAGGTTGCGGACATTACGCAGCATCTAGACAGGCTCCTAGGCAGTGCTGGGGAGGAGACAGCTGTCGTGGTGCACGTCGGCACCAACGATGTGGGGAAATGCAGTCGGGAGGTCCTGTAAGCCAAATTTAGGCTGATAGGTAGCATTTTGAAGTCCAGGACCCCCAAGGTAGCATTCTCAGAAATGCTACCTGTTCCACACGCAAGTACAGTGAGACAGGCAGAGCTGAGGGGTGTCAATGCGTGGATGAGACGTTGGTGTCAGGAGGAGGGGTTTAGATTTGTTAGGCACTGGGACACATTTTGGGGCAAGCAAGGCCTGTACAAAAGGGACGGACTGCACTTGAACCAAGATGGAACCAGACGGCTGGCGCTTAAAATCAAAAAGGTTGCAGAGCAGCTTTTAAAATGACACACAGCCGATGGGAGCTGGGCAGTATCCCGTTTGGCAAAAGCCATCCTTTAAAGTGTGAGGCTGCAAAGAATTCAGATAAAACAGAAGGGGACAGAGGAGAACCGCATAAAGAGCAGACGGGAGCCTGTGCCAGCAGGTCAAAAGAATAGCATACATCAGGGGAGAGATTCAGCATATGGGTGCTTATATGCCAGTGCCAGAAGCCTCAGAGCCAAGATGGGTGAGCAGGAATGCTTGGTTGCTAATACAGAAATAGATATAGTGGGCATAACAGAAACATGGTAGGACAGTGAGAACCAGTGGGACACTGTTATCCCTGGGTATAAACTCTATAGAAAGGAGAGGGAGGGCGCTTTGGAGGAGGGGTAGCACTGTATGTTAAAGAAGGGATATAATCTAACAAGGTAGAAAACCTAGGTGGACTGGAGTCCTCCACAGAAACCCTGTGGGTGACTATACAAGGCCGGAAAGGGAACGTGCTACTGGGGACGTGCTATCGCCCTCCGGATCATAATGCTGACAGTGACTGGGAGTTGCAGGAGGAAATCAGGGAGGCATCAAGGAGAGGCAGGGCTGTAATTATGGGTGATTTCAATTACCCACACATAGACTGGGTAAATTCACATTTAAGTCAGGACAAAGAGGTCAAATTTCTAGATACGCTAAGTGACTGTGCCCTAGAACTGTTGGTCATGGAACCGACCAGAGAGAAGGTGACCTTGGATCTAATTCTGAGTGACACCCAGGACCTGGTGCGTGACGTCAGTGTCATCGACCCTTTAGGGAACAGTGACCACAGTGCCATCAAATTCAGCATACATGTGGGGAGAGAATCACCAAGGATGTCTAACACAGACATTTTGAATTTCAGAAGAGGAAACTTCTCCAAAATGAGGAATATGGTGAAAAGAAAGCTGAAAGGAAAAATCAGGAGAGTCACTTCGCTCCAGAGTGCATGGAGTTTACTCAAAACCACAATACTAGAAGCCCAGTTAGATTGTATACCCAAAAGGAGGAAAGGTACCACTAAGTCCAGGAGGATGCTAGCATGGCTAATGGGTACCGTAAAGGAAGCCATAAAAGGGAAGAAGACTTCCTTCTGAAATTGGAAGGCCTGTCCAAACGAAGAGAACAGAAAGGAACACAAACTCTGGCAAAAGAAATGCAAGGTGACAATAAGGGAGGCAAAAAGAGAGTTTGAGGAACATTTAGCCAAAAGTATCAAGGGGAATAACAAAAACTTCTTTAAGTACATCAGAAGCAGGAAACCTGCCAGGGAGGCAGTTGGACCATTAGACAATGAGGGAGTGAAAGGGATTATTAAGGAGGATATGGAGGTTTCAGAGAAGCTGAATGAGTTCTTTGCATCTGTCTTCACGGCAAAGGATACTGAGCATATACCTGTTCCTGAACCAGGCATTTTAGGGATGGAGGCTAGAGAGCAGAGTCAGATAGAAGTGACAAGGGATGATGTTCTAAACTGTCTGGAAAAACTGAAAACTAGCAAATCACCAGGGCCCGATGGCATCCATCCAAGAGTCCTCAAAGAACTCAAATGTGAAATTGCCGACCTCCTTGCTAAAATATTTAACTTATCCCTGAAATCGGGCTCTGTACCAGAGGACTGGAGAGTAGCAAATGTAACACCGATTTTCAAAAAGAGATCCAGGGGTGATCCGGGAAATTACAGGCCAGTTAGCCTAATGTTCCAGGCAAATTGATGGAAAGCATCCTTAAGGATAAAATTGTAAAGCACCTAGAAGAACAGGCCCTGCTGGGAATGAGCCAGCATGGCTTCCGCAAAGGTAAATCTTGCCTCACCAACCTTTTGGACTTCTTTGAGAGTGTCAACGAGTGTGTGGATCAATCTTATCCAGTTGACATAGTCTACCTGGACTTCCAAAAAACTTTTGACAAAGTTCCTCATCAAAGACTCCTGCAGAAACTTAGCAGTCATGGGATAAGGGGACAAGTACATGTGTGGATTGCTAACTGGTTGAAAGACAGGAAACAGAGGGTAGGTATAAATGGAGAGTTTTCACAATGGAGGGAAGTAAGAAGTGGGGTCCCCCAGGGATCTGTACTGGGACCGGTGCTTTTTAATTTATTCATAAATGATCTAGAAGCAGGGGTAAGCAGCGAGGTGGCCAAATTTGCAGTTGATACCAAACTCTTCCGGGTAGTGAAATCCACAACTGATTGTGAAGAGCTCCAAAAGGCTCTCTCCAAACTGGGGGAGTGGGCGACAAAATGGCAAATGCGGTTCAATGTTAGCAAGTGTAAAGTGATGCACATTGGGACAAAAAACCCCAACTTCAAGTATATGCTGATGGGATCCGAGCTGTCGGTGATGGACCAGGAAAGGGATTTTGGGGTTGTGGTGGACAGCTCATTGAAAGTGTCGACAGCTGTGAAAAAGGCCAATTCCATGCTAGGGATCATTAGAAAGGGGATTGAAAATAAAACGGCTAACATTATAATGCCCTTATACAAAACTATGGTGTGACCACACTTGGAGTACTGCGTAGAATTCTGGTCACCACATCTTAAAAAGGACATTGTTGAACTGGAGAACGTACAGAAGAGGGCAACCAAGATGATCAGGGGCCTAGAGCACCTTTCTTATGAGGCAAGACTACAACACCTGGGGCTTTTTAGTTTAGAAAAAAGACGACTGCGGGGAGACATGATAGAGGTCTATAAAATCATGCATGGTGTGGAGAAAGTGGAGAGAGAGAAATTCTTTTCCCTCTCACACAACACTAGAACCAGGGGTCACTCCATGAAATTGATTGCCAGGAGGTCTAGGACCAACAAACGGAAGTACTTTTTCACACAACGTGTGATCCACTTGTGGAACTCTCTGCCACAGGATGTGGTGACAGCCAACAACCTGGATGGCTTTAAGCGGGGTTTGGATGACTTCATGGAGGAGAGGTCTATCAATGGCTACTAGTTGGAGGGCTACAGGCCACCTCCAGCCTCCAAGGCAGGATGCCTCTGAGTACCAGTTGCAGGGGAGTAATGGCAGGTGATAGGGCACGCCCTCAACTCCTGTCTGTGGCTTCCAGCGGCATCTGGTGGGCCACTGTGCGAAACAGGATGCTGGACTAGATGGGCCTTGGGCCTGATCCAGCAGGGCTGTTCTTATGTTTCTTATTTAAAATATTTCTATACCACCCAAAACTTGTGTCTCTGGGAGGTTTACAGTTAAAATCATTTAAAACATTAAATCAATTAACAATTAAAATCATTTAAAAGATTAAAAACATTTTAAACCCGGTATTAACATTATTTAAAACTATAAATCTAATCAAAAGCCTGGGTGAATAAATCTGTCATCAGTGCTTTTTAAAAGTTGCCAGAGATGGGGAGGCTCTTATTTCAACAGGGAGCGCATTCCAGAGTCCAGGGGCTGCAACAGAGAAGGCCTGTTCCCGAGTAGCCACCAGATGAGTTGGTGGCAGCCGCAGGCAAACCTCTCCAGATGATCTTAGCGGGCGGTGGGGCTCATGGAGAAGATGTTCTCTTAAATACCCAGGGCCTAAGCTGTTTGTAGGTAATAACCAGCACCTTGTAATTTACCCGGAAACATATCAGCAGCCAGTGGAATTCCTTCAACACAGCAGTAATACGATTTCTCCTAGATGACCCAGATACCTACCTGGCTGCTGCGTTCTGAACCAACTGCAATTTCCAGACTACATGCAAAGGCAGCCCCACATAGAGCGAATTGCAGTAATCCAGCCTAAAGGTTACCAGCAGATGTACCACTGTTCTGAGGTCGTTCATATCATGAAATGGACGCTGCTGGTGTATCAGCCAAAACCAATAAAAATAACCTCTGGCCACCGCCTCAACTTGGGACACCAGGGAGAGGTTCAGATCCAGAAGCACCCCCAGACTGTGCACCTGTTCCTTCTGGGGCAGCATGACCCCATCCAGAACTGGCAGATCATAATAGTCTCCCGAGTTTCGACCCACACAATAAGTACCTCCGTCTTATCTGGATTAAGCCTCAGTTTGTTATCCCTAATCCAGCCCATTACCACCTCCAGGCAGGCGTGTAGGGAGGTTATGCCTTCTCCTGATGATGTTGACATGGATAAATAGATTTGGGTGTCATCAGTTTATTGATAACACCCTGCACTAAATCTCCTGATGATCTCTCCCAGAGGTTTCATGTAGATGTTAAACAACCCCTACTAACCTGGCAAAGAGGCACCTTTTAACATGGTGATTCTCTTTATTTAGCAGAGGGAGAGTAACTGGCCCTACCCACCCCCAGGACAGAACCTCCAGTGACTGTTGCTGGTGTCTATCTTGTGTTTCTTTTAGATTGTGAGCCCTTTGGGGACAGGGATCTATCCTATTCATGTATTATTTCTCTGTGTAAACCACCCTGAGCCATTTTTGGAAGGGCAGTATAGAAATCGAATTAAATAACAACAACAACAACAACTTCAGAGACAATATGGAGCCCTGAGGGAGACCATATGAAAGTTCAGATTTTGATGAACAAAAGTCTCCAAGAGACACCATCTGGAATCTGCCAGTGTAGTAGGAGTGGAACCACTGCAAAGCAGTGCCTCCCACACCAATCCCTTCAGACTTCCAGAAGGATACTATGGTCAATAGTATCGAAAGCCGCTGAGAGAGCCAAAAAAACCAACAGAGTCACACTCCCTCTGTCAATTCCAAGTTGGAGATTTTCCATCAGGCTGACCAAGTCAGTCTCCACTCCATAGCCCACCCAGAAGCCAGTTTGACATGGGTCTAGATAATCAGTTTCCTCCAAAATCACCTGGAACTGGGAGGCCACCACCTTCTCAATCACCTTGCCCAACCATGGAAGGTTGGAGACAGGCCTGTAATTATTTAACTCTGAGGGATCCAAGGCAGGCCTCTTCAGAAGTGGTCTAATGATCGCCTCCTTAAGAAAAGGAGACATCCTGCCCTCCCTCAGAGAAGCATTTTTAATCTCTACCAGGCCCTCGACAACAGCCTCCCTGCCAGATAGTATAAGCCATGTCGGACAAGGATCAAGAGGGCAGGTGGTAGGCTGCACTGTTCTAAGCAACTTGTCCACATCCTCAGGAGTCACAAACTGAAACTGATCCAGCGTCATCACATAAGAGGAGCTGCTGGACACCTCGGCATCAAACTCTGTAACATTTGTGGAGTTTGAATCCAAGTCGGCCCGAATACGAGAGATTTTGTCCACAAAGAACTGATTAAAAATGTCACAGCAAGTAATTGTTGGTTCTAAGTACTAATTCAAAGGGGAAGAGGCATACATTAGCCCCTTCACGACCCTGAACAACTTCACTGGACATGAACTTGTGGAGGTGATATGGGAAGAAAAGTATCACTTCTTGGCTGTACGTATCGCCTGAGCACAGATCTTCAAATGCTCTCTATGTAATAATCTGTTAGATTCAAGTTGAGTCTTCCTCCACTTGCACTCTGGTCATCTACCTCGCCGCTTCAGCCCCCGTAGTTCCTCTGTATACCAAGGGGCCAGTTTCAAAGCGGGTCGGAGAGGACGCTTAGGAGCGATCGTGTCCACTGCCCTGGTGAGTTGATTATTCCAATTCTCCACCAGAGTATCAACAGGGTAACCAGCAGAGCCAACACTAAATCCCTCCAAGGCTTCTTGGAATCCTATTGGATCTAGTAACCAGACAGGACAATGAGACCCGGCTCATTATGTTCTGGTAAGCCTCTTCACATGAACATCTACAGTAAACCTGGGTTAGAAGCAGATAACTCAAGGTTGCAAGCTTGTGTGAACCAAGGCAGATCCTCCAAGCCCTGGTAGTCATAGAGCCGGGACTCACTATCAGTGAGACCTGGTTTGGGAAGGGAAGCAGAAAGAGCGAGCTAAGCCCGCTCTCCCCGCACATGAGCAGGGCGGGAGTCCTGGGCAGCCGGATTGGCTGCCCACACGATTGCCGGCTCTGTGACGGAGCCAGTGGGGGCTGGGGAGTTCGGGGGCTGCACAGCCCCCGAAAGCTCCAGTATGCCCTGCGTGAGCATGCAGGGCAAATTGGAGAGTACCCCCAGAGACAGGAGGCAGCTTTTCGCCTCCCCTCCGGGGGTCTATTCATGAGTAGCTGTGCCACAGAGCTGTAGCACAGCTACTCACAATCAGAAAAACCGGGTTTGCAGCGTGCTCATTCCTCAAACCAGGTTTAAGGGGAGGGGTACTTAGGTGGGTTAACCGCCGGGAGGCAACCGGGCTCGGCTGTGAGCCCAGTGGCTCCCACGATCATCCAAAATCAGGCTAGGCTCCCCTAGCCTGATTTCGGCTGATCGTGAGAATAGCCTCATTATCTGGGTAACCCTTCTTCTAATCCTTTATCTTAGCCCAGGTTAGTGCAGAGTAGGATGCCTAGTACTTCAGGTTATTGATTGTGTGTCAGCTTTCCCTGGCTTTTGCAGGCCCAAGCAGCCAGCAGCCATGTTTGCCAGAGAGTGATGTGGCTACAGGGGCTGTGAGCTGTGATGTGCCACTCTGCACAGCACACGCTATGACTGCTTGATCAAAATTGGGCTTGCCCTGCCTCCTCCCCCTCACAACCAATCAGAGGAAATATGACATCAGGAGGTTTCCCTTCTCCTGGCAGCATGGAGTACACAGTGTGAGAGGCTTCCCCAGTGCTTGGAGGTGTCTTTAAAAAAAAAACACGCTCCAGGCTACAGCAATGGAGAACATGGCTGCATGTTCTCCATTGCTGGGAGCAGGGCTTGCAGAGCCAACCAGAGGCTCTGCTCATCTGTCTTAAATAAAGTAAGAACTCTTCCCAGCCCCATACCACCTGCTTCTGTATAAGAGCCTGGTGGATGGAGACAAGTGAACTTGGCCTGACTGCCAAGTGCCGATACCTTGAGAGAACTGACCTTTGCTAGTACAAATAGTTTTGTTTGCCAACTCTAGGTCCAATGAACCTGTCCCTCTACTTACCTCCTACCCTGCTGGTGAAAGAGCTGAGTTCCTACTGACCCAGTTATAGGGAGGGTTCCAACACTGTATTGGAACAATGCTTAAATCTTGGTTCCACATATTTCCCTTTCCCCTGCCCAGTGCCCACATGTGAGTCAGAAAAATTCGACTTCCAGCTGTGATGAGAAACAAAGCACAGTTGTTATGATGTCCAAATGAACCAGTTTTGGTTCATTCTAACCAAAGTGCTTGAAAGAAACCACAGTCTGAACCTAAGGTTTGAAGTGGGCTCCAGACTGCCATTTATTTCAAGCACTTAGCTTAGAACAGACCAAGACTGGTTGGTTAGGAGGACACATCACTGATCTTGCTTTGTTTTGAACAACAATCAGAAGTAGAATTCTTCTGACACACACAGGCAGGGGAGAGGGAATGCACACTTCCCAAACCCGATGTCACACAGAACCAAGATTTAGCTGTGGTTCTGTGTGACATCTGAACCCATCCATTATAATCTACTTGTCTTTCTGCTAACTCTGAACTTGCCAGTAGTTCCACTGATTACTTCTGCCAGCAGAGCAGCCTTAATCTCGGGAACGTATTGCTTTAATTCTGGCCATGCTTGAGACTCTCCTGGAAACCTCTTTACCCAACGGTTTCAGCCACTTCTGTCTGCTGTTTTTGCCCACCAGCTGCCAAGGATCTCTGCCACCCTATGGACTTCAGCGCACAGGGAGTCTCCAAGAATAATGACATTCCATTAATATCAGTTTTTAGATACAGGCTCTACTCAAGCTATTATTTCAAATATTAAATGTATTTTTAAAACAAAATTTCATGCAGTATTTCCTATTTAATTGTTTTTATCCTTTGAGATTGTTTTAACTTTTTATCCTGTGAAATTGCTTTAATTGCTTTTCCCCTGTTTGTTGTGTTTTAAATTCTCTACACCACCTAGAGATGCACATATCAGGCAGTATATAAATATGGCAGCTAGCTAGCAAGCAAGCTATATAATAGTGAAGATTTAACTTGTGAGTGACTGTAAATGTATAGCCAAAAAAATGCTGTATTGCATTTTGTTACAGCCGAGAGACAAAATAACACAACTGAACTGAGCATTAATGGCAAGCTCTACCATCTTCAGAAATGGTTATGCTTTATAAAATGTTTTTGCTTTATAAATGTATGTGTGTGTGTGATATTAAAAAGAATAAAAACAAATGTTTAATTATGTTTTAACACCTTTTGGAACTACATACGTATCATCTATACCAGTGATTCTCAAACTTGGGTCCTCAGGTGTTATTAGACTTCAACTCCCATAATCCCCAACCAAAGGCCACTGAGGCTGGGGATTATGGGAGTTGAAGTCCAATAACACCTGAGGACCCAAGTTTGAGAATCCCTGATCTATACATATATCCTCTGTAAACAAGTAACATTTTGAGGCAACATTTCAAGGTTTTCCCAGCTAACTGGGCAAAAAGACATTTCACAGTGATAATTCTCTTACATTTAGCAGGGGGAGAGCAATTGTCCCTATTCAAACCCAGCACAGCATCCCTCCAGTGGCTGTTGCTGATGTCTACCTTGTGTTTCTTTTTAGATTGTGAGCCCTTTGGGGACAGGGAACCATCTTCCTATTATTCTGCTTTTTCTATGTAAACCACTTGGAGAACTTTTTCATTGAAAAGCAGTATAACAGCAACAAGTTTTTAAATAAATCATGCTATTGTAGTCTACATATCAAATACACAATCCCTATTTTGGTCAGTCAGATATTTGAAAGTACTTAGAGACTCTCAGCCACTATATCTGGTAATAAGCAGATGTTAAATATCATTTGTATTCCTTGAATTCTGAATATGATGCTCTGTGTGTGCGTGCGTGCGTGTGTGTGTGTGTGTGCATTCTTTTGTCTAAACTTGGCACGTTCTCAGTAAAATTCTTGTACGTGCCTTTTTCTGCCCCGCTCAGTGAAAAGTTGGAAAGAGTGCAAGCTGTATAAAGCAATGGCTAGCAGATTTTTTATGGGTGAAATTTATGGAGTAATGTATCTACTTTTAGCATGACTATTGTTAAAGCTGGAGATCAAGCAAAGTGACACCGAGTATATTGCTTTATCAATTGGATTCGTTCGAGTGAAAAATGCTGATTATGCCATGTCTATCCCTTGGGTGCAGAAACACTGCTTTGCTACTTGAATGGTCGATACATAAAAGTCAAATTCATTATAATTTGTAGCTTTTTTTTCTTGAAGAAGAACACAGTTCTCAGTACATCAATATCAACTCTTAAATCCACATAGGATAGAGAAGGTACAGCACCGTAATTCAATCTCTTTACACTTAATACGGTCAGGAAGGGGGAATGAAAACAGCCTCTTGTAAAATGATGGGGAAACCAGAATGCAATCATTCTGATGGAGCTGTGCAAAGGAGTCATTTTACACCATTTGTTACCAGGGCAACAAATATAGTGAGTCCCATACATCTAACAGGTGACATTTTAGCTAAGAAATTGCTTCTTTGGTATTTTTTCCCCTGTCTATGAAAAACAATGTTACCAGCATTTTCACTTGTCATGTGCTATAGGGCAACACATTCCTGCTGACAGGCCTATAATGGAAAAATAGAGCAGTTAAACAGTATTACAGTCTAACTTTTAAGATACATGCTAATCTGGTTTTTAAAGAAAGACTTCAGACATTTTCAAACACCCTGGAGACTCGAGTGCCTGGAAATCCCTGTGTGGGTGTGTTTGGATGAGCCGACAGATGCAGAGTTGCAACTTAACCTGCTTGGTTCTTTTTTATTTTGCTCCAGCCTTCAAGATCCCTTTGTACTTAAACACCGTTCTGTGTCCATGTTTCACTGACTGACACATGCAAATAGGTACAACAGGTACAGCAAAAGTGATGCATACATTTGGTTATAATGATAACGTCCAAGAAACATCTGGCTGTGCTGCAGCTATTTTGCACATACCTTGCCCACTCATCCAGGTGGCTTATGTTATCGAGTATATGTTATATATTTTCTGTGTGGGAAAGTGGAATGGTTGAAATGTGTGAGTGGCTAGGCCAGATGTAAGGTGGACCTGAAGCTTTGTGCACCACCACTCTTGGAGACACCAAACCACTACTTATACCATGCCTTTCTTGCTTGATAGGTTTATCAGTAGATACCGAGGCTATTCCCATGATCACCCAAAAGCGGGCTAATGGAGCCCAGCCCACTTTTGAGTGATCATATGCTGCAACAGGAGCCATGCAGCTTCCGGCAGCTAGCCTCATTAAACCCCCCTTCCCTTAAACGAGGTTAATAGAGCAATCGCTCCATTAACCTTGGTTTTTTGCTCATGTGTCGCTGTGGCACGCGGTGACACACAAGTAGAGCCCCAACGGAGAGAGCAGCCTGGGGTCTCTCCAGGATGTCCCACGCGTGGCATTCTGGAACTTCCGAGGGGTGCATGGCCCTGATCCCCGCAGCCCTCGCTGACTCCATGACAGAGCCAGCAGCTGTGTGGGTGGCCGATCCAACCACCCAGCTACGAGCAGCTGCTCGTCTGCAGGGAGAGCGGGCTAAGCCCCCTCTCCCTGCAGAACCCTGTAGGGCACTTCACATGTGTTGTGTGAAGCGCTTCACTGAATTTGATTTATGTAAATAGAGTAATCCAATAGAAATACATGGTCTCCCTCAAATGACCATCTTATCTGCAAACAAATCCACCATAATTCTGCCCAAAATTCCAAATGTGAAGCTTATATAGTTCAGATATGTCTTTTCGATAATAGTTTGGGGGCGGGGAGGAGCAGCACCCATATGTTGCAGGCCCTGGGACAAAGCCCTGCAGTGGGCATCAATAGTGACTCATTCCAACCCTCAACTCCACTCTGACCCCTGGAAATCCCCCACAACAGCTTACCTTCATATGGAGGGAGGGGGGGATGAAGCAGGCAGTGAGTGTGGCAGCAGGGCACAGATGGTGGCAATAGAGGACTTCACCTTTTGGAGAGAAAGGCATAAAGGTAGCAGCACTGCAAGTCTATCACAAGGCCACAGACTTCTCCTCCCTGCTTCCTCCCTGCAAATGGGAATGTTCCCATTTGCAGATGGGAGAAGGCAGCAGCATGGCAGAAGACTCGTGCTACCACTACTTCCTCCCATATCTCCCATATGGGTCCTTGGGGATGTGAATATGTAACCAACTGCCAGAAATAATTCTTATTAACATATTATGGGCCAAAGGAAGCCCATACAGCCAGTGCTAATTAAAATATAGAGTTGTGTGATGTCTCTTTCCCTCTAAGCCCAGATTGTGTATGACCTCAACAATGAAACTAAGGTAGCTAGTGTTTTGGCTAGTTGGGGATAGGCTTGTTAGCTCACTCACTTTCTCTCTCTGAAAGGAGAGCAGGGGAGGGGACAAATAGGGCCTGTTCACAACATTGGGCCTTGGAGGCTGATTGTGGGCTCTTGGCCAGGGCCTGACTTGACCAACCCCTGATTCTGGAGTGGGATGTAGTGCCATATAGTCTGCAATGCATGGGTAAGATCCATGGTTTAAGTAAATTGGCCCTTGGTAATCATTCTCCTTTTGTGAGAAGTTCTATGTAAAGCTCTCCTTGCCATGTTCCTGTCTTTTCACCATCTAAGAAGACTGTGTAGATTACAAAAAAATTCAGAGGCCACTTTTGGACGTAATGTAAAACCAGAGGCAACCCTGCCAGAGGTTCAAGATTTTGGTTGTCCAAATGTGTGAACCCATGGTTTCATCCCTGAACCACAGGTCGGTTTTAGCCCCCAAACCTAAATCTGAACCTTCAGTTACCTCTCAGTTTTGCCACCAAAACCTCAGGCCCAGAAGCAACATCGTTCTGCCACTGTGTCAAACCGGAGTTTGGAAGCTCCTCCCTCCTCCTACTCAAGTGGCTGCCCATAGAGCCAGTGCCTCCCCCTTTGCAGTCTCCCGGACTGCAGATTGGGATCATCTGGGAGTGCGCTGGGGGAATGTAGGCAACACAATTTGCCGTTATGTGTGAAGGTGTCCAGAGTATCATATGAAGTCAGACCTTTGGTCCACTTAGATCAATTTTGTTGACACTCACTAGCAGTAAGTGACCCTACCTGGGAGATACCTGGGAGATACCAGGAATCTCCCAGGCCTAACCAGAGATAGCAGGGATTCAATCTGGGACCTTCTGCATGCAAAGCAGATGTTCTACCACTGAGCTATGGCCCTCCCTAGCTCTTATTGCCTCAGGACCATGACAGACATGTTGTGAGAGACCCATGAACAAATTATGGATGTATTCATTCTAACTTAAATCCTCTCCACAAGGTTGCTGTAAGCTCTGCTGGGGGGGGGGTGGATACAGGCAAGATACACATAGCTGTATTTTTCCATAGGGAAGGGATTTTAATCAGGAAAACTACATGAGAAAGGATTAAAATCTCTCCCCCAGCTTTGCTGCTCTGATTAAAGTTGGACAGACAAACAGACACACACTTCCATCAGCTGCTTTAAAAATTCACTAGGATCCATTATGGGATTCCCATGACATGCTTGCTTTGGCGCTCTTAAGTAAAGCAGTAAACTTTAGAATGTTTTTTAAAGGATGAAAGTGTTTGTCATTATCCTAGAAAGGTACTGAAACTAAATAGGTGAGTGCAAATATATTAAGAAAGAAAGAAAGAAAGAAAGAAAGAAAGAAAGAAAGAAAGAAAGACATGCTAACAAAAGGACAGAATTATAAGAAGGACAGAGAAGAAAGTAAATTGTTTGATAGAAACATTTTGATACATCTGTAGTAACAAAAGAAACAGCACATATAACATTGTGGCTGAGATTACAGTCTTCTGTCTTTAGGCAATATTGAAAACCATCAGTTTTAGTTACTGAAAATGATGTGTCTGGCAATGCCATGTTCATGGAGTATTAGAGAAAAGGAGGCACAATACATTTCAGGGACAAAGGAGCCATCTCCTTCTGTGGCACAGTAAACAAGTGGAATTTAACAGAACTACAAGAGGGAACACGGTTCAAGGTGAGATTAGTACACAGGCAGAAGATAAAGGTGCTAAGTGGCACCTCAGAGACCAGCAATTATGAAGAATTGAAGGTGTTTCGAAGTATGCTTGGCTGAAACTGCAGCTAGTGAACTCTTTCTCTCTTTATGAAGCAAAATAATATCTCAAGGAAGTACTTATTTGAAATCAAGCCTATCCTTAATTACTAAATGTTCGGTAGCAAACCCCACCACTTCCCTAAGTGCAGAGTTAAGGTTAGGACAGGTTAAGTAATACCAACTATCAAGGAAATAGAAAACTGAGCAATTCACACCCATAAGAGTGAACACTAAAGAGCTGATTCCCACATTATACAGCAACAAAACTGGATTTGCTACTAAGTGTATATTCAAGAGGGAATTGCAGCCAATTCTCTCTCTCTAACTATACCTGTATGACACTGCATTTTCAAATGCTTGTCACATTCATGCTTGACATTTTTTAAAGTGTACATTTGCAACATCATAGGTGTACTCCTAAAAATAAATAATGTGTGAAGTGGTCTTTTCCTTCTCCACTGTGTTATGAGAGTGGCTTGGATCCTACAGTCCATGCGCATGAATGGAAGGGGCTTCTATTTGTATCAGGGAGGCCAGGATTATTACCAATTTCCCCCACTACAGTTGCAGCCATTGACTCCACAGAAATGCCCCTTGATCCTTGGGTTTTTGAGGGGTATAGGACACTGCAGCAAAAATGTGGAGATAGAAGAACTCTACTTTGTGAATGGACCCCCACTCATGGTGGAATGGAGATGCCGGTCTTCGTTTTTGCCAGTCCTTCGTTTTCAAGCTTTTACACCCCGAGAATCCTCCAATAGGATTTTTGCTGTCACTTCCAACCATTTTCAGGAAGGCTTTAGCCACCTGAAAGCACCCTGAACATGCCTTCCCCCGCCCCCCGCTGAAAAATACTCAAGGGAATGTTCAGGTGTTCCAACATGGGTAATTTCCCCAAAGCCTAAGGGAAATCCCCCCAAATGCCAGAACCTTTGCATAGCAAAATGGCCAAAGCAGGCACACGAAGGATTGTGGTAAAGAACAATACATAGTCCTGGATTATACTAAAAAGGTGAAAAGTCTAATTTATTATGGTAAAAATCAAGGAACAGGGCTGTACGGGCTAAATAAACATAATATCAACAGCATAAGCATACTACTTACATCCTAGCCTAGTTGTTAGTCAGCTAAAGGTTGTGGGGCGTGGGAGAAGGATTTTAAATTTCAAGCTTTAAAGATTGTTTGCAGCAGTCCTTTGTCCCACATCAGGTCTAAAGAACTCTGCTCAGTCTCAGGAGCACTGAGACACTTCAAACTTTCCTCACAGAGAGCTCTCCTTTCCCATTTTCTCCCTTACTTTTAAGAGCAGACATCAAACAGAAAAAAACCTGTGTCTAGTAATCTCACAATCCACAATACATAGGTAAATAGGCAAAATAGCTCAGAATTTCCCTAACCATATTATTTCATCGTGTTGAGCATTAGGCTGGAGCCATTATGCAGGGCTACAGCAACAGAAAGATGGAAGTGGGAGATACCTTTCTCGTTTCTATTAAGTCTTTCAGAATGACAGCAATTATCACCAAATGGTCAAGGGTGGGGGGAGAGGGGACAGGGTTATGTGACGTACATGCTTTCAGTAAATGGAGTTCTAAAACTCACTCAACAAAACAAAGATTCTGGCTTTCATGAGACATGGTTCTTAAGATCCAAGCCAACAACTTCTGTTCAGGGCTGTATGTGGCATAACGCATATCACTGATTATAGATAAATACAAAACAGTAGTAGCAGCAATTAAGCCTTACAATTTTCTAAATGGGAAGGCCAAAATCCACTAAAGTGGGAGATGGCAAACAGTGCGACAGCTGGTGATGTGCTGCATGGCCACACAGACTTCGCAGGTGTCCCCTTGGAATATTCCCCACTGTATGGCTCTGTTGCACAGTTCTAGTATAGTCACACTTCTCCTTGCTCCAGCTTCCTGTGAAGTCATTCTCTCCTGTTTCTTACCCCCTAGCAGGACAATACAATTTGATAATATTTCAGGAAGAATGGTGCATCTCACAAGCCAAACCTCTTCCATTTTCTCAGAGATTTCTATTATTTTGGACTGTCTGTGAGTTACAGCTGAGTGCCTAATGGTTGTCCTATTTGCCTACACAGGGACCACACTATTATTACTTAACTCTGCATGTTGAAAAGTGGCTCAGGATATATCACCAAGAGTACAAAAGACACTAGATAAAACTAAAAATCTATTCTGCAATTGAAGGGCTTGCACAATAAAGCACTTTCCTTTAGGAATTACACTTTTTATCTACAGATGCACAATTACCAAGGCCTGCGTTCCAATAAAATGATTTCTATTACATTCACACTGAGTCCAGACTTATTTGCAGAAAGGCTTTGGCCATTTTGTGCTGCATCTGCTGATGTGCAAATGCTAAAAGGGAAAAAGGAGTTATAATGGGCAGTTGTGGTGTGTGTGTGTGTGTGTGTGTGTGTGTGTGTGTGTGTGTGTGTGTGTCTGAGTGCTGTCTCTGAGCAGGCAGATGAGGCTTCTTCTCCAGTATTACACAAGCTCTTCTTTCATACAAATGAAGTACCGGATTCCCTTTTATGTGTAAATTCCCTTAAACAAATTAAAAGAATAGATCAGCAGAATGATATTGGTGGCAAGTATACCAAACTTGCTTAGGTACAAGTCTTCTATTTATATGCATCCCATTTTTGATCAGTAGAGAAGAGTACAAGAAGTAGGGTAGATTGCAACCATGGTTATTTATGTGAGTGCCCCGCAACCTTTTCTTTGGCAACTCCATGTTTTCCTTTCATTAATTTGAAGCTGTGGTTCTCAAAGCACATGGCAATCCTCCCTAATAAGCAGGGCCTTTTTAAGATTCTGAAAGGGCTGGGGGCAGGACAACCACTTGAGCCTCCCCCTGCACATTGTTCTCTCTGGCTGGCATACTGCACAATGTTCTAGGTATGGTGGAACATGCTTGCAAAAGAAGGGGGTTAATTCACATGACCAGGTGGGTGGGGGAGGTGGGCTAGTCGTGGGGTAGGCTGGTCCAACTCAGCTCCCCACCCCCACCCCCCGATGATAATAGAAAGGTTGCTGGGAGTGGGGACTGTGCTCCCGGGCAATCTGCATGGTGCCATGCAGTGCCTTGCTCCAGAGGCCAGGATGGTGCCATGAGCACGGTGCATTGATGGGATCCCCTGGGAGACAGGCACTCTAGGCAGTCGTCTCTGTGTCTGCTTGGGCTGAATGCAGCCCAAGTGGACACACAATCCCAGAGCTGGGGTTAATGACATGGCTAAAAACTGGGGTTAAAAGTTGGACTCAATGGTGCTGCCTCGCCAGGATCGGACCTGACCCCTGCAGTTCTTACATGCAGCCTAACCCAGGCTGCGCTTCCCTAGCATGGGTTAGGCTGCACATGAGAACAGCCTCAAGGGGTAGGCGTGTGCAAACTGGTTCAACTCGAACCCTGGTTTGAGTTGAACTGACTCGGTTCCACCGGTACGAGTTTGAACCAGATTGCCCCCCTCACAAGGGAGCAACAATCCAAGTTTGAACCAGACCAGACCCGGTTTGAAGAGAACCAGTCTGAACTGGTTCAGGCCAGTGCTTGTAAAAGGGAATCCGCTGAGGATTCTCCTTTACAAGCAAAGGGGGATTCCCAAAGGGTGGGGGGCTGAGAGGGAAAATGATCTTCCCAGCAGCGGGGGACAGCAGCAGCAGGGGCTTCTCTACCCCCGCCACCAGCCTCCCCAATAGCAGCCAGGACCAGTGGCTGCAGCCGAGTTGGGGCCTCCATGCAGTAACTGCAGAGCACGCAGCTGGCCTCCACATGCACAGAGGCCATTAGAATAGTTAGCCAGGAGCTCTTGCACAAGAGATCAGGTGCTCTTGTGTAAGAGCACTAGGCTATCTATTCTAATGGCCTCTGCACATGCACAGAGGCCCACTGAACACTCTGTAGTTACTGCATAGAGGCTCAAACTGGGCCACAGCCACTGGCCTGTGCTGCTATTGGGGTGGCCAGCTGGGGTTTTAGACGACACCGCCCCGCCCCCCACCGCTGCTATCCTGCCACCACCGGGAAGGTAAGTTACCCTCTCCCCCAAATCTTAGGGAATCCCACTTTGCTTGTAAAGGGGCTTCTCAGTGGATTCCCCTTTGCAAGCATTGACTTGAACAAGTCCATGAACTGGGTTGGCCTAGTTCAGAGGTTGAACCAGCCCAGCCCAGTTTGGCCAGAACTGGACCGGGTGGGTTGGTTTGAATTCAGATTGAACTGGCCATACCGGTTCAGTGCACATCCCTATCAAGCACTGCCCATTTCCCCCGCACATTGCATTAAAGGAGAATGTGGTTTTATGTCTTCCCATTATGAGTTAGTGCTGGGAGACAACTGGACTACTCACAGTGTCTAAGGATTTGACTTCCTGGAGTTAGGGACATTATTTCAAAACCAGCCCTTCAACTTTGAGGGTGCCTGCATAAGATGGAACATGGGTCTGAGAACTAGAGTGGCCAACTCTAGCTGAGGCTACTTCTGGAGATGTTTTTCTCTCAGTATTTTTCACAATATCAATCCACTAAAATCTCCAGGATTGCTTTCAGTAGTCACCTGGAGACTCCAAGCCGGTCGTGGAGAGTTGGCCCTAAGGCAGCTAAATAACTTTGAACCATTGCTTTCAGTTTCTCTGTAATTCTAATTGTAAGATTTAAAAAAAATAAATCTATGAGCCCCCAAAACAAAACAAAAAAAGGTGACTGGTTGATTAGCCTTTGACTATCAACAAGGTTGATCAACCTTGTCAAAGCATAGCCTTTGACTAATCAACAAGGTTATTCAACCAATAGTTCTTTGGGGCATATCCCGAACTGTGCTAATCCCTGCCCTGGAATTTAGTCTCTCTTTCAAGATCCATTTTTGCCTCCTGTACTTTCTCCTACATGGAGGTCATTTTTTATCATGGAAACTGACAAAATATGTTTTCAAGGCCTTTGATTTGGCACCCTCCAGAAGGCTAAGAGGTGATTAAGAGGTAAGAGGATCTCCATGAATGGGTGGGGAGGGCTCAAGTGGGGGAGCCTGCTCCCCCCACCTCACCAGATGACCAAGTGGACCATCTTCAGCAACCTGCCAAGCACCCACACGTTCCATACTCCACAAAGGAACACAGAATAATCTCTGGCCAGAATTCATTGTTCTGGCTGCCCATATCCCACAATGCAGTGCACCACATGCACGTTGCATTAGAAGACTTCCCTGTCAGCATCTCCTGCCTGAGGATTCCCCTCTGTATCTCCTCAGGCGGAACTCAGCCAGAGGAAACACATGATACACAGAAGCCAGGTTAAGGATGTGTTGTTTAGGAGGGTTAGGTGAGTGGGAAACAGAGGGATCCACAAGGATTCCACTGCTTCTAATGCCCAGCCTAACCCAGCCTGGGCTGGTTAGGCTGATAATGAGAACAGCCTCCATTTCTTCCAAGCATGTTTCAGTGCCTTTGATTTAGGATTCAGACAGGCATCTTTTCCAGCCCTACCTGGAAAAACCAGGATATGAACCTGGAACTTTCTGCATGCAATGCATATACCCTAACACTGAGCTATGGGATCTCTCCCTAAGGGGAGAGATGATGAAAGTGGGAGAAGTGCTTGAGACCAATTTTGCACATGACAAGGCAAATATGGCTCAAATTTCTGCTTCTCCCATTTCTCAGTAATGTATGAACTGGCTCTTAGATGTGCCTAGGAAAGCATGAACAGCATTTTTTCTTGATTTATTCACCAGGCTCCATGTAACAATCTTTGAGAACCCCTGAGTTAAAAGAAGTAGCATTATCAATCTCCTCTGTCAAAGAAGGCATGAGAAACCCAATTTGCGCAGCACTGTGTTGTTTGGAAAGATGCCACATTAAAACTTTCATATTAACCAAATGCAATTTTACTTTTATTGTTTCCTTCAAAAGTATTATTTCCTACTGACTTTAATGAAGTCAGGGAAATTTATACCAGTGGGGTAATACACCTTGTATATATAAGTACCAAATAATCTTTTTGTTTGACTGTGCTGGATACTGCTTGACAATTGCATCAATGAAGGAGAAACATAGTACTAAGCAATATTCATTTTCTGACATATATATATATATATAGAGAGAGAGAGAGAGGGAGAGAGAGAGAGTCAGGACCTTGCCTTCCTGAAAGTCACAAATTTAAATTCTTACCTGTGTAGAGGCAAAAACTATGCCTCATTTGAGATGCCATTCTGAGAGAACTCCTGTCTTGTTGGGCTTGGGAGGATAAGGTATAGTACATTTATAAATATTGTTTAGAACGCATAGTGTGAAGCTGGAACTCGCAAGAGAGGTGTGTATTGATCTTTTCACCCTGACTAATGTTTTGTCTCATTTATGCTGTGATGTGCATTGTCAGTTTTGCCAGTTTAGGCAATTATTTGGGTCTTTGATTCTGAGAAAGCAGCTCTGTAAGTGTATGAACTGTGAATTACAAGTTAAAGAATTGCTCGTGAAGGAGAAGTATAGGAGGCTGTTGTGGAAAACCTCCCATCATCTATACATACTTTCTGGACTTGATTGAAAGTCCAGAATCAACTAGATTCAAAGTACCAGAATGAACAGGAATCTTTTGAGAAACATTTACAGTAGGGTTAGAGCACAACACCCACTCGGAAAGAAAGTATATAATTTTGAGTAGTGGTAGGTGAATGTTGGACTGATTCATTCGAATTTGAACCAAACTCAAACCAGGGCAGCCTGGTTCAGTTTTGGTCATGCTCAAACCCGCCCCCCCCACCACCACCACTTTGGTTCAGTTCAAATCCAACTCGAACCGGTTCTGAAAAGTTCTATATAGGGTATAATGGGGACTCGAGCTGGCCCATTATTCCCTCTGCAGAGCACCTAGAGGCACAAAACCAGGTTGAGTGGTAGGCATCCATGGGTGCCAACTACCACCCAATCCCCAAAGCAATTTGGCACTCATAGGAATTTTAATAATTTTAAAAAGATTTTTCCATTTTCATCATTTCTGCCATAGGGAATAATGGGAACTTGAGGCAGGCCCACTTTCCCCCTTGTGAGTGTGCTGGTGCTCCAAAGTGGGTTTGGGGGTAAGGCACATTGTACAACTCCCCCCTCAAACCACAAGCTGGTGGGCTGTATGGTTTGGTGTGTATGTGCATTTTAATTTATTGGTTTCTGGCTGCTTTGACAGTTCTCTCAATGAACCTCTATGAAGAAGCTGAATAACATCCAAGAATCCACTTTATGTTTGGATTCTTGAGCAGCAGCACAGGAGGGAAAGGCCGGGGCCTAGTTACTGCAGGAAATTTTATTTTAAAGGGACAGGCAACCAGGGGAAAATCTCTAAAAAGCAAGATACCTAGCATAATGGGAAAGTAGGGGCAAAATAAAAAACAGGACGGTAGGACAGACCTGAAAAGCTGACAGAGAGACAGATTCTCTACAGCCAGCAAGTCAGGCAACAACAGCTCTCTCTCTCACCATTCAGCAGACACAGAATGAATTTGCAAGGTCAGGCAAACGCCTTTAAATACAAGTTGAATCTCTCTCCTTTTGGCCCCCCCTCCTCCCTCCTCCCAGCCAATCGGGTGATAGTTCACCACGACTGGCAACCTTTCCAACCTATCAAAGGGCCAAACACATCTGGCCAATCAGGGAAGCAGGAGCTTGGCCAATGAAAGTTACACAAGTGTCACAAAATGGGCATCAGTACCTAAAATGGAGGCTAGAACCTTTGAACCAGTTTGAATCGAGCTGGGTTCAGTTTGGTTTGCACTCAGACCAGCACTGCCAGATCAGTGCCAGGTTTGGTCTGAGTTCAAACCATCAAACCAAACCATCTCAGATTCCAACCGGTTTGGATTTGAACCTGTTTGCACATTCTTAGTGGCCAGGGGCACCTTTTATCAGCTTTGGCTGATACGTCAGCTACATCCATTTCAGAAGGTAAATGACCTTAAAACAGTGGGCATATGCTGGTAACCGCCAGGCTTGACTACTGTAATGTGCTCCCTGTGTGGCTGCCATTGTACATAGTCCAGAAACTACAATTGGTACAGAATGCAGCAGCCTGACTGGTCTCTGGGACAAACTGAACAGACCATATAAGTTACAACACCAATTTTAAAAGAACTGCACTGGTTGCCAATATGTTTCCGGGTGAAATACAAAGTGCTGGGTATTACCTATAAAGCCCTTAATGGGCTCAGGGTGTTTAAGAGAGTGCCTTCTTTGTCACAAACGCTGTCACTTATTAAGATTATCTGGAGAGGTCCAGTTATGGTTGTTGCTGACTTGTTTGGTGGCAACTCAGGACAGGGCCTTTTCTGTGGTTGCCCCGGAGCTTTGGAATATGCTTCCTGTTGAAATAAGAGCATCTCATGCTCTGTTGGCCTTTAGGAAGACCATCAAGATGCACCTGTTTTCTCAGGCTTTTAACTGAAATTATTTTAAAACTGTTTAATTTTTTATTTGTTTTAAATTTGTTTTTTAAATTAAAACTGTTTAATTTGTTTAATTTGTTTTAAAACTGTTTAATTTGTTTTTAGGAGGTTGTTTCCTTTCTGTATTTTGTGATATTTTAACTGCATTTACTCTGTATTATACTGTTTTAAATTTTGTATGCCTCCTAGAGATGTACATATGAGGTGGTATAAGTAAGTAAGTAAAGTGTGCAATCGAGTCGGTGTTGAGTCCTGTGGTTGTCTTTGCTAGACTACAGGGCTATTGCCATCTCCTGCGCAGTAAGAGATGATGCCTTTCAGCATCTTCCTATATTGCTGCTGCCCAATATAGGTGTTTCTCATAGTCTGGGAAACATACCTGTGGGGATTCAAACCGGCAACCTCTGGCTTGCTAGTCAAGTCATTTCCCCACTGCGCCATTAGGTGGCTTGAGGTGGTATAAATATATAAGTAAATAAAAAATTATTCAGACATGTGGTGCCACTGAATTCATATAAAACTAGCTGAACCAGCACACAGCATCTGCGCCACTAGTCTCTCCTCGCTGCTTTCCCCCTCTCCCTTCCACCTCAATCTTTTCCCAGTCATTTTCGCCCACTGGCTGCCTCCTTTGCCAGGGCCCCCACCTCCTCCACCACTCTCCCCCCTCCCAGCCCCCATGCCCGCCACAACAGCCCAGTTGCTGCACCAGCCTCCGCCCATCCATTTTCTGGAACCTGCCACCTGCCCAGCTGGGCTCCTCTTGGCGGCATGGCTCAGCCGCCTGCTGCCTCTTCTCCTCTCACCGCCCCTCGCTAGCCACCCCCCGCCGCTGGAGCAGCACCCCCTCAGCCTCCTCCTCCGGACTCCTCCAACCCCCAACCAACGTTTCCCTCAGTCCCGAACTCTCGCAGCATGTCGCGAGAGTTCCGCCGCCAAATCCTGGGCACGCATGGTCTCAAGAGAATTAAATATATAGATGTGGGAGTTAATGTGAGAAGTGGTGGGTGGGAAAGTGGCATTGAATGAACACCTAACACTTTTGACTTACAGCCCTCTCTCATTCAAATATTTTTCTCCCAGCAGTGTCCTGACATTGGAAGTAAGTGCTACCAAGAAAAACATGTTTGGGAAATGGGTCTGAAGTGAGTTCATAAGAGAAAGCAACAATATGGGAAAGCATTCAGCACACCTTCTTGCCTGCTGTTTCCCTTCTTTAAATTGCATCCGCCCTCACTTTATATAAATTCAATACAACCACCTATTATTCCATGGGTCATGCCACCGTCACACAGAGTTAGCATCTTTGTCAGTTGTGGTGTCAGACTTCATGCTCTAGAGCTACAGTGATGCTACTATTACCCAGACACATTGAGGTAGACATCAGCTGATATGATCAAAGGTGAAATGATGTGGCTATTGGCTAGAATTGGTGTAGCCATTCTTTAGGATGCATTCTCAAGCATTGTATCATGGATTGGTAATACGTAAGGATTAATCCATCAATATATTTTCATCACTATGAGGTTAAAATTTGTAAATGAAGGCATGACCAATTTCATCTGGATTCCTGTTCACTCATTCTTAGTCTGTGATGCTATATCCAGGGAGAGTACCAATGAGAGCACTGGGCATCCAGCATTCTCATTCACTGGGGGCAGGGGGCGTTATCTCTCCACAACTACAGTGTTGTCTCTGCAGACAAAAGCAGGATTCATGGGAAGTCAGTTGCATAGTTTAAGGGCACATCTGCTCAGGAAGCAGGGTTTATCAGCAGAGGCGTAACTAGGGAAAACGGCGCCCGGGGCAAGCACTGAAATGGCGCCCCCCCGCCCCCGACATACTACATTATACTTAGGTTTTTCCTCACAAGCAACAACCCTGTGGAGTTGGCCTGTATCTCAAACAACAGAATTATGATGCAATGATGATACACACTGATGAAGTTCACCTGATGATTATTTGGCTAAGGAGAACTAATGAATTCACTAGTCACAAGCAGAGAATCAAGGAAGCTGCTGTTCTTTAGAGGATCCACCAACTTGGACTGGTAATGAAAGAAAATTTCAGCAACACATTCAATCAGCCTCTGCAAGGTGAACTGCTTTTTTCAAAGTCTCTTTACAACTCCAATCACTTCAATTTCACAGGGTTGTTGTGAGAAGAAACTCAAATATGTAGTACACCACTCTGGGCTCCTTGGAGAAAGAGCGGGATATAAATGTGAAAATAAATAAATAAATAAATAATAAACTTCTAACCATTCTTTGGAAGCCTCCCTCTTTCTGCAGGCTGCCAAGCACAAACTATAAATAGGCATCTCATTAAGATTTGGAGTCCTTTCCAGGCCTTTACAAAGCTCTCCTAGTATGGCAAACATGTGGGAATTAGTACCAATAAAAAAGGTGATTGAGTCAGAATGGGAGGTCCAGCACATACAAGAACAAGGGTATCAATAGGGTGAGCAAATGCAAATACATGCTTTGAGAATTTGACAAATAAATCTCTATATGGGGTAGAAAGTAAAGAGCTATTTCAAGCATTCTGTTTTGCAAAACTTGCCATCATTGTACAGTTTCCCAAATATCTGTTATTTGATTTATTGAAAACTCATCAGTCAGTCAGTTTTTAATTAATGCAAACTGGGAACAACAATAGGAGCTCTATTAAATGTACCTAGCCTACCAGTGATTTTTCCCCCAAAAGGGAATTTGAACTAATATATCAGAAAATGAGGAGCTATAAACATGATTAATAAGCATATTAGACTTTCCTTATCACATTTGTTGGCAGTTTTTATCTGGTCACAGCTGAAATTCCATGGAGAAATGGAATTTCAATTCTAAGCAATGTAGAACTGTATTTTGGTCATTTTCCAGTAGGAAAACAGACCTAAGTATATGATGATGGCACCTCTGTCTCTTGCATAGGAAGCTAGATCAACAGTTCATCATGAGTTTATCCTGAAAATGGTGCATTCAGATTCACAGTACTACAATAAATCTATGCTCGTGCTCTTTAATTATAGTTGAAGACTTAACATTTCAAAGAGGGGAATGGAGGAGGAGGCTTGGGAAAGAGAGTGAGCGCGCGGGGCGCAAGATAGAGAGAAGGAGGGAAATGGAGGCGACGGGAAAGAGAGAGCGAGAGAGTGAGATAGAGAGAAGGAGGGAAGTGGAGGAGATGGGAAAGAGAGAGCGAGAAGGAGGGAAGTGAAGGAGACTTGGGAAAGAGAGAGCGAGAAGGAGGGAAGTGAAGGAGACTTGGGAAAGAGAGAGCGAGAAGGAGGGAAGTGGAGGAGACTTGGGAAAGAGAGAGCGAGAAGGAGGGAAGTGGAGGAGACTTGGGAAAGAGAGAGCGAGAAAGTGAGATAGAGAGAAGGAGGGAAGTGGAGGAGACGGGAAAGAGAGAGCGAGTTAGAGAGAAGGAGGGAGCTCAATGGAGCCATTTCAGAAAGCCAAACTGGGGAAGGTTAGTCACCTATAGCAACCTGGCTGCAACATTCCACACCAATAGCAATTTCGAGCAGTTTCTGCCGCTGGAAACCCAAGCCCCTGGGTCACTCCATTTACCCGCCAATGAGAACAGCAAGGGGGAGGGCCAAAGAGTGCCTCGAGACTTCTAGGAGCAGTTATTGCAGTGCAGAGCCAAGAAGGAAGAACCTAGAGAGTGTCTAATCAGTTTTAAAACTCTCTTCTACGTCCTGCTCTGCCTGGCATTCACCAATAGCTGTACACACACACTACAGGAGTACCCCCCCCCAAAGCTCCCTAAGGCGCTGGGTCCTCACCCTACTGCCGCGCTCCGAGATTCTGTCTCCCCCACCCCCTTTGCCCACTTCAGTCATACTGCAGCTCCTCAATGGAAAGCCATATTGAGGCTGGAAAATGTGAGGGTGGGATTGAAGCGAAGGCGGGTAGTGCTCCTAAGGAGTAGCCTTTCTGCATGCTTATATATAGACTCGACTCACTCGAGATGAACTAAGGATCTCTGAGGCTCCGCCTCAGGATCCCTTTTCATGACCACAGGACTGTTCTGGAGCTTTGCGAAAATAAACAAGAATGAAGTACCTTTGAGTAATTTCGCAGAGCTTTCTAACCACATTCAGACGCCCCTCCTGTTGCCCATCTGCAATCTGGAGTGAAGGTTTTCGGAGGGAGCAGGGAAGGAAGGCACACGCTTAGCTGTAGCAACTTTCACATTAGAATGTAAGCCTTGCTTTTAATGGATACCACCACCACCCCTCCCCGCGCACCAAAACACACACGCCAGAAAACACCCATACAACCATTTTGCTTTTTCGTCTCAGCAGTTATGCTTAAGCTAGCGAACAATACTAATTACAACTCCAGGCAGGCGCCCACACCAAAAAACTGCTGTTTGTTTTACCTGCCTGTGAAATGAAAGCAACGAAGGTTGTTCAAGAGAGAGGGGAGGAAGGGAGACAGAGAAAGACAGCGTTTCAGTAGACTTTGCTTTGATGTGGCCAAACTATGCTCTCCCCACGGTTTTTTCTCTCCCTCCCGCCCTGCCTTTAATCGCTGACCTGGGGATGGTGGGGTGAGACAGGCAACAAGGAGATTAAAGGGATTTTTTTTTCCAAGCACAGAAACTGGAATAACAGCAGGGACGTTTAAATACCTGAAGGGTTTGTAGTGGCGGGAAACTGCCTGTGCACACAAAACGTGCTCTTTCTGCCACACTCCACAGCTTTGGGGCAATCTTGACAGGACTTAGAGGCTTCCTCCGTGGGTATGACGACGAAGACGAAGTCCACGTGGTGCAGGCAGCGGCGCCGGCGGGGCGGGGAGTGAGCGAGCATCAGCGGAGTGATATGTGATGAATGACGGTCCGTTGATGAGCTGATTTACCGAAGCAGCAAGCAGGCAGGCACTGCAAGTTTAGGCGCCCGCGCCGCGGCGCCCAGGAGCAAGGGGGGGGGACCCGACCCGGGGAGGGGACTGCTCAATGCGTCCCACACTGCCTGCTGCGCCCCCCCCCAAATTTTTTCGAACAAAAAAAATTTCCCCCAGAAAGGCAGGGGCTTGGCGGGGGCACTTTTTGGCGCCCCCCCACGTGATGCAAAGAGTGGCGCCCGGGGCACGTGCCCCCCCTGCCCCCCCTATCGTTACGCCCCTGTTTATCAGAGCATTCCTATTGGTGCTGTATCTGGGTTAAGCCTGTGCATATTGAAAAATGTTGGATCCACACTGATCTGACCATACCCAGCAGGGAAATGAGCCAACATGGCTCCCCAAACTGTAGGTTGGTTGGTTGGAATTCCTGACATTTCCCCAACTTTCTATTGGTGATCTTCAGGCGGTATATGCTGGAAAATGAGCAAATGGGGGAGCAGGCCACAGTGAACCCACAAGGACAGAGGGTTCCTCCTGGGGGGTTATCTGCCCCAGATTTCCAGCATGCAGCCGCTCAAAACAAGCCCGTCAAAATTGGAGATAATCTATCTGACTTGGCAGGGGGTAGTTTTGAGGGACTGCATGCTGGAAATTGGTGGAAGGGGAAGGGGAGTGGGGCAATTTCTCCCCCCCCCCGGGTGGCCCTCAAGCCTTTGGGAGGTTGCCCCACTCTCCTCTTCCCCCAATTTCTAACAGACAGTCTAAATGTTAAATGGCCAGTTCACCACTTTTCAATTGACTTGGGTCTGACAGGGATGTCAGTACTACTGCGAAGTCCCAACATGACAGTAGGGAGCTGTCAAGGCGAATATCTTGAATGTCAGGGCTCCTGCTGTCATGTCTGAACTCATTCCAATAATGTCTCACAGAGGGCATACCAGGTCTGACATGCCTGTCAGACCAACATGAATGCATAGCCCTAATCTGGGTACAGTGGCTGACCTCCTCCGCAGGCTTCCAGCTATGGAAGGAGGGCTGAGGATCAGCAAGGAACCTTCCACATCCCTGCACTGAAGGCTTCTTTGTTCAGTGGTCCAGGTGCAGGGGGAGGGGGGTGATTTGCACATCTCTCCTGTCCCTTGAAAAGCCCTGTTCATGTGTATAAATATGTTCCACAGGAAGATATTTATACATGTGGAAAGGGCTTTTGGAGGGAAGGGAAATATGCAAAAATTGCTCCTCCCTCCACACCTGCTCCGCTGCATAAAGAAGACTTGAGTGCAAAGGGCTACTGAGAATACCATGGATTAAGGACGAGTGAATGGAACTAATTCTACACAGGGCCGGCTCTGGGGGATCTGGTGCCCCAATGCAACATTCTGTTGAGTGTCCTTAGTTATAGTAAAAAAAAAAAAATTGAAATAAATGCAATTAGTGTGTATTCACAATTTAATACACAAAGATTTTACTTAATTATTTACACAACACTGTATATAATATAATTATGTATATAATCAGTGTCCCTACTTGAGAGCCCACCATGGGGAGTCATGCAAGGGAGTCTAGTATGTCCCGGGTGGTGTGGCTGCTATGCCCCTGGCCTGTGCTGCTTGACCAAGTGCGACTGTGACCTGTGCAATAGCTACTGGGAATAGACTCCCATATGTTCACATGCCCCTGGGAACTAACTGTACCCTTCCCTACCATTGCTGTTGATAAGAAACTGTATATCTCATTATCTCAGAAGTGCAAATATGTAAAAAAGTGAGATAACTAGATAGTTATGCTGCATGTTGAATACTTAGTTCTGCCGGTAAGGCAAAGGGGTGCCTTCCTACCCTGCCATACCGTACTTCATCCCTCTGTTAAGAATTACATGGTATTTCTATTTGTTCATAGAATTACTGAGTATATATTATCATACATGAAACAGCTCTCTTTAATTAGGGTTACATCCCACATTTCCTCTAGGCAGAGCTCAGGATCACAGATGCAGGAAATATACTTACATATTGGAGATTGGTGGTAATAGTTTGAGATAGTTATAAGTGTTTTGTATGAGGTTTTACTTTCCAGGACACATACATACACCTGTTTCTACTGCCCCATTGCCATCTCTAATCAAACAGATTTTGTACGTTTTTGAAACACAAAAGCCTGCAATACCGGTTTATCAGAGCAAAGGTGGGGTTAGCAGATACACCATGAGCTGCGATTCCTCTTTTAAACTGCCAACAGCTTCTTAAGAATGCACATACCCCACAACTGATTCAAGCCTCTGTTTTCTTCTTCGTTGAACAATTCAAAGAGCAAGAGGGGGCGGGCGTGAAGCATCCTTCCATTCACATGTGTCCGTTTGAATACACGTTTCTAATGAACTAGGAGTACCCCCTGCCTAGAAACGGAGCAAGCTAAACCCACAGGCTGGCTGCTTTCTCCCATAAGATGCCAGGCGACCCTCCTGATGGGTCCAAAGGATGAATGGACAGAACTGTTTCATCACCGTCCATCTGCAAGCAATACCCGCACTGCAGCATCCATCACAGGCCATCTTGGAGCCCCAAAGGAAAGGGAGCAGAAAGGGAGCGGGGTCATTATTTATAGCAGGGGTGGGGAACCTTGGCCCTCCAGCTGTTGTTGAACTAGTTCAAAAACATCTGGAGGGCCAAGGTTCCCCGCCCCTGATTTATAGGGTGGGAGGAGGGAGCAGGGGCTGTGAGAACAATGGGAGGGGGCAGAGGCGGGCCCTGCAGACCGAGGGAGGGCATTAGGAGAGCCCTGGAGCAGAGACACCGAGGGGGGGGTGCCTAAGAAGTCAGGGGAGTACTGACACTGGGCATCTGGGTCGCTGGCAGAGACCCAGGAGCAGAAGCAATGAGCAGCCCTCACTCGGGATGCGCGGAGGACAAAAGGGAGCCAGTAGCTGTAGCACGGAGCACTGACCTTGACAATTTGGAAATGATAACTTGGTGTGGAGTGTGGAGTGCACAGCCTTCCTTAGCTCTCAGCCACCTGCATGAATATTGCTACCGCACCGAGCAACTTAAAACTGGGAGCAGCATGCTTAATCAAGGCATGACTACTTGACTGATTGGTTGCAAAGGTGTCAATCATAAAAGAAGGGTGGACATGCAGTCCCCAATTGGGCCGCTTATTCCATGAGTGGATGAGGAGATGGCATTGCTCCTTTCGGCACTCCCTGCGTTTTGTCCTATTGTGCACCAAACGGAGGTTGGAAGGAAATAGAATGTGGCCAATCAATGCAAGAGGTTGAAGGTGAGGGAAGCGGGAACCAAAAGCAGAATCCTATTGGCTCTGTGGCTGTGAAGGGCGGAACCAAAAGATCTGATGAAGAGGCTGCGTGTGGAGTAAGCGAGGTGGCACTTGGCACCCTCCAGCAGGCGGCGCCCCGATGCAGTGCATCATCTGCTTACCGTGATGAGCCGGCACTGACTCTACAATTGTAATGTGATGATAAGAACAGAATCATGAGGTGATCTTCCTTTCAGTTCTCTCACAATAAAAGGGTCTTGTGAAAGTGTCGCCTTCACCTCTGCTAGTATTTCCACCATCTTTTAAAAGAGAGATGAGCTATTAGTACATGTCATAACCAGACTTATGAGTATCTGCATTCCAGGATAAGGGCTACACTTGAAAGTAAAAGCTGAATAACTATGGTGGGCTTCTAGCTCCATCAATCTCTCTCTGCTTTGTACACCAGACTCACCTTTAGGTTATGGCTGCACTACAGGATAACATACATTTCATTTGAGTTGTGAAATGGCCTGTAGATTCCACCTCATCTGTTTTAGCCTTTTCATAGGAACAAAGCAAATGTGTCCCTGGTCATGAAACAAACAAACAAACAGAATTGTATGGATTAGCCATTAAGACTTTGTCACCATTAAAAACAATAGTTGATTTTTAAAAATTTGGTTTTTATATTTAATTTGTGGGGTTTTTTTTAGAGTTTCTTTTTATATTTATGGATGTTTCTTAATTAGTCATGAATCACCTTGAGACTGCTGGTTGCAGGCAGGATATAAATATGTTAAATCAATAAATAAAAACACATACTAAAGCTCTTATAGTTTAATAATAGAAAATGATTTTACTTCCTGCCCTCCCTGATACTCCTGAATGATCATTTCTGGACAACAGAACATTCTAAAATATAGATGTTTAATGTAACTTTTTGGATTTATGCATGCGAAGCTCTCACTTGTCTTGATTGGCTATTTTCATCACTAGGCTGACTTCCTCTCTGTTTGCGAAGATAAGAGTATTCCTGATACAGAACAGTCTGTTCCAGTCTGGATAAGATTATTTGATTTTGTTCCTATAGTAATGAATCACAAATTTGAAAAATGAATACCTGACGAAGGGAGAGCTGACCATGTGTTCAAGGGGACCCCCCTACCCATGTCCCCATCTGTAGTCTGGAATGATGAAGCCCTGAGACAGGATTTCAGATATGAGTATGACAAATATTTATACCACTTTACCACAAAAGTTCCTAAAGTGATTTACATAGATATAAATAAATATACTGGTTCCCTACCCCCAAAGGGCTCACAATCTAAAAAAGAAGCATAGGTCACATTCACACATGATGCAGAACCACAGCTGAGTGGGCCAATGGTTCCACAGATGTTGCGTCCAAATGTGGACAACTTGGGTTACGCACGGTGATGAAACCAAGGGTACAGGGGTCCATCTTATTTGTTTGTTATTTCTCTGTGTAAACCGCCCTGAGCCATTTTTTGGAAGGGCGGTATAGAAATTGAATGAATGAATGAATGAATGAATGAATGAATGAATGAATAAATAAATAAATAAATAAATAAATATGGCGCTCTTCATTAAATCCTTAATGTTCTTAGTTGTAATCTACTGTCTGATCTGTGTATGTTCCAACCTGAATTCTAACTTTCATCGCAGACAGTTCAGCAATGAATCCAGGGCGTGGGTGGAAGGCTGAACCAAGTCCTTTCTTGCCCAAAGTTCTCTCTTTTTCTTGCTTTCGTTTGTGGCCTCCAAACTCAAGAGTGAACAAAATAAACTGGAACTGAAGAAATCTGCCTCTTGTGAAGGATGTGCAAGCCCACAAAAGTGGGTGTCTCTTTGCTTCAAAGCTGTTTAACTGTACATATTTTCCATGGATGTAACCATGGCCAAAAAATAAATAAAAAATCAGAAGTTCTAGAATTTGGTGAAATTAGGAAATCTCTAGCCTTTGGTCTAAGGACTGGAGAATGGGAGCTCACATTTTATTTGTTTTGGTTTTAATTTAAGGCTGCATACAGTCCTGTACAAAATTATTTGCAAGCAGTAGCAGCAACAAGGCACAACTGCATCTCAGGGGCGTAGCTAGGGGAAACCAGAAACACAATAAGTACCACCAGTGGTATGGAACAGATCATGAAATAGATGATGAAATAGGTGATGAAGATGACCCCCCCCCCAAAGAGCGGGAGTCATTTTGTGACGCATCCGTCTTCCAAAGCCTCTGTTTGTAAGTGAAGAAGTTATGCAAATAACTTTTGACTCACCTTTAATAATATCTCACCAATTTATTTATTTATTTATTTATTTGAATTATTTATACCCCACCCCTCCAGTACATTACCGCTCATGGCAGCTCACAATATAATAAAAAGCTACAGTGTAAAATAAGACTAATAAAGTTAACCAAATTAAAGTTAAACTAGTTAAAAGTCCAAGCTAAAACCACACTTAAAATTACATTTTTTTTAAAGATTCAAATTAAAAGTTATTTTAAAAGCTAAAAACTGAGAACTATAAAAACTAAAGAACCTACCAGATATAAACGGAGATGAAACATTAAAAAACCTCTTTAACAAGATGTGTTTTCAATTGTTTTGGAGTTTTTTAAATTCTGAGGAGGGAACATGGCGAAGCTCTACAGGGAGGGCGTTCCAAAGCCGAGGGGCCACAACCAAAAAGGCCCTGTATCTAGTCCCCACCAACTGGATCTCTGGTAGTGGTGGGGCCATGAGCAGGGCCTGAGATACTGGGCGGAGGTCCCTGGCAGGTTCGTATGGGTGAATGCAGCCTGACAGGTACTCCAAAACATGTAGAGCTCTAAAGGTCAAGACCAGCACCTTGAATCTAGCCTGGAAGTGGACCAGTAACCAATGAAGCTGCCGCAGGATGAGTGTGACATTTGTGAAGCAACTTGCACCCTCGAGCATCCTTGCTTCAGCATTCTAGACCAGCTAAAGCTTCCGAACTGTCTTCGATGGCAGCCCACATACAATGCACTGCAGTAGTCCAATCTGGATGTTACCAAAGCATGAGTGACTGAAGTCAGGTACGACTTCTCCAAGTGGAGTCGCAGCTGGTGTACCAGCCGTAGCTGGTAAAAGGCACTTCTGCACACCTCCACCACCTGTGCCTCCAAGAACAGCATTGGGTCCAGAAACACCCCCCAAGCTACATACTTTGGACTGGGTCTCACGATCCGTGAAACCCGGTTTGGGGTGGTGAGCGGGAAGAGCGGGCTAAGTCCGCTCTCCCCACTCACGAGCGGGGAGGGAGCCCTGGGTGGCCGGATTGGCCGCCCACACGATTGCCGGCTCTGAGACGGAGACGGTGGGGGAGCTCAAGGGCTGCGTGGCCCCCGGAAGCCCCCGTATGCCCTGCGCAAGCACGCAGGGCATACTGGGGATACCCCCAGAGCTGGGAGGCAGCTTTTCGCCTCCCCTCCAGGGGTCTACTCATGAGCAGGCATGGCACGAAGGTACGGCGCAGCTACTCACGATAATTAAAACCAGGTTTGCGGAGCACTCGCTCCACAAACCTGGTTTTAAGGTAGGGGTTCTTGATCAGGTTACCCGCTCTAGAACCACCGGGCTCAGCTGCGAGCCCGGTGGTTCTTACAATCGGCAAATATCGGGCTAGGCTCTCCTAGCCCAATTTTTGCCGATCATCTGAATAGCCCCACTGTCATTCAAATGGAGTGTGACCCCATCCAAGACCAGATTTACCTCACTACTCAGATGATCAGTTTTTACCACCCTGGAGCACTTCCGTCTTACCTGGAAGCAATCATACAACAATTCTGTAAGGTCGCTGAGAATAACAGCTTGCCCAAGATGATCTAGCAAGTATCACAGGTGAGGAAGACAGGAAGCAGCCTTATGCCAGATCAGACCATTGACTCATCTAGCTCCTTATTGTCTACATTGACTGGCAGAGGCTGCCCAAAGTTTCAAGGAAGTGTGTTTCTATTAAGCATCCCTAATGGGAGATACCAGATATTGAACCTGGGACCTTCTACATGCAAAGCATGCACTGGGCTACAGCCCTATCCTGCAGAGCAGGAATTTGAACACAGATCCCCCGCAATCCAAGTCCAATACTCTGTCCATCACAGCATACTGGCCTGTCAACTTGAAAAGGATGTCAAGGTGTATACCTATTTTCTGTGCAATCAACTGTTGAGCCAGTTTAACATGCTACCCCAACTGTATCAAAAATGTTTGCAAATTCAAAAGCTGTGACTGCAGTGTAGCACTCTACTGACCTAGACAGTTAACCCGAGCTCTCAGAAAACAAAATGCCACCATGGATGGAAAATAACCCACAAGATGTTTATGTGACTCAGCCAAGAAAACACAACACTGAAGTAGGCAACAGAGATAGTAGAGTAGAAAAAAATGGTATAATTTATTGGGGGGGGGGAGTCCAGGCCTTCTGATGCTCCCCGCCTGCACTGTGTTTCCTAAAATACTTAGTGTGAACAGATGTGATTCCCACCATAGTTTAGATGTTGCCACCAAACGTACAATGTGCTTTACTATGTACTGTCATAAGTCAGCTAAAACATGTGTAAACATATGCTGTGTCACTCATTAAGGAGAAGGGTATAATTACACTTTAAATGTGGCAAAGCATTCTGAAAGTAGCATATAATTTTCCAAAGCAGGAGCCTTTATGAAACATATCTTTCCCTGAGTGTTTATACAGGCTGACATCTTCAGGTTTGTTCAGATCAAGAGCCCCACTGAGAATGAACAGGCTTCAGACAAAGGAGGCAATTTGTTCTTTAGGTGCCATTTCAGTGCAGTGGGGAGGGGAGATAACAGGCGAAAAGAGGAGAGAAGGCCGGACAAATATTACTGCTCACAATTAAGGAATTTGTCAAATCTGGAGTCATTACAAGGGGAATAAATGTTTAGCAAATCACTTTTTCCTCAAAATATCAGCTTTCATTTTAGGGAATGCTAATACTGTAGTTTAGCTCAGGATAAGGAAATGGAAGCACTGCTTTATAACGAAGATTGTAAGGTTATCTGGAGGTATGGGAGAAGGGAGAATATTCAGAAGGAGATTGTTTTAAAGAAAACAAGAATAATTTTTTTTAAAAAATAACAAACTTTGTTGTTATATGATACATACATGCACTGCATTACTCTTCTTTGAAAAGTATCCCTTTCTCTTGAACATAGAATGGAATGCCTCTTAAGATGGCTCTGCTTTATTAAAAACTTTATTTAAAAGTTGTTTGTTGTATTTTAGTTCTCGGCTAACTAAGCAAAGAGAAAACTTTTTAAGTGGCAGTTCTCTTAGCAGAGAACAATCCACCCTCAGCACAGCATCATTCCAGTGGCTGTGCAGGTGGTTTACCTTATGTTCCTTTTTAGATTGTGATCTAAAAAGATTGTGAGCCCTTTGAAGACAGGAAAGCATATGATTTATTTTTCTATGAAAACTATTTTGAGATTTTGTTATTGAAAAGCAGTATATTTAATAATAATAATAATAATAATAATAATAATAATATACACCAGATATAACTGTAGTCGAGAAGAAAAACAAGTCAAAATAATCGACATAGCAATACCAGGGGATAGCAGAATAGAAGAAAAAGAAATAGAAAAAAATCACCAAATACAAAGATCTACAAATTGAAATTGAAAGGCTGTGGCAGAAAAAGACCAAAGTAATCCCAGTGGTAATTGGCGCCCTGGGTGCAGTTCCAAAAGTCCTCGAAGAGCACCTCAACACCATAGGGGCCACAGAAATCACCAACAGCCAGTTACAAAAAGCAGCTTTACTGGGAACAGCCTATATTCTGCGACGATATCTATAACAATTGACAATAAAATTCAGCCATCCCAGGTCTTTGGAAAGGACTCGATGTCTGGATAAAACAAACCAGTCAATAACATCTGTCTGACTGTGTAAAAAAGAAATAAATATTTAACTATTATTAAAACATTACTCATTTTTATTAATTTTTTTTAAAGTTTAAAAATTATATACCTGCTTCTCAATTAATCAGAGTCACTTTTTAGCTGAACAAAATCAATTAATCTGAATAATTATTTGAACATTGCAACCCAAGGGGGAGGAAAACACACACATCAGATTAAGAGCATACAAAGAGCCTTGCTGAATGAGACCCAAGTATAGTCCATCAAACTGTTCCCAGCTCCGGGGCAGGCTGCGGGGAGAACGGACCCCTCCCCCTCCCCGCAGACGAGCAGCTGTCCCTCCTTGGGCGGGCAGATTGCCCGCACAGACAAGCACTGGCTCCTGCTGGTAGCTCCAAGGTTTGGGAGCAGGGAATTGCTGCCATGCGTCACGCTGCTCCCCAGAGCTTCAATAATGTACTGCATGAGTGCACAGTGCATTACTGGGATCCCTCCTCCCCCTGCCCAAGTGTGCCAGCTGTTCTTGCAAGCAGCCACAGCTGACACAAGCACAAAAACTGGATTAAGGGAGCGCTCACTCCCTTAACCACATTTAGAATGGAGGCTACTTAGACGGGTTTGCTGCCATGTAACCAACAGGATCAGGCCCAATCCTGGTGGTTCACATGCACATGCAAAACCAGGCTGGGCTCCCTTAGCCTGGTCTTGCATGCACGTATGAATAGCCTCAGTGGCTACTAGTCTTGATTGCTATAGGCTATTTCCAAGTTCAGCGGAAATTGCTTCTGAATACCAGTTGCAGGAGAGCAACAGCAACAGCAGGAGAGGGCATGACTTCATTGCCCGCTTTCCAAAGACATTTGGGTGAGCACTGATTTTAACCAGTCTGTATGAAGGTGTTACCTTCCTCCGTGGCTATGCTTTGCTCAAGGTGGGGGAAATTAGCTTCAAATGGATGCAGACCAGTCAACAGCTATATTAACCCTAAAGTACTTTGGGGAAGTTAGCCGTGGCATGGATGTGCTGGAATGGACAAAGAGAGTAGACACATGTTCTTGAAAACAAAGAATTGTTTTACTGAGGGGTAGCAGGGTTACAGAATGTGAAAAGAGGGTGGTTAACTTTAAAGCACCTAGCACTGGGAGCTTAAGGGTGAAAGAAAGAGAAAGAGGAAAGTTGTTTTATACTAGCTACCTGCTCTAGCTGAGAGCCTTCTCTCGGGTTGGCTCAAGCACGAGGTGAGCAATGAGGTACATGCGAGCAGCATGGACTGCAGAGTCCAATGGCAGGGTGAAATTGCAAGGTTGCAATAAAGACCACATGATGCAGGAGATTTATACCATCTTTGAGTAGGGTTTTGTAGGCAAAAACATACCCTGGGGCAGACTGAAGAATTTTGGTGGAGGCGACAGAGAGATTTTTTAATACATGTCTGTTTTGGAATTTTTGCTCCAAATAAGGTACGAATATCAAGTATTAATTAGGTTATGTTTGGGGTGTCTTCCCCTATATGCTTCTTAAACAAAGAAATATTTCACAAAAGAGATCACTGAGAACAATCACCTGAGTTGAGATGGGAGGGGACACATCACCCATAACAGCAGGGAGGAAATGAGGTGAGAAGTTTTGCTTAGCCTTGAAACTTCTGGTTATAGTGTTGTGAGAGAGGAGGGAAACTAACTTCTCTCTATCCACTCTCTATACACCATGCATAATTTTATACACCTCTGTCACAGTGATCGTCATTATTTTTCAAGCGGGTACCATATTGGCCAAAAAAACCAAAAACAAAACAACCCAAAACCCACCCTGCAATGTGAAAGCCATTTCCCACTGTGCTCTACACAGTACTGCATTTTTCTCAGGGCTGGCTTGTTTCTGTCTATCTTAAAGAGTTCTAGGAGAAAGCAATGGGAAGGACTAAACTTCCCAGCACTCCGTGTATGCCTTCAAGATGGTGCAAGGGCTAAAGAGGGCTCTTTTTCCTTTAAAGAAGCCTCCAGCACTGGGCAAAGCACAGCACTACACAGTGGGAATGTCCACATGGTGCCAGGGAGATTTCACAGAGTATTCAGCTTTGGCTGAAACTCAGAGATGGGCAGTATCTAAAATGCAGGTATTTAAAATGGGGATTTTCAATAATTTTGTATTTTGTATCTAAAATAGATTTGCTCAAGTATTTTATATTTTTAAAATACATTGCTGAAATCAAAATACATCTCAGCCAATCATTGCTTCACTTTTTTGCTTGAGGAGCTTCCTTTTTATTGCATGTGTGCATCCCATTGGCTATGAAGCATCCTCATTTGTATGCTCTGTTCCTCCCTCTCTGTCCCCTAAAGTTCAAATAGTTTGAACTTACTCTGCTGCTGACTGGACAGCCAGACATGTTTGAAAATCAGAGGGGAAAGAGAGAAAGACTGTCACGGTGAGTAAAATAGGAAATGAGAGGTGAGTGTGGCATGGGAGTCCGGGGGGTGGGGTTGGCAAGAGGGAGCAGCTCCCTCCCTGCCCGGTTATTGGATGCAAGATGACTCCCTACCTCACAGCTCGCTTACTTTAAAGTTTATCTGTCCCTCTAGCTGCAACACTACAACTATAAACCTGACCTGACATAAAGTGGCTGAAGTTCTACTGGTCCAGTCTCTGTGTACATTTGCTACTTGCCTAAGGGTTAGGCAGGTTGTTTTGCAGAGTAGTTTACAAATAACTCCCTGTCTGTGTTGTACCCTATTGTTTACTGTGACTGACCAATGGTAGCAAATTTCCATGTCTTTGTGGTAAGAATGGAGAAAGATAGCAAACATAGCAAAAAGAAACAGGGTATTTTGCTGTTTTGGAATTATTGATATGACTGAGTGTTATAAAACCTGGAAATACTCCAGTTTATGCAGGACAAATTCAAGCACAACAGTATGTTGGATGAGTATCCCAGTGTCCAATGGTTATTTTTTTTAAAAAGCATAATACAAGTCAAACATCAAGTGGTCCCATAGAACAGTTATTTTCCTTTGCTGGGATGATTCACATCCCCAGAAGGCACAACTTGTGTGATTTATTCTTTGAAAAACTTGTATTACTTAAAGGAAATGGAAACAAGTTCGAATAAACAACCATTTCCTTTTTTCAGGCATTGTATTTTGTATTTTAAGATGTATTTTAAAATAATTTCTGTTTTGTATTTTGTATTTTTATTGGTTGTTTACCAAGTATTTTGTATCTAAAATACATTTACTCATGTATTTAGTATTTGGTATAAAAATACTTTTTAGAAGTATTTTGCCTATTTCTGCTGAAGCTTCAAACACAGCCAATAAACAATTAGTCAAGAAGCCACGCTTAGGGTTGGTGGGGTTGCTACTGCCTTTGAGCCTCACAAGGAAGAACACTGATGTAGACCTTCTTTCCTCATGAGAAAAGTGCTCTAGTCCCTTGATCATTATCATCTATATCTACAGTATATATTTCTTTTAGGCGTACCCATCGCTAATCCCATGTATGGCAGCTCTTGTGGGAGTTTGCGAGCAGCTGCCGGATCGCAACAGGGACAGCCAGGAGGGAAGAAAATGGTGGTGGTGGCAGCCAGGCTGGGGGCCAGGTGGGGGAAAAAAGATGACGGCGAATGGCGAATGGCTGTCTGGCGGGCAGGCAGAGAAAATGGCAGGGGTGGGTGGGAATGGAAGAAGGTGGAGGAGGCCGGGCAGGAAGAAAATGGCGGCAGCAGGTGTGGGGGAAGTGGTGGCAGGTGGACAGATGGGGAAAATGGCGGTGGGCAGGAGGGAAACTGTGTGGGCAGCGGGAAAATGGCAGTGGCAATGGTGACAGGAGCGGCAGCACACTAGAGGCGCACATGCTCTGCGCCCAGCCCAGCTAGTTACAATTAAATGCAAAATTGGGATTAACAAACCTTCCAAAGCAGATAAGATAACATTCCACTACTGTAAGACATGTGCTTTTAAACAATGCATTGCTTAAATAATATGCATCAAGGAAGAACCAAGAAATAGAGGGAATTGGTGGCAATGGATATTAAATAATATGGAGATGTACTATCCAGCAAAAAAGATTAAGTACAGACCTCTACAAATATCAAACTTGGTATTTACTTTTCATGACCTTTTATTATTTCATATGTATCAAGAAAAAAATCATAATGCCATTTGTTTTGCTCAGTCTATATTCCACAGGTCAATTTCCACAATGTTGTGCCTCTAGACTTGATGGACCTGTATTGGAAAGCATGTTCTGACATACAGCTTAATGGGAAATTTGGAACAGTTTAACCATTTCCAAGAAACAAAGGAAGGAAGGGAAGGGGGGGGAAACCTCGGTTACTGGCATTAAAATGCACAACTAACTGAAGAGGGAAAATGCTATTTAAACATTCTGTTTCTGTTGAGCAAGAAATCTTTGTAACCCTCAGAAGCAAAAGGCATAATCCATCCGTTTTCCACTCAGACCCCATGAATAAATAAATTAGTGTAGTTCACAGAAACTACCTGAAGCTGCACAAAACACCTGATATGATGAACAGCCTTTAAACATATGTCTACATTACTCTGCTAATGGTATATTAATAAAAAGCTCTGTTGGGTCATCATCTTCCTCTTTAGTTTACCTTACAGTTTGTAGGGGTTCATAGTGGACATTGAGACACTGGTTAAATGTCTACAGCATTGGCACTATCATTTTTATTGTGTTTATTAATCTTATTAAAATATAATAAATATTATAGAGTGCAATGTGGCAAGGCTTTCTTTGGCAAAATACTGTTTTGAAAGCTGTCTGAAATGTCAAACAGCATGCATTTTATATTAGTTCTAAATACATTTTTTATTGAATTCAAACTTCTAAATAAATCTTCCAATATCTAATGCATCTTATCAAAGCACAAAAACCCATTATATGATTATATGAAGAACCTCAGAATTCTCTGTCTTCAACATTTAATGGACTCCTGATGCTTTTTTCCCCTCTTTCTAGACTGTTTTTAAGACATCTTACAGTATTTTATACATTATAAATGGATTTCATTCTGGGCTTAGTAATTCATCTAATGGGCAATGGATACAAAAAAGCTGTAACTCCAGGGACATTAAATTGGTTCTAAACTCTGAAAATTACAGCTTTTACAAAAAGAAGAAAATACTAAAAACATGTCTAATGTAACATTGCATCTAATTTTCTACTACCTTCAGATTATGTCTAAAAGCTCCTAAACTTCTTAATGTTACAATATGTTAAAATTGCATTCCTTTGTATTTAGATGTCTAAAACACCTTTTCCTTTTACCAGCACTGAGGTGGTCCATGGGCAGAGGGTGGGGGGAAATCATTCAAGGAAATCCCATAGTAGCAAAGATGCACGAAATGCTATGCCAGATGTGTCTACTGAAACGTGCTCTATCTCCCGTGGTGACCAAAGAGAGGTGGATCAAAAGAAAGCTTGCTGGGTGATACTATCAAATTACCCCCATTGGGAAAGATAAGATCATTCCTGCCCCCACCCTTACACCCACAGAACACAATACTATGCCAGGGAGTTACATTGCTGTGTGTCTATTGTTGTTGCTACATTGTCACTTGCTTCTGCAGATATTATTGAGTTTCTGAATTGGCTGTGGTTAGCAGTGGGGGTTCAAGATCTCTGTGCACCTGAGGTAGGGCACAGATTATGTCACTCAGCCCTTGTGTGCACTCTCATCTCCCCCTTTTCTTTCTTTTTTTAGAGGGCAGGGCAGGAGGGCGTCTTGCCACCTCGCTTGTGCCCCAATAATCTGCTGCCT
This sequence comes from Hemicordylus capensis, assembly GCF_027244095.1. Classification (NCBI taxonomy): domain Eukaryota; kingdom Metazoa; phylum Chordata; class Lepidosauria; order Squamata; family Cordylidae; genus Hemicordylus; species Hemicordylus capensis. The sequence goes on from NC_069658.1 coordinate 101,020,370, forward strand.
GAAGTGGCCACCTCACCTCACCTCACCTCACCTCATGGAAGGGCTGCCCCTGGAAGTTATGCCTAATTCCATGACCACCCAGCATAGTGGAACCATAGGACCATCCTCTCAGTTGTCTCATAGACCTTTTGCTATGTAAGCCACAATAATAATAATGATAGTGGCTAATGTCCAGACTAATTTACTAAATAGTACTACTCAGGAAGAAATCTAAAGGGCTATAGACCACCTCCAACCTCGGAGACAAGTTGCCTCTAAATACCAGTTGCAGGGGACAATAGCAAGAGAGAGGACATGCCCTTACCTCATGCCTGTGGGCCTCTCAGGGACATTTGGTGGGTTAATGTGTGAAACAGGACGCTGTTTCATGGGTCTGTTTCATGGGCCTGCATGATGTTTCATGGGCCTTATGGGGCTTGCGCCTGGTCCAGCAGGGCTGTTCTTAGGACTAGTGTGAAAAAAATCTGACTATGCCATTAATATTTACCTGCTCTTGTAAGTATTACCACTTCTCTTACATCTGGTCTGATTATTCTCATGGCATGTATATGCACTTTGGCAGAAGTTATGCTTCATCATGGGCTTTACATTCTATAGTAGGTTATAAAAACCGATGATGAAGCATGAGCAAGTATACATGTGTGAAAACATCTGAGGCTTGAACAACATCTGGTGCCATTATTGATGTATACATCAGTAACACAACATCTTGGGATTTATAGTCTATTCAAATTCTCCCAGTGCAGTGAAAATTCCCCTGGTGCAGTGGATGTGCCTGTAAAGAACATACAGGACCTTTCTAATAATCAAGATAAGGATTCTGGTGGCACAAATGGAGCAAGTGGCATCTACAAAAAAAAATGTGAATAATACAACGATGCAGATAATGTAATGCAGTGACGATAGCAGAATCACAGATTTACTTCTCATAGAAAAGCAGCAATTGCCAGTCAACGAAGAGTCAACCTTTTGATACTAGAATGGCAGACTGTAAACTGCTTCCTAGTAACACCCAAACACCAGACCAAGCTAAGCACAAACCAGATGTTTCACTCACACATGACAAAGAGACAATCCTTGTGTTCCAAGGAATCCATGTCTTTTAGTAAAGTGCACCAAACCATTTAGCTATACTGGCTTTCCAAGAACAGACACACATGTTGAAAGGGCACTGAAAGACATTAAAGTCATTCATCCAACATTATTCGTTGGGCAGGGAGGGCTGGAGGGAGGAAGGCAGGAGAGTGCCTACCTTTCCCCCAGACAATCGTCTTTTCTTCATGGGCTGCACAGTTCATGCACCCACATGATCTGCACTGATCCTGGCAGCATGGTGTTCTGGAGGCTGGGAAAATGCATTCTGGCTCCAGATATCCCTAAATGCACTGCATGAGTAATGCTCTGCATTGAGAGATTCATCCTCAGCTGGGTGCTCTAGTTGCCCAGCTCTGTGTCTGCTCGGGGGCTTGGTAGAAGGGTGTGCTCATGCCTTTTCACCCAGGTAAAAGCCAAGGTAAAAACCCTGGGCTACCAGATAGGGGTGTGTATGAATCAATTTTTTTGTTTCAATTTGTACCCAGATTGAAACACCCCCGATTTGTTTTGGGTTCGAATCTGACCCGACCCCCCCGACCCCCGAATCACCCGATTTTATTTGTACCGAAATTTTCTGAATCCTAATTGATTCAGATTTTTAAAAGGGTCATAGGCCCAAAAGATTGGGGAGGGGGTAGTGCCCAATGGGTGGAAGCTACCACCCAAATTTCAAAGAAATTGGGCAAAGGGGTGATTTTAAAAGAATTTTTGAAGTTTACATGTCTTTAAGATTTCCCCCATAGGGAATAGTGGGGATTTCAGCAACCTTATAGCTCCACGTGGGGGCACCAGTGTGGCCCAGAGTGGGGTGTGATGGGCGTTAGTGCCCAATGGGTACAAGGAAGCTACCACCCATATTTCAAAGGAATTTGGCAAAGGGCTGATGTTTAAATGATTTTTGAAGTGTATGCATCTTTAAGATTTTTCCCATAGGGGATAATGGGGATTTCAGCCTTAGCAGCCTTAGTTAGAACTTCCCGGGGTGGTGGTGGTGGCACCAGGGTGTCCCAGGGTGGGTTGTGGTGGGTGGTAGTGCCCAATCGGTGCAAAGAGGCTACCACCCAGATTTCAAAGGAATTGGGCAAAGGGCTGTTTTTTAAAGATTTTTTAAGTTGGCATGTCTTTGGGGCAGATTCAGGACAGAAAAGGTGGTTCAGGGGCAGAAGAGTGGGTCAGGTGGTAGTGCCCCAATAGCTGCCTGCTACCATCCAGATTTCTAAAGAACTGGGCAAAGGGCTGATTTTTAAAGAATATGTGAAGTTTGCATGTCTTTAAGCTTCCCCTCATAGGGAATAATGGGGGTTTCAGCAGCCCCATAACTCCACTTGGGGGGCACCAGGGTGTCCCAGAGTGAGTGGTGGCATAGTGCACATAGGGTGCCAACCACCCCATACCCACAAGCCCATGGGGTACTGGATTTTGTTGTTTCTGAAGTATTCTGAGAGTAGATTCTCTGGTAGTAAATGAGAGTGGATTATGTCCGATTCCTTTTGAATTTGGGTGGTAGCCCAACCCACTGTGGCACTCCTAGGAGGCACCCACAGGAAGAAATGGGCACTATCGGTCCCCATTGTCCCATAGGGTGGATGCAGCACACATCCATCCTATGTAGCACACATCCACCCTATGCAGCACACAACAACAGCAGAGCTTTGCAAGGAACAAGGTTTCCAAAGGTCATTCACACCCACTGTGTCATACACGCACCACATCCATTGTGTCCCAACCATCCCCCCCGAAATGCAATTGATCAACACACAACAGTGTGAAACAACAACAATGAAATGCACTGCCCCACGCGCCCCCTCCCAATGCAAGATAACAGCAGTAGCCAGCAGCAAGCAAGCGAGATATCACAGATGCAAAAGCCTAGGACAGCAGACTAGGGCCAACAACAGCATCAAATGTGCCCTGCCCTCCCTCTCCCAAGCATTTTTCATCCACAAACAACAGACAGACACAGCTACATCTGTAGCACCCAGCCATAAAAGCAGGTTAAGTAAAAGTGATGATGACAACAATGACACACAATTTTTGGTGCTTTTTTAAAAAAAAAAAAACATTTCTGCAACAGATCGGAGCCTGTGGCACCAGCACAACCTATTTTAGATGCAAGCAATCTTGTTTGAATAAAAATGATGATGATGCTAGAAGTCACAATATGACCCAATCTTCATTGCAAAGAAGTCCATACACAGAGAGAAAGAACCTGTCCTGTGCCCATCCATGCGGTCCCCAAAATATAGGCACAACAAACCACCCAAGCCATTTGAATTGCATTATATATATATATATATATATATATATATATATATATATATATATATACACATACACACACACACACACACACACACACACACACACACTGCTAAACTTGAGATTATGTAGGAGGGAAGCACAGTAATAGTTTACATGTGCATGTGTGCTCTGTGAAAGGGTTAGTGGGTTTAGTGTTAATTTTTAGGGATGTGCATGAACTGGTCTGCAGGCCGTGTTAGAGGCCTGCAAAACCGGTTCGCAAGTGGCCCGGTCTGGTGGTTCAATGCCGGGGGGGTGTCGCTTTAAGGGCAGGGGGTTGTTCTTACCCCTCCCACCGCTTTCCCCCCTCCAGTGCTCCATTTTTAAGTGAAATTTTTGGGGCGGCAGCGGTCCTCCCTGCCACCCCTACCCCTTGTTGCCTGCGAAAAATGGAAGTAGCTTCCACGAATGTGCATGCTGCTGACGCGTGTGCACCACACAGCGTGTGTGACGTGCGCGCACATCAGCAGTGCGTGCATGTGCAGAAGTTACTTCCACTTTTCGCAGACAACAAGGGGGCAGGGGTGGCAGGGAGGTCCACTGCCGCCCCAAAAATTTCACTCAAAAATGGCAAGCTGAAGGGGGGAAGTGGTGGGAGGGGTAAGTACAATCCCCCTGCCCTTAAAGCGACACCCCTCCCCGGCATCTGACCGCGCCTCCGCAGTCCGTGCACATCCCTATTAATTTTTGCCATGGCCTCAGAATGCTGCAGTTGGAGGTAGGGAGTTGATGGGCACAGGAAGAAAGCTAGAGTCTGTGCCTTCCTGCCCACTCAGAGTCTGCTGGGCAGAGAATATTAATACTGATATATTATATTATCACAGGCACAGAGGGCTGGAAGACAGGCTTCTGTTTTTTTTAAATGAAAAAAAAATCTTTGCAATGGGAAGAAAGACAGAATTGTTTTTTAAAACCAAGAGGCTACGCTACCCTTCTAACCACCTACTAGTACTAGCTAACAGGTAAGTAGTACTAGCTTTCCCTCCCACATAGAACCCCTGTTTAAACAACTTCTAAACTAAATACACCACTTTTTAAATTCAACTGCAACCCAAAACCTTCATCCAAACAGAAAACCCCCCAAGAATACAGAATTCCAGAGGGGTGTGTGTGTGTGTGTGTGTGTGTAAATGGAGTACACTCACTCAGTCTAGGGCTTCACCCACATTGTGTGTCCAGTTGTCACTTCTGTATTCTGGTCTCTGAGTCTCTTCTTCTTCAATCTTCTTCTTGACTTCTTCTCCTTCTTAAGTATTCAGATTTGGGGGGCTGGGGAGCAGGGGCAAAAGCCTGGAAAATCTGGGGGGAAAGAGGGTGGCTGGCCAGGTGGCCAGTGGCCACAGGAGCTGGGGCTGGTGGCTGCTGGCACAGACAGACACAGCAGGCACAGGCAGTCACTGATTCTCTCAAGGGGGTGAAAAAAGAATTCTCAGGAACAACAACAAAAAAGCAATGCAGCAGAGATATTCCATTCCCAGGCTGGCATGCAGTAGCCACTAGCCAGCAGGGGAAGGCAGGCTGGGTGGCAAGGCAGAAGACAGTAGGCCATGGCATGGCATGGCATGGCATGGCATGGCATGGCATGGCGACAAGGCAAAGCAAAGCATTCTCTCTCTCTTCTCCTACGAGGCAGAACAAGGCAGAATGGTGGCAGCTGCTTCTTTAAATCTTGAATGAAAATCCCTCCTTGATCTCCCTCCCTCCCACCCTTGCCCCTTCTTCAACCCTTCCCCTGGCCAGTGTGGGGTCAGTCAGGAGTGGCAAGAGCCAAAACAGCCAATCAGGAACAAGGAGACAATTGTCAGCAGACCAGGCCATGCTTTCGTTCACTGACCTGAAGGCGGGAAATTCAAATAGACGTCAAACACAAAATGGAGACTACAATGAGAGCACCACAAAATGAAGGTCCAAAACAACAAAACTTTCAGATCCAGAATCCAGGCGATTTGTTTTGTCTACAAAAACGTTCAGAACTTGAAATCGGGTGGTTTATTTTGTGTACAAATCGCCCCAAATGGCCTGAGTTGAGTACAGCTCATTCTGTACCTGAAACGTTTTGCACATCCCTACTACCTGGTGAGGCAGCACCAGGATTGGCCATGATCCCAGTGCTTCATAGGAGCAGCCCTACCCCAGTAGAGCTGAGCAAGCTCACGTGAACAGCCTCGTTAACTAATGCAATCAATATCACTCATTTTCCATTTCAGGGCACGAAGTAGTAACATTTCCATTGTTACTACTCTGAGAATAACGAATGGCTTTTTGGCTGCTTACTTTTCCCTTGCTCAGTGCTTAAAACATTTCAATATCCCCTACACGCAGTCTGATGCTCCTTGATTAGGATAAAGATTGTGCCTTATATTTCATGTTCACCTTCCTAAAAAGACTCTTCAGATTCTAATAATTTCAAACGTCTTTATCACAATGAGTCTATCTAATGTAAGGCACTTCACTTGGTCAGTAGCTCAATGCTTGAGTCCAAATGATCTAGAAGCTGCAGGATACAATCTTTCAGGGCAGAAAATAAAGTGAGTTGAGAGGCCATTTTTACTTCCATCTAGCAGAAGGAACTTACTCTTCCTAAGCTGTCCTTTCTTACTGATTGTGCTGCAATCTAATCAACTCCTTGCAAGCAGCCACATGGCCTAGAATAGATTTCCATTGTAAAAAAAGAAAGAAAAAAGCATCAATTTCTCCACTAAGCACAAAACAAATTAAGTATGTGGGCTTAAGAGCCCGCTTTAGCATGAAGTCAAGTGAGGCAACCATCTCACTCACGCAACAGATTTGGGTTGCTGTATAGCACAGAAATGTGTCGGTAATGTAATTTATAGCCATGATACACCTTTAGATTTTGTATCTCAGGCACCAAGAAAGTTTCAGACCAACCAAGTTCCTCTTCTTCATATGAAATATAGTTTGCCTTCTCCAGAAACTCACACAACCAGATGAATCTCCTATATCATACATCATTCTTTGGCACTCCTATTTTTGTCACTGCAATTTGTATACCTGCCAACATCTTCAAATAGAGAGATTTAGAGTCCTCTCCACCTTTAAAGTATCCAACCACTTTGTGTTCCATTGTAAAAATAGAGCCAAAGAAAGTCTATTTCCTTACTGTATATGCTATTTAATTCATATAATAATTCAGAATGTAAATCCAAATCAAAAGTATTAAGATGCTTCATAGTTCCATGCTTTAAGGCTGATTTGAATCCATCACTTGAGTAAGAAATATATCTTCTGTTTCTTTTTCAGACTGTGAGCCATTTGGGGACAGGGAGCCAATTTATTTATATCTATGTGAACCACTTTGGGAACTTAGTTGAAAAGCGGTATATAAATATTAGTCAATTTCATCAAAATTATATACTTCGTGACTTTGCATTAAAAGACTCTACTGAAAAATGTCCAGCATGGATGAATAGCAATGTATTTTTCTCTTTCCACTAATTGAATTGTAAACAGATGGATGCTATTTAGACAAAAGTTGCTACAAAATTAATGACTTTCCTAGTTGCACAGAGCTATGGATGATGACAAGCAATTCAAAAAGGACTAAATTCTAGAATTAACTACAACAAATCTATAAATCCAAAAATGAGTGTGGAAAAAACCAAAACAATTTTACTGCATACCCCTTGTGGTCCTCAGCATTCCTTTTTAACTTGTTTTTTCTGTGTCTACAGAGGACTTACTTAAATCGTTCTTTTGACTTGGAAGTTATTATGCGTCTCAGTGGTAACCCTTAGTATAAGTATAGAGAACATCTTTATAACCAATAGAATATTTCAAAATGGAAGAGACTTTTAAAGTGTAACCCCTGCAGATTGCATGTTTCATGGTCATAGTGAGTAAAGAAAGCCAAACAATTTCCCTCTATCCAGTTCTTCTATGGCATAGACAAATTGTGTCATATTTTTAGAAGATGCTGTATTAAACTGATGCAGAGATTCATTCTGGATAGTAATTTTGGAAGCTACAAATCTAAGAAAAACTCATCCTCACATCCTGTTCAGCGCTTGGTAGGTTTTTGTTTTGCGGCAGGTTTCTGGTTTCTCTTTAGTGTGTGTGTGTGTGTGTGTGTGTGTGTGTGTGTGTGTGTGTATTCAGCCTTGAACATTTAGGGATGGGATGATTAAACATTTAAATGAGTAAATAAATATTATGAGGCTGTGCAAAGTGGTCCCAATTTGATACAAGAGCTTTCTCAGACTTGGAAGCAAACTCAATTCAATTTGTCTGGTAAAGCAGTTTGATTTGGGTCAAACCATACTAACCTGCTTTAGCTGCTTGCCAGATATTTGCCAACCCTCTCCACAATGTGCTCTCCCCAGCGGAATAGGAAGAAGACAGGAACAGCTGCAGCAATACAGCTTCTGTCTGAAAAGTACTGCCAAAAGAGAAGGCAATGCACAAGAACAGCCCTACCCAGGTTATGGTTAGGGAAACCCTACCTGGGTAGGACTGCTCATGTGCAGTGCCGGGATTGCGCACAGGCTTTTGTACCCAGGCTTACCTGGGTTAAAGGTCATGAGCTCACCCTTTACTCCAGGTGCAGGGTCGTGTCTATGCTTGGGCTGCATGCATACACAGAGACAAGCACCTAGAGTGTCCATCTCACAGGGGTATCTTTCAATGCACTGCTGCACAGTGCAGTGTGGGATATCCAGAGGCCGGGACGATGCATCCCAGCCTCCAGAGATCTGCACTGCTTGGAGCCAAATGCAGGATAACTCAGCCAAAGCAAAGAGAGCTTCATTCAGCCCAACTGGACTGACATCTTCCAGTAGTTAAATTCAGGTCCGGTTGAGTCAAATTGGCTGAAGCAGCCTGCTTTGCTTTGGTTCCAATTACCAGCCCCTTTAAATTTCTGACTATTATCCATTTTAGTTAGCTGCCTTACTATTTTAATTAGATGTTTCATGCTATATTTTATTTATGTTTTATATTTTCACTACCTCTCTTCCATAGTAGATTTTAAATAGCTTCTATTTCCACTAGTCTTAACTGTAATACAAATCTCAATCTTTCTCTCTCAATAGTTTATAGTAGTAATACATGTAACATTCATTTGCATAATGATCTGATTGCCTTATCTATTTTACTGTATTATAAACTGTGCTGGTCTTTGACCATAATAAAGGTGATTTGATTGATTGATTGACTGAATTACCAGCCTGAAGCTTTGTACAGCCCTAATAAATATGTTTAAATATTTAACATTCCAACTGACCTCCTAGAAACTGTAAGTCGTTTGCACTTCACTTTTACTTCCTTCTCCCCTTCATTTCTACCTCCCTCTTCCCTAACTTTTTATAGGGCCAGTTTGAGTGACACGATGCCTGACCGCTCTGCCCTACATGATAGAAGTGAGCACTCATGTCCCTCCACCAGTGCACCATTCCTTAAATGCACGTGGGGTGAACCACATCCCCACACAATTAAGGAATGAGTTCCATACCTTAATCATGTGGAGTTGGGAAGACAGGCAAAGGATTTTGCAGCCCCATCCATAGTGTGTTCCTGAGGGTGCTTTTGTGTGGCTGCTTCTCCCAGCACAAAATGTGAGGAAAGGAATAAGCACCTGAACAGTTACTAATAGTATTTCTTAGTTGCCTACAGTAAAAGGTGCTGTGCAAATATAAAACGAATGGCAAGCCCTGCTCACAAATTTGCAATCTAAATATCTTCTACAATGTACCATTACAATCTACCATGTAGCAGAAGAGACTGGCGCTACCATTACTGTGCCATTCTATGCTAATCCTGCTCACTGATTTGGACTATCAGCAATCATCCTGGGGAGTGTGCCTAGATTGTGTTAGGTGACTGTGTGCCTGCCACTTACAATCCACGCCATCTGGAAACACTCATGGAAGGAAGGAAGGAAGGAAGGATTTATTTTGTGCAAGTGATAAAAAACAGAACTATGACATTAGGTGCTAGCTTATGAACAAGAGAAAATGCAAACTTTAATTAAATTAATTAATGTAAATGCAAACTTTAATTAAACTAATGATTAGAGAAAATTGCCCTAGATTTCATGACAAACTGTATCTGAGGCACAACAAGTCATTGATTGATTGATTGACTGACTGACTGAAATTTTATTATTTTATTGTATACCGCCTCCTTCAAAGACTCTAGGCAGTGGTGTCTATGATGTCATGATGGCGTATGTGCTGCAACTGCTTACATGTTCAGCATTCCACGCAACTTGCTTCATGCTTAAATCAAGCCCTCAGCTGCCACCTATATAGCATATAGAATAGGGGTGTGCATGGGACTAGCTGGTCTGGTTTGGTTCGAGTCTGAACCAGACCAGGCCAGTTTGGTCTGGCACCCCCTAGAACCTCCCCTCGCCCAGTTCGGTCCAGTCTGGGAGGGGTTCGCAAACTTTTTTAAAAAAATTAAAAAACACATACCCCCTCCGGGAATGTTCTCCAAGGCATTAGCGATGGTGTCCGTAGAGGTTCCCCCTCCCACTGCCAACCTCCCTTCAGTCCAAAACTGGCCCATTTGGCCATTCTTTGGCCCATTTGGGCCTTTCCCCCTGGCACAGTGGCCATTTGGGAGGCCACCACTCCTGTGCAATGGGCCTCTGCGTGGCTTGACATGACCAGAGTGTGCCAGTTCATTTGCCTGACAAAATGAGGAAAGTGTTTTGAGGGATTGGCACGAACAATGAGAAATCACAGGAAAAGCTCTAGCAGCAAGAGGAATCCTGACATACGGTGGAGAGAGTGGACTTCCTTGCCTTTTACATAAAAACATGAAAAGGATCACCAACAAGCATGTAATGATGGAGGCCTTTATTTTAAAACAAAATGGACATATCCACTGATTATGGTTGTGGTGGGAAATTCCGGTTGCGGTGGGAAATATAAGTAGTAACAGCCCATTATAGGGGAAGTGAAATCAGAAATCTAATAGCTGTTTGCCTTTCTGGCTAGGGGTGTGCACAAAATCAGTTTTCCTGCTCCAGCTCAAGTCTGAACTGGACTCAAACCAAACCAAGGATTTTTAGTTTTGTCACCCCAAATAAGGGACCTGGATAGGCTTGAATTCCAGCTTGTTCAGGAGTTCTACAGAAGAAAAACATTTTAAACTCACCACTGGGTTTGGCAGCCTCGGGGGTGCTGCCATGCCCGGGGTGGGGGTCTCCAGCGGTCCGCCCTCCCCCACCGACCTCCCCCCAGTCTTTACCCAGTTTTCAGGCCTTTGGCCCTTCTGAGGTGGCGGTGGCCATTTTGGAGGCCACTGTGCATGTACCCTAGCCATTTGCATGGCTGGGTCATGACCAGGCAAATGGTCAGGGCACATACATGACAGTCTCCAAAATGGCATCGCCACCTCTGAAAATGGCCAGGACACATGTATGGTGGCCTCCAAAATGGCTGCTGCTACCTCAGAAAGAGCTGAAGGCCTGAAATGGGATGAAATGGTCCTCCAGAGACCGGGAGAGGCCAGTGGTGCTCGGGACTTCCAAAGACCTCCCACAGCCACAGCAGCACCCCCCCCCCAGGCTACTGAACACGGAGGTGAGTTTAAAAAAAAATTCAAATGTAGAACCCTCTAACCAGCCCTGAGCCTGCCCAGGGGAACGGCTCAACTTTGAACTGGACTGATTTGATGTTGAACCTGTTCAAGGTCAAGATGGTTCACATATCTCTACATCCAGCTGTCTATTCCAGTTTGGGTGGAATATAAGTTTGATGAATAAATAAATAAATAAAATTTCTTTGTGCAACTTGCTCAACATACACAAATTGCACATATGCAACATTACTAGGCTGTTGTACTCCTGCACAGTACGTCAACCATTGTATGCATTTCAGAATGCTATTTACTTTTAAACACTTACACTCCTGTTTATCTTTCTCTCCGAATTTCTCCTCATAAATCCCTACCAGAGATTTGCATTCTTCAAACACCAGTCGTTTAGTTAGACAAAGGACTACATCTGTTGTGTCACACCTTTCTCTATTTTCTTTGGCAGCACCTTTTATCTGGAATTCATTTCCTCAAGTTATTCATACAGGCACTCTTTAAGAAGTGCCTCATGACATATCTGTTTTCCCAAGCGTTCCCTAATTTGCTGAGATTTTAATGTAGTCAGTAACCCTGTTCACTTGTTATGAAAACTATACATGCCGTACTCAGGTACAGTACCTAGCTGAGAGCACCAGCAAGCCCTGCCCCTACATGATGTACTTCTTAACCCTGCTCTCCATGGATATAACATTTTTCTGGAGAGACAAACACTGCACTTGGGAAGGAATCATCTCCATTACTGAAAATGTTGGGCACCCATCATGAACAAAGTGAACAGGGCTTCTCTCTCCTTCCACCTTCTTACCTTCTCCACTCTTTCTTCCTTTTCCATATGTGTCTGCCTTGTGCACAGGTTTTTGACATGGTTAACTTTATGTGTACAGTACCTTGTCTTTTAAGTGTTAAGAAAGAATGCATTTTGGACAACATCCCGACTAACATAGTGTAAATGCTGTGCTACACTTAGGGGGAGTGATGGTTTTTTTCAATCACCCCTTCTCCCTGAACTTCACTGTAGCTGCCAAAAATATGCCCCTGAGGACTACGCAATCTTCAGGGGGATAAATATTTTTGGCAGCCACAGTGGGCTTCAGGGTGAAGAAGGGACAATTGACACAATCACTCCCCCCCCCCGAGACTTGCCCAGCATTAGCAACACAAGTACTGTGTTAATAATAACGGCCATCATCCAGACTATTACCTATAGACGAATAAGGACTAGAGGTGTGCAAGAAAAATATTTTCATTTCTTTTCTCTTTCATTTTAATTAATAAAATCCCCACTTGTTTTATTTCTGCTTATGCTAGTTTAATTAGTCTTTCGCTTGTCTTTTGGTCATTTCATTACTCTCCATTAATTTTCATGTTTTTTTTATTTGTATATTTCTAATTTCCCCAAAACTATTTTTAGTAGTCTTGGCAACCAGAATTTTGATCTTCTAGCAATGCCTTGAACACAGCATGATTCTGGGGTATTATGGGGGAGATTTTGCCTGCATGAGCAATAGCCATCCCCCCCCCACAATGCTTTCTGGACAGATGCAACACCTGAGGGCATTGTGAGAGGAAAACATGGTCAGACACATTACAGGGTAAGTCCCCCCCCACCCCCCGCCGCTGCCAACTTTGGAAATAAATGAAGGTAATGAATTAGAATGAATGGAATGGATGCTATTCTCTGTCATTTGTTACCGTTAGCATTTCTTTTTGAACAAACAAATATAAGTTTGTTTTCCATTCATTCTAAAAACAAATGCACACTCCTAATGTGAAAGTTTGAAATTGCAAACTTTGTATATGCCGCCCCCAAAAAAAGATTCAGGGCAACCTCCAGCAATGTTTTCTATTGCAAATGTGCCTAAAGGGGATGATTCAGTTCTTTAAAATTGTAAGGTTTTTAATTTGTGGGTGATTTTTAAATTGTTAAATTGTTTTAAGTGTCTGTATATATTTTAACTTGTTTTATGCTGTTGTTAACCACCCAGAGACGAAAGATTGAGGCAGTGTACAAATGTGATTAATACATACATACATACATGTCTATAGTATTAATCAGCATAAATTAGATTTGTGCCCTGATGATTCCTTAATTTCCTGCCTTCAGTAATCTATATTTTACTGTGCTTTGACATTTTGTGGCAATGATGATGAGGCCTTGCCTCATCATTCATTGATTGGCTGAAGTACCTTTAATGTCATGGAGAAAGAGCAAAAGAAGGACCACACAACTGCTATTGATCCTAAAGAGGTTCAAGATGTGCACAAGGACCTACAGAAGAAAGGATTTGAAGGAGTGAATTAGAAGAGAAGGAAGTAGGGGGCTGAGAAACCCAAAGGGAACAAGGAGCCAGGGAAGGGAGTTGGAAGAGAGGAGCGGGAGGGGAAGTCCAGAGGGAACAGTCTGAGGAGAAGAATAATAGGGAGAAGCAGAAATTAGAGGACCACATGCCCAGAAGCTACAGAGGTAAGCAAGGCCAAAGTCAGGTCTTTAGGGATCTCACTTATTAGGAATGTAAAACCCAATCATTTTATCTATCTATCTATTTATTTTTATTTGATTTATATACAAATCATGCATGCAATATTCTAGAAAATGCAACCTACTTGTGCACTTTCCAAGTGCTTTAGTGGGATTTATGTGAGAGATCTTCCCAGTGGACATCTCCCTTTGTATGTGAACCAATAAAATAAAATAAATTATGCTGCCTCTAAGAAAATGATGAGGCTGTTCACATGATTTGTGTGAAGAGCTGTAAGGGGGTTTGTGGGGAGAGCGGGCTTAGCCCACTCTCCCCGCAGACGATCCAAAGGCAGCCCTGGGCAGCCGAATCGGCCACCCACAGAACTGCCGGCTCAGTCATGGAGCTGGTGGGTGCTACAGGGATCAGGTGCTGCAAGGCCCCCAGAGCATCCTGGAGAGACCCCCAAGCCCGAGAGGCTGTTGGGGGGTCTACTTGTGTGTCCCCGTGTGCCGCGGCAACACATGAGCAAAAAGATGAGCACTCATGCCATTAACCTCGTCTAAGGGGAGGGGTATTTATGGAGGCTCCCGTTGCAGGACACGATTGCCCAAAAGTGGACTAGGCTCCCTTAGCCCACTTTTGGGCGATCGTAAGAATAGCCTCATTATCAATAAAATCACATGTAAACAGATAACCTTATACCAGATTTCATCCAAACTGTTATAGCATCTCAAAAAAGACTAAGAAATATTTAAACATTTAAAAAGAAAGAGGGGGTGTATTTCAAATAATAACAGTCACAAATATATAATATCTTGTATAATATTGCATAAAATATTATACAACTGTATAATATTTGTTTTGCAAGATCTTCAGGCTCACAGGGGAAGAGATAGATATTAACAGCAAAAAGAGTCATGATCTACTTGATGTGTTTTTAAATTGAACAATAAATCTAACAAACAGAATATACAAAAAAGAAAAGCTTTTTTAAAAAACTTGTCCACTTAGAAAAAACTGTGCTACCTAGTATCCATCCTTGGAGACCTATATTTTCAACCCTTATCCTGCCATCTGGAATTTACGACAAAGAGTTAACACATACAACAGATCAAGATTCAGTCTTGTACATCTATTCACCAGTATGGAAAACTACCAAGAGACATCATGAAAATAATGGAACAGTATGCCTTAGAGTATCAAGAATCTTCACAAACCATTGCCTGAGAGTGACATGCATTTCAGTTCTTAACAAAGGCAAGATGTGAAAGCAGACTTATCATGCTATTCAGTGCGCACAAATCAGAACAAAAATTCTGTGGGGCAAAACCCTTTGACCCTCCCAGTATGTGCTACAAAAGTGCAGTACCTGAATAATGTGATGCTGGGCTTTCCTATTTCATAAGAGAAAGGTAGAATATAGATGAGCCATGAGCAATGCTGAAACAGACACCAAGGTGAATAAGAGAGTTCTTGAAAGCTAATGAGAGCCTTCTGGTTAAAGTTTTACTAGAAAACAAATGGGCCAGTTTGCCTAACATCATTTCTCTGGCAGAGCCCAAGTAGCATCCAGAACTAACTAAAAACAATTGGTTCACTTGAGCACTGATTTTGTGGCCATCCACTTTTGAGGGGTCCTCCACAGACACAGGCTGTGTTTTCAAATTCAGCTGAGATCAACCAGGAGCCTTTTCAGGCAGCAGGCTTTACTGCAGGTTTAATGCAAGGCTTTATTTATTTATTTACTGCCCTTCCAAAATGACTCAGGGCGGTTTTCCTGTGAGTTCAGGACATACTCCAACACGAAGAGAGGATTTTTTTTTTTTTAACCTTGGACATGAATTGGGCTTGGTTCCAATATGGAGGGGGAAGCTTGAATTGTGTGTGAAGTGCTCTCTGAAACTGGACTTAGGGGTAAATCTGGCCAATATATGAACAAACACCCACCCTCCCAAAGTAAAGTTGTGGTAAAATCACCACCTGAAAATGCTCTGAAATGGTTTACAGCATTGCAACGAACCAAAATCTGGAACCAAGACTTTCATATCACTCTCCCTGATTGAATTACACAATCCAGATCAGAATAAAGCAGTCTGCCAGACACATAGTGGTCATGTGAATTTTCCATATATTCAGCGGTGTCAAAACATCTTTCATACATAATACTTTCTAATCATCCTAATGAAGATATTCCTCACATCTTCATATGAGCATGTAATTCTCCACATGGAGAAATTTTAGTGGGATAATATTATTGAATCAAGTAAGGTAGAGTGCCCTTTTGGATCTCTCAGTGGCTTTCAATACTATCGACCATGGTATGCTTCTGGAGTATCTGAGGGGATTGGGAGCAGAATTCCCTGTAAGAGGGTTTTCCAGATGTTGTTGTCTACAATTCCCATAATCCTCAGCCAAAGGCCCTTGCAGCTGGGGATGCTGGGAGTTGTAGTCAACAACATAAGGGAATTCCCTGTTAGAGAGAACACTGATTGGGAGTGGGAGGCACGGCTTTGCAATGATTCTGCTCCTACCTCTCGGGCAGATTCCAGATGGTTTCATTCGGAGAATGTTGCTCTTTAAAACAAGAGCTTTTTTATGGAGTCCCATGAGACTCCATACTGTCTCCAATGCTTTTCAGCATTGACATGAAACCACTGGGTGAGATCATCAGGAGGTTTGGTGAAGGGTGTTATCAATATGCTAATGACACCCAAATCTATTTCTCCACGTCACCATCATCAGGAAAAGGCATAACCTCCCTAAATGTCTTTCTGGAGGAGGTGATGGACTGAATGAGGGATAACAAACTGAGACTGAATTCAAATAAGACAGAAGTACTTATTGTGTGGGGTTGGAGCTCAGGAAACAACTTCGATCTACCTGTCCTGGGCGGGGTTACATTCCCCCAGAAGGAACAGGTACATAGTCTGGGAATGCTTCTGGATCCAAACCTTTCTCTGGTGACTAGGGGTGTGCTGGTTCGGTTCGAGCGGACCCGAACTGGACAGGGCCAATTCTGTCCAGCACCCACTCAAACCCCTGCTGGTTCAGTTTGGTCAGGGGGTGGGGGGGGGGTGGTTCATGGAGGCTTTTTAAAAAAACACCGAGGCCGCCACGCTTGTGCAATTTCCCACTCCAAAATGGGGGCTGCTTCAGTTTGACCCCAAACGGTCGAACCAAACTGGTTTGACGTCGAACCTGTTTGCACATCCCTACTGGTGACTCAGGTTGACGCAGTGGACAGAGATGCTTTCTATCAGCTTTGGCTGATATGCCTGCTGTGTCCATTTTGTGAGATAAATGACCTCAGAACAGTAGTACATATACTGGTAACTGCAAGACTTGATTACTACAATGTTCTTTATGTGGAGCTGCCTTTGTATGTAGTCCAGAAATGGCAACTGGTGCAAAATGCAGCAGCGAGGTTGTTCTCATCTCAAAGGATGATATTACCATATTACACCTATCAGGGGCATAACTATAATAGGGCAAGAGGAGACAGTTGTCTGGGGGCCCACTGCCTTGGGGAGCCCCCCAGAGGCAAGTCCCATGACTGACTCCCCCAGCTGCCCACCCGCTCTGGCTTCCTTCAGTTGTATTCATCCTCTGAAATTGATGTGAGTGTTAAGACCTGGAGCTACCAGAACAGCATGTCTTTCTCTAGTACCATTAAATGACTTGCATCATCCACAATTTGCAAAACCTTTTTAAAAATTACACTAGCTGCCAATATATTTCTGGAAGAAAATACAAGCTGCTGGTTATAACCTATAAATCCCCAAACTATGCCCTGGGTATTTAAGAGAATGCCTTCTCTGTTATGAGTCCTGCTGCCTGTTGAGATCATCTGGGGAGGTTCATCTGTAGCTGCCACCATCTTGGGCCTTCTCCATTGTCACTCCAAAGCTTTGGAATGCACTCCCTGCCAAAATAAGAGCCCCCCCCCCGACACACACACACACCTCTGACAACTTTTTAAAGGGCTGTTGACACATTTATTCACCCAGGATTTTAATTTGATTTATAGAATTTATCATTGTTTTAAATTGGTTTCATGTTTTAACTTTGTTTTTAATCTGTGTTGTTTTATTGTAAACCGCCCAGAGACATGAGCTTTGGACATGAGCTTTTTAAGCATACAAATATGCTAAATAAATAAAATATAAATAAATAATATAAATAATAATATTATAATAATATAAAGCTGCTTGGGCTTCACTGACTGACTGTGACTGACCGACTGATATGAAACTCCCAGACCAAAATACAAAAGCTATAAACATGCTATTTTCAGAGGCAGGTTCCAGACCTTGCCCAGGCTATGAAAAATATCCAAAACCCCAGAAAAATGCATTAATTCCCAGAAAGTGCAGGAATATTCTCCCATTGGACAGCATAGGTAATGAGACCACATTGAGCTAGGAAAATACTAGAGTCACTGTGACATAATATGTTCATATGCTTGCAAACTGCAAGCCATTTTACTAGTATAAAATATGACAAAATAAGATGTTAATACTGTAGCATGGGCAGCCATTATCCAGGAGGCAGTGATCATGTCTCAATGGCCAAATGCAAATATCAGAATTCCAGTCCAAGAAATCATAGTTTGTTGGGCTGGGATCAGGTGACCCACATATCCCTTCTTTCTCCCTCCCCTTTCTTCTTCCTCTTATATGCCCAGATGAAATGGCAAAATACTGGTTACTTAAACCATAGTTCTACATTACATCCAAATTGGGCAACTGTGTCTTAAGTCAGGCTATCAAACCATGGTTTAAGCACTCTACATGTTTCCGGAGCATTAAATCACAATGCCTCAATTCAGACATAACAGAACTGTGGTTGGGGGTGGGGGGGACAGGGTTTCCTTTTATGAGCTGGGATTGTGAGAAGAGGTGGAAAGGGGAGGGAGAATAGGGAGCTTATGGGCTAGATACTCAGTCCTGATCCAAAAGGCAACAGTTAGCTGCACTGGGATTACATTCAGCCTGTGCATTGGATGTGGCTGAAAATCCTTAAACAATAACCATATTTTGCACTACTTAAAAAATTGAATACCTTTTGAAGGGAAACAGGCTTATGGTCATGGACATATGAAAATAAGAAGAGATTTGTTGAAGTTAGGGAAATAAATGTAGTTTTAAATTAGATTTTGTTCAGTTTCCATCTCTTTAGACCCATTTATTTCTGATACTTAGTGGCTCACATAACACACACAGTTCTGTGCATATTGTAAAGGAACTTGCATTCAGTTGTGCAATGGTGCTCTTTGAGCAAATGCAAATAATAATAATAATAATAATGCACAAATGGAGTTGCGGACTGGACGGCCATGAATTGTTTTTAAAAACAATGTCTCCCCTCCTGCAAAATATAACTTCTTTTGTTAGTCTTTCGATTTTAATACCACCTTTCATAAAATTCATGCCAAGGTGGTTTATAAAAGTTGCTTGTTATAGCCTATAAAGCCGTAAACAGCTTAGGCCCTGGGTATTTAAGAGAGCATCTTCTTTTAGGGATGTGCATTTCGTTTCAGATACAAAACATTTTGTGAACAAAACAGGCCATTTCGGCTGTTTTGTAGCCAAAATAAAACACCCAATGCTCAAAACAGAAAATTTTGTAGCCAAAACAAAACGTCCCTGTTTCGGATACAAAATGTTTTGTTCTTTTGGCTGTTTTGGAACTCCATTTTGCAATCGCAGATAGTCTTTCTCCTTCAGTCTCCATTTTTAGTTTTGACATCTGTTTGAATTTCCAGCCCTTCCAGCCCGCAGATTGGCCAGCGAAAGCATGGGCTGATCTGCTGGCAATTGCCTCCTTATTCCTTTTAAGCAAATTTAAGGGTAAATTTTACCCTCATTGGCCAGTGGGGCAGTGTGCATTTCATTGTTGTTGTTTCACACTGTTGTGTGTAGATCAATTGCATTTTGGGTGGGGGGGATGTGGATGTGCATGACCTTTGGAAATCTGCCTGATTTTTTCCAAAGCTCTGCTGTTGTTGATGTGTGATGTTGATGTTATTTGGGGTGTATTGGGGGCAGAAAGGGGGCTTTAGGGGCAGAAGAGTGGTTCAGGTGATAGTGCCCCAATGAGTGCCTGCTGCCACCCAGATTCCAAAGGAATTGGGAAAGGGGCTGATTTTTAAAGAATGTCTGAAGTTGAAATGTCTTTGGGGAAGATTCGGGGCAGAAAGGGGGCCTGAGGGGCAAAACAGTGGGTTGGGTGGCAGTGCCCCAAGGGGTGCCTGCCACAACCCAGATTCCAAAGGAATAGGGCAAAGGGTTTACGCTTCTTTAAGGTCCCCCCCCCCCCGCCCAGGGAATAATGGAGGTTTCAGCAGACCCAAAACTCCACCTGGGGGGCACTGGGGTGGCCGGGAGTGAGTGGTGGTGTAGTGCACATAGGGTGCCAACCGCCACCATGGGTTGCTGGGTTATGTTGTTTCTGAGGTGTTCTGCGTGTAGATTCTCTGGTAGCATATGAGATTTTCAATGACAAACCATGAATCCACTCTCATATGCTACCAGATAATCTGAATCTACTGTACACTCAAAACATCTCAGAAACAACAGAACCCAGTACCCCATGGGTTAGCAACCCATGGGTGTGGTTGGCACCCTATGTGGTCTACACCACCACTTGCTCTGGGCCACCCTGGTGCCCCCCAAGTGCAGTAATAATAATAATAATAATAATAATAATAATAATAAGAAGAAGAAGAAGAAGAAGAAGAAGAAGAAGACCAAAATAATCCCAGTGTTAATTGGCACCCTGGGTGCAGTTCCAAAAGACCTTGAAGAGCACCTCAACACCATAGGGGTCACAGAAATCACCATCAGCCAATTACGAAAAACAGCTTTACTGGGAACAGCCTATATTCTGCGACGATATCTATAACAATTGACAATAAAATTCTGGCATCCCAGGTCCTTGGGAAGGACTCGATGTCTGGATAAAACAAACCAGTCAATAACACCTGTCTGACTGTGTAAACAAGAGAGAGAGAGAGAGAGAGAGAGAGAGAGAGAGAGAGAGAGAGAGAGAGAGAGAGAATAAAATAATAATTCAATTTCTATACCGCCCTTCCAAAAATGGCTCAGGACAGTTTACAAAGAGAAATAACGAACAAATAAGGTGGCTCCCTGTCCCCAAAGGGCTCACATTCTAAAAAGAAACATAAGACACACACCAGCAACAGTCACTGGAAGTACTGTGCTGGGAGTGATTAGGGCCAGTTACTCTCCCCCTGCTAAATAAAGAGAATCACCATGGTAAAAGGTGCCTCTTTGCCCAGTTAGCAGGGGAATGGGGCAGGAATTATGGAGGTCCATCATTCCCTATGGGGAAGAACTTTACAGACATGCAAACTCCATTACATCTTTAAAAATCAGCCTTCTGCCCAATTCCTTTGAAATAATTCTTGTAGCTTCCTCACCCCCATTGGGCACTACCACCCACCCTACTCTGCTCTGGGCCACCCCTTTCCCCTCAACATGAAGCTATACTTTTGCTAAAACCTCAATTCTTCCCTAAGGGAAAAATCCTATACTTCAAAAATTCACCAAAACCCAGCCCTTTGCCCAATTCCTCTGAAATTTGGGTGGTAGTTACCACCCATTGGGCACTACCACCCCCACTGACTAGTATTCCCCTGGGGCCATTTTTTAAAATCCAAAACGTTTCAGATTTGGATTTTGCAATTTCGACCAAAGAACAAAATTGGGGTGTTTCAGACTGGCTGGTTTCAAACAAAGAACAAAACGGGGGTATTTTGGATTCGGGCCAAGAACAAAACAGGAAGAGAGAGAAAACGCACAACCCTATCTTCTTTATCATGACTCCCACCTACCTTTGAGATCATCTGGAGAGGTTCATCTACAGTTGTCACCGGCTCATTTGGTGGCTACTCAGGGATGGGCCTTCTCCTTTGCTGCTTCTAGGCTTTGTAATGTGTTCACTGTTGAAATAAGAGCTTCCCCATCTTTGACAGCTTTTTAAAAGGCAGTTAAGACACATTTGTTCACCCAGGCTTTTAATTAGATGTACAGTTTTTAACAGTTTTTTAACATTGTGTTAAATTGTAAATTGGTTTAATGTTTAAATTCTATTTTAATTTGTACTGTTTTTATTTTAAACTACTCAGATACATGTTTTGGGTGGTATATAAATTTGTTACATACATACATACATACATACATACAATAAAACCTCATAAATGGCAGCCATAAAAAGACATAGGACTGGGTCTCACGATCAGTGAGACCCGGTTTTTCCTGGTGGGCTAAGCCCGCTCTTCCTGCTCATGAGTGGGCAGGGAGCTCTGGGCAGCCGGATCGGCCACCCACACGATGGCCGGCTCCGAGCCAGAGCCGACAGGGGCTGGTGAGCTCGGGGGCCTCGCAGCCCCCGGAAGCCCCAGTATGCCCTGCGCAAGCGCGCAGGGCATACTGGGGAGACCCCCGAGCCGAGGGGCAGCTTTTAACCTCCCGGCTGGGGGTCTACTCATGAGTAGGCATGGCACGAAGCCGCACTGTGGCTACTCAAAAGCCTAAAAAGCAGGTTTGCTGGAGCGCTCGCTCCGCAAACCTGCTTTTTAGCAGGGGTTCTCGAGCAGGTTACCCGCTCAAGAACCACCGGTCTCGGCTGTGAGCCCAGTGGTTCTTATGACCAACAAAAATTGGACTAGGCACTCCTAGCCCGATTTTTGTTGGTCATGAGAATCGCCCCATAGACAGAGTAGCAGCAGAGGCGCAGAGAGACTGGCAAGCTGTAAAAGCTGAATATATTTAAAAGGGTTTTTAAGAGCAGCAACAGACGTCACCCAGGAGAGCATTCCTAAGCCCAGGGCAGCAACAGAGAAGGCCCTGTCCAAGGGTTCAAAGAACCTGCAACTCCCAGCTACTTAGGGCCCGGGCTCCCCAGCTACTGAGGGGTCCCCAGCTCCATCCCTCCCTATTTTCTTCATTATCTCCTTCACTCAGAGGGGCCTCCGGGGACAAGGGTGAACACAGGCCCCCTCTCCCCTAATCCCACATTCATGACATGCCTCCCTCAATTTTGGCACATGGAGCAAAGCCCCTTCTGATGACCTTGTTGGACGGGCATTTAGTTTGAGAAGGTAAATTAAAGGTTTTTTATTTTGTTTAACCTATAGCACAAGCTAACGACTGAATTACTGTTCTGAGCTGCTGTTTTGCTAACTCTGCTGCTATTGTTAATATATTTTAATAATAATGTGGTTTGATTGTTTTGTCTTGTAATCTTGTGTTTTGTTGTGCCTTGAGTAATGTATTTGAAAAGGAGAGTCATAAAATTTTGAATAAGTAAAATTCTAAATAAATTCTGTTTTGATAGGGGGAAGAAGTGTCTGGAATCCCCAGCAAGAAGCATAGCAGTGGTGGTGATGTGCTCCACAACTACAGCAGTAAGAGGCCTGAACAGAGGCCCCCACTGCATGGCTGCTCGATGTGTGTAGGTTGATGGCAACAGTAAAAGCTGTGAATTAGTGTGGCAGCAATGCTTAAGAAGAATTTGGTAACATGTGCCTCTGAGCATATGGCTAGGGCTGTTACCTATGCAACGTATGCAGGAAGCAGATTGGAGCATGGAGGACTGATTGGAGCACTGAGCCCGACCGTGTTTCCATGGTTGTGATTGTGTAAGCCAGTATGATATCTCAGACTGGTGATCAGGTCTCATGCCCCCATGGCATGAACATCATGGGCCATCAAATCGCTTCAGGTTTGGGAGCTCAGCTGCCACACCCATAATTATCCTGTAAACCAAAGTGGGGTGTTGTTGTTCTTTTGTTTTTTGCTTTAATTGAATTTTATAAGGAATCTATATTTCTAATATATCTGTATCATTACTACAGAAATTAGCAGATCACACACACACACACACACACACACACACAAGCACACACAGTCCAAAGTACAGATTCAAGAACAGCAAATCAATAGTTTTGTATTTATTCATATTCATTGATATTGCTATCAGAATTTACCTAATATACCTCTAACTGAGTTTATGTAACAATATATGGTATGCACCTATATATAGGAGATCATGTTTTTGTTCCACTATCTCACATCATCAACAACTACCAAAAAAAAATGACAGTAAAGAGTAGGAAATAGAATATGAACAGAGCTCTCCAGTGGAGAGATTCTGTTCCTAGACTACTTGAAGCACGCCCCTAGCTCTTGTAATGTCAGGCTTAATGCATTCTGGTTCCTTTCAACCTGCCTCAGTATATTGGGAAGAACTTTATTCCAGCTTTATACAATAATGAGAGTTGCCCTTGCTCCCTCTTTCTAGTATTTATAGTATACACACAGGAACTTCAGTTCATTGTGGATAACTTCAAGGTTAGCTTCTCTTCCCCTCCTCCCTTTTCTTTCTAAAGAAATGTGAGATGCATCATTCAGCGCAGAGCAGATATGAAAGGAGTTCAACAGTCTTGATAAGTGACAGCTGGACAATGTGCCACATCACATGGTGGAAGTTTAAAAATAGAAGCATTTCAAAGGGGAAGCAAAAATGTAACTAGCTGAGAACTGCAGGGGGAAAGGTGGGAGGGGGGCATTCGGAGAAATACAAAGATATTTTGAACCGCCATGTTCCTTTTAAGAACTGATCCCGATACTACAGTTCCTCCACGGAGGCCACCCAAAGTTGCTTTCACAGGGTGGCGGTTCCAAGAGAGGGCTGTAATGTTTGTAAGATGTTTAACACATGGGCCAGCATGATGGAGAATCCCTCGTTCATAGCACTGTTCAGCACATGTATGAAAACTTGCCTCTCTTTAGCAGGCTCATGCATGCACAGGGAACTGTCAAGATCCCCTAAAAAGGCTACCTTTTATCTATCTATCTATCTATCATATTTATAGACCGCCTGATATGTGCATCTCTAGGTGGTGTATACAATTTCAAAACACAATGATAAAACAAAGTAAAAACATTTAAAACAATTTTAGAGAATTACAAGTTAAAACAATCTCATAGGATAAAAACAACTAAACAGTTTAAAATTAATTTCAGTTAAAAGCCTGAGAAAATAGGTGTGACTTGAAGGTCAGGCTTCAATAATAGAAGTAAAGAATTCAATAATTCTAATTGATTATTCAGGCCAATCCATATCACAAGCAGCTGGCAAATATTAGAGTCTTTGTGAGGAGTTGCTACCAGGTGGAAACATTTCCATGGTCTTCATCTGACTTGGCCCTAAAAGATTCACATAAGAGGAGATCTCAAAGGGAGACGCTGGAATAAGCTCCAAGACACAGACAATACCCATCCAATACCATCCACCCAAACAAATAAGAATCTAATTTTTCAAGTGCTGGCCTTTCTATTCCTACCAAATTCTGTTTATGAAAATCTAATAGCCCTTGCAAAGAGCTGTTGAGAGATCTAATAAGATTTTAAAAGGCCATATATCCACCATTGATCAGCACTAGGCAGAGGCAAATATCACTCACCAGGGTGTTTTTCACACAGCAAGCTTTACCGTGAGCTTACTGTAGGGCTTTACTGCAAGTTTGAAGTTGCCCAAAAAAACCCAGTGCAAAAAGTGGATTTTTTTTTTTTTACCCTGGATATAAATCAGGCTACAATCAAACGCGCAATGAAAAACTTGAATTATGTGTGAAGTGCTCCCCGATAGCACGCAGGGACTTTAGGGTAAATCTGGCTGATATGTGAACACACAGCGGGGCTATTCCCATGATCAGGAAAAATCAGGCTAGGAAAGCCTAGCCCAATTTTTGCCAATCGTCAGCACCACCAGGCTCGGCTGCGAGCCCGGTGGTTCTAGAGCGGGTAACCCGCTCAAGAACCCATGCCCCAAAACCAGGTTTGCAGAGCGAGCACTCCACAAACCTGGTTTTCTAGATCGTGAGTAGCTGCAGCGCAGCTTTGTGCCGTGCCTACTCACATGTAGACCCCCAGAGGGGAGGCGAAAAGCCAACTCCCAAATCCAGGGTTCTCCCCAGTGTGCCCTGTGCGCTTGCGCAGGGCATACTGGGGCTTCCGGGGGTGCGCTGCCCCCGAGCTTCTCAGCTTCCCCCAGCTCCATCACAGAGCCGGCAATCGTGTGGGCAGCCGATCCGGCTGCCCAGGGCTCCCTTCCTGATCGTCTGTGGGGAGAGCGGGCTTAGCCCACACTCCCCACAGTTTTGGAAAAAGCGGGTCTCACAGATTGTGAGACCCGCCTCACCCTCTATTCCAGAGGAAATGCAGGCTAAAAGCCCTGTGTGAAAAATGCCCAGGGTTACTTAGCAGCCTCTATCTCAAAACCAAACAAGAACCCAGACCAGAAAGGATTTTTCATGCTGCAGTAATGGCAGCCAAAATACTTAGAAAATCCAATGTTTGAATAAATGAGAGGCATTGAGGCTATTCTCACGACCACAGGAAAGTGGGCTAAGGGAGCCCAGCCCACTTTCCTGTGGTTGTGGGAACCACTGGGAGCTGCACAGCTCCCAGCAGTTAGCCCACTTAAGTCCCCTCCTCAAAATGAGGTTAGCAGAGCAAGCGCTCCACTAACCCCATTTTACTGACCGTGTGCCAGTAAGGCTCTCCACAGTGCTTGTGTGGAGAGCCTCATTGTGCTACACTGACATGAAGTTCCTTGGGAAACATGTTTAGCACAAAGTACTGGGAACATCTCATGCTTTTATGAATGAATAAGAGTTGCACACACATTTATTTGTGTGGTTATGCATGGATTGTATGCATATTTCACTTGTCAGTATCAGAATAATGTACTTATTTATTTTATTATTTATTAATTTATTATTAAAACTTTTATACCACCCATCCAAAAGGCTCAGGGCGGTTTACATTAAAACACCATTAAAATCAATTAATCATTAAAACAAAAATTATAAAACATAAAACAATAATTAACAATTAAAAACATCATAAAACAACAATTACTTACTCATGGAGTATATGCAAGTTTATAAAAATTAAACTATTTTAAAAAATGGTTTAAGATGAGAGCTACGCTGTTTACACTTTGTATTCATGCCCTGAAAAGTGTGGAAATTACAAGTTAAGGTGTTCACTTGAACTTCCATGCTATGCAAACAGTAACATGGGGCTATTAACGCAACCAACCATGTGCATGTGCAGTCGGACAGATGGGCAATGGAAAAGGCAGGGTTCAAACTACCTTCCCCCAGATGACCACTTGTAGCCCTGCTGCATGCAAGCCGCATGCCCACAAGACCCAAGCTGCCAGGAGCAGCACGGATGACTGTCTGCACTGCTCCCAAGCAAGGGTAAACTGAGGCCGGGACCCATTGTCCCCGCCTCCAAGAATACCACAGTGCACCACACGTAAAGCAGAGTGCACTGGGGGAATTCCTCCAGGCCATGGTCTTTCTAAGTACCTGTCTCGGTGTCTGTCTAGGTGCTGGGTTCGCCTAGGCACTGACACACAATCCTGGAATCCAGATGCATTTGTGCCCGTAATCTCAGCTAAGGGCTGGGCTTCAGCACTGGGTTTAGCCCCACAGCACTAAGCCTCACAGCACTGCTGGGATCGACCCAGATCCCAGCAGTTCTCTCAGACAGCCCAAGCCCAGGTTTGGCTGCTTAAGTGGGCTTGGCTGCTCGTGAGAACGGTCTCACTGTGTAGTACTGTCTTTTATATATGCTAGGATTAAAATAAAATCAAAATTTAATCATCATGATGATGATGATGATGATGATGATGATTCGGAATGTGCTTTGGAATGTGCTCCCTGCTGAAATAAGAGCCTCCTCATATCATAGGAACATAGGAAGCTGCCATATACTGAGTCAGACCATTGGTCTATCTAGCTTAGTATTGTCTTCAGACTGGCAGCGGCTTCTCCAAGGTTGCAGGCAGGAATCTCTCTCAGCCCTGTCTTGAAGAAGCCAGGGAGGGAACTTGAAACCTTCTGCTCATCCCAGAGCGGCTTCATCCCCTGAGGGGAATATCTTGCAGTGCTCACACATCAAGTCTCCCATTCACATGCAAGCAGAGTGGACCCTGCTTAGCTAAGGAGACAAGTCATGTTTGCTACCACAAGACCAGCTCTCATCTGACAGCTTTAAAAAAGTCTTTAAAGATGATTCTGTTCACCCAGTCTTTTAATTAAATATTGTTTTAATAGTTTTAATCCTGTTTTAAAATATTATTTTAAAAATTTTAAATTGTTGTAGCATTTTAACTTTTGTGTTGTTCTGTTGTTTTAACTAATGTTTTACTTTTTCTGTTTTTACTTTGTTGTAAACCATCCAGAGATGTAAGTTTTAGGTGGTATAAAAATATGTTTGTATAAATAAATAAATAAATAAATAAATAAATAAATAAATAAATAAATAAATAAATAAATAAATAAATACAATCATCTATCAATCATCTATCAAATTTGTAGACTGCTCCAAATGTACATGTCTGGGTGGTTTACAATAAAATAAAGAAGATTAAAAATGAAAACCTTAGAACAATTTAAAACCACAGTCCAGTTAAAAAGCTTGGGTGAAGAAATAAGCCTTTAGAGACTTTTTAAAAGTTGCCAGAGATGGAGAAGCTCTTATTTCAGCAGGGAGCACATTCCAGAGTCTTGGGGTAGTAACAGAAAAGGCCCATTCCTGCGAAGCCACCAGATGAGCCAGGCAACTGCAAACAAACCTCTCCAGTTGATCTCAACCACCTCAGTCGCTCAAAAAGGATACTATGGTTGATAGTATCTAAAGCTGCCAAGAGATTCAAAAGGACCAATAGAGTCACAGTCCCTCTGTCAATTCCTAATTGGAGATCATCCATCAGGCCGACCAAGGCAGTCTCCATCCCATAGCCTGTCTGAAAGCCAGTTTGAAATGGATCTAAATAATCAGTTTCCTCCAAGATAGCCTGGAGCTGAGAGGCCACCACTCTCTCAATCACCTTGTCCAACCACGGAAGGTTGGAGACGGACCGATAGTTGCTTAACTCTGAGGGATCCAATGCAGGCTTCTTCAGAAGAGGTCCAATAATTGCCTCCTTAAAGCAAGGAGACATCCTGCCCTCCCTCAGACAAGCATTTAAAATATCTAACAGACTATCTACAACAACCCCCCTACCAGATAGCATAAGCCAAGTTGGACAAGGGTCAAGAGAACAGGTGGTAGGCTGCACCATTCCAAGCAGCTTGTCCACATCCTCCGGAGTCACAAACTGAAACTGATCCAGCCTAACCACATAAGAGGAGTTGCTGGATAGCTCCACATCAAGACACTGCAGTAATTGTGGATCTTAGTCTAAGCTAACCCGAATACAATAGATTTTATCAACAAAATAATCATTTAAAATGTCACAGAGGGTAATTGATTGTTCCAAATTCTGATTCAAGGGAGGAAGGACATGTACCTGAGGGGGGCAATGGCTGGCTGACAGCTTGCTTTTTGCTCTCCCTCCTATGTCTCTCTGAAGAAAAAGATGAGGGTATGGGCCCATCTTCACTTTTTGTCCCAGAACCCATTTCAACCTTTATTTGTCCTGCCTCTCACCAGAGTGTGGAATGAATTTAAAGGGGCTTGAACTATGGCTTGAATTCTTACACCACTTAGCAGATTCTTGGTGTGCCTTCTGGCTTCTCAGATGAGAGTTAAAGGTGTGTCCACAAACACACACACAAACACAACACACACAACCTGGATTGGATTGATAGGGTTGTTTTTGTTTGGGCGGCGTTTAGTTTTTAGACCAGTTGAAAAGCATGAGGCAAACCGTCGACGTGTGAGCAGAGCACATGGCGGCGAGTGCGCACGCAGGCCACAACGGGCACATGCGTGGAACATATTTGAGCTCTAGCCAGCTAACGACAGGGCCAGGGGCGGCAGGGAGGAACGCTGCCGCCCCAGAAACCTTTGCAAATATCACAGCGCCGGAGGGGGAAGAGCGGCGGCAGGGGGGTAAGTACTACCCCCCACCCTTAAAGTTACAACCCCCCTCCATGCCAAGCTGCTGGACCGGTTCAGAGCCGGACCGGTTCGGAACCAGACCGGTTCGGAGGCCTCCAGAATGGCCCCTAATGCAGAGAAGAGCCCATTTCAGCAGGTGCAGCTTTTCTTTCCCCTGCATGACACAAGATTCACCTGCTGAGATTCCCTCTTTTGTACATCTCTTAAAGGTACAAGAGACCTGTCTTCTTTTCCGTATGGCAGCCCTACCTCTGGATCTAGACTGTTATAGGCTTCCCCATTTAGTACCTGCTTGTGACATATTGAGGCTATTCTCACGACCAGCAAAAGCAGGGCTTGAAGTCCGAAGGCGGGGTTAGCACTACCGTGTGGAACCTCAGCATGCTCCCAAACAGGGCTCTGTCAAAAGAGGGTCACCCATTTCCCAGCCCCTCCTCTAAAATCAGGTTCAGCAAGCAGGGTAGGTTGCCTACCCCCTCCCAATGCTCATGTGGAGCCACGGGACGCTGTGGGACGCTGCTTGAGGCTCCCTTCCCCCCTCTTCACCGGGATACCATAGAGCCAAGATACCAGAGTGCCCAGCAAGGCAAGCAGAATGTTTGGGGAAAGCCTGGCCAGCCACAGCTCTCAGCAGTACTCGCTCCAACTTTCTTAAAGTTACAGGCACCTTGCAAATGAGCCCAAGGGGAAATATGAGCATAGGAAGCTGTCTTCCACTGAGTCAGACCATTGGTCCATCCAGCTTAGTACTGTCTATCTATACACAGATGGGCAGTGGCTTCCTGAGGCTCTCAGGCAGGATTCCCGCTCAGCCCAACCTGGAGATGCCACGCAGGGAGCTCAAATCCTTCTTCCCATAGCAGCCCTATCCCCAAAGGGGAATAGTTGCACAGAAACATGTCATACTATTCATTCATTTTACATTTTACTAGCTGACCCTGCACAGAGCATCTGTGTGGTCTTGCACTGAGCCTGTGGCATTGCACCCCCATAACACTCTTGCTCACTCTCGCCGCCCCCCACAACGCTCTCGCTCACTCTCGCCCCGCCAGCTCGCCCCCCGCAAGTCTCTCGCTCCCGCAATGCTCTTCCTCACTCTCGCCACCCCCGCTCATTCCCCGCAAGTCTCCCCCCTGCAAGTCTCGTGCTCTCTGTCCTCCGTCTTTCTATCTCTGTCTCGCAGTCCTTGCTTCCCCCTGCCACTGCCAGGGACTGTCACCTGCTCGCCTGACAGCCTCCGAGCTCCCTGCTCCCAGCTGCCTGCAGCCCTCAGAGCCAACTGTCCAGCTCCCAAAGCTGCCCCCAGCCTCCGAGCTCCCTGCTGTTTCACAGCGCCCCCGATCCAACTGTCAAACTGCTTTCTAGCCGCCCCGCAGGGCACATGGCCCATCTAGACGAATTAATAATAATATAGAATATCCCACTCATCCTCCAAGCAGCCCAGAGCACTGTACTACATACTAAAGTTCCTCCTCACAACAACCCTGTGAAGTAGGTCAGGCTGAGAGTGAAGTGAGTGGTCCAGAGTCACCCAGCAAGTCTCATGGCTGAATGGGGATTTTTATGCTCCTTCCTGTCCCCTGCAAGTCACTGGGCAAGAGCAGGAGTGTCCCTGCCCTTGCCTGCAGCTGCCCTTGCCTGCAGCATGGTGTAGTGGTTAGAGTGCTGGACTAGGACTGGGGAGACCCGAGTTCAGATCTCCAGCACCCTTGCTCTATCCAGGCAGAAACTGCACAGGTGATGGGGCTGCTGCTCTCCCCTTCCTGGTGCCTGTGGTGGGGGGAGTGAGTGTTGCTGCTGTAGCTGCTGCTGCTGGGAGCCAGTTCAAAGGGAATCAGGCTAGAGATGCGCTCAGCAGAGGTGCTGAGGGAGCAGCCCAAGAATCAAGTCCCTGCCCCACTCAGAATCCAGGGAAAGGCAGGGTAGGGAGCAGCAGCAGTCTTGCCAACGCTCTCCTCCTTCCCAAGCAGAGGGTGGCTGCTCTGGGTGGGTCCGACGCAGTCTCCAACAGGCAGGGAGTGGGTGGGATGGCCGGCCGACCTTCCTGCAGGCAGGGGAGCCCCTTCTCGAAGCACAACGGGCCCGCCGCACATCCCACCTCCAGAGACTCCCAGACATTCGGCCTGCTGTTGCGCTCGCTTCCAGGCTGGGCCATGGTGGTGGCAACTGAACTGGCCACTGCTAACCAGGGCAGTTCTGCGGCACCCCACTGGAGGATGGGGCTCTTCTTCCTGGGCGTGCTCCTGCCCTCACACCTCGCAGCTGCGCGAGAGGGAGCCCTTCGCACCCTGTGAGGGGATGTTGAAATGCGCTCCATGTGGGGAGTGTGTGGGGCCCTCGAACATGCGGGGCCGTAGCATATGGCCAGTGGATGGGTTGGGTGGACGGATGTTCAGCATCAGCATCACCCACCCACTGCTGAGCCAAACTGCTGATCTTTGCAAGTATTCTAGCCACCGTGTGGGGGGGGGGGGGCTGGAGCCGGCTCCGGTGGTGGTGGTGGTGGTGGAACAGGAGTGACCACTGGACTGACAGACAGTCCATGCAAGGGTCACGGAGGCAGAGGGTCAGCCCACCAGCCGCTCTTGGTCTGCCCGCCACTGCCCCGGTGGAGGGGGGGAGCGGTGCGCACATGGTGACTGAGATACTTGCAAAGTGTTTTGGCCTCATGGTGGCAATGGCAGCGGTGGCAGGGGGCTTGCGGTGGCCGCAGGGGGCTCAGCGGTGGGCAGAGCAGCTCCTACACCCACTCGCCTGGTAACGTGAGTGGCCTCTGTGCACGCGCAGAGGACCAAAATGGGTTGCAGATTGACTTCCCTGTTATTTGGGAGGCTGCCAGGGAGTGGCAGTGGCAGATTAATGGGGAGGCAGAGTCGTCACTTGTCTACGGCGGCAGTGGGGGGGCAAGGGGGTTCTTACCGTCTACACACACTATACAGTGGGATGGGGGGTGGCACGGAGGCCACAGCTGCGGGGAGGGTGAGGGGGCGGGGAAGGTTCCCCCTTCTCCCTTCCCAAGCCATGCTGTTGTATGGTGGGATTGGGCGATGGGGGCTGCCATAGCAAGAGTGAAGGGGGTAGTGGCACATGTGGCAAGGAGGGCAGGTGCACATTCCCCATTGCCTTCTTGTCTACCCATCCACTGTGATCGGGGGGGAACTGGACAGGGGTGGTAGGAGACACATCTCATCGCCCTTGCCACCAGCTTAGTGCCTGGGCTAGTTGTGGGGGCCAATTGCTCTCACCGGCATCTGGCAACTGCTCCAGGGGGCATCTGCTGTGTCCCTCCTGGATCTGGGGTGTGTGTTGGGGTTTGTGTGTGTTCATGTTGGCTATTTCTTTGCTGGCAGCGGCAGCGGCTCTCTTCTCTCTCCTGCCTAGTTGTGAGCAGGGAGTTTGGGGCATGGGGATGGAGTTCAGTGCCTTTGACAGTGCTGCAGTTGCCAGGAAAGGGTTAACTGAGGCTACCAATCAGGGAGCAGCAAAGCGGGACTGCAGCTTGGAGCCCTCTGGTCTCCTTGGGTCACGTGCTTGCCCCGTCCACTCATGCCGCTGCCATGGGTGGGGCTGGAGGACCAACAATGCTAGCAATGGCTGGAGAACCTTAAAAAGTTAATTGTCTGTCACTCACACTCCCTGCCGGGTTTGCAGCATGTGCCCGTCTGTTTGCTATGAGGTAAAAATAGAGTCTATCTGCTTTCAGGAGGTAACCCTATTTTCTGCTCGTCTGAATAGCTTCATTGTTAGAGTCATCAGCAAATAAAGTTCTCTGTTTACTGCTCAGGACTGAGCTCATGACAAGTCTTAATGCATTACACAGGGAAGCCTGAAAAGGAAATGCAAGTCAAACACACATCTTTTTGTCATCACTTTTTAATATCTGAATCTGTGAATAAATGGTTTTGAAAATAAGTTCCTAACACAGCATAACACAAAAGGATGGCCTGCCCAGAGGTCTCTTCTCTTCTACCGTAACACCTTAGAGACTTAATCCAGTCCCAGTGGAAATCTCAAAGGCAGCCTGACCACTCTAGAGATTTGTGTTTAACTTGGACGCAGTTGCTGGATCATCAGGTGTCTTTCAGTTCAACATGTGTTCTCCATTCTGAGAAAGTAAGTGTCACTTTTGTCCCCTGTGGCTCATTACATTCAAAGCAAACAATTAAGCCTCAAGGCCTTGTGTTTCTGGAGCGTCAAATGAGACCAATAATTTTACATAACCTAAATCCCACTGAGGGTTAAGGTCAGACAGTCAGTAGAATTGACTCTTCACTGTAGAAACCCCACAGGGGTTTTACTGCATGTTGCTCCAGCACGAAAACTATGAGCTTTGAAGCGCAGGTTGCTGCTAACTAGAAGGCCAAATCTCAGCTCAGCTGTTGCTCAGCATGTTGGAAACTTTTGAGAAGCACACTGAAAGGCCTTCAGGAGGCCAAATCAAATAACAGAATCATTTTTGCAGCACAGACCTAGAAAAATGGAGGTTGTATTTCTCTTCAATGCAGGTTAGGCTAATGATGATAATCGCAACCCAATGCATTGCCCTATTTTCAGCAGACCACACTCACAGCGGCATATAATTTCTATTTCTGCTTTAAGTTGTGTTCAGAGGAGAGATGCATAAAAAAAGGACAAAGCAGCACTGGGGGATGGGGGTTCTGTGCACAAGATGAACCAAATAGCCAAGATGTACACATAAGGGCTGTTCTCATGACCATCAGTGTAAAGGGAGGAGGCAACAAACCAAGCTATTCAGGCTGGTGTGGAGGCACAGGAATCCTCTATCCATCTCTAAGCTGATGTAGGATGATAACAGAGCCTTCTTACTTCGATTCTTTGGTTGTATGGGTGCACACAGCATTTTAAGCTGTTCTCAGAATCCAGTGGCCATTAAAATATAGAGTGCTATAGCTACAGGGGTTTCCCTCTGTGAATGTGCTGCTTTCCCTGCAATGCCTTCATGGGCTGGGCCTGCCTCTTACCCCTTCTCAGCCAATCAGAGGACAGCTAATAATGTAATGAGGGTTCCAAGCTCACTGGTGGAGCAATGCATTATGAGACACAGCTAGGTTTGCATTGTGAGCAGCAATTGCATAACTAACAGAACTGCATAACTAACAGACTACCATATCTTTCTGAATACACAGTCCAAGCCCACCTACCCCCCACACATACTGCTGAGACTTTGTTGAAGTCTCCATTATGACTTCTGTGACCCCTGCTAATTGGGCAAAGAGGCACCCTTTCAAGTGGTGGCTCTCTCATATTTAGAGAGGGAGAGCAACTGTTCCTGTACAACATCTCTCCAGTGGCTCTTGCTGGTGTCTCCCTTCTGTTTCTTCTTTGGATTGTGAGCCTCTTTTGGACAGGGGACCATCTTTTCTTTTAATTTCACTAGCCAAACCATTTGGGGAATGTTTTTTTTTGATGAAAAGTTGTAAATAAATATGTTTTTAAAATAATAATAATAATAATAATAATAATACACCAAACAGTATCTGATCCAAAAATACCACCTAGATTCAAGGAAAATTAGAGAAGTCCTGGAAATAATAAAGCAACAAATAAAAGCAGTGTCAAAGAAGATTAGCAGATATGAAGCCAGAACTACACAACACAGGCAGAATCTCCAATTCCAGTCGAATCAGAGATGTTTCTACCAAAGTACAGAAGGAGAAACTGCAAGAAACATAGAAACACCAAATAAAGAAGAAACAGTGCAATTCTGGGGGAAATTATGGGACAATCCAATAGATTATAATAAAAAAGCAGGCTGGGTGAAAGAGGTCGAAAAATGTGACCAACAAATGAAAGATCTAATAATAACACCAGAATTAATAAGTGAAAGAGCAAAGAAAATTAAAAATTGGACTGCTCCAGGCGACGATGAACTGCATGGCTTTTGGCTTAAACACCTAACAAGCCTCATAAACAACTATCAAAACAGTTCAATCACATTTTGCAAGGAAGTGATATTGAACAATGGCTAACAACTGGGAAAACTCATCTCATCATGAAAGACCCAGCAAAAGGTGCAGTTCCAAGTAATTATAGACCGATAACCTGTCTGCCAACCATGTTCAAATTATTAACTGGAATAATAGCAGATGAAATGCTATTACTTATTAACTAACAAACAGCTCCCAGTTGAACAGAAAGGAAATTGCCCGAACACCAGAGGCACAAAAGACCAGCTGCTGATTGAAAAAATGATTTTAGAAAATTGCAAGAGAAGAAAAACCAATCTAAGTGTTGCATGGATTGACTACAAGAAAGCCTTCGATTCATTGCCTCACACATGGATCCTAAAATGTTTAGAAACAACTGGTGTCAGCAAAAACATTCAGATATCTATTAAAAAAAGCAATGAGCATGTGGAGTACACAGTTAACAAACAATGGCGAGACACTTGGACAGGTTAGCATTAGAAGAGGCATTTTCCAAGGGGACTCACTATCCCCTCTGTTGTTTGTAATCGCCATGACCCCACTTTCACAAATTCTAAACAAAACAGGCCTTGGATACCAAACATCTAAAACATCAAGTAAAATCAACCATCTGCTGTACATGGACAATCTGAACTTGTATTGAAAGTCCCAGTCAGAAATCGAATCACTGCTAAACACTGTCCGTATATTCAGTAGCAATATAGCAATGGAGTTTGGACTAGACAAGTGTGCTGCATTAATAATGAACAGAGGGAAAATAAGAAAAACAGAAGGAATAGAACTGCCCAATGGAAGCAAGATCAAGAACCTGGAAGAGAAAGAACCTTACAAATACTTGGGCATTCTTCAGGCTGATAACATCGCACACACTGAAGTTAAAAGAAAAATTGGAAGTGAATACATCAGGAGAGTTAGAAAAATCCTCAAATCCAAACTCAATGGCGGGAACACCATAAAAGCCATAAACACCTGGGCTATACCTGTTATCAGATACACTGCAGGAATAATAGACTGGACCCAGGCAGAGCTAGAGACGCTGGATCGTAAGACCAGGAAAATCATGACCATCAATCATGCTCTGCACCCCCGCAGTGATGTCGATAGGCTATACCTCCCTTGCAGCTCAGATGGAAGAGGAATGCTGCAAGTTCATCAAACAGTAGAGGAGGAGAAAAGAGGCCTTGAAGAATATATCAAGGACAGTGAAGAAGATGCACTTCAAATGGTCAATAACGCGAAACTATTCAACACCAATGAAACAAAGCAGGCCTACAAGAAAGAACAAGTCAAGAACCGAGCAGAAAAATGGAGAAATAAGCCCCTGAATGGTCAATATTTGCACAATATAAGTGGAAAATCAGACATCACCAAGACCTGGCAATGGCTTAGGAATGGCAACTTGAAGAAAGAAACAGAGGGTTTAATACTGGCTGCACAAGAACAGGCACTAAGAACAAATGCAATAAGAGCAAAAGTCAAAAAATCCTCAACAAACAGCAAGGGCCGCCTTTGTAAAGAAGCAAATGAAACAGTGGACCACCTAATCAGCTGTTGTAAAAAGATTGCACAGACTGACTACAAACAAAGGCATGACAAGGTAGCAGGGATGATACACTGGAACATCTGCAAAAAATACAAGCTACCTGTAGCCAAAAATTGGTGGGACCATACAATTGAAAAAGTTGAAGAAAATGAAGATGTAAAAATATTATGGGACTTCCGACTACAAACAGACAAACATCTGCCACACAATACACCAGATATAACTGTAGTCAAGAAGAAAGAAAAACAAGTCAAATTAATCAACATAGCAATACCAGGGGATAGCAGAATAGAAGATTGAAATTGAAAGGCTGTGGCAGAAAAAGACCAAAATAATCCCAGTGGTAATTGGCGCCCTGGGTGCAGTTCCAAAAGACTTTGAAGAGCACCTCAACACCATAGGGGTCACAGAAATCACCATCAGCCAATTACAAAAAGCAGCTTTACTGGGAACAGCCTATATTCTGCGACGATATCTATAACAATTGACAGTAAAATTCAGCCATCTCAGGTCCTTGGGAAGGACTCGATGTCTGGATAAAACAAACCAGTCAATAACACTTGTCTGACAAGAAATAATAATAATAATTTGATCTACCATTGCTTGCCTGCCTTCCAGTGATTTAAAAGCCGGGACACCATTCATTCTAGTAGTTAAAGTTATAGTAGAAAAACCCATTTGTCCAACAATAGGCTGTCAAAAGTTCAGTAGATGCAGTGTAGCTTGAAAATAGCAGGCTGTGCACTGCATGGTGTCTTAATACAAATCTTAATACAAACGCACACTAGAGTCCTGTTCATGCAACCCCTTTATACACTCCGTCTACACATGGAGGGGGGCAGTTCATACTACGAGCCTTTCCACCAATGCCTGTGTGCCTCAGAGGCGTATCTAAGGAAAATAGCACCTAGGGCAAGCACTGAAATTGCACCCCCTGTCCAAACATCTTTCAGATAACTTTACCATAATATCAGCTGAAAAATACAAGTGAAGCTCGTTGATCTTTTAATATTTCAAAAACTATTTAGCAGTGGATGTAGCCAGACCAAAAAATGCTGGGAAACTACAAATTTCAGTATGCTGGGGCTCATGAAATACCCAAATACTATATGGAGCTGTACTTGGAAAACTAAACAGAAATGCCTGTCTAATTCTCTACTATGCATTGTAGCATCACTATTACATAAGTTTTATAAATGGAGAATTTGACTTTTCCCAGATACTCTGAAAATAATTAAAGGATATGCAGAGTAAACAGTGCCACTGCTTGAAATATATTCTAGTATTTCAGAAAGACTGTTAAAATGAGAGAAAGAGAGCAAGAAACTCCCAGTGGGCCGTAATACTAAGGATTTCACACTGATTCAAAGACAAACTCACCATTAATAGCCATATTATCAAGATATCACATTGAACTCACTTATCACAAGGAGCAAAGTAAGAGCAAATGAATACAACCCTAGCTTATAAGCTTCAGCCCTGATTCTCTGTACATGGTGCCAATCTGAATATGTGCACAGTGACTTATATTATATATATATATATTTTAAAAAATCACCTGTAGCCCTTTGGGGGGCTTCCTAAAGGCTGTGGGGGGGGGGGTCTACAAAGGTTCCCCCTCCCCCTGCTGGCCTCCAGGGCCTCGCAGGGACCATTTGAGCATGTGTGGTAGCCATTTTTTAAAATATATATTTTTTAAAAAAATGGCCACTGAAAACAAAATGGCCACCACACATGCTCAAATGGCCTCTGTGAGGCCTGGCATGGCCTAAGGCCTCACAGAGGCCATTTGAGCATGCATGGTGGCCATTTTGTTTTCAGTAGCCATTTAAAAAAAATTAATTTAAAAAAATGGCACACCCCTTCAAGTGGTGCCCAGGCCACGTGCTCTGCTTGCCCCACCCTAGATACACCCCTGCTTCTGATCCCACCCCAACATCCATGTGTTCAGCCAAAGATCTGCAGTGGCACCTCCAAAGATACAGCTGTATGTGTAGTATTCACCACTGATGGATGGTGGGGATATGAAGAGAGCTGACATCAAGGGTAAGACCAGTGGTGTCATCCCACCATGACCCCACTTTATGATCAGAGTGAATGTATAGAAGTATGTATGACCAGGGCTTAGATGTATCCATGCCCCCATGTAGAAATTGGACTTCTAGAGACTCTAAGGAGGGAGTGGAGTCCTGACGAACGACAACTTTAGCAGCTTACATAAAAACATTAAATAAGGCAACTCCGTGAAGACAAAATATGAACAGCCTTTTTCCATAGACAGCTAATAGAAATTAGGGAGTGTCTCTGCTAAGTCGGGTCTGCTGATGCATATGTAACAAAAGTCTAAAGTATGGAGTGAGCATAAATATACCTTAGAAGTTATTTTATTTTATTTAGGTTTACTACCCTTTCCTAGCTTTGTGAGGTCTAAATTACTTATGTCATATCATGCATGGAGTTGAAGGCAACCATGATTCTCTTTATGAATCAGTAAACAGAGCATAGATTGACATGAATTGAGGGGCTGTTACCTAAGGACAACTCATCATCATTCCTAGTCCCAATCATTTGAAATGTACCCAGGAGATACATTTTACAGCTCTTCCAGCTGTGATCTTGATTCTGAACATTGTTCAAATCATTCCAAAATAAGGGGTTTAGGATCTGAATAAATCAAACCAAATGAAAGGCTTTAATAAAACATGCCTAAATGCTGAGTTTTTGCATCACATAATTTGATATATTTTATTGACTTAAATGCTGTTCTCTTGGCAAAAACATGCTGTTTTATTGATTTCCACCAAACTTTCTTCATAACTAAGAATCTCAGGGGGGGAATGTGTTTCATGTAGCATGCTGATACTGAGAAATTGTGGGTTGAACTGAATGCCGATAAA
Source organism: Hemicordylus capensis (assembly GCF_027244095.1). Taxonomy (NCBI): domain Eukaryota; kingdom Metazoa; phylum Chordata; class Lepidosauria; order Squamata; family Cordylidae; genus Hemicordylus; species Hemicordylus capensis. The sequence goes on from NC_069658.1 coordinate 101,060,126, forward strand.
TAAGAATATTATTTCTTGTTACTGATTGTAAAGCTAAGAATACTTTATTCAAGCATGTGAAACACATATATCAAAACAATGCTGCCTAAACCCAGACAAATAACTTAATCTGATCATTGTATTCATCACTGTAAAGCTGCCAATAGGTATATGGCAAATAACTGATTCTTTGCAAAATTGTAATTAATTGTGGGGTTTATATAGAGCCTAAGAGTGCATAGGCAAAGGTCATAAAAACAGCTAATGGTTGCAATTCTATACTGAATACAGAGGGATTACTTCATGCATAAGACTGTGATTTACAGTGTGCAAGCTTGTACTTTGGCGAGTCCAACACATAAGAACTGAGTAGTTGTGGGTGGGCAGACCCTCTCAGAGGTCCAGAGAGGCTGGGTCATTTGCAGCTTTTGATGCCCCTAGCCATAATAAAAATAAACAAGTTGTTCTAGTAAGAATACTAATCTGCCTACTTTCCTTTTACTTTCTCTACAACTGGACTAAATTTGGTTCAAATTGAAGTCCACAACTTAGATTGCTTGCCCCTCAAGTGTCCACATATCCGCCATATTGGATTGGGGTTGTTGACATCATTACAAACTACACCATTGAGGTGTCCTTGTGTGTCACTCTCTACAACTGTACCGAATTTGGTTCAAATAGGTTAGACAGTCCACAAGCTAGTGTACTTGAGCTTCAAATGTTCACACATGTGCCATCTTTGATTGGGGTGGATGACATCATCACAAACCCCACCATTGGGGCATCCCTATGTGTACCTACCGCTGAAGCAAATTTGGTTCAAATCGGTTAGGTAGTTCACAAGTTAGCTCACTTGACCCTCAAAAGTTTACGCGTCCACCATCTTGAATCGATGTGGATGACATCATCACAAACAATGCCATTGAGGTTTCCCTTTGTGTTACTCATTACAAATGTACCTAATTTAGTTCAAATCACTTAGACAGTCCACAAGCTAGCCCACTTATGCCACAAATGTTTACATGTCTGCTATCTGGGACTGGGGTAGATAATCACAAACTATGCCATTGAGGTTTCCCCATGTGCCCCTACAGCTGTAGCAAATTTGGTTCAAATTGATGAGGCAGTTCACAAGTTAGCCCACTTACACCTCAAAAGTTTATGCATCTGCCATCTTGAATCAGGGTGGATGACACCATCACAAACTACACCATCGGGATGTCCCTGTGTGTCACTCACTACAACTGTACCAAATTTGGTTCAAATCGGTTAGATAGTCCTCAAGTTAGTTCACTTGCACCACAAATGTTTACATGTCTGCTATCTTGGATCGGGGTGGATGACATCATCACAAACTGCACAACTGAGGCATCCCTATGTGTCCATACAGCTGTAGCAAATTTGGTTCAAATCGGTTAAGTGGTTCACAAGTTAGCCCACTTGTGCCTCAAATGTTGAATTGGGGTGGGTGACATCATCACAAACTATGCCTGCGTGTGTGTGTGTGTGTGTGTGTGTGTGTTTGTTTGTGTGTATCTACTAATTATTGAGTAAAAATCTAGCTTTTGTGCAATGTCTTAGTTGATATTAAGTATGGCAAGCCCATTCAAGCACGTTTGTCCCATAGCTGAACAGTGATGGTTCTTGCCTTGCTTCAACACTGCTTCAGGTGTTTACCTGAAGCCACTAATGCATGCAAACTAACAAAAATATGTATTGCAATTGAGTGTGTCACATTTTGGTCTGATAGGGATGTACATAAAAAACCAGTTGTGAAACTTATCAAAAAATAAACAGGTGAATAAATCTCCTTTGAGCTTGAGGCACAAGCCAAATGGCCATCCTGAGCCCTGGCCGCACTTCTGATTGGCCCTGGTCATAGGTCAGTCTTTGATAATACATCCCCAAAATATATAAATGATGAAAAGACAGTATGAATAGATGGGGGTAACAAAACTGTCTCTCAAGAACAGTTTATGAACATGCATCCCTTGATTACTTAACCGGCACGTAATGGTTCAGAATTGTGCGAGTGCATTTCACTAAAAAGTATGGTATCTGAAAAATGTGAAGTGGCATGCAAGATCTATATCTGGTTCTAGTGTAAGATGATGCATTTTTAAGTTGATCCTTCAGTCATCAAAGATTTTATAGATAGAATGAATATTTGCATATAACTGAAATTTGCAGAATTTTCCAGTTCTTTCATGCATAATTTGTATTTTGAGCCTGACATTTTTTAACTTTAAAAATGAAATTAGAATGCTTTAGTTTTGCAGGCGTCACTTGATTGTTTGAGCTACGCAGGTTTCAAATACGAACTCTCAAATTTTAAGCTCTCAATGTCAAATAATTATAATTCAGTTATCAAATGCTAGGCCTGTGCAAATTCTGATTCAAAAATTTGGATTTTATCTGAAATTGCCCCCAAAGTAAAATCAGTAAAAATCAGTAAAATCGGTACAATCTGAATTCTTAAATATTAAAATTAATTTCAGAAATACTTCAGAATTTCAGAATGGAATAGGATTTTTCCCTGCAGAGGTGAATGGATAAATTAAAAAATCACTAAAAGCCACTGTTCATCCTAGAGTCTTGAAACTTGCAAACATGTGGGGAAGGAGGTTAGTACTCTCTGTAGTGACTTTGAAGAGATTGGTCTATCCTCTGATTTTTGGTGATTTTTTGAAACGTTTACACAAATGGCTAAAAATTGTGAAATCTGGCTTAGTACCCCCGCCCCTTTATATCTCCTCAATGGATGGGCATACAGTTATGAAATCTGGTACACATGAAGTCCACACTGGCAGGACTCATGTTTTTTCCTCCAAGGCTATGGGTAACTCCTCTGATTTTGGGGGATTTTAATGAAGGGGAAACTAAAAATAGTAAAAAGGGCAAAAACTGGTTTGTTTTAAGCCATAACTTTACAAAATGTTCTGGCCCTCCATAGGACCATGACTCCAACCCTTGTGGTGGAACAAGGGTTCCTTTGAGTTATATTAATTTTTGTCTTCCCCATTGCCGAATCACGGTCAGTAAAAGTGAAAGTACTTTGAAAGTTTCAGGTTTTGTGATGAGAAAGAATCCCTCACTTTCCCTTCTAGCTATTAAAGGATTAAAAGTTGTGAAGTTCTTTTACTCCATTTTAAAAAGTCTGCCTGTTCTTGTGATGCAGACGAAGAAAAAATATAAAATCAAAGGAATGTCCTTTTTCCTCCACATGGGGTGGAATGATGGTCCAAGGAGGGGCTTTAGATCCAGAACCTTTTGCGAAGTCCTGGCTTGAAACAAGCTGGATTTCACCATTTCTAGCCATATGTAAACAAAAAATTGAAAAATTCATCAAAATCAGGAGATTGACCAATTATTTTCAATTTTACTACAGAGGGCTCTTATCTCCTCCTCTACATATTTGGCAAGTTCCAAGGCTCTAGAACCAATTTGTGATCTTTTTGTGTGATTATTTTTCCAATTTCCCAATTGAACACTATGGGGGAAATCTGAATCTAAGCCAGAATTCGGAATCAAATTCCAAATCCAATCCAATATCTGATATTTTTACAGAGCCCATAGAATCCGAATCCAATATTGTCAAATTCGGATTGGGTCAAATCGGAATCTGAATTTTCTGAACACGCATAGGCCTATCAGATGCTATAAGATAAAAATATTTTTACTTATTACATTTTAAATACTATCTGAAAATTTAATACCAATGCATGCCAACCAATACATACTTTCAAATATGATATAAGTGACTTCCAAACTAGCTTCTGGGGAGCCTGAGTTCTTTGGCAGTATATCAGAGGTTTTTCAGTAAGAAGAAAATATGAGACAGCTTGTGTATTACAGGAATTCTATGAATAACCCACATTCTAGAATACTGATTATTCAGAGTTAACTTTTGAAGAAACTTAGTCATGAAATAAATATTCAAAATTGACAACTGAAAGTCTAGTTTCTTGACATCATGAGAAAATGAATATGTTTGTTCAAGCTTGTTCCAGAAATGCTATTGTGTGCTAGCCATTCGTGTTTATTATCTTGTACTAACACACCCTCATACATACCTAAATATTAGGGATGTACATGAGCTGTTCATGCACCTGCCAGTGGGGTGGAGAGTGGTTCCCTTAAAAAGCAGGTAAGGAGCTCCTCACCTGCTCGTGTACGCCTGTGCACTGGCCATGTGCATCCTGATGCTGCGTGGAGGCCACAGGGAACAGTGCCTCAGCTCCGCGTGGCCTTTTTGAGAGCAGGTGCCGCCGGCAGAAAAGCAGCGGGGTGGGACAAGCAGGTAAGGTGCTTCTCACCTGCTTTTTAAGGGAACCCCTCCCTGCCTGGTCAAGCCAGTTCAAATGCTGGTTCCTGAGCTGGTTCAGCGCTTCCCAAAAGAGGTGCTGAACTGGCTCATGCACATCCCTGAAATGTTTACAAAAAATGGGTGCAAAGTTGTAAATCGAGATGACCAAGTAAGTGGTGGCTAATCAGCTTCAGGCGATAATGGAGGAAACTTGTCATCTAGACCCATTTCAAACTGTTTTGGGGGCAGGCTATGGGGCTGAGACTGTTTTGGTTTGCCTGATAGATTACCTTTTCCAGGGAATGGTCAGAGGGAGTGTTACTCTGTTGGTTCTTTTGGATCTCTTAGCATCCTTTGATACCATCAACCATGGTATCCTTCTGGATTGCCTGGGAGATCTGGGGATAGGAGGCACTGCATCGCAGTGGTTCCACACCTATCTCTCAGATAGATTTCAGATGGTAGCGCTTGGTGACAGTTGTTCTCCTAAATGGGAGCTGTTATATGGAGTCCTTCAGGGCTCCATTCTGTCACCAATGCTTTTTAACATCTACATGTCATGTGAGGTCATTAGGGGATTTGGTGCTGGGTGCTATCTCTCCATGTCATCATTATCAGGAAACAGCACTATCTCTCTAAATGTCTGCCTACAGGCAGTAATTGGCTAGATGAGGGATGATAAATTGCAGCTGAACCCAAGCAAGATGGAGGTGCTAATTGTGTGAGGAGGGGATCATAATCTGGAGGATGAGATAGAATCTTCTGTTATGAATGGGGTTACACTCCCCAAGAAAGAAAAGGTACATGGTTTGGGAGTGCTTTTTTGATCCTGGTCTCACCCTAGTGTCCCAGGTTAAGACTATAACCAGGAACACTTTTTACCAGCTTCACCTGATACAACAGCTTTAACTGTTACTTGAAGAGAATGACCTCAGAACAGTGGTGCATCAGCAGATAACCTCCAGGCTGGACTACTGCAATGCACTCCATGTAGGGCTGCCTTTGTACATAGCTTGGAAACTTAAGCTAGTTCAGAATGCGGCAGCCAGGGTAACTCAAAGATATCACATTATGCCTGGTCTTAAACAGTTGCACTGGCTGCTGGTATGTTTCCAAGTGAAATATAAAGTGCTGCTTTTAACCTTTAACGCACTGGATAGCTTAGGCCAAGTTACCTGAGAGAACACCTTTCCCAGCAAGATCCTCACTCACTGCTCATTAAGATCATCAGCAGAGGATCGTCTTCAGGTTCCACCAGTTCTTCTGGTGGCAACCTGGGATTGGGATTTCTCAGTTGTGGCCCCTAGGTTGTAGAACACGCTCCGCATGAGTATAAAAGGTCCATCTTTTCAGCCTGGCTTTTAATAATATTTAATTGGTTTTAAATGGTTTTAAGAATGGGTTCTATGTTAGTTGTAACTGTTTTAATTTAAGTTTACATTTTTAAAAAACCAATGTTATGTTATTTTAAAATTTTTGTATGTTAACTGCCTTGAACCATTTTGGGATGGGTGGTATATAAATGAGATGATAGATAGATAGATAGACAGACAGATATTGCTTGACATACCACACCCAAAGTATGTCAGTGAACTTATAAGTTCTAATATAAGGAAAGTATCCGAATAATTTTGCCTATGCCTGGAGGAAATACCTCATCTGATTATCATATTGTTGCTGTAAAGTTGCAAATGAGTATCTGATACATAAATAAGAGGGTGGTTCTTTTAATACATGTAATTGTGGAGTACATACAGAGGCAGTAGTTAGAAATAAATTATATTTTACAGGGCTCCATTTCATTCTTAAAGTTCTATACCCAAAACATTCTTTCAAATGCATTCATGGTAGAGATGGGATCTCCTTTCTCTGGAAAAAATTGTTTGTCCCAAAGATAATAAAATTTCAGGATCCAAGGACAGCTTCAAGTGTAGTTCACTGAATATTCATGATTAGCTGGGCCAGGCACAGAGCTTCTGCACTTCTAGCTGCCTGCCCTGCCACCGCCTCCCCCACCAACACCACCTGTCTGTTGCCGCCATTTCCCCCATCACCATTATTTTCTCTCCCACCCACTCTCGCCCACCCGGGTTCTTCCTTCCCCCTCCCATTAGCCCACTGGCCGGCTAGCCGCTATCACCACCTTCTTCCCCAGCTACTGTCTCTGCCATTTTGCTTCCCCATCCCCCGCCATTTTGTCCTTCTGTATGGTGTGCAGCCTGTCGCCATTTTGTCCTCCTGCTTGGCCTGCCACTGCCCACCCACCCACCCGCCGCAGTTTTCTTCGGCTGCCACTACCACTTTTCCCTCTCCTACCCATCCTGTGGCTAGCCTATCCGGCAGCTCTCCAAACTCTTGGGAGAGCTGCCACACATGGGATTAGCCACAGGTATGCCTTAGAGAATTAACTATATAGATGTTTACTTGAATGGATAAATAAGGTGCTCTTTCATCCAGAGGTGGCCGGTGAGGACATAACTGGGGTGGTGGTGAGAGGTACCTTTAATATGTCATTACTGGCATCTGCCAGCTATTGGGAGCAGTAGCGACCTGCCTGGCACCCAACACGGTGGCTGACCACACTCACCTGGCTTCTGCACATGCACGATAGCACTCACAGCATGTGCATGGACAGCAGCCAATTACATGGTCAGCTATACCATGCTAACCAGGCAAATGGCTGCCAAGCATGTGCAGAGGTCAGGTGAGTGCTGTAGCCAGGGCAGCCACCACATGAGATTCCAGGTGGGGAACTGCTGCTCCTGGCAGCTTGCAGGTGCCGGTGGTATCACTGATAATGACTTTTTAAAAGTCTCTCTTGCTACCCCCTCCCAGCGCTGCCCTCACCCCACTACTTACAAGTATATGAAATGACATGTTCAATCAATTTTTTATTACAGCAGTTGACCAGCCAAGAGATAAAAATCAGAATAACAAATATAACTAATGTACACAAATAGTAACTGATAATAACACACAATAAAACAGTATACAAGCATCCAGGATAGATTACTTTAAAAACAGTAAAACAGCTCCTAAAATTGAGACCTTAATCTCATAGCAATATAAAAAAAATTGGGCACCACTTTTGTGATCTCACAGCTTGTATACACAAGGCAATATTGTGTATAAAAAAAGCTTACACCTTCCAGGAAATCTGGGGGAGATAAGTTCTTCTCTGACACCTCGATACAGAGAACAATATAACAGAACATGGGTAACAGTTTCCAGGAGGCCAGAGCCACAGGGGCAGAAAATCATAGCTGAAGAATCCTTAGCAAACCTCCTTTCCATAAGAGAGGGCAGCACATTGAAGCGAGCCCAGGCAAACGCAACCCGAAACTTGGAAAAGTGAAGCGTTGTTAGATAATTGGCACCTCTATCTCCCGGGGGTGGGGGGATCCCAAAATGTAGGGGAGAGCAGGTCCTGTTAGCTGAAGACATAATTTCCTGACATTCAATGTCATGATGTTCAATGTTCAATGCAACTGTAGAAATAGTATTTCCTTCACCTTATTATTCTCCAGAGTAAGTAGATCAGAAGGAGAGAGTCCCAATTGCATTATTTTGTTGTTTACATAAGATAGCCAGGGGTTTGGATAAGAGTCCAACCATAAATAATGGAAGAAAGAAAATTCCCGAATCTCTAAACAGAGTTTAATCCATTTAGCAAAAGTAAATTCCCAAGCTTTACAGGCTATAGAGAAAGACCCAGATTCCAGGCAAATAACAGAATATGACACACACCTAGGCACTGCAAAGATTGCTCTTAGGAATATAGACTGTACTCTCTCCAATTCATTTGTTACCCCCTGCATCTACAGTGAGGCTCCAAAAAGTAATTGAGCCACAATCTTAGCCCAAAATACCTGGAATGCCATAGGTATGTACTGGCCTCCTTTAGAATAGTAGAAGTGCAAAAAGGCACTAAGAGTTTTACAGGCTATATGGATGGAGGACAGCCTGTGAGTATTCCAGTTAAGATTATATTGGGGGAAATGCCTAGCTATTTATATTTGTAAACCTGCTCAATAGGGTTCTGATTTACCACTCATTTATATAATTTCCTGGATTTAGAAAAAACCAGGACCTTTGATTTTTTGCCTGCTATTGTTATCATTGCAATAGCAGGCAAAAGCATACAGCAGTCTTTGCAAACGTAGTCTAGTCTGAGATAATACAGCCACGTCATCCGCGTATAACAACACCGGCACTCATTTTTCAGACAGCTTCGGTGCATGGGAATCCACTTTTTCCAGACATTGGACCAAATCATTAATAAAGAGATTAAACAATGTAGGGGCCAAGACACAACCCTGTTCTGACCCCATGAGTAGATGGAATTAAATCAGTTAGAGCCCCATTAGTGGCATACCTAACCCGTAACGAAGATAGAGAATAAAGCTGCATCATCAGAAATAACAGTCTCTTATCTATTGTAGTTTTTTAAAGTTTGGACCATAATAAGTGTCTGGAAATGGAATCAAACACAGATTTTAAATCTATAAAAGCAACAAAAAGTTTGCCTTTAGGGCCACTAGAATATTTCTTCGCTAGATGATACAAGATCATACAGTGATCAAGGGTAGAGCGGCCTGTTCTAAAACCCGCTTGCTCAATCCCAAGAATCTGGTTTTCTGAGATCCATGCCTCAAGCTTATCAATAGATAAGGAGCATATAGCTTACCAACCACGGACAACAAGCTTATGGGCCTATAATTAGATGGAGCCAAATGAGAACCATTTTTAAATATGGGAACAACTATTGCTATTTTCCATTGCTCTGGTATAATTCCTGTGCTGTTAACAGATGTAAATAAATTGGCTAAAACTAAGGCCCACTATTCTATATTAGCTTTTAATAGTTCGAGAAGAATGAGGTCTGGACCAGGGGCTTTTCCAATTTTTAAACATCCTACTAAATTCTTTATTTCTGCAAGAGTAACGGGGGGCCAATGGGGTAACACATCAATCAGAGGTGGTACAAAAACCTAGCTAGGCTGTGCATCATTATAAATTGCAAAAAAGTGGGTTTCCCACGATCTAGCCGAAATCCTACAAGGCATGTTAACTCGGCTTGTTACAGAAACAATTCTCCAAAAAGTGTGGCTATCTTTATTATTAGCAGCCATTATAAGCTTATTCCAGGCATTTCATGAGGCTTGATGTTTGGCTAATTTGAGACTGCTTTTATATGCTTTCTTTATCTGAAAATAGATTGGCGGGAGAGTTTGTTCTGAGCCCAATCTATACTCTCTGTAAATACTCTTCAGTTGTTTACATAGTGTTCTACAGCATGAGTCAAACCAATTATTAGTTGCTCTCTTACAATGAGCATGTGAGGACTGTAACTTGCTCAAACATAAAAACTTTTGTATAAGAGCATCTTCTAATTTTCCATAAGCAGTAATGGTTTGCGGGCCCAAATGTGCTTGCACAATAGAATTATATAGATTTCTACCTTTGGGAGAATCATAGAACATAGATATCTCACTTTCTACTTCCTTTGGCCATTTTATTTTGCAGCTTGAATTGGTAGAGCTATCATCAAAAACACAGGGAAAAGATTATCCCTCCTTTCCTGGGGAAGATCCCCCAGAAATGACATGTTAGAACATTTCAGATCTCCACTTTTACGAAGCATTCATGGAAGTCCTTTTAAAAATGAATCTGTGCATATGTGAGGCACATAATTATGAGTAAGGAGTCTTGAAGCAGAGCTTCCAACAGTCAGTCACCAGCACTTACTTTCTGTATCAATAGCACCGGTCTCCCAACAAGCCAGGCAGATTAGGACCTATGGGTCAAAGGCCAATCTAGGCCACAGTAGCAACCTGAACATTGTCAGCTGACCTCACAAGCCAATGAGAACACACCAGGAGCTATAAAACCTCTGCTTCCAGGCCAGATTAGCTAACATGTCAGCAGACAGGAACACAATTCAAAATGACAGTAGTCTTACACAGACATTGGGCTGATTCAGGCAATACTAGCCCCAGCAGTCCTCAGCACATGTGAAGGTCGAGGGGAGAATGCCCCAAGAGCAGGCCCACCCTGACTTCACTGAAGTCTGTCCCAGTGCACTGTCACAGAGTCCTTCATTTGCATGAGAGGGCTGTTAGTCTGAATTGCCCCACTACACACATCCCAAAACCCTGTTTAGACTCTGTTCGGAGCACATGTAGAGGGGTGATTCAGATAAGCGGCCCTCTCATGCAAATGAAGGGCACTCAAATAGCACATTGGGATACGAACGTAAATATGATGAATATTTATATACGGCTTTTCAACAAAAGTTCCCAAAGCCGTTTACATAGATATATAAATGAATAAAATGGCTTCGTGTCCCCAAAGGGCTCATAATCTACAAAACAAACATGAGATAGACACCAGCAGCAACCACTTGAGGGTTCTTCAGTGAAATTAATGGGGTGCCCTCTTGGAGTGTTGCTGCCCTCTTCATATGCGCCAGTATCATCTGAACCTGACCTCCATGTTATACAAGGGTACAGATGTCTCTACACTCATAAATGTTTTTGTGTGAATGACTGTACCTGCATTCATTTTAAAAGTAAACCTAGTTCCCTCAAATGCATAATATAGACAGGAAGTGTACTGCTGTACCTGTATTCAACATAATGTATGAATAATGGTACGTGTACACAAATCTGTACTGCACACTGATACAAGTGTTCAGCATAATGTCTGAACAGAGCTCTTGGTAGACTGGAAGACTGGACTGAAATTAACCAAATAAATTTTAACAGAGACAAACGCAAATTTCTTCGATGAAACAACAAGAAAATTCAAATGCACAGATATAGGATTCATTTGGTTGTACCTGGTTTGGCAGTAGCAAATGCGAAAAGGAACTTGGGATTGCAGTTGATTACATTCCGAACATGGGTCAGCATTGTGATGCAAATTCAAAAATCACAAATGCAATTTTAGCCTGCATCAATAGAACTATAGCTCATGAGAAGTTCCATTTGATTCCCCACACCCAGACCTCATTTGGACTAATGTGTCCAGTTCTGAGTGCCACACTTTTAAAAGGATGCAGGAAGTTGCAATAGGGTCAGAGGAGGGCACAAAAGATAATCAGAGGTCTGGAAAACCAGCCGTCTGAGGAAAGGTAGAAGAAACTGAATAGGTTTATCCCACAGAAGACTGAGAGGGAACATGAGAGCACTCTTTAAATGCCTGAAGGTCTGTCATACAGAAGGGGACAAAGACTTGCATTCTGCTGCCCCTGAAGGAGGACTAGAACAAATAGACTTAAGTTACAGGATGGTTGATTTGGGTTGAACATTAGGAGAAACTTTGTAATTGTAAGAGCAGTTTGACAATTGAATCAATTACATAAGGGAAATGGTGACTGAGATACACATTGGCCACATTTACATGTAACCAAATGCAGGCAACCGCAGTTTCAACAGAAAATGGACCTGCAGTTCCCCTCCCCGGATAGTGATTTGTACCTTCACTTTGTAGTGAGGTCCGCCACCTGGACCTCCAGTTCCACAGTGCCAGCATTACTTCCGAACACTGCCACCGAAATCTGGTTGCTTTGCAACATGACTGAGGAAGCTCCTCCCTCACTCCAATTGCTATTGGTAACCTGGGCTATCCTTCAGTAAAGAAGGAAACCCAGATAGCCAGTTCCCCCTTCTTTCTGCAGTCAGTGAGCCTGCACAGAGAGAGCTTTCTTCTCCTGAATTCAGAAAAGAGAGCGGGGACAAGGGTGCAGAATTCCACATTACTTGTGAATGTGGCCTCTATAAAACTCATGACCTGAAGCCCTGCATGGGGGGGAGGGGATGCATGCATACTGAAGTGAATATTGTTCTCAAATAGAAGTTTGATTGCCCACATGATTGGCCACATCATGTTTTGTTAGTATCTCAGTTTTCTTTTTTGTCTTGCTTTAAGTAAACTGTTTTAGGAAATCCAGGAGCATTATATAGCATTACTACTACTACTACTACTACTACTACTACTTAGGGATGTGCCCGAACCGGTGTGACATCTGAGGAGCGCGCGCGGGGCGGCGACAGGTGCGCACGCACGGCGGAACAGGCGCATGCGTGTTACGGAATTTGTCTCGGGAAGGCTAACGACGGGGGCAGAGGCGGCAGGGAGGAACGCTGCCGCCCCAGAAACTTTAAGGAAAACCACAGCACTGGGGAAGAGCGGTGGGGGGGGAGTACTACCCCCCCACCCTTAAAGGTACAACCCCCCCATGCCCTACCAGACCGGTTTGGAGGCCATGCACATCCCTACTCCTACTATGAATATTTATATACCCTTCTTCAACTAAGTTTTATTTATTTATTTATTTATTTATTTATTTATTATTTTTGCATTTATATACCGCCTTTCGTTAAAAGACAACCCCAAGGCGGTTTACAAAAGTTAAAACATACAATAAAAAGACAATAAAACATCAAGCTAAAAAGTATAAAAACATATAAAAACAGGCATAAAAACAATACAACAGACAAAAACACACAGAAGCAGCAGTAAAAACCATTATGTAAAAGCCTGGGTAAAAAGCCAAGTCTTTACAAGCTTTCTAAAAGTCGTGATGGAGTCCGAGGAACGAATGGCCACTGGGAGAGCATTCCAGAGTCTAGTAGCAGCAACAGATAAGGCCCTGTCCCGAGTGCACGACAACCGGGCCTCTCTCATTGTTGGCACCCAGAGCAGGCCCCCTCAGATGTCCTCGTCAAGCAGGCAGCAACCGTTGGGAGCAGGCGGTACCTCAAATACCCTGGGCCCAAACTGTTAAGGGCTTTAAAGGTCAAAACCAGCACCTTGAATTGGACCCGGAAACGAACCGGCAGCCAGTGCAGCTCTTTCAAAATGGGGGTGATGTGTTCCGAACGGGCAGCTCCCTCGCTGCTGCGTTTTGCACTAGCTGCAGTTTCCGGATATTCGTCAAGGGCAGCCCCATGTAGAGCACGTTACAGTAATCCAGCTGCAACGTGACTAAGGCATGGGTAACCGTGGCCAGATCTGCCTTCTCGAGAAAGGGACGCAGCTGGCGCACTAGCCGAAGCCGTGCAAAGGCACCCCTGGCCACCGCCTCCACCTGAGCCTCCAAAAGCAGAGCCGGGTCCAGTAGTACTCCCAAGCTGCATACTTGCTTCTTCAAGGGGAGTGCAAGCCCATCCAGAACCGGTAAAATCTCCTCATCCCGATTGGCTCTCCTACTGACCAACAGTAACTCCGTCTTATCCGGATTCAATTTCAGTTTGTTAGCCCACATCCAACCCATCATGGCCTCCAGCCCCCGATTCAGGACATCCACCGCCTTCCTAGGATCAGATGACAAGGAGAGATAGAGCTGAGTGTCATCCGCATATTGCTGACAACTCAGTCCAAATCCCCGGATGACCTCTCCCAGCGGCTTCATGTAGATGTTAAACAGCATGGGGGACAAGACCGATCCCTGCGGGACCCTACAGGCCAACGGCCACGGGGCCGAGCAGTAGTCCCCCAGCACCACCTTCTGGACCCTAACCTCAAGAAAGAACCGGAACCACTGCAACGCAGTGCCTCCGATTCCCATACTCGAGAGGCGGTCCAGAAGGATACCATGGTCGATGGTATCGAACGCTCCCGAGAGGTCCAGCAGAACCAACAGGGTTCCCCTGTCTAGTTCCTGGCGTAGGTCATCCTCTAGAGTGACCAAGGCAGTCTCAGTCCCATACCCGGGGCGGAAGCCAGATTGAAAAGGGTCCAGATAATCCGTATCATCCAAGACCCTCTGCAGCTGGGATGCCACCACACGCTCCATCACCTTGCCCAAAAAGGGAAGGTTAGACACAGGTCTATAGTTATCCAGGTTGGAGGGATCAAGGGAGGGCTTTTTTAATAGTGGTCTTACCACCGCCTCCTTGAGGCACGATGGCATCCTGCCCTTCCTTAATGAAGCATTAACGATCACCTCCAGCCATCTCGCTGTCCCCTCCCTGGCAGCTTTTATTAGCCATGAAGGGCAAGGGTCAAGAGCACACGAAGTTGCCCGCACACTGCCCAGGATCTTGTCCACATCCTCAGGCCGCACCAACTGCAAAGAATCCAACACAACAGGACCAGATGGTACCAGAGGCACGTCTGCCGGAACTGCCAAAACTCTGGAGTCCAGGTCAGCACGGATGCTAGCGACTTTATCTGCAAAGTGACAGGCAAACTGATCACGAAGAGCTGTAGATGACTCCTCCCCCATTGTCTGGGGGGATGTGTGGAGCAAGGTTTTTACCACACGAAACAGCTGTTTGTCTGCACTGAGCAGACGCAATGGAGGCGGAGAAAAAGCATTTCTTCGCCTCCGCCCCCCCACCACGGAGTAGTCCCTAAAATGGGCTCTAGCCCGTGTTCGGTCAGATTCGTGATGACTCTTCCTCCAGCGTCGTTTCAGCGATCGCCCAAGTTGCTTCATCACCCTAAGCTCCAAGGAAAACCAAGGAGCAGATCGGGCTCCACCAAGCTGGAGAGGGCGTTTAGGAGCAACCGTGTCAACAGCCCGGGCCATCTCTCCATTCCAGAGATCAACCAGGGCCTCAACAGGGTCACCAGCTCTGGACACTGGAAACTCCCCGAGGGTCGTCTGAAATCCAAGCGGATCCATGAGCCTCCGGAGGTGGACCATCCTAATTGGCCCATCACCCCTGCAGAGGGCAGAGGGAGCAGTCAAACTAAACCCCACCAGATGATGATCTGTCCATGACAAGGGAGTGGTCTCAAATTCCCCCACCTCCAGATCATTTATTTATTTATTTGTTTGTTTGTTTGTTTGTTTGTTTGTTTATTTTTGCATTTTTATACCGCCTTTCGTTAAAAAGATAGCCCCAAGGCGGTTTACAAAAGTTAAAAACATACAATAAAAACACAATAAAAACATCATGCTAAAAGTATAAAAACAGGCATAAAAACAATACAACAGATACAACATTTATTTCCCAGTCTGCAAAAACCAGATCCAGAGTGTGTCCCGCCATGTGGGTAGGGCCCGATACCAATTGAGACAGGCCCATGGTTGCCATGGAGGCCATGAAATCCTGAGCCGCACCCACTTGGGGGGCCTCAGCGTGAACATTGAAATCCCCCAAAACAATAAGCCTGGGGGAACCCAAGGCCACCTCCGAGACGACCCCCGCCAGCTCAGGTAGGGAGACTGAAGTGCAGTGGGGTGGTCGGTACACCAGCAGAATCCCCAGCCTATCTCGGAGGCCCACCCTCAAGGACAAACACTCGAAATTCTGAGACTGCCTGACCGGGCACCTGGAAACGGGGAGAGTCTCTCGAAAGATGACTGCAATGCCTCCTCCCCGACCCTCAAGGCGGGGCTGTTGCACGATCTGGAAACCTGGAGGGCAGAGCTGAGAGAGACCAACCCCGCCTAGCGCATCCAACCAGTCTCCGTCACACATACCAGGTCAGCACGCTCATCCACAATCAAATCGTGGATGAGAGAGGTTTTTGCATTAACTGACCTGGCATTCAGTAGCAGCACCCTAATCCTCGAGGGAGTGTTCTCAGAGGTCCCTGGGGTCAGAGGGTTGGGAGAAGGGCCAGAAAAAGGAACAGTCCTCAATTGCCTGGACCGATTTCCCTGTAATGGCCTGCCCAACTCCCAACTCCATACCTCTCTCTGCCCGCTACCCGTGATATTGCTGCCCCCACTCCATACCCAATTTTCCGCTCTCCCAGACACATCTCCCCAGACTAACCCACCACGACTTCTTGGCTTAATAAAAACCAGAACCAGACTTGTGTAATCTCTTGCTGGCTTCTTAATTGCAGGAAGACGGATCTTCAGGGCAGAAGGAGAAAGATCTTCTGGGCCCCAGGCAGCTCGCCCCACGGCTGAGAGCCCTTGTGCTCTCGCCCTTCAGCTCGCGCCAAGAGGCTCGTGCCCTTGCGCCAACCTGCCCAATATAGCAGCAGAAAAAGCCCCAGCAGCAGCCCAAGGAGATGTTACACACCTGAGGAAAGGTGGGGCAGAGGCAAAGACAGCACAGTCAGTCAGTGCCCCACCCAAGCTGTTTCTGTCTTCTGCCAGTTCACAAAGTGCTTTACATAGAAAAATAAATAATACATACAAATACAAAAACCACGAGTATTTATATACCGCTTTTCAACCCAAGTTCCCAAAGCGGTTTACATACAGTAATTAATTAATTAATTGGTGGCCTGTCCCTAAAAGACTCACAGTCTAAAACAGAAAGACACCAACAACAGCCACTGGAGGGGTGCTGTGCTGGGGATGGATAGGGCCAGTTGCTCTCCCCCTGCTAAATAAAGAGAATCACCACTTTGAAAAGGTGCCTCTTTGCTCCATTAGCAGGGGTTTACATAATAAAATGTTACCCCATTAGGGTTCCTCAGGCCCATGCTGCATGTACTGGAGATGGATGAAAGCTACTTCTATTATTTACCCATTGTTTTAGCACAGCGCCTTGCAGAATGCACTCAGATAGTTTTGTAAGAAACAATGCATTGTGATTTTTGCAGTATAATATATAGGTGACTGTCTGTGGCAATGCAGGAGTCCCAAATGGGAGATGGTGTGCTAAAAGGCCTGGACCACTTCATTTAATAACCCCACCCCCCACAAGAGTGAGGGTGAAAGGCTTCTTCAACAACAACCAAACATTTATTGAGCCCCAATTACTTGTCTCAGAACTTGATATATGCATAAGAATAGGATAGGAAAAGTCCTGCTCTCTATATTACTTCTTTCAGATTCTATTAAAACTGTAATAGCCTATTTCCATTATACATTTTTCCCTGTGTATTTCACTCAAAATGTCACTTTGCTGCTGCTCCAGAGTGCACTTAATATTTTCATTAAAATCAATAAAGCCAAGAAATGACAAGGGTGCAGGTGGATGCAGGCAATTAAATTCCTCCTATATGTATTGTTAACTAGTGGCTGGGGGGGAAAGAGAAGCCCCATTCAACACCTGTCCCTTTTCTTTTGAATGGCAGGTAACAGAAATCCACTTAGCCAGCTTTTGTCTGCTTATAGCCCTGACAGATAATGTGTAGAAGTAGGCAGTTATAGAGCCAGTAATTCAGAATTAATTTTCCCTTCAGAAGAGTGATGTGGACAACCGAGTGCAGTAATAGTACCTGATCAGAATTCAGAGGATAAACAAGGCAATTTGAGATAATGACATAGAAATAAAGGCTCTTTAAAAGGTCTGTTCGTTGTGTGACTCTGGACGACGTTATCAGTGGTACTTTTCATCTGCCTCAAATGAAAGTCAAAAGAGTTAATCATTAAAGCATTAGTCTGATGTGTGTGTGTGTGTGTGTGTGTGTGTGTGTGTGTGTGTGTGTGTGTGTGTGCCCGGGCATGTCTGTGTATGTATGTGTGTGTTTTGAAGTTGAAAGGAGGTTCTACATCTCGTCCCTCTTCCCCCAGCATTAAATATATATATATACAAAGGGCCTGTGAAAGTCAGCTATTAAGCCACCCACTGATGGTTTATTAAGATTCTGCTTTGGAAGTGCTCTATCTACCAAGAAAACGATTACATTTTATGGAATGAACAGGAAACATTTTTACTTGTTCTATCCTGTCCAGTTCTGTCAGCAGAAAATTGCAGGCCTGACAGAAAGACACAAACAGCCCAGTTAGTGTGTAAGTTATATATCACTCCTTTAGCCTGCTGAGTCCTGAGTAGTTATTTATATTGGTTCATGTGTAGCCCTGTTTTGAGTACATGCATGCCAGTATACATGCATGTTCACACGCACATGCACATGTACACACACACACACGGTTGTATGCACAATATGATGCATGGTATGTGTGTTGAAATGTAAACTGAACTGTGACCTATCCCAAGTGAGGGGATCGATGTGTTACAACTGGCAAATGAGGAGCACCCAAAACAGCTTCCATAGCAACTGCTTCGTCTGGCAGCTATAGATTGCCCACATCATGTTGGGTGTTTCCATGTGATCCCAAGACATTTATGTCAGTAGCTGACAGTGGTGTTGAAACACTACTTTCCATCCCATGCTCAGGGCAATAACTTCAGTTTCTCTACATTACAGTTCATGTGTGAAGAATTGGCATTCAGAGACTTATTTACAGGCCTCCAATGGTTTGACATGTAGAAGGGCCCTGAAATGTCTTTTTTAAAGAGTTAGACAAAGTTGTAGATTATAGGTCCATACATGGCTGTTAGTCTTAATAGCTAGGAATTTAACTTCCAGAGTAAGAATCAATCTACTTCTAATTAAAAGATGCTGGGGACAAATGAGTAACAGTGAAAGGAGCACAAGAAGGGCCCTGTTGGATCAGACCAAAGTTCCATCAAGTCCCTTCAGTGGCCAACCAGATACCTTTGGAAAGCCCAGAACTGAGACATTTCCCACTGCTGCTCCCCAACAACTACCGGTATTATCAGAATTAGGGTTGTACAAAACGTTTCGATATTGAAACATTTCAACTCAAAACTGACCATTTCAAGTGTTTTGAGCTCAAAACAAAACACCCTTTAAATAAAGGACCTGTTTCAAGCTCGGAACCAAACAATCCCATTCCAATTTGAAACTTTTCAATGTTTTGAAAGCCATTTTATTTGTTTGTTAAATTTCTTTACTGCTTTTCATTAAAACAATCTCTAGGCGGTTCACACAACAATTAAAACAAGACTACAGAAATTACACAATAAAGATATCAGCTAGAATATAAAAATACAGATCTGATTAAAAGATTTAAAAACAAGTACAATATAACCATAAAAGATACAAAGCAGCAGCAATAGGAACAATCATATGAAAGCCCGAGTAAAAAGCCAATATTTTACACACTTTCTAAAAACTGTGATGGAGACTGAGGAGCGGATCACCACCAGGAGAGCATTCCAGAATCTGGGGGCAACAATTGAGATTGCTGAGATTGCTGGGGACAACAACATGTGCATGACAGCCAAGCCTCCCTCATCGTCCACACTTGGAGCAGAGCCCCCAAAATGACCTCATCAAGTGGGCAGCAACCTTTGGGAGCAGGTAATCCCTCAGGTATCCAGGGCCCAAATCATTAAGAGCTTTAAAGGTCTAAACCAGCTCCTTGAATTAGACCTGGAAACAAATTGGCAGCCAGTGAAGCTCTTTCATAATTGGTGTGATGTGATCCCAGCAGGCAGCTCCACATAAAATCCTAGCTGCTGCATTTTGCACTAGTTGCAGTTTCTGAATATTCTTGAAGGGCAGCCCCATGTAGAGCATATTACACTAATCGAATCCTGATGTGACTAAGGCATGGGTAATTGTGGCCAGATCTGCCTTCTCGAGAAAGGGACACAGCTGGTGCACCAGCCAAAGCCGTGCAACGGCACCCCTGGAGATTGCCTCCACCTGAGCTTCCAAAAGCAGAGCCAGGTACAGCAGTACGCCCAAGCTGCATACTTGCTCTTTCAAAGGGAGTACAACCCCATTCAGAATCGGTAGAATCTCCTCAACCTGGTTGGCTCTCCTACTGATGAACATTACCTCTGTCTTGTCCAGATTCAATCTCAATTTATTAGCTCACATCCAACCCAACACAGCCTCCAACCCCAGATTCAGGATATCCACTGCCTCCCTAGGATCAGGTGACAAGGAAAGATAGAGCTGAGTGTTATCTGCATATTGCTGACAACTCAGTCCAAGTCCCGGTCTCCTAGTGGTTTCATGTAGATGTTAAACAGCATGGGGGACAAAACTGAACCCTGCAGGATCTCACAAGCCAATGGCCATGGAGCTGAGCAGTAGTCTCCCTTCTGGACCCTCCCCCCAAGAAAGGACTGAAGCCACTCCAAAGCAGCACCTCCAATTCCTATACTTGAGAGGTGGTCCAGAAGGATACCATGGTTGATGGTAGTGAATGCTGCTGAGAGGTCCAGCAGAACCGTCCCAAAATTGGGAAACAAGACTACAAGTTGAGAGCCTTTGCAGATGATGTTGTGCTCTTCTTAGAAAATCCAATGGACAAGATTGAAAGACTTTTGGATAAAATACAACAATTTGGCCAATTGGCTGGATTTTATATAAATAAGACTAAAACAAAAGTTTTGACTAAAAATATGGATCAGAAATCCAAGGACAGACTCCGAAATAAGTGAGTTGAAAGTGGAGAAGAAAATTAAATATTTGGGGGTCTGGTTATCAAATAACAATTCTCTGTTGTTCACAAACAATTATGTTAAAATACAGAATATAGTGAAAATTGATCTACAAAGATGGTCCAAAATGAATTTGGGAAGAATTGGGAAGAATGTCAGTGGTGAAAATGAATGTTTTGCCTAAAATGTTATTTCTCTTTCAGACTATTCCCATAATTAACACTTTAACTTGTTTTAAGCAATGGCAGAAGGACATAACTAAGTTTGTTTGGCAGGGGAAAAGACCAAGAATTAACTTTAAGAATTTAACAGATACAAAGGAAAGAGATGGTCTTACCCTGCCAGACTTAAGGTTGTACTTTGATGCTGTTTGTTTGACATGGCTAAAAGAATGGATAACATTAAGAAACCCTAGAATTCTGGACTTGGAAGGATTTGATAGATGGTTTGGATGGCATGCGTATCTGTGGTATGAAAAAAGTAAAATACACAAAGACTTTTTGAATCACTATGTGAGAAGGAGTTTAATGAGGGTGTGGTTAAAATATAAAAATTGGTTGGAACCTAAAACTCCGTTATGGGTATCTCCGATTGAAGCTTTATCATGCAAAGAAGTAAATATGCAAATGTGTTGGGGTACCTATAGGGATTTGTTACATTTTCAAGACAAGGATTGTAAGTTAAAAAGTTTAACTGAAATACAAAATTTGTTTAGAGATTGGTTTCAGTATCATCAGTTAAATGAGATATATAAGAAAGACTTTAATGTTGGATTTGAGGATCAGATTTCAAGTTTTGAGAAGGAATTATGTCAAAATGATGAAAAATTAGTTTCTAAAATGTATAAACTGTTACTTCTGGAGGAGACAAGAGAGGAAGTGGTTAAAACGACCATGATAAAGTGGGCTCAAGATGTGGGGTGTAATATAGAAATGGCAGCCTGGGAAAAGTTATGGAAAACCGATTTAAAATTTACTGCATGCTATGCTTTAAAAGAAAATTATTATAAAATGATGTATAGATGGTACTTGACACCAAAAAAATTGGCATTAATGTATAAAAATGTTTCAAACAAATGTTGGAAGTGTGGACATTCTGAAGGTACTTTTTTTCATATGTGGTGGACCTGTGGGAAGGCTAAGGCCTATTGGGATATGATATATAATGAGTTAAAGAAAATATTTAAAATGACATTTCCTAAGAAGCCAGAATCCTTCCTACTGGGAATAACACAAGGTTTAATTTCTACAAATAATTTGACATTCTTCATGTATGCTTCTACGGCAGCCAGAATAATATACGCACAAAAATGGAAGAGTAATGAACTGCCTTCAAAAGAAGATTGGCTGATAAAAATTTTGGAATATGCGGAGATGGCAAAACTTACAACACTGAAAAGGGACCCAAACTTAGAATGTTTCAAAAAAGATTGGAAACCATTTTTGGTGTATCTAAAAAACTATTTTCCTACTATGGACCTTACAGCTGGATTTGAAATTTAGAGAGAAAAGAGGGGGGGAAAGCAGGTTGGGTAGACTAACTGTGTTTGTAAGGGTTTAAATTTATGTTTTGAATTATTATTATAGTAAGGGTAAATTTTATAATTGATGTTTCATGAAGAGAGATGCGCGGGAAGTCCACTTCTGTTTATTATGTTTGTTATGAATGAATATTATTACTGTTAAAATCAATAAAAATTCAATTTGGGGAAAAAAGAGAGGTCCAGCAGAACCAACAGGCATGCATTCCCCCTGTCTAGCTCCCAGCATAGGCTGTCCACTAGAGTGATCAAGGCAGTTTCAATTCCATATCCAGGACAGAAGCCAGATTGAAAAGGGTCTAGATAATCTGCACCATCCAAGATCCTCTGCAGCTGGGACATCACCACACACTCTATCACCTTGCCTGAGGTGAGACCTGTTTTCCTCATACTGATTGATTTTCTGGCACTGGTTTGCAATACTATAGGGGTTTGGGGAAAGGTTATAAATGTGTTTAAAACCACCTGCCTGCCCATTTCTTTTGTGGGCTGGGTGGTAGGTAGCACCCATCACGCCCTACCACCCAACCCACTTTGGTGTCCCTAGGTGCTACCCATGGGAAACAATGTGGTGTTATGAGTTTTTCCATTGTTCCCTATGGCTGAAACACTCAAAATGTTTTGAGCTTTGTACTGTTGAAATAGTCGGGTCGACCGCTTTTTCAATAAAACATTTCAGCCATCTCCATGCATTTTGTTTTGAGCTTGAAACAAAATGCAAAATCCATTATGTGCACATCCCTACTATCTACACTGCCTCTGAACAGGGAGGTGGCACATCACCATCATGACTAGTAGCCACTGATAGACTTGTCCTTCATGAACTTGTCTAAAGGTTAAGCTAAAGTGTGTCGTTGAGTCGATTTTGACTCTCGGCACCCACAGAGCCCTGTGGTTTTCTTTGGTAGAATACAGGAGGGGTTAACTATTGCCTCCTCCCGCGCAGTATGAGGTGATGCCTTTCAGTATCTTCCTGTATCACTGCTGCCTGATATAGGTGTTTCCCATAGTCTGGGAAACATACCAGTGGGGAATTGAACTGGCAATGTTCTGCTTGTTAGTCAAGCATTTCCCTGCTGCGCCACTTAACTTGGCTAATCTCCCTTTAAAGCCACCTAGATGAGTGGCCATCACAGAGTGCTTGACTGAACTGGTCTCATCCAGTTCTTTCATGTCTCATAAGGGGAGAGGCATTTCTTCAGTGCACAGGGTATAGGTGTATACCCTGAACACCTTGGAGCAGATATATCCAATCATCATCATCATCATCATCATTATTTTCCAATTCTTTTTAGAGCACTGTGATACCTTGCAAAGGGTGGAAGCAGAGAAGATCTACCCATATGAGGACAGCTGACAAGATATCACCTGACAAGGGCAGAAAGCCTCAGGCCAGGAGTGAACCATGAAGCATGACAGTTTGGAGTCTGTTAATAAGGCAATGATACAATCATTGTGCAATTGGCATCATTATTAATGAGATCAACTTCTGTCCTTCATTACATGCTCATCCTCTTTTGGGTTAGTAGTTTTTAATAAGTTAGATTCATTTGGGGAAATAAAAGACATGAGATATGAAGCTCTGAAGATGATTAAATTTTGGGTCAGAGCATAAGGAATGTGTCAGAGTTCAGAACAGAGCCGCTTCCATTTTTTCACCAGCATAAATTACAGCAGAATCTGGCCCCACAGTATGTGTGAAGATCATGTGATGTGGTTGCTATGGTAACGGCTTATTCTTGCTGAAATCTAGGGTAACTACGGCTGCTAAATCCTGCATCTTCTGACAGCAATTTATTTAACCTTGCTCCTTTCATGTTCTCATATTGACTCGTTGAACTTTAAAAAAAGCAGAAATGCTTATTCAGTAAAATAGACTTAATTTATTAAGCTGGAGCTTGATAGTATTTGCTGTTCCTAATTTAATAGATGTGAGCACTTAAAACTATTTTATAGTTACATTAATTTAATGTATGTATATTGGAACATGTGCAATTATCTACTTTCTCTTTCCTAGGGCTACCCAAAACACTTCCCCACACCTCCCAGGATCAAAATGTTTAGCCACTGTTATGTTTTCAGGAGGTGCCCATGAGGAAGCTAGGGAATTACAAGGTGATAGTTTCAGCCAGGGGCCTTTCTCCTTTAAAATGGTTAAATGGAAATAATTGATGAGCACCACAGTGAAATCTGACATCAGACCTTGATTATACTGTAAAAGGCAGCGAAAAATAGAAAATAAAAGCAATTCAGTGGAATGTTTGATCAAGCAATAATCCCAGCCAAAATGTGTTTTTGTAACCTGAGTGAAGACTATAACAAGAGAATGATATTTATAATCTGATTAATGCCCCACATTCGAGTCACTATATTGTATTTGGATAAGCAAAAGGCACCAAAAGCCTTTTATCACTGACACACATGACTGGGGTGATTTAAAATGTAAAGCAGCTCTTCTAAAAAAACTTTCCATGAAATCAACCGTTGTTAATATCCCTCCCCTTTTCAGGCAATCTCTTCTCTGCATTGCTTATGCTGAAATAGACTAAAGGCTTTGTTTTTAATTGCATTGGTGATGCAAAACCATAAAGGAGGGCCCTTCACATAAGCTGCGCACACAACCAATCCCATGAAAAGGGCTGGGAAATAATACAAGAAGGCTTCTTCTCACGAGCAACCTAGCCCAGGCTAGGCCTAGGCCTAACCAAGCTGCTGGGGCCGTGTAACTCCTCGGACGGCGAGTCATAGAGACGGGTACACAGAGTGCCCATCTCATGAGGGAATCCCCCAATGCACCATGCTCATCACGCTGTGCATTGGGAGATTCCTGTAGGCTGGGACACATTGTCCCAATCTCTGGAGATCTGCGCCGCCAGCAGCAGCAGCACAGATCATGTGGTCACACAATAGCCCACAATCCTGAAGAGGAGGACAGCAATCATCTGGAGGAGGAGGTAAGTCTGGAACAGCCTTCCCCCACAACCACCCACAGGGTCATGTGAACAGGCTTAAGGTTTGCCATGGTATGTGAAAACCTCAGAGGGTCTTCACATAGCTCTAATTTATCACCATTTTTGTCAACCCCTCAGAAGAGTTGAGACATCACCAATAATCCATTCCAAAGCTAAACTAATTTAGTTAATGCTAAAATGATAAACTGGATGAAACCATGGCAAAATGTCAATGCAAACAGCCCCCAAAGAGGAATAATCTCTTCTTCTTTCTCTCCAAAACAGAAACAGCAAAGAATCTACACAGCCCGGCCACTACATCTGTACAATACTGAAGCCCAGTGCTGAAATTACCCTCCCACATTTGTTGAACATGTGGATGGAGCAACTAGAAACATGCCAACTGGTCATGCCTTTTGTGCTGATGAACCAGTTGGCTATGCTCCCCGCCCCCCAGGCATTCTTGCATTCAGAGTTTGTCTGAGCAGGATAGTGCTGATTGTGGGGAGGGTTCCTTGTTGTGACTTGGAACATTGGCCTGCCCCACACTCAACACTCCCCTTGACAGATAAGTGCTAAACTCATGGATGTCTGAAGTGTAGGGCATAGTAGTCAGTGGGTGCATCAGGATGGCTGTACAGCAGGCCTGCTCAATTTAGCCCCCCCCAGCTGTTTTTGGACTACAACTCCCATAATCCCCAGCCTCAGTGGCCAATAGCCAGGGATTATGGGATAAGGCCAATATCTGCAGGAGGGCCAAAGTTGAGCATGCCTGCATGTAGGGCATAGCCAGCATGCACCAGCTTCCCTCTCCACATGTCAATGAATGCAAGAAAGTAATTTCTGCATAGGGCTTGAGAAGCGATGCAATCAACATTCTAGAGAAAGTGGGGAGTGGATGATAATGATAATGATACTTGTTGTTGTTGTTGTTGCTGCTGTTATTATTATATACCACTTTTCAACAAAATAGTTCACAAAGCAGTTTATGTAGAAAGATAATCAACTCAAAAATAATAAGATGGTTCCCTATCCCCAAAGACCTTACAGACTAAAAAGAGATTACAGACTTAAACAAACACAAAGTAGACAAGTAACAGCCACTTGAGGATATGCTGCTGTGGCTGAAAAGGACCATTTTATCGCCTTTGGTAAATATAAGAGAATCACCACCTTTGGAAGATGCCTTTGTGTCGAGTTAGTGGAGGTTGGAGGGTATTCTTTTGGGAAAGCAACACATTACTTCTTTCCAGCAGGATTGTAATTTATTAAACAATACAGTAAGTTTTCTTAAGCTACCAGGCAGAATGATCAAGATCACTCCTCACTGTTGTGTATTGTGATGTTGAGTACAGCCAAGATAGTGCAGACCTATGCACACTGGTTCAGACAATAGTCTGATCAGCCCTCTCAATTACATGGGGGAGTGGTGTGGGACCGTGCATGTCTCACCCTATCAGGGTGAGACCTGCCATTGCAGAGAGAGGCAAATCATCCCTTATCATATAGGTTGAATACCACTCTAAGTGGCCGGGTTTGTCCAAACTGCCCTCCCACATGGTTAGGCAATGGCGAGATGGCATGCTGGATGACGAGGGAAATGTATGTCTGTGCCTATGCTCTTCTCCCAGGTGATTAGAATGGACTGGTTGGTGTATTGCCCAAACCAGCCCTGTGTGAAAGTATAGAGGCATTGCAAGGGTGAAGTTAAGGTATGGGTTATATTGGAGCAAATCAGGGGAAATTGTGATGGATCATGAAGAAAAACAAAAATAATGAAGTTTCCACTAGTGACGTGGGAAGCAAGATTAGGAGTAAAAATACATGTATTGATGCATAATCCCTGACATGTATTATGCATCAACAATACATTCTTTCCCCCAAAAGACTGTAGAAGTGGTTTGGGACCTTTTTGTATCTGAAGCAGGTCACACTGGTCCTAAATACTGTTAATCACACTGATATTTATCATTGATATTTGGCATCTCCCACCATTCCATCCTTCTGGCCTTCGCCACCCTTTCTTAAATTAAAAGTATGCCCTATACAAATCTAAATCCTCACTACCTTAACCTACATAGTTTCCTTTTAACTTTTGCCTCCTTCAGAATAATACACTGTTTCTTTCACATTTAAGATTTTTCTCTTTGCGGTGTTAGAAATTTGCTCCATCATTGATCTGAGCATGGTAACAGCTTACTGCTAATCCGACTGCTGGAATTTACTCTCTGGTAGAAGACACACTATAATACAGATAATGGATATAATCAGGATATAATTCTCAAGCAGCATGACAAATCATATTAAGCACAATGAACTGTTTGGATCATCATTGATACTTGTGTGCCAATTATGGGAAGAGTGAAAATATTGGGCACAATCCAGCAAGAACTTCGTTCTCCATGTGGCATATTGAAACAAATGACAGAAGAAGCATGTTGCTGTGAAGCTCTTCTTCATTGCATAGGGGCTTGCATGGATTCTGTCTTTGGGGTATAATTTATCTCAGAGGAAATGCTAAATGCATCAGTTGTTCCAGTTGTCACGAGCAGCTCCAGGTTTGGGGGAGCCTTGGGCAAGATGCCCCCTGGTGCACACCCCACATACTAGGCATGTGACAAAGATTGTCCAGAGGGAGAGGGTATCACCTGCCCTTTGTCGGGATGAAGGAGCGGGGGAGCCAACACCAAGAAGTCATCACACTGGAGACAGAAACAAGACATACTTTTTGAGATAAAAACTGGAAAATAACTGGCTGTTAGGAGAGCAATTGGAAAACCAGAATGGTGCACTAGCTCCCACAGGGCTGTTGTGAGAGAACAAGTGGGGAACCATGCACACCTCTTTGTGCATTTGCCTCTTAAGGAAGGGTGGGGAAAGTGCAATAAATAAAACAGATACTAGCATAAGCATAATGTTCAGCTATCAAGTTATAACATGTGCCACATATATAGAGTGCCTTCGGATGTTCAGAGAAACAAGGATAACAGGAAGTAAATGTGTACAAGGCTCAGCTGTCCACTAGGTGGACATAGGCAGTTGCTTGAGGTGCCAATTCTTGGGAAGCACAGGGTGTTCATATGCACAGTCCACTGTGAATAGCTGCCCTCTGCATGATAACGGGAGCAGTGGTACTGAGGAAGATTATACCTTCTAAAACTTTTAAGACTGCCACTGTGATCTCACGCTGTTGCCCAACTCTGTACAGAGTCCGCCTCCTCTATGCACCTCACCCCAGCCACTCACCTGGGCGATGCACATGCATGGCTGTAATTTGAGGGGTTAGTCTGGCAAACCACCTGATCAAATGGCCACCACATATGTGCATTTGTCAGGTGAGTGGTGGGGATGGTGCATATGGAAGGTGTGAACTCCGTGTGGAGCTGGGCAGTGGTGCAGGATGGCAGTGGCAGCCGTGTGGATTTTAAAAGGTATAATTGCCTTCCTCACCATCTCCCCGCCTCAGCCAGCTGCCAAGTATGACTTTGGCGCCTCCCATTCAATTAAAATTATATTCTGTACATTATAGAATATAATTTTAACTGAAGTGGGGTACCAAAGTCATACTTTGCCTAGGGCACAAAAAATCTAGCGCTGGCCCTGAATGTGTTTCATATTCTGTTCCTGAATTTCTCTATAATGACAAATGGGACCTGTACATCTTTGTCCTATACCAAGATGTGCAAATTCCCAATGTTGAGCAGCTTGTGAGTAGCAACATTCCTCCAGTGGCTGTTGCTGGTATCTACCTTATGTTTCTTATTTATGTGCTGTTTATTTTTCTATGTAAGCCTCTTTGAGAACTTTGGTTGAAGAGTGGTTTATATTTGTAGTCGTAGTAGTAGTTTTTGAGCCCTGAAGTATGCCGTAGTGACCAGCCTCCCCTCCACCTAAAGAGTTAACTGGAAGTGAACCCTGTCTTGACTGACAGGCTGGTGAACTGCAGGGCTCAGCCCATCAGCACACCAGGTGGGTGGGACCTAGAGAACTGTTGCCAGGAAGAAGGGAGATCTTTGTTAGAAGAAGCTAGGCTGGAGGTGCACAGGAGGAAATGTGGCCATGGAGGTTGGCTGCAGGAGAATAACTCTACAGATCCTTGAAAGACAGGAGGGCAGGAAGTTTGAATTCTCAAAAGGAGTTTGGTGAGTTCAAGGAAAAAGGAAGCCAAGGCTAGTGGCTTCTGAAGTTTAGGGCAGGAGAAAGTGGGCAGAAGTAAGAGTTTGCATTAGATTTTCTGTTTCTCTGGTGTGTGCTTTTGCATATTACTGATACTGTTCTATTATTGTTTACCTGTAGCATAATTAAAATAAGAAACACTCACTTATGATCACCCCACCTAGGGCGCTGAAAAAGACTCTATAAACATTTAAGTATGCATTAAGAGAGCCTATTTTTGTAAGCCTACTAAGTATTCTTAATTATATAGAAAAGCTGTGAAAGCCTCAGATGGAAGCAGTCTGCAGTAATTGACTAAAACTGGGGGTTTTTTTTAGTTCTTTTCTTTTTACAAGCCTCTCCAAATTGGTTTTTAACTCAGGAAAAGTGGGGGCAACGGGTGATTTCTCTGGTGTAAACACATCCTCAAACATTCAACATCTATCAATTTTCTCACCACATGTAGGATTGCACATGGAAGATTTTTGTACTTGTCCAAGAGCCAAATTAAGAGAGGTTTTTTTCTGGGTTATCCCACTCCAAGCCCAGCGAGGTTCTGTAGACAAAGGGGGTGGGGGTGGCAGCATTTTGAACCTACCAATAATACAGTATAGTTTTTGGAGAAACCTAGCCAGGCAGCTTGGCAGGGATAATTCAGCTTTTCTTTCCCTCACGTTAATTAGCTCTGAGACAAAGGCTTTAATCCACTACAATGCCATCCCTAGATGGGTCTGAAGACTGCCACCTGAGGCAGTCCCTTTTCCTTGTCACAGTGAGAAAAAACAAAAAACAAATAACAAATAAGTAAACGACAGGGCATAAGACTGGTGGAAAAGAAAAGTCTTCAATAGAGATTTGAAGATCAGTAAGGAAGGGGCTTGATGAATCTGAAGGGGAAGAGAATTCCAAGAAGTGGGGCAGCAACCGAAAAGGCCCTTTCACGGGTCCTAGAGCCCCAAACCTCTCAGAAATCAGGGACCGACAAAAGGGCCATCTGAGATTATCTAACCGGACTGGATGCAACTGGATGGGAGCAGGGGCGTAACAAGGCTGGAGTGGGCCCAGAGACAAAATTTTAAAATGGGCCCCTTGCTGATGCGCACACACTTCACAATATATAGTCATGTGACTTGCCTCATGTGACTTGCCTCTGGGGGGCCCCTCGAGGCATGGGGGCCCCCAGGCAGCCGCCTCCCCTTGCCTAATGGTAGTTACGCCCCTGGATGGGAGAGGTAGGTCTGTAGGTAGACAAGCGCCAAGCCCCGCAAGGCTTTGAAGGTCAGAACCAGGATGTTAAATTCAACTCAGAAGCAAATAGGCAACCAGTGCAATGACTGCAGGAGAGGTGTTACCCTGTCATATTTTCTGGCACCCATGAGGAGGCGAGCTTCTGCATTCTGGACTCGTAGCTTCTTGATCGTCCTCAAAGGTAACCCTAGATAGAGAGTGTTACAATAATCTAAGAGGGAGATAACAAGGGCATGGGTCCCTGTCATTAATGCCTGCCGATCAAGAAAAGGGCATAATTGGCGAATCAGATGAAGCTGGGCAAAAGCACTTCTGGCTGCAGCCTCCACCTGCTGTTCAAGCAGGAGGTGCAAGTCCAAAAGGACACCCAAATCACGAACAAGCTCCTTTGAGGGCAGAACCACCCCATCTAAAACAAGGTTTACATCCAGCTGTTGACTCATTAACTCACTAACTTTAGAGTAAGGTATTTTCACATACTAAAAAAGAATTCTGTCAACTCCCTCCAGCTTCTAAATCCAAAACTTCTTATGCTGCCTAGTTAAATTAGCAAGGCATTTATTTGCTCCTCTTACCTTCTGCTGAGCTACAAATAAATACATTGCGTTTTCCAGGAAAATGCCTTTCTGGGTCTGCTTAATTCCATTAGACAGTGTGAAACCATGCATTCCAGCTGTATACAATGGTAAACAGAATAGGAAGTGCTTTTGAGCATGCTGCAGATGGGGTAAGAAAATCAATAGTATGTGAGAGAAAGCTTCCAGCGATATAGATTGTTTGAACTACTTACCATTATGTCAAATTCACTTTAGCATCAGCAAACAGACACACTGTAAGATGAATGTTGAGAGAAGCACTATATCTGCTGTTTGCATTTAAGAGCTGAGAGTTACATAGATTTTTATAATCAAGTAAGTCTTTATTAGTCAATAACTAGGCTTTTATTTAACCCTTAAGTAGCTGATCCTTGGATAATTTTCCCCAATTTAATTCACTTAATTAGAAACTCAATAGAATGTGTAGATACCCATTTCCCATTTTATTAGGCCCTCGGTGCATTGGTCATGACTTGTAAAAGCATTCTTTCTGGTGCGCATCTAGATAATTTCAACAAAAGCTGTTTTTTCATCATTCCAAATTCTGGCTTATCTTAAAGCCCATGGAAACCATTCGTTTGTGGAAACTGTTCTGGCCAACCAGTTCACATAAGCTGGCTCATAAGAGAATTAATTTCCACTTGAGAACTTCAATTCAGCAAACCATTTAAGCTCATCCTTAAAGTATTTTATTGAATGATGGTGGATTTGAGCACATGCCTAATTAGCTTTGCTGAATCAGAACCAAAGAGCAGCAAAAGCAAATTCCCAAGGCTAAAATCTATTCTGTAAGTAGGAATTCAGACTTTTCAAGATTGCTTCTGCTTGCCTCATTTGTGGTGGGCTCCTTATATCCTCAGCCTCCGCTCTAGATAGGTTCTGAAGTGACTTCCCATCTTCCCATATCTGTTCGTCTCATTCCCAGGTGATACAAAACTGCAACTTCCCAAAATAATCCTGAATTACAGTACAACCTCCATTTTCAAAATACCCATATGGACAGCCAAAACAATGCATCCAGAAAATTAATAATTTGAACAAATGAATGTGCCATTTCCTAATATTGATTTGCTGCTACATGGGAGAGAACAGGAGAGGTTAAACTGCACCATACATAGGTTCCTGTAAAACGAGGAATATTTTACTAAAGTGTGCTGAGAAGACTCAAGCACACAAAAAGGATTGCATTTTATGGCAGATGGCCAAATGCTGCCAAAGTCCATTGTGGAGAATCAACCATATATAAAAGAATGATATGTCAGAAATAGTATATTATGTTCAGGGCTGGCCAAGGGTTTTGGTGCCAAAATAGTCCCCGGTGCCCTCAAGCCACGCCCCCGTATCTGATGTCACCAAGCCAGACCCCCCTGATGATGTCGCTGCCACTCCTGCAGCAGGGCCAGTCTGTGCACTACATACACACATGGTGAATAATTATATACCGCTTTTCAACAAAAGCTTCCAAAGCGGTTTCTCTTTGGGAACTTTTGTTGAAAAGCGGTATATAAGAATTCATCGTACATATACAGAGAGAGAGAGAGAGAGAGAGAGGAGGTTGGGAACCACTGGCCAAGTGCTGTGCTCCAGAAAAGCCAGGCATTTAACCTCTGCTATTTCTGTTGCTGATAGCACAGTAGCCTCCCCAGTCCTGTTCACCCTCACAAATCACGCATGCTGCCTGGATTGGGCTACTGATCCTGCTCTGCTTCATCCAATACACTATTCCTTCTCTTTCTCTCTCCCCCTCTCCACAAGCAGACCTCAGGTGCATTTTCTGGGCTGGCTGCACTGAGTTCCTCTGCTCCCCAATTTGGCAAGATCTGGACAGTAAGATCCTCTTGCTCCACTACTGGATTGGTCTCTCAGTTAACCCTGGGCACCGGTTGTTCCTTTTGCATGGCATCACTGGTACTTGAGAGCGATGCAAGTGGCTGGTCCTCAATGAGGTTTGGTGGGTCTGAGGGCGGGGCTTCTGGATCCCTAGGTGCCATCTCAGTAGAGCTTGCTTGAGCCTGGCTGCATGTGACCACACTGACACAGGCATGTCGGGCAACCTGGTTGTTCAGATAATTTCCAATCAAAACAGGAGTTTGTAAATCCCTGTGCAAAGTAACTGTCCAGGGATCCTCCCAGTCCCAGTACTTTAGAAAAATATTGGCAAGCGGGAGGTACATCACTGCACTTTCAAAGGGCTTGACTGCCCAACTTCTCTCAAACAGAATCATCTTTGGTCTTTCATGCACGGAGGTAATGTCAGTGCCAGTGTCTCTCCATCCCCTTTCCAGCTTTCCATGTATAATTATGCTTTCCTGATGCTCAGCAGAAATGGCATTTGAATCTGTGATGCGAACACCCACAAGGAAGTCTTGTTGGGGGTTGTTCCATTCATTTGAGGTTGGGGCAGCTTCTGGGGCCTGGCTAGTTCTGGAAGATGGCTTGCTCTGGAAGGTGGCTTCTGAGGTGGCTTGCTCTGGAAGGGCCCCAGCAGGGGTCTTCACCTTACTGATTCCTAACACTGATTCCTAACTGATTCCTAATACCCTAACTAAAACTGAACAGAAATCACATTCATCTGTGTGTTTATTTACCCCTTTCCACCTTTTCTGGGCAAGTTGGTTTTGCAAGTAACCCTCCAGAACCTGTTAAATCAGACTGAAGCCACATCTAAGTATCTGAACTTTATTAAGAAACAAGGGTTGCACACAGAATAAGGAACTGGGAGAAAGTAGGTTGAAACTGGAATTAAAGAAAGGCACACAGGAATTCAAAAGAAAATACAAAAAGCATTTACTAACTGACTAGACTAGCACAGACCTTTACCTTAGTCTATCAGTAGGCAGGTCCTTGGCTGAGAGAGCATTACTCTACAGCTTCTCCCAGTGGAACATCCATTTGCAAATGAAAAAGGGTGAACGCTGGCCAGGCCATTGTCCTCTAGCTTTAAAGCCATGAGGGAGGGGGCGAGGTCACACCTGTCCTAGTTCAAAGGGTATTCTAATTTCCTACCCTCTGGGTAGTGAGATGCAAAGTGGCCCTATCTCCTGGGTCAGATAAGATTAGGGCCCTGATTATGTTAAATAAATCACAGAGTGAAGTTTGAAATATATAGAGGCTATTCACATGAGGGAGGAAAATTAGGGAGCCCAGCCCAGTTTTCCTCCATCATGAGGAAATGGTGGCTAGCCTGCCAAAGTAGCCTTCCCCTTAAACGAGGTTAGCGGAGCGAGCACTCTACTAACCCCATTTTGTTTAATCGTGAGTCGCTGCAGTGCAGAGGCGTAACTAGGGAAAACGGCGCCCGGGGCAAGCACTGAAATTGCGCCCCCCCGCCGTGCCCCCCCCCGCCGCCCCCCCAGCATACATCTGACTGACACATGTTTCAGAAAACTTTTATTTTAAAAATTTTAAAAAATACAAAAATTTCAAAATGCGATGAAGAACCAAAAATGCGATAAATAACCAAAAATGCGAACTCTCCCTCCAAATAGCCCAGAGTGGTGCACTACATACTTAGGTTTTTCCTCACAAGCAACAACCCTGTGGAGTTGGCTTGTATCTCAAACAACAGAATTATGATGCAATGATGACACACACTACATTATACTTAGGTTTTTCCTCACAAGCAAAAACCCTGTGGAGTTGGCCTGTATCTCAAACAACAGAATTATGATGCAATGATGATACACACTACATTATACTTAGGTTTTTCCTCACAAGCAACAACCCTGTGGAGTTGGCCTGTATCTCAAACAACAGAATTATGATGCAATGATAACACACACTACATTATACTTAGGTTTTTCCTCACAAGCAACAACCCTGTGGAGTTGGCCTGTATCTCAAACAACAGAATTATGATGCAATGATAACACACACTACATTATACTTAGGTTTTTCCTCACAAGCAACAACCCTGTGGAGTTGGCTTGTATCTCAAACAACAGAATTATGATGCAATGATTGATGATACACACCACATTATACTTAGGTTTTTCCTCACAAGCAAGAGACAATCTCCAAAGGTCCTGGCATATAACCCCCTCCCCCATTTTTCTTGCCAAACTTTGTGTCTTTAGCAGGATACCACAGGCACTTGTTAAAGCTAACACTGCAGGTTTTTCTGAGATGGAGCTGTTATAGGAGCACTTCAGCGTAAACTGAGATCACAAGGCAAGCTTTCACAGTGCAAAAACGAGCATGGCAGCAAGCAGAACTCATGGTAAAACTCTCTTGAAACACCTTGTAACAATGCACAGGCAGCTATGTTACACTGCTTGAATCAATTCACACTGCTGTACTACCCAGGCTGTGGGAATTGACTCTCAGTTCCATATACATGCATGCATTTAAGATTGAGTGCCAAAGAATCTTTATGATTGTTTTTCTTTCTTTTGGGGCGGAGAGAGGAGCATATAATGCAAACATTAACACCTGTTAGGCACCTGAGACCATAGTTGGGCAGCTAAATAAAAGCCTGATTCTTTAATATGTTTTTTCCCCCACATGTGGCTTCTGTAGTTTTTGCAACTCATTCTCACCCTGACACTTGGTCTGCTGCTTCCACCCACCCGCCGCCGAATCCTTTCTTCCGTGCCGGGTGTCCGTGTGTGTCCTCGTCGTCCTGTCTGCGCCTGCTGCAGTGCAGCCCCAGCCACAATGCTTTCCTCTGCGATGGCGACCGCGCCACCACGTGCAGGCGAACAGAGGAGGATGGACGCACTGCACGCATGCGCAGCGCAACTCGGCACGCTGGCCGAATCACGTGTGCGTCACTGACTAGAGACCCTCTGGCTGGCAAGCCACTAGAGGGTCTCTTTCTGGCTGTTCCAGACTAAGTGAGTGACGGAGCGAGCGAGCCTCAGCCAAGGGCAGGCGCAGTGAGCAGCATGAAAGGCGCCCGCCGCCAAGCCAGGCCACTGACTAGCCGCAAGCAAAGCAATGGAGGGGGTGCGGGCGGGCAGGTGCAGTGAGCAGCATTAAAGGCACCCGCCGCGGCGCCCGCCACCGCCAAGCCAGGCCACTGACTGGCCGCCAGCAAAGCAATGGGGGGAGGCGTGGGCGGCGTGGAAGGGACCGCTCGTGGGGGAGGGGGCGCCGACGCACTCCCTTGATTGCTGCAGCGCTGCTGCACTGAGCAGGATAAATTTGTATTAAATTTTCTTTTAAAAAAATATTTGGTCATGGCGGCGCCCCCATGTGACCCGAAAAGATGGCGCCCGGGGCACGTGCCCCCCCTGCCCCCCCTATAGTTACGCCTCTGCTGCAGTGTGATGCCCCAACCAGGAGGCAACAACAAGCCTCCCAGTGTTTGAGGTCTCCCCAGAATGCCCCACACAGTTGCACAAGGCATGCTGGGACTTCTGGGGGCCAGGCGGCCCCCAGTCCCTGCCGCCCTTGCCTGCTCTGAGATGGAGCCGGTAATCGTGTGGGTGGCCAATCCGGCCACCCAGGGCAGGCTAGCCACTTGTGTGCAGGGAGAGTGGGCTTGACCCACGCTCCCCACCAAACCCCTCGCGGCTCTACACACCAATTGCTTCTGGATCCCTAGATGTGTGTAGATGTGTGGATCCCTAATTGTGTGTCGAGCCTCATTATGTTTACAGTGCTGTGTACTGTTTTAGTAAGGTTATTTATTTATTTATGTATTTATTTAAAACATTTATATACTGCCCAAAACGCAATTCTCTGTGCGGTTTACAACAAAATAATAAAAACAGATAAAAAGATTAAAACATTACAATTAAAATTTAAAATGTTAAAACTATTAAAAACACAATTAAAACAATATCTAATTAAAAGCCTGGGTGAACAAATGTGTCTTGACTGCCTTTTTAAAAGTTGTAAGAGATTAGATTAGGGCCCTGATTATGTTAAATAAATCACAGAGTGAAGTTTGAAATATATAGAGGCTATTCACACCATGGAGGAAAATTAGGAAGCCCAGCCCAGTTTTCCTCCCTCATGAAGAAATGGTGGCTAGCCTGCCAAAGTAGCCTTCCCCTTAGGCTCTTATTTCAGCAGGAAGTGTGTTCCAAGCCTCGGGGCAGCAGTGGAGAAGGCCCATACCTGAGTAGCCACCAGATGAACCGGTGGCAACTGCAGACGGACCTCTCCAGATGATCTCAATGGGCGGTGTGGTTCATAGTGAAGAAGGCGTTCTCTTAAATACCCAGGGCCCAAGCTGTTTAGGGCTCTATAGGTTATAACCAAAAGCTTGTATTTTGCCTGGAAACTTATCGGCAGCCAGTGTAGATCTTTTAAGATAGGAGTGATATGGTCTCTCCAAGATGACCCAGAGACAGTTTCCGGACTACATACAAAGGCAGCCCCACATAGAGTGCATTGCAGTAATCAAGTCTGGAGGTGACCAGCAAATTTACTACTGTTCTGAGGTTTAGAAATTGAATGAATAAATAAATTTATCTCAAGAAATGGACGCAGCTGGCGTATCAGCCGAAGCTGATAAAAGGCACCTCTGGCCATTGCCTCAACCTGGGACACCAGGGAGAGGTTTGTGTCCAGAAGCACGCCCAGACTGCATACCACTTCCTTCTGGTTAGGCCCTCTATCAGAGAAAAAGAGAAACAGTCAGCCAATTCTCACAACTGGAGAATGGGCTTGGGTGGGGTGAGGAGAGGAAGCCACGAAAAGCTTATCTCCCCCGCCGTGTTGCTGGGTGGCCATATCGGCCACACAGATGATTGCTGGCTTTTGCCAGTAGCAGGGAGGGAGCAGGGAGGGGAGGTTTGGGGGCCACAAGTGTGCAGTGCATTATGGGGAGCCTCCTGACTCTGGTTGGGAGGCTACTTGTGTATGGGTGCCGCGTGAAGCTGCGTGGAACCACACACAAGCATTTAGCCTGCTTTTGGGGCACCCTCTCTCCCAAAACCCAGGCTAAGCGGCGGGCTCCCTAAGAGGGCTTGCCACTGTGCAGCTCCCAGAGGTACACATGCATACTGAAAAGCACCAGGTTGGCCTTCCTTTGTCCGGTTTTCAGTGTGCATGTGAATAGCTTCAATAACTAAGTAGCAACTGACCTTGTTGCTAAGGGTGATGAAAATGGTAGTAGTTGTTAAGGGCTGTGGCCATGTTTGGAAAGACTACTGTTGGTCTGGTAAGACTGAGAGAATAATTGGGAGTTGGGGTGCAGCTGGGAGCTGACAGAAGATGGAAGCTAAAAGGGAAGGGAAGTGCTGCGGTCCTAAAGAGGGAAGCAGAAAAAGGAGCTAAGGAAAGAGGAGTCTTTCGAAGCAGTCTTCAAGGGAGCTGCCAGGAGGAACCATTTTGGATTGACTACGTCTGCTTCAAAAAGATGCAGGAATAGAGAAAGACTTCAGACATGCCCCAAAGGAGATGCTGTACCCACATGCATTATCCCAAGAGCATGCCGGAAAGTCTCATCCCAGGGCTAGAACCCACCGGAGAAGCCTCACACTGCCACACTCTCCAAGCTTACATCATTTGTCTGTAGAGGCAAATGCTGTAAGCATGATGGCAGTTGCTTCCATGATTGGAAGGCTCGGGTGATATTCCATAATGTGATATATCATCATGCTTTCAGATGCCCCACCTTCATCTCCAAGTGACTGCGGCCTGTAAGGGTGAGGAAGCTTGAAATATGATGACAGCCCCGTTCAGACGTTATGTTGTACCTGAGTTCAGACGTCTGTACACATGTATATGTTTTTGTAGCTTCAGACATCATGAGCAGTGCAGGTGCTCATGCTTACAAGGGCAAAAGCAGGGAGAAAATCCTGCCACCCCTCTGTCAGTCACCCTCTTGCACCTGGCAAACACACTTATGGTGTTGTTTGTCTGAAGGAGGAGGCACCTTAAGCGTGTTCACCAGCAATTCCATGGGCTGCAACCTCAGCCTGCAAATGGGTAGTATAGATAGGAAGTGCATTGCTGTAACTGCATTCAACATAACATGTGAATAACTGTACTTTAGCTGCATACAGCATCTGTACCTGTGTATACTGTATGAGTGTTGAACATAATGTGTGAATAGGGCTCTAATCCTAGGCACATTTGCAATGCAGATGATGATGATGGATTTTAGCAGGGTAAGAGAAGAAAGAGAAGTGGGGCACAGTGTTTTCTTTGGCAGCCACAATTCTCTTGTATAGTCTAGTTCCACCTGAAATCTTCCAAATCTGCTTAAAGAGGTAGATTTCACTCTTTTAGAACCAGGTCTCTAGAGCAGTTCCCCTGTTCATGTCCAAAGATAAAACATCTGCCAATATAGCCTTGGGTATGGTCCAATGGGCTGCTGAATCCACATTCCATCCTAAGTATTTTCAGTGATTTCCCCCCCATGCCTCTACAAACAAGTGGGATTTCAAGTGTAAATATTTGGAGTTTAAGAGACTCTGCACCCTGTGCATATGAAAAGCTACAGATGCCAGAAGAGCGCTGAGACTCATTAACATTCACATCATCCCCTCCCTCATTATCTCTCCCAGATGTTTCTGTGACTGTCCCTTTAAAGAATGCCTGTCTAAATTTTATTTACATTTGTTCAGCAATATTGATGCTCAACGAATAAATGTAGTACTCTGCTGTCAGTGCTGGAGACTAATTAAATCTATGTGTGAGCCTGATGCCCTGATTGAAAAATCTGCTGCAACTAAACTGGGTTTAAATAAACACTTTACTGTAGTGCTTTAATTACACTTTAGTTTGTAATGTAATTTTTGGCTGTTTAAACTATGATTTAGGCTGAGCTAATTACAAATGATTTTCTACTGTGTAATTAATAATAACAAAATTGTAATTAGACA
Organism: Hemicordylus capensis; assembly: GCF_027244095.1. NCBI lineage: Eukaryota > Metazoa > Chordata > Lepidosauria > Squamata > Cordylidae > Hemicordylus > Hemicordylus capensis. The sequence continues at coordinate 101,099,814 of NC_069658.1, forward strand.
GCTGCTCTGGATCAGGGTGACAGTTTGTGTTAGGTGACTCATGATCAATCTGGCAGATATGCAAGAGCAGATACAGAGAGACTTGGGGATCAGGATGTACTGTGGCTTGTTGTAGTGCATTTCCAACAATTATTGTCATTGTTCTTAGGAACATCCCAAAGCAACAATTGTTTTTCAGAAGTAAGGAGGCCATGGCACTTTTTCCCATTAACCACCTGATATAATGAGCCAGTGGCTGACATTCTGACCAACAGAGGCCTTGCAGAGGGATGTTGTGCTAGTGCAAACTGCAAAGCTGTTGCAGACTAGCTTGCAGTCCAGATTAGTATGGTGCAACTTGTGGAGCTTTTTTGTTTGAAAGGGAACTTTTGCGCAGGAGCCCTGTAGCCCTGTAGCGCAATCATGCAGTTCTGCAAATCCCATGTTCTGAGCACAACTAGACAACGTTTTTGTGCTAGCGCAACTTTGCTCATTATAGAAGTGCTTCATTGGTCAGGATGTCAGCCACTGTGGTTATTAAGATCAAGTGCTTATTCATGACTAGCAATTAGAAGCAACTCCAGACCTTGATATCTTCTTCTAATTCCCATATTTTGCTACTTCTTACTATCTAGCCATCTCTTGCACCAGGAAGCATTTAATACCATCAGTAATAAATCTAACACTAGAGACAACTAGGTACATCTTATAGATATGAATAGGAGCTGAGCCTTTTGTGCCATAGCCCTGAAACAGGGGCGTAGCAAGGTTGGAGTGGGCCCAGAGACAAGATTTTAAAATGGGCCCCCCCCAACTCAAAGTCCAGGGCCTCCGCCCACCCCAGGCCCCCAAGGATTTAAGTCTGATATTCCAAAATAAGTATGCTGCCTGGAAATACATTTCACTGAATACACACACACACAGGTCACAATATATAGTGATATACATTGAGTACTATACATTTGTATTACTTTTAATGCCTAGAACACACTAGAAAGATGAATTATTAAAATGGGCCCCTCGCTGCAGATTAGCAAAGGAGACTTTCAACCATGCAGGGTGAGCCTCTGTTTGTTTTCTCAGAATTCTGAACCAATTCAGTCAAGTTTGATTCCAGGAGGTTTTTCACAAGAGGCTTTTAAAGCCCTTTAAGACACATCTCCTCTGGAATGGCGGTGCTGCATTCACATGTTGGCCAGATTGACCCTGAAGTCCCTGCAAGTTATTGGGGAGCAGTTCACACACAAGAAAAATAAAATAAAAGCACCACACATGCTTCACAGTTCTCACTCAGACCTTCTGGGTTGCAAAACAACTTGAACATAAGTGCATTTATACATGAATGAATGAATGAATAAAATAAATATAATACTGTTTCTTCCAGAAGTTTTTGTAATTTTCTGCCATGAAACAAGCCACTTATAGGACTTTTTAGATAGTTTTTTTTAAGTCAGCAAATTTTCCAAGCTGTTTCAAAATAAATATTCAGAGACTTCTCGGTCCCTCCCCCCCCATATCCAAGCCCTATGGCAAGCAGATCCCTATATATGGGGGGGGGGGCCGGAAAGGTAACCACAAAAAGGAGTTCACACTCTACCTGGCAAATGCTGGTCTGGGTTGAGCAGGGCAGCAAGGGGTCTTCTGCTGCAGAGAACACTCTGGCTGCCTCCTCCTTCCTGGCTTGCTTGGGCCCTACTCGAGTTCAGGCTTCACTGCGGCCTACACGGAGGCCTCTGTGGAAGCCCCGCCCACCCACCGATCAGCTGAGAGGCGGGAGAAAAGGAGCTCTTTGCAGCTTGTCTGCTGCCTGGATTGCTGGCCAGGAGAACAAGCTGGAGAGAAGGCGAACAGGGCAAGTGGCTGAGAGGCTATGGGGCTGGGCAGGGGGCAATGGGGAGTCACATGAGGTGCCTCTGGGGTGCCCCTCCAGGCAGTGGGGCCCCCAGACAACTGTCTCCCCTTGCCCTATCATTGTTACGCGCCTGCCCTGAAATATGTATTCTGAAAACTGGAAGCATCCGTCTGTATTTCAACAAATTTATGTAGTCTAGAGTCTATAGGAGTAAATGCTTAGCATTGCATTGCCACCAATGAACATGGAAGAAATGGCCTTGAAGAAAATAACTGATATCAAGACGGGTTTGCAGACTAGTTTGCATTTGTGCTAGCACGAAAGAAGTTGCACACACCTAAGAGGTTTGCAGAGCTGAGCTGCACAAAGTTGTGATGCTCTGTGATGCTACACAACCTCTAGTGGAAGACCTACTCCAGGACATATACAAGGTTGCACTACAATGTTGTGCACTGTGTGGTGCATTGTGCAATCTGTTGTGCAACTTATCAACATTTTCCACAAGCACAAGTAAGCCACTGTCTTTAAAGGCTGGACATTATCAAGGTATATTTCTGAACATGCTATGCCCTCTGAGCTCTCCTCCCCTTGAAGAGATGCAGCTTGGTAATTTTCAACCTGGAACCTAATGAACTTATGGGGGGACCCCCTGCAAAATAAGCATCCTCTCCATATTAGGGGTGTGCAAACAGGTTCGACGTCGAACTAGTTCGGCTTGACAGTTCGGGTTTTAACTGAACCACCCCCCATCATGGTGGCCATTTTGGAGGCTGCTGTACATGCACAATGGGCCCCTGTGTGGCCGGATCATGACCCAGGCCATGTAGAGGCCCATTGCGCATATGTGACAGCCTCCAAAATGGCCATTGTGAGGGGTAAGAGCCAAAAAGGGCTGAAGAATGCCCTATGGGTGATTTTTGCTACAAGGAAGGCCAGCGGTGGGGAGAGGGAACCTCTGCAGATCACACACACACACCCCACGGCCTCAGAGAAGCCCCCAGGAGGAGGTAAGTACTAAAAAAAAATTAAAAAAATTGACTCGCAATCCCACCAAACCGAACCCAGGGGAGTTCGATGGCAGGCAAAACTGAACTGGCCTAGTCCTGTTTGGGTCCAGTTCAGACTCAAACTGAACCAGGTCAGCCAGTTGTGTGCATATATATACATTTTACTACATGCTCACAGGTCTGGGCCAGAGTGCATTTGGGGGTGGGGTGGGTGGGGAAATTGCACAATCGCCAAAGGACCCACACGTCTTCTTGATCATTCACCACAAACCCACATATCTGAGCCACAGTGCATTTGCCAACCCCCCCCCCAAGAAACCCCACCCTAAAAACTAAAAAATAACCCCACCTTAAAAAACTATGCAAGCTCCTATGAATTCACACAGCTTCTTGAAAATTCACAAACTAACTGGGATACAACATGTGTCCCTTGCTGCACAGTTCAAACACAAAACCAAGTTGGGCATAGAGTGCATTCGTATGGAGGGGGGTTAAAACCACAACACATGCCCCTTGCTTCACAGGTCTCATGAGGACCTTTTGGATCACAAACCAACTTGAGCATAGTGCATTTGTAAAAAATAAATGTTTTTTGTTTCCTTCAGATTTAACAGTTAGTTCCATTTCCACTAGGTGTGAAGTGCTTTATGACTAGAGATAACTTCCTGGCAACTTTACTACAGTAACGGGGGGGGGGGTGTATCATTAAAAATCAAAGGATTGGCCAATTTCCTTGAAATAAAAAATAAACAGAATCTAAACAGAATTAGATGTTAATCTTGGGCTACATAGGTGCCCAATCTTAGAACTCTAAGCCCAGCCATTCTGGAAATGTAAAGGGTTGGGCAAAGGGGAGCATGTTGCACATTTTTATGAAGGCAAAGGGCAGAATAGCAATAGCAATAGCAATAGCACTTACATTTATATACCGCTTTATAGCCGGAGCTCTCTAAGCGGTTTACAATGATATAGCATATTGCCCCCAACATTCTGGGTACTCATTTTACCGACCTCGGAAGGATAGAAGGCTGAGTCAACCTTGAGCCCCTGGTCAGGATCGAACTTGTAACCTTCTGGTTACAGGGTGGCAGTTTTACCACTGTGCCACCTGGGGCTCTTCACATGGGGGTGGAATGATGGTCCAAGAGGGGAGCATCAGTTCCAAATGTTTTTGTAATTTTCTACCATGAAACAAGCCACTTATAGGACTTTTTTGAAGTTTAAAAAAATAATTCAAAAAATCTTTAAAAATCAATGGCTTGTTCAATCTGTTTCAGGATCAATACACAGTGTCCTGCTAACCTGTCCTACATTATGGGAATATAAAGTGGGGGGAGAGGTGATGATGTTTGCCCTTTTTTATGAAGGCAATGGGCAGATTCCTCCACAAAGGGTGGAATGATGGTCCTGGGGCAGGGTGGTACTTCAGTTCCAGATGTTTTTCTAATTTTCTGCCATGAAACAAGCCACTTACTTATAGGACTTTTTTGAAGTTTTTTTAAATTTCAAACAAATCATTAGAAGTCAATGGATTGACTAATTTCTTAGAAATAAAAAAGCAACTTATGGGACTTATATGGCGGTGGGGGACTTTTAATTCAAAAAATCAATTTAAAAATCAATGGATTGACTGGTCTACTTCAAAATAAATGCACAGGGTCCTGATAACCTGTCCTACATCTGTGCTTAATTTCAGAACTCTAGGTCAAGTCATTCCAGAAATAAAAAAGAGGCTCTCTTTTCACTTGGGGAACATTGTGGGGCAGAGTGGATACATGGACCTGGATCCCCTGATCTGAGCCCAACAGTATTCCATCTCCTTGAGATGTACAAGAAGCAATAATATCTCCCTTGCTTCTTGTGTGTTTGATATAGAAATCCCAGTATACATTGTTCATCCTTGATATGTACACCTTTCTGAACCTTTGTGTGGCACAAGTCAATGTAAAGCATGTTTCTCTCATTCACAACCCCTTTTCTTTGTATTTATGGGCACATTCTAAATACAGCCTTATTTTTAGTCTAAAGTGATTAAGATAATCATTTGAGTAGCGCTAGTAATTCCAACCACAGGGTGATTTTGAACATGGTGATCTGTCATTTAAAATGTTCCAGACATTTATTGTATGTGTAAGTACACAATCAATCAATTTCTGATTAAACCCATTTCTGATTAAACCCAGCTTATAATAAACAATTTAAGAGGGGACCACTGTTCCCTCTAAGGCATGTGCACATGCACTCGCTCACAAGTTTTCCGATGTCCACTCAGTTAATTTTAGATCCCACTCAGGTTGAATTAGGAAGGCCCCACTCTGAATGCATGTGCTCACACAGTGCCTTGGTACTGCCACCCAGAACAAAACTCATTCTACACAGACATGGAAAAAAAAATAGAGGGACCACTGGAGGGGACTATTCATGATTTCAATAAATGTTGATGAATAAATGAATTCTAGAATTCTTAATCTAAGCATCAATGCTTGATTTCAGTAAAAGTGGATAGCTTCCACTTTTCTCTCCAGGTATGCTGTGGAATCCAAAGGTATGTTACAAACTCACAATTGAATTTAAATATACAAGGGCTCATATATTGTTTCTCTTTCTATTATGATCTATTCAGTTTTCCTTGGGGAGTAGTTTACAGCATCTGGCAGCATGAATACATATGTAAATAGCATCCTTTGGGATGAATTCACCTGAAAATAATCTTTAAAATATTTTGTGAGCTCTGGGAAATTCAGAAAGATGTTGATCAGTGGTATGCACTCAGCCACAGCTTCTGCTTTTACCTTGCTACATTGCTCTATTGCTTTGTGTTTTTTATTGATCTCCTGTGATAGTAAATACAGAAAAACTTTTTTTAGATATTTTCTTCTCCATCCTGGCTTAATCTAAGATAGTAGGAAACACGCTTGCATTATACAAACATTTCTGTGTTCCTGGATGTGGGAGAATCTTCCTTCCCACAGTTTCCTTGTCAAAAAAGAAAATTTTACTTTCACAGAAAAATTGAAAATAACAAACAAAATAAACTCATCTCTAGATCCGAACATGATACAGGGTCTCCTAGATGTACATCAACAATGACCTACATTGCACCAAAATAAACATCAAGTATTCATCAATCACCAATCAGATGTGACCCTCTATGTGGTAAGGTCATAAGTCAGTTTTACAAATCAAAAGGCCTTTGACATTTTTCTAGAAGAAGTAAAGTTAGAAAATCTGCTACAAGATGCAGACCATTAGATAAAATGACGAGATGTTCCCATTAATCCATTCTGGCAAATTCAGCAACAAAATTAATTACATCTCTTCTCACTTCCCTGATAGATATAGTACGATTTGGTGGGGAACCAAATGATTGAATCTAACCTCCCTTGCATAATCCAAAGGTTGCCACTATACATTTTTTAGCTATTTTGAAGGCACGTGGTGAAGACTTGGAAAGCTGCACATAGAAGGGCAGGAGGGCACTTTAGCTGTGACTCTGCGAGTCTATGCTTGTGCAGCAGCACCAGTTAAAGCAGGGTAGAGGCTCAAGTATCCTTCACCTTCTACACAAAGAGATAACTCTACCTCACAGATTCTAGACTGGAAACCAGAGTTTCCAGAAGGATTTGGCTTTTGGATTCTAGACTGGAAACCATAGTTTCCAGAAAGATTCTGCTTTTTTCTAGAAAATTTTGGGCTAATCCAGAGATGGGATGTACAGAACATTCTGAGCTCAGAACATTCTTTCTTGAAATGGGCCGTTGTGAATGTTCCGTTCCAAAAAGCAAACCTTTTTTTCCCTTCTCATCTGAGCACTGCACTGATACTGTACTAGATTAAGGGAGAACTTTTTGAAATAATGGCCAACATTGTGCAGTATTATGTCAATGTTTCCAATCAGCCCACACTGCTTCAGGAGTCTAATGAAGCTCTTGCACATGAGCAAAGAACAATGGAAACAATTGGAAACAATGGAAGCTGCACTCCTGAAGTGGCAGTGCTCAACTATGTATTTGCACTCCTACACAAGACTGCCAGCACTTCCTTCAACATCCACAGCAGTGAAGGCCAATCAGAAATGCCATTGTAAGACTGTGCATGTCATCCATTAATAATAATAACTCTCATACCTGCATCTGAAACTCTCAGATATGGGAAAGGGTTTTAGCATGGCCAGAGGACTGTGCTAGACCTCACCCAATACACATCAGACAGGCTCAGGCTACAGCAAAATGAGGTGACAAAAATCAGAAAGTAAAAGTGTGAACAATGTCATTTCAAACTTCTCATGGAGACACCTGTTTTGAATTCTCCATTTAAAAGCACTTCTCTGCAAGTAAAAATTTCAAATCGGGTAGTGCTGGTAGCTCTGCCAATTCTGACTGAAGCAATTTCTTGATATTCCCCATTCCCACCACCCAATATTTTTCATGATATCAGGCCATTAGAACCTGCAGGATTGTTTTCAACAGTGTGGTGTAGTGGTTAGAGTGCTGGACTAGGACCGGGGACACCCGAGTTCAAATCTCCATTCAGCCATGATACTAGCTGGGTGACTCTGGGCCAGTCACGTCTCTCTCAGTCTAACCTACTTCACAGGGTTGTTGTGAGGAGAAACTCAAGTATGTAGTACACCGCTCTGGGCTCCTTGGAAGAAGAGCAGGATATAAATGTAAAAAATAAATAAAAATAAACAGTTACCTGGAGATTGATGTCAATTACTGGAGACTCCAGGCTGCTCCTGGAGGTGGCAACCCCACAACTGGTGGAGAGAGGTTCTGGCTTAACTCAGCCCCTGCCATGCTGGTTTTCTAGTCGCATGAATGCTACATAGGGGAGCTTTCAAAAATGTGATTTGCCCCATCTACAATCCAAAGTGGTAGAGTTCATTCGCTCTCTCAGAACTCTTCCACTCCATTCCACCTCAGCTGCATATGTAGTCGTAGGCAAGACCTCCGATGCAGGCAAAGAAAGGCTGTAGAGTCAATTATTGAAGCCATTCTGGATTCCAGGATCTATCCAGAGTTTCAGCAGAGCAGAATTAATTTATTCTGCTCACTGCTAAAACTCAGTGAACAGGAACTGAGTGATTCAACCCATTCCTAATTATCTATCTATACATTACATAGATACTAGGTTGGCCTTTTAGAAATAATTAGGAGGGCATGTTCCATTAATTTTTGAAAAGGCTGTTTGTATTTCTGAAGGTCTTGCTTCCCCCCTCCCCCATTTTTCAGGTTTTCTCTTGCCTTTAAAATGCTTATTGTTTCACTGCTACTAGCCTAAAGAAAATGTTTTCTTTGTTATTTTGTTGATTATATCTCAGCTCTCTCAGGAGCACATAAAAGAGACAGATGATTACCACTTCATTACAAAGCATTTGGCAAATTTTTAAGTGATATTACATTTACAAAAGCCTCCCTATCAGTCATTAGTGAAGAGTTTGGGGAAATGTTGGCTATGCAAATTATACATAGAACACAGATAGAACAGAGGAATATGCTCTGATAGAACACAAGAATATGGGAAGAACTTCGCTCTCTGTTCTTTCCAGCAGGCATGGGAGACCTCAAAAATCCCTGTGAAATTTTTCAGCAAGCTTTCGTTTTAAGCATTCTGTCTTGCAGCCAGGTCATACAGCTATTGCTGTAGAAAGACAAAGTCCATCCTCATTCATTTTCTTATGTTATAGTTCAGGTTTGGTGGGCCTGTGGTTCAGTGTATGCTCTATAGGATATGGGCATGTGGTGTAGCCAGCACCATGATTTCTCCCACCGAGTTGATTTGATAGCAGAGGGGAAGGAGCCAGTGGTGATCCAAGCAAAATCTTTAACTCAGCAATATACTCAAAACATTCCACAAGCCACAATAATTCTGGCAAAGTAGAAGTCAAAAATCAGACCCAGGTAAACTGGCAAAAGATTTTAGATTGTGAGCCCTTTGGGGACAGAGATCCATCTTATCTTATTTATTTATTTATTATTTCTCTGTGTAAACCGCCCTGCGCCATTTTTAGGAAGGGCGGTATAGAAATTGAATGAATGAATGAATGAATGAATGAATAAATAAATAAATAAATAAATAAAGCATTCATTCATTCATTCACTTGCTGCAGTGTATTCATTCATTCATTCATTCATTTCTCTGGGCAGTGTACACAATTTAAAACACACCAAATATAAAACAGAGTGAAAATAATTGAGCCAATTTCATATGATAAAAAGTCAAAACAATTTAACCATAATTTACCTTCTTCCCTAGTAATAGAAGAAGAGATTGAGGCTCTTCTCACAATCAGTGAGAAGAGCCTGGAGTGGGTTAGCAGGCAGAGCGGGCTTAGCCCACTCTCCCAGCACATGATCAGGCAGTCTGCTCCGGGCGGCCGAAGTGGCCACCCACACAACTGCCGGCTCTGTTACGGAGCCAGCGGGGGCTGGGAGGATTGGGGGCTGCGTGGCCCCCAGAAGCTCCAGCATGCCCTGCACAGGCATGCAGGGCATGCTGCAGAGACCCCCGAGTCGGGAGGCTGCTTTTAAGCCTCCTGGTCGGGGGTCTACTCATGAGTTGCTGCAGTGCGGAGCCGCACCATGGCAACACACAATTCAAAAAACCGGGTTTGCGGAGCGCTCACTCCACAAACCTGGTTTTAGGGCAGGGTAACTTTAGTGGGTTAACCGCTTGGAGGCCACCAGGCTTGCCTGCAAGCCTGGTGGTTCTCACGGTCAGGCGAAATCAGGCTTGGCTCCCCTAGCCCAATTTCGCCTGTTCGTGGGAATAGCCTCATTGAATGTCATAGCTCTCCGCTTTTTAAAACTTGTTTTTAAATTGTTCTGATTATTTAATTGTTGTTTTATGATGTTTTTAATTGTTAATCATTGTTTTCATGCTTTATAATTTTTGTTTTAATTATTAACTGATTTTAATGGTGTTTTAATGTAAACCACCCTGAGCCTTTTGGAAGGGTAGTATAAAAGTTTTAATAATAAATAATTAATAAATAAATAGCTGAAAAACATTTTGGTCTAGTAACTGTAGCCAACTTTCAGAGTATACTTTGAACCACACTTATTATCCTAATTCTAATAGAATAGAAGAGTTCTATCAGCTTTTCATCTTTGATCTAGCCTATGGTACCATGCATTGATCAAATCAATACTGTTACTCCTAAGAAATTTCCACATTGCCATCAGTTTTGTGGATCTTAATGGCTGTTCAAAGTGATCAGGTATGTGATGAAGAGCTGGGATGAAATAAAGTTTGACAAAAGTTTGACAAAAGGTTGACAAAAGTTTGACAAAAGGTTGCCTAATGCTATCAAAATATCAGCTCAGGATGACTAATCTAAAGGGTACTCCGTGCCCATATGGATTCCTACAATTGTTGGTTCTTTTCGGGGTGGGGGGAATATAGATACCCATTTTCCCCTCTTTTCTCAAACAGAAAGATATAGCATAGGGATGTTTCATTAGAATGTTTCATTAGAAATACCTGCAAGATACTTTCAGACATTAGTATGTAGTGTAATATTCCTTTAAAGTACAGCATAAGGAAATTAAAATTCTTCTTTGATCACTTTGTTTCTTAAAAATATGCTCATCTCTTTGCAAAGTAGAAACATAGATTCAGTACAATTCCAGCACTTTGATGTTTGAGTGCTGGCTTTTAAAAAAAAAAATGGTGAAAAAAGCACAAAACGGCCCATCTTGTTAAATACTCATTCAGGCTTCTCTAGCTGTATGATGGGCTTCCCACAACAGCTACATAAAGTGCCAATTGAAACCAGCCTTGTCATATATACTTCTAGAAAATATGAACAGTGCTAAATACTTTAAAGTGAATCAATTTTCAGCGAAAGTGTTTTAACCTTCTTTTAGGTCAAGAAATAGCAATTTTCTAAGCTCACTGTAACTTGAGAATTAGTCCTGAGAGGCAGGAGTGCACTGCATACTTCATTTGATTCATGAAATTTAATGAAAATGCTCCTGCTTAGGAATGAATTTGGAGCTCCCTCCCATAAATTTTAAGAATATTGTCTCAGGACGCTAGGTTGTTCTTTAGAGTTGATTTCTTCTGATCTACAGTTTGCCAAATGATTTCTCAGCGACAGCAATAATAATATGGAAAGCAGTTTCAAGTGTTCAAAACACTTCAGATGTACATAGCCTGTATGGTCTGTGAGTATTATGATCCCTATATTGTAAAGGGGGGGAGGGGTGGGAAGGCAGGAAGCTGAAGCTGAGCATCTTACCAAAGTCCATCTATCATGGAGGATTCAAGATTTGAACCAGGGACTTCCTGATTTTTAACTCAGTCTCTTAGTTACTTTGCTACACCAACTCATAGAAAAAAAATCAAATATAAATACAAATATGATGAAAATATACCACTTTTCAACAAACGTTCCCAAAGTGGTTTACATAGATATAAATAAATAAATACAATGGCATGATACAAGATGTTCAATGCACCTAAAGGAGTTTGGGGCTTGTATTTCTCAAGCAGCACTCCCCTCCCGTTCCTCATGACAAACCATTTCCAAGAGGCCTTTCCAGAAAATGTTACTTTATAACATGGGAGCTATAGTTCTTAGAAAAAGAAAACTCACTGGGCATAGCCAAGCTTTTGGACATGGCAAAGGTAGATCTTCCGGTCCAGACCCAAGGCAGGATGTTCTGACTGGGATACACTCTGAGATCAGTCTTTGGTTTTCAGTACATTATATTTACCCAGAGACATCTTTCTTATCTTTTAGATAGTGCGCCGCCAAGTAGGGCTTGTTCTCAGAGGTGCCCCTTGGTAATTTTGGAGCCTGGACCTAAAGACCTTTGGAGCTGCTCCCCCGCACCCACTGCAAATTAAGCCTACTCATGCTCTGCCAGGCAACCACACCACCTAGGACAGAATAAAGAGGATTTGGGGGGTCCCAGGGGCTGTGGAGGCCCCAAGTCCAGGGGTAAGAGCGCTTCTGCTTGTTCTCCCATGTTTTTCAAGTTATACAAGATCCTTTTAATCCTTTTGAGTTGTTTTATTGGCTGTTTCTGCAGATATTTTTGATATTTTTGTTTGTGGGTTTACTGCTGTTTGATACTGTATTTTTATTGGATTGGATTGTTTTTATTATTGTTATTGTGTTGGTCTTTGACTGTTATGGTAGCGTCCAAAGCTGCTTGCAACAAAAGGAGGGCTATGCATCCTATAAATATCCAGAGTTCACAGCAAGGAAAACATAGGGTAAATTCACACAATCTTTAAAGCAGACTAAAAGAAGGTGGTTAACATTATTATTAACATTTAAACATAGAGGTTGTTGAAATTCATATGGTGAAGCTCAGGAATATAATGATCCTGGTAGAGGCAAAGCAGTGAAGTTGTGATGGTTCAGTCAAATACAGAAATGAAAAGGCATGTCATGTGACCAGCGAGCCAGTCAGTTATTCATTCAAGCAAGGCCCCTTAGCTCAAGCACAATTAACATCACATCTGGTTACACCCAAGGGCTCTCTGTAATGTCTCTGTAAGTATGTACAAAAGCACTTGCGCAACTGGATGGACATTTGGTGGGGGGAATCCCATGCACCCTGCAAACCTTTATAATTTGCTACTTTTCTTTCTGTTAAAACTCTGAAGACTCAGGTCACTGGAGACAATCATTTCACCAAACATGTCATTGCATTAGATGTGCTGCAGACTTTTTTTTTAGATTCTTGGAGAATTGAATGCCTCCCTTCCCAGATTTATAAAATCATGGTACACAAGTCACCTATTCATGTTATTTTTTTCTATGCATTGAATTAGATTGAAATGGATGTGATGGTGTGGCTAATCTGAATTAAAATAAATGGTTTAAGCAAAACTGTGAACTGAAACAAACTTTGGGAAATGCCACATTATGTTTAATTTGGAGAAGAAGGAAGCTCTTCTCACGATCCATGTGAAGAGCTTCGGGCAGGTCTGTGCGGAAAGAGGGTTTAGCTTACCTTCCCTGCAGATGATTGGTGGCGGTTCCCTGGGCAGGTGGATCACCCGCCCAGATGAGAGGAAGTTCTTGTGTGGGCCACCCACAGCATGCCTCGTCACACCTCACCTGGCAGCTCTGGGGGTGGGGCACAGGGAAGCACCACCCCAGAGCCCCCAAAATTCAATGTGTGACTGTGAGGTGGGAACCCTCTCCTCCCGAGTGTGACCGCCGCAGCTGCAAGCAGCCGCAGTGGGCACACAATCACTTAGCTTGGTTTTTGGGTGCACTCGCACCAAGACCCAGGTTCAGTGGTGGGCTACCTAAGAGGGCTCACTGCTGCCAGGAGCCGCATGGCTCCTGGTGGTTCTCATGCGCAGCGAAAACCAGGCTGGGCTTCCCTAGCCTGGTTTTCGCTGCTTGTGAGAAGAGCTTCAAAGTCTAGTACAGCAGAGCAAACTGCGTGTAAGTAGAGAAATGTTTAAAATCCATAATTCCAATCCAACAGAGCGTGTGTGTAGCAGATGGGATGGTGCATGCATAGTCCATTAATATGCTGATTCACATGCCAGTAGTGTCCTGTGAACAGTTCTACATGCACACTGCGTACACATCCACACTACTGCAAACTTTTAAAACAAAACTGGTATAGTTGAACAGGAGTGCTGTTGTGCAAATGCTATCTATCTATCTATCTATCTATCTATCTATCTATCTATCTATCTATCTATCTATCTGCACAATGCAGTTGCAGGATCCTATGGTCATTAGAAATAATGGCTATAGTGTTATAAGAACATAAGAACAGCCCTACTGGATCAGACCTCAGACCTATCTAGTCCAGCATCCTGTTTCCCACATTAACCCACCAGATACCTCTGAAAAGCCGACATGCCCTCACTTGCATATAGAACACAGAGAAGCAATGCATTCAATCGCACTCACTGAAATGAATGGAGTAATGATAGAGTATTGAGAGATTCCTAGGGAGTCTCCTTAGTGTTACACTAGCTGCTTAACACAGCAGTGTTACGTGGGGATGGTTCCTGAGACAGGTGCAGGGGTTAATTGACAGAGGGAACAACAAATTAGACATGAGTCAAAGAAGGAGTCAATAAGAAAAATACATGGATGCACTGCAGTAGCATTTTAGGTAAACTGGGTGGCTTAAATTGACAGTGGCTGCAAACAGAGCAAAATGTGCCTGGGCAGGCTAGACCTTGTGGGAAGATAGATGCAAGAGGTCTCAGCTCACTACAGTTAAAAGACAGGGAAAGGGAATAGAAAAAAGGGAAAGGAAACTTAAAGTGGGTGATTGAAGGAAGGGGCTATATCTACCAGTCTTGCAGCTTCGCCTCATGTTGTAGCGAAGAGATAGGAGAACTGCTGGCAAGGGGAACTCTGGGCAGCTAGGTTCTTGGCTTGCAAGGAACTGAGGGACTCAAAAGTTAATGATTTCCGCTTTAAGATTCTCAGGCTTGGGAATCTCTAGAAATCATCCACAGAATGTGCATTCTGTCTAGGCTTTCAATTGGGTGAATGGTCAAAGTAAGTAGAATTAGGGAACACTCACTTCCCAGGAAGAGCAATTTCTCTCTCTCTCTCTCTCTCTCTCTCACACACACACACACACTCACCCAAATGGGGGTTAGCAGGTAAGGCTGACCAAGAGTTGAAGGCACAGATGTGAACCAGGTGATGAGCCCAACGCTGGATGCTGAACAAGGTGGAATCAGGAACACTGAACTGTGGTTTACCAAAAACACTGAATGCTGCCAATTGCTGAAAAAAACTAGATTGGGTGGGGGCAGGTTATGTCATAAAGACTGAGCTCTGTTAGTGGTTGGGCTGAGCACCTTCCACATTCTAGGATGTGTATCCTTATCTATGTACTGATGAAGTCTGGCGACTAAGCTCAGGATCGCCTGAGAGAAGAACTCACTATGGGTGTGAGGCTCATCTTCCCCTGAGGTTCTAATCTTTGGGTGAGTTTAGTCTGAAGTAAGAAATTGTTTTTTATTCCTGGACAGGGAAATTGCTCCACTGAGGAATGTCTTTACCTTTAATTTCTGGGGAAGGTTTCTTAGTATATTGTTTGTGGTTGTTCTAGGGTCCTCCTAAGACAACCGATTTACTCAAAGACCTGTTGAGCCCTTTCGTTATTGTTATCAAGCATGGAGAGAGGGGCCCTGGTGCGCAACCTTATCTCACCGACCATTTTATTTTATTTATTTATTTTATAGTTAAATAAATTTTTATACCACCTTTCATCAAAACAATCTCAAAACAGTTTATAATATTTAAAACATTATTAAAACATCATTCTCAAGTGTCTTTTCCTGTTTGGTTTCTGGTAATGCTAATGTGAACCAGAAAAGTCCCGGTACTATCTTTGAGATCCATAAGCATTTAGTTTG
Organism: Hemicordylus capensis; assembly: GCF_027244095.1. Taxonomy (NCBI): domain Eukaryota; kingdom Metazoa; phylum Chordata; class Lepidosauria; order Squamata; family Cordylidae; genus Hemicordylus; species Hemicordylus capensis. The sequence goes on from NC_069658.1 coordinate 101,115,021, forward strand.
GGCTGAAAAGGGGGATTACTCTTAATATAGAGCCTTTAAAGCCACCCAAGCTTGTGGCCATCACCACATTCTGTGGCAGAGAATTCCATAGATTAGTTATGTGCTGTGTGGAAAAGGCCTTCCTTTTGTCAGTCCTAGATTTCCCAGGAATCAGTTTCATAGGATGACCCTTGGTTCTAGAGTTGTGAGAGAGGGAGGAAAAACTTACCTCTTCCCACTCTCTGCACACCATGCATAGTTTTATAAACCTCCATCGTCTCTCCCTTTAGCTGCCTTTTTTCTAAACTAAAAAGCTTCAGATGTTGTAACCTAAGCCTTGCAATGGTGTGTGTGCAATTTTTCAGCATTTATGCACCAGCACTCTTGTGCAACTATGTTGATTTTGTTGTAAATGCCTGGAACAGCACCAGCAGTGTGGAAACTGCCCACAGGATACTGTGTGGCATGTGGGCCACTGAAATCTCACTGATCAGCTGTTTAATGGGGAACAGAGGAACTGAATTGTTCTCCCTCCCAAGATGGTGATTGATGGGATTTCAACATTTTAAAAGGGCTATGTCTTTGCCACGCCAGCTGCTGGATTAGAAGAGTAATCCAGTGTATAGTATGTTTTTGCACATCTGACATCCTAACCAGCTAGCAATATGCATGCAGAAGCCTGTATATGGATTGGTGCAACTTCCTTTCTTCATTAATGACCCAGTTTGCCAAAGAGAAAATCTGCCATGATTCCAACGAACTGCTTCTTTATTTTCAAAACAGACATATTTTACAATTCAGAGTATGATTTTGTGCTTTTATTCCTTTGGATATCTCTGACCAGGCTCATAAATCAAGGCCAAACTTTTTTCTTTTTCTTTTTCTTTTTTGGATGTTCCTATTTTTCAGAGGGAAGATGCACATTAAGCTGAAGATACGGAGTATTTTTTTCAGAAATATCAAGCTTAAACATCTTGTTATACTGTGAAATGGAAAGAGATGGATGCTTTGAATAGCAAATCCAAAGGTGTACTTCAGTGGTGCAAAGCTCTTTCACTTCAATGGAGTTTCTGTTTGCAAAACACCTGAGGATTGGGTCTGTAAGCACAGCTTTGCTGTCCCTGTCTGTTTGTGATAAAGCATGAAGCCAAAGATGGCTCCTTTAATGTTTTTCCATCTTCTTTAAAGCATTTCCCATGTGCAGACGATCACTTTCATAATATTCATGTTATGCTGTGCATTTAATGCCGTTCTGATAAAATGTACTGCATAAGAGGGTTTGGATAGCCATATTAATGATACTTTATTCTTCATTTTACAGTATATATAATAGAATCACAGGACATTTTTACACATGACAGTAAAAGCGCCTTTGAGCCTCTCTCACATAATATGTTGCTACATGTGAATGTTGCAAATGCAAGGTAGAAAATAGAAGATATCCATTTTGACATCAGATGGACAGTCTAGTCAATGAAGGTATTACAGACTAATTCCAGGAGTCGGAAATGTAAATACCTATTTAAATAACCAATTTTGAATGCAGTTATAGATTTTGAAGGTGCAAAATTATGCAAAGATAATTCTATAATGCTGGATCACTCACACATTAGTGCCCCACCGATATAGATCAATTCAAACCAAAAGTACACCTTACATTTAAGTTCTGGACTTAAATGTAAGTCCAGAAAAGCTGAGCAAGTAAGCCAAGAGACACAGCAGAGATGCCTTTAGTTTGAGGGTGTGGCCAGCAACTGTATTGGTGTAGGGGGCTGTGGTGTTTTTGGTTAATCCATTCCTTGATCCATGCCAGCTTTTGAAAGGGGCTTTAATTACTTGTATTCCAGCCCTGGAGTAGAGGTGGGGCTTACAAACAGCCAGCAGCAAGAGCACTGAAGGCAGACTGCACTTCCCTCTCTGTACACATAGTATTTACTTACTTACTTACTTACTTACTTATTGAATTTATATACCTCTAGTATAAAAATCTCTAGGCATTCAACTTTTATGTACAAAATTAAAACATAAAATATAACACATTTAACATTCATAAAAAGATAAAAATCATAATAGATAAAAACACATTTAAAACACATTAAAATCTAAAAATTGAATCTCAGTTGAAGGCCTGGGGAAACAGGTACGTCATCAGGGTCCTCCTAAGAGCAAAGAGAAAAGGAGATGCTCTTATTTCAGCAGGGAATGCATTCCAAAGCCCTGGACAGCCCCAGAGAAGGCCTGGTCCCGGATTGTCACCAAAAGAGTTGGCAGCAACCATAATTGGACCTCTCTAGATGATCTTAATCTGTAACAGGGTTCATGACAGAGAAGGCAGTCTCTTAAATACCCTGGACCTAAGCTCTTAAGGGCTTTATAGGTAATAACTAGGACTTTGTATTTTGTTTGGGAACATATCGGCAGCCAGTGCAGTTCTTTTAGAATCAGTGTTATATGGTCCCTTCATGTAAACCCAGAGACCAGTCTGGCTGCTGCATTGTGTACCAACTGTAGTTTCCGAACTATGTACAAAGGATATGTAGAAATAGATAATACCTATTTCATTAAACTGTTAATATTCCTGATTCAACTCCACTGCCATGTCCTTGCATACCACATACCTCTCCCTTGGATTCTACAGGGGCATGGCTAGTTGGCAGATTCCTGCTCCCATTCTCTCTGCATTCAGCAATCATTGGGAAATAATGACTGAATAGAGCTACTGTCTCAAGCTGACCTGAAAGGCAAATTTTCCCACCCTAGATTATTTCACTACATTTTTCAGTAGCCACCATTCAACCTGTAATGGAATATCTAGATTGTTTTATAACACGTGCCACAAAAGTACTCCATAGCCTGAAACTCATAATAAAATGTGAACTGATAAGAACAATGGCTGACATCTGGACTAAATGACTTGATGGAAGTCCTGTTGAAATTAAGAAGTCTTTTAGAATAGTCCTGAGTAGTACTATTGAGTAATTTAGCCTGGATGTCAGCCAATGTACTTTACAAATTCTTTTTAAAAGTTTGTATACTCAGGTTGTCCTGTTGGAATAGCCTACAAAGGTTAGTGGTAGTGGTTGTTTTCACAGGGGAGACTATATATTATATATGAACAGGTTTATATTACTTTAGGGATGTATTACTAAAGAAAATAAGTTTCTGTCCTTATTGCACAAACACACACACACATACACACTCATACATGTATCATAGCCATAGAAGAAAAAACCTACAGTTTTAGTCTGCTATTATACAGATTGTTTCAACAGTGTGGGTGGGGGATAGTACCCAAGGACCATAAATCATCATATGACATTTTTCTGATGGACCAACATTTCCGGGGGTGGGGGGTATAGCAGATATTTTCATGAGGAAAGGAATATAATACGATGGATATTTATATTCCGCTTTCCAGCAAAGGTTCCTAAAGCGGTTTACATAGATATAAATAAATAAATGGCTCCCTGTCCCCAAAGGGCTTACAATCTAAAAAAGAAATATAAGCCACCAGCAACAGCCACTGGAGGGATGCTGTGCTGGGGATGGATAGATACAGATACATTCAATATCATGTTATCTTTCCCAGAAAATCAGCCTGCATAATTAACAAACATTCCTGTGAGACTTCTTAGTATATATGGAGAGGTTATCATTGTAGAACTTAAATCTTGGTTTCAAGGAAGTACAGGTAAGTAAAGTAACCAAGAACAATTTGTAGAATTCTTTATTCACTTTAGCATAACACAACAGTATTTCCCCCCCCCCTCAGGAATTCAGTTCTTTTTCCCAAAAGATGTCAAGGGAACTCTAATAGATATCACAATCTCCACTAAAATGTGGAAGTTGGTCTAATATATTGGCACCAGTGCAGCACTTTTTCCCATCAGAGGAAAATTGGCTGTTACAGTTATAGTTGGATTATACTCAATTTTTTTTAACCTCTTTTACAAAATTTAAGTCTGTGATGTTCTCATCAAGGGAAACGATGATAGAGTTACAGCAGCCCTGTGATTAAATTTGCTCTTTAGCAACCTGTATATAATCTACTGCATAGCATTTCTTTTCTTTGTTTCACTGTATAACCTGTAGGGAGCATGTTGTTGTCCATGTACTGTCTGAAGACTTTAAGGAAAGCAAAGGAGGGGAGAGAAAAAGAGAGACTTATATCAGAACGACTGTGTTAAGCACTCTAAAATTTTGAAAAATGAAAATTAGAAAGTCATTCAATGAAACTCAGGTAAAAATGCTCACCTAATAATTTGCCAATCTGCTTTTGTCTCTTGTGTGTTTGCATTGTCACACTGGACAAATCCTCTTTATGTCAAAGAAGCTTGAGCACTGAACTTTGGGGTTACATTGACTGCACATGAACATATTGAGGTTGTATACATGACCTCAGCAGGGGCGTGTCTAGGTGCCTAGGGCAAGCACTGAAATTGTGCCCACCCCATCCAAACATCTGACACCCATCTTTCAATGGAAGGTTCAATGGAAGGTGAAATGCTTGTATTATGTTAAAGATTTATCAAGCATGAGTACATCCATTCCAAAAGAAATATTGATTTATGTTCACTATTATATGACTTCTCTTTCACTGAAGGTGAAATTGAATATTTCTTTTGCAAATGAACAGTCAGTATCCCCTTCCATGTTGTAGCAGATCAACTGATACAGTTGAATTTTTTTCCCCTTTTAATTTACCCAGGAGTGGGGGTTGGGGGAGGAGGGTGGTTGAGGAAAAGGGTTGTGTGTAGTGGTTAGAGGGTTGGACTAGGGCTGGGGAGACCCAAGTTCAGATCCCCATTCACGCCATGAAACTTACAGGTGACCCGGTGTCAGTCATTTATCTCTCAGCCTAACCTCTCTCATTTGCAAGGATAAACATAACCATGGAGTCCTCTGAGCTTCTTGGAGTAAAAGCAGGTTATAAATGGGGAAAAGCAGGTTATAAATGGGAAAAACCAACACATTAGGTGCTTGCACCAGCACCTGATTGCCTAATCCACATCCCCCCCCCCAGTGAGCAATTGCCATTTATTTCAGGCAGCGTTTGCTGCCTGAAAGCATCTATTCCCGTTTCTCTCCCTCCAGAGAATAGATGCTTTCAGGCAGCAAGCGCTGCCTGAAATGATGCTGAAGAGCTTGCTCAGGCTCTTCAGAGCTTGAGGCCACACTCCCTTTGACACCACATGCACCTCTCACATCCCACGGTGCTCCAGGGTACAAGCACAGTGGCTGCTTTTGTTGGAGCAGCTGCCGCTGTGCTTGGCAAGGCCGCTTCTTCCCCCCAGCTCACCCCCAGCAATGATGGTGGGCCAGGGGGAAGAGTTCAACCCGGAGATGATTTGCCAGATATAGGTTCACTTAACTTTCGCTAAATGCTGGATTTGAAGGAAGGGCTTGGTGTGAGTGCAGCACTGGGACCATGGGTTACACTCATGGGTTAACATGCATGGGTTAGGCTGTGCATGAGAAGTGCCAGAAGCGAGGTCGCAGTGCTTCAGATGCACAGCCTAACCCATGCATGTGAATACCCTTATTTTGTATGTTGGTACATTTAAAACAGCTATATGCGTCTATTTTATCACATATATATCCAGTAGGGAGCTGGAATACATCCTGTGAAATAGGTGTGGCTGCTTAAAATATAACATATAATTTTTGTACAACTTTTGTGTCTTATTCTTAGCTCACACAAATGGAAGATAGGTGGTCAAACTCTTCCTAGACTCTTCAGTCAGTGGGATGAAGCAGTTGTTTAAATACTCTTCCATATAAAACTATGTGCCCATTATAAACAAGTTGTTCTAGTAAGAACTAATCAGCATACTTCCTGTGCGTTCCTGTGTGTCACTCACTGCAACTGTACCCAATTTGGTTCAAATTGGTTAGACATTTGACAAATTAGTCCACTTGTGCCTCAGATGTTCACACGGCCACCAACTTGAATTGGAATGGATCACATCATCACACACCACACCATTTGGGCATCCCTATGTGTCCCTACAGCTGTAGCAAATTTGGTTCAAATTGGTTAGCCCACTTGAGCCTCAAAAGTTTACACGACCGCCATCCTGGATCGTGGCGAATGACATCATCACAAACTACCCCGTTGAGATGTCCCTATGTGTCCCTACAACTATACCCAGTTTGGTTAATATTAGTTCAGGTGTTGTGAAGTTGATGGGGTGGGACACACGGATGGACACACAGACACATGGACACACATGTCATGATTAAGCACCACTGAAATCAATGAGACAATGAGTTCATTCACACAATCAAAAACTACTACCAGGTTCTACCCAGGTTTGGGAGCTGTGTGTGCTCCCAATTTTCGGTTGTATGGAAGCAAGGTAGGAGGAAAATCTGGGTAGAAGTGATTGTGTGGAAGCAAGGTAGGAAGAAAAGCTATCCAGGTTTTCCTCCTACCTTACTTCCACACAATTACTGCTACCCAGGTTTTCCTCTTACTTTGCTTCCACACAACCAAAAATTGGGAGCACACACAGCTCCCAAACCCGGATAGAATGCAGTTTTTTATTGTGTGAATGACCTCAAAGTAGTCATGACTAACTTGTGTTCTATTAATTTCAATTAGACTTAGTCATGACTTAATCTGGATGCTGCCCAATATATCCAAGAGAAGGCTAGGTTAGAACCATTCAAACTAATTTTCAATGTGCAGAGAGGGACATTTAATCAGGCAGCTCCCACAACCTTAACACACAGCACCTGGAGTCTGAAGTGGTGCAGTCCAGGAGAAATGGAAACGTTTCATCTGCTGTTTGCATAAATTTGGTCTTATTTCCATATAATTGGTCCAATTAGAAAATGTTGTATGTTAAGGCCTAAAGTGTCATTTAAATTAATGGCATTTAGGCCATTAAGTGACACTTTAGTCCTCAGTTGTGTATTAAGTTCCATTGACTTGAAAACAAACTGATCTAACTGGATGTGTGCCTGATAGTGTTGATCCAGTAAAGCAAGAACATTCATATGCAAATATGACATCCTTGCTGTTGGGAATGGGATGGGAAGGAATACTGGAGGGAAACTAGTGCAGATCCAAAAATGACCTTAGGAGCAATTTCAGAAAAATTCAAAGATGTTGAAGAACTTAGACGGATGAGAGCAGAAACAGTTTGATATTGGGAATGGGTGAGAAATTAATTTTCTGTATGTTTGCACTTATAGATAGCTGCTCTCTGAGAGCTATAGTATCTATCTATCTATCTATCTATCTATCTATCTATCTATCTATCTATCTATCTATTTTTCTATCACATTTCTAGATCTCCCTATTCAAAAGCTCTGAGCGTTGTACGACAAATTTAAAAAACAAACACCATGGTGCTTTATAACACCTACATGAAACCAGTGGATGAGGTCATAAGGAGATTTAGAGCAGGGTGTTATCAATATGCTGATGATACCCAAATCTATTTCTCCATGACATCATCATGAGGAAATGGCATCACCCCCCTAAATGCCTGCCTACAGGCAGTAATAGTCTGGATGAGGGATAATAAACGGAAACTGAATCCAAGCAAGATAGAGGTACTCATGGTAAGGGGTCATACTTTGAGGTACATGATAGATCCTCCTGTTCTGAATGGGGTTACACTTCCCCTAAAGGATCAGGTGCATAGCTTGGGAGTGTTTGGGGACCCAGCCCTCACTCTGAGGTTGAGGTTATGGCTAGGAGCGCCTTCTATCAACTCCGATTGATATGACCGCTACATCCAGTCCTTGAACATAATGATCTCAGAACTGTGGTGCACTCTTTGGTAACCTCTAGGCTTTACTACTGCAATGTGCCCTATGTGAGGTTGCCTTTGTATGTAGTTCAGAAACTTGTCGGTCCAAAATGCTGCAGCTAGATTGGTTTCCAGGGTTTCTTGGAGAGACCATATTATGTCTGTTTTAAAACAATTGCATTGGCAGCCAATAGGTTTCCAGGCAAAATACAAAGTGCTGGTAATTACCTTTAAAACCCTAAATGGTGTAGGACTGGGTTACCTGGAGTGCCTTCTTCTGCATGATCCCGACCACACATTAAGGTCCATATCCAAATGCCGCCATCTCGTCTGGGGGCAACTAGGGGAACAGGCCTTCTCTGTCGTCGTTCCTGGGCTATGGAATGTGCTTTCTATAGGCCTTTCATGGTTTAACTTCTTTACCAGGGCCCTTAAGACACATTTTTTTAGCCAGGCTTTTAGTAATCTTTGAATATTTTAAATTGTTTTAACAGTTTGTCCTATTTGCTTTTGTTGTGTATATTTTTCTGAACTGCCTAGAGTCTTTGGAGTCAAGCGGTATGTACAATAAATAAATAAACAAATAAACAAACAAATAAACAAATGAAAGATGTCTGTGCCAGTTGTAAAATACAGAACAACTAGTGGGCCCGGGCACAGAACATCTGTGCCTCTAGCTGGCCCGCCGCAGCCTGGCCCGCTGCCGCCGCCGCGCCCGCCGCCGCGCCTCCGTGGCCGGGCCCGCCTGGCTCCCCGGCCATGGCCGCCGCCACCGCTGTTCTCCTGGGTGCGCCAGCCAATCAGGCACCCCGCAGCCCAGCCTATCAGCTGGGCTGCCGGGATGCATTTTTCCCTGGCACACCCAGGAGAATTAAATATATAGATAGCAATCTAATAAGTGAATCTTTTTTAGAAATTTCAAGTTACACCAACAGGCTGTTACATGGGAGATTTGTTTCATCCTACTGAAGATGCTCTTCAGACACTGAGCAACAACTCCGGGGGTTCATTGTTTCAGTGTAGGCTTTTTCTCCCAAGTTTGAAGAGCCCTATTTGAAAACAGAAATCTTGCTTATGAAGTCTCCCCCAAGTTTGCATTATGGCTATGCTTTGATATTCATGGAATTTGTTATTGCTGCTTAACTTTTCACAAAATCATTAGGTTGAAGCACCACTTTTTATTTTTCTAAATAGTGCCATTTGACCCAGCATCTAGTTTAATCTAGCTTCCACTTTCGAACATATTTCCTTACAAGTGGCAAGTCTTTAATAGGGTCATGTTGAGAGGTAGCCAGCCCCATTACGTGTTCCCTTGTACAACAATGAGGGCAATTTCAAATGTCATTCAATCAAAAAAGCAGAAGGTTTATTAGCAAGGTTTGGGCCTGTAGCTCTTACCTATTTTTAGGGGACTAGAATATGGTAAGGCATTTTGATGATAAAATTATAGATGATAAGATTTTCTCGTGACATCAGTTAAACTATATTTCATATTGACTAGGGATTTTATCATGCATTTCTATTCTAGCCTCCTTATACTGGAGCTTTCACTGCCAACCCTCTCCTTGTCCCACTACTTATTTCAATTCTTCACCCCTTTCTCCATTTGTGTTTTAACTGTCTAATATACTTTGTGAACTCTCTGACTAGGGATTATGTTCTGGATAGCATCTCGCATATTCATGATGTTATATAAATATTTATTTACTTATTTTATTTAACATATTTTTATACTGGCCAAAACTTATGTTTCTGGGCAGTTAACAACAAAGCAAAAAAGATGACAACAGAAAAGGTTAAAACATTAGTTAAAACAAAACAAATGACAACAGAAAAGTTAAAACATTAGTTAAAACAAAATAAACAACAGAAAAAATTAAAATGTTATAACAATTTAAAAGTTTAAAACAATATTTTAAAACAATGTTAAAACTATCAAAACAATATTTAATTAAAAGCCTGGGTGAACAATTGTATCTTTAAAGACTTTTAAACAGTTGTCAGACATGGGGAGATTCTTATTTTAGCAGGGAGTGTGTTCCAAAGCTTCGGGGCAGCAGCGGAGAAGGCCCGTCCCCAAGTAGCCAGCAGACAAGCTAATGGCAACTGCAGATGGACCTCTTCTGATTATATCAATGGGCAGTGGGATTCATGATGAAGAATACGTTCTCTTAAATACCCCGGGCCCAGGCCATTTAGGGCTTTATAGGTTATATAACCAGCACCTTGTATTTTATCCAGGAACTTATTGGCAGCCAGTGTAGCTCTTTCAATACGGGAGTAACATGGTCTCTCTGAGATGACCCAGAGATCAACCTGGCTGCAGCATTCTGGACCAACTGTAGTTTCCAGACTACATACACGGGCAGCCCCACATAGAGTGCATTGCAGTAATCCAGTCTGGAGGTTACCAGAATATGTCCCACTGTTCTGCGGTCATTTATCTCAAGAAACGGGAGCAGCTGTTGTATCAGCTGAAGCAAGGCACTTCTGGCCACCACCTCAACCTGGGACACCAGGGAGAGGCTTGGATCCAGAAGCACCCCCAGACTGTGTACCTGTTCTTTCTGGGGAAGTGTGATCCCATCCAGAACAGGCAGATCAAACTCATCTTCCGAATTTTGACCCTACACAATGAGTACCTCCATCTTTTCTGGATTCAGTCTCAGTTTGTTATCCCTCATCCAGCCTATCACCCCCTCCAGGCAGGCATTTGGGGAGGTTATGCCCTCTCCTGATGATGTTGACATGGATAAATAGATTTGGGTGTCATCAGCATACTGATATTAAACATTAGTTGGGATCTAATCCAACCAGTCTAGAGTTTTATGTAACAGGTGCATTGTTAATGCAACAATGGTTATTGTATTGCTCAGGTCAAGACTCTGAAAAATCTAAATACATGCATAAATAAGGAAGCCATGTGGATGGATAAGAGACCATGCCGTTTCCACAAGGTGCTTTAGAAATAAGGAGCAAATCATAAATATAAAAACATCATTATCAGTATCACATAATTAAGTTTTGTTGAGGAAAATAACAAGATGTGATCAGTTAATTGAAACAATAAGAAGTGTTCTAGATAAGAGACAAAAATTGACTGCACATTATTAAACAGGCAACAATATTGTGAAATATCTAAATCAGTGATGTTTGTTTAATGGACCATACTCTCATTTTATTTGCTGTTTATGCCCAAATATGTGTCTAGTAAGGCAAGAAAGATTGTCAAGAAATAAAGAACAGTCTGTAGGAAAAATATTATTCATAACTCCTCATACAATGTTTTCCCGGTTATATAGTGTCAAGATGTTGCTAAAATTTGTCTAACTCATAATGCTTGGCTATATTATGAGCTGAGCACCATTTTCTCAAGAAGTCTTTCTACCTTTCAGAATAGCCCTATTCATACATTATACTCAAGATACTGTACTTGCATACAGTTTCTAAAGCAGGATCCCATCAGCTATCCCCAGCATGGTTCCAGTGACGTTTATCTGAAGCAAACGTCCTATCAGTAGTGGTGGGCACTTCCATCATCAAGAGGCTGGGCCATCAGATACAGCATTTGCCTCTTCAGACAAACATCATGAACCATGAACAGCACACTGCTGGAGAGAATGATAGGACCAGGGCAGGACTTCTGACCCAACTTTCGATGCAGTATGCAAGTACAGCGTCTTTAGTATAATGTATGACTAGGGCTATAGTAAAATTAGATTCTGTGCATGCAAACCAGCCATTATGTAGGTTCATACACAAACATTCTTCAACATTAACTCTATTCTCAAAGAAACTCATTATGATTGCTGCAAACTATGACTGAGGAACCTGACCAAGTAATCTTTTTTGCACCCTTTCTATTTCTTGCAAACCACAAACATTCTTCTTCTCTGTGATTAACCACATTAGACAAATGTTTGTGAAATACTTGTAAAGAAATAGGTAGCATTCAGGGACTAACTGAAAAGATCATAAGATGGTTTAATATTGCATAAGCTTTTGTGGATGACAATTCACTATGTCAGATGCTGGATTGGTAATGGAGAAACACAGTCAAATAGCCAGCTGAAAGCCAGCCACTACAAGCCAGGAGATAACTTTCCAAAAAGAGACAAGTTTCCCCCCCAAATGCTCACAAAATAATTGAGCTGATTATTAATTAAGCCAAGTGGAGATTCCCAAGATTAATGGTAAGTGTATTAAGCTTCGTTTAATCAGGATTTCATAATGTCTCAAAATGTTCCAATTAGAGAAAACAAATTTGGTTTTATTTGCATATATATGCCATCAATAAATACAGATCTACACATCCATGCAAATGTGTCACCTAATATGATGGGATAAACCATGCATGCAGATCATATGTCAAATTCATGAAAAGGGCTACAAATGCAATTTTAAAAGGTATTCAAAAGTTGAACAAATGGAGGGAGAACCCTGGTGCCATGTCCTCCTGTGCACTGTGATGCGGGGAATGATCATTCATTTCTTTACTAGCTCTTAGAGCAACAGGCCCTTCTGTTGGAACTAGGACCCTGGCAGCATCAGCTCTTAGCTGCCATGTCTCATAGTGACTACTGAGGGGTTTTAGGGTCATGGATAAAAGTGCTGGGCTCCTCCCCTCTTTGTTTTTCCAGTGTCAGTCTTCATTTTGTCTCTCCAGAGATGGCTGTTGTTTTGGTCTCTCTCTTCAGCCATGAGCTACAGCTGAAATTAAGAGGCAGGCTTTTTCACACTTGTTTGTAACCTTTTCGTTAAATAAATCCTTGTAGTTTTTCAGTACTAAAGAACTGTCTTCAAGACCTCTTGCTGGTTTTGCTTTGTTATTTGCGGACTGAACTGCCGTTCTTCCCCTACACATTCTTCACTATGATAAGATACATTCATGGAAATATGGAGCTAAAACACTGCCAAAAAAAAAAAGCACATGTGATGCATAACCAGACATACAGTTGCATTAAGATAGGGGTTGTTTTTTTAACTGTTTTTAAAAAAACTGTTTTACTGTTGTTTTAATGTTTTACTGCTGTGTATGTACACTTAGATGCATTAACAAAACACTGGGGGCAAATGCAACCTTGATGTGACTGTATATACCATTGTGCAGGCATGAATGCACACATCAGTTAAACATGGCACACATAAATATCTTGATGGAATCATACGCATACTTGCATTGATGGATTTTTAATTTTTGTAATGTTCCACCAAAGCACACATGTGCACTGGAAACATAGCAGAGAAAACAGATGAAAGTGAACCTGAGGATGTGGAAATTGCAGCAAAATATGAAAGTTCCAATTTTGAAATTATTTTTAGAAATTCTAGAAGCTAAACCAGAATTCAGGAGGGCAAGGCAGAATGAACCCAAAGAACAATAAAGAGACAGAATAGAGGAAATACACTCATCCTTTGACGGATGCAACTTATCAATCTGAAGTCAGCAGGGTTTGCTGGAAGTAAATTGCCTTAAACTCCTGAGCTTCTCTGGTTCTCAGTCTGTCAGATTTTGCTATGAGCTGTTTGTAGGTGAGATGGAGATTCAGCCATTCATTGAATTCTCCTCATTATTCTTTTCCTTTACTATCACACAAGCTAGAAAGTGTCTTCCTTTACAACAGTTAAAGCTGAAACTTTTATATCATGTCATGAATTCCAACTCTTAGGTGCCTTGCCTGGATATCCATCTAGATAAGACACGATACCAGCAACGTTGTAGTTAAATATTTCAGCTACTATTTTTGATATTGTGAATGACATTATAGACATTATTTAGCCATACATTAAAACTAAAAATGTACTTCTTACAGCTGCACAGCTAAATTGACTGGTTGACATCCAAACTACATTACTCAATAGTACTACTCAAGAGTTATTCTAAAGGACTACTTAATTTCAATTGATATGTTTCCCAGACTATGGGAAACGCCTATGTCAGGCAGCAGCAATATAGGAAGATGCTGAAAGGAATCATCTCATACTGCACGGGACATGGCAATGGTAAACCTCTCCTGTATTCTACCAAAGACAACCATGGGGCTCTGTGGTCACCAGGAGTCTACACCGACTCGATGGCATACTTTACCTTTACCACTGAATAATTTAAGCAGACACTGATTTTCCCCCCAAATCATCAAAGACTATTAGGAGGGGAAAACTTTATGAGTTGAATTGGTTAGTCAGTCCTGGAAGCCAAATTTAGGCTGATAGGTAGCATATTGAAGTCCAGGACCCCCAAGGTAGCATTCTCAGAAATGCTACCTATTCCACACAGAGAGTCAGCAAGACAAGCAGAGCTGAGGGGTCTCAATGTGTGGATGAGACGTTGGTGCCAGGAGGAGGGGTTTAGATTTGTTAGGCACTGGGTTACATTTTGGGGCAAGCAAGGCCTGTACAAAGGGGATGGGCTGCACTTGAACCAAGGTGGAACCAGGCTGCTGGCGCTTAAAATCAAAAAGGTTGCAGAGCAGCTTTTAAAATGACACCTGAGGAATAACCAACAGGAACTGGATGCCATTCTTTGAAGTACACGGGTGTAAAGGATTAAGATAAAACAGAAGGGGACAGAGCAGAACCACAAAAAGAGCAGACAGAAGGCAGTGCCAGCTGGTCAAAGAGTCTAAAGAAAGATAGCATACACCAGGTAAGAGATTCAGCGTATAGGTGATTGTAAACCAATGCCAGAAGCCCCTGAACCAAGATGGGTGAGCTGGAGTGCTTGGTTGCTAATTAAGAAATAGATATAGTGGGCATAACAGAAACATGGTGGAATAGTGAGAAACAGTGGGCAGGGCTTTCCTTAGGGCATGGCAAGCAGGGCGACCTCCCCGGGACCTGCTCTTTTAACCCCCATTAGAATTTACTGGAAGGGGGCCCCGCACCAGCTGATTTGCCCCGGGTCCCACACCCCACCAGGGCTCTCTAAGTGTTGGAAGTGAAGGACTATATGCTGTCTCTTGTCTCAATGACATAGGAGGACAGACTAGTGAATCAGAGGGCTAGAGGGTCAAGACATTGGTCATCCCTTCTCTACTGCTCTGACACTATCCCTTTGATATGTAGATCGCTAATCTCAGGGACTTCCTTCCTTCCAGCCACTTCCTTCCTCTTCCCTTTTCTTCCCTTCCCTCTACCTTGCAACATGCAAGCTCCTCTCCCCTGCACCATGTGTGCAGAGATGCAGAATCCATCTGCATCCAGCTAGATAGACAGATTAGAGATTCTGTCTTCTCATTTTCCTATCTAGAATGGAGTTCTCTAATAAATACTACTTATATTGATTTGAAACTATGAACTGGCTCCAAGTTATTTTACTCTCAGCATACACGCATGCCTAACTAAATTCCGCTGTGTTGTGCCTCTGTGCACTCTGCTATAATGAAAAAGGGTTTCTCTTACCAGAGAAAATTCCCAACACTAAGAACAGCCCTGCCACTGGGACATGGATATAAACTCGATAGAAAGGACAGGGAGGGGTGCCTTAGAGGTGGAGTAGCACTGTATGTTAAAGAAAGGATAGAATCTAACAAGCTAGAAAACCTAGGAGGACCAGAGTCCTCCACAGAAACCCTGTGGGTGATATACAAGCCCTGAAAGGAAATGTGCTACTGGGGATGTGCTATTGCCATCCAGATCAAAAGGCTGAAAGTGAGGCGGGTCTCACAATTGGTGAGACTTGCCTCCAGAGGGTTGGCAGGGAGAGCAGGCCAAGCCCGTTCTCTCCACAGATGATCAGTGAGCCCTCCCCAGGGGGCCAGATCAGCAACCCACATGACTGCCAACTCCGTCATGGAGCCAGCAGGCGCTGCGAGGATCGGGGGCCGTGCAGTCCCCGGAATTTCCAGCATGTGCACAGAGCATGCAGGAGAGACCCCCGAGCCAGGAGGATGCTTTTTAGCCTCCCAGTCGGGGGTCACCTCATAAGTTGCCGCAGTGCAGAGCTGCACTGCAGTAACACACGATTGTAGAGCTCAGCTTAACAGAGCGTTTGCTCCGCTAACCTGGGCTTAGGGGAGGGCTCCGTAAGCAGGTAACCCACTTGAGAGCAACTGGGCTCGCTTGCGAGCCTGGTGGTTCTCACGGTCGCCAGTAAGTCGCCCTTAGCCTGCTTTTTGGCGATCGTGAGAATTGCCTCAGTGACTGAGAGTTGCAGAAGGAAATTGGAGAGGCATCAAGGAGAGACAGGGCACCAGTAGCGGCCGGTGGAGGGGTGGCGAGAGGCACCTTTAAGAGTAAAAGAATTGGTGCTTACCCCCACTCTCGCTGCATCTGAATGCTGCTTAGAGAAGCAGCATGCTGCCCAGCACCCCTTGCGGTGGCGGATTGCCTCCAGCACTCAACTGGCTGCAGGCGGGGGATTGGCTCTGTGGAAGCCAGGTGAGTGGCAGAGGTGATCCTCTGCCGCAGGGCTTGCTGGGTAGCACGCTGCTTCCCTGAGCAGCATTCAGGTGTGGTGAGAGTGGAGGTAAGCACCAATTCTTTTACTCTTAAACGTGCCTCTCACTGCCCCTCCACCGGCACCCTCACAGGTTGCTACAGCAGGACACTGATAATGGGTGACTTCAATTACCCACACATAGACTGGATAAATTCACAGTCAGGTAACGCCAAAAAAGTCAGATTTCTAGATACACTGAATGACTGTGAACTAGAACAGTTGGTCATGGAACCAACCAGAGAGAAAATGACCATGGACTTAATCCAGAGTGCACCCAGGACCTGGTGCATGGTGTCAGTGTCATGGACCCATTAAGGAACATAGTGCAATCAAATTCAGCATACATGCGAGGAGAGAATTGCCAAGGAAGTCTAACACAAACACTTTGCATTTCAGAACAGGAAACTTCTCTGAAATGAGGAGTTTGGTGCAAAGAAAACTGAAATGGTAAATCAGGACAGTTGCTTCGCTCCAGAATGCATGAAGTGTACTTAAAATCACAATACTAGAAGCCCAGTTAGAATGTATACCAAAAAGGAGGAACGGTACCACCAGGTCCAAGAGGATGCCAGCATGGCTAACAAGAAAAGTCAAGGAAGCTATGAAGGGGAAGAAGGCATCATTTATTTATTTATTTATTTATTTATTTATTTGTTTGTTTGTTTGTTTGTTTGTTTGTTTGTTTGTTTACATATTTTTATACTGCCCAAAACTTACATCTTTCCAAAGTTGGAAGGTCTGTCCAAATGAAGAGAACAGAAGGGAACAGAAACTCTGGCAAAAGAAATGCAAGGTGGCAATAAGGGAGATGAAAAGAGAGTTTGAGGAACATGTAACTAAAAGCATCAAGGGGAATAACAAAAACTTCTTTAAATACATCAGAAGCAAGAAACTTGCCAGGGAGGCAGTTGGACTGTAAACAATAAGGGAGTGGAAGGGATTATTAAGGAGGATATGGAGGTTGCAGAGAAGCTAAATTAGTTCTTTGCATATGTCTTTACAGAAGAGAATACTGAGTGTATACCTGTTCCTGAACCAGGCTCCTCGGGGACAGCAGCTAAAGAACTTAGTCAGATAGGGGTGACAAAAGATGATGTTCTAAACTGTCTGGAAAAACTGAAAATTAGCAAATTGCCAGGGCCAGACGACATCTATCCAAGAGTCCCTAATGAACTCAAATGTGAAATTGCCGATCTCCTTGCAAAAATATATAACTTATCCATGAAATCAGGCTCTGTACCAGAGGACTGGAAAGTAGCAAATGTAACACTAATTTTCAAAAAGGGATCCAGGGGTGATGCGGGAAATTACAGACCGGTTAGCTTAACATCTGTTCCAGGGAAATTAATGGAAAGCATTCTCAAGGATAACATTGTTAAGTGCATAGAAGATGGGGGAGAACCAGCATGGCTTCTGCAAAGGTAAATCTTGCCTCACTAACCTTTTGGAGTTCTTTGACAGTGTCAACAGGTCTGTTGACTCTGATTTTCAATGAGACACCATGAATCCACTCTAATTTGCTATCATAGAATCCACACTCAGAATACCTCAGAAACAACAGAACCCTGTACCCCATGGGTTAGCAATCCATGGGGGTGGTTGGCACCCTATGTGCCATACACCACCACTCGCTCTGGGCCACCCCAGCACCCCCCAAGTGCACTTATGGGGCTGCTGAAAGCTCCATTATACCTTATGAGCGTAAACTTCAACAATTCACCAAAAATCAGCCCTCTGCCCAAATCCTTTGAAAAAATTCAGGTAGCTTCCTTGCCCCTACCCGGCACTACCACCAACCGCACACCACTCTAGGCCACCCCTTTCCCCCTGACGTGAAGCGATACACCCTCCATTATACCTAATGGGGGGAAACCTTAAAGTCGCGTAAACCTCAACAATTCACCAAAAATCAGCCCTCTGCCCAATCACTCTGCAATTGGGGTAGTAGCCTCCACCCATTAGGCACTACCACCCCACCCCACTTTTTTGGCCCAGATCCCACATTATGCCCCCAATCTGCCCCAAAGACACTAAAACCTCAAAAATTCACCCAAAATCAGCCCTTTGCCCAATCCCTCTGCAATTGGGGTGGTAGCCTCCACCCATTAGGAACTACCACCCCACCCCACTATTTTGCCCCTGGGACCCAAAATTCAAGCAGACGTCACATCAAACCTTTTGCATTGCAGTAAATGGGAGGCAAAAAGGCCGGAAATTCAAATAGACGTCATTGCTCAAAATGGAGGGGGGGAAGAAGGCCACAAAATGGAGCTCCTAAACATCCGAATATTTCGGATCCGAAACAGGGGTGATTCGTTTCGGATCCGATATTATTCGGGGCTCCTCGGGGGTGATTCGGTTCGGATCTGAATCACCCGAAATTAGCTGTTTCGGGTACAGATCGTTCTGTACCCGAAACGTTTCGCACATCCCTACGAGAAGGTTATTGAAGGATTCAATGAAGCCTTGGAAGGGTTTCAAGCTGGCTCTGCTAGTGATTCTGTAGATGCTCTGTTAATGAACCTACTGGAGAAGTAGACACAATCACTCCTAAGCCTCCTCTCTGACCTGCTTTAAGGTAATTCCTGTGGTATTTGGATGAACTGCAGGAGTTGAAGCGGCGAGGTAGATGACTAGAGCGCAAATGGAGGAAGACTCAGCACGAGTCCGATAGATTGCAACACAGAGCTCATTTGAGGATCTATGCTCTGGCTGTGTGGACAGCAAAGAAGTGGTTCTTCTCTGCACACATTGCTTCTGCAAATTCACATCCAGCTGAGTTGTCTAGGGTTGTGAAGGGGCTAGTTCATGACCACTCCACCTTGAATTTGAACTTGGAACCATCTGTTACTCGATGTGATATTTTTAACAACTTTTTTTGCAGATAAACTATCTTGTATTCATGCTGAACTAGACTCCACAGTTACTGCAGAGTCTATCATAGAGGTGCTCTGCAAACCCTCTAGTAGGACTGAATTGGATCACTTTCAGTTTGTTACTTCTGAAGAAGTGGACAAACTGCTTCTGACTGTACGCCCCACCAGTTGCTCTCTTGACCCTTGCCCAACTTGGCTTATTTCATCTGGCAGTCATATTATCAGAGAGGGTCTGGTAAATATAAATGCTTATCTGAGGGAGGGTGGGGTGCCTCCTTCTCTTAAGGGTGCTATTATTAGACCTTATTTGAAGAAACCTGCATTGGATCCCTCAGAGTCAGCTAATTACAGACCTATTTCTAATCGTCCTTGGTTGGGCAAGGTGATTGAGCAAGTGGTTGCTTCTCAGCTCCAGGCAGTTTTGGATGACACCGATTATTTAGATCATTTCCAGACTGCCTTTTGAGTGGGCTATGGGGTTGAGATTGCCTTGGTCGGCCTGATGGATGATCTCCAATTGGTAATCGACAGAGGGAGTGTGACTCTGCTGACTCTTTTGGATCTCTCGGCGGCTTTCAATACCATTGACCATGGTATCTTGCTGGGTCTCTTGAAGGAGGTGGGATTGGGTGGCACTGTTTTACAGTGGTTCTGTTCCTACCTCTCTGGCAGATACCAGATGGTGTCACTTGGAGACGGTTGCTCTGCTTGTTCAGGATGGGGTTACATTACCCCAAAAGATCAGGTTCATAGTCTGAACATCTGCCTCACAAAGTGCTAGGTATCACCTATAAAGCCCTTAACAGCTTAGGTCCAGGGTACCTAAGAGAGCGCCTTCTCTGTCATGAACCCTGTCGCCTATTAAGATCATCTGGAAAGGTCTGGTTATGGTTGCTACCAACTCGTTTGGTGGCCACTCAGGACTGGGTCTTCTCTGTGGCTGTCCCAGGGCTTTGGAACACACTCCCTGCTGAAATAAGAGCATCTCCTGTTTGTTTTTCAGAGGACCCTGAAGACATACCTATTTCCCCAGGATTTTAACTGAAACCAAATTTTTAAATTTTAATGTGTTTTTATTTATTATGATTTTTATCTTTTTTGTGAATTTTAAATGTTTTATATTTATATTATGTTTTAATTGTGTACACTGTCTAGAGATTTCTATATTACGTAGTATATAAATTGAATGAATGAATGAATGAATTATAAATAGGTGGTGGCAGAGGTGGCAGGTAGAGCTAGGACAGGTAGACCAAGAACAGAATCTGGAAGATTATGCAGATCCATTAACTCCAATAAGAAGTTAATCCCTGGCAAATGGCTGTGGTAGGGCCTGATTTCAATTGGTGGGAGTAGGCTTAAGGTTCCTTCCCTCTGCCCACTATACAGAGGGGCCCAATCTGGCTGCTATTGTACATTTTAAAAACAAGCACATGCTTAAAGTAACGTGTTTTTTGACCCTTCATGAATGTGATTTTATTGCTGAATCATGAAAGTATTGGCTGGTTGGCAACCCTTGTCTTGAGAATCCATGTTCACTGCCACATATCTGAGATTGATGAGTGGGACTCCAAGACTAAAGTGCGGAAGGCAGGATGGAGCCCAAGCAGTGTTCCCTCTAACAGAGATTCCCAGATGTTGTTGAGTTGTTACAGAATCACCAAGCAAAGGTTATTGAAGCTGAGGATGCTGAGAGTTGTAGTCAACAACATCTGGGAATCCCTGTTAGAGGGAACACTGAGTGCCAGGATCTTGTATTTCTTTCAAAAGTAAACATTAAATTTAGTGCTCTCTCAAACAGGGATTTCCAAATGCTGTTCACTACAACTCCCAGCATCCCCAGCTGCAATGGCCTTCAGCTGGGGATTATGGGAGTTGTAGTCAACAACATCTGGGAACCCCTGTTAGAGGGAACACTGATTAGAATCCATTAACATTGTTCCTGATTGTACCTATGTAGAAGAGCAGGTACTCTCACCTGGAGTACACAGCTTGTTTTAATCTGGGTTCATCAGCCTTCATTTCTGTTTCTCTGAAAACAGAATGTCACTTCTTTCCTTAGAAACAAAGCTTTCCTATAAAAAGTCAAATAAAAACAAAACAAAACATCAGCTGATTCTCCTGGTGATGCTAAAGTCTCAGTGGTGATTGATATATTGCAAAATAAAGGATGTTTTCTTCTAAAGTCCTGCATATCTGAAAATCAATGTGGACAAGGTCACTTCAACCTTTGCCTTTACTACCACAATAACAACCCATTTTAACCATGAGAGGATTCCTATCACAAAACTCCCAGGCACTCCCAATTAGAGATATTTTTCTAAAGATATGTGAAGTGGATTTTTAAAAGGTTCCTAACTATAAGATTAATTTATATGTGATAGAAAAGAACAGTTAAAAATGCCGGTGTAAAGTCAAGCAATTTATTTAGCCAACTGAAGACAGCAGAAGTGGAGCTTTTCTCTTGTTTCCAACATTTAAAAAACTATATATTGTAAGGAAATAATAGCACTCCCAAACAGACCATATTCTGAAACGAAGAAGTACACTTGAAATTCAGTGAAATCCAATAATTTGCTTCCCTTCAGTTATCCATACTCAAAGCTCTAGGAGGCTGTGGGTATTCTCGGGCATCATGCATGCATCCCTTGTTCTCAGACCTCAGTGGGACAAGGGAAGGAAGCAGGACATTCTTCCAAATCTCTGTTTTTTTAGCCTACTTAAGGAAAATAAGCTTATGAGAGAACCAGGCATTCTCTTCGTAGTGAGTGACACATAGGCTGTCGTTTGTGATGATGTCATCCACTCCAATTCAAGATGGTGGACGCATGAATGTTTGAGGCACAAGTGGGCTAACTTGTGAACTGCCTAACCAGGTGCGGAGCCAACCGAACGGTGGTTTATGTCTGGCCCCGCCTGGCAGCCTCTTTAGTGACAGCTCGTGCGTGTGATTTCAAGGGCACGAGGACATGGCTCAGGCTCCAGAAAGCCCGGGCAATGCCCCCATGCATGTGATATCATGCACAAAGGGGGTGTGGCCCAGGGTTGGGATAGCCCCCCATCCATTTCAGGTAGCACTTGCTTCCTGGCAGCATTTATTTATCTTTCTCTCCCTCTCTGGAGGAAGAGAAAGGGAAATAAAGCTGTCAGGCAGCAAACGCTGCTTGAAATGGACAAAGGAGAGCTTGCGTGGGGCTCTTCAGAGCCCAGGCGTTGGCAGAGGAGAGCTCACTCCAGGCTCTCTGGAGCCCGAGCCACGCCCCTTGTGGGCTTCAGTGGCCTTTCCCATTGGTGGCCCAGGTTCTTTGAATCCGTTCACAAAATGGTGCCTCCGCCCCTGTGCCTAACCAATTTGAACCAAATTTGCTACAACTGTAGGGCTATATAGCGACACCTCAGCGCCTCAGTTTGTGATAATGTCATCCATCCCAATTCAAGATGGCAGATGTGTGAATGTTTGAGGTGAAAGTGGGAACTGATTTGGACTAAATGTAGTACAGTTGTTGGGACACAAAGGGACACTGCAATGAGGATGTCATCACAATTAAAACTGGTGGATGCGTGAACATTTGAGGTGCAAATGGGCTAACTTGTGAACCACCTAACCAATTTGAGCTTAATTTGGTATAGCTGTATGGAAATATAAGGTCACCTCAGTGGCATAGTTGGTAATGATGTCATCCACCCAATTCAAGATGGCAGACACAATAATGTTTGAGGCATAAGTGGGTTAACTTGTAAACAGCCTGACCAATTTGAACCAAATTTGCTACAGATGTAGGGACACATAGGGATGGCTCAAGGGTGTAGTTTGTTTGGGTTTTGTTTTTGTTTTTTTCTACATTGCAAAGAGATTACAATGATGCATAAAACAAGATCAAGAATAGTAATAATATATGTGAGTATAACAGAAAAAGAAAAGGAGCCTTTCTTGTACACAACAAAGAGTCTGTGCTGATGTCACTCCTCTGAGCCAGGCCCTGCCCACAGCTATTCTCTTGGGAAAGCTAATGGGTGAACTCCAGATTTCATTGACCACATCAGAGGGCTGTGCACTGGCTGGATGGCTGAGGACCATGATTGTCAACAGGCTGGTTGGTGTGCTGGGTGACAGAGAGGGGTATGTCCTGGCTTGTCTCTGCGGCCTGACCATCAAGGGCAATGTTGTTTGGGCAGATGACTTGCCCAGGTGGAGGGACCTCCTGGTTGGTAGAGTTAGAGAGGAGGAGGTCAGGAGTACCAGAGACCAGGAGGATGGTAATGGTGCGCTCCACAAGTGTGTGCAATGCACACCCAGCAGCTGTGTGGGCAGCCCTTCATCTCCTCTTCCGAGTCTAGCAGCGTGGCATCCCAGGTAGCAGTGAGGCAGTTCCTCCCACTAAATCAGCCCAGTGGTTTAAGCAGGTGTGCCTTGGCCCCTTGCCCAGTTTGTGGGAGGCTCAGCCTACCAGGCCCCAATGCTGCGCAATGCATTACCCAATACCTGGAGGATCCTGTGGAGGAAGACCCAGAGATGGACAGCACACAGACCCAGAGATGGACAGCACAGCACACAGGTCTGGGCAACCCACCACCAAGTCTGGCCGGACCTGGCAGTGGTTGATGTGCACCTCCTCTCCTGCCCCCCAACCAGTATCCAGAGCGAGTGGGTGTTTTCACATGCTGGCAATTTGGTAACACCCGCTTGTTCCCAATTGGACCCTGGCTTGGTGGAGCAGCTGGTGTTCCTCAAGGTCAACCTCCCCTTGCTGGGCTACCCCAAGCTGGAAGTTGAGCTGGGTGAGTGATTGGCCCATGTTTGACCCATGGTGTTGGTCAGTCACCTACCCAGCAACAGTTTCTGCTCATCCCAACCCTCCCCGCTTCTTTCTTCAGCCATGCCATGTATCAGCATTCCACTGGTGCTGTGACATGACAACTGGATACACACACACACTGGTGTAACCCATGATGCTGAACCTCCACCTGGTTCCACCTGGCCAGGTTCCACCTGCACTCAGGGGGGCATGGACACACACATAAAAACTAAGCAGTTGTGCCAGTGCAGCACTGTGTATATTTGTCAATGTGTAGATTTGTTAATGTGTAGATTTGTAAATATGTAAATTTGTACATATGTAGATTTTTGAATGTGTACATAGCTGACTTATCTTGGCGGGGAGACAGCAGGGGTCAGGGACTTTTAAAATGTGGATTTGTAAAAATGTGGATTTAAAAAAGTGAATCTGCAAATGTGTAAAACTAAATATTTGAATATATAGAACTAGCTGTTGTATCAGGTGTGTGTGTCTGTGTGTGTATGGAGGTTTTTGTTGTGGGTGTTTGTGGTGGAGACTAGAGGTTTCTTTCTTTTGTGTAGATAGTGTTTTGGAAGCTTTGGTTCATGTAAATAGTTGGTGTGCAAATACTACAGCTGTATAGATGGCTGTGTGTATATACTTGTAAATAATGTATTTGTACAATGTGTATATAGGTCCCCCTTTTTCTTTTCCCTCTCCACTTTAGTTCTAACACACACACACACACACACACACACACATGTACAACCAATAATGAGTCAGTGGTCTGGTGCCAAAACGTGTCTGGGGACTCTGTGTAGAATCCAGCAAAGATGTGTGGGCCTGTCTGTCTGAGGCAGATTTCCCTTGTAGGCACACTGCATGCACAAAGAGAGAGGAGCAGAGAAAATCTCAAGGTGCATTATTTTAATTTCTAATTCAATGTGTTTTGGTTTTGCCTCACCCTTTTTCTTTGCAGTTTGCATGCAGGGTTGGTTTTGCTGCCTTGCACCATAGTGTGTGTCTTGCCAGGTGTTTGTTTGTGGCAGTAGCAATAGTAGTTGATGTTTGGTTTGGTTTGGTTTCCTTGGTTTTGCAGTTGTGCTGGCCTGGCAGGTCTGTCTCTGTGCTTGTTTTTTGCTTTGCAGCTTGGTCTCTTTTTAGTTGAGTCACAGCCTGTTGGGTTGCAGTCTGCTAGAGGCACAAAACCAGGGTGGGTGGGTGGCATCCATGGGTGCCAAAAACCACAGGAACTGCATGGCAACTCAAACTGGTTCTAAAAGGTTCTACATAGGGTATAATGGGGACATGAACCAGTCCATTATTTCCTATGCAGAGCACCAAGGGGCACAAAACCGGGGTGGGTGGTAGGCCACAGAATGTACTCTGTAGAGTTCACAGCAATTAAGGCCACACACTGTTCTTTTTCTGAATGGAGGAGCAATTCCTATTCATTGCACTGAAACAGGCTAAAATCTTTAAAAGTTTATTTTTTAAAAACCATGAACCCCCACCAGCTTGGGGTTCTTGGGCAGAGTTGTGGCCATACCTACCTTGCCCCAAACCATTTTGGTGCCCAGGCACCCCCTGAGGGGGGCAGTTGGGGCATCCTCAAATTCCCATTATTCCAAATTTGAACTGAACCAAGGGGGGTTGAGCAAAACCAAAACCAAACCTACCCACCCTTGTTCAAATTGGGTTCAAATTTGAACCAAACGGGCCAAGGCAGTTTTGTGCACACCCCTAACCAGAGGCAATTGTACCAGAAGTTCAATACATTGTTCATCTGAATGCACAAACATGCAGTTTCGTCACTAAACCATGGGTCAGTTTTAGCCCCTAACCTGAATCTGAACATTCTGTTACCTCTCAATTTCACCGCCAAAACCTCAGGTCCAGAAGTGGCATTGTGAATTTTGCCACTGTGACAAACCAGAGTTGAGGGTATGAAGCTCCTCCCTCCCTCCCTCCTACTGTACTTGATTGGCTGCCATGGCTTTCCTTCGTGTGTTGAAGGCCCTCAGGGCCAATGCCTCTCCCTTTGCAGTCTCCCAGACTGCAGATTGGAATCATCTGGGAGCGTGCAGCGTTAATAGAGGCAAACTGCGGTTCTGTTGGACCTGTGGTTTGCTGTTATGTGTGAAGGTGGCCCAACTCTTGCAGACAGCATAAACATCAGGCCAGGCATACCAGGACTGAGAAAAGCCTCTTTAAAATACGGTTTTGGGAGACTGCAGGCTCTGCAGATACCATTCACACACACATATTCCCAATATCATATCAGCTCAGGAACTAATCATGTGTAATGCAAAGCAGAATACCAACTCTCACCCCATCTAAACCTCATTAGTGTTGTGATAAGCTCCCCCCTAAACCATTTCAGATGTTCCAAAGAAACAATGAAAGAGGATGCATGGGTGGCTTGAACTAATTCTCCCCATAATTCTGAATCTCATACATAATTCTGAGCACATATCCCTTGCAGGGAGACTATGTTCCGTTCCCTCATCAGATAAATGTGCACCTTCCCATTGAGATATATGCATCTCCCCACTTTAGAAAAGACTTGCATATGTTGGGAGAAAATCTGGCATGCCCAAAGCAGCTCTCAAAAGCCTCTGATATTTTGTTGGGGGGTGGGGCTGCTGACAGTGTATCAGATAGTACTTGCAATGCACACACAGCATAAGAACATTATGCTCAGGTAGTTGTAAATCACAATTGATCGTTTTCCTGCTTCCCACCAGTAGGCTAGTGTCAGAGGTCAGCAGCTGCTGAGGGACTGGCCCTTATCCCTGAGGTCCCCTCTGGGGTCATAAACTGTGGATGTGGAGGAACTATAATCTTTTGGACCCACCCAGATAGAAGAGTCAGAGATCTGAGACGTTGAAAAGGACATATTCTTGGATGTCTCAGATCTGGGTTTGGAGTGACTAAGCTAGAGGAATGGCCTTTTTCTTCTGTCACATGTTTATATGAGGGAACCCACAGTTCCTTGGGTGTGTATACTTTCCTTTGTCAAACAAAACAAGCCTGAAGTCAGACTGTTCCTTTCTTTTGTTATGTTCCTATACATTTCCCAGCTTAAGTATGGCCTTGATTCTGGCCCCCACAGCTGGAAATAGTTGGCACACCTGAGCTCATTTTGTTAAAAAAAGATGTATTTCAATAAATTATCCTTCCAACATTCATGATTCTAAACACTGTAATGTTAAAATGGATGCTTCTTTTTTCCCCAGCATATACAGTAATGGCTAACATTCTGACAAATTACATTGGGTGTTATTTTTAATAATTTAGCATAATGGCTGCAGCTTTTTCACTAAAGTAGCAATTAAGTCATCACTGCTGCCTGGCCTATACAAATTTATTGTGCCTGTTTTTTATTGCTAATACCTTCAGAACCATTTCACAACATATGCTGACACCAAAATCAGAAATCATGCAGAGAAAACAAAGAGAAAGAAAGGTCATTAATTGAAAAACCTTATTTTTTGTATTATATTCTACCACTATTAACCCAGCTGCAAATTGCTATGCCTCTCAAACATTTGCTTTCCCTATGTAAGCATCTTTGCCATAGCTGTGTGTTGAATAAGATATTTCCACCTGAACCAGGGGATGTTATGAAATGCATTACCAGCCTTGCCTATGTATTAAGACTACTTCCGCTGCAATGCCTATGAATTAATTCTTCATTAGGAACATATGGGACACCATTTGTCCTCTGCCAGTGATTCATGGAGGGCAGTGAAGATGCTCAGCATATGTATACCATACCAGAGCTAGATGTGGGTGAGCCCAGCTGACAGGAGTAATGCAAATGGGGAGCCATGGCTCATGGTCAGACACTAGGCTATCCAACAGCCCAGTCATACTCATTCTCTATGCTCAGGCTACTCAGCCCTGAAGTGTTTATGAATAGCCTGCACATCCACAGCCCAGCAACCCCAGGCACACTAGGAGGACCTGACAAACTCCCATTGCTGAGTGATGATCAAGGCAGACTGGAGAGGCCTGTACATTTTTGGAATGCCACTGGTCAACTGTTGCACAGTGCCTAGCCACCCCTATGGCCTGATGTCATTAGCCTGGGACTACACAGGTTGTGAGGTCACTGCTTGACAGAACAAGAGCTAAATCAAAGACTAATCTAGAATATGGAGAGAGCACCTCAGGGATGTCTCCTGATCCCATGAGTAACTGCGATGTTCTACCTGGTCTGAGGCTCTGCATTTTGTGGCAGCAGGTTTTTAAGCTTTTAGGCCCCGGGCAAACCCCGCCCACTCACTTATATGCTGAATTGGATCACATTCTGGTCACTGCTCCTCAATGGCTCTGCAACTCTGACATCTCTCACCGGGTCCTGGGCACCAGTCAGGATTAAGTCCAAGGTCACCTTCTCTCTGGTTGGTTCTGCAGCCAACTGTTCTAAGACACAGTGATTTAGGATGTCTAGAAATTTGGTCTCTCTTTCATTATCTGGATGTGAATTTACCCAGTATGTGGTAAAAATGTGGGTAGCTGAAGTCACCCATTATAACAACAACAACAACAACAAACATTTATATAGCACTTTTCAACAAAAGAAAATGTTACCAAAGTGGCTTACATAGGGAAATAATAAATAAATAAATAAGATGCATCCCTGTCCCTGAAGGGCTCATCATCTATAAAGAATTATAAGATAGACAACAGCAGCAGCCACTGGAGGGATGCTGTGATGGGGCTGGATAGGGCCAGTTGCTCTCCTCCTGCTAAATAAAGAGAATCATCACATTAAAAAGGTACCTCTTTCCTCATTTAGCAACTGCCCTGTCTCTCTTTGATGCCTCTCTTATTTGCTTATCCAACTCCAAGTCACTCTCAGGGGTCACTCTCAGGGTTTTGATCCAGAGGGCGATAGCACATCCCTAGTAACACATTTCCTTTCAGTCCTCGTATTGTCACCCATAATGATTCTGTGGAGGACTCTGGTCCGCCTAGGCCCGGCCTTGAACCTTTTGCCACCTAGAAATGGCTGCCCATTGCTCAGTGGCAGCAAAGTAATCATTTTGCAGAAACTGCCTGTGAGTCTGGATGAGGTTTCTGACTCTGGAAATTAGAAAAAACCATCTCCATTCTAACCAGAGTCACCTCCTAGCTCCTCAACATGAAAAAAGTCAGGGATAGCTCAGAGACAGAGGATGCTCATATAGTGGCTCACTATATCTTCATCTTTAAAAAAAAATTGACCTTCCCAGCAAGGGGCAGTGAAATGCCACCTTGCCTTGCTCTCCTGGCCAACCCTGCCCCCTGAAGCATATAAAGGGAGTGTGGATTGAAGAGAGGAGGCTGCTACTGTGTAGCTTCTTCTTGTCACTATAGCCACTTTTCAAGGCTTGCAAGGGGGCAGGGCAACAAGAAGAAGCTTCCAGCTATCAGCCTTCTCTCCTTAATCCACATTCCAAAGTCTTGCAAGGGTTGGTTTGGGAGGTCCCAAGGATGTTGTATCCGCTAGGAAGGTTGCCAGTAGCCTCCTTCTTCTCATGACACCCTTACAAAGCCTTCCAAGGTTCAGATTGGAAGCTCAAACCCTTGTAACTCCTTGAAGCATAAAATGAGCATCCCTTCCAGTGATGTAGTTGCAAATTCACAAGTGCAGACACTCTCCATGACAGCCCCAATGGCCATGCCCACCCCAACAGCCAGAGAAGTCAAGAAGTACTGCCACTCCATCCACCCTCCACTACACCCACCTAATGGGTTGCAGTGGTGCCGTTCTCTTCTTGTTGTGTTCTGCCTACTGCCTCTGCAAAAAGTAGATGGAGGGAAAGCTGAGGTTAGGACAGATTTTAATTTCTACCATTATTATTTTTTTAGGTAGAGATAGTTCTCATGTCAATACCAAACCCAAGCAATCAAGTTGTTATTTTGCATTCACCCACTGATGACCGTTTGAGAGGTGTGTCTCTAGAATTAGATCGTCCAAACTGAGCCATATATGCAGTCCCTCATAGTGTGAGGTGCTTCTAACACTAATTTACCAAGCACTAAGCAGACTGCAGTACATTGCTAAAAGAACACACTAATAATAACAGCAGCACAAAGCAAATTTGGCAGAAAGCCAACATGTGCAACATGCAGGAAACATGCAGTTTACTAATCAAAGTGGTATAAATCCCAATGACTGCGAGAGACAGAGAGAATTCGCATCTACTGCCATTCCTAGATGAGTGGTCCCAGAACCACTCATGAGTGACTCCAAAAGAAACAACTGACTGCTACAATTATAAGGTTGCTCAAAAGGTAGGCAGGAATCTAAACCCGACCATGCCACAGCCAGGACTACAGAGACATCGTACTCCTGCGCAACTCATGGCACCTCTGTTACTGAATGGCCACTGTGCAATAAGCTGTGAAATAGGCCACTGTGAAGCAAACTTTTGTAATACTTTTCAGACGCTCCCTCTTCAATCTGGATCAAAAGTGACCTGAGCTGCAGCCTACAGCAGTGGCAACAAGGTCTGGGAGCCCCATATTCAAAAATTAAACACAGGGCCTCTCCCCTTTTCCTTTTTGCCCTGCTTGCTGTTGCTTGCTGGTTGTTAGCCTCCGTGCCCACTTGTTCGCTCACTTGCCACCACCACCATTGCCACCACATCCCACAACCATCCCACTCACATGCCTGCCTCCCCCTGGATTGCCTACTGCTTCCATTGCTAACCCACTATAGTCCCTGTACACTGCAGCTTGCTAAGGTCTGGCAGTTGTGTGGTATAACAATGTCATGGCCTGGTGCCTATCAGTGGTCCATGACATCATTATGCCACGCCGCAGCCAGAGCTGAGCAAACCGCCCCACGGAGAATTGTAGTAGGTTAGCTACAGAGGCAGCAGGTGAGTGATGGGGAGACAGAGGAGAGTCCCTTGCCGGCCCTTCTTCTTGAGGAGGGGGAACAGGGCGGCTCATGTACTTCAAACACGTCCCAATTACAATTACACCCCTGCCCTACCCATCTTAACTCAGTGTTCTCAGTGCTACACAACTGATCAGTACCCGTGACCACATTACCCATCTGGTCAGCCCAGACCAAATACTTGACCCAGACTGAATTGGTTAGATGAGAAAGCACCTGAAATGTTTGCTGGCAGTTTATACTATGTCAATAGACTGCTAAGGGCCTTTTATTTTAAGCCTTTGTGTTTTGCCAGGCAATGTTGTGACACATTCAGCATCTTGTCCAATTTAAGCTTGTCATCTGTGAATGCCTCACTGCTTGTTTTCTTTTAAGAACATAGAATCATTGATTGCTGGTAATAACTAGACGTAAAGTCAGCAGATTCATTGAACAGGCACAGCAATATGAGACAGGAAAAAAAGGTCGCTCTTCCTGAAATTCATTACCTCACTCTCTGGCCATGAGAAATTCACTGAATTCTCCATCACATACGTGTGTGTGTGTGTGTGTGTGTGCACGCGCATGCACATGCATGTCACACACACACACACACACACACACACACACACACACACACTCATTTCTGTTGAAAGGTCAAAACTTTGACTAATACATATTGTATTCAAACATCCACGGCATCACTGAATACTGACATATTTCATTCAAACTCATGCACCCAAGCAGAGGCTTCTACAAATTCCCTTGAATTAGAAGCAGAGGCTTCTACAAGTGGTGAGTACTCCCAACCTTCTGGTAAGCTGACCACACATATCTCTTCCCCAGAGATCCCATTTCCACTGCCATTTTTGAGAAGGTAAGACACAACAGGAATCCTTTCTGAGCAGCAGGAGGGCTTCTGCTGTTTCTTACCACATCCATATCCCAGTGCAGGTGACAGGAGATCTACTTCTTTCCTCTGCCTGTGTGCCAGAAAAGGATCTGATGAAGAGAGGATTGGTGGAGATCTCAAATAATGGTTGATTAGTGAGATAAGCCTAAATTTGTGGATCCCTGCACCCAAAGTATTTCATTCAAAAATTCCTGACCAAGATTGGTGAGTCTGTCAAAGCACTGGTAGACCTCTGGCATAAGGAGACTGCCCTGGCTCCAGCTTTCTCCAAAGCACCCTCCCCAGCTGGGCAAAGTCTGGTCAGCTTCTAGGTATACTTCAGAGCTTAGGGTAATGAAACAAATTGGACAACAGCTGTAGCGATCCTTTGGGAAACCCCTGAGATATTTGAGCCAAGAATGGGCTAGAGCTGATATTAGAAACTAATCCATAGGTGGTGGTGGTGAAGAAATGCTGCAATTTCTCTGCTAGCATTGCATCTGCTCAGTGCAGGCCAGCAGAAATATAAAAGTGGCTTAAGTCATTGTTACATATTGCCCGCAGGAGACCAGGGAAGAGCCCTTGGTAGCCTACTGTGACCATTTTGTAGCATCTGACTCAGTTGTGCACCATCTGACCAACTTGATACATTTCAGCCTCTATAGCCTGAAGATGTGAACAAGCTTCTCAGTAGTATGAGAGCAACCTCATACGCTATTGAACTTTGTCCATCTTGGCAGATGAAAGCTGCCAAAGGGGTGATGGCCAAGTGGCCAGATTGCATTATTAATGCATTATTATGAGAGGAGAAAGTGGTTCACAAACCACAAAGATCTGTGCATATTACGACAGAATCTGCATGTACTTGAACAAGTGTACTCTTCATGCAAATGCGAAAATTGCACAAATGCACCTGCATGATGGATGGCTGTTGGAAAGAATGGATGTCCATTGTACAACTGCATTTCCAGAATTTTTGTATTTGCACAAATAGCACACTTGCACAACGGCTTGCATGGTCTTTTGCAACATGCACAGAACTTTGCACAGAATGTGAGCCACTGCCACCAACTGTCAAGTAAGCCACGGCAAGGCTCACTCTTTTATTATAATAGAAATTCTTCTTAATTCAGCCAAATTAGAAAAATTTAGACTGATTTCTAATCTCTCCTTTTGGGCAAGGTGGCATATCAACTGCAGAGGGTCTTCAGTAATACAAATTATCATTGGTATGGTCTTGTGGAAGCAAGTCTGGTCTTGTGGTAGAGCTATCTTGTGGTAGCAAACATGACTTGTCCCCTTAGCTAAGCAGTTCTACCCTGGTTGCATTTGAATGGGAGACTACATGTGAGCACTGTAAGATATTCCGCTTGGAGGATGAAGCTGCTTTGGGAAGAGCAGAAGATTTCAAGCTCCCTCCCTGGCTTCTCCAAGATAGGGCTGAGAGAGCTTCCTGTCTGCAACCTTGGAGAAGCCGCGGCCATTCTGTGTAGATAATACTGAGCTAGATAGACCAATGGCAGGGGCGGAGCTACTACTGGGCAAATGGGTTCAAAGAACCCAGACCGCCACCAATCAGGGGTCGCAAGTGTGACCCCAGACATACCTCTCACATCTGACATCAGACGCAGGGGGAGCATTATCTTGGTCCCAAACAGGGCCGCTCAGCCCCATTTGGAACCAAAATTGGCCCACACTGCATTGGTAGTGCAGCCAGAGTGACTCTCCCTACCTTAAAGGCAGGGAGAGCCACTCCTGGTCTTGCTGCCAATGCAGCAGAGCCAATCGATCTCCTTTCCAAACAGGGCCATGCAGCCCCGTTTAGGAGGGAGATTGGCCCGCTCTGCATTGGCAGCACAGCCGGAACGGCTCTCCCTGCCTTAAAGGAGAGTAGCTCCGGCCCACACTGCCCAACACAGTGAGGGCCAATCTCCCTTCCAAACGGGGCCAATGGCCCCGTTTGGGAGGGAGACCACACTCCCGCATCTGACATCAGACACAGGGGGCAGGGCCAGGGGCCACAGCAGCAGCCACACACGGGCCGTCACCAGCCTCCCTACACTTCTGACCAATGGTTTGACTTAGTATATGGCAGCTTCCTATTTTACTATCTGTATCAATCAGTCATCTGGGTCTGGAACTGAAACTGCCTTGGTCACTCTGATGGCAAATGAAAAGAGAAATGAAACAAGGTTTTATTTAAGGGCACCTTTTGTGAATAAGAGGGAAATCTGTTGTATGACTTTTTATGGTCTTCTGTGCTTTTATATAGAGTTTGTAGTGGTGTTTTAATTATGTCTCTGTATATTTAAATTAATTTTACTCTTTCTGTTTTTTATTGTCTTTGTGCTGTAAACTGCATTGGGGCTATATTAGCAAAAGGCAGTATAGAGATATAAAATATATACATAAATTCCTCTCAAATTGCTTGGGTACCATTGGCCATAGGAGTCTTCAATAACCCTCCCCACTAAAAATCTAGCTATCTGGTCTGAGATTACTCAGCCCTTCTTCAAAGTCATGCCAAGGGCAGCCAGAAGAGTCTTGATACTCCATGCTCACTGTGACATCAGAACAATCTCAGTAGTGTCAAGGGGGGCTCTAGCTCAGCAGTGGAGCATACATGCTTTGCATGCAGAAGATCTCAAGTTGAATCCCTGACATCTTCAGGCAGGGCTGAGAAAGATCCCTGCCTGAAACCAGAGAACCTCTGCCGGTCAATGTAGACAGTACCAAATCAGATGGACTTTCATATGTTCAAGATAAATGGGGTCGATAGGGCAGACTGAAGTTAAGGAGAAGGCTGTGAGGATGGAGAAAAGCAAGGATGAGAAGTGGACAGCAGGATCAGCAGGAAGGAGGATTAGCAACACAGATAGCCCATCATATTGATGGGACCTTTGCTAGTATGTAATAACAAGGTAAGGGATATGTTCCCTAAGGTCTAATTACCTCTGTCAAAGGACGACATTTGCCATCAGGCTGCTGCACTAAAGATTAAACCTATGATTTCCACAGACAGATCTGAGTGTTAGTGAATGCAATTATAAAGTCATTAGTGGTTTAGCTGTGATATGAAAGCCAGCTGCCCTCAGAGTAACGGTCGGAGTTCACCACCTCAAAACTTCCCTACCACCTATGGGAAGAAAGCCTGTCTCGTCCATCTAAAACTCATACCTAAGTCTGTTATTGCTGCCTGCCTGGAAATGTTCCACTGCAGGAGTGATCCACTAAGGGTAGAAAGAAGGCCCCCTAGATCCATTATCCAGCACATAGAAGACAATAGGTATTAAAATGTTGTAAATGCAGGGGAGAGGTGTTATAGAAAGCAGAATATTGCACAAATATAAGATACAGAATATCACACACATTTTCATGGCTTGCCTGGATTTCCTCTGCATTTCAGCTTCTTCTTCAGCAACAAAGAGCTATAACAGCCAAGGTACGCTCCAGAACAATAATCGCCTGGACATTTTGACCCATTCAGCACAGGGGCTTTTAAGAGTGTGGGGCCCATAGAAAACCTGCCAGAACTATGGAGGAAACACTCTTCACACATCCACATCATTTCCTCATTGGGCAGCACAGATATGGAATGGTAGTACAGATCTATCAGAGGCCACATATCATGCACAGTAACTATCAACAAGAAAGTCAGCACGTCATCTAGTTAAATTCTTTATCTCTCTTCACACTATGCTCTCTGTGTTCCATAAGTACAAGGAGTGAGGATAGGTCCATGCTCACTGGCCACACCCACTAATGCCACGGTATCTGCTGTATGTTCAGATTTCTTGGGAAAGGAATAGTACTCGTGTATACCATAGAAGATGGAAGTCTGGATAATTTGAGTTCCTCCTCCCATTGTGTATGTGCATACCATACTTTTTTTTAAATGAACATCTAATAGGTGGCTGCTGGGGTGGGGGCATAGTAAGTGAGTGTGGTAGTATCAAAGGGGCATGGCCAGCTGGTATGCCCTCTTCTCTGAATTTACTGAAAGTGGAGAGGATGCTGCATGTCAAAAGCAATTCCTCTGTCCACTTCAGCCACCCCACTCCACCCAGTTCCTTCCCTGTGCCATCTCTGACACCCCAGTTATCTCTTCTTCCTTCTGCTCCCCAATAGTACCGTGCATAGCTGGTAAGGCAGGAAGGTCACATCCCACCAGGCTGGAAGAGAGATAACATGAAAGTTAAATGGTTGAGTAATGTCATGACCCTGGTCTCTCCACAGCCATGCTCTTGTTTTATTTCTCCCTCTCACCTCCCCCAAGCAGGGCCTCAGAGTTTTTGAGGGGAGGGGCTTTGGTTCACCCGAGTCCTCCTCCTCTAGTCTCCTTGGAGCTATGGTGGCAGTCCCTCTCTGGAGGCCTCCACCACTCACCCTCCAACTGCCCCTCATCACTGGCTGAGCCTGCCTTAAATCCCTCCTGACAACTGATGCATCCCACACCCCCACTGATTTGACTTCTGCCCTGCTATATCAGATTGCTTTCACCCTTATCCCCCTCAGCTGTGTCTGCTGCTGCCTCTTCCCACACTCACCCCCGCCCTTCCCCCAGCCCCTCTAGCCCAGCTCCTTGGTCTTGCAGCGTCTCGGATAGTCGCTCGTCGGGCTGCTCTGCCTGGCCACCTGCCCCACCTGAGACCTCTCTGGCCTTGGCTGCCGAGGGAACGTGTGAGCTGGTAAGGCTGGCAGGGGCCCCCGCCGGACAATTTTTATTTATTTATTTATTTTATTGTTGCATTTATATATCGCCTTTCATTAAAAGACAACCCCAAGGCAGTTTACAAAAGTTAAAACATACAATAAAAGACAATAAAAATATTAAGCTAAATATATATATATATAAACAGACCAAATTTAAAATCTATAAAATACTAGCATAAAAACAATACAACAGGTAAAAACACACAGAAGCAGCACTAAAAATGATTATGTAAACGCCTGGATAAAAAGCCAAGTTTTAACAAGCTTTCTAAAAGCCGTGATGGAGTCCGAGGAGCAATTGGCCACTGGGAGAGCATTCTAAAGTCTGGGGGAAGCAACAGAGAAGGCCCTGTCCTGAGTGCACGACAGCCGGTCCTCTCTCATTGTCGGCACCTGGAGCAGGGCCACCTCAGATGTCCTCGTCAAGCGGGCAGCAACCCTTGGGAGCAGGCGGGCCCTCAAATACCCCGGGCCCAAACCGTTAAGGGCTTTAAAGGTAAAAAACAGCACCTTGAATTGGTCCCGGAAACAAACCAGCAGCCAGTGCAACTCTTTCAGAATGGGCGTGATGTGCTCCCAACGGGCAGCTCTGGATTAAACCCTCACTGCCACGTTTTGCACTAGCTGGAGTTTCCGGATATTCTTCAAGGTCAGCCCCACGTAGAGCACGTTATAGTAATTCAGCCGCGACGTGACTAAGGCATGGGTAACTGTGGCCAGATCTGCCTTCTCGAGAAAGGAACACAGCTGGCGCACTAGCCGAAGCCGTGCAAAGGCACCCCTGGCCACCGCCTCCACCTGAGCCTCCAAAAGCAGAGCCGGGTCCAGTAGTACCTCCAAGCTGCATACTTGCTCATTCAAGGGGAGTGCAACCCCATCTAGAACCGGTAAAATCTCCTCATCCCGATTGGCTCTCCTACTGACCAACAGTAACTCCGTCTTATCCGGATTCAATTTCAGTTTATTAGCCCACATCCAACCCATCACGGCCTCCAGCCCCCAATTCAGGAGATCCACCGCCTCCTTAGGATCAGATGACAAGGAGAGATAGAGCTGAGTGTCATCCGCATATTGCTGACAACTCAGTCCAAGTCCCCAGATGACCTCTCCCAGCGGCTTCATGTAGATGTTAAACAGCATGGGGGACAAGACCGATCCCTGCGGGACCCCACAGGCCAACGGCCACGGGGCCGAGCAGTAGTCCCCCAGCACCACCTTCTGGACCCTCCCCCCAAGAAAGGACCGGAACCACTGCAACACAGTGCCTCAGATTCTCATACTCGTGAGGCGGCCCAGAAGGATACCATGGTCGATGGTATCGAACGCCGCTGAGAGGTCCAGTAGAACCAACAGGGACGCACTCCCCCTGTCTAGTTCCCAGTGTAGGTCACCCACTAGAGCGACCAAGGCAGTCTCAGTCCCATACCTGGGGCGGAAGCCAGATTGAAAAGGGTCCAGATAATCTGTATCATCCAAGACCCTCTGCAGCTGGGACACCACCAATTAAGCACTTGAATCTGGTCCTATCTGTGTTCAACGCTACTCCTGTCACTAGGAAAAATGGTCACATTACATTTCTCTTTTTATGGCCAATTCTGTGTTTTTAACTCCATTTCTAAGTCCTCCTCACATACAACTCTTAACTCGTTTAGTTTAGGTAGTCAAAATCAGCATGTCTGGTTTAGATTTAGCTCATGGATGCACAAAGTCTTAAATCCCTTTTTGACTTTGAAAAGAAATAATTGCTGTTTTGAGTCGCTTAGAAAAGGAGAGAGAAAGAGAGACTGAGATTGTACTACCCACCTAGTAATAAAGCAACAATTTTCAGCAGGCACTTAATTATGTTGCCCTAATAACAATTGGTCCTCATTATCATGTGAAATATGTTCTAAAAATCCTAGCTGAGGGCTGTGCAAAGGCAGAAAGTGTCACATCAAAACCCAGTCACATCAGGCTTCTGGGTTTTTTGATACAATACTAGTCCCAGGGGACTGATCAGTTTAGAAAGAGAAACTAGAGTGCCTTGGGCAAAAATATAATTTAATGCTGAGAAACACTAATTCATTCTCAGGTAGAGAAAGTCAACAAGCTATCCACCCCACCATCGTTCATGCCCCATCTCTCCTAGCATAGGCCAAAGGTGGCTAATGTAGCATTAGGGAGTTGTTATTTGCCCTTATTCTTGTTTAAGGCAGAAAATTCTTGCCTGAATGGGGGCTGGGGTGGGGAGAGGCAGTGAAGATTGTTCAGCCTTGTCACCTTCAGTCATTTAGCTTTGTTTAAGCTGCATTGAAATGCTGTGGTTTTATCCCACCGAGTCATTAAAGGAATTAAGATATGCTCCGTTTGATTCATAGGCATAACAATTTAAGAAACTGCAGAGACCTGTAGCACATAACACACATATCATGTTGCATGTACTATGATAACCTGTCAAAGTTCTATTCCAGCAATGAAAGATATGGTGTTCTGTAGAACTAAACACACACACACACACACACACACCTTCCTTCTTCCCTTCCCTGCCTCCTTTCTTTCTTTTCCTCCCCAGTGCCGCAATCAACAGTAAAATTGATCTGACACTTCATCTGTCCAGAGGAGTCCCTGGTGAGAGGGTATAGGTGGGGGTTTGTGGAGTGTGTTGAGGGGAGGTGGGGGTAAAAGGTTCAAAAGTAAAGTCATCAAAAATAATGAGGCTGTTCCGCCCAGATCCCACTGAAGCAAAGGAGCAAAGTACCCTTTCAAATTGGGTGTCCCAGCACCACAGCTGAAATAACCGGTCGTAGAGAGTGGCAAGCAAATTGCTTTGACAAGCCTGTTACTGTTGTAGGAGTTCAAGGGTTTGAGACACTAGGTCAGCGGCTGCCAATCAAGCGAACAGAAAAAGCCGCTCGTTGAGCCTGTGATTTCTACCTAGGCCGCAATTATCCCTGACTATTCCTGTACCTCAGCAGCGCCTCTGATTAAACCTGCCTCCCTTTTACATCTCTTTCAGAGTGCGATTCACACACTAATTAGTTGCCTGCTCTCCACTGAGATGTCAGACCCTCAGTCAATTTATCTCTATTTCAGCCTGTTCAGAGTGACTTCCCCAGTTATCAAAATTTAATCATGCCTTCAAAAATGTTGAAAAGTGGTCATTAGAGGCAAAAGGCCACAGGATACAATATTCATTTTTCTCTATCTTCCAGTCATCCAGCTGGCATCTATAATGGATATCCTGGGGGCTGTGAGAACACGTTGATTTATGCAACCTCGCTCTTGCTCTCACTGTGGTGCGCCAGGCTGCTTTAAAGAACAGGTTTTAACAAGGTCTGAGGTGGGAGGACATTAATCATGGTAGCATTGTATGTGAAAAAGGGTGCTGTGTAGTCAGAAGAACCCCCTACAGCAGGGCAGTTAGATTTTTTTTTTAACCACCTTCTCAGTGATAAAGGAGAGTTTGACAATTGATTAGACCTTTCTGTAACCTTGCAGTCCTGTGAAATGATGAGAGAGGGAGAGACGGGGTGGGGGGCAGGGAGAGACAGAGAGAAGCAGGGAAAGAGAACGCGGCTCATACTGACAGTTGTAAATGTGCAATAACTTTATGGTTCTTGACTGAAACGGGCTATCAAAATCAGTCCCAACTCAATACAGTCTAAAAAAGAAGATCATTCTCAGCATAAGAGCCCTTTCAACTGCACATGTCAGAGCCAATCACAAGCAGCGTCAGCCTGCAGTGCCTTTCCTTGCAAACTACAGGCTGCATCAGGGAACCTTAATACAAATATCATCTGATAAGAAGAGACTAAGTTACAATTCAGGTTGCAGCTGAATCAATTGTAAGGAATGATTTCCTGGCAATGAGGGTTTTAAATTCAAAGATAAAAGTCTGCATTCCAGGTTTTCTTCTGTAATTTCTCTTTCTACAGACATTCACCTGCTCTAAATTGCTACAGTATATCTGTAAACATTTTGGGCTGGTTCAAATAAGACTTCATCTGCTGGTGTAATCACATGAAATAAAGTTGTACACATACCGTGTACATCTGGTGTACCAGGATACCTTTTCCTAATTGAGTTGAGATCCTCTACACATACTACAAATATTGCTTGAAGTAGTGCATGTACAGTGTTGGTTTGGACAAATCCACACACACACACAATTAATGAATGGCACCCCAGTTTTCCGGGAAGGCAAAGGCATGTACACATATGGCACACACAAATCCTTACTGTGCACTGTCATGCTGATGGACAAAGTACCATACAAACCAGCCCTTGGAATATGAAAATCAAGTGAGTATCCAATTATTATCCAGTTATGGAAAAATCTAAACAAATATGGATTTTGTTTCCTTAATTATTTGTTTAGCTTAAAAATGGAGGCAGGCTGAATGCTTGGAGTGTCTACAGCTGTACATTATGTGGGCAAACCCTGCATTAGATTTCCCACACTATGCTGACAACATGACTTCCTTCAAAGGACCAATGTAGTACGTACACCACATCATCACCACAGGGAGGGGGGCACAAAAAAGAATCCTACCCTTATAGGAAGGGCCCA
This sequence comes from Hemicordylus capensis, assembly GCF_027244095.1. NCBI lineage: Eukaryota > Metazoa > Chordata > Lepidosauria > Squamata > Cordylidae > Hemicordylus > Hemicordylus capensis. Next base: position 101,155,888 of record NC_069658.1, read on the forward strand.
TACAGGGCCATTTGTCAAGGGCACGCTAAAATCTGAAGTCATCCCTGATGATGAAACAAGCTGACTAAAATTAGACCTTATTGTACCAAAGTGTGTGCAAAAACCTAACCTGCTGTTTGAACACTGATATTATAGGCGAGCCTTCTGCCTTCTAGTGGTGCCTGGGAGGCAGAACTTGCTGGAGTTAATTGAAGATGGCTGCCTCAACTATATATTCAGAAGCCCTCTGGGCCTAAGTTGCATATTATAGCAAATAAATACAGTTCCTTTTCTCTCACACATAGCTAATATCTTTCCTGGGATGCCAAAAAAAAAATCCCTAAAAGCACATTACTACACTTATGAGCAGAAGAAATCACAGAGTTGTAAAGAAAATTAACAAATTAAAAGAAAAAACTAATTCCTTGTAATATTTTGGATTGGACAATAAGTATTTTATATCACTATATGCTACAGGCATAGAAATAGGAACATTAAGCTAGATATTCATTCTGAGATAAAAGTAAATACCACCTTGGTGCCAAAATGATATCTATTGGTAATTAATATGCATCCTTTGAAATGTGTGGGCAATATTGAAAGCTATAATTTTCATTAAGGCTCATCTACATACTTGGAAGAATTTATATGGCTCCTCAAGTCAGTCAGGAACAATCAGACAAGTAACCAACAAAATGGAACGTATTTTATTTATTTCATTTTTAGTTCATATCCATGGTACAATTATAGAATCACTTGCTGTTAAAAAGATCACAAATCTACAGACAGGTTTGAAGATATTTCTTGAATCTCTCTCCCCCACTCCCTTCTCTTTTAGAGTAATGTCACAGAATGAAATAAACCCAAGGATACCTATATTACTCCTGCAAAGCATTGTATGACTAAAAAGAAGAAGTTTTGTATGTGTAAATAGCCTGAATGTGACATGGTTCTACAAAAACTTCTATAGAGTGCAGTTCAGTGCCCTTAAAACCAGAGGACATTTTGGCATTGACTTAGCACCATAGTGTTCGTAGGGACCTTGTGCATTCTGATGCAGAAAATCCAGGTCTAGAATATCTCTAAGCAGATGATCCTCTTCTTTAAGCCACCCCTATGGGTAACTGGTTCCATTGTCCAACTGCTCTAACCATTAAGAAGTTTGTCCTGTTCTTCAACCAAAATTGACCTTCCTGTATCTCAAGTCCATTATGTCTAGTCCTGTCCTCTAGGGCAGCAGAGAACAAGTCTTTACTTAATTACTTACTAACTATTAAAATATGTATATCCTGCACCTCCAGTGCAATACTACTTGGGGCAGCTCACAAAAATGGTAAAACAGTCAACATGTTAAAACATAATTAAACACTGTAACATTAATAAAATAACTAAAAATGGGATGTAGGATATTTAAACCAGATTTAAAAGTTGAAAGTTTAAAAATACAAAAATTAAAAAACCCACCAGATATAGCTGCAGATAAAACACCAGAAAGTCTGTCTAAGAAAAGATGTTTTCAATTTAAAAAAAAAACCTGAGGGAGGGAGTACATTCTGGGAAGGCATTCCAAAGCCAAGGAACCACAACTGAAAAGGCCCTGTCTCTAGTCTCTGCCAACTAATCTCATTCAGTGGCAGGGCCATGAGCAGGGGCCAAGATTGCTGAGTGAAGGGCCCTGGCAGATTCGTATGGGTGAATACAGCCCGGCCTTTCCATGAAGGGTTTTAAAGGTCAAGACCAGCATTTTGAATCTAGCCCAGAAGTAATCAGTGAAGCTACCACAGGGTGGGTGTAATGAAGCAACTCGCTCCTACAAGCATCCTTCTCCCAGCAGTGTACTGGACCAGTTGAAGCTTCTGAACAACCTTCAATCGCATTCCAGTAATCCAATCTGGATGTCACCAAAGCAAGAGTGACTGAGGTCAGGTCCAACTTTTCCAAGTAGGGTTGCAGCTGGCATACCAGTTGTAGCTGGTAAAAGGCACTCCTGTACAGTGCCACCACCTGTGCCTCCAAGGTTGATGTCAGGTCCAGAAGTATTCCCATGCTGTGAACTTTGTCTTTTAGGGTCTGTATGACCACTTCAAAGACAAGATTTACCTCACCACTTGAATAATCAGCTTTGCTGACCCTGAGCACTTCCATCTTATCTGGATTAAGTTTCAATTTGTTTGCCCCCATCCACTACAACTACCATTACTACTGCTATTATATTCTATTACTATCCAACCCAGAACTGCAAGCACCGGTTAAAGACATGCACCATTTCCATAGGAACATAGGAAACTGCCATATACTGAGTGAAACCATTGGTCTATCTAGCTCAGTATTGTCTTCACAGACTGGCAGCGTCTTCTCCAAGGTTGCAGACAGGAATCTCTCTCAGCCCTATTTCGGAGAAACCAGGGAGGGAACTTGAAACCTTCTGCTCTTCCCAGAGCGGCTTCATCTCCTGAGGTATTTGCTCACTTAAATGGTAGGCAGAGCTGAGTGTCATCCGCACACATATATGGATGACCTTTCCCAGTGGTTTCATGTAGGTATTAAACAGCTTGGAGGACAGAATTTTACCTTAGATAATTATTGTACACTCTGAACATGCAGATATTGACTTTTTTCACCATCTGGACCTGGCAACCCAAACAAACAAATAAACAAATTCTTATTTAATGATTTATCCTAGTGTCAAAAAAGTTAAAGCTAAAAAGAGCCAATGCATCTGCAGAATCAAAACCTCAGAATAACACGAATGTTACAAATTAAAATAATGCCTTTCAAGGTAGATAGACAGAATAAGCCACATGTTCTAAAGTAACCCCCATCTACCAGAATTATGACCTCAGTATATTTATACACACGGGTGCAGTTTTCATACACTATTATAGTCTCATATTATATATCTTTAAATCATGCTGTGAAAGTTTCTGCCTTCCCCAAATGCTTCCTCTAATTTAGGATGAACAACTACTCTCATAAAGAAAAACTGCTGCTACTGCTGTTTATTGGACTGAGAAAGGTCTCGCTGACTAATGTCCCAGGATTAAATGAATGTGGAATAATAAGAGCTGATTTATTTGTGCTCTGGTAGGATAAAGCTGCCACTGATTTTACAAGAAACTATTCATCTGAGGGCTACTATAGCTAGTAAATTGTGGCTGTTGCTGAAATTAGTCTCCAGGCCTTCTTGTAATCTATGGGGTGAAGTGGCTGTGTGGTAATAAAGCCATTGTGGGTATTTGGTGTTTTTAAAAGGCCCCACTTTTATTCTTGCCTTGTTCAATTCTAAAAATTAATCTTCTGGGTTTCCTCTTAGACACACTGATGGGTTCCACCCTCAAGCTGTAATTTTACCTCAGGAAACGTAGAATAATATTTTAAAAAACATATATTTTGCTGTTGATAAAACAAAGCAGAGAACATTTGAAGCCCAATATTTGTTTTCTTACTGTCCTCAGAGGAGATAAAATGTCCAAAGCTCAGTGTTTAGAACACTTGTTTTGTATCCAGAAGGTTCAAATTCATTCTCCATCCTCTCCTGTTAAAAGGATTTTAGGTAACAGGGCAGGGAAGTGCTTTTACTGGGACAGCTGCTGACAGCCAAAGTTGACAGTACTGGACTAGATGGACCAATGGTCTGACTTAGTATAAATAAGCTTTATATGCACATAGTGCTACTCAATGTTCATTTGAACAAACACAGGATTTCTCTATTTTAAAAGATTTGTTTTATATGTCTTGGATAAAACTGTCATTGACCACACTGGAAGAGCTTGTTTCAAATGATGCAGGGTGTTTGTTACTACTGTGTTATATTAATCCATGGTGATCTGAAATGTCAATAGACTTGCCATACACTCAGATCAGAAAAGGAAAGGGAGTGGCACCAAGCCAAATAAGAAGAGAGGAGAAACCTCAAATACCTCTGGGATGAACTTTATTAAAGGCTTGTTGTATTCTATACAGAAACCTTTTGTAGTTTGTTTGGATATTTGACCCGGGGTCGGTGGTGGGGTGTTCCTGTAGAGAGTGTGGGGGAGGAGTCATAGAGGGAAAGGGAGGGAAAGGAGAAGGAGAAGGAGAAAATGGGTTGTTGCTGAATAAATCTTTAGTTAAATCTACTAAGATTTCCTTGTATGTATGAGGTAGGGATGTGCAAAAAATTTCGGGCACAGAACGATCTGTGCCTGAAATGAACAATTTTGGGTGATTCGGGGCTGAACCGAATCACCCCTGATGCCCCCCGAATTTTTTCGGGCACGAGCCGAATCACCCGAATTTCGGGCACAAAAAATTCGGGTGATTCGGTTCATGGTTGATTTTTGGCAATTTTTTAAAGTTTTAGTGACTTTGGGGCAGTTCGGGGGCATAGCATGGGATTTGGGCAAAAGGAGTGGGGTGGGGTGGTAGTGCCTAATGGGTGCAGGCTACCACCCCAATTTCAGGGGGATTGGGCAAAGGGCTGATTTTTGGTAAATTTCTGAAAATTTCATGTCTTTGAGGCAGATTGGGGCATATTGGGGCAGAAAGTGGGGGCTGGGGCAGAATAGTGGGGTGGGGTGGTAGTGCCTCATGGGTTCAGGCTACCACCCCAATTTCAGGGGGTTTGGACAAAGGGGTGATTTTTTGAGAATTTTTGAAGTTTTGGTGACTTTGGGGCAGTTTGGGGGCAGAAAGTGGATCTGCCCCAAAATAGTGGGGTGGGGTGGTAGTGCCTCATGGGTGGAGGCTACCACACCAATTTCAGGGGGATTGGGCAGAGGGCTGATTTTTTGAGAATTTTTGAAGTTTGGGTGTCTTTGGGGCAGATTGGGGGCAGAAAGTGGATCTGCCCCAAAGGAGTGGGGTGGGCTGGTAGATAGTGCCTGATGGCTGGAGGCTACCACCCATCCCCAATTTAAGAGTGATTGGGCAGAGGGGTGAATTATGGTGAATTTATTTGTATGAGGTTTGTCTTCATAAGGTGAAGTGTGCTAAATTGATTACTTCCTCATATTATTCATAGTAAAGGAAAGTGTGAAAAAGTGAAAGTGGGGTCATGAGAGTTGTTTAATTGAAAAAAATCTCATTTGCTATGATAGAATGAGAATTCACACCTCAGAAAAAACTTTTATCAAGGGTGATTCGGGTGACCCAGATTCGGGCACAAAACAGAACGGGGGTGATTCGGCTCGGGTCCGAGCCGAATCACCCGAAAATCCGAATTGCACACCCCTAGTATGAGGGAAGCAGTTATAAAAACAAGGCTCAGTGACATGTTTTGGCAAGGCCTTTGCCAAGGGCTCTTGTTCCAATATATCTCAGAGGTCGGAAAAGGCTAAGACAAAACATCTACTGTTCCTTGTAGCTAAACTCTTCCTAGTGGACGTAAGGTATCATACCCCAGTGGCATGACCATCATGGGCCATTGAATATCTGCACTTTTTGAAGTTCAGTTGGAGCTGCCATGCCCATAAGTAAAATTCAGCAATGTGAGCTACATGTTTTCACCTCCACCTTTCTCTCTCTTTGCAAATGTTCTATACAGAGACATAGCAAAGTTGGAGTAGGCCTTGGTACAAAAAGTGAACATGGGCCAATGCCCTCCAACCTACCACCTTCTTCAAAGAGGTGGCAGGAGCAGTAGCGCTCTTACCCCCAGAACTTGGAGCCCCGGTCTGTGGCTTCCAAGATCTGGGGAGCCTCCAAATGGCCTCCTGAACCTCAATTTTCCCCCATAATTTAAGCTGCCATGTGTACGGCTGAGGGGTGGTGGCTGGGGGCTGAGCCAAGCAGGCCTTGCCTCCCCCACACCCATGGTGGCGGTGGCAGACAGAGCAACTGCTGGGCCTGTCCATTCAGTCCAGCAGCTCTTGATAACTGTGACGCACTCCAGCACGTCTGTGCAGTTGAAATAGTTCATTGCAAGCCTGTGACATAATGAACTTGCAACAATCTATTTCAACTGTGCAGGCATGCTGGAGAGCCTCGCAGTTATCAAGACCGCTGGGCTGAATGCTGCGGGGGAAGTGAGGCCTGCTCGGCTCACCACGCGCCCACCACCCCTCAGCCGTGCACATGGCAGCTTAAATTATGGAGGGGAGAAACAGAGGTTCAGCATGGCGGGTGTGAGGTGGCTGCAGGAGGCCCCCCAAAAGCAGGTTTCTGGGGGGACTCACAGTGTGGGCCCTCATGGTGGGGGCGGTCCAGGCACCCAAATTACCTAGGTGCACCCCTGGGCAGGAGTGCAAAGTACAAGCTGTCACTCAGCTAGTGAGTTCCCTTTCAAGGGGCCCAGGGGCATTTGTTCCCTCCCCACCCCATTCAGTTATAGTTATGCCACTGGTTCTGTATAACTGTAACTACAAATATGTCTATAGAACTAGTAGTAGTATTAGAATATTGTTTGTTTGTTTGTTTGTTTATTATCAAATTTGTACACCGCCCCAAACTTTCGTCTCTGGGCAGTTAACAATAGCATAAAACAAATTAAAAACATATACAAAAACTAAAAAACAATTCAACAATTTAAAAATAAACCAGAAATTAAAACCTAAAAGTTTAGGAAGCTGAGAAAGCTTGGGCGAAAAGATGGGTTTTCAGGTGTTTTTTGAAAATTGCCAGAGATGGGGAGGATCGTATCTCAGCAGGGAGCGCATTCCACAGTCTCGAGGCAGTGACCGAGAAAGCCCATCTCTGTGTAGCCACCAAACAAGTTGGCAGTAACTGGAGAAGGACCTCCTCAGATGAACTCAATGGGTGGTGGGGCTCGTAGTGAAGAAGACGCTCTCTTAAATACCCAGGGCTTAAGCCGTCTAGGGCTTTATAAGTTATAACTAGCACTTTGTATTTTGTCTGGCTACCTATTGGCTGATTGTATTTGAGCATGTGTGAATCTGACATCACTACAGAACCTAATGAGAGTCATTGTCTTAATATGTAGAAATTCAAAACATATTTATTTTGACAAATCCATGCTAGGCCCTCATTTAGAAGTCAGACTATCACAAGAGACCTTTCCCAAAAAAATTGGGCTAGTATGAGCTTCACTATTAGTTAGCAAATCTCCAACTGTAAATATGGGGGCAGGAAGACTAACTGTGATGCTGCTGTTTCATGTGTGCTTTTCAGCTTCTGCTCCTCATAACTCAGCCATTTTTCAACTGATTTATTTAAAAACTTACATATGTGTAGAGCAGGTGCTTCTGAGCTTTAAAATAACAGTTTCTAGCACCAATAGTATAGAAGGAAGCTTTGAGAAACCACAGAAGGCTGAGTAGGGAGGCTGAGTGAAATAACATTATAGAATGTTAACATAAGAACATAGGAAGCTGCCATCTACTGAGTCAGACAATTGGTCCATCTAGCTCAGTATTGTCGACACAGACTAGCAGCGGCTTCTGCAAGGTTGCAGGCAGGAATCTCTCTCAGCCCTATCTTGGAGATGCCAGGGTGGGAACTTGGAACCTTCTTCTTTTCCCAAAGTGGCTCCATTCCCTAAGGGGAGTATCTTATAGTGCCACACATCAAGTCTCCCATTCATATGCAATCAGGGAGGACCCTGCTTAGCTAAAGGGACAAATCATGCTTGCTACCACAAGACCAGCTTTCCTTTCCAAGAGAGTTTTACCTCATTTTGCCAACATTTTGCCAACATTTTAAAAATGTTGTTTTACCTCTCCACCCATAATGCACATCTTTACCTCTGTAATAAACCAACCAAAGCATAACATTAGTTGTGAAGAAGTCCCATGTTAGCAAACAATGCTATAACAGCAGCTTTACATGGTCAAAATCGAATCCACATGATAATCCAGACTCAACATAGTACTTACTAGTTACTATTGGCTAAACAGTTAAGTGACCCATGCACTAATACAACCTGGCAGAGATCCACCCTTGCAATCATGGAAGTGCCCACCATCATGGGTAGGGCTCTGTCCTCTTCCAACAAGCCCCGCTGTAAGCATGAGCACTGGAGCACATGGGTGAGTGGCATGACAGGGAAAGGACTTCCTCCCCATTTGTCCCACAGCACACAGCTGCAGCAGGGCATTATTTAATACCATCTGGGCTTATATGCAAGTAACAGATAGAAATGAGAAAAATATAAAGCCATTGTGTGACACTTTTTAATCTCTATATGTAGATCATGGAAGTGATTGTACCTGTCTAACAACTCACAAAGGCTTCTGCTGCCCAACTGAATCTGTTTTCTCCAGTTCACTCACAAAGTTTGTTTCATCCTGAGGTCTTCTGTTGATTGATTGATTGATTGATTGATTGATTGATTGATTGATTGCCGTCAAGTCGGTGTCAGCTCTTAGCGACCACACAGGTAGATTCTCTCCAGGATGATCTGTCTTCAACTTGGCCTTTCAGGTCTCTCAGTGGTGCATTCATTGCTGTCATAATCGAGTTCATCCACCTTGCTGCTGGTTGTCCTCTTCTTCTCTTTCCTTCAACTTTCCCCAGCATTATGGACTTCTCAAGGGAGCTGGGACTTCACATAATGTGTCTGAAGTATGATAGTTTGAGCCTGGTCATTTGTGCCTCGAGCAAAAACTCTGGAGTGATTTTTTCTATGTTCCATTTGCTTATTTTCCTGGCTGTCCATGGTATCCTCAAAAAGCCTTCTCCAACACCAAAGTTCAAAAGCATCAATGCTTTTTCTATCTTGCTTCTTCAAAGTCCAGCTTTCACATCCATAGAGTGTCACAGGGATAACCATTGTCTGAAGATTCTAATCTTTGTAGATACCGTGTTTCCCCAAAAATAAGACAGTGTCTTATATTAATTTTAACCCCCAAAAATGCACTAGGGCATATTAGCGGTACATCAGAAATTACTGCTAGGTCTTACTTTCGGGGAAACAGACAAGGTATCTAAATATCCTTTCCAAGGCCTTCACTGCAACCCTACCAAGTGCTAGTCTGCGGCGTATTTCTTGACTGCTGGTTTCTTTACTGTTGCTGGTTGATCCTAAAAGGCAGAAGTTATCCATGACTTCAATGTCTTCATTGTCAATTCTGAGGCTGGTTGCTGTACCCGTTGTCATTAGTTTAGTCTTCTTTACATTTAATTGTAGTCCCATTTTTTCACTGTGCTCCTTGACTTTCCTTACTAGAGCTTGCAAACCATCCACATTCTCAGCTATCAGAGTAGTGTCATCAGCATAGTGCAGGTTAAGGAGAAAGTATAAAGCCTTGTCTTATACCTTTGCCAATCTGGAACCAGTATGTTTCACCATGTTCTGTCTGGACTGTGGCTTCCTGCCCTGTGTATAGGTTTCTCATGAGAACAATTAGATGTTCTGCAATGCCCATTTTCCTAAGGATAGTCCACAACTTGACATGGTCAATGCAATGAGGCTTTTCTGTAGTCAATAAAGCACATATTAGCAATAGCAATAGCAATAGCACTTACATTTATATACCGCTCTATAGCTGGAAGCTCTCTAAGCGATTTACAATGATTTAGCATATTGCCCCCCAGCATTCTGGGTACTCATTTTACCGACCTCGGAAGGATGGAAGGCTGAGTCAACCTTGAGCCCCTTGGTCAGGATCGAACTTGTAACCTTCTGGTTACAGGGTGGCAGTTTTACCACTGTGCCACCAGGGGCTTCTTTCTGGTATTCTTCTTTCTGGTATTCTTTGGCTTTCTCAATTATCCAGCATGCATCAGCAATGATGTCTCTTGTTCCTCGGCCTTTTCTGAAACCAGCTTGAACATCTGGCATTTCCCTTTCCACATAGGGCTCTAATCTGCGTTTGATGATCCTGAGCATTATTTTCTAGAATTAACAAGGAAATTCTTGCTTGTACTTGCACATAGTAGATTAATTCCACATAGGAAAATACATGTTTGTCATAGTGTATGAATGGGAATGCAGTGCAAGTGTTTTTCATGCTGCACTTTACAAAATATAGGGAGCACATATTTCCCTGCGCAGAAATTATCTTCATGAAGGAAATGTGTAACATATGAAGCAGCCAGTGACAATCCCTATCATCAAGTGCCAATTTCATCTCTTGGTAGAGTAAGTAGTGGTGAATCTTATCCATAGAATACATTGCACTACTCTATAGCTTTTGTTCTTAAATGAAAGGTTATCACCCTCTTATTTTTGTACAATGTTTTATAATTGAGTTCTCTGGCTTGCAGGTTCAGCAGCCCCATCTCCAATTTTAGCCATAGTCAGTCTCTTCTAGATATTATAAACATTTCTTGTAGTGTTCACTTAATGGATTCAGAGAGAAGTCCCACCGAGAAGGCCCATTGTCAAGGTAATACTACAGCTTTAAGTTCTTATTAAAGACTGTGTGAACCATGCACTCAGATTGCCACAGCACTGATAATTGTTGGAAACTTACCAAAGCCACTAAGCTATCCAGGTCTTCACACTCTTAAGGCATAAAAGAAAGATTACACTGCAAGAAACCAGTATTTTTCTGGGGCTGTAAGGCAAGCAAATTATTTTTTTAAAGCTGAACCTTACTACTTCATTACCATATATTTCCCAAAACATTTTCAATAAACTTCTGAAACAGCTTAAATATACCTATGTTTAATTAGCTCTATAAAGGAATAAAAGCAGCAAGGAATGTGTTTGTCAGTCTAGATTTAGAGACCTGTGTCAGTGCACCACAAATAAAATATAACCCCCTTCTTTTAGCATTAAAAAAACCCAGAAATTATCAGAGGTAAATAAAAAAACAAAAAGATGCTGGGTTTCAGGCAAGCATTTTCTGGCCTGGAGGTCTTGGCAGTACCAATTGCAAATGTGTGGGGCTCGCTATGCTTGTTCAGAGGGGAGGGAAGGAAAGATGCTTTCTATATAGTCAGAGATAGTGGCTGATATGATGCATAGCTCTGTAAAAAGAGGCAGCCCTGGTACTGTTTTGAAGCAGCAATTGTGGAAGCTGAGTTTCTGCAGGTTTCCCCATTGTCGCGAATGGGAAAACTTGGAAATGCAGCATCCACAAACACTGCTTCAAAACAACATTGGGGCTGCTTTTGAAGTCTGAAGCAGCCCCGGGGCACAGTGTTTCAGCTCCATAACACTGCGCATCATGTGGGCCATTCTCTTCTTTCTTACTTTAGATGTTAAAGTAACCCTTTAACCCTAACCCTTAAAGGAAAAGTGTCCAGACCCACAAAATTCTGTATGTCCCCCACCATGAAAAAGAAAAGTAGACAAAACAAGGGATCACTTTACTAGATTTATCTATCAGCTCTACAAGTGGTAGGCAGAACAGCTATTTACTTTTTACAGACTGGGAAAAGCTAAGCCTACTCCATGTCCAAAGAGACATACATACCATAGATAAAAGTGTCAAAGTTGGAGGAACATTTCCCTTATTAGTTAGAGGGGCTCACTTGAAGAAACAGTGGAGAAGGAAGCATAAAAAATGGAAGTGTGTGTGTGTGTGTGTGTGTGTGCCGTGTGGTTGGAGGCTGTTTCCATACAATATAAGGACTTATTGTTGTCTGAATCCATTCTAAGAGATACTCAAAACAAAAGAGCAATTCTCTGTTAGGATTGTCATTCTCCAGAGGTACCTAATGGAATGATCTAAACTAAGTGGTGTCCCCTGCCGTTTATTAGCCTCTGGCACAGGGTTTATACTACAAGCTGCCAAACATTCATTTTCTCATCACTTTCACTGTGATCTTTTCAAGGATATTTGTATAGATTAATGGAAGCGCTTTTGTATGTGAACAAAAAGGACAGATGCTCAGATTAATGCTTTTGTGCAATTCTGGTATTGCTTACACTGGTAATGGATGCATATTCCATTCAGATGTTTGGAACCCATTCTATTCGTTTTCATCTACAGTGTCTGTGTATCACAGAGAACCTCTTCCTGTATTCAGCAGATCACATTATATTGTTCTAATTTTGTGGATGGCAAATTACTAGTGATTTTCTTCACAGTTGCATGCTTTTTTCACAAACAAGGAGAATGATAAGCAACAAATAATAAAATTTAGAAAGTCCTACCATTTAAAGTTGCCTATGCTGATACTATTTCTTTGCTTCCTAATTAGAAGCATAGAAGACATATATTGCACATTTTGTACTTTATAATTAATGTGAACATTTCTTTTGGCACAAGAGCTGAAAATACCAATTTTGCAAACCAAGAGAGATTAAGGTTACAAATGCTGATGGGAGACAAAATTTGTCTTACTGGCGCTACCCTGCATGGCTGATAGCCTCTTAGCACAACTCTAGGAAAATTGCTTGGACACAAGCAAAGCATTTCTGAGCTAAATTTACACTCTGTAAACCTTTTAGATGTTCTTGGAATGTCTGATGACATTTTCTCCCCTTGCACAATAGGCTTTTGTAGTATTTCTTATTAGTGAGGGCCTGAAGCCTGCCTGCATTAAACATTAATCCTTCGCATAATGAAACTGTGAGAATGGATTTCTATGAAATTTCACACATTTGTTAGTCTGGTAAGGAAGATGCTCATTTTCATGTCTGGCTCTCCTACATTTCTGATTTAAAATAAAATACCTTCAAAATCTTGACTGGATGGAATATACAGAGAAGTGGCATTCTTCTGTGGGTGCTTTTGCATTGTGTTTTTTAAAAAATCAAATATCCAGAAAATGTTGGCATTTGAGAGATTAATATTTATTGTGTAAGACTATCGAGCTTATTCTGTCAAAGTATTGGGTATGAGTATGATGTAGCCAAAGTTAAGCAGATTGGGAGTCCCATTCATTGCAACATACTTCTCTCTTTCTATCTCTCATTGAAATCAATGGAACATACAGGTACTTACCTTCAGCTAGCTGTGCCTAATATTTGGAAATGTCCTATTAAGCTCTATTTGTATACAGCCAGTGGAGTAGTGAGGAGAGAGAGGCCTACTTAGCACGTGGAATCTGAATAAGACAGTTAATTTAAATATGACAGAATGTAGCTAATCCCAGAGCAGCAAAACTAGACAATAGGCTATATTTGCACTTTATAGTGGCAGCACTGTTGTTGCAACTGCAGATGGACTATAATGCACATGTGTTTAGAACTAGGGATGGGCCTGGACCAGTCCAGAGGCCATTGAAAAAGCCTCCGGACCGGTCCGGACCTGGGCGGTTCGGTTTGGGTGGGGGGTAGCTTTAAGAGCGGCAAGAGGGTTTACTTACCCCTCCCGCCGCTTTCCCGCTCTGGTGCCGTAATTCTAGGAGTAATTGGGGCGGCAGGATACCTCCCTGCTGCCCCTTTCCCGCTGTTGCTGGAAAAAACTCCCAGGAGTCCTTTGCACGTGCGCACGTCACAGAGACGTGAAGCGTGCACACAATGTCTCTGTGACGTGCGCATGCGCAAAGGACTCCTGGGAGTTTTTTCCAGCAACAGCGGGGAAGGGGCGACAGGGAGGTATCCTGCCGCCCCAATTACTCCTAGAATTACGGTGCCACAGCGGAAAAGCGGCGGGAGGGGTAAGTAAACCCTCCCGCCGTTCTTAAAGCTACCCCCCACTCCAGTGCTGGACTGAAGTTGGAGGTTCTGTGCACACCCCTATTTAGAACTTCTGAACACAGAAAAGAGGGACTACCAATTGTAACAATTATTTCCTGGAAAAGCTAAATTTTCTGCATTTGATAGGCATCAGTGGGTCAACACTATAGAACTACACTGTGTTCCAAAAGCAATGATTAGCTGGTGAAATAAGTCAGTTGCCCAGTTCTGCATTCAAACTACAGCACATACCCTTCCAAACAATCCTCATATTCGCTTCTGGCTGTGAGATGAGATTGGTAGCTAAGCCATCTGATTACAATACCGAGGGCCACACCTCTATCAAATCACCTATGTGAAACTGTTGACAAGCTCCATGCATTTGAGAAGAATAAATTTCACTGGTAAAACATCTATGAAAGAAAATGTTAGGAGAGTAATACTAAACTATAAAAACATACCACTTGTAGACACTAGACACAGTCTTTCCACTGAAGCATCTTATTCCAATTGAAAACATTAAAAATGGGAACCAAAAGCTTTTGATACACTAAGACAAATGAAGATGCCAGCATGGGTTTGTGTTGATGTGATGAAAGATTTCAAAGACATTTCACCTGAGGATAGAGACACACTTTCAAATTGCAGGTTTAATAGACAAAAATAAAATTAGGCAGAATGGCACAGAAATCCAAAGTCGTCTCTGTCATAATCCATCTGCTCCAACCTGCTGCTTCTCTGAAAAGTAGCTAGACTAGGTGAGGTGAACATGCAAGAGCTCTGCTAAATTTTGCTATGGGCATATATTCTGATCCATAAAGAGGTCACATTGTATGGAGTGTGGGGATATTTTTAGCCTCCACACCACCATTTGGGAAGTAGAATGGCTACTCCATAGAATACAAAAAGAAGCCATTCAGAATACAGAGAGAAGTCATTACTCTTTTAACTGCTCACGTTAATGGCAAATGTGGTTTTGTGGCAAAAGTGACCTGCAGTTTGCCTCACCGACCAAACTCCAATATGAATCTTCAGTTTGTAGTGAGGTTTTTCGATGGCAGTGTTACGTCCGAACACGGACACCACCATAACCATGGTAGTTTCTGGACCTGCAATCATAGAGAGGGCGGCCAAGACACACACACCTGGATTGTGCCCACTCCATGCCTGCAGCACTTCTTGCTGGCCGCCTCTCCAAGAACTTGTCCCTCCCCATCTCCAATCCACTAAAGCAGTTGCCTGGCAACTGGGACACTGCCACATCCCATCCCAAGCTTCAAAGCATGTCAAATGGGAAAGTCAAATGGGGGCATGCCCTCTTCCCACTCTGTCCCTTGTTCCCCTCTCCCCGGCAGTCAGGAGAGAAAGAAACATTGGTAGTCTCACTGGGAAGGTCCTTTCTTTCCAGTATATGAAGGGTATCCCTTTAAATGGGTTGCCATGCCTACTTGCTCCTGAGACAGGATCTCATGATGTTTGTAGTCCCATACTGCCCCTGGGTTATTACCTCCCAGTTTTGGGACTGTCTGGCAACAAAGCAACATGGAGAAGACTCCAGGACTCCTGGAAGACTCGACAGAGCAGCGTGTTATGCAAAAGTAAAGAACAAGCTACAGTACACACTGAAACAGTAAACAGGTAGATCCCACCAGAACAGGTGGGATTGCTAACAACAGAGTAGTATAACAATGGAATTGTTAGTGAGATAGACAATAGGAAAACAAAAAGGTAAACCAATTAGGCCAAATTGAAATAAGAAGGCAACACACCCATAAATTGCTGTTGGGCCTTTATGGTAAGACTACTAATGTTCCTTTCTTTCCTAGTATAGGAGGATATCCCTTTAAATGGGACATACCAGAGCGGCTGTCGTCAGGAGGGAAGCAATGTTAAGTGTAGAGCAGAGAGAGTACATATTATACTGAGACCACTTGCGGGAGCACTGTACACCCAAATGTGGCTTGCACAGATTGGTGCACTGACAGCTTGTAATGTTTTACAAATGGGGATGCTGAAGTCCAGGTAGCTGCCTTGCAGATACTTGCAATGGGTGTATTCACTGTAAATGTCACCAAAGTGGCCGCACTTCTAGTAGAATGGGTGGTTATTCTAAGAGATAGGGCAAGGTGCAGTGATTCATACATAATGGAATGCACTCCCAGCAGATATTCGCAGTTTAGGCTTGCTATTGGCCTTCAAGAGAGCCCTAAAAACTTATTTGTTTGGCCTGGCCTTCCAAGGTTTTTAAATTGTTTTTAAGAATTTTAATTAGTTTTAAATTGTGTTAAAATTGTTTTTATATAGTTTTAAGTAGTGTGTTTTAAATTATGTTTGTTTTTATGTTTTTTAAACTAGTTGTACACCACCTAATAATAATAATAATAATAATAATTAATTAATTAATTAATAATAGAAATGCAGGCCTTGATCCATCTAGCCAGGGTTGCCTTGGCTGGTTTGGTTCCCATAGATGCCAGCTAGAATGAGACAAAGCATCTATCCAGCAAAGCTCCTTGGTTTGCCAGAGGTATATCTTGAGTGCTCTGCAGATGTCCAGTTTGTGCCAAAGCAGTTCCTTTGGGTGAACTGGCTCAAGACAAAATGATGGAAGCACTGTGTCCTGATTCCTGTGAAAGGTACAGTTCACTTTCAGGCAGATTGAAAGCCAGGTCTGGTTTGAGAACTACTGAGTACAGTTGGAAGATGCAAAGGTGCTTCAAAGATTCAAAGGTGAATCAACAAAGCCCCCAGTTCAGAAACTCTTCTGGTGGAGGTGATGGCCACCAGGAAGACAACTTTGTAGGTGAGTAGCTTGAGAGATGTGGTATGAAGCAGTTCAAATGGAGCCTGGGTTAGAGTGTTCACTACTTTGTTAAGGCTCCAAGTAGAAGATATGTGAACTCTGAGGGGAGCCTCCCCTTTTAAGATGTGCTTGATGTCTGGGTGAGTGGCCAGTGAATGCTTAGCATGTGGTTGGAGGACAGATGACAGGGCTGATGTTTGTCTCTTTAATGTAGCGGTCAGAGGCCTTTTTCCAAACCAGCTTGTAGGAAGTCCAAGAGTTGTGGTATCAAGGTCTTGAGTGGTTCAATGCATTCAGGCATGGCCCATTTGAGAAAGGTAGACCAAGTTGTCTGATAGATGCAAACAGTGGACTATCATCTGGCAGTGAGTATTGTGTCTTGTGTGCTTATGGAATAACCCTTGAAGGTGAATATGGCTCTTTCAGTAGCCAGGCGTGAAGATGAAGCCAAGATGGGTCTGGGTAGAAGAGAGGCCTTTGAGAGAGAAGGTCTGGCTTGTCCGGTAGGGCTCAAGGTGGTGCTGGAGTCATGCCACTGAGGTCCAAAAACCACGTTCTCCTGAGCCAGAATGGGGCAATTATGGTCAAGTGAGATTGTTGTTCCCAGAATCCAGACGTGGTATTAATGAGATGAGCGGAAAGACATAGTTCATACCTGGAGGTCACGGAGTCACTAGCACATCCACTTGGACCTCTATTGGCAGTGGTATTGGCTGAAGAAGGCTGCTGCCTGATTACTAAGTGGAGACACCTGAGTGGTCAGGTGGCCAAACTGGTGAGTAATCAGTTGGAATACTTCTGGATTTAGGTGCTATTCCACCTAGTCTATTTGGTGCTGGCCGAGCCAGTTGGCTTGAGTGTTGTCTTGCCCCTGGAGGTGTTCCACTTGCAATGAGGCCAGATGTTTTCCCACTCATTGGAAGATCCAATTGCTTTTGTCCATGAGGGAGCATGAGCAGGTGCTGCCTTGCCTGTTGAGATGAGCTTTGGTCACCACATTGTCCATCTGGATCAGAATGTGATGACCTGAGACCTTGTCCATGAAGTGGAGAAGAACTAGTCTCGCTGCCCGCAGCTCCAGCCAGTTGATGCAGTGCCTCGCTTCAGCTGCAGACCATGTGCCCTGTGTGAATAGATGCCCGCAATGGGCTCCCCATCTGGTGATGTTGGCATCTGTGGTGATCAGAGTCCTGTGTGGCACTCTTGAGGTTGGCACTCCGAACCAGAACTGGGGACTCCACCCACACCAATGCCTGGTGTAGCTGAGGCGTTACTAGTATTAAGATGCATCCGCAACTTCACGTCCAGCGGAGTTGTTCAGGGTTGTGAGAGGGCTAGTATGTGCCCCTCCTCCCTTGAATCAGAATCTGGAACCATCGATTACCCACTGTGATGTGTTTAATGAATTCTTTGTGGAAAAAATCTCTCGTATTCAGGCCGACTTAGATTCTGTCTCCACAATTACTTCAGTGTCTGATGTGGAGGTGTCCAGCGACTCCTCTTATGTGGTTAGGTTGGATCAGTTCCAGTTTGTGACTCCTGAGGATGTGGACAAGCTGATTGGAACGGTGCGGCCCACACCTGTCCTCTTGACCCTTGCCCGACATGGCTTATACTATCTGGCAGGGCGGTTGTTGTAGAAGGCCTGGTAGAGATTATAAATGTGTCTCTGAGGGAAGGTAGGATGCCTCCTAGTCTTAAGGAGGCAATTATTAGACCGCTTCTGAAGAAGCCTACCTTGGATCCCACAGAGCTGGGTAACTACAGGCCTGTCTCCAACTTTCCAAGGTTGGGCAAGGTAATTGAGAGGGTGGTGGTCTCCCAGCTCCAGACAGTCTTGGAGGAAACGGATTATCTAGACCCATTTCAAACTGGCTTCTGGGCTGGCTATGGGGTGGAGACTGCCTTGGTTAGCCTGATGGATGATCTCCAACTGGGAATTGACAGAGGAAGTGTGACTCTGTTGGTCCTTTTGGACCTCTCAGTGGCTTTTGAAACTGTCGACCATAGTATCCTTCTGGAGTGTCTGAGGGGGTTGGGGGTGAGAGGTACTGCTTTGCAGTAGTTCTGCTCCTACCTCTCGGGCAGGTTCCAGATGGTGTCCCTTGGAGACTGTTGTTCTTCAAAATCTGAACTTTTGTATGGTGTCCCTCAGGCTCTGTATTGTCTCCAATGTTGTTTAACATCTACATGAAACCACTGGGAGAGATCATCAGGAGATTTGGTGAAGGGTGTTACCAGTATGCTGATGACACCCAAATTGATTTCTCTGTGTCAGCATCATCGGGAGAGGGCATAACCTCCCTAAATGCCTGCCTGGAGTCAGTAATGGACTGGATGAGGGATAACAAACTGAGACTGAATCCAGGTAAGATGGAGGTACTCATTGTGCGGGGTCAAAACTCTGGAGACAATTTTGATCTGCCTGTTCTGGATGGGGTCACACTTCCCCAGAAGGAACAGGTACGCAGTTTGGGGGTGCTTCTGGTTCCGAGTCTCTCCCTGGTGTCCCAGGTTGAGGCAGTGGCCAGAGGTGCCTTCTATCAGCTCTGGCTGATACGCCAGCTGCGTCCGTTTCTTGAGATAGATTACCTCAAAACAGTGGTACATCTGCTGGTAACCTCCAGACTGGATTACTGTAATGCGCTCTATGTGGGGCTGCCCTTGTATGTAGTCTGGAAACTACAGTTGGTTCAGAATGCGGCAGCCAGGCTGGTCTCTGGGTCATCTGGGAGAGACCATATTACTCCTGTATTGAAGGAGTTACACTGGCTGCCAATATGTTTCCGGGCAAAATACAAGTTATTAGTCATAACCTATAAAGCCCTAAACAGCTTGGGCCCTGGGTATTTAAGAGAACATCTTCTTCGTTATGAACCCCATCGTCCATTGAGATCATCAGGAGAGGTCCATCTGTACTTGCCACCGGCTCGTCTGGTGGCTACTCAGGGACGGGCCTTCTCCGTTGCTGCCCTGAGGCTCTGGAATGTGTTCCCTAGTGAAATAAGAGCCTCCCCATCTCTGACAGCTTTTAAAAGGTCCTTAAAAACACATCAGTTCACTCAGGCTTTTAATGGATACTGTTTTGTTTTTAATGTTGTTTTAGAGCATTGTTTTAAAAAAATTTAAATAGTGTTTTAAATTTCTTGTTTTTGTTTTTAACTAATGTTTTAATGCTGTTTTTATCTGTTGTGAACCGCCCAGAGACATAAGTTTTGGGCGGTATAGAAATATGTAAAATAAATAAATAAATAAATAAATAAATAAATAAATAAATAAATAAGATGTGCTTCGTGGCAAGAACATCATCCTGCTGAGGTATAGAGTTCTGGAGTGCCTGGTTATCCTATACAAGCAAGCTGCGGGGGTGGGTACCCCTTCAACAGCTCTTCCTGTCTTGGTGACTGCCATGAAGAAGCAGTCAAAGTTTGCCCTCTGCAGGTCCATCCGCCCATATGAAAATATCCATCTTTATTTTTGCCTGGAATGGCGACCCCACTCTACCTGGGTCACAGACAACTGGGGCTCCCCTCTCCCATGATTCCCGACAGCAAAAGATCTGCATGTGGCACGATATCAGTCTGAACCCAGAAATTTGAATGAGAGTAAAGATCTGAACCTAGTCCAGGTGTTTCCCCAGTCTGCCCACCTGACTATGCTCGGACACATGGAGCACCAAAATCTTCCTTGGGTGTGTGAAAGGCTTCCCTGGAGAGGAGAGGGTTGCAATGCAAAAGTTCTATTGTTAACCAGAGAGAACGAGGGGTGGAGGGAAGAGACACAAATTTTTGGATAGTTTTTTTAATATAAAGCTGAACTCATGTGCATGCAGTCCAACAGAAGACCAAAGGTTGGTGATCCTAAGGTCATCCCCAGTAGGCTAGCCCTTTAATGAAAGTGCTAGTCCCCTGGCAGCAAGCCACCACGGGGGCAGGAGTATGCTTTGGACTCCATGGAGCCCTCGCAAGAACATCCTTGGTCACAGCAGGCCAGACCCCAGGATCCTTTGCCCTCTCTCATATACATATCCCCTCCTAGGAAGTCATCACATTCCCTTCCCTTCCTGAGCCCCGCCCCCGAACACACACACACACACACACACACACACACACACACACACTGCTTGTGTGAGACTGTTTTGTTGTAGGGCTCTGCAACAGGGTTGTTTTGTAGCATTGGCGGCGGTGCAGTCTCTGTCAGAAGAAGGGCCTTCCATGGCATGTCATTTAAAGGGATTTAAATGCCCTTTCCCTGCCAGGACCATTCCCAAAAGGGAGGGTGGGCCATTCCAAAAAAGGCACAATCATGCTCAGTATGCCCCGTTGAAGATTATGTCCAATGGCTGCCATCCTGCAGACATGCTGATGCCTTGCCCACAGTCTAGCAACACAAGCATTATGGAGCCTGCTGGGATGAGGCCTCAGTGGACCAGGAAGAGGGAGGGGCTCCCCTGCCCTGAATATCATACTTCAGACACATTATGCGAAAACCCAGCTCCCTTGAGAAGTCCATAATGCTGGGGAAAGTTGAAGGAAAGAGAAGAAGAAGAGGACAACCAGCAGCAAGGTGGATGAACTCGATTATGACAGCAAAGAATGCACCACTGAGAGACCTTAAAGGCCAAGCTGAAGTCAGATCATCCTGGAGAGAATCTATCTATGTGGTCGCTAAGAGTCGACACCGACTTGACAGCACTTAATCAATCAATCAATCAATCAATCAATCAATCGTAGTCTTCCTCCTTTTTCTCATGGACCCTTCCAACATGAGCATCACTCAGGCCCTACAGTGCCAAGGCATGGCCTGATGGTGCATGGTACACCAACTTTATTGAAGTTAAGCAGGTCTGGGACTGGATAACACGTGGGTGAGAGTCTGACTGGGAACCCCATGTGTGCACTCTTGAGTTACAAGGAAGAAAGGTGGATTATAAATATAATAAATAAAATATGGTTGATCCGTGTGGTTTTTGCTAGAACAGTATGGTACCAAAAATTGAGGAAGTATTTCCCATATCATTCAAGTAATGTGTAAGCCAGACCTCAGACTTCAGAAATCAAAATCAAAATAAATAAATGGTATTATTTCATATTATATGTCTTCCATTCTGAGGAGCCAAAGCTCTGCTCAGAGATCAAGACTTCTGAACGTTATACTGTCTCTGCAAGACTGGCCAGCATAATTGTTCATATGCATTTTACTTTGCTGTGCTTTTATATGTTGCCTAAAAGAACTTTGTAACAGTCTATTCATTCACCATTTGATATATTGTTTCCATCCTCTGTGTACACATTTTTAAAATAATCAGTTCATTTTTCAAGGGCTTTCTCAGTGCTTATCATATAGATCATAATTAATAGCTGAGGGAGGCAGTGAATGCTGCTTTGTCCTTGTAGACCAATACAAGTAAAGACAATAGTAAAAAAAATCAATAATGTCATTAGGTCAAGGGCACTTGATAGTGCAGAACCAATAAATGCCTCTTGCCCATAGTTACACTGAGTAGCTGTTAAAAAATAAAGAGATTTCAATAGCTATAATCTCTACTCATGTGAAAATCTTTTGCTTCCATAGATGTGGAAGTTACTGAACAGTACATATTTCCACCATCAGGCTCCTTCTGTCATTGCATTTTCATCATGAAGTGCTTTTGCAGCTGATTTGGCAATTATGGGAGGAAAATGACCTGTTAAAGCTGTTTTGAGGAGAGAAGCATTTTGCATATATTGTAATAAAATGTGAGTCATAAGGAGAAGTGGAAAGGATGAAGTTTAGCAAAAGTTAATACAAGTATGTTTATTTTAGATCTTTCATAACATGGTCTTCATGATCTAGCCTCAAAGGAAATCACATGCAAGATCAAAATCTTGGAACTGGAAAGACTACTCAGAGCAAAGTAATGAATTTTAAATTTCTGAAAACATTTGCCCTGTGTATTCCAGTGAAATGGACAGCTGTGTGTATGGGTTCACAGAACCGGGAAGCCCAGTTTGGTTTGAATCGAACCAGACTCAAACTGAACCGGGCCTGATTTGGTTCTGTGCATCTTGAGCTGGGCCGCAATTCAGCTTGAGGCTGAACTGGTTCGGGCCCATCTCGAGGGATGGGGGAGTTCTAGAAGTTTTATTAAACAATTTAACTTATGGCCCCGTCCGACAGTCTCTGAGGGGTGCTGCCATGGCCACAGGGGGTCTCCAAAGGTTTCTCCTCCCCCCCCCGCTGGCCTCCCCCGGAGTTTGGGCCAGTTTGGCCTGTATTCGGGCCTTATTGGCCTTTTCCTGGTGGCCATTTTGAAGACTTCCATGCATGCACACTGGCTAATTATGTGCCCAGGTTGCCTGGGCATGCAAATAGCCAGTGCACGTGTGCAGTGGTCTTCAAAATGGCTGCTGTGAGCAGGGAGAGAGGCTGAACCTGCCCAAAGAAGAATGGGGGGAGGCCAGCAGGGGGAGGGGAAACCTGAGACTCTCCCACAGCCACAGCAGCATCCCCCCTGGAGGCTGCCAGATCCAGCCATAAGTTTAAATTTTATTTTATTTTTACTTCTAGAACCCCTGAGCCAGCCCGGGTGTTTCAGTTCGAAGTTGAACCAAACCAAGCCCTGCTGGCTCGAGGATGAGCCATCGAACAGGCCATTTTGATGGCGAACCAGCTCGACCTCAAGCTAGTTTGCACATCCCTACCTTTATGAAATGGGATGTGCACATGAAGCTACTTCCTCCTCTGAATCAATGGAAGCCAGCAAGAGTTCCATCTGCACCTTGAAGTTCACATGAGGGGCTAGATCAGAGCAATTGTCTACAGTCCCAAATCAACATATCCCTAAGTAAGCCATGCTAAATTTTATTCCAGATATCCCACACACTCTGCTGACATGATGAATGAATGGATGAATGAATGAATGAATGAAATACTTTATTATGATCATTGATCAGTTATATATACAAATGATGATACTGCATTCAGATAAGTAAATCATAAAGAATACACCAACATGGAAGCCTTATGTAACAACATCTAAAAAGAAGGACATCTAAAGAGAAGGTTAGCTGTTGACGGATCTTCTATAGCTGCACAAAATTTGGCAACCTTGGAGGTGGTAGAAGGTTTCTAATTTGCTAGGAGGATTATGGCATAAAATTCAGCAGTCCGGCCAGGAAAGCATGATAGCAAGGGAGAAATAAGACTGTGCTGACTATCATTATAAAAAAGGACAAAACACCAGCACATGGTGGACAGATTGGACCTCACCTGAGACACAGGGGCATAACCAACTGGCCAGAAGGGTTTTCAAAAACTTTCCCAATAAGACCGCTGACGGTAAGGTATCATATCTTGCTCTAGGGAAAACCCTGTGATGGCTTGGTAAAGAGAGAGACAATAGATCACTAGCAGATTCCTGGTTGAAGTCACCAAGGTGCCCTCTTATGGTCTCCGGGATGGAGCTTAAATCATTCTGATGTTCAGTGTCCAAGACCCTCTGTTTGAGGATCTCCTTGGCCTGACTGTAATCTAATAATGACAAATGTTCAACAGAGAGGCCAAGTGATGATAATTTACCCATCAGTGCTTGTGTCCAGGTGGATTCAAACCTATCAGCCAAAATAAGAGGGGTCATTCCCCGAGGGGAGAAATGTATCCTAAGCCAATAACTGAGGATTAAAATTCATGCTTTTGTTTCCACCCTCTGGAAGCCCATTTCCAACCTCAATGCTGCATTGGAGATACATCGAGGGGGCCTGAATACTGCTCTAAGAAACTTAGATTGCATTATCTCCAGCAGCCTATAGTTAGGGTTGGGGTTCAGTTGCGAGCCATACAAAAGTTGGGCCAATGATTTAGCAGCAAATAACTTTAGCGCTGCAGGGGTAACTTCTTCACTTTTGGAGTGAAAAAATCTTCATGAAGCACTTCTTTGTGTCTGCTGGGCAACGTAGTTCACATGGGCCTTCCATGTCCCAGTGTCATGAAAAAACACACCCAGATATTTAAAACTATTGACCTGCTCTATACGATGGCCTTCTATATGCCAGTCAAATCTTTTCGGCCTCTTGGCAAAGACCATCACTTTGGATTTCTGGAAGTTAATTACCAAGTGGTTGTCCTTGCAGTAAGTGGCCAAGAGCCTAAGTACTCTCCTAAGGCCCACAGGAGTTTGTGAGATGATAGCAGCATCATGATAAAGATTTTCAGATTCTGCAAACTCCAAAATGGAACCAAAAAGATGGACCTCCTCTAACCCCATCAACTACTAGAGTGACTCAACATCCACCTTATCACTAGTCCATAAAAGACATCCAGCAATGAAGATCTGTTGTGCCAGAAATCCATGGAAGGGGTAGTCTTCCTTCTGTTCTGTGACAAAGCAATTAACTATTGCAATATTGAATGTATAAAGCTTATTGGGTACTGAGTCCTTTTCCCCAATATTTTTCTTCCAAAATCAAACTTACTATTGTTATCATTTTAAATAGCTTTCTCATGCTTTTGTCTTATCACCACAGGAAAGAGGTGTATATACAGTGTGCAAGAATTAAAGAACCTATTTTAGTTATACTGACTCATAAGCACCTTCATCATATCCCCACAGGTAAGAGGTGGTATATGCCATTTGCAAGAATTAAAGATTTGGTTGTTAGTTTTATTTTAACAGCACTCATAAGCACTACTACAGAAGAGAGTCTTCAGCATTTTGAATTTAAAAAGCTTGATTATTCAGCAGTTTATCCTTCAAGGGTAAAAAGAGTCACACCAGACAGCAACTGGGCAAAGAATATCAGAGATGACAGGGGGAAATGCAGTGATGAGTTGTTTGAACCGGATGTGTGGGGGTGAATTTCATGCATCTTTTACAATCTAGCTTGTTACCTGAAAGTAAGTCAAGACTAGTGTCAGAAATGGTAGAATGAGAAGAAGTTGCTGAAGCATTATTACATGTATAATATGATGCACAGAGCTGAGCTTAAACAGGAGAGGCATGTTTCACACACAAAAAGCAATGAAACACCCCCTCCCATATCAGCAAGAAATTAGGGGCTGAAAAATGCGATGAAAATATTCCTCAACTGGGAGTGAAGTCAGGAAGCAGGGGCGGAGCCAGAGGCGTAACTATAGGGGGGCAGGGGGGGCACGTGCCCCGGGCACCATCTTTTCGGGTCACGTGGGGGGCGCCGCCATGACCAAAAATTTTTTTAAAAAATTTTTAATACAAATTTCTCCTGCTCAGTGCAGCAGCGCTGCAGCAGTCAAGGGAACGCGCCGGCGCCACCTCCCCCACGAGCGGTCCCTTCCACGCCGCCCGCGCCCCCCCCCACATTGCTTTGCTGGCGGCCAGTCAGTGGCCTGGCTTGGTGGCGGCAGGCGCCGCGGCGGGTGCCTTTCATGCTGCTCACTGCACCTGCCCTTGGCTGAGGCCCGCTCGCTACGTCGCTCACTTAGTCTGGAACAGCCAGAAAGAGGCCCTCTAGTGGCTTGCCAGCCAGAGGGTCTCTAGTCAGTGACGCACGCACGCGCGACTCGGCCGGCGTGCCATGCATCCGTCGTCGTCTGTTCGCCTGTACATGGTGGCACGGTCGCCATCGCGGAGGAAAACGTGGTGGCTGGGGCTGGGGCTGCACTGCAGCAGGCGCAGGCAGGATGACGAGGACACACACGGACAGCCGCATGGAAGAAAGGATTCGGCGGCGGGCAGGTGGAAGCAGCAGACCAAGTGTCAGGGTGAGAAATTGAATGAGTTGCAAAAACTACAGAAGCCACATGTGGGGAAAAAAAACATATTAAAGAATCAGGCTTTTATTTAGCTGCCCAACTATGGTCTCAGGTGCCTAACAGGTGTTAATGTTTGCATTATACATTCCTCTCTCCGCCCCAAAAGAAAGAAAAACATTCATAAAGATTCTTTGGCACTCAATCTTAAATGCATGCATGTATATGGAACTGAGAGTCAATTCCCACAGCCTGGGTAGTACAGCAGTGTGAGTTGACTCAAGCAGTGTAACATAGCTACCTGTGCATTGTTACAAGGTGTTTCAAGAGAGTTTTACCATGAGTTCTGCTTGCTGGCATGCTTGTTTTTGCACTGTGAAAGCTTGCCTTGTGATCTCAGTTTACGCTGAAGTGCTCCTATAACAGCTCCATCTCAGAAAAACCTGCAGTGTTAGCTTTAACAAGTGCCTGTGGTATCCTGCTAAAGACACAAAGTTTGGCAAGAAAAATGGGGAAGGGGGTTATATGCCAGGACCTTTGGAGATATTCTCTTGCTTGTGAGGAAAAACCTAAGGAGCCCCTGGTGGCGCAGTGGTAAAACTGCCGCCCTGTAACCAGAAGGTTACAAGTTCGATCCTGACCAGGGGCTCAAGGTTGACTCAGCCTTCCATCCTTCCGAGGTCGGTAAAATGAGTACCCAGAATGTTGGGGGCAATATGCTAAATCATTGTAAACCGCTTAGAGAGCTTCCAGCTATAGAGCGGTATATAAATGTAAGTGCTATTGCTATTGCTATTGCTAAGTATAATGTGGTGTGTATCATCAATCATTGCATCATAATTCTGTTGTTTGAGATACAAGCCAACTCCACAGGGTTGTTGCTTGTGAGGAAAAACCTAAGTATAATGTGGTGTGTATCATCAATCATTGCATCATAATTCTGTTGTTTGAGATACAAGCCAACTCCACAGGGTTGTTGCTTGTGAGGAAAAACCTAAGTATAATGTAGTGTGTATCATCATTGCATCATAATTCTGTTGTTTGAGATACAGGCCAACTCCACAGGGTTGTTGCTTGTGAGGAAAAACCTAAGTATAATGTGGTGTGTATCATCAATCATTGCATCATAATTCTGTTGTTTGAGATACAAGCCAACTCCACAGGGTTGTTGCTTGTGAGGAAACACCTAAGTATAATGTAGTGTGTATCATCATTGCATCATAATTCTGTTGTTTGAGATACAGGCCAACTCCACAGGGTTGTTGCCTGTGAGGAAAAACCTAAGTATAATGTGGTGTGTATCATCATTGCATCATAATTCTGTTGTTTGAGATACAAGCCAACTCCACAGGGTTGTTGCTTGTGAGGAAAAACCTAAGTATAATGTGGTGTGTATCATCATAGCATCATAATTCTGTTGTTTGAGATACAAGCCAACTTCACAGGGTTGTTGTGAGGAAAAAACACATGTGTGTCAGTCAGATGTATGCTGGGGGGGGCGGCGGGGGGGGCGCAATTTCAGTGCTTGCCCCGGGCGCCATTTTCCCTAGTTACGCCTCTGGGCGGAGCCACCGTTGTGCTAACAGGTTCCCTGGCTACCACCCTTCAGGGGCCATGCCTCGCACCCCAGCCATGCCCCCTGCATCTGATGTCAGATGTGGAGGCATAGTTTAGCTCACAAATGGAGCCATGTGGCCCCATTTGCGAGAAACACTGGCCAGCGCCGTGTTCGCAACATGGCCAGAGCAGCTCTCCTTGCCTTTGAAAGGAGCTCCAGCCACACTGTGAATGCAGCACTGGTCGATTTTGCTCCTAAACAGGGCTGTGAGGCACCGTTTGCAAACTAAACTACTCCCCCTGCATCTGATGTTAGATGCAGGGGTTGTGGCTAATCTTTGCTCCCTGCATCTGACTCTGACATCTGACACAGGGGGTGGGACTAGAGGGCAATGGCAGAGTGCAGAACTCGGGCTCCGCTGGCCTCCCTCCATGCCTGTCAGGAAGCATTGCCCTCAATCTGATTTGGCTTTGTGATGTCATCACATCAGTTGCTAGATCACATAGCCAGCAAGAATGGATATCTTTTTTAAAAAAAAATGATGCCAAAAAAGCTGCTGAGCTTAGCAGTATACATATCCATGACATATCCATGTATGTCAATCATGAAGGACAGACCTAGATAAACTGTTTCTAACAGGCAAATCATGTCACATTTAATCTTGTTTACAGAGTTTATCCTCATAGTCTCTCTTTTGCGTTGCTTCTGGAAGGGCCTAGCCCCTATTGTGTGTGGATATCTCTTGTTTTCTTCCTTCATAGGCAGGAGCCCTAGGTTCCCTGAGGTTTTTCTCCAGCCAAGAGGACAGAACTCTGCCTTGCACTCTCTCAATTCTCACCTTCTATGCATTTTCATCATGCCTACCCCACCCCTCTCCTTATCTCTTGGCTTCTCCTCCTCTCTTTCCCTTCCTTCCTCTCTTTCCCTTTTAATCTGTTGTTTCCCCATCCAAGATTCCTCAGACTGATTTAGCTTTGTGATGTCATTACATAGCTAAATCCAATTATTTGCATGGCACTATTACATCATTATGTTGGTTTCACAATTCCCCTCTTGCATATGAGACATAGCAGC
This sequence comes from Hemicordylus capensis, assembly GCF_027244095.1. Lineage (NCBI taxonomy): Eukaryota > Metazoa > Chordata > Lepidosauria > Squamata > Cordylidae > Hemicordylus > Hemicordylus capensis. Next base: position 101,184,460 of record NC_069658.1, read on the forward strand.
CTACCCTGCCACTTACACCCAGATCATAGCTAACCAGATGATACCATCACAGCTCTGCCCAAGCCTGTAAATTCTTTCAGTGATGATGAAGTAAGCTGGTATCATCAGGTTCTGTCAGTCTTACAGGTAAAGTTTGGGGCATGCTTTTAGAGAACATTCCAAGGGCACGGAAACTGCCTTTTATGCACAATATTCACCCACAAAAATCTAACTTTAATTTAACTCACAAAAATTTAACAAATATGTAGCCCCCCAATAATAAAGTGGGGGCATTATGTACTCCATTTTAAAGATCTAAAAGTCTATAATGACATTTCAGGGTGGGATATTTTTATGTTCTTGAGATATTTATTATTGCAGTGAAGTCCTGCATCCATGTACTGTATATGTTTCACTAAGTGAGCAAGTCCTATTGGACCACATCAGAAGCCCTATTCAGATTTTATAAAATGAGTGCCATGGGGCAACAGGAGCACACCAGCTAGGCTTGGTACCCACATCAACATGCTGACTGGCCCAGCAGCCCTCTGGGCATTCAGCACTTGCCTGCAGAACCAAGCACTGAATGCTAAGAGAATCACCACCCTCCCAGGGGTATTGCTAGGAAAGAGGAGGCCTGTGTTCACCCCTCTCTCTTGCGGCCCCTCGGAGTGAGAGAGATAATGAAGGAAATAGGGAGGGGTGGAGCTGAGAGGTCCTCAGGAGCTCAGGGTTCCAGGTTCTTTGAACCCATCTACTCAATTATAGCTACACCCCTGCACGCAATTATAGTCCACCCACATGCCATTCGGAGGGCTAGGTCATGGAGAAAAACTTTCCTCATATTCAGTTCAGTGCTTTCCTCGGCATACAAAAACTGAGTATGAGGAGGGCCAGGGGGTGTGGCCAATGAGCGCATTGGCTCAGTATGTGACTAGCCCAGCTTTGGACGATCCTGCTGTCCCCTACCACTTTTTTATTAACCTGGATTTATAACAGCTGAATGTTTGTCAGTACGTCTCTACGGAGGAATATATAAGAAGTAGTACACAAATATGTGTATAAATGTTCAACAGTGTGTGTGTGTGTGTGTGTGTGTGTGTGTGTGTGTACGCATGCACACGCGCACATGTGAATGGGTAGGTGATGGAAAGTCAGGGCAAAGGGATGGATTGAAAGACTCTCCCCTCCCTCTGCCTGCAAATCCTGTGAATTAGGGCAGGTCCCTTCTTGTTCATTTATGTTTGTAGCCTGCCCTGTTCTAGTGGCAACAGGTGAGTAACAAAAGCACAGTTCAATGTTTCACATGCTCAAATCTAAGGGTGGTTTTACACACACATGGTCATTACTTGATGCCTGAAACAAGGTGATGACTGACATATGTGAAACAGGCATTGGACATCAAACATAACTAAATGATCTCATATCAAGTGATACAGTCAAACTGTTCATATAATTTCATCTCCTATGTATTACCTTCCAATTGAGGCAGTTCACACATTCAGCCACAAGTCATTACAGTGGGCTGGATTAGACTGTACTTGCCTCCCAATCAAACCCAACACTTAGACAGAAGGTGCAAATGACACCATGCGTGCATGGAAAAAGCAATATGCACGGAATGAAATCAGATTCATTGAAATCTGGTTGATTTCCAGATTCAGTGAAAGAAACCAGTCGTGCAATTTTATCCTATGTATGTTGGATGGTCACCAGCAGTTGACACTGACTCGACGACACAACCTTTCCTTTCCATGTTGGATTGTACATGTCTATGTGGCATCATATGTTTGATGGACAGTAGAGGTGAGTACAGAGCACCAGATGGGTGGGGAGATATGCTCACATTGGTCTTCACTGGTTCACAAGATAAATATGGTCCAGTCCAGACTAGTGAGTGATAAGACTTAAAGTGATATGTTTATTACACACATACAGTGTACACACACACACACACACACACACACACACACACACACACACACGTGTGAATTCTTCAGTTAAGCAGTTACTGTAGGTGGGAATATGGGAGAATATTGGAACAGTGAGATGGAGAGACAAAATACTATAATCTGATTCAAACAATATGCTGTATGAGCGTACAGATGTCTGTACACTCGTACACGTTTGTGTGAATGACTGTACCTGTATTCATTTTTAAAGTTAACCTTGATACAGGCCATTCAAATGTATGATACAGATAGGAAGTGTACTTCTGTACCTGCATTCAGCATAACATGTGAATGATTGTACCTGTGTACACTGCACACACATTGTATGAGTGTTGAACATAACATGTGAATGGGACTTATGATAATCCTGTTCTACATCACAGCCTCTGGCCCAAGAGTAAACATAATTCCTTACTGGACATATAGGCATGCTCTCCCATATGGCACACAGATGTAAATAAATAAGTATATGAGCCTGCTTAGCAGATACTAAGGGTATTTGCATGAACAGCCTAACCTAGGCTAGGGCAGCCCAGCCTGATTTAGGCTGCACATGTGAAGCGCTGGGAGCGAAGTCACTCCTGGCACTACTCCAATGCCAAGCCCCACTTCTTACCCCAGCATTTAGCTGAGGTTAAGCAAACTTATGATTTGCTTAACTTTGACTGGCGATCGTCTGAGCCAGTGGTCCCCAACCAGGGTTCCTCCAGATGTTGCTGAACTACAACACCTAGCATCCCCAGCCACAACTGAGTTCAGCAACATCTGGAGGAACGCTGGTTGGGAATCATTGGTCTGGGTGATTGCTGTTGGATTAAACAGCTTCCCCCTAGCTCACCACCATTTCCAGCAGCACGCTGGCGGGCAGGGGGAGGAGGAGTGGGTACACTGAGCATGGCAGCTGCCCCATTGAGAGCAGCTGCCACACTCATGCCCCAGTGCACCCTGGGGTGCAGGAGGGGTAAATGCTCCCACTCCCAGCATTTCCCTTCACTGCGTTGCCACTCATGTGGGCATGTAGCATGGCGGAGGAAAAGGCAGTGGCCACTCATCTGCTGGGGAAGGCAGACGCGCTCCTGCTTTCCCTGCAGCCCACCCGCCCTCTCTGGTGAGACCTCACTGTGTCCTCCTACTTTAAAAGCCCTGCCTAGAATAGCCATTTCACACAGTTATTAACCAGCAAATGATCATGTGAATCATAAGAAGGCTGCTCACTGGAACTGTACTGGACATTTATTGTACTTGCATGCCAATCTGTCTGCCTCACCACTTTGTAGTTCTCTGGATAGTGTTCACTTCAGAACATAATAGTATACTTCTTGAAAAGGTCTGCTAGAACTTTCGTGTTATTATGAAGAGAATTAGATGAGGTGATGAAAGATGTAAACTCATGGGCATGGCTCTTGTTTTCAGAGGATGTTGCACATGAGGTGCAGGGAGCAGTAAGCATGATAATGGAGAGAGCACACTGAAAATCTATAGCTAGAGGCTCACAAAAGATTTGATCAGAAGGGACACAAAAAGACTTCCTTCTGTAGCAACGGTTTGCTAGCCCTTCCCAGCATGTAGGATTCAGAGCATGAATTTTTATTTGTTTCATTTTTAGCAAGTTTTGTTCTATTTTTCTGGGCTGCAGCACATTACCTTTCCTCAAATCCTGGCTTTCCACAGATGCACAGTCATGTCTTGCTTGAAGAGGATTTATCTCAAGCGCCAGCCACCACAGCCCAGTGCGATAATATGTGCAGCCAGTAGGCATTGGAAAATATGTCCTTCTGTAAACACAATATAGGTGAACCTGTTTGTTGGGACAGAAAGGTGCATGAAAGGACACTGCACACGATGCCCCAAAGGGAAAATATGATGTACTGTCTCAGGCAGGGTATTAATCATAGCTGATATTTCTGGACAATAAAGTAAAGTAATACTAGCGAACAATCTCTCTTCAAGGATAAAAAAGAGAATAAAGAACTAGCAATATTACATGAGCTGGCGTAGCTTCAGACAGCACAAAGCTAACGGCATCCAGGAGATCTCATTTGGAAAGCAGGTTAATAATAGCTACATGGTTTATTGCAGCTAAAGTAATTTTTCCTCTGATAGTGTCAGGGTCATTCTCCTACATGCACCTGGGCTCCCTGTAAACTTGGCAAACCTGTAGTAAGTGAAAGCATTTGTCTATTTAGACTCGGTCAGTTCACAAGGTCAGACCATTTCTCCCCAAGAAAAGAAAACGCTAGCATGATCTCAAAGCCCCCAGGAACTGGATGTGCAGACAGCGGTATTGTTACCCACTGCTCAGAAGACACCTGAGCTGTTAGATGTCTGATAGGAACCAATATGAAGAAATGAAACTCAAGCTAAGTGATGGGGTAGTGCAGATCCATCTTTAAAGAGATACACAGTTCATTTCCAATTCCAAAGAGCCAATTCCTCACTTGTGAAAAGAGAGGGGCTGCTCAAGCTTACCTGGGAACCACATACTCTGTGAACCACACCCTCTAAACTTTAAGCCCTGTGATTTCCCACAACCATGTGGGCTGGTTGTGAATCTCAGTAACAGGCTTAGAAGCACTCTCTACTTAGCCCAGCTTTACATATTGCTAGTTCTTTATTCTCTTTTTTATCCTTGAAGAGAGATTGTTCACTAGTATTACCTTACATTTTCCAGGGCCAAGATTTGACATTCAAAACAGGTTTACTGGGCTGGCAGTCTCACAGGATATAGGACTACCTCTCTTCTCTTCTCTTCTCTTAAAGCCCCCAACAATTTGATATGTAGACAACAGTATTGTTATCCTCTCCTAAAGGCACTTAATTCAATAGTGGGACAAATGCACTCTGCACATACTCCAGTCCCTTCTCGCCTTTAGTTTTATTTTGTTTTCTTCCCTCCTAAAGGGCCGATTCAGATGTTATTTATTATTTATTTATTTATCATATTTATATACCGCCTATGTCTCTAGGAAGTGAACATAATCCAAACTACAATATAAAAGTAAAAGTAAAACAATTTCACAGAGTAGAATTGTACACACACATTAAGAGTACAATTTAACAATTTAACATTGGTTGTAACTAAAAGTGTGAGGGGAAAAATATGTGTCTTAAGGGTCTTTTTAAAAGCAATCAGAAATGGAGAAGCTCTGTTTTAACAGGGAGTGCATTCCAAAGCCCAGGGGCAGCCACAGAGAAAGTTCTACAGTTAAATCTTGGTTCTGCACAACATCTCTTAGCCTCAGATACATACACTCCTCACTTCCCTGGCTGCATGCAAGCAGAATAATTCTACTTCTGGCTGTGGTTAGAAACCAGCTCAAATTGGTTGTGATGTCTAAATTGACTAATCTTGGTTTATTCTAACCCAGCTGTTTGAAATAAACTGAGATCTGAAATCAAGGTTTGATGTGGGTTCCAGAACTTGGTTTATTTCAAACAATTGCATTGGAATGAATCAGTTTGGTTGGTTTTGGTGTTATTACTGATCTTAGTTTTGAGGCAGACTCAGGTTGTGGTCAAGAAATGGTTAAAAGGGTCTGTATTACCAAACTGCACTAATTGCAACTTGCTAACAGCACAATAAATCTGTCGACCTCCTGGAATGCAGGCAAAGGGGGCCATCTGATATCTCTAGATAGCAAGGCGCTGGCCAGCGGTACCTTCAAGGCCACATCTGGAAGGGAGTGAAAAATAGTTTGGCTGTATGGAGGGAGGAGGAGGGGGAAGATGCTTAATTATAGCTTAGTAGGTGATTGGTAATAAGTGCAAGATGACGGTGCTTATTAATGAGGATTGTATGCACAATATGTAAATTGCTATGTGTTTAAAAGCTGAAGCCACAGTGTAACTGGGGCTCAGCCTTTGGGAAATTATTCCGCTGAGTCTAATTGCTAGCAATAAAATCTGCTTTCTCTCAAACTGTTGGTGCCAATCTCTGATTCAGGACCCGGGAGTTTCTGCTACAGTTTGTTTCTAACCACAGTTGGAAGTAGTATTATTCTGACTCCCACACAGACAGGGGAAGGGGGAACATGCACTCCTGAGACTCAGGGGCCATTCACATGACCTACCGGGTGGGTGGGTTGGAGGAAAGGCTTCCCAAACCTTGCCTTTCCTCCCAGATGTTTATTATTTAGCTGGTAGGAGCACAGAGCACACTCCCACACAATCCCTGCTGCTCCATGCATCGCAGAGCAGCATGGATCACTCTGAGGCTGGGACTCATTGTCCTAGCTTCTGAGCATCCCACAGTGCACCATGTGCCAAGCACAGTGTACTGGGAGATTCCCCCAGCAGACAAACACTCTCTGTGTCAATGCAATCTGCAAGCAGCTCGCACTGACACATAATCTTCGGAGCTGGGTTAAGGGCGCATTTGCACCCTTAACCTCAGCTAAGATCCAGGCTGCGGTGCTGGGTTTAGCACTGCAGCACCACCAGAATCTGCTCTGATGGGCAGCCAAGCACAAGTTTGGCTGCTTGTGAGCTCAGAGTTGTGCATGAAACTTGTGATACCAAAACAGGCCTCTTGTCTAATATAAACCTGCAGGCAAATATCCTCCCTTTAACATATAAGAATTAGTTTTTAAGCACTGCAGAACTACATATCATCTATTGTCTTCTCTTCTCTACTTCACACATTCTAGAATCTTCTCAAATTAAGCCTTGTTAACAAGATTTTTATATATTCTGATATGGAATATTGCCTGGTGCAACTAGATTTCATTGTCAGCACGAAATGCAGTGCACAGAAAATGAAATGTTAATGCAATGCCATTCAATAGACAAAGTTACATAAACAAGGAGGAATCAAATCAGAGAACTATTTCGCAGGTCGCAAAATTACACTTCCCTTCCTCCCAAAAATTCAGCTCACACATCTGAACTTTTAAACACACTTGCTTCTTTTAGCCATTTCCTTCTTCAATGCAGAAGTTCTTCATATCTATATAATGTAGTTAGAAGGTGTGAAGAAAGACATATTTTGATATATTTGCTATATAGAAAACATGGAGTAAGAGAAGGGATCCTGTAATTCCCTCTCCTTCTCCCTCCCTCCCTCTCTCTCACACACACACACCCACACCCACACACACACACCCTATCAAGTGAAGTAGAACAATTTAGGAAGCTAGCAAAGCACAAATAAAAAAGCCTATATAAGCTAAATGCATGGATAGGCAAGCTCCATTTGGATGGAACTTCATTGATTTCCCCCTTTTAAACATCTGGGCATTTCGTTGCAACTTTGTAGGTTCACAAAGTGAGGCAGGGAGGTAACTATCTATCATATGAAAACAATCTGGTCTAAAACTCTCCACAAATTCAGTTGTATATAGGCTTCTAACATCCAATACCAGATACTGAAGAGGGGTGCGAGAACACTCATAAAAATTCTAGCACAATAGGAACAATTAAACTATGCAGTTAACAGACGTTTTGGCATGTTTGTGTAATTTTTAATCGTATTTTGAACCTTTATTTTGAATTACAGTTTTTACCATTCGTTCACCAGGCATTCTGTGTGTGCGTATGTGTGTCACCCCTTAACAACTTCGCAATGTCTGGACCAATATGAACCAAATTGGGTACAGTTGTAGGGACACATAGGGACACCTCAATGGCATCGTTCATGATGATGTCATCCACCCTGATTCAAGATGGTGGATGCATAAACGTTTGAGGTGCAAGTGGGCTAACTTGTGGACCATTTAACCGATTAGAACCCAATTTGGTACAATTGTAGTCAGTGACACATAGGGACACCTCAATGGTAGATAGATAGATAGATAGATAGATAGATAGATAGATAGATAGATAGATAGATAGATTTATTATTAAAAATTTTATACCGCCCTTCCAAAAGGCTCAGGGAGGTTTACATTAAAACACCATTAAAATCAATTAACAATTAAAACAGAAATTGTATAGTTTGTAATGATATCCACCCCAATCCAAGATGGCAGAGGCATGAACATTTGAGGCAAAAGAGGGCTAACTTGTGGACTGCCTATCCAATTTGAACCAAATTTGGTACAGCTGTAATGAGTGAAACACAGAGACACCTCAACAGCATGGTTTGTGTTGATGTCATCCACCTCATTTGTGATGATGTCATCCACCTCAATTCAAGATGATGGACACATGATCATTTGACATGCAATTGGGCTAAGTTGTGAACCACCTAACCGATTTGGACCAAATTTGCTACAGATCTAGGGACACTTAAGGATAGCCCTAGGGTGTAGTTTGTAATGATGTCAAACACCCTGATTCAAGATGGCAGACACATGAATGCTTGAGGTGCAAGTAGGAACCAATTTGGACCAAATTTGGTATAGTTGTAGGGACACATAGGGAAACTTCAAACACATAGTTTGTGATGATGTCATCCATTCCAATTCAAGATGGCAGAGACATGAACATTTGAGGCACAAGTGGGCTAACTTGTGAACTGCCTAACTGATTTGAACCAAATTTGGTACAGTTGTAGGGATAGTGAAAGGGACATAGACAGATTAGTTCTTCCTAGAATGACTTGTTGAGAATTGAAATTCAAACTCCTCCCACTTAAAAAGTCTGGCCCTATTTCATGCTGGGTTCAGCCTCCTTCAGGTTTGCCCTAACACAATTCACAACACTTCTCCTCTCCTGTCCTTCCTTTTCCACCAGTCTCCTACCCCTGCTCCCCACCTTTGCCAAGGAAAGAAAACCCTGAAGAAAAATGGATGGAATAACAGGCAGCAAAGGGCTCAGTTCCACATAGAAAAGCTCCCTCAAGGGCTCACCTTAGCTAAAATGCATGCATGGAATGTCATTTCCTGCCAGGGATTTCATTAGAAACCACTCAAGGTGGTCTGAGAATTTGACGCCCTGCTGCAGTCTCTGTTAGGCGAGTTGGTTTCTCTATTTGTGCATTGTTCCACTGATTAGTACTGCAGCTGAACGGCCATGATGCCACACAGCAGATGAATGAAGGAAAGGCAAAGCCAACAGGTGGAAGAGAGTTGATTGGCAAACTATTTTTCAATTATCCTGATATGTTTGCTAGCAAGGTTCCTCTTTAGGGATAGTATTTAACATGTATACATATAAAGTTGCTTTCAACCCAAAGGTAGAAAACAGATACTTGTAAAAAGTATTGCGTTTTGAAAACCAGTTTTTCAATCCTTGTACATGTTTGCTTCATCATTGTCTTTATTTTTGTACATATGTCATAACAACATGGTGAGATGAGTTAATACTTTATTCAACCATTTCCAGCTTGACAAGGCATTTTTAATAATCCTTTCAATTTTTGTTCTATTGCCATTTTTGTATGCATGTACGTTAATGATGAGCCATGCTTGTTCCTTAAGTTTAAGGTTATATATATATATATATATATATATATATATATATATATATATATCCCCCTATGCTTCTGTCAAACTGTTGACCAGTAGGGAGTACTTTGAGAGGCTTAAAAAATATTAAAGGACCTGCTTATTATGACCATTCAGTTCCCTGACTGAATAGAATTGTTTGCTTGTTTTTAATGATGTAGATAAGTGATTGACGTGCTTCTGAAGTAAGACCTCAGAAGAGAAAAGTGACCAAGAAGTGGTCCTACAAAACTATTTGTGTATCCCCCCCCCCAACTTGCCCAACTAACTATGGAGAATTTCAGCAGCTAAATTTATAAATGGATCAGAGCTCTGGAGTAGTTAGCTAGTTGCAGAGCAGTATATACAGTAGATTAAATAAATAGTGGTTATATGTGATATATATTTAGATTGCGCATTAGACTTTAAAATCTCTGTCTAACTGAATGCATTAGCCTCTGTTTTCTGTTTATGTCTCTGCGATACCATGGAAACACAGTGCTGCATCCTAATGGGTCTCGCTTGGCAATAAATAAACAAAGTCTTTGTCTATTCAGGCTTCAGTGTCGCCTTTTTCATGTAATTTACAATTTCAGTAAGAAAACTGATCATTCCATCCACCCCTCACCCCTGCTTCCAGTTCCTCTTACTGAAAAAGAAAAATTAAAGATGAATGCAAAACACACCTTCTAGTGGCCATTACAAATTTGTCCTGAAGCTGACAACATCAGCAACCTACTGAATGCAGACAATTTGCACAGAGGTTGCTGACAGATTTTAAAAAGCATATAATGGATATAATTAACCTTGAGACCACAGTTCCTTAGGTAAATTGCAGCTAAACCCAAAGAACACTTAATATCCTCATTCAAACTAGAAGCTGATGTAAAGCAGACATGAAAGCCATCCCCCCCCCCTCACTTCCAAATCCGAAAGGCTATTGGCAGTCTCTTTTTATAGAGATAGTAATAACTTTCATAGCCTTTAAACTGCTTCTCTAGAGCTATGACATACTCCACCTTCCACTGCTCCAAAGCTTATTAGAGCAGACCAAGGCAATCATCCCTCCCATCACCCAAACACTCAGGCGCAAGGTGAGCGCTAGACACACTGTGCAGCAGCACACAGAATCGGTTTGCCATCTGGCACCTGCTGTCTCTGTCTGAAATGAATAAAGTCATTGAGAGGGGAAGTTGTGCTGTAACATGAGGAACAGAAAGAACTGATCATTATCCATGAGGAGAAGTGGTCAGATTTAATTAGGCTACTCAAAATCTGAACAGTCAACTGAATCAGAAGGCGGCTCAGCCTCTTCAGTCATGGAGGGCAGCCATATGGCCTCCCTCAAAGCATTCAGGTCAGGGTGAAACTCCACAGAACTCCTGGTGACTAATCCAACAGGGCACTTTCTCAGGACTTTGTTTTCCAGACAGGCAATCAACAGTATTCCCTGTACTGTCCTATAATGAGTGATAGTCTAGGATAGTGGTTTTCACGCTGTGTTCCAGGAAAAATTAGGGTTCCTTGGAAGCTTATTAAAGTAAAAGTAAAGTGTGCCATCAAGTTGATTTCGACTCCTGGTGACCACAGAGCCATGTGGTTCTCTTTGGTAGAATACACGAGGGGTTTACCATTGCCTCCTCCCACGCAGTATGAGATGATGCCTTTCAGCATCTTCCTGTATTGCTGCTGCCCGATATAGCACCAGCAGGGATTCAAACCGGCAACCTTCTGCTTATTAGTCAAGCCTTTCCCCACTGGGCCACTTAAGGTGTGGAAGCTTATTAGGTGTTCTCAAATTAGAACATCAGTAAGAGTAGAGACATTTCTCTAGGAGACATTACTCCCATCTTCCCATGCAATGCATATCCTCAGGCCTCAAGGAAGAGCAAACTACAGCCAAATACTAACTTCCCTTCCCTTTTTTCCAGGGGCATTGCAAGGTTGAAATAGGCACTGGGACAAAAAATGAAGATTGGCCCCTGGGCCTTCTTCTCCCCTCTACTTTGTCTTTGCTGCATAAGAACTATATGGACTTGGTGTGGGTGGGGGAAGCATTATTGGCATGCCTTCTCTCTCTCTCTTTCTCTCCCTCCCTCCCTCTCTCTGTCTCACCTATGCAAATAATAACACACTCCAGTCAGGTGCCAATATTCTCCACACTCCAGTCAGCTTGCCATTGAGCCTGGGAGGCAGGAGGGAAGATCGAAGTGTGAGCTGTTTCCCAACCCCTCATGGGCCCAGGGAAATGTGTCCCTTCTTGTTCAATTATAGCTACACTATTTTTTTCTATTCTTTACTTCCTGAGAGAGGAAGTGCTCTGCTGCATATACATAGGCAATAATGCAGTCCAGTGTTCCTTCTAAGGTGTACACATGCACATGAGGGTTTTTTTAAATGTTCGCTCAGTTAATATTAGATCCCACTCAAGTTGAATCAGGAAGACCCTACTATGAACACAAACTGCCTTGATACTGCCTCGATACATGCACACAAACTGCCTTGATACTGCCTCCCAGAACAAAACTCATTCTGCACACAAATGGGGTGGGGGTGAATAGAGGGAACATTGCAGTCTAGTAGGTCTAACGAGGACTCTACATGAACTAACTATGCTCTTGACTTTGCCCAAGAAACCTCTATAAAATGCAGGAGTTTTGTGGGAATCGTGCCGGCGTTTCTCATCAGACGTCAATGTAAAAGGCTCCCCTGCAGCTAGGAACATAACGCTGCTCTAAAAAATGTGCCTGGCATATTGTGGGGAAGAAACTCTTATGGGAAGTGAAGATGAAGAGAAAGGGAAACAAGCGTAGTAAGTTATTATATACGGCTGTAGTTTACAGGCTGTAGTTTGAGTTGCATCACGGATTATGGAAATTAGCCAGTCTGGAAATAGCTAAAGGAGCCAGCGTGGTGTAGTGGTTAGAGTGCTAGACTAGGACCGGGGAGACCCGAGTTCAAATCCCCATTCATCCATGAAACTAGCTGGGTGACTCTGGGCCAGTCACTTCTCTCTCAGCCTAACCTACTTCACAGGGTTGTTGTGAAAGAGAAACTCAAGTATGTAGTACACCGCTCTGGGCTCCTTGGAGGAAGAGCGGGATATAAATGTTAAAATAATAATAATAAAATAGCTAAGGGAGAGGGGGCCAGTGCTCGCTCCTCTCTCTGAGGGTCTCTCAGAGTGAAGGAGATAATGAAGAAAATAGGGAGGGGTGGAGCTGGGGGCCCTGGGTTCTTTGAACCCATCCACTCAATTATAGCTATGCCCCTGTGGTCAGTATACTAAAAGTTCGTTCTCACCATTAACAAGGGCAGGGTGAGGAGGGCTGGGGGAATGCAGGAGCGCTCTTACCTTGCCCAGGGACAATCTGCTGCAGTCTTTGGGTCACATGCCTCACACGCCCACATGAGCTATGCTGTCTGGAGCCATGCAACCATATGGAGGCCGGGGAAATGCAGCCCAGTCTCCACATATCCCTCAATGCACTGTGAGAGGAGCGTGGTGCACTGGGGGAATCCCCCGTGAGCCGGACACTCCAGGTGCCTGGCTGCATGTCTTCTCGGGCTGCCTGCAGCCCAAGCAGACACACGACTGGGGACTGAGGTAAGAGGGCATGCATGTAAGAGGGCATGCTGCCAGGTGGCCTGGGGTGCCCAGTAAAAGCCTGGTGGCGGGAAGGTCCCAGGCCACCTGGCAGGGCAGCATCAGGATCAGACTCAATCCTAGTGCTTCAGATGAGCAGCCCTATGCAGGGTCAGCCTGGTTAGGGCTGCTCATGTGAACAGCCTTTATGTGTAACTACTTTCATGTTCTCTGTAATAATTATTCAGTATTTAGTATAGTTGTTGTTGCTGTTGTTGTCACACAGTCAGATAGGTGTTATGGACTGGTTTGTTTTATCCAGACATCAAGTCCTTCCCAAGGACCTGGGATGGATGAATTTTATTATCAGCGTTGTTGCTGTTATTATTATTATCATCACATAATATAGGCTGTTCCCAGTAAAGTTGATTTTTGTAATTGTGATGGTGATTTCTGTGACCCCTATGGTGTTGAGGTGCTCTTCAAGGTCTTTTGGAATTGCACCTAGGGCGCCAATTACTACTGGGATTATTTTGGTCTTCTTCTGCCACAGACTTTCATTTATTTTTACCGTTGTTTACATAGTCAGACAGGTGTTACTGACTGGTTTGTTTTATCCAGACATCGAGTCGTTCCCAAGGACCTGGGATAGCTGAATTTTATTATCAGTGTTGTTGCTGTTATTATTATAGATACTGTCACAGAATATAGGCTGTTCCCAGTAATGTTGCTTTTTGTAATTGGCTGCTGCTGCTGCTGATGATGAAGATTATTATTATTAACAACTTTGTTTGCTACCCCATTAAAAATTGTTCTCTGGGTGGCTCACAACACAACATTAGAACATCCAATAAAAACACTTAAACACAAATACACTATATGTTGTGTGTGTGTGTGTACACACACACACACACATACACACACATACAAAACAATTTTAAAACTGTTTTTTAAAAAAATCAGTTTCATAAATCAATTTTAAAAAGCACAAGTGAACAGAAATGTATTCACCAGGGCACTTTACAGATTAATCACTCAAAAGCAGCTAAATGCCTCATTCAGGCAAATCACAGTCAAAACGTAAAACCTGCAGGGGGAGCAGTCTCGGAAAAACTAACAACCCGGAAAAACAACACCTTTTTACGCCAGATAAATGACATCATAGCACTAAATCGCAGCGATTAAATTTGAAACAATTTCCAACATATGAATGGCACCCTGCAGTCAGTGTCAGGACTGCAGTGTCACAACACATGAAGTGTGGAAGCACACTTCAGAGATATGTCCAGACCCCGTTTTAGGGTCTAATCTGGAAAGCGCCCTGGCATCTGATGGTGCCAGGTAAACCTCGCTGGGGAGGCTGTTCCATAAATGAGGTTTGACATTCTTTTCTTTTGCTGTCTGTGTGTACACACTATGGGGCCAATCATAATGGGCCCTTGGGTTTGATCACTCCATTAAAGTCAACCAGATCTTCTAATCCATGTGCTGTCTTAACTGGTTTGTTGAACCAGACCTGAGTTCAAATTCCTATTTAGCCATGAAGCTCACTGGTTACTTTGGGCTAGTCTCTAATCTCTTAACAGGGTCTTTGTGAGGATAAAAATAACCATGAATACCATGCTGAGCAAATTGGATAAAGAACAGGGCATACATGAAAAGAGAGAGAGAGAGAGAGAGAGAGAGAGAGAGAGAGAGAGAGCTCGGGAATGCCAGCAACAGAAATGGATATATGTTTTTATAGATTCTGAATGATGTCAAAATGAGATAAACCAGGATCTGAAATATTCCCCATTTCTCAATTTTCTGCAATAGTGCATGTTATCTGTGCTTCTAGTTCAAACCTTCCTCCACATCTCACACCCAAAGTAAATCCACCCACCACATTAATCAGAATGGTTTTGATGTCACTAAAACATTTTAGATAAATGGATTTTTACTGTACAAGAGCTTTTCCTCTCCTTGAAACAAATGACACTTTTTTTTCCCTTTTGCTATTCTGTGTTTAACACCTTTGAGACACAAGACCCGATCTGTCACAAAAGATCTTGAAAAGCTTGTGATGGTATCAGAAATGTCTGCCAAAGCTGTCTAGTCCCTCTGGATGACTCATATTTGTGAAATGGAGCAAATCCACTGAGAATCTCAGATAGAACTTTTGCTCTTTTGCCTAATTTTATCCAGTCATTAATTTAACTTGCTAGATTTTCCTCTGTCAAGGAATTCATACTATACATTGAAAAAACTTTTAATCAAATAGCTGCAGCTTGTCAGGGAGCTTTATCATAGGATTCACGTATACCTCCAAATGGTTTTTGCTGAAAATTTTTTAAAGCACCCATACACACAAATTGAACAGGCCTCATTACGTTAGGCCTGATGCTACACTAATTGTCTCTTATCAAGCTGTGCTTCTTAAATGTACCAGCATTTGATCCTTTAAAAACTAAATCTTGAATGATTGATGTCAAACCAACTAGCCCAATTTCCCACTATGCCTTTAGATGCATATTTAGAAATAATTGGGGTGTTGAATTAGTAATCTATCTATGTTGAGGGGATTTTTAAATGTTCAATTTTTCCCCACCAGATTCCTGATGATCGGTGCAACTTGTAGCTCAGGGGCGTATCTATAATTGAATGGGGGGGGGGATGTCCCTGGGCCCCTGATTGGGGGGGCACTGGCTGGGTGACAGCTTGCTCTTTACTCTCCCTCTCCCACCTCTCTGAAGAAGCTGGGAGGGGGGCATCTTCACTTCTTGTCCCAGGCCCATCCCAAGCTTGCTGTTTCCTTGCTCATCTTAAACAAAGTGATTAGAGATAGCTAACATTCCACAGATTTTCCAGAACCAGGTTTTTATTGTTTACAATATGAAGCCTATCTGAGCTAGGATAAAGTTCATACACACTGGCTATGACTTTTTAGGAATATTATTTCAGGTTCAGAATACCTACAGTCTAGTGGACAAAGGGAAAACAGAATAAAAATATTTTTAAAAAAATCTTAAGAAAACAAAGGAAATCTAACTCATCTAACTCAAATCCTTCTGTAACTAAGGTGCACTAGATAAGAAAAATCTACCAAACTAGCTGGGCCAGGTGCAGAGCATCTGTGCTTCTAGTTCTCCCTGCCCGGCCGCCTGCCCCCGCTGCTGTCTACTTCCTCCCCCGCACGCACGCCTCTGTCGCCATTGCTGTTTTTGCCCACGCGCACCCACCTTCTCCCCACTCCACTCCCACCCGCCCCGCCTTCTTCCCGTCCCAACTGCCGGCACCTGCCGGTGCTGTGGTTTCCCCACCCAGCTGGCCACCTCCGCTGCCGTTTCCTTCCTTCCTCTCCTCTGCCCACCACTGTTTCCTTCCTCCCTCCCCCTGCCCACCTGCCTCTGCTGCTGTTTCCTTCCTTCCTCCGCCCACTGCCGCCGTTTCCTCCCTGCCCGACCGCCCTTGCCTTCTCCTCCTGGCCACGGCACCCTCGTTTGGCTAGCCGCTGCTGTCATTAATTCCCAAGCCCACTGGCCAGCTGGCTGCCACCGCCATTTTCTTCTCCCGCCCATCCCCGTCGCTACCATGTCCAGCAGCTTTCCAGACTCTCATGAGAACTGCCACACATAGGATTAGCCACGGGTATGCCTTAGTGAATTATATATATACAGAAGATAAAGAGAATCCCAAAACAGCCACCATATGCTGCAACATTTCGCAGCTGTTTCACAACCTAGAACCAGGAGTCATCCAGTAAAATTGATTGGCAGGAGTTTTCAGGCAGAGAAAAATAATCTATGAAACTTGCTCCCATAAAGTGTGGTGATAGCCACTTGCATAAATGGCTTTAAAAGAGGATTACACAAATTCATGGAGGATGTCTATCTAGAGACTAGTTAACATGAACATTAATTGGGTAGGACAAGCATCCTATTCAAATTTGGAAGCTGTGCTCACTCCCGTTTTGCTTTCTTGTGCTAGTAAAAAACAAAGTGGGAGGCGGGGGAAAGGGAGGTGGTGGGAAACGGGGAAGTGATATTGTATGCAGTTTCAATTGTGAAGGAGGGCTCTGTCCTACCCAGCAGATGCACCCAGTTGTTTAAGGAGGTAGGATGAAAAGCACTTCTACACTGCGGGAACCTTGTCATTATCATTTCCTCCCCACCTCTGCCTTGATTTTACTCACACACGATTATAAAATTGGAGCATTCACAGTTCCTGAACTTTCTCCTGATAACTGAGCAAAGAGACACCTTTAAAAAGTGGTGATTCTCTTTATTTAGCAGAGAAGAAAAACTGGCCATATCCATCCCCAGCACAGCATCCCTCCAGGGGCTGTTGCTGGTGTCTATCTTATGTTTCACTTTTGTGAGCCCTTTGGGGACAGGGATCCATCTAATTTATTTATTTTTATTTCTCTATGTAAACTGCTTTGGGAACTTTTGCTGAAAAGTGGTATATAAATATTCATAGTAGTAGTAGTGCCCTACCTAGTTAATGACTGTGTGAACTAATGGTCTCCTAGTCTGAAGGGCTATATGCTATCTTCAGGTTCAGAGGCAGAATGCCTCTGAATATTAGTTGCAGGAGCAACAGATTATTGCAAAACTTTATCTTGTTAAGAAAATATTCATTTCGACCATTCAGAGCACATTATGACCATTTTGCAGCTAAGGATCACTGCAGAACAATAATAAACGACTAGGATAGGATCACTCAGTGAATTTATGGTCATTCTTAAGTACAAATGATAGTTCAGTAATTACAGAGTTCCTCTGAGCATATGGAGAGTGCCTTTCTCTCACCACTGGCTAATTGTAGATTCACACACAAACTTAGAATACAGGAGCAATGTGCAACCGAGAATGCACAGAATGCCTTTTATTTATTTCTGTTTTTATTTTTGACATTTATACACTGCTTTTCAGGCTTACCTCCCAAAATGGTTTACATAAAAGCTTCAATAAGGAACTATACATTAAGCAATATGTTAAAGTATTTATATGCTGAGCCCTTTAGGCTTCATCCCTTTTTCCTTCTCTCCTCCCTTCAGAGCAAGTTGATTCTTTGGTAGCTCATTAAGCAACTGCTCCCTAGTGCTCTCTGTATCCCAGGGAGAAGGGAAATAGTCTAGATCAGCAGTCTGTGGGGGACGGAGCAAAAATAAAAATGTGGGGGAAAGAGAAGGAAAATGAGCGCACAGCCTCCTCTGGTTGCTGCACATCCCTGAAAATCTGCGGCAGGGGGTGGTCTGGGAGTCACTGCATCACACATTCAAAGAAGGCACAGGATTATGAGAAGAGAAATTGCGCCCCAGTGCACTTTATGTGCTGGAAAGAAGGGAAAGGTCAGGTTCTGAACTGGGGCTGGTGAGAGAAGGGGAAAGGCCCAACAGGAAGTGGAGGGAGAGAAACAGGCTGGTAGCCACCTTCTGGTTCCTGCATAGCCCTTTGAAAGCCTGCAGTAGGGACCAAATCCAGACCTGGTGCAAGGTAACAGGAATAGGCTGCCAACATACAGCCTTCTTTCCTTGACCCCCTTTAAACATTGCGAGTGAAGGAGATGTTCAAGGTGAGGTGCTATTTGGTACCTTGCCTCAAGCAAGCAAGTATTTTGGGCTACCTGTGGTTGTTGGCTCTCTCCTCCCTACATACTTAGAATTAAAAAGCAGGACCATATTTCCTACACATATGTTCCCTGGCATCTCTTGGTTTAGAAATTAAGTCCTAACTCACCTTTGTTGGCATCAAACTGCAACTAGAGAACACATCCTTTCCTTCCAACTCTTTAGAAAAGCAGAACCCTTTTGCATAACTTCCCTCTTTTCTTGTTATAGATGGCAAAGTTGCCTCCCCTCCAACTTCACTGGGGTCAAGAGTCACCAGGACTCCCGCCAGGAGTCTTTTTCAGTAACAGAACTGAGTGGTGGAATGTGGGAATAAAAGTAACTCTGAGCAAGTGTTGAGTGACTTTCATTCACTATTCAACAACTGCCATCTTCCACCTCCCAGAACTTGTGTTTCTCAGGAATTTTGTGTGGGAAATCATAGTAAAATGGAGAGGGTGGTGGATAAGACAAAGCCTTTGGAAAGTCAGCAGTTGCAATACAGCAAGTGGTTTTAACATTTGTGTGCAAAAGTGTTGTTGTCACTGTCGTCCTGTTTTAATCTAACATGACAGCCTGAAAACAAAGTGTTATTATACACTACCTTGGAAGAGAAATGAGAAGCATCACACAGAGGACAGAAAACACCAAATACGAAGTGGATATTGCATCCATTGCCAACGGGTCTCAACAGAGGTAAATTGCAGTTCTTATTGTGATGGAGGCCCCTCTGGCAGATGCTCCACACTCTGTATCAGAAGGTTTCACTGAAGCAGCCAGTGGTTTAGTACAGATTTTCACATGAGAATATTTCCTGAAGAAAACAATATCAGCCCCTTGATCATAATTTCCTGAGGGCAGTTGTATGGGGCAACACTCACCTGGGACAGAGGTCATAATAGGAGATGACAACTGATGGGAAGTGAGACTGAGAAGAAAAAGCTGGTAAGTGAAACCAAGAGGAAAGAAAACACAATAAGGAAGATTAAAGAGAGAAAGAACAGTTGGAATGGAGGACCTGTTTATCCTGACACTAGCCTATTTTTAGGTGTACACCTGAAAATATAAACTAAAAATGGGGTGCGGGGAATCCACTATGTATAAACAAAATATCATCATATACTCTTGTCAGAAAGGTTCAAGGCCTGCTCAGGTGACACATCTGCCAGCCCACCTTCATTATGTGGGTAAGAAGCACCTGCACACATGCCTCTCACTCACTTGACCTGCTGTCCCACCCCCTCATATTCACACAGAGGGCAGTGGTTCACCCAGACCCTAGCTCAATGTGCAAATTTAAAATGAAGTATTTAATTGACATGTAGAAGGATGGCTCAAAGAACTCGCCCCACTCTATCCTGCACAATTATATGTGGTAGGACGAGATGTGTGTGGGGAGACATGGGTGTGGGGAGACATGGATGCAGACACTTCTTCCCAAAATAATTAGGATGGGCCAGCAGAAATATCATCCGAACCAGTCCTCGGATTATTTTTTGAAAGCTATTAAAAGTGGAGTGAAAAATAACATTAATTTTAGGTCATCTATGAATCAGGTCTACGAATGATTTAGCACCAGGTTCCCCAAGAACGCATAAAAATAAATAGATGCAGTTGGCGGCAATTCCCTGTTGAAAATGCACTTGGTGGCAAACGTGTCAGCCCACCCCAGCTCTGTCCCTGATTCCTGAGGTGGTGGTGAGCCACCACCCCTGCTGTGTGCAGGACAGTCAAGGCATCAATTCCCCACCCCTACCGAATCTCCTTTCCAATCTCCTTCCTACCCCCATGGTATGCATAGTGTGCTGTATGCCAATCCCTCTGCCCTCTGTTCAGCCCCTGGCAACAAAGCCAAAGGTGCCCCATCCTCAAGCCCCAGTCTCCCTTCTCTATTTCTCCACCTGTCTCTCTTTCCAAAGGTAAGACAGGTGACCTCTCCTCCTTTCTAAGCTGTTACATCAATATGTTCATGGAGCTGAACCCCAAAGTGTGGTCCAAGAGGACGGGTGGGTCTGTCCTGTCTTGGCCTTGCCTGGACCACACTATACCCCTCTTCTTAGCATCTTTATTAACCCATGTTTTAGCACAGAGGTTTTAAAAAATACAGTATCTTAATGACTGAGGGCTCAGGTGTATTTTCCTGCTTTGGGACATTTAAATCACCCTAACCACATGACAATACTGCATTGATGTTTGATTTGCCATTGAAAATAGTAGAGTACTTCACATATATTCTTATTCCATGTATGGTTCCAGTGGTATTCATTATTGTCACAGTTCCTGGATTATTCTCTCCCCGCCCCCACTGCCCCACCAAACATTAATTACTGTAAGTTAAAGGTCAGTCTTCCGGCTCCCAGGAAGATCAGATTTCTACACGTTATGTGCACATTTTGAATCACACTCTCACAAGCCACTGGGGATGCCTTGCCCCTGGTGGATTTGAGGCTTGTTTTGATTTTCTGTCTTGAATACCATGTTTTAGTTTTATCCACTGTGTACGGAACAACTTTTGAGATTCAAGAAGTACATGTATTGGCTCAGCATATACTGCTTGTTTTGCAGGTTTTCCTATCTAACTTAAAATCACTTGGGCATAAACACACATACTACAAAATAAAACATGTAAAAGAGCATTCTCAGTAGATATTGTTAGGAAGTTGTTTGTATGTTTTCCATTCTGCTTCTTCTTGGTGATAGTGGTGTGGAGTCTAACATTATTTTTTGCCAGCAGTTCTTAATTGTAACCTACAAGAATAATTTAATGTTTTTTCTTCCCCACCCACCCCCCACCCCCCGTCACAGCCACTGCTTTTGCCTTTAGAAATGCATTGTATTCTACCTAGTATTCTTTTGTCTTGTGTTGTTGGGAAGTTTGTTCAAGTGGGGATCCTGTAAAGAGTGTGTGGGGCAGGGGGTGGAGTCAGAAAGGGAAAGGGAGGGAAAGGAGAAGGAGAAAATGGAATTGTTGCTGATTAAATCTTTAGTTAAATCGACTTAGGTTTTCTTTTTTGTATAAGGAAAGCAGCTTTAAATCAAAATAGATAAACTATCTTTAGATATAGATACACATCTACTCAATGTGGCAATAAAGAGGTGAGGCAACCAATAAAAAGGCCACAACTTAATCAAATTAAAACAGCCAGAAGGATCTGTCATTATTAATTAATCTAATTAATTTATCCAAATTTCAATGCGGGACACTCTTGCTCTTCAGGGAAGAAGTCTGTCCTGCAACATTTTTTCAGGGCAAGGTTAACCTGACTCCCCAGATACAGGCACTTTCATGCTATTCCCAGTAAGGTTCTAGAGGGATTCCAAACTATTCACCACCACTTGAGTCCCACAGCCCTAAGCAAGTGAGTCAGCCCCCACCCCACCCCGAAGCCAGGGCTGATCCTAGGATAATAGTGCCTTGGGTGAGTTGGCACTCCCCGCAAATAGTTATTTTATCAGTGTTGCCAGGTTGTGCGGCTTGTGCAAGTTCAGCTCAGCATGCCCTTCTGGTAGGAATGCTGGGTGACCACCCAAGTCATACACACCTAAGGCCAGCCCTGCCTGAAACACTATGACCTTGAGAGGCAGGTCCAGTGAGACCCTTTCACCCCATGTTGCCTCAGGGTGACTTCCTATTCACTCACTCCCTACCCATACTGACCCTCTAAAAGATGGGAATAGTTTGTATGGAGTGTAAGACTATTTTGGCCAGCAGTTCTTAATTGGAACCTACAGGGATAATCTCATTTGTTTCATTTTTCTTTATCTCCTCTCAGCCATTGCATTTGCCTTTAGGTACAGATAAACTGTTAGAATCAAAGCAATAAATACAAACATGAAAATGTCTACTTTCACCACTCTTTTTCAAATTTTAAGTGATCAAAACAATAATATGGCCTGCATTGTCTAAATGTCAATTTTCTATATAATTTCTTCTATTCCGCACAGTATACTTTACTAAAACAATAATTTATCTAAAAACAACAATCCTATCCAACTACCAGAATTTGAGTCACAGAAAATCTAACTCACTACTGAAAGTATATGTTTGTTCCTAGTGGATTTTATGGCTGCTAAAGTTTTGACTTTGGATGTGGGAAATCCAGGCCCAGGCATAAACCTACCTAGTCATAAAGGAGTTGATGGTGTCAGCAGCAAGGGAGGGGACCACACTGAAAAGCTAGCACCAGCCCCCAATAGGGAGTGGGGGGCATGGCCCACCAATTACAGCTATACCCTTGGAGGATGGAGACAGCCTGGAAACAAAAATACAACTGTGTCAAACCCGTAAGTACAGAACCAGGAAAAGCCTTTTATACATTATGCCATTCTTAATTTAACACCCCCACCCCCACTGATTCATGTCCCATATTCGGGCAATGGGATATTGGTAACCCCCAAACTTGATGTGGCAACATGACCCAAGCTTTGTCAAATGTCAAATCATATAAATACTTAAAAATAAAATATGATGCTGCTGCTGATGATGATGATGACGACTGATGATACTGAAAGGTATACAAGGTGATTGGTCAGAAGTGGTCTGTTAAGACATTGATCAGTCACATTCTCTCCTGGCCACAAATAAGACCAAAATAATAGACCAACAGTAACTGCAGCCTGAACAACTTGAAAATGAATTGGTGGGGGAAGTTCAGCCAGAATAGCATAGAAGACCAACTTAGCCTTCTAGCCTAAATTGTGAACCGCCCAGGGACCTTTTTGTATGGGGCGGTATATAAATGTACTAAATAATAATGAAATGAAATAAAATGAAATAAATTGATAGGTAGATAGATCTGCTTGCTTGAAATTTCAGCCCACTGGTCTTGCCCTCCGGAGGGAGCAATAGTGAATAAGTCTACTCCTTATGTCACTATGTGACAGCCTCTTAGATATTTGAAGATGGCTATTGTAGTGTAGCGGCTTATTGTTTCCCCTGAGTACTACAGATCTCAGCAGTCTGTGCAGCAGAGGCAGGAAGTGGCATCAGATTGACAGGAAGTGCCAGATAGACAGAGACTCATGGACAGAGACCAGTAGGAAACTAAAGGCTTATTAGATATGTTAAGTTAAATGTTGTTGCTCATTAAAAGATCTTAATATAATTGACAACTCTGGGGCTATTTGTTAAAGATGAAACAAAATCAACAGCTATCATATTCCACCCCTGCCCTGCCCCTGCTACCATAGTCTTCTTTTCTCCAAATTAAACATACCCAACTTCTGCAACCATTCCTCTTAGGGCTCACAGGACACTGTATCCATGATCAGCGGTGGGTGGAGCGACAGAGTGTTTTGTGCAGAGGGCAGGGCTTGAAGTTGGTGCTGTAACCATTTATACAGTTACAAAACACCTGAATAGTCCTATTGTCTTTTATATTACTGGCTATTATATACTTTGCCCGAAGCACACAAAATGGGCCACTGTTGTAGGAGTATTTTAAGAAGATGGGCTACTGCTCAGAATCAGTAAACCTTTCCTTGAGTCTTATGTTCTCTTTCTTCCACAGCGCATGTTTTAGAGTGGTGAACAGGGACCCTTCCTCTAATATTAGAAAAATAAAATTGCATTAACTTTGGGCAATCGTAAATCTTGAGCTGAGCAAATGGATAGAACACCACAAATTGTCCACAGATCAGCTCAGTTCTTTTGACAGAAATGCAGCACAGTTGATGTTTGCTCACAGAAAAACGCTTGGATTAAGTCACATTACATCCTTCTGGTCTAGTGTATTCAGCCCTTGTAGGGAGGATTAGTTATTTTCTATCAGCACTCTCCTTGTATGTAGGGAAAATGTAAATTTTCTTCACAGGATGGTAAACTCTAGCCACCATGACAAAAGACTCTCCCCTCCCCAGTTAAAATAGGCCATTGTAGTGCTGCATGGGTTGGCATCCTGAAGAGTATATAATCCATTTCTTAAGGTGCCAATCTGCATGCTTCCAAATTGATTGAGCTTCCTTTTAACTTATGGCAAAGTGCAATTACAGTTTAAAGGGAATATTTATGTACATTAGTTAACAACATCATTGCAACTTAGTACTCACACATCAACACTTAATTAGTGTAAGGATAAGTGACATAATTGCTACAAGGCATGTATTCCCCATAATGTGAGGCAATTTCATGCACTATGCACATTTTAAATACTTCCCCTGGAATTTCTTCTTCTTCTTCCAATGCTGCATTTTCTTAACTGAATTGGCGAGGCAATTGCAAATAGATGCAAAGACACCTTTTTCTATTTTCCATTTCAATTTAATGCAGTGCTGTATCCTGCCTTGGTGTCATGGTCACTTCTCCAGGGAGTTCTTGATACTGCTTCACTACACCTTTAGACTAGGAAGGTGAAAAAATGTGGTTTGTAGCCTGAAACAGAGGGACACAATAAATATAAGCAAAAACCTATTAGTTCAAACACCAATGCAAGTTGCAACCTAAAAAAGCTTTCAGAATAAAATAAAGTTGCATTGTAACAAACCATTCTTGGGAACTTACAACACAACTCTCCTTCAAATGTAAAACTCTTGTAAATGTTTTCTGTATAATGTAATGCACCCCTTTTATGCATTTATGCACTTGCTTTAAAACTACTTTTTCTTCACTTTGCAGCTGATTAGGACTGTTCACGCAACCCTAAACAGGGTAAGAGAAGCACCCAGTCAGGTTAGGAGAGCTGTGCACGCTCCCGATAGGTGGTTGTGTGAATCCAAACATCAAGGGGGAGGAGAGAAGAATGATTGTGTGGGAGCTGGAAGTTGGGTAGGGTAGGGCTTCATCCATCCTTGATGAAATGCTGGGGACAGAATGTGAGCTGGATACACCCATACTACCCAGCTCCTGCCTCCCACATGATCACTCACCCCTCCTTCTACCTTGATGGCTCCATTCAAACATAACACCAAACCAGAGATAAATGTGCCAGAGGTTGTAGTTTGTGATTGTCCAAATGCATGAAGCCACAGTTTTATCATCCAACCGCACCTCCATTTTTGCTTCCAAACCTGAATTTGAACCCTCGGTTTGTAGTGAGTTTCACTGCTGAAACCTGAGGTCCAAAGGCACCACTGTGTCATCTGAATTCCACTATAACCTGGGCTTTGTGTGCAAGCTCCTCCAACGATAGAGAGGCCAGCTCAGAGCAGCCCAGAAATGTGTCAATTCTAGGGTGGCGGCATTTCTCGCTGGCTACCTCTTGGAGCTGATGTCTCACCCCTGCCGTCTCCTTACCCCTCCTGTTCTGTTTGGCAACAGGGATGCTGCGTCCTAGAGTTCATGCATTTAAAGGGACAGAGCCACATTGGAGCAAGCCCACTTTCCTCTGTGTTCTGGACCTTAGATGTTCCTGAGCAAAAATAGGATAGGGGGACAAGACAGAGACAGCAGGAGACATTTCCAACAATTAATCATTGCAGTGTTTTGTGCAGAAACACATTAAGCCCTAGTAACAGAAATAAATGAACACATTGCTGAACACACCTCTCAATCACCCTCCATTCCTCCATCCTTCCATCTTAAGAATGAGGTCTTGTGTGCGGCTTTATTTTTCATGAAGAGGTTTCCAACCATATCTGTATCCCACCTGAATTCCATGTCGCTTGCTTTGTGTGGACGTGGTTGGTGACCACACCCCTCCTGCAAATTGCTGGCTTTGCATGCACGAGGTAGAAGGCCCCATCCCTCCTCATTTCCCCTCACATGAAGAGACCAGAGTAGCGCCCCATACCCTGCTCCGCTAGCCATCTACTTGGAAAATCACCACTAGCCATGCAGTCTCAGTGTTCCATGATGGCTTCTCCATCCACGATTGGCACCGGCACGACCACAGAAAGCAGACAGACTAGGGATGGGAGCAGGAACGTTTGTGCAAAGTTGTGGACAGAGGCAGAGATGGGGGTGTTCATGGACCTCCAACCATGTCCAGTCAGAACTGCACCTGCAATTCAGGAACAAGACCACCTTCAACTGGATCTCTAGGCAGATGGCACAGAGGGGCTTCCAAGGCACTGGGGCACAGTGCAAGGAAAGACTGCAGTTTCTGAAGAAGAAACTCAAGGAGGTGACCACCCACAACCAAATGTCAGCCAAGGGCCATGCCACACTATGACATGCTGACATCAATCTTCCTGTATCAGAGAGTCATGATGCCTGGGAGCACAGCTGAGAGTGGACACCCCATCCCACAGAAGAGGCAAAGGGTAAGCCAGATGGCACTGCCCAACAGCATGCCAGGGAGCACCAGGATCCTTGCACAGGGAGCTATGAAAACAACCACCTTGTCAGCCCCTGCCTCCTCTGCCTGTCCAGGTAGTTCCATGGCAGCCACGGCCATGGCGCAGCATGCAACTCTGTCTATGTTATAGGCTCAGGCCACAGAGACTGCAAGTTGCTCAGGGGTGGCAAGCCAGTTCTGCCAGCCTCCCCATCCCATGGAGCACATGTGTGAAGTTGCTGCCACAGAAACTTCCTGGAAAGGCAGAGAGCACAGTGCACCTGTGCTTGTTCAGGTTGTGGATTCCCAGGGACAGACACTTCAGTCTGCACTGTACTCCATAAGCTCTGAGGAGGAAATCGATAAGACACAAATTGAGGTCCTCATACACCCAACGCCCACCCAGTATATAGAAGAGGACAGTCAAAGTTCTCTAGAGAACCTTGAGTGGGAGCTAGAACCTTGAGTTCACCTCCAACAAGTAGATATACCTGGTGAGTGTACCTGTCCTCCTAAGCTGAACAAAAGGGAGTACAGCTATTAAGGACAGTGATGTCCAAGCTGCAATCGTCACAGAATAAAATGTACAATTAGCACACCATGGCCGCAAACTACTCTTGCATTCATTGGTACAATTAATAACAGGTGCACTGATGTGTGAATTGTAGGCCTTGATACTACCTTGGGACAGGCCTGGG
Organism: Hemicordylus capensis; assembly: GCF_027244095.1. Taxonomy (NCBI): domain Eukaryota; kingdom Metazoa; phylum Chordata; class Lepidosauria; order Squamata; family Cordylidae; genus Hemicordylus; species Hemicordylus capensis. Next base: position 101,211,842 of record NC_069658.1, read on the forward strand.
CACCCTTGGCCCAGCCGAAGTTGCTGAAATACATCTCCCATCAGTCCTGGCCACAGGTTTTTGTATTTGAGGTTGATGGAAGTTGTGCTCCAACAATGTTAATAGAGCCCAGTTCTTCCAGGCATCCCCTTAAGATCCATGGAACAACTCTTAAAGCAGAAATCTTGAGTCTCAGTGTGATAATCCATGCTAAAATCACTTGAAAAATTATTCAAGCTGCCACTCTAAGAAATATTTATTTTTAAATTTAATTTATATGTCATATTTTTATACTACCTGATATGTAAATCTCTAGGCAGTGTACAAATCCCAACATTAAAATCACAGGTTAAAATACATAAAACACAATTAAAACAATATAAAACACAGAGAGATCCAAGAGAATCAGCAGAGTCACACTCTCTCTGTTGATAGCCAATTGGAGATCATCCATCAGCCTACCAAGGCAGTCTCGACCCCATAGCCCACATGGAAGCAAGTTTGAAATGGGTCTAGAAAATCTGCATCATCCAAAACTGCCTGGAGCTGAGATGCCACCACCCGCTTGATCACCTTGCCCAAGCATGGAAGGTTAAAAGCAATGCAGACAAAAAAGAACTGCTTCTTCGCCACCCGTACTGCCAGAGCATAGATCTTCAAATGTACTCTGTGTTGCATGCAATCAGACTCGCTCTGAGTCTTCCTCCATTTGCGCTCTAGTCATCTACCTTGCCACTTCAGCTCCCGTAACTCATCCAAATACCACGGGGCTGTCTTTAAAGCAGGTCGGAGAGGACACTTAGGAGCGATAGTGTCTACAGAGCCAATCCTAAACCCTTCCAAGGCTTCTGGGAATCCTACCCAATAATCTCCTCAGGCGGACCAACCTAATAGGTCTTTTACCCCTGCAGAGATGGGCCAGGGCTGTAACTTAACCAGATGGTGATCCGTCCATGACAATGGGGAGATGACAGGAGTCCCCACCCAGGGAACACCACCCTGATCAGAGCAAAATAAATTGAGTGTGTGACCAGTCATCATGGCTGCTATGAACCCTTGAGCCACTCCCGACAACCCTGTCCCAAAATTAACATTGAAGTCCCCGGTCCCAAAATGAACATTGAAGTCCCCGGTCCCAAAATGAACATTGAAGTCCCCCACCATGAACTACCTGGGCCATTCCAATACCAACTCAGCAACCAGGTCCATCAGCTCAATTAGGGACTCCACTGGGCAGCGGGTTGATTGGTACATCAGCAGAAGTCCCAATTTATCCCTGGTCCCTAGACTTAGGTACACACATCCAACATAGGCCAAATCTCTGACAGGGATCCTAGTAAGGGAGATGGTATTCTTATAGACCACAGCTACCTCACCTCCCTGTCCACATCCTTTCATCTGCTCCACCATGGAGTAACCCTCTGGGAGAAGCTGGGACCAAACTGGACAACTAGCCTCTCCCAACTAGGTCTCTGTGATACATACCAAATCAGCTCCTTCATCTATGATCAAGTCATGCATTACCTCAGATTTATTGTGAACTGACCTGGCATTACAGAATAATAAGGTGAGGTTTTGTTGGTGGTTGGCATTCCTCTCCAAGGTCAAAGAGGTGATAGGCCTGCTGGAAGGGGCAATAGGAATAGCAAATGGCACCTTTAGGACATATGCAGTTCACAGAAGTCAAGTGAAGCAGAAAGAGGAGTAGATGCAAACATTTTCTGCATTTCGTAGAGATTCTTATCTATCCCTTAATAGCAATAGCAATAGCACTTACATTTATATACCGCTCTATAGCTGGAAGCTCTCTAAGCGGTTTACAATGATTTAGCATATTGCCCCCCAACATTCTGGGTACTCATTTTACCGACCTCGGAAGGATGGAAGGCTGAGTCAACCTTGAGCCCCTGGTCAGGATTGAACTTGCAACCTTCTGGTTACAGGGCGGCAGTTTTACCACTGCACCACCAGGGGCTCATTGGATAATCATGCGGTCAATGAAGGCATTCCTCCAAACACACTTAGTATGTTGTTTATAAATCACTTTAAAACAAGTGCAAGCTATGGTTCTTAACAGTCTTCTACTCCTTTTTCACAATTCTCTCTCCAGGTTCACCAGGTTATGTTCCCCCAGAGGAACTACTCCCACAGCAGCAGCTGTACCAGCCACAGGTGCTCATGCAGGCACCTTACATGCTGGCACAACCAGGGCCAGCCCAAGGCACACCAGCCTTGGCATCTCTGCAGGCTATGCAGACACTGTTCTTGCCTCCACAGGTGGGGCAAGGCCCTCCGGGCTCACACATCAGCAGCCAATACAGCATGTACCCCCAGGTTCCAGATCTGCAGCACCCGCCGCCCCAAACCCAGACCATGGCCATAAAAGGAATATGCATGTTTCATACAAAGCATGCTGTATGAAACCTGCACATCCCCCAGGAAAAAACCCATTTTGCAGAAAGGCAAGGGCACACACCTGCCTAAGTTGCGGGAAGGGGAAAGGACAGTGTCAGAGCAATGCGGTGGTGGCAAACATTCTCCTGAGTCTTCCTCATCCAAGGATGAGCATTAAGGCACACATGTGGAGGAGTAGTTTCTGAAAAAATGCTTACTCAAAGTTCTTTGCAGCATGACTTAAAGTTCCATTTTTAAAGCAGTACTGCACTTTTGTTCTTTGAGCCACCATTGTGTATGGTTGTTGCACTCGAGTGTTGGTGAACAGTTGTTTTCATAAAAACTTTCAAAAATGTTCTTGTTGGGCATTTCAGTTTCCATACAAAAATCGTTGTTTTTTCAAGCACCCCTGTGGCTGGGACTTCCACTACAGGAATGCAACATTTTGTTTTAAAAAATGTTTCAAACTCAACTTTAAAGTAGAACACTGCCTTTGGTTTTCATTACAGAATGAGAGGGGTGGGTGGGTGCTGCTGCTTCATCACATGCAAAGAGTACACCTGCTGCACTATGTAAGGAGGTTTACTTGCAGCTTAGGAGCTGGCATTGTTTTTGTCACTCACATCCAAAGGGTAGAGACTGGCAAGTGCTTTTCCCCATTGTTGGTGCAGGGGGGGGCAAGACCATGCAAAGGGGGTCAAGTGGCCAGGTGCTGCAACAGCCTTCTTCTCCCTGTGGTTTGGGGTGGGGGTTCTGCCCCACACAAAGGAGAAAAATTTAAATAGTGCTTTAAATGCTTACTTGCCAAAACATCCCAGAGGGAGAACTGGGGAAGTTTTGTGATTGGTTGATGATTACACATTGCGGGTGGGGGTGGGCTACTCTATTCAAAGGGGACAAACTTCAAAGGTGCTAGAACTGCCTGTTTCCTCATGGGGTGTGGTGTGCGGTTTATGCTACAACCAAAGGGGAGAAACTGGGGATGTGCTGCAACTGCTTAATTACCCACTGTGGGGAGTGTGGCAATATCCAACATCCAAAGAGGGGAAACTGGATAATGACTCAAACTGCTCACTTCCCCATTGGATTTCGTGAGGCAGTAGCATGCAGAGAGGATAAACCTGCTAAGAGCAGTGAGTGCTTGCTTGCTTGCTTCTCCATGGGGAGGGGTGCGTGGTTGTGCCCGACAGAAACGGGGGGAGGATTTGCAGGTTCTTCAAATGCTTTCTTACAGATTGGGGAGTGGTTCCCCATAAAAAGGGGATGAACTGGGTAACTGCTGCAACTGCAAACTTCCCCATTCGGTTTGTTGCCTGCATTTCCCTCCCCATACAAAAGTGAGGAACTGGACAAGTGACGCTCCTGCTAGCTTCTTGGGGGTGAGGGCTTGCTGACACACCTAAAAGGGAGAAGCTTGTACACTGTGGAAGCAGCAAGATGCTATGGTTTCTATGGCCCTTTCTTCAGAAAGTGATCCCTTCATGCAAACCATCTGGCCCAAAGTTACAAGCGCAGCAGGGCACTGGGAGGTTCAGTAGACTACTTTCTGAAGGGGGGACATGAGGGCCACCCCATGGAGGGTATGCTGGAGATACAATAGAGGTTCCAAAGTTCTAAAGTTCATAGGATTGTTTTTTCTGTGCTCGCAGCTGCACAAATAACTGGAAATCCACCTCTACCCACTCCCCAGATGAACAAAGAGCATTTTTTAGCTCCTTGTATCTCCATGGGGACACATCCTCTTCCAATCTGCTATTCAAAGAATTCACAGAGCACACATGACTGCCCACCCTTCCTCCATAGCAGGGGAGGTGAGGGGCATGTGACGTGTACACAGTGAAGTCTCTGAAGCAGGGATTCTCAAACTTGGGTCCTCCGGTGTTATTGGACTTCAACTCCCATAATCCCCAGCCTCAGTGGCCTTTGGTTGGGGATTATAGGAGTTGAAGTCCAATAACACCTGAGGACCCAAGTTTGAGAATCACTGCTCTGAAGTGATGGGCAACATCCACTTCCTTTTTGCCCAGTGAAGATTTGAACAATGGAGGGCAGAGCACCAAGATGGAAAGCATGGAGGAGGAAACCAGAAGGAGATTGATGCAGAAGCGGGTGATACTGCAAATTCTCAGAAGCTTTGGTAGTGTGGGGACAGCTAGTGCCTGTGAGGAAGCTGCGAGGTTCAGTGCTGCCATCACCAGCCAGAACGAATTACTTGCATGCTCAAGAGCATGCTCAAGAGCATGCTCAAGAGCTCCATCAAAAGTATGCAAAGTGCAGGAGCAATATCAACCTTGGTGCACTAAGCAGTCCATGGAAAATGTGTCACAGTTCATGGGCAGCTTCAGAATGTCCAGACAGACCCTTGGGTTCCTTGAAAGTGAAATGGAGCCAATTTGCCATCACCAGGACACCACCACCCACAATCCTGGGCCAAGGCAGAATCAGCTGGCCATCATGCTTTACAAGTTGGCCCTTAATGTGAACTGTCTGTTTGCAGTAGTCACCTCCATGTCATCTGATATTTTCTGTGAAGTTATTCTCCTGATGAATGAGTTGTTCCTGGAGGACATGGTTCAGGTGGGCAATTCCCTGGAGGTAATGGCAAGATTCCAGGAGAAGTATTTTCCAGGCCTTCTGGTGTGTATTGACAACATGCACATTGAAATTTTAGTGCCCCCTGGCACTACACTAGATAAGTACTGCAACCATAAGCACTACTACAGCATGGCCCTGTGGATGTAGAATCTGGTGGACTCTACAGGGTGTTTCATGGACATATATGCAGGGGCATATATGCAGAAAAAGGACATATATGCAGAAAAAGTCACGACACAGCAATCTTCTGGACATCCTCTCTTGTGGCAAAACTGAGGGCTAGGACCTTCATTTCTACCCACCCTCCCCATCATTGTCAGTGGCATTGCAATCAAGCTTTTGATATTTGGAGACCAGGGATACAGCCTTCAGTAGTTACTCATCACCCCCTACCATGCACTTTGGAGAGCCATGGAGAGGAACTTCAACTTCCACCACAGCAGTGTAAGTATGGTCGTTGAGTGGGCTTTTGGAGGCTGAAGTCCTGATGATGTGCCCTCTACACCTTGCTGGATGTGCAGGAGTCGCTGGTTCCCCAGGGCATAGTGGCCTGCTGCATCCTTCAAAACATCTGCGAATTGAGGGGAGACCTCCTGCTGCCATATCTGCAAGTCTCTCAGGCAAATGAGAGCAGCAGAAGCCAGATGCAAGAGCAAGACAGGGGAGCAGTGCCCACCCCTGTTCCAGCAGAGAGAAGTCAGAGAGCACCAGAGAAGTGCGGGCAGTAAGAGCAGTTTTCTCAAGAAACACCTGGGAGCATTTTCCACCACACCAACAGCAAGGAAGACAGGTGCATGGTGATGAAAGAACACACCACTTTTAAAGCACGAGAGACCTGGAATCTGTACCTGGGCATAGCACGACTTCAATCAAAGCTACATCAGCAATACATCTGCAGTGACCTTGCCTGTGGTAACCTTTTTCTTGTTTAGTCAATTAAAGATATTCTCCCATACAAATGTGACGTTCTGGGAACATAGGGATGTTCTGTGTGAACCAAGAAGCAAGGAGATCAGAAGCCAATCAGAAGCCAGTTCCAAAACCAGTCAGCAAGGGGGGAAACACACCTCCAAAATGGCACTCAGAACACTCAAAGCGTTCCAACTCAGAATGTGTTCGTTCCATTCTGAGCTCAAAACAGGCCCTTCATTTGATTCGAGCTTGTAACACTTGAAACAGCCTGTTTCGAATCGGAATGTTTCGAACTTGAAACATTCTGCACATCCCTATGTGATGTTCTATCAGTTTCTGTAATGACAAATGTTAAATTAAGTGCAATTCTCTCCTACTGAAACTTATCAGGCTTATCTCTGTGCTGGATTGTGGTCCATGAATATTTTCACTCTGCACATGAACATAGGACTAATAAAACAAACATTGTGGATTACATTTCTGATATTATTTATGTAAACTGTGTTTTCCAAGCAGCTTTTCTCTCTACTTTCCATGTGCTCCTGAAACATAGATCTCCTGCTTGACAAGATTATATATTGTTGTCACCTTGTTGAATATTAGTATAATTCTGATTTTCATCTGTTACTGAGACAGCTTGTCTTGGGGCTGAAAACAGCACCCCCCTATGTGATTTTGAGTTGCAGGCTTGGTACCTCCATATTGGCTACCTGAGCTCATGGGATCATGAACTCTGCACATGCCCAAGGTTGGCAAACAATGCAGTTTGGTCACTTGGCACAAGCAAAGCTGGTCTTGTGGTAGCAAGCATGACTAGTTAAGAAGGGTCCACCCTGGTTGAATATGAATGGGAGACTAGAAGTGTGAGCACTGTAAGATATTCCCCTCAGAGGATGCAACTGCTCTGGGAAGAGCAGAGGGTTTCAAGTTCCCTTTCTGGCTTCTCCAAGATAGGGCTGAGAGAGATTCCTGCCTGCAACCTTGGAGAAGCCACTGCCAGTCTGTAAAGACAATACTGAGCTAGATAGACCAATAGTCTGACTCACTATATGGCAGCTTCCTATGCTCCTAAACATGGGGGCAGCACTGCCCGAGGTCAGAACAACAGGGACACTCCCCATGAAAAAAGGGAGGAAGCTAGCAAGCAAACCCGATTCAAAGAGATCTAACCCCCTTTGTAATGGGATTAGTCTTGCTAACCACTTTCACAACTATGCAGATAAGCATGGCACACTCCTGGTCTCCTATCAAAGCTTTAATGAGCTGACAAGGGGTAGGGTTGTTAACAGAAAAGTGCTGGCTTTTACAAAGTACTGGTACCTTTAAAGCCCTGAATGGGTGAGGTCCAGGTTACCTTAGAGAGCGCCTTCTTCTGCATAATCCCCACCGCATGTTAAAGTCATCTGAGAAGGTCTGACTCCAATTACCACCGGTACGCCTGGTGGCAACTCAGAGATGGGACTTCTCAGTAACTGCTCCTGGGCTGTGGAATGCACTCCCTGCAGAAATCCGTAATCTGAATTCATTATTGGCCTTCAGGAGAGCTCTCAAAACCTAGCTGCTTAGCCTGGCCTTCCAGGGTTTTTAAATTGTTGTAAATGTTTTTAATCTGCTGTAACCTGGTTTTCCAGGGTTTTTAAACTGTGTTGAATGTTTTAATTGTTAATTGTTTTATGGTGTTTTATAGTCTCTGTTTTTAACTGTTAATTGGTTTTAATTGTTTTGTTTTAATATAAACCGCTCTGAGCCATTTTTTGGAAGGGTCATATAGAAATCAAATGAATGAATGAATGAATGAATGAAAAAAGGAAACCAATCTCTCTCTCAAGAAGAGATGTCCCATCTCAGATAAGGCTTTTGAGTTCACCCATTCAGTAATCTGCACAAACCTCTCGACCAGCCATTCCATCTTTTGTTTCTTAAAGCACATATGCCCTTGATTGATTCATATAAACATGCTGATACATGAGTTTCAGCCCTTTTGGTTAGGACACTTAACTTATGCATTGCCTCAGGAGTTATTTCTGAGTACAAATACCTCTGGCCCAGCCACATGGCCTCGGAATCAGAATGGGAATCAGACTACACATGGATCATTGCCCTACTGGTCCTCAAGGGTTAGAGTGGTAGCTCTTTGCTCCTCACCCTTTCTTCTTCCCGCTTTTCTGCTGCCTTCCCCCTGCAGGGATGACTATTTGTGCACCCAACCTGCAAGCATATCCAACACACCAATGGATCAGGACCAGTAATAGTAACTTCTTATCCCTGTTAAATCTCCCCTGCTCCCTTCTCTCTCCTCAAGTCTACATCTTGGTCCTTTCTCAAGTAAAGCCTTAAGCTGATTTAATTGACATTTTGAACCTTAAGCTAAAATGCCTCTATGTGAGGCTCTAGTTAATAATGTTGGTTAAGATTTTATTGCCTCCTCAGCCAGCCTAATCAATCTTTTTATTTTCCTGTACCCCTATCATTCCTAAATAAATCTGATAGTACCATATTTCTGTCTTCTCATTTCCAGATCAAAACTTTGAACAAATTGATACTGTGATGAACTGTTCCATATAGTCATACTGATTCCCCACATTAGCCTAAAAGGCTGATTGGAGTGTTTCGCCAGCACCCCAGAACAGTTTCATTAACATATCTACAAAAATGGCAAGTGTGGCTATTTTATAGCCATGGTGGGCCATAAAACATTTTGAAAGTTATTTTGTCAATGGAACAGCTCTGACGAAGATATGCTAATTTTGTCTCTTTTCCATATTGGGAGATTTGGTTATAAATTTTTCATGCTGTAGTTCTTTTGTCTGTCAGCACCTTTTACTTGGGGGAAAGGGTGGCCTGGCAGCCACTTTTGGCCTGTTCCTCCTTCACACAGGTAAGATTTTGGCGTAATAGTAAAGAAAAATTCAAAAGAATATACAAAAAAAAATCCCCTTCCTGATCCCTCTCCACTGTAACAGTTTGAAGGTAATATAGAAGCAATAAGGAAGGGATGATATAGGTAGGTTGACAAATGTTGACTAAGATTTATGGTCTGTAGAAGAAACACTTTCTACTAAAATACAAGATTTTCAAAAAAAAACACATCCTATGTTAGTGATAATGTATGCTAGAGGATGGTAACAGGAAAACAAGTCTGCTTGAGAGAAAAAAGATCAAATGTATGGAAACCTGTACATTTTGAGAGCATTTTCTACTTTCAACAGTACTCAGAGTCCAAAGTAAAATTATCTATCCTACCATACAATTGATCATGGCCTTCCAGAGTGTCTTACAGAGCCAAACTGAGATTGTATAATGGTGTGTGTGTGTGTGTGTGTGTGTGTGTGTGTGTACACACACACACACACACACACACTGGTGTATAAGCTGCATGGAGGTACTGTTTGACTGTTTTAAAAAAATATCATCTGCAGCTCTAACTGCAGCTAAAATTATAATCTATTTGGAAGAAGAAATGTTTCTCCTCTTAGCAGAAAGGATTTTGTAGAATATGGTGCTTCAGGGGATCTGCTAGATCTTGTGCAGCTCTGGGAAAGTTAGTTCACTGAAAATCACTTTGAAGAATGTTGAGCTTTGCATCAATAATGAGATCCTGACTAACATCCTGACATCCAGCCAGCATGGTGTAGTGTTTGGAGTGCTGGACTAGGACCGGGGAGACCCGAGTTCAAACCCCCATTCAGCCATGAAACTATCTGGGTGACTCTGGGCCAGTCACTTCTCTCTCAGCCTAACCTACTTCACAGGGTTGTTGTGAAAGAGAAACTCAAGTATGTAGTACACCACTCTGGGCTCCTTGGAAGAAGAGCGGGATATAAATCTAATAATAATGATGATGATGATGATGATGATGATGATGATGAAATACCAGTGCAATTGAGAAGTAGAGTATAGCACTAAGGCTTCTGCAGAGTTCCAGACTAATGCTGCACTGGTGCTAGTATGTGTAGGAGGAAATTTCAATGTCCACCCTTTCCCCTGGAAGCCCTCTGTGTCACCTGAAAATATGTCCGTGAGGGATGTGCAACTTTCAGGAACATATTTTCTGCTTGCACAGAGTGCTTCCTGAAGAAGGGGAGGTTTCAAAATTTGTCCTGACCACTGAGCCAGTATTGGAACTGAATTAGCTGAAACTTTCAGAAGCATTGGTCCTTTTTTCATTGAACTGGTGCTTTGTTAGTCAGGATGTCCACCCTATATATCAGGATAAGTGGCATAGAATGCATGGCCTCAATTTAAGCTTTATTAAATGTATTAGCAGTATAACTGTATTTACAGACTTCACCCAAACACCAGCTGGAGGCCACTTCTATCAATACCCTGGTTTCCCAGTTCTTGCTCCTTCTTGTTAGAATAGCACTGTAAAGTAAAGTGTGCCATCAAGTCGATTTCGACTCCTGGTGCCCACAGAGCCCTCTGGTTTTCTTTTGGTAGAATACAGGAGGGGTTTACCATTACCTCCTCCCGTGCAGTATGAGATTATGCCTTTCAGCATCTTCCTATATCGCTGCTGTCCAATATAGTTCCAGTGGGGATTCAAACCGGCAACCTTCTGCTTGTTAGTCAAGCATTTAGTAGCCAGGCAGAAACCTCGGAAACTTTACCAATCCATGCATCCCATTGCAAAACACTTACTCCCAGTAAAATGCTAGGGAGAAAGCCCAATTTTTGTAATGTTTTAGCATGCCAAATTTCAGGACATTATTGCCATTGGAACAGCTCTGATGCAGATACTGTATGCATGAAGATCTGGCATTTATTAAAGGAGGTAGTTTTGTCTCTTTTCTCTGTTGGGAGATTTGGTTTTAAATTTCCCATTGCCATTATATATCATTTCCCTTGTTATAAATTAATAAAAAATATATAACAAAAATTTATTTTTGAAGCTCTCTTAAGTGAACCAAGTCCAGAGGTATAGCTGTGCTAATCTGTTGCAGATATTATACTGTAGTATAAGAAAGCTACAATATAATAGCATAAGAAAGTTGCAATAACATCTTTCATGTGCCATAAATGTATAGGTTATTTTTATCCTAAGTGAAGAAGCTGTTGTAATAATGGAGGTCTCTGTAGGAAGACTTTGGCCCTCAAGAGAAAACCGGATAAGTGTTTATGGATACCCGTCTGCCAACATGCATAGACACCACCTTTATTTTATATCAGTCTGTTGTGTAGTATTATGGATAGAATGCATTTGAATCATGAAGCTAACCTAGTGCTGAAGCTGACAATGCATTGTGTTTGGCACCATGCTTGTCCCCGGAGCTAAATGTGACAGGCAGAGCGGAAAGACATCAACTGGGCTGCTTGCAGACTAAACGATTTCTATCCAGAAAGGAACAAGGTATGATAAAGATAAGAATATTGGTAACTTCTGTGAAGAGATGTATCAGGTGTTAAGCACCTGGCATTTTTTGAAAAAACAATCTGTTTTCTCTATCATAAACAGTCAGCAGATAGTTAAGTCTTCTTTCATCTAACAGGGATTGGCATGGACTGTCACCTCTGGGGGACTTGTCTGGCTGCCACTCTCGAAAATGAAGTATCTCTGCCCTCCAGAGGAAGGTAGAAAAGGTGGACACGGTAGTGTCCGTCTGGTGGATTAAAAAAACCTACTGCAAACTAATCTTTCTTCCCAAGGTGTGCTTATTTTGTACTCTCATTTTTCTATAATCTGGTAAAAAGTCAGTATTCAGTTATTCAGCAGAGGCTCCTGAGAGGTGCAGTATCTAGAAAGAGGCAGCCACAGCTAAACGAGAGCCAAAGGGAAAGAAAACCTGCATGGTGTCATGAGGAAGCAGCAGAAAGCACAAGTGTTTGGGTCAGTACTGTGCAGGCGCATAACTGCTCACTGATATCATCATTGGTCTGCACCGATGCTGGGTGCATCTGGCCAGTCAGTAGCCATGCGATTTCACTGTGCTGTCCCAGAAATCCCATGTCTCTTCCATCTCCGTGTGATGTATGAAGCTGCCCTTCCTTAGGCCACTAATTAGTAGGGATGTGCCCAAACTGGTTTGGTGCCTCCTTAGGGAAGTGCTGAACCGGTTTGGAAGCAGGTATTCAAACCAGTTCAGCAGGGTAGGCGTCAGTTCCTTTTAAAAGGGAGTAAGCAGGACCTTGCCTGCTCCTCTGCTGCCACACCGTTTTTTTCCAGGTGCAGAGCTTGCTGTTCAAAAGGCCACTGTCATAAATCTGTCAGGCTAGACAGATGGAGCATAAAACAGGCAGAGGCAGAAGTAGAATAGCAAAGTCTTACAGGAAGAAATTCTCCAAACCAGGTTCAGTCCGAGTCAAATCCAATCAATCCAACAGAGTCCAAATCGAAGTCCACAGGTAAAGTCAACACAGTCCAGGGTCCAAACACGGTCAAGGCAATACACCAACACAGCCGATTAACTCACAGGCAATTGATATTACTATCCTCAGGGTAGCTGTGGTGCAGTCATCTTAAATAGGCTAACCCCCAGTGCTGTTAATCAAGAGTTCCTGAGTCAGCAGCTTTGCCTGTTGTTCTACACATGCAGTTCCTTAACTCTTCCTGTCTCTTGGACCGACACCTCTCCACAGCTGAGACTGGTCACGCCTCCTCCACAAGAGCTGCCTCACCCGGCTCTAACCCATTTTCAACTCCCCGTGCGTCGGAGTCGGACCCACTCTCCTTTGCAACTTCTGGTCCTTGCCCTCCCTCCTCTGCTGTAACCTCCTCCAGCAATTCCTCGGAGTCTTCCAGCATGCCCATGACAGCCACGCTCAGCTGCAGCACTGCTCCCAGGAAGTTTTTCACACCCAGCTTTTAGTTCATATCTCCTCTGGAATGCAGTGTGCATTAACATATCAGCCAGATTTACCCTGAAGTCCCTGTGAGCTATCACAGAGCACTTCACACACAATTCAGGTTTTCCATTGTGCGTTAGAACGTAGCCCAATTTATTTGGGGCTACAAAATCTACTTCATGTGTTGTTTTGGGGGAACAACTTTGAACTTGCAGAAAAGCCTTGCAGAAAACCTGCAGTAAAGCCTGCTGTCTGGGAAAGTTCCAGCAGCCTGCGCACAGAATCAGCACACATGCGGCCATGTGTATGCCAACGCCACGCACAGGCTGCTGGGAGCAGTGCTGCAGCCTTGCAAGGCCTTTTGAATAGTGAGCATCACCTGAGGCCTTTTGAACAGCAAGCATCATGCCCAGAAAAACGGTGGGGACAGAAGAGCAGGTAAGGTCCTGCTTACTTGTTTTTAAAAGGAGCCAACCCCCGCCCACGGCTGCACAAGTCATTCGTGCACCTCCCTACTGCTTAGTGGCAGTGGCCCTCTTCCTACATGCCTGCAGTTCCTGTGTAATTTAGTACTTATCTTGTATCAGATGGGTTTCTACATTTGGTGAAGTGTAAAAAGAGCTGCACCATGTGGTTCTTCTGATCATGTAGCTTGGATCTTCGATTTATGTTGCCTTAACCAATTTTAATGAGTCTGATGCTGTGTCACAATTGTGCTGACATCTTGCAATTGTGCTAAGATTGCACAATATAGCATGTCCATAATGTCACATTGTATGTGACTGCACTTAGTACATCCTATGCTTTGCACTTACTGTATGTGCTTGGACAGCTACTCTAATGCCTTTCTCACAAGATGCTGTTACCTGATATTTTAACATGTGTGTGTTTGCACAAAGATGTCCAACCAATGCACACATATTTCAAATGCCAGCTCTGCTAACTTGGCAAAGAGGCACCTTTTAACATTGTGATTCTCTTTATTTGGCAGGGGGAGAGTAACTGGCCCTATCCACCCCCAGGACAGTACCTCCAGTGACTGTTGCTGGTGTCTATCTTATGTTTCTTTTTCCATTGTGAGCCCTTTGGGGACAGGGATCCATCTTATTTATTTGTTATTTCTCTGTGTAAACTGCCCTGGGCCATTTTTGGAAGGGTGGTATAGAATTCAAATACATAAAATAAATAAAATACTGCTTTTTGCTGCAGAAGTTGTTGACCTAGTTAAGACCATTGTCAGTCCACAACAATATTCTATAGCCACCAAATGTCTAGGGCACTTCATAGAAATGTTCTCTACACATCATGGGCTTTTCAATTGGGTTTTTAAAGTGGTTTTGGAACCTTTGCATGTCAACAAACAGAGTGTTCATGCTTACCACTTGAGATACTCAGCAATATTTATACCTGACATAAGCCAGGTATAAAATATACAATATTATGTGATAAATGCTTTAAAGCAAAGCACAAGAATCCAAAATTTCAAATTCAAGTACCCTTACATTTGTTTTCTGTTAAGCTTTAGAAGTCTCTTTTAAATCTCCCTGGCGCTTTAAAACCCGTTTTGTATCACTGGCTGGCAGAGTTTGGTAGGTGTATCTAAAGTGAACATCTTATTCGCTATTGCTCTACTCTCCAACTGAAGAATCCAGGCAGTTGTATAGCCAGAGTACTGGGTTGAATTTACCCTATTGCAGTTTATATGCTGCCTGGAGTTTATATGGTGCATTCATTTTAATATGAATAAGTATAATTCTGAATATCATTGACTCAATCAGTGTGGATCCCCCCCCCCCACACACAAAATCATCCTGTTGTAATATGACGGACCTCTGATGCAGGAATTCAGCATATGTTCTTAGTGAGAGCCTAACATTGTATGTGGTTACTGAAGTATGCTTAAAACTTCTACAGTATGTTCCCAGTCTCTTTAGATATGAATTCTAACTCTGTGAAGATTAAAGCCTTATCTTTCACATGCATTTATCAGAGAGTTGGACTGACTGCACACTTCAGAAATTGTTTCAGATCTTTTTCATTTTACCTTCATTATCATAACAAAAATTCAAAGACATTCTTGTCATGCTTTCCTCAATGTTCTGGAATAGCATCCTCAGCAACTTAAACACAACATTTTGTCTTATTGCAGATGTATCAAAAGCTGTGAAAAGAAACGAGCTTCCCCTGTGTGGATACTTGCCATTATTAGATGCTAAATGAGACATTTCTTTTCTTTGATCATCCAACTTTCATTAATGTCAACGAGTCATCTAGGCCTTCATTTGCCTCCCCCCACCCTTTTATCATTTCTTGCATCCAATTATGGGCTTCTACATTTAAATAAGTCTACACAAGCATCTTAAAAGGCTTCCAAATGTGTATATAGCTTGTCCCTATCATGCTAATTTAAAGACTATATTAGAAAAAGAAAGGCTGTGCTAGCAAAAATAAAGTTGCTAATTTCTTTGGCAAGATCAAAATGTTTCCCTGTACTTTGCACTTTGGATATTTCTATGGCACTCCAATAAGATTTTGTTGGGTTTCAACAACTATGCCTTATTGAAGTTCCTGTTGGAGAGCTATTGACTGCCATGAATGACTGTTTCAATAACAGAGAACATTCAAAACTTCGATTTGGTGAAGACGTCAAGTGGGAAACTGTCCAAGATACATAAGCTAAGTGCACACATATGTAAGATGCATGGCTTCAAGCATACATGGTCACACCAATTCATTGTACTAGGACATATCCAGGACAATACCCAAGAGACTGCACCATTAGGGAATATCCAACAGCAGCTTGAAATGGAATAAGATCTGCATTCAAGCAAATCACTCCAGCACAATCCAGATACTTCGAGGTTTCAGCCCATTATGGAATTCCTATTCTGTTAATAATGCAGAACAGAAAAGGACTCGTCTTTGATCACGCATTCAACAAAAACTCAATCACAGGTGCTATCTGTTGCTGCTGCTACCATTACGCATCACTATCCTCATCTCTCTCTTTTCTCTCCACTGGCAACCAGGCAGCCATCAAACATTAATAGAACCAAGGATGTTTCCCACCCATGCAAACTATAAGTGAAGCTTGCAACCACCACAGTGACCAGTAGAAAGCTAGCTATTTTTAACAGGACTGCTTTGCAAAATATAACAGGTGCAGTTATACCTAGAATGGAGAGGTAGTGATAGGGAAAGCTGTACTTGTTAGTTTATTGTCACACAGTTTCCAAAGGCAATGAGGCCTGCAAGAACAAACAGTCTGACAAGCCCATTTATTTATGCTGCTCTCAGAACACAACCAATGTTTAAGCAGAATTCTTCAGCTCAGTCTCAGTTCTCATGATAGTTAGCAGATAGGGTCACATGCACACACACCCCTTATTATTCACTCCAGATGGTTTTATGACGGGGTGCATATAATGAGAACAGGGCAGTGGGTACTGTACTACAATACCCCAGCAGGACTTGGTTATTTCAATTGTGCAAACATACACACACACACACAAACAGCTGACAGGATTGATGATCTCGTTTATTATTCCCAACACATTTTGAGGTTTAAAAAATCTTTTTCTAGGGAATGTAGAAATCTGAAGGAACAATTCAGGACAACTTCATGCACCTTAAAAAAAACTTTTTAAAAAATTAATTCATTGGGCAAAATAATTGCTAATCTTGTCTGCTGCTTTTTGTATTTTTTTGTAATCTAAATGCTTCTACAGCTGTCATGAATCCTTATTTCACTGGATTCTCTATCTTGTTTCACAGTCTTTCTACTGGAGTACCTCCTGACTCTCCCAATGGTCATTGCTGGTTTGCTAAACCAAGCAGTTAGTAACAAGGTCTGCTGGGACAATAACCAGCAGGTGCTGCAAGGAACTGAACAAATGTGGAGGGAGGCTTGGCTGGATCAAATGAAAGGGTCTAACAAAATGAAAGGCAACTTAGGCACGAATGAGCCAGGATCTGGTTGGTCCATGCACCAGTACCTTAATTGGTTATTATGTTGCACCATCTCATCTATACAGAAAGGTAGATTTCAGCAGAGAAATTTCTTAATGGTAAGTGGTAAGAGCCGTTTCACAGTGGAACCAGTTGGTATGGGTTCTCCTTTGCAGGAGGTTTTCAAGCAGAGGCTGGACATAATATCTCAATAGATTGGGAGGCTCATATTCAAGGCTTTCCTTCTTATACAGAGATAAGTATTCTGTTTTGAAAAAGAATGCAGGCTATTTCTAGTAAAGGAGAGCACCAAAGAATTAGCAGCAAATCTGCCAGTTATCATCTTTATCTTTCCACAGTTAGTTAAAGGAATTTCTTTCATCACTGTCATCTACCTAAAATGCCCATGGGCAGAATTCTTCATCTGTATACCAAAAGTAAGGATAATTTCTGCCTTAAATTTACTTTTAAGAACCAGTCACCATCTTTCATTCCTTTCAGCTATTTAGCACAGTGTGCCTGCCAATAACAAAAACTGGGAGAAATGGCAACTTCAGGGGAGCTGTTTAGTGAATGGAGTTCTGCTACAGTAAAAACAATTTCCCCTCCCTTAAACTGCTCCCATGTGATGGTATGCTTCCAAGCTGCAATTTTTGTCACAAGGCTCCAGATAAACCATTAGAAGCAGCATCTCACTTGTCAAGCTGTTTCTTACAAAATTTAAACACAAACATTTGATGGTTGCTAGACTTTCGCACCCCTCGCCGCAAAACAGCATCATGCTTACTTGACAGAGATATAGTCTTTGGCAGTATCATCATCAGACACAAAGCCAAACTCATTTTTTCTTTGGCTTTTCCTGCCTCCCTCTGCCACCAGCTTACACCCCCTTTATTCAGAGAGACCACAGGTGAAGCAAAAGAAAATTATTTCAGCAGGATGACTACTGAAATGATAGAAGGTAAAGAAGATGGATTATCACGCTGCTGACATGATTTGTATGGATTTCCAAAATTAAGCTGTTCATTTAAAGTGACCGCCATCTTAGGACCTGCGATATTGCAGCTGCCCTCATAATAACCTTCATCTGCACTTGTGAGCCAAGTGAACAGAGCACATTTCCCATTACCTGTCAAGCGAGTATGTAGAGTTCTTCTGGCCCGCAGTAATAGCAGGGCTGCTGGTGAACAGAGTAATAAACACCTACTGAGAGGGATGTAGCGTGAAAAGATCTCATCACCTGCCATTAGCACGCTGATGAATAATGTAGGATTCTCGGTGGCAGATGTCAGGGGTGGGAGGAAGAATCACTTCTGTAAATGCTCTGGTGAACACTTCAGCACAAAGTAAGAGGTGATAGCAACAGATGCATGTGACAAAATTACACTCGCTACTGTATTTTTTAAAAAAAAAATTGGAACATTTACTTCACAAATAGCTGGCTTCTCATGCTCTCTTTTTCTTTTCTTTCAGAACCAAGGGGTGCTGTAAAAGCAGAAAAATAACCCCACTGCTGACTATTTGTCGCTTCTGACTGCATCATTGTCTAAGGAGAACAAAAGAAAGCTTGATTGTCCTAAGCACTAAATTAAATCTCTCTCCCCTGAGACCAAATCTATACTGTTGTTACTGAAATGGCTTACAACTGAAGTTAAAGTTGTGGATTGATATGAAGTTTCTTCTCTGCAGATGCAGCAGTTTTTGTGATCTTCAGCTGCTGAATAGCAATGCTAAAAAGAGACTCAATGTAGATGATTTGCGTACCACCTTTCTGTCCCACATTGCACACAACACTCTAGTTGTGGAATCCATAAAGGAACAGATGGAATAAAGCCTCAAAAGGGGTAAGAAAGAATTAGAAAGCAGTAGGGGAAAGGCAGGAATTGCCATGCCCCCCAACTCTTAGAAGCTGCAAAAAGCTGGAGTCCCAGGTGGTTATGTGTGATGCTGCTGCTCTGCATCAATCTCAGGATCAATTTCCAGACATAGCTGATTGCAAGGGTGTAGCTATAATTGAGCAGATGGGTTCAAAGAATCCGGGGGGCCCAGCTCCCGAGGGCCCTCCTCCAGCTCCAGCCCTCCCTATTTTCTTCACAATCTCCCTCACTCTGGGGGGCTGCCGGGAAGAAGGGCATACACAGGCCCTCTCTCCGCTAGCTAAGCCCCTGTCTGGTTGAAACAACAGTTTTCAAGTATTAAAACATATGTGGTTAAACTTTCCACCCTAGAATCAAAGACTGAACCATGAAACTAGCTGTTCAAGACCATTGCTGCAACTCCTGGTCATCACAGTCATGCCTCTGCATTTCTACACTGCACATGTGCAAAAAAGAAGGGGATGGGGCTCTATGCTAAACAGAGAAAGACTGCATGGAGGTTTGGTGCCATACGAGTTGAATTTGATTCCAAATTCAGACAGACCCTGGAGGAACCATTTGATATGAAGGTGAGTGAACTTGCATCGATGTATGATGAACAGCAGAGCTGTCTGCTGAATGAACTTGAAAAAAGCTACTAAACCATTGTTTAATTTTAGTGGTTTGCACAAAACACACAAAGAACATTGTTCCTGTTTCTAGCACAATAATGGTTTGTGGGTTTCTAGCACAACAGCGGTCCACATTGAGGGGAGGTCAGGGACTGATGAGGAGGAATAGGAAGCAGTGAAGTGGTGGCTAAAAGGAGACTTGAGTGGTTCAGGAAATAAAGTGGTATGTTTCCTGAACAAAGCATCTGGGTTTCTGAAGAATTCACCTAACTCAGCTCCATCACTCATGAGGGTTGGAGGGGGGGCGCTTTGTAGGGATGTGCGAAGCAGCTCGAGGTCGAGCCATATGAGCTGGCTCATATCAAACCAGGCTGGCTCAAGGGTTCACCCTCGAGCCGGACCAGGCCCAGTTTGACTCAACCTTGAGTTGAACCCCCCGGGCCAGCTCAGAGCCAGTCCGGGATTCAAAAAGTTTTTTTAAAAAAATTAATAACTCACACCATCAGGCCCAGGATAATTTTGCTGCCCCCCAGGGGTGCGGCCACAGCCACAGGGCAGAGGGTCTTTGAAGCTTCCCTCTCCCCCTCCCTGCCAGCCTTCCCCCAGTCTTTTCCGAGCTGATTAGGCCTGTTTGGGGGCCTTTCCAGCCCTTTCCTGGCTTGTGGTGGCCATTTTTAAGGCTGACACACATGCACATGGGCTATTTGCATGCCTAGACTTGGATCCGAACTCAAACTGAACCAGGCAAGCCAGTTTTGTGCACATTCCTAGTACTTTGCATCATCCAGAAATATGTCCCTGAGGTTTTATATCCCCTCAGGGACATATTTGCAAGTGATACTGAGGGCTTCTGAAGGAAGGGGAGATCACTGAAATTCCCAAACACATTAGCACTTGTGCAGCATTAATCTGGAACTTTGTGGAAGTGCTATACCAGTGCTTCTTTAATCTGGATATAGGATGGGAAAGGAGATTAGGAAGATCCCCATGCAGAGTGGTAGCTTTCATATTTAGCAGACGAAGAGCATCTGTGCTCCCTCGTGTTTCTCTGAGGGAAGACAGGATACTTCCTTGTCTTAAAGAAGCCATTATTAGACCTTACTTGAAGAAAGCTGCATTGGATTCCTCAGTTAGCTAATTACAGACCCATTTCCAATCTTCCATGGTTGGGGAAGGTGATTGAACGGGTGGTAGCCTCTCAGTTCCAGGTAATTTTGAATGATAGGGATTATCTTTCAAGCGGGCTGTGGGGTAGAGAATGCCTTGGCTGGCCTAATGGATGATCTCCAACTAGCTATTGACAGAGGCCGTGCGACTCTGCTGATCCCTTTTGATCTTGTGGCAGCTTTCAGTACCTTCGACCATGATATCCTTCTAAGTCACCTGAATGAGGTGGGATTAGGTGGCATTGTTTTACAGTGGTTCTGTTCCTACCTCTGTGGTAGATTCCAGATGGTGTTTCAGGGAGACTGTTCCTCTGCAAAGTGAGAACTAATGTATGGAGTTCCACAGGGCTCCATACTGTTTCCAATGCTCTTTAACATCATACATGAAACTGCTGGCATAGATCATCATGATAGTTGGTGCACAGTGTTATCAATGTGCTGATGACACCCAAATCTATTTCTTCCCATCGTCCTCATCAGGATATGGCATAACTTCCCTAAATGGCTGCCTGGAGGCAGTAGCAGCTAGTGGGCATTGGAGCAGGGGGGGACAGGGGAGAACCTGGTCACCAAGGCTGAAGCCTACCCTTCCCTTTCCTCCATGCCAGCCGACTTGGGTATTTACCCAAGTCTGCCACCATTGAAGAGAACAGAAAAAGAGGGGCAAAAGTGGAAAACGGAAAGGTTTTGTGGGTGGGGAGGAAGGCAGAAAGCAAAAAAGCCTGGGCAAAAAGCAGGGTGAAAGGCAGAAAGGAAGGGCAAAAGGCAGAAAGAGGGACAGAAGGGAAAAAGCAGGGATTGCATCCTGCCTCCCACCAAACAAACAAGCTAGTAAAAGATCAGACTTACCAGCAGCCAGGGAATCCTCCATAGCAGGGAGCTTCCTTCAGCCCCTCTTTCCCTGCCTGAAACTTCCTCTTAACCATGTACACCGCTCTGAGCTCTCGGAGGAAGAGTGGGATATAAGTGTAAAAATGAATTAAATAAATAAATAATAAATTTTGGTCCTACTAGCTGGAACAGCTGCTGCTTAAGCTGCTCCAGCCAATCTGATTCCTAGGGGGCTCCTCATGGCACTGCTCCCAGGAAGAAGGGGAAAATGTATTAAAAATATACTCCCTGAAGCAACCAGGACATTTATTTTCAACCCATTATTTTAGTGTTTCCTGAGGGCAATGCCAGGAGGAGCCCGCTAGGAATCAGATTGGCTGGAGCAGCTTGAATAGCCAGTAAGACCAAAAGGGGACAGGCAGGAGAGGAGAGGATGGAAGAAGCTCCCAGCTCTAAAGGTTTCCTTGGCTGCTAGTAAGTCTGATCCTTTAGCTTATTTGTTTTTGTTTGCAGGGGGACAGTGCCTCTTCTGACTAGCCACCACTGCCTGGAGGTAGCAATGGGCTGGATGAAGGATAACAAACTGAAGTTGAATCCAGATAAGACAGAGGTACTGATTGTGGGGGGTCAAGACCCGAGAGATGGTTTAGGTTTGCCTAAAATCTAAATTTCTGAATGGGGTTACACTCCATCAAAAAGAAGTACGTAGCTTGGGAGTGCTCCTGGATCCAAAACTCTCTCTGGTCTCTCAGGTTGAAGCAGTGGCCAGGAACACTTTTTATCAGCTTTGGCTGATAAGTCAGCTATGCCCATTTCTGGAGATAAATGACCTTAAAACAATGGTGCATAAGCTGGCAACCTCCTTTTCCAGAAACTACAATTGGTACAGAATGTGGCAGCCAGACTGGTCTCTGGGACAACCCGAAGGGACCATGTAATACCAATATATCAGTTTCTGAGTGTTGGTTATTACCTATAAAGTGCTGATTATTACCTACAATACAAGTGCTGGTTATTACTTATAAAGCCCTTAACTGCTTGGGTCCAGGCTGGTAAGAGAGTGCTTTCTTTGTCATGAGCCCTGCCTGCCTATAAAGATTATCTGGGAAGGTGCAGTTATGGTTGCCATTAGCCCGTTTGGTGGTGAATTGGTACCCTCCCTTCTTTGTGGCTGCCTCAGGGCTTTGGAGTATGTTCCCTGTCAAAATAAGAGCATCTCCATCTCTGGTTGCTTTTAAAAAGACCCTCAAGAAACACCTTTTTTTATCAAGCTTTTAATTGTAATTGATTTTAAACTATTTGTTTTTATCCTGTGAAATTGTTCTAATCTAACAGGTTTTATTCTGTGAAATTTTGTTTTATAGTTGTTCTGTCTTAAATAGTGCACACCACCTAGAGATACAAATATCAGGTGGTATATAAATATGATCAATCAATCAATTAATCAATTAATAAACTGTCCTTATCCACCCCCAGCACAACATCCCTTAACCTTTTGGGGGTTTTTAAAAAGTAAATTTAAGGCAGAAATTATCTTTACTTTTGGTATACAGATGAAGAATTCTGTCAGTGGTCATTTTAAACAGAAGACAGTGATGAAAAGAATTCCTATAACTAACTGTGGAAGGATAAAGACTAGAGATGTGACTGTATTTTGTGATTCTATTTGAGCTCAAATTGAATTGCAAAATACTCAAATTGATTCATTGAAACAGTGGCCATTGCCGGCTCTTTCAACAAATCAACAAGAATTGATTCGAGGGATTCAAATGATTCAGCCATAGAGAGCAATGGGGGACACAAATCACCCCCATGTTGCCCATTGGTATGTCCTAGGGACACCAAAGTGGGTTGGGTTGATAGGGCATAATGGGTGCTACCTATTAGGGGTTTGCAAATTGATTTGGGTACAAATCAATTTGTACCCGAATCTAGCTGATTCGGGTGATTTGGAGACAAAACAAATCACCCTTGTGGTCCATTGGCTAGATTCAGGTACTAACTGAATCACGCCTGATTCGATTTGAATCAATTCAGGATTCGGATCCCTCCTATTAATTCCCCCAGATTCCCAGCTTTCATTTTTTTAAAAAGCTAAGCTCTAGCCCTTGTAGAAGTGGAGTTATGGAGCAAAATGTGTGGTCACTATGTTTCAAGTGTTTGGATTCTTTGGTGTATAATAACTTTCCCTCAATGAATCCCTAGGAAGATTCATTGCACACCTTCATTTCTTCTATTCATTTTGACTGTCTTTTTGACAGAGCCAATTGTCAACTGCCATGTGCCAACAATCCCCCACTCCCACCCGCAAGGCAGTGGGGTACTACTCAGTTTATGTTCTAAGATTTTTTTTTCAAGTGTTTAGGCTCTTTGGTGTTTAATAACCTTTCCTCATAATGAATCCCTATGAGGATTCATTACACACCAAAGAGTCTAAACACCTCAAAAATTCCTCAAATATAAACTGAGTACCTTGTGGGTTGCAGGGTAGTTGGAACATGGGATGCCACTAATTCCCCACCCCCACCTGCAAAGCAGTGGGGTCAAAATGAACAGAATAAATGAAGATGTTGTAATGAAGACACCAAAGAATCTAAACACTTCAAAAATGCCTAAAAATAAACTGAGTACCCCAGTGTGTGTGGGGGGGGGCATGTAGTTGACACATGGCAGTTGACAGTTGGCACTGTCCAATGATAGTCAAAATGAACAGAAGAAACGAAGGTGTATAAAGCCTATAATCCCCTATAATTCTTATAGGGATTCATTATGAGGAAAAGTTATTATACACCAAAGAATCCAAACACTTGAAAAATAATGACTGCACATTTTGCTCCATAACTCCACTTCTACAAGGGCTAGAGCTTAGCTTTTTTAAAAAAAAAATGAAAGCTGGGGATCCATGTTAGGGTTAGGATATGGCAACTTCAAATCCCCATTGTTTCCTATAGCAGAAATGTTAAAAGCCAACCAAGTGTCCCACTGCCTTGAAATCCGGGCGGTAGGTGGCACCCATGGGGTCCTACCCACCACCCAAATTTGGTGCCCCTAGGCCCTTGTTAAGTGGTCTGAATCAGTCTGAAACCAAATCAAATCAAAGCAAATACAAATCAAATCTGGGGTGATTTGCAAGGGGTAGGTTTGGATACAAAACAAATCAGGGATGATTTGTTGGGGGCACAAATTGAACTTAAAAATAGATTTGTGCACATCTTTACTACCTATCTCGCAACCCACAAAAGAAATTGGCAAATGGATGATTAAAAATAAAAATAAAAAACCTTTCCCAAAAGAACCCTTAGGATCCTATGGGAGTTTGGGGGAAGATTTTTTTAAAAAATCACCCAATTACCCATTTCCTTTTTGGGGGGTGGTAGGTAGCACTCATCATGCCATACCACCCAACCCACTTTGTTGTCCCTAGGACCTATATATGGGGAACAATGGCGTGTTTCAAGTTCCCCATTGGTCCCTATGGCCAAAACAAGCAGAGTGCACAATTTTTGCAACCCTGCCCTGAAAAACACTGCAAAACAGAAGCACACAATCCCTCCCAACACAGAACACCACATTTTGCAAAACACACAGCCCAAAAAAGAATCACTGACCCAGAATGCACTGCCAATCACAGTGCCTGTGCTCCAGTAAAATCATTGGCACAAGTTGCTCTCTCATGAACAATTATGACTCCTTACTTCATTATTGCAACAGCTGCCACAGCAGCACCCTTAGCAGCTAGCAAGCATAGCCATAAGCTCAACTAGAACAATGTCTTCAGCCACATTTTGACTTGTAATGCCGAATGCAGACTGCAGAGCAGACCAGAGCCGTGAGTGAAGCACAAGTTAGTCTCAAGGCCATACATGGAGCTCATCACAGCAGTCACCAAGAAATATTACACAGAGAACTGCCTCTGTCAATTTCTCACCAGAACATCATCTCATAAACACACCAAACCACAACTCAAGGATGGCAAGCAGGCATGAAAGTTCTGCCTTTTGTCAATCTGAGATCCAGCAAAATCAGATAGTTAACAGCAAGAAATAGCACAGCAAACACATTATACTTACTCAGTGCTGAGAAAACCACAGTATCAAACCTTCCTTCCATCCTGCCTGCCACAGAAAGACAGGCAGATAAAGCAGTCATGGCCTGATGGAGCAATGCTCTGAGAAGAAAAAAAGATTCTACACTCTTACCATGAGAAGAAGTCTTCTCCCTCCTCTTTTCCAGTGGCAAACTGGCCAGGGTGTCAGCTTGCCCGGTGGCAGGTGGACCCTGTGGGCCCCTGATGAAGTGGCCCCCCTTAAACATTAGACAATATGTTAAAAATGTTAATGACCTTTTTAGCAGTTTGAAAATATAATAGAAGTTCCAATATTATTACTGTATGCAACTAAAATTTACGTCGCATTACTATTTTAATAAAAAAAATTAATAAAATTATTTTTCGATGATACTTTATATTTAAGAATATTACGCCCAGCGGGGGCGCCTGGCGGAGGGCAGCGGGCACTGAAGAGCCTCCGGCAGCATGCCTGCCGAGGCCCCCGTACGCCTTTTTCGCCTCCTGCGGCAGTTGCTGCCACCGCTGCCGCCACCCCACTGGCCCTCATGGGCCTGATACCGCTGAGCGACACCATGCAGCTGGCCCTTGAGCAGATCCTCCGCAAGTCGCTGCTCAGCCCCTACACCCTCGACCTGCGAGCTATTGCCCATGCCCACATTGCACAGACAGCAAATATTTTTCATTGCGTCGGCCTCCTCAGTTTGAGTGTGCTTCATCAGCTCTTCACCTCGTGCTTGCTGTGTTTTATGTGTTTTATAAAAGGTATGTATTTAATTATTATTTTTTATATACTGTGGCCCTGTGGAGACAAAGGGGGTCCACCCACAACTATAAGGCTATCATTTACTGTGGAGTGTTAAAATTACTGTGATTGTCAAAATTGTTCTCAGTAGATCAGAGCAGAACACGACTGCACCCAAGCAGGGCTTTCTCAGAACTCCCTCTTTCCCTCCAGAACTTGCCTGATGTATCTCTTCCAGACTCGCCCCTTCTCTGGCTGTCAGTCACAGACACTCTGATTCTGCCTGCCATTAACTCTTTCTGGGCAGGTTCTGCCGGGTGACACACAGACAGAACATTTTTCTGGCTTTACTTTTCACTCCCATTTGTGGGATCCGTCACATGTCCCACCCTTTCTCTCATTGCTTCAGGGAAGGTTATCCCAAATCTCTCCTAGGCAATGAGTGAAGCATGTGGTTTTTAATATACAGTACATTTAATACTTTACCTTTTTCTTTTACCAGTTACACTTATAAAAATTAATAAACATTTTTTATCACCTTTGCAATATCAATACACATATCACAGTTATATTCAGAAATACATTTTGTGGACATCGCATCCCATTACCTGAACTTTAGGTAAACCTTCTGGAGAGTGCATCAGCCATGACATTCTCCTTTCCTTTTATATGTACTATTTCAATTTATAATCTTGCAACCCAGTACAGAAGCAATTATTGACAGATTCGCACAATCATCTAGTGAACTCAAACGATTGCTCTAATATAGTGGACTGCATGAAATATGCTTTTGAACGACCTGTTAATGTGTAAAATGTTCAGTACAAGCAAACTATTTAAAAATATCCACCATTTATTTTTTTAAAAATAAAAAAATTAAAAATTCAATTATAACAATCTGTACTGTATACTGCCAGTAATATTTACAATATATGTACACTGAAATTACTAAAAAAAAATACATTTATTTCACAAAAAAATTAATTGTACCTTTTTTCCATTTATGTATTTTTGAAAATTTTATTTATTTCTTTTAAAAAGTAAATGATAGCCTTTTAGTTGTGGGTGGGCCCCCTTTGTCTCCTGGCAACCAATATTTTTAGACCCAGCAGTCCGCCACTGCTCTTTTCCTCTAGAGTATTTGCCTGCCTGCCTGTGTCTGGATAACGCCATGGAATCAGATTGGTGCTGGGTCCCAGATTACAGCTTGAGACATAGGTCAGGGCACCAGCCCATCATCTCACTGGACATGGTGGTGGCGTATGTGTGTCTGTGTGTGCCAGCAGCAGTAATGAGCAGACTGTGACACATCTGGGTTTGGGGTTGGCCAGGGTGGGGGGTAACTGCCAGTGGTGTTGCAGTGGGTGGTAGTGACCATGAGTCACTCACCTTCCCTGGCCAGCCAAGCTGGTGGTCATCACCACATCCCATGGCAAAGAATTCCATAGATTCATTATGCACTGTGTAAAAAAGTACTTCCTCTTGCCAGTCCTAAATTTCCCAACCTTCAGTTTCATGGGATGACCCCTGGTTCTAGTGTTGTGTGTGTGAGAGAGAAATTTCTCTCTGTCCACCCTCTCCACTCCATACATAATTTTATACACCTCGATCGTGTCTCCCCTTAGTCACCTCTTTTCCAAGGTAAAGAGCCCAAAATGCTGTAGCCTAGCCTCATGAGGAAGGCAATCTAGGACCTGATCATCTTGGTTGCCCTCTTCTGCACTTTTTCTAGTTCTACAATATCCTTTTTAAGATATGGTGCTCAAAGTTGTATGCAGTACTCCAGATGTGGCCACACCATAGAACTCCTACCATGGAATTAGCCTTTTCCACAGCTGCGCGCTGAGTCGACACTTTCAATGAGCTGTCCACCATGACCCCAAGATTAATCTCCTGGTCAGTCACCGACAGCTCAGATATCATCAGTGTATACGTGAAGTTTGGGTTTTTTGCCCCAATATGCATCACTGTGCATTTGCTTACATTGAACCACATTTGCCATTTTGTCACCCACTCCCCCAGTTTGGAGAGATCTTTTTGCAGCTCTTCACAATCTGTTTTGGATTTCACTACCCTAAATTGTTTAGTGTCATCTGAAAATCTGGCCCCTTCTCTTTTTACCCCAACTTCTCGATCATTTATGAACAAGAAAAAGAGCACTGGTCCCTGCTGGACCCCACTTCTTACTTCTCTCCATTGTGAAAACTGTCCTACCCTCTCTTTCCTGTCCTTCAACCAGTTACAGATCCACACATGAACCTGTCGCCTTATCCCATGACTGCTAAATTTACTCAAGAACCTTTGGCGAGTAACTTTCTCAAAAGCCTTTTGGAAGTCCAAGTGTATTATGTCAACCGGAAAACCTTTATCCACATGCATGTTGACACTCTAAAAGAATTCCAAAAGGTTATTGAAACAAAATTTGCCCTTGCAGAAGCCATGCTAGTTCTCCTTCAACAAGGCCTTTTCTTCTATATGTTTAATAATTTTGTCCTTAAGCATGCTTACCATCAATTTACCCAGCACTGGTTAGGCTGACTGGACTGTAATTTCCCAGATCCCCCTGGATCCCTTTTTGAAAATTGGGTTTACATTGTTTAATTTCCAGTCCTGATTATAGGGGAAAGTTACATATTTTAACAGAGCCTGATTGTCGAGACAAGTTACATATTTTTGCTAGGAAATCAGCAATTTCACATTTGAGTTCAGAACTCAGAACTCTTGGGTGGATGCCATCTGGCCCTAGAGATTTGTTAATTTTTAGTTTTTCAAGACAGTTTAGAACATCTTCCTTTGTCACCTCATATTGGCCCAGTTCTTCAACTGCTAAAACTGAAAAGCTCATTTCCAGACAGAGTATATAGTATCCTCCACCATGAAGACAGATGCCATAATGGATTACGAGCCATTTGTCTCAGAGCAAGCCCACATGTGGGGAAGAAA
This sequence comes from Hemicordylus capensis, assembly GCF_027244095.1. Classification (NCBI taxonomy): domain Eukaryota; kingdom Metazoa; phylum Chordata; class Lepidosauria; order Squamata; family Cordylidae; genus Hemicordylus; species Hemicordylus capensis. The sequence goes on from NC_069658.1 coordinate 101,240,692, forward strand.
AATGCTGACTCATCCTCTCTATGCTTTCTGAGCAAAGGTTTCTCCCTTTAAACTTTCCTGTACTTCTGGTAGTTTCAAAAATGGCTGCCGCCACCACCCACTTATTGACAGAGCTTAAATTCTTGTTCCCACCCTGCCAGCTTGGGTAGAAATCCAAAGAAACTCTCTTGCTTTTCTCCTGGAAAAGTATACAAAAATCTTCCACATGCAAGCTTACACGTGGTGAGAAAACTAACAGCTGCTGAGCTCCTGGGGGGTGTGTGTGTGCACCAGAGACAGACCCCCTTCCAGCCCCCTTTATTCTGAGGCAAAAATCCACCCAGAGAGGCTTTTAAAATACAAAGAACAAAAATAAAGAAAAAACTTTATTCAAAATACTACAGATAGCTTCTGTTTGAGGCTCCCTCAGCTTTTAGTTACAGGTAAACAAAAGCAATACTCAGTGGTTACAAGTACTTAAAAAAGCACCCCAGATGATATTGGGGCAGCACACTTTAAAAATTGTGGTTACCCAGTTGCAAAGAACACGGATGTAAGAAAATACAAAAACACCTTTAAACGTTTACAGAGTCTTTTGCATGCCATAGCTGGCGTGCTAAACTCTTCTCTTCCTCCTCATGGCTCTCTAGGTCCCACCCACCTGGTGTGCTGATTGGCTGATCCCTGGAGTTCACCAGCCTGTCAGTCAGAACAGGGTTCACTTCTGGATTACTCTTTAGGGGATAGGAGGGGCTGATCACTACAGATGCAAATAACTCATTCATCAATCTCCTTATCCTCCTTAATAATCCCTTACATGCCCTCATCATCTGAGGGGCCAGTGGCCTCCCTGGCAGGTTTTCTGCTTCTGATATATTTAAAGAGGTTTTTGTTATTCCTTTTTCTAGCGATATGCTCTTTATACTCTCTTTTTGCATCCCTTATTGTCTCCTTGCATTTCCTTTGCCAGAGTTTATGTTCTTTTTTGTTCTCTTCATTTGGGCCGGACTTCCATTTTCTGAATAAAGTCTTCTTCCCTTTTATAGCTTTCCTTACTCTACTTGTTAGCCACACTGGCATCCTCCTGAACTTGGTGGTACCTTTCCTCCTTCTTGGTATACATTCTAACTGAGCTTCTATTATTGTGGTTTTAAATGAGTTCCATGCTTTCTGGAGTGATTTGACCCTCCTTGATTCCACGACTAACTGTTCTAAGGCACAGTCATTTAGCATGTCTAGAAATCTGGCCTCTCTTTCATTCTACCAAGAAAATCACACGGCTCTGTGGTCACCAGGAGTCGACACTGATTCAACAGCACAATCTTTCCTTTTCCTTTATGTGTGGGTAGTTGAAGCCACCTATGGGTGCAGAGGGGAAATGACTTGACTAGCACACCAGAGGTTGCCAGTTCAAATCCCCACTGCTATGTTTCTCAGACTATGGGAAACACCTATATTGTCGAGCAGTGATAGAGGAAGATGCTAAAAGGTATCATCTCATACTGCATGGGAGAAGGCAATGGTAAACCCCTCTGTCAGACGGTGGTCCAATTCAGAAGATTCTGAGGAGGAACTGCCTGACCCACAGCCCCCTGATATGGTCCTGCTGCAGGATGCTGAGGAGGAAGCCCCATGGACGGAGAGCTTACCTATTGTGGAACAGCAGGAGACTGCTAGGGAGCTGTTGCCTTCTTCAGATGGGGAGAAGCCTGGACCAAGCATCAGACCAGTGAGCAACATGGAGCGTCGGTGTGACTGCAGAAAAGAGCACCATTTTGTGCAGAGAAGCAGCAGCCATTTGGCTGCAAAGTCTGACCAGGAAGGCATCTGAATCTGTAGCCCCAAAGGCAGGCAGGGGCCTTAATTGTCTTCACCTGGCATTTAGCCTTGAAGGGTTATAAATTCAGACCACTCACTCTGCACCGCACTGGTTTCAACTGATTGCTTTGGCGTGCAGTTCCAGCTACCTGCTCTTCAGTATCTTGCTCCTGGGATTTTGACCCTGTGCCTGGCTATCAACTTGTGACTCTTTTCTGAACCCCCTGGACTACTGAACTGGCAACCAACCCTTCTCCTGGTATTGACCCATATTGGACTTGGCATTCGACTATGATTTATGGACTGAAGATTCAAACATGGTAATTTCCAATGACTTTTTTCTACGAACACTTGCTTTCACTTTGCTGCTAGCAAAAACTCTAATCCCACGCATTCCAGCTGTTGCTTTGATTTATTGCAGGAGCGTGTGCCCTTGACACCCTTCTGTATTCTACCAAAGACAACCACAGGGCTTTGTGGTCGCCAGGAGTCGACACCGACTCACCAATGGAGAGAGCTATCTGGAAGGGCTAACAACTGATGACACTTCCTCCTTCACTGACACAGGAAGAGCTTTTCCTCTGTCAGGGGAGGACCCCCCCCCCCCGCCCGCCTATTCTACCTCAGCTGCCATAGTTGGCTGCCAAGCTCCTCCAGAAATAAGAGCCTGCACACAACTACATCAGTGGGGTCAAATCAGGGAATAGGCCCCTCTCACCGTTGCCCACCACAACCAGCAGCACTACCTCTCCCTCTGCCTGCCACTCTGCTCCTGATTCTGCTTCTCGCCCCCCACCCAAACATCTTGGGGTTTTAAAAAATTTAAGCCCTAACTCTGATGGGGGAGGAGAAGAAACCCTTTAAAGGTGTGTAGGGCTGGAGGTGGTCTATTTATGCTTTGTGTGCCACACACAGAAACACAAAAAATTAAAAGCAGGCTTGGGGGGGGGGCTTTTTCTGGAGGGGACTGAGCAACAATGGGGCAAATCTAAGGGAAGGCAAAGGGCAGGGGATTATTGTGGCCTCTGTAACCCAAGCCCTTGCCTCCTGTCCTACATTGCTGTCACTACACTAATCCTGTCTCCAAACTACACCCTATTTAAACAAGTCTAGCCTGGTACTTGACCAAGGCAGGGAGGGGAGACTCTTTTATCTGACGTCTTTAGCTGGAGTCTGCCAAGTGTTGCTCTCAGAGGCACTCTTGAGCCAAGCGGACACCAGGATTCAACAGCTAGGGGGAGAGCAGGTCGGCACCAGTCACCTGCCAAACAATCAAAAGGGCAGGGTGAGAATCTGGAAAAGGGGCAGGGAGAGAGAGAGCCTGGCAGGCTGGGCACCAGAAAGAACACACCAGCTTACAAAAACCAAAAAGAAATCCACCAGACACACAGACAATAGCAGCAAAGGTGCAGTTTGGGGCATTTTTTAAAAAAGGATAAGCACAGCACTCTGGTTATTAAAGCCAGTGGGGGCTACGAGCAAGAAGGAGAAAAATGCACAGAAGAAAATAAAATCCCAAGCGTCACCCAGTTAAAGCCACTGGGGCTGGTACAATTTTTTAAAAAAATTAAAAAGCAGTGGTTGGCATAGTAAATTAAAAGGGGATGGGGAATAGAGAGACAGACACTCTCTGTCTCTCTCTCCACCCAGACGACCACCACCACTAGTCTCTGCTCTCAGTGCTATTGCTGCTGCTACAGTCTCTCTCTGATACATCTCTCCTGATGCACAAATAGCTCTCTGACTCTCTGCCTCCAAGCAGCTCCTTACATCTTGAAACTCCATCCTTTGGCCTCCCCCCTTCCCTGATCCCTCTCCCCAGCAAATGGGGGCACAGTTGCCCATGAGAACACTTGATTTGAATGATAGCATGTCAACCAAGAAGCTTGGGGATCTCAAGCCAATCAGAAGACTGTGCCAGAAAACCAATCAGCAAGGGGGAAAAATAAAACAGAACTCAAAATGGCACTCGAATGATTCATATAGATTCAAGCTCAAATCAGGGTCAAGTCAATTCAAATTCAGAACAGGCCCTTTATTCTATGGGCGATTTGATTTAAGCGCAAATCACTTGAATCACTCTGATTTGAGCTAGAATTGATTTGACTCGGATTGATTTGCACATCGCTAACTAAGACTGTAATTAGCAGATTTGCTTAGTTACTAATACTTTGGTACTATTTCTCTTGAATCTCTCTCTTTTACCAGCTGTTGATCATGCCTACATTATATTTCTTTTTAGATTGTGAGACATTATATTAGCAACCAAAACAATTTACTCAGGGATCAAGAAGTGAAGAGCATTCAGAGACTAGAACCTTGGTATTTTACGTGACATATGATAGTAAACCAGTGGAGCAACTTGAAGAAAAGAGAGGCATAATCTAGAGATTTTGAGAAAAAATCATGACAACATTGAAATGTTTCCTATTATAACAAGCTCATTATAAACAGCACATATAATTGAATAAAGTGCTGCAGCTACACAAGAGAACCATTGTTAGGCCTTAGCTCTATACTTTCAATATAACAATTAGCACTGATTACTGATTTTTTTGATTTTTTTTTACAAAGCAGTGATAAAGGCATCTGTTGAATAAATATAATTCAACTGCAGAAACCAATACTGAGAGTGTACTTAAAGCTAAGAAAGTTTAGATAAAAGGGAACATTTGCCATGTATTTCGTGCCCTGGTATTATTTCTACCAATGTCTAAGGCTAAAAAGGGCCACCTATTTCTGTGGAGATGTATCTAAAAAATCTCTCAAGCTGCCTATAATAATCTCCATTATGTATAATGACCATTTTGATAATAGTCTTTAGAAGAGGTAATGGCCTGCTGAATGGTTATTACCTGTCTGCTCATGCTGGAAGCAAGATACCAAAGCCAGAGGGGACAGTCAAATGGTCCTTGCGGTGTAGTCTGAAGGAATAAGAAATATTTAACAGAACACAAGAGACAGACAAGAAAATGCCTTCACTATAAAAACTGCTTATGCTAGGGCATAGTGAGACAGCCTAGGTTAAATACAATACTAAAAGCAGAAAATAATTAATGCAAGGCACATGGTTCTATGCAAACACTGTCTATCTGAAGTCACAAAGAAGAAATTGAAAACAGCTGAATATATTTTGGTGTTATAAAAAATAAAATTCCATGCGGGTTATGCAGTCTAAATAGGCTAGGAAGCTCAATACAGTCACTAGGAATGACCTGTTGCTGCGAGAAGACAAGAAGCAGCTGAAGATCACTCTTTGCATGTGCTCTCCATCTCTCTACTGGGACCTCAAGCAGAAATCCTGGAAGAATCGTTTGAGGGAGGTCTGTTCTGTCTCTGCCCTTTGGGGCCATGTCTGTAGCATCAGGACAGAATTCTGGGATAGATGGGGATTGAAGAGTTGTCAATTCTGACTGAAGCTATTCTTAGGTTTTCTTTCCCCCCCTCAGAATATCAAGCTATCAATATCTCCAGGTTTGCTTTCAATTGTCACCTGGGCACTTTCCAGACTAGACCCTACAACGGAGTCAGGGTGTATCTCGGAAGTGTGCTTTGCTTCCACACTTCCTGCATCATGACACCGCATCCCTACAAGGGCAGCAGGGTACCGTTCACATTTCCAGTGCCTTGTTTTGAATTTAATTACTGCAATATAGAGCTAGGGCACAGTATATCCAGCGTGGAAAAGTTTCTTTTTTTATGGGTTTTTAGTTGCTGTGATGTGAGACTGCTCCCCCTGCTGTTTACGTTTCGAATGTGACTTGCCCGAACTGAGGCATTTTGCTGCTAGTCCAGAAAACACCCTGGACTGACATCCTAACTCCATTGCTGGCTCACTGATGGGTGCAAATTTTGACAACTCCCCCCCCCCCCGAGAAGTATCCTGTACCCAAAAATATGTCCTTGAGAGTCACACAGCTCATGGACATATTTTCTGAAGACACGGAGGGTCACAACTTCAGTAATTCTTAATGTTTCAAAGGATCGGTCATTGAATGAAATGTTACCTATTTTACTAACTCCCATTCACACTCAATGCAGGTACAGCTACTTGATCTGAGATGATGTTAGAAGTAATCCCCCTTTCAGCCCAAACTTTATACTTGTGGGTCTCCCAAGCAGCACCAGAACCTTTTTAGGTCTGCAGTGGCAGGACAAACAGAACAAGACAATTGGCAATGGAAGGTGAGAGAAGGTTTTGACTGTTGGATCCCTCTCTCCTACTCAATATCCATAACAAAAGGGCTTAACAAGTCTTTGAGTAACCCAGATGACTTGGGAAGACCTTCCATGAAACCTAAATAGGGGGTTGGCAGGTTTGGCTTTTTTTAAGCCAAACTTTGGGTTATGGCCCATTTGACCCATGAGTACACCAGAACCTAAGGGGTATACCTGTGGGTCAAATGGGCTGTAACCCAGAGTTTGGCTTTTAAAAAGCCAAACCTGCCAAACTGCATACCCTATGAAAATTTAAAGGTGATCACTAATAAAGGAATTCCTCCACAGAGCAATCCCCGATCCAAGTGATTAAAAAAATTTCCCCCCCTAACTGATTAAATTCCATTGAGGACTGAGCCTCATGTTATTTATTTTTATTTTATTTTACATTTTATACCCCACACTTCCTCCAAAGAGCCCAGAGCGGTGTACTACATACTTAAATTTCTCCTCACAACAACCCTGTGAAGTAGGTTAGGCTGAGAGAGAAGTGACTGGCCCAGAGTCACCCAGCAAGTATCATGGCTGAATGGGGATTTGAACTCGGGTCTCCCCGATCCTAGTCCGGCACTCTAACCACTACAACACATTAATCTCTCTGACCGAGCCTCAGACCCATAGTGATATGCACCTTCAGGCTATTCAGCTTATCTGAGTTTCCCCTAGAAACAATAGCCAGCCACTGGAAGGCATCAACACAAAGATTAGAATTCTGAAAGATCAGTCTTTAGGATATTAAAAAACCTCCTTAGCATTTTGTACAGTTCATGGATTCAGGATTTACCCAGCTTCATGTTGTTCTGCTCCCAATGACTGAGGTTCCACACCTTCACTAACCCAGCCATTCACCCAACTGAAAACCCAGAAAGAGAGATCACATGCTGTTGATGAGTCATAGAGATTCACAAGCCTGAAAATCTCTGAGCTGAAATCACTATGTGAAATCACTATTTTTGAGCCCCACAATTCCTTGCACGGTGAATCTCCAATCTCATCATTCAAGCACAAGGCAAAGCTGCTATAAAACTGTTCCCACTTTTTCTGTCCCTCTCTCTCTCACACTCTCATTTCCTAGTGTCCACGACTGTATCCCCCATCCCTCAGCGCTAACCTGTAAATGTGTATTAGGGGCAACTCTGTGCCATTCTCAGAACTTTAACTCCCTAAGGGAAGACCACTGCCCGCAAGTCTGCTGAGGTTCTAACCAAGCTTTTCTCTTGTAAATCTCTGTTCTTTAATAGAACTTGGCTTTGCTTGTAAGAAGCATATCAGTACTCTATTGTGTCCTTCTGAGTGCTCTAACATGGGTGTGTCCTATCCACAGTTAGCTTTCCCAGTACTTCAATGTATAATTCAGCTGTATGCAGGTTTGCACGAAGTTAAGTTAAATTCCCCACATTAAGCCAAAGCATGATCAAGAAGGATGGTAACCACCACACTTCAGAGCAAACTTGGTAATAGATTTATTCAAGCAGAAGGTGTGTAGCCGTAAAGCTAGGAACAGTGATATTGCCTTTCTGCTTCCATTTTACTCCTACTTGACCCTGATTCAGAGCCACACAGTATTTCAGTCTCCTTACTTGTGCCTCCTCACAGCACACTCATCAAATTAGGTTGTGAGGGAGACCATTCTGCATCACGGTCTCCTGGGCCAATTCGATTTGGGTGGATGAGTTGGGAAGGCCTCTGATCCTGGTATCCTGAGCCTAAGTGCCTTGACGGACATATTTGCCCTGGTAACTCACTATCATTTTACACACACACCCCTCCATATTTATGCCACTAGTTGTATCTTTACAGAAATGTGCCAATTCCAACTTCTTATAACCAATGTTTTCAAAACATTGTTGGCCAAGAGTCTAATAATCTTCAGCAGTTTTTTCTGTACTTTGAGCAAAGCTTTTAGATAGAGCCTAGCCTTTTCTACTTCCTAGAAATCCACAGAACTCCTTCTCTGGTTCATCATAGCTGAAGACAACAGGCCTCATACTCAGGGTTCTCTGTGGGTTATTACAGATTATAAAGTCCCAACTATCGTAGACAATATACTAATGTTCACTTCTTTCTAAAATAATGATTTGTTGCTGTTCTCAGGAGCACCCCCAAATTTGATAATTATCTTTTGGAGAAAGGGTAACAATGTTCCCTTCATCACCAGTTTATTAGAGAGTCCAACTCAGAATCGATCCAGCTTCTTTCTGTTGTGCCAGCCTGAGCTAGCTAGAATGGAAATGGGTCAAGGAAGTACATAAATGGTTGCATAATTTCAAAAATTCTAGCAACATAATCAAGAGCAATAGACTCAAATTGGATCCAACTGTGAGACACAAAGAAAACATTTTACATGTAGAAAACTCAGGGTGATATATTTTGTGCAGGGTGTTTTTCAAATATGGAGGATCATTCAAACATACAAACTCACCTGAAATCTGAAGGGATAATGGTCGAACAAAAACACTGAGGCTATTCTCACAACCGCTGGAAAGGGGGCTAAGGGAGCCCAGCCCACTTTCCAGCAGTCGTGAGAACCACTGGGCTTGCGGGTGAGACCGGTGGCTAGCCCGCTTAATTCCCCTCCTCTAAAACAAGGTTGAGTTAGCACTCCACTAACTCAATTTTCCTAAATATGAGTTTCCATAGCACAGCGCCTCACTGTGGTAACTCATGAGGAGACCCCAAACTTGGAGGCTACAACAAGCCTCCCAGCATCAAGGGGCTCCCCAGAATGCCCCACACGCTTGCATGGGCCATCCTGGGACTTCTGGGGGTCAGGCAGCCCCCGATCCCCACAGCCCCTACCGGCTCTGTGATGGAGCTGGTAATCATGTGGGTGAAGTGCTCATGTGCGGGGAGAGCCAACCAAGCCTACTCTCCCTGCCAAACCCTCCTTGGCTCTCCACACTGTTCATGTGGAGAGTCTCTATATCATGCAAATCTACTGATTGTGGACCAAAGTACATGTTATTAAAAAGTACGTGGCTTGGACTTGCGAGCTTGTTCCCACTCCCTAAATAGCATCCACAGGAGCCCAAATCCAGATCAGGACCACAGCAGTACAGGAAGGCTTTGTTCTCACCTTGGTCTCAATATTGATCAGGTCCTCTGTGTTGCAGCCCAGTGGGGAGAGGGGGAGCTCCCATTGCAAATTGTCCTGGGGAGTGATCAAGATTGAGAAAAGAGTCAAAGCCCCTCTCCCCATGCCACAGTCCCAATCCGAATCAGCCTCCCCACCCACAACTATTGATTTTTAGGAGAAAAACACACAATGGTCAATCATGGACTTGTCATAAAGTGTGGTTTGGTCCTGTGTGCCTCCAAAAAGCCTTCAGGTAATGTTCCCAAAGGCTATTCACAGTTTTGTCCAGCCCAGCAGGACTGCACAGCTTCAGCCCTCCAGTTGTCATTCGATTCAAACTCCCATCATTCCCAGTAACCATGGCCAACAGTCAATAATGCAAGTTGTAGCACAACAGCCAGAGAACCAAGGTTGTGCAGGCCTGCTCTAAACAAAACTGTGAATCATGACGGAGGACTTGAGCAGCTTTTTAGTATACTATAAATCACTCCAGACAGGGATGATATGTGGCCAGGTGAGGCGACAGCTTCAGGCACCCCTCTCCCCACCATGAACATCACTTCACCTGCCTGTTGCCACTGCCCCCACCTCAATTCTGCTGCCCCATCTCTGGGCTTTGCCCCCCTCAGCACCCCATCCCCTCACTGACTTTACCCTCCATATCCATCCCCCCCACACCTTACCATCACAGACACTGCCCCTCTTCCTCCTTGCTGTTGGCCTCCACTTCTGGGGAGCATTGCCACTGCTAGGAATTTGCATGACATGAGCAAAGCATGCCTCCAGCAAAGCATGCTGGAGCAGAGCATGCCTCCAGCAGCATAGTCTAGCCTCTCCTTGTCACCACTGCTGCACCAAAAGGCAAAGTAGACAAGTTTGGTGCTGGAGGGTAGGAGAGAGGGAGGGTCACTGCTGGTGCTGGCACAGCAGCACAGTGATGATGAGGCAAGACGAGCTGGCATTGTTGGAGGCATGCTGTATGCTGCCTTACAGCATGCAAACAGCCAGAAGCAGCAGGGGAGAGGGGCAGCATATGGGCTGGTGAGGTAGGAGGAGGGTCCAGTGAGGGGTGGGGCAGTATTAGCATTGTCCAGAGGGTGGGGTCAGTGAGGGGGCAGAGTGACTCACTGCCATTCACCTCAAGTGGCCAATGGCAATGAGGTGACCTTGGCTTCAAGAAGCCCTATTCTGGTTCAAGACTGCAGCATGGAAGAAGGCTGGGTTTTGCCCTTTGCCCCCATGCTATTTTTCCCACTGAAAATCTCCCCACAAGCAGAGGTGCAGCTAGGTAATTCTGGAGCCTGGCCCTAAGGGCCTTTGGAGCCCCCCCCCCACACACACACACTTTAAGTATCACCATGTTCCACTGGGTGACCACAAGACCCAGGACAGACTAAAGAGGGTTTGGGAGGCCCCAGGGGCCGTGGAGGCCCTGGACATTGGCCCTGAAGTCCAGGGGTAAGAGCACCTCTATCCACAAGCTGCCACTTGATCCAACTGGCAACAATTATACCTAGTTTGGTCATTTGTAAAATAAAAATCTCTGCCTATGTTTTACATTGTATGACACAATGAGATCATTCACACAATCAAAAACTGTGTTCTACCTGGGTTTGGGAGAGGACACAGCTCCCAAACACAGGAAGAACACAGTTTTTGATTGTGTGAATGACCTCATTGTGGGAGGAAAGCCTGGGTAGGAGAATAACCTGCGTAAAAGTGACTGAGCCTATTTCCACGATCACTGGAAAGCGAGCTAAGGGAGCCTAGCCTGCTTTCCAGTAATGGTCAGAACCACTGGGCTTGTGGGCAAGCCTGGAGGTTTCAAGGCGGCTACCCTGCCTAAACTCCCCTCCCCTTACATGAGTGCTCTTTTAACCTTGGGTTGTTGTTTTTCCTCGTGTGCCACCGCAGTGCACGGCAACACATGAGTAGACCCCCAACCGGGAGACTACAGTCAGCCTCCTGGTCTCGGGGTCCCCCCAGAATGCCCCACGCACTCGCGTGGGGCGAGTGCATGGGACTTCCCCTGGGACTTCCGGGGGCCACATGGCCCCCGATCTATGCAGCCCCCACCCGGAGCCAGTAGTCATGTCTGCAGTCGATCCAGCCACCCAGGGCCGCAGGCCTGATCATTTGTGGGGAGAGCAGGCTAAGTCTGCTCTCCCCACAGAGCAGGGATATAATTTCAGGTTGCACAGAGCATTTCCAGGGGAAGGGAGGATTGGCAAATAATGCCCTCCACTGTACTTGAGCCTAAGTGCTTCACATTAGGCACAGAGCTGCTGCAAGTGTGGTTGTTTCAGCTTTGTGTGAGCAGCATTAGTGTGGATGTCAGCCCCTGTTTTCAGTCTAACAAGCAGTTAATCACAGCTACAGGATGGAGCACCATAAATAGCATTTTACACCCCTCTATCCCCTACAATAAATCTAAAATAATAAATAGGGAAAGCCCAAATACAAAGTCACTAGCTTAACTTGCGCAGAGCATCTGTGAGCCAGCGTGGTGTAGTGGTTAGAGTGCTGGACTAGGACCGGGGAGACCCGGGTTCAAATCCCCATTCAGCCATGAAACTAGCTGGGTGACTCTGGGCCAGTTACTTCTCTCTCAGCCTAACCTACTTCACAGGGTTGTTGTGAGGAGAAATTCAAGTATGTAGTACACCGCTCTGTGCTCCTTGGAGGAAGAGCGGGATATGAATGTCGTCGTCGTCGTCATCATCATCATCTGCATGCTAGTACTTGATTGCTCCCCTCACCCCCCCCGCCACAGCCCCCTAACCTCAGAGTTCTCTCCACCCTCAGATGAGCTGCGCTCCTGCTCCTCCATCCTATTGCTTCCATCCCCCTCATCCCCTCACCCCTATTGGTTGCTCCTCCATCCTGTTGCTCCACCCACCTTCAACCCTCTTGGTTGTGGCTGCAGCGTTGCTAGAGCCGATTGGCCAAGCCGCAGCCTCCTAACCCCAGAGACCTCCCCACCCTCACCTGAACCCCACTCCTGCTCCTCCCTGCAGGAGTAGCAGCAGCAGTTGACTGGGCCCTTCCTCACTGCCACCACTGCCATGCCTGCTTATTCCCCTCAGGATGCTGACAGGCTCGGGCCCATCCCTAGCCTGCCTGCCACCTTTCATCAATGACCTCTGTAGCTCCGAGCAGCAGCAACGGTTGACCGGCCCTTCCTCACTGCCGTCGCTGCCGCCATGGCCACTCATTTCTCTCAGGCCACCGACAGGCCCAGTCCCATTCCTCACCCTTCCTTCTTTCTCTCTTCCCCTCCCTTCTTTTTCTCTCTTTCCTCCATTCGCACTTCCCCTCTGTCTTTCCCTTCCAGATCTTATTCATCTTTGTTTCCTCATCAAATTAACACAGTGGCAACCTCCTTCTCCTGAAGGGGCTCCTTCCTCCCTCACAACACCTCTCTTCGCAGACCCCTGCCCACTATCCTGATAGATAGATAGATAGATAGATAGATAGATAGATAGATAGATAGATAGATAGATAGACAGATTCCTCTACAATCTTCCCACCAGTATCAGCTGCATTCCAACTGACCTTAACCATCACAGGCTCCTCTTCCCTATCTGCATATGGAATTCCCACTGCCCAATCACCACGGTGCTCCTGCTCTGTTACCTCCGATTGGTAAAGCACTGTGTGAGCAGGGCTTGCCACGCATGATTTGCCATGGACCACCTAAGCCTTTTATAGAGAGAGATTGATTTTGATAGGGCAGCTACATGTTTCAACAAAAGACAGAAGCAAAACATTACCCACACAAATCTAATCATAATGAATGTACAACAGATTTGCATGTTGGTCTGCCGTATGACCTAATAAAACCTTCAAATACGTATACAGCTCCTGAAAATAACAACATGAAAGTTTCTAGGGAACTTCATTCAATTACAGTACATACAAATTACAGCATAGCAACTTGTCTGAAAATTATGTATCATTTGGGTGCAATTAGTGCCATTACATGAAAAATGAAATTCAAAATTTTAATAGCTCTGGTGTCAAAGGTTTCTGCTGAAAATCTATTAGTATAGTACACAAACACAGGTATTTAGGGACTACCTTGTTTTTTAAAATGCCCCATTAACCTGTACTACCTGTTAGTACTCTAACTAGTCCAATTTATTGAGTCCCTAACAAATTCTTTCACTACCTCTTTATTTAAGTTAGCAATCTATAATCATGAGCATAACTATCGAGGGGCATAGGAGGCAGAAGCTTCCTTTTAAAACTTGTTCTTTTCATGTTTTTGTTCCCGTTCTTTCATAAACTTGATTTGTTTCCCCTGTTCATGTCATGAGTTTCCCCCAACATGGATATTAGAACTCCAAATAAATAAATATGAATATGAATAAATATAATTAACATTAATATATGAAATTACAGTAAATTATACTATAGGATGATAAACAAGTTAGAAGTTTCATTCACCATATTCATTTCATTAAAATATTATAGAATAATTGTGTATCAAAGACAACAAATATTTTTTCACTATTCACATTAATTAACCTTGAACAATTATTCTTCCTCATACTATATCCATTCGCTTAATCAATAAATACGTTGAGCTGTATTTAAGGGGTTTATCCATTGATCCTCCTCTAGACTCTGCTTAGCATATAAATTATTTCCAAGCAAATAAAAAATCTTATACATCTGTGAGGCCATTAAAAGCTATGATGAGAGAAGTCAATTCTTCCATAAGAGCAGTATCCCATGTTTTCAAAAACCTCTGAAAATATCCATTTGGTGGTTGAGATGTTTTCCATTATTCTCCTATTTAGGGATGTGCATAAACCAAAGATCATGCACAGGTTCGGCAGCACCAAGAAGGGAGCAGAGAGCAGGATCTTTAAAAAGGAGGAAAGCAGGTCCTGTGACGGCACTCCCCCCCAAGAACCCGAGCATGGTGTTGGGACGCACATGGTGTCTGTGCATGCCATGAACATCTTGGGGCCACATGTGGGTGTTGGGGGGAGTGCTGTCACAGCAGGAAGCTGCATGTGTTGGCAGAGAGCAGGTAAGGACCTGCTCTCCTCATTTTAAAGATCCCACTTGACACTCTCCCTCCCCCACTCCCCCAGTAGCACCAAACCTGTACATGCACCTCAGTTCGTACACATCCCTACTCCTATTTCTGCCTTTGTTGACACAGGAAGATGAACTTTAAGATCACCATGATTCCATGGTACATTCTAGATGTTATTTACACGTAGAAGGACAAAAATACAGTAGGCTAAACATCATTTCTCTCCTTGTTATGACTGCAGTGTTCTGACTACCATATCACAGAAGTCTAGCACATGACCACCGTATATGTATGTAAGCCCTATCGCCTTTTCAGCTGAATACATGGGAGCCTTGTTCCAGCATTCAATAAACTCACAAAGAGTGAGGTCAGAGCCTACTACCCCCATGTGAACTCAGTTAATGCATGAATGATAACATCCAAAAAAAGGTTCTTGATTGTAATCAAGAATATAGAATAGTAAGTTGTGAAATCAATAGATAAATATTGTAATGGTACCTTGCAATTTTTAAATGTGTAGGGTTCTTCATAAGGAAAGTGTTTTATAACTAACTCCTACCACAGATATGTAAAATATTAGGAAGGAATCATGTAATTTTCATAAATAAAGTCCATAAATAAAAACATTTTGATCATTCTCATACACACACACATATGCTTTGTTTAGACGCATTATAGTACACCAATTTGGAAACTCTCATTTTAAGCTTTTCAAAAAAAGGAACTTTATTCAATCATCTGTAATAATTCTATCATGCCAGCTCACATGCATGCATGTCAATGACGCAGGTTGTTTAAACTGCCTCAATAAATGAATAAATCAATAAAAAGCAGAGAGGGGAGGGGTACTAAAAGTTAACTGTGTCATTAACTCTTGTTCATGGCTGCATGTTTGCATAATGATATGAACTTAAGAGCAAAAAAAATTCAGTGTACTCTGAAAAATCTAATGATCTTCTTATAGATGTCCATTAAAGACATTAACACAGATTCATCTATGAGAGCAGTCCAAGGTTAAGACACTGATAGGGGTGTATAAGTAAATAAATAAGTTGGAATGGCTTTAGGATGGATTAATTGATAGCCCGATGTGCAGAATAGGTAAAGCTATAGTGGTTCAGGAAAGTATGTGTTGAAAAAGTTGAATTTCAGAAGAAAAAAAGAGACTGCAAGAAGAAGCTCACTGGTTAGATTCTACCAGGAGAGCAGCATGGCAAAAGCATAAATGCCAGAGCAGAAGAATAAAACAAGAGTGAAGAAGATGAAACTGTTTGCAAGGTTTTTTTTAATCAAGTGAAATTGTTCAAAGCTCCCAGATGACATCACATGCTAGAAAGAACTTTTTCTTCCCATGTTTTTTCTCTTCTCTTTCCAGCTTTATACTATAGTACCTTCTTATGCCAAAACCTATTGCCTCCCTTGAATCTCCCAAAGGGCCCTTTAGTCTCATTTTCCCCACATCTCATGTGTTTAGGCTATAAACAGACTTGCATAGACAGTTTTGGAACGTTTTGACTCCAAGCCATACTTCAATATCTCTCCAGTGTCTGCTGTTCAGAAAAGTAGAAAACTGTTCATAAAACTGAAAAGCAGACACAACCCACCTGCAGATTGGGCAATTTAGACTTCTTGCTTGCATTTCCAGTTTAAATTCCTAAAATTAGAACAGTCTATAGCTATATGGCATACATTGGTAGTTTATTTTCATTTTTATTGTTAATTTCTATACCGCCTTTCATTAAACAATCTCAAGGCTCTTCAAGAATGTTCTTCACAACACTGAGGATCACAAACTTGTTTTGTTGAAGAAATTAACGTTGAAATTATCTGGTTTCCTTTCGAGGAAGGATGTCACCTTAGTCTAGAATGATCTATCCTTTGTTGTGTCTTCCATACTGCTCAATAGTCTGATATTTATTCCAGAGATTGCCCTAGCACTAAAATTAAGATAGCAGCAGGGTCACTTTTCTTCCTTTTCTTGAACATAGGAACAATCTTCAGTCAGTCATTAAAGTATCTTCCGTCAGTCATTAGAGAAAGCACATGCCCCAAACACATTAATGCACTGAACTCATTTCTAGTGGAGATGGATTGATAAATTCATTACATAATATAATGATATCAAGCTTGTTCACAGCCTCAGATTATTGAAATCCATAACCATTTACCCATCTAAAGCTTTCTCTCAAAATAATTCTGTTCAATACCATCTTTATGAAACAATGAGGCAGAGTTATCACTGAGTATCTAAACCAATCCTAATTTTACCTATTTTCTTTCCATTTTCAGTAGACAGTATTCTTTTTGCATCTTATATTTTGTATAACTGCTATATATTTATGTTGCTAGTTGTCTCCGGGGTGGAAGTGGTGGTTGGTGTTCTGGGGTGAGGCGGGTGCTGTCATGTGTTGCCTGAGGATGTTAGCTGGCGGGATCTGGTGCTTGGCATTCTGGGGTGGGGTGGGGTTGTGCCCATTGATGGTGGTGGGGTGGGTGTGCTAGTCCCATCTTTTGAGGGGGGGGTCATGAGTTGGTGTGCCATAGGACCAGAGTGGGGCAGAGGAGCGTATGTGTGGGGCGCATTATCTGCCATCCACCAAAACATGTTCCTATCTAGGGTGGATGGCATGGGCATAGCAGGTGCAGAAGCTGTATGGGAGATAATGGTAGGCCAAGGATGAGGAACACCCTGTCAGCAGGGTGGGGAAGAACTACCTTACCCCACATTGCACCCTGGCAGGTAATGCCATAGGATTTATTGCACCCAAACTCTTCTACTGCTCTACCTTTCCATGACTTCTCTCCACAGCATCACCAGAGAGGGAGGATCCTGGCCAGCCACTACCACCACCCAAACAACCAGTGATGCCAGCCATGCCCACTGTGCCAACCCCCCGTGGAGAAGCCAGCCCCACACAGGCCAAGGACTGATCTTATGGCCCACATGCGCAACAGGAGGCATGTTGGCTGCCTCCAGCTTGCCCAAGTCCTGGTCATGCTGCACACAGAGAGCTCCCAGGCCACCTATGATGTGCTGTGTGAGCTAGATGTGAGCGGGGGGAGGCATGAGGAGGAGAGGTGGGTCTTTGAGGAGGCCACAGACTGAATTGTGTGTGCATACAAACAGACCACAAGGGTGGCGGTTCATACCTGCAAGCACACCGTCAGGGAGGTTGTGGGTGCCCTGGAGCGGTCTGATGAGGCAGCTGAGAAGCAGTTCAAGCACTACACTGGCTGCCTCAAATGGATGGCCAGCTCCATGGAACGGCTCACCAACTGGCTGCCACCCTTTGCCCCAGCAGCCGCTCTACCAGCCCCAGCTACTAGTGCCAAGACCCTACTGCCCGTACCAGCCCAAGCCACTCTGGCCTCCCAAGTAGTACAGGGGCAGTTCTTTGTTCCCCTACAGGAGCACACAAGAGCTCACACAGCCCATACTCCCCCTGGCCCACCACAAGGGAAACTTCTGAGTTCCTCTGGTGAGGCACTTGTCACCCATGCCTGAAATGCCCTCAAGACAGACACCCCCAAAGGCCCATGTGCAGGGCCGTCTGTCAGCCCAGTGGGCATGCTGGGGCAGCAGGCAAGAACCCCTGAGCATGCCAAGCCCACGGCCCCACTGCAAGCCCCCATAGAGCTGTCACCCCAGGGTGCTTCACAAGCAGGAGAAGGGCCCTCTGGTACAGCCCCACAGCCACCACCATGCACAGCCATGGCCAAGACAAGGTTCAAGTGTAGCACACAACCCCAGACCAGGAGATCTGCATCCAAGGATCTCTGGGGATATGGCCAGAAACGTGTCACTCCCACCTGCTCCTCCCCTCGCAAGAAGAAGCCAGACATGCAAGAGGGTCCAGTGCAGCCACACACATGCCTGGGCATGAAGGGGAACACAGGGGAGACAGAGGGAGATGGCCAAGCACAGGCCACTGCTCCCCAAGAACAGGGCTGGGGTGAATTCTGGGCAACCCCCCCAGTCTCCCCTCCCCCACTATCGAGCCTTGCCAGTGCTCCTCTGACTACATACCACAGAGCAGGAGATTGCCAAGTAGCGGGCATGGCTGAACCCCACATTCTATTGCTTTGTTTGCAGAGCAGTAGTTATACACCCTCACAAGTTTTCAAACCATGAAAACATAATCTTACAAGCCCATACAGAGCTCTCATAGCAAGGCCCACACCCACTAGTATGAAAGCCCCCAAAGTTTGCTGGCCTCCTCTAAAAGGTTTGCAGAGAGGATGCTGTTTTTATGCTTCTCTGAATAAATCTTGTTTCTTTGTATTGTTTTCATTCAACCCCTCAAAGCCATTCCTACCAGTCAAAAGGAAAGGGTGTTGCTGTCCATGCTGGGAGTGGGGGCAGCACTCAAATAACAGGGGCCCGCATACCTCTGACAGCAGGTAAGGCCTTTAAGGGCACCCCTGAAGGTATCCAAGAAGGAGCATGAACCATCAACAATTTCCTGAACTGTTTCTAAGGGAGAACATAAAAGGGAGGCAGGCTTGCCTCTTCTATCTGAAAAGGTTTAAGAGGCTCCCCTGGCATTGAGGGAATCCAAGGCCCATGGAACTTTGTGCATGCAGGAGAGAGGGGGCCCACACTGCCAGGAACAAGAGGGTTAGAGTCCTCAAACAATCAAGGAGGGCTTTCTGGAAGAGGGCAAGTAACGGGCCATGCACACGCACCTTATGGGCATAAAGCTGGAAGGAGGGTTTTGTTCCAAAAGTTCAGCTTTGTGAACAACCCCCACACTTATGCTGGGTGGGAGTACATATGAAGGAACCATTTACAGAAACATCAGGACAGCAACAGAAGGTGTTGTTCATATAACCAATGGCATTATAACTTTTCCCCTTGATGATTCACAGTTACTGTGCATTACATATGTCCTTTACATAGTAGAACTTTGGTGCAGTGCTCAAAATGGCTTAACTTTAGGCATAGGAACATAGGCAACTTTCATATTCTGAGTGAGACCATTGGTCCATCTAGCTCAGTATTGTCTACCTAGACTGGCAGCGGCTTCTCCAAGGTTGCAGGCAGGAGTGTCTCTCAGCCCTATCTTGGAGATGCCAGGGAAGGAACTTGGGACATGCTTTTCCCAGAGCGGCTCCATCCCTAAGGGGAATTTCTTATAGTGCTCACATGTAGGCTCCCATTCAAATGCAACCAGGGCAGACCCTGCTTAGCAAAGGGGACAATTCATGCTTGCTACCACAAGACCAGCTCTCTGCAGCACTTCCTGCTGCAGGGAAAGCTCTCATTGCACCACAGTTTTGAGTTCATTCTCTTCCAGGAATAGGTGCAGCTGTCATATCAGCCAGAGCTGATGAAAAGTGCTCCTGGCCATACCCTCAGTTTGAGACACCAAGATGAGACCAGGATCCACGGGCACTCCAAACTGTGGCCCTCCCCTGTGCATGCACAGAGGCACTCTGTACTCATTCATAAGCATAAGGATTCTAGCCTATGTGTTGCAGAATTCTGTTCTTTTCACTGCTTAAATCATTTTAATAGTCCAATTAGTTGCAAAAATAATAGAAACCCACACAGAAACAAGCAAGTCTACATTCATATGTACCCTCCTTGCCTAGTAAATATTTTGGATTGCTCCAAAGAAGGTAAAACAGGGGCTGCCTTTTTATTAATATCTTCTTATCTGGACTGAACATGTTCAAAGGTTGAAGAAACATTCTCACCGGCTAATTAGCATTTAAAATCAGTTACTGTGAGTGGTAAATATTTGTGCTGCATACAGGAAATCAGTTAACTGTCCAGTAATATAGTCTCTGATATAGAACTTGGTTTCAGTTATAGTTTTTAATTTTTGTTTTGGATTTTTTTTCCCCTGGTTTGCAGCAGAACCTTATTGCTCTCTGGCCAGTTAAGGAAAAAACACCAACACCAGCTGAGGGAAGGAAAGTCATTAAAAATGTTCTTCATATATCTGTCAACCAGCTTCTTTTGATTGTCCCTGAATCCTTATTTTTAACCCCAAAGTGTGACTTTTCTTGCTGTTCACACAAAAGACAACCTACTGTAAAGATGGTCTCTCAAGCCACAGGAGAGTACAGGCACTCCAGAAAACCAGAGGTGTTTTTCATGTAAAGTTTGGGGGGTTTTTAGAACTCCTTAACCTGCTCGTGGGTGGATTTCCTTTCATCTTTGTGAGGAAGCACTCAGCTTAGAAAGATTCCTCTTTGAAGTGCCTCAGAAAGCAATAGAATTGTCTCTGATGAAAGGGTCGATAGCTTCCACTGTATGGCTTCTTCTCTGACTTTATCAGCTTTTGCTGCCTATCCCTAGGTCAGAGCTCATGCTTAAACTAGAAGATGGCAAGTCATTAATGCAGTATGTGTTGCATCATGGAATATTACGCTGAAGCATCTGAACGTTGCTTCTAATGGCACTCCCAAGGTTTGCACAACCATTTTGCAGCTGGTTATCTCCAACTGCTTCAGATTTGATCTTCTCTTTCTCTATCTATGGGATATTTACCTATTTCAGATGTGAGAAGCAGATCTGCAAAACTGCAGGTGGTTGAATGATCACATGTCCTGCTATTCTGTGTAATGTATGAATCAGTTCCAGCAAATCATTTCAAGTGGGAGAAGAGTAGACTTATCCCACATCTTGAGGAAAAACAAAGCAAACCGTGCATAAAATGGCCTTTCACAAGAATCATAATTTATAAGTGCTCTAAACAAATAGACGTTTCCATAATTATTCCAGTCACAAGCAAAACATTCCCTAGGGTAGGATTCAGACTCCTGTTTTTTGCGTTCCACTGGATGCACTGCATAGTTTTTCCCCACTGACCATCCAAGTTGTTCCTGTTTCTATTTCTTGTGAGCTCAGTATGATGGTGTCCTCACTTCCCCTGTGTGTGTGTGTGGTGCTCTCCCTTGCAAAACGTGTCCTTCCCTCACTCAAATATGTCACATGCAGAGTCAAGAACAATGTCTGTGTGACATCATTGGTACCACAACGGAAGTCAGTTCCTTCTACTGGGAGGCCTCTCTTGCCTATGAGATTTCAGTGCAAGTCTCTTCCTAATTACTGAACTATGGATCTTGGTGACTGTTTGGTTTGGCTGCTCTGTGGGGCCTCGCACCCATGTCCTGTCAAAAGTATTGTGTTGTTCAGGCATTCTTTCTGTGTGTTTGGGCAGCTAGGGATTCAAACAGAGAGCCCTGTAGCTTGTATATTATCAGCGGCTATTTTCCTTCCCACTGCAACATGGAGGGCAACACAGAGTATGGAAAGAGCTGCCTGCACTTTCTAATTAAATGCAACTCACCACATTCATACAAACATACAAGTCCATGTCGACTCCTGCATTTATGGCCAAGTAGCCCACATGAGAGGCCTTCCAAATTAACCACAAGTTTAGTAGAGTTGCTGCAGCCACAGAAAAATGTCTAACACTGTACAACATGATACACTGTACCAGTTACTACCAGTACATCTGGTGGCAACTCAGAACTTGGCCTTCTCTGTAGCTGCTCCGGGCCTATGGAATGCACTCCTGGCAGATATCCACAGTTTAGGACATTGTTGGCCTTTAAGGGAGCCCTAAAAACTTACTTGTTTGGCCTGGCCTTCCAAGGTTTTTAAATTGTTTTTAAGTATTTTAATTGGTTTTAAATGGTTTTGAATTATTTTGGAATTGTTTTTGTATTATTTTAAGCAGTGTGTTTTTAAATGGTATGGGGTTTTATGTCTTTTTAAACTTCTTGTGCACCGCTGAGAGCCTTTGGATGGAGAGAAAGGTGGCGGCGGGCAGCGGGCAGACAGGAGGGAGTAAAAACGGCAGCGGTGGGGCCCTTCTTGGCCGCCCGCCGCAGCTCTGTGTGTGGGGAGGAACGGGAGGGGAGGAGGGCTGGAGAGCATGGGCCAGAGGGAAGGGGAAGAGAGGAGAGATGGGGCAGGAGGAAGAGGGAGGGGGAAACAGCCAGCCCCAAAGCACACAGATGCTCTGTGAGGGGTTGGCTAGTACCTTTTTGTTCTGCTAGAGCTTCTGCCTTTTGGGATAGACCATCAACAGTAAAGGATCCAGCAGTCAAGAAATACACTGCAGACTAGCACTTGGTAGGGTTGCAATGAAGGCCTTCAAAAGGATATTTAGATGCTGTGACGTGTCTATACCTACAAAGATTATTATCGTTTGGACAATATTTTTTTCCATGACACTCTAGGGATGCAAAAGCTGGATTTTGAAGAAGCAAGATAGAAAAAGCATTGATGCTTTTGAACTTTGGTGCTGGAGAAGACTTTTGAGAATACCATGGACAGCCAGGAAAACAAACAAATGTGTCACAGAACAAATCAATGCAGAATTTTCACTCGAGGCACAAATGACCAGGCTCAACCTATCATACTTCGGACACATTATATGAAGAGCCAGCTCCCTTGAGAAGTCCATAATGCTGGGGAAATTTGAAGGAAAGAGAAGAGGATGACCAGCAGCAAGGTGGATGAACTCTATTACAACAGCAATGAATGCACCACTGAGAGACCGTAAAGGCCAAGTTGAGGACAGATCATCCTGGAGAGAATCTTTCTATGTGGTTGCTAAGAGTCGACAACAACTTGTCGGCACTTAATCAATCAACCAACCAACCAACCAATCAATCAATCAGAGCAAGGTTTCCCAAACTTGGACCCCTAGAGTTGTTAGTACAACTCCACTCCTCCTCTTTAGCCATTAAGGCTGGGGATGATGGGAGTTGTAGTCAAAAATATCTGGGGAGCCAAGCAAAGGAAGCCCTGCCCTAGAGGTGATTTTGGCACTTTGGGTTGTATATGAACTGCTTATAGAACAAACGACAAGCTGTCCTATGGAGATGTCCTGCTTTCCTGATTTTACTTGCATATATCAAGAATGGACATTGATTTGACTTCAGTCTGTTTTAAACCTATGTGTTGAAGGACAAGAGTGATTACATTCATTCATTAATAATGCACATTCTAACACTAAAATTGACATTTTGGATATCCTAGAACATTCTTCCACAAAAGAAAAACAAAACAGAAAACTAAGAGACATACACAGGTATCTCTTTTCCCCACAAAGAAAATACTGGTTCTCATATATCATTGAACATAAATGCATTCACTGTTTACAGCATGGCTGTATTTTTCCTTCAAAGCTCCTTATATGCTTGATATTTCAACTTTTGATAGGTCGGCAGTAAATGAGGGAGACAATCTTCTGTATCAAGATTTATAGTGAGTCAAGGGGCTTTGCTCACAACGTAAGCACTTTCCCCTGGTCTAGTAAAACAGATAGGTTTAGCTCTAAAGTGTCTTCCCAGTGACAAAAAATAGAGGGCTTCTTTTTAGTTGTTTACTAAAGTACTTATAAATCAGAAATATGCATCTTTCTCTCCTTCCTCAACAGCTTCTTACTGAGTTGGAGAAAGCATCTATTCATTTGCCTCATTCAGATGTCAAAGTGAAGATGCAGCCCAGATTAGGAGGCCTGTCTTCCGCAAATAGATCGAAAGCTAACTCAAGTATCTTCATTCAAAAATCCAGAAGAGCTACTATTATTTTTCCAAACTTCCTGATACTATGTTTCCTCTTTCCCATTACTGTTAGTTATGCAGATTACCATAGATAGTTTAAGTTTCTCTAGAAGCAGGGGATAGGCTATGGCTCAGAGAGCATGTGGTTTTCTGGTATGAAGATCCAGTTTCAATCTCTGGCATCTCCAGGTACAGCTAAGGAAGTGCCCTGTTTAAAACCTGGAGAGCCACTGCCAGTCACTGTAGACAGTACTGAGCTACTGTAATGGACCACTGCATTAATTCAGTAGAAGGCAGGTTTATATACGTTTATTGGGAAATGTCATCCCAGGACCCTGCATTCGATGGAAGCGCATGGACTGTTTACACATATTTTGCTCCTAGAAATTAAGGAAAAATTCATCTGGAATACTGCATTTGACAAGAGAGCAGGGGCGTAGCAAGGTTGGAGTGGGCCCAGAGACAAGATTTTAAAATCGGACCCCGCTTTACTGAAGAGAGAGAGAGAGAGACAGAGACAGAGAGAGAGAAAAAACCTATGTGCCACAATAGATCATCCTAAATTATTTTTTACAAGGTTTTGTAAATTGTGGATGATGCAAGTCATGTAATGGTACTAGAGAAAGAGATGCTGTTCTGGTAGCTCCAGGTCTTAAAACTCACATCAATTTCGGAGGATGACTACAACTGAAGGAAGCCCGGGCGGGTTCGTGGCTGCCACCTCCTGGCTGTGCAGCTTGATCCTGGTGCTGCGCACAAGCAGCCTAACCCAGGCTGGGCTGCCCTAGTCTTGGTTAGGCTTCTCATGAAAACAGCCTTAATATGTGATTGCATATTTAATAAAGATCTTAATAGTATTTATTATTCTGTTATCAGCAGTAGACAGTTCAATTTTTATTTTTTATTTTGATCTATGGATTTTTTGTCTCAGAAATTCCTGAACCTCTTCATACAAGATTTTTAAAGCAGAGGGTTGGTTCACACTTGCAGCACTTGACTTCTGCCTTAAGTGCATGTATGGGTGAAAGAGCCATCACACGTCAAAACACTGCAAACACAGGAAGATAGGAAGCTGCCATATACTGAGTCAGACTGTTGATCCATCTAGCTCAGTATTGTCTACCTAGACTGGCAATGGCTTCTCCAAGATTGCAAGTAGAATAGAAAAATACCGTGCAAAGGTAAATAGTGAGGGACCAAAAATTGCTATTAGTAGCAGAGGCACCGCAATTGCTGCAGAAAAGCCAAAATTCAGAGTAAAGGAAGGAAAGCACTACACATGAGTCCGTATGACAAATTCTGGATGCTATATTGTAAATGTAAGTGATGAAGTCATATCAATCACTAATCTAGAAAACTAGAACTAAAAACAGTGATCTGGCAACTAATGCTGCACGTGTAGTACTTTCCTTCCTTTACTCTGAATTTTGGCTTTTCTGCAGCAATTGCGGTGCCTCCGCTACTAATAGCAATTTTTGGTCCCTCACTATTTACCTTTGCACGGTATTTTTCTATTTTTCTATTCTACTTTCTATCAGGCGTGCATCCCACTTTGTTGCCATTCTCCAAGATTGCAGGCATGAATCTTTCAGTTCTATCTTGGAGATGCCAGGGAGGGAACTTAGAACCTTCTGCTCTTCCTAGAGCAGCTCCATCCTCTAAGGGGAATATCTTATAGTGCTCACACATCAAGTCTCCCATTCATATTCAACGAGGGTGGACCCTGTTTAGCTAAGGGGATAAGTCATGCTTGCTACCATAAGACAAGCTCTTCTCTGGAGAATAGAACCTGTATATTACCAGATGTCAAATTACTACTCAATAATAAAGTCTGGCCACACTTTTGGCTACCAGTCAGCAAGTAATGTGCAATGAATGATGTAGCCCCAACATGTTTTGCATAAAATTATTTATCAAGGGCATTTTCACAACTTAATAAAACATTTTAGGAAGAGACTAAACCAGCCAACCTCACCATAACTCTGCTACTCACAGCATTATTTAAGAGAGGACCTTGTTCTGAGAAAGCTCCATTACTTATTAAGATCATCCAGGGAGGTCAGCCTATGGTTGCCGCCAGCTCATTTGGTGGCGAACCAGGGTTGGCCCTTCTATATAGCCACCCTAAGCTTTGTAATTTGCTCCCTGCTGAAGTACAAGCCTCAACATCTCTGACTGCTTTTAGAAAGTCCTTGAGAACAAACCTTTTCAAACAAGCTTTTGGTTAGGTTTTAAACTGTTTGAATTTTATTAAATGTTTTAATTGTTGTAATCATTTTAGTGATATTGTTCATTTATTGGATGATGATGATGAAGAAGAAGAAGCCTGTGCACATTCAGAAAAATTCAGATTTGGATTCAGATCTGACCGATCCAACTTTATCAATGTTGGATTCATATTCTATGGGTTCTGGCGATGTCTGATATCAAATCAGATACAGAATCCAAATCCGAATTCCAAATAAATTCAGATTTTTCCTCATAGAGGTCAATGGGGAAATGGGAGGAAATTACCCAAAATCAGGGGATGGTCCTAGGGATTAGATAATGGGCACACATGTAGAGCTGGACGACAGGAGGCAATGTATGCAATATGAAGCAGATTGGGTGATCCTGTGGTTTTTCACAAATTTTTATTTAAAAAACAAAACAAAACCAAAGATTTGCCAAAACTGGCTTATTTCAAGGCAGAGAGCTACAAAAACTTCTGAAATTGCAATTCCCCCCTCCTGGACCTTCATTCCATCCACATTTGGAGTATTTTGAAATGTGCCTTCATAAAAAAGAGTAACAGCTCCCCTTATTATGAAAATGGCTCAGCACAGAGCTCTGAAATCAGGCACAAAGATATTCCTTGATGTCAGGACTCTGGGGTGCTTTCTACAAGGAAATCAGTCTGACCATTAAAAAATTCTTTGAAATCATTTGGAAAACCATCAAAGAAAAAGATGCAGAAAATGGGCAGCACATGAAGCACCACCCTGCTTTTCAGTGCGACCTTCAACATTTTTTGAAAGGCTGGCCTGCCATGGAGTGCTGGAACTATGCAAAGCAAAGCACCCTGTGTTGGAGAGCACTCAGAGTTGGCCAGCAAAGCCCAGAGAGCAATGGTGGTGATCTGTAGTGGTGTTGGTGGTTGGTTGGCACTTGGCTTCAGTTAGGCACGCGAGTCTGATCTGATTTTTGCTTGGTTTGTTTTTAAAAGTCAAATTCAGATTTCACCAATTTTGCACAATTTCTGCTAAAATCTGAATGTTTGAATCCAAATTTGCACAGGCCTGATAATTTTGCTTTTACATTTATATCCTGCTCTTCCTCCAAGGAGCCCAGAGTACATGGTGATGTTTATCCTCATAACAATCCTGTGAGGTAGGTTAGACTGAGAGATAAGTGACTAGCCCAGAGTCACCCAGTGAGTTTCATGGATGAACAGAGATTTGATGTTGGCTCTTGTTAGAGTTATGTTTTGAAGTTACATAACATAACACATACATTTCAGTTACAGTTATGTTTTACAGTAAGTTTACAGTTATGGAAAGTGCCATAAGATTCTATGTTTTGGCAATATAAATATGTGACTGATTTGATTGAGTAAATAAATAAATAACAGTGAGGCATTTGAGAGAGCTCACCCACAGGGGCAGAACCACCATTGGATGAATGGGTTCAAAGAACCCGGGTCGCCACCAATCAGAGGCTGCGAGTGTGGCCTCAGACACGCCCCCCGCATCTAATGTCAAACATGGGGGGGGCGTTATTTCAGTCCCAAACAGGGCCGCGTGGCCCCATTTGGAATCCAAATCGGCCCGTGCTGTGTTGGCAGAGTGGCCGAGTGACTCTACCTGCCTTAAAGGCAGGGAGAGCCACTCCTGGTCTCGCTCCCAATGCAGTGGGGCTGATCGATCTCCCTCCCAAATGGGGCTGCATGGCCCCATTTGAGAGAGAGACCATGCCCCGGAGTCTGACATCAGACACGGGGGCATGGCTAGCCAGCCCACTGCATCTGACATCAGATGTGGGGGCCAAGGCCAAAGGGCCGTCGCCGCGGCTGCACACAGGCTGCCGCCAGCCTCCCTACGCCTCTGCTCCTTCATTTTCCTTTTCTTGATGGTTCCTCCACTCTTCTCCTTTTTTATGATAATTTATGTGCATGTTTGTGTGAGAGAACCAGCTCTGAGGCACTTGGGAGGACTCCTCCTGTTGGACCAACTTCCCTTGTTGAAAGAGAATGCATCACCTTGCCTAGCTGTGTGTCCCCAGCCTATAAATGGCAAAAAATTTATTTACTAAATAACTATAGTGCAAATACCAATTTGGTAAGTAAATATGCTTTCCTTTCATTTTATCTTTGTGTGTGTTTGCTTTTGATATTTGTTTTTATTTTTAATTCCCAATTCCCATGAGAGATAACATTCTGAAAGCTCCCACAAGAAGGAATGGGAGTCGGGATACTTCTAAACACCATACAAGATGAGTTTCGCATTAGCAATGCAGCTCAGTCTACAGAGAATGAGGTGCCTTTGAAAGATAACCTTAGAGAATCCCGCCCATTTTTGTCAGTGGGATGATAGCTGCATCCATTAAATAACCCCCTTTAATCTTGCCTGACCACCCTTTTAATTCTGCAAAAAGTGATGCTGATTGGGCTGTTTTGGAAGAGATTCTTTAAATTTGTCATTTGAGGTGCTCATTTAATGTTCAAGAAAATCTGACAAAAGGACTATAATAAGTGGGGGGAGGGAAGAAGGGAGATATAATATGCCATTAGCATAATAGGAAAATCATTTAAAACCTGTTTCAAAGAACTTTAAGAATCTACATAAATATACACCTAACTTGTTTTAATTAAAAGTACTCTAATTTCACCTGCAGGCAAGGCTATAATTAGATCATGCAGAAATATGTGTGATAAAAGGATGAGAGAAAGTGACCCATCTTGTTACATGGTACTACTTTCTGTTAACTGGGGCTGACCTTTAACACTCTCCCAGTGTACACAGATGGGCTGCTATTTGTGTGCTTGCAAAGGTTTAGCTGAGTTTCCTGATCAACAAATGTATTCTGTATTCAGGAACAACAAATCTGTTCTGTTCAGATTTTAGTAAAGCATTATGCATGGGGGAGTGGGATGGAATCATATCAATAATATGATAATCCAAACTTGTTCCCTGTTGTTGCCTTCAGCACATAATGTTCAGAGGCATACTACTACCTCTGTACATGGAGTTCCCATTCAGCTATTGTGTCGGATAGGAAGGGCTTCTGTGGGTGGAGTTGGAATGGAACAGGTAGAAGGAACTTTGAGTGGATGAAGCCGAGTAGAAGACCAGGTAGCTCTGGTCGTGAAAATGGCCTTCCTGTGTTTCAAACAACTTTGGCTTGATCCTTGCACCTGTTTCCATGGGGGTGTAAGGCACCAGGAGGCTCAAGCCAGGGAACCTGGCAGCAGAGTTCAAATGCCTTATTCCCTTCACCATCTACAACATATTTCCTACACAGAGAGAATGATTGACCTGAACTTTGCAGTTCCAAGTCTGAGTGCCCATCCCCCTGCCCACCAAATTCATGGTCAGATTAAAATGGAGCAGCAGATGCTTTTATTTATATATGTATATGTATATATTTTGCCTCAGCCCCTGAAAAATCATGGCAGATTCTCATGCCTACAGCATCTTGCAGATAATGGTCAGAGTAGTAGCTTCTTTGCCTAACTCTTTATTAGGGGTGTGCACGGAACCATCTGACACAGTTTGGTTCGAGGCTGGACCGGCCTCGAACAGAACTGGGCCAGTTCAGTCCGGCCCCCATCGAACCCCCCACCCCACCCCTGTGTAGTCTGGTCCCGGACCGGTCCACAAACTTTTTTAAAAAAATCTAAAAAGTAAAAGTATGTACTTGTAGCCCCTTTGGGGGGCTTGTTGTAGCCGCGGGGGTGGGGGTTGTCCACACGGGTTCCCTCTCCCCTTGCCGGCCTTCTTCATCACCGCTGCGGCCAGGTAAACGTAGCCTTTTTGGCCCTTTTGGGCCTCCATAAAAGCGAGCGGCTGCCATTTTGGCCCACCATGTGCAAATGCCCTCTGCGAGGCCACGGCCCTGTCCTTTGAGAACTTTGGTTGAAGAGAAGTATATAAATATTCGTAGTAGTAGTAGTAGTAGTAGTAGTAACTTCGCCAGGTGCTCTGGGGAGCCGGTGGGAACCTAGTTGGCCTTGTACTGTCACATCTGGTTTGGCACTTCAAGCTGAGCAACTGATTAAAGCAAGCAGCAGTGCAGACTTGAATGCCTTGACAAAAAGATAGAACAGAAATGTAGGAAACATAAATATTATCTGGATTTAATCTTTGACCCAGCTCTAAGCATGTATGCACCTCTGGCCTCTTGGATCTTGGTTATACACACATACACACACACACACACACACACACACACACAATATTTGATGCTCCATTCCTGCAACTCTTTGCAACAGAGCAGTTGAGTGTGAGGCTTGTCAAAGATCCAGTTCAGACATAACAGCAAACCATGGGGTTTTTTATTATGAGAATCAGCCACATTGTGCCTTGGGCTTGTGTGCTTTCCCCTCCCTTTTCCTCTTCCTTCATGCACAAGGGGAGGAGATTGAAAGCTTTTGAATCAACTGCAGTTTCCTGTTATTTACAAACTTGAGGAACTTTGGGTTGTTCCAGCTGTGATTAATTCAAGGACAAGAGTCTGAAGTCATGATTTGACCCTTCTTTGTTCAAACTAACCACAGGTAGATAAAGCCAGTTTCCAAGTGTGTATGCAATAGGAAACTGTAGTTTGCTCAAAAACCAAATGCACACAAATGCACACAAACCCTTGCACACAAAGGGTGGGGGAGGTAAAAGGAGAATACAAGAGACCAAAAACTTGCCACCATAATCTAACCATGATTTAGATGACCATCTGAATCCAGCCAAACTGTGCTTTACTAGTTTGGTCAAGTTAACAATACACAACAATGCATAATTATGAAGAAAAAGTTCCAATGGCGCTTTCAGTAGCCTGTAGAGGATGTACCTCCTGTAGCTAAAAGGTGTTAATTTCCCTGTAGAACTCAAGAGCAATTTTGTTTCTGCATTGCATTCAAACAGAATCATGGTTATTATTCCAAAATATCAGCCCTCCCTTTAAAACCCTGGTTTCCAGTCCTTTGTAACAGGCAGGTAGTAACCAGTATAAGTTCTCCATTCTTTTCAATGCAGTGGAAGGGAAGATTTGCTACTCCAGCCAGTAGGATTGGGCATTCTTCTTGAGTTTTATTACTTTTTTTTAACGTGTTTTTTTTAAAAAATTATAATAATACAAACCCCTGAATCCGAAACATGGGTTGTTTGGTCTGAGATTGGGCTGAACAGGGGCTGATTGGATTTAGGGGTGGTTCAATAGGGAACCACCAAACCAGGCATGTTCGATATCCAACCAGTTCATATTTGAACCCGTTCGCACATCCCTACTTGCCAACCCACTGCAGTTTGAAAAGTAAAATTTGGGGTTGCAGTGCAAGAGGAGACTATCTTTAAAAAAATAAATCTTCAGGAGTTGAGGGAAAGAAGTCCAAGCTCACTCAAAACAAGTTTCTTATTCCCCCAACCTTAACCTTGATCCGGAGTCATGATTTTTAGTACACTTGAGTAGAACTTATGACTCCCGAGTAGTTAAATTGGATACAGTGGATGCTCCCCAACTTTTTCAGGCCACAGAACCCACAACAATATAATCTTTCACTCCAGGGGAGTGCAGCGGTGACCCCTACATCCCAACCTTGGTGCCCTATGTGACTGCATGACTCACTGAGAATGTGAGTTCTCAACTAAGGAGCACTTCAAACCCACATTAATGAGGATCCATACTTCAATAGCTCCATTCTCAGCATTTCAGCTTAAAGGACATGCTGTGACTGACCTAAAGACAATCTGGAGCTCATCAAGTGCATTCTATGGGTCAGTCACCCACAATAATCACATTTCTTGCTTGGTTTCTCGTCAACTAACCTGGGCACAAACTTCCTGTGTGCACACAATACCAACATCTTCTGTCCATACAAGCCAAACACAGTTGACAGTGCTTCCCTTTGTGAATGTAATTGCATCTCTAGGGCATTTGGCTTCTTGTGTTTCATGGTGCCTACACAGATCAACCCCTTGCTCAGGAGAGCATCTGCCAGCTATAGCAGATACTGTGGCAGGGCGAGTTATCCCTCACCACAATTCTCTGTGGGCAGGTTCAGATTAACATTGCCTTGCATGCATGACAACATAAGGCCTATGGCAAGAATGCACTTGCCCTGATGTCACTGGTGGATGTACCAATGCACTCTTGGTGAGAAGGGTAGGCATATGCTCTGAGAGCGGCAGCGTGTGCTTGGCCTCCCTTGACATCTTATCCCTGGGGATGTCAAGACCTGGTGGAACTTTTGCTTCTCTTGCTCCAGTGCCAGACGACTTGGCCAGGAGGTGTGACTTGAAACCTCTCCAACTCAGAGTACAACCTCTCCAACTCAGAGTGGATGCTCATTTCTGAATCTGGCTTGGCACTCGAGCCCTTCCTGTTTGCCATGAAGAGCTTGTGTGCCAAAGCAATGCTTCTGAGCCAGGCTTTGTCTGCAGTGCTTCTCCTTAAGAAGGTGATGGGCAAGCTCCGGACCTCGCTTACCACTAGGGAAGGCAAAGCCCTGGCACGTCAGCTGAGGGCTGGGGTGGTGGAGAGGTTATGTAAAAGGTTGGATTGGTTGGCATACCATGTCTTGACCTGCCTATGAGACCCAACTACGAAGGGCAATGCTGTCACCCCTGACCAGCTGCCCGGGTAGAGGGACCTGCTAGTTCAACAGATTAAAGAGGCAGAGCAGAGGAGGCTTGATAGGAAACAAGAGGAGGGTGCTGGTGCACCTACTTCTAGTGTGTGGTCTACACCCAGCAGCAGCTGTAGGTCCTCCCTTCCTAGTCCAGCTGCAGCAGTGTGGCATCCCTGGCAGCACCAATGCAGCCAACAGTTCCACCTGTTAGTTCCACCCTGTGGTTCAAACGGGGGTGCCTTGGTGCCTTGCCAGGGTTTCAGGAGGCACCAACCAGGCCCTATAGTGGTGCTAAGCAGAGCACTCTGCAGTACCTACAGGAGCCGGTGGAGGAAGACCCAGAGATGGATCATGTCCAGTTTAGGCCAGACCTGGTGACACTGGCTGGATGCCTTCTCTCATGCCTACCGACCAGTGTCCAGAGCAAGAGGGTGTTCTCCGATTTTCTCCCAATTGACTTATAATGGGAATGGAACTACACCACCACTCATTTTGGGGAAAGTTTCTATCCTGTTTCATATTTTTATTAATAACATAAATATCATAACTGCTGAATGGCCATACTTGGGGATATACCATGTCCCAGAGTGCAGGTAAGAGTTTGACAAGAAGAGCACAGCTGGGAGTGTGGTGGTTTGCTTGTTTATGCACCTTTATGCCACTGGGGTTGGATGAGGGTTAGTGCAGTGCACACAAGGCAACTACATTCACCTCAGGATTCAAAGCCGGACAAAAGTTACCGCATCTCTGTATCATATCTTTGGATTGTTTCTGCTTTTATAAGAGCAGCTTGTCCCCGGCACTAGGAAAGAGAGAGGCAGAGGTTAAAAAGAAAGGCTACAGCATAAGAGACTGACGGCATCTTTGCATCTGCATGTGTCTGGCACACTGAGGTCCCATCCCAGTCAGCGGAGCCTGAATTCCAGCCTGATCTCTGTGTATCAGATGATCACCATAATGATTCCTCCTGCCACTTTGCAATCGGCGGCAATGCACACAACACCTTGGCAGCCGCCGCACTGAAATTAGCCCCTATCTCAGCTGTCCCTTTCTAAATGTTTCCCCGTTATCTCCCACTTGTCTTGATAGCTAATACAGTTCCTACAGCTGCTGTATCATATTAGGTCAGAGTGATGAAAACGAATGCCATTTTCCTGATGGCTTATGCAGAATGGTTGTAATTTGAATCAAGTCTCCCTTGCTTTTTTCTTTCGCTGTCTCCATCTCTCTCTCCTTTCCCCCTCTCTCTGTACAGACTATATATGGGGGCACTGGCGGCCTGCCATTCTAACTGCATATTAGAAATGGTAGCGTGTTCTTCTATCTGATTCTATAAAATGAGTTCACCAGAAGGTGCAGACCCAGCATATTTGTGGTTTTTCCTATAAATTACTTTAACACTGTGTCCAATCATATATATAATTTCAGATTTTCAATTTCAACTCACTGCTGTGTCAGCACAGACTCCACTGATATGTCTAATGTATTTAGCTTAAAATGAAACGGATGGCATTTCATTACCAGGAAGATAATATTTTTGAATATGTTTGCTGCATGGCAGGATCCATCATTATTCTGCCATTTTATGTTCAGAGTGTGTAATAGCTTTTTAATGCTTTGATGTATTTTATTTATATATGTAATATTTTTCTAATACCACAGGGTGGTTTAACTCATTGGACACATTATAAAATCTTAATTGAATGCTTTTAAATAGTATCAAGAAAGGGAAAGACTGAACAAATTGCCAATATTTTATTTGAAATTAAGTAAAGCCTAGCAGAACCATACAGTCCTTCCATTCTCACTCTTCTGTTTCCCCTGCTAGCTCCATCCAATACTCAAAATACTTTGAGTAGAAATAAAGAGAGAGAGCGAGAAAGAGAGAGAGAGAGAGAGAGAGAGAATCCCATGGTCCCCTGAGATGTTCGAAGCTGTCAGCATGAAGGTAAGTAACACAAAAAATCTTGAATGTGCCCAGCTGTGAATGACAGAAGCCTTCTCATTGGCTAAAACTTCTGACAGGACTGAAATCTTTAACATTAGGTTTTGCAGCTCTATGACCAAAGTGATGGAATTTTTAAAATATGAAGGTGTTCCTCTGGCAAAAATAGAAAGCCAAAAACTGTTCCTCCTAATACCCATTACTGTAATGTCACCGCTAATAGTTTCCAAATTAACAGCTAAGAATTAACAGTAAGAATGCCCTAATAATCCACCAGATTCCGTTTCTGACCTGGATGCTGTTGACCACTGGTGTGGACAATTATCCTGAATCAACCATTGTCGGATTCTATCAAATTTACTTTTCAATAGGAAAGTAATAATAATTGGCAATCGAGTGCACAAACTTTTGTGCAAGCTAGGTGGGGAAAGGATAAGTTGATTGTACACCAGAATATATATCCAGTTTCAGATCTGTCAGAACTGCATTACTTTCAACTCTAAGTGCATTTGAATGAGAATTGAATGAGCATCTGAATGCACATTGCCATCCACAACTACTGGAACTAGACAAGTATAGTTAAACATGTCTAGTGCCAAATTAGAGTGTATATGGGCAAACATATACCAAGAAAACAACAATTTTTCAACCTGTATCTGACATTTCTTAGACAGTCTGCACATGTGCTTGCAGATCCAACTTTGCTCTTCTCCCCTTCTTAAACTGCACATATGCTTATGCATCAAAGTGAGGCAGCAAAATGTAATGGAAAATGTGGTGCAACCAGCAATATTGCACATTCATATGCACACAGAAAATGCCAAACTGCTATTTATGATGCACAACTGTTTTTCCAAGAGAATAAAATGTTTGGGGTTTTTTTGGAAAAGCAAAGACATCAAAGACACTTGGCAGACTTTCCATGGATATCTAATCATGTGTATGAGCAATGTGGAAAATTCCAATGGGGGTGAAATGGCAGGCCTTAGACTTCCCTAATGAGAGGTGACTTCTAGATATTAGCAAGTAATGAAATAGTGTATAATTGGATTCTTCCTGTTTTGTTCTTCTTGAGGCTCTCGGCATGCTTTGTGAATGTGAAATAAAACCTTTGCTACATGAGTCTGTGAAGAGAACTAATGGAGTCTTTTCTATTACCACATTCTCAAAGTATTTCTTCTAAAGTGTAGCACCACCAGTCCATATTCAAAATCACAAATATTTTCTGGATCCTCACACATGAATGCACATCACTTTATACTTTGTTCTTGGTTACTGTATGACTGGCATATTTTAGACAGTGAGAATCACATTAATTACGCAGTGCATTTTGCATTTAAGATCAAATGTGATCAAATTTAAGTATCATTTAATCAATCCAGAGACTAGATTCAGATGGCTCACTCAGGTGGTGATAAACATGTGATATATTTATTACAGGCAAATGTTTTCCCTACTGATGAGTTTGACTTGTACCTATTGAAAAAAGTCAAAATGACCAAACATATCATATAAAGTATAGTCATTCTGCCCCTGATAAGCCCGTTTCAGGCACAGTATAAGCTAGGGGTGTGCACAAAACCGGCTGGCCTGGTTCAGTTCGAGACTAAACCATACCCAAACTTGAACGGGCCAGTTTGGTTTTGCCCCCCATTGAATCACCCCTGGTTCAGTTCAGTTCGGGGGGAAGGGGATTCACAAGCATTTTAACATACATTTTTGATCCAGCCACACAGGGGCCCATTGTGCATGTGCAGCAGCTTCCAAAATGGCCACCGCGAGGGGGGAAAGTCCCAGAACAGGCTGAAGAATGCCTGAACCTGGTGACTTTTTACATAAGGAAGGCTGGTGGGGGGAGGGGGAACCTCTGTGGCCCCCCAGCGGCCTCAGAGAAGCCCCCCCCCGAGGGAGTAAGTACTAAACAAACAAAAAAATACATTAAAATGTTTGCAACCCATCCATCCCTGAATGGCCGGGGGGCAGGTTCAGTCCGGGGTCAAGCCGAACGGGGTGGTTTGGCTCGGCCCCAGACCTTCAAACTGAACCAGTTTGATGTCAAACCAGTTTGACATCAAACCAGTTAGCACATTCCTAGTCTGTGCTATTTTCACAGCAGAGGGTACGCTCAGTATCCTCTGCTGTGAAAACAGGTGCAAAGAACTCATTTAGCTTCTCTGCAGTCTCCATATCCTCCTTAATAATCCCTTTCAGTTCCTCATCAACCAAATGCCAGGTTTGCTGCTTCTGTTGTATTTAAAGAAATTTTTGTTATTCCCCTTGATGCTTTTAGCTAAACGTTCCTCAAATTCTCTCCACCTCCCTTATTGTCACCTTGCATTTCTTTTGCCAGAGTTTGTGTTCCTTTCTGTTCTCTTCATTTGGGCAGGCCTTCTAGTAATTTCTGAAAGGATTCTTCTTCCCCTTTATAGCTTCCTTGACTTTACTTGTTAGCCAT
The DNA here is from genome assembly GCF_027244095.1 of Hemicordylus capensis. Taxonomy (NCBI): domain Eukaryota; kingdom Metazoa; phylum Chordata; class Lepidosauria; order Squamata; family Cordylidae; genus Hemicordylus; species Hemicordylus capensis. Next base: position 101,277,582 of record NC_069658.1, read on the forward strand.
GCTGGCATCCTCCCAAACTTGGCGGTACCTTGTCTCCTTTTTGGTGTACATTCTAACTGGGATTCTGTTATTGTGGTCTTAAATCAACTCCATGCATTCTGGAGTGAAGGGACTCTCCTGATTTTCCATTTCAGTTTTCTTTTAACCAAACTCCTCATTTTAGAGAAATAGGAACATAGGAAACTGCCATATACTGAGTCAGACCATTGGTCTATCTAGCTCAGTATTGTCTTCACAGACTGGCAGCAGCTTCTCCAAGGTTGCAGGCAGGAATCTCTCTCAGCCCTATCTTAGAGAAGCCAGGGAGGGAACTTGAAACCTTCTGCTCTTCCCAGAGTGGCTTCATCCCCTGAGGGAATATCTTGTAGTGCCCACACATCAAGTCTCCCGTTCAGATGCAACCAGGGCAGACCCTGCTTAGTTATGGGGACAAGTCATGCTTGCTACCACAAGACCAGCTCTCCTCTCCTCAGACCAGTTCTCCTCTCCACAGAATGTCCTCTTCTGAAATTCTAAGTGTCTGTGTTAGACTTCCTTGGTGATTCTTTCCTCACATGTATGCTAAATTTGATCACTTGGTGGTCACTGTCCCCTGAAGGTTCCACAACACTGACATCTTGCACCAGTTCCTGGGCACCACTCAGGATTTGGGAGAGGATTTGGTCTCTTTGTCATTACCTGAATGCAGTAGCGGCTTAGTAAAGACAGTGCTGGAGTGGGGGGAGGGGTGGTGACGGAACCTTTAATGATTAATAAGCAGGTGCTTACCAGCATTTAGGCAGCACCTGCAAGCTGCTGTGCTCTGTCTGCAATCCCATGCGGAGCAGCGGCACTCCACCTGGCATCCAGCAGGGAAGCACCATGGTCCTAGCCTCTGCATGTGCATGGAGCCTTCGCAGAGGCAGAAACAGAATCATAATCTCTGTTCTACTTCCATGAGAACACATTTTGCATAACATCTGGAGGTAGATTAAAAGGAATTTTTAGATACAGGACATATTTGTAATTTTCTACATGATCCCCACTGCACGTTAAGGTCATCTGAGGAGGTCCATCTCCAGTTACCACTGGTTCGTTGGGCGATGACTCAGAGGCGGGCCTTCTCTGTAGCTGCCCCGGGGCTGTGGAATGCACTCCCGGCAGAAATCCGTAACCTGAATTCATTGCTGGCCTTCAGGAGACCCCTTAAAACCTATCTGTTTGGCCTGGCCTTCCAGGGTTTTTAATTTGTTGTAAATTGTTTTTAACTGCTCTGAGTGTTCAGCCTGGTTCTCCAGGGTTTTTAACTGTTTAAATGTTTTAACTGTTAATTAGTTTTATGCTCTTTTTATAGTTTTGATTTTAACTGTTAATTGACTTTAATTGTTTTTATTTTGATGTAAACTGCCCTGAGCCTTTTTTGGAAGGGTGGTATATAAATTGAATGAATGAATGAATGATTTACTGGGAGGAAAACATTAAAAATGTGTTGGAGGAAAGGCCTGATATGCATGCAAAACACCCCTGTTCTAGTCAGCAGTCCCTTTCACCCATGCATGTTGGACTGAGCACATGCAGCTTTTGCTTCTTTTACCACAGAGTCAGGATCAGAGTACAAGCTGTCTTTTACATTCTGCAGATTTTCTGAAGAAATCTATGATTTGGTACAGGACAGAACTATGCAACGACAGTAAACAACCCCCCCCCCACACACACACACATACACACACACACACAAACTGCATGTCTGGTTTCATGAACTGGGGGTCTGTGAGTGAGTTCCTGCATATCAGGATTAGGTAAAAGACAGACCAGGGTCTCTTAATGGATGTCTGTGTGGTTCACAGTAGATCCCAATAGTTTAATAAGAACAAAGTTTTTAAAAGTTATCTGACCATGTAAAGGTAAAGTGTGCCCTTAAGTCGGTGTCGACTCCTGGCGCCCACAGAGCCCTGTGGTTGTCTTTGGTAGAATACAGGAGGGGTTTACCATTGCCATCTCCCACGCAGTATGAGATGATGCCTTTCAGCATCTTCTTCTATCGCTGCTGCCCAATATAGGCGTTTCCCATAGTCTGGGAAACATACCAGCGGGGATTCAAACAGGCAACCTCTGGCTTGCTAGTCAAGTCACTTCTCTCCTGCACCATGTGCTAACTGCTTATTTCTCAGCCTCATTAAATTGTTGCCTTTGACCAGGTTATTGTGCAGCTCTGCTGGCCAGATTACTCCAGGGGGTGCAACAGGTAGTTGACTCTGCCCCCTGAGGCACTGTTTTGCACCTGGCTCTAGTTGCTCTACTTGGAACACCTTGGGGTTCCAGTAAAAAACCCAAAAACAACAGAGTAGATACCACAAGCCTGAAGTCTCCCTACTCCTGCTGTACATGCATGAGTACATGCCATGCTTTGATTCAGGGTTTTATTTGTTTTTTGTTTTTTAATGAAAGCAGAAATCATAAAACATATTGTAAAATAAGTAAAATGATGATAGATGTAATTAAAGATGTAGCTGATAAAGTGTACACCGCATGCCTTTAAATTTTTGTTCTAATTTAAGTTTGAATTCTTCTTCATTTCCATCAATTATAGATAATGAAAAATCTTAATAAATCACTGATTAAAAAATACTACATGTCTTTCTTAGGAAATATTTTACAGACAGCAATATACATTTTACAACAATTTAACAGAATACTTAATGGGTTTCTTTCTTTTCTTTTAAAATTCCATCTGTTCTGTCTTTGGACTACTTTTATAGTTTTGCAGCTGTTCTGTTTATTTAAAGCAATATCCAGATTAACTGGTCATGACTAAACACCATTGAAATCAATGAGACAAGTTAGTAATGACTAACTTTGGTCCTATTAATTTTAAAAAAGAAATCATTTCATCTAAAAAGAATGTGTTAAAGGCTTTTGCAGAAGTGAAATAAGGGATATATCTGAGCATGTATGCAGCAGCAACAACAACAACAAATATTTATATACCGCTTTTCAACAAAAGTTTCCCCCAAAGGGCCCACAATCTAAAAAGGGACATAAGATAGAGACCAGCAACAGTCACTGGAGGAACTGTGCTGGGGGTGGATAGGGCCAGTTACTCTCCCCCTGTTAACTAAAGAGAACCACCACATTAAAAAGGTGCATCTTTGCCCAGTTAGCAGGTGTTTGCCTCTTTGCCCATTTAAAGGAAAGGAGGAATCAGATATCAGGCAGCATCCAAAGAAAATTAGTCATGACTCATGACTTAATCGTGATTTTGCCCAGAGGCGTAACTAGGGAAAACGGCGCCCGGGGCAAGCACTGAAATGGCACCCCCCTGCGCCCCCCCCCCGCCCTCCCAACATACTACATTATACTTAGGTTTTTCCTCACAAGCGCCCGCCGCCGCCGCCAAGCCAGGCCACTGACTGGCCGCCAGGTGCCAGCAAAGCAATGGGGGGAAGGGCGCGGGCGGCGCGGAAGGGACCGCTCGTGGGGGAGGGGGCGCCGACGTGCTCCCTTGACTGCTGCAGCGCTGCTGCACTGAGCAGGAAACATTTGTATTAACAAAAAAAATTTAAAAAAATTTTTTTAAAAAAAATTGTCATGGCGGCGCCCCCCACGTGACCAGAAAAGATGGCGCCCGGGGCACGTGCCCCCCCTGCCCCCCCTATAGTTACGCCTCTGATTTTGCCCAATATCTGATTCCTACACTCCTGTTAACATGTTCTGATTGATTCCTTATTTCCATTTCTCCAAAAGCCCTGTGCACATTCACTGTTAAAATGAAATGAACATTTTAAAGGACCTCATCAGTATGTTTAAATAGCCAGCTTTACATGTTCTTGGTATCTTTTCTAAAGTCCCATTAATCTATAAAGTGGGGGAGAACTGAATTTATAGTACCTGTTCTAAAGATTTTGCTCACTTTCCCAATCTATTATTTACTTACTTAATCTATATACCGCCTGACTCTGAAGGCTATAGGTGGTTCACAACCATAAATACAATAAAAACACAATAAAACAAACAAAACAGCAATGAGTTAAAACAATGTAAAACATTCAAAGATTACTAAAAGCTAGACTTAAAAAATGTGTCTTAAGGGCTCTTTTAAAGGCTGAAAAAGAAATTAGGCTACGAATATCCACAGCACAGGAGCAACTACAGAGAAGGCCCACTCCGGAGTCACTGCCAGACAAGCTGGTGGCATCCGGAGATGGACCTCTCTAGATGACCTTAATGTGCAGTGGGGATAATTCAGAAAAAGGTGCTCTCCCAGGTAACCCAGTCCTAAGCCATTTAGGGCTTTAAAGGTAATTACCAGCACTTTGTATTTTGCCCGGAAACCTATTGGCAGCTAATGCAATTGTTTTAAAACAGGCATAATGTGGTTTCTCTAAATTTAAAAGAAACCCCGGAGACCAATCTAGCCACTGCATTTTGGACCAACTGAAGTTTCTGAACCACATACAAAGGCAGCTCCATGTAGAGCGCATTGCAGGAGTCAAGCCTAGAGGTTACCAGAGAGTGCACCACAATTCTGAGATCATTCTCTTCAAGGAAAAGACGTAGCTATCCAATTAACCAATGTTGACGGAAAATGCTCCTGGCTATAGCCTCAAACTGAGATACCAGAGTGAGGCCTGGGTAGGGATTTGCCGACCAGCTCACATTAGAGCAGATGGCCAGTGCACATGCATGGCGGCTTCCAAACGGCCACTGACAGTGCAAAAAGGCCTAGAACAGGCCGAAGACAGTCGGAAACTGCCCAAACTGGACCTTATTTATTTACTGACTGACTTACTTGTCAAATTTGTACACCGCCCCAAACTTTCATCTCTGGGTGGTTATATATATATATATCTTGTTTAATATAAAACAAAAAACAATTGAGGCAATCTAAAAATTAAAAACAGGTTAAAACTTAAAAATTTAAAAAGCTGGAAAAGCTTGGCTGAAGAGGTGGGTTTTCAAGTGCTTTTTAAAAATTGTCATAGATGTGGACAATTCCATCTGAATTAATTCGGATCGAAAAAAAGGGTCCCAGGGCAAAAAAAGGGTGTGGGGTGGTGGTGTCCAATGGGTGGAAGCTACCACCCAAATTTCAAAGAAATTGGGCAAAGGGGTAATTTTTAAAGAATTTTTGAAGTTTATGCATCTTTAAGCTTTTCCGCCATAGGGAATAAAGGGGGTTTCAGCAGCCCCAAAACTCCACTTGAGGGGCACCGGGGTGGCTCAGAGCAAGTGGTGGTGTACTGCACATAGGATGCCAGCAACCCCCATACCCACAAGCCCATGGGGCACTGGGTTTTTTGTTTCTGAGGTGTTCTGAGTGTAGATTCTCTGGTAGCAAATGAGAGTGGATTCATTTTCAATGACAAATCAATTGGAATCTATTGGATTCAGTTTCAATTTATTACCCCTCATCCAGTCCATTTCTGCCTGTAGGCTGGCATTTAGGGGGGCTATGCCATTACCTGATAATGATGTCATGGAGAAATAGATTTGGGTGACATCAGCATATTGATTTTAAAAAACCCTGTTCCAAATCTCCTGATGATCTCACCCAGCGGTTTCATGCAGATGTTAAAAAGCATCAGAGATAGGATGGAGCCCTGAGGGACACCATACATTATCTCTCGTTTCAAAGAGCAACTATCTCCTAGTGACACCATTTGGAATCTGCCCAAGAGGTAGGAATGGAACCACACTCCAATGCAGTACCACCTATTCCCAAATCCCTCAAGTGATCCAGAAGGATACCATAGTCAACTGTATTGAAAGCCATAGAAGGTCCTAAAAAACCAAGAGTAACACTCTCTCTGTTCATTCCTTGGTCGAGATCATCCATCAGGCCGACCAAGGCTGTCTCCACCCCAGAGCCTGCTTTAAAGTGAGTTTGAAATGGATCTAGGTACAGTATGACATAGATAATCAGTATGACATATGACATATGTGGTAAGACTTATATGCATTTAAACCTTTGGCATGCACATACAAGCAATGTTAAGGTACCACGCACAGCTTGCAACTACAGATAACAGCAGCTTCTGTTGGTAGCACCAGCATTGTTATTCTTGCCTAACTACAAAAGACACCATTATTGTATTACATTTTGAAGTGACTGAAAGATTGAAACCCACAGTTACAGATGAAGGGGAAAAGAAGGCAAGGAAATACAAAAATGCTGAAATTAAGTGCAGTTTTTGCAAATAGGAATTTCATTTCTAAAAGTAGGGAAGTCTGGAAATAAAATGGAAATGCTGCATCAACTTCAAGAAAGAACTTTTGTCTCCCAGAAACAAACCTGAACCTTTCCTCTTTAGTTCACTTTAACCTTGAAGGCTTAACATGATTTTGATATTTATTTAGCAGCAAACATAGTTTTACTCACACACAAAAGGCTTATGAAATGAGCAAGGCAGCATTTTCTAGATTTTATAGCACCCTGCACCATATTTCATATTCCATGTAACAGATCTGTAGAGAGGTATCATTCACCCCATAATCTGGATTGTGGTATCAATTATCCATATTTCTTTAGAAGCTACCCTTGATTTATATCTGCCCTCATTTTGTTGATCTAACACAATCCTACAAGTCTCTGGGGGAAAGTAATTAAATGTAATCGGAGTTATCCTCTATTTAAAGCTGCACAGAAAATTAATTATATAATTTTATTTAAAAAACAAGCTTTCTAAATAAACACATATGGTAAAATGCAAATCACACCCACCCACCAAAAGCACTCAGCAGCAAACCTAAAAATAAATCCATCTTTGAGCTATTCATATAGCACAGAGTTTGAGACTGAACTATGAACCAGGATGTTCCTGGTTCACCGCACAGGAACAGTACTATGCTGGAGCATTCAGAACTACTGTTCTTTGTTTTTAAAAATACAGAACCAATAATACACACTTTTCAGGATTGTAAATGCTCATCTCCTCCAGAAAAATGCTATCATTTAGAAAACTGCTATTTCCTGTCCTGACCAAGAACTTCACCTCTGCCTAGGGTTGCCAGCCTTCCAGGTACAGAACTGGCCTGTAGTCTCCATAAGGTTGCCAGGTCCACATGGCACAAAAAGCTGACATAGACTGAACTCAGTATCTGTGGCCGTTCCGTTCCCAGTGACTGCAGTGAACCTGCAGATAATGAAGCATTGGAGTCAATGAGGTCGCAGAGGTTAGGTTCCCAGACTTCAAAATAGCACTAAAAAGTGGCAAGAAACCATGAAAATGGGCCCCAAAAGTGCCCTACTGTGCTCCGCAGGCCTTTCTCAGTCAAGTGATGCCCCCCCAATCCCCAAAGCCCCTGAAATGCCATGAAAATAGTGTATTTTTTGTTGTTTTACAAATGAGCCACAACATGGCTCTTCTCCACAAAATGGAGGTCATTTCTGAGGTCATTTCCGGCCACTCCTGACCTGTGGTTATGTGAGTTTAACTGCACATTCTGAGGTTGGGTGTCGATTACCTGACCGCAGATACACGAATCCACGGAAGGCGAATCCATGGATAGAGAGGTTCTCTTGTGTCCATTGCTAAAAAGTGGAAATAGAGAACACTTTTCACCAAAAAGTTCTCCAAAAAGTCTCTGCTTTGCATAAAATTTGCATATGTTTATTGATATTATATATGAATAATTTGATTAAAATTGGCTAATTTGAGAATAAATAAAACTCACCACTGTGATCAGGTGAGCAGTATGTCTGCTCAAGGCCCCTGCTTCTCAGCTGTAAATTCAGGATACTTCCAATGGCTGACAGTAAGCACACTGAGAAAGAAAGTAGGCCCTCCCCTGCCATATCAGCTGAGCTGCTATTGGACTTCTGTTAACCTGTCCTATAAGCCCAGCCTGATATGCATTCTTCTATGCAGCTATTTTCAGCATTAATCCTGAGGGAAACTCTAATACCCCTTCAGCTTTTTACCCTTTTGACCAGCTCTTTACAAGGGGATAGCTTGAGGATTGTGCCCTACAGGGCACTCTTTGACCTCTGAATTCATAGTCAATGAAGCAGATTCCCCACATTAGCAAGTACTCTATAATTCTTTATGCTTCATTCCCCCCATCCCTTCCTTTTTATTCCCTGACTTCGAAGAAACAAGAAGAGCCTTTCCTCTTTGGTTCATTTTCTCCTTGGAGGCTTAAAGTGATTTTGATATTTATTTAGGCGAGTCTCTTGGCCTTGCCTCAGGCACTGGCTGATTGCCTGAGGGCTTTTCCCTTTGAAGATTCTGTCTCAAGCTTGATGCCTAGTTGTTTTCTTTAACTCGCAATCCTTGATGCTTATCTTTAAAAAAAAAAAACCTGACCTCTGCCTCAGAGCTGAAAGGTGAATCTTAGTGTTGCTCTTCATTCATATCATGTGTTCTTTTGTGTTACTCTCATACTAAATCATTAGGCTGAACCAGCTTAGTAATGGTTTCCTCCTGATTGCCGTTTTCTTGACTGCTCGTTTGCTGGCCTGTATCAAGTCAAAACCAAGGTTTGCCCTAAAGAGCTAGAGCTAAGAGGGATGATAGCAAAGAAAATTATATCAAGGCAGCACAGTCAGAAAAGTCATTTTTCCTTATTAATATTAATACTCTGGGACACATAATTCATTTGTATCTGAACTCGGCCAACCAGATCAATGCTCATTCATATTTCTCATGGAGGAGGAGGAAGAGGTGGCGGCAGAGGACGTGGCTGCCCAGAGCAGATGGGGAGGGAGGATGCCTGTAGTGAACACCAGGAAGAAACAGCATTTCTCCATCCCCTTTGAAAGTGCTCAAATGAAGCCCTGCAGACTCAGCACCAGTTCTGTGCTCTCTGTGCCACCCAAGGGAATTGCTTTGGGAAGGAAACTGCAGGCCTTTCAGGCCACATTCTGATAGCCAGAATCCTCCTGAGCTTGGAAGTCAGGTGATTCAGGAAAACCCGTTTATTTATTAGGAATACTTGTATGCCACTTTTCAACAACAAAAAATGGATTAGCCTCCCTAGTGAGGCTTGCCTGGCATCATCACTATGCTCTTTTAGACACTAGGTGAAGACTTTTGTGTTCACCCAGGCTTTTTAAATGCTTTTGTTTCTTTAGTTATATTAGCTGGTAGTTTTTGTTTCTGTTTTCTTTAATGTGTTTTTAATTGTATGTTTTATTTTACTGCTGCTTTGTTTTAGGTGAGCCACTCAGAGAACAATTTGTTATGGATAAATAAAGTTGTTGTTGTTGTTGTTAATCATCATCATCATCATCTACATACTACATAATGGAACTTGCATGTTGTGATGTTTTGAACACACAGTTGTGCAAGTATGCTCTTGAGCAACTACAAGAATCACACAAGCTGCATTCATACAAGAGTAATACCATTACTTCCAACATAATTACTCTTCAGTACATGCAATTTGTGCAAATGTAGTTGTGCAAGAGCACACTTGCACAATGGTGTGTTCACAACCTTGCAGTGTGCATGCTGCGTTGCTTATTATGTGGCCAGGGTTAAAAAAAAGTTCACAAAGCAGTGAACCATCTCACTCTACTTCCTGCAAGGCTGTCTTCACTCTAGCAGTCTGAGTAACTCATGGGTAAAGAAAAGTGGGACTCTGTTCCTTCTTGCTGCTGGCCTGAAGAGCCCTTTGTATGTTCTCTCAACCATGAGGCAGACAGTTATCTGTGAGTGGCTCACATCCAGCTAGGAGAACATTTAAGCGGCCCAACCACATGAGTAGGGCTTGAGCACAGAATTGGCATTCTGCTGCAGGAGATGGTAATTCTTTAGAAAGCTCATGTGACTGGACCCATATCATATGGCTGGGTTATGTAAGTGTTACCAGTAATTCCTGATCCATTCCTAAGATACAGCCCACCTGTCTTGTCCTCAACATATGAGTTTGGACTTCGATATTGGCTTCCCCTGACTTACAGCTGCTACTCCTGCCTGCTTCCCCTGCTTAGGGTTGCCAAATGATCAGAAATAAGATAGTTGGCTGTGGTTTTGTTTTGCTTCTTTTGGACCAGTTGCCAGCAAAGTAAGGAGTGAGGCTTGGTTTCCCTCACTCCTCCTATTTGGCTAGTTCTGGGTTTGCCATCTGTCTTGCGAAATATGACCCTGCTAAATGGACAAAGTAGCATCTTTCAAAGAGATAGTTCTCTTATGGTTCACAATTGGAGAGCAATTGTCTCCATTCAGCCCAGCATACCATCTCACCAGGGGTGGTAGTTGGGATTCCCTCTGGTGTCTCATTTTAGATTCTGAGCCCCTTCGAAACAGGACAGCCTCATTTTGTTTTGTTTTGTTACATAAACTACTTTGAGAACTTCTTTTTATTGATAAGTATATACATATATATAATGGCCGAAACCTAGTGCAGCATTGTGTCTCCTTAGTGCTGTAGTGCAGGGCTGTTGCACCCCTCAAAAGCAGGGTCAGAGTTGCAAAAAATGGGCAGTTGTGCAAGCAGTGCTCCCGCAGATTTCCCCATTGTCCTGAGTGTGGGAATGTACAGGAGTACTGCTTGTGTAAGTCACCTTAAGTGGCACAGCAGGGAAATGCCTGACTAACAAGCAGAAGGTTGCGGGTTTGAATCACTACTGGTACTATACTATACTATGCTAGTAAACCCCTCCTGTATTCTACCAAAAAAAAACCCCACAGGGCTCTGTGGGCGCCAGGAGTCAAAATCAACTTGATGGCACACTTGACCTTGACCTTACTGCTTGTGCAACTACCCATTTTGTGCAACCCTGACACGCAGTGCAGCAGCCCCACAGCGCAGCATCGTAGAGACGTAATGCTGCATTGGATGTTGGACACCAATAATAATATATTCTGATAGGTCTCCCAAATCTAGAGCAGAAAATATTCAAGATGTTAACACCGCCCAGAGTCTTCGGAGTGGGCAGTATATCAAATGTTTCAAATAAATAAATAAATATAATCTTGAATTTTATTATCTTGTTTACACAGTCAGACAGGTGTTATTAACTGGTTTGTTTTATCCAGACGTCGAGTCCTTCCCAAGGACCTGGGATGGCTGAATTTTAACTTGTTTTTCTTTCTTCTCGACTACAGTTATATCTGGTGTATTGTGTGGCAGATGTTGGTCTGTTTGTAGTCGGAAGTCCCATAATATTTTTGCATCTTCATTTTCTACCACTTTTTCAATTTTATAGTCCCACAAATTCTTGGCTACAGGTAGCTTGTATTTTTTGCAGATGTTCCAGTGTATCATCCCTGCTACCTTGTCATGCCTTTGTTTGTAGTCAGTCTGTGCGATCTTTTTACAACAGCTGATTAGGTGGTCCACTGTTTCATCTGCTTCTTTACAAAGGCGGCACTTGCTGTTTGTGGTGGATTTTTCGACTTTTGCTCTTATTGCATTTGTTCTTAGTGCCTGTTCTTGCGCAGCCAGTATTAAAGCCTCTGTTTCTTTCTTCAAGTTGCCATTCTTAAGCCATTGCCAGGTCTTGGTGATGTCTGATTTTCCACTTATATTGTGCAAATATTGACCATGCAGGGGCTTATTTCTCCATTTTTCTGCACGGTTCTTGACTTGTTCTTTCTTGTAGGCCTGCTTTGTTTCATTGGTGTTGAATAGTTTCTCGTTATTGACCATTTGAAGTGCATCTTCTTCACTGTCCTTGATATATTCTTCAAGGCCTCTTTTCTCCTCCTCTGCCTTTTGATGGACTTGCAGCATTCCTCTTCCACCTGAGCTGCAAGGGAGGTATAGCCTATCTACATCACTGCGGGGGTGCAGAGCATGATTGATGGTCATGATTTTCCTGGTCTTACGATCTAGCGTCTCTAGCTCTGCCTGGGTCCAGTCCTGTGAATTTTATTATTATTTATTGCTTGTTTACACAGTCAGACAGGTGTTATTGACTGGTTTGTTTTATTCAGACATCGAGTCATTCCCAAGGACCTGGGATGGCTGAATTTTATTGTCAGTTGTTATAGATATCATCACAGAATATAGGCTGTTCCCAGTAAAGCTGCTTTTTGTAATTGGCTGATGGTGATTTCTGTGGCCCCTATGGTGTTGAGGTGCTCTTCAAGGTCTTTTGGAACTGCACCCAGGGCGCCAATAACCACTGGGATTATTTTGGTCTTTTTCTGCCACAGCCTTACAATTTCAATTTGTAGATCTTTGTATTTGGTGATTTTTTCTATTTCTTTTTCTTCTATTCTGCTATCCCCTGGTATTGCTATGTCAATTATTTTGACTTGTTTTTCTTTCTTCTCGACTACAGTTATATCTGGTGTATTGTGTGGCAGATGTTGGTCTGTTTGTAGTCGGAAGTCCCATAATATTTTTACATCTTCATTTTCTACCACTTTTTCAATTTGATGGTCCCACCAATGTTTGGCTACAGGTAGCTTGTATTTTTTGCAGATGTTCCAGTGTATAATCCCTGCTACCTTGTCATGCCTTTGTTTGTAGTCAGTCTGTGTGATCTTTTTACAACAGCTGATTAGGTGGTCCACTGTTTCATCTGCTTCTTTACAAAGGCGGCACTTGCTGTTTGTTGTGGATTTTTCTACTTTGGCTCTAATTGCATTTGTTCTTAGTGCCTGTTCTTGTGCAGCCAGTATTAAACCCTCTGTTTCTTTCTTCAAGTTGCCATTCTTAAGCCATTGCCAGGTCTTGGTGATGTCTGATTTTCCACTTATATTGTGCAAATATTGACCATGCAGGGGCTTTTTTTTTCATTTTTCTGCTCAGTTCTTGACTTGTTCTTTCTTGTAGGCCTGCTTTGTTTCATTGATGTTGAATAGTTTCACGTTCTTGACCATTTGAAGGGCATCTTCTTCACTGTCCTTGATATATTCTTCAAGGCCTCTTTTCTCCTCCTCTACTGTTTGATGGACTTGCAGCATTCTTCTTCCACCTGAGCTGCGAGGGAGGTATAGCCTATCGACATCACTGCGGGGGTACAGAGCATGATTGATGGTCATGATTTTCCTGGTCTTACGATCTAGCGTCTCTAGCTCTGCCTGGGTCCAGTCCCTTGAATTTTATTATTATGTATTAATAATAATAATAATAATTATTATTATTATTATTATTATTATTACATGTATATCCCGCTCTTCCTCCAAGGAGCCCAGAGCGGTGTACTACATACTTAAGTTTCTCTTTCACAACAGCCCTGTGAAGTAGGCTAGGCTGAGAGAGACGTGACTGGCCCAGAGTCACCCAGCTAGTATCATGGCTGAATGGGGATTTGAACTCAGGTCTGCCCGGTCCTAGTCCAGCACTCTAACCATTACACCACACTGGCTCAAGTTTTAAATTTTAAATTTGGAGGTCGATCATTTTATATTTGAAAATGATTTTTATGTTTATTTTTTCAGGGGGAGAATCCTTGGATTTTGTGGATTTATTTGAAAACAGAAGTCATGGGGCAAAAAGAGTGGAGTATATAATCATGTGCAATAACTGTATCCCAATTACCATCCTCCATTACCATGGCTTGTGTTCTTTACATGAAAGTGGTGTTATGATAAAAGGTAAAGTTGTGCCATCGAGTCAGTGTCGACTCCTGGAGACCACAGAGCCCTGTGGTTTTCTTTGGTAGAATACAGGAGGGGTTTACCACTGCCCCCTCCTGCGCAGTTTGAGATGATGCCTTTCAGCATCTTCCTATATAGCTGCTGTGCAATACAGGTGTTTCCCATAGTCTGGGAAACATAGCAGTGGGGATCCAAACTGTATTTAATTGTCTCATAGGACCATTCATTCTCCCTCCCTTCCCCCCAATACACACTTTTTCTTTATCATTTCTTGAAGTGACAAAAGATTTAATTCTCCTTTTGGTAGTGAGGTCAATCTTTCTGGAGATTCAGCTGCCTGCTTCCATCATGAAGGCCAGAAGGTACAGACGCGAGCATTTCCCTCCAGGCAAGCTATATGGTCTGGCAGTTCACCATGTAAGTGATGCCTTATCGATTTCTGCCATAGCATCCATAGCTGACTTGAGAATCAGAGCCTCTGACAACAGCTAACAAGTTTAAACCATTAGTCCCATTTGTAACTGCTCGGTGAAAGGGCTGTCAGTCACAACATCCAATAGACTGGAGCTTTTAGTGGATTTCTTATCCTGTTCTTTTTGGCACAATGACCCCTGTAGTTAATGGGCGTTATTGAAAAATTATATTTTTCTAAGTCTTCTTCCACTTTCTCTCTCCCCCTCCCCACTCTTCTCCCCTTTTGGGAACATAAAAGCCATTTAGGTTGCAATGTTAGGAAACAGAAATGCAAGCAATGATCTGTAGTTCTCTGTGAGAAAGACTGTGTCTGAAACTGAAAACCAACCATGTCAGTCGTGTGCCAGCAAAGTAATGCTATGGGAACAGAGAGGCGTCCTAAGAACTATTATTCTTTTAAATGGTCTTATTTATTTGTTTGTTTGTTTGTTTGTTTGTTTAAATAATAAATATTGAAGTTCTTACCCTCTTCAGTACAGAAGACCTTTTATTAGGATAATTTTATCTTGCTGATAGCTTTTTTCCATGATGCGTCTTCCTGAACTGTAGTGTGTGCATCTTTAAAGTTACCTCTTTCTGCATTTAAATTACCTTATAAACCATCCTGCAACTGAAATATATAGCTTTTTCTCAAATAGCAGGGAGTGACATCCAGATTAGTATAGAACTTTCAGTACAAAAGGGGGGGCACACAAAAATTACCCCAAAACCAGCCACTGCAGAAACTTGGACTTTCCCAGAAGTCCCATTGCAAAGGCATTACATGAGAGCATCACATAATTTTCAGAGAACTTCTTGGGGGCAGCAGGTGGGGGTGGGGGTGGCAGTTGCCAGCCAACCAGAAAAGCAGCATTGCTTCCGGTGCTGTTAGTAAGCCCCGCTTTATCCTCATTTTGCTCAATGCCTCAGTTTCCAAAATGCATCCCAAATGTTGCTGCATATGAATGGGGCAACAAAATGAGAGGGGCATCTTGCCTCAGCCCTACCCTCCCTGTTTTCTGCTGTAAAATGTTGCAAGCCATGCCTTAGGTCCTTCTCATGCATCAGACTCACTCAGGTTTCACTAATCTGCATACAGAGCTCTCACAATCTGTCAGCTCATTGTGTATCTTCACCATGGCTCACCCAAGTTTGCTAAAGACCAGCCAGATGCCAAAATGACCCACATCATCATGTGATCTCCCTCACCTTGACCTGGAAGAAACAGAGGTCAGCTGCTGAGGCCATTTGATTAAGTGAGCTGATTCCTGTGTGAGCAGCTCCTGAGCAGTCTGCAGATGAGGCTGCTTCACTTGGATTGTTGCACCGCATGGTGAAAGCACTTTCTTCCTTACTATGAATTTGTTATCAGATGTCCAGATACAGCACCCATACTCCTTGTCCATTAACTTAAACAGTCCAGTCAGAATATCATCTGAACCAGACCCAAGTAAGTCTTAATAGGATTGGAACCTAAGACTACCATCATGTCAAGGGGGCTCAAAAGCACCCATTTTCTAGGAAACATATTTAGGACTGTATCCAAAGACAGGCACAACGCTATAGCTTCCTAATGCCACTAGGATTTCTGTAAAGGTAAAGTGTGCCATCAAGTCGATTTTGACTCCTGGCGCCCACAGAGCCCTGTGGTTTTCTTTTGGTAGAATACAGGAAGGGTTTACCATTGCCTCCTCCCACGCAGTATGAGATGATGCCTTTCAGCATCTTCCTATATCACTGCTCTGCCCGATATAGTACCAGCGGGGATTCAAACCAGCAACCTTCTGCTTGTTAGTCAAGCATTTCCAAATTTCTGTACCTGGGGTAAAAAATAATAAGGAAATCTTTCCCTTAAACTCAAGCTCATTTTTAAAAACAACATATAAAGAGTAAGGTTGAAGGCAGAAACAATGGCACTTCTAGAATCTGCCATCCAAAGGAAAATGCTTCACCTGTCTTCATAGTGAGGCAACCCCGCCAACTTTAACCCGTCCCTAAATCTTCTCCAGCCTTCATTCCTTTGGCCTGACGTAGGTGCCCAGACATCCTACCCCACCATTTCCCCACTCAGTATGTCTTTCAGTTCCAGCCATCCTCACT
Source organism: Hemicordylus capensis (assembly GCF_027244095.1). NCBI lineage: Eukaryota > Metazoa > Chordata > Lepidosauria > Squamata > Cordylidae > Hemicordylus > Hemicordylus capensis. Next base: position 101,293,610 of record NC_069658.1, read on the forward strand.
GCATATGCTACCATGACTGCCTCCCAGCTGACAGGCACAGCTGGCCTCCTTCAAAGTCTTCCACACAAGAAACAATTCTAGGATATAAGGTTAAAATCAGGCATATATTCTAAAGTGTAGTGGAAGTGGATGACCACACATTTGCTACTATATGATATTAATTTAATATTTTAATTTTAGTATTTAATTAATTGTGAATTTGTTATATAGACTGCCCTATATCACACTTGTGAACAAGAATGCATGATCATATTTTTCCGCAAGTTGGCAGTATGTATGGATACAGTCCACTGGTTTTTTGCACACATATGTCAGTCATATATTTAAGCTAAGTGCATTTGCATAGTTTTGTGTTATTCGGAGTTTCAGTTTTGGTTTGTTTATAATATTTATTTGTGGAAACATTTGTAGAATTAAAGAACATCTCTTGTCATTTAATTTCTGAAGTTTGTTTAGTAGGTTGCATTATTACTTATATCATGTTTTTTCATGATTGTTTAAGAAATTAATTTGTTATTATATTGTTAGTTTGTTGTGTTACATGTGATTTTATGATTTAATTGCATTATCATTTTGCAATCTGTTAATCATACAGGTTGAGTATCCCTTATCCGGACTGCTTGGGACCAGAAGTGTTCTGGATTTCAGATTTTTCCAGATTTTGGAATATCTGCATAATGAGATATCTTGGGCATAGGATTCAGAGCGCCAAAACAGATGCCAACAGAACAGGTGCCAAACTAAGCAGGAAGTGGAGGAGGGGGGATTTCCCTTTTCCCTCTAGTGCCAAAGCAAGAACATCAAAAAACATTTTAAAACTTCACAATAAAAACAGAGCCGCAACTAGGGAGAATTACAGACAAAACCCCTGTCACTAACAGCCTTCTAAAATAAGTAAGTTTTGACTGCATGTTTCAAAGAAGCAAAATTGGGAATCTGCGAGTGACTGAGCTGAGGCATTTGGGGTTTTTTTTGTTTTTGTTACAGCGTGGTGTCCGGATTTTGGAGCATTCCGGATTCCGGGTGTCCGGATAAGGGATACTCAACCTGTATATTGTTTACCCTTATGAAATTCCTTATCATTCATTATTATTATTATATGACAACTGATATTTATATACTGATATACATAAATATAAATAATCTATGTTTATTTATATACATAGATATAAATAAATATGTTATGTTCATTAATCTGTTTAGAATGATATTATGTAATATAATAATATCAGCTATTAAATTGATATTATGTTCTTTAATCTGTTAACAATGTATGGGGTTACTCATTTTTAGTTTTTCATTGCAGTCAAGAAGACAACTTGCTGAAAAACACTGGGCTTATGGAGATATGGTTTCATAATGAATTACAGGAGGCCCTTGTTTTCTACAGTTTCTTCCATCACAGTTTTGGCTATTCATGGTTTGTCTATATATTTATTATTTATTTTATTTTATTTATCATATTTTTATACTGATTGATATGTACATCTCTAGGAGCTGTACAAATTCAACATTAAAATCACAGATTAAAATACATAAAACACAATAAAAACAATATAAAACAAATTATTAAAAGTATTAAAATTAATTCTAATTAAAAGCTTGCAAGAACAGGTGAATCTTGAGGGTCTTCCTGAAAACAAACAGAGAAGGAGATGCTCTTATTTCAGCAGGGAGCATATTCCAAAGCCCTGGGGCAGCCACAGAGAGAGCCCGGTCCTGAGTCACCACCAAACGATCCAGTGGCAACCGTAACCGAAATGCTCCAGAAGATCGTAAAAGGTGGCAGGGTTCATGACAAAGGAGGCGCTTTCTTAAATAGCCTGGACCCAAGTTGTAAAAGGCTTTATAGGTAATAATCAGCACTTTGTATTTCACCCAGAAACATATTAGCAGCCATTGCAGTTCTTTCAAAACTGGTGTTATATGGTCCCTTCGTGATTTCCCAGAGACCAATCTAGCTGTCGCATTCTGTACCAATTGTAGTTTCCAGACTACGTACAAAGGCAGCCCCATGTAGAGTAGATTACAGCAGTCAAGTCTGGAGCTTACCAGCACATGTACCACAGTTGTAACGTTATTCACCTCTAGAAATGGACGCAACTGATATATCAGCTGAAGCTGATAAAAAGCACTCCTGGCCACTGCCTCAACCTGAGAAACCAGGGATTTCAGTTTATGCCCGGTTTCCATTATCGTGGGGGTGATTTTCAGCTATTTGCTGTTCCGGTGCACATATTTAACACTTACAGTGGCTTTTTTGGCTTGGAGATGTGCTGGGGACAGTGTGAAGCCATGTTGGTTTTGTTTGTTTGTTTGTTTTTGCAGAAACGCAGGAGCAAGTAAGTTTATTGTTACGGTTATAGACCAGCACACAATAGAAATAAACTAGCTGGCCTGGAGCAGAGAATCTGTGCCCGCCCCCGGCGATCCAGTTCCTTGCACTGCCTTCCACCCCACCTTAAGCTGCCCCATGGCGGCAGAGAGAACAGGCAGCGAAGGAGCACAGCGCTGGTGGTGGAGAGGGTGGCAAAAGCTCTTTCCGTGAGCCTGCCTGCCACCCAAATGACAGGTTGGGCCGTTTATGGCCCACTTCGGGGCTATCTCAGAGAGCCCTGAAATGAGGGCCCATGGAAGGAGCTTTTGCCACCCTCTCTGCCACCATTGCCACACCCTATCATCACTGTCTTCGCTGTCATTCCCACCTTGGTCTAAGGTTGAATGTGCAAGCCCCGCCCCTTGCTTTCATTGGGGGGCTTGCCACTCACGTCCTTAGCCTTTTATATTTATAGATTGTGGGAGTGGTTATTGGCCATTTGCAGTTCCTGTATGCATGTTTCACTCTTCCAGTGACATTTCCAGCTTGGAGGCAGCATGGGGACATTTATTCTGGAATTTTCGGTAAGTGTTTTTTGACATAATTCAGAGGATTCAGGAAGGTTGTGGACCATTACTGGAGGAGCTAGAGGGTTCAAAGTACTTTGCCATACTCCTCTTATAGCTGCTCCCCCGCCCACCACTTTTGGTGGTTTTTAGCACTTTTAAATGTCCTGAGGAACCTAACTCCAAGTTTTCCCATATGGTGCAAGGTTTCCATTATCATGGTTTTGGTATTCATGTTAGTAGCCAGGAACATAACCCCCATGGAACACGAGGGCCTTCTATATTTATAATTGTTCTCGCACCTTTTGTGAGTTCATCTCCTTTTTCTCTTTCACCTCATCCTAGTCCCATAAACTCCTTAGGATGGCCACGGCTTGAAAGGCATTTTGCCTACATCATTTGATAAAATGTACCAGAGGTCTAACTATCTCATCCTGGCACAAAGTTGGACAGAGAGATGAAGTAGCACTAGTCCTTTCCCAACAACATTTTATAACTCTGTTGCTAGCCTTATCTTTTAGGTTCAGTGCTTTATTTATTCAGGTAACAGCCATAAAGGAGTATAGATGGAGACTGCATGCCCTTATCTTTAAAAAAAATAGTGGAGGAATTTTTTAAAAGAATCTTAGGTAAATATGACAGAAGAGTTTGTAATCAGAACTCTCTCATGAAGTAAATCAATTAACCAAAAAGTTCCATATATATTTCCACACTAAAACAGTGATCTAGGATGTTTGGATAACATCAGTTAGCCAAAACATTAAGCAGCTATATTGCAAATATTATTTTGGGAAATGTATAATTATTCTGATTTAATATATGCAAATATTATTTTGGGAAATGTATAATTATTCTGATTTAATAAGAAGAGAACTGTAGCTGGAGAGTCATATCTATTACTATCTGGTCAAAAATAGGTGTTAAAAATATTTTCAACCCCCTAAAGATAGAAAAATGCCAATTAGCATTTAATTCTTTGTTTTGAAAATTTAATTCTTTTTAAAAGCAGAGGTGATTAATTTTTGCTGTATACTATCAGTTTCAAACTATATTAGCTAAAAGTCAGACTGATTCTTTTTCACAGACATTTATCCTACTGGTACAAATTTTAATTATATGTAGATAAAATAGATGAAAATCATTCCACTTGTACTTTAAAAAGGAGGGGGAAAGATCAAAATGAATTGTTGAGTGACATCTTGTGGCAGAACTAAGGTATTGGTAGGTCAGGGAGAAACGAATGACTGTATTTCTTTATCCACCAGAATGCTTAATAATACTTCACATCTGGCTTCTGATTGTGTTAGCAGAAAGCTGTTGGGGGATTGTCCCTGCACTCTTTTCATTATACAACCTGTAAAAAAAATTCTGAATGTGGATATCAACTTATAAAAATTATAATTAATCAAATTGCATATAAATGTGGATGTATCCACACAGGAGCATTTAATCAGAGCTCTTTCACTTTTCATACTACTTTAATAACAGAGCACTAAGGAGTCATGAAGGGTATTATGTTACATACTTGCAGCTTATTCAAGGGGTTCCAAATGTTTAGCTTCTAGGAAACTCAAAATGTGTGAGCATTTGAAACTCTGGTTTTATCAGCATGACTACTTTGCAGCTTGTGCTTCTGGATAACTGACCTCATTGTGACACCATTGAAGGTTCACATGGGGCAATGAGACATTTTCCCACCAAGAGTAGTTATTTTAAGATAATGGGTCTTAGTGCATTTTAGAAACCCCAGATGGGCCATATATCACAAGTAGTGTTAGAACAAGTGCCTTAATGAAAGCAGTGTAAAATTCAGGTAAACACACCCAGGGGTGTGTGTGTGTTTGTGTGTGTGTGTGTGTGTGTGTGTGTGCGCGCGCGCGCGCAGCTTTTTGAAGATCATTTCACCCCCTCTTAGCATTCTTCATCCTCACCTCCTTCCAACAACCATTTTGAACCAATTCTTAGCATCACTCCTGAGCAGTAATGCTTCGATGTTTTTAATGGGTATTGATGGTTTTTCTCTCTTAAAAAAGAATGCCTTGTTGTGAATAATAAATCAGAACTCATTGCAGGAAGAAAAAGTGCTGGAGCACTTACAACAATTCTATTTCCACCCCATCTCCTCTCAAAATACTGATAAAAACCACAGCACATAAGATCCTGATTTTAAGAGATCTGCTGCTGAGAGAGTGGCCAAAGGGTTATGAATAATGCAAGTAACTCCAAGGACCGCTTCACACATTACAGTTCTCCTATACTGGGGAGTCTATGTGCAGAAAATGCCTCTTGTTCTAACCTCCCTAAGAAGGTGTCTGTGTAACTTGCCAAGACAGGTAACACTAAGGTACTGGCAGAGAAGAAGGACATTAATGAAATTACAAATGTGTGATATCAGATTACTATGGAAAGGTGAGGTCATGGAGTCCTTAAGTAACAGGCTTCTTTTTAAGAGCAAAAATATATTAATCTTGAATGACCAGTTTTAAATCCCAAAAACTGATTGGCTTGCCTTCGGTATGCTTGTATGGGTCTCTCTCTCTTTTTCTCATTTAAGTTCTTGTAATGTGTAACGCAAGTTTTAAGTTCAGAAGTACTTTTTCTCTGAATACCAGTTGCAGAAAAGCAACAGCAGGAGAGGGGCATGCCTATATTTCCTGTGGGTGGGGTTCCCAGAGACTTCTGGTGGGCCACTATGGGAAACAGGATGCCTTGGCCTGACCCGGCCAGAAAAAAAATTATTCTTTCTCCCAACCAGCTTCCTTCTGATTTCTAGAAACAGAGCAAGCTCTCTTAAAGGTATGCTCCCAGACAACCCCAGTCTTAGTTCATGGCCAATAGATCCATGGCCAATGGATTATACCTGCAGATGGGCGGAATGGTATTTAAATGAAAGGTGAATATATGTACAGCAACATATCCAAAATGTGCAAAAATTAAGTGTGTGGCACCACACTGCAAGAGAAGGGTGGAACCTGATACAAAGATACAAGTATTTTACTGTAAATACTTCTATGACAGTTCTAGAAATGCTGTGATTTTTAATTTTTTTAAATGATTTTGCAGCCGTGCTTCCACCTTTGCAGCTGCCTGTGTGCTGCTTGCCAGTGTCTAGATGATAATTTTTTGTTCTTGCTCATCGCATGGTGCATTGTGGGATCTGTGGAGGCTGGGAAGCATTATTTATTTTTATTTATTTTTACATTTTATATCCCGCTTTTCCTCCAAGGAGCCCAGAGCGGTGTACTACATACTTAGGTTTCTCCTCACAACACCCCTGTGAAGTAGGTTAGGCTGAGAGAGATGTGAAGTAGGTTAGGCTGAGAGACTAACCCAGAGTCACCCAGCAAGTATCATGGCTGAATGGGGATTTGAACTCAGGTCTCCTCAGTCCTAGTCCAGCACTCTAACCACTACACCACACTGGTTCCATTATCCTGGCCTCCAGAGATCTGCACTGTGTGCAGCAGCATGGATCATGTGGGAGCATGATCCGTGCTCCTAGAAACATTTTTTGAACTGTTTTGAACTGTTTTGAGCTTCCAAAACTGGGTTGGGTGGTAGGCACCCATGGGTGTCAGCTACCACCTAAACCCCAAAGCAATCAGACACTCCTATGATTTTTAATGAATTTTTGAAAAACTTTTATTGTTTTTCTCATAGGGTATAATGGGGACTCAAACTAGCCCATTATTCCCTATGTGAAGTACCTAGGGGCAAAAAACTGGGGTGGGTGCCAGGGGTGCCTACTACCCACTGAACGGCAAAGAAATTGGACACTCCTGTGATAATTACTGATTTTCTGAAGATTTTTTCAAATTTTGTATTCTTCCCATAGGGAATAATGGGGATTTGAGGATGACCCATTCCCGCAGGGCCAGCTTACACACACACACACACACACACACACACACACACACACACACACACACGGCACCCTCAAGTTGATAAGATTTATTGTTAATTTATCAGAAATTTTTAAAGAATTAATTTTTGGCTCCATAGACATGCATTGGCTCCATAGGAAATAAGAGTGCCTTTTCACTTACTGACCTTAACTGCTTACTGCTCTGAACTCTGAGTTCAGGTAACAGCACTTAAGCTATTAAGGTGAAAGGGAACACAGTGTCCTTTCTGAATGGAAAGACTCAGGCAATTGTTTCCAACTGAGCCAAAAATAAATTCTTTAAAAATTCCTGATTAATCAACAATAAATCCTATCAACTTGGGGGTGGAGGCCGGCCCTGCCGTGCCTCCAGACCCACTTTGGGGTGCCCTGGCACCCCCCAAAGGTGGGGAATGGGGCATCCTCAAATCTCCATTATTCCCTATGGAAGGAATACAAAAATTGAAAAATATTCAGAAAATCATTAATAATCACAGGAGTGTCTGGTTGCTTTGCTGTTCAGTGGCTGGTAGGCACCCTTGGGTGCCTACTGCCCACCCCATTTTTGTGCCCCTAGGTACTCCACATAGGGAATAATGGGCTGGTTTGAGTCCCCATTATACCCTATGAGAAAAATAATTTTAAAAATTCTAGGAGTATCCAATTGCTTTGGGGGTTGGGTGGTAGCTGGCACCCATGGGTGCCTACACCAAACCCAGTTTTGGAGGCTCAAACTGGTTTGAGCTGGTTCAAATCAGTTTGAATTAAACCATGCTCAGTTTGGTTCGAATCCAAACCAGCAGGTCAAACACAATGCCAGGTTTGGTTTGAATCTGAACCATCAAACCAAACCAGTTTGAATTCGAACCAGTTCAAATTTGAACCAGTTTGCACATCCCTAACAGAGCAGGGAGTGGAGAAAGAGAATTGTGGGATGGGAATATGTTAAGTTGCGTGTTGAAATGTTTCTGCTACTGCATTCTTACATAAATATACTCCACATGATAAAAATACTGTGTTTGTCATGTGATGTGTGTTGGGGAGAGATGCTTAACTTGCAGTGGGAGGGAGTCCTCCAATGATGAGGGGCCTCCAAAGGCCTTTAGGTCCAGGCTCCAAAATTACCTAAAGTGCATCTCTGTGTGTGTGTGTGTGAGTGATCCCACCCCCATCTGAAAATCTCCATTTGTGTCTATGTGTTTCTTCCCCATCCCCTTGTTTGTGCCTGAGTGAGAGATTTTTAAATTTTTAAAATGATTTTCCAAGCAGTACAAGATGTCAACAAGCATAAGCTAAAACTGTTAGAATACAAACGTGAGAAAAACTCTTCCCACGCCCACAGTATACTATCTTGAGGAAATGAGTTACTACAAAAGTATTTTAAAAGCTCAAAAAACAAAAAGAGAGAGAAAAGAAGAAATGCTCTAGCAAAATTGACCTGCTTTTGTTTTCTCTTTCTGCTTTTTGGTTTACCATGTGGTGTGTGATGAGCAACGCCTTGCTTGTCTGCCTGGGACACTGCTAGTGAATGGGGTCTGTAGCCAAAACTGGAAAGGTTAACTTTATTTGTTTGTTTGTTTGTTTGTTTGTTTGTTTGTCAAATTTGTACACCACCCCAAACTTTTGTCTCTGGGTGGTTAACGATAACATAAAACAAGTTAAAACATACACAAAAATCTTAAAACAATTTAGACAATCTAAAAGTCAAAAACAGATTAAAATTTTAAAAGCTGAAAAAGTTTGGGTGAGGAGGTGGGTTTTCTAATACTTTTTAAAAATTGTCAGCAATGGAGTGGATCGTATTTCGGTAGAGAGCACATTCCACAGTCTCGGAGCAGCAACCAAGAAGGCCCACCCCAGTGTGGCCATCAGCTGAGCTGGAAACAACTGGAGATGGACCTCTCCCAACATCCTCAATGGGTGGTGGGGCTCATAATGAAGAAGACATTCTCTTAAATACCCAGGGCCTAAGCCATGTAGGGCTTTATACAATAGGTTATAACCAGCACTTTATATTTTGCCAAGAAACCTCCTGGCAGCCATTGTAGTTCTATCAACAAAGGAGTAATGTGGTCTCTCTGAGATGACCCAGAGACCAACCTGGCTGCTGCATTCTGTACCAACTGGAGTTTCCGGACTACATACAAAGGCAGCCCCACATAGAGCACATTGCAGAAGTAAAGTCTGGAGGTTACCAACATATGTACCACTGTTTTATTTTATATATTTATTCATTTATTCATCAAACGTATATACCACCCAAACTTTCATCTCTGGTGGTTTGAGGTCATTAATCTCAAGAAACGGGCACAGCTGGCATATCAGCTGAAGTTGATAGTAAACACCTCTGGCCACCAATTCAATCTGGGATACCAGGGAGAGGTGTGGATCCAGAAGCACTCCTAGACTGCGTACTTGTTCCTTTTGGGGAAGTGTGACCCCCATCTAGACCAGGCAGATCAAAATCTTCTCCTGAGTTCTGACCCCACACAATAAGTACCTCCATCTTATCTGGATTCAATCTCAGTTTATTCTCCCTCAGCCAGCCCATTCCTGCTTCCAGGCAGGCATTTAGGGAAGTTATGAGATCTCCTATTGATGTTGACATGGAGAATTAAATCTGGATGTCATCAGAATACTGGTAAGGCCCCGCTCCAAATCCCCTGATGATCTCTCCCAGCGGTTTCATGTAGATGTTAAAGAGCACTGGAGACAGTGTGGAGTCCTGAGGGACGCCATACATGAGCTCAGATTTTGAAGAGCAACAGTCTCCAATCGACACCATCTGGAATCTGTCTGAGAGGTAGGAGCTGAACCACTGTAAGACAGTGCCTTCCACCCCTAACACTCTCAGACATTCCTGAAGGATACTATGGTCAACAGTATCGAAAGCCACCAAGAAGTCCAAAAGGATCAACAGAGTCACACTTCCTCTGTCAATTCCAAATTTGAGATCATCCATCAGGCCAACCATGACAGTCTCTACCCCATAGCCTGCCCAAAAGCCAGTTTGAAACCAATGGCTCCAAATTCTGATTCAAGGAAGGGGGGCACATACTAGCCCCCTCACAACCTTGAACAACTCTGCTGGAGGTAAACTCACAGATGCAATCTGGGCAGAAAAGAATTGTTTCTTTGCCACACATATCGCCTGAGGATAGATCTTTAAATGTGCTCTATGTTGTAATCTGTCAGATTCGAGTCGAGTCTTTCTCCACTTGCGCTCCTGTCACCTACCTTGCCGCTTCTGCCCCCGTAGATCTTCCATATACCATTGATTTTCCAGCCAATTTCGAAGCAGGTCAGAGGGGATGCTTAGGAGCAATCGTGTCTGCTGTCCTGGTGAGCTTGTTGTTCCAGTTCTTCACCATGGCATCAACAGGATCACTGCCAGAGCCAACATTAAATCCCTTCAAGGCTTTTTGGAATCCTATTGGATCCAATAACCTCTTCGGGTGGACCATTCTAATAGGCCCCTCACCCCTGCAGAGGTGGGAAGTTGTCATAAGCCTAACCTTAACCAGATGGTGGTCTGTCCATGAAATAACAGGAGTCCCCACCCATGGAACATCACCCTGATCAGAGTAAAAGACCAAATCAAGCGTGTGACCTGTAACATGTGTCAGTCCAGAGAAAACTTGGGATAGGCCCATAGTTGTCATGGCCACTATGAACTCCTGAGCTGCCCCAGACAAGTTTGTTCCAAAGTGAACACTGAAGTCCCCCAGCACCAAAGGTCAGGGAGACTACAACACGGGTTCCACAACCAAGTCCATGAGCTCAGTAAGGGATCTCAAGTTTACACTTATATGGACCCATATTACAGAGAAATATGTATTTATTTCAACTTCCCTTTATCTAGTCTTTGCTGCCACTACCAAGTTCTTCCTGCTTGGGTTTTTATCCTGACAACCCCTGATAGAGTATTTGAGGGCTGAGTGAAAAGAAAATATAATGCACTGGATACAATACGAACTTTTAAATAAAACAAAATCAAGTGTATTTGTGTACAAGCAGCTCAAAAGTTTCTCTCTGCCAAAACAGCCATCACACTCATAATGGTTTGTTCAATAACAATAACAAGGCTTGGCTAAAGTGTAAATAAAGTGAGGTGTAAGATTGTGACACGCAGACTTCACACACTAGAAGGTTCTACACAGTATTTCCCCCTCCCCACATCAAATAAAAAGTACATTTTGGGGCCTGTTTTATGCACTTGCTTCAAAATAAGACATTGCACATCAGATCATGGGGGACACAAGCCTCCCTTGCTCTTGAAATGCTTGCTTGTCTTTAAATCCTCTGCAATTGGGGTAACTCCATATATATCGTTCTGCTATCCTGTTTAAATTCAGAATGGTGACTATATAGAGCTCTACACTGACAGCAAATTGGTGACTTTTCCTTCTGTTGCACATGCGCTGTAAATGCATATGCTTTTTGTTTAAATGAAGTTCATAGAGGGGATCAAACTGAGCTGCTTACTGCTGTGATAGCTGTTGTTTTTTTAACACAGAGTTTTCATTTGAGTTTACATGGTTAAGATTTGAGTGCATGTAGCTAAAGACAACAGCACTATGCATAGGAACATAGGAAGGTGGGTTATACCAAGTCAGATAACTGGTCTATCTAGCTCAAGGTTGTCGACACTGACTGGCAGCAGCTCTCCAAGGTTTCAGGCAGGAGTCTCTCTCATTCCTACCTGGAGATGCTGCTAGGGAGTGAACCTGGGGCCTTTTGCATACAAAGTAGATGTTCTTCCACTAAGCTACAAGAGAAATATCTTAGAGTCTTCACAAGTAGTCTCCAGTTCAAATGCAGACCAGGCTGGACCTTTCCCCCCCTTACTAATATGAAATTAAGGGCACTATTTGTCCCAATAGGGTTCTGTGATCCAGAGGAGGGTGTTTGAACTACAGGGAAGGGGGCATGTCTGGTAGCTTTCATTTTTTTCTTACAAATGCCCCAGATTTGTCCAAATATGCAAAATGTGTATATATTATTAACACATTCAAATTTATATGCAAAGTGGAGACTTTTTTGGTGAATAGTGCCCACTATTTCAAATTTTTTGGTGATGCATTTTGACTATTTTTGCCATCTGGACCTGGCAATCCAATTTTATCCTACCATGTATAAAATTGGATTCTTGCAGAATTGGGCAATATTGTTGTACATATCCTGTCTTTCATTTAAACCAGTGTTTGCTCCAGCAGCAACCTGCCCCCCTGCTGCAAGTACAGCCATATTTTTATCTTTTGCTACTAGGCTATTTGGTCCAGGTCCGGGGTTCCAACCTGTGGTACTCCAGATGTTGCTGAACTACAACTCCCATCATCCCCAGCTACAATTTATGGTAGCAATATCTGGAGTACCATAAGTTGGGAACCAGAAGATAAACCAATTGTCTTCTCCAGAGCCACCACACCTTTCACCAGATGGTTGCTATAGCTTTTCAGTCAAAATGCAAACTACACAAGGGACAAGAAGTACTGCAGTAGACAATTAGAATATCCTGTTCTCCAAACATTTATATATTCTCTTTCACAGGGGGCTGCAGATTAAATTTTGCATGTGCCAGTGTGAAACTTTATAGAATCTGAAGTCTTGCTTTCACCATTAATTTTGGTTGCCTTGTATAATTTTATATTAATGCTGGTTGCCTTCAGCCCAATTTTTATGCATTCATTTAAAAAAAATGAGGGCAGTGATCTGTTTTCAAAGTTATCTAGTAACCAATAAAAGTAATGGATTTTAAATTCTGGAAACCTGAATGATTTTTACCCTTCAACAGGAGCTTTAAGTTTTTCTTTTTTAATGTAATAGATAAATACAAAAAGCATGAGGGAGGGAAAGGGAGGGTGAGGGAAAGTGAGATGCCTTCTGTTTACTTAAGTTAGAAACATAGTCACAGAGCACTATACTCAGTAATGAACATCTGAGCCTCTCCATGAAAGAGATTTCATGAGAAGAGACTTAGGTCTTGTTTATTACTGCCATATTTTCTCCCTGGGAAAAAAGCAACATCCATTGCAATAAAACATTTAAAAGAAAAAACAGGGGAAGCGTCTGATGTACAACATGAATGTGAAACTGGAATCATAACCTATATCAGAGTGAAAGGAAATTTTTAGCAGCATCTGAAGTTAATGTTAATTTCAGCTCCCTATTCCCTATGTAGTCTATGCGGATAAGGAACTGCTGTGAGCAAGGTCAAGGTCAAAGGGACACTAGAGCAATGATGAAAATTGGAATCAAACAAATATTCATAAACACAGTGGCAGGGTGGGAAAGAACCTTCTAGAAATCTAACATCCATAACATATATTTGGTCTCGCTCACAAATGCAAAATAAAAAATGGCTGCCTAGTGTTCATGATATTTCCATATGACACAAGAAGAAGCCTCAGAGCTATACAGGGATGCAGCTCACAGTGGCCATCATAATTACAGTTGAGAAATCAGTGGCTGGAGATCCTACTCAGATTATGCTCTAGAATACTATATGGGGGAAAGATGCATGGAAATAAAGAACCAGGTATCTCATGTCCGTGTGAACTGGCCTCAGGATATTTGTCATGGGCATCCCTAGACTTGTATTCCTTCTACTGGCCATTTGTCTATATGGCTCTAGCAAGTAGTGATGGCAGAAGTGGGCTAAATACAGAAGACAGACTACCTCCTAAAATTGCTTTTGTGTGTGCAGACTTCTAGAACTTAAAATTAAGAATCATACTTGGAGGCTATTGTCCTTATCTACCTATCAATTGTGTGACTCCTCTGCCCACAAGATTTTCTCTATTCAGTTCAATGGTATTGGATTTTGCAAACACAAGGAAATGCATGTCAGCACTGAAGGGAATGGGGAAGCCTGTTTCCTCAAAAGTTTCATGTGCATAGCAAAGCACATGTGAATCTCAGCATCATGGTTCATGCCTACAAAAACCTATCCAAAACAGACTGATCAGTAGGGATCTGTGAGTTGATTTGGGTACAAAATGATTTGTACCCAAATCTAGCTGTTTGGGGTGATTTGTGGACGAAACAAATCACCCCTGTGCTAGCTGGCTGGATTGGGGTCCAAAACAAATCGCCCAGATTTTGGACCTGAAAAATTCATAAATTCAGACCTCCATTTTGTGGTGATCTCTCTTGCTGTCTCCATTTTGTGTCAAGATTTTTTAAAATCCCAAGTTTCAGATTGGTAACTTACAGTGTGCAACAATTGACTGGTGATTCCCCCCTGGTTCCAGATTGGCTTGTTTCCACTCAAATCTTGTGTTGCCAGGGGTGACTGATACCACATTGGCTAGGAGAAGGGTCAAAGAAGGGACAAGGGTGGGGGGAGTTCAAAGGAGGGGTTTTCAAATGTACTTAAGGAGGCAGGCAGCCACCATACTGCCATTCTGCCTCGTAGGAGAGAGAGAGAGAGAGAGAGAGAGAGAGAGAGAGAGAGAGAGAGAGCTTTGCTTTGCTTTGCTTTGCTTTGCTTTGCTTTGCTTTGCTTTGCTTTGCTTTGCTTGCCTGCCGCCTGGCGAATCCGAGTGGATTCTCTGCTTTTTGTTCCTGCTTTACTTAAGGAAAAGAGAAAAGAATTTTTTCACCCCCTTCCTGCTGCTGAAAGAATCACTGCCTGTGCCTGCTGCCTGTGCAAATCGATATGGGTACAAAACAATTTGTACCCAAATCTACCTGTTTCAGGAGATTTGTGGACAAAACAAATCACTAGCTGGCCAGATTCAGACCCAAAACAAATCGGGGGTAATTTGATTGGGGTACAAATCAAATCCAAAAAAACGATTTGGGCACATACCTACTTGTCAGTCCAAAAACTGTCATTATCCTTCTCATTATCAAAGCTCCCAAAGATGAGTAAAGGCAAGAAGAATGAAAACACAGTCAGAAAGTTAAAAAACAAAAAATAAGCCTTCTTAAATGACAAGTATACAGCATCCAAAAAGTGGGGGGCGGGGAGAAAAGAGCATTCACACTAAATATTTGAAAGCCAGGAAACATTTTATGTAGAATCAATATTGTAAAGACAATCGGCTACTTTGTCTACCTTTTTATTGTACTGAGATCAAAAGGCAGCCTCTGTTCATTACAGGTGATAAAGGCTGTCATGTCTATCAAGCTAGTTAAATACCCACCCAGTGCACTTTATTCATTTCTAAGAAAAGATTTCCACTGTAATGTTAATTTGAAAATATCCCATTGTACTCTGCTTTTCAGACTTGCTCCTTGTCATATAAATCAGGGTCAGCTCAAAAGAAGATATTTTGCTTTCACGTAAGTCAGTGGCAAATCCTCTGCTGGTTTTTTTATTTTTATTTTTTTATGGCTCAGAACTTGGCCCATGATGTCAACCAATCCATTAACTACATTGAGCTGCAATTTTATGCAAGGGAGGCCTAAAATTATCAAATGATCTGGGAGCAAGTGAAAAAATTTAGATCGAAATTTTTGTCCACAGTCAAAGAACAAATCAGACACAGTTGCATTGAGTGCAGAAGATGGATCCAACACTTCATGATGACCAAACACCATAACATTATGTACAGGTGGGCCTCATTATCTGTGGTCCTGGCACCTGCAGTTTTGTGTATCTGCAGTTGGGCAATGGAGACCCAACCTTGTTATCCATGGTTGTAAAAATAGTAAAAATATGCCTACCTGCAGCTCCTAGGTGGCTAGGAAGGACTTCCAATGCCTTTCTGCTGAATGGAGCCATTTTGTGGCTTTCTTTTTAAAAAAAATTATTTTAAAAAAAATCAAAGAATGATTTTTCATGGGAAATCGGTGGAATTGGAGGGTTTAGGGGCTATTGCTAGATAGCTGGAAACCTGCATGGCATAGTATGGTACATTATTGCTCATATGTCTGCCTCCTCCCTGCTTTATTAGGCTTTTTTTAACCTCTAGGAACCTATGCCAACAATTTCCATTGACTCAAGGTCTCATTATCCGCAGTTTCGTTATCTGTAGTTGTAGGCAAAAATGGAACTCCCATAGATAACAAGGGCCATCTGTATGGAGTAAATTTAAATAACCTCTGAATGTTAAACAATTTTTGTTGAGTATGCAAGGGCCATATTCAAGGGTTGTTGAGACTAAGTATATATTAAATTATAAAAAAGAAAAGATGCTTGCTCACGCTCTCTCAGCAACTGTTGGATAAAAACATTCATGAAATGTGGCACTTAGAAAGGTAGTCTGCATAAAAATATATAGCTATGTTAAACTGGCTGACAAACAGAGCAAAAATGTCCCAGTGCAGTAAAGGAGCAGCCTACCAGAACTTCCCAACTAACTGCATCAGTGCAGAGTGGAAGTAGCAATTTTTGATGCCGTCCTCTTCACCAGGGAGCCCTCAGTGCCACCTGAAAATATCTCCCCAGGGGCTGTGCAATCCTTGGGGACAAATAGCAAAGAGGGCTTCCTGGAGAAGAGGAGGATGTCAAAAATTTCTGCTTCCTCTGCTGCACTGGTACAGTTAGTTAGGAAGTTCTGTTAGGCTGAATTCTTGCTGCTCTGGTGCATCCTTGCTCTGTATGTCAGCTAGTGGTGCTTTGCAGAAGATACTTTGGACTGGAAAAAGGTCTTTTGAATTTGAATAACAAGTATCTCTTTAATGTCCCACTGTGTTTAGTGGAACTTACTCCCATGTAAGTACAACAGATTTGCAGATGGTGTGCTAGCTAGGGTGATAAAATGCAAATCACCACAGATTAAGCATAAACAAAAGTTTGTGTGTATTGGCTCTTGATTCAAAGCTGAGGGTGTGATACAGACACACCTGGGTACATAGTGGCCAATTTAAATTTGACTGCATGGTGGGTTTCCAGCTTGTGGTGAGGCAGTTGTGTGAAAAAGCTGCTATGTGAGCACATATGAGTTTGTTTTTGAGTTTGTTCTGCATGTAGCTAATGGCACACACAAGCTTAGATGCTGTATGCTCAGACTGAAGGTAGCCTCCATAAACCCAATGCTAATTGTGTGAAGCAGTCTCTTCATACAATCTTACCATTTTGTATTATCTATTATTCTAAACAGCCCAAAAATGTAGCTATAGTTATCCTTCCATTTCCATTAGTCACTACTAAAAAAAAACTGTAGTGGACAGCAATGAAAATTGTGCTCAAGTGTCTCATCCAGAAATTAAAGGGGATGAGAATTTTGCCCCTTCCTAAATGTTTCTTTGAACATCTTCTGTGCTCCAGTTATCTCCACAGAATTGCAACAGACATCTGGGCAATCCAACTGTTTCTGTTAATTAATTTTATATTTAGTGCTCAGCTGTTGTCACCATTTGTTCTGAGGCTTTTCTTATCTTTATTATAATAATAGTTGTTTTCCTCACAAACTAAAAACAAACAATAACATTTTGAGATACATTGCCATAAATGAAGCTTCCACCATGGGGGGCGGAGGGAGGACCAACCAAACATGAAAGTCTCTTTAGGAAAGTATGTCCCTGCCAAACCACATGCAGGGATGAATCTAAATGAGTGAATTTAGGTAATTAAACACACAGCCAAGCCAAATAAATATAGCTGGAAAAGCTGCCAAACACCAATTACCTGTACAGCTTAAAAAGCAGAGACAATAAGGATTTCCCAAAAGACTTTCTATCAAAGCCTTATTAGCAAAATCCTCATGGACAGACTTTCTTCTCTAGGTAAGCAGAGCATGGTTTTTTAAAAGGCAGGTAGCAATGGGTAGCTTAGTTTCAGTCAAATTAAAAAAAGACTCTACCAAACATATGCTTGCCCTGTTACAGGTTTTTAAAAGTTTAAAAGTGCTGCAGTAGCTATAGACAACAGACTCATCATCTACAACTTGCTGCAATATCAGAATTTCTTACTATAAAATTACGGTGGCTGTAATTGTGGGCAGTGGGGAGGATGCTGCAATGACTCCACGCCACCCAAAAAATGCCCCCTGAGGTCTGTGAGCATGTTTGCCAAGCTATGTAACATCACAGTTGCAGGAAATCAAACGCCAGTTCTGAAAGTGTAGACTTATGCTGAGATATACATAATCACCCTAAAAGCTGCATTGCCTGGTAATCATGGAGGTTGTTCTCACAACATGAACTGCCTGGGTTACCCCAGGCAGCTCGTGTCATCTGAAGAGATGGGAGCCCTACAGCCCCAGCTGTTCCAGGCCTGAGTGCTCCAGTTCCAGGTAGCCCAACTTTGATACCCAACTTTTTTACTGAGGTAGAATGAACCATCGGTTTGTTCTACTGCAGCAGGCAATCGTGTATGCAGTCACCACTGGGTGGCTGGGCGTCTCCCCAGCCTGCCGCCATTTTGGGCAGTAAGCCAGGGGGAAGAAATGGCCATGCAGAGCGGCGTGGATGGATGCTCTACTGAAAGCAGCCTCTCAGCTGCTCACGTGACACACATTGGGATGCAGGAGGACTTCCTTCTCTGGATCCCAGCTTGGGATTCCACCACAGTGGCGCTCATGTGGGTGCGCAATGTGGAGGAGCCCAAGATGGTCATTGCTCATCTGGGGGCAATGCCTGGGGGTAAAGCTCCTGCCTTCCCCCCAAGCCTCCCCAGCCCCGCAGGAAAGAGCATAAGATTGACCTTATTGAGTTTCTAGAACTCTGAGACCTGCTGCTTGGAAGACAAAAGGCCTATTCAGGCATGCTTCAACTCAGGGGCGTAACAAGGCTGGAGTGGGCCCAGAGACAAAATGTTAAAATGGGCCCCTCGCTCACACACACACACACACACACTTCACAATATATAGTCATGTGACTTGCCTCTGGTGACCCCCCTCGAGGTATGGGGGCCCCCAGGCAGCCTCCTCCCCTTGCCTAATAGTAGTTACGCCCCTGCTCCAACTCATGGATGTCCTATTGTTAGCTGGAGAACCCAGTTCTCATAAACCAGATGACAAGGATGATTGAAGGAAGCAAATCACCTTTTATTGACCAAAAACCAGCACTGGTGGCTTCTCCCTGTGCCTAACGGCTTGCCAGAGAGTCGCGCCGAAAACCAGTGCTTTGAGTTTTTATATCTTGGCATTGTTACACAGCTGGGCGTCAACATTCAGCCCAAGGGACCAATTAGTTTATTACATTCTTGCATATGCATGCCCTGAGGTTGAACTTTTGTCCTGAGTTTCGATTTCACAGCAGAAAGATAACTAATTAACAGAAGGAACTTCCACATTCCTAGAAACAGTACAGTTGCAATTCAAAGGAACCTATCATTCGACGCCATGCTAATGAAGTTTGCTGTAGCTCCCCGCCCGATCTGCCCTCGACAGATAGCTGACTTAGCAACTTCTTTGGCCAGGAATTTTCCATCTCACATTTCCCCCCTTAGGAGCCACTTTATGGCTCCTCTTTTGGGGGCAAACTAGTGTATAGAGCCATTATGTGTGGTGCGGCTTCCTTCCCTCCTACTTGGTCTCCAAGCCAAATCGGTTGTACTGATCCAAGTAGAACTCCACCCAACCTTCGGTTTCTGAGTCCACCAGTTGAGAGCTATGGGTTCACCCACTAGAGCAATCTTTTCTTCTGAATGTATGTCCCCATGAGTACATACCCAACAATCCTTTAGTGCCGTGGCCCCTATGACAGTCTGGAGCCCTGGGACCTTCGGGTGGGATACATGATATGTGATCCCCACCTCTATGGCCCTCATTATTAACAGTGTCACCATGGCCCAACTCCAACCTCTTTGTCCATGTCCCCTCATTTCTAGCCTGTTATGCTGTAACAATCCCCTTTTCTCCCTCCCCTCCGGTGGTCCGTACGTAGAGTGGCCGCTTCCGGTATTGGGCTCACAGTAGGGACATCTTGAGTTGTACCCTGGACCCGTGCGAAGACGTGCACCCGTTTCCGGTAGGGGGTAGCAGGGGGTAGACTCAGGGTATGCATTGAATCTTCAGCTTAGTTTCCCCAAGCCTCTGGGTAGTCCACGTGACCGGTGCTTCAGCCCTTTTAACTCTGGTATGATGGACCCATGCCTTTATTCCTGCACATTTCAAAGCAGTTGGAGTGATTAGTAGGATTTGGTACGGGCCTCCCCACTTGGGTTTCAAGGGTTCCACATTCCACTTCTTCACCCACACCCACTCTCCCACCTCATAGGAATGTACAGGATCTATTACGGGGATGGGGATGGTTTCTTGTAGGGAGTTCCGCACGTCATGTAGGACCTTAGCCCATTGGGCTGTCAAGGGAGGGTGGTCCTTGCTCTTTGTGCGGAAGATGGGTGACGCCCTCCCGTACATGGCGTCAAACGGAGTCAACTTTTCCTTTCCTCTTGGGATGTTTCTGAATTTAAACAGCACGTATGGCAGGAGAACTACCCAGTTCATTTGGGTGAGTTCAATCAGCTTGGCCAGGTGGTCTTTGATTGTTCTGTTCATTCGCTCCACTTTCGCGGAACTTTGGGGATGCCAAGCGGAATGGAGCTTCCATCGTATTCCAAGAGCTCTAGAGACGTCCTGCACAGCTTTGCTTACAAACGCCCCCCCCCCCCCGTTGTCCGAATTGATTTGTATTGGTAGTCCGTGATTGGGTAGATGGTCATTAAGCAGGTACTTGACCACTGCTTGAGCACTTTCTGCTTTGCATGGTTTCGCTTCCACCCAGCCAGTTAGTGTACATACTATGACTAGGAGGTACTTGTAAGGCCCTTGTCGGACCATCTCTGTAAAGTCTACTTGTATGATGTCCATAGGGCCCGCTCCCATCGCTACTTGCCCTGCCTGGCCTTGAGGCTGGGTGTTGGGATTGACTTTGGCACACTCAATACACTTCCTTGCCACTTGGCGGGTGTGAGCTGATAAGTTTGGTGCGTAGTACTTTTTCCGGATGAGTTCATACATTGCCTCAGCTCCCATGTGCGTGCCCTCATGTAAGCCTTCCACTAGTTTTGGCACATTTTCCTTGGGGACTAGTGTCTTCCCCCCTTTGATGATCCATTTCCCATTTTGCTTCTTAGCTTCCAGGGCTTCTGCCAACTTCTCATCCTCTGTGCCATATTCCCAATCCTCCTCTAGGGCAGCCAGATCTGGAATGAGGGACACCATAATCATTTCAGCTGAACGGGCTGCTTGTTTAGCGGCTGCATCTGCTCTTCGATTGCCATTTTCCACTTCTCCTCCTCCTTTCTGGTGCCCTTTGCAGTGCATGAAAGCCAGCCTCTTGGGTTTTTGCATTGCATCCATAAACCTCTGGATCTGTTGTTGGTATTTTACTGGGTTTCCTTTCGAGTCTAGCATGCCTCTCTCGTGGTGTAATGCTGCGTAGGCGTGCGCCATGTTATGTACATATTTAGAATCTGAGTATAGGTTTAGAGTAGACACGGGTGCTAGCCTGATTGTGAAAAAGGCATCCTTAATGTCCAGAACAGTGTACCATCTTGCGGCTCCTGGTACCCTGCTCATTATGGTGTAAAGGTCAGCCACTAAAGCCACCATAGGCTCCGCCCTTGCATTCACTGCCCTCAAGTCTTGCATGGGTCTGTAACGTCCAGGTTCTCGTTTCTCCACTGGGAACAGTGGGGTATTCCATGCAGACCGACATTCCATCAGTATTCCTTCCTCCAAGTAGGTAGTAATGGTTGGCTGTATCCCTTGCCTTTTTTCTTCTGAGATTGGATATTGTGGTATGTTAGCAGGCTCAGCTCCTGGCTTCATTCTGATGCAGACGGGAGGTTGATTAATGGCCAGTCCAATCCCTCCGTTTTCTGCCCAAACCTCCTGAGGCACTGGAAGGCTTCCTGCTACGTCTTGCGCTATCAAGACTTTGGTGGCCTCCGGTTTCCCGTCCCACCATGCTTTCCACTTCCAGGCTTTCTCCTTGGGCATCTCTATTGTACATGTTTCTCCTCCCTTGGGTGTTTCAAAGGTGAAACTTCCGTCTTTCGCGAAAGTCAGGGTGGCCTGCAGTTTACATAAAATATCCCTCCCCAACAGGTTCATGGGGCAGTCGGGAAGCCATACGAATTGGTGTCTGAAAGTGTTTCCCTTTAGACTGCAGTTGTCTACATCAAAGATGGGCCTAGAGTTGCTTCGGCCCATGGCTCCCTGTATGGGCAGTTTTAGTGCTGTCTTTTCTCCCATTGGCCGCTGAATGGCTGATATAGTGGCTCCATTATCAATCATAAATGGTACCTTCTTCCCCTGTACTGTTAAAGTCACCATGGGTTCTGTGGGGGGGGTGGTAAATGGTGCAGTGAACCCTGGCCCCGTCACTCTGTATCTTCCACATGCTCCGCCATCATCCGGGAGGCCCTGCGCCCCACTTCTGGTCTCTCTTCTTCTGGCCTCTCTGGGCATTCGTTCTTCCAGTGACCATGCCTCTTGCACCTTGCACACTGGTCGCGTCCCAATCGCTCTTGGTAAGCTCCTCTCCCCCCACGGCCTCGTCCTCTGGTACTGCCGCTGCCACCTCGCCCTCTTCTTCCCGGCATTTCTCCCCTAATTGCTGCCACCATCACGACTGCTGCCTTTTGCTGTTTCTCTTCCTCTGTGTCTCTATTTGCATATACGTTCCTGGCTAGTCCCAATAACATTTCTTCTGGCATGTCCACTGCCTCTTCTTTCCTCTGTAGCTTCCTCCGAATGTCCTTCTGGGCTAGGGCGATGAAAGTCATGTTTATTTGCCTTCTGTTCCCGACATCATCTGGGTCTATGCTGGTCCACTGGTGGTAGGCTGCTTTCAGACGCTCCATGTATGCTCCTGGTGCCTCTTGCGGTCCCTGCAGGACCTCTGATACTTTGCTCAAGTTGACGGTTTTCCTGCCTGCTGCCTTCATGCTTTCTATCACCAACTCTCGATATCGGCCCAATAGTTCTTCGCCCTTCCCCACTCCCGGATGATGGCGGGAGTGATGATTCAGGGTCTTTGGTCACCAAATAGAGTTCGCAGAGCTGCTTCACGTCCATCCCTGCCCGACTTTTGCCAGCCTCGATCTCTAGTGCCTTCTTCATTCCCTCCTGTATGCGCCCTCTCTCCTCCGACAACAGTAGGGTCATCAAAAGCGTCTGTACGTCTCCCCAGGTTGGGAGGTGGGTACGCATGACCATCTCAAATAATTCCAACATCTCCCTCGGGTCTTCGGTGAGAGTCTTGGTGGTACGTTTCCAATTTAATAGGTCCGAAGATGAGAAGGGCACATATTGATACTGGATGAGGGGCTCCCCTTTGTCCCCATGGTAGGTGGTTACTCGCAGTGGGGCCATGGTCACCTCCACTTCCCCTGCATTTTGCTGATGCTCTTTCAGCTTCTGTCTTGCCTGCTCCTTTGCCTTCTCCGTTTCCTCCAACTTGGCCGCCAGTTGTCGCATCTCTCTTTCTGAAGCTTCCAATGCTTCTCGCAATCTGTCCTCCTCCTCCTCACGCTGTTTGCATTCTGCCTCTTTCTTCTTTTCCCTCTCCTGACGCTCCCGCTCCTCTCTCTGCTTCGTCTCTTCCTCTTCCCTTTTCTTTTGCTCCTGAAGCCTCTCCTCTGTTTGCCTCAGATCATACGGTGGGACCTTGGGTAGCTTGGGGTAGAGTGGGTTGTAAGGGGGAGGGGGTAGCGGTGGATCTTGTTCTTCCTCAGCCTCTAAGAGTGGTGGTGGTGGCGGCGGTAAAGTGTCAGGCAGTAGGCCCAAAGCCCCCCCTTTCTCTGTTTTCTGCGGCTTGCTTCTTGTGCGGAGTGCCAGTACAGTCTTTACTTCCTGCTTCTTCTTGCAGTCCCGTAGCCATCTTGGGCCTTCTATAACATTTAACATCCACTGGTCTATATATGGGTACTGGTCGGGGTAGCTTTTAGTCACTGTTATGTGGACTTTCCGAATCTCTTCTATCTCAAAACTCCCATCTGCCGGCCAAGTTGAGCTCTGAGCTGGCCAATTTAAGGTACAATGTCTGACCAGAATCTCCGGATTACAGGGCGGATTGCCATAATCCCTCATGAAGCCTTTTCTGAAGTTCTGGACCATGCAGTTTAATGGCGTGCACGGCTTTGAGCCTCCCCCTCCCATTGCCTTTACTGGTGTGCTCTCTTTCACTCAAAACAAAACAGACAAGTCGGGGGCGGGACGGACTGCGGGTAAGGGGTCCACGCAGTTGGACACAAAGAGGGTTTTTAACAGACAAATTCACAGCCCGCACCTCCGGTTTTGGTTCTCCTCCCGTCACCGAGATAGAAAACTTACTCAGGAGTCCCACCTTGCCACAGCAAGGCCACTTTCGCGGTGGGTTTCCCCCTTTGGGGTCCCCCTCTGCACTCACCAAACTTTCAAACTGTACACATTCACACCACACCTCCCTTTTCCTCCTCCCAGAGCCCATCCTGCTTCCAGGCAGTGCCCTCTGCCTGCAGCGGCTCTGACACAGGGTGGGCTACCCCTGGTCTTCTGTTAGTCCCGGGACTCCCAATACTGCACCTGTCCAGACTCCTTGCGTTGGTGTGCCTCGTTCCGCACCCGTCTTCAGTGGGCCTGGGAGTCTGGGTCTCACGCCGCCAGTGGTCAAGACCTTCCTTCTTTCAATGGAAGAAGTGGAGCCTGAAGGGTGCTCGCCCACGGCGAGAGAAAGGACCCCCAAGTAGCCACCGGTTGGGCAGGTAATCACCAGCAAACCATCCGAGTCCTCAACGGCACCAGTTTATGTTAGCTGGAGAACCCAGTTCTCATAAACCAGATGACAAGGATGATTGAAGGAAGCAAATCACCTTTTATTGACCAAAAACCAGCACTGGTGGCTTCTCCCTGTGCCTAACGGCTTGCCAGAGAGTCGCGCCGAAAACCAGTGCTTTGAGTTTTTATACCTTGGCATTGTTACACAGCTGGGCGTCAACATTCAGCCCAAGGGACCAATTAGTTTATTACATTCTTGCATATGCATGCCCTGAGGTTGGACTTTTGTCCTGAGTTTCGATTTCACAGCAGAAAGATAACTAATTAACAGAAGGAACTTCCACATTCCTAGAATCAGTACAGTTGCAATTCAAAGGAACCTATCATTCGACGCCATGCTAATGAAGTTTGCTGTAGCTCCCCGCCCGATCTGCCCTCGACAGATAGCTGACTTAGCAACTTCTTTGGCCAGGAATTTTCCATCTCACACTCTTGTGGATCCTCAACCATGGTAGAGCATCCACAAGAGGGTGCCTGTAGGCCTCACCTGTAATGTATATAGATAAATTGCATTGCATTCTCTCAGACTACCACAGGTACAGAAGAGTGCACCCTATATTATTTCATTCGTACAAAAGAAACCCAAAATGGAGAACTGAATAAAGTTGTGTTTGTTACTCCAAGATCAAATGCTGTCTGCCTGTTCCTGAAAGACCAGAACATAAATGGTGTCAGAAGAAAAAGAGTACTAAAAGCTGAAAACGATACACTGCATAAGAGAGATGGCTTCCAGCACCAGGCAAGTACCTCCTATGGACTTTGATAATGGGAACATTGCTGAAAATTGAGCCCAGTGGAGGGAGCTCCTGGAACTTATTTTTGCAGGCACAGAAGCAGACAAGTGGTCTGAAGAGCAAAAGACTGCACAGTTCCAAATCAGCATTGGGCAGAAAGGTATTGATATCTGCAGAACCTGGGGAACTAGTGGCAAATTAGATAGAAAGTAGCTCACAATGCTGTTTGCATTGTTTGAAGCATACTGCACACCCAGAAAAAAATGCAATCCAAATTGTTTTATGAAAGGCAGCAAGGGACAACAGAAAGAGTGGATGAATGGGTCACACAATTACACCTCCTAGCTAAAGAGTGTGCTTTTCATGACAGTGATGATATGATAGAATATTAATGGGATTCAAAAGAGATCGAAGAGGAATTATTGCAGGAGGAGGTCCTAACTCTAGAAAAAGCATTAAAAATAACTAGAGCATATGAAATGTCCCAAGCACAGATGAAAATACTGCAAAATAAATTCCAAGAAGTGCATGAGATTAAGGGGCAAGCCACCAACTGACCCAAAGACAAACTGATAGGCCTCAGCAGCAAACTACTCCTGAAAAGGGGGAGGGGGAAAAACCTGTAAAAGCAGTGGAACAGACCACAACAAAGTAGAGGAATGCCCAGCATGGGGAAAGATTTGCCACAGCTGCAAATACTTTTGTACAACCATTTTGCACATGTAAGCACGGCCGAAAGTAAAAATCTGAGAAAAGAACATGAAATACAGGAGAATTGGGAATCTCCAGGTGCAAGAGGCAGCACAAATGCATTGTTTATGGCAGCAATAACAAAGGCAGAAAAGGAAGAAAAAGAGGCAACCATTAAGATGTGTTCCAAGCTATTTTATTTCTCTTGCCCTCTGACAAGACATGAAACTATTCAGCAGCCGAAGTTTACCAAAACACTAGCTACATACATGTTTATTTGTAAATAAACAAGTTTATTTACTTGTTATCTATATCATATTTTTTTATTTTTTTATTTATTTATTATTAAAACTTTTATACCGCCTTTCCAAAAGGCTCAGGGCGGTTTACATTAAAACACCATTAAAATCAATTAATAATTAAACAAAAATTATAAAACATAAAACAATGATTAACAATTAAAAACATCATAAAACAACAATTAAATAATCAAAACAATTTAAAAACAAGTTTTAAAAAGCTGAGAAAGCCTGGTTGAAGAGATGTGTTTTCAGGTGTTTTCTGAAAATTGCCAGAAAACAAACTGCTCATCTTCCTCATGCTCATCTTTCCTTATCTATATCATATTTTTCCTCCAAAGAGCTCAAAGAAGTGCACATGGGTATGTTTATCCTCACAACAACCCTGTGAGGTAGGTTAGGCTGAGAGAAGGGACTGACCCAGAGTCACTCAAAGAGTTTCATGGCTGAACACGAATTTGAACTCAGGTCTCCCCTGATCCTAGTCCAACACTGTAGCCTTTTAAAAGGCTGTGCTGGGATGTGTGATAGTCTCCTGTGCTGATGGGATTTGTGATAGCTTTTCAAAACATGCTCAAGTTAAAATATTTTCCTTCTCAAGCTTAAGTTGATGTGATATTAACTGACATTAGTCTCTCTGTAACAGGATGCTGTTGGTTACTGACTGTCTCTCTGCGACAGAATGTAGCTTAACCACTAAAGTGTTCCATGAAATGACTGTTTTGCTATGCAGGTGCAAGACCTGGCTTTTGCTAAAATGCTGATACGCCAATATGCAGTGGGGCAGGAATTAGACACGTGTATAGGAAAGATACAATAAGAGCTATCTCAGCAAATCAAGGCTTGTAGGTCCAAGTGTATAGCCATATATGGACGTAGGTATCAGTTGAGCTAAGGTGCGCAGGTGCGAAAATAAGTTGTATACGGCATACTATATAAGGAGGTTGCCCTAAATTCTCGGGGCGGCCGCCACCCTTTTGAACTCTGTGTTAACACAATAAAGTTTGATTTGAAACTCTGTTACTGGTATCTGGCAAATTACCTAACCAAGAGACCCGAACAAGGGCAGGAAGGGAAGCCGCTCCGGCTTACCCACGACAGCTGCACATGTCTGTTTATCATCATTTCACTTTTCTTTAAAAGTATTTGTTCTTTTACCTGTGTCAGGTACAAGAACAGTATTACATATGTACAATATTGCATATGTCCTTAAAGATATTCTGTGGCAATTGCATGGGATGGCGCTGAGGCACTTGAAGGAGAGAAGGGTGGGGGGGGCATTTTCAGTTTTCAATCTTGTCCCTGGGCCCACTCCAACCTTGCTACACCCCTGATTATGACAGAGGTGCAAGGTTACTCAAACCACTGAAGAAAGGAGATACCGTAAGAGTTCAACACCAAAATGGACACTGAGAAGCAGCAATAGTGACAAGTGTCTCAGAAACACCACATTCATACATAGTGCAGACACTGAAAAGGAAAGCGTTCAGGTGAAACAGAAGAGACAACAGAGATATGTGAAAAGAACAGCAGAAAGATAATCATACACATACTGGCATTATGAGGTTTCAAAGGCCACGGTTAACAGCACATAAGGAACCTGAACCAAAAAGTGAATGAAAAAACCCAAAGGACAGAACAAAGATTCTACAGATATTAACAGAACAATTGAGGGAAAAGATGTTTAAAGATTGGAAAGAGAAACTCCTCTCAAATGATCAGCAAAAGGATCAAAAGCAATGATGCAATGTATGGAGGAAGATGCATTGCATTCTCTCAGGCTACAACAGGGGACAGAAGAATGCACCTACACTTCTTTCACTTTTACAAAAAATCCAAAATGGAGGACTGAATAAAGTTATGTTTGTTACTCAAGATCAAACGCTGTTTGCCTGTTTCTGAATGACCAGAACATAACACCACCCATGCACTAATAACACTGAAAACCTGTACCCATGTTGTGCCTGAGAATAGGAAACATACACTGGACTTGGGAAGAGATTCTCTCCAGGATAAAGAATGCTGGCACTGTAAAGTGCAGCATTTGTCTTCTTGCGCAAATGCTATCCTGAGGTGCCTTTAAATATGTGCAAGGCCTTTCCCTCAACGCTGAATAATCACAACCAACCTTCTTAAAACAGGCTTCCAAGTCACCAGGACAATCTTCACTGCAGAAATCTGGCTTTCACAAATATGATTCCTTATCTACAGCAGTAAGGCTTTGGCCTGAAGGACACTCCTTGTTGCTCTTTTGTATTTGCCATTTCTCATATTTGTATCTTTTAAATTAAATATTTGTATATTTGAATAGCAGGTATTTGTGCAGTTTCCAGAGTCTTATTTTGGTTAATGGAATATACAGCATGACAAACCTGCTGGGAGCCCTCCTCATTGTTAGAAGAGAGATTACTCCCTTTATCCCGCTTGTCTCTTGGTTAGGTATTTCACTGGACACCAGTATCAATGTTAAACAAAGCTTTATTTTAGGGCTAGCAAAAGCTCTGGGGTGCAGCCAGTCTGGCAGGGCACCCCCCTTTTTATACCCTTGAGTAAAAAACTTTCACACCTGCGCATTGCATACAAGCCAAACTGTTACTTTAATCCCAAAGGTTCCGATTTGCTTTCAAGTGTTATATTTCCCATTTATACTCTTAAGACATCTGCCTTGTGGCCTTGGTTTCCCCTCCCTGTTGAGACATACCTTTAAGCAGTGCCATCATAAAATATCCTCAAGGCACGGGAGTTAACAGCTGCAAGGTTCATTGATAAGGCGTGTATAGCTAAGTGCTGTGCAAACCAACTGTGCTTTTGGGTTGCTGAGAGCTATTTGCAAATAATATTCCAACACTCCCCCCCCCTTCAAGCTCTTCAAACAATATATTTAAAAGGCTCACCTCCTTGGTACTTGATGTCCAGCTTGCGTTTAACCTCCTATATATCCTGGGGGGAAAGTGTGACAATGCTAGGAGCTAAGGGATCAACCAGTGCGCATCTCAGCTATTTGTAAATAATATTCCAACACCATCAATTCATCAGAATGTTTCTTCTGCAAAATATCTCACGAGGACCCACTGAATAGAAGCCTATGGGGCATGTAATACTGCCTCTGGCCTTTGAATCACTGGAATTGTTATCTCTATCCCTAACAAGAAGGAGCCATTGCACAACAGAAAACAAATTAGGACTTTTGTGCTGAAGAATTACCTTTATAAATTATTTTCCCAGCAGTTTTATTTTCCCCATGATTATATTAATTCATTTGCTATTATTCACTGTAATAACACAGAACACAATGAATTCATTTAGTATTAATGCAGCTCTGAGCTCCACTTCCCTGAGAGTTCCCCAGTAATTCAGAATTAGTTAAATGTACCATTAAAATAAAAAGTAACTCTCTCTCTCTACTCAATCTCTCTATCCAGTTTTGCTATGGCTCTTGTGGCCTAGCAAAAGCTGCTTTCTTGCTTGCTAAGTTATTATTTGGCCATGCATCAGTTCCATAGTTTCCAAGTGAGCATGTGCAGCAGCTGTCAGTTAACCTTCATCCTCCTTGAATTTTCACCCTGATATATCTGGATTAAACCACTGCCTGATGAATGAATGTTGCTTTGGTGCTACAAAAGAGCAGTCATTAAGGAAACCTCTTGTGTGGCATGAATCAAAGGCAGGAAACCGTTTTTCCTTTTCCTTTCCTAGTCTTCCCTGGTTCAGGGACTGCCTGCAGCAATGTGTTTTTCTTATTTATATTTATTTCCTTTCTCTGCTTCTGTTTCCAAACAGTTTTCAGCAGAGTATCCCAGCTGCCCTCCCCACCCGAAAAGATATACAGGTATGCCTCACCAGAAGACAGGCTGTTTTTTATTGCACTAATGTGGTTCAGCAAAAGCATTTTATCAGTCAGAACTTTAATTCAGGACTAGGAGGCATGAAAATGAGAAGTGCATGAAGGTTAAGTAACAAGCACCCTGATGTGAGAAACAATTCTAATTAATGAAGTGAAATATGCATAGACTGTAATTGTAAACCATTTCTCAGCAGAAACTGGTTTTCCAGGGCAATGAGTGTAGGAAATTTGTTCCTCGAAACAGAGAGCTTCTCTTTGATGAGTGCTTGCTTACTTGGGGACTGATGCTTATGCCATACACAAAACCAGTAATCCTTTCCATGACTGGCAATAACTAAAGGTGCCTCCAGATGGAGGATTTGCAAATAACAGGTGCAATGAATCACACATCTGACACTCACAAACAGACTGGGATTATATTGATCTCTACTAAGGTTGTGCATTCATTTTCTGAACAAATGGAACCTGAATTAAGTCGGTCATTTGGTTCAGGTTCCATTAATTCAGAAACAAATGGATTAAGTATGGATATTGTTTCAGACCTCAGTGTGTGTGTGTGTGTGTGTGTGTGTGTGTGTGTGTGTGCACACGCACGTGCAAAATTTCCAAGTATGCTATGGATTGATTGCTCATACTCCAAAACATTCCTGCACCTTCAAGATATTTAAGGGTTTAGAAAACTCGGGCCTGATGTCACCTCAGAAGCTTAATCATCTTTAATTACCCTTAAAAGAAGTATCACTGTTTTAAACGGAGAACTTGGCCTCTGGAAAGGCAAGAACCAGTGGTCTATTATTCTGTGTCTCAGGTGCCCACAGTGGTGGCTGGTGGCTCCTGAGACAGTGGGGGGGGGCACTAGGCAGAGCAGGTGATGTGCAGAGTCAGAGATAGTGAGAGGTGGAGCTAATTGTGGGCTTGTCTCTTTCTCTCACCAAGCCTTGCCATGTCCCCTTTCTCTCACTAGCCCTCTCTTTTTCTCTCTCTCACCAAACCTCTCTCTCTCACACACACACACACCGCTCACCTTCTCTCTCTCACCAACCCATGCCATACCTCCTTATTTCTCTCTCTCACCCAACAAGACCCCCTCTCTCCCACCAAGCCCCCTCTCTCTCACCCACCAAGTCTCTCTCACAGATTCCCTCTCTCTCTCTCTCTCAACAGGCCCCCACCCACTCTCTTTTGCTCACCAAAAATAAAACATGTTCACAAGCACGTGGAATCTCAGTGGCACCATAAACTGGGATGAGACTCCAATGAGACCACTGCAAAGATAACATATGGCAGGGCATCAATACCTGGGGTTGGGTGTAAAAAGCAGCCGCACCCAGGAATTATCTAATGGCTCTGCTCTATTTTTTGTACAATAAAGTTGGGGAAGGGGGCCCCAGCAGTCTATGGCATTACTCATGAGAAGAACCATCCTGCATGAGCAGCTTTGGGTTACAGGAGAGATTCTTCCTATGTGATGATGATGGATGCTATTCCAGAGTGGACCACTCTCTCATAAGTGTGGAGGGCCACATAGAAACTCATTCATAACTCATGAGATTAACCATCCAGGAGTACCCAGGGATGGGGTTGAATTGCTTCCATGCAGCCACTCAAAAACACACCAAACCACAGTTAAACGACAAATGGGCTAATTAAAAATACAGATGGGCTAAGCATTGATTCCCTTTCCCCTGGCTGCTGTCCTCTGAAAACTGGCTGTGAGTGGGTTCAGACAGGGACTCTTACTAGCCGGCCCATGTTTGGCCTCAGAGCTCTGGCTCCAGCGGGCAAGCAAGTCCCCTTAGCCCCCTTGGACACCGTCTGTTCCCTTCACATACAAGTCTTTCTGGCTGCCTTGCCGGTTCACCTAGGGATTCATTGGGCTCTTTGCTTGTCCAGCCCTCCTCCTAGACTGGCACCTCATCCTTAGCCGGGCCAGCTTTATAAAGCCCCTGAAATGTGGGGAAAGTCTCACAATACTTCAATCCATGGTCTTGTGTGAGTTGCTCCGGATCTCACGAGAGTTTGTCATTTGGAGCCAATGAAATCTTCTGACAAGCAGAGGGCTAGTGGCTGTCTTTTCCAGCTGCCAAGAGGGGAGCATCACCTCCTGAAGGGCTCAGGCGGGGCGGCGCCACCCTGTCAGGTAGGGCAAGATCCTCACCTACCCCCTCTGTGCCCGGCAGGTCAGCGGCAAACCCCCAACACTGACCCCTTGTCTTAGAGGACATTATGTGTTTCTGGCCCTTGGGGCCTCTGCAGCATGACCTTTTCTTTATGTGAATGGTGCTATTCAACACTGATCTCTCAGCCAGTACCCCTGGTGACCAACAGCGGCTGGTCCATAAGGGCAAGAAGGGTGCAGCCCCTCCCTCACACATGTTCTATTCTTCTATTTCTCTCTCTCCATCTCTCTCTCTTTCTTTCCTTCTTCACTGTCCTACCTAGATTTCACTGACTGGACACTCCAGTCCCAGTGCTTTCTAAGAGGGATCTTCCTCTGCCTCCATGGATTCTCCTCCATTCCAAGTTACAAAGAAATTCGCCCAGCAAAAGCATCAGATTCCAGCACTCCCAAATGCAGTAAATATCATACTTAGCATAATTATTCAATTAGCATATTCATTCCCCTAGAGCAAATTAGAATGTTCCCTCCTACTCACCCACCCACCCCACCCCTGGGTGCCAACTTGCAACATTCCTAACCAATCAGAGGGGAGAGGCAGAGTACACACATGCTGGGGTATGAGACCTGCACCGGATCCTAAAACACTCCCTTTACTTTCTCCTATGTAAGTGAATGTCATTCCTTCATATGTGAAAAAATAAAGCATTGCTGTTGGAAATAGTGTTGCCATCTCCCCTGAATTTTTGGGTAGTACCCGGATTTAAAGCATGTCACCCAAATTGCTTAGTACACCCAGATTCCCTAGGGTTTCAGCTTTCATTTTTTAAAAAGAGCTAAGCTCTAGCCCTTGTAGAAGTGGAGTTATGGAGCAAAATGTGAGGTCACTATTCTGTTCATCTGCTGGACTTGAATTAAGGCAGGTAAATCACAGGAGACTAGCTGGGAGAGATTTACAAGTCCAGCAATCCCCTGAGGAATGTTGCCTTTGTGTTTTTATCAGCAGAGGATCTCTCTCCCAGCTAAGAGGATAGCTTGCTTTTTATGTAAATTGTTGTCTGCCTACCAGGCTGTATATTGCAGTGTTTAAGGACTTTGGCTTTATATTCTATGCATGCCTACTTAGAAATAAGCATAGTTGATTTCAGATAATCAGAACTTCCTCAAGTAAGTGTATACATAATTGCAGCCTTAACTGAAAAGTTGTGCAGTTTTGTTTGTTTGGTTTTGCTGCTGTTAATATGTGAAGGAAAATGGTCAGGCAAAGATACCTTCCCCAACTATTGTTGGTAGCTATCCAGAGAAAATGCAAATCAACTGGAAAGTGCATCTGCTAATTTGCATAACTTGCAAATTATTTGATTGCCAATGCACATAATATGCAAATTAGGGTATCCGGATTTGGAGAGATCAGATATGGCGACCCTACTTGGAGATGACATTGCAATAACTTCGCACATACCCCTTATGGTCCTTGCAATCTGGGGGGCCTTCCTTGTACACAACATACCACCAGTTCTCCCACAAAGGTTTAAAAGGGCTGGTTGGAGTATTGTCCAAACCAGTCCATAATGCTGGAATCTATTGTCATGTTAGGAAATCTGTTTCCTGTTTTTATAATCTCTCTGACTCATCTGCCTTACTTCCTCATCAGCGGTGTTTTGTCTAGCATTGTGGACATTGCATCTCAGGCGACTGCATTGAAAACCTCACGCTAAGACTGAAGAATCCTCCTAATGTAAAGATGTTTCATATCTGGCAGAATTCATCCAAATCCCAAACTGCCTACCTGAGAAAAGTAAAGAGCAAATTTAAAAAAAAAAATCACAGAACTATACTTTACTGAGCAGGTGCCACCGACTGGAAGCCAGTGATGCATGAGGTAAGATTGTTGTGACACCACCAAAAAGGCTAGACTAGTTAAAATATATTTTAACTAAGAAAGGCAGACATTATATTTCTGATTAAACTCACATATTATAAACATTCCAGGGATGAAGATACAATAGACAAAATTGTGTCTATATGGATATTGTTGTTCAGTTCTGGAATGAGAAAGTGCAAGATTCTGTACATTTAAAAAATGTTGCAAATTGTGGGCCTCAGCAATGTAGTTTCTAGTGGAAGGACTTTCAACCTTTCTAGACTTCAAAGGCATAAGCAGAACAAACCTGTAGATTCCCTTCCAGACCATTTTAGACAAATCATTGGCATCTGCCAAGCCACAGGAAAGAATCAGTCAATTCTAAGATAATTCCTGTTACTCTCCAGGTTGTGTGGCTCAGAAAATATCATTTCTTTGCTCAATATAATATTTTTGTGAAATGTATCCATTCATTCATTTAAAAAAATTACACCATCCTTTGAGTTAAAAACTTCTCAGAGCAACTTATAATGATGAAAAATAAATAAATAACAACACATTAAAAATGAACTAAATGGCATGCAAACAATATAAAAGCCAGTTCAAATTAGAGTTTTGAGGTGGCAAAATGGTGGGGAATCAAGTTTTGGATCAGGTTTTGGATACTCCCCCTACAGGTGGGTGAATCAGGTTTTGGATACTTTCCTATATTTAAAAAAACTCTCTACAAATACAGAAATGGCATTATTTATTTATTATTATTATTATTATTAATAATAATAATAATAATAATAATAATAATAATAATAATTCAATTTCTATACTGCCCTTCCAAAAATGGCCCAGCGTGGTTTACACAGAGAGATAATAAATAAATAAGATGGCTCCCTGTCCCCAAAGGGCTCACATTCTAAAAAAAAAAACACAAGATAGACACCAGCAGCAGTCACTAGAGATACTGTGCTGGAGGTGGATAGGGTGAGTTACTCTCCCCCTGCTAAATAAAGAGAATCACCACATTAAAAGGTGCCTCTTTGCCCAGTTAGCAGGGGTTAGAGAGTAGACTGTCCTTGATGCTTTTGCTTGCTAGTTTCTTTTTCTTGAACAGATTTTCTTTTACATGGGATACATTTAAAAATGGCACCATAGCCCATCTATAATAATAATCGGTACAGTTTATTCTGCTCCCTTGGGATTCTACCATCTCATTCTTTTGCACCTATAGACAGAGACATAGCTAGGGGAGAGGGGGGGCGTGTTCATCCCTCTCCCCAGCAGCCCTTAGGAGTGAGGGAGATAATGAAGAAAACAGGGAGGGATGGAGCTGGGGGGCCCTCAGGAGCTAGTAGGACCAGGTTCTTTGAATCCATCCACTCAATTATAGCTACACCCCTGCCTAGAGATACCCCTTTGAAAGCTACATTAAGGTGGGGAGAGAGGTTGGTTTTAGTCCTGTGAATCTTGTCCTTACTTGATCCATTGTATATAAGCATAGCAGGTGTCAAAAGAATGAAGCTGTTCATGCTTCAGGTCCTGCACTGTATTGAGGATGCAAAAACTTCCATTGTTTGTTAGGCCATTTTGTTTTGACCAGTACTGGATTATTTAAAGTGGTGTTTCTCAACCGCCAGTCCACAGACCAGTGCCGGTCTGTGAAAAGTTGAATGCCAGTCCGTGCTGGTCCATGAAGAATTAACCCCCACCAAAAAAAACAATTTTGAGTCAATGGGGGCCGCCACTGTTGGGAGCTCTCCGGAGCTCATATCTAGGCAGGCAGCCCTCGCTGCTGGGATTACGTTCATTTCAATGAAGTAAAATTAGCGTTATCCCAGCAACAAGGGCTGCCTGCCTAGAAATGAGCCCCAGAGAGCTCCCGACAGTGGCGGCCCCCACCGGCTCAGAATTGTTTTGGGGGGGTGCCTAGAGTGGGGGCAAGGGGGGCAACCCCTTTACTAACTGCTGGTCTGGGAAACTGCTCACAAAAAATGTACCGGTCCATGACGTCAAAATCATTGAGAAAACTGGATTTAAAGCACTCTAGTTTTGGATCTTTCTTCCCCTTTTCACTTACTCTCCAGATATGCAGTAGTGTCTCCTGGCTACCTGTGGTCATGAGTCTTAGTAAACCTAGCCTTCCTCCTTTTCCAGGTAAATATAAACCAACAGAAGTTTGAATACAAACACTTTTACATAGGCTTTAGAACAGCAGAAGGAAAAAACCTGGGAATAGGAGCAGTAATGTTACCACTGGAGAGAATTTATTGAAGAAAAAAATCATGTTTCTAAAATTATAGGCCTTTCTTTCACTGCTAGGAATGCAGAGAAGATTAAAGTGAAGTCTATATATCACAAATAGGAGGACCAACTGATTTAAAACATTTGCTATAATGGCCTGCTTTGGAGCAAAGAATCAATTCCTTTTACAGCAAGAATCTGTTAATTCAAGAGAAAGGGGAAACACAAGAAAAGGATATTTGGAAAATGTTGGCTCTGCATTTTGATGTAACTAACAATGGGGGGCGTGGTTATTGTCTCTGTACATATGCTTTGTGCATATGCTTAAAAGAAGCAATGCTTAAAGAAAATGGGGTAATGCCTACAACAGAAAGGATTATTATTGTAGAGTCCTGCAGCACCTCATTTTAAACTTTTTAAATATAAACTAACAAATTATAGGCAATACATTGCTTGCAGAAGTGATGTTCACTTAATTCTCCTTATGCAATACAGCAGTATTCATACAGACCTACAATACAGTAGATGATGAAATAACTTCTTTTTAAACATGAGCATTCTTTTTCCAAGAATGGGTGCCTGGAGGTAAATATTAAAATCCATATTTATAGATCCCAATAAAAGTGGTTGTGGATGGCTGATCAGATATCTAAAACAAATCAAGTGTGTAAATGATGCCCCCCGCCCGCAAACAAACAAAAAAAAAATCCTGGGCATAGGGACCTGGTTTTAGGAATTTCATTTTCAACATTTTTGCTTTGATATTAACCCTATGTGCACTACAGCCAACAGTCCAAATTGAAAAGAATTTGGCTGATGTTCATTATTTAATAGGACTGTTGCAAAGTTATGAATGTAACCCTGACATCAAACAAAATGCAGGTTTGATTTAAATAGAGTTTCACCATGCTTAAGATTTTGATGAATGGCTACAGTATTACAAATACTCAAGATTGTAACTGGTGGACCATTAGACCAGAGTGGCAGTCCATGGCATGTGCAAAAACTACAGCATGCCATTCTGGCCCAGCTCCCTAGCACACTATCCCCAGTCCTGTGTAAGCATGCCCTCAGTCACTGCCAGGCTTTCTACAAAAGATACTCAAGAAAGCCAATGGAAAGCTGAGGAAAGCTCCCTTTCTCTAAGGGAGAAATAGAGAGTCCCCAAAGACCTGCGCTTCATGCTATAGTCTGAAGAAAGGTTTTAAGAGTGAGTTTATATGATCATCAAAGACCTGTGTGGCTTTGTCTCCCTTATCTGTGTCCTTCAGAGGTCTTTAATCACTTCTCTTGAAAAGCCACATAGATGAAAATGCCTCCTTCTACACTTTGGAATAGCCCCTTCGGAGTGAAAGGACCAGTTGTGCTTGCAGTGCCAATCTCTGCTATAAAGAAGTGTTTACATCATGGAACTGGACTGCAAAAAAGAAAATATCTGGATGCAAGTCTACTTCACACCATAACTGTTTACATATCAAAATCAGCAGGATGCATGGAAGTCCCAAGGACATAGGTGTGAACCTATATCATGTATCTGCCACCACCAGTGTGTTCCGGCCCCTTTCGGGTAGTTGCTATGTTCTGGCTTCTTCCCCAAAACTGTGTGTAATTGAATTCACAGGATGGGTGAGGATAATCACTCACTACACTTGATAATTATTGAAGGAGCAGGCTCCCCCACCACCCTCATTCAGACTTTGTTGGGGCTGTTTCCCATGTAATATTTACTAACATGGCTGTTAATTAGGGCTCTCAACCTATGAAAGACTGATTAAACACCTGCCTTTCAAACGAATTAATTAAGCAATTAAATGTACATGTACGTAGTATGAAAACCTCATATAGCTGTCTTGTGAGATACTGAAGGAAGAGTTCTTACAATTGCTTAAAAATTCATGAACAACAGTAACTATCCATTGGGTTACATCACTGACATTGAGAGATCCTGTCCTTGCTGCTGCATGGCTTTAAAGCACACGTCCGCACAGCTTGCAGAGGCGGAGTGTTCTGCTCCTTCAGAGCATTGCATGATCACATGGTGTGACAAGTCTTCCATTGTTCCCAATGCAAGAAGTGCCTCACTGTGCAATTGTGCAATGCTTCAAGGGAGCAGGACACCCCACCTCTGAAAGTAGTGCAGGTGTGTGTTTGAAAGCCATGAAGCAGTGAGGATGGGGTCTCTCATTGACAGGGTTGTGCTGCGCAGTATGTATGTCATAGTTAGAAATAAGGAACATTTGTATTACTTTCATCACCCCTTTTATAGTAACACCGCAGAACCAAAATGGCCTCAAAATATACATCTACCAATTGAAGCTTGTTGTCACTGTTTGAAATTGGCTCCCACATGTTAATCAACAAAAAACTTCAGTTGATTAACCTATCAGTCTACTTAAACCAATTCAAGCTTGCAAGTCTAGCATTAATAGCTGGAAAATTATAATACTAGATGAAGGATCGAAGTATCTACAGAAAGTATGTAGCGGTGTTCTCTGATTTTCAGTGAATGTGTTGGAAGGAATCTGGATTAGGGATGTGCACAAAACCGGTTTGCCCAGTTCGGTTTGAATTTAACCAGGTTCAAACCAGGAGGGGGTGGTTCGATTTTGGTTTTGCTCGAACCTCCCCCTGGTTTGGTTTGAATTCGAACTGGTTCAGACCAGTTTGGACAGGTTTGGACATCCAAAAATGGGTATGGTGGTAGCTGGCACCCAGGGGTACCTGCCACCCAAACCCCAAAGCAATCGGACATTTGTAAGATTTTTAATGAATTTTTGAAATTTATTTTTATTTTTTCTCATAGGGTTAAATGGAACTCGAACCAGACCATTATTCCCTATTGTGGAGCACCCATGGGTACCAACAACCATGCAAACCCCAAAGCAATTGGACACCCCTATGGTTTTTTATGAATATTTGAAATATTTTAAATTATTTTTCTCATAGGGTATTATGGGACCTGAATCAGCCCATATCCCCTATTGTGGAGCACCTAGGGGCACAAAGGTGGGGTGGGTGGTAGACACCCAGGGGTGCCTACCACCCACAAAGTTCCAAGGCAATTGGACACTCCTCTGATTATTGGTGAATTTTAAAATTATTTTGGAATCCCTCATAGAGAATAATGAGGATTGCAGCAAATGTATAGCTTCACATTGGGGAGAAAGGGGTATCCTAGAGTGGAGTGTGGTGGGTGGTAGTTAGCAACCCATGGGGGTTGGTTAGCAACCCATGGGGGTGGTTGGCACCCTCTCTCTGGGCCACCCCAGCACCCCCCAAGTGCAGTTATGGGGCTGCTGAAACCTCCATTCTTCCCTGTGTAGAAAAACCTTAAAGCTACTTGTGGGGTGCTGGGATGGCCCAGAGTTAGTGGTGGCCTAGTGCACAGAGGATCCCAACCACCCCCATGGGTTGCTAACCCATGGGTTTTGTTGTTTCTGAGGTGTTCTGTGTGTAGATTCTTTAGTAGTATATTAGATTTTCAATGACAAACCATGAATCCACTCTCATCTGCTAACCTTAAAGACACATAAACTTCAAAAATCACTTAAAAATCAGCCCTTTGCCCAATTCCTTTCAAATAATTCTGATAGCTTCCTTGCCCCACCCCCTTGGGCACTACCTCCCACCACACTCTTCTCTAGGCCACCCCTCCCCCCCACCGACGTGAAGCTATACATTTGCTGCAATCCTCATTATTCGCTATGAGGAATTCAAAAATACTTTTTGAAATCACCAATAATCGGAGGAGTGTCTGGTTGCCTTGTAGGTTTTTTGGGTGGTAGGAACCCCTGAGTGCCTACCACCCACCCCACTTTTGTGCCCCTAGGTGCTCCACAATAGGAGATAATGGGCTGGTTTGGATCCCATTATACCCTATGAGAAAAATAATTAAAAATATTTCAAATATTCATTTAAAAAAAATCATAGGAGTGTCCAATTGCTTTGGGGTTTGGGTGGCTGTTGGCACCCATGGGTGCTCCACAATCGGGAATAATGGTCTGGTTCTAGTCCCATTATACCCTATGAGAAAAAAATATATAAAAAAATTCAAGAATTCATTAAAAATATTGTACAAATGTCCGATTGCTTTGGGGTTTGGGTGGTAGGTACCCCTGGGTTCCAGCTACCACCCCATCCACTTTTGGAGGTTTGAACCAGTTCAAACTGGTTCAAATCAAACCACCCCCTGTTTGGTTCGAATTCGAACCTGCAGCTCGAACCTGATGGCTGGTCTGGTTCAAATTCAAACCTTCAAACCACCCTGGTTTGAATTCGAACCGGTTTGAATTCGAACCTGTTCGCACATCCCTAATCCGGATTGCGCTCTCTGACACTGCCTCTAATCACCACCTGATCATCCAAAGATCTGTGTGCATTCAACTGTATGTGCAATCAGGGATCCAGCCTTTTGCAGGGTCCTTGTTCCTTCAGAGAGAGCCTACATGAGTGTATGGTGGTTGGTAGTGTGAACACCTGCCACAATCGTGCCCTCGCACCCACATCCATGCTTTCATTACCCATGAGTTCAGAAAATCTAGAGGCCTTCATCCGATGATCATTTCCTCCCATTTTACCAAATAATTCTAACACCATTATTAAGTGTTGTTGTTGTTATTGGTTGCCCTTGTGTTCAATTTGTATCTTTCAATCCACAACAGTCCCAGCAGTTTAATAGCCAATGATTAAGCTAAGATGAATGAAAAGCATGTGTTAGATGAATTCTAATATTGCAGCTTACTAGCATTTTGGTATCAGGATATTTTCTTTAATTGATTTTATTTATTAATATCTGTGTTGGGGGGAAGTAGTGCAAGAAGCAGATCTTCCTCAGACATGTCTTGCTACCTGCAGAGGTCAAATATCTTGGGCATGTATGTTTAACACCTAATTCCAAGGTGTCCTCCTGAAGCTATTTTGGTTGTCCCGAAGGGCTTTCCACACCAGCAATTAACTGCAGTAGTTTATCATGAGTACCCACATAATCTGCTGTGATCTATAAATTGTAGTTTTAAAAAAAGATGTAATAGAAAGTTGAATTACAGAGAGAAAAATGTAACAATAGAGAAGAAAGAGGCATGGAAAGTATGCTTTTAGCATAGTATAGTGTTGTTTCACTATAAAATTGAGCTTTACAAAATTCCCAAGAGTACAAACATATGTAGCACCTTTTAGAAGGAAACAAAAACAATACACTTGCTTTCCAAGTTGCTGCTGCACTTCTAAAAAAAGAATAGATCTGCGCTACTATCAGGCATCAGTGTTGGCTGTTACCTCTAAGGGCTGGGGTGGGGATGGAGGGGAGGAGAGAGAGCCAGAGGTAATCATAGGTGGGGGATCACATAGGTGGGGGATCACTCCAATGAGGATCACTACTAGCAAATGCATTCCTCTCCACAGAGACACAGCCACCTAACCTGCTACTGCGATTTCATACATCCTGGAGTGGGGACCAGATCAAGAGGCCTCCTTTATGAAAATAAAGGACATGATCTCAAATTTCCCAATTTTGCACCTCTGTGATCCTAACAAGCCTGCAATGGTTAGCGCTGATGCAAGCAGTTATGGACTGGGTGGTGTTCTATTCCAGTTACACAGGTCAAAGTGGATGCCAGTCATATTCCTCTCTAAGACTCTTACAGAAACAGAACAACATTATGAACAGATAGAGAAAGAATGCCTAGCCAGTGTTTGGGCATGCAAAATCTTCTACAGATATTTGTGTGGTCTACTATCCTTCAGACTGCTCACTGACCACAAACCTTTGGTGACCATAATCAAGGTGAAAGATTTGGATCAAGCACCACTACGATGCCAACGCCTTTTGATAAGAAGGATGAGGTTCAACCAAATAGATAAACATGTTCTAGGGGGGAAGCTGGTACTTGCAGATGCCTTATCACGTAGTCCCATACCGCAGGAAAACTCCTATGACCTAGAGGAGGAAGTACACATTTATGTTGATGCAGTACATATCTTCACTGAAACATCTGACAAGCAGCTTCAGATCAGAACAGCTACTCAGCATGATCCAGAACTTCAAGAGCTCTTACAGTATATTAAAAATGGGTGGCCTAAATATGTCAATGAGACTTCAGAACTATCTAACATAAGAGCAGCCCAGCTGGATCAGGCACAAGGCCCATCTAGTCCAGCATCCTGTTTCACCCAGTGGCCCACCAGATGCCTCTGGGGAGCCCACAGGCAAGATGTATGTGCATGCCCTCTCTCCTGCTATTGCCCTCCTGCAACTAGTATTGAGAGGCATCGTGCCTCTGAGGCTGGAGATGCCCCACAGCCATCAGACTAATAGCCATTGATAGTCCTGTCCACCATGAATCTGTCTAAGCCCTTTTAAAGCCATCCAAGCTGGTGGCAATCACCACATACCAAGGCAATGAATTCCACAAATTAATTATGCACTGTGTGAAAAAGTACTTTCTCTTGTCGGTCCTAAATTTCCCAACCTTCAGTTTCATGGGGTGACCCCTGGTTCTAGTGTTGTGAGAGAGGGAGAAAAATTTCTCTGTGTCCACCCTCTCCACTCCATGCATAATTTTATACACCTCAATGATGTCTCCCCTTAGTTGCCTCTTTTCCAAGGTAAAGAGCCCCAGATGCTGTAGCCTTGCCTCATAAGGAAGGTGCTCCAGGCCCTTGATCATTTTGGTTGCCCTCTTCTGCACGTTTTCCAGTACTACAATATCCTTCTTAAGATACGGTAACCAAAGCTGTATGCAGTACTCCAGATGTGGCCACACCATAGATTTGTATTAGGGCATTATAATATTAGAAAATTTATTTTCAATCCCCTTCCTAATGATTCCTAGCATGGAATTAGCCTTTTTCACAGCTGCTGCGCACTGAGATGACACTTTCAATGAGCTATCCACCATGACCCCAAGATCTCTCTCTTGATTAGTCAGTGACAGCTCAGATCCCATCAGTGTATATGTAAAGTTGATGTTTTTTGCCCCAATGTTCATCACTTTACACTTGCTTACATTGAACCAC
Source organism: Hemicordylus capensis (assembly GCF_027244095.1). Classification (NCBI taxonomy): domain Eukaryota; kingdom Metazoa; phylum Chordata; class Lepidosauria; order Squamata; family Cordylidae; genus Hemicordylus; species Hemicordylus capensis. The sequence goes on from NC_069658.1 coordinate 101,336,835, forward strand.
ATTTGCCATTTTGTTGTCCAGTCCCCCAGTTTGGAGAGATCTTTTTGAAATTCCTCACAATCCATTGTGGATTTCACTACCCTAAATAGTTTGGTGTCATCTGCAAATTTGGCCATTTTGCTGGTCATCCCAACTTCTAGATCATTTATGAACAAGTTAAAGAGCACTGGTCCCAGTACCGATCCCTGGGGGACCCTACTTCCTACCTTCCTCCATTGGTAAAACTGACCATTTATTCCTACTCTCTGTTTCCTGTCCTTCAACCAGTTACCAATGCACACATAAACCTGTCCCCTTATTCCATGACTGCTAAGTTCACTCAAGAGCCTTTGGTGGGGAACTTTATCAAAAGCTTTTTGGAAGTCCAAGTATACTATGTCAACTGGATCACCTTTATCCACATGCCTGTTGACACCCTCAAATAACTCAAAGGGTTAGTGAGGCAAGACTTTCCCTTGCAGAAGCCATGCTGGTTCTCCTTCAACAAGGCCTTTTCTCCTATATGCTTAACAATTTTGTCCTGAAGTATGCTTTCCATCAATTTACCCGGCACCTAAGTTAAGTTGACCAGCCTGTGATTTCTACTTGGGAATGGGCTTTCTTTATTGTAGCCCCTGGACTTTGGAATGCGCTCCCTGTTGAAATAAGAGCCTCTCCATCTCCGGCAACTTTTAAAAAGGCACTGAAAACACATTTATTTACCCAGGCTTTTAATTAGATTTATAGTTTTAAATAATGTTAATACTGGGTTTAAAATGTTTTTAATCTTTCAAATGATTTTAATTGTTAATTGATTTAATGTTTTAAATGATTTTAATTGTAAACCACCTAGAGATGCAAGATTTGGGCGGTATAGAAATATTTAAAATAAAATAAAAAATAAAAAGTTCAAGGCTGACACTACTTGGTCATCATAGACTATTTTCCAGATATATTAAGATACTTTTCTTGTCCACTATCACATGTCGCGACATCATTACACAACTGAACAACACCTTTACCTGTTTTGGCATCCCAGAAGAGCTTGTGACAGACAATGCACCTCAGTTTGATTGATTGGTTGGTTGGTTGATTAAGTGCCATCAAGTCAGTGTCAACACTTAGAAAATAGATAGATTCTCTCCAGGATTATCTGTCTTCAACTTGGCCTTTAAGGTCTCTCAGTGGTGCATTCTTTGCTGTCCATCCACCTTGCTGCTGCTCAACCTCTTCTTCTCTTTCCTTCCACTTTCCCCAGCATTATGGACTTCTCAAGGGAGCTGGATCTTCCCATCATGTGTCCAAAGTATGACAGTTTGAGCCTGGTCAGTTGTGCCTTGAGTGAAAATTCTGGATTGATTTGTTCTATGATCCATTTGTTTGTTTTCCGGGCTGTCCATGGTATCTTCAAAAGTCTTCTCCACCACCAAAGTTCAAAAGCATCAATACTTTTTCTATCTTGCTTCTTCAAAGTCTAGCTTTTGCATCCATAGAGCGTCATGGGGAAAACCATTGTCCAAACGATTCTAATCTTTGTGAGTATAGACACATCATGACATCTAAATATCCTTTCCAAGGCCTTCATTGTGATCCTATCAAGTGCTAGTCTGCGGCGCATTTCTTGACTGCTGAATCCTTTACTGATGATGGTTGATCCTAAAGGGCAGAAGCTATCTACCACTTAATTATCAGTTCTGAGGCTGGTTGCTGAACCCATTGCCATTAGTTTAGCTGTCTTTACATTTAGTCGCAACCCCTTTTTTTCACTGAGCTCCTTGATTTTCATTACTAGAGCTTGCAGATCATCTGCATTCTCAGCTATCAGAGTGGTGTCATCAGCGAAGCTATATTGATGTTTCTTCCTCCAACTTTAAAACCATCCTCATCTTCTTCCACTCCAGTTTCCCTCAGTATATGTTCAGCATATAAGTTGAATAAATAAGGAGAGAATATACAGCCTTGTCTTTCTCCTTTGCCGATCTGGAACCAGTCTGTTTTACCATGATCCGTCTGGATTGTGGCTTCCTGTCCTGTGTATAGGTTTCTCATGAGAACAATGAGATGTTCTGGGACACCCATTTTCCTAAGGATATTCCACAACTTGACATGGTCAACACAATCAAAGGCTTTTATTTATTACAGTAAATAAAGCATATATCTTATGTTTCTTTTTAGATTGTGAGCCCTTTGGGGACAGAGATCCATCTTATTTATTTATTATTTCTCTGTGTAAACCGCCCTGAGCCATTTTTGGAAGGGCAGTAGAGAAATCAAATAAATAAATAAATAAATAAATAAATAAATAAATAAATAAATAAATACATCGACTTCTTTTTTGTATTCGTTGGCTTTCTCAATTATCCAGCGTGCTTCCAATGATGCCTCTTGTTCCTTGGCCTTCTCTGAAACCCATTGGAACATCCAGCATTTCCTTCTCCATGTAGGCATCTAATCTGCGTTGGATGATCCTGAGCATTATTTTGCTAGCATGTGAAATTAAGGCTATTGTGCGATGGTTTGCTCAATCTGTTTAGTCTCCTTTCTTTGGTATGGGTATGTAGACTGACCTCTTCCAATCTGTTGACCACTGTGTCATTCTCCAAATTTGCTGGCATAGTTTGGTTAGAGCCTTGACTGATTTTTCTTCTTTTGCCTGACATATTTCTGTAGCTATTCCATCAATTCATGTAGCCTTCCAACTTGGTTATGACCAGAGTGCTAATCTAACTTAATCTTCTCGTATTAGGGTTCTTGCAAGTAGGGAATATCTTCTAGAGTATCTTGGATGTTGACATCCTTGCTGTACAGATTTTCAGTATACTCCTTCCATCTCTGTTTGATCTTCTCTGAATCAGTTACTATCTGTCCTTTGGAATCCCTTAACACACCAATTTAAGGTTGGAACCTTCTTCTGAGTTCAGAGATCATTTGGAAAACTTTCCTTGTTTTTCCATGTCTATTTCCATCCTCAAGGTCTTTATAGAGATCACTGTAGTACTGCTCCTTGTCTCTTCTAACAGCTTTCTGAAATTCCCTATTAAGTTCCTTCCCGAGGTCTTTATCTTTCTTGACTTTGGCTTCTCTCCTCTTCTTGGCAATTTCTACCAACTGTTCTGACATCCATTTTGCTTTCTTCTGTCTTTTGGTCTTTGGCAGTCTCTTTTCACATTCGTACCTTGATTTCATTCCGCAGTTCCTCTGGTTCCCTATCAATGAGGTTCAGAACTTCAAAGTGGTTCCTGATGTTCTCCTTGAGATGGTGGGTACATTCTCAAGATCATATTATGGAAACTGGATAGCTTTGTTTTTCCGCTTTAGCTTGACTTGGAACTTGTGCACGTTCCACTTATGAGTGTTTCACAATTGGCCCCCGGACACGTCTTTGCTGTTATAACTGAGCTCTTCCAGCTCCGTGCACCAATAATGTAATCAATTTGATTTCTGTGTACTCCATCTGGTGATGTCCATCTGTGTAGGTTCCGCTTTGGTTGTTTGAAGAATGTGTTAGCAATGAAGAGATCATTGGTTTGGCAGAAACTAATAAGTCATTCTTCTGCTTCATTTCTATTTCCTAGGCCATACAGTCTAACCGTGTTTTCCTCCTTACCATTTCCATCTTTGGCATTCCAGTCTCCAGTCACCAGCAGCACATCTTGCTTGCATGTTCTGTCAATTTCAAACTGAACTTGAGCATAAAACCCATCAACTTCCTCTTCTTCTGCATCAGTCATTGGGGCATAGACTTGAAAAATTGTCATGTTAAAGGGTTGTCTACGAAATCTAATTGATATTAGTCAGTCACTGACCACATTGTACCCAAGTACTGTCATTGATATATCCTTCCTGACTATGAAAGGAACACCGTTCTTTCTTTGTTTTTTGTCTCCTCAGTAGTGAATGGTATGATTTTCTGACTGAAAGTGTCCTATTCTAGTCCATTTTAATTCACTGCTGCCCAAGATGTCAATCTGTAGCCGACTCATTTTATCTTTCACTGTATTGAGTTTTCCCATATTCATGCTTCTTATGTTCCACATTCCCATTATAATTCTGTTTGCAGCTTCGGATTTTCTTTACCCGCATGGCAACATCAGCCACTAGACATCCAAAAGGCTTTAATCTAAGCGCATCATAAATGCCATTGGGAGTCAGAGAGATCCTCAGCTCAGTAGCATATTGAGTACCATCCAACCTGAGGGGCCCATCGTCTGGCACTACATTGACAATCATTCTATCTTGTCTATCCATGTGGTTTCCTTGGTAAAATACAGGAGTGATTTACCATTGCCTTCTCCCAGGCAGTATGAAATTATTCCTTTGTCATTGTCACTGAAGTGACTGTCTGCCTCCATCACCTTCCTATATTGTTGCTGCCCAGTATAGGTGCCTGCTTGCCTTAGATGCTCAGCTGGGATGGCTACGCTTTGGGTGACCCTACTGAGAGTATATCTCCTGGCATACTAAGCTCATCCTCCCATGAACAGCCCCCCACCCCACCCCACCACAATGAGTCATCATAGCAGGACTTGGAGGTTACCTCAGTTTATAGCAGCGAAATTCAAGCTGTTTTGCATGTCATTTAACTTTAACTATGTTACTACGAGTCCTCACTACCCTCAGGGATATGGGGAAGCAGAAAGGGCAGTACAGACTGCTAAGAAAATTTTGCGCCAGGATGATCTGCATCTTGCTCTCCTGAGCTACAGATCCACACTATTGATAGCTACTGGATAGCCAGGCAGAATTGTTAATCGGCAGACAAATCAGGACACCTGTTCCAACTCTAGAGAAAGATATGGCTCCAGGGTGGCCTAATCTGCACAAAGTTGCATCTTCAGATCGCAAAGCCAAGGGTGTTTCTACAATAGCCAACATCCAGTACAACCGCTACCAAACTTAGAGTCTGGAAACAGAGTCTATATAAAACATGATAGAGAAAAGTCATGGCAGACTCCTACTATAGTTGTAGGGAGGAGAGAACCACCCAGATCATATTCAGTCGAGACGGATAGTGGAACATTAAACAATAAGCGCAGGCATCTCCTTGTCATACCTGATAATGTATAACCTTCAGAAGAGGAAACAGCACCTGCAACCCCAAGTTCATCTATAGAGACTATGCCGGGGCCAGCCACCAAAAATGACAATGATACCAGTACTCAGCTCACTATTCGTTCTGGTCAAATTATCTGGAAACCCCTGAGGTTTTGAGATAATAAACCTATGAATTGCCAATTGTTTAGATGTGCTGTTTTAATAATAATAACAACAATAAGAAATTAATTAATTTTTGTTGGTTTAAGGGGGGGGGAGATGTCTGGAAATGTTGCTCTAATATGTCCAGCCAGTAGGTGGCACTAGCATTTGCTAGTAGTGATCCTTATTGGAAGCAGAGTCCCTCCCTACTTCCTGCCTGTACTTCTTGTTGAACTTTTCTCTTCCTGTTACACAATAAAGTAGTCTTAGCCTATACTGGCTGCCTTCCTCTGAGCTCTCATGACACAACGTATGCTGAGCACCTCTTCTTTCAATACTACCACCCAACAAAACAAAACAAAAATAATCCAGCAACACACAAAACCTGGCATAATGACTGTAGAGTGATGGAGCTACTAGGTTGTTTTGGACTGGCCTGATTTTCAAGCTCTGTCTGTTAGGTTGCCCATAAACAGAAGGCAATAATCTCATAATTCTTAAAACAAAAACAAAAACAGTTCTGCATTAAAGACATACATTTCAGACAGTTTGAAGTTGTCAAATTAGTTTGAAGTTGAAGTTGTCCAATTAGTAATTTTAGTTAAAATGCCTTGTTTTATTTGGAAGGCATAACTCACTCACTCCCTCTCACCCTCAAGAGACATAGAGAAAAGAGAGTGAGAGAAAGATAAGGGAGCTAGCAATAGACTTTGTTTAAAGTCCCAGAAGAAGGGTAAGGAGAGCTGTTTGCTTGCCTGTGAGCAAAAGAACTACTCAGAGGAAGTGCCAGTCCATCATATCCCCTCTTCCCTAGATCTGTGAATGTGTGTTGCTAGTGGCATTTTATCTTATCTTATCTTATTTTTTATTTTTTAAGGAAAAGGGTTAGGGTTGTCAGGTCCAGATGGTGAAAACATTTGTAATCCGTCACAAAAAAGTGGATATACAGTAGTAGGTTCTATTCACCAAAACGTATCCAAAAAATCTCCACTTTGCATTAAAAATTGCATATGTTAATTGGTATAATATATGCACATTTTGCATATTTGGACAAATCTGGTGCATTTGCAAGGAAAAAATGAAAGCCACCACACATGCCCCCTTCTCTACAGTTCAAACACCTTCCTATGGATCACATTTGTAAGTAGGTAAAGGGTGCTGCATAGTCTGCATTTGAATGGGAGACTACTTGTGAACACTGTAAAATATTCCCCTTGTAGCTCAGTGGAAGAGCATCTACTTTGCATGCAAAAGATCCCAGGTTCACTCTCTAGCAGCATCTCCAGATAGGGCTGAGAGACACTCCAGCCTGAAACCTTGGAGATCCGCTGCCAATCAGTGTACATAACACTGAGCTTAATGGACCAATGATCTGACTCAGTATAAGGCAGCTTCCTATGTTCCTATGCATATTTATGGTTTCTCTTAGCTGCATACACGCCAATCCTAACCATGTAAACTCAGATGAAAACTCAGTGTTAAAAAACACAGCAGCTATCACAGTAGTAAGCAGCCCAGTTTGATCCCTTCTATGAACTACGTTTAAGCAAAATTGCACATTTATAGTGCATAGGTAACAGAAGGGAAAGTAACCAATTTACCGTCAGTGTAGATCTGTATATTCACCACTATGGTTTTAAACAGGAGAGCAGAAAGGTATATGTGGAATTACCCCAATTGCTTAGGGTTTAAAGATAAGCAAGCAATTCAAGAGCAAGGGAGTTCTTATTTTGAAGCAAGTGCATAAAAATGGGCCCAAAAATGTACTTTTGATGTGGGGAGTGGGAATGATTATTTTAGCAATTTGTGAAGAGTGAAGCCACATGCAAGAATTTGGGGATATTTTGGTCCACTAAAAGTTTATTTTTAAAGGACAATATGTAAAATATGAGCTACTGTTATAAGCACAGAGCAAAATAAAATAGCCACTAAATCATATAAGAAGAACCATCTGGGGGTAAAGAACAATTTTTCTCATATCTTCTGATATGTAAGCTATTTTGAGAACTTTGTTCCTTAAAATGCAGCATATAAATATTTCTAATAAACAATAATGATGGCAAAAGCACAAGAAAAAAAACAGAATTAGAAAAATTAAAGCTAGTCAACAGTCTAATATCTTCATATCCAGCAGCCACTACATCGTAAACCAAAAGCAGAAAGAGAAAACAAAAATAGATCAATTGTGCTAGAGCATTTCTTCTTCTCTCTCTCCTTTTATTTTTGGAGCTTTTTAATTCTTTTGTAGCAACTTTAAGAAAGTGTATTGTGGGGACAAGGAGAGTTTTTCTTACACATTTGCACGGTAATAGTTTTAGCTTATGCTTGTTGGCATCTTGTACTGCTTGGGAAATCATTTTTAAAAATTTAAGTTCTCTCACTCAGGCACAAACAAGGGGCGAGGCAGAAACACATACACACAAACAGAGGCTTTCATTTGGGGGGTGGGATATCACACACACACACAGAGAGAGAGAGAGAGAGAGTTCCAGGGGCATAGCAAGGTTGGAATGGGCCTGGGGACGAGATTTTAAAGTGGGTGCCTCGCTGAGCACGTAGGCAGGCTGCCATGGCCCAGCCACCCCCCCCCTGCCCCTGTGTGGAATAGAGATGAGGCGGGCTAGCGAAGGCGCACCTTCGGTGGTGCAGCTCCCATGGCGCAGCCACACCCGCTGGCCCCCTCAACTGGAACAGAGATCAGGCAGGCTGGCGGGGCCCTGCCGCAGGTCTTGCCACACTTCTTGGCTGCCTGGCACATTCCCTCCTCGTTGCTTTCTGCTTTGAGCAGGGCCATCCCTAGGGAGCTGCGGGGCTGGGCCTGAATCAGCATATGCGAGGCCTCCTTAACATTTCGTATCCTTACAGAATCATACTGATTGATGACATATGGTGTAAACAGTGTGAGTGAAGTTTTCGGACATGTCCAACAAGCTTGGACATATAGTGCATTTCTAAAGAACAAAAATAAGAAGCACAACATATACTTCATAGTTCTTACTCAGACCTTCTGGGTTACAACCAACTTGAGCATAGTTCATGTAGATAGATAGATAGATAGATAGATAGATAGATAGATAGATAGATAATTCCAGACGTTTTTGTAATCTTCTGCCATAAAACAAGCCACTTATAGGACCTTTTTGATGGTGTTTTTTTTTTTAAGTTCAAAAAATATTAAAAACTAACAATTTGTCCAATCCACTTCAATTTAAATATACTTATTCTTCCTACCCTGCCCTACATCTCTGCTCAATACCAAATCCCTATGCCAAGTCATTCCAGGTGATTTAAAGGCTGGATCAGAAAGGGGGGGGGTGTTTTACCCTTTTTTATGAAGGCAGATTTCTTCCATATGGGGGTGGAATGATGGTCTGGGCGGGGGGGGGCTTCAGGTCCTGACATTTTTGTAATTTTCTGCCATGAAACAAGCCACTTATAGGACTTTTTATTTTTTAATTTTTTAAAATAAAATATATATATTAAAAACCAACAAATTCCCCAATCAGTTTCAAATTAAATATCCAGTGTCTTCTCAATCTGCCCTACCTCCTCCTCCCCCATATCAAAGCCCTAAGGCAAGCTGATCTCTAAATATCTGGGGTGGGCGGATAACCACAAAAAGGAAATCAGATTATACCTCCATTACAGAGCAGTTAAAGGCTGGGCTGGACTGGGCAGAGGATCTGCACAGAGCTGTGGTGGGCAAGGACAGCCAGCACTGGCCACTCTGCCTCCTTCCTTCCTTCCTACAGCAGGCAGCCAGCCGGCACTAGAGTACAGGCTTCAGCGAGGCCTGTACTAGAGGTCTCTCTGGAAGCCCCACCCACCCACTGAACAGCTGAGAGGCAGAGGGGGGGGGAAGGTCGGTTCTTGGCTGTGCTGGGACCAGACTGGGAGTGACTGGGACTGAGAAAGAGAGCAGGGTAGGCTGCAGGGGCCTTGCCCCCACCAAACCCTGTGGGCCTGGGGACAATTGTCTTCCCTTGCTCTATTTTCACTACCCCCCTGCACTGTTCATAAATGTGGGAAGGTGGGAAACATACATTGGCTTCTAAGTGTGAAGAAAGAAATCACACACAGAGAACAAACAGATAAGGGTTGTTTGTTTTGTTTTACTTTACTTTCCTTGAGGGAGACAAACCCAGCAAACAACTGCTACCTCCAGCTCCTCATGGCTTCCTCACTCAGCAGCTGCATTCAATTGCTGATCTGGGCAGGAGGACAAGACCAGGAGGACCAATCAGGCAGCTGCTGCTGCTGAGACAAGACAGGGCTGGTTTTTAACCCTTGGCAGTCAGCTGCCAAGAAGAAAAGTGCAAAGTAGACAGGAGGAGGCAGACAAATTATGACTAGGACGTCAGACACTGCCTCCAATACAAGAATAGTTGGAGGGGGTTGAAAATACTTGCAATTCCTGGGAGAAAGTCATCATCTAGCAACCCTAAAAAGAGCTTGCAGCAAATGCTGGAGAAATCCAATGCTTCTGAGGGCTTGGTTGGGGTGCTAAGTGAGGAGAAAAAAGCTGGCTTCCCTCTGGAGAAGAGGAGTAAGGGCCCCTACCTGTTCTGAACTCCATTTGCTTGCAGGCAGAGTGCTCCCATTTTGCACAGAGATCTCCAAAGAGTTCGCTCAACATGCCTGGAAGAATCCAGGGAAATCAAATGACTGGTCTGGCCTTGTTTGCTGGCTATGGATTATAAGAGATGCCTGTAAGCTATTCTGATTGTTTGGGGGCAGGACTAGCCCCTGCCCACTCTTGGGAAAGGGAAGAAAAGAAAGGCACATCCTGATTGGTGCTGAAGCACTAAATATGCAATTTGGTTAGTGAATAAGTATGGTAAATTACTTCATTTATGGGCAAGGGATCACACTGAACACCCTGGGAGGGAGGGAATGGCTTTACAAAGGAATTTAGAAAAAAGACCCAACACCAGCACCATCTACTGGCAAGCATGGAAATGCAAGAGAAACATTCAAGCAGGAGAGACAGACATACAGAGAGAAAGACAAAGAGGAAGAAATGATATGTTTAGTGAAAGAATGAGGGGCAAGAATGTGGATATGGGAAAGAGGGCAATGCTCCCTCTATCCCAAATGAGGAGCCTCCTCTGTCAGAGATGTGTGTGTGTTTTCATCCTTCCCAATGAATAAATAGAACTATCTCCATCAACTTTTTTTATTCTGATATCTGTGTATGGCTTTTTAAATGCCTTGCCTTAAAAACAAACAAACTGTTTTCACACTTCTTTCCCCCCTGAATGTTTTACAGTTTTCTCTTCTTAAATTTCACCAGAGACCTGCAAATCAAGTTGCATCTTGCTGATTTGATGGTTGCTTTTACACAGCTCAGTGGAAGGCAATGTGTTAGCATCGCTCTTGCTGGGAGGAGAGTTTATTAGCCAACCTTCTACTCCTTTACTGACAAGGAGATGTGATTAGAAGGACCACCAAGGAAGCTGTCGGCAGGTGGCTGGAGCGAGTTGAAAGGTGCCACTTTGCTTTTCCCATTCATGACCTTCACTCCTGAAACAGCAACAAATAAAAACCATATCTTTTGACACGGTGCAATTAGGATGCAAGCATTTTACCAAATTGGGGAGAGAGACAAAAGAATAATACTTGTTTTGCAGCCTCAGTAATTAGTCCTGGAGGATTTCTCCAACTGCTACTGTTGGCAAGGAGAGCTCAGAAAAAGAGCCACCACTCTTGCTATACACACCAACCGTGGAGTCTGCTTCCTGCTTGAAATTCAAATGAGTGTCGCTCTGACCTTTACTGTCACATTTTTATTTCGTAGACAGTTTACAAGGCCTCTCCACCATGCAGGTCATGTTTTAGTTTAAACAGAAATACTCTCGTAGGTGTTAGATGCTAGTTAATGATTACACTGAAATCATTCTAATTAGGCTCAGTTGTTACACGCTGCCCTTTGGGAGCTGCCCCTGTTGTCATATAAAGTATTTTGTAGAAAAATAATTGGTCTGAGATCTTCTTTTCTCTTCTCTCCCCCCTCTTCTTCTTCTTCTTCTTTTTTTTACATTATTGATCTTGCATGTACTTGATCTTCAGGAATATGGTGGGTAGCTTCACTGACAGTCTCTCCCCAACTCTAAAACAGAAAAGGGGAAAAGCACAGAAGGCTGAAGGACTGCATGATATATGTGAGATTTATTAACTGTGACTAGGGAAGAGATGGTTTCATTGTGTCTTTTATCTACCCATGCCAGTTCTGTGACCAAGTGCATTTGGAGGCTAGCAGGCTTTGGATCAGGGCTCTTCAGAACAGGTGCCTTCTCCTGGGGCAATGGGGCATCCACTAGCTTCCTGGGGAATCTCAGTGGTAACTCATGTGACTGCTGATGCTATTGCACCACTTTGAGGGCTCAAATATTGTCACATGGGGACCTCTCCTGCACCACATTATTTCAGTCATAGAAATAATGTAAACTGACTCATAGCTCTTTATCTGCCTTACAGACTCACTGTAAATGGGGCATCTATCTACTATGTTCTGTGTACTGGGTTTTATTCATTTAGCTTTTTAGCTAACCAATCCACAGAGGATCTAAGAAGCTGAAAAACTCGTTTAAAAAGCACAACATAGCCAAATTGAAATTAATAGCACAGATGGAAAAATAGTCAGGATTACAATTCCATCCAGAGCCACCCACATGAACCTCCATTTCTTAATGTTAACTGAACCACATCCCTACTTATGCTATTTGAGATGAAGTTGCATGGGTTTATTCTCCATGCATTACTTGTGGGGCACACAACTTTCTCTACATTAGAAGTATTTAATGGCGTAACATTATTTTTAATCATAATGCTAAAAATTAAGTAAAATTACATAGGAACATAGGAAGCTGCCATATACTGAGTCAGACCATTGATCCATCTAGCTCAGTATTGCCTTCACAGACTGGCAGCGGCTTCTCCAAGGTTGCAGGCAGGAATCTCTCTCAGCCCTATCTTGGAGAAACCAGGGAGGGAACTTGGAATGTTGATGCTTTTCCCAGAGCAGTTCCATCTCCTGAGGGGAATATCTTCCAGTGCTCACACTTCTAGTCTCCCATTCATATGCAACCAGGGCAGACCCTGCTTAGCTAAGGGGACAAGTCATGCTTGCTACCACAAGAACAGCTCTCCTCCTAAATTTGATGCCCTCAGCCCTCATTGATGTATCTATTTTAACAAACTGATGCTAGACATTTGCAAAGTAACCCTCAAAGCAAATGTTTGAAAATTGACAAATTCAAAAAAAATCAAATTAGAATTATTAAATTTTTGACAGACTTTTAATTTGTGTGAAATGCCAGTTCAGCCCTCATTTGATGTATCTATTTTAACAAATTGTCCAACAAAATTGGATGTCTGTAATTAATCAGGCAGCAGATATGTTAGACATATCCTTGTTTTTAATAAAAGTTCTTATAAAAACTGCAGATGGCAAGCATATTCTTAAGAGACATTCTCCCTTTTGTCACACATAGAAGGGAATAGTTTTTCTAAGCTGATACCTGCTACGACACATGCATGTATCATTATCATCATCTAAAGGCAAAGACAGTGTGCCTCTCTTGATTCTAAACTATTGGATGACATGATGTGCAGTTCTTAACATCTTCCTCAGAACTAGTGGCACCGCTGCTGCAGACCTGGAAGCAGCAGCAATGCCACTCTAGAGAACTGGCAATAGTGCTACCAGCATTACTACACTTTTCCCAATTTGCTACAATGGGAAACTTGCTGGGTGACTTTGGGCCAGTCACTTCTCTCTCAGCCTAACCTACATCATAGCGTTGTTGTGGCGAGAAACTTACCTATGTACACCGCTCTGGGCTCTCTGGAGGAAGAGCAGATTATAAATGTAAATAAATAAATAATAATGCTAGTAGTTCTATTGCCAGTATGCCGCAGCAGTGCCACAATTTCGACACATTCTGGACATTGAAACAGCTCATCATGTCCACAACTTTGTTTACATATGTGCAGTCGTATACAAAATTATTTGATTAGTCATTTACAACTAATTAACCAAATTTTCTTTAATTGGGTGGCAACCTTATCTTCATTTCCCCCTTTTCTCTTCCCCCGCCCCCACCTCTCCCAACCAACTCTATTCCCTTGCTCCTGCAATTGTTGTCTGGGTAGATAGCCAGCCTAACTAAGCTCACAGCTTCTGGCTGCCACAGCATGCTGAACAGAATGTGAACTTCCATGCCATGGAGAAAATTTGGATCATGGAGGCATCCATTTTGTTACAGCCAGGCTGGAGGAAATCTAAAATGTCAACAGGGTTACTTCCAATTCACATGAATGCACCGGAGAAGAAATTTAGCCAAAGCACTACAGCTAGGACTCCAGGTATCACTGCAGCCATACAGCTGTGGTAGTAGTGTGCTAACACCTTTATCACTGACCAAACAAAGCATCAATAATTAAATTCCCATTTATAAAAGACAGGAAATTATTCATGCCATCAGCACTCGCCATCAATAACAGAAGTAAACCTAACTATCTCATTATCCAATTGCAATGTGTGCAGATAGAACTGCCCATTGTTGACAATAAATATTTGATAAGCAAGGAAATAGGAAAGATAAAGTGAGGGAGTGTAGAGGGAGCTGCCACAGAAATAGACCCAGATTACTATGGTTTGCCTTGCTTATATCTCTGCTTATTTTTTTTCTTTTAATAGAAAAGTGGGCAGAATATAAAACCAAGAATGGTAGCCATCTGCTCTCTCTCTCTCTCTCTCTCTCTCTCTCTCTCTCTCTCTCTCTGATCTTCCAATCCTTGTACAGATCTACCTGTTTATGCTCTTAAAAGGGGGAGAGAAATAATATTACTCTGAAGATGCAATAGTCGGCAACTTGGTTTTTCCCTGCACTAGATCACAGACAGACAAGTATTCTCTTCTTAATTAGGGCTGGGTTGCCTCAAAAATAAGCCACAAAATGCTGATGTGTTATGCAGTGGTGTTGCTAGCACTGGACACAAGGGGCACATGCCCCAAATGTCTGGCTGGTTGCCCCAAACCTCTTGCCTGACTACCTGTCCTCTCTCCCATCCCCAACTTTAACCTTGTTTGGACAAAGTAGGAGGTGATGTTGAGGGACCATGCTCCCCATCACTGCCTCCTCTGTCACTGAGCCTCCATCTTCCCCTGCTCCAGGTATGGACATCAATTAGACAAGTTAGGCCTGGAATAGTTTTGAGCACTTTTTGTTGAAAAGCAGCATAATAATACTGATGATGATGATATTATTATTTTTATTATTGTTGTTTACACAGTCAGACAGGTGTTATTGACTGGTTTGTTTTATCCAGACATCGAGTCCTTCCCAAGGACCTGGGATGGATGAATTTTATTATCAATGTTGTTGCTGTTGTTATAGATATCGTCGCAGAATATAGACTGTTCCCACTAAAGTTGCTTTTTGATGGCTGATGGTGATTTCTGTGGCCCCTATGGTGTTGAGGTGTTCTTCAAGTTGTTTTGGAATTGCACCTAGGGTGCCAATTACCACTGGCATTATTTTGGTATTTTTCTGCCACAGCCTTTAAATTTCAATTTGTAGATCTTTGTACTTTGTTATTTTTTCTATTTCTTTTTCTTCTATTCTGCTATTCCCTGGTATTGCTATGTCAATTATTTTAACTTGTTTTTCTTGCTTCTCTACTACAGTTATATCTGGTGTATTGTGTGGCAGATGTTTGTCTGTTGTTGTTGTTGTTGTTGTTGTTGTTATTGGCTTACATGATGTACAGCCCTCCAGCAATGGGTGGAGAACTGCGGATACACAAGGAGACTACAGTGGAGATGGAGGGGGAAGTGATTTTTGCCTCGCTCCTTTCTCTCCAAAAATCTTCTCCACTGAGAGCTATGCAATCATCAGGAACAGATTTGTATCAATATTCAATGAGCTGTCCACTGCAACACCAAGATCCCTTTCATGGTCAGTCACTTTCCAACTCAGACCTCATCAACATATACAGTATGTAAAGTTGGGATTTGTTTGCCCCAATTTGCAGCACTTTACACTTACTGCATTTGACCTCAGGCCATGTTCCCCATTGTCTGTGCTTTTTGCACACTGCAACATCTACAAATTCAATGCTGGACTCACAACCATATGGATGTAGGGCAGAGGCGTAACTAGGGAAAACGGCACCCGGGGCAAGCACTGAAATGGCGCCCCCCCCCCACCATACTACATTATACTTAGGTTTTTCCTCACAAGCGCCCGCCGCCGCCGCCAAGCCAGGCCACTGACTGGCCGCCAGGCGCCAGCAAAGCAATGGGGGGGGCACAGGCGGCGCAGAAGGGACCGCTCATGGGGGAGGGGGCACCGACGTGCTCCCTTGACTGCTGCAGCACTGCTGCACTGAGCAGGAAACATTTGTATTAACAAAAAATGTTAAAGAAAATTTTTTTAAAAAATTTTTTTGTCATGGCGGCGCCCCCCACGTGACCAGAAAAGATGGCGCCCGGGGCACGTGCCCCCCCTGCCCCCCCTATAGTTACGCCTCTGATGTAGGGGCTTCTCCATGCAGATTACACCAAACTTCCTGACTAAGAGCCATATGCATGGGAGCTGTATGTACAGGGGGGAATGGATGGGTGGGTGGGTAGATGAATGAATGAATGAACAAATGTTGTAAACATCTGTAAGGAAGTATATCAATACAGAAGTTTTGCTAACAATGCATTTTTTATATTTTAAAAAAAACCCTGAATGAATTCTATGGCATTTTATAACATAATAACATACTTGGAACCCTTCAGCATAATACAAGCAGCATATAAGCCAGGGCTGCTTTTGAAAGTGCATTTGAAGTCTTGCAGAGATAAAGGAGACTCAGGCATGCTAATTTATCCATCTCTGAGTAGGAGGCTCTCCATTCTCCCCACCCCCCACCCCCGTGTGTGTGTGTTCTGGCCAATCAACAGGTCTGGAATGAGATGCAGTGCTGATACAACTGCTTGCTGAAAGGACCAAACAAATCTTTTTTTTAAATGTACACTGAACAGATTTATAAAATATTCATTGGACTTTAAAAATCCACTGTAATACAGTAAATAAAACAAATAATTGAAGGCAAATAAATGGCAAGGTCTTTCTTTCAACATGCCTACCTGTGCAATGTGTGAATTGCCTTTTCAGAAAAGGTGGTGAGAGAAAGAAGAAGATGAGAAGGCTTCCTTTCCATTCATATAACTGATTTTTCAATACTCAATAGGGCTAACCTGAACTTTTTGCATATCAAAAGTTGTCATTTAAATAAAATATAACTTTTTTAAAAAGGCAAAACTCTATGCAAAACACTGATGTTTTTCAGGCTGCTTGAAAAGGAGTGGGGCAGACAGTCTCTAAGCCTTGGAGCTGTGATATATTTAAAAGAGATATATTTTAAACCCAAAAAAGCTCCCCAGCCTCAGCTGAAAAAAGTTGTGCAATCCAACTGAGTTAGGGGTAAACAAGACATAATATGGAAGTTCACATGTTTTTTCTGTCTTTAAAAAAACAACCATGGTGGTATGGCATTTGGACCACGGCCACAATGCAGGGGGAGGGAGTCTAACCCTTTGCCCCCTGCTGATTCACCAACTTAAATCAATAATCACCAGCTGCCATTAAAAAGGAAATTGTACCTGTATGTTTTCCCCTCCACAGTTCATAGAGGCATTGGGAGAGTGATTTGGATCAGGTCTACAGCCTGACGGGAAATGTTGGACCAGGGCTGCTCAACTTCTGCCCTCCTGCAGATGTTGGCCTATAACTCCCATAATTCCTGGCTATTAGTCACTGTGGCTGGGGATTATGGGAGTTGTAGTCCAAAAACAGCAGGGGGGTCTAAGTTGAGCAGGCCTGCATTATACCCTCCCTCCCCCCTTAGTCCCTGCGCCAGTCCAAATTGCCCTCTACAGTTGCTTTTGTGTTTTTTAAAAAAAACATGAGGAGCTCCAATCATGAAATACATGAAATGTAACATGGATTTTCGTCCTCAGAATTCCAATAGTCTCTCTTTGTATGTCCTGTTAAAAACTTTTAGCAGGGCCCAGTGAAGGCAACTAACAGCCCCATGGCTTGGGGTTGGGCTTACAGAGTAGATAAAGGGACACTAGCTAAGATCTTACCCAGTTTTGGATTAAAGGGTTCAAATGTGGGACTTTTGACCACAGGGATTAGGGGTCCTGCTGTGTCAACCAAGGCTTTCAAATTTCATTAAACTTGCTCTATTGTTCAGGGACTCCATGGCCCCCAGTAAAAAAAAATCTTGATAAAATTGATTCTCCCAAAAGTGATGGAAAACATTGGTGATACTTGGTGAATGGCTTTGGCTCACTATTATGGGTGGGTTCACAAATAGCAAGGAAACTATGGTTGAAACAGCCCAAGCTGTAGCTTGAATCTGAAACTGATGCCACAGACCCATTCGCACGTAATGCCAAACCAGAGTTGAATGAGGAAGAGGTTGGAATTCATGTATGTCTGGATGCATGAAGCCATGGTTTCATGGGGAAAGCGGCCTGTGGTTTCCTTCACAAAACTCCAATTTGAACCTTCAGTTTGTAGTAAATTTTGCCGTTCCACCCTGAGGTTTGATGGTAGCAGCATTAAGCCCAAACACAGATGCTGCCATAACCGTGGTTTTGTGCTGTTTCTTGAACCAATATCATAGAGAGGGTGGCCCAGAACCACCAGGAATGCACCCCACTCCATGCCTGTTGCTCTTCTTGCTGGCCAGCTCTCCAAGCACTTGCCTTGCCCCCCTACTCCACTCTCCTCAAGCCATTGCCCGACAACAGGGATGCTGTGTTGTCCCATCCCAAGCTTCTCAGCCTGTCAAAGTGAAAAGTCACACTGGGGGATGCCCACTTTCCACTGTGTTTTTTGTTCTCCCCTCTGGCAATCAGAAGAGAAAGGGGATGGAATGGCAAGATGAGAACTATATGTTTTGGTCTCCAAAAATGAATCGGATATTCACAAGCACATGCAGTCACGGTAGCACCATAAACCGGGCAACCCAGTTAGATTTCTGCAAAGACAACAGATGGCAGGGCAGTGATACCCAGGGCTGGGTTTAAAAGGCAGCCCCACCCTGAATTTCTTGAATGGCTCTGCTCTATTTTTTGTACAATGAAGATGGGGAAGGAGGTCCCAGCCCTTTCCTCCTTGGGAAAAACCACTCAGTCTCTGGCGTTACTCATGAGAAGAACCATCCAGCAGGAGCAGTATTGCCTCCAGTCAATGGAGAGAGTCTTCCTGTGTGATGACAAAGGAGGCTGCTCTAGATCAGACTGTTCTCTCATGAGAGTGAAAGGCCATGGAGACACCCATGTGGGCCAGATGGCAGCTGCTGCCCAGCCTAGTTGATTGACACAAGCAAACAGCAGACACAGGTACCCAAGCAACGCTTTCCCCAGACATGGTGACTGCCGCAAAGAAGCAGTCCAAGCAGTCCCTCTGCCAGTCTGTCTGTCCATAGACACACATCTATTTTTGTTTTTGTCTGGTATGGCCACCCTGTTGTCTTGGGATCACTGATGATCAGGGCTGCCTTCTCCCGTGATTCCCCGTGGTGGTCGGTCTGCATACGCTGTAATTCCTGTCCAAACCCAGGAAATTTGAATGAGACTAAAGATCTATCCCTGGTCCCGGTGTTTCCCTAATCTTCCAACCTGATACCACCCAGACACATGCAGTGGTCACTATTACTTGCGTATATGAAAGAGTTGCCTGGAAAAAAGGGGGTCACAGTGTACAAATTCTATTATTTACCAGAGAGAATGGGGGCCTCACACAAGCAGGGCCCCCTCGATTTGGATGGCCTACCTCATGAGAGCACAGTCCAATGGAGGCCCAAAGCCTCTGGTCCTCCCCAGTGGACTGACCATCCCATAAGAGGGCTAATCCCTGGGCATCAAGCTGACACTGGGGCAGGAATGTGCTTGGGTGTTCCTAGACTGCTTTGCCAGGGTCTGCCATCGCAAGAGCATCCTTAGTCACAGTGGACCGCACCCGAGGATCCTTTGCCATCCCTCATATACATATTCTCACCTAGGAATATGATCATATTCTCAAAATCCCCGCCGCACATTAAGGTCATATGAGGAGGTCTGTCTCCAATTACCGCCGCTACATCTGGTGGTGACTCAGAGGCAGGCCTTCTCTGTAACTGCTCCTGAGCTGTGGAATGCACTCCCTGCAGAAATCTGTAGTCTGAATTCTTTATTGGCCTTCAGGAGAGCCCTCAAAACCTGGCCTGGCCTTCCAGGGTTTTTAATTTGTTGTAAATGTTTTTAATTTGCTGTAAACTGGTTTTCCAGGATTTTTAAACTGGTTTGAATGTTTTAACTGTTAATTGTTTTATGGCATTTTATAGGCTCTGTTTTCAATTGTTAATTGATTTTAATTGTTTTGTTTTAATGCAAACCGCCCTGAGCCATTTTTGAAAGGGTGGTAGAGAAATTGAATAAATAAAATAAAATAAATAAAATAGGAAGTTATCATGATCACTTCGTGGTGTGACAGAAAACTAGTGTCTCTCTGCATCCCCCCAGTGGCAATAATTGTGCTTGTGCGAGACTGTTTTGCTGCAGGGCTCTTACTAGGGTGGCGGTGCAATTGCATTAAAGGGGATTTAAATGCCCTTTCCCTGCCAAGGGTGGGCGGTCCATTCTGAAAAGGTATGATCATGCTCGCCATGCCCCCTTGAAGATCGTGGCCAATGCCTGGCACCTTGCAGACATTTTGATGCCTTGTCCACAATGAGGCAATGCGAGCACTACAGAGTTTGCTTGGATTAGGCCTTGGCAGACCAAGAAAAGGGAATGGTTCCCCTACCCTGAAACTGGAGGTTGCTGAACTATGGTTGGATGAACGTCTGCAATGCAATTCACGGTTACAAAAATTAACCTCAGGTTCGGCTACCCACAGTTTGCCATTACAAATGTGCAAATGTGGCCAGTCACATATCATGGATTGTTGGATGTGGCCAACTTGAGCCAGAGGTATGCCCCCTGTCTGTGCCTCCCAGTGAGGCCCTGGATACTATCCTAGTCTGCATTGCATGGCCCTTAGACTGGTAAGCCTTCCCTATGCCATCCACTTCACAGCCATTGGTTCCAACTGCAAAAGGGGCTAGCTCACCTTGAACAAACAAGGGGTTTACAAAGAGTATGGATTCAGATGTACAATGAATCTAAGGGGCAACATTAGTAGGGATGACAAGCCAACTTCAATTCTTGATTACACATCTAGGATTCCCACCCCAAGGGAACATGCGGTTTCTACCATAGGATGAGTTCACACAATCATGGACACCTGAATAACCAAGATTGCAAGCAGGTTTTAAGCTGTGTGTTACTCATGAGAAGAACCATACAGCAGGAACAGGGAACATTGGATCTTGAACTGAACGAATAATAATTCTCTCTCTGCATTGTCCTTTGGAAAAGCTTTTATCCCTTGTTATGCTATGTTAAAAAGGATATAGGTCCTCTTTGCTGCAGCCATCTTAGCCCACGGCAGCTGCAGGAAAAAGCCTGTTCCAACTTCCAGCCACATCAGCCTGTGACAAGATGGTTGTGAGCATGCCAACAACACACATAGGATTCAGCACAGATTAGCTTTGGGCACCACTTTCATCTGAATACTGTTTATGTTGTGCCAAAAGCCAATCTGGGATGAATCCTGCACATAGCTGCCTCAGCACAGGCTGGCATGGCTGGATGTCAGGAGAAACTGACATTCCCACAGCTGCCATGAGCCAAGATTTTTGAAAGAAGAGCCCCCAAGTCATTACTCAGCATCCATTTCTTTGTGTTCCGTTAGTTCTGCTCTCCTTCCACCTTCTCCTTGTGCCGCACTTTATTCCATTTAAGAAAAAAAAATCTGATTTAACAAGTGTTGGCAAGTTGCTAATGCAGTAGATTGGCCTATTCTGATTTAAGTGAAATGAGCTTTCTTGCCCTATGGAAGCCAGAGTAGCCATCAAATTTAATTTCATTGCTAGAGATCTCATGTGGTTTCCTTTGAGCATATGAGGATGAAATGGCTTTCTGGCAAGAAAAAAAATGCATTCCATGCAATGGAATGGAATTCCGTGTGTGTGTGTGTGCGCGCGAGAGAGAGAGAGAGAGAGAGAGCGCGCACTAGAGAGAGAGCTGCCATGTGAATTCAATGCAAATGATAGTGCACTGGATAGCTGTAGTGGATTAAAGCCTTTGTCTCAGAGCTCGCTCACCTCACATGAGGGAAAGAAAATGCCAAGTCATCTCTGCTGAGCTGCCTGAGTGGACTTCTCATAAATACAGGGCAAATACAGTCCACCTAATGGCGCAGTGGAGAAATGACTTGATTATCATGCCAGAGGTTCCCAGTTCAAATCCCCACTGGTATGTTTCCCAGACTATGGGAAACATCTATATTGGGCAGCAGTGATATAGGAAGATGCTGAAAGGCATCATCTCATACTGCGCGGGAGAAGGCAATGGTAAACCCCTCCTGTATTCTACCAAAGACAACCACAGGGTTCTGTGAGTGCCGGGAGTTGAAACTGACTGGACGGCACACTTTACCTTTACAAAACAAAACAAAACACCACCTTCCATGTGTAGGCCTACACGGGATGAGAAAACTTATAGCTGCTTTGTGCTTGAGGATGCTTTTGCACCAGAGATATCCCCTTTTCTGCTCCCCCACTTTTGCTCAGTTAAAAACCAACTGTGAGAGACTTGTAAAAAGAAAAGAACAAAAAACAGTTTTATTCAATTACTACAAACTGCTTCCATCCGAGCTTCTAGCTTTCTCAGATACACTCAAAAATACTTAGTAGGTTACAAAAATAGGCTGTCTTAGGCACACTTAAATGTCTATAGAGACTTTTGCAATGCCCTAGGTAGGGTGGGCATAGGCTAGTGTTTCTTATTTTAATTACCATACAGGTAAACAATAATAGAACAGTATCAGGAATATGCAAAAGCACACACATACAAATAAATATAAGTTTCTAAAGCACAGTCTGACTAAACAAATTGTTCCCTATGCTAAATTCCCTTCCTTGAACTCACCCGGTTCCTGATGAGAACCATACAGAGTTATTCCATGAGAGAAAAACTCCATTCACCCCTCACTAAGCCTTTCTGCATGTGCTTCTCTCCAACAAAGACCGCCCTTCTTGTTCCCAGAATTCCCAGCAACCGCTCTCTAGGTCCCACCCACCTGGTGTACTTATTGGCTGACCTGGAATTCACCAGCATGTCAGTCAGGACAAGGTTTCACTCCCTGTTAACACTTTAAGGGGAAGGGAGGCTGATCATTAAAATAGTCATGTCGCCTAAACCATGCTTGCTAGCAATATCTCCAGGTCTCCATGTAGTCAGTGTGTGGGGGTTTACTCAAACCACACAGGATTGAGCTGCTGCACATTCCATGAGGGAAGAAAACCCAAGTTGGGTCCTCCAGAATCCCACAATGCATTATGTAAGCAGCAGAGAGGCAGCCCTCAGTACTGCAACAGCTCTGCTCTGCCTGACCCTGCAAGCCACAGCATTCTTTGGTAAACATGGCTGTCAGCTCCCAGGAGCACTTTGAAATACAGCAGCAGTGCAAACAACCACAAGAAAAGGGTAGGATGGTTCTTTTTGTGTCCTACCTCACTTTTAACCTGGGTAGTGAATCTGGGCTACCCAGGTTTTAAGCTGCTGGGTCGGAAGGATTCCTGGTACCCCAGACAACCACAAATTCCCGGGCAAACCCCCTCCTACCCAGGAACCTGTGGTCATAAGAAAAGGTTTCTAGTCTACAAAATGAAAATCTATACTGAAACTAAAGGAAGTTCTAGCATTAGAACCCCACTTCATTTAGATTCAGCTGTCCATGATGCTCAGGTATGATTTGGCAGTACATAATGGGTAGCAGTTGCATTGAATCTATACAGCTGATACACACAAGAATCTGCAGTCATTAAGATCCATGACTGTGCCAATAGAAAAGTCTCATTTCATCTGCCCTCGATCACACAAGTATTCTTTCAGTTTTCTCCTCCCTCTGAAAAGCTCTGGGTGTCTTGTGCTATGTTCTAGTTGTAAGGAGAGCACATCCCACTAAGTGGTAAGATTATCCTTGAAGGGTGGTAACTTGTTCACTAATACAAAATAATTTTTTCATGGTACATAAACAGTCAGGTTTTTTGTGTGATGTCTGAACTCATGATTGTGGTTTAAATGGTTTGTTTCAATAGTTCCACCCTTTCAGAGCTTGCACACACAGAGAGGCAAACCTGGACCTAGGATGTAAGGAGAATGAGCAAGACCTGAACAAACAATGGAATGGTAACACAAACCAAGATTTGGGGATCGTCGGTGGTGCCAATCCAGGATTGTTCAATAACCCTTAATCAAAATAAACGATAGGTCTGTATGATGTCTGAACCCACCTAAATAAGATATGAATTGTAGTTTACTTTTCATTCAAAACATTGGTGACCTAGGAAACTGCTACACAATGCTTTGAAGGTCACTGTCTCACATCTTGGAGTCTGGGGCTCGAGAACTATGACTTTCAGGTGACCATATACAGAAGCCCATAACCACGTGACAGATCTGCATTCCTTGTCCATCCCAAGGCTAACTTTCCTTGTACAAACTCCAGAGGCTCCTCTCTCCTGTAGATATATTTCAGTTGTATTAGTTCTGCAACCAACTGAAATAGGTTTTCCCCCACCAATTCCAGGCTGCCCCATTAGTAAAGTTTGTGATGGACTGAGAAAGATTTGGGGGCCAAGGGATTCTGTTTTCTATTTGTGTGTTGCTCCCATCTGATGACAATGTCAGGGAAGGCTGCTGTGAAGCAATGAGAGTGTCCCTTGGTTAAAAAAAAAAGTTGATGCCCAATTAGGTTTAGAAAGAGTGACAAAGCGTTGATGCCCAATTAGGTTTAGATAAAGCTCTTCTCTGTAAACCTCAATTACCTGTGATGCCTTATGACATTCAGCATTTACAAAGTATAATTACACAATAGTGTCTGACATTTAATGTCTATGGATAAATTCAAAGACTTCTACTTCAAAAGGGCTGCTCATGAGCAACAGTAATCACTTCAATTAGCTTGGCACCATTACAATGTAACAAGACCATTTGACTGCCTATTAGAACCAGCCAAGCTCTTCAAGTGTGTTAATTTAGCAGTCATTGCTAATTTCTGGGCTTTGCTACATTTGCATAGGAAAACATAGCCCTTTCCGCCAGAAAAGGAGTTTCACTCTTGTACCAGCTTTCTAGTCTAAGCAGGATTTTTATGTTGTTGTTGTTGTTGTTGTTGTTGTCTGCAGCCAGAAATATATTTCAAACAATGTGGAGTTATAAACAGAATGATCTCATTCCACCACAGTAGTTTCCATTTCAGGTATCTAGATCTGCATCCAAGTTATTGATATAGCTAATGAACCCATTCAGCAGGAAGGAGGGCAGATGTGGTTATACATTACAGCATTGTTCCACTGAACTCAATGAAACCCCCAAATGATCCCATTAATGTCAATGAACTGCTCTGTATGTCAATAAAAGCAACCACAATGAAATCAGTGAAGAGGGATGACTGTATGGAATCTTTCACTTGGTTTTGAAATTCATGGATTCATATCCCAAATATAGCCATGAATTCTCTGGTGATATACTTGCACACTGGGCATTTTACGCTGGAATTGCCATTTTATGTTCATTCATTTGTCCTAGAGTATCTAAGTGACATATTCAGCAAATCATTGTTCATCTTCATGTTCCCTACACTTCTTCCATTTCTTTGAGGAGTTCAGAAAATGCATTAAAAAATGTCTGAGCATTCAATAATCCTGCATTTGTATACACATTTTTGGACCCCTGCTAACTGGGTAAAAAGGCACCTTTTAAACGTGGTGATTCTCTTCATTTAGCAGGGGGAGAGTAACTGACCCTATCCACCCCCAGCACAGTACTTCCAGTGACTGTTGCTGGTGTCTGTCTTATGTTTCTTTTTAGATTGTGAGCCCTTTGGGGACAGGGAGCCATTTTGTTTATTTATTATTTCTGTATGTAAACTGCTTTAGAAACTTTTGTTGAAAAGTGGAATAAATATTTGTTGTTGTTGTTGTTCTAGTAAGAACTAATAAGCCTACTTTCCTTTCACTGTCTCTACTAAATTTTGTGCAAATCAAGGCCCACAAGTTAGATCTCTGGCACTTCAAATATTCATGTGTCCACCATCTTGGATTGGGGTGGATGTCATCATTACAAACTGCACCATTGAGGTGTCCCTGTGTGTCATTCACTACAGCTGTTCCAAATTTGATTAAAATTGGTTAGACAGTCCTCAAGTTAGTGCACTTGCACCTCAAAAGTTTTTGCACCCACCATCTTGCATCAGGTGGGTGCAAACTACACTATTGGGGCATCTCTATGTGTCCATTCAGCTGTAGCAAATTTGGTTCAAATGGGTTAGACTATCCACAGGTTAGGGCACTTGCACCTCCAAAGTTTACATGTCCACCATCTTGAACTGGGGTGGATGACATCATCACAATCTTTGCTGTTGAGGTGACCTTATGTTTCCCTACAGCTGTAGCAAATTTGGTTCAAATCAAATGGTTCACGTTAGCTCACTTGTGCCTCAAAGGTTTATGGTTTCACCATCTTGAATCGGAGTGTATGACATCATCACAACCTATGTCATTGCGGTGTCCCTGTGTGTCACTCACTGCAACTGTACCTAATTTGGTTTAAATTGGTTAGACAATCCACATATTAGCCCACTTGCGCTTCAGATGTTCATGTGGCCGTCATCTTGAATTGGAGTGGATGACATCATCACCCACCATGCCATTTGGGCATCCCTATGTATTCCTACAGCTGTAGCAAATTTGGTTCAAATTGGTTAGGTGGTTCACAAGTTAGCTTACTTGCACCTCAGGTTTATCCTTCCACCATCTTGAACTGGTGTGTATAACATCATCACAACCTACGCCATTGAGGTGTCCCTGTGTATCACTCACTGCAACTGTACCTAATTTGGTTTAAATTGGTTAGTGTCAGACTCCCAGGGCATGGGGTGGGCTCCTAGCCCTTCTTTATTTTTTTATTTATTGTTGAATTTCTATACCACCTTTCATTAAAAACAACCGCAAGGTGGTTTACAAAAGTTAAAAACATACAATAAAAATGATAATTAAAATATTAAACTAAAAATATAAAACAAATCTAATTTAAAAACTATAAAATACAAGCATAAAAACTATAAATGAGTAAAAACACATCGAAGCAGCAGTAGAAACAGTCATGTAAAAGCCTGGGTAAAAAGCCAAGATTTAAGAAGTTTTCTAAAAACTGTGATGGAGTCTGAGGAGCGAATGGCCACTGGGAGAGCATTCCAAAGTCTGGGGGCAGCAACAAAGAAGGCCCTGTCCCGAGTACACGACAGACGAGCCTCCTTCATTGTAGGCACCTGGAGCAGAGCCCCCTCAGATGTCCTCGTCAAGCAGGCAGCAACCCTTGGGAGCAGGTGGTCCCTCAAATACCCCGGGCCCAAACCATTAAGGGCTTTAAAGGTCAAAAACAGCACCTTGAATTGGACCCAGAAAGGAACTGGCAGCCAATGCAGCTCTTTCAGGATGGGTGTGATGTGCTCCCACCGGGCAGCTCCGGACAAAACCCTAGCTGCCGCGTTTTGCACTAGCTGGAGTTTCCGGATATTCTTCAAGGGCAGCCCCATGTAGAGCGCATTACAGTAATCCAGCCGTGATGTGACTAAGGCATGGGTAACCATGCCCAGATCTGCTTTCTCAAGAAGCTGGCACACTAGCCGAAGCCGTGCAAAGGCATCCCTGGCCACCACCTCCACCTGAGCCTCCAAAAGCAGAGCCGGGTCCAGTAGTACCCCCAAGCTGCGTACTTGCTCCTTCAAGGGGAGTGCAACCCCATCCAGAACCGGCAAAAACTCCTCATCCCGATTGGCTCTCCTACTGACCAACAGTACCTCCGTCTTGTCCGGATTCAATTTCAGTTTATTAGCCCACATCCAACCTTTAACGGCCTCCAGTGCTCCAGTCATTCTTGAACTCTAGAATGACTGGAGCACCCCTAAAAAGGTCAGCCTCAAGAACAGCCAGGGGAGGAGGTTAGCTTGTCACCTGAGCCCTCCTCCTGACTTGCTGGATTCAGCCAGTTCCCCCTCCTGGAGAACTCCTGGTTCCCATACTCAGAAGCAGCTCATCATCATCAGCTGCCTTGTCTTTAAATACCCCAACACAGAGCTGACAGGGCTTAAAGCCTATTTCCAGCCCCGCCCCCTTCCAGACCTTGCTTCCTCTTTCCTGCAGCTCTCCCTGCCTTCCCCTCTCAACCCCACTGGGATCCAACCAGCCTGGGCCCTTCTCATCCCCACTGCCCCCTAAAGGGAATGAAAGCCCCAGAGGAGGGATGCCACGCCCTTCTCCAGACCCCACAGGGCCATCCAAGTGGCCAGGTAACATGGCATCCCAACAGTTAGACAATCCACAAATTAGCCCACTTTCACCTCAGTTGTTCATGTGGCTGCCATCTTGAATTGGAATGAATGACATCATCACACACCACGCCATTTGGGCATCCCTATGTGTCCCTACAGCTGTAGCAAATTTGGATTTTGTGGTTCATAAGTTAGCCCACTTGCGTCTCAAAAGTTTACGCATCCACCATCTTGGATTGGGGTGGATGACATCATCACAAACTACACAGTTGAGGTAGTGTCCCTCCTTTGTGTCCCTACAACTGTACCCAATTTGGTTCATATTGGTCCAGGCATTGCTAAGTTGATAGCGGGGGACACACACATGGATGGACGGATACACAGATGGACACACACACACACAATGCCTGGTGATCTCATAAGCCTACTGGAAAGTAGGCTAAAAAAGAGATTCTAAGAAGTAGGTTCTGAAAGTTTATTTCTATTCTATTCTTTATAACTTTGGAAACAGGAGAGTATTTACTTGAACAAATCAGAGGTTCAATCTTATGAATCAAACATGGAATTTTAAGGGCTACCTCTGCAGTGATTGGCAAAATAAAAAACCAAAAGATGAGATGGAAATTTGCCTGACCATCAGAATTTGCTCCACACTCTACAAAACTGTCCAGAACTAAAATAGAGTACCAATGCATTTTTTAAAAATCTTGTAATTTTTGGCCTCATTTAATCTTTTATTTGTAAGCCTGTAATGGGAACCTAATTATTTGGGGTGATAGTTGCAAGTAAGTTTCTATTCCTTATGGTAACTGTGACTGTGGACTGGCTGTCTTCCTCTCCGAGACCAAATAAAATTATTACATGAATGCATTTACTGCAAATGAATTCCTTGGTTCACATACCATGCCGTGTTCCATGGGCCATTTGCACACCACAGATGCTGCTTCATCTTCCACATAAAAGTTGCACTAGGACACACGTGTGCAAATGCCAACATTGCACAATTGTGATTACGTGGCCATTGGAAATAATGGCAATGTGATTGTACAACTCCTTCATACAATTTCAGCATTTGTGTAAGTGTGCTATAGCGGAACTTGCATTTAGAAGACACAGCAGTGCCCATGGTGCCCAAAATGCACATGGAATCCTGCACAGCATATGAGCCACAGCAAATTCTAATGTATACACACCAACAGAACTGAAAACAACTGTTTTCTTCACCCAATCCCCAGTTATCAATCTCCAAGCAGGTCTATTCTGATCTTGAGCTCAAATGTTTTCCTAAGGGCTTTCAAGTAATCTGCCCACATATCTTTTGGGGAGGAATGGTCTCTTCTGGACCAACCCATTTCTTTTTTGCAACAGAAATTGTGGAGGAGAGAGTGCCTGTTCCCTATAGTGTTGCTGATGAAGTTTTAAATTGAAAACACTAGCAGGATATGCTGTGCTCCATTGACATTTTTTCCTCCTTTCTTCCTGTATTGGTGGCCTTCCTTCCCCCTCAATCCGTGACCTGCCAGTATGTGTCAATGACATCACTTCTGGCTCGGCATCCCTGGGCATGTCCTGTTGAAGTGGGATGCTTACCGAAGCAGAAGGGGGAGTGAGAAAAGACATACTCCCAACTCCGGCAACCAGCTACAAATAAGAGTATGGTGTTTCCCCAGCCCAACTTTATTGGCCACAAACCAGGGACTATTTAAACCCAATTTATATCAATGTTTATTTCCCAGTACTGACATGGAAGTAAGCCCCACTACTTGTTTCCAGTAATTGTGTTCAGGTTTGAGATGTTAATTATTTTTAAACTCTATCTTCCTCCTCCTGTCATTCTTCAATTCAGTAGCAGTTGTGAGGTGGGCTCAAGTATGCAGCTTCTCCTACTGGATGCTAAGACAGAAAGGACTCCACACACTTGCCAGCAGGCATCATGCAGTAGCCAAGGAGGCAAGAGTGGCTGGGGCATGCCAGCACATACCAAAGACACCAGCCATGTGCCAGTATGGTGCTCTCCTCAGATGCTCTCAGCCTTCACTGCTGCCATGCAACACCTGCCAGCAAGAGTCTGCAAGGACGCCACATACTACTTTCAGCGCCACTACACAAGCACAACTGATAGTACCATTTAATAGGCTCTTTTGGGAAGATCCAACATTATAAACAGAGACATTTCAATCTAGCTGAACAATTCTACTTTGCCACCAATTCACAGAAAAATGAAAAATATTGACTATAGACTAAGCCACAGGAACATAGGAAGCTGCCATATACTGTACTGAGTCAGACCATAGGTCCGTCTAGCTCAGTACTGTCTACAAAGACTGGCAGCAGCTTCTCCAAGGCTGCAGGCAGGAATCTCTCTCAGCCCTATCTTGGAAATGGCAGGGAGGGAACTTGGAACCTCCTACTCTTCCCAGAGTGACTCCATCCCCTAAGGGGAATTATCTTGCAGTGCTCACACATCAAGTCTCCCATTCATATGCATCCAGGGCAGACCCTGCTTAGCTAAGGGGACAAGTCATGCTTGCTACCACAAGACCAGCTCTCCTCAATATGATCAATTATAACTTACTGGTTTATTGAAATTAAGAAAATTATCTTTTTATTTTTAAAATCCTAAAAAATGGAGACAAAGATGCTCAGGCAACACAGGCAATGGACTAGGGGCGGGGGAACATCACATAAAGCTGTTTCATTAACAAAATGTTGAATGGGGGAAAGGTCACTTGACATATTTGTTCAATATTGGAAATCCACTGTAATTTACTCTCTGTAACAATTCTTACAGACTTGCATCTTTCATAAGAAACAAGTCCCATCAGTAGCGTATTACTACTTCCTCTATTGCCCTTCTGGTGTCTGTTTCCACTTATTGCCTTAAAATAAACTGACTGGCCTATGATTGCTCTTTTTCAGCACAATTTTCACAGTCATATTCTCTTATAGGGTCATGGTTATTTGGCTGTCTTAGGTAGTTTGCTTGGTGTGAGGTTGTTGTTTTTTGTGTTTTGTTTTTAGTTCTGGATGAAATATTTGCATCACCAGAACCCAACCTCATGTGTGGCAAAGGTTAGAACATAAGAAGAGGCCTGCTGGATCAGGCCCAAGGTCTATCAGGTCCAGCATCCTGTCTGACACAGTGGCCCACCAGATGCCTCTGGAAAGCCCACAAGCAAGCAGTGAGGGCGGCATACCCTCTCTCTTGCTGTTGCTCACCTGCAACTGGTATTGAGAGGCATCATGCCTCTACAGCTGGATGTGGCCTATAGCCACCAGACTAATAACCATTGATAGACCTGTCCTTCATGAATTTGTCTAAGCCCTTTTAAAGCCATCCAAGTTAGTGGCCATCACCACATCCCATGGCAGAGAATTCCATAGATTAATTATGCATGGTATGAAAAAGTGCTTCCTTTTGTCAGTCCTATATTTCCCGACATTCAGTTTCATGGGATGGCCCTGGTTATAGTAGTGTGTGTGTGTGTGTGTGTGTGTGTGTGTGTGAGAGAGAGAGAGAGAGAGAGAGAGAGAGAGAGAGAGAGAGATTTATCTCTGTCCACTCTACTGCATGCATAATTTTATAGACCTCTCTCATGTCTTGCTGTAGTTGTCTCTTTTCCAAACTAAAGAGCCCCAGATGATGTTGCTTTGCCACATAACGAAGTTGCTCTAGACCTTTCATCATTTTGCTGGCCTTCTTCTGTGTTGGAAATTCTCTGTGGTGAGAGAATTCCTTTCTCATTATAGCAGAGTGCACAGAGGCATAACACAGCGGATTAGTTAAGTTAGGCATGCATGTGTGCTGAGAGTAAAGTAACTTGGAGCCAATTCATAGTTTCAAATCAATATAAAAGGAATTTATTAAGGAACTTCATTCTAGATAGGAAAGTGAGGATTTAGGCTCTCTAATCTATCTATCTAGCTGGATGCAGATGGATTCTGCATCCTTTCTGCACATATGGTGCAGGGAGAGAGGCTTGCCATGTTGCAAGGTAGACGGCCAGGTAGCAAGAGAGAGAGAAGGAGGAAGGAAGTTGAATCCCCTAAGATTAGCAATCTACATTTCAAAGGGATAGCATCAGAGCAGTGGAGAAGGGATGACAAATGTGTTGACCCTCTAGCCCTCTGACTTACTAGTCTGTCCTCCACTGTCTGAGGCAAAGAGACAGCGCAAAGTCCTTTAACTTCCAACATTCTGCACCTTTTCCAGTTCTACAATATCCTTCTTAAGATACAGTGACCAGAACTGAACACAGTACTCCAAATTTGGCCGCACCATAGATTTATATAAAAGCATTATAATGCTAGCATTCTTTTTTTTCCCAATCCCCTTCCTAATGATCCCTAGCATCAAATTTGCCTTTTTCACTTCTGCTACATGGTTGAACTTTGCCAAAAGCTTTTTGGAAGTCCAAGTATACAATGTCAACTGGATCACCTTTATCCACGTGCCTGTTGACACTCTGAAAGTACTCCAAAAGTTTAATGAGGTAAGACTTGCCCTTGAAGAAGCCATGCCGGTTCTCCTTCAGCAATGCCCATTTGTCTATGTGTTTAACAATTTTGTCCTTAAGTATGCTTTCCATTAATTTACCCAGCACAGAAGTTAAGCTAATTGGCCTGTAATTTCCTGGATCCACCCCAGATCCCTTCTTAAAAATCAGAGTTACATTCACTACTTTCCAGTCCTCTGTACAGAGCCTGATTGTAGAGACAAGTTATATATTTGTGCTAAGAGATCAGCAATTTCACATATGAGTTGCTTCAGAATTCTTGGATAGATGCCATCTGGTGCTGGCAATCTGTTTATTTTCAGTTTATCAAGACAGTTTAGAACATCTTACTTCATCACCTCAAATTGTCCCAGTTCTCCAGCTTCCAAGCCTGAGAAGCTCAGTTCCAGAGAGGGTATATGGTCAGTGTCCTCCGCCATGAAGACAAACACAAAGAACTCATTTAGCTTCTCTGCAATCTCATCCTTCCTAAGAATCCCTTTCATGCCCTCATCATCTAAGGGTCCAACTGCCTCCCTGGCAGGTTTTCTGTTTCTGACATTTTTAAATAGGTTTTTCTTATTCCCACTTCTAGCTATATGCTCCTCAAACTCTTTTTTTGCATCCCAATATCTCCTTGCATTTCTTTTGCCAGAGTTTATGTTCCTTCCTGTTCTCTTCATTTGGGCAGGACTTCCATTTCCTCAAAGAATTCTGCTCCCTACCCCTGTGCCCACACAGTGAGGCGGGAGCGGGGTTGTGCCTTTGACATATGAAGTAGGCACAGGGCCTGCCATTTTAGTCCCCCTCCACATGGCCAGGGCCAGCCAATTTACCAATTACCTGAGGGTTCAGGGAGAGACTTCCCCAGCAGCCACACAGCTCCCCAGAAGCTTGGCCTGAGGTTTGCCCCTCTTCTGTGGCAGGAGAGTGCGGGTTAGGGGTAGGTAGATTCAGTATCAGTGTTCAGCTGGAGGGCCATATGGAAGGGGGGTCAAGGAACGGCCCTTCAGGGTTTTGGCAGCCCAGCAGGCTGGGAATGGCCCCCACTCAAGGGGTGGCACAACTCACTGGCTCAGAGCTTTGGCAGCTGGGTTTGGGGTGGGTCAGGCCACTCCCCGCTCAGTGGGGTGACGCCTCATGGTGAGAGGAGGTCAGGACATGGCGCCTGACTGAATCAGTACCCGGCCCTTTGCCCTGGTGTGGGATGGCCCTAACTTGGAGGTGGCCATGAACGGGAGGAGTATCTGCACTCTGATTAGTTAGGGACCTCATTGCAAGTTTGTTATTTGCTGTATAAAGTGGCCCTTATTTATTCCAACTAAGCATGTCCTTTCTTCACTGGGGCCTGGTGGTGCAAGTCTTCTTCCCTTTTACAGCTTCCCTGACTCTACTTGTTAGCCATGCTCTACATGTTAGCCCTCCTGAACTTATGAAAAGTCAATGGAAATCTGTGGAAATTAATGGGAAGCATGTTGGAGGGAAGAGTTTTATGCAGCAAAAGATGTGTGTGTGAGGATAGAGCAGTTCCTTAAAAGTACCTGGAGACTGATGCTTAAGGTCCAAAAGGTGAATTGGGAAAATTGCATGCTAGGATAGAAATCCTGTGTCCCTTCAGCTAGCTGCCTCATGGTGCTCAGGGAGAGAGAAGGAAGAAACAGGAAGGAAGTAGCTTGGGAATATCTGTCTACCTGTCAGGTGGACTCAGAACATAGAAAAGAGTGTAATCAAGAGGAGTCCCCTTATTTGCTACCTCTTCTTCTAAAGCCCCTAGTGGTCAGTAGGATAAACAGGTGCAGAGAACCGAAGCTTGAGGAGACACATCTCCAATAGAGATTTAGCTAGGTTATATGCTAAATAGGAGCAGTGATGTAGAGGACAGGGCTTCTGTGGCATCTCCTGACATCGAAGGGTTCATCTGGGTTCATCTAAAATGAAGTGACACCCAAGCTCCAGAGCAGTAAGGAAAATCTCCAACAAAGAGATTCAGGCATGTGTCCTTCTAAAAACTAGCAGCCCACCACCAACAGTCTCCTAAGGTATTTCCAGGGCCAACATAGAATTTACATATTTGAGGACCACCTGCTGCTGTTTTGATATTAAGAGACATTATCACTCTCAGGCTTTATAGACAAATGTTGGCAGGGGGTGAACAGAAGCAATTCCCCCTTTGGTGCTAAAGCTCAGCTCCTGCAACAGTAGGATCTGTATAGATCTCCCTGCATAAATATAATAGGGGCAGAAGTCATGGAGCAGATGGGGATGGACTTACAGTAGGGGGGGAGGGAGTTTTCTTGCTTGTTTTTTTAAAGGAGGATTTACCAAAGGAGCACACGTGCTTCAAAGAAGAACCATTCCCTTAAAAAAAAAATCAGGAAAGCTTCTTGAAATAGCAAGGTGTTCCTGTGAGGGAAGTTGACAGTCTTGCACTTTTTTTCTTTTAAAAGCTACATGCACCTTTAAAGTCTGCATGTGAAAGCAGATAAGCACTCACCCTTTACCAAACCAATAACAACTTCTAAAAATAGCAACCTTTGAAAAGAATTCCAGACTGAATTACTGGGAATTGTATTATCTTTGATGATGTTCTAAGCCCTGTGCAGAGCATCAGATGGTGCAGAAATGAATGTGTGGAGGAGGAGAAAAGAATCACACCTGCTTCTTCCACCCTGACCTCCATGAGTTGAGACGAACTTATGCACAGACAGGGATCTATTCCAATAATAGACTCTAGTCATATTATCTGTACCCTTGATTTTTTGCAGGATACAGATTGATCAGGCCTTCAGTGCCATTCTGCATTAGGATAGGTCTCTGTGTCAACTTTTTGTCAATGCACAGAGGTCTTGAGTTGTGCCAGCAGACTTGATCCAGGTTTTCCCTCCACACATTCATTTCTATCCTGTTTGACCATCTGTACAGGGCTAGAGGCACTGTCCAATAGGTGCCAGTGACAGTCACACAAAAAGATCACCAAAAATGGGAACGTTCTGCTTTTTGGAGCAGAGAGATTTGGGATTTCAGCTAGTACATCCTTGGATTAAAACAGTGCTATGGCAGCAATAGTGACTTTGTGCAACAGTACATGTAGCAGGAGGAGTACAAGAGCACTTTGCTCGCTCGCTCACTCTCACTCTCTCTCCTTCCAAATTATTATTGCTGTTTTTGATTCAATGTTGCATCCTATATTGAACTCAAAGCCATACCAAATTGGCTTTGATATTGACTAAGTTAGTGATGACTAATCCCATTTAAATCAATTGTAGTTAAATTATTCCTGACTAACTTGTCCCATTGATTTCAATGATGCTTACTCAAGACTAAATGTAAACCATTGTTTCCCTCTCACTCCTCCCAAATCACAGAGATTACAGGAATTTAAAAGACCCCAAAGGAATAATGCATGCTTGCACAAAACCCCCACACTTGTGTGTCTGAAACTGTGATGGTATAATGGCACCACAAGAGTCTACTGTGCATAAGCTTTTCATCCCATTCAGACAAGAAACAAACCAGCTATAAGCATTTTAATGATTTCGCATTATAGTCTATGGCCATTATAATCTATAAGTAGTATTTGCACAATATCGCTGATTTCCACCCCAACAAGTGTGCACTATAAACATCAGAAAATTAGAAGGGCAACCTTATGGTTGCAGCAGCGAACAGATGCATATTAACTTGGAAGTAAGTTCCACCAAGTTCAATGGGACGTACTCTCAGGAAAGTGTGCACAGAATTGCAGCCAAATCATTTTGAATAATTGGCAGGAGGAAAGGGGAATAACTCAGCACAATTTCAGGAACCGATTATTAAGTGGGATTTTCAGGAAGTGATTTATTAAGAGACGAATGAGCCCCTAAAAACCAAATTCAAACATGGTTTCCTCCAGTCCAAGCTCCTCAAAAGTCTTGGCAGAAGTGGGCCAGAGAAATGCCACAGAAGTTCAATAAGTCAGAAGTACACTTAACTACATGTCCACAAGAGCAACTTTTTTTTTTAATGAACTTCAATCAGAGGGGCAAGGGAGGGATTCCCAACCTGCACTGTTCCCCAACACTCAGCTGCTGGTGCACCCAGAAAATAGTGGGGTGACAAGAATTGCTAGGAATTCAGTACCTGTATAGACACCTAGCTATAACTTCCCTTGCAGCTCCTGTGCAAGCCCATGGAAGCTTGCACAAAAAAGTCCTCCCTCTGGAAATATCCCTTTTCTCTCAAAATATGTAAACCATATATACTGTCTCTCTTCTTGTCATTAAACTCTTCAGAAACAGTCTTTCATTGGTCTGTCCTAAACATCTGCTCCAGCTATCAGTCTTTCTTCTATACATCTTCCTTCTTCATCTTCACTGTCTTTCTAAGCCACCACCTTGCTTTTTAGCATATTCTTTTAATCCCTCAAACCACTCAAACTTACATTTGCATGCTGCAGCCATGATCTTCAAAGCATGCCTTTCACAGAAGCCACACAACATCTCTATCACTATGCTGTAAGCAGCTGTTACATGTATATGATGTGTAAATGAAAATAAATCATGTGGGTGTTGTGAAGGCATTTAGGATTTTAGCAGCAGAAGTTTCTGTTCCTTGGAAGGGAGACATTAGGTTCTTCCACATCTTCCTTTTACAGACTTTTCTTTTACCTGGGTAACTCGTTTTTTAAAAAAAGCTTCTTTCTAGTTCTCAGTAATATGGAAGGAATAGCGGGGAATGGCATCTTAAAATATATTATTGCAATCCCTCTTGCAATATTAAATTGGATCAGTTTCAGTTTGTGACTCCTAAGGATGTGAACAAGTTGTTGGAGTGGTACAGCCTACAACCTGTTTTTTTAATCCTTGCCCAACATGACTGATTTCATCTTGCAGGGAGGTTGTTGTAGCTGGCCTATGAGGAAGGGCAGGATGCCACCTTGTTTGGAGGAAGCTGTGAGTAGACCCCTTCTTAAGAATCCCACTCTGAATCCCCTGGTGATGGATAATTACAGGCCAGTCTCCAACCTCCCATGGTTGGGTAAGATAATTGAGAGGGTGATGTCTGACCACCTCCAAGCAGGGGTTGAGGCAGCCTTAGTCGGCCTGACAGATGACCTTCACCAGGGAATTGACAGAGGGAGTGTAACTCTGCTAGTTCTTTTGGATCTCACAGCAGCTTTTGATATCACCAACCATGATATCCTTCAGGATCATCTGAGGGATTTGGGGATAGGAGGCATTGTTTTAAAGTGGTTCCGCTCCTATGTCTCGGGTAGATTTCAGATGGTGGCACTTGGTGACAGTTGCTCTGCAAAATGGGAGCTGCTATATGGAGTCCCTCAGGGTTCCATTCTGTCACCAATGCTTTTTAACATCTACATGAAAGTGCTGGGTGAGGTCATCAGGGGGTTTGGTGCTGGGTGTTATCAATATGCTGATGACATCCAAATCTATTTTACCTTATCATCAATATCAGGAAATGGCATTAGCCCCTTAAATGCCTGCCTACAGGCAGTAATGGCTGGGTGAGGGATAATAAACTGAAGCTGAATCCAAGCAAGATGGAGGTGCTCATTGTTGGGAGTCACAATCTGAAAGACAGGATAGAACTTCCTGTTCTAGATGAAGTTACTCTCCCCCAGAAAGAACAGGTTTATAGCTTGGGAGTGCTCTTGGACCCAGGTCTCACCTGATGCCTCAGGTTGAGGCTATGGCCAGGAGCGCTTTTTACCAGCTGTGATTTATTTGACAACTCTGCTCATTCCTTGAGGGAAATGACCTGAAAACAAAGCTGGTAACATCCAGGTTGGATTACTGCAATGTGCTCTATGTAGGGCTACCTTTGTATGTAGTTTGGAAACTTCAGTTAGTCCAAAATGTGGCAGACAGATTGGTCTCTGGGGTATCCCAGAGAGATCATATTATGCCTATTCTTAAACAGTTTCAGTGGCTGCTAATCTGTTTCCAGCACTTTGTACTGGGCACTTTTTCTGGGCAAAGTACAAAGTTTTAATATTAATCTGGTTTAAATATTTCTTTAAAAAATTAATTGTTTTGTTATGTGTTTTTGATTGTTTTTGTAAACCACCCTGAGCCACTTTAGGAAGGGTGGTATATAAATCAAATCCGATAGATAGATAGATAGATAGATAGATAGATAGATAGATAGATAGATAGAATGCCTGTGGATGGGAAAGCCACACAACATCTCTGTCTCTATACTATAAGCAGCTGTTTCTTCCATTCTTATTGCACAGCTGTTCAGCAGCTGGCAGATATCATGAGTGTGTTGAGTCAAAAGGAAAAAAAGCAGCAGGGAAGGATACGTCAGCTTTCTTGTCTTTATGCTTGCCACCTTCTCTTGAAGGGGGAAGGGAAGCAGCTATTACACGTATGCATGAATGTGAATTTAATTAATTTGCAAATGTAAAATTGCCAGTAGCTTCATACTGAGGCTGAACTAAAGAAAATGCTCCGACTCCCACTCTGCTAAAGCCTTCCAGCAGCAGGCGAAAGAGGAGAGCTATCTACTAGCTCCTGCCTGAAGGGCTGATTTGATCAGTTGGAACATGATCTACATTGACAAGGCAGTAGTGCACAAGCGTCAGAGTTTTTTTTAAATCAGAACTTCCCTACACCTTCTGAGTGCTTTCTAAATGGCTAGAGGCTAAGAGCAGTGGGTGGAGGGGGGAGTGAACCACCATAACATAATATATGGTACTGTAACATCCCTCCTAGTTCAGGCAAGGGCTTAACAATAAACATCCATCCGGAATATATCATTGTATATGTTGTCTTTCCACAGATCACACACACACACAAACGCACACAATTTATGTCTCAGTGGGAGAAGGGAGACAGCTGGAGAGAATGGCAAGGGGGCCAAGAAAGGAAGAAAAGAAAGTCAAGCAACTGATAAAATATACATGAAGGGGAACCCATTTAATTTAATCACCATAAGTAAGTTGTAAAATCACTTCATCACTTCATGTCAGATGAAATATTCAATGGCTTTGCCAACCTTCTCTTGTTCTTTCAGCTGAGGAGACGTAGAGCATCTTTGTCAGCAGAGGCAGCTGCTCAAGGGGCTGCAACGAGACCTGCCATCTGTCTAGATTTGATCAAGTCAGCTCTGATTCGCGGTGGAATCTTCCATGTGAGCAAGAAACTAGGATCAGAGATGGGGGTCAGTGAGAATAAATGCTCCAACTTTACACGAAAACAACCCAGGACTTAATATAGGTTCAATTCAAAAGGAACATCCATGTAGTGTTGTTGTTATGGAAGGACCACTACTTGGTAAAGACTGGACTAAGAGATCTTTGCAGGGATGGTGACTAGTTAGGATGGTCTATCCCCTGAGGATTATGGATGCTAATGGATTCATGAAAGCTCTGGAGGATTTTCCTGCTTGGACTCTTTTTAGTCCAG
The DNA here is from genome assembly GCF_027244095.1 of Hemicordylus capensis. Classification (NCBI taxonomy): domain Eukaryota; kingdom Metazoa; phylum Chordata; class Lepidosauria; order Squamata; family Cordylidae; genus Hemicordylus; species Hemicordylus capensis. The sequence continues at coordinate 101,376,405 of NC_069658.1, forward strand.
GGAGACCAAGGTTTGGCACTCATTTCAGCCACTGTCAGATGGCAAGTGGCCACTGGCCTTGGGCAAGTCGCTTGCAGGATCCACAGACTGTTTTTCAACACGTTTCATAATGAACTGCCACACAGAGCTGATTCTAGGCTGCATGAAATAAGAATTGTAAAGCATTCTGAACTGCAAAACAAATTAATAGCCATTTAGACTGATTTATACTATGGTGTTCTAAAGTAATGCTGTGATCAAAGCTGCACAATAAATTGAAGCTCATGGGACACACTGTTGTAAAAGGGTGTCATAGCCCTGTGATTCTGGGTTGTGTGCTTTCCAGTGCATCCATTCTGTTCCTGGTGCTATCGTGAAGCCAGCAGAGAGACTGGAAGTGGTAATAGCAGTTACTCAAATGAGAACTGCAGTCATTCTCAGCCTGTACTTGGGAGAGCAGGGGAGAAACTATTGCCATCTCCTGCCTCCTTTGCACAGACATATCATTATCCAGCCCTTTGAGAGCTGGATTCATACATGTGAAACTTTAGGAACACTGACCTGAAGTCTGAAGGAGAATTAGCCTCCAAATTACTAGGTACTTGGAGCTATACACTTTCATTTCCTTTGAGAATTATAGCCACTTTATGAAGGCTGCCTGCCTTTTCCTTTGGCATAACATCTATAATAGCTCATCTTCTGTTATTTTTTTCTCCATGCAGTAGCAGGGAATGCTATTCAATGTGCCCACTAGTTTTTCACTTTTAATTTTTCTGTGGCAATTCTTTTCTAGTGTTGTCTTCCTCCTAAAACCAAGCAGCTCGACATATTTCATATTCTGTAAGATACACGTTTTTAACCCACTCTTTTTGTGTCTCTCAGATAATGCAAAAGGGTCTTTCTTTTTTCATTCTCTTCTGCTTATAAGCTATGTTTTCTCATTTTCAAAATCATTTTCTAAAACTGTGAGAGCTAGATGGTTTTTTAAAAAATGAAAACTGATTTTCTCATAAAACTGTAGGAGACATCTGCAGAAAGGTGTTCTGCTGTTGTTCTGTTTTGTTCTTGCTTTAGTCCCGGCATTGTCCTGCTGATTGCTACCCTGACATGCATTCTCAAAGGGGCCTGGCTCTGTCTCCACCCACACATCATGATGAGAATGGGGACAGTAGCTGACCTACTGCACAAATCTCCATGCACACTATAACACAACGTGCATGCAGTTGCGCAAGTGTGCTCTTGTGCACACGTAAAATTGTGCAAACGTGGTTGTGTGGTAATATGGTCATTATTTCCAATTTGTGCCATTTTTGTGTGTGCACAAGAGCGCACATGTACAACAGTGTGTGTGATGAGTTACTGTGTGCACTAAAGGTTGTGCGTATGTTAGCCAGTATACTTTTCTGGTGGTAACACTAAACTACAATTGAATTAACCTATATAATTAACCTATGGAATTCTAATTAATTAATAATTAACCTATGGAATTCTCTGCCACAGAATGTGGTGATGGCCACTAGCTTGGATGGCTTTAAAACGGGCTTAGACAAAGTCATGGCGGACAGGTCTATCAATGGCTACTAGTCTGAGACAGTGTTCCCCAGATGTTGTTGACTACAACTCCCAGGATCCCCTGCTGCAGTGGCTTTTGCTTGGGGATTCTGGGAGTTGTAGTCAATAACATCTGGGAATCCCTGTTAGAGGGAACATTGGTCTGATTTCTATCGGCCACCTCCAGCCTCAGAGGCAAGATGCTGCTAAATACCAGTTGCAGAGGAGCAACAGCAGGAGAGGGGGCAAACCTTCACCCCCTGTGGGCTTCTCGGAGGCATCTGGTGGGCCACTGTGTGAAACAGGATGCTGGAATAGAAAGGCCTTGGGCCTGGTCCAGCAAGGCTGTTCTTATGGTTCTTATGGGAAATGACACTGACATTCAGGAGAACAGGTTTTAGGGAAACATTTTCATTGCATAATGCATAATTGCATCAGAGATGTCAACAGCACTTTGTCAGGCATTAGGTCCTCATTTCCAGAGTTTCATTCCATTGCAGATGAATGCTACCAGCAGCAAGGTATGTTCCTGTCTTTCTCAGCACAAATCATGGATGATGGAGTTAAAAGCCACTCATAATGCACAACAGACTACTCATACAAATGATTATTTAACCACATAGGAATCTGGGCAAGGCTTTACATTTGGTAAAGATGCCAAGCTATACCACACAAGAGTGACAGACAAAAATTACAACATGTTTCTAGAAAACCCTTCCATGTTGCAAACTGGTCATCTACATTCATTCAGAGGCTAGAAAATAACTATGAACAAAGTTGCATTACATTAGAACCCTTTTTACAGGTGTCTCATACAGTTTGACATCACACAGCAAACTTAATACTGAAAGGATCTATCAAAATTAGCACAGAACATGAAAAATCCATATGGATTCCCATATACCTGTGGGATAGTAGTATTTCTATCTCTAAACAGCCTGCCCTTGGTAGCAATAGCACTTACATTTATATACCGCTTTATAGCCAGAGCTCTCTATTACAATGATTTAGCATATTGCCCCCCAACATTCTGGGTACTCATTTTACCGACCTCGGAAGGATGGAAGGCTGAGTCAACCTTGAGCCCCTGGTCAGGATTGAACTTGTAACCTTCTGGTTACAGGGCAGCAGTTTTACCACTGCGCCACCAGGGGCTCATGGTAGCTCTTAAAAAGACAACCTTTCATTGAAACCCAAATTACCTTGCTTTCTCTATAGAGAAAACCATTGTGCCAGGTGAGCATTTTAAGGTTTTTTGAACTTATTTTGTCAAAAGTATTCACACTATTCCACTATGAAGCATAATTTGAATGCAGGGAAATTATCTATTGGTCTGCACTGCTGTTCTCACATCTTAATTCTGATATCAATATTGATCCAACCAATTAAGAAAATGGCTTTGTACCAAAAGAAACTCATAACTGCGGTTTTCCTGAATTGGGCATTTCTGATTTTGCTGTTTGTTTCATTATATTTTAATTTAGGATATTCTTGATCAGGTAATTATGAAGCTTCAGATTCTTTACCAGTGGTCTCATTTCTTTTTAAAAAGGAATATCTACATTATAAGAGAATTCATCTGCCTAAAATGAATGGTTAGCTTTCACTTTTCTGTAAGAAATTATTCATATACAAGAAGTAGCCCCTCCTCACCTCTTATCAAGAGCTGGAAACTGTTCATCTCATAGAAATTGCTTTCCTGGCATCAAAGATGCTGGATTTGCTAAGGTCAATACACTTAGATGTTCTTTAATGGCACCTGGAGCTTAGATTCAATTGCTTCCGGAAGGGGAAAAAAGAAAGAAAGCACAGACAAAGTATTCATCTTTTTTTGCCATGAGGAATGTTGCTAGAAAAACTAAAATACACAAAAGCATAGAACCAGTGTTAAGAACTCATGTGGTCCCGGTGGATAAAGTATCAGACAAGATGCCAGAAAACATGGGCTCAAATAACCGAACAGCTATGGAGTCACTGGGTGGTTTGAGAAAGGTGCCATCCACCGCCTTTTCAAAACATCCAGTGAGTGCATGAAAGGGAGAATTTGAATCACACCTGTCGATCTCTCTCCCAATCTCCATACATTAAAGTGAAGCTGTCAATAGATCCTTAGTAAATAGGAGTTGTATGCACCTAGGTTCTCTGTGGAATGGGAACCCCTGCAAAAGGCAGGTCCCCAATCCCATGTACAGTGTCTACATCCATACTACTATACACACATTTGTCTGAATGGAGAGTGGATCAGGACCAGCAGTCATGATCCCAGTCTTCCCTGCCATGCATTTAATAAATGCAAACATGTCATCTGAAAAGGACTAATACTTTAAATATTTGGAGTACCAAAAATTTGAAATCCTGGGTCAGGAACAATCATGATCTGCACTCATAATGAAATTTACAAATTAAGTCATGTTGCATGTCTGCAGTTAATGTCCATCATTTATTCTGCTTCCAAAATACATGGTGGCAAAGCTTTTGAGAGTATTTTGGCAATGATCATGGTGGCAGAGATCTGAGAAGGAAGGACTGGAGTGTAGGGATAAGCAAGCCGTCAAGTCAATTTTTGACTTCTGGAGCGGTTTTCTTTTGGTAGAAAACAGGAGGGGTTTACCACTGCCTCCTCCCGCGCAGTGTGAGATGATGCCTTTCAGCGTCTTCCTATATCGCTGCTGCCCGATATAGTACCAGCGGGGATTCGAAAACCTTCTGCTTGTTAGTCAAGCATTTCCCTGCTGCACCACTTAAGGTGACTACACAAACAGTAAGGGCAATAAAACAATATCCATGGCAAAGGAAAAACTATGTGGAATGCTGAAATCCTATAGCCTGACCACTGAAAGAGTTGGCCAGCCTAACTTTGGCTTCTGAGCTTTCATACTGAGCTTTCCATCTAGTCCAGCATTCTGTTTCCAACAGTGGCCAAATGCCTTTCATGGTTCACAAGCAGGGCATCCCAGTAATGGCTGTTCTCTGTTATTCATCCCTAGCATCTGAGACTTAGCCATTCAGCCTCTGAACATGGGAATTCCATTTAGTTCTCATAGCTAATAGATATTGACAGACCTCTCCTCATGAACTTGTTTAATTCTTCTTTTTTAGAGCCAGATAAAGTAGTATACCCAGTGCCATCGCCTCACTTTGTAGTCATGAACTCAAATTAATGGTGTATAGTGTGAAAACTCTGTCCCTTAGTCTGTTGTGAATATAAGCAATCAATTTCAGTAGGAGAACCTGAGTTTTACTACTGAGAGAGACATTCTTCTCTATTAACTTTCTCCTTGCCAGTTATAATACGATTACACCCACTTGTATCTGTAACATCTGTAAGGTTCTTACCTTTTGAAATTAAATACTGTGCAAGCTGAGGCATGTTTACTTGGAAACAAGTTGAGTAATTAACTTGTGTCAGGCTCAGCCCTGGCATCTGCTTCAAAGTCAGGGCTCAGTTCTGGACAATACTTGGTAAGAATGGATAAGAATGCCTCTGAGCAGGAACAGAGTGCATTCTTCGTAGCACAGAATAATGGCAGAGAATGGCTAGCGATTAGGGCCCAAGGCCTCTAAATCAGAGAGTGACATTTCCAGACTTAAGTGTTTTTATCTAGAAATTATGTCTTTATCTAGAAATTACGCACTGGAAGTCTGACTGATGTCAATAGGACTGACTCCCAGGCAAGAATGCACAGAACTGCAGCCTTAAAGAAAGGTTGCAGTCTTAGATGCATAACTGAACTGCATCCGTAGAACAGGCCAAAGACAACAATTTAAGACCCGTCTTTACACTACCCTATTCATAATAAATATATTCTGACCTTTCATCATACCTCTTCAGGCAAAAAGCAAAAGGCACCTTTCCCAAACCATAAGAAATTGGAGTGACCTCTCCCACCAAGCAGACAGACAATTAACATGCACATTTGCCAAGTTACTCTCTGTAAAGAATCCTGCTGCCTGTCACCCTGCATTCTCGAACACACGAGCAAGCAGCCAGCCGGGGCAGCTGTTTGTACACACTGCATGACAGCACCCTCTCCAGAGGCCTGATATTATTACAGCCTGCACCTCTCCTCATGTTGAATTAACTTGTTCTGACTGTGTGACAGTTCTGACGACTACACAGTCTGATGCAAGCAGCTCAGGTCACATGCTGCTGCATGCATGGGCTGTCACTAACCGTGCCACTAAAACTAGCGAAACCTTGTCAAGGGAGATAAACTTCTCTGGAAACAGAGGTAAGCGACTCAACTCACTGCACAGCTTGCAAGGTTTTGTGTAGTTCAAGGACAGTATCCACTGACAGGAGAACAAGATACAGGTAAGAAGATTCAGAGAGAGAGAGAGAGAGAGAGAGAGAGACCCGTAGACTCTCATGTGAGAGCAAAGGTGCCTATCAAGTATTTGTCATTTTAACAATCAAGACACCAGGAAAAAAGTCCAATCTTCTCAAGCATCCACCCACCCCTTCAGCAAGGTCCTGATGGGACATATGTCATTCGTACTGCAGAAGAGCCGTCAACTCTTTGATTCTCCTCAGAAATTAAAAAAGCATTATCAAGCTAACATGAATTTATATGCAGGAATTTCCCCACAGGCATTCCATTCTGCTGAAGGTCAACCCGTTCTTATTCAAGCTACCTCCATCCTTCATGGCATTGGCTGGATTCCTGTCAGAACCCATGTCAGGAAAATGCTGAACATATCTTAAAAAAAATAAAATCCATCATACATCCAGTCAGAGGTTTAGATTGAAAACCTGTCTCCCTGTTGTTGGGAGCAAAGGCTGATGGCAGTGATGTGCTGACACAAACATGTTCCCAAGTCATTCAAATCACTCCAGGGTTAGAAGCGACTAGAAATCATCTTCCGACTGTGTGTTCTGTTCCTATGTGGATTAGTGATCTCCAAAAGCCTATCATAACAACATTAGCACTAATTGAATACATTATGCCAGTTGCACCTCAGGGGGAATGCAGTGTATAAACCTCAGCCCTAGAGGTAACTTCTTGAAGTCTGTGATGGCAGAAGTGAAAAGAGGAATTTGCATTGCTACTCCCCATACTCAATCTTTTCTTACATGGTACTAATATAGTTTTTATTTATATGTCTTACATACTTCGGCCTCAAATCTCACTTTTTAGGGAATAGAATTGAATAGTAGTGACCAAACTCTCCAACATTTGAGCCCTACATTAAGATCTCACTTCAGCATCCATGTTGTTTAGACCAGTGCAATGAGCATATTCTTGGTACCATGCTCATAAGTACTCCCATGGATGAGATTCCTCATTTCACTCATCATTGTGCACATCTAAAATCTAAAAGATTTTCATACTTGTATTCATGCAAATTTCACAGTAGTGAACAAAAATTCAAAAGCAATATTAAGCAATATTGAAACAAAATAAAATACCTACTGGAACAACAGAACAGGAGCAAAATAGCATAAAGCAGATCAATAAATGAAGGGCTTTGGGAAAAGAAAATCTTTAATTTATCTTCAAGACAGCAGAGATGAGGCTGTACATATCACTTTCAGAAAACAATTCCTGAGATCAAGGTTGCCACTGAGACTGCTTTGTTCTCCTTGGTGGCTTATCTAACCTCCCCCAAAATATGACCTGGAACAGGAAGGGACCTCTACAAGCTCTTGTGCCAGAGTGACTCATATAGGAGTCATCCATGGCAACCTGAGCAAAAAGGCACCATTTTAAAGTGCTGATTCTCTTTATTTAGCAGGGGGAGAGCAACCGGCTCTATCCATCCCCAGCACAGCATCCCTCCAGTGGCTGTTGCTGGTGTCTCTCTTAGGCTGCTTTTTTTTTCCTTTTTCTTTTTCTTTTTAAGATTGTGAGCCATTTGGGGACAGGGAGCCATTTAAAAATTTTATTTATATTTATGTAAACTGCTTTGGGAACTTTTGTTGAAAAGCAGTATATAAATATTTGTCATATTCGTATTTGTATTCGTGAATGGTCTGAACACTGTCCAAGCACAGTTCATATTACGAATCTAGGCATACTCATAATGCCTTCTTCAAGACGATAGAAAAAGGCCTAGATCTTCTTTCTTTTAGTTCAAATCAAAATCCAAGCTGAAAAGGAACTTGTACCCTCCCTCCCATCCTTCATCTACCCATTGCCGCCAAGCTTCCTCTCACACCCTTATCCTTTTTGCTGCTCTAGAAGGGAAAGAAGGGATGGGGATCTCTCACCCCAATCTCCTCTTTGATGTTTTACACATTGCTACCGTTGCATGCTAGACACAATAAGCACTGTGATACATGATAGCCATATTAGGAAAACTACATGTTCCTGTGCTCCTTACGTATGGCATGCAGTCAAGCAACCAACAAAAATTGGGGGTGGGGGCGGGAGAAGAAGAGACTTGGAGAAGAGACAGGTGAGTGGAGACAGCATTAGACATTCATAGGGGCTGAGGAAGGTTCAGACCCTGTTCCACTCCAAATGGCATTAATGGACTGTGACAGGCTTGGAATTGAGTTTGGAAAAACTAAGCTGTTTTCTAAGTTTGGGGGAAATAGTTCCTTTTTTTTTTTACCTTTTTTTTTTTTTTTTTAGTCTAATTGCTCACAACTCACATTAAAGAGGACACAATCCCTGAGATAATTGGAACACAAGCCATTCAGTTTCTTAAAGGCCAAAAACAGCTCTTTAAATTGATCCTGGAAATGAAATGGCAGCCAAGGTAGATGTCTCGAAACAGGTGATATCCAACAAGTCAGGGGCATAACAAGGCTGGAGTGGGCCCACAGACAAAATTTTAAAATGGGCCCCTCGCTGATACACACAGACACACACTTCACAATATATAGTCATGTGACTTGCCTCTGCGGGGGCCCCTCGAGGCGTGGGGGCCCCCAGGCAGCCGCCTCCCCTTGCCTAATAGTAGTTACGCCCCTGCAACAAGTGATTGGTTGCATTCTGCAGTAGCTGAAGCTTTTGAACCATCTTCAAAGAAAGCACCATGGAATTCATCCAGTTATGGATATGAACATGGAAGCTGGCTTCTATATATACTCTGTAACGCCCTCTATCAGGACATCTGTTTCCTGAAAATGCTCTTCCTCCATACAAAATTTCAAGCAGAGAAAAGTGGTTTGCTTGATAAAAGCTATATACTCTATCTTGATAGCTCTTCGGAAATTGCTAAACACCATATCCCAATCATCAAGTGGGGAGGGTGGTAAGAAAATCGCACTATCCTGACCAATCACATTAAAGCCTCTTAATGCAGTACAAACCACTGCACCCCAAAATAAAACAGAAAACCCAACAAGAAATAGAGCTTAGACGTGACAGATGCAGTATGAACTTCAACAGCTTCTCATACAACAAAACAGCTGATCTGAACACAGACACATACACATGGATTTGAGCTGGAGATGTTTAGCACCATTTCTATGTGGACTGCACTAATTCAGTGGGTTTGACACTCACAAATCCATCTGCATGGACACATTTCTTTGATGGCTGACATCCAGATTAACAAAGTGTGAATGCAGCATACTGTATTCCAGACTAAAACACCGCAGGTGCTCATTCAGGAAGCTCGGTTTTCACCAACCTCTGCTTCCCTCTGAAGTGCTCTGTGCCTCCTGAAAACATGTCCCTAAGGGCTGCATGACCATCAGTGACATATTTTCAGTTGGCACAGAGCACTTCAGGTAAAGGTAAAGTGTGCCGTTGAGTTGGTGGTTGCCAAAAGACTGACTCCAGGCACACATGGGCACCCACACAACTTTAGTCTGAAATGCAGCACATGGTGCATGAGCTTCCTTTGTTGCAGACGCACTTCATTAGTCTGAATCTTTAGTCAGAATCTTAGTCAGAATCTTTATAGTCTCTCTCATTACTTCTGTTCCCATTTGAAAGCATCCTTCTCCTCTGAAAACATCAGCCCTCACCCAGACAAAACTTCCTCAGACATCCATAAACACTTTAAAGTGCTTTAAGCATCTTATGCTCAACTGTCACATAAGGCTGTCTGGATAACATGACAAGAGGAGGAGCAAGTAATGAAGACCTGAAGCTGCCTAGTGAATACTTATGTGTTAACATTTATCAGGTTGCAATTACCTGAAACAAGGGACAACACTTGACAGAAGGGAACCCACCTGGCACATCAACTTAGGAATGATGATCTAACATGGCAGTCAATCTTGCAGGTTGCATAACTATCAGCTTTCTCTGGGACCATAATTTTCTATCATTGCAAAACAAGCTTGCTAAAAAAAATAACATCTCTGAGTCTTGCCCTATGATACATATGTACAGAATTATCATTGCTTCAGCAGTAAGCTGTTATCTAGCAAGGTAACAAAACCCAGTCCTCTTCTTCTATTCCTAGTGAATTTATTACCATGTTGTCCTATAAATCAAAATATTAAAATAAGTGCTACCCATCCCAATAATAATTCTTTGCTGGTGCTTCACCAGGCCCCTTAAAGTTAGGCAATATTTTCAAGTCACCCTGCATTCCCACTGTATATTTCTCTAACCTTTCCTAGCTAGTCCCTTCCTTTGCAATGTAAGTTTCAGTTAATGTAATTTACAATAGGTATTGCCTGGCATATAACTTCAGTTAACATAGAGGACTTTTAGGCCGGGGTGGGGGGGGAACCCATCTTGGTATAATGATGACTGGTTGCTTCTGTATCACCTGTTCTTCACTTGTCTGCCTTCCAAGAATTCTGCAAAAAACAAATCTTGAGTAATATTTTTATGTGTTTCTCATTTCCTGAAGTGTGAGAAGCTCCAAGAGCAACGTTATCAAGTATACCGCGCAATTTGAAGCATCTTGACTCAAAAGAAAGCTATATATTTTATCTATATAGTAAATACCCACTATATTCAGCAGCTGACATCCAAAGCAACATACTGAGGACACAGCAGGAGCCGCGTCCTTGCAACCAGGAGCTGCTCTTAATGGAGCCAGAGACTTCCTGTGCAGTGAAGCACACTGCAGAACCCTCAGGGACATATTTCTGAAAGGCATAGAGAACTTCTGGAGGCCTCGGAGATCCACAAAAACCATTCCATCCCACTGAACACACTCCACTGATTGAGAAGCCTTAGTTCTGAGGACATGGCCTCCTGCTGCATCCTAACTTTAGATGTCAGCCACTGAGCCTTACTCTAGTAAATGCTGCAGAGGATTACAAAATCTGTTTCTTTGGGGTAAGAATTATGAAGTCTCTGAAATACTTGCTCTGTTGACAAATATACAAATATGGAAGCAGACTCCTAAAAATAAATCCCCCAAAAGAGAGAAGCACTTCACCTTAAGGTGTTTCACTTTCAGCCAACTCAAAGGTCTTCAGCTCTCTCTATCTCTTTCTCCAAAATTCAAAAACAGCAAACTGCTGTTACTCATAATCAAAACAGCCATGCCATTAAAGGCTCAACATATTCCCATTGTTTGTACTTCTTGAAAAAAGATCCAAATCAGACCACCAAAACTCTTATTTGCCCCACAAGGGAAGCTGCCTTTCTTGAGGCAAATAGCAATTTGGGCCCCAGTCCAGATCAGGACTGTGGCACAAAAAGAAAGTCTATATCCTCCCCCACACCACAGTCCCAATCTGGATCAGACCCTCCACCATTACATTTCTCATGGTTTCAAGTTAACAACACATATACTGACATGTCTTGTTTGACCCTCACACATCCATCTGCAGAGCACAAGACTGAGCATCCACTCTTCCAGATGGATTGCCCATAAAGGACACCAGATACAGACATTAAGAAACATCTACTCACTTGCCATGATCAAGCCAGCCAAACCCACAACGATATGTGTCCAAACAGCATACATTTTAATTGATTATCAGTGATTTATGTAGCACAATCTATGTACATGGCATTTTACACTATTAAATGTTAGCAAAACATTTTTTGTTTTTATCTGCCTTATACAAAGGCAAATTCCTGACTTCCTGGCAAAATTGCAAGCATACACTGAATTTGTGGTCGATTCTCAGAGAGCTAGTTCTTTTAAAATAATGGTGCAGTTTCAGCGGAGTAGAACTGCATGAGCAACTTCGTTTTTATTTGTTTTCCTTCTTAAAATCAGACTTTTTACAATCTCTTACAAAAACAAGACAATAAAACCAAGAAATAGACAATGCCCCCCCTCCCTTTTTAGGATTGCTCTCTGTGTAAAAATGCCTTGAATCCTTAACTGTGGGGCTATTTAATTTTCTGCCTCTGAGAGATGCAGAATATGGAGGGGGGACTCTTGCTCACATATGCACATGCAGAAGATGGGATAGCATCAAGAGTTCTGTGCTTTTTCCACAGTAATTGATCACATATTTTCCGAATGTTACATTGCCTTTGCTATTTAGTAGCAATATATCACCAAAGGAGCCAGATAAAGTCGACATCCTACTGCATTTTCACCCACACACATAAAGTATTGCATTAAGTAGACACATTTGTCTCCAGCCATTTCTTTGCTTCACAGCAGAAAACAAACTGGAAAGTTAATGCACATGGAACTCCATTTAAAGCATAGTTCACCCAAGTAAACCCTCATTTAAAGCAGAGCAAGGTCCTAAACTATTTTTCTCCTGCAGCATATAATTTAAAGGCAAGTGCACATGCCTTCAATTATATGTCAGAAAATCTGAGGGGAAACGACAGACTCACTAATTCTGAAAGGCCCCAACACAGACAAACACACACACACACCCCTGCTGCTATAGCTGTCATTTTAGGGTTTTCCCCTTTCATTTGGTGTTTGAAGTATGGGGCAAAAGAGAGAGGCCCCTTAATAAAATCCACAAGATCCAGACCCTGATTTCTTTTTAACCGAAGTTTTAACCAAATCATGCCCCCCCCTTGCAATCTTCCAAAAATATTAGCTAAAGAAGCCATCACAAAAGACCCCCTATCCCCCCTCCCTCTGTAATTCAAGCACTGTTTCTATTAAAGCAGGGATTTTCAACTGGGGGTATGCAAACTGCATGGGGGTGGGTGGGACACAGAGCCCTACCACATCCGCCAACTCACTGGCACACCATGCCGTTGGCTCCCCATCAGATGATTCATTTTGCACGCAGAGAAGTCCTCAGGAGAGGGGGAGAGAGGAGGAGTATCAGACAGCATCTCTCCCTCCTCCTCTCCTTATGATTGGCTAGCTAGTTGCTGAGGTTCAGCACACCCCCTCAGCCAGATTAACAGCCTTAGCAGTGAGGGAGATGTTATCATTGAGCATCAACTAGCATTTAGAGTTAGAGGTCTGGGGTTTGGAGGCCTAATTCAAAGGCTTGTATTTACTTCTGTGCGTCCCAATCCTTGACTGCTTGCATATTATATTATATTATATTATATTATATTATATTATATTATATTATATTATATTATATTATATTATATTATTATATCACATCAGATCATGAGACAGAAGGGGCACACTGTTAGAGGTTGTTAATTTTTACCCCAGTGGGTAAAACAGCAGAGCACTAAGGAATGGGCACACACTCCAGTTACAGAGTAGATAGCAGAGGATGGTTTAGTTGTTGCAGCTGTTTAGAGAAAACACATGGATATCCTTGTAGAACTAAACACTCATGCTGGTCACTGACCGAAATAAAGAGATTTGATAACTAAACACTAAGTATTTATTGTTGGAAGTGAAGAACTCTGTGCTGCCTCATGCCTCGATGACAGAGTGGGACAGAATAGTGAGTCAGAGGGCTAGAGGGGTCAAGACATTGGTCATTCCTCCTATCTACTGCTCTGACACTATCCCTTTGATATGTAGATTGCTACTTTCAGGGACTGACTTACTTCCTGCCTCCCTTCCTCTCTTCCTTCTTCTTCTCCCTATCACACACGCTCGCCTCTCTCTCTCTGCACCATGTGTGCTGTGCAGAGATGCAGACAGCATCTCTCTGCATCCAGCTAGATAGATAGATTAGAGATTCTATCTCTCCACTTTCCTATCTAGAATGGAGTTCTCCAATAAAAACTCCTCATATTGATTTGAAACTATGAACTGGCTCCAAGTTTCTTTTGCTGTCAGCAAACACGCATGCCTGGGCACACTCTGCTGTGTTTTGCCTCTGTGCACTCTGCTGTAATAGAAGGGTATCTCTTACCAGAGAGAATTCCCAACATTTATTGGTTAAGTACACTTGGATGGGAAAGACCTAAAACTAATCTAAAGAACTACATAATGAATAGGTAAGGAGGGAGAGAGATGTTTCCATCTGCTCTCCAGGAGGAAAGGAAGGATTGTTACTCCGCACAGGAAGTGCTGAAGAGTCAGATCAGGGGTCATAGAGTGGAGAGGGGTAGAACAGTTAGGGAGACCCTTACTCACTATCTCTACTCCCAATGCCCCGGTGGTCATTAGGATAGTTGGTGCAAAAGGTTGATGCACTGCAAGTCCATCTCCAACACACAATTGTTTAAAAGGGTTGAAAACCCCTGTATTAGAGGGAAGTCGTGCAGCGCAGCAGGGAAATGACTTGACTATCAAGCCAGAGGTTGCCAGTTCGAATCCCCGCTGCTATGTTTCTCAGATTATGGAAACACCAATATCAGGCAGCAGCGATATAGGAAGATGCTGAAAGGCATCATCTCATACTGCACGAGAGATGGCAATGGTAAACCCCTCTTGTATTCTACCTAAGACAACCACAGTGCTCTGTGGTTGCCAGGACTCGACACCGACTCGACAGCACACTTTACCTTTACCATTAGTGAAGAAGATGAAACTGACCTATCATGCTATCCACTCTGGAGTTCAATACATTCCCTATAGCTCACCCTCTTATATAGAAAGAAATATTTGTGTTATACGTATAGTTTGAATTACTCTTGTCTTAGCAACTTGAAGGACATTCTTTCTTGCCAAATTAAAAGGCTGCAAGACTATGCAGGGAGGTTACTTTGCAAATAATTGTGCTAATATTGGAAAAATAAAAAGGCCAATCCATAAACTAATCAAGCTGTAGTGAGCTTAAATTGTCTTAAATCTAAGAACCATGGATTTACATAGCATTATATGTGGGAGAGAAGCAAACCACCCTGTTCATGCAGTGAGCTGTAGCAGGCTGCATAAGACAGCAAATATTAGGGGTGAAGAAGCATCCTGCCACTCCATTGCATCTGCTCATTTGCCCACCCACTTGCTGCTACTGCTGTGAAAAGGGGAGAGAGGAAATGTTCTCGCCCACCACTTTCCTGCCCTTCCTCTTCATCTCTCTCCCCCTCTTTTCCCCCCTTCAAATTCAATGCAGGGGGGCGGGGGAATGGCTATTTACCTACCTACTGACTCAGTACAACAGATTGCTGCTGCCTCATGGCAGGGTGAAGGAATGATGATGAGAGGGTGAAGCATGTGGATCCCTACTTCAGGGACCAGATCTTGGGCCATCCCTAGTGGAGTGATCCTCACACACCTATTTGGCAAGTGTGAAAGGGACTGGATATTCCCAGTTTCTTGGGACAACAACTGTTAGAATACATACAGTTGTGAGGCTATCAGCAGGCTTGCCAACTTTTTATTGGCCGTATTCCTGGGTTAAAAACTAACTGTTGAACAATAGCCCAACACAGAGAAACTTAACAGATGTTCTGGCATGGAGATGAGTGGGAGAAAAAGCTTCACTAGCTAAATTGCTGTACTTCATACTGTTGTCAAAGGCACAGAAGACAAAATGGTGGTTACCCTATCAATAGGTCAGGGACCTCAGAAGTGTAAGGTGATTTCAGAAATCAGGGCATGATGACTGTGGCCTGTTTTTAGGCAGATGTTTGCATCTATTTATTTAATGAGCAAATAATAATGTTATAATCTGTCACATTCAGTATTGTTAAAATGAGTTATCACAACTGTGCATACAGTTAAATAAAAATGGGAAAACTAACAACTTATGATAAAAGTAAAAATTATATATCACATATACAACTAAATTATGGAACACACTTTGTATAACGAAGAAACTCTATTATTTGATTCAGAGAAGGCAGTGAAGAATACAACAACATGATATCTTTAGTAGATAAAAGAACATTTTCATTTATTATTGGAGCATCCAGGGACATTTTACTCATTCTGCAGGAGTTTTTGCAGGGGGGGAGCGGGGTTGGTGTGTATGTATGTGTGAGTACCTTGCTTCCCTCCAATTTGCAGACAGCACAATTTACCCAACACTGGCTGAGGTCAGAATAGATATTTGTTTAATATATGTGCACTTACCTGATCATTCCTGATGGTGGGCTTAGGAAGGCCTTAATTCCCCTCTGCCATGATTTTTGCAAGATCTATAAACCAGACATTCTAGAACCTCACTTCCATTTCAGTCCCAATCCTACCAGGCCTATACCAGGCTCTTGGTGCTGGGGGACTTCAATATCCACTTTGGGACTGGCTTGTCTGGTGCGGCTCAGGAATTCAAAGCAGCCATGACAACTATGGGCCTATCCCAATTAATTTTTGAACCATCTCATGTTGCTGGCCAAATACTGGATTTGGTCTTCTGTTCAGATCAGGGGGGTGTTACGTGGGTGGGGGATACGGTGGTTGCCCCATTGTCATGGATGGACCACTACCTGGTTAAGGTTGGTATCACGGTCACAATCCACCCCTGCAGGGGTGATGGACCTATTAGGATGGTCTGCCCAAAAAGGCTGCTGGACCCAGCGGGTTTCCAAAAGGCCTTGGAGGGTTTCAATGTTGGTGCGGACAGTGATTCTGCCGATGCCCTGGTGGGAACCTGGAATAGAGAACTCACCAGGGCAGTAGATATTATTGCTCCTAAGTGTCCCTCCAGGCATGCTGCTAAGATGGCCCCCTGGTACACGGAGGAGTTGCGGGGGATGAAATGGCTTGGTAGGCGACTGGAACGCAAGTGGAGAAGAACTCGGCTCGAATCTGACAGGATGCCGTATAGAACCCATTTGAAGACCTACGCGATGGCAGTGCATGCAGCAAAAAAGCGTTTTTGGTTGGCGCACATTGCATCTGTGGGTTCGCGTACGGCAGAGTTATCCCGGGTGGTAAGGAGTATAATCTCTGCTTCTTCTGCCTCAAATCAGCTCCCAGAGTCATATGACTGAGTCTTAACAGGTGCCAGCATAATAGGGTGTCTGGGAAAACCTGGGAAATCCAGATAAGAAAGGTTTTGCAGTATTTAGTGCTTGGTGCTTAGTAAGAAAAAGGCCTAATGCTTACATCAGCATGTAGTCAATTCTGTCTTCTCCTTCAACCCCCTCCCTATTAGTTGTCTGATAATGTAATCATTTCCTGTTGTAAACTGGCTGAAAAAGCTTTCTGCAGTCCCCAAGTACAAATCAATACAAGTCATTGTGATTCATAAAAATAAGGCTGTCATCATTATTGTTCAATTATTGCTGTGTTAGAGGAAAGACTCTTCAGGTACTGAAGTTTTCACTACTAATATTTATAATCTACATTGAATGATGCTAATGAATGAGTGGGTGTGCATTAGGAAGAGATGCAATGCTGTTTGATTTATACTGAACTCAGGTCTGATTGCTAATGTTAAATCCATTAAAGTATCTTTTAGATCTACTTTAATGTACTCCCCTGCATACAATAGTGCTTAAACATACTCGTTTACTTAGCTTCCAATTATTGGTTGGATATTTGCCTTTATTACATCACTCTGACAACTGTGTCTCAGAATAGTTCTAAAAAGAGCACTTCAAATGAAGATATACAGTATACAAGGAGGTAAATTTCAAAATCCTTCTGAATTTTCCACAGACACAATATTAATCTACTTTTTAAAAGTGGGGAACAACAGTTCAGTCTATTTGACTCGGGATCACAAAACTAAGATGCTTGTAGAAGTGACATATTTCATCTTGAAGTAAACCAACAGCCTTACATACGCAAGAATGAAAGATATTGTATCTGCCTAAACTGTCACCTTTGGAGGGCTTTCAAAAAGAATTTTTTTTAAATACTAGAAAATGCCTTTCCCCTCTCAAAGAATCATAAATAGGAAGGGCAACATGTTGAGAAAAATCAGAAAAAAGCATCTTGCCTTGTGTGAGGCCAGGCAATACAAGCATTCTCTAAAAGACCTGACTACATATACAAACTGGAAATGCCCTTTTTTAAATCTACAAGAATGGGCCAGTTCAGGTTACTTTCAGCGCATGATTAGATTCCTCTACTGGTGTACGTAAGATAACCGAATGGAAAACCATACATGCTGGATTTAAATACTAGATGTAATGTAGGATTTAGAATATGGGATAGTCACTATCATGTGATTAGATGATTGAATTGCAACGTAGTGTGTCCCCCTGCCCCCCGCTTAACCATAGAGTTTGCTTTGTAAACGGGAGAGAGGCCAGGACTGGATCATCCAGTTATGCAGGCGGAACTTACTTTTGGCATAATTTTTTTATTCCTGCCTGAGGTGGAGAGTTGTGATAGAGATCTTTTAACCTCTGTCACACTAACTTACATAGGTGGAATACATGCTGTTACAAGACAAGTGTGCTGTTTACAAGTTTCACCCACTCTCTGGTATAAAATAAATGTGAAAAACTGTGGATGAGTTTCAAACATGATTTTTTATTTTTTTTATTTTCTTTTGCTGTGACAAGAAAAAAAGGTTTTACCTTCCAAGTCCCTTGTCTTTGCTCCCCCATGTTCCAAAGCCCCATTTACAGCCTCTTCAGTCACATTCAGTCAGCTTCCCCTCACATTTCTCCCTGCTGGGATCTGACAGAGCATTTTGCCCAGGAAGATACCAGTCAGGCTGGGGGTGGACACAGAGAGGTTGCAAGAGAGGAGAGGTCAAGGTGGTCTGCGAGATGACAGACCACCAGGCATGTCAATTAAGGCATAGGGGTCACCCCTGGTCCTTGCCTTCTCTTCCTACCTTCTAGCACCCCACTTACAGCTGCAAAACTATGAGGTCATTCACACAATCGAAAACTGTGTTCTACCCAGGTTTGGAAGCTGTGTGTACTCCCAATTTTTGATTGTGTGGAAGCAAGGTTAGAGGAAAACCTGGGTAGCTTTTCCTCCTACCTTGCTTCCACACAATCACTCCTACCCAGGTTTTCCTCTAACCTTGCTTCCACACAATCAAAAATTGGGAGTACACACAGCTTCCAAACCTGGGTAGAACACAGTTTTCGATTGTGTGAATGACCTCTCTGAGCCGGGTCTCACGATCCGTGAGACCCGGTTTCAGTTGCTGAGCGGGAAGGGAGCCCTGGGTGGCTGGATCGGCCGCCCACACAATGGCCAGCTCCGAAACGGAGCTGGTGGGGCTGGGGAGCTCAGGGGCCGCGCAGCCCCCAGAAGCCCCAGTATGCCCTGCGCGAGCGTGCAGGGCATACTGGGGAGACCCCCGAGCCAGGAGGCTGCTTTTAAGCCTCCCAGCCGGGGGTCTACTCACGAGCAGTTAGCCTGGGTTTGCGGAGCACTCGCTCCGCAAACCCGGGCTAAGAGGTGGTCTACAGGAGTGGGTTAGCCGCTCTGGAACCACCGGGCTCGGCTGCGAGCCCGGTGGTTCTAACGATCACAAAAATCGGGCTAGGATTTTCCTAGCCTGATTTTTGTGATCGTAAGAATAGCCCCTCTGTCTTTTCATTCTTCAGCAGAAACTTGGGGTTGTGGGCTTGGAAATTGTGAGGATTCTATCCTATAAATAGGGTTTCCCCAGTTTGGAGCTCGCAATATTGCTCACTAATATCTATTTATCTATCTAGTCTGTCTGTCTGAAGCAGCTGGGACATCACTCACTGTTATGAAACTCCCAGACCAACACATAAAAGATAGAAACATCTATCTAGTTTTTTCAGGTAGGTTCCAGACCTTGCCCAAACTAAAAAAAAAAAAAACCCACCAAACCCCACAAAAATGCATTAATTTCCCAGAAAATGCATGGAAACATTCCCATTGAAAAGCATGGCCAATGAAACCTAATAGAGGTAGGAAACTGAGTCACAAAGAGAGATAAGGAGTTGATATTTGGAAGAATGCTTGCAAACTGCAAGCCCTTTTACTAATATATATAACCGGGGTGCACCCTGAGATCTCAAAACATGCCCATTTAATTTGTGTACTTCATGCTAGCAGGCAGGTCAACATGTCTCCATATAAGACAAAGGAACCAAATCTCTCAATTCTGCTTCGGAAAAGAATTCCAACAGCTGAACATTGTGCATGACTCTATCATTTCATGTACTTGTATCTATGGGAAGGTGCTGTGTTTGAAGCAGAAAATACAACACAGAAAACCTGGGAACCATAGAGAGTAGGGGTGTGTCCGAACCGGTCTGGAGGCCA
The DNA here is from genome assembly GCF_027244095.1 of Hemicordylus capensis. NCBI lineage: Eukaryota > Metazoa > Chordata > Lepidosauria > Squamata > Cordylidae > Hemicordylus > Hemicordylus capensis. The sequence goes on from NC_069658.1 coordinate 101,396,247, forward strand.
TTCTAAAGGCCTCCGAACTGTCCAGACCGGTTCGGACCTGGCCGGTTCGGGTCCGGGTGGGGGGTCTTCCTTTAAGGGTGGGGAGGGCTTACTTACCCCTCCCGCCTCTTTGCCCCCTCCAGTGCCCATATTTTACTGTGTAATTGGGGTGCTGGAAACCAGCCGCCCCCACCGGCCCCCCCGCGAGCGGATTAGGGCCAAAAGTAAACTACTGCAGCCGTCGCCCGCTCTCCCTCCCTCCCAGCCGCCCACCTGAGTCCTCAGCACATGATTTTCCAAAAAAGAGAGGAGCTTGCGAACAGAGCTCCTCTCTTGGCAAAGTCTCGGCTCCAACCGGGGCCTTGGGCGCGCACGCGCCGCAAAGGACGACTGGGAGTTCCGCCGGAGGCCCGGTCTACCTGCCGGCAGGGGAAGAGGCCGGGTAGACCGGGCCTCTGGCGATCGGAGGCCCGGTCTACCCGCCGGCAGGGGAAGAGGCCGGGTAGACCGGGCCTCCGATCGCCGGAGGCCTCGTCTACCCGGCCTCTTCCCCTGCCGGCGGGTAGACCAGGCCTCCGATCGCCTGAGGCCCGGACTTACCGGCCTCTTCCCCTGCCAGCGGGTAGACCGGGCCTCTGATCGCCAGAGGCCCGGTCTACCCGGCCTCTTCCCCTGCCGGTGGGTAGACCAGGCCTCCGGCGGAACTCCCAGTCATCCTTTGCGGCGCGCGCGCGCCCAAGGCCCCGGTTGGAGCCGAGACTTTGCCGAGAGAGGAGCTCTGTTCGCAAGCTCCTCTCTTTTTTGGAAAAACATGTGCTGAGGACTCGGGCGGGCGGCTGGGAGGGAGGGAGGGAGATCAGGCGACGGCAGCAGTAGTTTACTTTTGGCCCTAATCCGCTCGCCGGGGCGGCGGCGAGGGCAGCTGGTTTCCAGCGCCCCAATTACACAGTAAAATACAGGCACTGGAGGGGGCAAAGAGGCGGGAGGGGTAAGTAAGCGCTCCCCACCCTAAAAGAAAGGCCCCCCTTCGGTGCCAGTCCGGACTGCTCCAGACCAGGCACATCCCTAATAGAGAGAGGGGAGTAATAAGCTTGCATCTGTGAAAGGAAGGTAAAGTAGGATTCTAAACACTAGGGATGTGCAATGTGATTCACCGTAGATCTGAGGCAACTGACAGATTTGTTCATGAATCGAATTTCCCCTTAAATGAAAGGGCTGATTTGACATCGAATCACACCCTATTAGTTGTGAATCGATTAGTTAGAGGATGCCATTTTGTCTCTGTGTTTTCTGATTCCTGATTGGTTTCCTGGCACTGGCTTCTGATTAGCTTGAGATCTCCTTGCTTCTTGGTCGACTTGCTGTCTTTTAAATCAAGGGTTGGCATGGGCAATTGTGCCCCCATTGGCTGGGGGGAGGGAGTAGGGAGAGGGGAGGCCAAAGGAGGGATTTTCAATATATATATATAAGGGGCTGCTTGGAGGCAGAGAGAGTCATTGCTTTTGTGCCTCAGGAGAGGAGATAACTTGGATCAGAGACAGAGAGGATCATGTGTTGCCACAGCGTGGCTCCACACCATGGCTACTCATGAGGAGACCTCGGCTGGGGGGGCTACAACAAGCCTCCTGGCATCAGGGAGCTCCCCAGAATGCCCTGCACACTCACGTGGGGCATTTTGGGACTTCCGGTGACAAGGAGGCCCCCTTACCCACCACCCCAACTGGCTCTGTGATGGAGCCAGTAATCATGTGGGCAGCTGATCCAGCCACCCAGGGCAAGCTGTTTGCTCATGTGCAGGGAGAGCAGGCCAAGCCCGCTCTCTTCGCAAACCCCCTCAGTGCTCTCAACACTGCTCATCTGGAGAGCCTTACGGGTTATTGGGTTGTGGTGGGGGGAGTTCAGTAGAATAAGGAAGGCACTCCCTAAATGCGGGGGGGGGGGAGTTTGCACCCCATGTTTTTTATCACTTGCATGGATAGATATTTTATTTGTTTGTTTGTTTGTTTGTTTGTTTGTTTATAGTATTTACTGTATATCTTGTCCCTTCAGCACATCATTGCTCGGGGCGGCTTACAATAAAAGAGTAAAAACATAATATCCACAATAAAACAACGTTAAAAACCACAATAAGACTGCAGCAAATAATGTAAGTAATGCACAAAGTAAAACAGTAGTCAGGACTAAAAACAAATTAATACAAGAGACCTAATTACAGCCAGTTTTTAAATGCTTCTTTTTAAAAAGAAAATTTTAGAAGTTCTTTTTAAAATTAGTCAAAGAAGGAGAATGATATAAAGCCCCTGTGGGAGGGAATTCCAAAGCGGGGGGGGGCACTACTGGAAAAGTCCTATCCCTGGTCCCCTCCCATCAACCGAATCTGTGTCAATGGTGGGGCTGAACGAAGGGCTTGATTTGACACTCTGAGGGCCCTGGCAATATGACTTATTCCTTCTTTTGTATCCATTGTGACTGTCTTTTTTCTCTATAACTGCAATATTTTTGGCAAAACTGCATTTAAGCAATTGTGCAGTCTGGCACAGGAGCACTCTTGCGCAGCGGCACAAATGCTCTGTTCCTAAACTGACTTGAGTCTTGTGCAGTAGGTCAGCCAGTGTCCCTTGAGTCAATGTGAATGCAGACGAAGGTCTATGAACAGAAGGAGAAGCATAGATGCGGATGAGCAAAATTGTGGAAGATGAATTAGATCTATTGGGCTACAGTGATAATAACTTTGGATCATGGTGCAGAATGATTTACTGTGGGGATGACAGGAACACAGGCTAACCAGTTTTAAGCTTTGGGAGTGGGAAAGAATCTAAGACTAAAACAGACTGATAGAAGATGACTGAGTGGATACATATGAGATGGATGTGTCCACCCACGAAAGGCTATTGAAAAGCTCAAAGCAGAACTGGATTCAAGCAAGCAGCAGAAGTTGCTGTTAACTTGAGATAGGCTTATCACATTCCAGCTTGCCTCCTATTGTCAGAAGCCTGGTTGCCCGTTTAAGAAACAAACACACTATCCAGGATAGTTGATCTGTGCTCATCCTATTGATTGATTGATTGATTGATTTTATTTTATTTGATTTGATTTGTATACCACACTTCCAAAATGGCTGAGGGCAGTTTTAGCAATTACACTCTTACAATTATCATTTCAGCTGAATTAATATGTCAGTGGAATGTGCCTTGTGAAAAACATGAAAAAGTGCACACTTGATAAACTTACAAAAGTTTGATATAATTCTATAAAGAAAGAAAAAATTAAGAACTATTTTTGGAAAAAAGATGGATGACCATCGAGAGTTGAGGGAAAGGGCTGAAACTGTGATATTAGAATGTGAGAATGAAGCATAGTTGGCCACCTATTATCTTTTTCAGATCTTAGATGGTAGGACTATCTATTAAAATTATGACACTCACCAAAAACTATGAAATTGTAATTCCCCTAAAACTAAGATTAATTTTATATAATACTGTACATTTCACAGGTAGCTGTCAGACAAGGTTAATATCTAATTGTTATACAGATGGTTATAAACGTGCCCCCACATGATGAAATATAGATATGATCACAGGGAAAGCTATAGTTTTATTTCCATTGCTTGCATCTCAGTTTCATTATGCAGAAGTACATTTAAAACAAACTCATATGCACTCACCCATATAGCCTATACCAGAGGCTGTATAGTCCTCAAGGAAATATTTATGGGTGTTAAAACAGCACTTCTGGAAAGAGGAAAGATCAGAAAAAATTGCTCCCCCATCTGCAGCAGGATTACTTAATGTTGTGAAGGTGCATTACATATAGCACCTCTGCACAAATATTGGCCGCAATTAACGTGCTATATTAATGTAATGTGTAGTTTGACCCCAAGTCACTGCAACAAAGTGGGGAAGTTTCTCCTGCTAAACCTCCCTCTGATACACCTTGTTTAAAAGAACAGGAATGCTCTCTGTGTACGGCTCTAGTGACTCTGTTGCCCCTACCCCCGACTTTGTGTTCCCTGTGTTAACAAAATAGCATTTCATCAAGGTTCTTAAGGCGCTTCTTTGGATAACAAGCTACAGGGCTGATCTACATGTTCTTAAGAAAAAGCATAGCAGTAGAGTCTCTGTATTGAACTACTCCAGAATGCCAGCAGGGCATTCTATAGTAATCTTCTCCCATGGCTGAAACGCTCCCTGAAAACAAGCGGGAGAGGGAAATGAATTCCAGCAAGCCTGCTCCTTGATATGCTAGTTTTCTATTGCTCGGGGGAGGGGGGCTCATTTTGAAGTGGTTCGTCCTTCAAAATGGTGATACATTGCCAACTCCAAACTCTGAGAGGGCATCTAAATCTTTAAGAGTTGCACAATCAGAAATATTCCCCAGCATTTGAATATTTCAAATATTTCAGAGCATCTCTGATGTGAGAAGCTGAGACAAACTGATTTTTTCCTTCTTTTGTAAATTTTAAAGGTACAAAATCCTGGCAATTCCTGATGAAAGCCTAGCAATGATATAGATATAATTTATTTAATTTTATGTTTGTGCTGGAGTATTTAAATTTCTGCCTCTATGCCTATGTTAATTAGGAAAGGCTGACAACCGGAAAAGGTCCCTTCTTGTTGTCTCAGATAAAGATGTGAATATTTTAGAATGGCCACGAATTCAGTCAGCAAGTCAGCCAAATGGGAAACTGTTAAGGTGCTTCTCCTGCTCTATTGTGTATAATGGAAGAGAAAGTATGAAAGACTATTTAGCCCTATGACTGTTAGGCCCGACAAACCGATGAAGTGTAAAAGAAAGCTGTTCCCAAACACGGTTAAAATGATTTATCTCAGTGTTTCACTTTGAAACAAGGAACAAAACTGGAAACCCTCCTATTCCCTATTGAACGTAATCACGGTTTTACATCCCTCAGTGTTTACATAAAGAGAGCTGTTTATTTAGAAACCTTGGTGATAAGGTCGCCAAGAGCACATCACTTATTATACATTCCCATTTCCTTCTTTCCTTTCCTTTCCTTTCTTTCTCTCTCTCTCTTTCTCTCTCTCTCTCTTAGGTAGGAAGGGAGGGGGAAGTGAGAATTATGTATATTTTATGATAACCCAAAATGACTTATACATAAAAAATACAGACTTTACAGATAAAAAGGATTAGTAGCAGGGAATGCATTTTCCATGAGTGGCTATAGGGCTCTCAGTTCCAAGACGTACAGGCTGCATACCAATGAACTGATAAAAGTCTGAAGCTGCGGATGGGTAAGGAAGGCTCATGCTTTGCTGGAGATGATTCTTAAAGTTACAATAAATCAGACAGACAGTGTCGGCCTTTGAGGATAAACCTGTGATGGCTTGTTGTGCCTCTTTGAATCGCCTCAGAGGCCCAGGGACTAAAAAGTGCCTGGATGTCACATTAAATCTACCAGGAGGATGGAGCACTTCAAAGAGGAACGCAATCAGATCTGATGGAAAATACATTTTCTGAAAGCTACTGACAAAAAAGTAATCTTTTGATGTGGATGTTGAATAACAATTGATATTGTCTTTCCTGACATTTTTCATTATTGCCGTCTTATACGGCCTACTTCATGTATTAGAGCAATATTAACTGTTTGACAGGGACAAATCCTCAAACTATCACATAAGCAATTGTTTCTGAATTGTCTTAGCCCACTGCCTGTAAAACCTGTCCCAATAACTGCTTTTAAATACGACGGTAGGCTCTTTTCCTTGACAGTGTCTGAGCCTTGGCATAATACAGTAGAGTCCAGGGGATATTAAAAATGGTTAGGTGGTTATGAGATGCCATTTGATTACAAGGGAGAAAGAATGGTTTGTGTGTGTTTTCTTTTGAAGGTGACTTTTAATGAGAGAGGTCTATAAGAAGTTTAGACCTTATTATTCCCACTGTACGATGCAGCTTTAATCAAGTATATGTACTCAGAAGTCTCAGATCTGCTGCAATTCTTGTAGCTTAAAGGAAGAAATGGGGAATGTACAAGAGATCTGTGTTATTTATGCAAGAAAATAAAGCAATCTCTGGTTCTACAAAATGGTATGAAATACACTGTAGCTAAATCCCAAGTTGTTACTAGAAAGAAATTCAAGCAAATCTTGGAGTCACATGTCATTTTCAAAGAACTGAATCCCTCCTGGGGTTTGATGTCTTAACCTTCTACTATAAAGATGTGTCGCTCCATCAGAGATATTTATAAATCCAAAATCCTCAATTTTCAGATGACCTTGAGCTAGCGAGTGAATCTGCAGATAGAAAGCCAGCCTTCTAATCAGTTTTCATATCAAGGCGTTAACTGCATTAGCACTAGTTAAGAGTCACATGTTCAGATTCAGAAAACCCTGAAAGGAGGAGGGATGATAGAACTGAGATAATAGACTACTCCCAAGCTTTTGCAAGTTATTATCATTTACATTTTGCTGTGCAGCATAATGATAGTGTGCGTCCTTCTAGAGTTCTGATTTCATTGAAAGCTATTTCCTGATCTTGACTTTCTTTTTATTCTTTTTAAAATGAAAATTAACAGGTGAGATTAGGTGATATACGCATGATTTATTTGTATATAGCCTTGATACAATTTCCATTCCTATACTCCTATTAATTCTTGAGAGCATACAAATTCTACAAACAACTTACCTAATATATATAATTTCCAAGTGTGTGCAATGGGTTGGTTTCTCATGCTCTGAAACCCATCTTCTGCTCGTTTTCTGGAACATTTAGGGGTTTAGGAAATTCAGTCCTGATGTCCACTCCCCAACATAAAACTGGAACCTTAGAACTTTAATTCCTTCACTCACCCCTAAATTAAGTGCTATTGTTTTCAATGGAGTGATGATTCTAAGAATGTTCACACATGTTCTGTGCTTGAAAAGCATGGGGGAAAACTACCTGGGTGTTTTCCAGATTATGCGCTGCAACAGTTTCACAACATGTCCACTAAGTGCCCCTCCATATTGTCTGTGCTTTGACATTGTAGTCGCTGCACTCTCAATAGGGTGCCGTTCATATTTCCCATGCCTTGTTTCAGATTTGATTGAAGCGTTGTTGCCCTGCAACGTTGTAAATGTGTTGCAGGAAAGTAGCTGTATTTTTTCAATTTTTAGAGGCTTGCCCTGTTATTTATGTGGTGTGGTGTGGTGTGGTGTGGTGTGCAGTGCAGTGTGGTGTGGACAGTTCAAATCACAGTGTGTGACTATTTGTCCCCAGCCTGACCTTTGCACGGTGCAGCAGCAGTGCCTCTTCTTCCATGTTGCTTCCTTCTGCATTCTATTGGGGGGGCAAATGCAACTTTAAGCTGGCTGTGATGAGAGATTGGTCACTTAGTTAAGAGGAAGCCCATTGAACTGAATTATTTACTTCTGTGTAATCCCATTTATTTACTGATTTTTACTGCCCCTTTCCATTCATGGAATAATTTTTCCATCCTGCTCACTAAATGATTTTAAAAAAAAAAATTCCAGCCAGGTTTTTTGCACAGGGGTGCATCCCGATTTTCATGTGCTGCTTTTGGTTTTTTGATTCCATTCGCATTTGTGAGGCCACCTGTCCTCGCTATCCTCCAAAGTGTTCTGCTTCCTCCTCGCCTCTCTCCCCTTCCCTCTGGTGGCTCCTCTTGCCCCAAGTCTGAAACTGCCGAGTTGGGGTGGGGGTGGGGCATGCAAAAGTGGCCAGGAAAGCGAGGAGGAGTATGGACTTAGAGGAGTGCCTGAGGAGGTGAAGGAGGCTGCATGGTGCTACTGCTGAGGCAACTACGAGTTTCCATTTGGGGAGAGCAGGAGAGATGGCACACATTTCCAGAGAGATGAGGAAGAGAGGGAGAGAGAGTAGATGGGCTGGGAGCAAAGTTGTCATAGGAGTGGGGGGAGAGAGGGGGGCAGCAGGTCCCCACCCTCCCTTCCCTTGAGAGTGGGTATGCCAGTTCCTGTCTTTCCCCCTTCCTGGCTTACCACAGGATTCCCTTTCGCTCCCCCACCAATAAGGAGTTCTTGTTTCATTACTCCAAAGGATCTCCTCATGCTTTGCAAATGGGAGAGCAACATTTGGCCCGGAGAGCAACATTTTAGAGCATCATAGTAACCTTATCCAGGCCCTCCAAACTGTTTAAGCCACAAGCTAAATTTCTGTCCTTTGGGGCTAACTCCGAAAATGCTTGCGGAAGGATTTATCTCTAAATGGGAATGCACATTTGAGCAGAAACTGCTTTCTTAGGCCATAAGTAAGCAGTTTCTGTTCAAATGTGCATTCTCATTTAGGGAATGTATCTAATTCCCATTTATCACCGCAGGTACTAACAATGATGGGCTACGATCGGGCCAAGTTGGTGGTTACCCAAAGAATCTTAGATGCAGAACAGCAGACAGACAAAAGTTTCATTCCAAGGGGAGTAGTGCTGGAAATCAAATTCTGAACACACGTCCTGCCAGATATCTTAACCAAATTATTTCTTGTTTACACAGTCAGACAGGTGTTATTGACTGGTTTGTTTTATCCAGACATCAAGTCCTTCCCAAGGACCTGGGATGCCAGAATTTTATTGTCAATTGTTATAGATATTGTCGCAGAATATAGGCTGTTCCCAGTAAAGTTGCTTTTTGTAATTGGCTGATGGTGATTTCTGTGGCCCCTATGGTGTTGAGGTGCTCTTCAAGGTCTTTTGGAAATGTACCCAGGGCGCCAATTACCACTGGGATTATTTTGGTCTTTTTCTGCCACAGCCTTTCAATTTCAATTGGTAGATCTTTGTATTTGGTGATTTTTTCTATTTCTTTTTCTTCTATTCTGCTATCCCCTGGTATTGCTATGTCGATTATTTTGACTTGTTTTTCTTTCTTCTCGACTACAGTTATATCTGGTGTATTGTGTGGCAGATGTTGGTCTGTTTGTAGTCGGAAGTCCCATAATATTTTTGCATCTTCATTTTCTTCAACTTTTTCAATTTTATGGTCCCACCAATTTTTGGCTACAGGTAGCTTGTATTTTTTGCACATGTTCCAGTGTATCATCCCTGCTACCTTGTCATGCCTTTGTTTGTAGTCAGTCTGTGCAATCTTTTTACAACAGCTGATTAGGTGGTCCACGGTTTCATCTGCTTCTTTACAAAGGCGGCACTTGCTTTTGTTGTGGATTTTTCTACTTTTGCTCTTATTGCATTTGTTCTTAGTGCCTGTTCTTGCGCAGCCAGTATTAAACCCTCTGTTTCTTTCTTCAAGTAACCATTCTTAAGCCATTGCCAGGCCATGGTGATGTCTGACCACTTATATTGTGCAAATATTGACCATGCAGGGGCTTATTTCTCCATTTTTCTGCTCGGTTCTTGACTTGTTCTTTCTTGTAGGCCTGCTTTCTTTCATTGGTGTTGAATAGTTTCTCGTTATTGACCATTTGAAGTGCATCTTCTTCACTGTCCTTGATATATTCTTCAAGGCCTCTTTTCTCCTCCTCTACTGTTTGATGGACTTGTAGCATTCCTCTTCAGCCTGAGCTGCGAGGGAGGTAGAGCCTATCTACATCACTGTGGGGGTGCAGAGCATGATTGATGGTCATTATTTTCCTGGTCTTACGATCCAGCGTCTCTAGCTCTGCCTGGGTCCAGTCTATTATTCCTGCAGTGTATCTGATAACAGGTATAGCCCAGGTGTTTATGGCTTGCAGGGTGGATAAAAATCAATGATTTTTTAAAAAAAATCAACAAAATCAGATTTTTTTTATTTAAATCGGATTTTTTTGATTTAAATCGGATTTTTTTAAACAAAATGCTTTTTGAGGAAAATATATTACCATCCAAAGGTTATTCCATCATGAAATAAAGATTAGTTTTTTAATTATGTAGAATAAGGCTGTATATGTTTAATTTTTTTGGTAAATAAATTCCATTAATCCATTCACAATGTCATGCTCTTCCAGAGGTTTTTGTAAGATTATTGGGCAGTTTCTCTGCCTACAAGATATTATCACAGATGCTTGGTTTACTTTTGCAGTTCTCAAAACTGAATTTGATTCAGCAGAGATCACATGCCTCTTCTTCACAGCAAAAATGTTATGACATGAACAGAGTTGAGAAAAAGACCTTAATCCTATTGTTCTACAAACCTATGAATACAGAATCAACCCCTTCAGTGCTAAGTTTCAAGAAGTTCAGTGAAATAGAATAGAAACAATATTTTTCTGATTGTTTGGAGTGGAATAGATCTGCACAAGAAGAAAGTGAAACTAAGTGTGAGGAGGGAGGGGCAAGCAGACAAGCAGTACAAAATGAAAGTGAAACTTTCTGAGCACAATACTGCATAGCCACAGACAGACAAGTCTTTGGATCTTTTTGTGTGTATGACCTGAGGTTTATCACATTCTTTCCTTGGAGGAAAAAACCTATAATGGCAGCAGGCCGTAAAAGAGACCCAGTTTGGCAATATTTTAATGAAGTTCCTTTACCTATCGGTAAGGCAGGCATGCGTGCAAAATGCAAACACTGCAACAAAGAAATGCAAGGCCTGGTGGCCCGAATGAGGCAACATCATGAGAAGTGCTGTGATGAAGATGACCAAAGAAACACATTTGAACAGGCAGGATCTTCAGGTTGGTAAACATTTTTATTGAATCATATAATATTTCTAAAGACTGCCTTGAACTGTCATGTTTGAGCAAAATTATATTTCTTATTATTACTGCATGTTACTGTCATTTGGTACAGTTATGAAGAAAAGCAAATATTCCTTTTGGGGCAGTGCTGTGTACAATAAGCAGAAATTGTATAAACAATAAAATAACAGCATTGACTTTTTTGTTTAGGGGAATTCATGGATTCTGGAAACTATCCACCTTCAAGATCACCATCCTCCTGTTCTACAGTTTCAGAGTTATCCATCCAGGATAGTGCTTCATTAGCATCATCATCAGACACCCACAGCCACATATCACTATCACCTAAAAGAAAGAAAAAATCCTTCCCTCCTGGAACCACCATAGATAAGTTTGTGATAAAAACTAGCAGATTAGAAAAAGAGTTAATTGATGAAAAAATTGCCCAGTTTGTTTATGCAACGAACTCTTCTTTCCGTCTGACTGAGAACCCACATTTCATTAATATGGTTCAGTCACTGAGACCAGGTTACAGTCCACCCAGCAGAGCAGATGTTGCAGGGAAACTGCTGGATAAAGTGTATGACAGAGAAATGGAGCAATGTGCAACAGCTCTGGAGGGTAGAATTGTTAACCTGATGGGTGGAGTAATGTCCACAATGATCCTATTGTATGTGCTTGTATAACAACAGAAGAAGGGAAAGTCTTCCTTGCACAAACAATTGATACGTCAGGAAATGCACACACAGCAGAATACTTACAAGAAGTGGCAGTAAAAGCTATAATAACATGTGAACAAAAATTCAAATGTCTAGTACGCAGTTTGGTCACAGACAATGCTGCAAATGTATCCAAGATGAGAAGAAATTTAGAAGAGCAGGAAGGGAATACAAAGCTAATAACATATGGTTGCAGTGCTCATTTGCTGCACCTCTTAGCCAAAGACTTAAGTGTTCCAGAAATAAAGACTAATGTTGTTGAAATTGCTAAATACTTCCATAACAATCACTTTGCTGCAGCAGCTCTGAAAAGGATGGGTGGAACCAAGCTAACGCTCCCACAAGATGTTAGATGGAACTCTGTGGTGGACTGTTTTGAGCAGTATATCAAGAACTGGCCTATTCTGATGACAGTTTGTAAACAAAATCGAGATAAAATAGATGGCACTGTCACGGCCAAAATCCTCAACATTGGGCTTAAGAGAAATGTTGAACATATGCTGAGCATCCTGAAACCCATCTCTGAATCTTTAAACAAAATACAGAAAAATAGCTGTTTTATTGCTGATGCTGTTGAAATTTGGAAGGAACTGAGTGAACACTTAAAAACAGAACTACACATGGACAGAATTAAATTACAAGCATTAAAAAACCGAATGGGACAAGTACTGTCTCCAGCTCATTTTTTGGCAAATATTGTCAATATCCAGTACCAGGGTCAAAACTTAAGTGCTGAGGAAGAGGAGTTAGCTATGACATGGGTATCCAGCAATCATCCATCTGTAATGCCAACTATAATAAACTTCAAAGCTAAGGGGGAACCATTCAAGAAATATATGTTTGCTGAAGATATTTTAAAGAAAGTCACACCAGTGAACTGGTGGAAGTCACTTAAGCACTTGGATTTAGAGACTGTTCAAGTAATGATTTCACTTTTAACAGCAGTAGCTTCTTCTGCAGGCGCTGAAAGAATATTCTCTTCCTTTGGACTCATTCATTCTAAATTGAGAAATCGTTTGGGACCCGATAAAGCAGGAAAGCTTGTTTTTCTTTTCCAGATTATGAACAAAGAAGAAGATGAAGATGACGAGTGAGCTACAGAGGACAGTATTTAAGTTTTTCATGTGTAGGCTGGGCTGACAGTCTAAGTTTCTTAAAATATATATATTTTGTTTAGCCAAATTAGTTAACAAATATGGATGTTTGTTTAAGCAAATAACATATGCTGTAATGTTATTGTTTCAGTTGAATAAATCTATTTAAATTGTTATTATTAAGGTAATGATTATTTTTCTCCTTCCTAAGTACAACAGAAAAGTTGTCCAAATATGAATGATTAACCTATTAAACTGGGGATAAAAAAAACTAATATGAAAAGTTGTTATTCTAAAAATCTTCATCTACTTGCATATTAAAGTTATACCAGCAAGAATTAGTCTTTATGTAGAAAACTATGATTTAAATCAAGCCTTACTGACTAGTGATTTAAATCGTGATTTAAATCGTGAATTAAATCAGTTTGATTTAAATCAAATCCACCCTGATGGCTTGTATGGTGTTCCCGCCATTGAGTTTGGACTTGAGGATTTTTCTAACTCTCCTGATGTATTCACTTCCAATTTTTCTTTTAACTTCAGTGTGTGCAATGTTATCATCCTGGAGAATGCCCAAGTATTTGTAAGGTTCTTTCTCTTCCAGGTTCTTGATCTTGCTTCCATTGGGCAGTTCTATTCCTTCTGTTTTTGTTATTTTCCCTCTGTTCATTATTAATGCAGCACACTTGTCTAGTCCAAACTCCATTGCTATATCGCTACTGAATATACGGACAGTGTTTAGCAGTGATTCGATTTCTGACTGGGACTTTCCATACAACTTCAGATCGTCCATGTACAGCAGATGGTTGATTTGACTGGATGTTTTAGATGTTTGGTATCCGAGGCCTGTTTTGTTTAGTATTTGTGAAAGTGGGGTCATGGCGATTACAAACAACAGAGGGGATAGTGAGTCCCCTTGGAAAATGCCTCTTCTAATGCTAACCTGTCCAAGTGTCTCGCCACTGATTGTTAACTGTGTACTCCACATGCTCATTGCTTTTTTAATAAATATCTGAATGTTTTTGCTGACACCAGTTGTTTCTAAACATTTTAGTATCCATGTGTGAGGCAATGAATCGAAGGCTTTCTTGTAGTCAATCCAAGCAACACTTAGATTGGTTTTTCTTCTCTTGCAATTTTCTAAAATCATTTTGTCAATCAGCAGCTGGTCTTTTATGCCTCTGGTGTTCGGGCAATTTTCTTTCTGTTCAACTGGGAGCTGTTTGTTAGTTAATAAGTGTTGCATGACTTCATCTGCTATTATTCCAGTTAATAATTTGAACATGGTTGGCAGGCAGGTTATTGGTCTATAATTACTTGGAACTGCACCTTTTGCTGGGTCTTTCATGATGAGATGAGTTTTCCCAGTTGTTAGCCATTATTCAGTATCACCGCCTTGCATAATGTGATTGAACTGTTTTGATAGTTGTTTATGAAGGCTTGTTAGGTGTTTAAGCCAAAAGCCATGCAGTTCATCATCACCTGGTGCAGTCCAATTTTTAATTTTCTTTGCTCTTTCACTTATTAATTCTGGTGTTATTATTAGATCTTGCATTTGTTGGTTACATTTTTTGACCTCTTTCATCCAGCCTGCTTTTTTATTATAATCTATTGGATTGTCCCATAATTTCCCCCAGAATTGCACTGTTTCTTCTTTATTTGGTGTTTCTATGTTTCTTGCAGTTTCTCCTTCTATGCTTTGGTAGAAACGTCTCTGATTCGACTGGAATTGGAGATTCTGCCTGTGTTGTGTAATTCGGGCTTCATATCTGCTAATCTTCTTTGACACTGCTATTTGCTGCTTTATTATTTCCAGTAGGGATGTGCGAAATGTTTCGGATACAAAACATTTTGTACCCAAAACAGCCTGTTTCGGGTGTTTTGTAGACAAAACAAAACACCCATTTTCCAGATCCAAAAGTTTTGTATACAAAACAAAACGCCCCTGTTTCGGCTACAAAACGTTTTGTTGTTTCGGACCTCCATTTTGTGGTGATCTCTGAGTCAGTCTCCATTTTGTGTTTGACATCTCTTCGAATTTCCCACCCTTCCAGCCTTCTGATTGGTGACCTAAATCATGGGCTGACCTGTTGACAATTCCCTCTTTGTTCCGCATTGGCTCTTTTGCTTCTTCCCACTCTTTACTGACCCCACATTGGCCAGGGGAAGGCTTGCTAACCCATGGGGTGCTGGGTTCTGCTGTTTCTGTGGTGTTCTGAGTGTAGATTCTCTGGTAGCATATGAGAGTGGATTCTTGTTTTTCACTGAAAATCTCATATGCTACCAGAGAACCTACAATGAACACCTCAGAAACAACAAAACCCAGTACCCCACAGGCTTGTGGGTATGGGGGTGGTTGGCACCCTATGTGCACTACACATACATGCTCTCAGGGGCTTATATACAGTGCAGCGTACTGTGCATCCAAGAAGGATGTGGGCTTTCTGGATGTGTGAGGTTCACCAAAGATGGAAGTGGCTCTGTGAATAATGCTGTGCGTCATTGCTACTGCTCCCAGCAACCATTAGGAGCTGCGATGATGCACAGCCTCGTTCACACTGACCCTCTTCCACCTTTGCTAGAAGCACCAACAGAGTGGCGAGTCCCATGCAGCCAGCAAGCTCAGTGATCCTTGTCTGTGTCCCAAATGTCTGGGTAAGGCCTATGAGTGAGACTTCAGCCCCTTTTGCAGTGCGAAAAGAACATATGGCTGTTCTCACGAGCAGCCAAGAGCAGGCTAAGGCTGCCAAGCCCATTCTTAGATGCTTGTGAGAAGCAGTGGAAGGCAAAGGGCTGCCGCCAACAAACCCCCTTGCAGAGCCCTGGTGCAAAGTGAGATTAAGAGAGCATTTTGCTCTCTTAACCTCATTTGCTTGGTCCTCCGCCAGCCCCAGTTGCAGTGCGTTAGAGGAGTTGCAGTGCATTAGAGGAGTTGCAGTGCATTAGAGTAGTGGGGCGCCACTTCCAATATCCTGACCCTCCATGCTGCCGGCTGCTACCAGCAATCATGTGAGCAGGTGATTTGCCTCACCACCAGGAAGAGAAGAGGGATCTTCTGCAGGGAGGTAAGTGCTAGCAGCCTTCTTCCCCACTTTCCCTAAAGCCCTTTCCTGCCAGAAGGGGCTCAGTGTGTGGATAGCATCACAGCGGCAGTTCCACCCCGACCAATGCAAATTCATCACATCATCTGAAATGAATCTACATATATACACGTGTACATGCCTAAGAACTTCTCCATGCAATCAAGAACCCTGCAAAGGCACTGCAAGATGCCTAGTCTCATACAAGTGTATGAGATCCTGTACACACAGAGGATCATTTCACACAGTGATACATGCATATAAACAAAGCCTGTTATCCCAATGTTGCTCCCTCCCAACATGTGTTATCAACATGTTCTCCCAATATGCATGATACACACCTATAAAGCAGCCAGATTGGTCTCTGGGACAACATGAAGGGACCACATAACACTTGTTTTAAAAGAACTGCACTGGCTGTCAATATGTTTCCAGGTGAAATACAAAGTGCTGGTTATTACCTATAAAGTCCTTAATGGCTTGGGCCCAGGCTATTTAAGAGAGCACCTCCTTTGTCATAAACCCTGCCACCTGTTATGAACTTCTGGAGAGGTCCAGTTACAGTTGCCACCAGATCGTTTGGTGGTAACACAGGACCGGGCTTTCTCTGTGGCTGCCCCAGGATTTTGGAATATGCTCCCTGCTGAAATAAGAGCATCTTCTTCTCTGTTTGTTTTCAGGAAGACCCTCAAGACTCTCCTGTTTCTGCAGGCTTTTAATTAGAATTAATTTTAATAATTTAAAAAAAGTTTTAATAATTATTTTATTATATTGTTTTTATTGTGCCATGTATTTTAATCTGTAACTTTTAAATATTTTAAATTTTGTACACCACCTAGAGATGTACATATCAGGTAGATAGCTAGAGTAGATAGATAGATAGATAGATAGATAGATATAATGCTTGCCTAACAACCACAGGCTGAGTTTACAGCCTAGATGAGATTCAGATCAGAGACATTCTGGCTTCCAGCTCAGACTCTAAGCTACTATAATGACATACGAGCGCCTGTTAAGACAATGGAATCCTCTCCTTTTTGTTGCCCTATCCCAGGAAGGAAGGGAGGGAGGAGGGAGGGAGGAAGTAGTTTGAAATCTACATCAAATCCACTCTCTCACTCCATCCACTCCATCTGTCTGACCATTTCAACCCCAGTCTACCCAGCAAAGCTTTCTTGTCTTTCATGCATTGTTTTGTTCTGTCCCTAATGGGAAATGGTTCACTCTTAGATTTCCTCAAACATTTCTTCTCACTTATTGAAATGAAGCCACCTGAGCAGCTGAAATGTCTTTGAAGTCCTGGAACATCTCTGATGTCAAGTTGTGAGAATTTCTGTCTGTTTTACCCTGCTGCTGGGAACTATAAAAATTGATGAACTACAACTAGCCATTAAAATCTCACTCACAGCAAATTCCAGGTTCTCCATTTGGTAGCTTACAGGTAAATGTGGAATTGGGAAGCTACAAAAGTATCATAACATATCCTTTGTGGAAATATTATGAAGATTATTGTTGTTGGGGCAGAGGGAAATTAAGGTCCATTAGTTAAGAAACACGGTGTGACATGCTTTCAACTCTGCTTTGTTGCTTTGGGTTTGGGGTTTGGGTTTGTTTGGTTTTTACTACTGAGGTTAAATAAATAACTGTTCCCACCATTTCACATATGTCCCTTGTTCCATCTTGGATAATTCAAGTGCTGAATACTGAGTGCCTAAGTGCAAAACATAAAGTGATGAATTGAGCTGAATGTACAATGGAAACTGAATCTGCACTAATGAGAATCATGCAGTTGTTAAGGCCAATTTATGTCTACATAGCAAGAGAAAGGTCATGAGGGAGTTTCATTAGCATGACAAAAATTCTGCTTATAGCTGCATGAACTCAGATGCTCTGTTGTCCACCTCACCTCTGAACCCCTGAAAGGCAGTGAGCAAGGAAACAAAAGAAACATGAGCCTTCTCATATACTTGTTTGAATAATATACACTTCTTCTCCAATTCTGCTATAGCATCTGAGTGCCATTTACACTGTGCTGTATAACCTAACTTTGAGGATTCATCTAAGCTTATAAAAAACATACATTTTTAATGAGAAACCCTCTGAGCATGGTTCACAATCCCGCAGGGTTCTCGTGTGTATATGTCGCTCAATATGCACACAGGATAAACTGCTCTCTGTGGACTGCTGTACAAACACAAAGGGGATTTATCACTGCATGCGCAGGGCAGTCCCAAGTATTATAAAGAGCAGGACAGTCTAATCATGTTCAGAACTCTGTGCATTTCATAGGAGCCCCCACGCATGCACCATAGTCACTGACACGTGTATAAGATACTTGTTTTAAAATATACATATATCTTAATATAATGAACATGCATTCACATTTTGCTCATTGGGAATGGCTTCATATTAGTATATGGGTGAATAGGTGGATGGATGAATATACATAGCAGGGGTAGGGCATCTAAGAGCTTGTGGGGTGTGCCATCCCTAATTTCTTGATTACATGCCTCCACTAGTTTTAGTCAATAGTAAAGGTTTAGCTTAAGAAATGTTAGAGAACATTACATAAATACTTCAGTACATTGGGGATATATAAATACCTCAAGAATGCCTGCATGTTCCTCTCCCACCTCCCTTAAAAACCCTGCCTCTCCACACACTTCCTCCAGATTCCAAAACTCCTTGCTAGTTGCTTCACACTCCCTGCCACAATTAATTCTCTTCCTTACCAGTTATGACCTTGGACCTGAGATGCCCCACAATCAGGGGATGAAGTGGACAGTTGAGGGGATGAGACATGGCAGGAAGATTTTACAACTCAGAGCTCATGTAACCCTACACCATTGGGAACCCTTGTGCCAAGGGGACCCCCTCCAGGCCAAAGGATATGGAGCTACCTTCATCCTCTGACTCAGACGAGTCCCTTGGGGGCCTGCCAGTCCTCCAGAGTCACCAGAACCAGCACCCACAGAATTGGGAAAAGCCCTTTTACACTTCAGAAATTTCCCCAGGGAATAGGTTTTGGCCAAACTACTTTACCTGGACAGCAGCTGTATAAACCCCTGCTAACTTGGCAAAGAGGCACCTTTGAACGTAGTGATTCTCTTTATTTAGCAGCGGGAGAGTAACTGGCCCTATCCACTCCCAGCACAGTACCTCCAGTTACCGTTGCTGGTGTCTATCTTGTGTTTCTTTTTAGATTGTGAGCCCTTTGAGGACATGGATCCATCTTATTTATTTGTTATTTCTCTGTGTAAACCGCCCTGAGCCATTTTTGGAAGGGGGGTATAGAGATTGAATAAACAAACAAACAAACAAACAAACCTGCAGTCAGCGCCAAGCATCCACTGCAGTAACATCCAACTATTGCTCTCTCCTCAGAGTTACCCAAGTTCCTGGCCATTTTTTCAACTGTGCTTCCCTTGTTGCTGTCCAAGGTCTGCGTCCCTCATGGAACTCCTTACAGCATTCAAACTCCCTGGTATCGCTATTGACCCCTGCCTTAAATGTGGTATTACAGCAGCATTAAGAGCTCCTCTATCTCTTTATACTAGCTCCCAATACACTCCACTCCTTCCTCTTCTGGAAAAAGTGCGGCTTGATCCTCCTGAAGCCAAGGGAAATTTGCAGTTACTGTATATGGTCCTTCCTATAGAACCGAATATATAGTGTTGTGTTAAGCCTTCTCAAATCAGTCCATATGACAAACACACTTATTTGTCAAGCCATACTTTGCATTCTTCTAGTATTTTAAAAAGTTGCAGGAGTTTCTCCATGTTTTCTTGGTTTTCAGGGATGGCGTACAATAACTTATGTGTAACTAGTTATCACGAAGTGTGAAAACTAATAGTGAAAGCCACCGTAGTCTTCAGTTGTGAAATATTAGGTTCAAAGAATGGATCAGTTACAATGAATTTCAGAAATTGTGGTTTTCAGTGATCACATGGGAATGTGACCCCACACCTAAACTCATTGTGAATGTAGAGATGTACTAATGTGTTTGTTTTTATACATTATACTCCCCACTTCAATATTTCTACTCCAAGTTGGCTAACAAATAATCTTAAAATAATAAAACAGCATATCAAACAATAAAGCAAAGCTATAGTTTAAAAAGCCAACACAGTAAATAAATACATATAAGCAGCAAGAATTCAAATTATATATTTAAAAACTGGGGGGAGGGGAGGGATAAGGTCTTCACCTGGCACTCTAAAAAGTCATCCAATAAGACTCCCTAAGGAAAAGCAGCCCAAAGACAGAGTGCCAAAATCTAAAAAAACCTCTCTGAATCACCACTCACATCACCTCAGAAGGCAGGAGCACATGGGGAAGAACCTCTGAAGACTACCTGAGTGCATCAGCAAGTTCATGGGAGAGGTGGTGATAATTCAGGAACTTGTTCCCGGATGATTAAAGCTTTAAAGGTAAGAATCAGTACTTTGAATTGTGCTTGAAAACGGATCAGCAGCAAGCAACATTGTTTCAAAACTGTCAAGACATGGTCCCTTATGCCATTCCCAGTTAGTAGGCTAACCACTGTATGGTACCAATAACTTAAATGCAATTGTCAGCATCTGCAATGTACCGGGAAATGGGGAGGGAGGGGATGTCTGTATCTATGATCATTCACAAAGCACCTAGGATTGTCAACTTTCCCAAGTGATTGTTGACAATCACAGTTTTTTTCTGACATACACTACTGAATATTCAATCTCTCTAAGCGCCAATTGCATTTACTGGATAATATATTGAACTTAACTGCTGAAGAGCCTTGAATGCTTGCTAAACTGTGAACTGAGTGGGAGACCTGAAGCAAATCTTTGGTATCAATTCATCAGCTGTACAGGGGAAATAATTACCCACTCTGTGGCCCAAGTACCCTTCATTGTGGATAGCATGAGAGTTCTGATGTACTTACAAAGGTCTCAGGCAAGCAAATCCCCTTCTCATCAATGGAGAGTGAAGCTCTACATCACATCATATCATATGCATGGATCTTGGGCCCTTCTGCTGAGGTGAACTAGGATGCTGACTCAATCAGGAGCTCTGTGCAGCAGGTGGTTCAAGAAGTGTGAACCACCTCACACACATTGAAAATGTGTTAACTCTAAAAGCATACATAATCTTTTAGCAGTTTGTCTTTTACAATGGAGCTAAGGCAACAAGCCCTGTCTCACTATTAAATATTTATTTCAGATTCAAGATAAGAAACACTCCCCACCCAAAGCCTACAATGATAACATCCATTTTAAAAAAAGAGTCCCTCAAAATGCTTCTCCGGGCAAACATTTTCCACCTTCCTAAACTGCTATATCCTAAACTGCTATAATGTATGGCTAAGGTGGACAGCAGGATGCACTTTTCAGCCTACCAATCTCCTTTTAGATCAACCTCTGTGTCTCAGTTTGAAGCCTACTCTGAGAAGAGCAGGAGCAGCTTCAGGAGGTGAGCAAGCTTTTCTAATCAACAACATCTAGCCTTTCCCCCCTTTACACTAACTAAAAGGAGGAGGGGAGATTTTGAGGGGCTAGTTTCTCTTTAAGGGATAAGTCCTAGTCTCTGTGTGTGTTATTTGCCAGGGCTAGCATTTGCCAGGGCTAGCAAACTCCTTTTTTTTTTAGTTTGTCCCCGCCTGGATGGGATGGAGTCAGCTAGGGCTGGGGGGAGACCCCACATTCCTTTGACACACATCCTGTGTCTCAGTTTGAAGCCTACTCTCTACATAAGAGGTGAAGGCCCGAGAGCATAGCGAACAGAGCATAGACAACAGGGATAGCAAACAGGACAATGGAGTTTTACTGGAGTTTAGTGGGAAGTGTGTGTGGGAGCCTGGAACAAGCCCCTATGATCACAAGGAGCTCAGTGGAGAAGAAAAAATAAGTACAAATCCCTCCCTCATACTCTTGATAAAGGCTGCTTGGACAGTTAAATAGCTGACCATTACAGCTGAGACCTATCCTTCTAATAAACTATCTCTAAATACTGTAAACAGCCAAGAAAGCCACTATGAAGCTAGAAAGCCAGTAGGAGAGGGGGCACTTCCCAGTGTATTGCACAGAGTGTCGCATGTACACACATGGACAAATTCGTTGGTACCCTTACAGCTCATTGAAAAAGTGTTTTAGGCCTCCTGAAAAGCGATTAAATGAAAAGCAATTGTCCCATTTATACCTGCATGCCTTTGATATGTCATCGAGTAAAGCAAAACAAGTGTGAAAAGAGTTAAGTATTGCTTATTCTACAAAGATATTCTAAAGTGGCCTATACACATTTGTTGGTACCCCTGAAAAGATCATAAATAATTGGATTAGATTGATTTTTCAGATAGGCTGTTTTCTTTAATTAGTACCGGTATCACACGTCTCTAATCATGCAATCAGTCATTCAGCCTATTTAAATGGAGAAAAGTAGTCACTTTGCTATTTGGTATCATCGTGTGTCCCACAATGAACATGGACCAGAGAAAGGAAAGAAGAGAGTTGTCTGAGGAGATCAGAAAGAAAATTATAGACAAGCATGTTAAAGGCAAAGGCTATAAGACCATCTCCAAGCAGTTTGATGTTCCTGTGACAACAGTTGCAAATATTATGAAGAAGTTCAAGGTCCTTAGGACTGTAGCCAACCTCCCTGGACACGGCCGCAAGAGAAATATTGACCCCAGAATGGGCAGAACGATAGTGAGAATGGTAGACAAAAAGCCAAGGACAACTTCCAAAGAGATACAAACTGAACTCCAAGGTTAAGGTCCATCAGTGTCTGATTGCACCATCCGTCACTTTTTGAGTGACAGTGGGCTCAATGGAAGAAAACCCAGGAGGACTCCACTGTTGGAAGAAAAACATTTAAAAAGCCAGATTGGGATTTGCTAAAATGCATATTGACAAGCCACAATGCTTCTGGGAGGATGTCCTTTGGACAGATGAGACAAAACTGGAGCTTTTTGGCAAGTCACATCAGTTCTATGTCCACAGACAAAAAAATGAAGCTTTTGAAGAAAAGAACACCATATCTACTGTGAAACATGGAGGAGGCTCGGTTATGTTTTGGGGCTGCTTTGCTGCATCTGGCACGGGGTGCCTTGAGTCTGTGCAGGGAACAATGAAGTATCAAGACTATCAACACATTCTGGAAAGAAACGTACTGCCTAGTGTCAGAAAGCTCTGTCTCAGTCGCAGGTCATGGATCCTCCAACAGGATAATGACCCAAAACAAATAGCTAAGAACAAAACATTGGACTATTCTGAAGTGGCCTTCTATGAGTCCTGATTTGAATCCTATCGGACATCTATGGAAAGAACTGAAACATGCAGTCTGGAGAAGGCACCCTTCAAACCTGACACAGCTGGAGCAGTTTGCTCAGGAAGAGTGGGCCAAACTACCTTTTGACAGGTGCAGAAGTCTCACTGAGAGCTACAGGAATCGCTTGTTTGCAGTGATTGCCTCTAAAGGTTGTGCAACAAAATATTAAGTTAAGGGTCCCATCATTTTTGTCCATGTCATTTTCATTTGTGTTATTATTTGAAATATTCTGTTGCATCAAAACTCTAAAGCAAAGTCTGATTTTTGTTAAATGCAAATTAAACAATGATGGGTGCCAATTACGTTTGTCAGTTTCAAGTTATTTCAGAGACAATTGTGGGTTCTTCTTTTTTTGTGGAGGGGTACCAACACATTTGTCCATGTGTGTATGACTATTCGCTCCATGGGCAGAAGTCATGAGTGTGTGATCGGTGCAAGGAGCTCCTGGCTCTCAGGGAACAAGTTTGTTCCCTCGAGACCAAGATGGCGGATCTGGAGAAGCTCAGCAAGACAGAGAGGCATGTAGATGAGACCTTCAGGGATGTGGTAGAGACATCCTACTCCAGGGCTGATAGCTCCACTGCTCTCAGAGATAATGAAGGTCTCAGGGAAGGAGGACATCAGTCTGAGGAAGAAGGAAATGCTCCTTTAGAAGGGACCCCTTCCATGGATGATGAGACCATATCCTCTCGCACAGGGGATACTCCTCCAGGGGGTAGGGGCCTCCATGTAGTGAGCGATTCTATCATTAAAGGTATAGAGAGATGGGTTTGTGACCCACGTGTTGACTGCACGGTGACTTGTTTGCCTGGTGCGAAGGTTACGGACATCACGCAGCGTCTAGATAGGCTCTTAGGCAGTGTTGGGGAGGAGACAGCTGTTGTGGTGCACATCAACATCAACAATGTGGGGAAATGTAGTCGGGGGGTCCTGGAAGTCAATTTTAGGCTGATAGGTAGCGTTTTGAAGTCCAGGTCCCACAATGTAGCATTCTTAGAAATGCTACCTGTTCCACGCGCTGGTACAGTGAGAGAGGAAGAGCTGATGGATTTCAATGCGTGGATGAGACGTTGGTGCTGGGAGGAGGGGTTTAGATTTGTTAGGCACTGGGACACTTTTTGGGGCAAGCAAGACCTGTACAAAAGGGATGGGCTGCACTTGAACCAAGATGGAACCAGACTGCTGGCACTTAAAATCAAAAAGGTTGCAGAGCCACTTTTAAAATGACACCTGGGGAATAGGAGATGGGCAGTATCCGGTTTGGCAAATGCCATCCCTTAAAGTGTGACGGTGCAGAGGATTCAGATAAAACAGAAGGGGACAGAACAGAACCACATAAAGAGCAGACAGAAGGCTGTGCCAGCTGGTCCAAGACTCAAAAGAAAGATAGAAGACACCAAGGAAGAGATTCAGCATATAGGTGCTTATATGCCAAAGCGAGAAGCCTCTGAGCCAAGATGGGTGAGCTGGAGTGCTTGGTTGCTAACACAGAAATAGATATAGTGGGCATAACAGAAACATGGTGGAACAGTGAGAACCAGTGGGACACTGTTATCCCTGGAAATAAACTCTATAGAAAGGGCAGGGAGGGGCGCCTTGGAGGTGGAGTAGCACTGTATGTTAAAGAAGGGATAGAATCTAACAAAGTAGAAAACCTAGGTGGACCAGAATCGTCCATGGAAACCCTCTAGGTGACAATACAAGGCCTGAAAGGAAATGTTCAACTGGGGACGTGCTATCGCCCTCCGGATCAAAACGCTGACAGTGACTGGGAGTTGCAGGAGGAAATCAGGGAGGCTTCAAGGAGAGGCAGGGCTGTAATAATGGGTGACTTCAATTACCCACACATAGAGGCGAGTCTCACGATCAGTGAGACCTGCCTTAAGGGGGTTTCCATCATGGAGCTGGCGAGGGCTGCAGGGATCGAGGGCCATGTGGCCCCCGGAAGTTCCAGGATGCCCTACGTGAGCACGCGGGGCATCCTGGAGAGACCCCCAAGCCTGGGAGGCTGCTTTCAGCTTCCTGGCCAGTGGTCTCCTCGTGTGCTGCTGTGGCAATACACGATCAAAAAGGTAAGGTTAATGGAGCACTCGCTCTATTAACCTCGCCTAAGGGGAGGGCTAGATTGGAAGGTTTGCTGCCGGCATCCCACGAAATTGATTGCTGGGAAACTTAGGACCAACAACCGAAAGAACGTTTTCACACAATGCATAATCAGCTTGTGGAACTCTCTGCCACAGGATGTGGTGACAGCCAACAACCTGGAAAGCTTTAAGAGGGGTTTGGATAACTTTATGGAGGAGAGGTCTATCAACGGCTACTGGTCAGAGGGCTATAGGCCACCTCTAACCTCAAAGGCAGGATGCCTCTGAGTACCAGTTGCAGGGGAGTAACAGCTAGAGAGAGTGTAAGACCTCAACTCCTGCCTGTAGGCTTCCAGTGGCATCCGGTGAGCCACTGTGTGAAACAGGATGCTGGACTAGATGGGCCTTGGGCCTGATCCAGCAGGGCTGTTCTAATGTTCTCTGGTCCAGGCTACACATGACAGTGACAGACCTACATCTCTGAACTTAATTCTGCCCATTCACTTGTAAAGGAGGATGTGAGGTGCAATTTAAAATATCATGGGGGCTGCAGTATCCCCCTGCCCACCATTCATACCCCAGTCCTACAAGTGCTTTTCTCCCATCCAGAGTCCACTAACAGCAGTGTGTCATGCAGAGGACCAGACCATATGTTATATTAATCATGTGATTGTTACTGGAGTGCTTGATTTTGCATCCCTAAATAAAACCCCAAGGGGGCGGGGGCAATTTGGATCAGGGCAGCATGGGGGCAAGGTGGTTTAATCCTTTGCCCCACCAAGGTCCAAATCCAGTTTAGCCTCCATGGCTGCTATTTTCTCCTGGAGGGAAGCTCCCATTGGTGCCAATAGGAGCGGCCATCCTGGGGCAGAGAACTGATGCATTGCTGGGGTGGGGGAGATCTGGTTTGTAATCACGGCAGGGGAAAGGATTAAAGCCTCTTTCCCCCACACTATGATCCTACTTCATTGGCGGGGGGAGGGAGTTGCTATTTAGGGAAGAAAAATCAAGTGCACCAGAGGTAATTACATAATTAATGAAATGTGTAGTCTGGCCTGCAGAGAAAAGTCCTTAGGGGAATGGCAGCAAGGAGAAAACGTGTGAGCAGAAGGGAAATTCACTATCCTTTATTGTGGCACATTTTGGCCTATTAAAATTGCCTCTGGAATGTTTATCTGAAAGGCAATATACACCTAAAATAATATAAGGGTGCACCCCTCACCTCACTGTACACAGGAATGGGAAGGGAAATGCCTGCTGTGTTTCAAGAAGCTGGTCTGCTGCCACCGTGTAGGTTGGGGCTAAGGAAAGTTCTTCTCTAGCACTGAACTCCATTCTTTCCCCTCTCTTCTCTCCTGCTGTGGGCCCAGACTTCTGCCCCACCATTACCTTAAGCATCTGCCAGCGGAAGGTGCATTAACAATCCTGTTCTAATTTTCCATTTCAGTGTTATGCAAATGGTTATGTTATCCTGTAATGAATCTACTACTAATTATACAATTACTCTCAATTTAGCAAGCCAGTTTTAACAAATGAATTGACGTCAGACTGTTCTAATTTGCAAAATAAATCAAGCACGATTCGTATTTGATGTTTAAATCAAGCAAGTCATCTGCTTGGTTAATTTTCTGCATCTTCTTCTGTAATGGATTATGAATATTACCGAGCTCTGATTACATCTGTGTGGCTGGTATAGCTCTGCATTCTCCCCTTTTAGTGATAGAGCCTATGGATGATGTGGTTCAGAATGTCACCATCTATGTAATACTCTCACTTCTCTTGAACTCCTGTTTAATCTGCCCACTCTCAGCCTGCTCATTATGAAGATTTATACCATCATCTAGTGGAACTCCTGTAAAACTACAGCCCATTAATCCTCTCTTCTAGTAGGTGCTTTGTATCACAGCCCAAGACTGAAAGAACAGGCGATTAGGTATTTACATTCGGGTTGTTGAGAGGAGGAGGATTTTTGCCATCTCCAAGGAAATTTTGCCATAAACATGGGAATTAAAATCTTGCACTATATTAGCCTAAGCCAGGTATTTCCACTGCTTGATCTGCCTCCTCTCTGACTCACTTCTCATTCAAATGTTGTTTTTCAAGCTATAGAAGCATGACAGCAGAAACTAGCTTGTATTATATGTGGAGTAAATTCTTGGTTGGCAAAGCAGAGGGAGGCCAAAGGAATAGATATGTAATCAGTGCCCATTGTACTGTGCAATAAGCCATTTTTCAGTAAAAAGAATTATTTTCTTTATTTTTCATTCCTCTTTTTTCTTCTTTAAAGCAGAATGGTCCCTTGTTTTACTTCCATCTATAGCCTTATTCGGACATGTATGCATTCAACATATATGTTTTGGTGTGAATGACTTTACATGCATTTGTTTTAAAAGCGAGTGTGGGTACAGGCTATCTCAAATGCAGGGTATATGTGTGTTGGACATAGTATGAATAACTGTACATGCATACAGATCTGAAAATGCATACATTGTACACAACTTATACACATGTTGAATGTAATGTGTGAATAGGGAGATATCTTCCAGAGTATTGTAATGCAAGCTTGGAAATGGTGTTTTGTTGTTCTACAGTTGTCTTGCCAGTTTTAGGTTGCTACACCCATTCGGTATTGATTCACTGCACTGCTAAATTATTTCAACAATCCCCCTTTTGATTATTTAAAACCTTCTACCTTCTTCTCATTTCCAGTGAATTTGCTCTACTTAATGGTGTAGAATCCAGAGGAAAAAGCTGTGGCTCACAAGGACTAGGCCATGGAATATTATTAAGAATTTTACTAGTTTAATGATATCAGTATTATTTTCAGAAAAGCAAGTGCAGACTACTTTCTATTATCTGCTGTCTGTTTGTCTGTTCTGCTTCCAGTCTAGGATTGGACTAAACTAAAGCACCATTCAAGAGTTGGCCTGGATCAAGAAATGGATTAACCAGAAACACCATAAATGGAAACCATACTTGTGTGGGCACATTTTGAGACCATGCTCCTGTGGAGATTTGTTACTTGCACCTTAGTCCTTTTCTGAATATAATCTAACAATAACTTTGCACATGGATAGGCATGTTTTGTTTTGTGTGTGTGGGGGGGGTTGTTTGTTTGGTTTGTTTGTTTGTTTTGTTCTTCTCTGTTTACAGCAGACTCATGGCAAACAATGTATCCGATCCCAACTTGACGCAATATTCGGGGACACCATTTAGTAAAAGGCAGGGGGCACCCTCTGCCATGTGTCAGGCCATGCGATGATTCCTCAGCCACATCAATCTTTATGGTCACTTGTTCAACACACAGAGTGACTATTATAAAATATTAAATAGTCACCTTGTACATGCAAAAGGTATAAATTATTTTGTTTTGAAAGAGGAAATATGACCCAAAATATACAGTTGCTATAGGTAGTGGAAGCTTTTTTAAAAAAGAATATAGAAAACCATAGAAAATGCACTTTCCTTTTTTTAAAAAAAAATTAATCTTGAACATATCCAATTTTAATATATCATAAGAATACATATAAATCTTGCCAAGAAACACATACACTGAAATCTCACCTCCCCCGAATTTGAAACAGCATCACTGATACAAACACAGCCCATGCTAGGAAAGTAAAAATATACAGGAAACCAATGCTCAGCCATGCATATAGCAATTGTGTGAATTTTACCACAGGTCTTCAGGTTTACAAGTGTGTTCGCACCACAGATTTGTATAAAAGCATTACTATATTGGCAGTTATTTTCAATCCCTTTCTAAATGACCCCTAGCATGGAGTTAGCCTTCTGTACAGCTGCCACCTTAAGTGGTACAGTGGGGAAATGCTTGACTAACAAGCAGAAGGTTGCCGGTTTGAATCCCCTCTGGTACTATATCAGACAGCAGCAATATAGGGAGACTAGTGTTTTGAAGCCCGTTAAAATAACGGGCGCTAGTATGGAGCCTGTTTTAGAGCTCTTCCCTGGGGCTCGACCCCAGCAGCAGCACTTGAGACCCAGAGGTAAGCCTGCCTGCCCATCTCCCCCACCCACCCCAGAAACATCACCCCAGCCTCCCAGTCAAAAGCCTCAGCCCCCATCCTCTCCCCTCCTTCGGGTCTGTTCCAGCCCCACCTTCCCCGCTCGACGGACGGTCTCTCTCTCTCTCTCTCTCTCAACCTGCTGCTGCCACTCCTTCTACGCAGCTCAGCAGCACCCCTGCCCCCTCACTTTTCTTCCCATTGGGTTCCGGGTTCTCTGGGCGAGGCGGCGGCTCCGCCGCCGTCTCAGCTGGCTTCCCTCACCGCCTCCTTCCACCTCCACCTTGTCAGCTACATACCTCCCGCCGCCGCCCCCTCAGCCCGCTTGCTTTTCTTCCCACCGGGTTCCGGGTTCTCTGGCCGAGGCGGCGGCTCCGCCGAGGAGCCGCTGTTCTCTGCTGTTCTCTGGCTGCCGCCATCTTCCCCCTCCTCACGGCCGGGCCGTTTCGGCCGCTACCGTCTTTCCCCTACCCGTGGCCGGCCCGGTCCCACCACCTCCGTCTCTCGCCTCCCCGGTCCCGCCGCCTCCGTCTCTTGCCTCCCCGCGGCCAACATGGCCGTCTGTTGCCTGTGTCCATTTTGACTTGGCCGTTTTGCGCATGCGCTGGGCGCATGCGCAGAACGGCGGAGGGAGGCACGAACACACGCTTGGTGTCCGTCCACGGACGGACACCAAGCGTTTTATTAGAGAGGATGCTGAAAGGCATCATCTCATACTGCATGGGAGGAGGCAATGGTAAACCCCTCCTGTATTCTACCAAAGACAACCACAGGGCTCTGTGGGTGCCAGGAGTCGAAATTGACTTGACAGCACACTTTACCTTTACAGCTGTCACACACTGAGTTGATATTTTCAGTTAGCTATCCACCATGACCGCAAGATCTTTTTCCTGGTCGGTCATTGCCAGATCAGGCCTCATTTGCATATAAGTGAAATGTGGATGTTTTGTCCTAGTGTGCATCCCCTTATGCTGACTTACACTGAACTGCATTTGCCATTTTAACATCTATTTACATATGTAGGAAAGATCCTTGTGGAGCTCTTTACAATCCCTTTTTGTTTTTTTCACCCTGAATAATTTGGTGGCATCAGCAAACTTGGCCACCTCACTACCCACCCCAACTTTAAATCATTTACAAGCACTGGTCCCAGTACAGATCCTTGAGGGAACCCCACTTCGCACATCCCTCTACCTAGAAAAACATCCATTTATTCCTACTCTCTGCTTTCTGTTCTTCAAGTTGCCAGTCCATAAGAGGACCTGTTGTCTTATCCCATGGCTGCTAAGTTACTTGTTAAGGAGCCTTTCATGCAGGGCTTTGTCAAAAGCCTTTTTTAGAAGTCCAAGTATACAATATTTGCTAGATCCCCACTATCTATATACTTGTTGACACTTTCAAAGAAGTCTAGGAAGTTAGTGAGGCAAGACTTACCCTTTCAGAAGCCATGTTGGTTTGTCGTCAGCAAGGCTTGCTCTTCTATATGCTTGATGATTTCCCCTTTAATAATATTTTCTATCAACTTACCTGGAACAGACATTAAACTGACTGGCCTGTAGTTACCTGGATTCCCTCTGGATCCCTTTTTAAAAACTGAAATTACATTGGCCACTTTCCAAGTTATCAGGTACAGAGGTCAATTTTAGGTGCAATTTATATATTTAAGACAGCCACAATTTCACATTTGAGTTTTTCAGGAACTCTCAAGTGGATGCCATCTGGACCTGGCAATTGGTTTATATTTAATTTGTCAAGAAGACTTAGAATATCATCTCTCATTGCCTATTTGCCTAAGTTATTCAAACTACCTGACATTTCAGGCACAAGTATCTGCCATACATATTCACTAGTGAAGACAGATGCAAAGAATTCATTCAGCTGCTCTGAAATCTCCTTCTTTTTTTAGCACACCTTTAACTCCTTTGTCACCCAGAAGTCCAACTGCCTCCCTGGCTGGTTTTTTGTTTTTGTTTTTTGCATCTAATGTATTTCAGGAACTTTTAATTTTTGTTCTTAATGTTTTTAGCCATATATTCCTCAAAGTTGTGTGTGTGTGTGTGTGTGTGTGTGTTTTATTGTCAGCTTACATTTCTCTTGCCAGAGTTTGTGTTCCTTTTTGTTCTTCTCATTAGGGCAAGACTTCCATTTTCTGAAGGAATCCTTCTTTCTTTTAATAGTTTCTTTGACCTTGCTAGTTAACCACACTGGCATCCTCCTAGACTTGAAGGTATTCTTTCTGATCTGAGGTATACATTCTAGCCGAGCTTCTGTTGTGGTTTTGAATAGCTTCCAAGCACTCTGGAGAGACTTGACCCTCTTGACTTTCTCTTTCAAATTCCTTTTTTCCAGTCCTTCATTTTTGTGAAATTTCCTCCTTTGAAATCCAGCGTGACTATGTTGGATTTCCTCAGCAATGTTCCACTTATATGTGTGCTGAATTTGATTGTGTTGTGATCATTATTTCCAATTGGTTCAATGACACATATATCTTGTACCAGATCCTGAGCACCACTAAGCTTAGGGTTGCCTCCCCTCTAATAGGTTCCATGACCAACTGCTCTAGGACACAGTCATTTCGGACATCTAGAAATTTTGCATCTTTGTCACAATTAGAAAATGTACTAGCTGAGTATATGCGATGGTAGTTGAAGTCACCCATTACTATTACATTCTCTTTCTTGGGCGCCTCTCTGATTTTATTCTCCATTTCAAAATCACCTTCAGTGTTTTGGTCAGAAGTGCAGTAATACATCCCCAGTACTCAACTTCTGTTGGAGTATGGTATCAACACCCACAACAATTTTGTGAAGCAATCTGTCCCCTGTCTGAGATTTCTTGTTTGTTAGAATCAATGCCCTCTAACATATAGAACAACATAGATGTGACCGTAGCTCAGTGGTAGAGCATCTGCTTTGTACGCAAAACACTCCAAGTTCAATCCCTGGATCTGCAGGCAGAGCTGGGAAAGATTCCTGACTGAAACCTTCGAGGGCTGCTTCCAGACTCTGTAGACAATACTGAGCTAGATGGACCAACAGTCTGACTCCGTGTAAGGCAGCTATCTATGTTCAACACTACCCACACTACACCATTCCCTGGCTTGCTTATAAAGCTTGTATCCAGTGAGAATTGTGCCCTGCTGGTTTTATCCGTTCCACCAGGTTTCTGTTATGGTCACTCTATCTATATTCTCCTCTGAAATCAAGCACTCCAACTCCCCCATTTTGTCTCAGAGGTTTCTAGCATTTTGCATATAAACACACATATATGCAATGTCCTTCTCTGTCTCTGAAATGTGTTTTTTTCTTTGCAGCTTTTTGATCTGGCTGTTTTGTCTTTCTGTACTTTAATTGTGTGTGTCAACCCTTACCTCATTTGTACAATTAGAAACACTTTCCCCCTAACCCCCTTGGGATGATTCATCCCAAACCAGATGTACAACATCCTATCAGCTTCCTCCCACATACTCCCAGGTTCAGTTCAAAAGCTGCTCTGCCACCTTTTTGATATGACTTACCAGCAGTTTGGTTCCATCATAGTTCAAGTGGTGCCTGTCCCTTCTGTACAGGTCCAGCTTGTCCCAAAATGTTCCCCAGTGCCTAATTAATCTAAACTACTACTACTACTGACACCGCAATCTCTTCCACACTTTAAGGCTCCTCAGCTCACTCTGTCTAACTGGTCCCATGCATGAAACTGGTAGCATTTCAGAGAAAGCTTTCTTTCAGATCCTGGCCTTCAACATTCTATCAAACAACCTAAGTTGGGCTTCCAGGAGCACCCAACTACTGTACGTTGGTGCTGACATGGACTACCTACCAGACTATCTACAGGGTGCATGACAGTCACTCTAGGCAGACAAGTCATGTTGTGATTTGCACACCCACCAGAAACCCACCAATCTATATTCCTAATGATGGAATCACCCACTACAAGACCACCACCCACCGGAGACATAACCTTGGTGCAAGAGGATATCTGTGCACCCTCCAGGGAATGGGTCCTTTCTAAGGGATCATTTTCCTCTTCCTCAGCGTGGCACCTTCCTTCCCCAAATCCCTTCTTCTCTGTGACTGCAGAGATGCTGTCATCCTCAGAGTGGGATACCTGATGGCCTCGTCAATATATCTCTCTGCCTCATGTAGCTTCTCCAGGTCAGCTGGCATAAAGGGAACAAAATTGCTGCCTGAGAACCAGGAACTCCTCACAGCAAGCACACACCCACAACATCTGTCCAGCTGGCAAATAGTCATAGCCCCCACATCACAGCTGGCTCTCTGTCTGCATAGTTGTTTCTGTATGGAGTAGACAGTTTACTTTTGTTGGGGAGCAGTTAGCTGTAAGCTAAGTTAGTTAAAAATTCAGTAGGGGGAGGATTGACTGCCCTGGTATCCCCACCCTCCTTCTAAATCCACAAGGATTATTATGGGTCTTATTACCTGACACTTTGTCACTGGGGCAAAGATGCTTCATCAGCTGGGGCTCCTTGGTATTTGTGAGCTGGGTTCCCTCACTGCTTTACTTATATAGCTGCTTCCACCCGTTCTGTGGGGCACCAGCCAGAGATAAAGGAAGGAGAAACTGAGCCCTTCTGATCCATGAGAAGGGCTCAAAGGGGTGAGGGGAGGAAGCCTCGAAAAGATTACCTCTCCCACAGACCAGTGTTCCCTCTGAGAGAGATTTCCCAGATGTTGTTGACTACAACTACCATAATTCCCAAGCAAAAGCCATTGCAGCTGGGGATTCTGGGAGTTGTAGTCAACAACATCTGGGAATCCCTGTTAGAGGGAACACTGTCTCATAAACTCCTTTTCTTGGCATGCTGGCATGGTGTGGCGCCCCTCCCAGTGGCACCTAGGGCATGTGCCCTGGCTGCCGCCCCCCAGTTACACTCAAGGGCCGGCTGGCCTGGGCAGAGGGTCTGCAAAGAACTCTGCCTGCCTCCTTGCTTGCTTGCTTGGGGCCTGCCGGCCTACTCAAGTTCAGGCTTCAGGGAGGCCTGCACGGAGGCCTCCCTGAAAGCCCCACCCACCCACCAATCAGCTGATAGGTGGGGAGTGAAGGAGCTGTGTCACAGTTTGCAGGCAGCTCCGATCCTAGGCCAGAGGACAAGGCAAGCAGGAGGGCAAGTGGCTGAGGGGCCTTGGGGCTGGGCAGGTGGGCAATGGGGGGTGACCCCCCAGTGGTACCTAGGGCACGTGCCCTGGCTGCCGCTCCCCAGTTATGCCCATTGAAACAGATCTCCTCAGATGACCTTAACGTGTGCTGGGGATTGTGCAGAAGAAGGTGCTCTCTAAGATAACTTGGACCTAAGCCATTCAGGACTTTAAAGGCATACTAGCATATAAAACAGATTAAAATACCATAAATACAACTTCAAAACTTCAAAAGGTTTGATGAAACAGATGTGTAGTGGTTCAGGCCCTCACAGAAGATGTCCAAGAACTCAAAGGGCCCGTCTGCTTGGCTTCAACAATTCTCGAAACACACCCTCAGAGAGGATAGCATGGTAGACTCCCAGTGTGGATAATACAGGACAAACCATCAGAACCTCAATGATGGTCTCTGGCCTGAGGACAATTACCCTAGAGGGATGCGTTGTTGATTAACAAGGTGTGCAGATTAGGGTGGCTTGTTGCAATCAGGTGGACCATCCCATTCTCCAGCATCCTCTATAATAAAGCCCCTGAGTGTGTAGCCGTGCTGCCTGTGTCTTTTTTGGCGGTTCTGAGCATGCGCGGAGCGCATGCTCAGATCCACCGAAAAAGATACGGCCGCCCAGATACGGGCGGCCATGTTGGCCAAATTGTCCGCGGCGGCAGCAGGGCAGGGGAGCAGCTTTACTTTGCTTCCCTCCCAGTAAGGAGGGCGGGCAGGAGGCATCACAGCTCCAGTGGGATCCCGCGCCAGCAGGGTGAGGGTGGTGGTCGCCGCCGTCGCCTGGGGCTGCTGCGGCTGTCGTCGCACTTTCCCCTCTTGTGGCAGTAGCCCAAAGACGGGGGCTTCTTCACGGGGGCGGTTGCTCCCTTTTCCCCACGTCTGAGCACAGGCTGCTGCTATCGCCACCGTGCCGGCTCCTGAGCAGCTAACAAGCCCCTAAAAAGGGGGGGGGATAGAAAAAAGCCACCAGACCCAAAGAGCACACACATAATAGACAGGGGGGGTGGAAAGGGAAAGGGAGAACAAAAAAAGTAAGGAAAGGAGAGACAGAAAGAGAGTCAGCACGAAAAAAGAAACAAAAACACACACACACACAAAGGAGAAGGCATTAAGGGGGGGGACACCTAGTGCCCGTTATTATAACGGGCTAAAACATACTAGTAAAATATATTTGTTGGAAATCAATGTAGTGAAGATCAATCTTGCCCTTGCACAGACAGAGTCTTCTGAGCTCTGCAGGGTATCTTGGGAAGAATAGAAATCAAGGCTGTTTCTATAGCACACAATACTCAACACCTGCAGCCATGGGTGTAACTGGGGGGGCCAGCCAGGGCACATGCCCTAGGTGCCACTGGGAGGGGGCACCATGCCAGTGCCTGCCACCCCCACCCCATTGCCCACCTGCCCAGCCCCAAGGCCCCTCAGCCACTTGCCCTGTTCACTGCCTTCTCTCCTGCTTGCCTTGTCCTCCAA
The DNA here is from genome assembly GCF_027244095.1 of Hemicordylus capensis. Lineage (NCBI taxonomy): Eukaryota > Metazoa > Chordata > Lepidosauria > Squamata > Cordylidae > Hemicordylus > Hemicordylus capensis. The sequence continues at coordinate 101,431,750 of NC_069658.1, forward strand.
GCAGCTTGCAAACTGTGACACAGCAGCTCCTGCTCTCCCCACCTGTCAGCTGATCGGTGGGTGGGGCTTCCAGAGAGGCCTCCCTACAGGCCTCTCTGAAGTCTGAACTTGAGTAGGCCGGCAGGCCCCAAGCAAGCAAGGAAGATGGCAGTCAGAGTTCTCTGCAGACCCTCTACCCAGCCCAGCCAGCCCAGCCTTTGCCAGGTAGAATGTGAATTCCTTTTTGTGGTTACCCCCCACCCATAAATAGGGATCTGCTTGCCATAGGCTTTGATATGGGGGAGTGGGGGGAGACTGAGAAGTTTCCAAAAATTTAATTTAAAACAGATTGGAAAATTTGCTGGCTTTAAAAACAAAAACTATCTTAAAAGACCTATAAGTGGCTTGTTTCATGGCAGACAATTACAAAAAACTTCTGGAACAAACAATATTATATTTATTTATTCATTCATTCATTTATAAGTGCACTTATGTTCATTGTTTTGCAACCCAGAAGGTCTGACTGAGAACTGTGAAGCACGTGTTGTGCTGTTATTTTATTTTATTTTATTTTTCTTGTGTGTGAACTGCTCCCCAATAACTTGCAGGGACTTCAGGGTCAATCTGGCCAACATGTGAATGCAGCACCTCCATTCCAGAGGAGATGTGTGTTAAAGGGCTATAAAAGCCTCATGTGAAAAACCTCCTGGAATCAAACTTTACTGAATTTGTCCAGAATCCTGAGAAAACATACAGAGGCTCACAGTGCATAGTTGAAAGTCTCCTTTGCTAATCTGCAGCAAGGGGACCATTTTAATAATTAGTGTGTTCTAGGCATTAAAAGTAGCACAAATATATAATACTCAATGTAGATCACTAAATATTGTGAAGTGTGTGTGTGTATTAAGTGAAATGTATTTCCAGGCAGCATACTTATTTTGAAATATCAGACTTAAATCCTTCGGGCCTGGGGTGTGTGGAGGCCCTGGACTTTGAAGGGCTGGGGGCCCATTTTAAAATCTCGTCTCTGGGCCCATTCCAACCTTGCTATGCCCCTGGCAGAACAGATACATATGTATTGATCACTACACATGGGCTTCTGCACAACACCTGCACAGAAGAAATTTCCATGTAGAAAATGTGTTTCTTGTAAATTGACCCTGAATTTTCCATCCATGACTTGGGATATCTGAGAGTTAGAGTCAATAATAAAAGAACAGCACACTGCTTGTGACAGGAAGGGACAAATTACAATGATTTCTTAGTCTGGCAAGGGCTGGTTTTGGCCCTGGCAGAACTTAGCTGTCTGCTCCTGTTGCAAATTCCTCTGTCTAGTGTGGCAAACTAATGTATCCTCCTCCCTCCTGGTGCCAAAGTAAGCACTAGTGTGGTGAATGCACATATACCCCATCATGAGCCAACAGTCATCACAAGACAAAGGCTGGCAGGAATCATTCACTGATTTATAGGCTCCACCACCACCTCCTTATTCCCCTATTTGGCTAGTGGCTATTTGGACAGGTGATCCTCTGGGACCAAGTCATGGTTTTTTTTAAAAAGCATGAGATGAGACAGAAAATGGCACTTGGAATCCTCACATAACTCCTGACTGTTGTTCTGAGTCTTTAACAGAGATGGCTCATGTTTTCAGGTTTTGATCAACAACCATGTCTAGATGGTACAGTGTTCTAGTCTAAATGGTACAGTGTTCCTTTTAACAGGGATTTCCAGATATTGTTGACTACAAGTCCCATCATCCCTGTTTGGACAGGGGCACAATTTCAGTGCTTGCACTAGGCGCTATTTCCCCTAGATACGCCCCTGTCCGTCTTCAGTTACCACAACACATCTGGTGGCGATTCATAGGCAGGCCTTCTCTATAGCTGCTCCTGGGCTGTGGAATAAACTCCCAGCAGAAATCCATAATCTGAGTTCATTACTGGCCATCAGGAGAGCCCTTAAGAGCTATCTGTTTGGCCTGGCCTTCCAGGGTTTTAAAACTGTTTTTAAACCGTAAAGGTTTGGCCTGGTTTTCCAGGGTTTAAAAAACTGTTTTAATTGTTTTAATAATGGTTTTATGTTGTTTTTACAGTGTTTGATTTTAATAGTTAATTGATTTTAGTTTTGTTTTAATGTAAACCGCCCTGAGATATTTTTGGAAGGGCAGTAGAGAAGAGGTATAGGTATAGGTATAGGTATAGGTATAGGTATAGGTATGATATTTAGGTTTTAGTTGCTGTTTGTTTAAATTTTAAACCATCCTGAGATTTTATATGAGGTGGTATATAAATGTGTTTAAATAACAAACAAACAAAAAACAACAGCAATAATAATAATAATAATAATAATAATAATAATAAAAAATGGTCATGGTCCCTTCCAAACCTCTGCTGCAGCCAACTGGCCAAATAGAATGGGTGGGATTGGGCTCGTTTAAAGGTCAAGAAGTGTGGATTTTAAAGACAATTTCAAGTGTGGAAGGTCAATTTTACTTCTTGGGAATGGAGATGGTTATTCATTGTTAAACACTGAAAACTGTATATAGGTATATTTTTAAAATCTTGCAGTTATCATAAAACTGCATTTATGACATTGCATTAAGAGAAACATTCCCATTAGCTCAGTAATCAAATTCTATTGGAGAATCAGGTTGAAGTGATGACTCTGGACTCAATTAACGTAGTTCTCTTAATATATTACCCTCTAGTCCCTGGTGGCGCAGTGGTAAAACTGCCGCCCTGTAACCAGAAGGTTACAAGTTCGATCCTGACCAGGGGCTCAAGGTTGACTCAGCCTTCCATCCTTCCGAGGTCGGTAAAATGAGTACCCAGAATGTTGGGGGCAATATGCTAAATCATTGTAAACCGCTTAGAGAGCTCCGGCTATAGAGCGGTATATAAATGTAAGTGCTATTGCTATTGCTAGTCATCTTGCATTATAGTGTTATCACTCCCACACTGATGCAATTGTGCTGTGTCAGGTGCAAGCCCCTCCATTTGCAATATGTTAAAAAAGGAAAGAAAAGAAATAAAAGCAAGCTGATTCCAGAAAGATATGGTAGTAAGTAATTCTTTGTTTTGGTCTTTGACCAGCAAAGAAAGGGATGATGTCATGTCCTTCCTCTATAGTATTTTTGAAACACTATGCATGTTTCATGCTGTTCAGAAAGCAAATTTTACACGCCCATACTAAATAAAGAGGGAGGTGTGTGTGTGTGAGAGAGAGAGAGAGAGAGAGAGAGATCCCATCACAACCCCAGCACATCAGTTTAATAATAATGCAACTATGTATTAGCAACTACTGAAATATTCTATCCAAAACAGCCAGCCAGTGCAGGCTAGTAATACAGATATAGCTAGTAGGTGTGTCTTACAAGAAATAAAACTCCCTCAATCCTGGACTTCCACTATACAGCATGTGGTGCTTCTTTATAGTCACACCATGAACATTAACAACTTTTAAAACCTCCTTTTAAAAAAAATCAAGTTTCAATATGCTTTAGCAAGTTTTTACACATTATTCACAGTTCCCCTAAATTTGTTTTCTCCTGCTGTGCACATCAGGGCATTATCCTTGGTGTTATGAGGTGTTTTCTGAAGACATAACATCACTACTGATTTTGTATTTGCAATTGGAAGTCATGCTTTGCACCACATTCCACATCAGCATAGAAAAGTGGTACAGAAATTGAATAAATATATGAAGAACAAACATATGTTCTGGACACAATGGGATGGTGGGATCAGCTCATGTCCCTTTCTCAAAACACACAAAGCACCTCTATAAGCTGCATTGCAATGCATGCTTTCTTGGGAGTAAGTCCCTTGGGGATCACTGGGATTTACTCCCAAGTAAATTCAGATAGGCTCAGGCTGCATATTGTATAAATACACAGAAGGCAACACAAAGGAGAAGCCACCTTTCGCTGTATTCCAGAGGCAATCACGCCAACTGAGCTGTAGGCTAGGTGTGCTGTCCATATTAATGAGTGAGATCCATGCTAATAGTTAATTTAGCTTGTTCTTAAATCATAGAAACCTTAACAACAATGAAAAGGCGTGACCTGTCTCTCCTCGCGAAACCTAGTCACATTCCTCCCTCAAGTTGTCCATGTGACAGAGCAATGCTACAATTAAAGCACAATAATTTGCTTGTTATTCAAGTCAGGCATTAGTCCTAGTAATGGGGTGCTTGGTGGAGAGATGGATTTCCTTGTTAGGAGCTAAGCACAGGATTAGCCGAATTCTCCATGGAGAAATCTTGATTTGTTCAAGGTCTTTCATGTTTTCTACAGAGAAGGGATTATGTCTACTTAAAGAGGGGGCTTGCTTAAAAAGCTACAAAGTATAAGAAAAGGATTTAGGGCAGCCGGGCCTGCGGTTAAGTAGCTGAGGGGGTAGAGGGTGTTTTAGAGCAAAGGATTATTTAAATCCATAAAGTTTAAAAAAAATTGGTTTAGCACTACTAGGTCAAAGCAGGGTAACATGCTGGAAAAGCAGTTAAGCATAAGTTAATATTCATTTTACTTTGGCTAATTATTGCAAACATTCAGAGTTAATGGGTGAAAGAAGAAACAGTTCAGCTCTTTCTTGTTATGGTGGGGGCAGCAGCGGGATGAGGCAGAGTTCAGTTCTACAGTGCCTTCTTCTCTGCCACTTTGCTTTTTACAAAGCATCCTGATTCTGACATATATTACCAGCCAAACACACAAATTGGAAAGTATTGCAGGGGGTGAGGGAACCTCTGACATTGTTTATTTAATGAAGCTATGATGAGTAGATCATTAGAAGTCACAGGGAACACAAACCTTCTGGAGCCAAGTAACCCCCTCCTTCTCTTTTCTCACTTATTCTTCAGCCGCATTCACATGTAACGCGGAACAGTGAGTCCAATGGGCCCGCAGTTCCACCCCCCCCCACACACACACACACTCCTGTCTGAATTCAGGTGTATTGGAGAGCTCCATCTCTGCAGTCAGCAAAACAGCAGGGAGGAGTAGGAGCTGGATGTGCGGGATGAAGTAGGAGCTGGATGTTCCTTCTTCCAGGAAGCACAGCCAGTCATGGCCAGAGTTGAAGGAGGAGCTTCCTCTCTCAACTCCAGTTCCAGGAGACGCAGCCTACAACCTACTCCAGTTCCAGGAGACGCAGCCTACAGTTCTGAATTCAGATGTATAGCAGGCTGCATCCAACCTCAGGTTCCAGCGATGAAACTCACTACAACCCAAGGGATCAGATTGCAGTTAAAAATCTGAAACTTCCGCTTCATCACCACACCAAACTGTATTTCCATGCATTCAGACGTAACACTCATGAAACCCCCAGCCCATTCAACTGCAGTTCCACGTTACGTGCGAATGCAGCATTCTTCTCCTTCATCTTCAGTGTGTCTGTATACTGGTTATGTAATTAGAAGGATTTGCCTCAAAGCTAGATCCTGAGATAATGACTGTCTGTGACAGATCTAAGAAAAGATCTATCACAGATCTTTCTATCACTAAGAAAAGATCTATCACTTTTTGCTCCTAGGTAAACATGGAAGTACAACTCTGTGATCACACCCAGTAAGAATGGGATTACTACACACACACTTACCCACTCTAGAGAAATTAGTCTCCTGATCTGTAAGAACCAATTGGTTTCTCCCCGGGGCAAGATTAACTGTTACATTAGGTGCATTACAAAGTAAGTATACCTTACCTTATTTATCAGCTTTTTCAAAGTACACCTTGCTTTAATCTTGTTCATAGCACATGTGCCCTTAATGTGAGAAAGGAGAGCAGTGGCCATGTCTCCTGTGGAAGAAGTGTGAATATATTTATAGCTTGAACAGCAGAATAATACTTGTGCAGGGTTTCATTTAATGCCTTTGTATATGCTGATATTGCTTCTACACTGAAATAAATGGGGAGGCTGCTGCAGGAGTGAAGGTTTCCATGTTCACGTCAGTTATCCCACACCTAAGTAACTGCTGGGCTGAATCATGAGAGTTTGCTTTTGTTTAAAAGTAGGGGTTTCCAACCTTGGGTTTCCAGATGTTGTTGGACTACAACTCCCATAATGCTCACTTGTTAGAAGCCAAGCACAGGAGTAGCTGAATTCTCCATGGAGACATCTTGATTTTTTTCAAAGTCTTACAGAAATGGCCTTTAGCCATTGTGGTTGGGGATGATGGGAAGTTGGGGGTGATGGGAGATGCAGTCTAACAGCATCTGGGGACCCAAGGCTGGAACTAGTGTATCTGTTTTAAAGTACTGTAATTCTGCCTGAGTCAATAGATTTTCAGGTGGATTGGGTCTTCTAAATTTCTTTTAGTTCTAACTCCAGTGTTTCCAGTACACATTGCTAGTTCCAGATCAGAATGCCATCTGTGTCATAATGAATTGCTGTGGCATGAAAAACCACTAAGTCTGAAAAGAAAATAAGAACAGCCTTGCTGGATCAGGCCCAAGGCCTATCTAGTCCAACATCCTGTTTCATACAGTGGCCCACCAGATGCCTCTGAGACACCTCCAGGCAAAAGGAGAGGGCATGAGATCTTCTCTTGCTGTTGCTCCCCTGCAACTGGTATTTAGAGGTTGAGGCTGAAGGTGGCCTAAAGAAATCAGACTAGTAGCCACTGATAGACCTGTCCTCCATGAATTTGTCCAAGAGCCTTTTAAGGCCATCCAAGCTAGTGGCCATCACCACATCCCGTGGTAGATTAATTCCATAGATTAATTATATGCTATGTGAAAAAGTACTTCCTTTTGTTGGTTCTAAATCTCCTGGCCTTCAGTTTCATGGGATGACCCCGGCTATAGAATTGTGAGAGAGGGAGAAAAATGTTTCTCTGTCCACTCTATCTACTTGATGCATAATTTTATACACCTCTACCATGTCTTCCATAGTCACCTCTTTTCCAAACCCAGATGCTATAGCCTTGCTTCATAAGGAGGGTGTTCCAGGCCCCTAATCATCTTGGTTGCCCTCTTCTGCACCATTTCCAGTTCTACAATGTCCTTCTTAAGACACAGTGACCAGAACAGTATACAGTACTCCAAATGTGGCCACACCATATATTTCTATAAGGACATTATAATATTAGTATTTTTATTTTCAGTCCCCTTCCTAATGATCCCTAGCATGGGATTTGCCTTTTTCACCATTGCTGTGCACTGAGTCAACACTTTCAATGAACTGTCCATCACAACCCCAAGATCTCTCTCCTGATCAGTCTGCCCCCCTATCTCATGACTGCTAACTCCCATAACTTGTCCCCTTAACCCATGACTGCTAAATTTACTCAAAGGCTTTTGGTGGGGAACTTTGTCAAAGCTTTTTGGAAGTCTAAGTATACTATGTCAACTGGATCACCTTTATCCACATGCCTGTTGACACTCTCAAAGAACTCCAAAAGGTTAGTGAGACAAGACTTGTCCCTGAAGAAGCCATGGTGGTTCTCCTTCAGCAAGGCCCATTATTTTAAGCGGGTTAAGCTAACCAGCCTGTAGTTTCCCGGATCCCCCCTGGATCCCTTTTTGAAAATGGGAGTTACATTAGCTATTTTCCAGACCTCTGGTACAGAGCCTGATCGTAGGAACAAGTTACATATTTTTGCTAGGAGATCAGCAATTTCACATTTGAGTTCCTTCAGAATCTTGGGTGGATGCCATCTGGCCCTGACAATTTATTAATGCTTAGTTTTTCAATACAGTTTTGAACATCCTCTCTCATCACCTCAAATTGGCCCAGTTCTTCAGCCTCCAAGCCAGAGAAGCTTAGTTCCAGAGTGAGTATATGGTCAGCATCCTCCACCATGAAGACAGATGCAAAGATCTCATTCAGATTCTCTGCAATCTCCTTATCTTCTATTATTATGGTTTTAAATAAGTTTCATGCCTTCTGGAGTGATATGACCCTCTTGACTTTCCCTTTCAACTTCCTTTTTACCAGTCCCCTCATTTTTTTAGAAGTTTCCTCTTCTGAAGTCCAACACATCTGTGATGCACTTCCTTGGCAACGCTGTACTCACATGTAAGCTGAATTGGATCACACTATGGTCACTGTTCCCCAATTGATCTGCAACTCTGACATCTCATACCAGGTCCTGGGCACTATTCAAGATTAAGTCCAAGATCACCTTCTCTCTGGTTGATTCTGCAACCAACTGTTCTAAGACAGATTCATTTAGCATGTCTAGAAATTCGGCATCACTGTCAATACCCACACATGCATTTGCCCAGAGCTAATTGAAGTCACCCATTATTACAGATTTGTCTCTCTTTGATGCCTCTCTGATTTATTTCTCCAACTCCAGGTTTCTCTCTGCATTTTGATCTGGAGGGTGATAGCATGTCCCTTAGTAAAACATTTCCTTTCAGTCCTCATATTGTCAACCCTAATTATTCTGTGGATGAAGGACTCTGGTCCTCCTATGTTTTCTGACTTGTTGGATTCTATCCCTTCTTTAATATACAGTGCTACTCCATCCCCAAGCCTCCCCTCACTGTCCTTTCTGTAGAATTTGTATCCAGGAATAACATTATCCCACTAGTTCACACTGTTCCACCAGGTTTCTGTTATGCCCACTATATCTATGTTTTGATTAGCAACCAAGCACTCCAGCTCACCCATCTTGGCTTGGAAGCTTCTGGCACTGGTATGTAAACAACTATACACCAAGTCTCTTACCTGGCGTATGCTATCTCCCTTACTGTCATTTGACCTTTTTGACCAGCTGCCTTGTGTTTCCGTTTGCTCTACTCCTGGTTCTACTCTGTCCTCTTCTGTTTATCTGAAAAGTTTGCAACATAACTTATCTGAAAAGTGTTCCAACATAAAATGTTGAGATCCATCAAATCACAACATCCTGAGTCAAGTAAAGATGGGAGACATTTGTCTTTGTCTGATACTGTTTGAGTGTCTCACTGGCTTCCATACAATGATGGAACTGGACACAAATATTTCTCTGCACACTAATAAGAGTAGATACCTGACTAGACCATGCTGTCATCCAACATATTTGTCATCAGATTAATTGAGCAGCAATAAATGTTAAAAACCACTATTATTAATAGTCCATATTGAATTCTGATCCTCTTTTCTTATTCCCCCTGCCCCAGCACCATTTTTACACTGGGACTAACTGATGCTTAGATTAAGTTGGGTCATTATTTGCAGATAAATGCTTGATTGTATCTGCATTCCCATGACCAACAGCTTGCAAACATCCACTGCAACAACTTCCATTGGGGCAGTCATTTAATGAGGCAAGCACTGAGCATACATTCTTTGTCCAATACGATACAGGTTTTGATAGTGATGTACACAGCTGGATGCAATTGTACTCTCTAGTTCTATTTTCAACCCCGAGTCCACCTGTAGCACTGCCATCACTTTCAAGGGCAGGTTCCAGGTGGCACCAGTGTGCTCACATGGATACTACAAATGTTGTTTACTACACATAGTTGGTAAAATTAATGACTGACCTGTCCTCCAGTGCTATGAATGTGGAAGAAGCACTGTGGGTCTGCAAAGAGTTTGGTGCAGAGCTGCAACATAGCTTTTTGTGCAGTTCCAATAGTGGCGGAGAGGGCAGCAATTATTGCTGCACCCCCCTTCTTCCAGAAGGACTGTTCACTTTGAGGAATATGTTCCTGAGGGCTGCGCAACCCTCAGAGACATATTTCTGGAAGTGAGCAGGTTCTTCTGGAGGGAGGGGTGAGCAGTAAAAAAATCACTTCCTCTTCCTCTCTGCCACCACTGAGCTGCTCAATAAAGTTGCATCTCAGCTCTGTGTCAGTCTATTTGCAGTCCTATAGTGCTTCTTCTACACTAATAACACTGCAGGACATGTTTAACTTGAACTTAATCTATATATACTCTATTTCCCTGGGGCATATCATATGTCTCACCTGGACAACTCACCACAGGGTTGCCAATCCCCATGGTGAGTCTTACATATTGACCAGTTCTCTGATTCAATTTGTTTTAGAAAACAAAAACAAAAGAGAGGGAAATCTGCATAAATGGTACAACAGGATCAAACTGTGATCATGCCTCTTAGTCTAATCAAGTCACGGTGACTACACAACCAACACTAAGCAGAGATAACATTTAAGAGCACGTTTCACACTCCCAACAGCAGAACGTGGTCATCTGGGAGGAAGGTAAGTTTACCAAGCCTTCCCTCCACCTACCCACCTACAGCCCTGCCAGCCCAGTCAGGAGAACAACCTATTTGTCTCTTACAAACCCTACAACTCTGATATTTTTGCTTATTGGGGAAAAGAGGCTTTAAGGGGAAATAAGAATGGTTCATTTGTAGCCATGGTGACTAAATCCAAATGGAATCTGTATGAAGAATCAGCCTAAAATTCCCAGATGCATAAGCACACAGATCATGTAATATAGGGGATATCCCAAAGTATACATTTCTGCACAAATTATCCTCCCTGCTGAAGACTGCTCCAGCCTTGCAGCCATGGCTTGATTTAACTTTCAGCTTTCCCAAAGGGAACAATTGTGCCATCACTTGTCAATGGAAATTGATGTTAAGTGTGTTGGACCACCACATCTGAACTCCTAGAAGAGTCACAGCAACTTCTTAAAGCTTAGTGGCATCACCACAGAACCAAAAACTTCAATACTGTAAAAGGCATGGGAGCCAGGCCTTTTACTGAAAAAAGCTACTGTTCAAAATGCTGCAAGCGTAACTTTTTTGGCTACACAGAATTCTTGAGGCATAGATGTTCATCGCAAAAATAAAGTGATCATGTTACATGGCAGATGCTGTTAACTCGGTACACTTGAGTGTTCTCTAAACAAAGAGCACTAATGTTTGAGCAGGAGCTACGTTAATTAGATTACAACATGATTGGCCTTTCCACAGAGCTCGGATTACACCTCCTCATTATCAAGACAGACTTGGAAAGAGATTTTAAAGAAAAAATAATTAAAACAGATAACATTTTATTGAAACATAGATATTTAAGCCATGTCTGCAAGAGGTGCGTTTTTGGCACATCAATGTCAATTTGAGTCTTATGTAAACGTGCATAACTTGCATTGCATTGTCTGCACTGAAAATACTAATGTATTGCAAAAAAGAACTGATGTTCTGTGTTTTCCCAATACTGAGGAGAAACATGGCATAAAAGGAGGCAATCTAAGCCAGGAAATCAGTTCAGGGGGAAGGGTTAGAAACCCCTTTCCCATGCTGTAGCCCCAGTCCCACATAATCACAGAGGTGCTATACCCCGGGATCATGAAGCACTGGCCTGTGGCCTCCTAGGTTCGGGGGAGCCTCCAGAGGTCTGAGGGAACCTCCTGCAGCCACTCTGGACCACCCCACCACTGCTCCACACCCACCCCGCCCCAGCATGCCTTTAAAAAAAACCCACCGTTGTGCTGCGATGGCAGTAGCTGCAGGGAAGGTGTGGGGATGCGGAGGGGAGAGTTCCACTTTACCGATATCTATCTACCCGGGGGAGAATGGAACAGGGCACGGCAGTGGCAGTTGCAGGGAGGGCGGGGGGCAAGGAGGGGAGAGTTCCCCCTGTTACCATCCAGGATGGGAGGCAGTAACCTCCTTCTAGCTCTGCTCCCTCCTCCCATGTGATTGGACATGCCTCTCTGCTTCCTCCACATGGAAGAAGGCCGGAAATGGCCTGCTCAGAAGAGAGAAGAGAGGCCATCCTGGATGGTAACAGGGGGAACTCTCCCCTCCTCCTCCCCCACAACCACCACTGCCATGCCCCATCCCACCCGCCCCCTCGGTAAATATCTTGGTAAAGGGCTCGCCCCCTCCGCTCATCTAATGCTGCTGCTGTGCAGTGGCAGATCTCTCTTTTTTTCACTGCAAAAGGGGGGACTTTCTCCTCACACACACCCCACCATCGCGATGGGGTGTGTGTGTGTGCTCTGAAGCCCTTCAGGTCCAGGCTCCCAAATGACCTGTGTATGCCACTGCATACACAGCCCTCCACAGCTGCTTTTGCAAGGAAATAATTACATTGGGTGCTCTAGTCTAATCATGGAGCTCAGTGTAATTTGACCCTTAAATCCAGTTTTTATGTTCATCAGCCTTACATTGGCAAGAGGATATTCAATTTTCTTCCCACATTCTTGTTGGAAGTTAAAGGACTTTGCGCTGTCTCTTTGTCTCAGACAGTGGAGGACAGACTAGTAAGTCAGAGGGCTAGAAGGTCAAGACATTGGTCATCACTTCTCCACTGCTCTGATGCTATCCCTTTGATATGTAGATTGCTACTCTTAGGGATCAACTTCCTTTCCCTCTCTCTCTTCCCTTCCTGCCCTTCTACCTTGCAACATGGCAAGCCTCTCTCCCTGCACCATATGTGCAGAGAAGATGCAGAATCCATCTGCATCCAGCTATATAGATAGATTAGAGATCCTAACTCCTCACTTTCCTATCTAGAATGGAGTTCCTTAATAAATGCCTTTTATATTGATTTGAAACTATGAATTGGCTCCAAGTTACTTTACTCTCAGCACACACGCATGCCTAACTAAATTTCCGCTGTGTTGTGCCTCTGTGCACTCTGCTGTAATGAGAAAGGGATTCTCTCACCACAGAGAATTTCCAACAATTCTGTCCTAAATTATCAACTTTCATATGTAGTACAAATAGTGTAGGAGAGGTTGAAGGGCACTCTTGAGTACAAAATCAGACTTATGCTTAGTCCAAACACTCACCATGCTGCCACTGCAAGTCATATGGTAGAGGAGCAAATGTACAGTATGTCTCATGCTTCAGCTATGCACATAATATAATATGTTACATGGGAACGCCAGGCAGAGGCCCCTAAGTGTGATAAACTGATCTGCTTGATCCTCCTCCCACCCATCCATGCCCGTGCATTAAATAGGCCATCACTGCCTCTACATGAAATGACTCTGACACATGATGGAAACTCACTGGTGCTCAGTCAGCTTTTCTAGCTGAGTCCATTTCCAGGAACAATTAAAAGTGCTGGTGCTTACAGAGGGCTGTGGGCCACCTCCAGCCTCAAAGGCAGGATGCCTCTGAGTACCAGTTGCAGGAAGTAACAGCAGGAGACAGGGCATGCCCTCAACTCCTGTCTGTGGCTTCCAGCGGCATCTGGTGGGCCACTGTGTGAAATAGGATGCTGGATTAGATGGGCCTTGGGCCTGATCCAGCAGGGCTGTTCTTCTGTTCTTTAAAACCCTTCATGGCTCGGAATCTGGATACCAGTTCACATACTCCAGCATGAACCTACCCATCCCCTGAGGTCATTTTCAGAAACCCAGGTTTTCTGAGGTGAGGCGAGTGAGGCAATATTTGTGGAATGCTGGTGCCTACCTTGATGGTTTTATGGGCACTAGGCAAAACCCCTTTTATGTTCTCATACCTTTTAATCTTTGCTAGGCTATTTCAATGCTGACCTTTTCTTTACTGCTTAATTTTGCATTGTGTTATTGTTGCATTGGATTTTATCCTCCTAACTTGAAAGCTGTCCTGGAAATGTTATACTGTAGGGCAACCTATACATTTTGTATGTGTGGTGGAACACCTGCTCCTCCACCACATGATTTTCAGCACTGGCCTGGTATGTGTCCGGACCAGATCATAGGATAGATCAGTGCTGGTCAGTCTTTTTGGCACGTATGCCATATATCATATCCAATGTGTTTCACTCTTAATGTCCACTAGAGTACATAAGAAACTCCCCATGTCTTGCACTGATTTTGCTTCAAGCCTGAGAGAGGCAGCAGCACAACAGAGAATAGCAAGCATGAGTGTAGGCCTGAAACCATGCCATACCCAGCATTAGAGATGCCACAAACCCACAAACATGCCCCTGTCTAGCGATGCTACAACCTCCCACTGCTTGCTCCATTAGTGGCACCCAAATGTGGTCACCTGCAGAATGACTTGAGGACTTTTAGGCAAGAGGGACAAGGGATGGATGAAGAAGGTCGTATTATAGCAGAATCTTGCCCTCAATGTAGGCTTGTTCTTTACTGCTCATCTGAAATGACAGGAGAAACCAGCCCCTTTCAAACATATCCAATTGAATTGCTTATACCAGAAATCTTCCCATTGTTTACAGAAGGAGCATTTTCAGTCCTGATTTCCAAGGCAGGGAAATGGAAGGATACTTTGCTTCACTGAACAAGGAGAGCTTTGCCTCCAGTAATACTTCTTCATGTCGTCAGAGCCAAAACTGAACCTGAACTCGAACAGATGACAGAGTGCTTTGTTGCCAGAGGTGACAGAATGACAATTCCATTCTTTTCTGAACTTTGTCTCTGAAATTCACCTTAAAAACAAATGCTAAACAAACATATTTTTTTCCAAAGGCCCACAAACTGTGGGAAACAATGAATATGCACCAGACTCCTCTAAAATAGAAATAATCCTGTTCTGGGTTTAATCTGAGCTGGGTCTCACCTCCAGAATTCTTTTTAAATGGCAAGGCTCAGTTTTGACACATGTAGAGCAATAATAAGGAAGGTGCATCCAACCATCTGCAGAATGTATTTCCCCAGCCACAGTCAGTTGCTACATATCTGGAAACAGAAGACAGAGCTCACAAGGACATTTAAGCCTTTGAAGCTTGCCCCAAAGATTAACCAATCGTTTTTTCTTTAGCATCCAAAACATTTCTGGAAGTGAGCTTGCTGTTTGTGAAAAACAAATAAGGTAACTGAGCAACGAGACACTTTTAAAAGTGATTTACTTTGTAAGCCACTGTTGTGAACTACACTTGGTTTTGCACTCTGTATATGCTCAGAGGGAAAGAGGCAAAGTCACATCATACACAAACTGAATTGGTTCTTGGAGGTGGTGACCATGTAGGATCTGGGCGCGCAAACAGAGATAGAGGGAGACACACTCAGAAAGTTCAATGGGCTTTATGATAGAAAGTTGCTCATCAGGATCAAATTCAAACAGATCATCCAAATTAAAAACATGTTTCCGATTCAAGGTGTTGTGCAGTGTGCCTAGCTAACATATATGTGTGCAGGCAGTAATTACAGCTATCTAACAAATCCTAATAAAACATCTAGAAAGAAGCAGAGAAAGAAGAAAGAAGGGAGGGCTCAGAAGAGGGATGGCAGTCATTAGTAGGGAGGAGGGAAGCGAGGAGCAGGCTGCTCTGTGCGTTGAATAGGCATCTCACCAGGTTCACGCAGGCGGCTTCAAAGGACTTGTTTGTTGCTGGAGCTTGGAAACGATAAAGGCTTCAGATGGAGGAGAAACACGGGTGCTGGAGAACAGGATCCTGGGGTGCAAGCTTCAAGTAGTCAAGCAGGCTGGGGGCAGATGTTCAGACCAAAGTGGAGAGAGAGAGCACCATGGCTGGGTAGTCTGGACTTCTCACTTGTAGCGGAAGTCACCGACGATTCCTGTCCGTGGAAAGAGTTCCTGCTCTAGCCCCGCAGCATGAACAGCAAACTCTGGGATCTCTCTTGAGCAATAATCTGCTGGTGGGCAAAGCTTGCTAGCCCTCTGTTCAGTACGCTCTATCCCAGGGGTGGCCCATGAATGCACCTCCGGGGGGTGGGGGTGGCAAAGTCACCTTTTTGGGATCCAGGAAGGATGAGGATATTTTGAATAGACTCTATGGAGATCAAAGGATGGAGCAGGCGCGGCCAGTGGACACGCTTCCGGGGGGGCAGGCAGCTTTATTATGTGTAAATGCAGCCGGTGCTACGTGCCGCCCAGCAGCCCCCACAGCGGGGAATCACCTCCACCACTCACCTGGCCGCTGGCGGGGGCTCACCTCCGTGGGAGCCAGGTGAGTGGCGGAGGCGATTCTCCACTGCAGGGGCTGATGGGCAGCATGGAGCACTGGCTCTGTTTACACTTAAAGAAGCCACTCAGCACACACACACCCAGAGGCGCGTTCACGGGCCGCACCTGTTCCATCCTTATAGTTGTTTCTACCTTTGATCTCTTGGCTGGCCAATGGCTGTAATAAAAATTGATTGATTGATTGATTGATTGATACCTTTGATCTCCATAGAGTCTATTCAAAATATCCTCATCCTTCCTGGATCCCAATAAGGTGACAATTTGCTGTTGGATATTGTCTTTTAATTATTAATAGTAACGTAGTTCGGGATATTAGCTCAGTCCAGGGTGAGTTCCATCTCCTGTTAGCTGCTGTTTTGTGGAGGAGATTGTTCTATTGAGATTTGCCCAAAGCAAATCTGAATCTCTAAGCTTGCAAATGGGCATCATCTCTTGTCCCCAGATTTCTGGCACCTGGTCCTAGAAGGTGTTAAAAGATGTTAGCAAAGAAGAATTGCAGCGATAGGTGTGAGACAATGATTAAATCATTCCTAAAGACAGCAATCGGGTGTAACAATACTACTAATTCTACATAGTGAATGTTTCTCAGAGAGAGACAGGGTTGTCCCCTTTGGGCAGAGCAGAGCAATCATTAACAAGGATTAACATAGGAGGAAATGCGAGCTCAACTCCTAGCTTCTCTCAGAGACATTATCTGATAGTAAGTTAAATTTTAGCATTTGGATAGAAGACCAAGCTTGGCCTTTGTGTCTCTTTTGAGTACCCATTTCACAAACATTGAGGATACAATGCTGGATTGCCTCTTCCTTCACAAAGCAATTACCATCTGTCCAGAGGCAATTCATGAGACCTGGGTCAGTTCATCTGAGTCAGGCATTAATTGATTCCTTAATAAAATGGAATCAGACACAGGCCTGGGTTCCATATAACTCTGGGTTGGTGACTCTGGGTTTAATATTGGGGTCAAGGTATCCCCAATACCACCCAGATAACTATTGTTATGGAGCATCTTATAAATGAATGAA
Source organism: Hemicordylus capensis (assembly GCF_027244095.1). Taxonomy (NCBI): domain Eukaryota; kingdom Metazoa; phylum Chordata; class Lepidosauria; order Squamata; family Cordylidae; genus Hemicordylus; species Hemicordylus capensis. The sequence goes on from NC_069658.1 coordinate 101,448,540, forward strand.
TGGAATGAATGAATGAATGAATGAATGAATGAAAGCAGTGATTCTCTTTTATTTAGCAGGCCAAGGAGAGAACAACTGTCCGAATCCAGCCCCACCACAGCATCCCTCCAAAAGTAGTTTAGTTGCTGGTGTCTGCTTTATATTTCTGTTTAGATTGTGATCCCATTTAGGACAGGGGAGCATCTTTTTTATTTATTGTTTTATTTTTCTATGTAAACTACTTTGAGCACTTTTGTTGGAAAGTGGTATATAAATATTTGTAGTTGTCATTTTGAGAATTCCCTTGTTAGAACCAAAGATCAGCTTGCCCAATTTTCTCCCTATATGAAGTATTTATTCAAATTGCTGGTGACAAACACCATCTTAGAAGAGACATTCCTTCCTGTGTAAGAGGCAACGGGGAATGCCTCTTCTAAAATTTTGTGTGTTGTGAAACTTGTCTGCATAATCTAAATACAAAGAGAGAACTTTTTAATATAAGTACTGGGTTTTGTTAAAAAAATAAAAGCAGTAGCATAAGCAAAACTTCAAATATAACTCATTAATCCAAAAGCCTTCATTTCCCTTCCAAGATCTACAAGAACCAAAGCAAATCTGCATTGTTTAATCTTATTCACAGGTAATTCAAGTATGCAGTCTGTTGGTCACCTTTCCTATACTTGGTCTGTCACAATACAAAAACTTGATTGCGATAAGGTGAGTTCAATAGATTGTGACAAACAAGTTCCTGTAATTCATCTGGTCTTTGCAGCATTAGCCAATAAGAACAGCCCACCCATTTGAAATTCCAGCCAATAGTAATTGAATATCAGGATCCCAGTTCCTAAGGAACTGTAGCTCAAGACCTTTCTTTCCCAATAGCCATTTCAGCAGGAAAGGAAGGACCAATAACTTGTGATCCCAGCCAATTTAGTCATCCCTCACCAACCACGATTTCCCCAATCACAGTTTTGAGTATCCATGACTGGGAAATTGTGACAGGTCTCGCCAATTCCAACCCAAGTATCCGTGGTTTGGAGAGATTTTATTATTATTATTATTGGGGGGGTGCTCATGGTTTTCAGAGGTTCCAGAGTGATTTTTGGGAGTCCCCCCTCACTCCTCTTGCTGACTCTTAGTGATTTCAAGGGATTCCGAGTGATTTTTGGTGATTCCCCCCCCCTTTTTTTCCTTTATTTTTCAGTCTTTTCATGACCGCGATTCCCCATCCCACTGTTTCCAATGCTTTTCAATGGCTCACCAACCGTGAATTCACCAACTGCGAGGTTTTCCCAGAATGGCACCCTCGCAGTTGGCGAGGGATGACTGTACAAAGGCATGCTGATACATGTATTTCAGCATTCCAATACCTGAGTAACAACTTCCAGAGGTGTAGCAATGTTAGTCTGTTGCAGGGGGGGGGAACAATGACACTTATAGCAAAAACTAAGAAAAATATTATCAGCCCCTAACTTATCAAATTGTTTTTAAAAATATTATAAACTGGAACATTTAGCAGGAGATGTAACTGTACCTCATGTTTATATAAGAGCCCATTCCAGCAATGCATCTTGGGTACCCTTTACAGTACTGATGCAGTACCTGTTTCCAAATCAAATCAAATCATCTTTATTACGGTCCAAGACCAGCATAAGATAGAACTGTAAAGCATGATTCAAAATAATACGATAAAAACAAATTATGGAACCATAAAACTATATCACTATAAAATTACTACTCTAATAATATAAAGCTATATAATAATACTATAAAGCTGCTATCCTTAAAGGGTATCTATGAAATTATTAAATGGCTGTATTAAAAAAAATGTACATATAAAATGTGAAATATATAGGATGCAAAAAGCAGTGGCTAAAGCAGGGTATATATATTTTTAAATCTGCTATATAAAATAATGCATCTAAAAAAGATAAAATAGCAGTTTAAAACTATGAGGTGATGCAAGGGAATGGCCTGGCAGTCACAACCCGATGGGTACTACTTGCTACCCCACAGAACTTGGCAATCTTATTCGTGAAGGCCTGGTCTTCATCCGAAAGCAGCATCCAGGTATGGACATGATTTGGGCAGCCAGGGTACTTGCAGAGTAGTGGGAATATAAGCTTGGCTCGAATGTCTCTGTAAAAGGGGCGAAAGAGGAGTACATGTTCTGTGGATTCTACCTCCCCAGTGTCACAGGGACAAAGTCTCTCTGCAGTTGAGATATTTCTGTATTTCTCTATTTGCCTCTAATGGCGCAGTGGGGAAGCAACCTGCCTAGAGAGCAGGAGGCTGTTGGTTCGAATCCCCGCTGGTGTGTTTCCCAGAATATGGGAAACTCCTAAATCGGGCAGCAGTGATATAGGAAAGTGCTGAAAGGCATCATCTCATACTGCACAGGAGAAGGCAGTGGTAAACCACTCCTGTATTCTACCAAGAAAACCACATGGCCCTGTGGCTCTGTGGTTGCCAGGAGTTGACCCCGACTCAACGGCAAAACCTTTCCTTTCCTACGGTGGAGGGAAGGGCATGCCAATAGGTGAAGGTATAAGCCCTTCTGTGGCTTGGAATTTCTAGCTGTGACAAGTACGTGGTGGGGGAGGCAGAGTATCTGAGCCTTTTCCCGAACAGGAAGGATGGAACCCTGCCTAGGTCCACCTGGCGCATAGTGAGGCTGTTCACACAATGGGAGGAAATCGGGCTAGCGGAGGCTAGCCCAATTTCCTCACATAATGAGAACCACCGGGCTCGGCTTCGAGCCCGGTGGTTCTTAAGCGGGTCACCTGCTTAAATAGCCCAGCAGTTAAACCGGGTTTGCGGAGCGAGCACTCCGCAAACCCGGGTTTTCTGCTCATGAGTTGCCGTAGCGCAGCTCCAGGCCACGGCTACGCATGAGAAGACCCCTGACTGGGAGGCTGAAAAGCAGCCTCCCGGTTCGGGTCTCTCCAGCATGCCCTGCACGCTTGCCGCATGGCCCCCAAACTCCCCAGCCGTGATGGAGCCGGCAGTTGTGTGGGCAGCCGCTGAGGCCGCCCAGAGCAGACTGTCTGCTTGTGCTTGTGCTGTCTGCTAAGCCCACTCTCCCCGCTCACCATCCCCAGGTGGCTCACACTGATAGTGGGAACCGCCTCAGTGTCCATTATCCTCTGAAAAATGACTGTTTTCACCTAGTCCAGGCTTCCCCAACTTGCGGCCCTCCAGATGTTGCTGAACTACAATCCCCATCATCCCAGCCACAATACATTGTAGCTGAGGGTGATGGGAATTTTAGTTCGGAAACATCTAGAGGGCCGCAGGTTGGGGAAGGCTGACCTAGTCCATATGGCCCTTTGCCAAGAAGATTGAAAATTGTCCTGTAGGGTCAGAAGGGTCTGAGGGATAATTTAAGACAGAGGTTAAGAATAGTCAACCACACTCTGGCCTCAACCTTTATCTTGCCCATTTCCAAATGTAGTGCAGCATTTTCATTTATTTATTTATTTTATTACATTTCTATACCGCCCAAAACTTGCATCTCTGGGTGGTTTACAATTAAAATAATTAAAACATCAAATCACGTAACAATTAAAATAATTTAAAACATTAAAAAATTTTAAAACCTAAAACCCAGTATTTTAAAACAATAAATAAACAAATAAATAAATAAATTATTTTTTAAAAAAAACACCATAGATCTAATTAAAGGCCAGGGTGAATAAATGCGTCTTCAGTGCCTTTTAAAAAGTTGCCAGAGATGGGGAGGCTCTTATCTCAACAGGGAACACATTCCAAAGTCCAGAGGCTGCAACAGAGAAGACCTGTTCCCGAGTAGCTGCCAGGCATGTTGGCGGCACCCGCAGACGAACCTCTCCAGATGATCTTAACAGGCTGTGGGGCTCATGGTGAAGAAGACGTTCTCTTAAAGACCCAGAGCCTAAGCTGTTTAGAGCTTTATAGGTAATAACCAGCACCTTGTATTTTGACCAGAAACGTATCGGCAGCCAGTATAGTTCTTTCAACACGGGAGTGATATGGTCTCTCCTAGATGACCCAGAGATCAGCCTGGCTGCCGCATTCTGAACCAACTGCAGTTTCTGGACGACATACAAAGGCAGCCCGACATAGAGCGCATTACAGTAATCCAGCCTAGAGGTTACCAGCATATGTACTACCGTTTTGAGGTTGTTCATCTCAAGAAATGGACGCAGCTGATGTATCAGCTGAAGCCAATAAAAAGCAACTCTGGTCACTGTCTCAACCTGAGATACCAGGGAGAGGTTTGGATCCAGAAGCACCCCCAGACTGCATACCTGTTCCTTCTGGGGGAGCATGACCCCATCCAGAACAGGCAGATCAAAATCGACTCCCGAGTTCCGACCCCGCACAATAAGTACCTCCGTCTTATCTGGATTCAGCCACAGTTTGTTATTCCTCATCCAGCCCATTACTGCCTCCAGGCAGGCATTTAGGGAGTTTATGCCTTTTCCCAATGATGTTGACATGGAGAAATAGATTTGGGTGTCATCAGCATACTGATAACACCCTGTAGCAAATCTCCTGATGATTTCTCACAGCAGTTTCATGTAGATGTTAAACAACATCGGAGACAATATGGAGCCTTGAGTGACACTATACAAAAGTTCAGATTTTGAAGAACAACAGTCTCCAAGACACCATCTGAAATCTGCCCGTGAGGTAGGAGCGGAACCACTGCAAAGCTGGTCTTGTGGTAGCACACATGACTTGTCCCCTTAGCTAAGCAGAGTCTGCCTTGGTTGCATATGAATGGGAGTCCTGATGTGTAAGCACTGTAAGATATCCCCCTTAGAGAATGGAGCAGCCACTCTGGGAAGAGCAGAAGGTTTCAAGTTCCTTCCCTGGGTTCTCCAAGATAGGGAGAGAGATTCCTGCCTGCAACCTTGGAGAAGCTGCTGCCAGTCTGTAGACAATACTGAGCTAGATGGACCAATGGTCTGACTCAGTGTATGGTAGCTTCCTATGTTCCTATGCCTCCCACCCCCAGTCCCCTCAGACGTTCCAGAAGGTTAATATGGTCAATAGTATTGAAAGCCACCATTTGAGTCTCTCATTTGAGATTCTTATTTTATTTGAGATGGTTTATTTCCTGACTACGCAAAAGGAAGACGTACTCGTAATAAAGCTGATGGGCTTAGACTATCTATTAATGTTTAGACTATCTTTAAAAGGCTATCTTTTCCCCCTCTACTTTTCTTTAATCCACTCTATGATGTGATGGTAGATATCTGTAAGTTTCTCCTGGGCCTATGTCCTTTTTAAAAAAAACTCATTTCAAAAGCTTTTGGTTTAATTACTTTTCTTATATTTAGCAGGAGCAGAGCAACAACCACTATTTCATTCAGCATAGCCTTTTTTCCAGAAGCCATTGCTGTTGTCTCCCTTTTATTTATTTTATTTAAAGGCTGAGAACTCCTTTGGGACAGAGAACTACTTTTTCATTTCTCTGCTTTGTAAATGTATATGTAAAAGACATGTAAAAATTTCAATTTGCCCACTTTTTTCTGAAAAGCAATATATACATATTCTAACCTAGACTAAAGTAAACTAAAGGTGTGTCTTCAAAACAATAGGTCCCAAATAATCGTTAATAAGATCATATTCAGTTATTCTGTGCTCATGGGTCCAGACAGAGCAGAGCCAGGCTGGTGGCAGCCTGTATGTGGCCGCCACTGTGGCCCCCTGTCCCCACCCCCACATCTGACATTAAATGCCGGGGCATGGTCTCCCTTCCAAACTCTGCTTTGAGCAGCGTGGGCTGGAACGACTCTCCCTGCCTTAAAGGCAGGGAGAGCTGTTCCGGCCACACTGCTAATGCAGCGTAGGCCAATCTCTCTCCTAAACTGGGCCACGCGGCCCCATTTGGGAGGGAGATTGATCGGCCCCACTGTGTTGGCAGTGGGACCAGGAGCATCTCTCCCTGCCTTTAAGGCAAGGAGAGTTGCTCCGGCTGTGCTGCCAACACAGTGCAGGACAATTTCTACTCCAAACGGGGCCGCGCAGCCCCGCTTGGGACCGAAATAATGCCCCTGCGTCTGACGTCAGATGCGAGGGGAGTGTCCGGGGCCGCACTTGTGGCCCCTGATTGGGCATGGCCCGGGTTCTTTGAACCCGTTTGCCCAATGGTGGCTCCTCCCCTGAGTCCAGAAAAGGGGACACTTCTCAGACCTTCTTATGAATGCATGGTGGTCAGCTAGCTGTGTTTGATTCTTCCATCACATAATGTCTGAAAGGAACTATTGTTTTGTCCACACCTTCTCCTTTGACAGACTGGCATGACTCAAGGTAGATGAGAAGCTTGAAATAAAGGGTATCTTGTATGGTCAAGTGCTCATTATGCCCATTGTTCCCTATCCGTGAACAGGTTGTACCAAAGCCTAAAGGGAAGGCCGCTTTATGTAGCAGGACAGATTGCCTCACACCACCATTTTCTAAAACTGCACTATTTACTCATGTTGGTGTCAGGGAAGAATATTTAGGAGGCTAAGTAACTGATAATAAATGATTTTGTTTGCTTGATCTCCAAGATGCTATTGCTTGCCTCCAAATCAATCTTTGCAATTCAGCACTATCTATTCATCACACAATGTTTCAAAACTGCTAATACTTTCTCCAAATAATATTTAACACTTACAATGCCTCTTAGTCATTGGTAGTGCCTAATACACTGCTGGTGTTATGTGTATGTTAAATAGCAAGTTTATAGGAGGCATATTAGTAAGTGACTCAAGCAAACAGTCTGAAGTGGCAAATGGACAGTCCCTTGAAGGTACAATCTTCCTTCTACTCATACTTGGGTATGAACATCAAACTCTTTATTTATTCACAGAGATTGAGGAAGAATGCTAGAGGCCTTTGCAGCAATATAAAATAGTAAACACATCCAGCACTGTTAAAATCTTCCCTTGAGTGAACCAGGCAGCTACATTAGGATTGTTGCTATATGATGAATAGAATTATGCAGCTTGTGATGAAGTCTTGATTAACTTTGTCACCATAATCACTGATGGAAACAGAAGGAAGATAAACTTTTGCTCTTAAAACCATGGAGACCTGCTGTAGCCCAGAAGTTTCTCGATTGCTATTCATCAGGCCGGGGGTGGGGTGTGTGCGCGCGCGTATGCATGTGCACTCGCATGCTGTGTGTATTCTGAAAAACAGACAGCAAGAGAAAAGCAGCAGTTTTGCCATTTGAATGGGGAGGGAAGAGTGAGACAGTGCTGATTTTCTAGCTGTAATTTGCTGGAAATGGGGTACAGCCTCGGAAGCCACATAAGTTGCTCTCTGGAGACCTACCTGCTGTAGGAGTGCCTGTTTCCACTTGCTATATTCTTCACATGTATTTATAAATAAAGCAAATATTACAAATACACCATAACTGCTCTCTCCAATGCTCTCTCATCCAAAGGGAACCCTGTAGCTACGCCTGCAACATCTCACTGCTCAGGGAAGTGGGGAGTGCCTAACAAATATAACTTGTATTCAGAAAGGAAAACTAATTAGAACAAGATATGGCTGTAACTTCCACAAAAACACCTACCTAGTTTAGAAAATAGAACAGGGATTAAGAAGAGTGAATCCATTATCGTATCTGATACCCTGAAGGGTCAGAGCAGGTGCCGATGATAAACATTTTTACACAAAAATTTCAAGATTAAAACACTAATGGAAAAACTCCATAATTCTAATCCAGCTAGGAGTCATGTATATGGCAGCAGACTTCTGCACTCCGATCCTTAACCAGATGGATAATGGGTGATTGTAAATAGCTTCTGCACGTGCAAATGTCCTGCCTGCACTGCATGCATATGGCCCCAGTTGGTGGCTCTGATTAGTACCTATCAGCTGCTCAAGACAAACAGCTAGATTTCGTCTCACCCTGGCTTCCCTCCCTGACAAAAAGCTGATCAGTGCTATTCAGAATCTCTAACTATGGCTATGAGTGAACGGTTTGGATCAGGACCTAGTTTTCTTGCAACCAAACCCCAACTCATGAAGACAGTCTAAATAAAATGGTCCTCAATAATTGTTCCAAAGGATGCCATGTCTCAGTCTTTGACAAGAGTTCAAGAAAGGATGGCAGCCACTTAGCATGGTTCCTCATTCTGCCAGTGAAGAGGTATGCAATGTTACCAAGAATTTGAGGGACAATTGGTTATCGCTGTGTCAATTGCACTTTTAAGGCACAATCCCATACCAGCTACATGCATGGTTGGTATTGTAGTGCACAAAAACAACAACAACAAATATTTATAAACCGCTTTTCAACAAAAGTTTCCAAAGCAGTCTACGTAGAGAAATAATAAATATATAAATATAAATAAATAAATGGCTAGCTAAATAAATAAATAAATAAATAAATAAGTAAATAAATAAATAAGAAAGCTGGATCCCTGTCCCCGAAGGGCTCACAATCTAAAAAGAAACATAAGATAGACACCAGCAACAGTCACTGGAGGTACTGTGCAGGGGCTGGATAGGGCCAGTTACTCTCCTCCTGCTAAATAAAGAGAATCACCACATTAAAAAGGTGCCTCTTTGCCCAGTTAGCAGGGGGCAGGAAGCACAGGGAACAGGAAGCACAGGGAACAACCTCAAAAAGGGCCTGTTCAGATTATGCTTGTCGGACTGCCCACCCGCCCTGCCCTCCACATTAGGATGTGTGCACACTGTGAGCATGCATGTCTTTCCCAATCCCAGCTTGTTGGGGCACCTTCCCCTGTTATTGGGGGAGCAGTTTGTCCACTTCGCTACATGCACTACAAATCCTTGTATGTATGCTTTAGAAGTCATGCCATTTCATCTGCCCTAAAGGTTCATTTCTTTATTAAAGTCAATTTGCTTTAAATCTAGATGTTGCAGTCATTTTATACTCCAATGCTTGATTTCTTTACTTCATGAGCTGAGCTTCAGTGGGGGGGGGGGGGGGGCATTTTAAAATCTTGTCTCTGGACCCACTCCAACCTTGCTACACCCCTGGGGGACAAGGACTTCATTTCCCCCCGCCCCTTGGTCTCAATTTGGATCAAGGCTCCTCACAGCTGTTATTTGCAATAACAAAAGCAATGGGACCTCTTGTTATGAACGGTCTATAACATATCAGAACCAGAGGTACCAACTCAGAAGTATGGTGAAATATAGGCCTGTGTCTGATTTCATTTTTTTTATGTTAAGAAATGAAATCACCCCTGAATGCTGGGTGAACTGCCTGCTTTGCCTCTGGGTGAGACATTCCAGCATTGCATTGTGAACTGGATACTTAACAAAACACAAAGGGCTGGGCCTGAGCTAATCAATATGCTAAAATATAACTCACTATCAGATAATGTCTGTGGAAGAGGCCAGGGGCTGAACTTCCCCGTCCTGGCAAGAAATCTATGCTAATCATTGTCAATGATTGGCTCTGCCATGCCCCAAGGGGGATTACTCAGTTGCTGTCTATAGAAACTCCATCCTGGGAGAACACCTGTAGATTTAGTCTTTCCACTAACATTTGCTTCCCCCCTCCCCTTTCCTGAGTGCACAGTTTGCAGAAGATGAGATTCAGAATTATCTGAACTGGCCAATATCCTGAGTAATTAAAAGACATTGTCCTGAGAGTAACAGCTTTGTCACCCCTTCTGGGGAACCCAGGAAAAGATGAGATTTGTATAGATCAAAGAGAAAATACACTATAAAGAATGAGGCTTTTTAGACAGAGAGTTCAGCAATCTTTGCCTACAGCAAAGCTGCTCACAGGATCCCAGAGTTTGCTGCCAAAGCCGCGGGGCCAAGCAGGAATTCTGTCCATGAACAGAAACTACAGCAATGCCTGAGTTTTGCTGCCCAAGCTGCCTGATCTGAGCAACTGCACAGCTCCTGTCTCCGCCAGCGCCTCACTCCTTCAACTGAAGTGATTCTCCGCTGTCAAGCCTCTGATCCTGGGTAAATATGCTGCTCCTTTAAAGGCCTTGGAATCCCCTCCATCCTTCCCTGCTCCCTTCTCCTTCCCCCCCCCTTCTTTTCCTCTACTAACCTCCCCAAAACCATGCCAGCCCGCAGCCTTCATCTCTCCCCCTTTCTTTTCTGCCTGTATTTGAATTGTATTAGACTCTAGGAAGATTTAATTACACACACATAAGATAGTGAGGCACACGGGTGAATATTGGTGCTGGTTAGGAAATACTGTTAGCAATATTGATAGAGTGTTCTGCTTTCTGCTTGCTAGATTATGTTGTTATACTCAATAAAGCCCATTGAATCTTGAGGACTGGTTTTGATTTCCTTTCTTCTTTGCATCTAGATCAAACGTGGTCACTAATATAAAAGAACTTGGTCCAGACCTGTTTTGTATACTAGCTAATGAACATATTTAGTATATAGATCAGGCCTGGTCTGTAACACTCTTCCCCCCCCCCCCCCCCGCACACAGGTCATATAACAGTGGTGGAGTGGCAACAATCAGGGGGCAAAAAGTTAAAATCCCCCTCTCCCCATGCTACCATCCCAGACCAGATCAAGTCTCTGCACAGCTGCTATTTATAGTTGTAAAATCAAGCATGCCAGCCCCAGGACATGATAGTCATATCATGTAATTTGGCTCTCAGTGTGGGGCCTCTAGACAGTGGCTGACATGATCCACAGTTCTCCAGCGATGAAAAGAGAAGCGGCATAGCCACTGGTATTCACATGTGCACTGTGAACACAAACCACCATGACTCCAGGAGCCACCACTGGTTTGCGGGGGATGTCACTAGCCCTCCCACATAGTCCCCAGCCTTGACTTGCTGCACTGCCTCTTTCCTCCTTTGGGGGATGCCTTCTTTCCTCCTAATGGGAGATGCCTTCTTTCCTCCTTTGGGGGATGCCTTCTTTCCTCCAGGGGCTCAAGGTTGACTCAGCCTTCCATCCTTCCGAGGTCGGTAAAATGAGTACCCAGAATGTTGGGAGCAATATGCTAAATCATTGTAAACCGCTTAGAGAGCTCCGGCTATAAAGCGGTATATAAATGTAAGTGCTGTTGCTGTTGCTGTTGCTATTGCTATTGCTATTGCTATTGCTAATGGGGCCGCCGCCACCACCCCCATTACACTCCCCATTGTTTGGGGGCAAGTGGGGAAGTGCCGTGCATCCTCTCTCCTCACCCGCTGCTCCTGCTGGGTATTCCCAGTAGGAGCCATGAGCAAAGGGATGGAATGTGATATATCCTCTCTCACACCACTCACCCCAATACAGCAAGGAGCATGTATTGCATCCATTGCGTCTGTATTCCCTGCTGCCACTACCACCTCCTCTCCCTCCTCTCACTGCCACCACTTCATTATGCTTCTCACTGTTTCAAAGTGAGTGGCGCAAGAGAGAACACATCCCATCCCCTCACTTGTGGCTTTTGCTAGGAACTCCCAGCAGACTCTTGGTGCCATGTGTGAGGGGATGGGAAGCATGGCACCCCCTCAATCACCCCGAAACAGTGGGGGATGTAATGAGGTGTCAGCAAGAGGAGGAAGGAAGCGGTACAGCAAGGCAAGGGGCCACACAGAAGGGTTAGCACCAGATCCCATAACAAGGTAGAGGCCAGTGATGGGGGCAACACAGGCCACCATGGGCTTGTTATGCCCCTGAGACAGAGAGCTGCAGAGGGCTGCGGGTCCACAGTGCAGGGATGCTGAAGGCTCCTTGTGGACTCACAGCCCTCTGCAGCTCTCCTTCTCAAGGGCATAACAAGCCTGTGGTGGCCTGTGTCTCCAGCAGACTGGGGGTGGAGGGGGAGGGTGGAGTGATTTTTAAATCTCTCCCCTCCCTCCAAAAGCCCTTTCTGTTGGAGTTTGTAATTGTTTAGCAAAGCACCAAGCGGAAGCTGCCCACTCCAATTACAAAGTAGTACAGAGCCTTATTGTTGCAGTTAGTCAAGAACAAGCATGAAGATTGTAGTGCAGTATAAACGAAATAAGGTTCAGAGTTTACCCCTGGACTTCAGGGCCAAAGTTCAGGGCCTCCACAGCCCCTGGGCTCCAAATTCTCTTTAGTCTGTTCTGGGTGGTGTGGTCACCCAGCGGAGTATGATGATGCTTAATTTTCAGGGGAGAGGAGCCTCCAAAGGCCTTTAGGTCCAGGCTCCAAAATTACCTAGGTGCACCTCTGATAAGGTTTTTTAGGTTAAGTACATTTGAGATAGGAAAGACCTATCCTAACTATGAGCTACATAATGAACAGGAGGGAGATAGATGCTCCCATCTGCTCTCCAAGGAGAAAGGAAGTAGGTCTGATTTGCTACAGGAAATACCTGAGGAGTCAAGGCAGGAGTCATAGAGTAAAGCAGGGACAGGTAAGGGCATCCTCACTAACTACCTAGTGGTCATTAGGATAGTTGGTGCAAAAGGTTGATGCACTGTAACTCCATATCCAACACTTTCCACATGTGTAAATCTGTTTCTGGGCGCTGTGTAGCTCTCAGGTACATTTTTTGGATGGCACAGAGGGTTTCCTGGTGAAGGGAGGATGTTAAACCTTGCAATTTCCTTGATGCACTGGTGCAGCTAGTTTGGAAGTTCTGCTAGGCTGCTCTCTCACTGCATCAGAACTTCCTTGCTCTAAATGTCAGCCAGGATATCTATGCTCAGAGGCAGTGGGGAGCATCCAGTCTGATTAGTCATATTTAAGTACCATTGAAATAAATGAGCAAGTTAGTCATGACAAACTTAGTTTGGGAGTTGCCCATTATATCTCCGTTTACAAGATGTTAGGGACAAACAACCAGCACTGTCATGCCCTACTTGTAAGGGGTAATTCATAAAGCAAAGCCATCATGCAAGGATCTAGCAAAAGAAAGGGAGCTAGCGTGGGACAAAGGTGGTTGGAGATATTGGCTGGAATAGGTCAGGGTGGTTGTAAGAATATTGACATACTTTATGGACGGCCCTTGTGTTTTCTAAGGAAATCTAACAATCCACTGTTTGTTGGAGACAGACTGTTGGATTGGGTGGCCCTTTAGTATGATCCAGCAATGAATTCTTAAGTGTTCAGATCTCTGGTAGTGAGTATGAATGACTAAAATATAATCAAGATACAGAAAAACAGAATAAATGGAAAACATTTATTTTCCAGGCTTCGGGAATTCCAGACTTGTATTACCAGAGCAAAGAAACATCATGTGGAAAGAAAGAATGTTGCTCCAGAGAGACACATACCAAGAACAGCAAGGGAGGTTCTGAGTCGAGGCCACTGCAGAGCCCTAAATTCAAGCCCATTGTGTTTTTTATATCACTGCAGCACATATGGCCTTCCATTAGTGGGTCTCTGAGCTGTGAGTACCATTACTGGACCATATGTGCCAATATGAACTATAGAGCTGATTTATGTTAGCAAGTGTGGAATCCCTGCCTCTACCCAAACTTCCTTTTATTTTCTCAGCCTCAACAGAAAAGAAATTAGAAATATTCCATCTACTGTATTTTAATTCTAATTGTAATTTAATTTACATTTCTAGAAATGCCACATGTAGTCACTCTCTATGATAATAGGGCTTATTTGCCAGAGGTAGGCATTCTTTGGAGCTATATACCTCAGGCATATCAAAAACATTAACCAGTTTCTTTAAGGGAAAAGTTTGTTTACGGGTCTAAGAATTGGTGTACTCCTGGGCCTCATGGGAATCAACTATACCCCGTAATGATACCCCCACTGTGCTAATAGGATAGGGGCTCCCAACCTTGGATCTCAAGATGTCAGACTACAACTTCCATCATCTCCAACCACAATGGCCAAGACCAGCATCTGAGGACCCAAAGTTGAGAATTGCTATAAGAGAGGAACTAGTGATCTAACCCCAGCCCAGAAGCAGGGTTACCTCACCTGTGTTTGGCATGCTTTTGCCTGGGAGAAGCCCACCTCCAGACTCTAAGCAAGACTGTTGTTCAGGGGGTTGCTGAGAGCCCCTGGTGATTTCTGTGGTGCCCTCAGTGAAGTAACATCTCTGGAACATCCTGTTTTCCTCAGGGACCAATCCTGCATAGTTCAGGGTACAATATTATAAAATTTTATTACAGTATTATAAAGAATAGGGTTCATCAGACCTTGCCTCAGAAATGACTTCATAATCTATTTTGCATCACCCTCTCCTTGAAAATGGGTACAGAGGTTGAGCAATGTTCACACAAGAATTATGTCATATATGTAGTGTATATACCAAACAGGGCCAGCTCAAAGAATGAGTGTTCCCCAGCCAAATGCCTTCTGTGGGCTCCCTACTTCTTGGGTGGGCTCCACAATATCCATGAGGGCCTTATTTTGGCATTGTCAGGCAGGAGGTATGTCTTTTTCTGTTTCTGGCATCAACAAAACTCTTTCATCTATGCTACTCTTCCTTCTTCACCACTCCCAAACCTTCCCTGTCACTCTTGTGAGCAATAACAGGTTCTGCCACTGCTCCTTTCAGGAGCGATTTCACACACAAGTAGGAGCATTCTCTCAGAAGCCCCTGCATCGTCTTAGGGGCCTCTGGTGGAAAGCTCCCATTTGAGGATGGAATGCAAGAAAGGAAGCAATAACAGACTGTCTTTCAGCCAAGAAAGCCATTGTATTTCCTCCACATAATGGACAGACATAGTTCATTATGGATCAGCAGCCAGCCCTGAGAGCTTGAGGCCCTCAACAGCTGCCCAAATATGTCAATTTCTGATACCAGCCCGGATACCAAATTTCATTCTGACATCTCAATGCTCAAGGGAAATGTGTGTGTAACACCTTTCCTGGGCCACTCAAAAATGGGTGTGGGGGCTGCTGAGACTAGAACTTGAAATGTATAATGGAGAATTATCATGTTACATAAGGCAAGGCCAAATGGGCTAGTTAAACAAAAAGTCTAACTTGCCCACACATCACATAGTCAGAGCCTGCCTCTTCTTCTTTCTGATGGGAGCTTTCTGTCTGGATTTGCTTCCACATGAGGCAGTATGCTGTTAGGTGGGCTTTGTCTGTTCTGATCTCTTCTTGCTTTCCAAAAATTCACCCAGGAGGCTGCTTCAGTCATGACCCTCAGATGAGATGTTGGTACTGTCTGTTTTGTTTGTATAGTCATAAATTGGTAGTACAGTAGTAGTAGTAGTAGTAGTAGTAGTAGTAGTAGTAGTAGTAGTACAAGATCGCCCTTGAACATTGCTTTATTAGGATTACATTTGGTATACATGTTCAGAAATTTCATTTGGTATACAGGTTCAGCCCTAAATTTCAAGTCAACCTCAAACTCAGCCCTAAAACCCACTTTCAAGGGGGGCAAGAAACATGTAAAATATACCACAATGCCATATCACCCTTGAAGATGGAGATATGGGACTATATGTTTAGGACACAATTCTACAGCTCTAGTTCAAACCTGAGCTTGATCCTCCACACCTGCTTTCAACCTTTACGTTATTTTCTTTCAAAAGGCTTTAGGCAAAGTTGTTAATGGTTTTTAATCTGAATAGTGGTCTGTTTTCATATTTTGCTTCTGTTTTTATGTATAATGTAGTTATTTTAGTTTTGACCATTTTAATGATGGATGTTGTTGTTTTCATCCATTCTGATGTATTGTAAGCTGCCTTGTGAGCTTTATATTGGTGGCAGAGAGAAAGAGAGATTGATAGATAAGACAGATTTCTTAGGCACCTGTTATTCTCTTCTGTGGGAGGTGCTAAAAAATTGTCAAAACGAATTTCTAAAAAACTACATATAATGGAAATGAAACCAAGCACCAGTACATATGAATTAAGGCAAGAAAATGTGGAGAAAGAAAAGGTAGGAGAGGGGGGAAATCTCAACATGATGAGATACTTCAACAGTCATTATTGTCCTGACAACTGTCATTCCACAGTTGTTTGGCATTTGTTACTATATTTTTATTCTTATGAACAATGTTTGTATTTATAAATTATTTTGGGTGAATATTAATATTCAATGTGAGGGGCGATGGCTGGTTTCTGTTCCCACTACAAAGTTATATCCAAGTTCAATGTTTTCTTTTTCTCTACTGGAGCATTTTTCCTCACAGGCAGCCATCCATTTATACAGGAGAAAGTAAAGAAGTATACTTAGGGACTGAGGCAATGAGCATGGGGCTAAATCTACCTGTTGCTCCTGATGAGTCCAACAGCCAAAGTCAGATTTTGTCCCTTCTCAGCTATGGCTCAGATTTCAGTCTGTTCCCTGAAATTCAAGCAAAGTTCAGAGCACCCATAGTCCCATGCCTGCATCTGCATATGCCTTCTCTGCATCCCATTGCTTGGTGTGATGCTATAGCATGATGGAATCCTAGGAAATTCTTTTTAATTGATTAATTCATCCCAAGCAACCCCCTGTTTCTATTCTAATTATGAGTGCAAATTAGGATCTTCAATCCACATCACACACACACACACACACACACACACACACACTGCTATTCTTCCAGTGACAGCTCAAGACTTCTGTGTGCCTGAGGCTAGTGCCAAATGCTGCCCCTGATAGTGTGCACCCTCCTCCCCCTCTTTCCCTTTTTTAAGAGCAGGGGTAGGAGGCCATCTTGCCACCTCACTGGCACCCCAGTAACCTGCTGCCTCATGCAATTGCCTCACCTCGTTTTGTGGAAGGGTCATCCTTGAGGTAAGATATGTTCTTCCATCACTCAAGTGTCCTGTATTCTTCCATGACTCAAGGGCAGCATGCATGGGGTTCCCAAAAGGTTATCCCCATTCAGCCACTGATGAGACCTAGGCCTCCTTTGCTTCAGCAAGGAGGCTGTGTCATGGGCCTAAGACCATGCCCTGGGAGCTAAAAGTAAAATGTGCCGTCAAGTCGATTTCGATTCCCTGGGAGCTAGAGGAAACCAACCTTCCACCACTCTTTCAACACCATAAGTACAAAACAGTGATTAAAGTATGTTAAGGGTCTATTAATTCACACTAAATGGTTTTATGTATACTCCCCCTAGTCAAATACCTTCTTCTCCCAAGCCTAGTAACCTCTCTCTTGGACACTTCTTGAAATTATATCAAACTCTCCATCAGACGCATCTGCTTTTCCTAGCATAACCTCTTCCTCTTCCTTTGTTATCCTTACACAGTCTCCCTGGAGTGTTACCTTTGAGAAAACCTTAATGTCCTGGTGGCAGCTGCTGTTCCAATCTGTTGGTTCAGAACGTGCAGAGAGAACTTCATCACTTTCAACCTTAAAAAACAAAATAGGCTAGCATATGGGTTGACAGGATTTTCTGTGTGCTTGTGCCAACCCTCTCAAAGCAGTTAAAAGAGTCACTGTTCATCATCAAAATCCTACAAAAACCGCAAGCCACAAATACCAGAAGAGAGCAGGATTCACACAGATACCACAGAGCTAGGAGAAGTAATAGATTTGTGGTCCATGGATTTAGAATGACTAAACCCTTGAAGTATAGCAACCAAGAAACCCCATTTCTTTCACTGGAATAAAATTAGAAAACTCATAAAGCAGTGTAAGTATGAGTATCCCATATCTGAATGCCCCAAAAGTCCATGAATGATTTATAACAGCCCAATAGAGGATAAAGGAAGGAAGAACCATGCACCAAACTACCAAATTAGGAAAGGCAACCCACTGTCAGTAGTTCAAGCAGTCAACAGGCTAAATCATATCTATCCTAAACTTGCCCTACTGCTAGGATATATGCTTCCACATGTCTGGAGTGTAGAAGCAATGCTATTACTGCAGCTGTAGTACAGGGTCTCTGAGAGTTCCTTTGCCTGTTTTGTATTAGATTTTTAATTTGTTGGGAGCATTCTTGAGTTGTGGAAGAGTCAGGATACAACATTTTAAATAAATGAATGTTGAATGGTCATTGATATCTGTAATGTGGCAGGGCAACCATCATACTTTTCCAACTGTGTGTCGGTAACACTGAGGGAGCAAGACTGGCCTCAGCAATCCCATGCTCCATGTATGTCAATGCAAGCATACATTTGCTACCAGCTAATGTGTGATGCAGACTTGAGACTCTCACATGGTCATTAAACAGGACCGTGCCCAATTTCACAAACCCATACAAATATAGCCAAAGGTAAACGCTATGATGTGAGTGAGGCAAGGCTAATTGGTTTAAAAGAGGAGTCCTGTTCAGGCATTATAAAAATACCATACTCACATATGGCACCCCCAAAACCATGTTCTGAAGCCCTATCCCCATGCTGACACCCTCTCTGTCTATGGTTACAACATTGGTCTGCAGAAACAAATGCTGTACTAGTGGACAGATTCTTTCCATAAAGAAAGAATATTCTTACTCCAGTTAGCTCTCTTGGATTTTCTTCTCAAAAGATGCATAAGTATGTACAACAAAATGTGCTGTGAATTTAAAAATACAAAATAATATAATATCACAATTTTTAAAATATATATCTATATCTAAAATACCTGGCCCTATCCATCCCCAGCACAACATCCCTTCATTGACTGTTCCTGGTGCCTAGCTTATATTTCTTTTTTAGATTGTGAGTTCTTTGGGGGCAGGGAGCCATTTTTAAAATTTAATTTAATTAAATTATTTGAACTTTGGGAACTTTTGTTGAAAAGCAGTGTGTGTGTGTGTGTGTGTGTGTATGTATATATATATATATATATATATATATATATATATATATATATATATATATATAGTCTTATTCGTATAATCAGAATGCATACAGAATTCCTGCTGCTTTTTATAACTCCTGAAAAGGGCTACAGCATTCTTAGAAAGCTTCCTATTACCCTTTTCCAGCTCATCCTAATCATTCCCTGCTAGACTCAGTCAAGAAACACAGTGTAGGAATAAAAATAAATGCACTCTGGCAGCTGCCTCAGCTGCCACTGTGGTGCCTTGTGACACATAATTAGAAAACAAATGGCAGATTAGCTTAATAATATTCATTAGTATCTAATGAAACTGAGAGTGTTTCCTGTTCAAAGCATGTTGGGCTGTTAGCTGAATTTAAGTAAGTTCTGTATTTCTCCCCTTCAGCAAATTGGTAGTGTAGGGAAAGGGGTGTGTGTGTGATGAGACAGAAGCTATTAACCCTTTCCCTAAAGGGTGCCTTAGATAAACATGTTCACACACTTGTTGAAATGCTATTCCCTTGCTACAAGGGAAGGGAATGGTTAACAGAAAAGTAATACTTCCTTTCAGACGTTGTTGTTCTTTTGCTCTGTGTGTGTGTGTGTGTGTGCGCGCGCGCGCGCTTCAGAATTTTAATGATATGCAGAAATTATAGCTGTCTTGCTGTATTGCTGTAGGACTGACCTCCCTTGACAGTTCTTAAATTATTCAGCTATCAAGGGCCTGCTAAACATTAAATTAAGCATCCTCTCTCCCCTGTCCTAAACCATTAAGTTATGCAGATGCACAGATAATGGGGCATATGACAGCTGGAGGCATTAATCAAGCAGCTCTGTCTCGGGGCTGTTGTTATGTAGAAACTGCATCTGCCAACAGACAGTACAGACACAATTAGATCTCACTCAATGGGATGAGAAGGAACTACCTAGCTCTCTACATTCATGTTAGGTTGTCGACCTGGGATTGAATAAGACACTTGGGAAATCTCTTTCTTCCTCTGTATCATTCTGTCTAGCTGTCTTCCCTCCCTCCCCCTTTCCCATCAGTTTCTCTCTGTCTCTTTCTTTCTTTAATATCTGCTCCCCCACTCTGAATGAAAAATTACCTATAATTGTTATCATTTGCAAACAAAGCCTGTCATAAGCTCCACCTGCTGTTTACAATGGATGGATTTTTTGGCCTTGTGCTTAATTAGGGTTCTTTGGGGGATTTTATTTATTTGCTTTTCTTTTATTTATCTAACGTCTCAGAGCAATGGAGGGAGAGAGAAAGGCAAACAGAATTCCATCTCTTTGTGGTCCTTACAACATATGAATCATTGCTTTAAAAATATACACACAAGCCTGCGTGCTCCATCATATTGACAGAATGTAGCACTGAAGCACTATGCAGCTTACTGTTTATATGTTTGTGCCTATTTATTTCTCACCCATAAATGGCTAATTATTAAACATAAATATTGGCAAACATTTTACATGGTTTTTTGTTGTCAGCCCAAATAATGCAGTTCCAGGAATGCGATGATATAAAGCAATGTTGTTACAGAAGCACTGGGAAATTGTGATTTTTCTGCAAATAACACTCCCCTATCAGAACTCTTTCGGACACAGGAGGTGATGAATATCCTCTGGCACCCAGCTTGTGAAAAGGTTGAATAGCCTTTTGCCTGAAAGACTCCATTCTCCCTTCCATCAGCAGATCATCATACCAGGTAATTCCTACCCACTGGATGGTACTTCAGAGATCCATGATCTCCAAGCACCTACTGTAACCTTACTCTATCAATCCCAGAAAAAACAAATACGTTGACAAATAACTTTTGCTAGTGTGGTAAGCATTAGGGAGTTTTTCAGTATGAGAGCAGAAAATAAGAGCAAGTTTAAAGAAGTTTTAATGTGTTTTCAACTGAGAGTTGGTGTCAGAGGTGGTGTTTGTGCACTTGATGGATGTATGGTAGATGGATTTGGTAGTTTAGCCAAATATTAGGCATGATCCCGTCACAGCTGGCTTAACCCTGTCTGCAAAGTGTGAAGCTTGTTGGCATCTGGGGAGGATGTAGAAGGCCATGAAATTTGGAATCTCCTGGGCACAAATTTCTCTGATGGGTCCTATTAAATTCTAAGGTTGTAATCCTATGCACACTTGCCTAGGAATAAGCACTATTGAACACAGAAGCACTCTCTTCTAAGTAAATGTGCATAGAATTAGGCTGCAAAATATTCCAAGTTGCACACATGTATTTTAATCAGCATCTTCCACTTGCAATACCACAGGGGTGTAGCTGTAATTTAACAAGGTGGGGCAAATGTTCCTGGGCCCTGAGAAAGAATGGTGGGGAGGGCCCTCTGGGTGGGCAACACTCTCCTGCTGCCTCAACTCACTGGCACACATAGGAACATAGGAAACTGCCATATACCATGTCAGACCATCTAGCTCAGTATTGTCTACACAGACTGGCAGTGGCTTCTCCAAGATTGCAGGCAAGAGTCTCTCTCAGCCCTATCTTGAAGATGCCAGAGAGGGAACTTGGAACCTTCTGTATGCAAGTATGCAGATGCCCTTCCCAGAGAAGCCCCGTCCCCTAAGGGGAATATCTTATAGTGCTCAAATGTGGTCTCCCATTCAAATGAAACTGGGGCAGACCCTGCTTAGCAAAGTTGACAATTTATGCTTCCTTCCACAAGACCAGCTCTCCTCCTGTTGGCTGCAGATCAGAGGACTCATCTCAGCTTCAAGCAAGAGGGCTCCTCTCCAGGAGAGGGGAGGAGTGTCAAGCAGCATCCCTCTCTCCTTCTGACTGGCTGGCTAGTGAAGGGGAAGAAGACTAAGTCAGGTGAACAGGAACCCATCTTCACTTCTTGTCCAAGGGCCCACTCCAACCTTGCTATGCCCCTGCAGAACCATATTGAGTTTTTCATGGGATGGATCTTCTAGGAAGGGTGAGTATACATGGACATCTGAAATGAAGTAGTGGGCTTTTAAAGCATTAAAAAAATTACATTAGACAAAATCAAGCCAAAGTTAAGCACTTTGTAGTAGCCATTTATTATGATAAGAGAATTAAACTAACTTAGGCTGCATATGCCCAGTATTTTGTCAAAATAAAAGAAAGCATTCTACCAATTCCTCAAACACAATTAAATCACCACCTCTGACAGTAACTCTGCCCCTCCACATGTCCATTATACATGTTCTGTGGCCACACCTGCAGTCATAACTAAAAACCAGGAGTCCTGCTCCTTGTCCCCACGTTCAGTAAATGCAGCAATTGTTATGGGGGAAGAATGATATTGAGAAGCAATACCTTAAGTCCCAGAAATGTGTTCATAGCTTCCCTCTGATGTCCTCTTACTGTGGGGATGAGAATGGAGAAAATATTTTGAATTTAATACATTTGTGTCTTAGGTTTAGCTTCTCCCTTCAATGTGTGAAGAGAGAACCTAAACCTAAGATAGTAGAATGGGGCTGTTGGAAAGTTAATGTTCTACTTCAGGTGGCACATTAAAACTCTTCATTCCCTTAGAGGCCAGATTATCAACATAGATTTTTATTACAATGGCAACAGAGGAAACACTGTTTGGTCCTAAAGAAAAGAATGATTTCTGAACAGGTAACTCCTTTTAGATTGTGGACAGATATTGAACAAGAAGCTGGAACTCATTTTGTTGATATGAAGGTCACTTTGAATGCTTCGCTGAGGAAGACAAAAACAATACAACTGTAGAAATAATTCCCTCCTCATAAAACAGTAACTAAAAACATTTGTTACTTAGTGCATCAGTTTTGTAATATGCCTCACAAGAAAATTGGGCACGAGCTACAAAAACTGGCTATGGGAAAGCCACAGCAGAAAGAGCATAGGTCCGTTCTTTAGTTCTCCCTCAAATAAATCAGTACTGCTAAAGTGTGTAGCTTAAATCATTTGAGATTACAACTGCCCTGCAGGGTACCCCAACAGAGTTTTAGTGCTCACATGTTATCACCTAAATTGCCTAAAATGTAAATTAAATAAGTTGTATATCACAACTTTTTCAAAGGCAGTTGAACCTTCATTTCATTAATTGGAATGAATGTTAGAAGCCTACTCTGGAAAGAGCAGGAGCAGCTTCAGGAGGTGAGCAAGCTTTTCTAATCAACATCTAGCCTTTTCCCCCTTTAAACGAACTAAAAGGAGTAGGGGAGATTTTGAGGGGCTGGTTTCTCTTTAAGGGATAAGTGTGTGTGTGTGTGTGTGTGTGTGTGTGTGTGTGTGTGTGTGTGTGTGTGTGATTTGCCAAGGCTAGCATTTGTCAGGGCTAGCAAACTCCAGTATTTTTGTTTGTCCCTGCCTGGAGGGGGTGGAGTCACCTAGGGCTGTGGGAGGCTCAATATTCCTTTGACATTTCTTTGACCCACATCCTGTGTCTCAGTTGGAAGCCTACTCTCTACATAAGAGGAGAAGGCCAGAGAGCATAGCGCACAGAGATAGCAAACAGGACGTTGGCGTTTTGCAGTGGGAAGTGTGCAGGGGAGCCTGGAACAAGCCCTTATGATCACAAGACACCCGGTGGAGAAGGGAATGTAAGTACAAATCCCTCCCTCATATTCTTTAGAAAGGCTGTTTGGACAGTTAAATAGCTGACCATTACAGCTGAGACCTATCCTTCTAATAAACTATCTCTAAATACTTAGACAACCAACAAAACCACTATGAAACTAAAGAACCAGCCGCAGAGGGGGCACTTCCCAGTGTATTGCACATAGTGTTGCATGTATGTAAGAGCCAACATGGTGTAGTGGTTAGAGTGCTGGTCTAGGACCAGGGAGACTCGAGTTCAAATCCCCATTCAGCCATGATACTTGCTGGGTGACTCTGGGCCAGTCACCTCTCTCAGCCTAACCTACTTCACAGGGTTGTTGTGAGAAGAAACTTTAGTATGTAGTACACTGCTTTGGACTCCTTGGAGAAAGAGCGGGATATAAAATGTAATAAATAAATAATTAAATAAAATATTTGCTCCATGGGCAGAAGTCATGGGTGTGTGCTCAGTGCAAGGAGCTCCTGGCTCTCAGGGAACAAGGTGGCAGATCTGGAGAAGCCCAGAGAAACAGAGAGGCATGCGGATGGGACCTTCAGGGACATGGTAGAGGCATCCCACTCCAGGGCTCATAGCTCTGCTGCTCTCAGGGAGAATGAAAGTCTCAGGGAAGGACAGCATTGGTCTGAGGAAGAGGGAAACGCTCCTTTAGAAGGGACCCCTTCCGTGCATGATAAGCCCATATCCTCTCACACAAGGGATACTCTTCCAGGGGGGTGGGGGCCTCCTTGTAGTGGGTGATTCAATCATTAGAGGTATAGAGAGATGGGTTTGTGACCTGCATTTTGACCGCACAGTGACTTGCCTGCCCGGTGCAAAGGTTGTGGACATCACCCAACATCTAGATAGGCTCTTAGGCAGTGTTGGGGAGGAGACAGCTGTTGTGGTGCACATTGGCACCAACAATGTGGGGGAATGTAGTCTGGAGGTCCTGGAAGCCAAATTTAGGCTGATAGGTAGCGTTTTGAAGTCCAGGACCCCCAAGGTAGCATTCGTAGAAATGCGACCTGTTCCACGCGCAGGAACAGTGAGAGAGGAAGAGCTGAGGGTGTTTCAATCCATAGATGAGTTGTTGGTGCCGGGAGGAGGGGTTTAGATTTGTTAGGCACTGGGACACATTTTGGGGCAAGCAAGGCCTGTACAAAAGGGACGGGCTGCACTTGAACCAAGATGGAACCAGACTGCTGGTGTTTAAAATCAAAAAGGCTGCAGAGCCGCTTTTAAAATGACACCTGAGGAATAGCCGACAGGAGCTGGACAGTATCCAGTTTGGCAAATGCCATCCCTTAAAGTGCGAAAGTGCAGCGGATTCAGATAAAACAGAAGGGGACAGAGCAGAACCACATAAAGAGCAGGCAGAAGGCTGTGCCAGCTGGTCAAAGAGTCAAAAGAAAGATAGCAGACACCAAGGAAGAGATTCAGCATATGGGTGCTTATATGCCAATGCCAGAAGCCTAAGAGCCAAGATGTTTGAGCTGGAGTGCTTGGTTGCTAACACAGAAATAGATATAGTGGGCATAACAGAAACATGGTGGAACAGTGAGAACCAGTGGGACACTGTTATCCCTGGATATAAGGGATAGAATCTAACAAAGTAGAAAACCTAGGTGGACTGGAGTCCTCCACAGAAACCCTGTGGGTGACAATACAAGGCCTGAAAGGAAGTGTTCTACTGGGGACGTGCTATCGCCCTCCGCATCAAGACACTGACAGTGACTGGGAGTTGCAGGAGGAAATCAGGGAGGATTCAAGGAGGAGCAGGGCAGTAATAATGGGTGACTTCAATTACCCACACATAGAGGCGAGTTTCATGATCAGTCACGGAGCCAGCATGGAGCCAGCAGGGGCTTCAGGGATCGGGTGCTGCGCGACCCCTGGAAGTTCCAGGATGCCCTGTGCAAGTGTGCGGGGCATCCTGGAGAGACCCCCAATCCTGGGAGGCTGCTTGCAACCTCCCATCCAGGGTTTTCCTCATGTGTTGCCGCAGCAATACACCATCAAAAAGACAAGGTTAGCGGAGCGCTCGCTCCGTTAACCTCAGCTAAGGGGAGGTGTACATTGGGAGGTTTGTTGCCGGGAGCCATGCAACTCCTGCTGCAGCACACGATCAGCTGGAATTAGGCTAGGCAGCCTTAGCCTGATTTTGGCCGATCATGAGAATAGCCTCATAGACTGGGTAAATTCACAGTCAGGTAATGACAAAGAGGTCAAATTTCTAGATACGCTGAATGACTTTGCCCTAGAACAGTTGGTCTTGGAACCAACCAGAGAGAAGGCAACCTTGGACTTAATCCTGAGTGGCACCCAGGACCTGGTGAGGGATGTCAGTGTCATCTAGAGAACAGTGACCACAGTGTGATCAAATTCAACATACATTTGGGGAGAGAATTACCAAGGAAGTCTAACACAGACACTTTGGATTTCAGAAGAGGAAACTTCTCCAAAATGAGGAGTATGGTGAAAAGAAAGCTGAAAGGAAAAATCAGGAAAGTGACTTCACTCCAGAATGCATGGAGTTTACTCAAAACCACAATACTAGAAGCCCAGTTAGATTGTATACCCAAAAGGAGGAAAGGTACCACTAAGTCCAGGAGGATGCCAGCATGGCTAACAGGTAATGTCAAGGAAGCCATAAAAGGGAAGAAGTCTTCCTTCCAAAATTGGAAGGCTTGCTCAAATGAGGAGAACAGAAAGGAACACGAACTCTGGCAAAAGAAATGCAAAATGACAATAAGGGAGGTAAAAAGAGAGTTTGAGGAACATTTAGCTAAAAGCATCAAGGGAAAAACAAAAACTTATTTAAATACATCAGATGCAGGAAACCTGACAGGGAGGCGGTTGGACTGTTGGATAATGAAGGAGTGATAGGGATTATTAAGGAGGATATGGAGGTTTCAGAGAAGTAAAATGAGTTCTTTGCTTCTGTCTTCACGGCAGAGGATACTGAGCATATACCTATTCCTGAAACAGGCTTTTCAAGGATGGAGGCTAAAGAATGGAGTCAGATAGCAGTGACAAGAGAATGATGTTCTAATCTGTCTGGAAAAACTGGAAACTAGCAAATCACTAGGGCCGGATGGCATCCACTCAAGAGTCCTCAAAGAACTCAAATGTGAAATTGCCAACCTCCATGCTAAAATATATAACTTATATCTGCAATCAGGCTCTGCACCAGAGGAATGGAAAGTAGCAAATGTAACACCTATTTTCAAAAAGGGATTCAATGGTGATCCAGGAGATTACAGGCCGGTTAGCTTAACATCTGTTCCAGGCAAATTGATGGAAAGCATCCTCAAGGATAAAATTGTAAAGCACATAGAAGAACAGGCCCTGCTGGGAGAGAACCAGCATGGCTTCTGCAAAGGTAAATCTTGCCTCATGAACCTTCTGGAGTTCTTTGAGAGTGTCAACAAGTGTGTGGATCAAGGTGATCCAGTTGACATAGTATACCTAGACTTCCAAAAAGCTTTCAACAAAGTTCCTCATCAAAGACCCCTGAGAAAACTTAGCAGTTATGGGATAAGTGGACAAGTACATGTGTGGATTGCTAACTAGTTGAAGGACAGGAAACAGAGGGTAGGGATAAATTGAGAGTTTTCACAATGGAGGGAAGTAATAACTGGGGGCCCCAGGGATCTGTACTTGGACTGGTGCTTTTAAATTTATTCATAAATGATCTAGAAGTTGGGGTAAGCAGCGAGGTGGCCAAATTTGCAGATGATACCAAACTCTTTCGGGCAGTTGAAATCCAATCCAATCCACAATCCAAAACAGATTGTGAGGAGCGCCAAAAGGATCTCTCCAAACTGGGGAGTGGGCGACAAAATAGCAAATGTGCTTCAAAGTTGGCAAGCATAAAGTGATGCACATTGGAACAAAAAACCGCAACTTCAAGTATACGTTGATGGGATCTGAGCTGTCGGTGACTGACCAAGAGAGGGATCTTGGGGTAGTGGTGGACAGCTAATTGAAAGTGTTAACTCAATGTACAGCAGCTGTGAAAAAGGCCAATTCCATGCTAGTGATCATCAGGAAGGGGGCTAAAAATAAAACAGCTAATATCATAATGCCCTTATACAAAACTATGTTGCGGCTGCACCTAGAGTTCTGTGTATGATTCTGGTCACCACATCTATAGAAGGACATTGTAGAACTGGAAAAAGTGCAGAAGAGGTCAACCAAGATGATCAGGGGCCTAGAGCACCTTTCTTATGAAGCAAGGCTACACCTGGGGCTATTTAGTTTAGAAAAAAGATGACTGCAGGGAGATATGATAGAGGTCTATAAAATCATGCATAGAGTGGAGAAAGTGGATAGAGAGAAATTCTTTTCCCTCTCACAGAACACTAGAACCAAGGGTCATCCCATGAAATTGATTGCCAGGAAATTTAGGACCAGCAAACAGAAGTATTTTTTCACGCAATGCATAGTCAATGTGTGGAATTTTCTGCCACAAGATGTGGTGACAGCTACCTGGATGGCTTTAAGAAGGGTTTGGATAACTTTATGGAGGAGAGGTCTATCAATAACTACTAGTCTGAGAGCTATAGGCCACCTCCAGCCTCAAAGGCAGGATGCCTCTGAGTACCAGTTACAGGGGAGTAACAGGAGAGGGCATGCCCTCAACTCCTGTTGAAAGCTTCCAGTGGCATCTGGTGGGCCACTGTGTGAAACAGGATGCTGGACTAGATGGGCCTTGGGCCTGATCCAGCAGGGCTGTTCTTATGGAAATGAAGGTTTCTACCTTGTCGAAGTAATAATCCTGAAAATACTTCATTCTCCATGGATGGTGCTGAAGTAGACTTTTAGCTGTTTCTAAATTTGTGGTATTACTGGCAGAGGGCAATTCATAATGTACCAGATTTGTTTGCCACAGGCACCACACAGATACATGTCTATAAATACACAGAAATGCATTGTAGTCTCACACAGAGAATTATTCCTTGACGAATGCCCACCTCCTCTTCACAGACATGCCTCTCTGGTGTACATTAGTATAGCAAATGCATCTGCCACATGCCATCTCAATGGGCCTACAAATACCTTGAACTGTTACCTGAAGTCCAGGAGCTTTCCCAGAGAGCAGGCTTTACCACAGATTTTCTGCAAGTCCAAAGTTGTCCCAAAAAACCGACACAAAGAGTGGATTTTTTTACCCCAGATATAAATCATCTACACTCTAACACCCGATGAAAAACCCAAATTGTGTATGAAGTGCTCCTGATTGCTCGCATGGACTTTGTGGTAAATTTGGCCGATATGTGAATGCATACCCTCCATTCCGGAAAAGATGCAAGGTAAAAGCCTGATGTGAAAAACTTCCAGGAGTCACTCACACATACTTTTCTGCTGCAATATTTAGAGCAGCCCAGAATATGGACGTTCTGCCAGAAGGGCCAGATTATTGCTTTTTAAATGTGTTAGTGAATAGCTTTTAATAATATCAAACAATCAAAAATGCCATTTGTTTTTGTTTGTTGGTATAAATAACTCAACCTCTTCCCTGCAAAACAATTTAGAAGGAGGTGCTCCTTCCACAAGGTGAGGTGAGGCAGACACCTCAAGTGACAAATTATTGGGGCACCAGAAGGACAGCAAGATGTCCCCACTGCATCATCTGCCTCCCTCTGTTACCACCACCATCCAAGCAGATCTTTGCCAAGCAGTGCCACACCCACAGCTCAGCAATGAGCCTTTCCTCTCCTTCTGACCACCACTATCACTTTCTTCCCCTCTTCACTGCCACTGCCTCCTCCTCCATTTGCCACTAGACTAATAATGAGAAGGAGCAGGAAGCGGAAGAGGAAATGTATCTCCAGTACTCTAATGCCCTTTCCACATTTCCACTTCCTCCCCAGAGGTTATTATGTACTGTGCACAGACACATACATGAATTCAAGTGGTAGCTGCAATAGTCACTGCTTGCGGGGAGAGGGGTAGGAAGGTGGCTGTGTTTGGTGTACTGCTTTAAGTGCAAAGAGGTCTTTGGATGACAGTTTATTTAGTTAACTCACATCTTTCTTATTTCAACCAATCACTTTTCCGTTAGGATGTGTTGTGCACATCTTTTTCTTTTCTTTTTAAAAGTCACCTCTACTTATTTCTTTGTGTCAGCCTCTCCAAATGCTGGAGTGATCTCAGAAAAATTATTATTATAAACTTACTGTATTATGGAAGATAGTCTTTGTCAAGTTAAACTCATTTTACTTTTGCAGAATGAGTTGATAAATGCTTCCAAATGATCCCAACTCTATTGGTAATTACTGTTTTCTTATTGTTCTTGAAGGAAAACATATGTTTTTGCCAGTTGCTTTCCCAAGATAATCTTACAGTTGCCATAACTCTTGGAAATGTATTATGCAGCAACTTCTTGTTATGTTTCATGATTTTCTTAATTTATTCATCCTGCAGCCTTACAAATCTCTGTCTATTTAATATTTTTCTTCCAAATATGTTAGTTCTATCCATCTGCTATTCTTCTTATGTTCAGATGTGTTGTGTTCAGATATATCAAGAGACTGCAGTGCTAAGCACAAACCTAAAGTCAGAGCAATTCCCACTGAAACTAATAAAAGTAATGGGACTTACTTTCAAGCAATATATTTAGGATCGGGCTGGCAGTACCACAGAATGAGTCAAAAATAAGCACAGTTGGTTTTTATTGGGTTCACTAGCCAATCAAATGCAGTGCAGTTTTTTAGAATGCTCTAAGATTTTCCTTAAATACAACTATTAAAATAGGATGTTTGGGTTGCTAATCATCCAGGGTGTTCTAAGAACAAAGAAATATATGGGCTGTTGATTCAATAACACTGAATCTGGTGCAGCCTAAAGGTAAGGTAAAGTGTGCTGTGGAGTCGATTTTGACCCCTGGCGCCCACAGAACCCTGTGGTTGTCTTTGGTAGAATACAGGAGGGGTTTACCATTGTCTCCTCCCGTGCAGTATGAGATGATGCCTTTCAGCATCTTCCTATATCACTGCTGCCCGATATAGTACCAGCAGGGATTTGAACCAGCAACTTTCTGCTTGTTAGTCAAGCATTTCCCCACTGCACCACTGCAAAGCTTTAAAGCTAAAATGACAACAATTCAACAGTGTAGCTCTAATTATAGTTAGCTTCAGTTTTCATAGTATCATTCTAAAAGCAGAGAATTAATGAGAATTAAACCAATGTTCCTAGTTTAAGTTTGGGAAGCTGACAAAGAAGCATCAATGCAGTTTCAGTTTGAACACGTTTCCCAACAGCTCAAGAGCAAGCTTCAGTTTTCTTTTATATCTTTTGCAGCTGCTTTTTCTTCTAGATACATGACCTGGTATAGTTAGGATATAGACCTTGCAGATTTTAAGGACCTGGGCCCCTGTATATTAGAGGCTCCATGTGTTCACAAAAAACAGAAAATTGAGGAATTCAGCATGAAGGTTTAATACTTGAAGCATACACAAACCCCAAAGGGACATGAACAGGAGCAGTGTTTGGTGGATGACAGCCTTTGTCAGTGGATCCGTCTCTTTCTTTGGACTTCTGACATCTTCCAGAAACCGCTTTTATGGTGCAGTCTTCTGAGGTGCTCTGGCTTTTATGTTTTAGTAAATTAATAATGGCATACCACTAGCCACTTTCAACCTCGAACTGAACTCTCTGGTTGTCCTTAATAAATGCTCCAAGTAACACCAAACTGCCAGTAATAACAGATTCAGCCCCATCTGATGCTGTGTTATATTCTCTCGCATCAATTTCTAATGTTTTTCTTCCTATTGTTTTACACTCCTGCTAATTTTAAAGTGTATTTTCACCCCTCATTTTCAAGCCCATGTTCCCTAATCACAGCAAGACACCTAAGATAATTATAGATACCAGCACTTTTGTGTGGTCAGAAGTTGAACTCTAAACCCTCAGGCCTCACTAAACCCCCGAGGTATGCTGAAATTCATAATAACCCTTGGTTGGTTTGGCCATATTACTTAATTAATCCAGCTGCTCCAGACTTGCATTACTGGATATTAAAACAACTTGTCAATCTGTAATTGCAGATCTCCTTCCTCCCCTTTTTATCTAATTCAGTTGTGTTATATTAAGTCAGTCTCTTCCCTGCACTCAGTCTCTTTGTTTCATTAACTTCTAATAGAAATGCATTTGATAAAATGACTCAGAGTGAAAACGCAATCTGGCCAGGATGGACGGTGAGGTCTGTATTTATGAAGTCCTACATATAGTTGGGAACTACACTAAAATATTGTTATGAAACACACAAGAACACAAAGCACGGAAAATCTGGGAAATGGTCAGTTTATTTTTTTTAAAATCAAATATACCATACTGCACACAAAAACTATACGCCAGTGAAAACACTTCATGTCAAAAGGAACATAGGGAGCTGCTTTATATAGAGTAAGACCATTAGTCCATCTAGCTTGATATTGTCTGCTCTGACTTCCAGCAATTCTCCAGAGTTTCAGATGGATCTTTCCAAGCCCTGCACCTGGAGATGTCAGGGATTGAACCTGGGACCTTCTGCACTTTGCAGCCGATTGAAATAGTTTACATAAGTTCAGATATTTGTTCCAGCATTTCACTGGGCTTTGAACACCCATCTCAGATGTATACAAGTAATCGTATTTGTCTTGCCCTACACTAGGGATGTGCACAAATTGCGATTCACTGCACATCCCCAGCACCTTTGAAATGGAGAAGAGCAGGTGCATACCTGCTCCTCCGCCACTCGCCACCACTTCCTGTACTGATGGCACGCCTCCCAGCTATCATCACACGCCAGTGGCACTCTCCCCAGCTGCACTCGCGTGACACACATGGCTTCCATGCATACATGGTGGCCATGTGCATGCTGGCAGCATGCGAGGGCAGCTGAGGAGAGTGCTGCCGGTGCACAACAATAGCTGTGGGGAGCACTGCCGATAGAGGAAGTGATGGCGGCAGAGGAGGAGCAGGTATGTACCTGCTCTCCTCCATTTTGAAGGTGCCAGTGCTGCAAATCACACTTCGAATCGCAATTTGTGCACATCCCTACCATACACTTCTAAGCATGCTAACTATGGACAAAGCTATGTTACACTATCATGTCCATAAGTAGGCACAGCTGTGCAAACAGTGATACGTGATTAACATATACTAAAGACAGCACACTCATAGGATGGGTTCACACATGCATGTATATCATATGAGTTCTTGCTATTCTGTTACTCACCACTCAGTGGCCCAGTTCCGATAATACGTATTGTTCCGACAATACGACAAACAAAAGAACATAAAGATGAACAACAGAGATAAATAAAGGCATTGAAACAATTTGTAGTTGTAAATAGCAAATGTTTTTTTTTCAAAAGTTAACTCCTCATTATGCATCTGATTCTTCAAAAGTCCAGATGGACTTTGGAAACATGGGTTCGAATCCCAGTTTAGACAAGGACTCACTGAGGCTGTGTACGCATGACACAAGTTGCCTGGGTTACCCCAGGCCGTTCATCTAATTTATAGCGCCAGGAGCCCTCCAATCCCAGCTACTCCAGACCTTTGGAGTCCGACTTTGCTACCCGGCTCTTTATCGCCTTAGAACAAACCAACAGTCCATTCTAACCTGGTAGGCAATGTTGTGACCGATCCCTCCAGGTAGCAGGGCTCCCGACCAGCCTGCTACCTTTTAAGGCAATGAGCCAGGCAGAAGGAGCAACCACATAGAGTGGGGCAGCTGCTGTACCGAGAGCAGCAGCTGCACTGCACAGGCACTGCCTTGTGGGTCCACTGCCTTCCACTTCTGCCACCAGTGGTCTGCCACTCGCCACCCCACACTCGTGTGGGTGCACAAGCAGAGGAGGTTTTAGAAATACCCAGATTGTCTGTGGGGAGGCAGGTAGGAGCCTTCTTCACTGCCCACCCTCCCCACCGCCCGGGTAAGTGGTCATGAGAATGACCTTCATATGTGGAAAAGGAAATAAAACCTGCCCTATCAGGGAAAGCACTTGTTTTAATGGGTTCGTTCAAAGATAGCAAGTGTCTGTTCTCCTAATCAGGAAGGGGAGGAGGCTTGTTTCACACAAACAACTCCTCATGTGAAACAAGGAGTACTGTATAATACCAACATGAGGGCTGGCCCATGTCAAGCACGCAAATAAAGGGTCATCCCTAAGCCATGCCTCTTTATATAGGATCCACTCAAGCTTCTGCACCAATGCAAATTGACTTTGCATGGGCACATTGATAAATATGTGCAGATGTGATTCTATTTGTTTCCCGGCTGACTCATTTATGTTACTTACTCTGGTGTATTTGGTTTTGAAGGCCATATGGAGGCTGATATTTCAAAAATAATAGGATAACAATGACTGGTCTAACATGATGGCATCACTGATACTGATGTGGTTATGTCTTCATGTTTATTATTATGAAGTACAGCTGTTGTGATGCAGAACACAGTGCTCCTGAACCTCAGTGTGATTTGCTGTACTACTGCCTCAGAGCAAAAACGTAATTCCCTGTGAATTGTGACACTGATTTTGACAATTGCTAACATAGATCCTTGGTGTAATAGTTATTCCTTTGGTTGCCTCATAATACAGAAGAAGCATTTACTAGTACACAGCTTTTAACAAATACACCTTACACACACAAGGAGAATACAGTTCTCCAGAGGAATAACTGAGGAAACATACACATGACCTTGGGAGCCTGAGTTTGCTACCCAGACATTTATCGAGGTAGAACAAACCAAAGGTTCATTCTATCCCAGTAGGCAATCATGTGAATGATCACCCCAAGTAGCAGGGCTCCCAACTAGCCTGCCTCTTTTAGGCAGCGAGCTGTGTGGAAGGAGCAACCTCACAGAGCAGAGCAGCTGCTATAATGAGAACAGATACTCCGCTGCACATGCACTGCCTTCTGAGCATAAGAACATAAAGAACATTAGCAGAACATAAGAACAACCCTGCTGGATCAGGCCAAAGGCCTATCTGGTCCAGCATCCTGTTTCACACAGTGGCCCACCAGATGCCTCTGAGAAGCCCACCGCCAAAAGGTGAAGGCATGCTGTCGCTCCTGTTGTTGCTCCCCTGCAACTGGTATGCAGAGGCATCTTATTACTAATACTTGTTAGCCTCCCCATAACAAATTGTTCTCTGGGCAGCTCACAACACAGGACTAAAACATACAATAAAAACACACAACACATTAAATCATCGACCAAAAGCCAAAAAAAAAAAGGTTAAAAAGAAAAAACACAGAATACAATACAAAGCAACTTAAAAACTCATTTTGAATTAGTTAAAAATCAGAACAAATCTGAAACCCCAAATTTAAAAGGCCTGTGTGAACAAAAAAGTCTTTACCTGGTGTCTAAAAGAACCAAGCCAGGCGAACCTCACTGGGGAGGCTATTCCATAAATGGGGTGCAACCACCAAAAATGCCCTCTCCCTGGTAGCCCCCCACCTCACCTCTTTTGGCAGGGGCACCCAGAGGAGGGCCGCTGAAGAAGAACTTAAGTGTGGGTAGGGACATATGGGGCAAGGTGCTCTATCAGGTAACCCTGTCCCAAGCCATTTAGGGCTTTAAAGTTTAAAACAAGCACTTGGTATTGGGCCCGGAATGGACTTGGAGCTAGTGCAGCTTACGAAGCACTGGCATAATATGATCAAAACGTCCAGTCCCAGTTAATAATCTTGCAGCCCTATTTTGTACCAGCTGCAGTTTCTGGACTGTTTTCAAAGGCAGCCCCATGTACAATGCATTGCAGTAATCTAAGCGAGAGGTGACCAGAGCTGCATAACTGTGGCCAAACTATCTCTGTCCAGGTAAGGTCACAGTTGGTGTATCAGCCAAAGCTGCTAAAAGGTGCTCCGAGCCACAGAGGCCACTTGAGCCTCTAGTGACAGTGCTGGATCGATGAGCACCCCAGACTGCACACCTGGTCCACCAGGGGGAGTCCAACCCCATCTAGAACAGGTGGAATGTCATTCACCCAGGCAGAGGAACCACCAACCAACAGTACTTCAGTCTTGTCTGGATTAAGTCTTAGCTTATTCACCCTCATCCATTCCATTACTGCATCCAAGCACCAATTCAGGACAGTTGCTGCTTCACCTGCATCTGATGAAAAAGAGAGATACAACTGAGTGTCATCTGCATATTGATGACACCTCAAGCCAAATCTCCTGATGATTTCTCCTAGTGGCATCATGTAGGTGTTAAAGAGCATAGGGGAAAGAATAGAACCTTGTGGAACCCCATAGCATAACTGCCAAGGGGTTGAGCAGTAGTCCCCCAGCACCACCGTGTGGGAACCACCTCCAAGCTGTGCCTTCCACACTCAACTCAGCCAGCCTATCCAAAAAGGATACCATAGTCAATGGTATCGAAAGCTGCCGAGAGATCCAAGATAATTAACAGGCTTGCACTCCCCCATCTCTCTCTTTCTACATAGGTTGTCCCACAGGGTGAACAAAGCAGTTTCTATTCCAAAGCTGGGCCTGAAGCCTGATTGAATTGTATCTAGATAGTCCATTTCCTCCAAGAGTGTCTGGAGCTGGTCAGCCACAACATGCTCAAGCACCTTGCCCAGAAAGGGAATATTGGCCACAGGCCCATCATTGTTTACTTCCTCTGGGTCCACACTGGGTTTCTTTAGGAGTGGTCAAATAATAGCTTGCTTCAATGAAGCTGGGGCCACTCCCTCTCTCAATGAGGCATTTAGAACCTGCTGGACCCAGCAAAAAATTCCCTCCTTACTAGATTTAATAAGCCATGAAGGGCAAGGGTCGAGCATGCATGTGGTCAGCCAAACCAGACTAAAGACCTTGTCCAAATCCTCGGGGACCAATAATTGAAACTAGGCCAGGTTTTACTCTGGGCACCTCTCCCAATGATCCTGCATCAGCCATAGTGTCCAACTAATGGTGAATGCAAGCAACTTTACCCTCAAAGTGCTGAGCAAATGCATCACAGTGTGCTACCAAGTGTTCTAGTGCACCCTGCCCAGGGCCAGATTTCAAAAGGCCCTGCATCACCCATAAGAGCCCCTCTGGGTGACATTGAGACGATGCAATGGTGTATGAAAAAAAGCATTTCTTGTGTTCCGTCATTGCCACAGAATAGGCTCAATATTGAGCCCTAACCTGTGTTCAAAGTTTTTCCCCACTTGCTCCAGCCATCTCCCAGCTTGCGTCATTGTCCTTAGTTCAGGTGCATACCAAGATGCTGCACATGCTTGGCTTTGTGGGAGAGGGCACTTGGGAGTGATTGTATCTACTGTACGGGCCATCTCTCCATTCCAGAGAGCAACTAGAGCTTCAACAGAAGTGCCTGCCATACCAGCTGGAAAATCCCCCAGAGCCCTCAGGAATCGATCTGAGTCCATCAATCTCCAAGGATGGATCATTTTTTAATAGGTCCCCCTCAGAAGGAAGGTCTCACCTCAGATGGAAGTGATCTGACCATAACAAGGGCATAGATGACATATCCCCCACCTTCAAATCACCATCCTCATGTCCAATTGGAAAAAACCATCTTGGCTCTGAGAAAGTTGGCCTATAGCCACCAGACTAGTAGCCATTGACAGACCTGTCCTCTATGAATTTGTCTAAGCCCCTTTTAAAGCCATCCAAGCTACTGGCCATCACCACATTCTGTAGAAGAGAACTCCATAGATTAATAATGCGCTGTATGAAAAATCCTTCCTTCCTTTTGTCAGTTCTAATTTCCGTCCTTCAGTTTCATGGGATAATCCCTGGTTCTCATGTTGTGAGAGAGGGTGAAAAATTTCTCTCTCTCCACTCTCTCTACTCCATGCATAATTTATGTCCTCTATTATGTACCCCTGTACTCATCTCTTTTCCAAACTAATCTTCATCTTCCAAAACTGCTTGGAGCCGAGAGGCTACCACCCATTCAATCACCTTGCCCAACCATGGAAGATTGGAGACAGGTCTGAAATTAGCTAACTCGGAGGGATCCAATGCAGGTTTCTTAAAAAGTGGTCTTATAATAGCACCTTAAGACATGGAGGCATCCTGCCCTCCCTCAGAGAACCATTTATAATATTTACCAGACCCTCTCTGATAATATGATTCCCAGATGAGATAAGCCAAGTTGGACAAGCATCAAGAGAACAGGTTGTAGGATGCACAGTCTGAAGCAGTTTATCCACTTCCTCAGGAGTCACAAACTAAAAATGATCCAATCTAATCCCATAAGAGGAGTTGCTGGACACCTCCACAGTAGACTCTGCAATAGCTGTGGAATCCAGCTCAATCACAGCAAGTGACCTATGGTTCCAAGTTTAATTTTAAGGGGGAAGGGTACATACTAGCCCCCTCACAACCCTAGACAATTCAGCTGGGCATGAATTTTTGGAAGCAATGCAGGCAGAAAGGAACTGCTTCTTTGCTGCCCACATTTCCAGAGCATAGACCTTCAAATGTACTCTGTGTTTTGCCCAGTCAGTCTTCCTCCACTTGCTCTCTAGTCATCTACCTTGCTGCTTCAGTTCCCGTAGTTCATTCGAATACCATGGGGCAGTCTTCAAAGCAGGTCAGGGAGGGCACTTAGGAATGATTGTGCCTACTGCTCTAGTGAGTTCATTATTTCATGTTTTCACCAGAGCATCAACAGAATCACTAAGAGAGCCAACCCTGAACCCTTCCAAGGCTTCTCGGAATCCTATTGGATCCAATAACCTCCTTGAGCGGACTAATCTAATAGGTCCTTCACCCTTGCAGAGGTAGGTTGTGGCTGTAAGTTCTACCTTAACCAAATGGTTAATCCATCCATGACTATGGGGAGATGACAGGAGTCCCCACCCATGGAACACAACCCTGATTAGATCAAAAGACCAAATTGAGCATGTGACTAGCATCATGTGTCGGTCTAGAGACCAATTGGGATAGGCCCACAGTCGTCATGGACTCGAGGTGCTCCCAACAACCCAGTCCCAAAATGAACACTGAAGTCCCTCACCACCACCAGCCTGGGCCACTCCAATGTCAACTCAGCAATCAGGTCCGTCAGCTCAATTAGGGACTCCACTGGGCTGCAGGGTGATCAGTACATGAGCAGAAGTCCCAATCTATCCCTGGTCCCTGGACTTAGGTACACATATTCAATATAGGCTGAATCCCTGACAGGATTCCTGGTAAGGGAGAAGGTATTCTTATTCAGCCACCCCCACCTCCCCACCCACATCCTCTCACCTGATCCACCATGGAGTAACCCTCAGAGAGAAACTGGGTCCAAACTAGACAACTAGCCTCTTCTGACCAGGTCTCTGTGACACATACCAAGTTGGTTTCTTCATCCATAATCAATTCATGGACTACCTCAGTTTTATTTTGAACCGACCTGGCATTACAGAGTAATAAGGTGAGGTTCTGTGGGTGGTTGGCATTTCTCTCCAAGGTCAAAGAGGTGGTAGGCCTGCTGGAAGGGGAAACAGCAATTAAATTTCTCAATTCCCTTCCCCTATAATGGCCCGCTGGCCTACCAATGCCATATCTTTGTTGATTCCCCACCGCCACTGGTATAGCTGCCCCAGAGTTGTCCCCCACCTCCCCATCTCTGTTCAGTCCAAGACACATACCTATACCAGACCTAACTAAATACTAGACAACAGTGTAATGAGGAAAAGTCTTCCTTCCTGCAGTCCAAGACAATAAGTTGGCCCCAGTCCTCAGTCCCACCCCCAAAGGCTGGCCCCCTTTGATAGCCAGGTTTGGCAGGCAGCCGCCTGCAGGTGACATGTGCGGGCAGCTGTGACTTGGTGCTGCTCATCCTCATAAAGGCCAGAATTTCAAAAGCCTGACCAGTGTAGCTCTCACCTACCACCAATCAGGCCAACCCACCCAGGTGCAAGAAATTACAGTACAATTAAAGTGAGCTAACACACCAGAAAGCAGACAGCAGCCTGCAAAAGGGAGAAGCACACAGGAGCTGTTGCCAAAAATCCCTCTCGCCTGTCCAAGAAAGGGGGTGGGGGTAAGGCCAGATGAAACAAGACTGCTTACTCCACAATGTGTCTTCAGTCACCTTTTCAGACTTATTTCATTCATTCATGCATTACATTTATATACTGCCCCATCCAAATGGCTCTGGGCAGTGCACAGCAGCAAAAATATAATCCGTGAACCAGTCCTTTGAAAACAATCATTACAAAACAATTTTTAAACAGTTTAAAACCATTAACAATTAAAACTTCGAAAGCAGTTAAAAAACCCAGGAAGGCCAGGCCAAACAGGTAGGTTTTAAGGGCTCTCCTGAAGGCCAACAATGAACTCAAGCTATGGATTTCTGCCAGGAGTGCATTCCACAGCCCAGGAGCAGCTACAGAGAAGGCCTGCCTCTGAGTCACCACCAAACGAACCGGTGGAACTGGAGAAGGACCTCCTCAGATGACCTTAACGTATGGTGGGGATCATGCAGAAGAAGGCGCTCTCTAAGGCAACCCAGACCTAAACCATTCAAGGTTTTAAAGGTAATAACTAGGGATGTGCATGGTCCGGAGCAGTCCGGACCAGCACCGAAGGGGGGCCTGCATTTTAGGGCGGGGAGGGCTTGTTTACCCCTCCCGCCTCTTTGCCCCCACCAGTGGCCATAATCTATGGTAAAATTGGGGCGCTCCTCTCTTATCGAAGCCTCCGGCCCAACTGGGGCTTTGGGCGCGCGCGCACGCGCGCTAGAGCTCTTTATCCGCTAGAGCTTTTGCCGGAGGCCCGGTCTACCCAGCTTCTTCCCGGCGGGTAGACCGGGCCTCTGGCAAAAGCTCTAGCAGATAAAGAGCTCTAGCGCGCATGCGCGCGCGCCCAAAGCCCCAGTTGGGCCGGAGGCTTCGATAAGAGAGGAGCTCTGTTCGCGAGCTCCTCTCTAATTTCTTTAAACTTGGTGAGCACTCGTGGGGGGGTGGCGGGTGGCGGGGCGGGAGGGCGGCAGGGCGGCAGTAGCCTTTCCTTCTCTAATCTGCTCACGGGGGGGGCGGCGGAAGCGGCGGTGGCTGGGGCGGCTGGTTTCCAGCGCCCCAATTTTACCATAGATTACGGCCTCTGACGGGGACAAAGAGGCGGGAGGGGTAAGCAAGCCCTCCCGCCCTTAAAGTGAGACCCCCCCACCCAGACCCGGACCGGCCCAGTCCGAACCGGTCCGGCAGTTCGGAGGCCATTAGAATGGCCTCCAGACCGGTTCGGTCACACCCCTAGTAATAACAAGCACTTTGTATTTTGCCTGGAAACATATTGGCAGCCAGTGCAACTGTTTTAAAACAGGCATAATATAGTCTCTCTGAGTTACACCAGAGATCAGTCTGGCTGCCACATTTTGAACTAACTGAAGTTTCTGAACTATGTACACATGTAGAGCGCATTGCAATAGTCAAGCTTTTTGAAGTGTTTAGACTCTTTGGTGTGTAATGAATCCTCATAGGGATTCATTATGAGGAAAAGTAATTACACACCAAAGAGTCTAAACACTTCAAAAATTCCTAAAATATAAACTGATTATCCCACTGCCTTGTGGGTGGGTGGGTGGGGGAATTAGTGGCACCCCATGTGCCAACTAGCCCTAATCTGCAAGCCTGTGGGGTACTCCGATATAAACAGAGTACCCTACTGACTTGTGGGTTGGGGGTAGTTGACACATGGGATGCCACTAATTCCCACCCACCCACCCACAAGGCAGTGGGGTACTCAGTTTAGGAATTTTTGAAATGTTTAGACTCTTTCGTGTGTAATGAATCCTCATTGGGATGCATTATGAGGAAAAATCATTACGCACCAGAGACTAAACACTTCAAAAATTGTGACCGCACATTTTGCTCCAGCACTTCTACAAGGGTTAGAGTTTCTACAGTTTTTTATAAACAAAAACTGGGAATCAGGGGGAATGAATAAGGGAAACTTGAAACTCTAATCTCAAATCAATTCGAATTTAATCTGGGGATATTCAATTCGAGCTTGAATTTAGCCAGGGGTGACTGGGCAGATTTGTTTCAAGGTTGAATTATTCGAATCAACCAGATTTGAGTTGAATCAATTCAACCTCAAAATGATTTGCAATTCCCTACAAGAGAGCCGCTCTACCTATGGAACAGGCAGAAGGATTTGTAGTCAGCTGGAACTAAATGCACCCAGTTTGCTGCTCTTTCATGTCTTTAAACTGTATACTTTGGATGCACTATGAATATAAATCTTGTAAACAAATAAATAATATATGCTGACTCTAACCTAATGGCGCAGCGGGGAAGCAACCTGCCTAGAAAGCAGGAGGCTGTTGGTTCGAATCCCTGCTGGTGTGTTTTCCAGAATATGGGAAACTCCTATATCAGAATATGGGAAATTACTATATCAGCGATATAGGAAGGTGCTGAAAAGCATCATTGCATACTGTGCAGGAGAAGGCAATGGTAAACCACTCCTATATTCTTCCAAGAAAACCAAATGGCTCTGTGGTCACCAGGAGTTGACTCGACACCAACCCAATGGCACAACCTTTCATTTTTCCTTAACCTAAGATAAGCTAGCAGTTAAGCAATCATCATTTCTTAAAATCAAGAACCATAGAGGAGATACGAGTGCCCATCCCAACCTATTTTTTTTTCTCTTCCTTCTCTAATACAACTTAAAATTAATGCTACACAAAACATTATTTTTCTGCTCATGCCTCATGATAAATCATGATGATATGCTCCAGCCAAAGTTCAGTGCTTTTAAGCCCATAACTGTCCAGCTGAAATCAACGAGACCCCAATGTTTTCTTCTGGTTGGATTGTGCTTCGCAACACAGGAGACACGTGACTTAACTGTGGTCAGTGGGTGCACTGTAGTGGCTCCTGCCAATGGTAGGGCACCTGCCTTGTATGCATAAGGTTTGAGCCCCAATCCCTGGCAATTCCAGGTAGAGCTGAGCAAGACCCCTGTCTGAAGCCCCTTGGAGAGCCACAGATGGTGTAAACATTCCTGAGCTAAATGGACCAATAGTTTGATTTTGTATAAAGGCAGCTTCTCATGTAAATGTAATTCAGCCCCAATTACAATTTAATTGGGGAGGAGGAAGGGGGTGTTTTACCCTTACCTTTTTAAAAATGAAATTCACCCTGCAATAACACTTGTCTTCTCAGAGGGGAAAAGATTTAACAATTATAAGACAATACAATGATTACATGACCGTGCATACATTCCGAAATTAATTTTCCTTTATAATATCTACATTCGCAAACACATGCAGATTTTTGTCTGGACTTCTAATGACTTTCTGCCTAAAATTTGTCTGGCTAATAAAAATTTCCCCTGCCTTTAGAATAACTGACTGTTAAGCTTCACCGCACAGCAATTACTTCCCTCATTAACTAAGCCTTTGCCTCCCTCGTGTGTTCATACTCTGAACAGCAGAGGATAAAATCAAATTCTTTGGAAAAGAAACTTAAGGTTTGTCATCAGATGATTACAGAAAGTGCTTAAGAAACCCAGCACAGCTAAGCTCTGATGGTATCAGAATAAATTTGAGC
The DNA here is from genome assembly GCF_027244095.1 of Hemicordylus capensis. Classification (NCBI taxonomy): domain Eukaryota; kingdom Metazoa; phylum Chordata; class Lepidosauria; order Squamata; family Cordylidae; genus Hemicordylus; species Hemicordylus capensis. Next base: position 101,491,163 of record NC_069658.1, read on the forward strand.
CTAGACTGCACAAAATCAATGTGACAGATAGGTGACTACTAAGAGATTCAGGATTGATTTTTCATTTTTCCTTCCCTAGTAAACAATGGCTGAGTTTAATATTTCTAGCTTATCTTGAAACATTGCATTTTGCAATAACTTATGTAGTCAAGACCTTTAAAATGCTGCCTTCTACTGTAATAACAATACCTGAATTGCTATGATCTCATCAAGTGATGATGCGAATTGAATTAATGATTAATCCTATCCATATTGCCAAAAGTCCTATCTGTATTGCCATTGAGATATGCTCCTATGAAACTTTAATATTACTAGCTGAACCCGCACAGAGCATCTGTGTGCTATTAGTTTAGTTGAAACCCCCCCACTTTTCTTTTAGTGATGGGAACATTGTCAACTGCTGCCCCTCCAGTTGCCAGGTACTTTTTGCCTGCATTTAGTTATAACCCCCCTCTAGGTGGGCCCAGATGTCCCCCCACCCACGCCAACATGCCCGGCTTTCTGACTGGCCAGCCAGCTGACTGGCCGCTCCCACCACCACCACCACCATCCCCCAGCCAGGCCGTCCCACCGCCGCCTCCTGCCTCCTCCTCCTGGCTGCCCACTTCTTCAGGAGGCGGGGCTTTGCCTGCCAGCCGGCCAGCCACCTCCTCCTCACCCCGGCCTTCCTGATCACTTGTGCGGCTCTTTCACTCCCTACCACTTTCCTCAGCATGAAATCCTGTGATAGTTGCGACGCATCCCCACGCATGCGTCTTCAAGACACATCCATCTTCAAGAATTAACTATATAGAATTATTGTTAAATGTTATCACAGTTTGTACAGGGAAATTAAAATGATTCACAAGTTCTATGAGCCTGAAAACTGTGGGCAGAATTCAGACTAAGTTAGTCATGATTAAGTCCCATTGAAATTAATAGGACTAAAGTGAGTTATGTCTCAGTGATTTCAATGGTGCTTCCTCATGACCAACTTAGTCTGGATCCTGCCTTGTAATTATCAAAGCAAATTAGCTTCTATTGCTAGAATACTATTTACTTATAAACTCTCTAATTGTATGCCAACTACATTAGAATTCATTAATAGCAGTCATTTGGCATACTAACTACTGACTGTTTTTAGGTTGCAAAGTGTTCTACATAGTGCTGCCTTTGAAGACAGTTGACAGGCTGTGGCAAGAAGAATTATGAACTATCACAATCCCTATAGCAAGGTAACATGTTATGTAACTCACTAGTATTGTTATTAGTAGTAGTCGTCGTAGTAGTAGTATTTCATTTACACCCTCGATTTTTATAAACAGTATGCAAGGCAGCTTATATAAAAGCAGTATAATTTACTCTCACTATCTAACTCACTACTAGAAGTAGTATTACTACTAGTATTACTAGTAATACTAGTATTACTACTAGTATTAGTAGCTACACCCTGACTTTTTACACAGAAAGCAGCTTATATAAAGCAATATAATTTCTCCTTAAGGACTTTCGTTTATTGCATAAAAAAGAAAAGCAGATAAAAACAAACATTTCGATGTCAAAAATGTAAACTTGAGTGTTTTTCCAGCTCTTTCAGTGGATCACAATTTTATATTATTCTACCTTCCACTCTAATTACACACAACCAGGCAGCAATTTCTTAATGAACAAATAAGGTAGAGGGAAAGACTGAGGGAAGGGTGGGGGGAGAGAGGAAAGTAAAATGTGAGCCAAGGACATGCAGCTGTGTGTTATCTTCATTCCATTACACACCCTTTAATAACCAGTGTACTTAACCGTCTCTCTCTTAACTCTTCCTTACCATTTACACTAGGTTTGTTTATATATATATATATATAGAGAGAGAGAGAGAGAGAGAGAGAGAGAGAGAGCCTCCCTGATTTTTCTTCGCACCATGCATCTTTACACCTCCAACTCATTCACTTTAATTTGCTATGCAACTCATTATGTATTATTATTATTCTACTACTACTACTAGTAGTAGTAGTAGTAATTAGTAGTGTTAAATTTACACCCTCGATTTTAACAAGTACACAAGTCTGCCTATATAAAAGTGGTGTAATACAAACCAGATGAAAATGAAACCTACAAAACAAATGTGGGGGACTAACAGGCAAACCCAAGCAGCAGTTAAAACAGAATCAGCAAAATCAAAAATTCCAGACGAGGTGGTCGCCTCTGTCAGCAGATTCCTGGGGCGCCAGCAGGGCATCAAGATGTCCTCCACTTCTGCCATTGGAGTACCTCTCCAGGACTGAACTGACCTTTGCCAGCTTTGCCAGGAGCTTCTCTCCTCACACTCCCTGCAAAGCTTGTGCAAGAAGCACAAGGAGAGAAGAGGAGGCTGCTGGCATCCTACCTTGTCCCTAACCCCCCCTCCCCATCCCACTTTGAAAGCTTACCAAAGTTGGTTGGAAAGAGGGTTGGCCACACCAGGGTAGTGGGGGAAGGTAGCATATGGCTCTCACCTCAGGTGCCACAATACCTTGGGCTGCTTTAAGGGGCCAGGTGCACCTCTCCTGCGAAGCCACTTCACAATACAGAACTAGATAGACCAATGGTCTTCTTGAGTATAACACAGCTTCTTATTTGTCCAATAGGCCCTCCCCACATGAACTGATCTGGCTAGAAATGAGCATCTGTATCACATAGTTATAGAGCAGGACGGCATAACTTTGGCCCTCTAGCCATTTTTGGACTACAGCTCCCATCATCTTCAGCACAGTGGCCAATAGTCAGGGATTGTGGGAGTTGTAGTCCAACATCTACTGGAGGACCAAAATTGTGCAATAGAACTTTCATTGAATTGGCTTGGTCTGACTTTCACTGGAGATGAGGATGTGCATTCCCATGGGAGTTGGGGAAATAGTTATTTGGAGATGTCACTAGCTGTAATTCACAAGTAGTTACAACTGGATTGTGACTCAGGGGTCTTTTCATCCTCCCCCCGCCCCTTGCAAAGTAAATGCTTGTTTCTAATTTGTTCATACAGTTCCTATATCTTTCTTCAAGATAGCACTTTTATTGTGGGAACATTGCATTTTTTAATGCATTTAAAATCACACAGTTTCCTAAAAAGCCGCAGAATACATTCATGCACAGAGATGCACATTCACTTCTGTTGTGACTGCTGTGTGAAATATGGTTGCAAATCACACAGCTAAAATTGTTTGTGATATCACTGAAGAGCAATGCAACTTCACCATTCACATGCCTGCCATTGTGTCATTTTTTAAAAAAAAAGATTTATTTTAGTTCTTTGCGTGTTCTGGGCTCTCCTGCATTCCAATACATACAAGATAATGCAGGGCAATCCAGATTTTTTTTTTTAAGTGGCAAACAGCAGCAAACATTTTCCCCTTGCAGTCATGCCCCAGCCATTTTGCAAACCTTTAAAAAAAAATTCCCCCAGGGTTTTAAAATTAACTTTAGTGACTGACTGTTGATTTCTTCTTTGTACAACTTGTATAATTCGATATAATTCTCCCCCTACTTCCCTTCAATCTATTACAAACACATTAGTTAATGTTACTGGCTGGCACGATGAGAAAAATTACTCAAAGTAGTCCCACTGAAATTAAAAGGACAAGTTAGGCACTATCTTATCCTCTTAATTTCAGTGGTACTACTTTGAGTAATTTTCCTCCTCATATTATTTAAATTTATTTATTTATTAGATTTCTATACCGCCCTTCCAAGAATGGCTCAGGGCAGTTTACATAGAGAATAATAAATAAATAAGATGGATCCCTGTCCCCACAGGGCTCACAATCTAAAAAGAAACATGAGATAGACACCAGCAACAGTCACTGGAGGTACTGTGCTGGGGGTGGGTAGGGCCAGTTACTCTCCCCCTGCTAAGTAAAGAGAATTACCACATTAAAAGGTGCCTCTTTGCCAAGTTAGCAGGGATATTAGCTACTGTTACTGAAAAGCACTTTGTCTATACCACACAAAGGCTAAAAAGGGCTGAGTTCAGATGAAATCGGAAACCAGAAGTCCCTTCACCTCCACTTTCCGAAGCCACACATCTGAATTCAGCAAACAGAGGTAAGGGTGAAAAAGGACTTGCAACTCCCCTCGCCAAACTCCACTCTGTACCTTTGGTCAGAGTGTAGTTTCGGCCCCCCCAACTCCAGTTTTGCAGTACCAGCGCTACTTTCAAACACTGGCACTGCCGTTTGGGCCTGATGGGACCGGAGTTGAGGGAGGAAGCTCCTCCCTTACTCCAGTCCAATTGGCTGTGCAGGCTGTCCTTCTGTCAAGAAGAAAGTCTGCACAACGAGCTCCCTCACCTCTCTGCAGTCCCACTGACTGCAGAGAGGCCCCTCTCCCCAATGTCCAGATGCAGACAGGAGAGCGGAAGTGCAGAACCACAGGTCCATTAGACCCGCAGTTCCATGCTACACCTGAATCCAGCCTTAGTGTTCTTCTGCAGAAAGTCCCTAACTGTATGAAAAAATCCTTGCAATGTTTATCAGTTTTACATAATGATATATGAAGCACTGACCACTTTTATGAAGCAGATGTCCAATTGTTGTCCTTCAAAATGGAAGCCCATTATCTCCCCGGACTGTTTTAATTCTCTGATCATCGAAGCACGCTCCAAGGAGCCTGCCAGCTAATTATTGTTCTTGCAATTGTCTGGCCTGGCAAACCAAGCTGAGAGCTGAGCCACAGGTTGCTCAGCTGAGGAACAATCTCATCTGGATGGCAACCTGCAAAGAGACAGATGCAGTACAGAAAATCCTTTTCCTAAACATGGATGTTATATCTTGTTGACATATGTGACCTAGGAGAAATAAGTCTATTATCAAACACCTGGGAGTACATTCCCAAACCATTCTAAAGATGTCTGTCATTGTATAGCTTGCCCTAAAATCAATAGACCAGTGTCTGAACTCATTTATAACAGAGAGCTGTGTGTCAGCGGGGTTGCACTAAAAATGTACCTCTCTCTTCCTATTACATTGTCACTACTCTTACTCATCATAAGGTAAGGATGAAGAACGCTGAATAGAGCCTGTGGACTTTGTGAACCCCTATAACTATGGGATTTGTGAAGTCTTTAAGTGTTGTGATAACAAATAATCCTGTGATACCCTGACCCAAATCTTAAATATTGGATCCCATTCTTCACACATAGAGCCGGCATTGTTAGGACATTTATCTTTTGCCGCTATGTATTGAACCATAACACAAACGAGACCACCCTTCATAGTGGAGTTCTCTTTGAAAACTGGCACTTTGGTATCCAATATTGATCTGGAGGCTACATTAGAGAGTTCTCAGCAGTTTCTTAGAGGTACCAGCAGCAGAGCTTCTCCTCAGATTCTTAAAGGAGGCAGAAGCTTGTTTTAACTTCAACATGGAAAGGCCTACAAATCTAAATAAAAAATCTGTGCAAGGAGCTGACTTGTTCTTTGGCAGGCTTCCCTGCAGATGGAATTCCAGCACAGCGACAATATACTAGCCCATATGTTTACTCTTTGCTATACATGTAACCCCAAATAAGGAAAGATTCTCTGACACATTCAGCCTCAGACTGTGGACAAATCTCTACAAATGTGATCTGGAGGGGCTTCCCTACATGATCTTGCTGTCCACTTTCAACAGCATGCTAAAAGTCAACATACACAGGATTCTGTATGTATACTGGCCTGCACATGACTGCCTCTGCATAAGGCACTGGTGGCTAGGAGTCAGCACATGCAGCAACTGCTACACCAGAAATGGTCATGAGAATGGTCTTGCCGGTTCTACAGTAGATGTCATGACCCAAAGAGAGATGTGCTACTGAGATGGTCAGCGTATAAAGATTCACTGTGGAAGGAAGGAAGAGACAGCTGTATGATTTTTATTTTTACAGCTATATTTAAAACATTTTAACATGAGATGAATTGTGTTTCACAATTACAGATTCATCATCAAGTCTCAAAAAGTGATGCTGTTCTAAAAGCTTTGCTCTAGAAGCTGGGGCTATTGAAAAGGAAAACTCAGAACCGCACAATGTTATGTGACTGTCAGTCATGTGCATAGCATGCATCACTACAACACACACCTGTGCACACCTTTGTTGCCTAGAGTTACATTCCATGACATTTAGAAGCCTATACCAAGTGGGAGAAAATCCTCAGAACGGGGAATTTGACAGCGCTATTGCAGAAGAGTGTTATATTCATTGGTGAAGACTCTCTGGGGAGTCTGTTGTGACTATCTCTCTATATGCTGCTGACCATCTCTGTAGCACATCTCTCTTTGGGTCATGTTATCCCAAGACCAAGAAAGAAATGGGTACACTTGATCAGAGGTTCTGGAGGAGCCTGGACAACTCACTTTACTTTTCTCATTTTCAGTCATTTTTTACATCATCTAACATAATACAACTTTTACAAGACTTGGATTTTTGAACAGCACAGATGTTCTTTTAAAACTACATGTTTTGTTGTTTTTGGAACTGCATGTTTTGTGTCTGGTTGCACATTTTTAAAAGCCCTAATAGCAGCTAGTTTTCCAATAGCAACTTCCTGACAGCTGCTGCTTAAAATCTAAAAGTCCAAAGAATCATGAGACCCCACTTTAACAGTTAGTGTCAAAATAAAGTGAGCGCTTGCAATTGTCACAGGTCACAGGTCAGTTATCTTAAAAATTCCAAGATGGTGAGTTGAACTCAATGTACCTCTATAATGTCAGCCATTCCATCAAGATTTCTAGTACTATAGCTTAATGTTTAACACCAATGTTTAAAAACAAAATGTCTTCAAATGGAGAGGTGACATAGCTCCGCAAACCAATGCTTTATCTGCAAAAGGTCCCAGCTTCAATCCTGGCTTTTCCAAGAAGGGCTTGAAAAGACCACTATCTGAAGCCCTGGAGAGTTGCTGCCAGTCAGTGTAGACAATTCTGAACTAGATAGGCCAATGGTCTGACTCATGATAAAGCAGCTTTATATACTAAACTATACAGCAGGTAAATAATCAGGACTGAACACATACCTTACTTTTTTATTAGAACTGTGGTATGAAAGTTAATGAAGGCCAATGGCCATGCTCTTCCTTTCTACACTTTGCCTGAACTCTTCCACACAGTGGTTAGTACTAATATTTCATTCCTACACTTGAACTGCATTTATCCCCTAGCTGGGCCTCTGCCAAAATATCAGTCGGTTCCACTAGTTACATATCTAGCACATCAACTGCATCTCAGCTGATACTTGATCCTACACTGACTGTCATGGCACAACTCTTGTACTAGCTCTTACCATGTTCCTAGTCCTATAGTTCTTTCAGGATCGGTGGTACCAAACAAGGCCCCAACTAAAGCCCAATAATACTTTCCCCATTTTTATATAAGAAGATCATTCTAGCCCATACAAGACTGTTAAAAGCAGTAAATTTGTCTGGCATATCGAATATATAGCATATTGAATATATAGCTTAATTCAGAAGCTAGATAGTCTAAAAACTTTGCACTATCTTTTTAAATAATAATAATAATTAAGTGGCTTTGATAGTCATATACTCTTTTTTACATTGGTTTGGCCAGAAAGCATTCTTTTAATGAGAAATGTCTAATTGATCTTTATTGAGCAGAACCTTCATGTACAAGAAATTACTTTTATGGCCAGCGGAAATAAGCATTTACTGTCCAATTTTACACTTCGATTTCAAATCAACCTTCCCAGTGCAGAATCCTACTTTATTGGGTTCATGAGGGAGGGATCTGCCTATCTATTTATATTCCATCTTTCTTCAGAGGAGCACATATATTTCTCCCAACTCACTCTTTATCCTCACAACAAGCCTGGAAGACAGAAGAATCTAAAAATGACTGGCTCAAGCTCATAAAGTGAGTTTCATGGTTGAGTGGTGATTTGAACCAGTCCAGACTCCAATGTCAAAGATTCTAACCCAGGGCTACTCAACTTCAGCCCTCCAGCTGTTTTTGGACTACAGCTCCCAGCATCCCCAACCACAGTAGCCAATAGTCAGAGATTAAGAGAATTTGTTGGTTTGTAGGCCAACATCTGCTGGAGGGTCAAAGTTGAGAAGCCCTGCTCTAACCACTACACAGTTGGCTCCCTGTTAACCCGAACATAGAGCTTTATGTCCCTCAGGGAGAAATTTTGGGGTGATACAGGGCATTTCTGAAGGAAGCAGAGATTGGAGAATATTGCCTGCCCACTATGAAGGTCCACACTAAGAAGGTTCTCCACAGAATGAGTACATATTCCTGTGGTGCATCTACTTCCTTAGGATGTCAACCAGTCTCTGTACCTTCCTATTTGCCATTTTTCTTACCATCTGTAGCAGGGTGCCCTCCAGACCCACTGGGTGGACCCCTGCCTGGTTACAGGGGACTGAATGCCTTCCACTAAATGGACTGGCCCTCCAGGCTGGTAATGATTGCTGCCACTATTAGGATAGGGTCCTTACTCCTCTTCCCCTTGAATATCCTGGACTGTTTAGGGTAGGAGACCCAGACCATTCTCCATCCAACTGGAATCAATAAAAAACCCTCAGGGAGGGTCAGACAGGAGCACTTGGTCAACCCTTGGCTCCAAGGCTCATTGACATGGCGCTAGGGAACATCCCTCCCCTTTCCCACAGAGCATTCCAAACCAGTCGTATATAGAAGAAAGAGGTTTTTTAATTCTCTGAAGCACTTCACTGCTGAGAAAAACATGAGTTGGTAACAGGAAAAACAAATCAGTTTGTAGGATTCACAACTTGAAACAAAAGAAAAATAACCAAACACAATGTCTAATAACTTCTCCTACCACTGTTTGTTCTCAGACAGTAGTTCTTCCTTAAAGTGTTTCTTTTTCTACCAGCTTTCTCTGACCAGGCCTCCCACAGAAGACCTAGAGGAGAGTGTGAGACCCCAGCCTCTTCTGGCTGCTTTCTCTTCGGCTTCCAACAGACTGCACACCAAAACAGCATGTAGCTCCAAACTTAACTGGGCTATGGCCCCCTCCTCACAAAAAGATCCATTTGAATTTGATTGAATTCAGGCTGGGTCTGGCAACCACTCACAGGGTTCCTGTGGATTCCCAGGTCCTGTAAACCCCTAGTTACCCACCACTACACCATCACTGCTACTTGTTTAGCGGACCTGCACAACATAAGGCCCACAGCTGAATCTGGCCCGCAAGGATCTTTTTGCTGGCACACAGAAAGAAATGTCCTACAGCAACAGCAGCAGCCACGGAGCACTCTTGGCATGTCCTGCTGATGATCAGCAGCTGCTCAATGCAGTTGGCTGCTTGAGACCAGAGGCCCCACTGCCCACCTTGCTGGTCCTGTCCATTGACACCATCCCACATCCGTCTTTCCCCTTGCCTTTCCCTCTCACTCCAATGCACTGTCCCTCACTTTCATTAATATTTTTGATCATTTTAACACCCTAATTAATGCACTGAAAATTGACCTCAGCCCCCCACCACAATTATTCATTGGCTTCTTCAAAGCCAGTGCTTGGGAAATTGCTACATTTGTCCCACTGAGAGGGTCAGCTCCGCCAAGCGATGTATATCTCCAGGTCAGAAAACATTGCAAAGTAGAAAAGATTTACCAGGACAAATGCCAGTAAACCTCCTATTTAACTCAGGCAGTAAGCTACTTTGTTATCGAGTCACAAGTAATGAATGGCAGCAGCAATTTCCCTACCTACTGGGAACATACTTAGATTCTGACAGAACGTTAACTATCCACTTTAAGTGCTATTATTTCTGCTATTTCTCAACAGCTTTCTGAAGAGGTACTGTTTTTTTGTAACACCAAGATGTGATTAACGTTGTGTCAAAGACATGGGGATGGACATGCTGCGGCTTTTTTTGGTAACTAGTTTGTTGTGACCACTATAACGCAACATTTTAAAATTGTATTATATTATCATTAATTATTAATTATTATTATTTTATTCTAATAGATCTGCCACCTTTCTTTTGCAGCAAGGTGGGATAACTTAACCCATTGGCTGTTATCAAGTGATTAAGTCTGTATTGCTTACTACAGACATAAGCCAGGTTCTCAAGAGGCACTTTAGGGGCACCCAGCGGGGAAATGACTTAACTAGCAAGCCAGAGTTTGCCAGTTCGAATCCCCCCTGGTATGTTTCCCAAACTATGGGAAACACCTATATCGGGCAGCAGCAATATAGGAAGGTGCTGAAAAGCCTCATCTCATACTGCGCAGGAGGTGGCAATGGTAAACCCCTCCTGTATTCTACCAAAGACAACCACAGGGCTCTGTGGTCACCAGAAGTCAACACTGACTTGACAGCACATTTTACTTTACTTTAAGGGCTTGAACACACTCAGTTGTTTTTAATTCTTCAAACAACTGACCAATGCATCATGTTCAAAATGCTTTTGGAAGTTGTCTCAGCTTCAAAAGTAATTTGTGAAGTTGTGTGGGGGACTACAGTTTGAAAATCTCACATTCCAAGCCCTTTTGGAGACCCAGGTCCAGTTATATGATGTGGTCCCCAGCCTTACTAGTTAAACGACAATGGACTTTTGTTGCAGGTGTGGTAGGTAGGTTTACTATATTTCTTATCATTGCACATGACTATTTACCATTTTCAGGTAGAAGGAGAATCCTTGTTAGTCTGGAGAACATCCAGACCAACAGAATGTACATGCAGCAATCTTACATGCGCACTACAACAGAGGGACAATTTTCATTGATTTCCCCCTCCCTCTGTAGCTGACTGTGACTCCTAAAAATAATCTCTGAGGGTCATGAAGCCCTCAGGGACATATTTTCAGGAGTCACAGTCAGCTACACAGGCAAGGGAAGAATGACAAAAATCGTCCTCAACCCATAGCACACATTGCATGTTTGCTACACCAGCCTTTAATTAATCTGGCTGTCAGCCACTATCTTTTTTTCTTCATTACTAACATTGCAAACAAAGCATTTCTGATAAAATGGTATTCCAGAGTCCCTTTGCTTATATATTTGTACATTACCATATGATTTTATGACTCTACAGTGGAAATTCTGCTCTCAGATCCCCATTCATTGGCATTCATTTTTTTGGTATATTTTAAACTAAAACAAGGTGTCTCTCTCACTTGTAACAGCAGCTATTTTAATTACCCATATCACCCTATTTTAATTACCCATATACCTCATTGCAGCAGCTATTTTAATTACCCATATACTCTAGAGCAGTGTTATCATGGGGCAGTGTAAGTTAGAAAAACAGCTGTTGCCATGAAAAAATTGTAATCACTGCTGGCTGTCACCATTTTTAGCCTACTTTCCAGTAGGCTTATGAGATCACCCAGCATGCTCTGTGTGTGTGTGTGTGTGTGTGTGTGTGTGTGTGTGTGTGTGTGTGTGTCCCCAATCAACTTCATAATGCTGAACCAAATCAAGTACAGTTGTAGGGACACATAGGGACACCCCGATGGTGTAGTTTATGATGATGTCATCCACCCCAGTTCAAGATGGCAGATGAGTAAACATTTGAGCTGCAAGTGAGCTAATTTGTGAACCACCTTACCAATTTGAATGAAATTTTCTACAGCTGTGGGAACACATAGGGATGCCTCAATGGTATAGTTTGTGATGATGTCATCCACTCCGATTCAAGATGGCAGATGCATGAACATTTGAGGCACAAGTGAGCTAACGTGTGGACTGTCTAACGAATTTGAACCAAATTTCCAACAGCTGTAGGGACACATAGGGACACCTCAAGGCATCGTTTATGATTATGTCATCCACCCTGATTCAAGACAGTAGATGCATAAACATTTGAGGTGCAAGTGGGCTAACTTGTGGACCATCTAACAGATTTGAACCAAATTTGGGACAGTGGTAGTGAGTGACATAGAGACAACTCAATGTCACCTCAATGGTGTAGTTTATAAGGATATCATCCACCCCAAGCCAAGATGGCAGATGTTTGAATGTTTGAGATACAAGAGGGCTATTTGTGGACCGCTGAACCGATTTGAACCAAATTTGGGACAGTTATGACACACAGGGACACCTCAGTGGCATAGTTAGGGATTATTTCATCCACCCTCATTCAAGATGAGAGATACATGAACATTTGAAGTGAAAGTGGGCTAACTTGTGAACTGCCTAACTGATTCGGACCAAAGTTAGTCCAGTTGTAGGGACAGTGAAAGGAAAGTAGGCAGATTAGTTCTTACTAGAACGACTTGTTTTTTCATAGTGGCAACATTTTTTTTAACCCACACAGTTCCATGATGACCTAAGAACAGCCCAGCTGGATCAGGCCCAAGGCCTATGTAGCCCAGAAACCTGTTTCCCACAGTGACCCATCAGAGGCCTCTGGGAAGCTCACAGACAAGAGATAAAGGTGAGCCCTTTCTCCTGCTGTTGCTTCCCTGCAACTGATATTGCAGGGGCATCCTACCCCTGAGCTTGGGGCCAGCCTATAGTCATCAAGACTAGTAGCCATGGATAGACCTGTCCTCCATGAATTTGTCTAAACCCCTTTTAAAGCCACCCAAGTGGTGGTCATCACCCCATCCCATGGTGGAAATTCCATAGATTCATTATGCACTGTGTGAAAAAATACTTGCTTTTGTCAATCCTAAATTTCCTGGCAATCATTTTAATGGAATGACAACTGGTTCTTCTGTTGTGCAAGAGGGAGAAAAATTTCTCTCTATTCACTCTCCCCATTTCATGCGTATAATTTTATATATTTTATAAGACCTTGTATTCTATGAGTAATTAATATGGCCATCTGCTAGCAGCTACTCTTAAAAGTAAAAGATATACTTTATTTCATTTATTAGAAACAAGCAACATTGTAAAAATCTAAAGCAAAATGAACAAAATTAAGTTCAAATGAAAAAATGAATGAGAATGAAATGAATAAGAACAAAGAAACTAAAAGAAAACAAAATGATGTTTTAAATTTTGCACCAAAAAAAGTTTATTGCACACACTTGCTGACCAGTTACTGGAAAAGTAAATTTACTGGAAGAGTCAGACACCTTTACTGATGTTGTAATGCTCCAAGCAGAATTGATAAGCAAAATTTACAAGATAGTAAATCAGATCCAAATATGGTAGGGAGCTGGACTGTCCTTTATTGCATTGTTCTATCAGTACCAAGAGGTGCATGACTTGTGTCACCAGGCATGGGGAGCTAGATTCATGATTAGTTATCAGGCAAAATAGTCATGTTCCATCCATTCAGATAAAAGTGAAAGTGAGTTGAGATATGGACTGTAGAAGTGAACTACAATTGAATCAAAGCAGACTTCCTTGCACATTTTCAGCTCCTTTGTTGGCTAATTATCATAATTTAAATAGGAAATATAAACCAGAGTCAGGCATTAGATAGCTCAGGAGCTACAGCTAGTTTCCAGAACTGTCCCAAGTAGCTCTTAGAGCATTTGGGCTTGCTTCTCCCTCCTTTCTCTTACAGCCAATACTGCTGATCTGGTCGGCCACACCATTTCTAATCTCTCAGGCCTTAAGTGCTCAGACTCTACTTTACGTTTATTTCCAGTTCCTTCCCCCACAAAGCAGCCTCTCTTGTTCCCCTCCTTTCCTGGAGCAAAATTTGCATGGAATTTGGGGGATTTGATGTTAAAGTCCCTTATGCTGTCAGTGGAAATTTTTATACAAACTGTTATTTTATTATAGGTATGGCCTGCCTCAAGCCACCAGCTTTTTTGTGCTGGTTTTTTTGTGTCTCGTCATCTTCCTCCTCAGAGCTTATGGAGTACAGTTCAGACTGAAGTGTCTGTCCCTGGGAATCCACAACCTTAACAAGCACAGGTGCACTATGCTCTCTGCCTTCCCAGGAAGTTTCTGTGGCAGCAACTTCACACATGTGCTCCATGGGATGGAGAGGCCTGCAGAACTGGCTTGCCACCCCTGAGCAACTTGCAGTCTCTGTGGCCTGAGCCTATAACATAGACAGAGTTGCATGCTGCGCCATGGCCGTGGCTGCCATGGAACTACCTGGACAGGCAGAGGAGGCAGGGGCTGACAAGGTGGTTGTTCTCATAGCTCCCTGTGCAAGGATCCTGGTGCTCCCTGGCATGCTGGAGGGCAGTGCCATCTGGCTTGCCCTTTGCCTCTTCTGTGGGATGGGGTGTCCACTCTCAGCCGTGCTCCCAGGCATCATGTCTCTCCAATACAGGAGTGATGCAGGTGTAGTGGCTAGAGTGCTGGAATATGACTGGGGAGACCCGAGTTCAAATCCCCATTCAGCCGTGATACTTGCTGGGTAACTCTTGGCCAGTCACTTCTCTCCCAGCCTAACCTACTTCACAGGGTTGTTGTGAGGAGAAACTTAAGTATGTAGTACACTGCTCTGGGCTCCTTGGAGGAAGAGCAGGATATAAAAAATGTTTTAAATAATAATAATAATGTGGCATGATCCTTGCCTCAGTTCCTGATATTTGGTTGTGGGTGGTCAGCTCCTTGAGTTTCTTCTTCAGAAACTGCAGTCTTTCCTTGCACTGTGCCCCAGTGCCTTGGAAGCCCCTCTGTGCCATCTGCCTAGAGATCCAGTTGAAGGTGGTCTTGTTCCTGAATTGCAGGTGCAATTCTGACTGGACATGGTCGGAGGTCCATGAACACCCCCATCTCTGCCTCTGTCTACAACTTTGCACAAACATTCCTGCTCCCATCCCCAGTCTGTCTGCTTTCTGTGGTCGTGCCGGTGCCAATTGTGGATGGAGAAGCCATCATGGAACACTGAGACTGCATGGCTAGTGGTGATTTTCCAAGTAGATGGCTAGCGGGGCAGGGTATGGGGCGCTACTCTGGTCTCTTCATGTGAGGGGAAATGAGGAGGGATGGGGCCTTCTACCTCGTGCATGCAAAGCCAGCAGTTTGTAGGAGGGGTGTGGTCACCAACCACATCCATGCAAAGCAAGCAACATGGAATACAGGTGGGACACAGATATGGATGGAAACCTCTTGCATGAAAATAAAGCCACATGCAAGCCCTCATTCTTAAGATGGAAGGATGGAGGAACGGAGTGCGATTGAGATGTGTGCAGTCAGAAATGTGTTCATTTATTTGTGTTACTAGGGCATAATATGCTTATGCACAAAGCACTGCAGTGATGAATTGTTGGAGACCTCTCCTGCTGTCTCCATCTTGTTATCCCATCCTATTTTTGCTTAAGAACCCCTGAGCCGACCTCTCTATGGTTGCAGGAGGAGCTTGCACACAAAGCCCAGGTTACAGAGGCAGCAAATTCGGACAGCACAATGATGCCTTTGAACTTCAGGTTTCAGCCACAACACTCACAACAAACTGAGGGTTTGAATTTATTTATTTTTATTTATTGTTAAATTTATATACCACCTTTCATTAAAAACAATCCAAAGGCGGTTTACAAAAGTTTTAAAAAACATAATAAAAATGACAGTTAAAAGTACTAAGCTAAAAATATGAAACAAATCTGATTTAAAATATATAATACACAAATAAAAAGACCCAGAAGCAGCAATAAAACAATCATGTAAAGGCCTGGATAAAAAGCCAAGATTTAACAAGCAGTTTGGATTGGAACTACAGTTACAGTTTGGAAGCAAACACAGAGCCACAGTTGGTGACAAAGCTGCAGCTTCACACATTCGGACAAACAAACACTCTAACCTCTGACACATTATCCTCTGGTTTGGTGTTATGTCTGAATGGGGTCTATGACGGGCTCAACAGGACTCCATTTCTCTTAAAGCAGCCTACCACCGCCGATCAATTCTGAGTAGAAAAACTGTTAACACAAGATATTTAGAACACAAATTAAAATAGCTACTTTCTCATGTATATTGAAAGCTAGGGGAGATCCTGAAAAAGAGGGCTCTCCAGCTCAGACTGGAGCACAGAAGATGTAATACAACCGTGCTATCTGAAACATGAAGAGTTAATTCTTTTGTAGTCAGTGACTCCCTCCCAGTGGGAAGGGGCAAGCAGAGCTGCAACAAAGAAGCAAGCACAAGGTGGAACAGAAGAGCTAGCTCAAGCCCAAGCACAGGTACTTCTCAGGACTGGAAGCTCCCGCTTTCAGTTCCCAGAGTTAATAGTGTTGTTCATAACTGGCCTCAAAACTCCACCTAGTGGCTAAACTGTAGAATGAACAGATCAGCTTTCTCATTACACTTGTTTACCAAGATGCCCGTTAATAGCCCAGAATTGTTGCCCGGTGTTTCCATAACATGAGCTAGTAGTTAGGAAGTAATTGGAAATCTCTCTTTGAGTTTGAATGAGATATACATCAGGGGAAGGTGACATCACCTTGAAAAAGCTGTGATATCCCTTCAGCTGTGATGAGGGAGCAGATGTAAAGCAAGTAGGGGGGAGTGTTAGCAAGTAAGGAGTTGGGGGGAAATCACACAGGCAAGGTGCCCAAATGCACCTTGGAGGTACATGGCCTCACTCTGGAGATCTGATGGGAGGTAGCAGATATGCTGCTTTGTGCCTTTTTGCTTCCACTTACAGTATTATCTATTCGCACATAAAGCAAAACTCTATTTGTATATGCTCTGTTTGTACATGAAGCAAAAAAACTTGCAGTACCTTAAGTCTTAAGTGCTCTCTCATCCAAAATAAACGAGACAAGAATGTGCTGCCCCTGTAACTTAGCCCCACTCAGGAAAGTGGAAAGCACTTGTCAAGAGTATGCCCAAGCAAACAATAGGCCTGTGTGGTTCAGGGTAGGCAGGCACTGCCTCAGAGAACAAGCCAGTTCCTCGTTGTTAACACACATAATATTATTAGAGAGCAGAATCAAACCTAACACTCCGTAGCTGACACAGGACTTAGGGATGCATCATCAACTTTTGCCAAGGTATGGTTTATTGATAATGGGTTATAGCAGAGCAGCTAATTAGGCCTATCACACTTTTCAAGAGGCTGCCATCTTCCACACAATTTAGATTTTTTAAAAAATGAGTTTGTGTTATTAGACACACTCTGCATTTTATAGACTCTCCAGCTTAATTTACTGTAACTTTGCTCCTTGCTGCAACTGAGAGACTAAATGGTTTCCAGTCACCTTCAAATCTGAGAGTGTTCTGATAAGAAGCAGAGTAAAAACCTAACAACCTAATAAATGCTAATGTATTAATAGCCATAAACAAGTGAAAGGAAATGGAATCTTATTGAACTCTAGATGTCAGATAAATGAAAGCAAGTACACATAAACACATAAGTTTATAAGATCCATGCACTCCAGACAACCCAGAGCTGATAGATAGATAGATAGATAGATAGATAGATAGATAGATAGATAGATAGATAGATAGATAGATAGATAGATCACTTAAAGCCGCATGCAAGTGCCTGAAATCCAAATGTTCCAGAGAGTCATGTTTCTGCCACTGTCACATGAAGTTTGGTTGGCTAATCCAGATCTTGATGGAATACTTATGCCTTATGGAGAGAGACCATGATATTCCATGAATTAGAAATGACTTGACTAACAAGCCAGATGTTGCCGGTAGGGATGTGCACGGAACAGCGGCAGGGAGGCTCAAAGGTGGCGGAGGTCTCCATTTAAGAGCGGGGAAGGTGCATTTACCCCTCCTGCCACTTTTCCCCCACTAGCGTCTGTGTTTCTTAATGCCCATCGGGGCAGCAGCGTACCTCCCGGATATGATCAAAAGTCTTCTGGATATGACCCAAAGTCACCTGCGCATGCATTACATGCATGAGATGTGCAGGCGTTTGCTGGTACGCGCAGGTGCATCAGTGACTTCCGGTAATATCTGGAAGATGAAAGCAACGGGGCGGCAGGGAGGTACACTGCCACCCTGATGGGCATTAAGGAACACGGATGCCAGCGGGGGGAAAGCAGCGGGTGGAGTAAGAGCATCCTCCCCCACTCTTAAAAGGGAGATCCCCGCTACCTTCTAACTGGTGGAATGTGCCGGTTCCATGCACATCCCTAGTTGCCAGTTCGAATCCCCGCTGGTAAGTTTCCCAGACTATGGGAAACACCTATATTGGGCAGCAGTGATATAGGAAGATGCTGAAAGGCATCGTCTCATTCTGCACAGGAGGCAATGGTAAAGCCCTCCTGTATTCTACCAAAGACAACCACAGGGCTCTGTGGTTGCCAGGAGTCGACACCAACTTGACGGCACACCTTACCTTTCCTTTAGACTATGTTCTGCTTCATAAATATATCATTCATAGATTAACCTCATTAGTTAATCATTAACTTCATCATTAACTATTATTGGTTAATTAGATTAACCAAAGACTGGTTATCATTGCACTATAGTTTATTCAATGGACAGTGCTTCCTCTCTATCAAACTGTTCCAGACTTAGTATCTGAATTTGTACCTTAAAGAACTGTACAAACTTAGGAGGAAAAGGACTTATGAGCCAACATGATCTTTCACTTGTCTTCTGAGTAACCTGTTTATTTCTAAGCACTCAGAGATAAATGATAGCCTATGGGATGTTCTCTTACAGAGAGGCAATGGCTCTAGAAGAAGCAGCTCTTAAACCACCTGTGGGTTGAGTACACCCATGGCTAATCTTGACAGGTCACTAGCGGACTTTGCCCAAGGTTTTGCTAATCAAATTTAGTCTCTGCTCATACAAATGAGTATTTGCATACTATTTGTAAGCATATAGATCCATGCATTTCCAAAACCACAGAAATAAAAGAGAAGGGAAGAGAAAATATATGTGCAAGTACAGATTTAGATATCTGTCATGGTTTCTAATCATTTTAGTGATCATTTCTGCCACAATAGATCTTCAGTCTTAAATTCCAGACACATAATTTCCTTCCACTCAAATTTTGTACAGATTAATTAATTTACTAAAATACTTTTTTGCTGCATCTAGATGATTTGGTTTTTTTCTGGGATTTCAGTTGGTGCAAAAAACTTTTGTTTTTCCATCAAATACATGCTTATTCCTGAGCTGCTTTAAAACCCAATAAATCTTCATGTACTAAACAGCATCTCTCCCCTTCTCTCTCCTCCTGCCTCTTTGATCAAGCTCTTCTAGCCATCCAGGAGCAATCCATGGATAATTATAACTTCTGAGCTTCTTTTAGCCTAAAAGGAGCCAATTTATCACAAACTGTCATGAATCCTGATTTAAAATTATCAAGAGCCCAATTACCAACAGAAATAAGGGATACTTCTTTCCAATTAAAGTGATTGATTTCACATAAAACCAAGTAACATTTCACTTTTTAATTATGCATATTCTTATCAAATGTGAAGAGTTCTCCCACATTTTATTTTCCATTCCAAGAGTGTAATATAACAAACATTAATCATATGCTGATATAACGCCAAGCCTAATAATGTTTTCACCTTAATTTGACAGAAACTAATCTATCAAAATATCCTGTCACCTTTAATGGTTACTACTAGCATTTACTCCAATTTGGAGAAGCAAAATAAGAAACCTGATGTATTGGCTATATTCAGTCATCTAAGACGATATTAAATTTGCCCCTCAGCTTTAATTTAATTTCTACAGGGCTTGTGCTAGCACAGAATGTTAAGGATCCAGCTATCATGCTTGGGTTTAAAAAAGAATTAAAAACACACACACTCTTATGCCCAAAGTGAGAACACTGAATTTCAGGTAAGCTTGCACAAAATCTTTTGCCATGCAAAATAGAGCCCATGAAGTCTCATGGGGTTCTAGAGACCATAGAATTACATATCTTCAATTTCATCAGACCAAAGAACTTCAACTTTATGCTATTAATATGCATTGGCAGCCAGACTTGTTGCCATGCATCCCACTTCTGTATTTCTTCATTTTACAAGGGCAATCTGGAAATAAATACCTTTTATACTGCCTTCCATTTTTATGCATTATTTATTTATTCGTTCAATTTATATACCGCCCTTCCTGAAGTGGCTCAGAGCAGTTTACATTAAAGTCAAACACACATAATAAAACAATTAAATTTAACAAACACTTAAACCAGATTAAAACTCATTAAAATTAAAACTGGACATCATTAAGAGCCAAGCTAAACAGGTGGGTCTTTAAGGCTTTCCTAAAGCCCTGCATGGAAGATAATGATAATATGTATTATATGTACACTTTTCAACAGGTGTTTCCAAAGCAGTTGAAAGAGAGAGAGAGAGAGAATGGCTCCCTGTCCCCAGAAAGCTCACAATCTAAAAAGGAAACATAAGATAGACACCAGCAGCTGCCAGCAGAGGAATGTTGTGCTGGAGAGGGATAAGGCCAGATGCTCTCCCCCTGCTCAAAAAAGAGAATCACCCCTTTAAAAAGGTGCTTATTTGCTCAGTTATCAGGACATATAATCCTTTTATATCCCCGGGGTATGCATTCCATAACCCAGGGGTGACAACTGAGAAGGCCCGATCCCAGGTCATCACCAGATGAACTGGTGGCACCCAAAGATGGACCCCTCCTGATGATCTCAATGAGTGGCGGGGATCTTGTAGAGAAAGGCGCTCTCTCAGGTAACCCAGACCTAAGCCATTCAGGGCTTTAGAGGAAATAATCAGCACTTTGTACTTTGCCTGGAAACATACTTACATCAAATAAAGATAGGGCAGCCACTGGCCTAGTCGTACCTCTTTACTGGGTTAATGCCTATTTACATGCCATATTTCTTTAAAGGCAGCATGGTTTGTACTTTATCTCTGGATTTGTACTTTAAATCTGATGAGATACAGTTTACAGTATAAAAAATCCTTGACTTAAGATCCTCCAAGTTAAAACGAATGACACTTAAGGCGTTGGTAACTTGCCACCTTATTTCAACTTTGCAGCACTTGCTGAGGAAAGGAAACTCTGCTAGATCTAAGATGATTGCTGGTGTGTGTGCCAGAGGAGGAAAAGACAAGAATGGCAGCTCAGGTTTGCATTGTCATTGAGGCTGGTGGTTCTGAGGCTGCAGAGTATGGTAATTGGCTGACTCACCCACCCAAGATGCTGCCACCAATGGTGCTTCTGCCCTTCCAGGCTCAGTTGTTGTGCAGTGACAGTGAAAGGGAGAGAACCTGGCCCATTCCCAGTCCACGCATCCCTTCCTGTCCGCTCTCCTTTCTTCCCTAACCATTGCCCAAAAAGGAGGAGGAGGAGATGGATGCAAGCTACCCAGTTGCCTCTTTTCCTTCCACAGAAAAGTGAGAAAGAGCCAGGGAGGGAGTAGGTGGCAAGGCTGAGCCATTTCTGATTCTCCGCCATCAACTTTTCTGTTGCACATCTACATCTGTGACTAACACACCAGCTTTGACAGCAGGAGGGAGGGGTGTTATCTAGCCTTGGTTCAGAAACCAAATCCCTATTTATAACATTGTTTCCTATGGGAAAACACATTCAGAGAGAAGACGTTTTGACAATTTCCAGGAACCTATTATGTTGTAAGTCTGAAGATTGCCTGGAAAACTCAAGCAGTTTTTTTATTTTTTAATCTTCCTCAAAGGTGCTCAGGGCAGCACACACCTCACACACACCCCACCACCACCTGCATTTTATCCTCACACCAACTCTGTATAAAGTAGGCTAGACTGAGCATGCCTTACCCAAAGTCACCTAGTGAACTCCATGTTTGAGCAGAGAGTTGAACCTGGATCTCTTTGGTTCCAGTCTAACACCCTCTCCACTATACCACATTGGCTCTGTTTGTCAATGTGATTCACAGATTAAGCACCACACATCCTGCAAAGATAATCTTAAGGCAATTGCCTTTCTACTAGATCCAGGATGTGCTAAAAAGGTACTGAAGAGGGGAAAATCACACATTTCACACCTTACTTACTTACTTATTTAACATTTATATCCCGCTCATCCTCCAAGAAGCTCAGAGCGGTGTACTACATGCTTAAGTTTCTCCTCATAACAACCCTGTGAAGTAGGTTAGGCTGAGAGAGAGAAGTGACTGGCCCAGAGTCACCCAGCAAGTATCATGGCTGAATGGGGATTTGAACTCGGGTCTCCCCGGTCCTAGTTCAGCACTCTAACCACTACACCACCTGGCATGCACACAGCACTCCTATGCCACCCATGTCACCAGAATCATGATCAGTACTGTCACAGAGAGAAAGGACTGGTTTTAATTAAACATGTAAACAAAGATTTTTCTGTGGAGAAGAATTGTAAGGGAAAGACATAATTAAGTTCCGGAAGTATACATTTCAGTATTTACTTACTTTCAGAGGTTTCAAAATTTACATTGTAATGTCATGGCCCTCTGTTGGAAGCCTGTCAAGGGCAAACACTATGTTGTTATAACCAAGAGAGTGACTGGAGTGGAGTTCTGGAAAGATTATATGTTTTCCTTTGAGATTTAAGTGGTTATATGTTTTTATTTTTGGCAGAGGCACCCAAGAGGTCAGCAAGTGGTCAGGGATTAAACATTTCATCCCATATAAATGATCCTTAGTTATAGGCCAATGAGCCTCAGGCCTGAAAAGGTTTGGCTGAAGAGGCTGGATAATGGTTATAGAGTTGGGCTAGGACCAGGGAGACCCAATCCCAAATCTCAGTTCAGCCATGAAACTCACTGGGTAGCTCTGGGCCTAAGCTACCTCAAAAAGTTCTTGTGAGGATAAGTATAACCATGTACACTGCTCTGGGCTCTTTGGAAGAAGAAAGGGATATAAATGTAGTAAAGAAATAAATAGTAAACAAGAGTGAGATACTGGCAGGACGTCAAAACAGATCCTTTCATAGCAGTTTTTCTAGGACCTGAGAGAAACCAGAAGAAAAGAATATTTAAATGTGGATGTCCTGAAGGAGGAGCTGTGGGAAAGGGGACTCTTTGGCAAACAGACAGCTTCAGTTCTTTTTTACCATTAAGGGAGGAGCCTTGGAGCAGTCAGACTCAAGGAGTGATGTCTTCAAGGAGCAGAAACTCAGCAGCCCCTTGTATCCTGAACAAACATTCAGCAACATGGTCCTTACCAGAAGGAAGACTCAGGAGTACCTGCTGCAAGTGCTAACTAGAGACGGAGTTTCATGTAAGGGAATTGGCTGTTTATAGAACATAGGGAAGTGACCTAACTCAGAGTTAATGCCACATCCCTTTGTTACTGTATTTACTAAGCTAGAGCTGAGCTAAACCAATTTTCATTTCTTTTGCAACAATAAGTGAGAATTTGCTTGATATCCTTTTAAATAAATCGTAATTATATCTATGTTATGCCTAGAGAAGAACCAAAATATAAGGCAGAGAAACAGGCCAGTCCTTATGCAAAAAGGGTAATTGGTGGCAGCAGAAATAAATGTGACAGTGTAAGCTAGAGTCATAGAATCAACAAAATTGTCACAGTCCCCATCCCATTCCCCCGACAAACAGACAAGTAGAATTGGCCAGGATGAAGACACGCTTTTGAAAAGGTTAACCTTAGAAAGAAGTAGGATTGTTTCAAGAGTGTCAAGAAATAATTTGTACTTTTAGAGGTCAGTGTTCAAACACAAAATCAGATTCATCAATACTATTATTAGAGACTTTATTTTGTTTTCCCCTCAGCCCATGGTGTAACAGAAAGTGAAACATGGTTATTTTAAACTTATCAGACAAAACTACTTCTGTATTGGTGCATATACACCAACTTCAGGCATTCATACCAATAATAAAAAGGGGCATTACTGACATAATATAAGCATACATACTGTGCTTCATAACCCTATGAGCTTAAATTCTAATTGGACTAATCAGACAGCCAAATTATGGCTCTACCAGTAATTTGTTGTGATAAGTAGCTAAGGCACCACAACTTTAAAAAAAATTAATTGGTGTAGTTTAATCCTGTAGCACAGACTCTGAAGCTAATAGTTTTGGATACATTTTATTTTTAAAAACAGAACATATGCGACAAGTGGGGGAGTAAAGATAGAGAACATGAAATAGGGCAGGGGTTCCCAGCCCTGTGGTACCCCAGATGTTGCTGAACTACAACTCTATCAGGCCCAGCCACAATAAATTGTAGCGGGGATGATGGGAATTCAGCAGCATCTGGAGTACCACAGGTTGTGAATCCCTGAAATGGGGCATGCAAATGAGAGAGATAGAAGGATCATAACATGAGGTTCAGTGTTGGAATGTTAGTCATTTTGCTCAGGACAATTTTTCTTCATGGAAATTGTCTCTATGCCGGGCTGGCGGGGGGATGCCTTACATAATGGCATATTTTTCATACATGTGTATGAAAAATATGCAAGGCCTCTGTTTTGCTGCAGGCACAGCTGCTGGGGAGGCAGAAAATCCATGGCATATTCCTGACCAAAAACCGTTCATAAAGAGGTACTGTCAGTCTTGAAGGCAATATTGACTTCAAAAGATCAATAAGCAGGAAAGAAAGAATAATGTTTGTGTGCAGTAGAAGGGAAATGTGCCAAGTGGAACACTACAAGTCAGAAGATGTTCAGCATTTTAAGGAGGAAAAAATTGCACCTTGATGTAGTTAAGCATATGCTTAAGAAATTAAGATAAGAAATAATGTCGGAGAAATCTTTAGAATTTACAGTTTGACAAGGATCCAGTTTTCAAAGTGTGTGCAGGAGTAAGGCCTGAGGTCAGCAACGGATGATTGGCAGTAGTTCCCTTAGGGAGCATTACTGGTGTGCGCTTGGAATGATCATACTTAAGTGCTATTGCCAAAGTTATCCTCCAATATGTAAACAAGGGAATTAATCTAAGTCAGTTTACTGTACCAAACATATGGCACTATTCAAGTTTTAGAATTTAGTAAATTAAAAAGGAGAGACTAAATGCTGGAAACACTGCAACAAAAAGGCACTTGGGTATATTTTACATCAAAATGGGGAAGTCTGAGGAATCATTTACCAAAAGAATTCAATCCTCTGAAATTCTTTGGTATGATTTGTATGCAACAACAAATGTTAACATACACTAACAAAGCAGGCAAGCTCTGCAGGGGCATGCTGGGAGACCACGTGCAACTCCCCCAGTCCTCCTGTATAAATGATGTTCTGCAAGGGGGCTAAGGCTTCCAAGCACCCTGTAAGATCAGAACACATCACTGAGGGCACTTCTGATCTTGCAGCGCTTTTAAGTCTTCACAATATGCACACAGGGGGGCTGGGAAGTTGCACACAGACTCCTGGCACAGCCCCTCAGAGCCTGCTTATACACATGCTTCGTTGCTCAGGATGTCACCCCTGCATATTACAAGTGCTGGTATCTGCTTCAACATTTCAAATATTACCAGATCTTTAATGGATATTGAATATTCCTCCCTCACTCCATTGTGATATATAATAAATCTTGGCACTGGGGCCAATGCCCAAAGTGAACTTCTGGAGCAACGTATTTCAGCCGAGATAGCTTTTGAGTACTGGATTACTCAACATGAGCTACAGGAATTATTAAATTGTTTCAGAAGTTTAAACTATGCTATGCCGAGCATTTTTAATGAAAATATTCGTATCTTCCAATCTTTACACTTTATTTCGAAGAGATGCAACACAAACACTAGGTTCTTGAGTTCATGACCGATGCATCTCCATGAAGCTTTTCATGAACGCTGCCAACTTCTGAGCATCTTCAATAGTCACAGCATTATATAAAGAAGCACGGATTCCTCCCACAGATCTGAAATGTGAAGGGAAACTGGTAAGTATTTTTGTTTAAGGGGAGGAAAAAACTAGCTATATTCATCAGAGGGTCACTCAGTTTCACAAGCACATTCTGCATCTTTGCCTTCCCAAACTCTCATTTATGCCAATAGGGGGGCATGCTGAGTGGGAGAATATTTCATTTCTAAAGACATCGATGCTTTTGATTTCTATGTGTGCATAGCAGATAGATGAAACATGGCCTCTGGAAGAAAGCTTCCAATGATACAATTCAATTAGGTAGCCAAAAAAGTGAAAACATTCTGTGAATATTTCCATCAGTATTGAAATATACTTTCTTTTAGGCAACTGCTATGAAAGAGGAAGTGTCTGACCATTCAGGAAAAATTGCCTTCATTCTGAATACTTGCCTACAACTCCCCACTGGCTAGGGTCACCCATAGGACCAATCCAAAAAACACTGCCCTCATTATAAAAAGTTAGCTTTGTATGCTCGCAGTGATCTCAGCAAGCAGCCATATCTAATAATGCCATGACATCACAATATGATCCCCAACTCATAGGTAACAGACTAGGAAAAAGAGATAAGCTATAACTAGGGGGGCAATATGGTGCTAAAACAATAGCAGATAGGAGAAAGAATAGCAGCAAACTTCAAAAAGGGAATGCACATTCGAGGAAATGTTCAGAAAATATTCCTGTCTTCAAAAGTACTAAATGTGTGCCCCACCCCAAACTGAAACAAGCAAATATTCAGGACAGCTTTAATATTTTTTATTATATTTATATACTGCCAAATAATAAAATCTTAGCACAGTTTACAACCAACTACTAAAAACAGTTAAAAAGTAAATCAATTACGATCATCCAAGAAAAGCCTGGCTGAAGAAGAGAGCTTTAAGGCCTTCTTAAAAGCCACCAGGGATGTTAACTCCCATATCTCAACAAGGAGCACATTCCAAGCTCAGGGCAGCTACAGAAAAACCCAATCCCAAGTCACTACCAGATCAGCCAGCGATCTCCCCAGATGACCTTAAGTGGTGGGGATCACTTAGAAGGTGTTCTCTTAGATAGCCCAGGCCCAAGCCATTTTATCTATCAAATTTGTATACCATTCCAAACTTTAATCTCTGAGCAGTTTACAACATAAAACAAGTTAAAATACAAAAACAACACCCCAAACACTTAAAACAATATAAAGGAGAGTTGGTCTTTTGGTAGCAAGCATGACTGTCCCCTTAGCTAAGCAGGGTCTGTCCTGGTTGCATATGAATGGGAGGCTAGAAGTGTGAGCACTGTAAGATATGCCCCTTAGGGGATGGAGCCGCCGCTCTGGGAAGAGCAGAAGGTTTCAAGTTCCCTCCCTAGCTTCTCCAAGATAGGGCTGAGAGAGATTCCTGTCTGCAACCTTGGAGAAGCCACTGCCAGTCTGTGAAGACAGTAATAGCTAGATGAACCAGTGGTCTGACTCAGTATATGGCAGCTTCCTATGTTCCTAATTTAAAACCACAGTCAAACTTAAAAACTTGGGTGAAGAGGTAAGGCTTTAGGTACTTTTAAAAAGTTGTCAGAGATGGGGAGGCTCTTATTTCAGTAGGGAGCGCATTCCAGAGTTTGGGGGCAACAACAGAGAAGGCTCATCCCTGTGTGTCCAACAGACAAGCCAGTAGCAACTGCAAACCTCTCTGAATGATCTCAATAGGTGATGGCGCTCATGGTGAAGAGGACGTGCTCTTAAATACCCAGGGCCTAAGCTGTTTAGAGCTTTATAGGATATAACCAGCATTTTTGAATTTTGCCCAGAAATTTATCAGTAGCCAGCATAGCTCTTTCAGTCTAGTAGTAATATGGTCTCTTCGAGATGCTCCAGAGACCAACTTGGCTGCTGCATTCTATACCAACTGCAGTCCTTGGACTATGTACAAAGGCAGCCCCACATAGAGCGCATTGCAGTAGTCAAGTCTGAGGTTACCAGCATATGCACCACTGTTCCGAGGTCACTTACTGTATCTCAAGAAACTAACATAGCTGGTGTATCAGCTGAAGCTGGTAGAAAGCACCTCTTGCCAGCGCCTCAACCTGGGACACAAGGGAGAGGTTTGGATCCAGTAGCACTCCCAGACTGTGTACATGTTCCTTCTGGGGAAGTGTGACCCCATCCAGAGCAGGCAGATCAAACCCATCTCCTGAGTTCTGATCCTGCACAATAAGTACCTTCATCTTATTTGGATTCAGTTTGTTATCCCTTTATCAGCACTACACTTGATCCAAATACATAGCAGCAGACAGGATAGTGATTTTAAAAAACAGGAGCAATATGGTTCCTCTGAGTTGGCCTGAGACCAACCTGGCTGCCAGGTTTTGAACTAATTGAAGTTTCTTGACTACATTAAAAGGCAGCCCTACATAAAGCACATAGTAATAGTCAAGCTTAGAGGTTGCACCACCATTTTAAGGTCTTTCTTTTCTAGGAACAGATGCAGCTGGCATATCAGCCAAATCTGATGATTGGCACTGCCTCAGTCTGAGGTACCAGAGAGAGGCTAGGATTCAGAAGTTCTCTCAGACTGTGTATGTGTTCCTGTGGAGGCAGTGTAACTCCATTCAGAACAGGAAGATCTATTGTCTTTCCTGAGTTAAGACTCCTTACAATGAACACCTCTAGATTCAGCTTCAATTTTTTATCCCACATCTAACCCATTATTGCCTGTAGCAGGCTCTGCCATTTCCTGATGAAGTTGTCATGGAGAAATATATTTGGGTGTCATCAACCTACCCTGGTGGCGCAGTGGTAAAACTGCCGCCCTGTAACCAGAAGGTTACAAGTTTGATCCTGACCAGGGGCTCAAGGTTGACTCAGCCTTCCATCCTTCCGAGGTCGGTAAAATGAGTACCCAGAATGTTGGGGGCAATATGCTAAATCATTGTAAACCGCTTAGAGAGCTCTGGCTATAGAGCGGTATATAAATGTAAGTGCTATTGCTATTGCTACTGGTAACACCCTGCACCAAATCATCTGGTGGTCTCCCCAACAGTTTCACAGATATTGAAAAACATCAGTCACAGAATAACAATCCAGTCTCTTTGTTGTGTATCATTGGCATTGCCTTTTCTACCATATGATTTAATGACTAGGGGCAAAAAAAAAAAAAAAAGGCTTCAGGTTTCTCTCTTACCTATGTCCTTTCAGGGATAGCATGTTGCATTCTACAGCTTTATCAAGGAATTGCTTTTCCAGGGCCTCATCACCCTTAATACTGCCAATCCTAAAAGGAACATTCATTCTGCTTCTGCTCTTTTTTTCCACAGGGCATCTGAAAATTTCACAGAAGTACAGTTTATTGCAAAGTATTTTGTTTATTGTAATTATAAGTTCAGCACATTAACAAACCCAATTATGGTTTTTAAGTGAGACCAAATTTCTTCAGTCATAAGAGTCCCTTTCTTCGATATCTACAAAGGCTACTTGAAAGATAGCTACATTTACAAGAAAGAGCCATTTAAATAAGCACTCTGCTTATGGCAGTGTTCTTTGTTGCAAAGCCCGGGAGCCAGTGGTGGCTCCCAATGACCTTAAGTGTGGCTCCCTGACTGATTGTTTCTTAGGCCTTGTGAAGCTTTAGTTGAAGCTGGATATTCCATACAGCCTCCCAGCACTGCATGAAGGTGACTGTGCAGTGCTGCACTTTGGCCAGAACCAGTGGGGCTTCTTTAAAGGAAACAGCCCTCTTGACCCTCAGTGTCATCTTGGAATGTGCGCAAGGTAAGCTGGCAAATGTAGTCCTTCCCAGAGCTATCCCACAGATCTCCCTGGGGAAAGCAACACAAAAGGACTACACTTCCCAGACATCACTTGGATTCAAAAGGGCTCCTGTTCTCTTAAAGCCTCCATCTGGCACTGGGGAAAGTGCAGCACAATGGAGAGGTCAAACACAATGGGAAGTTGGGAAATGGCTCTCACCCTGAAGGGTTTTTTGTCTTAGTTTTTGGTCAAATAGCCCCCACTTGAAAAACAGTAAAGATCACTGGCTTGCCGGGTGGTGGAGGGGGTTATAAATGAAAGCATGACCCTTAATTTCAAAGCGAACACCAAGTGATGTCAATTAGTTTACTAACCAGATAAAGTCAGTCGTGACCTTCCCTGCTCACTACCACTAGCTTCTCCTCCTGACCACTGCTACCTCTCTCACTGGGAAAAGTTAACAAAGCACCTAGAATCAGGTGCTGAGCTTTCCCCAATTGGAGATAACAATAGTGCTCAGGAAGCAACAATATCCAATGAAGGAGCAAGTGGGGAGAAGCAAAACTGACAGACTATTATGGTCATCTGACAGTTCTGCTATGAATGCGACTTCAGCTGCAGCACAGCTGAAGAATGTGGTATGAACCCCATTTGTATATCACATCTGTCCTCAGCCTAATTGCCATCAAATCCAGAAATTGTCACCTACAGTTGCAACAGGACACATATAAGCCTGCAGATAGCATGTCAGATGAAGCCCATTAGTCACCACAAGGACCCTGAGGGCAACACATGCAATAGCAATCTATTGTCATCCATGGCACTAGGAAGTGCAAATGGGTATTGGCTGCAGAGCCTACTTCTGGTACCAAGTCAAAATGGGTCAATGGAACTGCATTGTAAATAAAAAGAGTCATAAGACCTAACTCGGTGCTCACTTTTTCTCAAGTAACTCACTTGAAATCCTCCACTACATTTTGGCAGGGTCAGGCTCCCACTAAATACTACAAGTATAATTCAGTGAATATGTACAAGTCATTCTGAAGTCCCAATTTAATTGTTTCACAATGCCATATGCTATATCAAGCAAGCAGAGGATAAAATGCAGACAAATGGCAGCATTTCGAGAGACAGCACAGGATTTCCAGTGCATCGGAAAGCTTGTCACATTTTGGTTTGTCCAGTGAGGTATTTTGTTGCTTAGGTGGCATTTCACAGGTAAACAGGTCTGCTTCAGATAAGACTTTGCTTTCAGTCAAAAGCATGGCACAGACATTGCCACCTAAGCTGCAAAATACAGCATTACACACTGATAAGATGCACACAGCTCAGCAGTACTGTAATTTCATCTCAGTGATGGCTGCCACTTCCATTTTGAATTCCTAAGCAGTCTCCATGCTCAGGGCAAAAGCTGAATTAGATTTCTGGAAAGAGGTTTCTCCAGGCTTTTTTTTTTTTTTTTTTAAGTCTTAAATCCCTGCATACCTCAGAAACAGCAGCAAGAAGTTATGAAACGAGTAAGATGAAGGCACAACATATTTCAGGTTATGTTCTATTCAAAAATGCACTATTTCTAAAGACATTTCTAAGTTAGTGTTCCGGGTCCTGGTGTAGAGCGTGGTGCCTGGGCCTCGTAGCAGGGCCTTCTCTGTGGCCGCCCTCTTCTTTGGAACACCCCCGCTGGATTTGTTCAGCCCCCTCCTTAGTGGCTTTTAGGGGCCTTCTTAAGACCTATCTTTTTTGCCAGGCTTTTGCCCTTTAATTGTTGATGTTTTCTTTTTAAAAAATTATTGTTCACCACTTAGAGTCTTTGGAGGAGCAGTATACAAGATTTTTTTAATAAATAAATAAATATGATAACCCTGTATTGTGCATGAACAGTTTTTTCTCATTGCATTTGCAAATTTTGTTTCATAAAACAAAATAAACTATATAAACAAACTATACAGATATAGTCAAACTATATACCATGCCATTTTCAACATAGTACAGTCTAGGGGTGTGCACAAACTGCTCGATTCAGAACTGGTTTGCTTCAAACCAGGCCGGTTCAATTGTGATCTGGACCTGAGGCAGTCTGGCCCATGATCGAACCAAGCCTGATCCATGATGGACCAATTTGGCAATTCGAGGGGCTATGCTTGTAAAGGGGAATCCGGGGAGAATTCCCTTTTATGAGCAAAGGGGTGGGGGGGGTCCTTGAAAGGTCTTCTAAAGGACAATGGGGGGGCTGAGAGGGCACTTTTAAAAGTAGATTAAGGTTCTTATTGAACTGAACCACAAAATTCAGTTCATGCACACCCCTAGTATAGTCCTCTCATCACTTGGAATGCATATGGAGTCATATGCTTTTTTGAAAGCACCCCCATAACAAAAGCTACATCATCAGGGAGAAAACTGACCATGAGGCTCTCCCCCTCAAATTCTAGCTTTCCACGTGTAGGAAGACTTTGCCACCTCAAAATGTACACGAGGGACTGCTTGTGTAAAAGCACAAATCAAAGCCCCATGAGAGGACACTGTACCACAGGAGTGCCTTCATGTCTGAATTGGCCCTAGCTTGATGAACTTGACATCAAGGCTTGTGGTCAGTCACCACCCCTAATCGGCTGATCAGCAGAAGAGATGAAGGCAAGCATGGAAATATGATTGTATTTTTAAATGTTTCTGTTTTATATACCACACTGATTTCTTTAGATGAAAGGTGGTACAGAAGCAAGGTAGAGCGAGCGAGCAGAGGTGGGCTAAGGCAAGAGTTACAGGATCTGTTCAAATACAATGCAAAACCACATGTTGGTTGTATAAGAATTAATCTCGGCCATTTCCTCCCTCCCCACCCCTTTGTATGGTGCAATTAGTACATTCCAGTCCAGTTTAAGCAGCAAACCATCATTTGTCAGTTCATCCAAATGGCCAAAGCTACAGTTTGGGCTTGCTTGCAAAGTGTAAACCAAGATTGCAACATAGCTCAACTAGTTCAAATGCACTGTTAACCTATCGTCTGGAAGCTACTAATTGTAGCATGCAAGGGAAGAAAATGCATGAGCCTATCAGGTTTCTCAGGGATCAATATCATAACGCCAACCCAACGTTTGGCATAACATCTGAATGACCCCATCATCATAAAGTAAGAGCAGGGTGCCGATCTTTTCCAGAGGAAAATTCTTCGCACATTGGTGAATGTAATCAGTCAAGGGCTAATCAGTAAATAAAATAACATCCACATTACCTAAATGCAATTTAAAATTAGAGGAAAGCCGGTCATGATTTCAGCTGGGGATAGTTCCATTTCTGCTTCCAACAACTTCACTGGGGAGTTTCTAGCAACTGATTTAACAGGACAGATTACCCACAGACTGCTGTTTGCTACCTCCAAAGGTTAAGTTCATGGCACACACATATTCAGTACCACTGGGGAAAAGGCAACTATGTTGCCTTTCCCCCAGTGGTACAACAGTACCCACTGTACTGTACAACAAATATTTATATACCGCTTTCCAACAAAGGTTCCCAAAGCGGTTTACATTGATATTAGGGGTGTGCATGGAACCGCCAAACTGCGGTCCAGCACTGGGGTGGGGGGGAGCTTTAAGAGCAGAGGGAGGGTTTACTTACCCCTCCCGCCGCTTTCCCACTCTGGCGCCGTAATTGTAGGAGTAATTGGGGCGGCAGGATACCTCCCTGCCGCCCCTTCCCCGCTGTCGCTGTAAAAAACTCCCAGGAGTCCTTCACGTCTCTGTGATGTGCGCGAGTGCAAAGGACTCCTGGGAGTTTTTTACAGCGACAGCGGGGAAAGGGTTGCAGGGAGGTATCCTGCCACCCCAATTACTCCTACAATTATGGAGCCAGAGCGGGAAAGCAGCGGGAGGGGTAAGTAAACCCTCCCGCCGCTCTTAAAGCTAGCCCCCACCCGAACCGGACTGCCCAGGTCCGGACTGGTCCGGAGACCTTTACAATGGCCTCCGGACCGGTCCGGGCCGATCCCTAACTGATATACTGTACTGTGGATTTGGTATAACATCTGAATGTTATACCATTCATGTTATAGCACAGTACTGTTGTACTGTGGGTTGCCTTTTCCCCAGTGGTACTGTGGTACAACCCCTGCAAACTGAGCCAAGAGGCACCTTTTAAAGTGGCAATTCTCTTTATTTAGCAGGGGGGAAGCAACTAGCCCTATCCATCCCCAGCACAGCATCCTTCCAGTGGCTGTTGCTGGTGTCTATCTTTTGTTTCCTTTTAAGATTGTGTGCTCTCTGGGGACAAGGAGCCATTTTACTTATTTATTTATATCAATGCAAACCGCTTTGGGAACCTTTGTTGGAAAGCAGTATATACATATTTGTTGTATTGTATGTAGCAAGACAGATTATTAATGCCACTCTGCATTTCCACAACCCTGTGTGCTGCCTAGTTGCCATTTTACCTTGATTTTCCCACTCCATTCTACTGTCAATCCAGGTCACTTCCATGTATATGTAGAAGTTTGGTACCTCTTAAAAGATTTCATTTTCATTTATTCAACAAGCAGATTTTTTTTTAAATACAGCCATAGGCAACTCTATTTATTACCCCATTCTATCCTATACTTAAGCAGATAAAATGTATAATAAGATTTCCAAAGCATTTCTACAAGTATTCACAGGCAGAGTTTCAACTAAACCTGTCCTCCTGTTGCTACTGGCTCACATTTCCTTGCATGATTACAAAAAGCAGCAATCTAAGATCACAGCTGTAATCATTAACTTGCTTGCCTGCCACCCATTGCTCTAATATCTGGGGAAATGTCAGTAGCCACTTTAAAGGGCTTAATTCCACCTCTTCTAGAAAATACAGGTGTATAGGCCATTCACATCTTCTTATAAAGAGGCATTTATATTATTCTTATGAAAATGTAACATAAAATTATAAAGTTAAGAGCAACTTACGCATAAAATCCATTGGATCTGTCAATAATGTCATAAATCATTTGTGATTTCGTTTGACTAAGTTTATCCATAGCCGCAGTTCCACCGTTGTTTTTTATCCACTCCAGGACCAAACCCATGATATATATACTGGAACCAAGTGGAGATAAACTAATTACTTGTAATAAACTACATCAGTTCAGAACATGTCTCAACAACAAAACAGCAAGCCTTAATTTAGCTTACATTATACCGAAAAACTGACACACAACTGCTTGAAGAATCAAGTTAGCCATTTCCAAGGCATAATCCTCACACTAGCACACACATAATCTACTGTATACAGATTAGGCTTTGCCATGGAGAGCACAACAGTGTCCATTCCATGGTGTCTGTAGAGCAGAGCACTAGATGACGCAAGTAAATAAGCCAAGTTTATACTAGAAAGCAAAACTTCTTTATTTCACAAGTGAAACTGCTTAACCAAAGCAGGATAACCTCCTATAGGATTTTTACAGGTTTCTGGACCCAACTTTTAGCTTCCACAGAAACACGGTTTTAGGCAGCAGAACGCCTCAGAGAAGGATGGATGATCTCGATATCAATTAGGGCTACATTTCCATAAAAATTCTTCAGCTCTATAATTCCTGCCTTGTTTATAGAGATTATGGTCTAAAACCAATAAGCTCTTAATCATCTAGCAGGATGAAAGATTTTTGGCTTGAACAGCAGAGAAGAAGTTGGAGCTTGCCAAAAACATTGCCTGCATTGGCCTCCTTTATATGTATCAGACATGCCCTGTGCATCTATCTTGCACCAGTGTTCGACTTTCCTCCCAGGCCTGACACAAGCACTGCCTTATTAGTCTGCACCACCATGCAGTCATTTTCCCAGTTCTGATATATAGTACACAAAAGCTACAAGCACTGCAACAGGCAGCAGCATTTAGCATGCCCTTGGAACAACCCATGTGCCTGAGTAGCCCCAAGTAATTTTACTCATCAGCTGTTTTGTTTTGCTATGTTTTCCTTCCTCTGTATTTGCAAACCTGTTGCAAAAGATGGAAGCCCAGAAGAATTCCTACATAGAAGGACTAACCCAACATCAATGTAGAACACTATGCATACTGCACTAGACTGTATTTCACCAAGAGTCTCTACTATCCTCCAAAGTACATTCATTAAGTAGTTTGGGGGAGCGAGGGGGTACCAAATGACCCACTTTAAAATCATGTAGTGAATTCCTATGACACCCCCAAAACCGGTTTAGTTACAGATATAAATATCTGACGAATCCTTGTTGACAGGAAATGATATTTCTCCCAGGACGAAAAAAAATCTATTAATCTCCATCCAGGAGATTAATGTTAGGAAGCTAGGACTCTTTTTGCCAAAAGGTTAAAATGATCAGAATCACACTAATTTAATTCAGTGCTTCACTACAGCAACTCATGGACATTCAGTTCAGGTTTCCAGTCAGCTAATGCCCCCAGAGTAGAAAGAGAAGCAGTAAAGATGAAAACTGAAGAATTAGAAGCTTTGTCAATTTCGGCAACATACAAGTGGCAACTTAAAAGCAAACCAGTCAGATGCATTTTGCCCATTTACAGGTTAATATTACAAGACATTAATATGGAATGTCTTTCGCCCTGGGTCACTAGCATCTGCGGGCACAAAGTCTTAGCAAACGTGCTGAGAAAGTTGCTATTGTTCAAGCTAGCTTTTTTCTTGCTATACATACTGCTGAGTTTTGGAGCTATTGCCCCAAGAACTGCTAATCATTCTTAATCAAATTCCTCTCCACCTGCTTAAGAATTTTTTTCAGATTAAGGTTATCAGTAAGACTGTCAGCCAATTAAAAGTAGTCTTATTCAATTAAATGTATGAGTTTTACTTGATTGATTAAGCTGCATGTATTGAAAAATAATAGTTCTGAAGCAAGAAGGCTTAATTGGTTTTCAAATTATGCACACTCCTCTCAGGAGAGACATTCTCTCCTGCATGAGAGAAAACAGGGAATGCTTCTTTTAAGATGGTATTTGCCACCTACAGCAATATTTGCCACCTACAGCAATAACAATATTTACATTGTTATTAATAATGACTTTCTAAATATCTGCTGTCTGATTGATCAGAGCATCTTTTAGTAGAATAAATTTGATGAATCTAACAAATTAAATGATAAACGTTGCAGCCCATGTGATCAGAACAGGTTTTATGCACTAAATATGCAAACTAGGCACAAAAGACCATTAGCACAACACTCATCACAGGTCAAAAACTAAGAGAGCCAAACTAGAAGTTACTTAAAACTTGTGACTGCTGTTGAACCACATCTCTTCACTGAGTCTTCTCAGCAATGTCAGCGTGAAGCACAACATGATGTGAAGCCCTCACGCTCCACATCACCTCACCCCCGCCCCTCTGCAGAGGTGGCAGCTAGGGTTGTGCAAACAGGTTCAACATCGAACTGATTCAGATTGACAGTTCAGTGTCGAACCAAACCACCACCACCCCATTCGGTCTGACCCCAGATTGAACCTGCCTGGCTCTTTGAGGGGCTCCCAAGTCAATTTTTTTTAAGTACTTACCCCTCTGAGGTGCTTCTCTGAGGCTGCAGGTGGTGGGTCAGCAAAGGTTACCCCTCACCCACACTGGCCTTCCTTGTGGCAAAAAGTGCCCAGTTTGGGCACTCTTTGGCCCTTTCCCCATCGCAGTAGCCATTTTAGAGGCCGCTGCACATGCGCAATGGGCCCCTGAATGGCCGGGTCATGACCCAGGCCACACAGAGGACCACTGAGAATGCATGGAGGAATGCAAACGGCCACCACAAGGGGGAAGGCCCGGAAAGGGCTGAAAAATGTACGAACCTGGTGATTTTTGCCACAAGGAAGGCTGGCTGGGGAGGGGGGAACCTCCATGGACACCACCCCCCTGTGGATTTGGAGAGGCCCCCCAGAGGAGGTAAGTACTAAAAAAAGGTTGGGTTTTTTTTGTTTTTTTTAATTGACTCGCAAACACCCCACCCACCCCCAAACCAAACAGCCTGGTCCAGTCTGGGTCCAGTTTGGACTCATACCAAGCTGGGCCAGCTGGTTTTGTGCACACCCCCAGCACTGGCAGCTAATGAAGATGTAGGATGTGGGGAAATTCTGGACATAATATCGTATCAAGTATATGCTGCTTTAATCAGATGTGAGAAGGAGACAAAAGAGATGTGGATAAGCAAGGGGCACACATTTCAGGAAACTGCTAGTTTAGTTTCAAGCAGGTCTACCAACTCTTGAAGCAGAAGTGCCTCTCAGATGAAGTGGGGGAACAGAATCACGCCAAATCACCACACACTCATACCAATGTACTCCATTGCCATGCCCTCAGCTCTCTCCTCAGGTTCAGAGCTTGTCTGCGAAGGCTGACATTGAAATAAAGGAGAGTTGCTCCTTATGATTTTGAATGCTGGCCAGCCAGCGTTAGATTTCACAGGAAGAACCCGCCTCTTCCCAGGTTCAGCACTTGCCTCAATAGAAAAGCACTGAGGCGGAGGAGTGGTGATGGCGTAGCCTCAGAGCATGCTGGCAGGGGGCGTGGCTAACAGGCAGACTTCTGTTCCCACCCACCCATGCTTTCTGCTGAACATCTAAATGGGGCCTACATGGACACAGGAAGATTATGTTCAGGAAAAAATGGGTTTGCAACTGAGACAGCATGATGTTACTACAAGTGTTACACTGTTCAGAGATCCTAACACAGCTATTAAGTTACAGGATTTCTGTGGCAACACATTTCCCATTTTAAAAAGCCATTTTTAAAATTTATTTATTTAAAATATTTATATCCCACCCCTCCAATGCACTACTGTTCGGGGCAGCTCACAATAAAATAGATACAACCTTGAGTTTATTCTCCTTCCTTACACTGACCTATCAGAAAACAAATGCTGATTGACTAAGACAGCTTTACACATAGTAAACAACATGCAAGTGATTAGGGGAATGAAGGACAGTGTACTTTGGCAACATTACCTGAAGCATGGAGGAGTGTTGTATAATGAGCCATTCTCTGCTTGCACTTTGTAGTCCAACACTATGGGACATTCTTTGAGCGCAAAGCCAATTAAGTCCTCGCGCACTATAACTACCGTGACACCAGCAGTGCCAGCATTCTTCTGGGCACCAGCAAAAATTACACCAAACTTAACATTGGGAGAGATAGAGAAAGAGAGAGAAGGCAATAAAATAGATATTAAGTTCATGGACTCATCTTTTCACGATAGCTCAAACTTCCAAACATCTTTGGAACAGATAACAATGCCAGATAAGGAACACATTAAAAAGGCCATAGAGAATGGTCATAAAAACTGCCAAGGTGTGCATGCATGGGTGGTAACCAGAAACTCTGGATGGGGGAAACCACCACCTATTAATAATTAGCTAAAGGATAAATTGTGATTTTTCTTGATCCTGAGAGTAACTCTTGTATCAGAAAGGGCTACCTTTTCATTGCCAATAAAGACTGAGAAGTTAGTACAGATACCAATTTCTTAGCAGATACACTGAGAGTCTCACACATTTAGCAAGCAATTTGAAGGTTAGGATGTATGCTCTTTAACAAGAGTTAATTTTGCAGGCATAGCCAAGTCACAAACTGGTTGAATAATTATTTCCTCTCCCCTAGAAACCTTTGGAACTAACAACTTGTATATTGTACAGAATCAAATAAGAACAGTTACATGGATAGAAAACTTCCATAGTTTGTAATGTACCTATTTAGGCATTATTGTAACTATGTACATGGTTACAATGCCACCCACATGCTTCATGCCAACACATTATGTAGAACTGTTCTCTGCTGACCACGACTGCAGTGTTTGTCTGAAAAGACAAGAGCCATACATGGGGATGGGATCCTCCCTGTGATTAGGAGTTGTGGTGCCCCTTTTTCACCGTACACAAGTTACTGAATGCCTGAACAGAGCTTTAGTGTCCTAAGCAGCAACACTTAAGATATTGGCCTTAGTGACTCAGGACTTGAGATGCAGTGTTCCGTCTTGCAAAATCTGTCCTTTTGAAACTTTACCTTAGAAACATCCACTGGCCTGGAGAGGAAGTTTGATGACATATCACAAACTAAAAGTGTCTTTCCAACATCAGGTACAGAGTCAAATTCCACCCCATGGACAGTCTCATTAGCACAATAATAGACATAAGAGGCATCTGGATTAAGGTTCCAAGTGCTTGGGTCGGGGATTTCTAAGGCAGATAAGACAGAGAAACAATGGTTATCTCCCAACCACTAAACTCAGCAGTCTGATTATAATGATATGCAACATTCCTTTAAACGCTGAACTTTGACAGAGACTCTGTTCTACTGCTTTGCCAGCAAAGTTGGTTAGTTCTTGACTAGTGACAGAAGAAAAACTTGTTTTAAAAAACTAAGAAACTACCAAGATTTCTCCTGGAAGTGGCAGAATCTGTTAAAATCAGTGGGATGATACCTGTGAGAAACAAATATCCATTTTGGCATACTGATCTGAATCAGAATCACGGTTTATTACGGTCAACAATCAGACAAAAATCTTACTTTTATACTGAAGCAAGCCATTAAGTCATTTTTTTAAAAAAGCCCTCGAAATATTAAAGCAAGAAATTAACATTCTGCAGTTTAAGCTAACTTCAAATGCATGCTTGCTTCTCTTTTTAGTAAATGTTCATTACTACCCAATATCACACTAACCCTCACTATGCACATTTAAGTATTAATGCTTTAGCACTCTTGGATAGGGATGTGCACAGAACCGGCTGGCCCAGTTGGGTTCGCGTCCGGACCAGCTCAGCATGGCATCCCCTCAAACGTACACACACACCCTGGTTTGTTCCGGGGGGGGTTCACAATTTTTTCTAAGTTACATTTTTTCAACCTTTCTCCCCTTTGGGAGAGTTCCTTGGGGCCGTGGGAGGGTCTGCAGAGGTTCCCCCTCCTCCCGCCCTCCGTAATCACCCCCTCCAGCCCGTTCGGGCCTTCATAGTTCGGCACAGCGGCAAAAATGGCAGCTGCTGCATATGCACAAATGGCCTCTGCGGGGCCTGGCATGGCTCTGGGCCTCGCAGAGACCATTTGAGCATGCGTGCCGGCTGGCATTTTGGGCAACGCAGCAAAACTACAGAGGCCTGAACAGGCCGGAGAACCAGCCAAATGGGCCGGAGGGGGTGATTACAGAGGCTGGCGGGGGTGAGGGGGTACCTCCATGGACCCCTGCCACCCCAAGGAACTACCCCGAAGGGGAGAACGGTTAAAAAAAATCCACTTAAAAAAATCGCTTTCAAGTAGTTAAATAACAGTTACAACATCTGAAAGAGAGCCTCTTTCTGATAGAGATGTGTGAATCGATTCAGGTACAAGTCAATTTATACCCGAATCTAGCTGATTCAGGTAATTTGGAGACAGAACAAATCACCCCTGTGGTCCATTGGCTAGATTCGGGTCCAAATCTAATCTCACCAGATTTGATTCAAATCAATTTGAGATTAGTATTCCTCCTATTAA
This sequence comes from Hemicordylus capensis, assembly GCF_027244095.1. Lineage (NCBI taxonomy): Eukaryota > Metazoa > Chordata > Lepidosauria > Squamata > Cordylidae > Hemicordylus > Hemicordylus capensis. The sequence continues at coordinate 101,531,883 of NC_069658.1, forward strand.
TTCCCCCAGATTCCCAGCTTTCATTTTTTTAAAAGAAAAAGCTAAGCTCCAGCCCTTGCAGAAGTGGAGTTATGGAGCAAAATGTGTGGTCACTATTATTCAAGTGTTTGGATTCTTTGGTGTATAATAACTTTTCCTCAATGAATCCCTATGAGGAGTCATTACACACTTTCATTTCTTCTATTCATTTTGCCTATCTTTCGACAGTGCCAACTGTTGACCCCTGCTAACTTGGCAAAGAGGCACCTTTTAACGTGGTGATTCTCTTATTATTTAGCAGGGGGAGAGTAACTGGCCTTATCCACCCCCAGCACAGTACCTCCAGTGACTGTTGCTGGTGTCTATCTTGTGTTTCTTTTTAGATTGTGAGCCCTTTGGGGACACGGATCCATCTTATTTATTTATTATTTCTCTGTGTAAACTACCCTGAGCCATTTTTGGAAGGGTGGTATAGAAATCAAATAAATAATAAATAAATAAATAAAACTACACCCCCCCTCCCACCCGCAAGGCAGTGGGGTACTACTCAGTTTATGTTCTAGGAATGTTTTCAAGTGCTTAGATTCTTTGGTGTCTAATAAGCTTTCCTCATAATGAATCCCTATGAGGATTCATTACACACCAAAGAGTCTAAACACCTCAAAAATTCCTAAAATATAAACTGAGTACCCAGTGGCTTGCAGGTTGGGAGGCAGTTAGCACATGGGATGCCACTAAATTCCCCACCCCTACCTGTAAAGCAGTGTGGTCAAAAATTAACAGAAGAAATGAAGGTGTGTGATGAAGACACCAAAGAATCTAAACACTTCAAAAATTCCTTTAAAAGTAAACTGAGTACCCCAGTGTGTGGGGTTGACAACTGGCGCTGTCCAATGACAATCAAAATGAAAAGAAATGAAGGTGTGCAATGAATCATCATAGGGATTCATTATGAGGAAAGGTTATTATACACAAAAGAATCCAAACACTTGAAAAATAGTGACCACACATTTTACTACATAACTCCACTTCTACAAGGTCTAGAGCTCAGCTTTTTTTTTTTCTTTCTGCTTTTTCTTTTTTTAATGAAAGCTGGGGATCCGTGTTAGGGTAAAGATAGGGTGACTTCAAATCCCCATTATTTCCTATGGCAGAAATATACAAAATCAGTAAAAACTAAATAAAATCATTAAAAATCAATCAAGTGCCCCACTGCCTTGAAATCTGGGTGGTAGGTGGCGCCCATGGGACCTACCCACCATCCAAATTTTGTGCCCCTAGGACTTTTATAAGTGGTCCAAATTGATCTGAATCCAAATCAAATCTGGGGTAAAGGAGACAGATTCAGATTTTTTTTTTAAAGGGTGGCAGGGTGATTTGATTCAAACAGAAATCAAATTTAAATAACCAATTTGTGCACATCCCTACTTTCTGCCACCATGTGAATGTGGGCTCATGCTATCTTTGTCAGTCCCAGAAGAGAACCTGACAACTTAAACAAAAGTCCTTGAGCCAAAACCCCATTGTATATCCCATTTCAAAGGCACAAACTCATTTAGGGTTTTTTTAATGTAATGTCAGCATTATTGGGAATAGGGCTTTCCTTGTGTGAGGAGCAAGAGAGAGAAAGCCGGTTCAGGTGGCTAGTAGAGTGGTGACAACTGTTCTACAGTCAAGAAATAAGGAAGGGTGCTGCATTTGAGGGACACACTGTCGTCAGGGGGAGGGGACAGATCACCTCCCTTGCAGCATCAGCATTTGAGCTAGCACTGCTTGTTTATAATCGTCATTGTTGTGTTAGCTACTTTTTTCACATGACCCATACAAAGAAGAAAAAGGCTGGCTGGCAAATATACCAATTCTAAGTTAACTTACTGGTGTAACTAGAGAGTTTAGGATGAACAAGGTTCACTTTGGCATATTTCTCTGCTTCCTTGGCTGCCTTAGCTGACCAAGCTCCAGTAACGACATAATCAGCACACCTTGCTTCTTTTAACCCAATAAGGTTAAGTGGGACACCACTAAATTGTCCAGATCCGCCGCCTTGGAGAAAGAGCACTTTGTAATTGTCTGGTATATGTCTGTGCAAAAGGAAAAACATATCCTTTGGTTGTATGCAATCAATTCCAGATGTATAAACATTCTATTGGCAACATGTTTGGGGGATTTTCCCCCAACTAAAATGTCCAGAGAAAATACTAATACAAACTTTAAAAGACAGAAAACAGGCAGATGAAACTCTCCATGCTAGTGTAAAGGATTTTTTGTTTTTAATGTGGATGAGGCAAAGCAGCCACAGAAAGCCATTAGCTTATCATTAAGAAAATGGCTGACATCAGGAGGCTGTTCTCACGAGCAGCCAAACCCATGTTTAGGAAGCCAAGCCTGGGCTTGGCTTCTCATGAGAACTGTTGGGATCCATGTGGATCCTGGCAGTGCTTCAGTACCAAACTCTGCGCCAAAGTGTTGCTCTTTGCCGAGGTTAAGGGTGCAAATGCACCCTTAACCAAGCTCCCAGGATCATGAGCTATTCATACAACCTACCAGGTGAGAAGGAAGAAGGCTTTGCAAACCTTGGCTTCCCCCACAGATGATCATTGTTTGCTTGGTGGGAGTGTGCTCTGCGCTCTCATATGATCCCCAGTGCTCCATGCAGCATGGAGCATGGTGGATTGCTCTGAGGCCGGGACTTGTCCCAGCTAACAGGTATCCCACATCTCACCATGCAACAAGCACAGTGCACTGGGGGATTCCCCCAAGGGATTGGTGCTCTAGGTGCCCATCTCTGTAACAGCATGAGTTTATGAAAAACTCTTAACATTATTTATTCCAGAAGGACACACAATGATGGTATTTGGACAAATCACATTAATGTAGCAGGAAGAGGAAAGTCCTGCTCTCCATCCTGTGGTTTGAGAACTGCTATCAATTGCACCAAGCAGGGAATAAATTAGTGATGCTCCATAAGGTTTTGGCAGATTACAAAATATCAGCATTTCACTGTGCCAAAACTCCAAAAGAGAATTGCAGAAGTCAGAATGGATTGTGCAATACACTCCAGTACATGTATGTGCCAAGAGGCCTTGCTGGCCTTTTGGCACATGCTCAGTTTGGAATGTGTGAGTTGGGGTTTCTCTTGTACGCTGTGAGCCTCCAGTGGCCACACTGGATATGACTGGGATATGCAAGGTAGCATCCAAGAGTATTCTGGAGATATCCCTGACCATTCTAGAAGGCTGCTTAACATGATCTGGCCCTGTGGAGTGCACAAAGTAGTCTACATAGCAAAAGGAATGAGGAGCAGTTTAGCATGGTAACCAAGCCAGAAACATAATATATAAATTAGGCCAGAAACTCCCCCCGCCAAGTGCTACTCTGTGGACTGGAAGTAGTACTGCCAGATTTGTAATGGCCCTGTGCCTCTAACAAATGCATGGAAGGCAAAAGAACAGCAGATGCCACTTTCCCCATTATTGCAACTATATGCTGTGAGCTTTGATTTTCAGTGTCCTGCCCTAAGGAGTCTTGTCTACAAAAAGAGTAGCAAACCTAATTGGAAGCACTATTTCCAAGTAGGCAATCCTAAGCTGCAAGTAAGTCTGCTACTCAGGGGCGTAACAAGGTGGGGCAGGCAGGGCATGTGCCCTGGGCACCATTGCATGGGGGCACAAAGTGCCTGCCATGCCCCACTCCCCCCACAATTGCGGTCCGGAGAGGCACCCCCCCCAGCACTTGCAATTTATTCCAGGCAGCGTTTGCCGCCTGAAAGCGTCTATTCCCCTTTCTCTCACTCCAGAGAGGGAGAGAAAGGAAGAATAGATGCTTTCAGGCAGCAAGCACTGCCTGAAATTTATTTATTTAGCACATTTTTATACCGCCCTAACCCAAGATCTCAGGGCGGTTCACAACAAACAAATACTAAATACACTTTAAAACAAATAATAAACAATCAAAAGTTTAAAAAAATTAAAAAGTTAAAAATTAAAAAGCTAAAAAGCTTGGGTAAAAAGATAAGTCTTTAGACCTCTTTAAAAAGCCACTAGAGATGGGGAGACTCTTATTCCCACGGGAAGTGCGTTCCAAAGTCTCGGGGCGACAACAGAGAAGGCCTGTCCCTGGGTGGCCACCAAACGACATGAAGGTAACCACAGACGAGCCTCCCCTGATGAACGTAGTGGACGATGGGGATCATGCAGAAGAAGACGTTCTCTTAAGTACCGTGGGCCTAAGCTGTTTAGGGCTTTATAGGTTATAACCAGCACTTTGTATTTTGCCCGGAAACCTATCGGCAGCCAGTGCAACTCCTGTAATATAGGAGTAACATGGTCTCTTCAAGATGACCCGGAGACCAACCTGGCTGCCGCATTTTGTACTAATTGTAGTTTCCGAACTATGTACAAAGGCAGCCCCACATAGAGCGCATTGCAATAATCAAGTCTGGAGGTTACCAGCAAATGTACTACTGTTTTGAGATCATGAACTTCAAGAAATGGACGCAGCTGGCGTATCAACCGAAGCTGACAGAAAGCACTTCTGGCCACTGCCTCAACCTGGGAAACCAGGGAGAGGTGTGGATCCAGAAGCACTCCCAGACTGTGTACCTGTTCCTTCTGAGGAAGTGTGACCCCATCTAGAACAGGTAGATCAATATCGCTTCCCGAGTGACGACCGTGCACAATAAGTACCTCCGTCTTGTCTGGATTCAATCTCAGTTTGTAATCCCTCATCCATCCCAATGATGCCAAAGAGCTTGCTCAGGCTCTTCGGAGCTCAAGGCCACGCCCCCTTTGCATGTGATGTCAAAGGGGACGTGGCCTCAAGCTCTAAAGAGCCTGAGCAAGCTCTTTGGCAACATTTCAGGCAGCGCTTGCTGCCTGAGATAAATGGCAAATGCTCGCTGAGGCAGGGGCGGGGCGGATGTGGATTGGGCAATCAGGTGTGGATTAGGCAATCAGGTGCTTGTGCAAGCACCTAATGTGTTGGTTTTTCCCATTTATAACCTGTTTTTACTCCAAGAAGCTCAGAGGACTGCATGGTTATGTTTATCCTTGCAACAACCCTGTGAGAGAGGTTAGGCTTACACTCAGTCACCTGTAAGTTTCATGGCTTGAGTGGGGATCTGAACTTGGGTCTCCCCAGCCCCAGTCCAACCTTCTAACCACTACATGCAACTGTTTTCCTCAACCACCCTCCGACCCCCACCCCCCGTTCCTGGGTAAATTAAAAGGAAAAAAATTTCAACTGTATCAGCTGATCTGCTACAACATGGATGGGGATATTGACCATTCATCTGCAAAAGAAATATTCAGTTTCACCTTCAGTGAAAGAGAAGCCATATAATCGTGAACAGAAATCAATATTTCTTTTGGAATGGATGTACTCATGCCTGGTAAATATTTACTCTGTACTCATGCCTGATAAATCTTTAACACAATACAAGCATTTCACCTTCCATTGAAAGATGGATGTCAGATGTTTGGACGGGGGGGGGGCATTTCAGTGCTTGCCCTAGGCGCTATTTTCCCTAGATACACCCCTGCTGCTACTTCAGCCCATCTAGGCTCTTGTGATCCTACACCACTGACAGCAGAGATGTAGAATTTAAAATTTTCCATGGAACATTTTCCAAAACTGAAAAATTCCCCATACTTTATTTTTCTGTGGAAAGTTTTCCATTTCTAAACATACATTGTTTCACAAAACACAACAGTAACAATGAATGCATGCCAATGCAATGTTCTCCAGAAAACCCACATCTCTGATTGACAGAAACTGACCTAGAGTCTAGCATGTTGAGTGTAAGTAGAGGGATGGGGAAAGAATGCTGTATTTCCCAGGACACTTCCTGTGGTCTCCATTTGTGACTAGAGCACCTAACTAGGAACACAGTTGGCTTATCTTTATAAGCACCTTATAGTGTTTGAAATTTCTAAAACAGTCAGCAGAGAAAATTAAACAACTTCTCTTTTCGACCATTTTTCCAGGCTAAATTATTCCCTCACAACTGCTTTGCTCATTAAAAATTCAATGCTGAGCACTGTTGCACATTTGCAGAGAGTGTGTAGTTAAGACTATACTAGCAGAAAAGAGAACCGACTCCATTAAACAAACCATGCTGAAAACAGAAGGAATTTGTCTTTAAAAGTGTTCAGTATTACTTTCATATCTATAAAGTAGATTCCTTTCAGACTGTTCCCAAATGGGGGTGGGTGGGGGGTGGGTTGTACTACAGCTATAATTTCTTTAAAGGAAAGGATTATAATGGTGCAGTTACAAATTATAAACTCACAGGAGTTCACGCAAGCAATTTTCAGCTGTTCTGATTATTTTTGAAAAATCAGATGTTCTGTGGCTCATTTCTACAAAGAAGAAATAAATTAGAGATCATATAACACAAACCATATCACTGAAATACTTTTAGCTTTATAAAATCGCCAACTTTTACTCTGCTTTCTTCAGACAGCCTTAAAACTTCAGTATTACAAAACTGCTTTTTAGAAGAACAGATACATCACATGCTTTAAACATGAATTAACTTGCTGAAAGAAGTCTGTAGGGAGCCAAAAAAAGGGGTTGTCATGGGCAACATGGAGTTCTTTTTTCTCGTTTTTCAAGGAGAAAGCCCAAGGCTTGTTATTATGCAGCTCAACAGAATTCTGCACTGCTCCACATCTCAATATATTTACCACTGAGAACACGGCATTCTTACATATGCCATTCCATACCTTTCACAAGGAGGCAACAGACCTGTGGGCATCAAACTATGGGTATGGATCTGCTGCCTGAACTAAAAGTTCACTGGGTGACCTCTCAGCCCCATCCGTCTACATGCTATACAGAGTTTCTTGGAGGAAGCTTTAAAACATGATTAAAAGCATGTAAACTGCCCTGAGCCATTTTGGGAAGGACAGTATATAAATCAAATAAATAAATATAAATAAATAAAATGATTAGATTAGAAATAGATTAGACTATTTCAGAAAGGGAGATACTGAAATTTGGAATGTCTTGGCTGAGACATTTGGTTTTCCATGTTGCATTCATTAAAAAAATACAATTAAAGCTCAAAATGCTTTTTAAAAATACAGAATAAATAAAGAGTACCTTACCAAGAACACTAATTCCAAGGCCTTTATAATCTACCAGTTCTTTCTGGGCTTCTAACAAGACCTACAAAGGAAAATAATTCAACAAAATTGCAGATTTGGTCAGTGACAAAGACACATTCTAGATGCTATATGCATTAAACATACACACACACACTTTTCACATACATACCCACACGTTCAGTGAATGTGTGAGGAGTTAGTGCAGTTGTGGCCACTACCAAGTCCCCGCACTGGCTACACCTGTGGGCAGCCACACGTTCAGCATTTGACTGAAAAGAGGCCAAGCTGTACACAAAGACTCCTCCACTTGACTTAGTACGGAGGTTTGAAACTTCATAGAGGTGCCCCTGGCATGAGCAGCAGCTCAGCTCCACCCATAAAGCATTGTGGAGAAGCATTTGGGTAACATAACAAAATGTTGCCAAATCATGAGTTGTCCATGGTTATTCATGAAGTCCTAGTTCTAGACTTCAGCCACCCAACAATCACAAAGTGTCCTTTGTTTTATTACATCATTTCACTCCTAGAATGAGTTAATAAAATGGCATATTGTATCCAAATGAGTATTTTCTCTGTGCTGATGTGCAAGGACTCTGAAACAATCAACAGGTTTTGCATAACCAGGCAAAAAGCTTTGGCCAGTATTTTTGAGGGTTATTTTGTTTTCAGATAGCAGGAGATATTTAAAATCAAGTTTTCAGATACCTGATTTAGCACTTTTCAACAACAGGCATCTTTCCTCCCTCACCATTTTAAAGTAAACTTCTGAAACATAGCAACATTTTTAAAAAGCCACTTATGCATTTATCTATGTGCAAAAAATGCCCATGCTTCCTTGTTTGACAAGAAATGAAGTTGTTGTTATTAATACTCCAATCAATTATAAATTGATTAGGTTCCATGTCATTCGGTATCTATCTGCAGGGGCAGTTTTACTTTGAAATAGGACTGGGAAAGACACCAGTTTGAAAGCATGGAAACCTTTGCAACAGGTAGGATGGTCATTTTCACGAAAATTTTAGATGTGACATACTAGTTACGCATAGACTTTAGAAATTAGCAGAAACTTCACAGTTTCCCCGAGACTAAACAAGATCAATGGCACAGCAATGCTTAAAGCTAAGAAGTGCTTAGGCATATAATCCTGGTGGAAAGCTGAAAAACTTTATCCAGCACGAACTAAACCTCTCTGCAGATGTGATTGGATAAAGACAGCTGCTGATGCAACTTTCTGAACAGATGAGTCTATTGCTTGGATATCATCACCATCATATGTTAGTGAAAATCTATTCCTTCAGTTAGCATGAAGCTGCTTCAGCTTAAACAGGCATATCTACAAAGACTTTGTCTTCTGTCCCTCAGCACTACATGTTCAAAGGATTCTATTCACTTTTGGGAGACAATGGATGATTTAAATCCTAGCCAGATGAATGCACAAGCAAAATGGATAAGCATTCAGTTGCTCTAGCTTTCTCAACTGGAAAAAAAAAGATGACCAATGCCTTTTAACAGCTGTGGGAGAGGGGGGATGGGGTGGGGCATATTGCAGTTATTTCAATGTTAATACTACTAGTTTTTTCAGAGCGGCTGTGACAAGTAAAATAATGTAAAGTTTCCTTAAAGCCATATAGTAACCACATCCAACAGTGAACCTTGTGTTAAATGCTCAGAGAACTTTTTCCTACAGTAAAATTAATTTTAAAAAAAATTGGTCTCCAGAGTAGTATGAAATTAAAATGCAGAACCAGTTGCAGTTTTAGCAACCCCAATGAACAGGTCTGGCAACATTTTAAATAGAAGCGAGTTGTGACCATTAGTAGCAACAAAAGATAAGCAAAAATGTGCTGTAAGCCCCTCTGAAGCTCATTGGTATATAGAGCTTGAACTTTGGGGGTTGCAGGGATGTTAGCTCCTTAAGAGAGGCCTTCTCCCACAGGGAATGGGGAGAATTTAAGGACCTCTTTTAAGGATCCTAACGTGGCTGCAATCTCAAAAACTTGGGATATATATATTGAAGGCAGAGGGAGGCACAGGGGCGGGAGGCAAGCTAGTCTCAACACGCCAACAAATTTTGTTTGCTCAACCAAATCCCACCACCAGGCAGCTGAGTGACAGGTATGAAAAGTACTATATCTCATATTTAAGGCTTTTTAGGACTCCTCATCCTTACCACTCTTTCCTCCAATTTAAACCATACGACTACATCCCTCCTTTGTCACAACTCTGCCCTCACTTCCTAACATAATCCTCGACAGGCGACACAATGGAGCCGGCAGCTCCCCTTCTGCGCTTACAAACTGCCCCCCACCCCACGCGAGCCACGCGACTGCTGTCTTTCCTCCGCACTATCCTCGAGGAACAGGCACCCCCTTCGAGATCCCTTTTGTTCGGAATGAAGAAGCCTTCCCTGAACGATCGACAACTAAGCAACAACCCTCGTGCAGAGGACATCAAAAAGCACACTCAGCAAGATGCAGTCATACCTGATGGCTGTTCTCTGACCAACAGAAGGCTACAGTCTTATGCACGCTTACTTGAGAGTAAGCCCTATTAAACTTGACAGAACTTACTTCCAAGTAAGCATGCATAAAACCCAGCTGCACGTTGCAAACCCTTCCCACCGCATTTTCGGACATGATAATTGCCAGATTGGCTTTTTTAAAGCCAAATTTTGGGTTATGGCCCATTTGACTAACGAGTATACCCCTTGGGTTCTGGCCATGCGACCGTCCCCTTTCTCACATATCGCTTACCGATTGGGGTAGCTTAGCGGGCCCTGCGCCAAAGTTTGCCACGTGCTTCTTTGCGTCCATGGTTCGGAAGGATGCCTGCTCAGTCTCGGTCTCCCGCGCTCTCTCTTGCTAACCTACTTTCTGGCTTTTCGCGCAGCGCTGTCTGTTCAGATATCCTGAACTCAGCAGAGCACTCATAGCAACGTTCAGTGACCCTGCTTCCCTATTGGCTCTTTGCTCATGGGTATGGTAATTACCACACTCCCATTGGGCTGTGGCTTGCAGCTCGCCTAGTCATTGGGCCGATGGCCGCGAGTAGGCGGTGTGATCGTCCCATCCTTAGCGCAAGGCAGAAAGGAGATTGCACCATTCGATGGGCAGCAGGGGGTGAAGCTCGGCGAGTCAGTGCCAGTCTTGGGCACACACCTCCGCCACTCCCCTTTGGCAGCAGCAAAGGCTGTAAGAGTTGTCGGTTCTTGTTCTCCTCTGGAGGTCACTGAACCTCATTCGGGGCTCGGAGGAGTTTTTCTCGCGCTGGCAATATCACAGCAGAACTGGCTGCAATAAGGTAGCAGTGTGGGGGCAAGGTGATACTTATAAAAATACACCATGTGGGATGCCCTCTGGCTATAGAATGGGTAGACACTCAGAAACGAGAGAAAGAATAAATAGATACACTACAGGCTACTCCGTGCCAGTTCCATTCCAGCAGCTAAATTAGGTGTTTGTGATTGTGCTGCTGATATAGCCAACTTATAGCATCTAAGGTCTAGAATTAGGCAAAGACAGTTAGACTATATTAAAAAGAACAACATGCACATGCATGCATTGGCTTCTTCCTAAAGGCCACAAAAATTAGAATATCTAGAACTTCCAAACAGCTTTTAGAACACATTAAGCCTAATGGTGCAGCAAGAAATGATTTGACTAGCAAGCCAAAGGTTGCCAGTTCAAATCCCAACCAGTCAGGGGCGTAACGAGGCTGGAGTGGGCCCAGAGACAAAATTTTAAAATGGGCCCCTGCTGATACACACACATTCACTTCACATGTGACTTGCCTCTGGGGGGCCCCACGAGGCGTGGGGGCCCCCAGGCAGCCACCTCACCTTGCCTAATGGTAGTTACGCCCCTGCAACCAGTGTTCCCTCTAACAGGTCTATGGCAGCTTCTTATGTTCCTATGTATTCCCAGATGTTGCTGACTACAAATCCCAGAATCCCCAGCCAAAGGCTATTGCAGCTGGGGATGCTGAGAGTTGTAGTGAGCAACATTTGGGGATCCCTGTTAGAGGGAACACTGATCCCCACTGGTATGTTTCTCAGACTATGGGAAACACCTGTATCAGCCAGCAGCAATATAGGAAGATGCTGAAAGGCATCATCTCATACTATGCAGGAGATGGCAATGGTAAACCCCTTCTGTATTATACCAAAGAACACCACAGGGCTCTGTAGTTGCCAGAAGTTGACACCGACTTAACGGCACACTTTACCTTTAGGCCAGGTAACCAATTGCTTATATGGTGGCCTTTCAAGACCATCTCCAATATGAGAATGGTTCAGCATTCTAAATTTATTACAATAGATGTACGTGGTGCTATTCAGAAAGGGGCGGATGCTGTTAGCATGGAGCCATGATGGAGGAGTGAAGTTGCTCATGTATCCATAAGGGCTTATTCATGTGAAAGAGCCTAACCCACCCAAAGGTAATGTAATGGGTATTTAAGCCAAGTGATATTATGCAAATGAGAGTTATGGAGTGTATCCAATGTTATTATATGCAAAGCATTAACACTACCTTGCATACATAAAGACTAAGGTATCCATAAAGCATTTAAAATAAAGGAAAAAGGAGACAGAAGTAATGCTACTTTAAGAGCTGCAACTGGGAATTTTGCTGCTAGGGAAGGCCCAGAGCTGGTTGTAACAGCTTAACAGTGAGGCCCTGTGCTTAGTTTTGTTTTGTTTTAACTGTTTTTACAATAAAAGAAAATATGTATATTTAAAATATTTATATCCCATCCCTCCAATACTGCTTACAAGAATGTTAAACCAATAAACCATATTTTAAAAGGTAGCTAAAAAAAGGACTAAAAACCAAAGTTTAAGAATAAATGCATGCATGTAATGCAGCTCTCAAAATATTTTGCTAAAAGACAGGCAGAAAATGGGGGTGGGAAGAAGATGGTATTGTGAAAAGCTGCAGGCCCCGGCAGTACTTTGGCCTCGTACCCTAAGGAAAACCTTACAGTGTTCACATGTAGTTTCCAATCCAAATGCAAACCAAGGTAAACCCAGCTTAGCAAAGGGGCCAATTCATGTTTGCTACCACAAGACCAGCTCTTTCCCCCTAGACCAGCTACAGGTGCTGAAAGATGCAGTAGAACACACATCAAAATAGGTTTTGGATGTGGATTGGTCATCGATTATTATTAGGAATATTTATATACTACTTTTCAATAAAAATGTGGATTGGTCATCAGTTATTATTAGGAATATTTATATACAGCTTTTCGATAAAAAGTTTAGAATATTATAGGAAGCTGCCTTATACAAAGTCAGACCATTGGTGCATCTAGCTCAGTATTGTCCTCACGGACTGGCAGTGGCTCTCCAAGATTTTAGGCAGGAGTCTTCTCTCAGGCCTAGCTAGAGATGCCAAGGATCTCTAAAGAAACACAAGGAAATCACCAGCAACAGTCATCGGAAGTAATGTGACAGTAGAGACAGTTGATCTGCCTTTCAAGGACAATAGGGACAGTTGATCTCCCTTTGCTAAATGTGAGAGCCACAACTTGAAAATGTGCTTCTTTGCCCAGTTAGCAGTCATAGCCATGCAGCTGTGACTGCTAACTTGACTATTGGGCTTGACTAATGACCCAAGACCACCGCCAGCTTCAGTGGAGCTCTCTTCCCGTAACTGCTTTGCAGGATGCACCAAGGCAACTGTTCCCTCCTAGAAGTAGTGTTACACTGCTGGTTCAAGAGGCTTGTTCTAGTACAGGCTATAAACTCATGCTGGCATTCTATTTGTTGCATGGCTGTGACTTATTAGACCAATGACTTTTGGGAGGGCTATATGTATGCTATAGTTTTGCAGTGGGATTGTGTTGCAGGTAGTATTTTGGTGTATCACTGGTAAAATTTAGGTTTTAGTAAGATGTGCATTAACAAAAAGACAAACTGATACTCAGAGAAGCAGGAATTCTGAACCAACAGGACAAAGGTTAATAAAGTTTCTCCACTCATTTGCAATCATCTAGAAAGGACAGGACAATCACAGGCTTGGGAGTGGTGCCAAGTAGATAGGGGTAGTTTAAACACCACCAAGAATCAGCAAAAAGAGATTGCACATCCAGATATGTTTGGAAGAGAGGGAAAAGAGGAAATTACAATAGGTCCATCTGACCAAGACTAGAAATTGGTCAAGTGATTAGATATCTGCAAGAATGAGTATGATGGAGTTAGAGAGAAAAAGAGTGATTAATTCAACAGATAGGAACTGCTAATTTTTTTGAAGAAAACAGAGGGTCTAAGGATCACATACCTTATTCATTCAGTGGGTAACATTTTAAATTTTGGGATAAACAAATCAGGTATAAGGAAAAGGAGAAGAGTCGGGTAAAAAAGAGCATCTTACCTCAAACCTTACTAATCTTACCTTAGATTAGTAAATGGTTGTTAGGACACCTTTGTAGTAGAGAACAAAATTATAATTTTAGGATTAGCCTTTTCTGTGGTTGTAGCATTGTTTAATTTTATGAGATATATAGCTCAGATTTAATCAGTACTATAGCAGTTACGTGGTATATTTCCTTAATCAAATTGCATCATTGAACCCAGGAATCTGTCTCAGTAGTTTGTCTTCCTGAAACAACACAGAATGAGGGACAAGGAACAGCTAAGCCTCCTGAATTCCGATTAGGGGTTTAAAAAATTCTTTGTTGCAGCACCTCACAAACATGGGACTACAACAGGATCTTTGCTCCTGCTGGCTAAAGGCTTTCAGTTGATGATCCCAAAACTAGTTATATTCTTAAATACGTTGCCTGACATTCTGTCATACTATGCTTTTACAAATTGAGATAGCACTGTAGAAAGCTGGCCTACATCTTCATGTACAATCTAATCTGACCATCAGAAGTTCTCCTGAAACATCATATAGTATACTGAAAGTTTAGAGAATCAAGTTAACCTAGTAGACCAATTTTGGAATCAGCATGAGAGTCTAGGAGAGTATGGTAGAAAGCTCTTCTATCCATATCCCCTCACTCGCTGCTGTTCAGACTCTCTCTTTTCATACGCCAATGTGCCAGTCATTCCCTCCCTCCACATACCTGACATCCCCCCTAGTAAGTTGACAACCTCACAGTAGCTATGCAGAAGAAGTTGGGTTGACTTAACTGATTAATACATTGGGAATAACTTTCAGCTCTTCCATGACAATTCCTTCAGCACTTCACGGACTGGAAAAAGGTTGAGAATCAGTGACATGTTTCAGCACAATACTGTTAAACAATACTGTTTCAGCACAATATGGGGAAATTGAAAAGAAGTTCCTTTATTACTTTAGGATAAGATTCAACCAACTCAAAATGGACAGATAGTGCAACCCTCAATCCGCTGAGCAAAGTGGGTTGGAGCGGGATCCATTTCATAGATTATGCAATGGACAAACTGACGTCATGTATTAAAGGTTAAATAGTCGGCTATGCAGCAACCTGGCAATAATGAAATTACTGCAAAAAGGCAGACCATATGCAGAAAAAGAAACCTATGCCTTAGATCAGTTCTGATGGAGCAAACAGCTGAAAAGTTGTTCATGCCGAGATCCTAGGGGAATTTTTAAAATGTTATCACTACAAGTGAGGTGAACTTGTATCATGCGAATCCTAGTGAAGGACACAGCAAGACATTCTGATAAGTTGCACAACAAACATGTTCAGTTTATTGGTTTAAAGCTCTTGCCATCTCAAACATGAAGTACCAAAAAGTAAAACATTAACCACCATGCATAGTTTTGTATGTAACTGTGGAACTGTGATGAAGACTTTTGTGTTTTACATATTGCATTGACTACTCATATACTGTTAGTATCTTTAAAAGATTTGTTGGTAAAGAAGTCTTAACTCAAGGCTGCACATTTATGCTTAACATGCAAAGAAGTAAGTCACTGTAATAGATTCCATTAAGTCCTGCAGCACTTTGACATTTTTGGAAAAAGTCTTAAAGTAGTTATTCCTTTGCTCTCTATACAAAAAAAAATTGAACTTTAAGAAGTTAGGCTAAAGACACTGGTCTTGTCCTATAATGCACCAGGAAAGGAAGCAACATCATGACATTGCATTCCGCCCCCCCAGGCATTACTTGGCGGGGGGGGGCGGTGAAGCTTGCTTTCTGCTGCATTATGGAGCAAGGAGAGGCAGGGATTATAAACACCACAACAGCTGATGGCCAGTGTCTTCACAGAAGCTGGATCTTGACCAGAGGTGCGCCTCTGGAGCCTGGACCTAATTTTGGAGCCTGGACCTAAAGCCCTTTGGTGCCCCCCCCCACACACAGCAATTTAAGCATCTTTTTTTAACGTGTAGGTTAAAAAAAGCCACCCAGGACAGACTAAAGAAGATTTGGAGGCCCCCAGGGAATGTGGAGGCCCTGGACTTTGGCCCCCGAAGTCCAGGGGTAAGAGGGCCTCTGATCTTGACTAAAGATAATCCTCTTAATCTCCGATTTTGATGCTTTGAGCCGTTGCTGATTTATCAGGTTGATGCTACTCCCTGCATCATTAGCACAATGTGAAAATGGTTGGGATCAGCCCAGTAATCCTGGCCATGCACAGCCCTACCATTTACATATGCATGTTGGTCACTTAATAGCAAGAATTTGTTAACCAGCTCTGAGCTGCCATCTCCAGAAACACACTGAACAAAAAAAAAAAAAAAGCCAACAGCACTCATCGATTTTTAAAAAGTTTTCCTTCTCATGGTTCAAATACATTGTAGAATTGTTGATAAATATGTATATAATTTGCTATGAATGCACCAAATTGTGCTATAGCGCGCGCGCGCGCACGCACACACACACACACACACACACGTACATAAGGAAAAATATGCAATTAGTTGACTCAAAGTGGCAGTAAGAGCCTGAGGTACCAAAGCAGCATTTACTTCGTATGCAACTCATTAAAAAACAATATCTCAAAAATAGAATGCTATCAATGCACATCTGAATGCAAATATTTTTAAAACAAGAAACCTAGAGGAAGCCCCTTGAGTCTCTGTGATGTTAATTAAAGAGATTTAAAAGGGGGCGGGGCTATTTTTTGGAAATGGAGAATGCTTTCTTCCATACCTTAAAACATTTGTTGAATGTAGAATGTATTTTTATTTTTTAAATGTTATTTCCTAAGATGACAGTATTCAGACAACTCTTATTAGGTACTATGTATGAAGGCTGTACCACAGTATACCAGATAGCTCTGTATATTCAGTTTGCAACAAATGGCTCAGACCTACACAAGTCGAACTCCATACAGGAAATTGTGAGAAACAGCTTCTCATGTGACTTAGGAAGGTCCAGACAAGGTGGACACTTGAAAATGAGGCGTTGCATTGGTGTGGTTGCCATTTGCCAAATGGCACAGGAAGCAGCTAGTTTTGGGTTTTAATAGCAGGATAAGTAGTGATGTGACATCTTAAGAAGTTTAAGCATCTGGAACCTGCACTTTCCTCCTGTCAGAAGACAACCAGAAGCTTGTCTAAAGGCCCATGTGTCTGTGTTTGCATTATAGTTACAACAAAATGGTGTGCTTATTTTCAACAAGAGAAGAGGACGGGCCCATTATATTTTCTCTGAAGGATAAAGGGCTCTCACATGGCCTCAATGATCCTACTTTTGGGGGAAAGTCAGGATTAGACTGTGATATCACTTAGATCCATTCCATCTAGTTCAGAAACCTTTCTTTCCTGGTGGCAAGTAAACTGCTTCACATTTTGTTCGTAAGTAGTGACAAAATAGGCCAGAGGAGATCTAACATAATGAGGTCATAGCACTTGGCCTCTTCTCTGCAAATATTATACATTTGGCTTGTAGAATAGCAGAGTGTGGGTGAAATATGCACCTGTGCCCACTAGATGGTAGACTATCAGTGGCACCATCAGCATTCATAGGAAACCACAGTGTATTCCATTCTAGCATCTTGGTGGTATTCCATTCTAGCATCTCTATACACACACACACTGTATAGAGTAGGTATGGGTGCACACCATGACTCATTATGCAACTTTTGAGATGAAAGCTGTTCCTGATAGGAATGCATAACATCTCAAGTGCTTCTGTAGACTGCCTATACAGCATTTGACTCTTCCTTTGTAGTCATAGGCATAGTCTTTATTTCGGCCTTTGACCAGCATAACAGCAAAATAGACAAAAACGGTTCAAACAGTCTACTCCTACAAAATAATAAAAAGTCTCTATAAAATTGCTGTATAATAAGTAGAAGAAGCTAGAAGTTAAAACTATGAACATAAAGCTATATATAAGTTAGTCAACACTAATAAGAGAATGATGCTGAATATAAAGGTAGCAAGACAGCAAAATTTATGTAACACAGAGCGGTATTACAATTTATGTAATTACAATTTATGTATTACAATTTATGTAATACAGAGCGGTGTTAAATCTCATACCATAATGTATTCTATACTATGTATGGCAGCAACATATCCTGCAAGTGGAGACAACATACATCTAGGCTTTAGAATATTTAGTTCTTAATGAGCTCTAAACAAATTTTGCTAGCTATAAGGCAGAACGTAGCCACATTATAGGACCTAGAATCATTCTGATCTGCCAGTCCTTAGTCTATAATAATTATGGCAACACCATGGCCTCCCTAACCAATGCATCTCTCTATTCCCCCACAATTTAAGGGACAAAATGCTCACACTCTCAGCTTCTCAAGTAACTATAGCACTGATTTCACAGAGCATGTTGTAAAGTACCTGGATTACAGCAAGTAGTTACTCTTTATGGGAAGGCAAATCCATATGCAGATTGCCAGCCACCCAACCAAAGGCAAAATACCACCTTCTCCTGGAATCTATGTTCTTATACCACCAGGCACATACAGGTGAAACTCGAAAAATTAGAATATCGTGCAAAAGTTCATTAATTTCAGTAATGCAAATTAAAAGGTGAAACTGATATATGAGATAGACGCATTACATGCAAAGCGAGATAAGTCAAGCCTTAATTTGTTATAATTGTGATGATCATGGCGTACAGCTCATGAAAACCCCAAATCCACAATCCCAGAAAATTAGAATATTGTGAAAAGTTTCAACAGTCTAGGCTCCAGGTGTCCCACTCCAATCAGCTAATCAATCCATAACACCTGCAAAGGGTTCCTGAGCCTTTAAATGGTCTCTCAGTCTAGTTCATTAGGAATCACAATCATGGGAAAGACTGCTGACTTGACAGTTGTGCAGAAAACCATCATTGATACCCTCCATAAGGAGGAAAAGCCTCAAAAGGTAATTGCAAAAGAAGTTGGATGTTCCCAAAGTGCTGTATCAAAGCACATCAATAGAAAGTTATGTGGAAGGGAAAAGTGTGGAAGAAAAAGGTGCACAAGCAGCAGGGATGACCGCAGCCTGGAGAGGATTGTCAGGAAAAGGCCATTCAAAAGTGTTGGGGACTTTCACAAGGAGTGGACTGAGGCTGGAGTTAGTGCATCAAGAGCCACCACACACAGACGGATCCTGGACATGGGCTTCAAATGTCGTATTCCTCTTGTCAAGCCGCTCCTGAACAACAAACAACATCAGAAGCGTCTTACCTGGGCTCAAGAAAAAAAGAACTGGTCTGTTGCTCAGTGGTCCAAAGTCGTCTTTTCTGATGAGAGCAACTTTTGCATCTCATTTGGAAACCAAGGACCCAGAGTCTGGAGGAAGAATGGAGAGGCACACAATGCAAGATGCTTGAAGTCCAGTGTGAAGTTTCCACAGTCTGTGTTGATTTGGGAAGCCATGTCATCTGCTGGTGTTGGTCCACTGTGCTTCATTAAGTCCAGGGTCAACGCAGCCGTCTATCAGGAGATTGTGGAGCACTTCATGCTTCCTTCAGCAGACGAGCTATATGGGGATGCTGACTTCATTTTCCAGCAGGACTTGGCACCTGCCCACACTGCCAAAAGTACCAAAACCTCGTTCAATGACCATGGGATTACTGTGCTTGATTGGCCAGCAAACTCGCCTGACCTGAACCCCATAGAGAATCTATGGGGCATTGCCAAGAGAAGGATGAGAGACATGAGAGACATTCCAAACAATGCAGAAGAGCTGAAGGCCGCTATTGAAGCATCCTGGTCTTCCATAACACCTCAGCAGTGCCACAGGCTGATAGCATCCATGCCACGCCGCATTGAGGCAGTAATTGCTGCAAAAGGGACCCAAACCAAGTACTGAATACATATGCATGCTTATACTTTTCAGAGGTCCGATATTGTTCTATTTACAATCCTTGTTTTATTGGTTTCATGTAATATTCTAATTTTCTGGGATTGTGGATTTGGGGTTCTCATGAGCTGTACGCCATGATCATCACAATTATAACAAATTAAGGCTTGACTTATCTAGCTTTGCATGTAATACGTCTATCTCATATATCAGTTTCACCTTTTAATTTGCATTACTGAAATTAATGAACTTTTGCACGATATTCTAATTTTTTGAGTTTCACCTGTACTGCTCCACTGAAACCTTGTATAGAAGACTTTCATATACCTCACTGTACCTTACATTAAAACAGCACCTATGAAGTCAAAGAGTCTGCATTAGTCATGTTCCTGCTCCTCTGAGGCACTGACCTATCAGTGTGGTCTGATTACATATGGCCAGTGTTAACTGTGTTACATTTCCTTAGAAATGTATGTGGGTAGAAGAATCAATTTTCTACTCAGAGATATAAGGTGATGTCCATATCATTCCATATGGATAAATTATCTAACATACTTACTTTTGATAACTTGTCATGCAGTGGAAAAAGCCTGGATTGCATAATACCAAACTAACCTTAATTTACAATCCTTTGGGTGATTCAGAACAGTAGTTGGGACAAGAAAGGGCATATACAGTCATCCCTTGCCAACCACAGTTTTTAGTATATGTGAGTGGGAAATTGTGACAGGTCTTGCCAACTGAGACCTGTGTATCTGCATTTGGCAAGGTTTTTTTGTTTTTGTTTTTAAAAATAGTTTTGAAGTGGTTTCAGTGATTTTGGGATGTTCAGTCTGCTCATTCCTCTTGGTGACCTTTGCTGAACTTGCCAATTTAAGATGCCTTTGAGTGATTTTGCGGAGTTCAAAAATTTTCCAGACGTTCGATCTAGGGATGTGCACACCTGTCAGTCTGACCCTGGACAGAACACCCCCCTCCCCAGCCCGTTTGGGGTTTTTAAAAGTTTTTTTCTTAAAAAATTAAAATTTACTTCCTCCGGGTGGGTTCTCCAAGGTGGGGGGGGGGGGTCCACAGAGGTTCCCCCTCCCACCATCAGCCTCCCATCCATCTAAAATTGACTTGTTCAGCCATTCTTCAGGCCATGCAGAGGCCTATGCCAGTCATCATGGATGAATAGCCATGCAGAGGCCCATTGCACAAGTGTGGCAGCCTCCAAAATGGCCACTACGCTGGGGTGGGAAGGCAATGGGCCAGTCTGGGAGAGATGGGAGGCTGGCAGGTGGAGGGAGAACCTCCACGGACACCCCCCAACTTGGAGAAACACACACACCCTGAAGTTAAACAAACAAACAAACACACACACACTTGCAGGACCGCCCCCCCCAAAAAAAAACCGGGGGGGGGGGCGAGGCGGTGTCAGACCCAACTGGGCCAGTCGGGGTGTGGTTCAGACTCTAACCAAACCAGACCTGCCGGCTCTGTGCACGCCCCTAGTTTGATCTGTTAATTCTTCTTGGTGACTCTTGGCGATATTACAGGATTCTTTGTGATTTTTGAAGCAATTTCCCCCTTTATTTTTAGGTCTTTTTGCAATCATGGTTCCCCCAACCCAATTTCCCATAGACTTTAATGCCTTGCCAACAGCGGTTTTGCCAGAATGGAATCCTAGCAGTTAGCAAGGGATGCCTGTACACTCAGGTTAACTTCAACAGATACCTCCTTTCAAGGCACACAGCTATTACATATACCTGCAGAAATTACTGCAGAATGTTTTTTACAACATAGGATAATTGTTTCAAAAGCTAAGCTCTCTCTCACACACTCGTCATAGCCTGGATATTGAGTCAACATAAGGGAAAGTACCAAATAAATTCTCCCAACATGGGACACTAAAAAAATTGATGTTTTTGTCAGTGCCAAAATAATTTGGCTAATGTATGCATTCCACACTTGGGAATGCAGGAAGCTGCCTTATACAGAGTCAAACCATAGGTCCATCTAGTTCAGTATTGTTTACACAGACTGGCAGCAGCTTCTCCAAGTTTGCAGGCAGGAGTCACTTTCAGCCTTCTTAGAAATGCCACCAGAGGGAACTTTGAACCTCATGCATGCATACACTCTTCCCAGAGTGGCCAATTTCTAACTAAGTTAGTATACAGTTTCTTATGGGACTAAGCATCAAGACTTCCGTGACTGTTCTTAACTCCAGTAATTGGTACATTTCCTTATGTTGACTCAAGAGCCAGACTATGATGAGTGTGAGAGCTTAATTTTTGTAACTGTTAGCCCTATGTTCTAAAATAAAGACATCCTGCAGGTATGTTTTATAGCTGTGTAGCTTGAAAGGTCTCTGTGGAAGTTAACCTGAGTGTGTATGCCCTCTCTTCTCCAATTACTGTTCTGATTAGAAAACTTCCCTAACTCAGTACTTTGTCATCCTTTTAGGCTTACAAAACATAAAAACCTGACAGCCTTGGAACTGACAAGTACCAAATTCCCCCATGTATATCAAAAGGGTACAAGTTTTGAAAGCTCTCAGATCCACTCAAAACATAACAATCTTTGGGGAAACATATACATGATGGTAATTGTGTTTAAAGCCAGTGTGGTGGAGTGGTTAGAGTGTTGGACTAGGAATGGGGAGACCCAAGTTCAAATCCCCATTCAGCCATGAAACTCACTGGGTGACTCTGGGCCAGTCATATCTCTCTCAGCCTAACCTACCTCACAAAGTTGTTGTGAGGATAAATATTCCCAAGTACACCACTCTGGGCTCCTTGGAGGATGTGTGGGATATAAATGTAAAAATTAAAAATAAAAATTAAGTAGGGCCAGCATCAAGGGTCAGCCAAGTTAGGACTCAGGCCTATCAGGTGGCCCACAGCCAACGTACCCTCCTTAAGCTTGCCTGCCCAGTTCCTTCAATCCTTCGATGCAAGTCGCTCACCTAAGTAGCTATATTTTCTCAGTGTTGCCGCCTCCTCATCTGTCACTAACCTTCCTCTGGAGACTCCTGTCAAAGTACAAGAAGCCTCTAGATAAAGCCCATTCATAGATATGGAAGGCAGCAGATGACAGACTCACTTGTTCAAGAGAGCTGCTCCATCATAATGTCCCTGGCACTGCAGGAATGTCTGCTGCCCACTACCACCATCCAGTGAGCCACCTCACTGAGACATGGAAAGTTTCCTGGGCAACAGTAGGCACTAGTAGGCAGTAGTGCCTACTGGGCAACAGTAGGCACTAGATGTTTCTTCAGCAATGGCACCACATGTCAGTAGCGTAGGGCAGAGTTTTAAAATGGCACCACTGCACATCGCATAACTTAACTAGCTGCTGTTTATTTACATTTAGCAGTTCCTTGACTGCTAAATGTAGCCCAGTGGGGAGCACTCACTGAGCAGCTCATTCTTCAATCCTTCCTCTCACAGCAGTGCCGAGGAAATAGCTGTCTCCACTGTTGTAGCTTGGTATGCCTGCTGAGCCAGGAACCTTTGAGAAGTTACCACAAGGGATGCCCATGGCAGGCTTTGCCCCAGCCTTGATTTAGAAGTATTTCCAATACCTTCACCAACATGAAGTTATCCCAAATGAAGACTTGATTGCAAGATGAAATAAGCAGACAGGGCATGGTGATTTTTGTACCATTTTAACCCTAAGCACCTGTCCGGTTTTTCCACATGAAGCATCCACCCTGAGCATTAATCAGTAATTGTCAGTCTCCACAACTGGATAAATTGAAATAGAAATCCTTGCAATACTCAGTTTAACCAATATTGCCTCCTCTTAGAAGACTTGTTTCCATCAGGAAAAGATGCAATTCTAAAAAGGAAGGTGAAACCTCTTTGTGTTTGATTCCCAATGATAATGGGATTCAGCCTGTAAATTAATATGCTATACAACATTAAGTACTAGACTTGTAACTAAAATAAATTACAAACATGATAAAACTGAATAAAAAGCCACCCACAGTCTATTTTATTCACTCAGAGCTGATTTATTAAAAAACCTTTACTTGCATTAGAATTGCACGAGGATAATTTGGATTAGATCCTTTATAAAAGCCATATAAAACATACAAAGCACAATCAGCTGTTTTGGATACTGCCAGCAAATTCTTACTGCCAGCAAATTCTTGCTAAGTTTTACCTAGCAAGTGCACAGACACAGAGATCCCAAGAACGCAGGTTGTTGCATAATCACATTTTCCTCTCAGAGATCCGTGCACTGAATGGATTCTCAGCAAACCTATTCTTTAACCACCAGAAACAGAAGTTCTCACAGGGTTGACTTAGAATGGATGCTTTCTTGTATTTCAGAATCTGACCCCATTGTGTCATTTCTAGAAGGGTCAGTATCTCCTCTAGCAGCAAAGCTTGTAGAATGGGGAAGTCTTTTTGAAGAAAGTTTACTATTTTCACTACCACGGGCACTGAATTTGCTACTATTCCCACTATACAGATTTACACTGGGATCAGAATGTGAATGGTGACTATTAGCTGGCTCTCTAATAGAAAACTCCTTTGCTTCCAAATCCACAGGTTGGCTGCTCTTCTCAGAAGATGCAGCCTGGCTGTTTTTGGATGCATTTTCTTCCATTCTCCAGTTTTCAATTTTACTTTCAATGTCTTGCCATAAACTTTGCTGGAATGGAACAGTGACCTGAAGTTCTTGTACTTCTCCTGCAGCAGACAGTGCATTATGAGCAGGCAAGACTTGAAATGGAGTCAAGTTAGACTGGAAACTGACAAAATTGGGAAGAGAAACTGATCCAGCAATCTAGGAAGAAAAGAGAAAAGTCAAAGTAGCTGAATCTTAACAATATTGAATATACAGTTGCACTAGATTTATAGATCCAACCAAGATTTTGAAAATAATTGCTCTCCACAGTATACGGCATCCCATATATGCTCAGAGATGGTCATGACTAGGGATGTTCACGGAACTGGCGGGGTAACACCTTTGAGGATTGGGGAGGATGCAGTTAACCCCCCCCACCCTGCCCCACGTTTCTCCCACCAACATGCTGCTACTCACTTCCGGACCAAAGAGGGGATGGGGCAGCAGGGAGGTACTCTGCTGCCCTGCTGGTCAAGTTTTCAATGGAGCACCAGCGGGGGGTGGCCCGGGGTGGGGAGTACACCCTCCCCTATCCGTAAAAGGTGTCCCTGCCCTCATATTTGAACGTGGGGTTCCGAACCTGTTCAGCGTTCTATAAATAGAATGCCAAACAGGTTCGTGCAAATCCCTAGCTACGACATCCTTGTTGCTTCTCCACGTCATTTTTAAAAAAGAGAGAGAGATAGCTTGGAAGCTTGAATGGATGAGCAAAGTCTTTCAGAACACACATAGGCAACTAGTAATTCCTTCTGATATTTTCTTCTTTTGGTGGCTTATTTAGTCATTCAACTATTTGTGGAGTTCATAAAATAAATCCTTTGTCCTTATGATTCTGCTGCCACCAGCTCCTAACATTTAGAAACAGTAACCCTTTTAAACTCCCCATGATAGAATGAGATAGGCCTCAGGCATAGAAAGGAATCAAAGACAGAAGGCTTTGATTCATATTTTAAACTGAAAGATAGTAAGTTTTAATTTGTAAATATACCATTTATAATAAAAGGAAAACTAAAGATTATGAGAAAAATATTTAGATGCCTGTTTCAAAGGAGCAGTGGCTAGAACACTGACTTAGGTCACTCCCTAGATTAATCTCAATTGCCAATTTCCCTAGTAGTGATGGCAAAGAAGAACATAACATGGGGGCAAGGGGGGCCATGAAAAAGGATCTTGTAGGTAAAGCAGAAAGGAAGTGATTAGAAGGAACACACCTTGCTGCCTGTTAAAAATTCATGATGCATTATTCCACACCTCACCACACTTACTTTATGATTCTGCATGTGTTCTTGTCTTTCTTCCTCAAATGATTTCTCCCTTTGTGTTATAGCAGGTTTACTTAGAGTAGAAGTCATTTGGGGATGGCGCAACAAGCCAAAATCTGATTGGTCTATACCAGCCATTTGTGCAAGCTGTCCAAGTCTGCAAGATAGGAGACACAATGTGCTGCATTTAGCATACTGTAAGTCAATGCAAGGAGGATCTATACAAGTCAAAATCAGACTAGAAAAATGAACAGGTGATCTTCCCAGCTTACACGTGGCTACAATTACAGTTACTAAGTTAACTTTGCTTCCTGTATCCTGACAGAACTGCAGAATCACAGGGCAAAGTTAAAAGTGGGATGTCAGTTTATTTCCTACAGTAAATACTTCTTTAGAGGATTTAGGAAGAGGTTCAAATGTGTGATCGATATCTTCCAATTCATCTTAATCTCAACTCTAGGGCAACGCTCTAAGGCTTTCATGACTCTGCCAGTGGAGCAGTGGTATCTGTAGCCCCTTGTGGCAGTCCACTTCTGTCAGTGTGACCATCTTGTGCTACAAAATATTTCCCCCAGCCCACTGCCTTTTGGGAGCGTAAAATAATCCCCGGGCTCTCTAATGCACTGACTGCATCAAGAGCAATTTTATCTTTTAAACATGATAGCCTGGATCCCAAGAACCATGAGCTGAGTCACTAGCATTTTTCTACAAATGCTTGCTCAGACGTTTGTGCAGATGTATATTCAGTGCAATAATAGGGAGCTTCTTTCATTGTTCTCATGCTTCCACAAAATGTTTTACATATTGTTATACATCTTATTTGGATTTAATTTCAATGTTCTTGTGCAATGATCTAGTGCAAGGTATATCATATGCAGAACACTGGGATCCAACCATATACATACACACACAATTTATTTATAAATAGAATCTCTCAACTCTGGACCAGATTCAGTGGTTTAGAACAGTGAAAAATATAGTGTATCTCTTACCCAGCATCTTTAAGAAGATCTAAAAAAGCATGAAACTTTTGGAAAGAGCTCTCAATACTACCCAAAACTCCTTCATCTTCCAGAATTGTGCTGGCTACTGACTGTGCTTGAAGAATCTCTGATAGTGAATAGTTTAGATTCCGTAATCGAGTGTTTTCTGCTTCCAGCTACAAGAGACCATAAAGAAAACTTGCTTTAATACTGAAAATATGTCTTTGTAAATACTATTAGCAATAAAATGTAATCACTTTAATATATAAATATCTCCAATACTATAGTTTCACAAGACTGTTACAATGTTCCATCATCCCCCCAGTAGCATATTGTGCCTTAAATACTAGGAATAATTATAAACTGGACAGCTCTAACACTTGCGGGCAGGGAAAGGGAGTGAAGTCCTGTTGGTAAGATAAAGTCCATAAGCCAATCCACCTGCTGAGGGACTCATTTGCAGATCTGCAGTTCTGGAAAAAAGCCTTGAATGGTCAAAAATGGCTAAATGGCTAGTTTACACTGCTTATCACTAGACTGAGAAAAAGAGCTGTCTAAGCACATACGTTCTCTCTCAACATTGTGGTACCCAGATCAAACAGAATAAAAGTAGTATTCTATGTGTTTACAAAGCCTTTTCTAGGAGGTTTGTATGCCTGTGCGAATTTCGAGTTCTTTAAATGCTACCCTAAAGTAAAGTTGTGTTGACTCCAGGCGACCACAGAGCCATGTGGTTTTCTTTGGTAAAATACAGGTGGTGTTTACCATTGCCATCTCCCACACAGTATGAGATGATGCCTTTCAGCATCTTCCTATATTGCTGTTGCCCGATATAGGTGTTTCCCATCGTCTGGGAAACATACGAGTGGGGATTCAAACCAGCAACCTCTTGCTCCCTCCCTAGGCAAGTTGCTTCCCTGCTGCACCATTAGGTGGCTCATTTGTGGGGGGGAATAAAAGGAGAAGCAGTTATTTTAGTATTCACCACTTGTATTTTGTAGTTACACAAGTCTAAATGATTCAGGATTGGAAACATCACTGAGAGAAGAGGCATTTAACCACAGGCTCCAGCGCATAAGGCTGAAAGTCATGGTGTGAGAGGCTAAAGAATGGGACTTAAACTAGTTCAGACTCCTTTGGCTTTTCTGTGCAGCCTCTTTAGCTAGCTAGTTATCTTGATTGTATATCTAGAGCAAGAGCCTGAAGAATTACTAGGCAACTTGGGAGGCCACATAAGCCATCAACTTGCCAGTTGCAGGTTTCAAATATGGCCCTCTGTGCAGCTGCTGCCACTCCCAAATATTATGCATCCATTTAAACAGAGGCTATATTACAAAGATGAAGATCAAAGGCTTGGAACTGAAAATGACTTACACTCTATGTGACTGACTGGAGGCGGGGGAGGGCTATCACATTTCTCTGCATTCCACCCTCAGTGTAAAGATATTCTGAGATCTCTCTCTCTCTCTCTCCGATTGCCTTAGGACACCCCACTCCTTCATAATAGTCTGCCAGCAGTTGAAGACTGAGCTAGAGTTAGTAGCCGGTCGCAGAAACTACCTGAATAAACCCTAGAACTGTTTGTGTTTAGAATTCCTGACACAGCACAGTCAGAGTCTACAGCACCCAGCTCTAGACAAAACAGTATATGGCAAATGTTAATGAAGACCATGGCATACAGTATCAGAATTACTGTACATTGGCACATGGAGAAGAGTTTGCAGGTACCTCTCTAGACTTCTAAGTATTTTTAAGCATTTAAGAAAGAGAAATAGGAATTTGGGAGCTGGGGAAAGGGAAGCAAAGGAATACACTCAAGAAGAAAAAAGTAGCTAACTAACCAATATTGAATTTTACCTTAGTTCAGCTGTTAGGCAGGTCCTTAGCTAAGGGAATATTAATCATTGTAGCATCTCCATTGGACATCAGATTAGAGTTGGAAAGTAGTGACAATTTTTTGAGGCTAGGCTCAGGTATTTATATGAACTAAATACAGGGAAAACTCTCCCCTTTTCCAAAGCTGGACAGCTATTCAGTCCACTGTGAAAGCCTGGCACATCTCTGATGCACCTCTGAGCAATTCAAATTTAGGATTTCCCTTCCAAATGTAAGGATCCTCCTAAATTGGTCTTGATTTACGTGACTAAAGGTGGGTCTTGACTGGATTGGTTTGCATTTTGTGAAAAAGATTAAGGATAGACCTGAATTGCTGAATCCATTCAGCCATCTTAATCCATTAAGAGTGCTCTGGGTGGTGCTCTTGAACTGAGATCTGGAGTACCACACTATCTATATGGCTTCATAGTGCCCTTATGGCTTTAACACTAACAAATTGTGTATGCTTTGTTGAACTCAATCGAAACACCCTTCAGACCTAGTTAATTCGAAGTAATGCTTATGAGAGGAAAAGGTGGAAATATTTAATATGGGACAGGTTAGCTGATCTTAAAACATGCTAGGAAAGCAAATTAATGCTACCTCCATTATTCGTTCTTCAGCATTAACCCTTGCTTTTTGCTCTTCTTTTAATCTTAACTGACATTCTTCATAATCCATCTGTCAAAGAAACATTACCTTGAGTTACTTGCAAATATTCTATGGGCACCATACTCACATAATATTATTTGGGGGGCTGGATTAGAAACTGAGTTTTGAAGATGTGGTACAGAAAGTATGTTGCCATAAGAGTTAACATCAAATATTAAGTCATACCAATTAAACACTAGCACTGTGCACTTTGGTAAAGTTGGATTTCCAACTTTGGAAATCCCAGCCCACACCTCCAGGATACAGCAGTGCCCTGGGTAGTGTGGCAGTGAGTGGGAGAAGCTCTGAGCAGAACTACCATCCCTAGATGTCTGCACACCACACAAGTTTCCCTGCATCACTCCCTGCATATCCCAAGAATCACTGTGCCACCCAGATACCCCCATGCCACTGCTGGGTGGACAGTTATAGGGGCCCCACCACCCCCACACTACCAAGGGCACTTGCCCTGCATTCTGCTGCCTCCTGGTGGTGCAGGCAGGGATTTCCAATGTTGGAAATCCAACTTTACCAAAGCACAGAGTCCCACTAAACATTATTGCCATGATGTTATAAAGAGCAGTCCCTTATACATTTGTAAAATAGTAATCTCTTACCAATCTTACGTAAATTCTCCAATGCATTCCAATTACTTTCAGGATCAATATTCTAAGTACTATTATGTTATAATCTTGATTTCTTTTTATAGAACTTCTCTATAGTTTTAAGTCTTTCAAGCAATTTCAATTCCCCCTAGTAGACCATGATTGAAAAAAGCATTCAAATTGTAAGAGAAGAGGCTATCATCCAAAGTACAGCACTCTGGAAAGAAAGTATAGAGAATAGCTTCAAAAGGAACACAGCCGTTTAAGAGCATATGTTTTGCACAAAGTCCCAGATTAACCCCCGGTGTTCAGTTTTTAAAAAAAATCTCAGGAATCAGGGCTGGGAAAGCTCTCTGCCAGGGACCATGCAAAGCTCTTATCAGAAAAGACAGTGCATGGCTAAATGGACCAATGGTCCAACTTCACATAAAACAACTGCATATGTTCACAACTGCTCAGATTGAATGTAATTAGGTTTTTTTCAAATCTAGTTCCTGCAAATATAACAGCTGGGGCTCTGATCTCATGGAAATATGTCCCAAACTACAGCATCTCTCACATCACCTGGTCAGCCATGATGACTTCAAGATACATAACATGCTCAAACTGAATAATTCTCGCAACCTTAAAAGTACCCAAATTATGAGTGACCAAGGTAACTGCATGTGCAGCCAGGGCACACTTTAGTTTTTACCACTGCAGCTCCAGGTCAATGAATCAAGCTGCCCTTCTTTTAAAAGCTGCTTACTTCACTGGAGCAACAAAAACTAAGTAGAATCCAAGATGTTTACTTGTCTGTACTGATTTGGACTACAGCCTATCTCTGCAGTTAATTTCTATACTTTTAAAAGACATGTATTAGAGAAGTGTTGGTCTTTTAAAAAAAGAATGTATCAAAAGTTACATGGTATTGGAGTGATTTATAGACTAAATAGCTTAGTACCATGTACTAAAATGGGATACTTGTATTATATATGTTTTGTTTTTAAAAAATAAGATTACAGCATTCATACCTGTAAGTGATGGCATTGTTTTAATTCAATTATTTCTGAAGACTTTGCAACATCAGATTCACAAATATCATCTATGACACCGTCTGTTTCATTTTCAGATGTAGAAGCACTTTCTACAGTAACTTTTACAGGAATACCAGCCTGTATACAGGAAATAAACACAGGAGGATTATACAGTTACATCTAATTATATAGTACTAAACATCTCATTTTACAAATTAATTCTATAATGTTGATGAATGTTTCAATTAGATATTTTCCTCTAAAGTTAGCATTCTTCCACAAAAGTCAAGATCAGACTGTGCTTGTTACTGAATGACTTATTTAAATAATAATCCCCCTTAGCTAGATTAAGGAAAAATATTTACAATCATACACTGTCTCTCACAAAACCAATGATAAGCTTTCCATTTGTTTTCAAGAACCAGGTAGACCTAATAATAGTACCTGAATTTGCAGTGGCAACTCATGGATTCTGTTTGCAGATGAAGCCCTTTAAAAAAAGAAGAAGAAGAAAAAGGTTAAATATATGCTTTTTAGTAACAAGCACTTCCAGGGTCAAGCCTCAGGTATAACTCTGTGAATAGTTCAATAGCCCAAAAACTATATCCAAGCCCCCTCCCCCCATGTTTCCTAATTCCCCCTCCATGGGGAATTACCAATAGTGGGTAGATATTAAACTCATTTTATTCGCTACCTGTGCTGTACTTTCCTCCCACATCTATCTATCTATAGAACTGAATACTCCTAGTCAGAGATAAGAGTTCAAATGACACAACAAGAAGTATATGCTGCTTTCCCCAATCCCACGTAAAGCGATACAAAATGTACTAGCGGTGTTCCTATGATAAGTAGAATATTACTTTCCTTATCATCTACATTTCATTACAAGGACAGACTCTAGGACCGAAAACAAGAACCCTGTTACACTCATGAGTGATCAAGAACATCCATACTAGCACCCTAGTGATTCAGTATCAAGAGTTCTTTCTATCCCAGATATGAGTCAAACTTTAAAAAATAAAGATACATTAATTTTGGCATCTACAGAAACTATAGAAATGCAGGTCATTCAGTAGCTTAAAAACAAACAAGCTATTGAAAAGAACTCAGATGTGGAAGCCATTCAGTTTTATTTATTTCATTTTATTTCTTAGCAACTCACCTTCAGGATGAGTTTGTAAGTGTTCATTTCTGAAATGTAGTTTAAAGTATGACTTCAGAGAAAACCTACACTAGTGTTACCAAAAACGTATTTGACACTCCTACATGATTATTTTCTCACTGTCTTAAATATACATTACCTGTGCTGTTTAGCACGCTCTGCAGTACGCCAAGGCAGGAAGCCACGTGCCCCTGGGGGCAATGGCTTTGGAGCATAACCATCTTGATCACATGAAGACTTACCAGGACTTATGGACTTTTTTGATGCAAGTCCTGTATCAAGAAAGGCCAATACAAACACAGGAAAAAAACGTTTTAGAATTTCCAAGTCTTAGAAGTGGATGGAATTGAGATTCTGCTCTGAACTGAAAGCAAGATGTAACATGCCAATCTAAAATAGTGGTCCCCAAACTTTAATGGGTAGCATCTCTCAGACAATTAAGTATCCCAATAAAATAAACAAACCACCACTCTTCCTGCAACAAGTTTGTTTAACCAAAGAGTGCATGAGTGGAGGGGTGGGGCCTGGCCAATGAGAACTACAAGGTACTTGCAAGAAAGCCCTCCAAGTACACAAACCACAATTTGGGAACCACTGATTCTAGGAAAGAAGTGCAGTTGAATGTACTCAGAAATAATTTTCATTACACAAACAGTAAGGTATGTTTTACAACTGATGTATTCCAGACAGTCCTTAAAGATGATGCAAACATTTTGAGCAGATGCATTCTGAGTAGTTACCTCACATTTATTTATTTATTATTTCATTTTTTATTTATTTTACACATTTCTATACCGCCCAAAACTTATGTCTCTGGGCGGTTCACAACAGATAAAAACAGCATTAAAACATTAGTTAAAAACAAAAAGAAGAAATTGAAAACACAATTTAAAATTTTTTAAAAACAATGCTCTAAAACAACATTAAAAACAATTAAAAAAATTTTTTTGGAGGTGTCACCAAGCTGAAAAGTCACAAACACATTGATGACAAGGGCAAGGAATAAGTTATCTTCCTTCCTATCACAGATTCATCAATATTTATATAACTTATTAGTTAATTGCCTTCATGGAAATCTTTTCATTCTCATCAACCTTCAATTGCCATGTGAAAGTGCATGATTGTTAATTATTATATTACAGAGGAGCAATGAATATCAAGACACATGAAGACAAACAGAAATGCATCAATGAGAGATACACTGCTGCAATTCACATGCTAGCTACTAGAGCATATTAGTACTGAATTTAAGAGAAATATTTACTAGCTTAACCTTTGCAGAGTTAAGCTAGTACTTAATTGCTCTCCTCACCTCCTGCCACAGCCACCCTCACCTCAGAGATCTCTCCACCCTCACCTGAGCTGTACTCCTGCTGCTCCTCCGTCCCGTTACTCCATTCCCCTCACCACGCTTGGTCGCGGCTGCAGCGTTGTGGCACCTTCTGGCCAAGCTACATCCCCCTATCCCCAGAGACCTCGCCACCCTCACCCGAGCCCCACTCCTGCTCCTCCCCACAGGAGCAGCAGCGGTTGACCGGGCCCTTCCTCGCTGCCACCACCGCCATGGCTGCTCATTCCCCTCAGGCCATCAGCAGGCCCAGGTCTGTCCCTTGCCTGCCTGCCTCTGCCAATGGCCTCGGTAGCCCTGAGCAGTAGCAGTGGTTGACAGGGCCCTTCCTTGCTGCTGCTGCCATGGCCACTCATTCCCCTCAGTCTGCTGACAGGCTCGGGCCCGTCCCTCGCCCTTCCTTCTTTCTCTTTCCCCCTCCCTTCCTTTTCTCCCTCTCTCCTCCACTCACTCTTCCCCTTTCTTTCTTCCCCTCCCTTTTCTTCCTTCCTTCCTAACAGATCTTGTTCATCTTGTTTCTTCATTTAATTCACACAACAGCAGCCTCCTCCTGAAGGGGCTCTTTCCTCCCTCATGGCCCATCTCTTCACATACCCCTGCCCCCTATCCTTTATAGACAGATTGACAGATTCCTCTCCACTACAATCAAGAATAGCTTCCAACCAGTAACAGTTGCATTCCAACTGACCTTAACCATCACAGGCTCCTCCTCCCTATCTGCATATGGAATCCCCATTGCCCAATCACCATGGTGCTTCTGCTCGCGAACCCTCCCAAGAGCTGCCACACACGGGATTAGCCATGGGTATGCCTTAGAGAATATGTGTGTGTGTAGATATAGATATATTAGCCTTAAAAGAAGTTTAGTTTTCCAGCGGGATTCAACATGTTTAACTCAAAGTCCCACCAAGTTGAATAGGACTTATTTCCTAATAAGTGTGCTCAAGGTTGAGATTGTGCAGCTCAATTCTGTTCATGTTTTTTGGAAAGTAATTTCACTGAATTTGGCAGGCATACTCCCAAGGTATACATATACTGAAGCCTTAGTCTAAACATCTCAGATAGTACTACTGTATATACTTACCTCTGTGTCTCCAAATTACTGAAGCAGAAGTAGGAAAAATTGCCAAATGCATGAAAAAAGCAAGGCTAGGCATTTCAGATACTTAAACTTATATAAACATCTTTGGCATTAGACTGACTCACTCACCCATGAGTTAACAAAATTGTTAAGCTGCTTCCGTATCAACTAGAAAGCTCACATTTAAAACATACTAGTTGAAAGAACAACCCAGTTGCTAGAAAAGCATGAAAATAGGACTTTGTCTAGTGGGGCATAACTCAGGACATTAAGTCTACTGCATGAGGCCAGTACTCCAGTACAGGTCAAGCGAAACCACCCATAAATGGAATGCTGGACTTCAGTAGCATTTCCCCATCAAATGTTTAAATTGCGTTTGGATTGTGAGTGAGGAGATAGTAAACCCGGACTTCCAAAAAGCTTCTGACAAAGTTCTTCATCAAAGGCTTTTGAGTCAACCTAAGAGTCTTGGGGTAAGGGGACAGGTTCATTTATGGATTGGTAACTGGTTGAAGGACAAGCAACAGAGGGTACAAATAAATGGAGGGAAGTAAGAAGTGTGGGATCTGTACTGGGAAAAGTGTTTTTTAATTTATTTGAGAATGATCTAAAAATTTGAGTCAGCAGCCAAGTGGACAAGTGTGCAGATGACACTAATTATTTAGGGTAGTGAAATCCAAAACTCATTGTGAGGAGCTCCAAAAGGATCTCTGCAAACTGGGTGAGTGGGCAACAAATATTTTAAGTATTTAGTTTCTTTTCTGACTTATTTAAACCCTCAGATCAAGACAAACCCTCAGATCAGGACAAACTAGTTAAGGTATTGGTTTTTTTAAAAAACACTTTGAAAATAGGACTGAAAAGTATATTAGAACTTTGACAGATATTTTGGTTCTCTTTTTTGGACAGTCAGGTTCTTCGAATGCAAGCCAAGAGAACATTAGAACAGCCCTGCTGGATCAGGCCCAGGGCCCATCTAGTCCAGCATCCTGTTTTGCACAGTGGCTCACCAGATGCCGCTTGAAACCACAGGCAGGAGTTGAGGGAGTTGAAGAGTGGTACTGAATCTCTCAACTGGTTGAGTTAAACCGATAGATTTATATGCAAACAGTACCTTCAGCATGAAAGCTTAAGAACAGCCCAGTCAGAAGGTAACTATTCTTTGAGAGTTATTTACTAAGCCTCCACATATCCCAATCAGTGCCATCCTGAGCAGCACTAGTGCTAGCCATCTTCTGCCTCCTCTTCCTCCTCCACGAAAGTCCTGAGCCCATCGAAAAGCCATTTGAGGATCAAGGACTCTCGCTAATGGCACAGGATGTAATGTGGATGGCTTCAGGGGAGGAAAGAGTCCTAGGAAACCAGGTGGCATCTCTGTCCAGTTCTCAGGGACTCTGTGGTTGTATTCCCCTCCCCTGCAGACCCTCCCCGCCACATCCCCATGTCATTGCAGAGGTTTCCTTGACCCTCAAACAGCATTGCACCCATCTACAAAGTGACTGAGAAGATTGCTAGCACTACCTCCCTTATGCTAGTACAACTCTTAGTGCCACCCTCTATTTCCAAATTCATTTCAAAGTTGTGTTATCCTGCAAAGTTCTTAAACTAGAAAGGGAAGACATACTAGAAACCCTTCTTCAGTTTAAGCAGCACTTTGTTTTACTATCTCACTGTGTTTACAGTCTCATCTCTAAATAAATATGAGCACCTACAAGCTATCAACTCATACAAAAGGAAATAGTTACCAATACGAATTGTAGCTTTTCCTTTCCGGCCATTTCCTAAGACAACTGTTCTTTTTTTGGGTTTATTTTTAAAGTCCTTTGAAGATGGAGATGGAAGCCACTTGTACTGGAATGGAATTAAACACAAAACAGAGTATAGATATTTTGATTTAGCAATAAGCTATTCATTATGTACATTTAAGATACGATGTGTTTATTCAAAGTAATTCCAAAATTTGTGGTATTAACATTGCTAACATTTAAACAATAAGAAGTGTGCTAAAAACTTAATGGACATTTAAGTTCATTAAAAACAGGTTTGTTATTTACAATATCCACTATTCATCTATGGCCAATTACTGCCAAACTCAAATATTTGGAAGAATTAATGCAACAATGTTCTATACATTCTTTGGGAAATGGGGGATCTAAACTGATAGGATTTCACAGAAATGTGTCAGATATGAGAGATGCATCCATCCCAACTATCAAATGCCTCCTTGCTGGGAACGGGCAGAGCCAGTAATGAACCATTCAAGTGATTAACCTAACAGATTGTATGGTATTATAGGGAACTTCTTAGCTTTAAGTTATCATTTTTTTAGGTTTAAGTGTAAAGTGCAATGCTTTTGAGTCCCCCAGGACACAAGTCAAAGCACACCTTCCTATTTATTGTAATATATTAACAAAAGTCCTGAAGAATATCATTATGCAAGAAAAGGAACAGTAATGTTTTCAGAGTATGAACTGTGCATATACACAACAGCATACACATTTGTTTGAGGAGCAAATTCCTCTCTGACCTATGCTATGCAAATTGTTTCAGCTCCTCAGCCACTCATTTCTATCACTGCTAACAAAAAAAGTAGTCAATTGCCCCTTTGAGTTTGTTCCATGTTAAAATGTTAAGGTATATTCAGTAATCTAGTAAACTGAGATAGAATCCAGAGAAGATGGAGCTACTGTTGGTCAATATGAGAGCCAATTGGGATGAGGAGATTCAACAGGTCCTGGATGGTCCCCTTAAAAGAGCAAGTGCACATCTTGGGGGTATTGTTGGATCTGGCTCAGCTTTTGGATGCTCAGGTGGAGGTGGTGACTTCGGCTAGTGTGTCAGCTGTGTCCATTTCTTGAGAAGGGACATCTTGCTATGGTTACCCATCTTAGTCACATCATGGCTGGATTACTGTAATGTGCTTTACATGGGGTTGTCCTTGAAAAATATTTTGAAACTGCAGCTAGTGCAAAATGTGGCAGCTAGGGTCATGTCCAGAGTTGCCGGCAGGGACCATATCACTCCCATTCTGAAAGAGCCACACTGGCTGCCAATTTGTTTCCGGGTCCAATTCAGCGTCCTGGTTTTGACCTTTAAAGCCCTTAACTGTTTGGGCCCTAGAAATCCGAAGGACTGCCTGCTTCCAAAGGTTCTTGCCTGCCTGACAAATCATTGGAGGCAGCTTTGCTCCGATGAGGAAGACTCAGTTGTTGTGCACATGGGATAGAGCCTCCTCAGTCATTGCCCCCAGGCTTTGGAATGCTCTCCCAGTAAGTATCCGCTCCTCAGTCTCCATTACAGCTTTTAGAAGGCCAGTGAAAACATGACTTTTTACCCAGACTTTTATATAAGAATGCTATTTTTAGTTGCTGTGGCTCTATAGGTGTTCTGTTTTACTGTGTATTTTAAAAAACTTTTAAAATAGATTTGTATTTAATATTTGAATTCAATATTTGTATTTTTTTAATAGTGTAAGCCAGCTTGGGATTGTTTTTAATGAAAAGCAGTATACAAATCCAACAATAAATATTTATTTTACTTTCAGAATATTTTTGAGGTTAAGCCTCAAAGTGGTATAATAATCGATAAAAGCACAATGCAATAAAACCAGGATCGGAAAGCAACAAGAAAACTGTGTGTGATGGCAGAATTCCTCCAGGCATTCTTGGATGATACATAATTCCTCCGTCTAGTTTTCAACCAGGCTACTAGATGTCACCTGGAGAGGAGAGCTGGTCTTGTGGTAGCAAACATGACTTGTCCCCTTAGCTAAGCAGGGTCTGCCCTGGTTGCATATGAATGGGAGACTAGAAATGTGAGCACTGTAAGATATTCCCCTCAGGGGATGGAGCCGCTCTGGGAAGAGCAGAAGGTTCCAAGTTCCTCCCTGGCTTCTCCAAGATAGGGCTGAGAGAGATTCCTGTCTGCAACCTTGGAGAAGCCGCTGCCAGTCTGTGAAGACAATACTGAGCTAGATAGACCAATGATCTGATTCAGTATAAGGCAGCTTCCTATGTCCCTATGTCACACCTAATGGTGCAGCAGGGAAGTAACTTGCCTAGGGAGCAAGAGGTTGCTGGTTTGAATCCCCAATAGTATGTTTCCCAGACTATGGGAAACACCTATACTGGGCAGCAGTGATATAGGAAGATGCTGAAAGGCATCATCTCATACTGTGCAGGTGCAGCTACTTCCGGATAGTTCCAGTAAACAGGGGCAATGGGGTGGCAGGGAGGTATGCTGCGGCCCCGAGGAACTTTAGAAAACCAGAGCGCCAGCAGGGGAAGAGCGGCAGGAAGAGTAAGTGCACCCTCCCCCACCCTTAAAGCAGCAGCACCACCACCACCACCCGCCGCCTTCAAACTGGCCGCCATTCAAACTGTTTCGGAGGCCCATAAAGGGCCTCTGAACCAGTCCTGTGCACATCCCTAGTGATCAGTGTTCTGTTTAATGGGGATTCCCAGATGTTGTTGACTACAACTGCCAGAATCCCCAGCTGCAATGGCTTTTGCTTTGGGACTATGAGAGTTGTAGTCAACATCTGGGAATCCCTGTTAGAGGGAACACTGATCCCTACTAGAAGTTTTAGGTAGCACCCACAGCAAGCAGTTCTGTTCCATACAGGACAACTGTGGATGCTACTTATTTTAAAATTCTCATTCTTTTTTGTTTTTACTGAAGTGTCTTCTTACACGAGTTCCATTGACCAAAATATTATCAGAACTTTATGTGACTCAAGTAGTGAGAAAAGACTGAGGCATTACTTTTAGTTATTTACTATTTATGGATTATCTCACATTAACCACTAAAAAACTATGTCTAGAATATACCTCCAGTTTAGCTCCATCTGCATTCATGAGAACCTTTTCAATTATTTTCTTCATTAAAGCATGATCTACAAAAAAAATTAAGAGGTTGATATTTGTATGATGTATTTAAAAGAATCCAACCCATGCTACTCACCCAACTGCTCCTTCCCTCATATCTACCATTAAAGAAGCTGCTTAACACTACAACCATCGCTCACGCATGCAGCCACCATGGCTCAGCCCAGTATCTAGCACAGAGCCAGGCCACAGGGTCTAAATTTAAAGTTTCTTTCCCCCTAGAATTAGAGAACTACTGACTCATTCTGGTAGCGAAGAAAGAACCAGAGCCAGCCATTCGTTGACCTTGTGCCAGAATCACAACATGGAAAAAGCAGACACTGCTTGTTTCCCCTCTTCACACTGTTAATGACTGCTTCAGCTTATGTTAGGGATACACATGGGTATTACTGCCTGTAGCATGAACCTGTGCTAAACGAATGCCATCAGAGACAAGGACCCAACCCATGCTGCAGTTTCAATTAGCTCCTACAAGCCCAGCAATGAGAGCTGGCCCTTAGTACCTAAAGGCAGGCCCTGGAGCAGTCTGAGCTCATTGTGCTGACGAGGTGGGTTTTGAAGCCAGTACTGCCTAGGCTAGTGACAGGCAACTAGTGACCAAGGGCTGAATGCAGTCCTCACAGGCTTAGCATCGGGTCTCCAGAATAGCCATCTACTTCAAGGACCTCTCTTATAAATCCCTTCAACTAAACTACTTTCTTCTAAACAAACAAAAGGTTTCCATGTTTCCCCTTATGTATATCTGCTATTCACTCTCTTCTGCCTGCTTCTTGGCTAGTGCATTGGAGTCAGAAGCAGATATGGTTAAGGAAAGTATCAGTCAATCAATCTTTATTCGGTCCATTGACCAGCAAAGGAAAGTAGCAGAACAGTTGCTGCTATTGTTGAGGAGAGAAGATTAAAGAGCACTTTATATAGAACATTTGTGGAAATAAATCAGTGAGTGGACCCAGTGCAGCAGACTCTTCAGCCCTTGCTCAGTTCAGAATATGGCCCTATTAAATGTTAGAAACCCAGGTGGAAATCTAACTTAGTAAGGGAGCACCAGCGTAACATATTACATTATCTCACCCTTCTTCCAAGGAATTCAAGGCAGTGTACATGGTTTCCCTTGCCTTCCCTGATTTTGTCTTCACAACAGGCTCAAGGTCACACAAAGAGTTTCATGACTGAGTGGGGATTTGAAGCTGGGTCTCTTAAGTCCTTGTCTGACACTCAAAATACTACATCAGTCTCTCTCTCTCTCTCTCTCTCTCAGCCCCCCCACCCTTCACCATCCTGAAGAACATACACATACCTACTAATGGATTTTTTCTGATGTCCAGCACCACTAGCGTTGTATTAGTCTTAAAAGCATCCAAGAATGATTTTGCTCCCTCATTGGTAATTCCACATTGCTGCATATCAAGTGCTAAAATATTAAACAGCATTAACATTAATAAACGGCATGATCTATAAGTATTTAAACACAGCCATAATGTAATTGTCTGCCTGAACTACAGAGAATGTACTCTGCTGTCTGCACCTGTAATCATTAAAACCCTAGAAAGAAAAAACAGGTTGCTTACCTGTAACAGGTGATCTGGTAGTGATCCGTTGAGTCCATAAGTGAATGGGTTCTGCGCCTGCGCAGGCACCTCTCGGGCCGACTAGGTAGCTCCTCGCGACGCCCAACCGCCTTTCTGCACGTGCTCCTGCATTCCATCTATATAGTGCGGTTGGGCGTCTTCCGTTAGTTTTCTGTGCAGACCGCCTTGTATGCGCAATCTGCCAATTGATGAATCTACTTCTGCAGTGGGGATGGCTTCTGGGCGGGTCTTATGGACTCAACGGATCACTACCAGATCACCTGTTACAGGTAAGCAACCTGTTTATCTGGATCGTGATCCGTTGAGCCCATAAGTGAATGGGTGATTAGTTAGCTGACCCTCCGTGGTGGTGGGTGCAGAAGAATGCCCTCTAAGGCAACACCCTTTTTAACACACTTCGCCCATATTCCGCCTGTCGCGCCATGCGCAGGTCCACTGCATAATGTTTTATAAACGGCTGTTGCGATGACCATGTTGCAGCAATACAGATGTCATCCATCTTAATCCCTGACAGATGAGCTGCCGAGGTTGAGTAGGCTCTAGTAGAATGAGCCCTTATAGTTTTTGGCGGCGTTACATTCTGCAGTCTATAAGCCAACAAGATTAGCTCCACTAGCCAATGGGCAATACGTTGCCGAGACACCGGCCTCCCCTTGTTCCTGCCTTTATAGGCCACAAACAGTTTATTTGACTTTCTGTGCTCCTTAGTCCCCTTCAAATAATATAGCAGTGTACGACGCACGTCCAGAGCATGCAGTGCCTTCTCCAAAGGAGACTGAGGATCTTTAAAAAAGGTTGGCAAGACTATTTCTTGATTCAGATGGAACCCTGTTATCACCTTTGGACGAAAGTTAGGGTCCAGCCTCATCACCACCTTATGTGGGTAGAATTGTGTGTAAGGTTTGTCCGCCCTTAGCGCTGACAATTCCCCCACTCTTTTCGCTGTAGTTATTGCGATCAAAAATGCAGTTTTTAGCGTTAATAACCGCAAACTAGCCTCATGTAATGGTTCAAAGGGTTTCTCCGTTAATGCAGAAAGCACCAAAGACAGACTCCATTGCTCCAAAGGTCTCTTAAGTGGAGGATAGAGATTATTCAGCCCTTTCATGAACCTTTTACACTCGGGGTGAGTAAATACTGTCTTTCCATCCCACCCCGGAAGTCTCGAGGATAGAGCAGCCAGATGCAGTTTCAATGATACATTTGCTAGGCCCTTCACTTTCAGGCTAGTTAAATAAAGCAGCACCTGGCGCACAGACGCCGTCCGTGCTTTGAATCCACTCGCCTTAGCATATGCTTTAAATCGTTTCCACTTACAGAAGTAGCTACGCCTAGTAGACCTGCGTCTGCTATTTAACAGAATTTTGTTTAAAAGTTTATTCTCCACACTGTTAGTTTTAGGGTCTCTATCTCTGGGTGCAGTACCCTGCCCCCTGCCATCTGCAGGAGATCTGACATTGGTGGTAGACGGTAATGCTGCCCTCTGCACAGGCGAAGCAGCAGGGCAAACCACGGCTGACGTGGCCACCACGGGGCCACCAGTATGCAGTCTGCCTTGTCCCTTAGGATCTGTGCCAACACCCGATTTAGGAGAGGCAACGGCGGGAACAGGTAAAGGAGCCCTTTGCTCCACTCGTACTGAAATGCATCTCCCAGAGACCCCACACCTATTCCCGCACGAGAACAGTATCTCTTGCACTTTTTGTTCCCCTCCGTGGCAAATACATCCACCGCAGGGGTGCCCCAACGATCGAAAATCTGTCTGATACAATCTCCCTTGACCTCCCACTCGTGTCTCTGGTTGTTCAGAGTGCTCCGACTGAGAGCATCCGCCAGGTGGTTGTCCACCCCTCTGATGTGAATCGCCACTGGATATATGGCATGGGCGATGCACCAGTCCCACAACTTCATCGACAAGGTGCAGAGTCTTGGAGAAACTGTCCCTCCCTGTCTGTTTAGATAAGCTATAGCTGTAGTATTGTCCATCTGGATCTGTACCACAGATCCCCTTAGTTGTGGTTCGAAAGCTCTTAACGCCAAAAATGCAGCCATTAGCTCCAGATAATTGATATGGTATTCTGCCTGATGAGGCGTCCATTGACCCTGAATGCAATCTCGGGCGCAATGCGCACCCCACCCTTGTAGGGATGCGTCCGTTGTGATCCACACTTTCGGAAGCAGAGGTCTGAACGGTACTCCTTGTAAGAGATTTACTCCCTTCATCCACCACTGCAAGGAAGCTTGTACACCCCTGGGAAGGTGCAACAGCATGTTCTGGCTGTCCACATTGAGACGGAAGTGGTTCAAGAACCACCGTTGAAGGGGTCTCATCCGTAGTCTCGTGTAACGAACCGTTGTGTTGCACGAAGCCATCATGCCTAAAAGCCTCTGGATCACCCTTGCTCTCTGGTCCGGTTGGTTGTGGAATCGAGTTGCCAACGCGATGATCTGAATGCATCTCTCCATCGGCAAGAATGCCCTTCGTTGCTCTAAATCGAGGATGGCACCTATGAAACTGAGTTTCTTTCTTGGGGTCAAGTTGGACTTTTTCCAGTTCACATTTACCCCCAATTCCTGGAGAAGATGTAGCATCGTTTGAATTTGAGTCTCCAACAGTTTTCTGTCCTTGCTCACCAGGAGCCAGTCGTCCAAATACGGGTAGACCACTAGGCCCTGAGTGCGAAGGAATGCAACTATCACTGCCACCACCTTGGTAAAGACTCTTGGAGCTGTTGATAGTCCGAAAGGGAGGACAGTATATTGGTAAATCGTAGTCCCCACCGTAAAGCGTAGATACTTTCGGTGATTTTCCTGGATGCCCACATGGAAGTAAGCGTCTTTCAGGTCTAACGTTGCCGCCCACTCTTCCTGCTCCAGAAAGGGTAGAATCTCCTGCAACGTCGTCATTCTGAACTTCCGGGCCCAGACAAAATCGTTGAGGTCTCTCAAATCCATGATTGCCCGTATCCCCCCATCCCGCTTGGGTATCTGAAAATAGCGGGAGTAGAATCCGGACAACCTCTTCGCCCACTGCACTGTCACAATTGCCCTCTTTTCCAATAACACCTTTATCTCTTCTTCCAACACTGGTGTTGATCTCGTGAAACGGAGCCCTGAGAACGGGGGTAGAGCTGTGAACTCTATTGCATAACCCGTCTCCACAATCCTCAGAACCCACTGATCTGATGTTATGTTGTGCCATGCCATAGCATGGCTTGCCAGTCTGATGTCTGAGCTGACAACTACAGGGCCGATGGTAGTGGTCCTGGCAATTGTGTCTAAGTGTAGTGGGCTGACATTGCAATCAAAACGACTGCTTTGCAGCCTCCTTGTTGTTATGACGATTATTTTGGCTTTTGTTTCTATTGCTGCCGTTGTTGTTGTTGTTCCGGAAGCCTCTAGATCTCTGGTAGGGCTTGTTCTGTCTCCTGAAGCCTCCCCTATCTGGGTAACGATATGGCCTTTGTCTATTGGGATTGTATGCTCTGGAGCCAGTTGTTGAAGTGGATACCATGAAAGTTTTTGCTGTAAATTTAGATTTTTTTAGTGTTTCCATGGTAGCGTCTGTACTCTCATGGAAAAGACCCTTTCCATCAAAAGCCAGATTCTCAACCCTGTCTTTCATGTCTGGCTGGAGAGATGTTGCCCGTAGCCAGGCATAGCGACGCATGGTGACTGCTGTCACCATGGCTCTGGATTCAGTTTCAGCTAAGTGTTTGAAAGTACTAAGCTGCTGTTTTGTTACTGCGGTCGTCCTTTCGTATACCTCATGGAGTCTAGTTTGCAGCTCCTCCGCGGACATGGAGGTCGAATCATGGAGTAAATTGTCCCATAGGAGGTGAGTGTACCTCGCCATACACGCTGCGTAATTTGCAATTCTGATAGCTAGACTTGAAGTAGCATACAGCCTGCGGCCTAACACATCAATTTTCCTGCCCTCTTTATCCCCAGGAGTCGTGTGTCGACGGCCGCCCTTG
Source organism: Hemicordylus capensis (assembly GCF_027244095.1). NCBI lineage: Eukaryota > Metazoa > Chordata > Lepidosauria > Squamata > Cordylidae > Hemicordylus > Hemicordylus capensis. The sequence goes on from NC_069658.1 coordinate 101,576,218, forward strand.
GATGAAGATGCACAATCCACCACAATGGAGTTAGGATCCGGGTGTTCCAGCAGGTAAGTGTCCTCTCCATCACATATCCGATACAAATTTTCAATGCGCTTCGAAGTTGGATTCACTGAATGCACTGTCTCCCACGCTGATTTTGCTGCCTTTGATATAGTCGGTATCATAGGTAAAGATACTGGATGCGAAGCCTTTGACTGGAAAATCATGTTGTAAACAGGGTCGGTAGACTCAGTATCTGGCAGCTGCAGATTTAACCCCAAAGCCTCTGCCATCTCTCTAATCATTACATGGTACGCTTTGAGTTCTTCAGTTGGGGATTTCGAAAGGCGAGGTGGCACTTCAGGTGGAAGCTCTGTCTGTCCACTGCCTCGATCAGAATCCGTATCCTCAGTACCATAGTCCTGATGCACTGACCCAGGAGAAGATTCTCTGGACGATGGGCTCTGTGGTGGCGGAGTGCTCTTTCTCTTCCGCTTCCCACTTGGTTTCTCCCTGTGGGCAGTGGCTGCAGGTGGATGACTCTCTACCCGAGGTTGTGGGTCGGGTTGTTGCGCCTTCCACCTTAAATATTCCGCGTAATCATGCGGGAGTGTGTGTCTGAACCCACACGTATGCGAGGGTTGAGTTGTTCGATGGCGTATGCTGTCATCCAAATACCCAGGCAACGGTGGTACCACAGCCAAGGGTGACTGGATCAAAGGTTCTGCTGCCACTCTTGGGGAAAGCGATGGAGTCCTTGGATGGGGGAGCGCCGGCTCCAACTCCACTTCCTCTTCCCCTTCCTCCTCCTCCTCATCCAACCCTGCACTCACAAACCCTTGGAATGTGGATTCTGCAGGGGTGTTTGGATCCGATGCCATCAGGCTCCTGAGTGCCGAAGTCGCACTTCTATCAGAGCGGTGGCTTCCCTGGTTCCGTGGAGTCGAGGGAGACTGTTGAGGAGTGTGTGCAGGGGAGAGGGAGACGCGGTGTACAGTCTCTCTCGGCACCGAAGAGTCACGGTTGCTCTTCGCCTTCGATGTCGATGTCGAGCTCGATGTCGAAATGACCCCGGTGTGCTCACTCCTCGATGTCGAGGGCTTCGGCGCCGAGGGTGATGGTACCGATGATTTGTCTTTTCGTTCCTTTCTCGATGTCGAGGTCGACGTCGAGGCTCTCGGTGTCGAGACCGGGCTTGAAGTTCGATGCTCTGTATTCCACTCGCCCTCCGATCCCTGCACCGAGGAAGGTGATGGGGTTTTCAGCCTACGTCCAGTCTTCTCACCTTCATGCCCGACGCTTTCCTCTCGTCGATGCCTTTTTTCCTTCCGCTTGTGCTCCTTCGAGGAGACTTCCAAAGGTCTCTTGAAAGCTTTATCAGACACGGTTTTAGACTGTACTGCGACAGCTCCGTGACTCCCCGCACCCGATACCGCAGCCGATGTCGATGCCATAGTCGATGTCGACGGATCCACAGGGCGCGGGGTCGGCGGGCGGAGTGCGTCTTCATAAAGCGCGGCTCTAAGGCGCAACGCCCGATTTGTTCTCGTTTGTTTCGAGAATGCACAGCAAATTTTACAAGCTGCCGTGTTGTGCTCCTCACCGAGACACAACAAGCAGGCATCATGATGGTCGGTGGATGGCAACTTTGCCCGACACCTCCCACAACGCTTAAACGTTGTTTTATTCTCCATTTTTCGTAAGCAGTTCGTCTGTAAGCAATCCGAACTGTAGTTCGTCAACACCGTCCGTGAAGCAATTTGCAAAATTCAACAACAATCCAAGTAAAGCCAAAGAATCAGTCCGATCTGTCGTCTAAATTAGTCCGTTAAACAAGTTTCCAATTCCGTTTAGCAGTCCAGGTAAAGCCAGATAAATCAGTCCAATCTGTCTTCTAACTTAGTCCGACAAGCCAAATATCCAATTCCGTTTATCCTGTCCAATATTCAAAACCAATTTTCAAGCCGTATAAGTAAAGTTTGTTATTTCTGTCTACCGAGAAGCCCACACGAGGTCTGAACGCTGTGGCGGTCAAACAGAAACTAACGGAAGACGCCCAACCGCACTATATAGATGGAATGCAGGAGCACGTGCAGAAAGGCGGTTGGGCGTCGCGAGGAGCTACCTAGTCGGCCCGAGAGGTGCCTGCGCAGGCGCAGAACCCATTCACTTATGGGCTCAACGGATCACGATCCAGATTATTAAGTTTTCAGCACCAATTTTACACATTTTACCATTAAAACTGTCAATTACTGGTCAGTTTCACACTCACTGCACTTACCAAGCTCATGCATTGTTTTGCACGTGTGTGCAGACTCACATACCACCGACCCACAAGCAGCTGCTTTATCACAACTATTCAGTGCTACTCCAAGGAGCAAGCTACTATTGTCATAGTGGGAGAAGATGAACAGTCCATCATTCTGCCAAGACCCTCTTTATTCAGGCCTTCTCTACATTTCTTATAAAATGGTCCTTGACTATCTTAAAACCAGAGGTGATGAGGCAAAAGCAGAGGGTGGGGGATGAGGAGCAATGTTGGGCTAGTCATTCAGATTGGTTTAGATCTTCATGTTCTGGATAGGGTTATACTCCCCCAAGAACAGGTACAGAGTCTGGAGTACTTCTGGACCCTGTCGTAAATCTGTTGGCACTGCTGACCTGACAGGATTTACAATCCCTCCAGCTCCACTTCTGTGAGTCAAGATCGAAATTCTGTAGATAAGAATAGCAGCTTAGCTGCACAGATGAAAGCGAAGAATGACTGTCAGAGATAAAGTAGTATAAACAAAATAAAGAGTTCCTTGAAACTAAACTAGGTACCCCCCTCTATGATATCTCAGCAATAACTGAAACCAAAGGAGCAAGGAAGGAACAGAACAAGGACAGGCTGAAACAATAAAGGGTGAACAATTCTAAGTACGAGGAACACTGTCTGCGGAAGGCAACGTTGCTGACAGTACCGTCTCAGGAACAGCGTCCGCTTGATATAGGGCTCGAGATAACCGGCAGCCAATCAGGCTTTCCTGACTCAGTATTTCTATTTCCTCTCCTGTGAGATCTTGCGCCTGCGTGTCTCCCACTGAGCCTCTCTCTTGAGATGTCTTCTTAACACAGATGAAATTCCAGCTTCCTCCTGATCAGTCTTCTCAGCCCTCATCTCTGCCAGCTGTTCAGATTCCCCTGTCTGCTGCCACCTCACCTCAGCTCTAGCCACATCCAAGTAGTATTTGGGTTGGGCAGGGTGGAGTTGTGCTCCCAACCCTTGAGACAGGAACGGGGGCCGCCATTTTGGCTCCCTCAGCATGTGTCTTGGGCCAGCCAATGGGAGTGGGGGAGCAGCTGCTTAAGTGGCCAACTCCCTTTGCATCTCCCTTAGTCACTCTGGGGGCAAAGTACCCATCCTGCAGCATCCCATTTCAGTTAGGGTTATCTGGTCACCTTTTGGGCCTAGTAGGAAATTTTTTAGTCACACCTGATTGACTTTGGTGAGGCCTTTTTTCACCTACTTCTAGGGATGTGCATCAGTCCGGACCAGCACCGAGGGGGGGTGTACCTTTAAGGGCGGGGGGTAGAACTTACCCCTCCCACCGCTCTTCCCCCTCCAGCACTGCAGTTTAAAACGAAGTTTTTGGGGCGGCAGCGTTCCTCACTGCCGCCCCTGCCCCCGTCGTTACCCAGAAGTCTCCGTAAGAGCAGCACGCATGCGTGAGGAACGCTGCCACTCCAAAAACTTCGCTTTAAACTGCAGCGCCGGAGGGGGAAGAGCGGCGGGAGGGGTAAGTTCTACCCCCCCGCCCTTAAAGGTAGACCCCCCTCGGTACCGGACCGGTCCAGCTCCGAACCGGTTCGGAGGCCTCCAACATGGCCTCCGAACCGGTTCATGCACATCCCCACCTACTTCTCACTGACTCTATTTGTAGGGTTTTCATTGATGAATATTTGGTCACTTTGCAGGTGAATGCACTGGAGTAGGTTGTCTTGTTTGGTGTCTGACTGGAGGACCATTTAAGGTGAGTAGGCAAGCTGAGGAACAGCCCTTGCAGGTTTTGCGGCCCTTAGGCTGGGATCTGCCCCTACTCAGAGGCCGGATGGCACCCACCACTCAAGAGTTTTGCAGACTGGGTGGGGTGGGGGCTGGCTAGCCTACCCTCAGTGGGAGTCCACTGAGAACCCAGTCCTTCACCCTGTGGTGGGCAGTCCTCCTCATGAGGCTGACCCACAGAGGGGGCACCCACACTCTAATTGTAATTCCTCATTGCAGGTTGTTATAATTTAATTAATAGAAGTGGCCCTAGTTCATTCAGTCACACGTGTCTTGTCATTATTGGGCCTGGGTGTGCAAACCACCTTAAAAAAGTGGTGCACATGCTGGTAACATCCAGGCTTGACTGCTGCAATGCACTGTCCATTGGGCTGCCTTTGTACTTAGCCCAGAAACTACAATTGATGCAAAATCAGGATGGTCTCTGGGACTACACAAAGAGACCACATTACTCCCATTCTAAACTAACTACACTGGCTGCCAATAAGTTTCTGACCATATACAAAATGTTAGTTATTACCTATAAAGCCCTGAACAGCTTGGGTCCAGGCTAAGAGAGTACCTTCTTCCTCATGAACCTTGCCACCTATTTGAGATTGGGAGAGATCTGGTTGCGGTTGCCACTAGCTCATTTGGCAAGGACACAGAACTGGGCCTTCTCTAGGGCTGCCACAGGTCATTGGAATATGCTCCCTAATATAATTAGAGCCTCCCATTCTCTGGTTGCTTTTAAATAACAGTTGAAAAAGTAGCTGTCTAAACAGGCCTTTAAATATATATTTTTTAAAAATATTGTTAATCTTTCACACTGTTTACATTATTTTAAGAGTTTAATTGTTTGGTTGTTGTTGTTTAAATGGTATGTTTTATGTAACCCACTCAGAGTTGTATTCTGTACCTAATAAATATAGGTATCAAAATAGGAATATATACATACACACACAGAGTGCAAAGCCTTGTCAAAGCTGAAGACTTAAAGGAGATTATCAAAATTAGTAGCAGCAGCTGTGGCAGCAGCCCTTTTGCACAGCTTCTCCTGGTGCACCAACTGTGCTCTTTCCTGGTTAGGCAATCTGTCCACTATCATAGATAGTCACATGTTGATCTTATCCAGGTAGGATTAATGTAACACACCATGTGGTGCCAACGCTGAAGAGTGTTCAGAAGCTCTAGCTGATGCAAAATGGGGCAGTCATTCTGCTTATGCTTGCCTTTCAGAGCATGTAACTCTATTATTTAGACTTCAGTAGATTTTGTTGAATGATTTCATCTTCACTGAATTTGAGCATAATTCAAGAGTTCTAGGTATCACCTTAAAATAGTTTGGGAGCAAGAAATTTGAAGGACTCCTTTCCCCCATATCTGCCCATCTACTTCAGCCATCCATAGAGGCTCTGCTCTGTGTTCCATAGTCATGAGAGGGCCTGGGACAGTGCTTTTTTAGGTGGCAAGATTCAGGTTATGAAATTCTCTTCCGCAAGAGACTCATTTAGCTCACTCTGATGGGTTTTCAGCACATGATTCAGACTTTTGATTTGCCATGCATTTGAATTAGTTTGATCCTTCTCATATGATTTTATGGCTTTGGATGCCATACCCTAGCAACTGCTGTGGTCTTATTTTTATCATCACATTTTATAGAGTAAATGCTGCTATAACCAATCTTGTGAGCCACTGGGGCAGGGCAAGAGGGAGAACAGAAATTATTATTTTTTTAAAGTTAAGAACAGAATGATCCTTATTTATAAGACTTTGTTAGTACTACAAGAGGCCTCACGGAAAAGGAGAAAGAATGATATTCCTCACCTCTACACTAAGCAGGGTGGATAAAAATCAATGATTTTTTTAAAATCAGATTTTTAAAATTTAAATCAGATTTTTTTTATTTAAACTGGATTTTTAAAATAAAATGCTTTTTGAGAAAAACATCTATTTAAAGGTAGTTTTCTATTTAAGATACATTATAGTCCAAAGGTTATTCATCATGAAATAAGGATTAGTTTTTAATTATGTAGCATGAGACTGTATATATGCAATGTTTAAATTTTTTGGTAGATGAACTCCATTAATCCATTCACAATGTCATGCTCTTCTAGAGGTTTCTGTAAGATTATTTTTCTATCTAGAAGAGGGCCAAAAATGAAACCTTCATCTAGTTGTAAATATTAAGATTATATCAGCAGGAATGAGTCTTTATATAAAAAACATGATTTAAAGCTAGTCTTACCGACTAGTGATTTAAATCATGATTTATATAGATTTGATTTAAATCAAATCCACCCTGATACTAAGGCATGAATCTTTTGAAATATGCAGAAGTTTACTCCGAGTAACAGGAGTAAACGTGCTATATCCTAGAGTAAGAGCCCTACTTATAGCTATTATGTCTAGCACACACCTTTTAGCCACAGGTCTTCTCCAAGGCATTCTGCTAAGACAGCAGCACCTTGGTCACCAACAAGCGAGTTGCAGTTGAGTGTGATGCGCCTCAAACCAGCCATGCAATCTAAGTCAGGTCTCCTGTAGCGCAAGCTTTCGGCCCAAGCTTCACCATGTCTTTTCATTGCCTGGTGCTTTGAAAGACAGAACCACCATGAACACAAACAAGAACAGCTGCTGAAAAGCAGAAATAAACAGTGAATGACTATTGCTTGAGATTATAATGGTATTTTAAGTAATATTTATAATTCAAGGGGGTGAATTACATTTCAAATTTACTCTTTAGTGTGTGAAGAGCAGTAGTTTGACCATACTCCTTAGCAGCTGCACTGAAGGATTCTGAATGGCTTTCCTAGTTGTGTGGAACATAGACAAACCATGCATTATGCAATGCCTTTCAAGTTAGTACATTAAGATACCAGTGCTTAGTAACACTGCTATTTATTCATCACCAAAAATATTACACAGTTCAGATATATGCACCTTGGTGAACAAACAATTCCAGGAATTTGATAGGGGATGCATGTCCATATTGGTTCTGCTGAATCTCTCAGCCGCTTTCAATACCATTGGCTATGAAATCCTTGCAGGACTGGGACTGAACAATTTAATTTTACACTGGAACTGGGCAGTTCAGTCCTACCTTGAGAAGAGGGTCCAGAAGGCATTACTGAGGGACTTTTTCTCAGCCCTTTGATCTTTGCGGTCCTGCAGGGTTCAGTTCTGTCCCCTATATCATTTAACATATATGTGAAACCTCTCCAAGAGATCCAGAGATTTGGAAAGAGGGCCTTCAGCTCTAACTCATTATGTCATCCGATCCCAGAGACTCAGTGGGAATCAGACTGGGTGGTTAGAGTAGATGATGGGCTGGTTGCGAGTAAACAAGATGAGACTTAATCCAGACAAGACAGCATTAGCAGTCAGGAGGAGATCCAACTGGGAAAGGGTTCAGCCTATCCTAGATACAGCTCGTGGGAGAAGGCGTTGCCTCCAGAAAGTTGGTTGCCTCCAGAAAGTACAGTTCCCTTCCAGACCATACAATTCATTCCCTTTCCTTCCCCTCCCTCTTGTCCTTCGGTAGGCAACTGAAGACTATTTTGTTCAGATGCATTTGGGGAATGAGGAAAATCTCTACATGACTTTTTATGGCTTTCTGTGGTTGTTTATGGAATTTTAATGGTAGCTTAAATTTGCCTCTGTTATTCAATTTTATACTTTGTTTTATATTGTTTTAAATATGCTGCAAACCAACTTGAGGCTATATTAGCAAAAGGCAGTAGAGAAATAAAAAATAGAATAGATTTGTATGACCGAAAACTAAGGCTACAATTCTGAATGCCCTAAATGAGGATATCTTTTAAATCTCATATAGCATTTTTAGTAGTATTAAGCCAGTAAGCAGCTAACCATTAGGTAGTACTGCTGTTCTTCATCCTACGTGAAACAGTTTGTTTGAAAACCCTGTTTAAAGATTCACATTTCCCTGCTTGAGCAAAAATGCTCTCCCACTGGCTGAGGTGATTCTAACATCAACACTGCTCAACCTCCTTGCAGCCTTCTGAGAAGTGTGGGAAGACTGAGCTGTGTGGATATGTTTTGTGCTGATGACTGAAAGGGGATTTGCACAAGGAAACTCTGGAAATCTGCCATTTGTAGATTCCTGCATGATTGCAAATTTATTCACTGGCAGCGAAGATTACGCTAGAGTCGAGATGAGGGGAGTGAAGACCACAAGGTCTTCTGTTTCTGTCAGGGCTGGTGAGATCTTCCCCCTGGGAATGAGAAATCTCTTTAAAATAAATGGCAACCATTATTATACTTGATTCAACTCGTCTCTCTGAGGAAAACAGGGAAACAAGCTCAGTCACATAGGCCTTGGCTCCCTAGCTATGACAGTGGCCTCTTCCGACATTCCTTCCAACTTTGATATAACTACTTTATATTGCTCAACTTTAATATAACTACTTTATATTGCTCAACCGAGAAGGCAGCATACTGCATTAAAACATCTTCATGTAATATCCAGTATTGCCAGCTACATCTCTTCACAGATCTGGCAATCAGGAGTGGTAGAACTCAAATTAGAAATCAAACTTCAGAAGTCCAGCCAAAACAGGTTTTACCTTTAAAATGTTGGCCATATGTTCTGCACCCCGCCAGGTCAAACTGCACCCTGTAAAGTCTATAGATTTGATACAAGCTGAATTCTTCACACTTTGACAGATTACTGTAATTTAAAAACAAAACAAAAACACCTCTAAATTCAGTATCTGTCTAAGCTTGCTATTTTGTAGTTTAATTTTAAATACATTATAAAATTAAAGCAGTCTTTATACTTATTCACTTCCTCCCTCACACAATAAATTGAAAACACACACATTATTGTGTAGGATTAAGATCTAAGCCAGCAATCCACGTCATGCAATATGGGAGAACAAGTCACCAGTCCTTTTAACAGCATGCCATTTTCACTCATTTGACTGAGCAAAGAGACAAAGAGAAGAGGAGAGGGGAAAGGAAAGAGGGGGAAAGGGAGAAAGGGAACATGATAGAAGTGTATAAAATTATGCATGGAGCAGAGAGAGTGAACAGAGAGATTTTTCTCCCTCTCTCACAACACTAGAACCAGGGGTCATCTCATGAAACTGAAGGCTGGGAATTTTAGGACCAACAAAAAGTACTTTTTCACACATTACATAATTAATCTATGGAATTCTCTGCCACGGGATGTGGTGATGGGCACTAGCTTGGGTGGCTTTAAAAGGGGCTTGGACAAATTTACAGAGAGCAGGTCTATCAATGGCTACTAGTCTGGTCCAGTGTTCCCTGTAATAGGGATTCCCAGATGATGTTGACTACAACTCCCAGCATCTTCAGCTGCAGTGGTCTTTGGCTGGGGATTATGGAAGTTGTAGCCCACAACATCTGGGAATCCCTGTTAAGGGAACACTGGTCTGGTGGCTGTGGGCCATCCTCAGTCTCAGAGGCAAGATACCTCTAAATACCCGCTGCAGGGGAGAAACAGCAGAAGAGAGGGCATGCCCTCACTTCTTTCCTATGGGCTTCTCAGAGGTATCTGGTGGTCCACTGTGTGAAACAGAATGCTGGACTAGATAGGGCGTGGGCCTGATCTAGCAGGGCTGTTCTTATGTTCTTAAGAGGCTTGACAATGCTGGTCTACAATAGCATCCAGTATCAGTGGCATGGTCTGGAGTTCCCCCCCAAATCCAGTACACTAGAATGGCTTTCCCATCTAATGGTACATGCCATAATGATGGTTTTAGAACAGCAACTAGAATACAGCTTTCAAACAACATAAGGAGCAGAGAGTGCTGTCTCCAAGGCATAACTAGCTGACCCACACTTTGTGAACCTCTCTGTTCTAGCTGGTAATAAAAATTCACCTAAGGATACTGGAAATAAGAAAACCTTTAAACCATTAAGTCTCAGGTCAAGGCTCTAATGTCAGAGTACTGCCCCTAAGTAGAACACCCACCAATTCTGGATGGTGCCCAAACTACTTAAGGATTTGCCTAAACAGGGTTACTCTGAGAAGGACAACATGCAATATGTGCACCATTAGCAACACAGTTCTCTAGTAAGCACAGCCAGTGTTCCCTTTAAGGCATGTGTGTGTGCGTGCACACATTTTTTGATGTCCACTCAGTTAATTTTAGATCCCACTCAGGTTGAATCAGGAAGGCTCCATTCTGAATGCATGTGCACACACTGCCTTGATACTGCCACCCAGAACAAAACTCATTCCTCACATATATGAAAAAAATTCAAACTATCCACTATCATCTTATCAGACAGAATTAGGACTGCCACCTGGTGGTCAAATAGTCAAACACTTGCTGGGCCTGCCACCATCTTCTCCCCCTGCCCACTGCAGCCACTTCCTTCTCCCGCCAATCCACCCCTGCCTGTTTGTCCACACACACCCCCGCCGCTTTGTTTCCCGCCTCGCCTCCAGCGGCACCACTTTCTTCTTCCCCTGCTGGCAGCTTGCTCGTGAACTCTCATGAGAGCTGCCACACATGGGATTAGTGGCGGGTACGCCTAAGAGAAACATATATAGAGATAGAGATGCTTTGATGAATTTTTCTTTGCACTCTAGCTCCATCTCCAGAAAATTAGCAGAATGTGTCTTTTTGGTTTGAAACCACTGCCTGATGACCAGCTATGAAGTTTTACTCAGTCAGGCAAAAAGACTGGGGACCATAATGCTGGACACATGCATTCCAGAAGACTGACCATTTACACAGAAAAGCAGGTTCAAAGTCATCCTGAGATATACCTCTGTATATAATCAGGTGTATTCCTCTGTAAGTTTCAGATACATCTACTCTTTACAATCCAATGCACCTGAAGCAGCAACCTAAACTATCATTTGGATATCAACATTGAACATAAGTACTAATGGTGCAGCGGGGAAGTAACTTGCCAAGGGAGCAAGATGCTGGTTAAAATCTCCACTGGTATGTTTCCCAGACTATTGGAAACACCTATATCAGGCAGCAGCGATATAGGGAGATGCTGAAAGGCATCATCTCTTACTGCATGGGAGGAAAGCAATGGTAAACCCCTCCTGTTTCTACCAAAGAGAACCACATGGCTCTGTGGTCGCCAGGAGTCAACACTGACTCTACGGCACATGCAACCTACAACTTTTAGTATATTGTCCAAAAAAATGTCATTTGTCACTTATTAGCCAGGCTTTCAATCAATGTTTAAACCTATCTCTGAGGACTAATTGACATTATAAGAGTGATCAGGGTTTATTTGTTAATAATTAACATATTCTAAGAGTCTCCATCAGAAAAAGTCAAGATGTAAGACCTTAACAGAATACTGTAACTTCATTTCAAATATGGAAAATGCTTTAACATACCAAAGGAAGCAGATCAAGGTGTTTTTAAAGGGTTAAATTAGTATGTTAAAACTCGCAGAACTTACAGATACTCAGAACACTTTACGAACAGAAACAGAACATAATACTGATTCCATTGCTTCACGTTAGTCAGTTTTTCTTTAGAAAATTCAGAACTTACTTTCCAAACCTCCATCACCAACTGGTGAGTGTGCTAAAGACAGGCTCTCTAAAGATGATGTGCTAGCCAACCCCTTCAAAAACAAAGAAAATTTTAAAGTGAATACAGAATAATATTTTCCTGAAAACATACATTTGCTACAATTAGGTAGTCTTACTTTTGTCAGTAATATTAAGTCTCTTTCCCTCAAAAGCAACCCTTGTAGTTCCAGAGTTGTTAAGGTACTGGAGATGGTCAGACAACTTTTAATAGCTTTACATAGTTGGCCAGTCAGATCTTTGGATCGTATTGCTGGAATTCGTCTTCTTATGTGGGTTCCCAGTCGTTCAACACCTAACAGGATCAGAGTTTATTACAGTCAACGATCAGACAAAAATCTTATGACAACCATAAAATATATTATCTTATACAATAAAACCAGCCCACTATACACCACCACCAAAATCCAACAACCCAAAAATCTACAGCACAGTTAAGCTTTTATCAACTGCTTGCTAACACAATTTACATTACAGAACTTTGCTACCTTAGAAGTGGTATTGTTAGAATCTGAGAAGAGGAAAAGAGTATAACCCTAACAAATAAGGGTTGCCAGATATATGATTTCAGTGTCAATACAGGTGAAACTCAGAAAATTAGAATATCGTGCAAAAGTCCATTAATTTCAGTAATGCAAATTAAAAGGTGAAACTGATATATGAGACAGACGCATTACATGCAAAGCGAGATAAGTCAAGCCTTAATTTGTTATAATTGTGATGATCATGGCGTACAGCTCATGAAAACCCCAAATCCACAATCTCAGAAAATTAGAATATTACATGGAACCAAGAAGACAAGGATTGAAGAATAGAACAATATCTGACCTCTGAAAAGTATAAGCATGCATATGTATTCAGTACTTGGTTTGGGCCCCTTTTGCAACAATTACTGCCTCAATGCGGCGTGGCATGGATGCTATCAGCCTGTGGCACTGATGAGGTATTATGGAAGACCAGGATGCTTCATGAGCGGCCTTCAGCAATTCTGCATTGTCTGGTCTCATGTCTCTCATCCTTCTCTTGGCAATGCCCCATAGATTCTCTATGGGCTCAGGTCAGGTGAGTTTGCTGGCCAATCAAGCACAGTATACTGTATACTTTTCAGAGGTCCGATATTGTTCTATTCTTCAATCCTTGTCTTCTTGGTTCCATGTAATATTCTAATTTTCTGAAATTGTGGATTTGGGGTTTTCATGAGCTGTACGCCATGATCATCACAATTATAAGAAATTAAGGCTTGACTTATCTTGCTTTGCATGTAATGCGTCTGTCTCATATATCAGTTTCACCTTTTAATTTGCATTACTGAAATTAATGGACTTTTTCACGATATTCTAATTTTCCGAGTTTCACCTGTATATGATGAACTGTATAAGATAGTGAGTGAATGACTGCACAGCAATCATTTCTCACCGACTGTTCACACAGCATACTTCCTAGCACACCACTTAAATCTTTGCAATCAGATAAGATTTCCATTATACCAATTTCATTGTATCCAAAGACATTCCAAACATTCATGTGCAGGATGCAAGCTGCATGCAGTTCTCTTTTCTACTAGTAGTTAGGAAAGTTCTAAGAAGAGAGACTCCAGCTGAAAAGCTGAAGCAAAAAGGAAGCAGTACCATTAAGAGAGAAAACAGGAGAAAAATCAAACAGAAAATGAAAAATAGGAAAAATTAAGGTTTGCTTAAGTCCACCTTTTAATTTATTTCTTAAACATTGCTGACTGGGTATCCAGTCAGCAAAATAACCTTAATTTGATTTAGTCATACATGAGGATGTTTTTTTAAAAATTCATGTTCCATCTATGAAAGCACTCAGTGACCAAGCTGGAACACTACTGCAATAGTTCTACAGAATAGCAATAAATCCTTGTAAAAAATGACCACAAATGTAAACGACTTTAGAAGTGGTAACCCAGCATGACTAACAGCTTAACTAGTTACTACCTGAGTCTCCAGGTCCTTGATGGTGGAAGCTCCTTATGGCAATAGAAGTCAAAGTCTTGTTGTGCCTGATAGCATTCAGAAGGGGTATCCAGTCAGCACCTTTGACACGATCTGCATTTATATCAAGAACACCACGACGTATCCCAGTTTTCATAGATGCTATAGGTATACAGCCTTGAACTGCACACAGGTGCTCATAATGAGAGTAAAAATCCAAGCTGCACTGTCTCCTTATTTTGACAGAGTCAATCATTTCTAGTCATGTGCCAAGTTGGGATGCAAACTAAAAAGCAGAAAACAATGACCACCATGTTACATTAATAGCTACATACAATACCCAAAGATGCAAAGCTGGATTTCCTGGAACTGTGGCTCTACTCAGACAATGCCCCTCAGGAGAGATAGGATACAGACTTTGTGCTTGTTCACCCCTCTCTTGCACAAGAAATGAAAAACCAGGCCAGAAAACCCATATTTATATGCTGAAAATAAGTCCTATTTGAATATGACAGTTTTCCTGACATTGTGAAATTAAGCTGTGATTAATCTCAAAGAGTTAGGGAGGATCCCATGTTCAAATAAACGCAGCATGTCTCGATTCACTTCTTCCTGAAGTGAATGAGAGAACATTCAAGCCTGAGGTCAGCTCCCACTCTTTCCGGCGATACAAACATGGGGGTGGGGGGCAATATCTAGGTGAACCCTGCTATCCCTAAATTTCTGTATATGTATGTTGGGACCAGTGTTCTCTCTAATTTTTTTTCACCTGTGTGTGGAATGAGTTTTGTTCTGGGCAGAAGTGTCAAGGCAATGTGTGCACATATATATTCAGAGTGGGGCATTCCTGATTCAACCTGAGCAGGATCTAAAATTGACTGAGCAGACATCAAAAAACATGTGAGCACAGGCACATGTGCACGCCTTAGAGAGAACACTGGCTGGGACCCTAACACTTATCCAGACTTACTCTGGAGTCTGGACCCTTTTCTCCCTCCTTTTCCTGCCTAGAGCTCTTAAGAGAGTGCTCCATCTTTCTTAAAAGGCCCTCCCAATACTAAGAAAAGTGCAATACTCTGCAAAGGTCAGCATAGTGGGAAATGACTCTCACATTCAATATTTTGTGCTGAATAGGCCCCCGCTTGAAAAGTAGTGAAGATCACTGCCATAGGCTAATAAGGCTGTAACCCTGGGCCTACTTTAGTCCTCCATTCCATACTGAAGTAACAACTGAGCAGCAGTAGTCAAGCCATTAGATGTTTTGTGTCATTAGACATTGCTTTGTACACATTGATGCAAAACTGATGGAAATGTTTTTAGGTATTAGAGAGAAATGTATATGTTTTACCTATATATGATTAAAGAAATACTTCAAACACAACATTACTGTTTAAAGTGTGTTTTACTGAGACTGACATTACTGACATTTTAAAGTAGAATATGAAGCACCTGGAGAAATAATCCATCTTAAGGTCAATGCCTTGCCAACCCTAAAATGCACAGGTGTCATGAGGAGCTACAAATTGCATTACTTCATTTTCTTCCTTCCAGGCCCACAGAGATAGTTTCATCATATGCCCAACCTGAGGCAGAGATCCACAATTATTTCTTTCAGAATGTATACACAGTTGGCCTGTCCTGGACAACAGAAGCCATGTTGAAGGAAGGAGAATGCAAAAACTGAAGGGGGTAAAGCAAAATTGCAAAAAGAGAGAGATACTGCTGTTTAAGGATACTCCTTCCTCCTAACATTTTGCTTCCTACTGTATTTGGTGTTGAGGAAGCCCAAACAAGTAACAGTCCAAGTGAACCTCCTGGGACTGATGAAAAAGAGGCCTCCTACATCTTCTCTAGCTGCAGTCTCATCCCACTGGTTGAAGACTTTCCCAATGACAGTCATGCTAGTAAAGAGACTTCTCCAACAATCCAGACAAGTGGGACTTAATGAGGTCTCAAAATATCATTACATACTGGACTAAGAGGGATCACAGAGTCAAGATACCACTTTTCACTGACAAAGTGAAAGTACACCAAGAATAATTATCTGGCCAAATTAACGTTTGAGTATGTGAAGAAACCTAACAAACAAGCAAAAAATGGCTCTGTTTCAGCTTCTAAGGTTATGAAGTACTTGACAGAGACTAACTGAAAGGATCCTAGGATGGTTTAATAAAGCATAAGCATTCAGGGGAGACAATCCACTTCCCCAGAGGCTAACCAGCTACTAAGATTGTTTTTATTGCCGCCTGTTTTCCGATGCCAAGGAGCGGGAAATGTTCTGCACAGGTCTCAATAGCGGGAAGAGCACTGCCAACCTTACCCACCCCGCAGACCGGGCGCGAGCAGCACAGGTTGGTCGGCAGGAGCCTGACATTCGACCAACAGAAACCCTGCCAGGAAAATCAGTCGCAACCCAAGAAGGAAGAAACTTGGCGAAGAAGAGACCACCCTCTGCTGCCAACATCCCTTCTTCCCATCTCGGCCCCGCCACCTCCGCCTCACCTGCGGGCTCTCTCAGCCTCCCTCGCGCGTTCGCAGCCGTTCCCTTGGTTTCCCAACCGCCTCCTCTCGCACACAAGAACCACTTCCCCCACGTGACCCAGCAAACCGGCTTCTTCATTGGCTGCCCCTCAAGCGGCGGTTGCTAACAACGACACGCCCCTCTTCCATCGCTTCCAATCCCTCCCGTCCCCGCGCTGGGGTTTTTAACCACCATTTAATTCCCACTTGGACAGTCAGCTCAGAGCACTGCTCTAAAAGCAGCGCGCCAAAAAGGCAGGGGTGGTGGAAAGTCGATCTACTCCACTTACTCTCCTTTGATCCTCCTCCCCGCCCCTCGCTCGCTACCTGTCTGGGGAGAGCAACGGCAAAAACTGGCCCTCGTGTATACACGAAGTGGCTGCTACAGTCCGAAGCAGCAGCTGCACAGATCCTCCTTCGAAGCTGGAGCCTTATTCGTACGCGCTTCTCCAGACCAGCTTGGAAATACTTCCCAGCTCCCTTCCAACCCCGCTGGCGCTTGAGAGAGACAACGGGACAAGCCTCTGTATTACTCGCTCTCCGCCGCGGCACCCCCAGTCTCGCTAGAGAGAAAAGGGGAGGGGGCGGGTCGGCCAGTGGCCTTAGAATTCAGATCCACCCGCCCACCTCCCCGCCCTTGCAAAATGTATCTCTAGGAATTGTGAGTCTCTCTTCTTAACCCTTGCCTGCCCAAGCCAAAAGGGAGCAACATTTGGGGTTTTTACAGAAGCAGGAGTGGGTAGTAGCATCCCCATCGAAAAGCTCTCGTCGAGCTCTACGACTGTTCTCGCCCTCCCTAATATTTCTCTTCCCATTGCAGACCCGGCCTATCTCTCTTTACCTTTGTTTACTCGGCCGCGCGTAAGCGCACAGCGCACGAATTTCCTCCCGGTGTTGCTTCCTTCCCACTCCTCACGGTTCGTGGAGCACACCACACCACGGCTATCCCATTCGTGTTTCCTCCGTTGAGGTCAATTCGACATTTCCAGGTAGGTGTTCCCAAGGCTGCAGTCCAATCCTATGAAAAGGTAGACATGCCCAAACCACCTTACAGGGATGTTGTAAGGAGTAGAACCAGGGGCATAGTTAGGGGAGAGGGGGCCGTGTTCATCCCTCTCTCTGGCAGCCCCCCAGCCCAGAGTGAGGGAGATAATAAAGAAAATAGGGAGGGGTGGAGCTGGAGGGCCCTCAGGAGCTGGGGCCCGAGTTCTTTGAACCCTTTCGCTCAATTATAGCTACACCCCTGAGTAGAACATAGTGAATTGAATCCATGTTCCAGACTTATACTTGCATAAGAGCGCCAGCCCAAAGAACCTGCAGCCCCCCCCCAAAAAAAGCTACTTCTGAGGGTCTGCTCTGGGGGCCCTTAGAAACAATGCAAGATGTAGCAGAGGAGGTGGTCTTCCCTTCTCTTGCAGCCCCTGTGCCACAACCTGGCCCGACTCTTAGGAGTGGTTTTTCATAGGTCTCGGATCCCTTGCACAGTTGCGCTGCCCCATTGCACGATTCTTTGAACCCAAAAGTGCTACTTTTAAAAAAGCTTTTAATTCTGATTTCAAAAAAGATTTTTTTTTAAAGAGTAAGTGCTATATGAAATGTGATTCTAAAATGGACACTGGCTCACTTATTGCAGAGTATGTTTTAGACCTTTTGGTTAAGAAAAAGTGGGTGACAATACAAGGTTGACTACACGGTTTAGACCAGCGGGGTCCCCAGATATTATTGGACTTCAACTCCCGTAATCCCCAACCAAAGGCCACTGGGGTTGGGCATTATGGGAGTTGAAGTCCAATAACATCTGGGGACCCAATGTTGAGAATCCCTGGTTTAAACCATGTGGGTGAGGAAATATGTGTGACAATACAATACAAGTTGAGAAAGTCTGTGGCTGGCAATACAAGGCCTGAAAGGAAATGTGCTACTGGGAACGTGCTATCACCCTTGTGATCAAAATGCTGACAGTGACTGGGAGTTGCAGAAGGAAATCAGGGAGGCATCAAAGAGAGACAGAGCTGTAATAATGGCTGACTTCAATTACCCAAAAGTAGACTGGGTAAATTCATAGTCAGGTAAAATTTCTAGACATACTGAATGACCGTGCCGTAGAACAGCTGGTCATGAAACCAAACAGAAAAGGCGACCTTGGATTTAATCCTCAGTCTACACCAGTCCTGCCCAGGACCTGGTGTGAGATGTCAGTGTCATGGAACCTTTAGGGAACAGTGATGAAAGTGATCAAATTCAGCATACATGCAAGGAGATAATTGCCAAGGAAGTCTAACAGACATTTTGAGTTTCAGAAGAGGAAACTTTTATAAAATGAGGAGTTTGGTGAAAAGAAAACTGAAAGGGAAAATCAGGAGATTTTCACTCCAGAATGCATGGAGCTTATGTAAAACCACAATAATAGAAGCTCAGTTAGAATGTATACCAAAAAGGAGGAAAGGTACCACCAAGACTGGGAGGATGTCAGCATGGCTAACAAAATCAAGAAACTTATAAAGAGGAAGAAGTCTTCCTTCAGAAATTGGAAGGCAGGTCAAAATTTATTTAACATATTTGTATACTGCCCAAGATTAGAAACCCTTTTTGCAGTATATGAAAAACAGTGTGAATTTGGATTTATTAACGGAGGTTGAAATGTAAAAACAACAGTTGGGGAATTTGTTATAGTAATGAAACTAATAGATTACTATGGTGATGAAAACAAGGATTAGGACATAATAACCAGATATATAAATATGAAGAAAATATTTACATGAGAGCAAATATGGATGTTGCAATATAAATGTAAAGATGAACGGGAAGTCACATTGAGATGTAGAAAACTAATAAAAATAAAGTGCACCCCCCCCCATATTTGTATACTGCCCAAACGCAAATGAAGAAAACGGAAAGGAACACAAACACTGGCTAAAGAAATGCAAGGTGACAATAAGAGAGGCAAAAAAAGTGTTTGAGGAACATTAGCTAAAAGCTTCAAGGGGGATAACAAAAACTTCTTCAAATACATCAGAAGCAGGAAACCTGCCAGGGAGGCAGTTGGACCCTTAGAGGATAAGAGAGTGAAAGGGATTATTAAGAAAGATATGGAGATTGCAGAGAAGCTAAACAAGTTCTTTGCATCTGTTTTCACGGCAGAGGATTCTGAGCATATCCCTGTCCCTGAACTGAGGGACAAAGGCTGAAGAACTGAGTTGCACAGAGATGAAGAGAGACGATGTTCTAAACTTTCTGGAACAATTAAAAATTAACAAATTGCCAGGGCCAGAAGGCGCCCACCCAAGAATCCTTAAAGAACTTAAATGTGAAATTGCCAACCTCCTTGCAAATATATATAACTTATCCCTACAATCAGACTCTGTACCAGAGGACTGGAAAGTAGCCAATGTAACACTGATTTTCAAAAAGGGATCAAGGGAGGATCTGGGAAATTACAGGCTAGTTAGCTTAACATCTGTTGCAAGCAAATTGATGGAAAGCATTCTCAAGAATAAAAGTGTTAAGCACATAGAAGAACAGACCTTGCTGGGGGAGAACGGTTCATTTATTCCTACCCTCTGTTTTCTGTCCTTCAATCAGTTTCCAATCCACACATAAACCTGTCTCCATATCCCATGACTGATACATTTATTTAAGAGCCTTTGATGAGGAATTTTGTTGAAAGCTTTTTGAAAGTCCAGGTATACTTTGTCAACTGGATCACCTTTATCCACACACACACACCTGCTGACATTCCCAAAGAACTCCAAAAGGTTAGTGAGGCAAGATTTACCTTTGCAGAAGCCTTGCTGGTTCTCTAAATGGAGGAAAGTAAGAAGTGGGATCCCCCAGGGATCTATACTGCAACCAGGGTTCTTTAACTTGTTCATAAATGATTTAGATGTTGGATTGACCAGCAAGGTGACCAAATTTGCAGATGACCAAAATCAACTGGACGGCACACTTTACAAACTATTTAGGGTAGTACAATTCAAAAGAGATTGTGAGAAGCTCCAGAAATATCTCTCTAATCTAGGGGAGTGGGCAACAAAATGGCAAATACAGTTCAATGCTAGCAAGTGTAAAGTGATGCATATTGGGGGTGGGACCCAACTTCACATTTATTTATTTACTTATTTGCTCGATTTTTAGACCGCCCTTACAAAATAGCTCAGGGCGGTTCACAAACATCAAAGACCCTTTAAAACAATTTAAGAGCACTGGAAGGCCAGGCCGAACAGGTATGTCTTTGGGGCTCTTCTAAATTCCAATAAAGAATTCAAATTACGGATGTCTGCAGGGAGCGCATTCCACAGCGCATTCCTTCTCTACAGAGAAGGCCCGCCTCTGGGTTGCCACCAGATGAGCCGGGGGCAACTGGAGCCGGACCTCCTCAGATGATCTTAACGTGCAGTGGGGATCAAACCGAAGAAGGCGCTCTCTAATTTAACCTGGACCTAAATACCAGTTGCAGGGAAGTAACAGTAGGAGAGAGGGCATGCCATCAACCCTTGTCTGTGGGTTTCCTAAAGGCATCTGGCAGGCGACTGTGTGAAACAAGATGCTGGACAAAATATGCCTTGGGCCTGATCCAGCAGGGCTGTTCTTAAGTGCATGAAAACATTAGCAGCCTGAAATGTCAGGAGTCAATGTTCAAACAACATTTGTATACAATCTTTGCATTATCTAAAGTTATTTCTATACATTTTCCTCAGACATTGTTAATATTTGTTTTGCTAATGTGTTTGACTTTCAAAATACATCAGACATCTTCCACTGAACAACTGGTGGTATTCTGTGCAGGCAAAAAGGATTCTGTATTCCCATAACACATTACATGTTTCAGCTGGGGGAAAATACAGCTTAAAGAAAATCATACCAATTTCAATGAGACTTAATTGCAAGTAAATCCACAAATTGAAGAATTATAGCATGATCCTATGCAAACTTAGACATACTTTATCAAGCCAGAGGTTGCCGGTTCGAATCCCCGCTGGTATGTTTCCCAGACTATGGGAAAAACCTATATCGGGCAGCAGCGATATAGGAAGATGCTGAAAGGCATCATCTCATACTGTGCGGGAGATGGCAATGGTAAACCCCTCCTGTATTATACCAAAGGCAACCAAAGGGCTCTGTGGTTGCCAGGAGCTGACACCAACTCAACGGCACACTTTACCTTTACCTAGGACTGGGCTGCTGGAGGTTTTGAATAAGTTAATTTCTATCTTCCTCCCTATTCAAGTGTTCCTTTACATTATGAAATTGTTCTATTTTAATTCCTTCACAACTTGATATGAGCACATGCATTGTTAGCAAACGGGGATGCTTAGGACAGGGCGCAATAGTGCTGGGATTGTGGGATAAAATGCTTCTGTTTCAAGTAAATGTACTAAAACTAATTCTTTATATATTGTTCCATCTCTATACTGCTTTTCATTAAAATAATTCCAAAGCCATTAACAGTATAATTAAAGCAATGCACAATTAAAATACAAATGTTAAATATAAAAATATCTCTTATTTAAAAGTTTACCTGTGCTGGTCTAGGACCGTAATAAAGATTGATTGATTTAAAAGTTTAAAAATCTATGTAAAACAGTGTAGTGGATTATAGCCTTTGTCTCAGAGCAAGCTCATGAGAGAGGAAGAGAAAATGCTGAATCACCCCTGCTGAACTTTCTGGCAGAGGCTACTCCTAAAACTTTCCTGTATTTTTGGTAGGTTCAAAAACGGCTGCCACCACCACCCCTCTCTATTACAGATCTTGAACTTCCCTGGGCTTGGTATGTAATTCCCAGGGGAAACTATTTTGCTATTGGAAAATTACAAAAGCCTTCAACGTGAGAAAACTGATAATTGCTGAATGTCTGAGGACATGTCTGCACCAGAGCAAAAGCCCCTTTCAGCCCCCCCCCCACACACACCGAGTTAAAAACCCACTCAGAGAGACATGTAAAAGAAAAGAACAAAAAGAAAAACAGTTTCATTCAAATGCTACAGACTGCTTCCATCTGAGGCTTTCTCAGCTTTTAGTTGCAGGTAAAAATACTCAGTAGGTTACAATAATACTTCAAAAAGCACCCAGATGATATTGGGGATGCACACTTTAAAAAATTGTGGTTACCCAGTTGCAAGGATATGAGGTATGTTGGAAAATAAAAAAGCACATTTAAAAGCTTACAGAGTCTTTTGCAACACCCTTTCCCTAGACTAAACTTCCCAGAGCCAATGCCCAGCTTCCTTTTTCTTCAGCTCACCCAAACCCTGGCTGAGAATTCAAGCCCTTCAATTCTATCTTCCAAGTGCTGCAGTCATCTTCCTGCAACCATCCTCCATGGCTGCATGAGTTGCTCAGTCATCTTCCTGCAACCATCCTCCATGGCTGCATGAGTTGCTCTCCTGCAGCTCCACACAGCTTCTTCTAACAAAGAAACTCTCCTTCCTCCCAATGGCTCTCTAGGTTCTACCCACCTGGTGTGCTGATTGGCTGATTACTGGAGTTCATAAGGACAGGGTTCACTTCCAGTCACTCTTTAGGGGACTGGCTGATCACTATAAACAGTAACACACAAAACACAAAGCAGCAGCAGCAGCAAAAACTGTACTCTCATATAAAAAGCCTGGGTGAAGCGCCACATTTACATGTTTTCTAAAAACTGTGATGGAGGCTGAAAAGCAGATGCCAGCCAGGAGAGCATTCCAAAGTCTGGGGGCAATGACTGAGAAGGCCCTGTCCCATAAATGTGCTCTACAGCTGAGCCTCTCTCACCATCAGCATGTGGAGCAGAACTCCCCCACACCAAATGATCTTGTCAAGTGGGCAGAAACCCTTGGGAGCAGGTAGTCTTTCAGATATCTAGGGCCCAAACCATTTTCAAGTTCAAAACTAGCACCTTGAATTGGACCCGGGGGTGGGTGGGGTGGGATTGGTAGCCATTGTAGTTCTTTCAGAATGGGTGTAATATGATTCCAGCAGGCAGTTCCAGATAAAATTCTAGCTACTGCATTAGCTAGGAAACTAGCTGCAGTTTCTGAATATTCTTTAAGGGTAGCCCCACATAGAGCACATTACAATAATCCAGCTGTAATATGACTAAGGCGTGGTTAGCTGTGGCCAGATCTGCCTCCTTGAGAAAGGGATGCAATTGGTATATATTAGTGCTTCTTTTATAATGTTTTGAGATTGATGGTAGATTTGTTCCTACTTACTTTATAAATTCTAAACTTTACATCCGCAACTTCTGCCTGTACAACCTTAGACCTGAGCTATTTAACAGATCTACAAAGAAAGCAAAGACCAAGTGTTCTGTTTTGATCAAGCAGTTCAGGTTGTGTAATTCTTATTAAGGTCACAGAACTGAACTTGACCAATATTACCTCTAACAGAGATTCCCAGATGTTGTTGACTACAGCTCCCAGAATCCCCAGCCAAAGGTCATTGCAGCTGGAGATGCTGGGACTTGTAGTGAACAACATCTGGGAATCCCTGTTAGAGAGAACACTGAACTTGACTAAAGCAAAGTTCAACACAGGTCTGCAAATAGCACTATGCTCTAAAGCATATGCTGTAGTTGTTTGCAACTAGCTTGCAAACAACCCAACTGTGATTCAAAGTGTTTTGCTTTGAGCTGATACGCTCAGGTCTTGGACAGCTTTAATTGTTAGTAACATTGAGTGGTTTCACACAATTGCAGCAAAGCCAAGCACGTGTTCCAAGCAGGTGTGTCATGTGAAGCTACAAACCTCCAGTTCCCATGTCACGTTACTGAGATTCTTCTGACTTCTGTAACTAAGCTTTGAAGTTGGGCAGACAAAATTTGGGAGAATCTCAGTAACTCAGTGTAGGAACTGGTTGTTGGCAGCTTCACATGACATGCCTGCTGGGAGTGCACCTCTGGTTTTTGGCTTATTGATTTGGTGGCAATCATGTGAAGCCACCCATTGTGCTAGGAAGCTGGAGACTTGGCAGTACTGCAGACAGGGTTTCCACTGTGAGAAATGAGATGGTGGACTAAATTAACCTTTGGTTGGCTTCCACAGGGTTCTTACGGTGAAAACTGTGTGCTCTTACTCTTTCATCAACCTGATTCTAAGTACAAAAGGTACTCACAAGGGTACTTAAAAGGAGTACCTCATACTACAAGATCTTGAATATGCTTGTTACATTAGATGGCTAAGAGAAAGACTCGAAGAGAAAACTGGGTATGATTATTTTTAAAAATTTCATTTAGCACAAATTTATACTATGCCATATGCAAGTCCCTGAGTGGTTCACAATTTGTAAAAAAAGATTTTAGTTGAACTCTTCCCTCCCCCCCCCATTTGTACACTGCCTCAAACTTTTATCTCTGGGCGGTAAAAAACATTCTTGATGCAGTTACAAGAGTGGGGTAGGGAGAGGCTTAAATGTGTTCTTGTAAACAGGCTCGGACTGGCCCACAGGGCAACAGGGCAGATTCCCAGTGCGCCCCACCCGCAGGGCGCCCCTGTGCCCTGCCACACTCGACAGCAGTGAATACTCCCACCCTTAAGTACCAATTCTGCTCAAAGCCCCACATACATTCCACCACCCTCTCAGTGCCCCCAGTCCAGCCCTGCTTGTAAACAATACAGATTGTAATATTACTTTATCTGCAGGAGATAAGCAGCTGATATAAACTACTTGTATTGCTGTATGTCAGAAATTGTCCCTGGATACATAGTTACATTTATCAATAAAAGGGGCACATCCATCCATCCTGTTTTCTTTCTTGAGGGACTCCTACTTGTTTTAAGAAAAAATTCTTGTTTTATCACTTCTATGTAAGCAATTACATATCATTTGGACCAAAAGCAGAGTAGAAGCACCACTACTTCCATATTTTCTTTATGGAAATTCAGAAATATGAAAGCATCTTACATAGAAGATAGATTCTGAATGTTGACAGACATTAGAACTTGGTTATTCTAACAGCAGGTATTCTGCTGTCAATTTCCTGTCAGCTGAAGTGAACACCGTGTTTAGTGAAGAATTATGATGCTCCGCAGCATAGCTGTTGACATGCAGATGAAGAGGAGAGCTCTTTATTTGCTTTTATATTTACTGCTTTTTGTATGAGTCCTGTCATATTTTGAAAAACAATTTGAAAGGTCAGGCTGAACACAGTTGGTGACTAAAAATAAAGAATGGTCAGAATGAAAATGTGAGAGGCACTTCTCCAACATTTATATTTAATGCAATTTCCATTAATTTCCAGAAAGCGTGAATGAGCACAATGCTTTAAGAATCCAGTTGAGAGCAAAACAGTTTACCAAATTATTCACGAACTAACTCCTCTGACAATACACACATCTTAATCTGCCCAACCCTATTTCTTGATTTTTACTTTTCAAAAAGGCAACTTTTTTCAGACAGGATTTTTGTTTAGAATTACATTTTCAGTTGATTATACAGTATATGCACATGTCTAGCCCTATCCCAGTGCAAAGAAGTGGGGCCAGGTTAACATTTGTAACATAAGCTTAAACAGGCAGAAGCAAAATCAAGTGTGCTGCAACACTAAAAGTGACACACACACACCCCAATCTCAGGACTCCGATTTCCTCAGACAGGGATGAGGAGGTACTGAAACCCTCTTAGAGGACTATCAATGCTTCAGGCTGAGAGGAGCCTCCAGATGACATCAAGACTGAAGTCTCTGACCTATATGAATCTCTATTTGAACTCTTATGTTTTGTTTTGTTTTCTCTCAGCCAGGATCTCACAGCAGAAGTGAGCCCAGTTAAGTGAAGGGGGGGTGGGATGGGGGCTGGCTGCAAAGAAGACAGACAATAGACTGAAAAAGACTTAGCACCTCCAACCCAGGATATTTGACTCTTTAAATTACACACAATACTTTATATGAATGAAGCAGATACATGTTTTTAAAAGTGAGTGAGCAATTACCATGTATAATTTGCATGTTCAAGAGACGGGGTCAGAAAGGATCAAAGTCAGTATTGTTGGACAGCTGCTAGGGCTCTCAAAAAGGCCCACTGCTGATCTTCAAGTAGCAATGCCATCTCCCCTGATTTTCTGGGTAGTACTCATATTTTAGCATGCCACATGGATTGCTTAGCCCGCCCAGAGTTCAAATTTCTTTTCTTTTTAAAGCTAAGCCCTAGCCCTTGTAGAAGTGGAGTTATGGAGCAAAATGTGCAGTCACTATTCTGCTCAACCACTGGACTTGGATTAAGGCAGGTAAAGCACAGGAGGCTAGCTGGGAGGTTCACAAGTACAGTAACCCCACAAGAAATGTTGCCTTTGTTTTTTATCAGCAGGGAATCTCTTATCTGGCTGTTGTGAGGATGCTTGCTTTTTTTGTATACCACTGCTTGCCTGCCAGGCTGTGTATTGTAATGTTTAAGGACTTTGGCTTTACATTCTGTGCATGCCTACTTAGAAGTAAGCAGGTTGGTTTCAATCAGATCTCTCAAGTAAGTGTGTACAGAATTGCAACCTTAATGAGAAAGCTGTGCATTCCCACCCACCCCTTTTTTTTGGTTCTAGTGCTGCTGTTAATATGTCAAGGAAAATGGTCAGGCAAAGATATCTTCCCCAAATATTGCTGGTAGATATTCAGATCAAATACAAGTCAACTGGAAAGTGTGCCTGCTAATTTGCATAACATGCAAATTATCCGCAAGTCATTTTATATAATGCAAATTAGGGTGCCTGGATTTGGAGAGCCAGAATATGGCAACCCTGAGACGTCCCCTGTGCTCATAGCCTTTGTATGCAGAGCAATATAGAGCAAGGTTGGAGGGAGTCATGGAATCCAGTTTGCAGAGAGTCCTCTGAAGCCTAGAGCTTGGCCTGGAGAGGCTACTTGCAAAATCTGCTGGCTGTAATCCTATCAGCCACCACCAACCTAGCCCTGTCCACCAGGTGCCAGTTCAGGTTAAAGTATCTGGACTACTTCCAAGAGATTCTTGGGCTTTAGCGAGTCTCTGAAAAGTTGATAGGCATCATTAACAACTTTTCTTTGTAATGCCTCCTTATTATATGTATGTATTTATTCATTCATTTAATAAATTTGTATACCACCCACTACCAAAGTCTCTAGGTGGCGTACAGCATAAAACAACCTAATAGTTTAACAGTTAAAACATATAACATCTGGTTTAAAATATCCATAAAAACACCGACTAAAAATCTTGGCTGAAGGGATGTGTCTTTAGTTGTTTCTTAAAAGCCAACAGGAAAAGGAGTAGCTCTAAGGAAGTGTATTCCACAGTCCTGGGGCAACTACAGAGAAGACATAAATATGAAGTGATGTTAGTGATTGATCCTACAGATTGTAAAGAATCTTGGTGGTTGTCATAGGTAAGTTTCAGCCCACATTATTAAAGCTATTATAAACTAGAAATATAGGTTATTACACTGTGGAGATGACACAATAGTTAGTGACAGAGCTTCTGAGAGGTTGGTAGACGTGAAAGCGTGATTTGGGGATGCACGGAATGAACATGCTTGTCCCACTCTTCAGCTGGTGGGGCACTGCACTGTATGCAAGCCAGTTTTTTCTGTTTTCAACCTTAACTTTTTGCCTGCTTAAACAGTTTGAGGAGGAGGCAAAAAGGTAATGCTGAAAATAGAAGATTCTGACTTAAGGAGATGCTGGGTTCTTTGGAATTCAGTAGATTGCAGGCCATTTGTAACAAATAATATTTAAAAGTAAATTACTACATTTGGACTAAATGTCTGAATAAACTATACTTCTAAATGCAATATAGCAAACATGATCAAAGTTGTGAGCAAAGCAGGTTATAATAAAGTTCCTAAAGAAACAATGTGACTAGGCCTGTAAAGGATGCTAAAAAAAAAAGTATTGCATATATTTCCCCCCAATTTGGGGTTGTTTTTCCACAAAAACAACCCTGTTGCCAGAAAGCCACGTTTTGGGGTAATGCAAGGAGCACCCCCTTAGATGTACTATCGGCATGGGGCTATGGGATCATAGTGCCCTTGAACTTTTCATCTCGTGGGTTGGCATGAGCTGGTCATTAAGCACAAGCTGAGGGTTGCAACATGCCTTCAGGTTAAAGAGTCAGAATGCAGCCACCCCTCCCTAAAAAGGAAAGTTAGCTGAATAGACCCACACCAAAAGCCAATTGCTAAGGGGGAAGACACTCCTGCTCAGAGATAACCATTGGAAAGCTCTTCAGAAGGAGTGTAGAAACAACCATTTCTCACAGCATTAAAATTGATGGATTGGCTAGTGAAAATAAGGAAGGACGCTTACAAACAAAAAGCATTTATCTTCTCACCTGGGGACACTACAGTCCTGAGATTGTAAGCAAACATCACCTCATTATCCTCACACAACCACATTTGCATATCTGGCTTCTACCTTTGTCCAGAGGGGCCCACCTAAAGTGACCATCTAGCAATCTATTATATTAATTCTCCTGGGTGTGCCTTGGAATGTGTGTCCCAGAGCCCAGCTGATTGGCTGGGCGGCGGACGCACCTGATTGGCTGAGGCGCACCCAGGAGGATGGGTTGTCGTGTTGGCAGCCCAGCTGTGGAGGCCAGAGGTGGCGGGCCTGGCCTGGCCGCGGAGGCAAGGCCCAGGAGGGTAGAAAGAAAGTGGCAGGGGGGCAGAAGTGACAGTGGGGAGGAGAGGTGGCTGGGCCTGGAAGCAGAAACTGGGGCAGAAGTGGGGGGGAGAGGTAACCGCCGGCCCCAAAGAGCGCACAGATGCTCTGTGCAAGCGCACAGATGCTCTGTGGACTCTATTGTTTTACACAGAAACTCCATACCCTCTGGGGTGCGATAGCCACCTGATTGAGTCAATAGTTGCCCTAGGCCATGTTTGCAGCTATAATTACTCTTAGCCAGCCACATGGCCTCAGACTCTGTTTAGATCCTGCAATCCTATGGAATCTCACATGCGAGCTGTGGCTGCTGCCCCTCGCTCTTCATGCCACACTTTACCCCAGATGAGGCACACTTGTACAGCTGTCGTGCAACCAACGCACCTAGGAAGGATAGGTAATACTAGCATCTCACCTCTCCCTAAGCTCTCTTGCTACTCCTCCCTGCTCCCCCCACCCCCCAGCTCTCCAGGCACTCTTTTTATTGCAATCCTCTAAGTAGGCTCTTATATAGGACTTTAGCCAAATTATTGTAAGCCTCTAACTAAGAATCTCATTCAGAATGCTAGCCAAACTTTTTTTTTTGCCTTCTGTAACTCCCCATTTTTACCCTTAATAAAGACTTGAAACTCTACCGATGTTTCTTCATTCTTTCCAATATGCCAGAACTGCACCCCCAATCCGAGCTAATTTTTTCGGATTTTCTCATAATTTAACTCAAAAACATAGCTAGAGCACCTAGCCAATTGCTTCTGTGCAGCTCTGCTAACAAACCAGAAAAAAAGTTTTTCATGATTTCAAAACGTTCCAGAAATTGTACATCTCTAGTTAGGAGATACTTGGAAAATGCCACTGTGGTCAACATTACCCACGTGTATCTTGAAACCCAAGGTGTATTCATAGTTGTTTGGGGAAACAGAATGGCCTCATGGGTAATACAAGTATGCTGACAAGTGACCTCATGGCTACCTAAGCTATTGCCACAAGTCCTTTTGTGCATACTTTCAGCTCTTTTCCCAGAGCCAAAATAAATTAATAACATTTTTAGTACTTACATATCTGGTCAGAAAGAACAGTTTCTTTCTAGACCAAAATAAGATTTATACTGATGTAGGAAATGGGGCAGGGGAAAACCCCATAGAAGTCAGTAACTATAGCAATTCACACAGTATATGTAACTACCTTCATTTGTCATTGTTAGGTCCACATCCTGATCAACCTGGACCATTACACTTTTGTAACCATAGTGGGGAAGTAAAAAGAAAAAGTTAGAATTTACTATTTTACAACACATGCAGTCCCTACCCTTTTGTTATCTAGTCCCTACCCTTTTGTTATCTATCCATTTTCTCTCTTTCCCCACCCCACTGCAACACACAAAGAGGAGAGGAGAGCTCGTCTTGTGGTAGCAAGCATGACTTGTCCCCATAGCTAAGCAGGGTCTGCCCTGGTTGCATCTGAATGGGAGACTTGATGTGTGAGCACTGCAAGATATTCCCGTTAGGGGATGAAGCCGCTCTGGGAAGAGCAGAAAGTTTCAAGTTCCCTCCCTGGCTTCTCCAAGATAGGGCTGAGAGAGATTCCTGCCTGCAACCTTGGAGAAGCTGCTGCCAGTCTGTGAAGACAATACTCAGCTAGATAGACCAATGGTCTGACTCAGTATATGGCAGGTTCCTATGTTCCTAAATAGCAAATAAATAAATAAATAAATTCTGAGATTTCAATAACAATGTACATATATGCCCCCTGTATAATAAACAGGAAACATCTAGGGCATAGGGGACCAATATGCACCATATCTGTCACAACTAGCATAGAGGGTAGAGGCTTGTACAGATCTGGAATGAGCAGCAGGCCCACAGGCTAAGCACAGAATCAGATTGCAGTCACGCTTGCCTTTCCAATGCACTGCTACCTCCTCTCCTACACCAAAATATGAGGAGCCTATATGTGCTATACCATATGCTTAGAGTAAGCACTAGCTTTTCTCTTGGATTTGAATTGTGGCATATATATATATATATATATATATATATATATATATATATATAAGATCTCCGCTGACTTAAAGGCATAGTATTAACCATGGTAGTAACCATAAATTCACACACACACACACCCTGGTTATAAAAACCATTTATAACAATTAGGGATGTGCACAAAACTGGTTCGCCCGGTTCGGGTCCGAACCAGGAAGGGGTGGTTCGGTTTTGGTTTTGTCCGAACCACCCCCTGGTTCGGTTTGGATCCGAACCGGTTCGGACCAGTTTGGATCAGTTCAGAGACTGAAAATTTGTAGGATGGTAGCTGGCACCCAGGGGTACTTGTCACCCAAACCCCAAAGCAATCAGACACTCGTATGATTTTTTATGAATTTTTGAAAATTATTATTTTTCTCATAGGATATAATGGGACTCGAACCAGGCCATTATTCCTTATTGTGCAGCACCCATGGGTGCCAACAACCATGCAAACCCTGAAGCAATCAGACACCCCTATGATTTTTTATGAATATTTGAAATATTTTTAATTATTTTTCTCATTGTGTATAATGGGACCCAAACCAGTCCATATCCCCTATTGTGGAGGACCTAGGGGCACAAAAGCAGGGTGGTTGGTAGACAGACAGGGGTGCCTACCACCCAAAAAATCCCAAGGCAATTGGACACTCCTCTGATTATTGGTGAATTGTTAAATTATTTTTGAATTCCTCATAGAGAATAATTAGGATTGCAGCAAATGTATAGCTTCACATCGGGGGGAAAGGGGTGTCGTAGAGTGCAGTGTGGTGGGTGGTAGTTCCTAGGGTGGGCAAGGAAGCTATCAGAATTATTTGAAAGGAATTGGGCAAAGGGGTGATTTTTAAGTGATTTTTGAAGTTTACGCATCTTTCAGGTTTTTCTCCATAAAGAAGCATGGAGGTGTCAGCAAATGTATAGCTTCACGTCGGGGGGAATGTATAGCTTCACGTCGGGTGGCCTAGAGCAGTGTGGGGTTGGTGGTAGTGCCAGGTAGGGGCAAGGAAGCTATCAGAATTATTTGAAAGGATTTGGGCAGAGGGCTGATTTTTGGTTAATTGTTGAAGTTTACTTTAAGGTTTTTCCTCATAGTGGAGCTTTCAGCAGCCCCATAAGTGCACATGGGGGGTGCTGGGGTGGCCCAGAGCGAGTGGTGGTGTAGTGCACATAGGGTGCCAAGGGTTTCTAACCCATGGGGTACAGGGTTCTCTTGTTTCTGAGGTATTGAGTGTGGATTCTATGATAGCAAATGAGATTTTCAATGAGACACCATGAATCCACTCTAATATGCTATCATAGAATCCACATTCAATACCTTGGAAACAAGAGATCCCTGTACCCCATGGGTTAGAAACCCATGGGGGTGGTTGGCACCCTATGTTCACTACACCACCACTCACTCTCGGCCACCCCAGCACCCCCCCCCCCATGTGCACTTATGGGGCTGCTGAAAGCTCCATTATAACTTATTATGAGGAAAAACCTTAAAGACACGTAAATTCAACAATTCACCAAAAATCAGCCCTCTGCCCAAATCCTTTGAAAATATTCAGGTAGCTTCCCTGCCCCTACCCGGCACTACCACCAACCCCACACCGCTCTAAGCCACCCCTTTCCCCCGGACGTGAAGCGATACACCCTTCATTATACCTAATGGGGGAAAACCTCAAAGACGCGTAAACTTCAAAAATCACTTAAAAATCACCCCTTTGCCCAATTCCTTTCAAATAATTCTGATAGCTTCCTTGCCCACCCTAGGAACTACCACCCACCACACTGCACTCTACAACACCCCTTTCCCCCCGACGTGAAGCTATACATTTGCTGCAATCCTAATTATTCTCTATGAGGAATTCAAAAATATTTTAACAATTCACCAATAATCAAAGGAGTGTCCAATTACTTTGGGATTTTTTGGGTGGTAGGCACCCCTGTCTGTCTACCAACCACCCCGCCTTTGTGCCCCTAGGTCCTCCACAATAGGGGATATGGACTGGTTCGGGTCCCATTATACTCAATGAGAAAAATAATTAAAAATATTTCAAATATTCATAAAAAATCATGGGGTGTCTGATTGATTCAGGGTTTGCATGGTTGTTGGCACCCATGGGTGCTGCACAATAAGGAATAATGGCCTGGTTCGAGTCCCATTATATCCTATGAGAAAAAAATAAAAATAATTTTCAAAAATTCATTTAAAAATCGTACAAGTGTCCGATTGCTTTGGGATTTGGGTGACAGGTACCCCTGGGTGCCAGCTACCATCCTACCAATTTTCACATCTCCGAACCGGTCCGAACCGAACCACCTTCGGTTCGGATTCGAACCGAATCGGGGGTGGTTCGGTTCGGATCCGAACCTCTGAACTGGAACCGGTTCGGATCCGAACTGGTTCGCACATCCCTAATAACAATTTCAAACTGTTATCAGTGGAACATAAAGCAATAGATTCAGCATCATCAGTACAAAAGAGGGCATAACCCGACATGCTTTAACAACAATTCTGGGGAAAGTTATAAACCATATAAATATATTTTAACATGGACGTCATCTCAGGATAGCGAAGATATTTTAGTATGCTAACTTGGCAAAGAGGCACCTTTTAATGTGATGATTCTCTTTATTTAGCAGGGGGAGAATAACTGGCCCTGTCCACCCCCAGCACAGTACCTCCAGTGATTGTTGCTGGTGTCAATCTTATGTTTCTTTTTAGATTGTGAGCCCTTCGGGGACAGGGTTCCATCTTATTTGTTTGTTATTTCTTTGTGTAAACCGCCCTGAGCCATTTTTGGAAGGGCGGTATAGAAACTGAATGAATGAATGAATGAATTTAGCAATATCCAACGTCTTATTATTGGGTGCATTCAAAATTCAGTGGCAAAAAACCCAGTGTATTTTAGGAATACTAGTTTGTTTGTTTTTCATGAATAATATTAACTCTAATTGTGTTAACACAGGACAAATTGTGTCACAAGCACTTTTTTAAAAAGGATTTCTATCTTTTGCATACATTTCTAGTACATAGGACTATTTAATTGTAGTAATATCACTAGCAATATCACTATCTGGAAGTGGTGATTTGGCCAGAGACAGAAATACTCCTGAGAAATAATAATATAAGGACTGAGATGGAAAAGGAGGGTCTGCTCCTCTGTTTTTCCAAAATGGTGCTCCTAATTTTCAGACTGTTTCATTGCCATAGAATGTTGTAAAGTAGTTTGACTTTAAAGATGTATACCCCACTTTGCTCTAAGCAGAGATCCTCAAGATGGCTTATAGTAGATGATGCAATTCAGTACAAACTTAACAGTGGTAGAACAACTAAGATAGGCCCTGAGGGAATGCAATGCTTCTCCCTTGCACCCTGGTTTTCCTCCTGTCATTGCTATTGTTCTTAGGGGTCTGTGGTGAGCCCAGGGGAAACTAACTGCCTCCAGGATATGTGCTGCCAGGCAGCAGCTGAGGGGTAGGGCTCTTACTCCTCTTTGGCAATGGGGCAGCCAAGAGATGCTGGGAAGAAGAAATGTTTAAGCTTCTCTCCAGGTCTCTGGTCTTTTGCTATCCTTATGGGCCTATGATGAACTCAGGGGAATTAGCCCCCTCTAGGAAGTGTGTTGCCAAACCACACTTTCTGTTTGCCCCAATGTAAGCAGAGATTCATATGGATTAAAGGTAAAGTGTGCTGTCAAGTCAATTTAGACTCCTGGCACACACACAGCCCTGTGGTTGTCTTTGGTAGAATACAGGAAGGGTTTACCATTGCCTCCTTCCATGCAGTATGAGATGATGCCTTTCAGCATCCTCCTATATCTCTGCTGCCCAATATAGATGTTTCCCACGGTCTGGGAAACTTAGGGGATTCGAACAGGCAACCTTCTGCTTGTTAGTCAAGTATTTCCCCACTGCGCCACTTAAGGTGGTAGCTCATATAGCTATATATGGATTAGAAACACCCAATAGTTTCCAATTAGTTTGCCCTGGTATAAGCAGGGATTTTCTCATTCTTCAGGCACACTGGCTTTACCCAAAGTGTGACAGTGCTGGATCTGGAAAGGCTATTAGCTAGTCTCTTTAATGGATCAGTTCCAATAAAGCATTGTTGGTGTGTGTGTGTGTGTGTGTGTGTGTGGTGTTTTTTGCCAAGAAGTACTCAGGCTCCTGTTGAGTGGCAGAGGCTATTGTTTGCACTAACCATTTTGTATGAGTAAGACCCACAGGTGAGGGAGAGTTCAGTATCTTACAAAAACATCCAGTGACAGTAACAAACAATTCCTCTACCACTACACAAGGCTTGATGCCCTGAGGGTCTTCTGTGCAGGTCCTTTCTTCTGCATTATTCCTTAAAGGCACAACTTATAGTTTAGTTTTCCTTAGGCTCTTTTGCAGCACCTTTCCTTTTAAAGTCTGCTTCTAAAAAGAAATTTGTTTGCTATTTCTCCCCAGCGTTCTTCCAAAAGCCAGCTGGCTCTGAATGCTAAGTGGCAAAGGAACAAAGGCACAACTTCCAAAAGTATTTGGAAATGTTCTAGGAGTTGCTGAAACTGTTCTTTGTAGTTGTTGCCCAGAGGCCTGGAAGAGTACATCAGGCTATTGCAAGATGGTAATAGTTCCTGTGTTAAGACATCCGCACAGTGCTTGCAAATCTTTATTTTTAATGCCTGCCAGGATTATTATTTGATTATTTTAGCATCCTCATTTGGCTTAACCTACTATTGACCAATACTATAATTACAATTCTATGATACTCTGTATCAGTTTATATAGCATCATAATGGGGATATGGCAAGGGAAATGCATCTAAAAGATAAACAAAACTCAAACATCATTGTAAACAGAAATTTAAATACACGCACATTGCTCTTTTAAAACAGATGTCCCCAAACTCTTTTGCCTATTTACATGCTGGCATGCATCAGGATATTGTAAGTAGGAAAATAAGTGAGCACTTTCCAAATATATAGATTAGACAGTGGCCCTTAGTTTCTCCTATTACAATGCCTACCTCTGTCTTCTTCTACATGCTTTCTACAAAGAATACATATTAGCCTAATATGGAACTACAAATAGTAGAAATAGCTGTTCTCCCAGTTATAAACTACTAGAGAGATTTCACAATGCTACAGTAAGAATAAGGTCCAGGGGTGACATTGTCCCATTCAGACAATCCAACAGACCATGGTTGGTTGGACTAGGCATGAGCCATTGAGTCCCCACATTTTACCAGAACTGTCCAGGAGTGCTGGCTGGACACTCCAATTTTACTTTTGGCATAACTTGGGGAATTAGCTTGGCTAGAGGGAGCAGTTTGCTTTCAGTATCAATTTGAGCAAATCTTACATTTTGGAAAAGGACGAGGAGGCAGAAATGCAGTTCAAACTTTTTATTAAAGGTAAAATGGGGTACAGGAAGGCAAATGTTTATTTAGGTAAGGCAATAAAATCTTAGCTAATGTTCGAAGCGAGAATCTTGCTGAACATGATTTAGCTTAAAGTCCAAATTGCAGGTAAATTGACTTGGCTAAGGCGGTTAGACCAGAGCGCAGCTTAAGGCTTGCCGTGGAAAGTGCTAGCTTAGTTGGCAAAGAGCTACTTGGATAACAGGGTCACAGAAAGAGGGCAGGTGAGGAGGCAGAGTGTCTTGCCATCCTGCTGGCAATCCAGTTATTTGCACTTTGAGCCAACCACCTCACTTTACCTTATGAAAGGACCAGATCTTTATGTATAATGGAGTGAATTCTTACATTCCTCATGTAGTAAAGGAGCCTCTGCAGTGCTGCTCTCCCCGGGGGCACTCTGACCCCTGGACCTTGGGGCCCCTATCCATGGCCTCCAAGGTCCAGGGGGCCTCCAGATGGTGGGGGGGGGCTACTGCAGCCACACCATGCTGAACCTCTGGTTTTTTAATTAAATTTTAGCCACCACATGGCCGAGGGGCGGGTGCTGGGGGGTAAGCCAAGCAGTCCTCCCCCCGCACCCGGAGGCAGTGGCTGGAGTGATGCTGGGCCTGTCTGTTCAGCCCAGCATCTCTGGCGCTCCTGCGCAGATGAGAGAGATCGTTGCAAGCCCATGACATAATTGGCTTGTGATGATCTCTCTCCACTGTACAGGCATGCCTCGCAGTTAGCAAGAGATGCTGGGCTGAATGGACAGGCCCAGCATCGCTCTGGCCGCTGCTGCCGGGTGGTGGTGGTGGGAGAAGTATTGCTCGGCTCACCCCGCCAGCAGCCACCCCTTGACTGTGTGGTGGCTGAAATTTAAAAAATAGAGACTTGGCGCAGCAGGAGGCCCCCCAAAGTAGGGGCCCTTGTGCTGGGAGGGCCTCATGGCGGGGGTGGTCTAGGCGCCAAAATTACTTATATGCGCCCCTGGCTCTCCCTGTGCCATCAGGGTAATCTGAGGGGTCTTGGACCACTGTTAATGGAACTGCTCTGGAGAGAGCCCAACTGGCTGAACACTCCAGTTGGGCTTTTGGGCTAATGTGGGGAATCAGAGTGACTATATGGAGCAGTCCACCACAGTATGAATTTAAGCCAAGTTTTGGTCTGGAAAATGATGTGGAACTGCAATACAGTCAGATTTATTTAAGAATAAAAGCGCTACAGGAAGATAAAAAGGGAATTAGGTAAAAAAAAATTCTAACTAGCAATAATAAGAATCTCATGTCATAGAGGCATTTTAGCTTAAGGTTCAAATTGTCAAATTGATCAGCTTACGGCTTACTGGAGAGAGAACTAGAATGCAGGCTTAAAGGAGGAAAGAGAAGGGGCCAAGGAATTTTAAAGGGATAGAAAGTTAGTGTTACTAATCCCAATATGTTGGTGTGTTCACTGCACTTGAAGGGGAATACCCAGGGAGACCTCCTCGCGGGGTAGAGCAGAAAGACAGGAAATCAAAGAAGCAAGTGGCACAGCATGACCACTTGTCAGCTGAAGAACCAGCATGGTATAAGTCCATCTAAGTGGGGAAGCAGGATTCTTTTTCCTTGGGTCTGGGGTAGGTTCTGAGAGTTCTCTGGGTGTCTTGAGTGCTAAACATACGTTTGGATCTGGGATACAAATAGGCAAATTCATGCCCTGGGGCCATGCACAAGCCAAGTGTCCTGGCTGGAGAGGCTGAAATTCGTATGGAACAAAGAAATTCATGTTTGCATGAATTCATCTACTTGGGTGTAATCCTTGGAAACAAAAGGTGGAGTGGTTTGGAAGCAAGTGTACACGACGGGTTTGAATGGGCGAACTTAAAGCTTATCTGCCAACTGGGATGTCTCCAGGTGGAAAGAGATATGGGTCTTGTGAATTTTAACGTCTCCTAGTCCTTGCCAAATCATTAACATGTTGATGGTGGGGTGGGGATGTTCCATGTTTATCTGAATTCCTGAGGAGAAGATTAGTGAAGTTACTTCTTTTTTGCAAGAAGAGAGTTAACTATTTCCTTTGTGAAGGTCTCTTTGACCTGGGGTATACTTTGCTAGCTTTCCTTCTCTTTTGAAAGAGAGGTTATGGGGATAATTCCCTACAGTTGCGTGTTATTATGGCCTTGGGTAGCATCACCCTATGTTTGCTTGTGCTAAGCAACCAAATTGAATTGTTTGCCAAATATGGGCATGTGCAGAGTTCACGATCCCATGAGCTCAGGTATCCAAGATGGAGGTTGTGCACCCACAACTCCAGATCACATAGAGAGATACTGACTGCTGCTCCCAAATAAGATGTTCTGGCAAGACCACATGGGAAAAACCCATGCTTTGCTTGGGTTTACCCCAATTACCCCAATTTTCAGAAGTTGGTGTCAGGAGGAGGTTTAGCATGTGCTCTTCACATGTAGTCTGGAACGTCTTGCATTTTCCTGGTACACAGGAAGGAGTGCAACAGGGGATCACACACCAGGAGAGTCACATGAGAACCCACTCTCAGAGCCCTCTTACATAGCATGTAACACCAACTATACTGTGAGTGAGGAGGAGGGAAGAGAGGGAGGCAGGCAAAAGTGACAGATGCCTATTCTACTCCAGTTGGACTTTAGCAGTAGCAATAGCACTTACATTTATATACCGCTTTATAGCCGGAGCTCTCTAAGCGGTTTACAATGATTTAGCATATTGCCCCCAACATTCTGGGTACTCATTTTACCGACCTCGGAAGGATGGAAGGCTGAGTCAACCTTGAGCCCCTGGTCAGGATCGAACTTGTAACCTTCTGGTTACAGGGCGGCAGTTTTACCACTGCGCCACCAGGGGCTCTTAGTTTCCCTCCACCAACAGGGCCATTGAATACCAGCTGTCTTGTGAAACAGCTAATCTAATTTTGTGTATTCTTAATTTAGATAAGAGTACTCCTGCATTCTACCAAAATAAAACCACAGGACTCTGTGGGTGCCAGGAGTCGAAATAGACTTGACGGTACATGTTACTTTTACTAGATAGTCAAAGGTTAATGTATCATTGCCATTTTTTCCTACATTGCAAGCTGATTTGGGACCAAGGTCAGAAAACAGAATAGACATCTACAAATAAATATTATGCAGAACAAGGAGGCACATTTTCGACCTTACTACTTCAAACTATAGGTGTGAGACTGCAGTTTTGCATATTCACCCACATGGGATATTTCCAGACAGCAGCAAAGAGTACTGGGGAAATGCTTTTGCAAGCGTGATTTTACTCACTTTCCACACACATCAACAGGTGTTCATTGCCTAAGTCTCCACAAAATGAATCTTTGTCCAGATGCACAGCAGCGTTCTAGCATGATTTTCTCAGCACCACCTGCTGGCCATCTCTTGCATTCCATAAAGAACTTATTACAACTTTTATGGTGAATGGAATGCAACAGCTTGGCGGTAGGTGGCACTGAGAAAATCATGCTAGGACCCTGCTGTCTATCTAGACTAAGCCGTGGGACTCAGGGCAAGTGCCCAAATTCGCCCTACGGAAAGATCGGGTGAATGGTGAATGGAATGCAACAGCTTGGCAGTAGGTGGCACTGAGAAAATCATGCTAGGACCCTGCTGTCTATCTAGACTAAGCCGTGGGGCTCAGGGCAAGTGCCCAAATTCGCCCTACGGAAAGATCGGGTCTGCTTCAGATGAAAAGAAGACATTTTTGGAGCTTCCTCACAGAAAGAGAAAAGAAGAAGCCTAGAAGAGAGAAGATGAAGAGAGTGGGAAGCAACAATGTGGCAGTTGGCCAGGAGAAACAGAGGATGGCTGGGAGAAGTAGGTCACAGGCCATTGGCCAGGTAAGGCCATATTATTCCTGACCAAGATGCAGAAGGAGCAACAAGAGGGAGGATGTGGAGGAAGGGAGTCTCTCAGGAAAAACAACCCTTTAGCTGTGTCCTGCGAAGGTGTGAGCTCAAGAAGGCTGTAGAAGAAACCTACAGATTTTGTGAGTTGAATTGTGGTGAAATCAGTTCAGGGGGATTGGTACAGGAAGGAGAATCTTTTTAAGTAAAACTGTGGAGTGTGTTAGGGAAGGTAATCTGGCTTTGGAATTTATGTAGGAGAAAAGTGTTAATCTAGCCCACTGTTACTTCATTCCTTCACCAGTAATTAACAAGCAAGCAACACACACATATTCTGCATTTAACACAAAACCGCATCTTATTCTTTTCCCTACAATAAAGTTTGTTTTGGTTCTTTTATGTCCGTCTCTGCTTGTCTAGTTCTACCTCCCCCTTCACACACACACACCCCGTTACCAGGGTTTTGAAAAGGAATAATATTGCTTTCTATCCTAAGGTGAAAGATGGTGGCAGTGGGACAAGTATCTGCCTTTTGGAGAAAAGGGTGTGAAACTAACAAGGACCAAAATGAGTTCCACCAAATTCACATG
This sequence comes from Hemicordylus capensis, assembly GCF_027244095.1. Lineage (NCBI taxonomy): Eukaryota > Metazoa > Chordata > Lepidosauria > Squamata > Cordylidae > Hemicordylus > Hemicordylus capensis. The sequence continues at coordinate 101,616,705 of NC_069658.1, forward strand.
TATACCAAAAAAAAGAACACACCACAATATAATCATCTAATAGAAAACTATAATCTAGACATATGTATGGGCCTCCAAAGAACTATATAACCTGTAGATAATTTTAAAAAAATTAAATGTCTAGACACTATGAGATCAGAAAATAATATAGAATAAATTTCTGTGTGAACTGCCCTGAGCCATTTTTGGAAGAGTGGTATAGAAATCAAATAAATAAATAAATAAATTTAATTAAAAGTCTTAGCAAAAACATCAATATAAACAGTATATATAGAAAACCATAGATGCTCTTAATGAATTCAAAAACCAGTCTAAAGCATGAGTCCAAACAATTCCTATATAGTATACATTCAAAAATTGTCACAACTTAGAATTCAGTCATGCTTGAGGTTTCCTTTTAAGTTTCTAGATGCCCGATTTAATAGATGAAAAGTCCAATCAATTATAAATGAAGTGGAAATGCAAGCTCAGTGTCTTGTAAAGAGCTGAAATCAGAGACAGAACATACAAGGAAAAACTTCTTCCAGTACTTTTCTAATGTTGCCAAAAGTGTTTTGGCCTTAGCAAGCCCTTCTTCAGTGGCATTACTTAAATAGAACCTTGTTATTCTCAAAATAGTAGCTGTACAATCATATTAAACCAGGTGTTTATTCCTGGTTTATATAGTTTCTGAGGTGTCTGTATAGGAAATATAATGATAAATAGTCCATACAAACAAGTATGTATGGTATTCAATTAATAGATACAGAAATATCCCTAATAATATACATATAACACCAATATAACCCCTTAGCTCAGATATATATAAAACATAGGTGTTAGCAGGTTCAAAAATTGGGTCATTCAAATGTACCCACAAAATCTTTCTCTTCAGGCTCACACAGTATAATGTATACTAGCTGAACCCGCAGAGCATCTGTGCACTAGTACTTGTTTGCTCCCCTCGCTCTCTGCCACAGCCCCCTCACCTGAGAGACCTCTTCCCCATCCTCCTTCTTTCTCTCTCTCTCTTCCTCTCCCTTCTTTCTCTCCCCCCCTTCCCCCCACACTGGTCTGTTGTGCTCCATTGCCAGCAGCCCCACATGCAAAGGGGCTGCCTTTGCTTTCCTGTCCAGGTCCCAGCCCACCCTTTGCCGAACTCTAGTTGCTCTTCTCAACCCCCACCACAGCCCCGTCACCCCAGAGACCTCCCCACCCTCTCTCTCTCTCTCTTCCCCCTTGCCCCCCACAGCCCCTCACCTCAGAAATGTGCCCATTGCCAGCCCCCGACGCCCCACTGAGTCTCCTCGTGAGGAGAACGGCCGAGCTGGGGCTTCCTGTTTGACCTACATGGATGGCCTTCGGTGCGCTCTTCTGCCCCGGCCTTCCTCCTTGTGAGGCGACTCAGCAGGATGATGGAGGCCAGTGGTTGGAGCCAACCTGGGCCGCTGCCACCACGATTCCTACTCTTTCTTTGGCCGTCCATCCACCATTGAGCCCTCCTCTGTGCCTTCTCTCTCAGCCCCTCCCCCCACTTAGCTTTTCCATCCCTGTTCAGCCTTCCCGGAGACTTGGCGGAAGGCCCTGCTCGCTTGCTCGTTCAGCCTCTTCTCACTTTGGCCATTGCTCTTCTTTCTTTGCCTCCTCCTTGACCTCCCTGCCTCCTCAGCAGGAACTCTTGCGAGATGTGCTACGGGCCACCCAAGATTAGCCACGGACCACCTTAGCGTTCTAATATATAGATGGTACTATAGGAAACATATCCAAACGTCTATTTATGCATAGTTAAATCCATAAAAAGCAAAATATACCAAAGTACTAGCTATTCTGTATTTATATAAGTATAGCACTCATTCCATAACAAGTCTCTCAAAATAGAAATTACATATACTTACAATTGTTTCTGATATCTTACTCAAATGGCTATAAGTTCATATCGTCTGATCTCAGTAGAAGTCACGACCTAGTAGGTAAGAGTTTAAATACTCGCATTTTTAAATTATCTACAGGTAATATAGTTCTTTGGAGGCTCATGCATACTTCTAGATTATAGTTTTTTATTGGATAATTATATTGTGGTGGGCTCTTTGTTAGATAAAAGGGACCATCTGCCACATAAAAAAGGAAAGGTTGTGCTGCTGAGTTGGTGTTGACTCCTGGCAACCACAGAGCCATGTGGTTTTCTTGGAAAAATATAAGAATGGTTTACCATTGCCTTCTCCAGCACAGTATGAGATGATGACTTTCAGCATCTTCCTATATCGCTGCTGCCCAATATAGTGTAGGAGTTTCCCATATTCTGGGAAACACACCAGTGGGAATTCAAACCAACAGCCTCCTGCTCTCTAGGCAGGTTGCTTCCCTGCTGCACCATCAGGTGGCTATCTCCTCCTATATTCCAAAGTGATATGATCCAGAGTTCCATCAACCTCATTCTGTGCAATGTGTTGGAGAGCTTCTCAGACTTAGCTCTCACTGTTTGCACTTGGTAAAGACATTTAGTGTGTACCATTTTTCATATACTTCCTTGTATTTATATTAAGAACATGTGTTGGAAAAACAAATTCATTGCGGAAAAAAGCTACTGTTAATTTAATTTTATCCAGAAGGGAAGGGCAGGAGGAGGGAGAAAAACAAAAGCAGCTCCTCCACCAGTAGATGGGGCTATATTGTTAGGTCGGTGCTGAACTGTTGATGTTTGTTAGTTGAACAGGAGCAGGAAAAGGGCAGGAGAATTTAAGAAGTTAGATCAACTCAGTTTGTTGTAGTACTAGGAGATACAGAGCCTGTTCAGACCTGCAGAAGGCTTCTGAGGGCCTTTCCAACATTATCTTTCCACCATTGTTACCTAAGAATTGTGCAGGATGCAGTCATCTTTCCTCAGATGGCACATGATTCTTCAGTCTAACCTTATAGGATGAAAGGCCTGAACCATCAATGCAACCTTGGTAAATCAACATATCCAGCGGCTGATCCAACTTGACCATTGCCTGCATCCATGTTGCCCCTTTAGCTCTGAATATCAGGTTCCTAACATATGTTAAAAGTCCCATCCAGCCAGATAAACAACAGAGGCATTATATTATCAACCCCTGCTAGCTTGGCAAAGAGGCACCTTTTAACGTGGTGATTCTCTTTATTTAGCAGGGGGAGAGTAATTGGCCCTATCCAACCCCAGCACAGTACCTCCAGTGACTGTTGCTGGTGTCTATCTTATAGCTATAGCAATAGCAATAGCACTTACATTTATATACCGCTCTATAGCCGGAGCTCTCTAAGTGGTTTACAATGATTTTTTAGCATATTGCCCCCAACATTCTGGGTACTCATTTTACCGACCTCGGAAGGATGGAAGGCTGAGTCAACCTTGAGCCCCTGGTCAGAATCGAACTTGTAACCTTCTGGTTACAGGGCAGCAGTTTTACCACTGCGCCACCAGGGGCTTATGTTTCTTTTTAGATTGTGAGCCCTCTGGGGACAGGGATCCATCTTATTTATTTGTTATTTCTCTGTGTAAACCGCCCTGAGCCATTTTTGGAAGGGCAGTATAGAAATTGAATAAATAAATAAATAATAAATTATTGAACTATACCTTGGTTCACAATTGCAAAATAGTAGTAATATATAACCAAGAAATATGCTAATGCAGAAGAGTTTTTGTGTGTGACAAGGGGGTGCTGTTGTACCCCTCTTGCGATCTATGGCAGTCTTCCCACAAAGAACTGACAACCACAGGATTAAATCAGAATTAAACTAATATTTTACTGAATACAGAGTGAGGCCTTTAATTATATGAACATGCAGGGCGTTCCCACATGGCACAAAATATGCAAGATGAAACATGTGTTCAGGCACTATTAGTTACCTGACTATTTAAATGACAATTATAATTGTCATATAAAGCATGTCCCTTTATATAGTCAAGCATGTAAAGGGACATGCTTGACTATAACTATGCTGCACTACTATATGGAGTGGGAGAAGGGAAGCGAGGAAAGATGGCAGGGGGATACAGAACAGACAATATCAGAACTGAATTGGGTTAAGAGAGAGTAGAGTTGGTACAAAGATCCAGGGGGAGGGGGTGGGGAGTTGAAAGACTTTGGAGCCAAATAGGTTCTGGTAACCAGAGTGAATTGGGATTGGTCAAGGGACCGGAGGAAAGAAAAAGACAAACATGGAGGCACCATTGGGGAAAGGAAGCTGTTTGGGTCAGACTAGAGATCCACAGGAAGAAGCAGACCAGTAGGCAGAACTATCCCATATGGGTTCAGGGAGCAAAGCCAAACTGAGCCTTTCTGGACTTCCAGGGGTTAAGTGGAGCAAAGTCAAAGAGGGAACCCAAAAGGCTTTGGATAAACATTCTAGGAAAGGTCAGTGAGGATGAGCTAGGGACTGGCAAAGACAAGCCCTAATGAATCCAGGTTAACAACAAAGGGTCTGGGGAAGAACAGTGGGAGACAGAGGAAGAGAAGACCAACCAACATCTCGGAGATGAGGCAGCCCAACCCCTTTGGTGGGTTGGGGAAGGAAGCGGGTAGTCAGACAAAGCCCGAAGAGATCCGGGTATAAGGTTTAGATTGGCCCTGCTGGACTTCCAGAAAGAGCAGGGACCTTCCAGAAAAGGTCATGACTCATGCCACACAGGATCCTACTGTGCAGGCGCAGTGGCCTCCAAAATGGCCACCGCACCAGGGAATAGGCCTGGAAAAGGCTGAAGACACCTGAACCAGCCAATTTTTAGGAAAAGGAAGGCCAGCAGGGAGAGGGGAGAGCTCCATAGACCCCCACCACCACCTTGGAGAAGCCCCCCAGAGGGAGTAAGCTAAAAAGATCAAGATCAAGTAAGAACTAATCAGCCTACTTTCCTTTCATTGTCTCTACATCTGGATGAAATATGGTGCAAATCGAGGTCCACAAGTTAGATCTCTTGCACCTCAAATGTTCATGTATCCACCATCTTGGATCAGGGTGGGTGTCATTATTACAAGCTACACCATTGAGGTGTCTCTGTGTGTCACACACTACAGTTGTTCCAAATTTGGTTCAAATTGTTTAGACAGTCCTCAAGTCAGTGCACTTGCGCCTAAAAAGTATATGTATCTGCCATCTTGGATCGGAATGGGTGACATCATCACAAACTACAACATTGGAGAATCCCTATGTGCCCATTCAGCTGTAGCAAATTTGGTTCAAATCAGTTAGACAATCCACAAGTTAGTGCACTTGCGCCTCAAGGTTTACATGTCCATCATCTTGAATTGGGGTGGATGACATTGTCATAATCTTCACCACTGAGATGTCCGTATGTGTCCCTAGCAGGGGCGTAACAAGGCTGGAGTGGGCCCAGAGACAAAATTTTAAAATGGGCCCCTCACAGATGCACACACACACTTCACAATATATAGTCATGTGACTTGCCTCATGTGACTTGCCTCTGGGGGGCCCCTCGAGGCGTGGGGGCCCCCAGGCAGCCACCTCCCCTTGCCTAATGGTAGTTACGCCCCTGGTCCCTAGAGCTGTAGAATATTTGGTTCAAATCAGTTAAGCGGTTCACAAGTTAGCTCACTTGTGCCTCAGAGGTTTATGCTTCCGCCATCTTGAATCAAGGTGGATTACATCATTACAAACTACACCACTGAGGTGTCCCTGTGTGTCACTCACTCCAACTGCACATAATTTGGTTCAAATCAGACAGTCTACAAGTTAGCCCACTTGTGCCTCAAACGTTCACGTGACCACCATCTTGGATTAGGGTAGATTACATCATCACAAAATATCCCATTGAGGTGTCCCTATGTATCCCTACAGCTGCAGCAAATTTGGTTCAGATCAGTTAAGCGGTTCACAAGTTAGCCCACTTGTGCCTCAAAAGTTTACTTAGTCTGTCATCTTGAATTGGTGTGGATGACATCATCACAAACTATGCAATTGAGGTGTCCCTGTGTGTCATTCACTGCAGCTATACCCAATTTGGTTCAAATAGGTTAGGCAGTCCACAAATTAGTCTGCTTGTGGCTCAGAAGCTCATGTAGCCGCCATCTTGAACTGGAGTGGATGACATCATCACACATAATGCCATTTGGGCATTCCTACTGTATGTGTCAAATCAGTTAGGTGGTTCACAAGTTAGCCCACTTGTATCTCAAAAGTTTACGTGTCCACCATCTTAGTTTGAGGTGGATGACACCATCACAAACTATGCTGTTGAGGTGTCACTATGTGTCCCTATAATTGTACCCAATTTGGTTCATATTGGTCCAGGCGTTGTGAAGTTGATCGTGGGGGCGGGGGGACACATGGATGGACACATACATGGACAGACACACACACAGAATGCCAGGTGATTTCATAAGTCTACTGGAAAGGAGGCTAAAAAAGAAAAGAAAAATTCCAAAAAATATTCATTGAACCCCCCCCCCCCAGGAACCAAACAAAATGGGGGGAGGGGGTTTGAAGGGAGCCCAAACCAAACTGGTTCAGTGTGGTTCGAGTTCAGTTCTTTTGTGCACACCCCTATAAGACAATAGACAACAGGTTTTAACAACTACATGAAGAGTGCTGAGAAATGCACGTATCGCTCAGGCAATACGTGCGGCAAAGAAGTGATTGAATCAGAATTTGGAACCACTGATTACCTGCTGTGATGTGTTTAATGAATTCTTTGTGGGAGGAAACTCTCGTATTCGGGCTGACCTAGATTCCATCTCCACAATTACTTCAGTATCTGTGGAGGTATCCAGTGACTCCTCGTACGTGGTTAGGCTGGATCAGTTCCAGTTTTTGACTCCTGAGAATGTGGACAAGCTGATTGGAATGTGTGGCCCACCACCTGTCCTCTTGACCCTTGCCCAACATGGCTTATACTATCTGGCAGGGGGGTTGTTGTGGAAGGCCTGGTAAAGCTTATAAATGCGTCTCTGAGGTAAGGTAGGATGCCTCCTAGTCTTAAGGAGGCAATTATTAGACCGCTTCTAAAGAAGCCTATCTTGGATCCCTCAGAGCTGAGTAACTATGGGCCTGTCTCCAACCTTCCATGGCTGGGCAAGGTAATTGAGAGGGTGGTGGCCTCCCAACTCCAGACAGTCTTGGAGGAAACTGATTATCTAGACCCATTTCAAACTGGCTTCCGGGCTGGCTATGGGGTGGAGACTGCCTTGGTTGGTCGGATGGATGAACTCCAACTGGGAATTGACAGAGGAAGTGTGACTCTGTTGGTCCTTTTGGACCTCTTGGCGGCGTTCGATACTATCGACCATAGTATCCTTCTGGAGCGTCTCAGGGGGTTGGGGGTGGGAGGCACTGCTCTGCAGTGGTTCTGCTTCCACCTCTTGGGCATATTCCAGATGGTGTCCCTTGGAGACTGTTGTTCTTCAAAATCTGAACTTTTGTATCCCTCAGGGCTCCGTATTGTCTCTGATGTTGTTTAACATCTACATGAAACCGCTGGGAGAGATCATCAAGAGATTTGGTGCAGGGTGTTATCAGTATGCTGATGACACCCAAATCTATTTCTCCATGTCAGCATCATCAAGAGGGGGCATAACCTCCCTAAATGCCTGCCTGGAGGCAGTAATGGGCTGGATGAGGGATAACAAACTGAGACTGAATCCAGATAAGACGGAGCTACTCATTGTGCAGGGTTGAAACTCAGGAGACGATTTTGATCTGCCTGTTCTGGATGGGGTCACACTTCCCCAGAAGGAACAGGTACGCAGTTTAGGGGTGCTTCTGGATCCAAGCCTCTCCTTGGTGTCCCAGGTTGAGGCAGTGACCAGAAGTGCCTTCTATCAGCTTCAGCTGATACACCAACTACGTCCATTTCTTGAGATGAACGACTTCAAAACAGTGATACATCTGCTGGTAACCTCCAGACAGGATTACTGCAATGTGCTCTATGTGGGGCTGCCCTTGTACATAGTCCAGAAACTACAGTTGGTCCAGAATGCGGCAGCCAGGCTGGTCTCTGGGCCATCTAGGAGAGACCATATTACTCCCGTATTGAAGGAGTTACACTGGCTGCTGACATGTTTCTGGGCAAAATACAAGGTGTTGGTCATAACCTATAAAACCCTAATAGCTTGGGCCCTGGGTATTTAAGAGAACGTCTTCTTCGTCATGAACCCCACAGCCCACTGAGATTATCAGGAGAGGTCCGTCTGCATTTGCCACCGGCTCATCTGGTGGCTACTCAGGGACGGGCCTTCTCTGTTGCTGCCCCGAGGCTTTGGAATGTGCTCCCTAGTGAAATAAGAGCCTCCCCATATCTGACAACTTTTTAAAAGTCTTTAAAGACGCATCAGTTCATCCAGGCTTTTAACTGATATTGTTTTGATTGTTTTAATGTTGTTTTTAGCATATTGTTTTAAATTTTTAAATTGTGTTTTAAATTTCTTTTTAAATTTCTTGTTGTTTTTAATATTTTATTTTTGTTTTTATCTTGTTGTAAACTGCTCAGAGACAGAAGTTTTGGGCAGTATAAAAATATGTTAAATTAATTAATTAATTAATGTGCTGTGAAATGTAAACATGCCTTGGAAACCTGGTTTGGAAATTCTCAAGAGAACTCTGGAATGGCCATGCAGGATGGCTTAGTCTGAGTTGTCTTTTACAGACTCCAACAAGGGTAGGATGCAATAGCCAGGCTTCTTCCCTACTTAATTCCCTAGGCTATTCTCAGTTTACATGTCAAGCACTCTTTCTTCCTGGATTTCCTAAACAAAGGTCAAACCAAGCTAGGCACTTCCTGTAGGAGTGCCAGGGAGTGTCCAGGAAGTCCAAAAATGAATGTCCATATCATGTGCAAAAGCAAACACACAGATAGCCATGACAGCATGGCTGGCTCCAAAAAGTACAGTCTGGCACTGAGCCTGTATTAGGCTGCTTGCTTAAAAAAATATTAAAGGGCGAACTATAACAAAGTCAATATGTGTGGGAGAAGGAAAGGCTGGGATGGAACAGTGGAAAGAAGGGAATTCAGTAATGTGGAATGCCAGCCAGAGATGTAATGGCTGGAGGAAGAGAGGCAGTGGCTAGTTCTTTGTGTTATGTTTTCAAAGGTGCCAAAATTCAGCCCTTCCTGGAAAACATAACAGTCGATGGGGAAGATTAGCTCCTTATCCTGAATGTGTAAAGTCAGATTGTGATTATTCAGTGGGAAAGGAAATGTAAGACTACACATGTCCAGAGCCCTATTCACATGTTCAGTGAACATACAATCTGTGTATAGTAACACTGATCAGTAAGGGTGTGTGGGGTCCCTCTTCCCCAGTCACTACTCAGCAAGGAATAGCTTTCAACTTTCACCCATTGTCAGCATGAGGCACCTATGGATTTGTCCAGTGGCAGATTACTGGAGAAGCAGAGGAGGCATCTGCCTACGGTGGCAAACTTTGAGGAGCAGCAAACTTTGCTGCTCCTCAAATTTTTCCGCCCCTCTCTGGGTATGACGGAAGCGGCTGCAGTGAGGGTGGGGGTGGGGGTGGGGGTGAGGAGAAAGTCCCTCCCATGGTGTTTTTTTAAAACTCCACCACTGCATGGTGGCAGCAGTAGCTGGGGGTGGGGGTTAGGAGGGGAGAGTTCCTCTTAACAAATCCTTTACCTTTTACCCAGGGAGGGAGGGAGGGATTTGTCCAGAGTTTTGAATGACCTGTGCCCCCCCGCAAAGGTTGTATAAGTATTTGGATGAATAGCCACCCCATGTGATAAAGAGATGTGCAAGGAGGGTGACATGACCTCCTCCATAGATGTCCCGATGGGCACTCTCTCAGCACATCCCTTTCCTTATATCGTTTGTATCAGCTCATTATTATTTATTTATATATTGCCATCTATCTGCATGGCACTTTACAGAGAATGAGAAGACAGCTCCCTATCTTAAAGAAGCTCACAATCTAAAAAGGAACACAAGGGAGACAACAGAGAAAGGGGAAGGAAGTGGAAGCAGAGGGAAACAGGAGAAGACTATGAGATTATTTGGTGCACACATACATAGGCTTACAATATCATTCTTACCAGGCCAATGAAGAGGCACTTAGCATTTCATCTCTCACTCTGCAGCATTTAGGTGAAAATGGAACATAAAAACATAGGATGCTGCCATATACTGAGTCAGACTATTGGTCTGTCTAGCTCAGTATTGTCTTCACAGACTGGAAGCAGCTTCTCCAAGTTTGCAAGCAGGAGTCTCTCTCAGCCTTATCTTGGAGAAGCGAGGGAGGGAACTTGGAACCTTCTGCTCTTCCCAGAGTGGCTCCATCTCCTGAGGGGAATATTCCCCTCAGTGCTAACACTTTTAGTCTCCCATTCAAATGCAACCAAAGTGGACTCTGTTTAGCTAAGGGGACAAGTCATGCTTGCTACCACAAGACCAGCTCTCCATTGGTTGCACAGAGTTCTTGAAGGGGAGAAGCTGAAAAGTCACCTACTCCTCTGCTGTCACATTGGATTATCTGGTTAGGGGTGTGCATGGAACCGGCTGGCCTGGTTCTGGACTTGAACCTGACCTCTGGCACCCCTCAAATTCCCCCCCCATTTGGTCTGGGGGGGGGGGTTGTGAATTTTTTTCTAAGTTTACCTTCTCTCCGGCACGGGTGGGGAGTCCACGGAGTCTCCCCTCCCCCGCCAGCCTTTGAAATGTCCCCTTCGAGCTTTTTTTGCCCATTCGGGCCTTCCTAAAGTGGCGGCGGCCAAAATGGCGGCCACCACTCATGCACAAATGGCCTCTGCAAGGCCTGACATGGCCCAGGACCTCGCAGAGACCATTTGTGCACACGCGGTGGCCATTTTTTGGTGGCCATTTTTAAAAGGCCGCTGTGCATGCGCAAATGATCTCTGCGAGGTCCTGGGCCATGCCAAGCCTCGCAGAGGCCATTTGTGTATGCGCGGCGGCTGCCATTTTGGTTGCTGCACCACTTAAGGAGGGCCCGAGTGGGGCATTTCGAAGGCCAGTGGGGGCAGGGGGGACCTCCGCAGACACACACACCCCTGCTGCCCCAAAGAACTCCCCTGGAGAGAAGAGAAGATAAATTAAAAAAAATTCACAAACTGGTCAGCGGGGGGGATTGGTTCCAGTCCAGACGGAACCGGGTGGGGTTGGTTTGACCCTGAACCTCCGAACCAAACCCCCAAACCATCAAACCCCCAGACCAGTTCGCACAGCCCTATATCTGGTTACTTACAACTTCATCAGCTTTATGTCTAGACTTGGATCTCTGCCTTCTTCAGTATGCCATTCCACTATACTCTGTATTCAGTAATCCAAAAACCTTCAGTTTTTGCTTCACATTTTCCACTCATGCTCTAAAAAGAATGGAAATTGCAAGTTAAGGTGCCCATCTTAACTTGCACACCATATAAGCTGTAAAGACTTTGTACAGTTCGGTATATGATGATGGATTTAGAAATGAGGCTGCATGCATGCACCCACACTTTGCCATTATTAGACTGTACAAACTCATTACAGGTTTTATTTTATTTATTGATTGATTTGATTTTTATACCGCCCTTCCAAGAATGGCTCAGGATGGTTTACACAGAGAAATAATAAACAAATAAGATGAATCCCTGTCCCCAAAGGGCTCACAATCTAAAGAAACACAAGATAGGCACCAGCAATAGTCACTGGAGGTACTCTGCTGGGGGTGGGTAGGGCTAGTTACTCTCCCCCTGCTAAATAAAGAGAATCACCACGGTAAAAGGTGCCTCTTTGCCTAGTTAGCAGGGGTGTAGAAGTTCATGGGCACCTTAACTTGCAATTTCCATTCTTTTTAAATCACAAGTGAAAATGTAAAGCATAGTAACTCTCATCTTAAACCAAAAGGTTTAAACCAAAGGTTTTTGGATTACTGAATTTCCAGGCATTTTAAAAAGGGAGATCTGATTAGAGACTATGGGGAAGAATTTACCCATGCTGGTTAAGTGGAGTCTTCCCATTCTTACATAATCTACCTCCGATGTAAAATCTCTGTGTTCAAAGCAGTCTACCACCACCTTATATGCCACCACAAGGGCCCAGTCATCTTGCCTCTGCCTTGCATTCCCTGGTAAGTACAATTGCCACCTCACTGCTGCCATATGTGCCTTCAGAAGTCCATTCACCACCCTGCCCCCCACTGTCTCAAATAGCTTGTAAGGACCCCTGTTACCTTGCCACCAGCTTGTTCTTCCTCATAAGCATTCACCCTGTCTTGAGTTCTCTTCCCAACCTTTTGCCACCTCCTTGCATTTCCTCACAAGTTCTTATACCACTCCACTGCAGCCATGGAAATAGTGCTGGGAGAAAGTACATTTCCCAGATGTCACCTGTGTTCCCTGTGTGAAATTTGAGCCAGTCCCATGGGCTCTGCTTCCTACAGAAGAGGCCCTCCCAGTACTGGGAATATAATGAACTGCACCAGAGATGGTCATGGTGGAAGCAGCTCCACCAGGGGGATGCTACAGATTCATTGCGATTGCAGCGCTCAATGAACAGCCCTAGTAGCAAACTCGTTTTCTTGCGTTTAAGGGTCAGTTCTTAAACTGCTGCATCAGGGATGTAGGGAGATACCCAATGGCCCGAGGACAAAGTGGTTTGGGGGCTCCCCATGTACCCCAGTGCCAAAGCCATGCCCCCTACTTTCCAGCCCCACCACCTCCCTCCCCCCTCTATTTACCTGTGATGGTGATGGGCAGGTTACTCAGTGCGCCAACTTCTCTCTGGCCAGTACGCGGGCCTCCCCATTCCCTGGATGGCGTGCCAGCTTCTCTCGCGCCTGTGCACAGGCCTCTCCATTGAGTAGGGAGAGTGTTGCATGCTGTGATGTCATGGAGGCGCGAGAGAAGCTGCAGATATCAATGTGCAGGTGCGAGAGAAGCCAGTGCACCAGCCAGGGAATGGGGAGGCCCACACGCAGGCTGGGGAGGGGGGAAATACCAGTCCACTGCCGCCATCACCACCAACAAGGGTAAACAGGAAATGGTGGAGGGCAGCACAGGGTTGCACGGAGTTGAGGGGTGGGCCCCTTGACCTTCCAGGCCCAGGTACATTTGCTTCCCCTTGTCCCATGTGCTGCATCTTAGCCACGTATGGCACCAGATCTGAAGGGGTGGTGTCCCCAGACTTGCCTGCAAACTTTCAGGCAGATTGGGCAGACAATTTAGATTTTATCACCAAGAGAATATTCAGAGCTGATAATGTCAGAATGCTGAAATAACTCCCCCATCTTAATTATATCAACAGAACTGTGACATAAGATTCTTTGGTAGGCATTTTTTTCATCACAGAAGCTCCCTCTACATTTGGAGGATAGAATTTCCTTTCTATTGAAAAACTGCTGATTTTGAACAGCATTCTTTGGAGGGTCTTGTAGTATTTTAAGCCTTGTTTGACAGAAGTTACTAGCCCTGCTTCTCCAGACTACTAGCATTACAGGCCTCAGTAACTGCTCTGGGCCCATAATTGATCTTCAGACTCAGAGTATACCACCCCCACTTTAGTAACATAGATCTCTTTCTTTTTTTGACAACACGTAGTTAAAGGATGTTTTAAGTTTGCACACTTGGCAACACTCCACTCAGACCAACAGAATGATCAGGATCCAAACTGTAAAGCTGTAAAGAGTTCTGTTTTGACTGAAGTTCTATAAATTACCTACCAAATAATATAATTATGTGAGCTCAAACCACAAGGTAGTGGGGCAGTGCCCTGGTCCTCCACTGCTCCTCCAGTGGACTGCACTGCTCCTCCACTGCCCCACCGCTCATCCAGGACTGGCACTGGTGCTGCAAAAGACCATGTGCGGCTGCTTTCTTGTTCCCAGCAGCCTGTGCACAGCATCAGGACTCACAGCAGCATGTGTGGCACACTCCACTGGACCAGCTCAGGTGCACCTACCCCAATCTGTTCGGCACTTTCATCCTGAGGCTCCGAACTGGTTTGGGCACATCTCTACAAGGCAGAACTTCCTGATGTTGAACACCAAAAATTTTGTAACACCTTCAACTAAGATAAAGTCACACTCCTCCCCCCCCACTACCAGAACAAAACATTATTAAATTAAATTAGTGGATTCAGTAATGGTGGTAGTGTGATCCCTCCTCATGATTATTCAGCAATGAATAAGGATACAACAAGAAGCAGGTAATTTATGTTCACTTTAAATCTGTACTTCATGTTTTTTTCTTTTCTTAAAAAAGCATAAATACATACATAAGCACACACACTGATCATTACAAATAAAAATGCTTTAGTTTCTATGTCCAAAACTAAAGATTCTCTTTCCAGAAATTTCCCACAAACCTCAGTTCTCCTGCTTGATTTAATTCCATTCAGGATAGTGTTATCAACAATGCTGTCTCCTGAAACAGTAATAGGTCTTAAGACAATGTGATGGAAATAGTAGGCCTTAACTCTCTGGATTGTGCCTTTTTACCATATATAGTGACTCATACTCTGCTTTATTCAGTAATCCAAAACCCTTCAGTTTAAAATGAGAGTTAAACCGCTTTACATTTTCACTTGTGCTCTAAAAAGAATGGAAGCTGCAATTTAAGGTGCCCATCTTAACCATAAAAGCCGTAAAGACTTTGTACAGTTTGGTATATGATGATGACTTTAGAAATGAGGCTCCATGCACCCACACTTTGCCTTGGACTTTCAGCTGGACATTGGGCCGGGGAAGGATGCATCCAGGCAGACATTTAACAGGTGCAGTTTCCCCAATCACTTCCTAGAGATGCACCTGATGAATTTCTGCCTGATGCATCCCTGATCATGGCAAAGTGTGGATGCATGGATCCTCACTTCTAAAGCCATCATCATATACCAGACTGTACAAAGTTTTTACTGCTTATATGGTGCAGAAATTAAGATGGGCACCTTAACATTATTTTTAGAGCACAAGTGAAAATGTAAAGCAGCTTAACTCATTTTAAACCAGAGGTTTTTGTATTACTGAATTTCGAGGCATTTTAAAAAAGAAAAACATGATTAGACACAATGGGGAAGAGCTTAGCCAAACCACAAGGTAAAACTTCCTGATTTTGAACACCAAAAATATTGTAAAACCTTCACCTAA
This sequence comes from Hemicordylus capensis, assembly GCF_027244095.1. Classification (NCBI taxonomy): domain Eukaryota; kingdom Metazoa; phylum Chordata; class Lepidosauria; order Squamata; family Cordylidae; genus Hemicordylus; species Hemicordylus capensis. The sequence goes on from NC_069658.1 coordinate 101,631,740, forward strand.
AATAAAGTCACCCTTCCCCCCCCGCCTGAAAAAACACAAGTAAAAGAAATTAGTGGATTCAGTATTAGTGACAATATGATCCCACCTCATGATTATTCAGCAGTGAATAAGGACACAACGAGCAAGTAATTTTTGTTCACTTTAAATCTTTACTTATTTCCCCCCTTTTTCTTAAAACACACACACAACACTTAAAAATAACAATTGCTTTAACAACAGTGTCCCAAACTACAGATTATCTCCCCAGAAATTCCCCATAAACCTCACAGTTCTCCTGCTTGATTTAATTTCCTCCAGGGTGGTGTTATCAGCAAAATAGTGTACCACTGAGGTCTACCAGTTCTGAGGTAAAATGAAGCAAAAGAGAAGCAGCCAGAGCTAAGAAGCAAGGCCTTTTCTCCTATTTACCTCAGAAACATGAGTTAAACCCTTCAACTGTAATGGTTTCCCTTTCAAGAGTACATTTCCCTTTCTCTGGGAGAAGCAAAAGGTTTAACCAGCCAGCCCTGTTAGAAGCCCTTCACAGCTGTTTCCAGGGCTAAAGACAAGTGCAGAGGCTGTTTACTCCCCCTCTTCTCTGCCCACTCACTCCCCCCACCCGCACTTTTCTCCTCACAACATGCCAACTGCAGTAACACTTGCCAACTTGATCATTCATTCATTCAAATTTCCCCCCGCCCTTCCAAAAATGGCTCAGGGCGGTTTACACAGAGAAATAATAAATAATATTGATGTTACAATACCATGTTTTTTTTCCTTAATGCGTAGGAATTTAAATATATTTTTTCTTTGACAATCTCATCAAAGAGGGATTGTATGGAAGACAGACCATCTGAAGATATCTTTGCTGAAGAAATTGAGTCAGTCTGTGCTTCCCTATATAGATACAGAAAATCCCATTATAAATGTGATGGGAGGAGACCCATCTGTGGTCTTGAGGTTTTCTCTGCTTTTCAACTTTTACTCCTCATAACTTAGCCATTTTTTCACGCATACAATTTAAAAAACTGACATTCTTCTTGAGCAGGCAATTCTGAGTGTAAAAGTGCCCCTTCTAGCATGAATAGGGTAAACAGGAAGTTTTGAGAAGCCAAAGAAAGTTGGGTTAGGCAGGTGAAATAACATGATAGAATGCTGTCCTACCTTTCCACTCACAATACAAACAGAAGTTTTCCTTGTTTTGATAACCATATTAGCTCTGGAAAAGAGACAGGTGAAGATGTAGGAGACAGAACTATCTCCCTCCTGCCTCCATCTCAGAATAGGATGATTTAGATCGGGGAAAGGGCAAGAGAGATAAGAGCAAAACATCTGGAACATACTCCCCAGCAATGTTCCCTCTAAGGCGTGCATGTGTGCATGCACTCACATTTTTTAAAATGTCTGCTCAGTTAATTTTAGATACCACTCAGGTTGAATCAGGAATGCCACATTCTGAATGCACGTGCACACAAACTGCTTTGATACTGCCACCCAGAACAAAACTCATTCCGCACACAGATGAAAAAAATTAGAGAAAACACTGCTCCCCAGTAGGGCTGATAACAAAAATCTTAATTATGGGTCTACTGCATCACCTCTAGTTTGGCAAAGGAACAAACTAATGTTGTTTTTGTTTAGTTTTGTAACTAGAGATTTTTTTTGAAAAAATTCTGTGACAGTGATATGTGAATAAAGAAAACTTACCAGGGGTCAGGTGGGCAGAGGTGTATGTGTTGGTCAGTATCCAGCCCACAGAAGCACTGCACACACAAAGCCCCGCCATTCTGTGCCATGGCCATGCCAGGCACTTCCATCTGGCATAATGAGGCAAGAACAGGACTGAAGCCAGATTGTGGTGTGACCTGGGGCAAAGTTCTGTGCTGGGTCTCTGAAGATATGCTGGACCCCCACCAATCCCCAACAGTACAGTAGACTCTCTCCACCTGCACGGTGGTGCACTGGGCTCTCCCTTAGCACTGTGCTGGCTCCCTGATAATACTTGAGGAAGCTTGCCAGACAGCAAACATTCTTCCTTCAGTGCCACCATCTGTAGCTAGACCAGTGGTGGTGCCATTTTAGATTTCCCAGATGCCCTGGGCCCCAATGTACATATGGCAGTGGAGCATTTGGGAAATCTAAAATGGTGCCACTGTTCTTGCTGCAGGTGGTGGCAAGGAAGGAGGAGAATTGGCTTCTGTCTACTGCCGCATGGTAAGCCTCTCCCATTAGACCCTGGCAGCTTTATAGGGCACCTGTGGAGAGTAAATGCTCCTTCTTCAGTGCCAGCACCATTTCAGATATCCAGATGATTGGCCCCCTTATGCTGCATTAAGGGTCCAGAGCATGGCAAATCTAAAATGTCACTGCTGCTACTACTGTTCATGGTTACCAAGTAAGCCCTCCAGGGCCCAGTTGTGGCGGTAGGGGAAAGACTTACCTGGTGGTGGTGGTGGGCAGCAGCAGCAGGTACTTCTTTTGGAATGGTGCCAGAGACATGACAACAGAGTGATACGCTCATCCACTGTCTCCTCTCATTTTCCACATCTGCCAATGGGCTTTCTGCTGAGGCCCATTTGACAGCTATGTGCCTTGCCCTTCACACAGAGAGGATAGGATTTAACTTCTGGCTGACATCCAGGCTAAATTACTCAATAGTACTACTCAAGGACCACTGAATTTCAGTAGAACTACTCAGGAGCAATTTAGTCTAGATGTCAGTCACTGATCTTAACAGGATTACTTAAAACAATACTAGATTACTCTGAAATATCCAACAAATGAATATTTTTTCATTAATTTTTAAAGATTATGTAGAGGTCCTAGATGTAATAGTTCAGTGAATATGTAAATCAGCTCTTAGGCCCCAACCAGAGGGGTCTGCTGTGAATTCCATGCATTCCATGGGGCGTCTGGGTCTCTTCCTTTCAAAAGCAGACCAGCAGCACACAACTTCTAAGTAGCTTCTGGCACAGTGTTAGGAACTGTTGTTGGTGGGAGGAGGGATGAAAATTGGGATACCATTGTGAGTACCTGAAAGTAACTCTTTGGATTGTGGATTGAAGCTTTTTCTTAAATCCATCCTTGTTTATAAAAGCATTTAACTGAACATCAGCATCTTAGCACACTGCATGTTCTAAATTGCTGTGCCCTGCATTTGTGCACAACCTTTAATGTCATGTATTCATGATAAAAATGGATTAAATAAAGAAATATTTATTAAGAGTCAGTATAGTACAAAAGCCACCTAATGGTGCAGCGGGGAAGTAACTTGCCTAGGGAGCAAGAGGTTGATGGTTTGAATCCCCACTGGTAAGTTTCCCAGACTATGGGAAACACCTATTTTGGGCAGCAGTGATATAAGAAGGTGCTGAAAGGCATCATCTCATACTGCGCACGAGATGGCAATGGTAAACCCCTCCTGTATTCTACCAACCACAGGGGTCTGTGGTTGCCAGGAGTCGACAATGACCTGACGGCACAACGTTACCTTTATAGAACTACAAGGTGACATTTATATAAATACAATCTAGTTCAGGTCCCTACCCTCAGGTGGATCTATAGTGCATAAAAACTACATTTACGTTTTGCATTAACCTATTTAAAGATTAACTCAACTCATCCTGATTTGGTTAAAAAATATATAATTCATGATAAAACTCATGATTTAAAAGTTACAACAATAATCATGAAAGAGAATGGTCGAAATCCTGCTATATTATGCATGTTTAAAATCATCAGCATCATTTGTGCTAAGCACACACAACTCCACATGGGACAACAGCTTACATTTATTGCTTTCAAGTTCAAAATTGTTCTTGGATTACAGCTGAGAACCTAACAAAAGCTTTATGAAGGCTTTCCTAATCAACCTCATATTAAAGATTAACATTTCAATCCTAAACACACTTCCTTGGAAGTAAATCCCACTAATTTCAGTGGATCTTATTTTAAAGTAAATTTGCATAGAATCAATGTTTGAATGAATCTAAGATTTGTGATCCGACTGTATTTGAACACTCTGACCTATTAAAATCATCAACCAGAATCCTGTAGTGATGAATGAGTTTCACTGTGACATCAGCACCAGTGCTTTGAGATTAAGAACCTAGCATGATTTAGTCAGAACTCTACTGAAGTAAACTGGGTTAGCAGAAATTTAAAATAGAAATGAGGTCAGAGTAAGGCCTATTGTGCCTACGTAATGTCAGCCACTATTTTTGAACTTAAATTGGGAGGAACATTGTGGTCTCAGAGATTCAATCCACTGACTTATGTAAATATTTACAGCTGAAATACGATAGTCTCTGTTGCAAATTGTCTCATTTACTACATTAGGATGACTCACTATAATAGGACTTGACTTAATGGAATTACTCACGTTAGAAAGTGTCTATCAGATACAAATACATGCAGGATTAACTATATCAAGAAAGAACAGACTGGCGTATTAAACCACACAATCAAGAATGAAAGATGCCACTGCCCAGGAGAAAATGCAAGGCCTTCAAATACAGTAACAGCAACAGATTTATTGCAGCATAAGCTTTTGTGGACTAGAGCCCATTTCATCAGGCCCATTGACTGTTATCCTCAGTTGGTTGTGTGTATGCAGAAAGATAGGTATACAGATGAATACACATACACATGGGTACAGCGGGGGGGGGGGAATGTAGGCAGTACAGCCCAAGAGCCATGAAATGCAAGCAACAGCAATAAGTCTGTGATGTTTCTATGCAGAGCCCAAATTTACGCAATTAAAGAACAGAATGACATGCCTACTCTGGTATTTAAAAGAATAAAATAGTTTTTAATACCTAACAGTGGAGGATAACACATAAAAATTGCTTTTGTAAGGATGCCGAGTATCGTGCGCTCAGCTATTCAACAACAAAAGAAAACACCAGGGAGAAGCATTGTTATCAAGAAGATGCTATGGTTCATACGTAATGCCAAAATGGAGTTAAATATGGCAGAGGTTGGAACTCCAGTATGCCCAAACATGTGAAACCACAGTTTTGCAGCAAAAGCGACCTCTGCTTTTGTCTTGGAAAACTCCAATTTGAACCTTCAGTTTGCACAAAGGTTCACTGCCAAGACCTCCAGTTTGGTGCCAAAGCATTACTTCTGACTCTGAACACCGCCATAACCATGGTTTCGTGCCAATTTTCAAACTGGAATCATAGAGGCAGTAGCACAGACCCGCACAGCAACTTGGCTGCTCTATGACAGCAGTGCTTCTCGCTGGCCACCTCTCTAAGAACCAGCCCCGCCCCGCCCCTCCTGTTACCTATGCAGCTATGGAGTTGCCCGGAAACAGGGATGCCACGACCCCATTGCAGCCTTGTCATCCTCTCAGTGGGCATTCCTTATTCCAACTCTGTCCCTTGCTCCCCCCACCTGGCAAGCAGGAGGGAAAGGGCACCAACTGCTTTGCTCCCCGAAAAGTAAGTGACAGCGCTGTATGTTCACAAGCACAAACACTCCAGGTGGCAACAAAAGCAGGGCACCCCATCACAGAGCAGTGAGGGGAACATTTGGCATGTGGGGGTGGGGGTTCCCAAAGTTGGGTTTAAAAGGCAGTCCCAAGCAGGGATCCAAGAAGGGAGCCTCCAAGCAGGCAACCCCTTCCCTTTGGGGGGTTATTGGTCCTTAGGATTACTCATGAGAAGAGCCATCTGTGAGGAGTTGGGGAGGCGCTTGGAGGTGCATTCTGCAACCCTTCCCATTTTTAAGCATTATCCCATGGACTGTTCTCTCATGAGAGTGCCAACCACCAGGGCTCAGTAACTGAGCAAGGATGCTTTATGGAGGAAAAATGCAGGGATGGTTCTTTGGGGAGTGCTGTCCTCATCTTGGCGACTGCCACAAAGTACCTGTTAAACCATGTGACCTGCCAGCCTACCCTCCCAAGTGAACATGTGCACCCTTGCCTGTGCCCCTGAAGGGCAACCCCACTGTCCTGGGGCAGCGGGAAACCAGGGCTCCCCTTTTCCGTAAAGCTTTGCACCAGAAGATCTGCATACGGTGCAAAACAGGGCTGGTCCCAGGAATTTTGAATGGGTTTAAAAATCCATCCCAGAACCTGGTGTCTCGCCTGTCAATGCAAATACTTAGAGGGGTTTGCTCTTGGCTGGGTATTAAGGGGTGCCTTTAACACCCAGCCAAGAGTACCTCTACCCAAAGAATTTGCACTGAATCCCCAAGCAGGAATTCTGGAGCGGCCAAGTTCTATTTTTCACAAAGAAAGGTTGGGGAAGGGATTAGGGTACTGTCCGGGTCTTGTCAATAGCCACCACAATAGCTGTTAAACCATGTGCCCTGTAAGCCCACCCACACATGTGGATATGTGCACCATTGCCTGTGCCTCTCAAGGGCGACCCTGAAGTCCTGGGGCAGTGGAAAACTGGGCTCCCCTCTCCCATTAAGCCCCGCACCAGAAGATCTGCATATGGCGCAATGCTGGGCCAGACCAGGGACTTTTGAATGGGTTTAAAGGTCTCTCCTAGAACGTGGAGTCTCCTCCATCAGCACAAATGCTTTGCGGGGGGGAGTGGTCTTGGCCAGATGTAGAGGGCAGCCCCAAAAAGGGATTCAGGAGCAGCCCAGTTCTAATTTTCTCATTGAAAGGTTGGGGAAGGGGGCCTCAGCCCCTTCACCTTGGGGGGTTTGCACTCCATAGGCTTACTCATGAGCAAGGCCAGTTGCCAGGGTGGGTAGTACTGCTGCAAAAATAGAGTCACCCAACCCAGTGCACACTGCTCAATCATGAGAGTGAAAGGCCATGGGAACACCCCTTAGAACTCATGAGAAGACCTATCCCTTCTTTGAGCAACCCCTCCCTGCTCCCTCATCTACATATTCCCTTCTAGGAAGTCTCAATGTTCCCCTCCCAAAGTAACAGGGAAATATCCCCCCTGGACTCCCTCCCCCCAAATTAATGCTTGTGCAGGACTATCAGGATGCAGGGCTCTTTGGGGGCTGACAGTGCTATCACTACCAGAAGAAGCGCTGCCATGGCATGGGAGGGCAAGACATTTAAATACCATTTCCCTGTCGAGGGTGGGAGGCCAAAAATGCATGACCGCTCTCAGAATGCCCCATTCAAGATCACGGCCAATTGCAGCTGCTGTGCTAATGCTTTGCTCACTGTTTAGCCGTGGAGCTTGTTGGGATCAGCCTTGGTAGCCAAGCACCAAATTGAAACCGTGGGTTCACGGTTACATATGAACCGGGCCTATTGCTCTGAAAGAGCATTCTAAAGATGAGAAGAAATATGGAAAGCAAGACCCAAGGGTTAATCTATTCAGAGGCCACCATTCAGCTTGCACATCTGTAAGTTAAGCACCAGATAACCTATTATCTCTTAAGTACAGAAAAGTGTCATATAATATGGGCTCATTGTTAAAGCCAATAAAATACCTTTACACTCCAATCCTAATAGAATTTAAATCACTTTGAATACAGTGAATTTACTTCACAGTAAGTGGATTAGGACAGCAGCTTTCACCAGGAGTGAAGGAAGCAGAAAATTATTTCTAAGCAATACATCAATGCAACAAAATACTCATTCACAAACACAGCTATCTATAATTTTCTCTCTGATCATGATGACCAACATTATTTTATTCACAAAAATAAAAATAAATACTCCAGCATGATCTACAAGCCAATGGTAGGCATACAAAAATGAACAAAGCAAGCCTGAATGGCAAAAGGCCTAAAGAAGAAAAATAACTTGCTGGATATGTGAGCCCCATTTCAAGTATATGTAGGCATAAATCAAAATCTATGGCTAAACCAGAGCCATATATATGTAAATATATTCAGGAGGGAAGAGACTGGATCCTAGTCTATGACATATACTACCAGGTGCCAGAGCAGTCTGCAGATAAACAGAAAGGTTGCCTTAGTGAGTTAGCATCTTTACAATCTGCCAGCCTCAGAGTTTACCTGCAGCTCTGGAATGGAGAGACTGGTACAGTATCTGAACTTGTACCATCAACTGCCAGGAGCCCGGGGGGGGGGGGGGGGAATCAACCACACACACACACGTATGATACTTTTATACTAGACGTTGAATTTCGAAAAATGTATTAGAAGTAGAAGCAGAACAAAATGTAGGAAGTATTACAATCACCCCAGAAATTAACTTATATTTTTAAATTGCTAATCTCGAATTTAAGGGGGTGAGAAATGAACACCCAGCTTTCCCTCCACAGGAAGTTCTATTCATATTTCAAACAAAAGCAAAAGTTTTTTATAAAGTATTGGAACCTGGAGTATACCAATAGTCTGTTTACATATAGTGCAGCCTTTACTGAATATAACTGGGCAGTCCCCGGCTAACTGGGCAAAGAGGCACCTTTTAACATGGTGATTCTCTTTACTTAGCAGGGGGAGAGTAACTGGCCCTATCCATCCCCAGCACAGTACTTCCAGTGACTGTTGCTGGTGTCTATCTTATGTTTCTTTTTAGAATGTGAGCCCTTTGGGGACAGGATTCCATCTTATTTGTTTGTTATTTCTCTGTGTATACTGCCTTGAGCCACTTTTGGAAGGGTGGTATAGAAATCGAATTATTATTATTATTATTATTATTAGTGGTAGTAGTAATAGTAATAACCCCCAGTGAGGCACTACCTTGGCATGGTTGTGGGGCTTGCATGCTCTGAGGAAGGTGAGAGCTATGCCAGAGGTCCAACCGTACTGGACAGGTCTCACCAGAGCAGCCAGACGAAGAGTGCCTCTCCCATCAACAATATGGTGAGACGTAACTTTAATAAATCATTACTGGACCGCTCATCACCCGGGTCAACAAGAACCATGCCATGTGCTGGAGTCCCTGGACATCTGGTGGCAAGTGGGCAACAGGACTCAGGATCTTCAGTTGAGCAACCAGGGCTGGAGACTGCAAGGTTACTGGAAGAAATGTCGCTTAACCGGAAAAAAATATACGAAAAATGCCAACAAGGAAATAATGATCTGCTATTACAAGTCTAGTCCAACTAGAAGAGGTTATTTAAAAAGAATGTACCAAATTTGGAAAGAGAAGCATCCAGATACAGAAATAACAGAACAAAGGCTAGCAGACCAGAGAAGATTCATAATAAGAAATAAAGTATTCACAGACGTTGAGCTGGAAGAACTGCAAAGAGCATCACAGGCTCAAGATATGGAAGAAGAATTACCACCAACTGAAGAAGTGGCTCAGGCGCAGGTGGAGGAGGTGTTGGAAATAGAGGATGCCACTGTTGCTGAACTGTTCCAAAATCAAAACCAGGCAACCTCCCTTTTGCCTTCACCTCAAAAACCCGAATGCCGCTTAACAGAAAAGCAACAAGAACTAAAGCAAAAAATAACTGAGCATATGAACCAAACAACCACCAGGGTTTGACTTCCAGCGCTAAAAACAGTTGCCAAAAAACAACTTGCTCAGGCATGAAAAGATGTCAATGCTGCACTTGCAGAAATAACAACCAATAATTTGCAAGAAACAAACCAACTAATGTACAGTGCAGCAACAATAACACTAGAGCTCGGATATAAGATCAGTGTACCTGTAAAAAAAGAAAGTAGTACATCACCTAAATGGAAGATTAGATTAGAAAATACAATCGCCAGGCTTAGATCGGATGCTAGTAAATTGAAAGATATGAAAGACAAGAAGCTGAAGAACGAAAACACCAAATAGTATCTGATCCAAAAATAAAACCTAGATTCAAGGAAAATTAGAGAAGTCCTGGAAATAATGAAGCAGCAAATAACAGCAGTGTCAAAGAAGATTAGCAGATACAAAGCCAGAATTACAGAACACAGGCAGAATCTCCAATTCCAGTTGAATCAGAGACGTTTCTACCAAAGCATAGAAGGAGAAACTGCAAGAAACAGAAACACCAAATAAAGAAGAAACAGTGCAATTCTGGAGGAAATTATGGGACAATCCAATAGATTATAATAAAAAAGCAGGCTGGGTGAAAGAGGTCGAAAAATGTAACCAACAAATGCAAGATCTAATAATAACACCAGAATTAATAAGTGAAAGAGCAAAGAAAATTAAAAATTGTACTGCACCAGGCGACGATGAACTGCATGGCTTTTGGCTTAAACACCTAACAAGCCTTCATAAACAACTATCAAAACAGTTCAATCACATTTTGCAAGGAGGTGATATTGAACAATGGCTAACAACTGGGAAAACTCATCTCACAATCAAAGACCCAGCAAAAGGTGCAGTTCCAAGTAATTATAGACCGATAACCTGCCTGCCAACCATGTTCAAATTATTAACTGGAATAATAGCAGATGAAGTGATGCAACACTTATTGACTAACAAACAGCCTCCAGTTGAACAGAAAGGAAATTGTCCGAACACCAGAGGCACAAAATTTTGCTGATTGACAAAATGATTTTAGAAAATTGCAAGAGAAGAAAAACAAATCTAAGTGTTGCATGGATTGACTAGAAGAAAGCCCTTCGACTCATTGCCTCACACATGGATACTAAAATGTTTAGAAACAACTGGTGTCAGCAAAAACATTCAGATATTTCTTTTAAAAGCAATGAGCATGTGGAGTACACAGTTAACAATCGATGGTGAGACACGGACAGGTTAGCATTAGAAGCGGTATTTTCCAAGGGGACTCACTATCCCCTCTGTTGTTTGTAATCGCCATGACTCCACTTTCACAAATACTACACAAAACAGGCCTCAGATACCAAACATCTAAAACACCAAGTAAAATAAACCATCTGCTGTACATGGACAATTTGAAGTTGTATGGAAAGTCCCAGTCAGAAATCGAATCACTGCTAAACACTGTCCGTATATTCAGTAGCGATATAGCAATGGAGTTTGGATTAGACAAGTGTGCTGTATTAATAATGAACAGAGGGAAAATAACAAAAACAGAAGGAATAGAACTGCCCAATGGAAGCAACATCAAGAACCTGGAAGAGAAAGAAAAGAAGAGAAAATACTTGGGCATTCTCCAGGCTGATAACATCGCACACACTGAAGTTAAAAGAAAAATGGGAAGTGAATACATCAGGAGAGTTAGAAAAATCCTCAAGTCCAAACTCAATGGTGAGAACACCATACAAGCCATAAACACTTGGGCTATACCTGTTATCAGATACAGTGCAGGAATAATAGACTGGACCCAGGCAGAGCTAGAGATGCTAGAAGATCGTAAGACCAGGAAAATAATGACCATCAATCATGCTCAGCACCGCCACAGTGATGTAGATAGGCTCTACCTCCCTCGCAGCTCAGGTGGAAGAGGAATGCTGCAAGTCCATCAAACAGTAGAGGAGGAGAAAAGAGGACTTGAAGACTATATCAAGGACAGTGAAAAAGATGCACTTAAAATCGTCAATAATGAGAAACTATTAGACACCAATGAAACAAAGCAGGCCTACAAGAAAGAACAAGTCAAGAACCGAGCAGAAAAATGGAAAAATAAGCCACTGCATGGTCAATATTTGCACAATATAAGCGGAAAATCAAACATCACCAAGATCTGGCAATGGCTTAAGAATGGCAAAATTGGTGGGACCATAAAATTGAAAAAGTTGTAGAAAATGAAGATGCAAAAATATTATGGGACTTCCGACTACAAACAGACAAACATCTGCCACACAATGCACTAGATATAACTGTAGTCAAGAAGAAACAAAAACAAGTTAAAATAATCGACATAGCAATACCAGAGGATAGCAGAGTAGAAGAAAAAGAAATAGAAAAAACAACAATACACAAAGATCTACCAATTGAAATTGAAAGGCTGTGGCAGAAAAAGACCAAAATAATCCCAGTGGTAATTGGCACCCTAGGTGCAATTCCAAAACAACTTGAAGAGCACCTCAACACCATAGGGGCCACAGAAATCACTATCAGCCAATTACAAAAAGCAACTTTACTGGGAACAGCCTATATTTTGCAACGATATCTATAATAACCAACAGTATTGATGATAAAATTCAGCCATCCCAGGTCCTTGGGAAGGATTCGATGTTTGGATAAAACAAATTAGTCAATAAAACCTGTCTGACTGTGTAAACAAGAAATAATAATAATATAATTGTCATAAAGTCCAATAAAAATATAGTTTAAACCACAAAACAAAAACAGAACAGAACAGAACTATTGTAAGTCTATTTATTCTCTATATCACCCAGAGACACAAGTTTTGGGCAGTATAGAAATATTTCAAATAAATAGATAGATAGATAGATAGATAGATAGATAGATAGATAGATAGATAAATAAATAAATAAATAAATAAATAAATAAATAAATAAATAAATAAAAATTCTATGGACCTGGCCTCCACCCAGCTAGACCACATGAACTCCCTGCTCAACTCAGCACTGGAGACCAGGTCTACCCATGGACAGCTGGGTAGTAGACCTGGCCTCTCTGATCTCTTTTCTGCCCTGCCAAGTCCAAGCTGGAGGCCAGGTCTACCCACACCAACTATGAGCCGCGATGGGCCAGGTGTCCCGCCCATGCAAGGAATGCATCCAGGCCTGCCCGAGGCGGCATGGCGTGGCGCCACACTTCAGTGCCTCCCTGTAGAGAGACAAAAGTTTGTGTCAAGGGGTGACTGTCAATAGATCACAACAAGAGTGTTGCTCTGCTACATACAAAATCCTAACCCAGAATCAGGTCGCCTATGGATGATTTAGCACCAAACTTCCAATGAACATGCATTGCGCTACAGGTAAGAGGCGTCCCCCTTCTGGCCACACTCCACTCTGAAGGCGGACAGCTCTCCACACAGGCCGAGCAGCACAGCTATTTGAGGCTCCCCAGCACTGTGGTATCATTACGTTTAGGGGAGATTCTGACTTAGGTGTTCAGTCATAATCCCATGGTAGCTTTGTCCCATTGGCTCCTGCACATACAGTTAACTTGCAGTTCCTCTCATACTGAGCAGGATTACTATTGTGACAATATATCATCAGTAAGGTAAAACTAACCTGTCTCATGACGGTCTAAACCCAGCTCACGTTCCCTATTAGTGTGTATACAATCCAGTGCTTGATTAATTCTGCTTCACAATGATAGGAAGAGCCGACATCGAAGCACCAAAAAGCAATATCACTATGAATGCTTTGCTGCCACAAGCCAGTTATCCCTGTGGTAACTTTTCTGACACCTCCTGCTTAAAACCCCCAAATCTAGGAGGAGCATGAGGTCCCGCTTTAACAGTCTGAATTCATACTGAAAATCAAGATCAAGCGAGCTTTTGCCCTTGTTTGGGAGGTTTCATGGGAGGTTCTGTCCTCCCTGAGCTCATCTTAGGACACCTGCATTACAGTTTGACAAACTGCCCACCTGACACTGTCCCCGGAGCAGGCCACACCCGGCCAGTGCTGGGCACTTGAGCCAGAAGTGAGAGCCTCTTGGTACTCCCCCACTCTCCGACCTCACTGAGTAAGTGAAAAAATGATAAGAGTAGTGGTATTGCACCGGTATTTCACTTATTCCACACTTCTCATATCTCTTCACAGTGCCAGTCTAGAGTCAAGCTCAACAGGGTCTTCTTTCCCTGCTGATTCTGCCAAGCCCGTTCCCTTGGCTGTGGTTTCACTAGATAGTAGGTAGGCACAGTATGAATCTCATTCATCCATTCATGCACATCACTAATTAGATGATGAGGCTTACCCATGCTTCATTGAATCTCTTCACTTTGACATTCAGAGCACTGGGCAGAAACCACACCACATTAACACTCTATGCAGGCCTTCAAGATTCTTTGTTTCAGTTAAACAGTTGGATTCCACTGGGTGGCACCAGTTTTAAGTCAGCGGTTAGGCACCGGCTAAGGCAGAATGCAGGACCACCCCATTCCCACAGGGGGAAAGGCAGTGTGATGCCCACCGCTGGGGTGATCCACGAAAGGATCTGGCTCACATCCAGAGTCGCCGCTGCACCTGCCCCCAGGGGGTGCTGGCAGGGTTGCTGCTTTCGATTGGGGGCATGCTGGCAGTCCCTGATCAAGGATGAAAGGGCTTCCTTCCCTTCACCTCCGGATCCTGCCGACAGGTGAGGCCAACTGTCAGGTCCCTGACACCAATCCTTATTCCAATGTTATGGATCCAGCTTGCTGACTTCCCTTACCTACATTGTTCTAACATGCCAGAGACTGTTCACCTTGGAGACCTGCTGCAGATATGGGTATGACCCGGCGCAAGATTTATACCCTCACCCCTTATTTTCAAGGGCCAGCAAGAGCTCACTGGATGCTGCCGGAAGGCTTGGGCCCTCTCTCAGGGCAAACCCATTCCAGGGCACCCTGCCCTTCACAAAGAAAAGAGAACTCTCCCTGGGGCTCCCACTGGCTTTAGTTGCATTGATGCACTGGGCACCTCACGGCACCCTTCTCTGCCACTCCGGATTCAGGGATCTGAACCAAACTCCTTTTCAATCAGCCAAGGCCATCACCCGCCCCTTCGGAACAGCACTTGCCTATCTCTTAGTACCAACTGACTCATGTTCAACTGCTGTTCACATGAAACCCTTCTCTACTTTTGACCTTCAAAGTTCTCCTTTGAATATTTGCTATTACCACCAAGATCTGCACCTGCGGCGGCTCTCCCTGGGCCCACATCCTAGGCTTCAAGGCCCATAACAGTGGCCCTCCTCCTACATGTCACAGCATAGCCCCCATAGCACACACTGCCAGCGATGTTCAGGTAAGGGCCCAACACTCCAGCACCATTCATTTTCAGGGCTAGTTGATTCGGCAGATGAGGACACACTCCTCAATGGATTCCAATTTCCATGGCCACTGTCATGCTGTCTATATCAACCAAAACCTTTACTGGGGTCTGATGAGCGTCAGCATCGGGTGCCTTAATCCCGCGTTCAGTTGATCATGAAGCACCAGTTCTGCTTGACAAAAGTGGCCCACTAGGCAGCTCACATTCCATGCCAGTTAGCCAAGCTTCTTACCCATTTAAAGTTTGAGAATAGGTTGAGATCATTTTGGCCCCAAGACCTCCAATCATTCACTTTACCAGATAAATCTGTGTGGTGAGTAGACATCATGAGTGCCAGATATCCTGAGGAAAACTTCAGAGGGAATCAGCTACTAGTCAGGGCACACTGAGAACAGTCTGCCTCAGTTGAAAGCCAGGAGTGGCGGGCCTGACCTCCTGCGGGGGTCCACACAACCACCTCCTCACATGAGGATGCAGCAAGGGCTGCTGCCAGGCGCTGTAATACCCACCACACCTGCAAAGGCAGGTGAGCCACCTGCCCAGCCAAGACCTGCCCAGCCGACCAGGATTGAGTTGTGACGCACCACCACAATGGAACTGCACCAGTGATCAGGGCCATCTGGGGAGCGGTCCCCTCCCAGAACCCCTTACCCATGAGGGGCAGGGGAGGGTTTTATAGTCTCTGTTTTTAACTGTTAATTTATTTTAATGGTTTTGTTTTAATGTAAAGTGCCATGAGCCATTTTTGGAAGGGCAGAATAGAAATTGAATGAATGAATGAATGCATGCATGCATGCTTTCGCTCTGGTTCATCTTGCACCAATCCAATAATTTCACCTCTAGCGGCACAATACGAATGCCCCTGACCATCCCTCTTAATCATGGCCTCAGTTCCAGAAACCAACAAAATAGAACCGGAGTCCTAATTCCATTAATCCTAGCTGGAGTATTCCAGCAACCAGCCTGCTTTGAATGCATTATTTGTTTCAAAGTAAACAATTCGGACTCCAAAGGCACTCGGTTAAGAGCATCAAGGGAGTGCCAAGAGGCAGGGGCTGGAAGAGGCAGTAGCTTGCCTCAAGGCAGACCACCCACTTGATTCCAAGACCCAACTACAAGCTTTTTAACTGCAGCAACTTTAATATACATGACTGGAGCTGGAATTTCCATAGCTGCTGGCACCTGACTTGCCCTCCAATGGATCCTAATTAAAGGATGTAAAATGTACTCATTCCAATTACCAGGCCTCAAAAGAGTCCTGTATTGTTATTTTTCATCACTACTTCCCTGGGTGGGGAGTGGGTAATTTGCACACCTATTGCCTTTCTTGGATGTGGTAGCCATTTCTCAGGTTCCCTCTCCAAAATTGAACCTTGATTCCCTGTTACCCATGGTCAACATGGTAAGCACAGAAAGTGCCATCAAATGTTGATAGGGTAGACATTCAAATGCATCACTGCCATCATGGGGTGTGCAATCAGCCTGAGGTTATCTAGAGTCACCAAAGCAACTGGGTGAGCTCAGATTGGTTTTGGTCTGATAAATGCACACATCCCCAGATGTTTCTGGGCATGTATTAACTCTAGAATTACCACAGTTACCAAAGTAACAGCTGTAGTGACCAAAGGAACCATAACTGATTTAATGAGTCATTCACAGTTTCACTGTAACACCCATATGCACTTAGACATGCATGGCTTAATCTTTGAGACAAACATATTCTACTGGCAGGATCAACCAGGTAGCCACACTGCTGAGCGTGTATGGCAGGGACTCACAGAAGGGGCACCCAGGAACGGCCTATATTTTGTAACAATATGTATAACAACAACAATATTGATAATAAAATTCATCCATCCCAGGTCCTTGGGAAGGACTTGATGTTTGGATAAAACAAACCAGTCAATAACACCTGTCTGTGTAGACAAGATATAATATCAAGTTTCTGTTTGAGGAAGGAAAGGGTCCTGCTCCACCTGAAGCACTGGCACAGAGGCCAGCCTGTGCGTGGAGGGCTTTCGCCATCCTGTGGAGGCCTGTTCTCAATCAGGTGGATATGGCAGAGCACATCCATCAGAGCGTGATCCACAGAACATGGGGTCATTTCAGTTCCCAAAGGGAAGACCAGTCTGTCCCTATCACTCTTCTGGTCATGATGGCATAGCACTGAGCAAAGGGTGCCTCTCAATGTTACCAGGACCCAGAGCATGGGACCACGAAACACCATGCCCACCTCACCCCTTCTTCCCCCATCCACCAGTGGAGACAGGGGGCTGCTAACCACTGCTCAGAGAAGAGAGCTCTTTGAAGATCCCAGGAGCCATGTCAGCAGAGGTCTCTACCTGATGGTCGACACAGTAGGGCAGACACCACCAACACCAAGCACCAGATCATTCCAGTTCCCAAAGCGAAGGCCAGGTCTGTCCCCACCCCTCTCCCAGCCATGAAGGTGTAGTAGCACAAGGCTCAGGGGGCCACTCCAAGTTCCCAGGACCTGGAGCATGGGGCCACCCAATACCAGGCCTGCCCCATCCCTTCTTCCCTTAGCCACTGGGGGAATCAGGGGGTTGATCACCGCTGCACAGAGAGACCAAGTACAAAAACACTCTCCAGACCCAGCTCTCCTGGCTTGGCACAGAACACTGGGAGGGTTGGGAGTGCTCTGATGGTTCTCTGAAGATCCTGAAAACCCTGTCACCATACATCTCCACAAGGAGCCCTGAGTTGGATACAGCAATCCCAGGTATCCATTTGGAACCAGGGCAAATCCAAAACAGCAGGCAGGGCTCTGGAACTCACACCTGCATATGCCTATCCAATTCATCCTCATTGGGAGCTCCAGGATCCAATCACTGAAGTCTGTTCAACCCATTGTGGTCAATGGGTTGACCAGTTGTCTGCTCTGGACTTTTGCCAGTTCTGCCAGGACTGGGGGCCTGATCAATCTATTGTGGTTGATTGCTGCTCTAGACTTTGTCACATCTGCCACTACTGGAGGGCAGGTCTACCCATTGGTGTCAATAGGAAGACAACAAGACAGGCTGTACTCTAGCTTTCAGGCAGCTGCGCTAGGGGAGGAGGGTGGGGGCTAGTAAACCAGGCCTATGGACTCTGCTCCAACCCAGACAACCACCTTTACATGGCTAGCAACTGCACACTACTTGTTGTGGCCCAAGGGGGGGTGGCACCTCAGATTTCAGGCAGCCATGCTGGCGGACCGGGGCCTGGTAGACCAGGCCTATGGACTCTGACCCTCCCCAGACAACCACCTTTTCACAGCTAGGTGATCCACACTGCTCCCAATGGCCCAAGGGGCGGGGGGGGGGAGAATCCCAGATTTCAGGCAGCCACACTGGCAGACCAGGGGCTGGTAGACCAGGACTTTGGTCTCTGCCACACCCCAAATAACCACCTTTCCATGGCTAGCAGCATCAGGTTTGTTATCCATAACTTTCCAGGTCCCCTTAATGGTCAGTTTTTTGTTCCCCGACTCCCAAGATTCCATTTTGCACAGGCAACCTTCCTGCTTGTCATATGAAGGCAAAGAGGAGGTAGCGAGCCAAGCCATGTGCCTCTCTTCCTAACTGGGAACAGAAGTCTTCAGAGAGCTCCCTTCTGGGGGCCTGTTCTATCTGCCCTTGCTGCCCCCACCACATGGAGGGTGCCCAGAAGTCTTGGAGGGACCAGAAAACCCTGTCACTAGATATCTCCGCCTGCCTCTCTGAGCAGTGTATGGCCATCTCCAGGCTCCATCATAGACCGGGGCAGATCTGGAACTCTAGCCGGAACTCTGGAACTCTCACCTGGGTAAGCAAGCCTGTCAAATCCATACTCACCAGGAGCTCCAGGATCCAGCTGCAGAGGCCTGGTCTATCCATTGTAGACCATGCTACCGCTTCAACTTGGTGTGTTTGCCCCATTCCTCAGGTGGTTCCATTCCATTGCCCCATTCCTCAATCCGTGGAGGTGCCCCACGGATTGAGTCAAGAGTCTGGTTCCACCTCTCTCTCTCTTCTCCACACCCCACAGGGAGCTCCATGGTAGCAAGAAGAATCAGCTACAAGTGTTTCTCAACCTTTTTGGAGTCAAGGACCGCTAAATTCCCCGTGCAGCGTTTCAAGGACCGCTACATTCTTCATGCAAAGTTTCCCAGACTAGCAGTTAGTAAAGGGGTTTCAAGTTTAAGTCTGTCTATCTATCTATCAGACTTCTATACTGCCCAAATCTTGTATCTCTGGGCAGTTTACAATTAAAATAATATAAGCATTGAAATAATTAAATTTGGAATCTTTTGCAAACATGGAATATTAGGGGTTCTCAACCTTGGGTCCCCAGATGTGGGTGGACTTAAACTCCCATAACCCCCAACCACAATGGCATTTGGCCATTATGGCTGGGGATTATAGGAGTTGAAGTCCATCAACATCTGGGGACCCAAGGTTGAGAACCCCTGAATCTAAAAGCCTGTGTGAACAAATATGTCTCCAGTATGTGCGGGGTGGGGGTGCTTGTGATTACTCAGTGGAGAGGGGATGTTGGGCCATCAGAAAAATTCAAAAACTACGAAACCAACATGCAAGCAAGCTTTTGAATTCCCCAAAACTCTTGATCAGGCTGGATGTCAAGCAAAGCAAAAAGGAGGTGAGGACAGGAGAGCTGGGCAAGTTGTCAGTAGAGCCTGAAGTCTACAGTTTAACCCTCTCTTGATGGAGGTGGAGTTTTAGCCAGAGTTGTGTAGTTGCAGGGCCAGATCCAGACCACGTTAGTCAGGACCACCCACTGAAATTAATTTAGTCATCTCTCATTTGTGTCAATGCTGCTTGGTCATGATCACCTGGCTTGATCTGGATCCTGCTCTTAATTGTGCACTTTGTGAGGTGGACCTAATGAAACCCGCGCAGCTCCTCCAAAACTCCTTAAAAACAGTTACGTGGCAGGCTCTGGGAATGGTTTTTTTTTAAAATGGTGAAAGAAAACGTAAAGAAGAGCGGTGGGGACCTGGTGTTAAAGGGAAGGGGGCAATTCTGAGATGGCGGGGGGTGCGGGGCGTTGTAGTGGTGGATGGCTCGTATTCCTCGCTGGGGAGACGAGGCACTGTTCAGGGTGGGCGAGGCAATGGTGCATCAGACTGCGCTCAGAAGGTCACCTGGGTCCAAGAGCTGCTGCCGCTGTGCTTGCGCACCAGAGTGTAGCAGGTGTTCCCCCATTTTCTCTCGCAGTGCATGCTTCTGTGCCCCCTCCCAACTCCCCTGCATGCACCAATCACACCAGCCTGCCTTGGGGGCCACACAGCTCACATGGTCCCATATGCTGCCCGTACATTGCTGCGAGGCAAGCCAAGGCAAGCCAAGGCAGCCCTCCTCCCTCCCTCCACTGCTTAGCCTTCACTGTGGCTTGATCCTGGCCAGAGGTTGTCCCCCCCGCCGTCCGGCGAGGTCATAAAGGGGACTGCCATCTTCCACCGGCGGTGCAGACCAGGAGGTTATAGGGGGCCGAGGCACCACAACGCCCCACCAATGCAAGAGGGAAATGGCGTTCCCTCTCAAGGTGCCTTGGCCGCAACAGGCAGCTGGTTTTAAATTGGTTGGGATCGGACACGAACCGCGCTGGGCATCAAATCCCCAGGATCACTTCATTCCAGTGCCATTCATCCAATGACCCTTTTGCATGAATGCACAAAATGGTCTTTTGCCTCTCCCCCGCACCACGCCACCTCCCTCCACCACTTAGCCCTCCTTGGTACGTGTGCTTGCTCCCCCTCCCCGAGGAAGGTCCACTTGCACTCCCTTTCTGTAAAGCCCGAGCCAAGGCGGCACTCCTCTCTCCCTCCACCACTTAGCCCTCACCACGGCATGATCCCAGCCAGAAGTTCCACCACCTGGCGAGGTCATAAAGGGGACCGCAGACCAGGTGGTTACAGGGGGCCGAGGGACCACAACACCCCACCGATGCAAGAGGGAAACAGGGTTTCCGCTCAAGGCACCTCGGCCGCAACAGGCAGCTGGGTTTCAATCAATCAACCTTTGGCTGCAAATAAAGAGCATGCAAGAACCAGCAGCCCTTCAAGTGGCGCCCACTGCCATACCTTTTCCTTGATGCCTCCACACCACATACAGTTTGAAATTGTAAAGATAAAGATAGCTGTAGGAAGATCTCAGTATCACGTGGAGGCAAGGCAAAAGCAGGGTCCCGTGCCTCCATGATACTCCTCCTTTCCCTCTTCCGTGCCATGTGCAAAATTGAGGAAGTGAGTGCCTTGATTGCAGTTGTTTGGGGGGGGGGGTTTGACTCCCAGTCAGGGACCGGCACTCAACCCTTCGGGGACCAGCAGAGGTCCAGGGACCGGTGGTTGAGAAACTGCTACACTACCACCTACAAACTTAAAGTTGTGGATATAGCGGAATACAACAGCAAACGTGAAGCAGGCTGAGAATCTGGGGTGAATGAGGCAAATGTGTGCCACTGGAGAAAATAGAAGGCCCACCTTCAGTCTCAATGTCCACTTTCACAGGCATGTGAAAGGCATGGACGCGGGGCTCAGCACCCAGAACTGGAAAGACAACTGTTCCAGTACGTTCTGGATAGGTGATCCCAAGGATATGCTGTCAGCACTGGGGAAATAAGCTTGAAAGCAATTCAGCTTTCTCGAAAGATGGATCCCCTCATCACCTTAAGGCCACTGTGAAATGGTGCCACCTCTTTATGCAGCATCATAAGCTGTCCATCTGGAGGCGCACATCAGTTGCTCAAAGTCTACTGCAGGAGATGTGCCAGTATCAACAGTTTGTATTGGAGATCTATAAGCGACATGAGTAAACTACGAGACAAACTGCAAATGCTGACCAGACACCACTGAGCTTTGGTCTTCCTCACAGGCAAGTGGTTTTGAGGAAAGGGGAGAAAACTGTCACGCTGAGAATGACTGGTAACAAGAACTGGTTCACGGTGATGCTGGGGGTGCTTGGCAACAGAAGTTGCTTCCATACATTGTGTTTAAAAAGGAAGAGGCTTTAAGAACGTGACGTGGCCCTGTAGGGTGCACATAAATGTGAGGTGGATGGATCAGTGTTTGACCAAGGACTAGCTTAGATTTGTCTGGTTGGAAACCCTCCACCCCAGGAGACACTGATTGCTGGTTCTGGACACGGTCAGGTGCCAGAGAACGCCATCTGCAAAATCAATCCTCCAGGGGTGGAGCCACCATTGGGCAAAAGGGTTCAAAGAATCCAGGCTGCCAATGAGGAAAGGCCACTAAGAGAGCCCCACCACGTGGCTCGGGCTTCATAAGAGCCCAGAGAGAACTTCCCCCTCCGACGCCCGGGCCGCCGAGAGCCAGGGTGAACTCTTTGCCAATTATTTCAGGCAGCTCCGACTGCCCCATAGAACGTTTTTCCCTTCCTCTCCCTCTCTGGAGGGAGAGAAAGCGGGGAAACGTCCTATCAGGCAGCCTGACACTGCCTGAAATGATGAACTGAGAGCTCGTTCAGGCTCTCGGCAGCCCAGGCCATGCCCCCCAAGGGTGACCCTCTCAGCTCGTCATTTCAGGCAGTGTCGGGCTGCCTGCTAGGACGTTTTCCCCTTTCTCTCCCTCCAGAGAGAGAGAGGAAGGGGAAAACATTCTATGGGGTAGTCGGAGCTACTTGAAATAATTGGCAAAGAGTTCACCCAGGCTCTCGGTGGCCCAGGCATTGGAGGGGTGAGTTTGCTCTGGGCTCCTATGGATCCCAAGCAATGCCCCCATGTACGTGACATCACGCGCACGGGCATATTGGTGGGGGCCGCTGAGTGGGGCTGGACGCAGGTTGCCGCTCGGCTGGCTCTGCGCCTGCAATCCTCTCAGAAAACCAGACTGACCTTGTAATCATCCCAGCAGGGATGAGGAGCCAGTTGCAGATCATGGATGTGTGAGCAGAGCCAAGATGGCAACTGGTTAACAACTCAACTCTTGAGCTCCTGCCCCAGCCCGGGCTCCTCCCCCCACCCCGGGGCATGCCTTGCAGTGGCTTGCTTCCCCTCAGGGGGAAGAAAATATCTTGCAAGAGCCCTGACAGCAAGGCTCCTGCCAATGACAGTAGAGAACGCACTGAAAAGAAGAAGCAAATGAAAATCGACGTTTTTCTTATTTTCCCCAGAGGCAGCAGCAGGAAAGGAGAATATGGTGAGTACCAAGAATAGACTTACGGCTCTGGGCATGGAATCTCCCTCCCCTTCAGTTGAAGAGGCCTCATCATGCAAGCCAGCACCTTGGAAGGCAGCTATAAATCAAACACCTCCGATACAGGCTCATCTGACCGCCGGGTTGGGAAGCTCCTCAGGTCAGGATGGAAGGCAGGGGGCCCATAGCTCCCAGTCACATACCTCCCCCTTTGACTGACACCATCTCTCAGCAACTTAAAGATGCCTGTTTAATTTCAACAGAATCATTAATCATTATCCTTGGCAGATTAAAAAGAAAAGGTGGTAGGAAGAAATGGACAGTTTAAGGCAGGTTTTTGAGCATTTCATCACAAAGAACTAGCAGGAGGTTAAAAATGTAGCTGATGTCATCAACCCTGGACCAGTCTCTCCCTTAGCATCTGACTCATTCCCCACACGTAAGGCGTCTCCAGGACTTACAGGAATCAACAGTTACCCAAGTTATCAGAGAGTGCTACAAACAGCTCAAATTGTTCTTGAATTCCCCAGATATGATTATCGCAACTGTCAGACAATTATTAACTCATTGTCTTGTCTATCAAACTCACAGCCAGAAGCTATTGGATTAGTTTCATTTTACTATCTTCCCTCCAGATTAAATGTGAAAAGACTCTTTCTAACCTTTAAAAATGCAGCAATGGTCTCAAAACTAATGAGCTTGTCACATCACCTGCAAATTTACGACACTGTGTCAAAAAGAGTCTTTTTTCAAAGACCTTTAAGAAGTCTCATCTCTGGCAAAGAAATTCACAGCCCAGCTGCCAAAGTATTTAACCCCAATCACAATAAATTATCCAGTCAAGACAAGCCACATCTAACACATCTTCCTCCACAGAGATGGCTAATTTGTAGCCTCACAATTCCATACAAGATGGACTGCTTCACCTAAAAAATAAACTCACTGCAATTATGCAAAACATAAGACCACAGCCAAGAGTAAAAGGGGACTTGTGCTTAGCCTCAGACTCCCAAAGTGACCTGGATATGGAACAGGATATGGAAATTCAGCTACCACACATAATCTCAAGACTCTCCAGCCCCTCAGTTTCAAAACCAGGCCATGCTTCAGCCATGTACAGCCAGTCCAACCTGATGGAGGTAACCTCTCCCCCCAAATGCCTACTGAAAGTGAACCCGTCGGACCCCCAAGCTGCCTGTGCATCCATCCAAACAGTGGTTTGACAAGGACTGTGTTGATGCCAGGAAAGCTCTTGTTTCCGTCTACCAGATCCACAAATCCAGTTCAGGTACCACTGCCGCAATGGTCCTCCCTAACCTTCTCAACCTTAAGAGGCAGTACAAACACCTATTGGCACATAAGAAAAGAGAGGTAATGAAGGCTACTTGGTCACATCTTATCCAGGTGGTCAAAGCAAAGGATTCAACTATGTTCTGGTGCATCATGACCAACTCCACCAGCAATGGCTTGACTCAGACACATATATACCATCAGAGATCTGGGAAATGCCCTCCAGAAGCTGTATAAAGATCCCACTGAGGAAGATCCCCCCCCCCCAGATATAGAGGATTTGCGCAGATAGCTACCAGTCTCTCTGTTTGAGATTGAGTCCCTCATTTCCCAAACCAGAGCAGGGAAGGCCCCCAGGGAAGACCTAATCCTTCCGGAGTTTATTAAAAAAAAAGAGAGAGAGTGGTAGGCTCCAGTCTTGGCCTTGCTCTTAACTTACATTGACTCTCATGGGTGTATTTCCAAGGACTGGGGGCTGGTGATTATTATCCCCATATTCAAAAAGGGAAGAAAGGATGACCACGCCAACTATAAGCCCATTAGTTTGCTCAACACCATCAGCAAGCTCTATGCTAGACATCTGCATGGGAAACTTAAGGACTGTCTAGGCCAAGAAAATCTGCTTGCAGAGGAGCAAGCCGACTTTAGGGAGGGTAGATCCACATCCAATCAATGTCTGGTGCTTCAGCACCTCACTGAAAAATATAATTCAAGCAATAGAATAGAAATTGAATAAATAAATAAATAAATAATTTTGGAAGGGTGGTATAAAAGTCAAATAAATAAATAAATAAATAATCTTATTGATTTTATAGTCTTGCTTTTATCTTTTCTATTTTAATGTGTAGTAGTTTTACAGTATTATCACAGTATAAAATTGCTCAGAAATTGTTATTTATTACTTTGTAATACAGCTGCTTAATAATCATAACTACACTCTTTTCTAAGGGTAGCAGCTTTACAGCATTATAATAGAGCTTCATAATATTATAGTAATTTTATAGTATTATGTTTTTACTGTTTCATAATTTGTTCTTGAAACATGCTCTACTTTTCTATCTTATGCAGGTCTTGGACTGTAATAAAGATGACTGATTGATGGTCATGGATGTGAGCTACAATCAGCCCTTCAAGCAAGTATTGTGGAAGAAATGGGTGGAGTGGATGTACGCTGGGCTGAGGACACTCACCGCATCAGGCCGTCAGAAGAAGCTAGACCTTTCCATTATCATCCGGTGGGTTGAAGAGGCTTGGGAGGAAATTGACCCTGCCATACGTCGGAGGTTCAAGCAACGCTGCCTAACAAATGGGATGGAAGACTCTGAAGATGATAGCCTTTGGGTGATATTTGAATCCACTGATTCAGATATAGAATTTTAAAGTTTTGCCAAAGACAATAGAGATGGGAATCCCAGTGAATCATCCAACAATGAAGCCCCACCTCACTGTCAGCTCTGAGCTCAGATGCTGCCCCCGCCCCCAGTCCTCTGAGGACAAGCAGGTTCATGAATAAAGTTGTTGATGTTCATAACTGAAGTTCTTGATATTACCTACTCTCTGGTTTCAACCGCTACAAGCTTACTTCCTCACACAGAAGTCATAGAAACATTGGTAGCTCCCTCATGTTCATGTAGATGCATGCAGGCATTTTAGAATCTGAAAAAGATGGTAATCTTGCAGCCTGATCTTATTAGGCATGCCTAAGCCTACTGAAATCAATGGATTTGAGCATGCTTAAGGACATGGCAATGGTAAACCCCTCCTGTATTCTACCAAAGACAACCACAGGGCTCTTTGGTCACCAGGAGTCAACACCAACTTGATGGCACACTTTACCTTTACTTTACCTTTAATTCTGCATAGGGTTGCAGTCAGAGTCAAGCAGGGTTTTCTGAAGGAACTTCTATACCTTCCATGCACATGCAAGGAGCTATTACTCTTCTAATACTTCTTCCACTGCCAATAATCCATTCCGCAGAGACAGACTGACCACATGTATGAGTCAGATGTGTATGTTGAATGACTTCCAATAATAATAATAATTTAAAAATCTTCATGATTGAGGGGCACTTCCTGTGTTCTCTCTATGCTTCCAGTTACACATTACAAATCTAAACTGATAGAATGATACAGCACTTGAAAAACTACTATAAAGGCCTGCTGTTAGGGTTTCATCACTTTTAAATACACTTTGAAGCAATTCCCTCAGTTCTTGCAGCCCCCACAAGCCACTTGTTCCCCTTTCGGAACTCCCACCACAACCTGCCTGCTTGCAGATATAATTCTGTTAATAACTTCTCAGTACAGGGCTCTGTGAGCGCCAGGAGCTGAAATTGACTTGCTGGAACACTTTATTTTACTTTAGCAACACTTTCCCATGACCTTTCTCCAGATTCTATCAGTGTTTGCAATACGAGCAGCTGCTGCCAGAAACAGGGCCTTCATAGCTATAGCCCCAAGACTGTGCAATTATCTCCCGGTAAAGCTGAACAGTAGCCACCTAATGGTGCAGCAGGAAAGGAGAGGAGAGCTGGTCTTGTGGTAGCAAGCATAACTTGTCCCCATAGCTAAGCAGGGTCTGCCCTGGTTGCATATGAATGGGAGACTTGATCTGTGAGCACTGCAAGATATTCCCCTCAGGGGATGAAACCGCTCTGGGAAGAGCAGAAGGTTTCAAGTTCCCTCCCTGGCTTCTCCAAGATAGGGCTGAGAGAGATTCCTGCCTGCAACCTTGGAGAAGCCACTGCCAGTCTGTGAAGATAATACTGAGCTAGATAGACCAATGGTCTGACTCAGTATATGGCAGTTTCCTATGTTCCTATGACTTGCCTAGCAAGCATGAGGTTGCCGGTTCAAATCCCTGCTGGTATGTCTCCCAGACTATGGGAAACACCTATATCGGGCAGCAGTGATATAGGAAGATGCTGAAAGCCATCAGCTCATACTGTGAGGGAGGAGGCAATGGTAAACCCCTCCTGTATTCTACCAAGAAAACCACAGGGCTCTGTGGTTGCCAGGAGTTGACACCAATTCGAAGGCACATTTTACCTTTAACACTGAATAACTGTTCCTTTGCTTGCTTTTAGGAAAAATTGTAAAAACCTTTCTTTTTTGTTTGGTTATATTTCTCAGCCGAGGGGTGTTTGTTGTTCTTTGATAATTATGAGCCGTTTGTTCATTTTTAAAGCTATGTTTTATTGTTGATTGAAGTCAGACTGACCAGTCTGTACTTTTCCAGATTCTTCCCCTTTTTGAAGACTGGGGACAAGATTAATCCATCTTCAATCTTGTGGCACCTCACCTACTTTTCAGGATTTCTCAAAGATGATTTATCAAAGGTTCTGAGAGTACACCAGCAAGTGATTTTAGTGCCCTAGAATGCAATCCATCTGGCCCTGCAGACAAACTCACTTAAGGTAAAGAGATGTTTCCTGACTGTATCAGTCTTAAACTGCAATCTTGATCACTCACTGTTCATGCTGCTATTGTGAGATTGCACATGGTTCCCTTTTGGGGAGAAGATAGAGACACAAAAGGAGTACTTCCACCTTCTCTTGGTTATCCATTAACATTTCACCATCCTTACAGAGCAGCAGGCCTACCATTTCCTTTTGATTCCTTCAAACACTACTGAAAAATACCTTCACGTGCTCTTAGAATCCCTCATCAACTTCAGCTCATTCTGAGCTTTAACTTTCCTGACACTGTTTCTATAAGTGTGGGCCACTCATCTGTATTTGTCCTTGGTGACCTGTCCTTCCTTTCATTTCTTATATGTGCCCTTTAAACTTTTCAGCTTTACAAAGTGTTCGGTGCAGCCACATTGGCTTTTTAAATTGTCTCTAATTTTTCTGTCTCATTGGAACTGTTTATGAATATGCCTTTAGTAACTCCTCCTTCAGAATCTTTCACCCATCTTGGGCTCCTTGCTCTGTTAGCTTATCTATTCATGAAATCCTGCCTAGCTCTTCTTGGAGCTTATTAAAATCAGTTTTTCTGAAATCCATGTTTATTATGCTCACCATTAGTTTTCCACAAGTTAATGAATTCTACCATTATATGATCACTTTCTCCCAAAGTTTCACTCACTCCCTGATAGGGATGTGCAGAACCAGATTGCTTGTGAACCAGACTGCCACAAACTGGGCCAGTTCAAGCAGTTTGATTGTGAACCGCTTCAAACCACTTTGAGGTTATTCATCAAACTAACCGACCCAGATGATGGTTCAAATGAACCAGTTTGCTTTGGCAAGGTTTGGTAAAAATTTGAACCAAATTTGGACCAAACCACACCAAATGGTCTGTGCATACCCCTACTCCGTGATTTTTCACTATTGGTAAGGATCAAGTGAGGGATAGCTGATTCCCTTGTTCCTTCCATTTTATGAAAGAGGAAGTTTTCAACAGAGCATGTAATGTGAGGAAATTGTTGGAAACTGGATATTTAGTGGAGTTTGTCGCTCAACATATATCAAGGTAGTTGAATACCCCATTACTACCATACCTGCCAACATGTCCCTATTTTCCTATTCATTGGGAATATAGGGATATGTTGGCAGGTATGTACTACTGATTCTTGCTGCCTTGAACCTCTATAATTTATTTCAGGAAATCCGCATCCTTGGTAGGGTGAGCTAGCTACAATGTTTTTTATTTTCTTATCCATTTGTTTTTACCAATAAGCTACAAGTAGCAGGTGAACACATTTTTGACATATAAAACTACTTTTCTTCTCTTTTTGTTACATCTGTTATTTTTGAACAAATTATATGCTTGAGTTGCTACATTCCAATCCTTTGAATCATCCTACCAAGTCTCATTAATATATATCAAGTCATATTTACCTTCCTGTAATAAGAGTTCAAGCTCATCTTTATTTTCTATATGCGGTACAAGCCACAGATATTAAGCTCCAAAGTTTCTGCTGCTATTTTACTGTAGGTTTTGCAAGACAATCCCACAATGAACTCCCTCCCCTCCCATTTCTCCTGTAGCACCCAAGTCCCTATCCTTAGTACTTATCTTCCGGCTTTTGTCTTCATCCTTTACAGGATTTACTTTAAGCCCTCTTAATCTGGTTTATCAAGTTTCTGCCAAATATACTTTTCCCCAGTCCTTGTGAGGTGCAGCCCATCTCCTGCCAGTAATCTTCATTAATGAAGCTTAGATCATAGTCCTAGAAATCAAACCTCTCTCATCTATACCATCAGCATAACCAGCAATCCTTTACCTTTTACATGAAACATTGATGAGAATACCACCTGAGCGCCAAGGTCCTTCACCTTTCCCCCCAAAGCCTGGTAAAGGAAAAGTGTGCCATCTAGTCACATATTTCAGAGCTGTGCCTTGCCTTGTAATGTCATTTGTTTCCCGAGGATGAGCAAGAAGGGATAGCGATAAGTGAGCTCTGTAAGTCTTGACAACTTATCTGTCACATCCTGGATTCACACATCAGGAAGACAGCACACTTCACAAACTAACATAGCCTCCCCTGTAGCAGTCAGCTGGGAGTCACCAACCACCACTATTCCACCTTTTTCTGCTGGAGCATTTCCAGATAGCAGGCTTTACCGTAGGCTTGCTGCAAGCTTGAATTTGATCCCAAAAAAGATGCAAAAAGTGGGGTGGTGGTGGGGTTTAAACCCCAGACATTAATCAGGCTACGGTGTAACACACAATGAAAAATCCAAATTGTGTCTGGAGTGCTCCCTGATAGCTTCTTCTCATTTAAAGTAGCCTGCTGTCATTGTCCTCCATTGGGATGCTCAGAGCCACTCTTAACTGGAAAGTTACTGTCTTCGTTCCAGTGATTCAAATGCCTTCTGATTCTCCTGCTTCTTACAACCAGCCTCTTCCATGCTGTGTTCTTCCCCTTACAGATCTTGCCTTCCTATTTCAGCTTCCTTTTGCTGTTCTTCTTGATGCAGTTTCACCTATGCCATGTCCAAGAACTCTTCATCCTTTCTAATGAGGCAAGGTATAGTTGTTTGTTCCTTCAGGCCTTGTACCTTCTATTTGAAAAGAACAATTACCTCACACTTGCTCTAGGTGTAATCTTGTATGCTTTCAGGCAAGAAAACAAACTCAGCACCTACATTGTAGGTCAGCAGCACAGAACCCTCATAATCAATTTTCTTATCTGTTTATCATGCCCCAAGTGACTTCTGCTTCTTCCGATGGAGTTGCCTTTGCTTTTCTCTTCCTTGCTGCTTGAAAGCTGCCTGAGGACCTGTGATGTGGCGGGTGTATGTGTGTGTGTGTGTGTGTGTGTGTGTGTGTGTGTGTGTAGTGCATTTCAGCTGGCTGGTGGAGAGAGAACGGGGTCGCAAGAAGTCAAGCTCTCAGTTTACAAGAGAGGCTGCTGAGAGAATATGCAGACAAATTTTCTACCTCCCCAGACCTTGGTTCCCTGGTGGGGAGAGAGTTTGTTGGCAAGGTGCCAGAGATCATCACAGGCTCACTGGCAATTGGGCATCTTCAGCAGAGGCTGCTGGGATAATATGCAGATGAGCTGATCCCTTCTCAGACCTTTATGGATTCACTAACAAGTCTCCTGAATCACCCTTAATCTCTTTAAAATTGCTGAGAGAAGCAAAGAATGTTGGCGCTATTCTAAGTGCTGATTCACATATTATCTTCCTAATGAGATGCAGAAAGGCATCATCATTGTGCGGGAGGAGGCAATGGTAAACCCCTCCTGTATTCTACCAAAGACAACCAGGGTTCTGTGGTTGCCAGGAGTCGAACTCAACTTGACGGCACACTTTACCTTTTAATAAGAGAACATGTGGAATCCAGTCATCTTTCACATACACTAGTCACTGGAGAATGGAAGCATATCTCCTTTCCACCACTGGCACTAACAGGCTGGAAAGAGCTTTAAGGACTTGCTTATCCTTTACTTTTGCTTCATGATATTTTAAATGGAAGATCTCCAATCACTGCTGCCACCACACACTTACTCTGTATTCTATACAGCCCCTCATAAAAAAATAATATGTCAGTTGGCCCCAGAAGGCCCAAAAGAATACACAATGGAATAGGCTCTCATCAGGCAAAGCAGCATGTAAGTGTATCTGAGGAATGAAAGTGTAGGCATACTTCATACAGAAACATGGTATATTGTCCTTGGGAGGAAGTCCTTAATCCAGGCTTGTTCAGAGACTGCATTTTCTGTTGCTTAGTTCACACACGTGTTTACTATGTAAAACACACTCATTCAGAAACATCTAAGGGTCAACATGTAGAGAACATAAATATGTTTCTCTTTGTTCCTATGATATTCTGAAGACTTGGCATAAATAACAGTACTTTAAAATACATAACAAAAATAAAATAAAATAATTCTGCTATTGAATGAACTAGAGCCACCAATTACTGACTTACACCTAGGTTGTGAAACCCAGCCCAAATAGAACGTCTTACAGCACTTCCAGGGAAGTGGAAGAAAACAAAACCAGAGTATGCTTTGCCTCACATATCTGGCTAGTTATTATTGGAGATATCTCCATGGTTGTCATGGAGGCCCTGAAGTCCCAAGATGACCCTAAAGAATCAGTCTTGGCATAAATGGCGAGGCTGTTTCTCAACAACAAGCTATTTCATGGTAGGTAGTTGCAATCATTTTGTGAAAACACATTCATGTGGATTCACCCAAAGAGAGCATTATACTGTTGATAACTTTCTATCATCTTGATAAGATTATGCACACTGATGGTGCTCTATAGATAATATCTCTATATTATTGTTTGGAACAGTGCCACAGGCAAAAATACACAGGTCCCCAGTTCCAAGCAGCTTGCAATTAAAAATAGGTAATGGGGAAAACAACAGAGGGAGAAGCAGAGGCAAGCACAGAGAGAAGAGAAATACAGGCAATGAGTTACATGTAACACATCAGTTACAGATGAGATTGGGAAAACTAGGTGGATAAACGTCAGGCCACACAGAAAAGGTGGGCTGAGGAGAGATTTAGAGGAAGGGAGGGAACCTGTGTGTTCCCAGAGGGAGTTCCATGCACTGATGCTTACCCCTGGACTTTGGGGCCAAAGTCCAGGGCCTCGACCCCCCCTGGAGGCCCCCAAATCCTCTTCAGTTTGTCCTGGGTGGTGTGGTTGCCACTGGCCCACACTGCACTGGGTGGCTGAGTGTGATTATGACCTGTTTCAGGTGCTTTAGAGATGGGGGGGGGAAGAGGGAAAATAAATATTTGGGGTGGGAATATGCTAAGTTGCGTGTTGAAATGTTTCTTCTACTGCATATTTGCATAAATATACCTGTTTTATATTCTTACATTCTTGTGAGTTCAGTTGCTGTTTGTGCCCTCAAGAACCCACTTGTTAAAAATACTGTATTTGTCATGGTGTGTGTGTGTGTGTGTGTGTGTGTGTGTGTGTGTGTGTAGGGGGATGATACTTAACTTGCAGCAGGGTGGGGGTGGGGGGTCTTAAGGCCTTTAGGTCCAGGCTCCAAAATTACCTAAGTGCACATCTGGTTCCATGCATAGGGGAATACCTTGGCCTCCAGAAAGCAGGTTTTGCTAATTTTCTTTTGTTGACAAAAATAATCATGTTTAGGGTTACAAATCCAAAAGCAGAACAATACTTGTATTATGGTAATGAAATACAGAATCACAAAGTAGAGAGCAAGATTCTGAGTTCTCCAGAACTCTTCTTTAGGCTGGATATCAAGCAAAAAGGGTGGAGAGATGAAGTTGGGCATGATGGAAAGTTCACCAGATCTGCAGTTTGTAACAGTCTTGGTGGAGTGAAGGATGTTTTAAATTTGTAATATTTTAGATGAAGGTATTTGAAGAAGGTATGTGAAGGTATGTGAAGAAATCAGTTTGTAAGCTTTTCACAGCATCAAGAAAAAAAATTGGCTGCATTTACCTGGGAGTAAGTCCTATTGAACACAGTGAGCCTTACTTCTGAGTAAACATGCATAGGCATGCCCTGCTTAAGCTGCTGTCAAAGGGACATTGATGCGTGAAAAGTTGGAAACCCAAACAATGCTTCTTTTATAGAAAGGGAAAGATAGGAGTTGCTAGTAGCATACTGCATGTGAGAAAAGGATAAAACTGAAGCAGTTCTTTTTATCTAAGAGATGCATTAAGAATCATCTGCTAATATACAGAGATGAACCTAAGTAATTTTGGAGCCTGGACCTAAAAACCTTTGGAGGCCTGCCCTCCACACCACTGCAAGTTAAGCATCATCCCCCTACACACAAACACACCATGACACACACAGTATTTTTAACATGTGGGTTCTTGAGGGCACAAACAGCAACCAAACTCACAAGAATGTAAGAATATAAAACAGGTATATTTATGCAAATATTTATTTATTTATTTAACTAACGTATCAGTATACCCGCCCAAAACACAAGTCTCTGGGCAGTTTACAACAAAACAATCAGAACAAGTAAAAAGGTTAAAACATTACAACAAGTTCAAATTTAAAACAACGTTAAAACTATTAAAAATCATCAGACTATTAAACAGTATCTAATTAAAAGCCTAGGTGAAAAGATGTGTCTTGACTGCCTTTTTAAAAGTTGTAAGCAGACACATTTGCATTATGCATTAGCAGACACATTCCAAGACACAACATATTTCCATCCCACCTATTTCTTTCCCCACTCTGACTCTAAAGCAGTGGTTGCGCCTGGCCAACTGGCACAGGTCAGTCATGCTCGGCTGCCTGGCACAGTGCAGGCCAGCGGCACAGCAACCACACCACCCAGGACAGACTAAAGAGGATTTGGGGAGCCCCAGGAGGAAGGCCCTGGACCTCCACCCGGGCATCTAGAGATAAGAGCAGCTCTACTAATATATACCAGGGAAGAAAAACACGTAACTAAAAAACATTCTCCCAAACTTTGGAATATTCTACTGAAGTTACTTGCATATTTGATACACTATATATTTCTTACAACATTAAGGGCTAGTGATTTTAAATTTTAGCATGACGTGATGGCAAGCCCATGCAACCCAGTCCATGGCAACTAGTCATGTGATCAAAGGTGTGGATTTCAATCAACTACTACTTTAAAAAAATGTCATTGATAACTTGCAGGTGGCAGAGGTCTTTCTTTAAGCATGCAATGCTGTGCACACTTATTTGGAAGTAAGTCCCATTGAATGCAAAAGGACTTCCTTGCATACATGCATCTCATTCAGCTAAATAAAATCAGTAGCAACAAGAAAGAAGACATATCAGTTTCTTACATAGGGTTGCTAACCAATAGCTGTTTGGTTATAGATATTGACAGCAGATAATTTGTATTTTCCATTGAGTGAAAAAACTAGATTTGACCAGACTAAACCATTTTTCTAGTCAGTTTGCAACCATACTATCTCATCATAGTTTTCTAGCAAGCCAGATGTTCACTCTCTCTCTTATCTCCTGTGACTTGAAGGTTCTCAAGCCTGAGACAGATGGTAAGAAAGGAGAGCGGGTAGACAGCACTGCAGTCAGAAGCGCTGCCTTTTGGAAAGCACCTACCTTAGCTAGGAATTTGGCAATGATAACTTACCAGCAGTAGACTGTGACCCATACACAAGATCACAGTGGAGGAAACAGCACATTATTTAATTGTCTGGGTCAAACGCTGTCATCTGCCAAATGTGTGTGAAAGAAAAGATAATTTTTGTTCCTGAAAAGCTACTCCCCTCCCCTCACCAAAAATTTGGTTCACTTTGGGCCTAAGGGAAGTATATCACTAGACCAAAGTACACACACGCACACACAGACACATTAGCTGGGTTATTCGTCCTTTCCCTCCTCCAACACTATCATTGATCTTTCTAAAAAATAAAAGACTTGCCATGATAAAATAGAATATTATGGAAATGGAAAAGGAATTGGAGGAGCGGGGGAGCATTGAAATTAAAAAATCCTACCCTTTGAGACAAATGAAACAACAATACGATGTTGCTTGCGGCCATTTAGTGGAAAAATAGCTTGCTCTTTCCTCCGTTATTGCTGGTGCGTGGCAGCGTTGCAGTATAATGCCAGTGCAGTGGGTATGAAGGTTTATTTTCCTGAGATTTCAGTTTGCCCGCGGGTGGTGGGGGGAGTGTACTGAAGAGAAAACGAGAGAAAAGATCCGCCATATTTCTATCTTACCACGCCCGGGGAGCTGAGCCACTAAGTCAGGCTGGCTACATATTGTATATGCACCACAGCCTCTGCCTGCCTTCCTCCCCGCCCCCCCGTTCTTACAGTAAGGGAAAGGCGGAACCGAGAAAGGAAGAGCTCTCCCTGCCTATTGCTGCCGCCACCGCCTTCGAAGACAAGCAAAACAAGCCACCGTCTTCGTCCCCACTCTCCAAACCGAGGAAGTTAATTTCCAAGGAGATTTTTCCAGAGACCACAAAAGAAGGCTCCAAGCAGCTTCCTCCTCCCATAATCTTGGGCTGCCCTCAGTTCAGGGGGGGGGGGAAGAACACCAAGAAAATGTGTGCGTGGAGCGGGGGAAGGCTCGAGAGCGATTAGCCTGTCGAGAGGGAAGGCACACGGTTTAAGAAGCCGGAGGAAAAGCATTTTAGCGGGTCTGCGGGGAGTGTGGCGGCTGCAGGAGCGGAGAAGGAAACGAGGGTGGTGTTTGCTCAAGGTCTCCTTGCGCTGCTGGGCAGCGATTTTGCTGCTGTTCCTGGGCTGAATGTTTCCATGTTTTTTGGTGCATGATTGAAAGAAGAGGAGGAGTTGGAATCAGTGAGTGGCTTCGGTGGGGGAGGTTGTGGTAGCGGCTGGGGTGTGTGTGTGTGTGTGCGCGCGCGCGCGCGGTGGTGGGGGACTTCGTGGATGTGTCTGCTCGCCAGTAGCTAGGGCTTGCCTTGCTTTGCTGTCCCTGGGAGTGGGGCAGGGGGAGGCGGCGCCCAGCGAAGAAGGAGCAGGGCTTGCTTGTGTCCCTGGCTCGGGGTGTGTGTCTGTGTGTTTTCGGGGTGGGGGGCAGGGGTTGTGCCTGAACCAGTTAGGAAGAATGACTCTGGAGTCCATCATGGCGTGCTGCCTGAGCGAGGAAGCGAAGGAAGCCAGGCGGATCAACGATGAGATCGAGAGGCAACTCCGCCGGGACAAGCGGGACGCCCGCCGAGAGCTCAAGCTCCTGCTGCTGGGTAAGTCTTGGCCAGTGGCGCCCTTTACCCGGTCCTTGGGTAGCTGCTTTGAGCGCTTCTTCCGCCCACACAAGAGTGTTAGGAGCAGCGCATATGTGCATGCAGATCCTCCATATACGTGTAGTGACTAAAGGAATGCCCCTTGTCTTTGTATCACTGCGCAGGGTGGAAAGATGCGTGCATGGGTGGTGGTGGTGCTTAGAGACGGGTCTATTGTCCTGTACGATTGTGCATATTGTGACCATTCACAGGCTTTCTGTAGGAAATTAGATCATGGTGGTGAAGGGGTGTGTGTGGACAGTTGGAACTCGAGTTTCCTCCCCCTTTTCTTCCTTGCTTTCTCTTTCCAACGGGGCTTTGCCAGCTCTATTATAATATTCATTATAGTGAGGATGAAGAAAGGCGTGTGGCGTGCCGGCTCCCATAACCACAGTTATAAGTGCGCTCTCCGCTGCCTTAAACATACAGATGTATGTAGCGGGGCCGAATGGCTGTTTTGGGTTCCTGCGGACTGCTTCGTATGGAGTAGCCGAAAATGGAAAGAAAGGGATGGAGTAGGATTGGAAAGGAAGAAAGAGATTAAGACGGTGGTGGGCAGCATTTGGGTGTTTTGAGGGGTGGGGAAGGCGATGGAAGAGATAAAGCCGTACGACTGGAACGAAATAGATGGGCAGGAGGAGTTGCCCTCCAGGATTGATGGTGACAGGATTTAATGTCTGCATTGTTCTGAGTGCGCGCATATACCTCGAGAAAGGTTGAGTGTCTCCTCGGCTTGCTGTCCGTAGCGGAGACTTTGCTTTTTAGAGAACGTATCTTAAAACTAGCCTAAGAAGAAACAAATGCTTCGCCCTGCACGCCCCCGCCCCCTCGCCCCGACTCCGCAGTTTGAGGATGGTGGCACTCATGGCAGTCCTTCTGGATCCTCCCACTAGGCACGAAAATCACGAAATACGCTTTACGGCACTGTGTAGGGTTGCCAGATCAGAATGACCAAAATGATGAGGCACGTTTTGGATCAGAGGTTGTGTTCTTGGGCGGTGTGAAAATAAAATGGGGCCGTTACAGGGTCCCATAAAGGGAAGCCCCGGGGGTATGGACTTCCCTTTAAAATAAAGCAGTCTGGCCTCTGTGTATATTGTATAATAAATTACATTATTGCTGTCTCAGATCTTGTTTAGACCGAGACTGTCTCTAAGACCAACTACCTTGATGCTAGGATGCATACTTGAAGTCAAAGGGAGAGGTTGTGCTTAGGAGTAGCAGGGCCTGAAATACGTCTGTAAGGAAGGCGTGGTGTTACAAAAGGCATGAATTGCTTTGAAGCCCTTCTCTGCTGTGTACATATAAGTAGTAATTGAATTTAGGGCATAGCTTGTTTCATGATTAAACTAGTGGCTCATGTTGGAAGAACTACACACTTGGCATTCACTGACACCTTGACTAAATTTACTTGAGGAAGTCCCGTCGAAATTAAAAGGACTTGTCCTTTCAGTGGGACTTCCTTGAGTAAATTTACTCAGGATGTCAGCCAATAATTGCATAGGGGTGTGTATGTGTGTGCATGCTTATCTATCTTAAGTAATTTCTGGTTTATGGATGGTCTGTACAGATGGATGGCAGTAGATTTTTGGCCTAGGTGTAGCTAGATAATTCAGTGCTTAAAAGAAAGTGGATTAGAAAATAAATAAATATATGTTTCTCTTATCTATTGCTGACTGGTCATTTTGTATGTTTGTAGATCCATGATATCAATATATACAACTTGTGTGCACGTTGTTGTACTGAAGTACTGTAGTTTCTTGAACACTGTTGTATTTGACTTGTACTTGCTGCAATTGTCACCTTTTCTGCCTTATTAAAGCTGCAATCCTGTAAAAAGTTAGGTATGACATTATATTGGAGTAAAAGTGGATATGTGTGTTGTGGATGTGGAAACTTAGGACTCTCCTTGAGTTATGAATGTGGTCAATGTTTATATCTAAAAGCTTTACTTCAGGGGAGATAGGCACCTGTTCACATGCTGTACATGACAGGATCAGATCCCTGTTACAATTTTGCATTAGACAACTAGCGAACAACAGGTGGGTGGATATGTAACTACTGTTACTTTATCAATATTTAATTGTTGGGGGAAATATTGGGAATACTTGTTTCCCCAACATCCATGGGTTAGTTAAAAACTGTGTGGATTGTTTAAAAAAGTATATGGCTTGCCACTGCAAGCCCCTATACATTTGGCATTGCAAAAACACACCCAAACAACAACAACAACAACAAAAACCCAACACCCAACAACCTAGCAACAAACCGGAGGAGTAGTCCTACAGTGGGAGTGTGCTAACAAATTCTTATACCAAGACTATATTTTTCTTGTTTCTCTGAGTCTGTTTAAACAGATTCACTGATCACAATCTACAATTAAACATTCCAGCTGAGTACCCTATTCATTTCTACGGTTTGTGCCATTTGAATGTGGTGTTGCTCTGTGAAGTTACCTAAAATGAATGTACGTTGCTCCATTCCAGGGCTTGGTAGATTAAAATTATTGTTAAAAAATGTGTAGTTACAGAAATGTAGTTGAGTGAAAGTTATTGACCTACATTGAATAGCAGGTAAATTTAGGGCTAAACTACACTTGCACACAAACACATGCTATAGAGTTGTTAGGCTTCAAACTCGATTCCTCCCCCCTTTTTTCTTCTTCTTCTCGCCAAAATGGGATTATCTAGACCTGTTTCAGACCGGCTTTCAGGTGGGCTATGGGGTTGAGACTGCCTTGGTCAGCCTGATTGATGATCTCCAATTGGGAATTGACAGAGGAAGTGTGACTCTGTTGGTCCTTTTAGAACTCTTGGTGGCTTTCGATACTATTGACAATAGTATCTTTCTGGAGCGTCTCAGGGGGTTGAGGGTGGGAGGCACTGCTTTGCTGTGGTTGCACTCTTACCTCTTGGGCATATTCCAGATGGTGTCCCTTGGAGACTGTTGTTCTTCAAAAACTGAACTTCGGTATGTTGTCCCTCAGGGCTCCATATTATCTCTGATGTTGTTTAACATCTGCATGAAACCACTGGGAGAGATCATCAGGAGATTTAGTGCAGGGTGTTATCAGTATGCTGATGACACCCAAATCTTTTTCTTCATGTCAACATCATCAGGAGAAGGCATAACCTCCCTAAATGCATTCCTGGAGGCAGTGATGGGCTGCATGAGAGGTAACAGGCTGAGGCTGAATCCGGATAAGACGGAGGTACTTATTGTGCAGGGTTGGAACTCAGGAGATGATTTTGATCTATCTGTTCTGGATGGGGTCACACTTCCCCAGAAGGAACAGGTACACAGTCTGGGGGTGCTTCTGGACACAAAACTCTCTCTGGTGTCCCAGGTTGAGGCAGTGTCCAGAGATGCCTTTTATCAGCTTCAGCTGATACTCCAGTTGCGTACGTTTCTTGAGATAAATGACTTTAGAACACTAGTACATCTGCTGGTCACCTCAAGACTTGACTACTGCAATACGCTCTATGTGGGGCTGCACGTGGTCCGGAAACTGCAGTTAGTCCAGAATGTGGCACCCTGGTTTGTCTCTGGGTCATCTCGGAGAGACTATATCACTTATATCTTAAAAGATCTACACTGGCTGCTGATAAGTTTCTGGGCAAAGTACAAGGTTTAGGTAATAACCTATAAAGCCCTAAACACCCAGGCTTTTAATTATGTATTGTTTTTAATAGTTTTAATGTTTTAAATTGTAATTGTTGAAATGTGTTAATCTTCTTTTTATTGGTTGTTTTTATTGTCTTGTAAACCGCCCAGAGAACTTGCATTTTGGGCGGTATAAAAATGTGTTAGTTAAATAAATAAAGCAAGCAAGCAAGCTATCCCAGGAAAGGGTGGCAAACTTATTCAGGACTGGGGAGGTTTATTTTTCCATTATGCCCCATTTTCCTGCTGGAAATCACCTCCCTGAAGTGGCATTTTGCCCCCTGAAGCAGAAGTAACTGACTTGGGGTGAATTGCCACTTCATGAGGACAATTTTCAGAGGGGACAGAATGAAGATCCCCAAGTTCTCCATTCCCAACCATATTTGCCCCTCTGCACAGCTTCCCCACCCTTTTTTCCCCTTTTGATGAAGAAGCACTTTGCATGCTTCTATGGTATGCATTTGTGCAGAGGTGCACCTAGGCAATTTTGGAGCCTGCACCTTAAGTCGTTTGGAGCCCTCGCTCCATCACAAACACAGTATTTTTAACACACACGTTCTTGAGGTCACAAGCAGCAACTGAACTCACAATAATGTAAGAATATAAAACAGGTGTATTTATGCAAATATGCATTAGCCGAAACATTTCAACACACAACTTAACATATCTCCATCCCACACATTTCTTTCTCCGCTCTCTCCTCTATCTTGAAAGCACAGGTCAAACTCAGCCACCTGATGCAGCGTGGACCAGTGGCATGGTACGGCAACCACACTACCCAGGACAGACTAAAGACGATTTGGGGGGCCCTGGGGTGTGTGGAGGCTCTGGACATTGGCCCCAAAGTCCAGGGGTAAGAGCGCCTCTACATTTGTGGGTGCTTGTAGTTTGCACTTTGGCTTCTAATACTTCATAACAGGCACATATTGCAGTACATAGAAGTTCTATGATAGAACTAGGACTTAACATGAGTGCCTAGTGCCTAGATGTGTTAAGTAATTTTGTCTTGTTTAAGAGCAGTAGTCTTAGGAACACTTGATGTTGTAGCCTTGTTGAAGTGGGTGTGGACCTTAACGCCTACACAGAATACTGCTGTGATCCATGTAAACTTCTCTGAGGAGAAAATACCTGTACATCTGAATGTTCTACAGCAAGCTTGTGAACAGCCACTTCCTTGGTGACCATGATAACTTAGAACTGAAAAAAGTTCAGAAGATGTCACTTAGAACAATTGTGGTTAGGCCATCTTCGGTATGAGCAAAGACAAAAGCATTTGAGGCTTTTTAGTTTGGAAAAAACAGGTACACAATAATATGATGGAGGTTTATAAAATTATGCATAGTGTAAAGAAAGCAGATATCAAGAAGATTTCACCCCTTTCTCTCTCAGTACTAGAACTCAGTACTAGAACTAGAACTCAGTAGTCCAGTGAAATTGGCAGTAGATTCAGAAGACACAAAAGAAATACTTGTTCACACAATATATCATATATGGAATTTACTACTGCAAGTTGAGATGGCCACTAGCTTAGATGGCTTTTTAATAGGATTAAACGAATTCACGAAGGATAGGTCTACCCTGTCCTGATGACTATACTGAACCTTCACTGAACCAGTTGGGGGGAGACAAAAACAGCAGAAGTCTATTTCTTTCAAATCATGCTCTCAACTTCCTTGAGGCATTTTGTAGGGATGTGCACGGAACCGGGCGGGGGTGGTTTGAAGAGGTGGGTGGTTGGACTTTAAGGATGGGGGAGGGTGCACTTAGCCCTCCCCCTATTTCCCCCCACCAGTGCTGGGTTCCTGTAAAATCTTTTGGGGCGGCAGTGTATCTCCCTGCTACTCCTTCCCCTCTTTGGCTGGAAGTGGCTGGAAGTACCTGGTGCATGTACACATGTTGTGATCGTGCACAAGCCGGTCTGACTTGCATTAGTGTGCATGTGATGTGCACACGCGTGTGCCCGGCATTCGCACGTGTTCCAGGTACTTCCAGGTAAAGAGGGGAAGGGGTGGCAGTGAGGTACACTGCCACCCTGAAGGATTTTACAGGAACCAAGCGCCTACAGGAGGAAAGTGGGGGGAGGGGTAAGAGGGAGGGGTAAGTGCACCCTCCCCTACTCTTAAAGTCCGACCCCTCCCCCACCATTGAATGTCTGAATCAGCCAGTGTTTGAACCTGTTCGGAGGCCTGTAAAAGGCCCCCCGAACAGGTTTGTGCACATCCCTAGCATTTGATTGGCCACTGTGAGAAGCAGGATTTTGTGCTAGATGAGTTCAGTAGGACTGTTCTTACATTAAAGCCAGTAAACATTCAGGTGACCATACAGAGAATATCTACCAGAAATTGTTCTGTTCTTCCCTTTAGGCTGCAAATGATTAACATAGTTGTCAGGCAAGCTAGTAACATTTGTGGCCTTGTTATTTGACATAAGGTGGTTGTTAGAGTTAGTATTAAAACCGTTTTCAGAATAGTTAGCATATTATCTCACGATATGACAAGTGGACCGAAAATAAGCAATATCTACAAACAATTGCTCTCATTTTCTTTTTGCTGCCACCTGAAACAGGTAGAAACCAGGACAGTTGAGTGAGCTAAAACTGCAGGCAACTTTGACTGCACAGTATTCTATTTATTTATCCATTGGCTGGCTTGCTGTTATGAATTTAAAATAAATAAAAATGTCAGTTTAGAATCTAGAGTTATTTTTGCATTTAGAACATGTAATATGTCTTTTAGCATTGGGTCACCAGTTTTCAAAGCTTCCCCTCCCTCCCATACATGGTAATGTTACCACTTGTTATCAGGTCTGTGTTTGGAATGACTAGTCATGTCATCCTAAGAGGAAGAGAAACCGAGAATGTGCACAGTAATCATGATAAAGGACTTAACTTGGCCTTTTAAATCCTACTGTGTGCTGTTGGTTTAGTTTTTCATGTATATGGGTTTTAAAAGTTACAAGTAAACAGGACTTGACCTGTAAGCCACATGGAATTATACGGGACTTGCACGTATATTTTAACAGCACTTGGGCAGAAGTTCTATGTGGATTGTTCCCGGGTGCTTTTGACTTGAGACACTCTGAGGCTATTCACACGCGTGTGCAAATCTGGGCTAAGGAAGCCTAGCCTGATCTTGCATGTGTGTGTGTACTGCTGAGACTGGCCCAACCACAGCAGGAAACTGGCTTGTGGAGCCTTCCTCCAAAACAAGGTTAGGAGAGCAAGTGGTACTTCCATGGTGCATTATTGGAGCTCCAAGGGCAGGGTGACATGGGGAGATGTGCCCCGGCACACCAACCCTTGGAGCTACCGGGAGCAGCCGGTGCTCATCTGGGCAGCCAATCCGCCTGCCCAATGGAAGAAAATGGATTGTCTGTAGGGAGGTAAGCTCTTCAGGAACTCCTTCCCGCAAACCCTTTTGCCGTTTCGCTCTGCTTGTGAGAAACGGCGCTCTGTATCTGAGTGAACAACTTGGCTTGCACCTAAGGACACCCCTTCAAATGTAATCTGAACTGGGTTGCACTTGATAACTTGCTTGTTATCAGTGAATATGTGGTGATTGTCAGGACCCAATCAATTGATATTCTTCTTTTCATATAAGCCACATCCCTTTGGATTTGCTCATTACATGGCTTTATATGCAGGGAACCATTCTTACTTGTATGAGAAAGAAGCCATTTGGGGTGACTAGCCCTGGAATCGTGAAGTTATATGCCAACACTCTAAATAAAAGAGGTGAGCCTTGAGAATATAGCTCCCAGTTACAGGCGGTCTTGGAAGAAACTGATCATCTAGGCTTTTGGGTGGGCTATGGGGTGGAGACTGCCTTGGTCAGCCTGATGGATGGTCTTCAATTGGGAATTGACAGAGGGAGTGTGACTCTGTTGGTCCTTTTGGATCTCTCGGTGGCTTTCGATACTATCGACCATAGTATCGTTCTGGAATGTCTGAGAGGACTGGAGGTGGGAGGCACTGCTTTGCAGTGGTTCCGCTCTTACC
This sequence comes from Hemicordylus capensis, assembly GCF_027244095.1. Lineage (NCBI taxonomy): Eukaryota > Metazoa > Chordata > Lepidosauria > Squamata > Cordylidae > Hemicordylus > Hemicordylus capensis. The sequence goes on from NC_069658.1 coordinate 101,675,717, forward strand.
TCACAGGCAGATTCTAGATGGTGTCTCTTCGCTGGTCGAACGACCATAACAATAAAGATGATGATGATGAGATGGTGTCTCTTGGAGACTGTTGCTTTTCAAAATGTGAACTTTTGTATGGTGTCCCTCAGGGCTCCATATTGTCTCCGATGTTGTTTAACATCTACTTGAAACTGCTGGGAGAGATCATCAGGAGATTTGGTGCTGGGTGTTATCAGTATGCTGATGACACCCAAATCTATTTCTCCATGTCAAACCCATCGGGAGAAGGCATAACCTCCCTAAATGCATTCCTGGAGGCAGTAATGGGCTGGATGAAGGATAACAAACTGAGGCTGAATCCAGATAAGACAGAGATACTTATTGTGTGGGGTTGGAACTCAGGAGACGATTTTGATCTGTCAGTTCTGGATGGGGTCATGCTCCCCTAGAAGGATCAGGTACACAGTCTGGGGGTGCTTCTGGATCTGAACCTCTCCCTAGTGTCCCAGGTTGAGGCGGTGGCCAGAGGTTCTTTTTATCAGCTTCGGCTGATATGCCAGCTGTGTGCATTTCTTGAGATGAATGACCTCAAAATGGTGGTACATATGCTGGTAACCTCTAGGCTGGATTACTGCAATGCACTCTACGTGGGCTTGCCTTTGTACGTAGTCTGGAAACTGCATTTCTTCCAGAATGCAGCAGCCAGGTTGGTCTCTGGGTCATCTAGGACAGACCCTATTACTCATGTGTTGAAAGAACTGTGCTGGCTGCTGATAGGTTTCCAGGCAAAATACAAGCTGCTGGTTTTTACCTATAAAGCCCTAAACAGCATAGGCCCTGGGAATTTAAGAGAACGTCTTCTTCGCCATGAGTCCCATTGCCTGTTAAGATCACTCGGAGAGGTTCGTCTGCGGTTGCCACCAGCTTGTTTGGCGGCTACTCAGGAAAGGGCCTTCTCGGTTGCTGCCCCTGGACTGGAATGCACTCCCTGTTGAAGTAAGAGCCTTCCCTACTCTGGCAACCTTTTAAAAGGCACTGAAGACACATTTATTCACCCAGGCTTTTTAATTAGATTTATGGTTTTAAAATTTTTAATACTGGGTTTTAAATGTTTTTAATCTTTTAAATGATTTTAATTGTTAATTGATTTGATGCTTTAAATGTTTTAAATTGTTAATTGCCCAGAGATGCAAGTTTTGGCCGGTATAGACATATTTTAAATAAATAAATATGATCAGTCAACCAAACAACAACTGTCATTATGTCTTTATGATTGGAGGCCTTCGGATTTTTGCAATGTTGGGGCCTTTTTATGTGGTCTACCAGAGCACCTCCACAGGTAACCATGGAAATAACAGACCAAGCTAAATACACACACTGCTCTCTTAAACAATGGTGGTCCCTTACAGTCTGTTTCAGAATTTCATAGTTGCAGAGCCACCATTAAAAAAGAAGGGGGGAAAGCCCTATCTCTGGCCCTCATAGATGAATTTGTGACAATGGTGGGCCCAAGAGCAGGGCCTGTGAGTCTGGCCTCAATACCTGAATAGAGTCATATCTGTGCCGGTGGTCCTTAAAGTACCTTGGTCCCAGGCCATGTGAATTTTAAACCACGTTTAAGAGAGCAGCAGCAGCAGCAGCAGTAGTAGTAGTAATAAAACTTTATTTGTTAGCCGCCCCATAACAAATTGTTCTGCTGCTAAAAATCCTACTGCTGGTTCACACATCTTGTTGGACTAGGACCAAGGAGACCAGAGTTCAAATCCCTGTTCAGCCATGAAAGTCATTGGTTGATTCTGGTCCAGGAATAGTGCCATAGCCTAGTGGAGAGCTTGGAACTGAGTGTACAAACATGTATCATCTTAAATTAACTTCCTTCAAATTAAGGATGGGATATCTCCCCCGCTCCCGATTTCCTTTTTGTTGTTCATAGATTCCACCCATGTTCTGGGGAGTCTCTTACTGTCTATTGAGGAAAAGCTATTATTTTCTGAAGGTAAAGTAAAAGTAAAGTGTGCTGTCCTGGCGCCCACAGAGCACTGTGGTTTTCTTTGGTATAATGCCTTTCAGCATCTTCCTATATTGCTGCTGCCCGATAGAGTAGCAGCGGGGATTCAAACCGGCAACCTTCTGCTTGTTAGTCATGCATTTCCCCGCTGTGCCACTTAAGGTGACAGGTAGTAGTATAAAATCAATTATGTCATTTTTGCTTGTGGTGTAATTAGTTTCTAAATCTGTGAACTCTGACCTTTCAAACAATATGAAAATCAGGGTTGAAATACCGGTAGTGCCTGCATAGTACTTGCATTGTGAGTTTAGTATACAGATACCGTTTTTCTGCAGTGAAACTTAGAAATGTTACTATGACTTAAAATGAAAACTGAAATTCCCAAGATGCCAACAAGACAACTTGTGCTGTGCAGATCTGCCTCCAGCATCTTACTCTGCTACTATGTAGCTGTGTGTGGATTGGACATAGGGCAACCAGAATCAGAGACGATCCTTTCATTTTCATATGAATTTTATCATGCTCCTCAGATTTGAGTAAGGTTTCTCTTTATATTCTGTAACAAAGATTTGTTTTTTGTTTTTTAATACAGGTTGAATTCTGATTTACTCTTCAGTTTTCTTTGTCTTGATCTTTTACCCTAGTATTCTTGCTATAAATATATTGTTTGAAATTAACTAGTAACCAGGAGCTATTTAGATATTGAATTGAACTGCTTTCACCATTTTAAAAGAATGGAAAGTGCTTACTAAGCATTACGTTTGTTTATGTATTTAAAATATTTTTATTACGCGCTTTCATAAAATGTCCCAGAGCAGCTTAAAGGTTCTGAGTTCAGTGCGGTGGCTTTACAGTTTCATTAGCCAAGGTTGGAAAAATTCCCAGGCACTTGGTTTCCCCAGGCACAGAAGAATTTATTTTTCAGGCATTTGTGGGTCCGGCACTTAGAAATTTTAACTATTTTTCCAGACTCGTGCTTAGAACTCTTCCACCCTCATTCCAACAAATCATTGTTTCTGTTATTTCACTGATTGCACTGCTCTCAGTTGCACATATACATAATCCAGCATAATTTGTTGATGTAATTGTACAGATTAAATAAAACAATCTTTAAATCTCACTCATCTGCATATTTCATTCCCAAAACCTATTGGGTAGCACCAAGACTAGTTAGTCATTACTAAGCATCATGTGAGTCAGTGAAACATGTTAATCATGCTCATTTCAGTGGGACTTAGTCATGACTAACTATGCTGCTCATTAGAAAAGAAAAAAAAACCTTTCCTTCCCCAAGAATAGTTAGTATACAGCTTTTAGTGGTCTAAATAAAGTGATTTTTTAAAAAAGTAGTTACATGGACATTAGCAGAAGTATCTATGGATCACAGTTCTGGATAATCTATTCTCTTGGCACAGGATTTAAAAAAAATGTTCGAGGCATATTTTGTGAATGTGTTGTGTAGTCTGTTGCAAAGAGATACTATGTTTTCCATGAGTCAGTAGGAGATAGCCAATATTCTAAATTTTGTATGTAAATCTGAATAACATAGTTTGAAACCCAGTGGACTCCCAAGTATGATGTGTTTTCTATGATATATTTGGGAAATGAATGGGTGCCCATTGGGACTTGTAATAAAAGTATACTTGAAAGCACTGGCACTTTGTACTCTCACTTACTCATGGTAAACTTCCTCTTTTGAGAAGTGGAGGGTGATATTGACAGTAGCATAAATAAAGAATAACTTTAGTGTGACCGTTCCTTAAGCCTGGGAAAATGTAGTATGGTGTTAAGGAGCATATATGAGATGACCAGAAAACTTTCCATGAAGAAATGCTTTAATGTAGTACTACTACTATAAATATTTATATACTTCTTCTCAGCAAAATTTCTCAAAGTTGTTTTCATACAAGCTGATGGTTCCCTGTCCTCAGAGGGCTCACAATAAAAAAGGAAACATAAGGTAGACACAAGTACCAACCACTGGAAGGATGTTGTGCTGGTGTTGGTCAGGGACACTAGCTCTCCCACTACTAAATATAAAATAAACATCACTTAAAAAGGTGTCTTTTTTTCAGTTAGCAAGTTTAGGCAGTGAATATACTATCTATGCTTCCTTCGGTGTAGTAGCTTCTAAAAATTGTTATTCTTGTATGTTAATCCTCTTCATGAACAACATTTTGGAAATATCCAACAGTCATCTTTTGATTTTGTATGCTAATGCAGAAATAAGCCTCAAGAATCTACGTTATCTAGGTATCATCTAGGCAAAAGACATGTTAACGTAAGACTGATCTATATGTCATGGTTGTGAAAATGGGGTAATGAGAACCCTGCTCTTGGGCAAGGTTTCTCATCATGATCCATAGCAAAGACATTGAAATGTAAGGACAGATAATTTGGCGAAGTCTTTTTGCACATCAACACCTCGTGCTGTCACCTAGCTAGAAGAACAGTTTTAATATAACATTAAAATGTTCACATGACCCCTGAGCATCATAAACTCGAGACTCCTTTGAGGAGGAGTGTGGAATGTCGTGTAAATAAGTGTAAAGCACCTAGCAATCAAAATGCTTTTCAGCTTTCTGCAAGGCTTAGCACCAGTGTTCTCTCTAACTTTTTTGATCTGTGTGTGGAATGAGTTTTGTTCTAGGCGGCAGTATCAAGGCAGTATGTGCGCACATGCATTCAGAACGAGGCCTTCCTGATTCAGCCTGAGAGGGATCTAAAATCAACTGAGCGGACTTCAAAAAACTTGTGAGCGTGTGCACACCTTAGAGGGAACACTGCTTAGCACTATTTAAAAGTACATATTGCTTGCTTTTATTAAATACACATTTAAAGTGGCAAGTGACAATGATAATTAAAAATTCTTTGCTTCTACCTTGGAATTAATTTGCCATGGGGGTTGTGGGTTCCGCTTGGCATTCGTAGGAGATGATTGTAGTTTTCTGAAATGATTGAGATGGTGATCAGAGCATGCAAAACAAACCATATGTTTGGGGAAATGGTAATGCTATGTCCAACCCAATCCCATGCATGGGAACAGTTGAGGATTCTGCTAGGCAATGGTTAGGCAAAGCTTTCCCTCCTCTTCTGGAGGGTTCAGGTATCTTTGAGTTTGTGCCCAGAGTTTAATTGAATGCCACTTTGCTATTTTGTATTTGGGTATCTGGTTTAAATTAGCTTGTGTAATGGCAGAAATCTTTATATGCACTCAACAACTTTAATGTAGAACAGCAATAGGGTCCTTTAGATGTTAACATTAGTAGGCTATAGGTGTTCATTTCAGTGGCCGAAGCTGCTCATTTTCATGCTTGGATTGTTTGCCAGTAGTTCACTACTGAACATCTGATTTGTAATGTGCTATGTAAAAAGTGTGTTTATCTTATTAAAACAGTGCAGGCGAAAAAAATTGCTGGTTGCAGTTTACACATTGGGTGGGAAATATGTATGTGAATTAAGGACAGCTATTTTCTTTCCTCCCCTCCCTGCTCTGTTCTATATTCTTGTCATTAGGGGGAAGGGTAGGGAGGGGGAAGACAGGCAACCAAGTTCTCCAGTTTATAATCTCAACAGTAATTTTCTTGTTCTGAAGAGACAATGGTAGAATAGAATGCCTAGAGCGATTCCAGCCCACATTTTCTGTGTAAATGGGTGTCAGCCAGGAAGTAAAACAAAAGGTTTCCTTAGTGGTGACTACCGACTTAAAAGGCCAAAATGAATTTGAGCACGAAACGTTTGGAAGGATGCCATTGTTCCTTGTTTTGCATTCATTCTAACCTCTCAAACTTGGGAAAAGATATCCACAAAATACTAGACTTCTAGCCAAGTATATTTCTCTTTGGTAGAGGCTTCAGGGTGCAGCTCTCTATGTAGTTCAGTTGAGAATGAAAAGATATCTTCAATGGAGTCACTTCAGCAACACAAGTGGTTACTAATGTACATCCAGTGACTGTTGCTGGTGTCTTATGTTTCTTTTAGATTGTGAGCCCTTTGGGGACAGGGATTCATCTTATTTATTTATTAATTCTCTGTGTAAACCGCCCTGTGCCAGTTTTGGAAGGGTGGTATAGATAAATAAATAAATAAATAAGTGGTAGCTAGCTGAAGATGGGTTGGTCAAGTAGTTGAAATGAATATTTTCCAGCAGTACTGGGAACTGTGTAAAGGAAGATATGTCTAAGGACATGGCAATATTAAAATGAATTAGAACAAAATCATTCAAACTAGAAATCTAATGAATTCTGTGCCAACTGGGAAAGCAAATGGATTCTGCTGGCAAAGATCTTTTGGTGATGGTAAAGGTAAAGTGTGCCTTCAAGTCGATGTCGATTCCTGGGCGATCACAGAGCCCTGAGGTTTTTCTTTGGTAGAAAACAGGAGGGGTTTACCATTGTCATCTCCTGCGCAGTATGAGATGATGTCTTCCAGCATCTTCCTATATTGCTGCTACCCGATATAGGTGTTTCCCATAGTCTGGGAAACATACCAGCAGGGACTTGAACCAGCAACCTCTGGCTTGCTATGCAAGTCATTTCCTCACTGCGCCATTAGGAAAAAATAGTATGCTTAAAAGAGAGAGTAAGCCTTGGCTCTTGAGGTACGTTTTTGAGAAATAATAGGGATGCTGACTGCAATTTTATGCACATTTGGGGAATAATAATCTTTGAACACAGTGGGACTTTCTGTTTTGTGAATATGCACAGGGTTCCACTGTTAATATTTGTGAAATCTCGAATAGCTTATTTAATTGTAATTGTATGTTACTTGGTCTATTTAGGACTGGATAATGCAATTCAAATTTTATAAATTATTAGGGTTGAAACATAGGGCCTTTGTGTTTCGTAAGACTGTTTGAAAAATCTTCAGACATGAATTGTATTTGATTTTAGTTGCCTAACTTGTGGTGGTCTGCTTTTTTTCTGACAAGCAATGGTGTTACAACTTCCATGTGACTTGATCATGTGGATTTGATCTATCAACTAGAAATTGTTCAATCAACTTTCCATAAGTATGATTTCCAGTGTCAGCCTGAAATTTAGTTTCCCCCCTGTCCTGGAGTTTGTCAGATAGGGTTGTGTACTGAGCATTCTTGAGACAGGACTAGATCATGTGAGGCTAATTTCCTGCCTTCGGCGGTGCCATAGCCCCAGTTCCAGTCCTGTCTTGCTCGAGTTTGCAGGTCTCTGAAAGAGCTCTTCCATTTTGAGACGGATTTTTGGGCTACTTTCCTCCTTATCTTGGCTTATTGTCTCTCTACCTCTCCCTATCTAGATTGTACGAGGGGGGAAAGGGAGCTGTTTTTAAAATTTGACCATATATTTTCTTTTAAGTAACCTTTTCCTGTTATTTGGCTGCTTGGCATACCTGAAATTCCATTTTTCTGCTTTTGTTATATCCTCTGGTCATGGAGCTTTCCGATGCCGAAGGACTCCTGAAGGGCTCCCTCTCTGAAGGCCGCCAAGAGGCTCAAGATCTTAAGCCTCAGGAATGAGACATGAACACTCCCCCCGTAAAGGCCAGATTTCTCACTCTCCCACTCTCGCGCCTGTCACACTTGCCATTTTAGAGCTGTTTACAGCTGCAACTGCTCAGCTGCCCAAGAAGGCTCCTAAGAAAACCAAGCATTGCAGAGACCTACCACACCCAAAAAAGAAGTCCAAAAAATCACCATCTCCAAAAGGGGAGAGCTTGGTTTGTATCACTGAGCAACTGCTCACTAAAGCAGTACATAAGAGATCAAAGTTGCACAACCCTGTGCCCAAACTGATACAACCCGAGGCAGACGACCAACAGCCTTGGGGTGACCACTTGGCATCCTTGTGGGGACCAGTGTTTGAGGGAGAACCGGCTGGGCCACGCATTCCCTCAGCACTGTCAACTGAGGCTCCAACTCCCGCCACCAGTGCTCCCTGTGCTTATTGAGCCTCTCCAGTCTCCAACACTGACCGGACCTTCGCTGGAGACTATCCCCGCAGATCCTCCAGCACTCCCGACTCCAGTAAGTCCATCCGACCGACCTCCTCTAAAACCTGTCCCTCCCTTCGCTCTAGATGTCATGGCCTGGCTTAGGGAGTCCTTCAAATGGGAATGCTTAGCACCCAAGGAGTCACTCCAGCTCTGGGCTCAGCCCCACCCCTACAGCCCGTGGCTGCAGCTCCTGGGCCAACCCCAAATTTGCCATCCAAGATTCCCAGGCAGGTTCCCAGGTGCGGTGAAGGGTGCTTGTTCTCTTCTTCCCCAGACTCGAGTCCCCACAGGAAAGCAGCAGACTCCAGCCTGGATTGCATCCAGCAGGCATTCAGAGCTATGGTTGCAGGGGTGGCAGTACAAAGGTCTCTCTGGCTAAAGAGCTGGAATGTGGGCACAAAGTCCAAACTTGCTCTAACCTCTTTTCCCTTTGCAGACACCAGTCTCTTCGGTCCCTCTCTGAACCCTATTCTAGTAGAGCTAAGGGACTAAAATAAAGGCCATGGTGGTCATAGCTCATTTGTACCTACAAGGGGTGCACATTCACCCATTTCTAGATGACCTATACATCAGAGTGCCATCACTACATCAGGTGCAGAAGGATGTGCAGTGCCTCAGGGACCACGGATTTGTGGTGAACCAAGAGAAAAGTCACCTCAGCCCCTTATGCTCTCCAACACCTAGGAACACTCTTCAACACGGCATGGGATTCAATCTCCCTTCCCCAGGAAAGGAGGGACAAGATTGATTTTCAGTTGCACCCGCTGCTTCCTTGTCGTTCAGCGGACCTTATGATCCTGTCACAAGCACTGGGTTCCATGATAGCGTGCATGGAATGTACACTGTGGTCCCGATGGCACTCTCACCCTCTTCAGTGGTTGCTCCTCCTCTACCAGGACCTAATCATGGCAACATCCCACAAGCAGATTCCTCTTCCTCTCGCTGTCCGGCAATCCCTCAGGTGGTGGCTATTTCCAGCTCTTCTCAAGGGACTCCCCCTGTCCGAGTCCTCCAAGATTGTGGTAACCACAGATGCCAGCATCCTAGGCTGGGGGGGGCCCACTGCCTAGGTCACCTGGTTTAGGACCACTGGTCTCAAGTTGAAACAAAAAGAAGCTAGAGCTTCGGGCCGCCTGACTCGCTCTTCTTCAATTCCACCATCTCCTTCAAGGAAGGCATGTCTTACTCCAGATGGAAACTGTCACCACCAAAGCTCACATAAACCAGCAAGGCGGTACGCGGTACAAGAATCTGATGAAGGAATCCGATCGCCTCTTCCAATGGGTGGAATCCAACCTAGCTTCCACCGCTGCCGAACACCTCAGTGGCCTGGAAAATCAGCAGGCAGACTGGCCCAGCCGCCAAATGGTAGATCCAGTGGATCCACCTACATCCAGAGGTGTTTCATCAGGTTTGGGGAACCGCAGATAGATCTGTTCACATCTTCCACCAACCATATCCTACCTCAGTACTTCAAAAGATTCCGATCTTCCCAGGCAGAGGCGATGGACACCCTATTGGGCCCCTAGCCAAACACCCTCCTGTATGCATTTCCTTTGATGGCAATCATCATGAAAGTCCTCAGAAAGCTGTTCAGAGGACAGACAGAATTGATCCTAATTGCCCCCACTGGCTGAGACAACTGTGGTCCTCGGACCACCTCTAGCTTTCAGTCCAACTTCCATGGCAACTCCCACGTCACTGAGATCTTCTCTCTCAGGGCCCTCTACTAAATCCAGACCCCAGGTGGTTGCAACTCTTTGCTTGGAGATTGAGCACACAAAACTAGCCTCACAAGGTTGCTCCATTTCGGTACAGGACACCATTCTGGCTTCCTGCAGGCTGTCCACCAATAGAATTTATAAGGCTACCTGGGATACCTTTACAAGATGACCCCGCTCCAATCATAAGGACCCATATACCATCAAGCCGCCATATACTGAGACCATTGATCAGTCACTGTATGCTGAAAAACATACATTGGTTTGAGGAAGGTACAGCCATGACAAAAAGGGCCAATCCACATATCTAGGAAAATTTAAGTGAAGGAGATCGGATCATGGGGTTTTGCACCAGGATTCTGAAGTTGGACAGTTTCAAGAGGAACTATTTGAAATTGTAGATGGGCTCTGAATAATGGTTAATTGGTCAGAGTTTGAAGTAGCTGTCTGGATCTACCTTTTGGCAGAGGCTCTCAAGCACCTCCTTGATTTTCTGGATCTACCTTTTGGCAGAGGCTCTCGAGCACCTCCTTGATTTTGTTTAAGAAACTTGAGTCAGTGTAAGTTCTCTAACGATAAATGTAAATTTTAAAAAGTAAATTTTAAAAAAATGGCACAAAGTGACTAATAAAGCAATAAAACCTTATAAGTACAATAAAATATAATAAAATACAACATTAAAACTATACCCAAAACAGCAGAAGAGACTGATAGGTATATTAAACACTGAAACATTGTTCCAGGAGGGCTGCTCTTGTACCCTAGCAGGATAGATGAAGATTTGCAAAAGCCACTCACTCACGCATATTTGACTCCTAGAGCCACTGTGCGTAAGAGCACTGCTTGCCGCAGCTGCTTCTCCTCCCCCACCCCCGCATGGCTGTGTGATCCTGGTGAATGAGTTGTCTGAATTTTTTGCCTCCAGCGGAAATTGAAATTTTGTACTCTACCACAAACTTCCGTAATGTGTGCTGAGTGATGCCCTGCACATTTTAGCTTCTGTTCATGGCAAATGATTCAGACAGCCTGTTCACCACAAGTGGGCAGCTGCCATAGGCACAGATGATAAAAAAGAGGATATTGCAAATTGCACGATTGCAAGGACCTTAAGAATCTGGAGAATATAGTTTAATTTTTGTTTGTAAAGGATGCTTTCAGCATGGTTTTATGTAATGCAGCAGAAATTTTTATTTTTTATTTGTTGGACACCTTAGAGAATGTTTAACAAGGGCTGGTTGCAAACTCCTAGATAGATATTGGACGTGTAATTGTATGTAAATAGTTATGCAAAAACAAATAGTTTTGCATTTGCATAATTTGCTATTTGCAACTTATGCACATAGTTTGGTCTTATCTGGTTATTGTTGCATTTTGGCTTGAAATTCATATGATTGTTAGTGTGACTTTGCAGCAACACTGCTTGTCAAGAATGTTCATGTTCTTTTGGGGTATATCCCCAGCATATGGAATCGAACATTGTGTTAAGAATTATGGATCCTTCGTGTATGGGGAGTTGCCAAAAGGATCATAATACAGCACCATATTTACTCCTGAATTGCAACTTTGGATAGCCAGTACATGTTCCTTGTCAGCATTTGATCTGGTTCCCTCCCCCCCCCGCCCTCACTAACAGAAAGGTAAAGAAAAGGAATTTTCAGCAATGTGGTCCAATTTTTAATGCATATTTTAAAGAAATAGAATAAAGTGATCCTGCCTCCTTCCCCTTATTTTTTTCTTTTGGCAAGTTGTTTTAATGTTTAATGAATTTTCTTTTTCTTTTAAAACGACACACACATTTCCTATCCTTGAATGTGTTATCATGTATGTTGTAATCTTTAGTTGAAATAAAAAAGCCAGAAGAAGAAGAAGACGATTGTACATATCAGCAGAGAAGTGGTCAACAGCTGTGCTATAAGACAGTCCAGGGCATTAAACATACAGGATCAGTAGGTACTATTGCACTAGTACTTTTACTGTTACTTGATGTGGTACAAGGACAGTGTTTGATGAAGCTGCTAGATGGTAAGATTTTGGACGTGCCTGATTACTTGCCAGAATTCACAAAGGTTATATGAAAGCAGTATTAATGACATGCAAAATAAAATGTGCATAATTTCTAAATCAACTCCTTTCAATGCAGTGAGTCACATTTGGCATTTGTTATGCTGGCCCATACTTGTGTGCGCTTATATTTGCTAGTAATCGGTATCAATAAAGATGCCACTTCACCACCACTGCAAAAATTCCTGGTCCTTGATTGGTAATTGCTTAAAAATGTAACACCACGGCTTAGTAGTTCAAAAATACTTACCCAGCCCTGATGTGATGAGCAGCATACAATTGTATCTAATATTACTGTAGCCGTGTTAGCAATGCTGCACAGCAGGTTGCTTTGGTTAAACATAAAGCTTTAGACTTGGGGTGCCCCAAAATAAAAAATGTTTCTTTTAGAGTGTCTTAGAGGCTAATACATTTCAAGAGTTTGGATGTTCAACCAACATTTACAAGTCTTACTTGCACAAGTTCCCGTTCGGTGTTGTACCAAATTGGAAACACAAGATGCTTGAGTATCCAGATGGTTGCACTTGTGGTATTGTCTGAAGCTACTGTTAGTCCTAGCGCTTGTGTGGAACTGTTTTCAACAGGCTACACATTAAGAAGCAAGAAATGGGCCATCTTAATTCACTCACTAGATAAAAGCTATAAAAGCAGATGACTGTTGTGCAACTTAATTGCCTTTTTCTGATGCTCTGTGTATCTGTCCTAAACTTGCTATGACTGAAGTAGTCTGTGGCTTCTCTTATTTGCAATTAATCTGCAAGATGCTTCAGAGCTTATTGATCATTGCTTTATTTGTTGCTTCATATATTCTCTGCATGCACTGTTTTGAATATCTTATAATCCTAGCTGAAACCAGGGAAGATTTTATTTAAATCAAATCAATTTAAATCACTAGTCAGGAAGAGTCTGTTGAATCATTATTTTCTAGTAAAACTGCATTCTTGTTGTCTGATATAACCTTAATACATATTCATCACTACTCAGAGACAGATTTAGGTTTCATTTTTAGACGTTAGTTACACACTATATATTACAAAGTGATCATTCTGATTTTTTTTTTCCAGATTAAATTTTTATCAAAAAAATGGTTGATGCTTTGGTCATTTTATTTTGTACCAAAGTAGATACATACATGTGATGTCATTAGAAGGTGAACTGCTTCCAGTTCAATTAAATCATGAGTATTTGGAGGATATTTTTGTCATGACGTGTTAGGAGAACCACTACCATCACCAAACAGGCTTTTACTTTTTACCAGTAAGCTTGCTTGCTTAGTTTTCTTCAGCTATTGGTTTTTAAAATATTTCTACCATACTTGTCCCCATTGTTGTGTATGTGCCTTCAAGTAATTGTAAAAGTGTAATATTTTTCCACAGTGTAGGAGGTCAACCATCAGAATGGGTTGTGGACCCAGCATGCTCCATAGATAGGACTAGATTCAAATTGAAAATGAGGCTTGCTTCTAGTGCCCAGGAGGCACAAAAAACTCAGTTCTGGTCCTGTCTTGCTCCGAAGTACAGGACTGCGAAAGAGGTGTATCAGGGGCGTAGCTATAATTGGGCAAACGGGTTCAAAGAACCCGAGCTGTGCCCAATCAGGAGCCACCATTCGCAGCCCTGACACGCCCCCTGCGTCTGATGTCAGATGCGGGGGTGGTAGTATAGCTCCTGAGCTGGGGCCGCGTGGCCCCTTCGGGAGCTAAACAAAGGCTGGTGCTGTGTTCACAGCACCAACCAGGAGCAGCTCTTCCCTGCAGGGAAGAGTTGCTCCTGGCTGGCGCTGCAAACGCAGTGCCAGCCTAACTAGCTCCTGAAGGGGCTGCGCGGCCCCTTCAGGAGCTAAGACTGGTGCTGCGTTCGCAACGCAGCCCAGAAGTGGCTCTTCCCTGCAGGGAAGAGCCGCTCCTGGGCTACACTGCGAACGCAGCACCAGCCTTTGTCTAACTGCCAAAGGGGCTGCGCGGCCCCTTCAGCAGTTAAGCTGCTTCTCCCGAACGGAGCCTCAAGGCTCCGTTTGGGAGCCAGACCACGCCCCCCGCATCTGACGTCAGGCGCGGGGGGCGTGGCTATCCCCTGCGTCTGACGTCAAATGCAGGGAGCGGGACTATCGGGGCGCCTGCTGCGGCTGCACACGGGCCACTGGCGGGCTAGCTACACCCCTGAGCTGCATCTGCTCTCGCTGTTTTGACCTGCTTCCTGTTTGGGTTTTTTCTTCTCTTTCCCCTCTTAGATTATTCCACGGTGGGAAAGGGGTCTATCCTTGTCTGTGTCTTTAAAAAAAAATATTTTTGTACATTTTTTATGTTCCCTAATTTGGTTCATTGGACTTTTTTGTATTTTATTTTTACTTTTTATTTGGGTGTCTCCAGATGGAACTCACCCAAACTGGTGACATGCTAGCTGGTTCGCTCTCTGAGGGACCACAGTTGGAGGAGAGAGGCTGGTCCCTGCTGTGTCTATCCCCATTGGGGCTCAAGCAGCTCTGCTCTGCTTCCACGAGTAGAGAAGACACCACAACTTCCCCTTCTCTGGAACAAACGTCTTGGGACTGCCCCTCAAAGAAAGCCTCCAAGAAGACAAAACATCATCAGGAATGCACTACTAAGCACAGGAGAAGAAAAATAAGGCAAAGTTGCTCACAGTTTGGCTTAGCGAGCAGCTGTTGCTGCTGCAGGCTGTCTGTGAACAGTGCCTGCTCCACTGCTTGCCACCTACTCCCAAGGAGGACCTCACGGGATCCAAGGACATCACTTTGCATCTTGGTGACATTTCTAATGCCTCGCCCTCTGCCATGCCCTACAGTGGGGGAGGAGGATCCGGCCCTGCCACACTCCCCCACCCCGATTCTACTCTGACCAATCCGTAGCATCTGGGATGTAGAGATCAGGCCACTGCTCCCAATCTACCCGACATGCACGTATCGATCTGCCCTGTGCCTCTGGATAACCCTTTGGAGGTTCCCCCTCCAACTCCTCTACCTATGGTTCCCTCTGCTGGGCCTTTCCCCTCAGCCTCTCACCCTGGCCCCGTAGGATCCCCTCCCTGAGGATGTTTCCCAGTGGCTTAAGGAACTTGTTGCCAGGGAGTGCCGTTCTCATCTCGTGCCACCTCCACCCCTGCCTTTGCCTCCTCCAAGGAATTGTAGGTGCCCTGCTTGCCCTTCCTTTTCCTCTTGTCCAGATTCCAGTCCTAACAGGAATGTTATTGCAGTGGTAGAGAGAGGATGTTTTATTCCTAGGGGCCTGGCCCCCAGGTGCAAGAGGAAGCCTGCTCCATCCCATTCCTCTTCAGAGGATTCCTTGCCTGCACCAAAAAGGCCAGTCTCAATGCTCCCTCGACTACATCCTCTTTCCCCGGCACCCATACCTGTGCCTTTTATGCTAGTGCACCCTCTGGCAGCTCCCTTGCCTGCAGCTTCCCCTCCGTCTAGGGTCCCAGCTAACCCTGTTGTTCCTCTCTCCAACTCAGACCAATCATATCAGGAGCACCTTTATATGAACCTCTCGGATAAAGAAGGAGGGGAGCTTTCTGATGAGGAAACCTCACCACAGGTTCCCATTTCCACTCATCTCTGCAGTGGACTTTGAGATCTTCCTCTTTAAGGCCAAGAGGGCCATTAACGATGTGATTCCAGCAGACTGCTCTCAGTCCGTTGCTACCTTAGATAAAAATGTTTTTCCTTCCGCAGCTGCATCTTTGACTATGGCTCCCTTACCTCACTTATTCTGTAATGTCATGCTGAATGGAACACTCCAGTTTCTTCTAAACACGTGGGCTCCTGCCCTAAAAAGTTGTACTCTTTCCCACAAGGTGTTCTGTCTCTCATATCTGTTTCACTTGTCGATGCCCCGGTGGCCCAGCTGGTCTCAGGTGCAGTTGTGAACAAGGAGTATGACAAGCAAAGATCCCAGAGGATTTTTTTAAAAATGTGATTTCCTGCTTTGTAAGGCCCACAATGCCTTGTCCACTGTAATAGAAGCAGCCGCTATCAACTTCATTTTCTCCCAGGCATCCATTTTCTTGGCCAAGGATCTAGTCCAACATATACCTCTGGAAAACACTAAGCTTAGGTAAGGTATGAACAATCTGGCTAAGGCAGCTGCCTTATGGCAGATTCTAGTTTAGATTGCATCCAGTATGCCTTCGGGTCCATGGTCTCAAGTGTTGCAGTTCACAGATGTCTTTGTCTCAAGCATTGGAATGTTGATTGCAAGTCCAAGCTGAATTTGGCTTCTATCTCCTTTAAGGGACTAAGCTTTTTGGAGACTCCTTAGACTTGGTATTAATTGAAATTCGAGATAAGAAAAAGGCATTGCCATCAGGGTGCAAAGGGTTTTGCAAGCTGGTCAAGTCTAACCCTCTTTCCTTTCATTCTTCTAGAACTTTATCAAGGTCTCTCAGTGGGGCCCTACAGACATAATCGCTATACCATCTAAAAGCCCTCATGGCATCACCAGTGGCATCAGAGGAATAAAGGGCCTATCATGTCTCATGTCCGTTCACCTCCCCACACGCCCAGCATAACTGTAAGCAATGACTCTATTCCGGAAGGGGGCAGACTCCTCCATTTTGCTCCTCACGACTGCTGGGTCCTTTCCACTGTCCCCCAAGGCTATTCCTTCGACCTGTTCTCTACTCCTCCTGACCATTTCAATGTCTCTCCCAAGTCCAAGAATCTGACCAAACAGCTTTGGATGAGTCAGGTCATTCTTCACCTTGCTCAGATTCATGCAATAGAACCAGTCCCCTTGACCACTTCATGTTGAGGCATCTATTCCACCTTGTTCCTAGTTCCCAAATGGGATGGCTCATGGAGGGCAGTATTGGGTTGGAAGCACTTATACCACTTCATTTAAAATAAAAAGTTCCGGATGGAATTCCTCCATACCATCAAGGAGGTGATCAAGTTGCACGATTTCTAAGAGAGGTCTATGGAGGATATCTTCATGTCTCAATGCTCCCTGCCCACTGGAAATTACTTAGATTTTGCTACAACCGTCAACACTTCTTTTTCAGAGCCATCCCCCCCCCGGCCTTTCCTCAGCACTCAGAGTGTTCACCAAAATTGTGGTTGCACTCACTGTGCATATGAGGATGCTCAGCATTCACATCCATTCTTTTTATGGATGATATTTTGATCCACTCCTCCTCCCTTCAACAGGCAAAGGTAGAAGTGCAGCTAGTTCACCATTGCCTCAACTCCCATGACTTCCTGGTCAACCACCACAGAAGTCACCTGACACTCCCTCCCAGTCCCTTCAACATCTGGGAGCGCTCTTCAATACTGCATGAGCTTCTGTTTCTCTACCCCTTGAGTGGAGGGAGAAGCTGTTTTGGCTTCTCTTCCCACTCTTAAAACAACCCTCAGTAGACCTGATGTTCCTCTCCCAAATATGAATATGACGGATATTTATATACTGCTTTCCAACAAAAGTCCCCAAGCAGTTTACATAGATAGAAATAAATAATCCATGATCGCCTGCATAAAATCCACCCCAAGGGCCATAGGGCACTCTTACCCCTTTCAGTGGCATCTACTGCTGTTCCAGGATCTTATCATGTCTTGCACTCATAGGGCCCCTCCCCCCACATCTCCATTGTTCCTTTCACTGGTGGCTTTCCCCGGCCTTGTTCGAGGACCTCCCACTTCCTCATCGGATCATCAACACCATCGATGTCAGCTTAATGGGATGAGGGCCACACTGGAACAAATAATATGCCCAGGACAAGTGGAGTCACAGCCACAGCCAACACATCATCAACTGGCTGCAAATCCATGCAGTCCACTTAGCCCTTAAGCATTTCCTTCTCTTCCGCTACCACCATGTTCTCATCCACACCAACGACATCATTGTGAAATCTCACATCAATCACCAGGGAGGCACTCGTTCTACTTCTCTGGTGGGATCTGCCTCTTTTTCTGGATGGTACGCCACCTGGCATTTATCACTTCAGAACATCTCAGGGGTGTTTCCAACACTCAAGCTGACTGGTTCATCCACCAGTGTGTCGATCTAGCGGTGTGGAGTCTTCTTCCAGAGGTGTTCTGCTTCGTGGCTTTACTTATATTAGACCTCTTTGCCTCTCTGCACATTCACCACCTCCTGAGGTTCTCCACCAGGGTCCACTCCCCTCTAGCAGAGGTAATGGATGCCCTACAAGCCACCTACCTCTAGGGCTTCTCTATGCCATTCCTCCAATGTCTGTCATCGGGAAAGTTATACGAAAAATGCAAGCAGAAAGGGCAGAACTCATCCTGATTATCCCTCATTGACCATGTAGGCCTTGGTTCTCCAACCTAATGGCTCTCTCTATTCTGCCCTCCTGGCATCTTCCTCTTCAGCCGGGCTTTGTGTCCCAGGGTCCTGTTCTACATCCAGACCCAGACTCCCTCCAACTCTGCACTTGGAGGTTGAGTGCTTGGCTTTGGCCAAGAAGAGCTATTGTTCCACAGTCCAGATGGAACAGATCCTGGCTTCATGCTGCTCTCCAAACAATTGGATTTACCAAGCTACCTTGGCAGCCTTCTTGCACTTGGGCCTAAAGGAAATGTTTTTAAACCTATCTCATTGGGCTTCTAGGTACTAGCCTTCCTTAAGGTTGGCACTGATCAGGGCCTATGTCCTAATATTCTGAAGCGACAAGCCTCCACTCTTGGATCAGTCCTTATAATTTTACAGCCTTGCACCCACGCATTCACTGTTTTCTCAGGTGAGCCTCTAACTCTGCTCTTCCCCCTGTATACGGGTTCCCTTTGTGGAGCCTCAGTAAGGTGTTCAGTGTGTTAACCCAACCACCTTTCAAACTCATTCACACTACGTTACTCAAACTCCTGCTTTACAAAGTCCTCTTTTTTTTTTTTTTTTTAGTAGTGATAACTTTGGCCTGTAGAGTCTCCAAGCTTGGGGCTGTCACTATTAGGAAAGAGCTCTGCCTCTTCCAACCTGACTTCTTGCTCAAAATAAACTTTAGCTCAACCCTACCTTCTTGCTCAAAATAAACTTTACCTTTCACCAATCACAGAATATAGTCTTACCATCTTTTTGTCCCTCTCATCACCCCAAGGAGCAGACCTGGCGTACCCTGGATGTCCAGAGGGCATCTATGTACCAAGCAACTCTGCTGTTCAAATTCACTTTTTGTTGCTTTTTATCCTCCATCCCTAGGCAACATGTTTTCCAAAGTCACACTGTCCAGGTGGATCCAGGCATGCATTACATTGGCCTATGAGTTGCTAGCACTCCCTATACTGGGGAGCATCACTGCTCATTCCACTTGCAGTGCCTCAGTATCAGCAGCCCTTTTTGCCCACACTCCACTGCTTGAAATCTGTAATGTGGCAACCTGGCCCTCTATCACCCCTTTCATCAAGCACTTCAAGATCACATCATTCCACTCTGAACTGGTGCCCTATGGTTGCACAGTCCTACAACAGGTCCTTTAGTTATATCCTCTTGCACTCTATTGGTCACTGCTTGGGCACATTCCATTCTGATGGATAACCTCTTACACTGTGGAAAAAGAAAGATTGGTCTTACCATGAAGGTTCTTTTGCACAATAAATGGCGGTCATCTGATGCACCTGTGGATGTATCTTAGCTTGTATTCTGCTGGAGTTGTGGATTTGGGGTGGTGCCAACTTCCAGGGTTCTCAGTTCACTAGAAGATTAACCCCCCTTTTTCTTTTCTTCACGATGCTCTTTTTCTTCACTTGAACTCATCTGCATAAGAATGCCAGAACTAGGATTTTCATGTCCTCTGGGCGCTGGAAGCAAGTCTTGTTTTCAATTTGAATCTAGTCCTGTCTGTTGAGCATGTTGGGTCCACTACCCATTCTGATGGATGATTTCCTTACATTGTGAAAAAGAACTCTTCACAGTAAGACCAATTTTTCTTTTTATTACCACTATTGGCAGTGAACTTGACAATAAAAACATCAGCACAAATCTAGCTGCTTGTAAGCCAGTGGCACAGTTTGATCAGTTAATAGCTTAGCATCCAGACCTTTAAGGCTATTGTGGAGAAGACATTGTTTCTTCTTATCTGCTAATAATAATATACAGTATACCACTGGCAGTGAAAACTAACACTTGAATTTGATCTGGCAAATAAGCAGCTAGTGCAGTTGCCACAATACTGGTTGAATGTGCTCCTCTCTTCCCACACCTGACACAGCACAGGCTGCAACATTCTGTACTGGCTACAGCTTCTGAATTGTTCTCAAGAGTACTGCATTGCAGTGATTGATCCTAGAGGTTTCAAAGGTCTGGATGACAGTGGTCAGATTCAGGAGTGGGTACAGCTGACATTCCAGCTATAACTGATATAAGGCTACTCATGTGATCCTATAATTAGGGATGTGCACGAAAATCTTTGGCGCCGACGGGGGTAGCACTTTAAGGGCGGGGGAGGGTGTACTCACCCCTCCCGCCGCATTTCCCCCGTCGGCGTGCTGTTGATTTTAAGCCCCTTGGCGCGGCAGCGTTCCTCCCTGCCGCCCTGTTTCCCCCGTCAGCCGGAAGTGGCCAGAAGCAGCGAGCGTGTGTGTGCCCGTCGTGCATGTGTGCATGCGCCCTTCCTTCTGCCGTGTACGCACGCACGACGGGCACATGTGTCCTCGCTGCTTCTGGCCAGCGGGGGAAACGGGGCAGCAGGGAGGAACGCTGCCTCCCCGAGGGGCTTGAAATCAACAGCGCGCCTGCAGGGGAAATGTGGCAGGAGGGGTAAGTACACTCTCCCCCACCCCTAAAGTGCTACCCCCATCGGCGTTTCGGCGCCGAAACCGCCCCCAGCGCCGAAACGTTTCGGAGGCCTTCATAATGGCCTCCGAAACGTTTCGGGCACAAGCCTACCTATAATCACATGGAAATAAACATGTTACCTTTCTGTAGATTCTTCAGTTCAGAAGCACAAAGTATGAAGATGAGAGTATTCATAGGTGCTGAGTGTTTTGTTTATCTTTTGGGCTTTCTGGTAATGCTTCATATAAATTCATATTCATAGAAGTTGTT
Organism: Hemicordylus capensis; assembly: GCF_027244095.1. NCBI lineage: Eukaryota > Metazoa > Chordata > Lepidosauria > Squamata > Cordylidae > Hemicordylus > Hemicordylus capensis. Next base: position 101,696,469 of record NC_069658.1, read on the forward strand.
CGTTGTACATGTGTTGATTAATTGCTGTAATCTGTAATGAAATTTCAGATTAGCCATATTGAGAGGTCTAAATCTATTGAAACTTCTCAGTACTGATTTCTGACATACAATCTTGAAATACATCTTATCCTCACTCAGCCTTTTATACTTTTTCCCCAGTGGATTTTTCTGTCCTGTCCTTACAGAGATGTGTAGTTGAATGTTGCTAATTATTGCTTAAAATTTCTATATTAGGTGGTATAGAAATTCAATTGTTTAAAAAAGGGATTGTGGAATCTAGCCGATTCCAATAGTTCTTGTTTAGAATAACACTGCATTAACTCGAAGCAAACACTTGATTACTGGGATAACTCTCTTGTACTACTGATTTCTTCAACTAAAACATTTTTAAATTAACATATAATTGTCTTTGGTTCTTATCTATTTAGGATACACTTTTGCTTATTTCAGTAATATCTGCCTCAGTGGAACTAGTAGTGTTTTGCGGCAGACTGCAATATAGTTTATAGCTAATCTAAATACTAGGTTATAGAAGGAGATCTACCAGAGACAATCCACGACAGTGTGTTTATGGATAACTCCTATCAAGAAATAGAAACCACAGAAGATTTATATTTGTTTATTGGCTATGCCTTGAATTCTGCAATTACTGTTCATACCCTTTATTCTTAAGTTTAAAAAACCTTACATTCTCATCAAACAGTTCTCTGGCAACAGTGCTATTTTTCTAAAGGAAAAGGTGGTAACACTTATGTCTAACAGCTTTCTGATGAAGATTGCACTTTTTAAAGACAATGTAATTTTGAATCTTCAATTAAACTGACTGAATTACATTTGCTTAGGACTTCGCTTAAAGTGTTTAGTTGAAACAGTGCAAACTCTATGTCACTTGAGCTAGGTATCATGTAAAGTGTATTTAGTAGGTTAATATTAGGACATTTGTGCTGGAACCAGATCAGATGTGAAATATAAAAAGCTTTAATGTTTGCAGTCTTGGAATTTACAAAAAACACCAGTGATAGCAATAGCAATAGCAATAGCACTTACATTTATATACCGCTCTATAGCCAGAGCTCTCTAAGCGGTTTACAATGATTTAGCATATTGCCCCCAACATTCTGGGTACTCATTTTACCGACCTTGGAAGGATGGAAGGCTGAGTCAACCTTGAGCCCCTGGTCAGGATCGAACTTGTAACCTTCTGGTTACAGGGTGGCAGTTTTACCACTGCGCCGCCAGGGGCTGATGGACCGGGAAGGGGTGGGGGTGGGGCTTAGTCTGAATTTTCCTGGCATCTACCATCAGTAGAGAGATTGCTCCGATTCCAATTTTAGGAGCATGCCTGCACATTCAAGGTAGGCTGCTACGCGTTTGAGACAGATCTAAAATCCCTGAGAAGCCTTAGATATAGCTTCAACACCCTAGAACTGTCTGGCTTGGGACTTAATTGTCCAGAGTTCACAGAACCAAGGTCTAGACAGAGTATATGAGTCTAAAAACCAATCATCAGTCACATGTGACGAGGCATATGGAGAGTTTTGCAAGTAACCCTCCAGTTTTAAACCAGACTGAGGCCATTTCTAAGTAGATGCAATTTATTAAGAAATAAGAGTTGCACATAGAATCAGGAATTGTGGTGTGGGTGGGTGGGGGGATAGGGGGAAATGAGAATAAAGAAGGGCACACAGGAATTCAAAAGGAAATACAAAGACATTTACCAACTAACTAAAACTACTTCTACCTGAGTTCAGCAAGTAGGTAGGTCCCTGGCTGAGAGAACATTAATTCTACAGAATTTCACTTCTGGACACCAGTAGCAGATGGTGACATGGCGCGACTGGTGACAATATGGCTGGGGTCTTGGCCCCTGTTTCACAGTGATTAAAGAGGTGGAAGACTTACCCACTCTTCCAGAAATAGACAGCTCCAAGATCCAATTAGAAGAGCTGGCATATCTCTGATGTAATGCTGGTCTCAGCCCAATCCAGGCTTTTGGGGTTTTCCCTCCAAACTGGACGTTCCTCCTCCTAAATGGGGCCTCATCTTATAAAGTATATGCCTAAAGATAGATCTGGTTTGAGCTGTTTACATATTGTGAGAAAGAGATTAAGACTTTATCTTGATGGCTCTGGCCCTTCCATAAGAGGCAAGAGGTTAATCAATGGCAAAAGGAGAGGAATGTCCCCATTCAGAGGGTGGAGTGAAAGCATCAGGCATTCTTGAGAAAAGATGAAGACCTGCAGTTCATTACACCATCTATGTTGGCATCAAATTTACATTGTTGGCTTGAGTAGTATATGCTGGTGTGGAAGAAGATCTGCCTCATAGTGCATTTACAAACTCCATAGTCTTAGGTCTATTTCTGCACTTAAAGTCTTTAGTACCGTATTTTACGGACTATAAGACGCTACGGACTATAAGACGCACCTTAATTTTAATCCAGTTTTTCAGAGTTTTAACATATTAAACTGTTAAAACATATAAGACGCTCCTGAATTTTGGCGGATATATTTTAAGGAAAAAAGTGAGTCTTATAGTCCATAAAATACGGTATATAGCTCCTTATGTTGCAGAAACAATGTCCTGTTGTTGGCCTGTGTTAAATTGTTTATCTGTAGCAAATGGAAGTGGTAGGAGGTGGGAAGCTTTATGTAATGGTTTATTAAGTGTGTTCTGCTTTCTTACCTTCTGACTTCAATCTCTAACTGCTCAGGAATTCATTTGTGTACCTTAATTTGTACTACTTCGCAGGTTACTAGATTTTAGAAAATGTTCTAATAAATTTTCCAAAGTGATTTTTACCTTCAAGTGATCAAATTGCTTACTGAAACAATGGGAGCATCCAGATTAGTTAATCCTGACATTGCATTGTCAGGGATTAGCTAATTCTTGTATTGAAATTGATGGGACCTAAGTTGTCTCATTGATTTCAGTGGTGCTTAGTAATGACTAACTTGTCTGGTTGCTGCCCATAGTTAAGAAAAAGAATTGTTCTTGTTGAGGTGACGTGTGTGTTGATTATTCTGTATTTGTGTGATTATATGATGTTCACTAAGAGAGCCTTGAGGCATTATGTGTTCGAACAAGTAGTTTATTGAAAATGCCAGTTAATATTGATGAAGCTTTTCTATAGTCTGATGGAAAAATATTGCTCTTACAGTAGTGTCTGTAGCTTCTAATTAAAAAATACATTTGGTTAATTATCCTTTACCTCATGCTTTAGTCCTGCTTTGGATGCATTCCTGGCTGACAGAAAAACTGCTTGTCCCATGTCCTAACTGCCTTCTTGCACAAGTCTCAGAAATTACTGCTGAGCTGAAATATTAGGAAGTAAGATTGGATGGACAGCAGATACTTTATGAGAACAACAAAAATTACTTTTTAAGTTTGGATATATTTTAGCTAGCATCTGACATAAACTGCAGAGGATTCTGTGACTTTCTTGAGTTTCCTTTTGCTGTGTAAAAAGAGATGACCCTAGCAGTAGAAAGTGCTTTAAGCTTGCTAACTGATTGGCCGTCTGTCCTATTGAGAGTATGTGGGTGTAGATTAGTGAAGTTTATTCAACACCCTGCTGACTGTAGGCTGGAATGATTTGCAGCCTGTTGCTGCTCCTTTTCCTTAAAGGGCTGGAGGTGATTTGAATCAGCCCTGTTGGGATGTCTCTAACACATATTAGTTGGTTACCACCTAGATAGGTTGCACCTGGGGAAAAGGGAACAATAGTTTGTCATGAAGAGCTAGTGGTTTTGGGAAGTCTGTGTCTGTAAGTCCTAAGGGGGAATCTGAATTGGAAGTTGCATAGGGGGAAGCAGCCACAATTTTCTTGAATGTTGTCTGATTTTTAGTTTCGCATTATTCAGATACCGTAGTCAGTGTCCATCCTCATATACCATCTAATGCCAGAACTCTTTGCGGGGACTGAAATGTAGTTAACAACATTACTTTTGTACATAGGGACTTCATTTAGCGAGTATGACTAATAGCAATTGGTAGACATGTCCCCCATATTGTAATTTTTAAAACCCCTATCAGATCTTCCAGTCAAGATGGTGATGTGATCAGTCGCACTTCCGCGTGCTCCGGAGCATCCCGTCTGATTTTCTTATCCTGAACTGCTTAATCTCTTCATAACAGCGGAGATTTGCTCATTAAACAGGTGATTATTTTTCCATTTCTATTGGGGGAGTCCGACTGGTGAATTTCATAATGGCTTCTAAGAGAGGAAGCTTAAAGCTTTGTCTGCTGACTTAAAATCCGGATTTTAAAACATCACAGCTTCGATTGCTTCACTTCAAGCTTCTGTTGATACTATTACTACCAGATTGGGGGTGTGGGAAGGCAGAATCTCTCAATTAAAGGTTCCTCTGTAATAAGATCCTGCAAACCATGATGTGCACCCTGGAATTAGAATCTCACCATTTGAATTTTTGTGTTTCCCAGAACATCTGGGAAAGACTGACTCTATTAACTTCATTAAATAGTTCCTTCACAAAATATTTTTCCTGCCCGAGGAGTATGAGTTGGAAATTGAAAGAGCTTATTGTATATCTACTTCTCCCTCATGTGCCACCTCCTCCCTCATGTGCCACCTCGTCCATTTATCAGAAAGTTTCTTAAATCTACAGTTAAAGAAGATATTTTGAGGCGTGCTCAAGAAGGAAAGCAGTTTATGTGGGATAACTCTCAAGTCATGTCTTTCCCAGATTTTCCTAAAGTGGTGACTGATAAACGTCGTTCTTCTCAAAAGGCACGCCAGATGGCTAGAGAGAAAAACCTGCAATATCTTGTTTGCTTTACAGCAGTGTTTTGTGTTTATTATGAGAATAAATTGATATCATCCTGCTCATATTTGAACATCTGCCAGTGGACTCTTATTTTCACTTCAAGATCACTGCATTAAATCGTGTTTTGCTGGCTTTATCCTGACTTTAATTGCTTTTGACAGGGGGTCCACTGGAGTGCACTGTAAGCCAAAATTACTGCGTTAAACTTGGGAGTGCAAATAGATTTTTGTGTTCTGGTTTTTTATTATCTTCTGGTTAGTTATATTTTTATTCTTCACTTATTGGGTTAATTGGTGCTGGTATTATGTTACGTTTTGCCTAATTTAATAATTATGTACCAGAACATTAGGATCCTATTAAGTCCTATTCATCCTCTTTATCCTTACACATATTTATCTTTTTCTATGAGCCAGTTCAGGTTGGTTGTTTCTGCTGTTTTGGCTCCTTGTTGTGTGTTTAGTAATTGAGTATGGTGATTTCTATGGTTACTTGGAAAGTTCATGGATTGCATCATCCTTCAAAGGTACAGCAGGTAATGGCCAAGTTGGGGAAAATGGCTACTGAGGTTGCTTTTCTACAAGAACCCCATATTCTCCCAGCTGATAAATTGCTTTTGCAATGGGCATGGGCGAGGAACGTCTATGCAAGTGGTAATTCTACAAGGGTGAGGGGTGTGGCTGTTTTAATTCACAAATTTTCTAAGGTAATTGTTGAACAGGAAATAATAGATGACGGTCACATTCTTATACACTTTGCTAGCACGGGGGGTCAACATTTGGCATTAATGAATTTCTATGGTCTAGTCATGGATTCCCAAGAATTTATACATAGCTGTTTTGCACATTTACATACTTTGACATTTGATCACTTGATTATTGATGGGGACTCTGGATCCACTTCTTGAACGTAACACTCGCTTCCCCATCTAGGCTACAATCTCGAACCCATATCACACTTAAGGCCTATAAAACAAAAAGTAATGAAATAAAATAAAATATATGACAGATTTTAATCTAGTAGACATATGGCATCATCTTAATCCCTCTCATTGACAATATTTTCTTTCTTTTTCCCGTTTATAAAATCTGTTTTTGGTTGGATTATTTTCTGACATCTCATTCTTTAGTATCTCGAGTTCAGGCATGCTTACGGCTAAATATGAACCTAATAAGTTATACAACTTAGAAACTGAATTTTTGTTGAATTCCACTAGGCAAAGGTATTGGCTTCTAGACTGAAGCAGATAAAACAGTGTAACATAACTTCTATTCATGATACTCAAGGCAATGTCTACACAGAACCCGAGTTTATGTATCTGCAGGGTTTTTTTTAGTTCCAAGCAGACATAGATAACTTCCTACAAAAGGTACATCTTCCACAGAGATAGGGAGGGTAGGGTTAGGGGAGGAGTGGCTCTGTATATCAAAGAAGGGATAGATTCCAGTAAGCTAGAAAACCTAAGTGGACCAGAGTCCTCCACAGAATCATTATGGGTAACATTACGAGAACTGAAAGGAAGTGTGTTACTAGAGATGTGCTATTGTCCTCCGGATCAAAGCGCTGAGAGTGACCTGGAGTTGGATAAACAAATAAGAGAGGCATCAAAGAGAGAGAGGGCAGTAATAATGGATGACTTCAACTACCCACACATAGGCAGAGTAAATTCACATTCAGGTAATGACAGAGTCTCCAAATTTCTAGATATGCTAAATGACTGCACCTTAGAACACTTAGTTGCAGAACCAACCAGAGAGATGGCAACATTGAATTTAATCCTGTGTGGTGCGAGATCTGGTGCGAGATGTCAAGAGTTGCAGAACCATTGAGTAGCAGTGACCATAGTGTGATCCAATTCAGCTTATATGCAAGTGGAGAATTGTCAAGGAAGTCCAACACAGATGTGTTGGACTTCAGAAGAGGAAACTTCTCAAAAATGGGACTGATAAGAAAGAAGTTGAAAGGGAAAGTCATGAGGGTCAGATTACTCCAGAAAGCGTGGAACTTATTTAAAACCACAGTACTAGAAGCACAGTTGGAATGTATACTAAGAAGGAGAAAAGGTACCACCAAGTTCAGGAGGATGCCAGAGTGGCTAACAAGTAGAGTCAGGGAAGCTATACAAAGGAAGAAGACTTCCTTCAGAAAATGGAAGTCCTGTCCAAATGAAGAGAACAGGAAGGAACATAAACTCTGGCAAAAAAAAAAAAAAATGCAAGGAGACAATAAGAGATGCAAAGAGAGAGTTTGAGGAGCATATAGCTACAAGTGTCAAGGGGAATAACAAACCTGTTTAAATGTATCAGAAGTAGAAAACCTGGCAGGGAGACAGTTGGACCCTTAGATGATGAGGGTGTGAAAGGGATTATTAAGGAGGATAAGGAGATTTCAGAGAAGCTGAATGAGTTCTTGGCATCTGTCATCATGGCGGAGGATACTGACCATCTATCCTCTCCAGAATTGAATTTTTCAGGTTTAGCGGCTGAGAAACTGGGTGAATTTGAGGTGACAAGGGAAGATATTCTAAACTGTCTTGAAAAGCTAAAAATTAACAAATCGCCAGGGCCAGATGGGATCCACTCAAGAGTGCTGAAGGAACTCAAATGTAAAATGCCAGTCTCCTAGCAAAAATATATAACTTGTCCCTACAGTCAGGCTCTGTACTAGAAGATTGGAAAGTAGCCAATGTGACTCCAATTTTCAAGAAGGGATCCGGTGGGATCTGGGAAATTACAGGCCGGTCAGCTTAATTTAGGTGCTGAGTAAATTGATGGAAAGTATATTGTTAAACATATAGAAGAACAGACGTTGATGGAGAACCAGCATGGCTTCTGCTATGGAAAGTCTTGCCTCATTAACCTTTTGGAGTTCTTTGAGAGTGTCAACAGGCATATGGATAAAGGTGATCCAGTTAACATAGTATACTTGGTCTTCCAAAATGTTATTGATAAAATTCCCCATCAAAGGCTCTTGAGTAAACTTAGCAGTCATGGAATAATGGCACAGGGTCATGTGTGGATCGGGTAACTGGGTGAAGGACAGAAAACAGAGAGTAGGAATAAATGGACAGTATTCACAATGGAAGTAGGTAGGAAGTGGGGTCCCCTAGGGATTGGTAGTGGGACTAGTGCTCTTTAACTTGTTCATAAACAAGCTAGAAGTTGGGGTAACCATCAAAGTGGCCACGTTTGCAGATGACATTAAACTATTTAGGGTAGTGAAATCCACAACAGATTGTGAGGAACTCCAAAAAGATCTCTCCAAATTGGGGGACTGGGCAACAAAATGGCAAATGTGGTTCAATGTAAGCAAATGTAAAGTGATGCACATTGGGGCAAAAAACACCAACTTCACATATACACTGATGGGATTTGAGCTGTCAGTGACTGACCAGGAGAGAGATCTTGAGGTTGTGGTGGACAGCTCATTAAAAGTGTCGTCTCAGTGTGCAGCAGGTGTGAAAAAAGTTAATTCCATGCTAGGAATCATTAGGAGGGGAGTTGAAAATAAAAATGCTAATATTATAATGCACTTATACAAATCTATGGTGTGGCCACATCTGGAGTACTGTGTACAGCTTTGGTCACTACATCTTAAGAAGGATATTGTAGAACTGGGAAAGGTGCAGAAGAGGGCAACCAAGATGATCAAGGGCCTGGAGCACCTTCCTTATGAGGCAAGACTACAGCATCTGGGGCTCTTTACCTTGGAAAAGAGGCGACTAAGGGGAGACATGATCGAAGTATATAAAATTATGCATGGAGTGGAGAGGGTAGACAGAGAGAAATTTTTCTCCCTCCCTCACAACTCTAGTACCAGAAGTCAACCCAAGAAACTGAAGGTTGGGAAATTTAGGACCGACAAGCAGAAGTACTTTTTCACAAAACACGTAATTAATCTATGGAATTTCTTGCCATGGGATGTGGTGATGGCCACCAGCTTTGATGACTTTAAAAGGGCTTATACAGATTCATGGAGAACAGGTCTATCAATGGCTACTAGTCTGATGGCTGTGGACCATCTCCAGCCTCAGAGGCACGATGCCTCTCAATACCAGTTGCAGGGAAGCAACAGCAGGAGAGAGGGCATGCACATACATCTTGCTTGTGGGCTCCCCAGATGCATCTGGTGGGCCAGTGTGTGAAACAAGATGCTGGACTAGATGGACCTTGTGCCTGACCCAGCGGGGCTGTTCTTATGTTCTAATGTTCTTATTTAACACAAGATCTGATCAGTCTTTTAGCTGTACCTCTTTCTCTGCAGGAAATAATGACTACAATTAAATCTATGAAATCTGCAAGGACCCCAGGTCTGGATGGATTTTATGTGGAGTTTTAAAAGACACAATTCATTCATTCATTCATTTCATTCATTCATTCATTCATTTGATTTCTATACCGCCCTTCCAAAAATGGCTCAGGGCAGTTTACATAGAGAAATAATAAATAAATAAGATGGATCCCTATCCCAAAAGGGCTCACAATCTAAAAAGAAACATAAGATAGACACCAGCAACAGTCACTGGAGGTCCTGTGCTGGGGGTGGATAGGGCCAGTTACTCTCCCCCTGCTCAATAAAGAGAATCACCACGTTAAAAAGGTGCCTCTTTGCCAGGTTAGCAGGGGTTAACTATATGTTAATCTGTTAGTTTCCTGGTTCCAATTCAATTGGAGGTCTATAATGATGCTTTTTAAAATAGATGTTTCCTTCCTTCTTTTAATGAAGTTTATATAACTGTTCTTCTTAAGCCCGATAAAGATTCTGGGTTATGCACTAGCTATTGACGTGTCTCTTATTAAATGTTGATGCTAAGATATTGACAGCTATGCTTGTACGTGGAGGTACAGTGCTTCCTATTAGGGATGTGCAAACAGGTTCAACGTTGAACATGTTCAATGTCGAACTGGTTCCGTTCAACTGTTCAAGGTCAAACCAAACCACCCCCTGTTCGGTTTGACCCCGGACCAAACCCCACCCCCAGGACATCCCAGGCCACACAGAGGTCCATTGCGCATGCGCGATGGCCTCCAATATAGCTGCCATGCCAAAGGGGAAAGGCTGCAGACTGGCTGACTTCTGAAATAAGGTAGGCTAGCAGGGGAGGGGAGGCCAGTGGGGGAGGGGGGACCTCTGCAGACACACAAACCCCCGCAGCCTCAGACAACTCCCCTGGAGAAAGTAAATAATTTTTTTTTAAAAAAAAACCAACAACCTGCAGACACCCCACCCCCCGGGACCGGACTGCGGGGGTTGAGGGGGTGCTGGACTGAACTAGCCTGGTCCAGCTCAGGTCCAGTTCAGACTTGAACTGAACTGGACCAGCCAGTTCCTTGCACATCCCTACTTCCTACTGTTGTTCATCCCATTCAGACTGGGTGTATATCTGGCTGCCAAGGATCACATAACATTATATTGTTGATTAATGTATTTGCTCTATGCTCGGAGAAGCAAGACCTGGCTGCTATTATTTCTTTAGATGCTGAGAAGGCATTTGACATGGTCTATCTGCGGTTCTTGAAAAATGTTTCAATTAAATTTAGATTTCCCCCAAGTTTTTTAAAAATTTGGTTTACTATGCTGTACAGAGCTCCTCAAGTCATGAGCTATTGTTCCTTTCAATTAGGCTAGAACTGGGCACACACATCACAGTTGTCCTATATCTATGTCCTTTTTTAAAAAAATGTTAGAACCATTTTATATTCTATTGATATTTTATGTTTTATTGATAAACCTGAGGTTTCAATTCCTAATCTTATTTCTTTGATTCAAAAGGTTGGTAATTTATCCAGTTACTTCATAAATTGATGCAAATTGGATTTGATTTCTTTAGGTTCTACAAGTTTTCCTGATGAGTGTAGGGTTAGGGGGTTTCCAGAGTCTTTTGTCTATTTAGGTATAGTAATCACTAGGAAACCCACGCAATTAGTAAATTTAAATATTTCCAATGTTTTGATTCAAATAAAAAAGGACTGACATCCATGGGCTACAATCCTGTTGAGTATCTGGGGCAAAATAAATGTGATTAATATGAATTTATTTATAAAATCTATTTATATTTATAAACCAGACCGCAAATCTTTTAATGTAATATAGTCAGATGTCATTCTTTATACCAGTTGGGAGAATTATGGTTGTCTTCCTACCCCAGATAATATTAGAATGTGGATGGATTGATGACTCGAGGTTTGTCGTATGATGTTTTGCTGTTAGTGTTTGGATTAATTTTGTTCTGCACTCTAAATTTTATTCTAATAAAGTTGGCGGGGGGGGAATAAAAAAATTAAGATATCTAATGTCGAGGTTCAGATATAGCTATATCTCTATCTATCTATCTATCTATCTATCTATCTATCTATCTCTATCTTCCAATTTTTATATATTATCATATTTTAATCAAGTTTTATAAATTAGTCAATAACTTCCTATGGCAAGGACACCTGCCCAGATTTTCACTTCGTAAACTTCAACTTCCTATTGAAGAAGATGGATTTAATTTTCTGCCTTTTCAGGCTTATCATTGGGCATTTATTTTATCTTCAGTCCTAGGGTGAACTATGATTCCCAGGTCTTGGTCATACCTGGGGCACAGCTTGAGTGTTGTTATATGACCTCACTGAAGCTCAGTTCATGATTTGTTCATGGATCTGGGTCATTAGCGGTAGTTAAAGCCGCAAGGCATATATGGAGATTCCTGGGTTCTAGAAATGGTTTTGATCCAATTCCAGCATGAAAAGCTTATGTTATGGGCGACTGAAGATTGATCATAACTCTTTTTATTGGTCTAGCTGGGCCTTCCGCAACGTCATTACACTAGATCAGTTGATATTCTCTGAAGCTGTCTTTATATCTTTTGACACTTTGAGATCTGAGTTTGATATACCCTCAAATGCTAACTGGCAGTTTATTTTATTCAGCTAAAGCATATACTATCTTTGGTCTTGATACAATTGTAGCTTCTGAAAGTCCATTTTTATTATTAGACCTGGAACATCTGTTGGATGCACTGAAGCCTATAACCTTGCTTTACCTTAAACATAAAGATATTCATAAGATCAATATTGATTATATTGGCGATCTTTGGCCTTGAATACCCTATCATAATAAATCAATGGCAGGTTGCTTTGAAGGGAGTGAAACTTGCCTCTTTAGATCTCAAAATGCAGCTAATACAGCAGAAACCTTTCTTCCTCATTTTTTGGACACCTCAGAAAATGTTTAATAAGGGATTGCTGCAGATTTCTATATGTTGGTGGTATAATCTGTATGAGGGTACACTTATACATGTGGTTTGGTCCTGTCTGGTTATTGTGCCATTTTGGCTTGGAATTCATATGGTAGTTAATATGACATTGCAGTTATCACTGCCTGTTAAGAACATTCATTTTTTGTTGGGGTACATCCCCAGCATATGGAAACTATAATTATATCAAGAATTGTGAATTCTTCCATGTTTGAAGTGTTGCCAGAAGGATTATGATACAACATTGGAAGGACAAATTTACTCCTGAACTGCAAGTTTGAATCCCCAATATGTGTTCCCAGCATTTGAACTGTTTGTTTTGTCAGCAAGGTAAAGAAGAGGAATTTCCAGCTATTTGGTTGAACTTTAATGAATCGTTTATGCTTTTAAACATAAGACATATATCCTTGAAGAAGGTGCCCCCCCTTTCTCCTGCACTGATTGTATCTTATTAGATTTAAGCTATGTTTAAGGGATATTCCTTTTCCTTTGGTTCAGTTATATTCACATGTATTATTACTATCCTTGATCATGTTTGTGCACTGTAATCTTACTGCAATAAAGGAATGGGAAAGGGAAAGAAACCTGTCATGTTTTCTTCTTCATCTGTGTGTATGTAAGGCAAATCTAAATATGGCAGCTTCACACTGTGAGAGGATTGTTGAAACAATAGTATGTTAAAACCTTGAATTTTACCATTGGACTAGGACCGAGGAGACCCGAGTTCAAATCTCCATTCAGCCATGATACTAGCTGGGTGACTCTGGGCCAGTCGCTTCTCTCTCAGCCTAACCTACTTCACAGGGTTGTTGTGAGTAGAAACACAAGTATGTAGTACACCGCTCTGGGCTCCTTGGAGGAAGAGTGGGATATAAATGTAATAATAATAATTTTTATTATTATAGATATCTTTATATTGACCATAACAATATAATAATTTATACTGACATTTTTATTTTGACAATGCACAAGCAAAAGGATGCCAGTTGGGGAGGTAGCTGGATTGTTCAACAATACAGATGTGAAAGGATTACTGAAGGAGGATAGAGAGATTGCAGGATGGCTAAATGAATTCTTCACTGTGGAGGATGAGCTTGAACCTGATTTCTTCAGAGAGAGCATATTTAACTTAATTTCTTGTCACCTTTATGAAGAACTACATTCTAAGTCTAATTGACAAATTAAAAAAATAAGTCACCAGCTATGGACTGCATTCAATGGAGATTTCTCTAACTCAGATAAGAAATTTCTGATCTTCTCACTAAAATTGGCCTCCTTGCCAAAGGATTGGAAGGTAGTCAGTATGACACCAACTTAAAAAGAGGAGCAGTAAAAAATGTTTTGTTTAGTCTACATCAGGCCCTGGTATAGTAAATTAGTAGAAAGTGTTAGTAATGCCAGAAATTGGGAAGCACAACTCCTCTTACTGAGGAAGAACCATGGCTTCTGTTAAGGAAACTCCTGCTTCTCCAGCATTGAAAGAGACTAAAGTTTGGAGTGGTGTACAAATTTGGTAGGTAGGTAGGTAGATAGATTGATAGATCTTAGAATTTCTTGAGAGTATCATGAAGTTAGGGGTGATACATTTCAGCTTTCTCACCCTTATCCAAACTAGGCCTACCTAGAAAGAGCTAGGTAGCTTTTCAAGCTTTCCACTGCAGCCTCAGGAATTTATAAGTAAGAAAAAGGAGTTATATTTGTGTGGCGGTAGCTCGCTGATGCTTGGCAGGTGCAGGAAAGTTTCCCTGGATGGTGGAATCTTGGTTAGGGCGAAGAGAGAGGGGGAATATCAATTACAGTTGTCATGCAGACTTAGAATGTCAAGGAGAGTGCAGTGGTGTGAAAAGAGGAAGGAGAAGGAGAAAGAGTGAGAGCCAAGGCTGGAAGATGTTGATATTCAACATCTGAGAGAGTTGAATATCAGGTGACTGAAAGACCATGAAGGGTAGGAGTCTGCTGTATGAGGTTAGTAATGTATCAGCTGAACATCACTCCCTGGGCAACTGGGGCAACTGACAGATTGCTAAAAAGAAAAAAAAATAGGACCTACATATAGTTGTGACTATATGTACAATTGTTGGGTAATGTGTTTCTCCAATTTTCTTCCAAGACCATCAAATTAAAAATAAAGCCTTGAATTTCAACTGCCACAAATTACTCATACCTTCAGATGCCCTCTCCAGTGGTGTCATGTAGATGTTGAAAGCATGGCGGACAAGATGGAACCTGTCAGATGTCCAAGGGACCAAGCCGTAGTTATCCCTCCAAAAAAGACTGGAGCCACTTTCATACAGTACCCCCCCTCGCCCGAATCTTATCCCAGTAATATGTCCCAGAAGGTTGATGGTACTGAAAGCAGCTGAGAGGTCTAGGCCAATAGGGTATCTATCTTCCAGTAAAGATAATCCACTAGGGGCGATCAGAGCAGTTTTTGAAATCTAGACTGTAAAGGATCTCAAAAATGGCTTTCTTTCAAGACCACCATGAATTGAGATTCCATAATCTTGCCCAGTAACAGAAGATGAAAGTTGCTCAGGTTCCCTAACAGAAGGCTTATTCAGGAGGAAGTGCATCAAAGCCTCTTTGAGGACTATGTGCTTAACACCCTCCCTAAGAGAGGTATTTACTATCTCAGTTAGCCTATTAGCCAGCCTTGTTCTGAGATTTTAAAAAGGATGTCCAGAGCACCCATGGTGGATCTCAACCCTCCAAATAGCCTATGCACATCCTTGGATGCTACAAATTGAAAGGCACTCCAAACAGAATAAATGGTGTGCTAGTCGCTACCAATTCTGACTCTGTTACAGCCATGGTAGTCCTCTTTCAGCATATGATAGTCCTCTTTCAGCAAGGTATGGTAGTCCTCTTTCAGCATATGATGGTAAATTGTCAGTTGAAAAGTTGCCAGATTAGAGAAGTCTCCTATCCATTAATTAATTGAGGGGCTGAAATGATCTTTCTAACACTGTAAAATAATATGCTTGGTGACAAGTAATGCTGGATAAGCCTCAGTTTAAGTTCTAGGGTAGAATACTTTATGATTGGTAGAGCATTGGTCCACTGAGCTGGAAGGATCTGTGCTTTCAATTCTTCATTCCACTTAGCATGTAGGAGTGATAAGTCATATTTATTGTGGGACATTGTGGGACATGTACCAGCAGTATAAGGATATGTTGGGTTTAGGTAGATCAGCAGTGCAAATGATATATACTAAAACTCCAGGTATTTCAGAAGCACCTAGAGCTCAAATCTGGAAGTTATAGCATGTTTCAGTTGCAAGTATTGCCACTGAGCCGTCTAGGGCAGATCATACTGTATGTGCAACTGTTCAGAAAGCAGGAAATTATGATTAGAGTTGAAAAATTTGGTCAAGAGTTCCTTCAGAACTCTTGGGTGGATGCCATCTGGCGAGCTGCTTTTACCAAGCAAAAATTTGTCTCATATCATCCTAGCAGTCCAGAGGGGTACCCACGTCAGTCTGTTGCAGCAAAAGTGACAAAGAGCCTTGTGGCAATTAAAGGCTATGGAGGAACTGCTCCACTTTTCTACCATGAGACATGGATCTCCCTGACAATTACCTTAGTTTAACTGCTACCACTGAGTAGACCTATGCTTTAGCCTGAGTCTGCTAAGGAAAGGTGCCTCTCTGCCAAGTTCAGGGGTTTTAGCTCCCCTTTTCCTGAGTTAAAAACCAATTCAGAGAGGTTTGTAAGAAAAGAACAAAAAGAAAACCAGCTTTATTCAAGTTTCTCAGACTTCTTCCATCTGAGGCTTTCTCAGCTTTTAGTTAATAGATAAAAATACTCAGTAGGTTACAAGAATACTTCAAAAGCACCCCAAATGATGTTTGGACGGCACACTTAAAAAAATCTTGGTTACTCAGTTGCAAAGAACAGGTATGTAGGACAACACATACTTGAATGTGTACAGAGTCTTTTTCTACACCCTAGGTATGGAGCGTAGGCTAGTTTTTCTTGTTTCAATTACATTGTAGTAAACTATAATAGACCAGTATCAGGAATATGCAACACACACACACACACACACACACACACACACACACACACACACACAGAGGAATATAACTTTTTGTTAGAGGTTGTTGATTTTTACCCACAATAGGTAAAACAGCAGAGCACTAAGGAATGAGCACACACTCCAGTTACAGAGTAGGTAGCAGAGGATGGTTTGGATATTGCAGCTGTTTAGAGAAAACACATGGAGATCCTTGTATGACTAAACACTAAATATTTATTGGTTAAATACACTTAGATAGGAAAGACCTATCTCTAATCTAAAGGACTACATAGTGGATAGGTAAGGAGAGAGAGAGAGATGTTTCCATCTGCTCTCTAGGAGGAAAGGAAGGATTGTGACTCAGCACAGGAAGTGCTGCAGAGTCAGTTCAGGGGTCATAGAGTAGGGACAGATAGGGAGACCCTGACTCACTGTCTCTACTCCCAATGCCCCTAGTGGTCATTAGGACAGTTGGTGCAAAAGGTCGATGCACTGGAAGTTCATCTCCAACACTTTTAATGCAAAATCTGACTAAAAAACATTTCCCTAGACTAAACTTCTTAAAGCCAAAGCCCAGGCTTCCTTTCCTTGCACTCACCAAACCCTGGTTGAGAATTCAAGCCTCCTGTCCTCCTGGCTTTCCAGAACTTGCAGAGTCATTTTCCTGCAGCCATCCCTCATGACCACATGTCCTTCTCTAACAAAGAACTGCCTTCTTCCTCCAAACAGTTCTCTAGGTCCCACCTACCTGGTATGCTGATTGGCTGAGCCCTGGAGTTCACCAGCCTGTCAGTCAGGACAGGGTTCACTTCCGGTTAACTCTTTAGGGGCGGGTTGGCTGATCACTACACATGTGTAGTACTGCTTGTCCCAAGAAAAGGTGAAGTGATGCCCCAAGAGCAGATTTTTGGCCTGTGTTCAGAGAGGAATTTTAGGGGCTTCTGAAAAATGCATAGGTTTAATGTGGCGTGAGAAAGCTTGTGGATCTCCAAAGACCATTTCATCCAAGCCAAAATATTAATTGCTTTACACTCAAGTTTGCCTGAAGCATTAAAACAAGAAGTATTCCAAGTTTCTGGTTAGATTTTGTGTGGTGTGGGGAGGGGTGAGTGCACATGGTCAGGGAACAATGACTAAAACACCTACCAAAGTTAGATGCTAGAAAATTGCTAAAGAAAAGAGCCAATAAAATTGATTTTTTTCCCCTTAAACATTTTTCAGGTTGCATCAGCTTGCTGTTTCACTCCTTTGGAGAATGGCTTCAGGGATAGTATCACCCTTGTTAACATGCTAGCTTGTCCATTCAGGTTTTTATAAAAAATTTCCTCCAGAGCCATTCATTGCATCCCAGCTAAGCTCAACTAATAGCTTATGACCTTTTAGTAATCAAGTATTCTTTAGTGACCCCTGATCCAACAGCCTTTCTCCATACCTGCACTCACCCATATGGTTTTGTGGAGGGGAAATGGCACAAAAATGAAGCTGCTGTATCAGATCCTGACATTGAGATACAGCTCTGGAAGTTTGTTTGTAATACTGCTTTTAAAATAAAACCCCCTTAAAAACTCCTCTTAGTCAGGGGTCAGTATTAGGGATGAGCACGGAACCAGTTTGGAGCTCCTTTTCTGAAGCTCTGAACCAGTTCAAAGGTCCTGTGTTTGAGCTAGTTTGGAGGGTTGAGGGGTCACTTTAACGGACAGGGAGAGTGCTTCCTACCTACTCATCCCTGCCTCGCCGTTTCCCTCCTCCGGCACTCTCCTAAGCATGCGGGGCTGCAGCATTTCTGCTTGCAACCCTATTCAGCATTGCTACGTCCATGGCGGATGCGACACTGAACGGGGATGCAAACAAGAACGCTGAAGCCCCGTGCCCACACTGTTTAGTAGAGTGCTGACCCTCACCCCCATCCTCCCGGGAGTGCATGGACCAGTTCCGTACACATCCCTAGTCAGTATACATCTCATAACCTTGATAAATTCTCATACTTTTTCAATATCCCTCTTTTTGTTTTAGCATAAAAATGAAGTAGGAAATTGGTTTGGTGTTACATAAGAACAGCCCTGCTGGATCAGGCCCAAGGCCCATCTAGTCCAGCATCCTGTTTCGCACAGTGGCCCACCAGATGCCACTGGAAGCCACAGGCAGGAGTTGAGGGCATGCCCTCTCTCCTGCTATTACTCCCCTGCAACTGGTACTCAGAGGCATCCTGTCTTTGAGGCTGGCCTATAGCCCTCCAACTAGTAGCCGTTGATAGACCTCTCCTCCATGAAGTTATCTAAACCCTTCTTAAAGCCATCCTGGTTGTTGGCTGTCACCACATCTTGTGGCAGAGAATTCCACAAGTGGATTATTCATTGTGTGAAAAAGTACTTCCGTTTGTTGGTCCTAGATTTCCCAGCAATCAATGTCATGGGATGACCCCTGGTTCTAGTGTTATGGGAGCGGGAGAAGAATTTCTCTCTATCCATTTTTTCCACACCATGCATGATTTTATAGACCTCTATCTTGTCTCCCTGCAGTCATCTTTTTTCTGAACTAAGTAGCCCCAGGTGTTGTAGCCTTGTCTCATAAGAAAGGTGCTCTAGGCCCATGACCATCTTGGTTGCCCTCTTCTGCACCTTTTCCAGTTCTACAATGTCCTTTTTTAGATGTGGTGACCAGAATTATGTGCAGTACTCCAGGTGTGGCCGCACCATAGTTTTGTATAAGGGCATAAAAATATTAGCATTTTTATTTTCAATACCCTTCGTAA
Organism: Hemicordylus capensis; assembly: GCF_027244095.1. Classification (NCBI taxonomy): domain Eukaryota; kingdom Metazoa; phylum Chordata; class Lepidosauria; order Squamata; family Cordylidae; genus Hemicordylus; species Hemicordylus capensis. The sequence goes on from NC_069658.1 coordinate 101,715,262, forward strand.
TGATCCCTAGCATGGAATTGGCCTTTTTCACAGCTGCTGCACATCAAGTAAACACTTTCAATGAGCTGTCCACCACAACTCCAGAATTCCTCTCCTGGTCAGTCACTGACAGCTCAGATACCATCAGCGTATACTTGAAGTTGGGGTTTTTCGTCCCAATGTGCATCACTTTACACTTGCCAACATTGAACCGCATTCGCCATTTTATCGCCCACTCCCCCAGTTTGGAGAGATCCTTTTGGAGCTCCTCACAATCCTTTTTGGATTTCACTGCCCGAAAGAGTTTGGTATCATCTGAAAATTTGGTCACCTCGCTGCTTAACCCAACTTCTAGATCATTTATGAATAAATTAAAAAGCACTGGTCCCTGTACAGATCCCCGGGGGACCCCAGTTATTACTTCCCTCCATTGTGAAAACTCTCAATTTATCCCTACCCTCTGTTTCCTGTCCTTCAACTGGTTAGCAATCCACACATGTACTTGTCCCCTTATCCCATAACTGCTATGTTTCCTCAGGAGTCTTTGATGAGGAACTTTGTTGAAAGCTTTTTGGAAGTCTAGGTATATTATGTCAACTGGTTAACCTTGATCCTCACACTTGTTGACACTCTCAAAGAACTCCAAATGGTTGGTGAGGCAAGATTTACCTTTGCAGAAGCCATGCTGGTTCTCTCACAGTGGGACCTGTTCTTCTGTGTGATTTACAATGTTATCCTTGACCAATTTGCCTGGAATGGACATTAAGCTAACCGGCCTGTAATTTCCTAGATCGCCTCTGGATCCCTTTTTGAAAATTGGTGTTACATTTGCTACTTTCCAGTTCTCCAGTACAGAGCCTGATTGCAGGGATAAGATATACATTTTAGCAATGAGGTCGGCAATTTCGCATTTGAGTTCTTTGAGGACTCTTGGATGGATGCCATCCGGCCCTGGCGATTTGTTAGTTTTCCGTTTTTCCAGACAGTTTAGAACATCATCTCTTGTCATTGCTATTTGACTCAGTTCTTTAGCCTCCATCCCCGAAAAGCCTGTGTCAGGAACAGGTATATGCTCAGTATCCTCTGCTGTGAAGACGGATGCAAAGAACTCATTTAGCTTCTCTGCAGCCTCCATATTCTCCTTAATAATCCTTTTCACTCCTTCATTGTCTAATGGTCCAACCGCCTCCCTGGCAGGTTTCCTGCTTCTGATATATTTAAAGAAGTTTTGAATGTTCCTCAAACTCTCTTTTTGCATCCTTTATTGTCACCCTGCATTTCTTTTGCCAGAGTTTGTGTTCCTTTCTGTTCTCTTCATTTGGACAGGCCTTCCAATTTTGGAAGGAAGACTTCTTCCCTTTTATGGCTTCCTTGATGGTACCTGTTAGCCATGCTGGCATCCTCCTGGACTTAGTGGTACCTTTCCTCCTTTTGGGTATACAATCTAACTGGGTTTCTAGTATTGTGGTTTTGAGTAAACTCCATGCATCCTGGAGTGAACTTACACTCCTGATTTTCCCTTTCAGCTTTCTTTTAACCATACTCCTCATTTTGGAGAAGTTTCCTCTTCTGAAATTCAGTGTCTGTTTTAGACTTCTCTCTAGACTTCTTCTTGGTTATTCTCTCCCTGCATGTATGCTGAATTTGATTGCACTATGGTCACTGTTCCCTAAAGGGTAGATGACACTGACATCATGCACCAGGTCCTGGGTGCTACTCAGGATTAAGTCCAAGGTCGCCTTCTCTCTGGTTGGTTCCAAGCCTAACTGTTCCAGGGCACAGTCATTCGGCGTATCTGGAAATCTGACCTCTCTGTAATTACCTGATTGTGAATTTACCCAGTCTATGTGTGAGTAATTGAAATCACCCATTATTACAGTCCTGCCTCTCCTTGACGCCTCCCTGATTTCCTTCTGCAACTCCCAGTCACTGTCAGTGTTTTGATCTGGAGGGTGATAGTACGTCCCCAGTAGCACGTTTCCTTTTAGGCCTTGTATTGTCACCCACTGGGTTTCTGTGGAGGACTCCGGTCCACCTAGGTTTTCTAGCTTGTTAGATTCTATCCCTTCTTTTACATTCAGTGCCACTCCACCTCCAAGGCACCCCCTCTGTCCCTTCTATAGAGTTTATATCCAGGGATAACAATGTCCCACTGCTTCTCACTGTTCCACTTTGTTTCTGTTATGCCCACTTTATCTATTTCTGCCTTAGTAACCAAGCACTCCAGCTCACCCATCTTGGCTCAGAGGCTTCTGGCATTGGCATATAAGCACCTATATGCTGAATCTCTCACCTGGAGTATACTATCTTTCTTTTGAGTCTTGGACCAGCTGGCACAGCCTTCTGTCTGCTCTTTATGTAGTTCTGTTTTGTCCCCTTCTGTTTTATTTGAATCCTTTGCACCCTCACACTTTAAAGGATGGCATTTGCCGAACCAAATACTGCCCAGCTCCCATTGGCTATTCCCCAGGCATTATTTTAAAAGCTTCTCTGCAGCCTTTTTCATTTTAAGCATCAGAGTCTGGTTCCCTCTTGTTTCAAGTGCAGCTCGTCCCTTTTGTACAGGCTTGCTTGCCCCAAAATGTATCCCAGTACCTAACAAATCTAAACCCTTCCTCCCGGCACCAACGTCTCATCCACTCATTGAAATCCCTCAGCTCTGCCTTTCTCACTGTAACTGCACGTGGAACAGGTAGCATTTCTGAGAATGCTACCTTGGGGGTCCTGGACTTCAAAATGCTACCAATCAGCCTAAATTTGATTTCCGACTACCTTTCTCCACATTGTTGGTGCTGACGTGCACCATGACAGCTGTCTCCTCCTCAGCACTGCCTAAGAGCCTCTCTAGACGCTGCGTGATGTCTGCAGCTTTCACAGGCAATTCACCATGCGGTCAACACACGGGTCAAAAACCCATCTGTCTATACCTCTAATGATCAAATCACCCACTACAAGGAGGTCCCCACCCCCCAGAGAAGTAGCTCCTGTGCAAGAGGATATGGGCTCATTTTCCATTGAAGGGGTCCCTTCTAAAGGAGCATTTCCCTCTCTCAGATGGATGTCGTTCTTCCCCAAGACCTTCATTCTCCCTGAGAGCAGCTGAGCTATTGGCCCTGGAGTGGGATGCCTCTACCACGTCCCTGAAGGTCTTGTCTCAAAGATCTCAAAGGAACTAACTTGCTCCCTTAGAGCCAGGAGCAACTTGCACCGAGCACACACCCATGACTTCTGCCCATGGGGCAAATAGTCATACATGCAGCGCTCTGTGCAATATACTGGGAAGTGCCCCCTCTCCTGCTGACTTTTTATCTTCATACTGGTTTTGTTAACTGTTTACAGTATTTAGAGAGAGTTTATTAGAAGGATAGGTCTCAGCTGTAATAGTCAGCTATTTAACTGTCCAAACAGCCTTTCTCAAGAATATGAGGAAGGGAAGTATTGCCTTAAAAAAATCTTTTTAAAAATACAAATAGGAGGCATGTTGTTAGAAAACTGGCCTTTAATCATTGCAATAAAACAGATAGAAATGTGCAATTAATACTTTTACAGAATTAAAGCAAATTACTGATGAATGTTGCACAGTGATATTTCTCATAACAAGCATAATGAATGATTGAAGACCTATGTAAGAATATAAGTAGATTTGGAACAAAGAGCACTTTCTGTTAGGCATGAAGTTAGTTAAGTGTATAAAGATTTTATTTAACCATGCTAGTCCAATAAATTTGACGGAGGGCTGCATCCTATCAGTGTATAATTAGGAATAGGTCTTATTTAAAATTGAAATGCTCAAGAATGTATTGCATTACACCTGCTATTATACCCATGTATTACCCCTGCTAACTTGGCAAAGAGGCACCTTTTAATCTGGTGATTCTCTTTATTTAGCAAGGGTAGAGTAACGGGCCCTTTCCACCCCGAGCACAGTACCTTCAGTGACTGTTCCTGGTATCTATCTTACGTTTCTTTTTAGATTGTGAGCCCTTTGGGGACAGGGTTCCATCTTATTTGTTTATTTATTAATGGCCCTGAGCCATTTTTGGAAGGGTGGTATAGAAATTGAATATGTTGTTGTTGTTGTTGTTTACACAGTCAGAAGGTGTTATTGACTGGTTTGTTTTATCCAGACATCGAGTTCTTTCCAAGGACCTGGGATGGCTGAATTTTATTATCAGTGTTGTTGCTGTTATTATTATAGATATCGTCGCAGAATACCGGCTGTTCCCAGTAATGTTGCATTTTGTAATAGGCTGATGGTGATTTCTGTGGCCCCTATGGGGTTGAGGTGCCCTTCAGGTTGTTTTAGAATTTTACCCAGAGGCGTATCTAGGGAAAATAGTGCCTAGGGCAAGCATTGAAATTGCGCCCCCTGTCCAAACATCTGGCACCCATCTTTCAGATAACTTTACCATAATATCAGTGGAAAAATACAAGTCTGAAGGTCACATACAAGTCACATATCTGAATATGTGTACAGTGACTTATATTATATTATATTATTTTTAAAAATTACCTGTAGCCCCTTTGGGGGGCTTCCTAAAGAATGGGAGGGGTCTGCAAAGATTCCCCCTCCCCCCTGCTGGCCTCTAGGGCCTCACAGGGACCATTTAAGCATGTGCAGTGGCCATTTTTTAAAATAATTTCCCCCCAAAAAATTGCAGCTGAAAACAAAATGGCCACCACGAATGCTCAAATGGCCTCTGTGAGGCCTGGTATGGCCTTGGGCCTCACAGAGGCCATTTGTGCATGCACGGTGGCCATTTTGTTTTCAGCAGCCTTTAAAAAAAATTAATTTTAAGAAATGGCGCCCCCCTTCAAGTGGCGCCCGGGGCATGTGCCCTGCCTGCCGCACCCTAGATACGCCCCTGCCTAGGGCACCAATTACCACTGGAATTATTTTGGTCTTTTTCTGCCACAGCCTTTCAATTTCAATTGGTAGATCTTTGTATTTTGTTATTTTTTCTATTTCTTTTTCTTCTATTCTGCTATCCCCAGGTATTGCTATGTCAATTATTTTAACTTGTTTTTCTTTCTTCTCGACTACAGTTATATCTCGTGTACTGTGTGGCAGATGTTTGTCTGTTTGTAGTTGGAAGCCCCATAATATTTTTCCATCTTCATTTTCGACAACTTCTTCAATTGTATGGTCCCACCAATTTTTGGCTACAGGTAGCTTGTATTTTTTGCAGATGTTCCAGTGTATCATCCCTGCTACCTTGTCATGCCTTTGTTTGTAGTCAGTTTGTGCGATCATTTTACAGCAGCTGATTAGGTGGTCTACTGTTTCATCTGCTTCTTTACAAAGGCGGCACTTGCTGTGTGTTGTTGATTTTTCTACTTTTGCTCTTATTGCATTTGTTCTTAGTGCTTGTTCTTGTGCAGCCAGTATTAAACCCTCTGTTTCTTTCTTCAAGTTGCCATTCTTAAGCCATTGCCAGGTCTTGGTGATGATTGATTTTCAAGTTATATTGTGTAAATATTGACCATGCAGTGGCTTATTTTTCCATTTTTCTGCTCGGTTCTTGACTTGTTCTTTCTTGTAGGCCTGCTTGGTTTCATTGGTGTCTAATAGTTATTGACCATTTGAAGTGCATCTTCTTCACTGTCCTTGATATAGTCTTCAAGTCCTGTTTTCTCCTCCTCTACTGTTTGATGGACTTGCAGCATTCCTCTTCCACCTGAGCTGCGAGGGAGGTATAGCCTATCTACATCACTGTGGGGGTGCAGAGCATGATTGATGGTCATTATTTTCCTGGTCTTATGATCTAGCATCTCTAGCTCTGCCTGGGTCCAGTCTATTATCCCTGCAGTGTATCTGATAACAGGTATAGCCCAGGTGTTCATGGTTTGCATCGTGTACCCGCCATGGAGTTTGGACTTGAGGATTTTTCTAACTCTCCTGATGTATTCACTTCCCATTTTTCTTTTAACTTCAATGTGTGCGATGTTATCAGCCTGGAGAATGCCCAAATATTTGTAATGTTCTTTCTCTTCCAGGTTCTTGATGTTGTTTCCATTGGGCAGTTCTATTCCTTCTGTTTTTGTTATTTTCCCTCGGTTCATTATTAATGCAGCACACTTGTCTAGTCCAAATTCCATTGCTCTATCGCTACTGAATATACGGACAGTGTTTAGCAGTGATTCGATTTCTGACTGGGACTTTCCATACAACTTCAGATCATCCATGTATAGCAGATGGTTTATTTTACTTGATGTTTTTGATGTTTGGTATCCAAGGCCTGTTTTGCTTAGTATTTGTGAAAGTGGAGTCATGGCGATTACAAACAGAGGGGATAGTGAGTCCCCTTGGAAAATACCTCTTCTAATGCTAACCTGTCCAAGTGTCTCGCCATTGATTAACTGTGTACTCCACATGCTCATTGCTTTTTAAATAAATATCTGAATGTTTTTGCTGACACCACCAGTTGTTTCTAAACAATTTAGTATCCATGTGTGAGGCAGTGAGTCAAAGGCTTTCTTGTAGTCAATCCATGCAACATTGCTGGTCAATGACCGAATAAACTTATAACTAACTTAGGTTTGTTTTTCTTGTTTTGCAATTTTCTAAAATCATTTTGTCAAGCAGCAGCTGGTCTTTTGTGCCTCTGGTGTTCAGGCAATTTCCTTTCTGTTCAACTGGAAGCTGCTTATTAGTTAATCAGTGTTGCATCACTTCATCTGCTATTATTCCAGTTAATAATTTGAACATGGTTGGCAGGCGGGTTATCGGTCTATAATGACTTGGAACTGCACCTTTTGCTGAGATGAGTTTTCCCAGTTGTTAGCCATTGTTCAGTATCACCTCCTTGCAAAATCTAATTGAACTGTTTTGACAGTTGTTTATGGAGGCTTGTTAGGTGTTTAAGCCAAAAGCCTTGCAGTTCATTGTGGCCTAGTGCAGTCCAATTGTTAATTTTCTTTGCTCTTTCACATATTAATTCTGGTGTTATTATTAGATCTTGCATTTGTTGGTTACATTTTTCGACCTCTTTTACCCAGCCTGCTTTTTTATTATAATCTATTGGATTGTCCCATAGTTTCTCCCAGAATTGCACTATTACTTCTATATTTGGCGTTTCTATGTTTCTTGCAGTTTCTCCTTCTATGCTTTGGTAGAAACGTCTCTGATTCGACTGGAATTGGAGATTCTGCCTGTGTTGTGTAATTCTGGCTTTGTATCTGCTAATCTTCTTTGACACTGCTGTTATTTGCTGCTTCATTATTTCCAGGACTTCTCTAATTTTCCTTGAATCTAGGTTTTATTTTTGGATCAGATACTATTTGGTGTTTTCATTCTTCAGCTTCTTGTCTTTCATATCTTTCAATTTACTAGCATCCAATCTAAGCCTGGCGATTGTATTTTCTAATCTAATCTTCCATTTAGGTGATGTACTGCTTTCTTTTTTTACAGGTCCACTCATCTTATATACGAGGTCTTGTGTTATTGTTGCTGCACTGTACATTAGTTGGTTTGTTTCTTGCAAATTATTGGTTGTTATTTCTGCAAGTGCAGCATTGACATCTTTTAATGCCTGAGCAAGTTGGTTTTTGGCAACTGTTTTTAGCGCTGGAAGTTGAACCCTTGTGGTTGTTTGGTTCATGTGCTCAGTTATGTTTTGCTTTAGTTCTTGTTGCTTTTCTGTTAAGCGGCATTCGGGTTTTTGAGGTGAAGGCAAAAGGGAGGTTGCCTGGTTTTGATTTTGAAACTCTTCAGCAACAGTGGCATCACCTCCTCCACCTGCGCCTGAGCCACTTCCTCAGTTGGTGGTAATTCTTCTTCCATATCTTGAGCCTGCGTTGCTCTTTGCAATTCTTCCAGCTCAACTTCTGTGAATATTTTATTTCTTATTATGAATCTTCTCTGGTCTGCTAGCCTTTGTTCTGTTATTTCTGTATCTGGATGCTTCTCTTTCCAAATTTGGTACATTCTTTTTAAATAACCTCTTCTAGTTGGACTAGACTTGTAATAGCAGATCATTATTTCCTTGTTGGCATTTTTCGTATTCCGCCCTCCCCCCCCCCGGTTAAGCGACGTTTCTTCCAGTAACCTTGCAGTCTTCAGCCCTGGTTGCTCAACTGAAGATCCTGAGTCCTGTAGCCCACTTGCCACCAGATGTTCAGGGACTCCAGCACCTGGCACGGTCCTTGTTGACCCAGGCGACAACCGATCCGGTATAGATTTATTAAAGTTACATCTCAGCATATTGTTGATGGGAGAGGCACTCTGGCTGCTCTGGTGAGACCTGTCCAGTATGGTTGGAACTCTGGCATAGCTCTCACCTTCCTCAGAGCATGTAAGCCCCACAACCACGCCAAGGTAGTGCCTCACTGGGGGTATTATTATTATTATTATTATTATTATTATTATTATTATTATTATTTATTGCATACATAGATCACAAGCTAGCAAGTATTACAAGTGCAACTGGAGCTTTCTCATGCTTGCTCTGAAGTGTTCCTTTCAGAGTAGACTCAGCAGTTTGCATGGCTCTTGGATAGTAGCCATTGGCTTCTTCTCATTGGAATCGTTGGGACTCATGTCCGTTTAACTGTACCCTGGATTGCTGCCACAAATTTCACATAAAGGAATATGAAGGTTCAGATATTAGGCGAGTGTTGTATTTAAAAGAACAAACAGGGTTGAGTTTTATATTTATATTTGAATATATCAGTACATTAATTCCAGTCCTAATTCAGCGAATGTTTCCCTTAGTTGACTGTTACATGATAGTATTTCTTATTATTATTATTTATTTTGCATTGTGAGGATTCAGGCCTAGATATCAATGTAATATCTTTTCTAAAGAATAAAAGTATAAGGGAGTGTTCAGCAATTGAAGAGTTTTGCTTTGAATGATGATCCACTTAGCCAAACAGCTAAGCTTGTTATGGTGGCTTATTTGATCCACAAAGCTTACCTTCACTCACTCACTAGGGCAGACGGTAGCTGTCTTCATTGGGAGGAAAGAATCAGGCCATTTGATATGTGTTGTGATGTTTGCCCTCATTTGTTTCTCCTGTTAAAATGGGACTTTAAAAGCTTAAAGACTCAAATTCTGTCGTCATCATTTCCAGAACAATAACAGCACATACTCCATATGAGCTGGGATTTTTTTAATAAAGATAGATGGGGAGAATTAGACCCTTAGTCAAATATAAAGGTCACTTAAATGTGAAAAACAGCTGCAGGGGTGTCCATTTTCAGACTGCTGTTTATTGGTCATTTTTCAACATGTGCACCATGTGGACAGGTGGTACCATTTGTCACCTAGTTGACTGGGTGTAGTGGACAGATGGTTTGAACTTTGATGGCAAGTTCAAAGCTTATAATGGTAGAAGGCCCTTTTTGCACCTCGCCTTAACTACATAGGCACTATTGCACCTCTATAATAATCTGATAAATAGTGTACTGGTGTATGTTTTTCCAGTGCTGCATTTGTAATATGTTTGTATTTTGCATTCCTTATTATAAATTAGTCAACAATCTCTTTATCTTTCTGACCATTCATCTGGTGGGCCACTGTGCGAAACAGGATGCTGGACTAGATGGGCCTTGGGCCTGATCCAGCAGGGCTGTTCTTATGTTCTTATCTTATCTTAAGTATATGGTTTCAAGTCTGTTGGAAGTCACTCTTCTAGAACTCATTGAGATTGATAAGTTTTGAACTAGACACTGAAAGAACTTTGCATCCAAAAATCCTTAGTGGCTTGTGTATATCAAAATTATATAGAAATAGCAAATTTTGTGCTATAGTCCAAGGTCTGCTTTATGGATGATGATATACTACCAGTTCCATTTTATTTTCATGTGTGTGACATACACAGATATGTAACCTGTGCTAAAATTGCCACTTCCATCGGAAGTCAAAAGAAGTAAATCCTTCAGGTAACATGGCCCCAGCATAGTGAGGTTTTTAAATACCTTTCTGCTCCATCTGGCATTTGGGGGGAGAAATAGGAAATGGCTTAGACATCTTATCCCTCGAGCTTCGAACTTCAAGAGAAAGTGATGGTATTTTGTGCTAATTTGATTTCTCCCCCCCCCCCCCGTGCTCTTAAATGGTTATTGCTTCTTTCCATACATGAAAGTGGCAAATACATGCCTAGTAGGGAGAAAGAAACATTGGTATACTTACCGTGAAGGGTTCTTTTTCTGGTATGGGGAGGGCATCCGTCTACTGATGGGTTGTCAGCCTTTGCATGCTCCAAGACAGGGTCAATCAAAAACGAGCACGTCTGTTAGCCTCTCTGCTCTGCCCCCTGTACTCCCAGTTCTGGTCTTGCGGAGCGCAGGTTGATATGACAAGAAACAACTCGACAAATGTGAAAAAACGTATTCAGCACTCAAAACCGTACATGAGGAACTGGACCTCAGTGAGAAAAACAACAGTATAGATTAGATGAGAAGGGTAGTAGTAAGGGATAGAGTCCACTAAGAGCCCTAGGAGTTGCTCCACCACCCCAAAAATTTCTGCCTTGCATCCGCGGGCGGGCCGGATGCCCTCCCCATACCAGAAAAAGAACCCTTCACGGTAAGTATACCAATGTTTCTTTTTCCAAGGTATGGGGAGGGCATCTGTCTACTGATGGGACATACCCAAGCCAATAACTGGGGCGGGAAGCGGATGCCTAAACTTCCACTACTCGTTGCAAAACCGTACGCGCCGCTGCCGCTTGCGGCTCAAAAAAGGAAGGTATTTTATAATGTTTGACAAAGGGAATTGATGAAGACCATGTAGCCGCCTTGCATATGTCTTCTAGTGAAACTCTGGCCGAGAAGGCCACAGACGTAGATGCATTTCTAGTTGAATGTGCCGAGATTTTGGATGGCACCTCCAACTGTAAGGACTCGTAAGCCAGGGAAATCGTGGCCTTCAACCACCGAGCTAATGTATCCTTGGATACCTTAGAACCCAAATTTGATGGAAGAAACGAAACAAACAAGGAATCTGACTTTCTGAAAGGGCCAGTCCTCTTAATGTAGATGCGGAGAGCCCTCCGTACATCCAGGGTGTGCCACGCCTTCTCTTTCTGATGGCGGGGTTTTGGACAAAACGATGGTAAAACCACCTCTTGACTCCTATGGAAGAGTGTGTTAACCTTTGGAATAAAGGTGGGATCTAACTTCAATACCACCGATTCCTTTTGAAATACACAAAACTCATCCCTGAACGAAAGCCCCGCCAACTCCGACACACGGCGGGCTGACGTGATAGCCACCAGAAATGACACTTTGAACGAAAGTAGCCGTAAAGAAATCTGTCGCAGGGGTTCAAAGGGCGTTCTAGTCAAGGCATTGAGGACTTTACTTAGGTTCCAAGATGGAAACCTACGAACTGGTGGCGGACGGATATTAGTCGCTCCCTTTAAGAAACGACGGATGTCGGGATGAAGCCGTAAGGAATCCGAAGACGAGACAGAAAGGACCGAGGCCAGAGCTGAAGTCTGACGTTTTAAGGTACTAGATGAGAGACCCTTATCAGCTCCCGCCTGCAAGAAGGCAAGAACCGCTGGGACCCCAGCAGACAAAGGATCCACCCCAACTGACCGTGACCAAGAGCAGAATGCCGACCACGTGACTTGATATATCCTATTGGTAGACGGCCGTCTGGCCGCCAGGATGGTATCCTGGACCTTCATTGAGTACCCTTTTGCCATCAACGCCGAGCGCTCAATCTCCAGGCGTGGAGGTGGAGCCACTCTGGGTCTGGGTGAAGACCGGGACCCTGAATTAACAGGTCCCTCCTTGACGGGAGAGGCCACGGATCCCGGATCGACAGTGTCATGAGGTCTGAGAACCACGGCCTCCTCGGCCAGTAGGGGGCTATCAGAATGACGCCCGCCTTTTCGATGATAATCTTTCGAACGACTGTGCCCAGAATCGCCAGTGGAGGAAACGCGTATAGTAGGCCCCGAGGCCACCTCACGACCAGAGCGCCCACCTGCTCCGCTTGGTGGCAACTGAATCTGGAACAGAATCTCGGAAGTTTGTTGTTCTGAGGTGACGCGAACATGTCCATCTCCGGTAGTCCCCAACGTAGCGTCAGTATTTCGAAAACCTCCGGATGGAGTTCCCACTCCCCCGGATCCAAAGTCTGTCGGCTCAACCAATCCGCCTGGTAATTTAGAAGACCCGCAAGATGTTCGGCCGTTATCGATTGGAGGTGAGCTTCTGCCCATGTGAACAGTCGGTCCGACTCCTGCATCAGGGAGCGGGATCTCATCCCGCCCTGATGATTTATATGGGCCTTGGCGGTAATATTGTCAGTTCAAACAAGGACGTGTCGACCCTTCAGGAGATCCCGGAAATGTTCCAGTGCCAAACAAACCGCCTTTAACTGCAACCAGTTGATATTGTGCCACAGGTCCTGCTGAGACCAAGTGCCCTGAGCCTGAGTCTCGGAGCAGTGTGCCCCCCAACCTGAAAGGCTCGCGTCCGTGGTTACAACAACTCTTTCCTGGACATCCAAGGGTAGACCCACCATCAGCGTCGGGGAAGTCCACCAAAGGAAGGACTGTTTCACCTTGCCTGAAAGTGGAACGCACATACTTTTCTTTTCCATGATGTCCTCTTGGAAGGGCAACAGGAGCCACTGCAGTGGCTTGGACCGCCAACGGGCGCAAGCTATGCAGTCAATGCAAGATATCATTAGGCCCAGAACCCGAGCCAACTGCATAAGTGGCGCCCTGGATCTTACTAACAAAGGGTGTAGTGCCCGACAAATCTTCAGCCTCCTTTCTGAAGGCAGACTGACCAACGCCTCCTTGGTATCGAACAGAACTCCCAGATGGAGCAAGCGTTGGGACAGCTGTAGGTGGCTTTTGGTTCGATTGATAATGAAGCCGTGAGTCGTTAGGACCTCCACAGTACACTGCACATCCCCCGTGGCCCCCATCTCTGAGTCTGATCTGATTAAAACATCGTCCAGATAAGGATAGGTATGTATCCCCTGGACCCGGAGGTGCGCAATGATTGCCACCAGTATCTTGGTAAATACTCGGGGCGCCGATGATAGGCCAAAAGGAAGGGCCTGGTACTGAAAAAACTGGTTTTTGTAAGCAAATCTGAGGAAGCGTCTGGATGAGGGGTGAATCGGTACGTGCAGATAAGCCTCTGATAAGTCGAGCGATGCCATCCAGTCTCCTGGAAGAATCGCCGCCTTGATAGTCCTGAAGGATTCCATCCGGAATGGCCTTTTTCGCATGTACCGATTCAGCCGTTTCAGATCGAACACGGTCCTCCATGTGTCGTCCTTTTTTGGGACAAGGAACAACAGGGAGAATACTCCGTCGGGCTCTGGGGATACCGGAATAGGCTCTATGGCCCGGATATCTAATAGATGTTGGATTGCTTCCTTCATTAAATTGCTCTTTGTAGGATCCTTTGAAGTAGGCGTCCTGAAAAAGGAATTTGGAGGGGTGGACAACAAATCTATGTGGTAACCTTTTGAGACAGTCTCTAAAACCCAGCGATCTGAAGTAATTTCCCCCCATAAATCGGCAAAAGCTCGCAGCCTGCCACCGACCGGGTACGAGTCATTGCTTACGGTTCTGTCGATCTGGATGCGAACCGAATGATCCCAACTTTCGACCGGTCCCCCTGGGTTTGGAATTCCAAGGTTGCCGCCATTGTTGTCTGTATTGGCCTCCTCTGAAGTCCCTGTCTCTGAAACCATCTCGGAGTCCCGACGACCCCATCCAGTTGAATGACCTGAAAGGACGAAAGGAACTCTGAAAGGCAGCAGCTCTATTAGCTCTTCTATCCCCCCGTCCCACAGGCATGGCCTTTTTCTTGTTGTGTGTTTCTACAAGCACCGGGACAAGGGCTTCACTGAAGAGCTTTGCGCCTCGGAACGGGGTGGAAGCTAGAGCTGACTTAGATCTGGAGTCAACTCTCCAGTGCCTGAGCCATAACCCCTCCTGACCGCCACTGCAGCCGCCATAGAACATGAAGCATGCTGCAGGCAGTCCAAACTCGAGTCCGCCATTAGAGCGGAGGCCCTGGCTACCTTATTTAGCCCCTGCCTCAACCTGGTGTTTTCTGGTGGAACCAACTTTGCCAACTCTTTGGTCCACAAAATAGTGGCTCTAGCGAACACTGAGTTGGTGGCAGCAGCCCTGATGACTGTTGCTGACGCCTCATGACATTTTTTAAGTAGATGGCCCGTTTTCTTCTCCTCGGGCGACCTGAGGAACTCCTCGCCTTCCTTGTTGACCAAGGCACCGGTCACCAGTTGGGCCACAGGGGCATCCACAATAGGCATCGCTAGTAAAGACATAATTTCAGAAGGTAAGTTGTACAGCTTTTTAGGGAAATGCAATACCGGTTTTGAAGCCACCGGAACCCCCCATTCCGCCAGCATCACCTCCTTAAACAGTGGTGGAAAAGGAACTGTGGCTGGCGATGAAGAGGTAGATGGAAATACTTCCTGGTCCACATTAGGAACTGGTTGTGCCCCAGAGTCCTTAGAAACATCCTTAATGGTCCTCTTAGCTTTCACTAACAGAATCTCAAATTCAGCCACAGAGAACAATCTGGCGGTGGTTGGTTTATCCGCCGGTGTCTGTTTGTCAGAAAGCTCCCCCTCCTCTTTTTCGGAGTCCTCGGAATTTGAACCTGAGTCCCAAACAGTAACAAAGGCAGGAGGGGCACGGGGCGGAACCAAATCTGTTGCTACCACACTATCACACCTGACTCCACGGGACAGTTGTCCCGATGTGGCCGGAGCACCCGATACTGAAGGGGCTTGTGATGGAACTGTACCTTCCGCTGCCAACCTTACTCGTTTGGGCTGTGGACCGGACCCATGTGGGCCATACTGCTCCTCAGACGAAGAGACATCATGACCTCCATAAAAATGTCTCCTTCTCCGCTTACTGGCCATCCAGACCCGCTCCCCCAGGGGAATGGAATTTCTACTTGGACTGGAACCCGGGGATGAGGAAAAAGACGGTCTACGGCCCCTATTAGAACCCCGCACCTGCGTGACAGTCCCCTCTTGTGTAGGAGCCCCCGGTGCTTCCTGCATAGTGCCCACGTTACGAGATACACTGGCTTGGTCTGAACGTGGTAAAAGTGGAGAAACGACAGCCAGGCATTGCTTTTGGATGAACTCACTAAGCCAGAACACCTCTCTCACCGACAGTGAACCGCCCCCGGGTAAAAGTATGTGTCCGGCTGCCCCGCTCTCCGAAACGGTCCCCGCAGTCTTACTCAAAAGAAAAGACTCCTCGTGAGGTGTACCGGTCGGGGCCGATGCCCCCGGGTGAGCCGCAGTCACCGGCATAGTCAAAATACTTTCGCCAGCAGCCACGGTGTTAGCGGAGCCTTCCAAAATGGCGGGCGCGATATTGGCAGGAAGGGCTGTTAGCGCTTTTTTCTGTTGTTGATCCCTCACAGCCCGCAACTGAAGCCGCTCACTGAGGGGAGTTTTTTCCATAGATGTTTTCTTAACCTTCTTTTTCTTTTTTAATTTAACTGCAGCTGCTCCTTCCAGGTGCTTAGACTTTTGGAGCACTTTGCCTGTTTTAGGCAGCTCTTGGCGCTTTTCAGCAGCCTGACTGTCTCCCACAGAAGGGTCTGAGAGAAGTTTTGCGCCCGTCATTCCTCCCTCCCCAACTTCCGAAGAAGTTATTGGGGCATGTCTTGGGGTATCAGAGAGAGGGCCCCCCGAAAGGTAACCTCTAAGCATGGAGGGAACCTCTAAGCATGTCTCCGGTCTGCGAAAGCTCCATCTCGCAAAAACCTCTCTCTCTTTTTTTTTTTAAACGGACCAACGAAGGACGAGAGAAGGAGGGGGGGAAGGAGGGGGAAGGGAAAGGAGCAGGCAAGGAGATTCAAATCAGTAGAACACGGCAAAAAAACCCCAGGTATTAACTCACAAGACCACCGGGGCAACAATCAGTGATTAGCAACTCCTTTCCCCACCTTGCTCACAGAGAAATAAGAAAAGGAACGAGGTCCAGTAAGCTAGACTGTCCTGGAGCGAAGACAGGACCAGAACTGGGAGTACAGGGGGCAGAGCAGAGAGGCTATCAGACGTGCTCGTTTTTGATTGGCCCTGTCTTGGAGCATGCAGAGGCTGACAACCCATCAGTAGACGGATGCCCTCCCCATACCTTGGAAAAAGCCTGCTTACAGATAAAGGGTTGAATCGTCATAAACTTCTTTTGTTTTAAAGAGAGTGATTTGCCATATCTACTGCTTTGAATACTATAACTCTTAAGACTTTTGTCCTTGTATGTGTTAGTTGCATTAGTTATACATGTGTTTGGCTTAATCTGGAAACAGTAGTTAATAACTTCTCATATTGTCTATTTGAATTGTGCAGAATCATTTACTGAGGGCTTGGAAGTGACATCAAACAACATGTATTGTAGTTGCAGCATCCCGAAATGAAACTGCTGTATAATCTCCAGGGGCTTCTTATCCCCAGGCTAGCAAGCAAAGTATGTGTTAGCTGAAATGGCTTCCAGAAAGCTGATTGATATAACAGTGTTTAAAATTTCACTTGAGCATACGTCTAATTTGAGCATATGTTCACAAACGTAAGTTCAAATCCACTTTCAGACTAGGAGCCACTTCTTGTGTATTTAGGTGGATGCCAGAGTGCAGGCATCAGATGTGAAGTGGATTTGTCTGGAAATGTTTTAACATATAGCCCTTTCAAATATACAAACATGTTTCCCATGTTTGCCAGGAAGGATCAGATCTCCACTTTTTGAAAAGGAAACACGGCAACTTTTACACAGTTGAGCCCCTTGTGTGATGCATTCTGCATGTATGATTAATTCATACTCTTTATATCTTCCTGGGTACAAAATGTATTCTACAAAAGGACTATTGCACTTAAACATTTTCCTGCCTGGCATTATGCTGGAATAACTGATGAAATTGAGCAATTTAGTGATGCATCGTGTACTTTTAAAATCTCTATTCACATTTCCCCCCTGCACCCATTATTGTTTTTTTAATTAGGTATTGAATAAATAGCCAAGGGAGCCCATAGGAAATAGGCTTCTTTTGAGGCTATAACTCTTATGCAGTCATCTTTGCTGACATATGGAGACACTGATCATAAGAGACTGACTTCAGTGTAAAATATGTTCTAAAAACTCTCTTTTGGAATGTCAGATATATAAAAAGTGAAATATAGTTTCTTGTTTTCATTATAGTAATTCTGGGAATTTGGGAATTGGAATTTTGTGTACCTCTTCACCTTGAGTGCTTTCCTTCTTGTAATATGTGGAATGTGGAAAAAAAATTGATAATTCATAGGAACATAGGAAGCTGCTATATACTGAGTCAGACTAGAGGTCCATCTCGCTCAGTATTGTCTACACAGACTGGCAGTGGCTTTTCCAAGGTTGCAGGCAGGAATAGGGAAGGAAGACGCGACCAAGAGGTTCACGCAGATGAGACAGTAAATCTGTTCTGGAAAAGTTTGTATGGTTATGTGCAAAAAGACAAGAGTATCTCTTCTAAACAGCAATGGGACAAATTGTGGAAATGGACGTCGGACGTAAACCCCCCCCCCCGATTACCTGATGTGCCTTGTAATCCCCCACCCCCGAGTTACAGTGCTACCTGCATATACTTCATAACTTGTGTGTTTCCAAATCCTTGTGTGTAAATCTTTGTAAATATATCATGTACAAACAACCACTTTGTATATAATTGTGCTTTGGCAACGTACTGTATGCTTTGGTAGTTCGTTGGTTCAATAAAAAAATCTTGTCCTATAAAAAATCTTGTCCTATCTTGGAGATGCCTGGGAAGGAACTTGGAGTCTAGATGTTCTTCCCAGAGCGGCTCCATCCCCTAAGGGGAATATCTTACAGAGCTCACACTTCTAGTCTCCCTTTCAAATGCAACCAGGGAAGATCCTGCTTAGCTTAAGGGGACAAGTCATGCTTGCTACCACAAGACCAGCTCTCTTCCCATGGTTGTGTCATATCTTTGCCTATTTTACAGATAAAATATTTTGCCAATGCTGTTGTGTTGAGCTGCACATCCCCCAGGAGCAAGGAAGGAAAAGGCACATCTCCCTTTGCAGCAAGGAAAGGCAGGGGATCAGCATTCCTGCAGAGTGGGGAGGAGGAGGGAGAAAGGCTGGGGATGGAGGGGAAGGAGGCAAAGAAGACCCTCTAGCTGCTTCCTCAAGCTTGGATGAGGCTTGAGGTGCACCTGGCTCTTGAAATGTTTTTTTTTTAATGCTATTATGTTTTATTACTGTTATCTAAACCGTTGCTTTAAATGGACGTTGGACTGCGCTGTTTCAAATGCTATGAAGTTCGATTTTCTAAGTTCCCAGTCAATAAAGCACTATCGTTTGCAGACACATGTCTCATTCTGCATATGATCTGGGGTGGGGGTGGGGACTTAACCAGCATAAGAAGAGAAACTGGGCAGGGCAGCAAACTGTGTAATGTTCCTTTCTCTATCTTTCCTCCTACCCCGCCCCCCGCCGACCAAAGCAGTCTGGCATCTTGCAATGCCAAGGACAAGGTGTTGGGCATATTTCCTACTTGTCAATAAGTTCATAGTGGCGGGGGGGGGGCACGCAGAGACAGAGCGCTGGTATTTCTTGGCTTCTTTGGCTGTTGGGGTGGGCGTGTCCATGGGGTCTGTCATGGAGAGTCCCTGCAGTTCTGAATGTGCAATTAGACCACAAGTGGTCAAATTCAGCCTATATGTGCTCTGGGAGGATAGACTGCACTTTGCTAGCATGCCTTTCTAGATTCCCAATCCATGCTCTGTCCGCCTCTCCCCACTGCCAGACAGTTTTTATGCAGCTGCCTTGTACTTCTGGCTGAATACTGCCCCCTTCTTTCTACTGCCAAGGAGTCTCACAAAGCACCCCTTCCCATTCTCCCATTTCCTGCACAGTGGTGGTAATGTGCACTTTTAGTTAAAAACAAAAACAAAAAACCACACATACAGAAACCCGATATCTCGTTCACTTAAGTGTGCATTGTGGGGTTCTTAAATAGGAAGTAGGGGATGGGAAATGGGGCTTGTGTGCTGGCAGGTTGGGAGAGACAAGGGGTGTGGATTGCGTGACAGTGGTCCTGGATGAGTGTAGACAAATCCTGGGTGTATTGGGCAGTGGTGGGCAAAGCCTGGCTGGTTTCTGAGGGGGTGTGTGTATGTTGTGGGACTGAAGGAGGGCTGTTTGGACGTGGTGCAGTGTAGAAGACTGGATTTTCCCCACCCCTGTAATGAGGGCATATGAAGCAGTCATCTGCATAGTCAGATTTATTTGCTGATATGGTATAGCTATCATATTCTAGGTCAGGTGTTCTTAACCTGTGGTACTCCAGATGTTGATGAACTACAACTCCCATCACCCCTAGCCACAATACATTGTAATTGTGGGTGCTGGGAGTTGTTGTCAGCAACATCTGGATTACTGCAGGTTAAGAACCCCTGTTCTAGGTCTAAAACTGTATAGGCACTGAAATACTACCTTTTGTTTGCTCTATGCAATTCCTTTCTCAGCATGCTGAACACATTTTCTTTGCAACTGTGTGTTAATTGCTATATACATTCCCAATAAATAAAATGATCAGGAAGAAATATAATGGAAGTGAAGAGCAGAGGAAGCCTCTTATGCACCTTCCCAATTGCACTGCCTCCTCACTTCATTAAGTAAGCTAGATAAGGATGCTTCCACCTTTTTCATTAATTCACCTTTCCTACTACCAGTCCCTAATTACTTACAATTTTAAACTAGACAGTGGATGGTTCTTCATTATATATCAGAGCATATTCTTAAACAATTGTTTGCTTAGGGGACTGAAGAACAATACCATAGATAAGAAATAAAATCATTTTCTTTAGAAAGAAGATGACTTAATCTATGACAGGAAGAGTATGTAGGACAGAGAATCTCAAAACAGGCTGCAGGTTGCTGAGGAGAAGGAGAGACCCAGCAGAAGGGTTGCTACAAGAAGACAACTGAATGTGTTGCTGACTTTGTGGATTTCAGCATGTGTTTGTAGCAACTAAAAGAACAACAAGCTAGTGCTTGACTTGTATAATAACATTTCTCCAGTTTTAACAGGAGATAAAGGTAAAGGGTGCCGTCGAGTCGGTGTCAACTCTTGGCGACCACAGAGCTCTGTGGTCGTCTTTGGTAGAATACAAGAGAGGTTAACCATTGCCATCTCCCATGCAGTATGAGATGATGCCTTTCAGCATCTTCCTACATCGCTGCTGCCCAATATAGGTGTTTCCCATAGCCTGGGACTCATACCAGCTGTGGTGAAACACAGGTGTGTCATAGACTTTGGAACTCTGAAGCAGCAGGGGGTTTGGCATCAAAGAGCAGTTAGGCAAAGGAAGTAAAGAGGCTTCTTAAACCTGGTTAACTTTGAGCTGGTTTGCTTAATACTGTCCAGGCCTGTCCACTGGGATCTCTTGGCATGGTCCTGTTTGCATAATTGCATGGGAAGAATTTACCTTCTGAATCACCCCTCACACACTAAATATTTATTTATTTGGTAGCATTTAAATTGCAGGTCATATTGTCTTTCAACCTTGCGAACTGGTTGAAAGACAGGAAACAGAGGGTAGGGATAAATGGAGAGTTTTCACAATGGAGGGAAGTAAGAAGTGGGGTCCCCCAAGGATTTGTACTGTGACCGGTGCTTTTTAATTTATTCATAAATGATCTGGAAGCAGCGGTAAGCAGCAAGGTGGCCAGATTTGCAGATGATACCAAACTCTTTCAGGTAGTGAAATCCAAAAAGGATTGTGAGGAGCTCCAAAAGAATCTCTCCAAATTGGGGGAGTGGGCGACAAAGTGGCAAATGCGGTTCAGTGTTGGCAAGTGTAAGGTGATGCACATTGGGACAAAAAAACCCAGCTTCAAGTATACGTTGATGGGATCTGAGCTGTCAGTGACTGACCAGGAGAGGGATTTTGGGGTCATGGTGGACATCTTGTTGAAAGTGTCGACTCAATATGCAGCAGCTTTGAAAAAAGCCAATTCCATGCTAGGGATCATTAGGAAGGGGATTGAAAATAAAACGGCTAATATTATAATGCCCTTATACAAAACAATGGTGCAGCCACACCTGGAGTACTGCATACAATTCTGGTCACCACATCTTAAAAAGGACATTGCTGAACTGGAAAAGGTGCAGAAGAGGGCAACCAAGATGATCAGGGGCCTAGAGCACCTTTCTTATGAGGCAAGACTACAAGACCTGGGGCTTTTTAGTTTAGAAAAAAGACGACTGTGGGGAGACACGATAGAGGTCTATAAAATCATGCATGGGGTGGAGAAAGTGGAGAGAGAGAAATTCTTCTCCCGCTCCCATAACACTAGAACCAGGGGTCATCCCATGAAATTGATTGCCGGGAAATCTAAGACCAACAAACGGAAGTACTTTTTTACACAACGCATAATCCACTTGTGGAATTCTCTGCCACAAGATGTGGTGACAGCCAACATCTTTAAGAAGGGTTTGGATAACTTCATGGAGGAGAGATCTATCAACGGCTACTAGTCGGAGGGCTGTGGGCCACCTGCAGCCTCAAAGGCAGGATGCCTCTGAGTACCAGTTGCAGGGGAGTAATGGCAGGAGAGAGGGCATGCCCTCAAATCCTGCCTGTGGCTTCCAGTGGCATCTGGTGGGCCACTGTGTGAAACAGGATGCTGGACTAGATGGGCCTTGGGTCTGATCCAGCAGGGCTGTTCTTATGTTCCCCCTGCCTAACACATAAATATGTGCACTACAGTCAGTGGTGCGCTGGGAGGGGAGAATAGGACTTGTATGTGTGTAGCAGGTGGGGCTGATGGACAGTGTCACCTAAACAGATCCTCTGTTGGATGGATATTAAGAAGCATAATTTGTCATCAGTATCTGCTTCCAGAAACTGCCATCACAAAGCGATGTGTGTGTCTTTTTTCTATTTGATTATTTATTTATTTATTCAATTTCTATACTGCCCTTCCAAAAATGGCTCAGGGCAGTTTACACAGAGAAATAACAAATAAAATAAGATGGATTAAACCTGTATGCTGCTTTTATAGCCTTAGGGCTGTAAATCAAAATACAATAAGTAACACACCAGACATGGAACTGCAGCACCACTGCAGAGAGACAAGCCCTCTCAGCAGTCCCAAAGTTCCAGCCCAACAGGAGGCCGCACAATAAATGGAGAAAGGGGAAGGTGACTGAAATCATTGTTCCCAGAAACATTCACATTTCAGAGGAGTCCCTGATTTATAATGAAGAAAGTTATATTACTTTAAACACCTGTGAAGCTAAGTTGTCAGCTCCTGGCATACATGCAGTTTTAACCCTGGGTCATTATGAAACCTCTGTTCCATAATAGCCTGTCAGGGTGTCCTTCCAAATTTGATAATCCAATCTTTTTACTTCTCTCACTTTCCCCCCACCCACCTCCGCCTCTTGTGTACACTTCCTCCAAGGAGTTTGAACTGGCATATGTGCATTTCCCCGTTTTACTGTAATTCTCCACATGAAAATTACACTTATCAGTAAAGTAGTATGTGAAAAATTCTGCTTTGACTCCACTCTAAAGCAGTTTGCTCACATCCGGTCAACTAGAGCAGAAGCATTGGGAATCAGTGAACTCTTCCCTTGTCTACCCTTGCTGTTCACTTTGTGTGTCGGCTGGTTTCTTTAGGTCAAGCCCATATAAGGGCAGAGCTTGGAGGTCAATAAGAAACCATTGACTGGTGGTAAGTCAGAACCACAGTATGACTTAAAGTGCAAGTGTCTCATGCTTTCTGATTTATCCATTATAATCCAAAACAAGTATTGCATCTCTCTCCAGCTGTAAGATGCAAATAGTCTCACACAGAGAAAGAGAGAGCATCTCTATAGTTCCAATGTAATTGCTGGACATTAGTGTATTGGTGAAGAAGAATGAGGCTTTATAAATGTCTTTATTATTGAAATTATTTAAGAATTTCAGGATAGCAAAATCTAAATGGCAAATTTGAGAACTTTGAAAATAGTTACTTTTTGATGGCACAATATTTCTTAAATTGAATTAAATTTGATGGTATATTCAAATTATATAAACAGGCTATGGTCTTTGGATTTCAATATTTGGTCATAAATATTTAAATATTGGTCATAAAGCTATGAGAACATGGGTGGTTGTGTGATTGTAGATGAATGTTCTTGAGTGGCATGACACTATGTTACAAAACTTATTTTTACACAGAGTGTAAAGATTCTAGCAATAAGATTATTATTTTGATTCCTTATTAAACCCAAGGCCACTGCAAAAAGGAACAGGTTCTGCCCTAAACTGGTCAAACAAAATAATGCAACTGCTACATTGTCTGCTAATACTGTAATCTAATGATGCATCTTTATTCGAATGTTTTGCAGGTACAGGAGAAAGCGGCAAAAGCACATTTATCAAACAGATGAGAATCATCCACGGGTCAGGATACTCTGATGAAGACAAAAGGGGGTTCACAAAGCTGGTGTATCAGAATATATTCACAGCAATGCAGGCTATGATCAGAGCTATGGAAACACTCAGAATTCCATACAACTATGAACATAACAAGGTGAACATTATATTTTAAATTACAGTAGAATGTCTTTTTAACTGTAGTTCTGGGAATTAAGTCAGGTGGCTTTGAATTCATGGATCTACTTCACACAGTTCTGGAGGCGAGCAGTGGTTGTGGGGGAAGGTACTGTATATCTTGCTAAGAGTTCGCAAGTCATAGGGTAGCATCCAGACTAGTTTTGTACTAGTGTAAATGTTGTGCTAGCATAAGGATGTAGTACACGGTCATGCAAAGAACTTAATCTCCGTTCCAGACTAGCTCTTCTGCAGCCTCTTCCACTAGCCCTTATATGTGGAAACGGCGGGTGTGTGTGCGTGTCCTTGCACAACATGTATTCAGGTATTTCCTCTTCTGCTAGCGGTAGTGCAATTTTCCAGAGCACCATAACTGTAAGCAATCCTCTTGCACGCACTACTGTGGATTCTACCTTATGTGCATACACAGTAATTCTGTTGGGTTGCACAAGGGGGCAAAAAGACATCTACAGCAGATGTTGAGTGTAGGTGGAAAGAATGCTATGGATCTGTTTATGTTCCAGTCTGGTGGACCTGTTTTATTCTAAACTATCTTTTTCTGAGGTACAGTAGATGATGGACCTGTGTTTAGGGTAGTATCCCTTCATACTGCAGGACTCACTGGACTGAATTCTCCTCCCTTCATGTAGAAACCTAGCATGTTAGTCTTCTCCATGCCTTGCTCATTTTCTGTGTGGAAGGGAGTCCTTTTGTTTGGAGGAGCAGTCATTCATATAAGTCCTTAGCAGAGTAAGCCCCCACTGAACAGGTAGAGCCCAGACACAATAATAATTTCAGGGAGAATTCGTCTCTGTGGTGCATTGGTTGTTCATAAACAAACTGGTCTCCATTGCCTTCAAGTTTACAACTTGTGGATTGCTATGATATACCATACTTTTGTCTACTGTAAGAGGAACAGTGCTAGATAAACGAACTGATCTTTTGGTATCCCTTTCCCCTCGAAATATATTCTGCTAGAGATAAAAATAACTCCACAGAAAACTATTGAGCATGTCTGCCATTGCCTATGGAAGGCTATCAGGAGTGTTGTCAGTACATCCCTGCACCAGTGTTGTGTTATGATGCACCATGGAATGAAAAATCAGACCCGTGCCTCTAGGACTACAATGTAAAAACAGTTTCTTTTGAGAGATACAAGACTTGTGGGATCAAATCATCTTGGGGGTTCTGGCCTCATGCCAGATTTAGGCAGTCATTTATGACTTAGGCTGATAAGTTACATACAGGAATGGTGGGTTTGTGGGGGAAACCTTTGATTTGGTTAGTTACTCTGCTCTAACATTAGATTAGTGTATATTTGGAGAAATGTTCCCTACTGTAGGTATTTTCTGACCTTCTGAGGTTCAGTATATTAATGGGAAGAAGAAGTTAGCAGTTCAGTATACCACAGCAGTGCAAACTAAACCTGCCTACTTGCTGTTTAGGATGTACATTGGATTGTTGCCATACATGGCTTTTTCTCATGACCAGTGATTTAGAGCATAATATTTATTCTCCCACCACCCCAACGCCCACCTTTTCAGTGTTCTGTTTTTGTGAGAGACCTAGCATTCCAGTATCTTTTTAAGAGAGCTGGATTTTTTCCGAAGTTGTCTGATTTCATCCTCGAGATCGGGTTGTATTCCAGATCAAGCCTCAGAGAAAGGAAGTAGTTTTAAATGCTGTAGCTCATGTCAGGTCGTAGGTAGGTGTTGCTTAATCCCACAGTTCCTGACTGTCAAGCCAGTACTCCGCAAAGCTGAAGAAGGAACTAGTATTTACAGAGAACAGCGAGAGCGACACAAATCAGATAGAACAGACAAGGTAAATTGGGAGAGAATCATATATACAAATAGGTACAGCAAGGAGACCCAAGTAGATAGGATCTGATGGCCCTAGGAGTTGCCTCCTGCCACAACTGCACCCCAGCCAGCCCAAAGAAGTCTAGAGTCCGTGGGAGGGCCAGATGAAATACGACACTGTGAAAAAGAACCCTTCACAGGTAGGACCAATGTTACTTTTTCCGCTGTTGTCTGATTTCATCCCCGAGTACTTCCTGTCTCGCCTCAGGACAGCATGCTTTCCAAAGAGCTTCTCATTTCTAAGGCTTGGCTATTTGATTCTTTATTCCTTTTCTCCCCACCCCCACTCCCCTTTATTTCTCTGTGTGAGGGTGGGAAGGGAGTCCTTATCTTTTCATTTCTTCAAAGTAACCTTTTTTTCGTTCTAATTCATCATTAGTTAGCGGTATGCAATTTTACTTTCACTTTTGCCTGGAGGTTTTCGGCAGCCTGTTTGCGGATTTTTCATGGAACTGGCTCATGCCAGCGATTTGCTGGGGGGCTTTCTATCAGAGGGGAAACACACACACACACACCGATCTATTTCTCACCTCAAGGAAAGATTCTGCGATGTGAAAAGTTGCAGCGGCAAGCGGCCTCACTCACCGCCACCTTCTATACCGGCCAATTCGTCTACCTCCGCCATTCCTCCCCTATAGGGAGGCGTGCTTAATCCCGGCAGCGGTGGCTTCTGCTTTGCCCCGCAAGGCGCTTAAGAAGACAAAGACTTATGAGGAGGCAGGCTTGAGCGCAGGAGAGGGCAATGAGGGAGAGCCTTGCGAGCCCTCCAAAAAGCTTAAGACAGCCCATGAGAAACACAGGTGCCACAAATGGAAGACCAAAGCTCCTGTAGACCGTTTGAGTGAGCACCTGCAGGCTGTGTGCCAACAGAGGCTGCCTCGACACCTTCCTCATGCCCTTCTTCAAGGGCAGGGTGGTTCCTCCTCTACCATCCCTGGGACGGGCGACCTTTGTACACCCGTGATAACCTGGCTCTGGCGGCATCCCAAGGGAGGGGAAAACCGGTTCTCCGGTCATTTCTCCCGCATCCCAGCCAGCAACACCCAGCTCTGCCAACCCTATGCCTACCCTAGTGGCTATGGACCAGGGACAACCACAGCAGCCACCAGAAAATGTGAGTAACCCTTGTTCTCCATCTGGAGACCATCGTAACCATCCGGGTTCTGAGTTCGTGTCCTTGCTGAGGGAATTTATTAGATCTGAATTCTCTTCCCTGCCAAGTGCTCCTGCTAGGGACACAACTCATGCTTCTAAGCCTACATTTCTATCTTCCTCCCTGGGCTCTAGCCCCACCAGGGGAGTGATTCTGCCTAATGAGAAGGGGCTTTTCCTTCCTGACTGCCTAGACGCCGCAAACCAAAGAGACTAGCTTTACCAATGCCCTCAACTTCCTTATCTGAAGGGGAATCTTTTCCGCCTCTTCCCAAGAAATGCACTCCTTCCTCCATCCCTATGCCTGTGCCTCCCCCTCCCCCCATTCCTGTTCAGGTGCCTCTTACCCAGACTCAACACCCTCCCTCCTCCGAATCCCCTTCGTCTTCAGTAGAGAAAGGGGAGCTTTCGCAAGAAGACTCTCCATCTCAGCAGAACAGCTCTTTCAGACTCTTCCAACCGGCTGATTTTGAAGTATTGTTAGCAAAGGCACACCAAGCCATCATGGATGTTTCCCCTGAATCTTTTGCTCCTACTCAGCCTGGTCTTGACCAGGTGGTTTCCCCTTCCACTTCAGCTTTGGTCTCCCCCGTTCTTTTCCCACCTCTTTTCAGGGACACCATGGTGGTGGAGTGGAAGGTCCCCTTTGCTCCTAAACCAACCTCTGTTTTGCCTAAGAAACTATATACACTGCCTGATGATGTTATGTCCTTATTGGTCTTCCTAGCTGTAGATGCTCCAGTGGTGCAATTGGTCTTGGGCACAGTCATGAACAGGGACCGTGATGAGCAACTAAAGATCCTGGAAGACAAGAAGTGTGACTTCCTGCTTAGCAAAGTTCACGAAGGTTCGGCCACGGTTATTAAGGCGGCTACTGCCAACTCTATTTTTGTTCGGGCCTCGGTACTGTGGGCCAAAGTGTTTATCCAGCTGGTTCCCCCTGAAAATAAACAACGTAGACTGGGTATTAACAAACTAGCAAAGGCCTCGGCCTTCATGGCTGATTCCAGTTTGGATTGTGTTCAGCATGCATCCAGGTCCATGGCTGCTAGAGTAGCCATTAGGAGATGTCTCTAGATAAAAAAAATTGGAGGGTGGACCATAAGTCCAAATTTAACCTAGACTCCTCTCCAAATTGTTCAAGGAAGCCCTGGAACCAGTCTTGGTTGAAACCAGGGACAAGAAAAAAGCAATGCCAGTGTTGTGTAGAGAATACTCACGGCGGGGCAGATTTGCTCAAAACACTTTTCGTCCCTACAGGTCCTATCAGAGATCATCATTCTACTCCTCCAGAGACTCCTGCCAGTTTGGCAGCAACTACAGAGCTCCCTGGCGACAGCAGGGTCAGCAACAATGTTTCAGAGGGAACAACAGGAACCAGTCATCAAGACAGCCATTTCAACAGAAACCAGTAATCCAGACAGCCTTTCCAGTGCAGATTTGCACAGGGCAGGAAACAATGACCCCTTGCCTGTCGTAGGCTGGCTCAGTTTCTTTTCAACAGCTTGGAGCCAATCAACTTCGGACACATGAGTGTTCGACACCGTCACCCAAGGCCTCCGTTTGGAATTCTCCACCCTACCCAATGACTATTACACACACCCCACCCTCCTCCATGAATCTGATGAAGATGCAGCAGGTGTGTCAAGCATTTCAACACCTGCTTCAGATACACACCGTCAAACTGGTTCCCATGGAGGAACAACTCCAGGGAGTATGCTCCCTGCTTTTCCTAGTGCCAAAAAAAGGATGGCTCATGGCTCATTGGATCTCAAGCACCTAAACTGCTTCGTCTGAAAGAGGCCCTTCAGGATGGAATTCCTCCACACCATTAAGGAGGCAGTAAAGAAAGGGGAGTTCCTAGCTTCCATAGATTTGTCGGAAGCCTACCTCCACATTCCCATACACCTGGACTTCCACAAGTCCCTTTGGTTCCAGTTCCTCGACCGCCACTTTCAATACAAAGCAATGCCCTTCGGGTTGCCATGACTGAGGTCATGGTGGCTCTAATAGCCAGGATGCAAGTAGAGGCCCTCCATGTCCATTCCTCTTTGGACGACCTGCTGATCCACTCCCCTTCCCTCCGCCAAGCAGGCTGGGACATTCAGAAGACCATCGAGCTCCTGGAATCTCATGGCTTCATAGTCAGCTCACAGAAGAGTCACCTTACCTTATCACAGTCTCTCCAGCACCTGGGAGTCCATTTCGACACCCTCCAGAGGACAATTATGTTGTCAGCAGAGTGCTGCCTCAAGATGGCATCCCTAACCCAACCACTTCTGACCAGACCGTGGACAGATGTCACTCTCTTGGCAGAACTCCTGAGGTCAATGATCTCCTGCCTGGAATCTACCCCGTGGGCACGATGGCACTCCCAACCTCTGCAGTGGTTGCTCCTCCCCTTCCAGGAGCAGATTACCACCAGGACTCACGCAAGGATCACGGTTCCCAGGAATGTCTTACAATCCCTCCACTGGTGGGTCTGTCCTGCCGTCCAACGGGGCCTACCGTTCTCGACCCCACGCAGAACTACGGTGACCACGAATGTGAGCCTGACGGGTTGGGGTGGTCATTGTCTTCATCAGCTGGCTCAGGGTACCTGGTCTCATGAGGAGACATCGTTGAGCATCAATCTGTTGAAACTGCTGGCCATCCGCCTTGCCCTAGTCCAATTCCTGCCTCTCCTGTGGGATCAACATGTGTTAGTCCGCACAGACAACGTGGCCACAAAAGCGTATGTCACAAATCAAGGAGGCTCCAGGTCCCACATGATGAGGGAAGCGACTCAACTGTTCCTGGGCAAAGAGACATCTCGTCTCCATTACAACTGAACACCTTAGCAGCATGACCAGTCTGCAAGCCGACTGGCTCAGTTGCCGGACGGTAGATCCAGCAGAGTGGACTCTACACCAGGAGGTCTTCCAACAGATCTTGGAGGTATTTGGAGTACCAGTAGTTGACCTCTTTGCATCCCAGTCCAACCACCAGCTGCCTAGGTTATTCACCAGATTCCCCTGTCCACTAGCTGAAGACATCAACACTCTCACAGTTCCTTGGCCTCCGGGTCTCCTGTATGCCTTTCCGCTGACCATCATTATAGGCAGGGTCCTTCAAAAGATGATCCTAGAAGGAGCAAGCCTGATCCTGGTCGCTCCCCATTGGCCCAGGAGACCATGGTTTTTGGATCTCATCACGCTATCCATCATTGAACCGTGGCCTCTTCCCCAACGCTAGGACCTTCTTCACCAGGGACTCCTGCTCCCCCCAGACCCAGAATGGCTCCAACTGTGTGTGTGGAGGTTGAGCGGTCACACCTGAGTTGCGCTGGCTATTCCAAGGCAGTGCACGATACCATCCTGGCCTCCATAAGACCATCGACCAATAGAATTTATCAAACCACGTGGTCGGCATTCTCTCAGTGGGCACGGAGAAAACATCTTTCTCCTATCGTTTCGGGTATTCCAGAGGTCCTCTCATTCCTCCAGGAAGACCTAGGGATGGGACGCAGACCCAACACGCTGCGCAGACAGGTTTCAGCTCTAGCGTCTGTTCTGGATCTGTCCGCTCAGGGCTCCCAACTTCTACATCCTCACCTGAGACATTTTCTTAGAGGATCCTCTAACCTAGCGCTTCCCCTGATCCACAGGTTCCCCTCCTGGGACCTCAACAAGGCCTCAGTGTGCTCAGTCGGCCCCCCTTCGACCCCCTTATGTTTATAGCCCTGAAAATTCTCTCTTACAAGGTGCTCTTCCTGGTGGCTGTCACATCTGCATGCTGAGTTTCTGAATTTGGGGCCCCATGGGCACGCAAGGAGCTATGTACATTCAATGAGGATGAGGTGATTCTCCAGCTGGATCCGACCTTCATCCTGAAGGTCATTTTTTCCCTTTCACAGATCACAGGACGTGGTGCTGCCGTCCTTCTGCCTGAAGCCTGCGCTTCCTAAGGAGAGGCTGTGGCACACTCTTGATGTGCGCAGGGCCCTTTGCATCTACCTGAAGCGTACTAGACCTCATCGCAGTTCGGACGCTCTCTTCATTTCTTTGCATCTGACTTCTCTAGGCCAAAAGGTGTCTAAGTCAACACTGGCAAAGTGGATCAAGCCACCATCTTCCTGGCATACCAGTCTCTACACCTTCCGGTTCCAGGGGGTATCACTGCTCACTCCACCTGCAGTGCCAGCACCTCAGCGGCCTTCTTGGCTAACGCACCTCTCCAGTTATTTATAAGGCAGCCACTTGGTACTCCGTCTCTCCTTTCACTATAAGATAGCTTCTTTCCATTCCGACCAGGCCGCCACTCGCACTGTTCTCCAGTAGGTGGTCTCATCATCCGCCTCTCCCTCCCTATGTTTTTTCTTCTCAGGCTTGGGCATGTCCTGATCTAGAGGATGAAATCAGACAACTGCAGAAAAAGAAACGTTGGTCCTACCTGTGAAGGGTTCTTTTTCGCAATGTCGGATTTCATCCAGCCCTCCCGTGGACTCTAGACTTCTTTGGGCTGGCTGGGGTGCAGTTGTGGGAGGAGGCAACTCCTGGAGCCATCAGATCCTATCTACTTGGGTCTTCTTGTTGTACCTATTTGTATATACTGTATGATTCTCTCCCAATTTACCTTGTCTGTTCTATCTGATTTGTGTTGCTCTCGCTCTTCTCTGTAAATACTAGTTCCTTCTTCAGCTTTGCGGAGTACTGGCTTGACAGTCAGGAACTGGGGGATTGAGCAACGCCTACCTACTACTACCTGACATGAGCCACAGCATTTAAAACTACTTCCTTTCTCTGAGGTCTGATCTGGAATACAGCTCGATCTCGAGGATGAAATCAGACACTGTGAAAAAGAGCCCTTCACAGGTAGGACCAATGTTTCTTTTATATGTAGCATGGAAAAAAATAGAAAATTGATGCTTACGTTTCATGTGAGAAGACCTGAATTTAACTAGCTTTGTGCAAAGTTGAAGCATAGTCTGATTGACTAATTTTGTCACAATACTTGGCATATGTTGAGATCTTTGGAATTTCATTCTAAAGCAAACTGAAATGAGGAAAACAGAATTAGAACATTTGACATTTTCCCAGCTGCCACTTATTTTGAAGTCAAATAGTTATCACTTACATTCAGCTTTTTATAATCCTGGGGTTCCCAAGGATGATATAGGGCTTTAAGATCTCTGTATGACAAGCAGACTAAATTACTCATGAGTAGTCATGTTAAATTAATGGAATAAGTTAGGAACATAGGAAACTGCCTTATACAGAGTCAGACCATTGCCCATCTAGCTCAGTTTTGTCTATGCTGACTGGCAGCAGCTCTCCAAGGTTTCAGGTGTGAATCTTTCAGCTCTGCCTGGAGATGCTGGGGACCTTTTGATGATAATGAAATGGAGACCTTTTGCATGCGAAGCAGATGCTTGCCACTAAGCTATGCCCCCATCCCACAAGTTATTCATGAGTAATAGTCTGGTTATCATCCATTGTATTTTGGGTGATCAATGTCAGTGGTGTTAGTATTATTTATATGCCATTTTCCAACAACAATTTCAACATGGTTTACATAGCAATAAAAATATGGCTCCCAGCCCCAAAGAGGCTCACAACGAAACACAAGGTAGACACCATCAACAGTCCCTGGAAAGATACTATGCAGGGGTTGAACAGGAACAGTTGTTTTTCCCCTTGTTAAATATGAGAGCCATCACTTTAAAATGTGCTTCTTTGATATGTTAATTGGGTTACGTACATTTTTTGTTGTATACTCATTGTACCTCTTCAAAAACTTGAGCTTCTTTGTACTAGAGGGGATTTGGTTATTCAACCCATCAGTCTTCTGGTAGTTTGTTTCATAAGGTACCTCGGTATAAGTGCTTAGATTATTCTGCTACTGAACCTGTCAAGTACATTTTATATAGGCTGTGGTACTTAGATTTATGATGGTTTCATTTATTTCAATGGGACTTTGGTCAATGAACATATTAATTGTCATGTGGAGGTCACTTTAAATTGTCTATATGGCATTTTTCACTTTGTGGCAAACATTTGTATATGGCAACTCTCTGTGTGAGCAGTGGGATTTCTTTTGTGTTGCTTTAGATGTGTTTTGGCTAACTGGAGAAAATGGCAAAATCTTTGTAGTGAGTTTTGCAACATCAAGTATGTGCTGGGAGGTACCACAGGGAGCAATTTCAAAATGACCTCCCTGGGGAGGTCATAATGTGTTCCCAAGCCCTAAGTCTGCTTAAACCAAAGTACTGCAGTCTGTAGATTGGCTGAACATATGAAGCTGTCATACTGAGTCATACCAGTGGTCCATCTTGCTCATTATTATCTACAGCAGGGCTGCTCAACTCAAGTCCTCCAGCTGTTTTTAGACTACAACTCCCATAATCCCCAGATACAGCAGTCAGTAGCCAGGGATTATGGGAGTTGTAGGCCAACATCTGCAGAAGGGCTAAAGTTGAGCAGCACTGATCTACAGGGACTGGTAGCATCTCTCCAGGGCTTCAAACAAGGGTCTTTCTCAGCCTTGCTCAGAAATGTCCTGAACCTGGGACCTTCTGCATGCAAAGAGTGTTCTCTACCACTGAGCTATTGCCCTTGCCGAGAAGTTGCCTCATGGTGACCCTCAGACCATTGTATGGGCACTCTATAGAGTCTCGTATGGGCTGTGCTTATTTGGTTGTACTGTACTTGTATGAACTACCTCCTCCTAAAGTGCCACTAACCTCATGGAAATAATCAGTGTCCTGTTTGCAGCACTTGTGTGGAAGCACGAGTAGTTCACTAAAGTAGTTCACTAAAACTACTTTAATGTAAATGTGACCTGGTCACAAGTTTGAAAGTGACATGGTCATAGCTGTCTCCCCCCGCCCCGCAAATGATGCAGTCATTTTGGGCTGTGTGATTCAAGCCTTAGTATATTGTGAGTACATTGAGTGAGAGTACATTGTAATACTATTCTTGTGCTGCTGAACAACTGCCGTGGGGCAAGATGATCACACAGATCAAAAGCTAGACCTTAATTTATGAGGACATGTGCTGATTCCAAAGATGTTTTTGGTTGTATGAGAATGTAAATGGCACTACAGGTCTCTGAAGGCCCCAGTCTATCAATATTGGATAAATAGAAACAAGGTCAGCTTAAAAACAGTTTCCCTTCTACATCTGTGTTTCTAACCCCCTTGAATATAAACTCATGACCTGTGCAGCCAGCAACACAGGAAAGGCACTTCCTAATCACTTGAATCTCATATCGGGAAATCCTATCCATGTAAAGCTTTGTATTGTTTTTGTTTTAAGTCAGAACAACAATGTATTTTTAGTAAGCCACTTGTTTTTCCCATCAGTTTCGAAAGCCTACGGCTGCCTTTAAGATTCTGCCGAGTATTGCTTGGTGCTGATGGTGGCTTGAATAACAGAATATTGCGAACTAGGAATGAATAAATTGGCCCCAAGTCTTTAGTGTAGTATTGAACTTTTTGAATAACAATTATACAGTTGACTCTGAATTAATATAAACTCAACCCTGCTCTCCACAGAAATTGTAACTTGCACTGAGTGCCCTAAATATTAGATTTTAAAATTGTAAGTATTGTTTACTTTTAAAATGGATACACTAATCTTTCGATTCCTGTGGATTGCTCAAAGCACATTAAAAGAAAAATCAAATGCAATAAAGTTTTAGAACTAATCTCCTGCAGCATTTTATTTCCAAAATATCACCCTCCGTCAAACAAACATGATCTAGTGCTGTTCTTTGAGGCTATGGGCCAACCTTGGGGCTGATGTTTAGTCTTCCCATGGGAAGCCTTTGTCACTGAGGTGGCAAAAGTTTGGTAATACAGTAATAAAGTTTGGTAATACAGTAATAAAGTTTGGTAATACATCCCTTTTCAGCAGCTGCATTCAGAGGAGACAAATGCTAAAGCTTCACTCAGTGGGTGGCCCTCTGTTGCTGCACATATCTGTGGCTATTCTTCATGGCCGTGGGCCAACATTGGGGCAATAATTGCTACCCTAGAACTGGTTGCCCAAGGCATTCAGGAGTCATATATTAATTCAGGAAATCTGTTGATTGATCCTTCAGATTTGTGCATGCATATGGACAAGAACAGATGGAAAATGTTAACATTTTTGGTGGGGATAGGTTTAAGGAACACTGTTCCTTAAGGAACACAAGTGAGCCTCCATGCTTCTCTGTTTGGTATGCCTCATTGCATCAGAATTAGAAGCAGCCTGGCATGATCTTGAAAACAGTGGAGAGAAAAGATTAGATTAGGTGCTTACATGGATTAATCTGAGGCATTGCTTTAATCAGCCTGTTGATGATACACATTGTCTATGGCTGCAGTTGATGAAGAAGTAAGTGGCTTCTGCTGCCTCATTCCATATGGCCACCGCACTCATGATGCAGGAACATCAACGCAATCTCTGCACTTTGGCACAGTTCCCTATGTTAGTTGTGTTTCTCTTATGGGACTGACTAACAGTAGCATCTTTATGGCTAACTTTTCTTTCTTTTTGTGAGCTGTACATGCAAGTAAAAATAAGAATAAAGCTATAGTTCCACAAATATGGGGGCCAGGAATCTATTCCTATTATCACAGTTTTGATTAAGGCTGAAGTGTGAGCCTTCCTTCCCCGCCCCCCAGCTCTTTGCTTGTCAGAAGGAATTATTGAACGTGTGTTGTGTATGTCCATGTCCCCACTCTCCATGCCAGCTGAGAGAGAGAGATGCACCTCAAATGTAATATTGCGTATGGAGGCCGGCCTCATAAAGATCAAACCTCGCGCCTGCCTTTTAATTATTTATTTTTGGTTGAGAGTCCACCTATGTTCGGTGGGCCTAATTCCTCAGTTTCTGTCGATAAATCCACAACCGCAGTGGTGCACTGTAGTTAGCAAAAAGCTTGCTACCCTAGGAATAGACCCTGAACAACTGCTGGAGTTAGACTTGGTAAATGCTAAAAGAATAGTGAAACAGCGTTTGACAGATATTGAATTACAAAATAACTGGGCTTCTTTAACAGAATTCTACAAAGGGGTAAGAACTAGACAGGATCTTTCACCAGCGAATTATTTGTCCCATATGACACTTAACAAATTTTGGTGGGCATTTACAAGGGTGAGAACAAATTATTTTCCTTCTGCACTATTATCCGGGAGATACAGTGGTATTCCCCTGGAAGAATGCTACTGTAGATGTGGCATTGGGGAAATAGAATCTATCGAACACATTCTATTATTCTGTAAAATACATAGGCAATTGAGGGAGCACTTGATTTTACCTTTGGTCTGTAAACAGACGGATCAATCTGCCGAACAACTTGTTAAATTTCTACTTTCTGATGAGTATGTTTTAATTTTTAACCCAATAGCTAAATTTTGCTATATTGCTTTTAAGATATAATGAGAATCTATAGAGTTTCTTATAAATTTGTTTCGCCTTTTGCATGTATGGAATGTTTGGTCTAGGACCGTAAATAAAACTTTCCTTGACTTGACTTGAAGTGTATTTTACAATTCTCTTCTATTTATTTGTCTTCTGTTGTAATAGCAATTGTATTTACCATTGGTGATTAAAAGTGGCCTATAAAATAAATCACCCTGTTCTCTAAGTTTTGAAGACTTAAAGTCAGTTTGGTCATAATAAAAGAACTAGATTGTTGTTATGAGCTGGATTGATTGATTGATTGATTATTTATTTATTTATTCATTCATTTATTTGATTTCTATACTGCCCTTCCAAAAATGGCTCAGGGCGGTTTACACAGATAAATAATATATAAAAAGATGGATCCCTGTCCCCAAAGGGCTCACAATCTAAAAAGAAGCATACGATGGACACCAGCCAAAAATGGGCCAGAAATGGGGGGGGCAAGGGGATGAGGGACATCAGGACTCGTACCCCCCAGAGCCTGGGCAATGGTGGTAAGTCCACCAATTTTTACTTTGAAAATTTTTTTGTTGTTCCCCCTCCCCCAACCTGGGCCCAAACCAGTTCAGACTAGAGCTGGACCAGCCTGGCTCTAGTGTGCACAGAACCAGACTGGTCCCAGTTTGGTCCGAGTCTGGCTCTACTCGATCTAAATTGGGTTTTCCAGTTTTGTGCGTACTCCTTCCTAGTATATACACACCAATCAGGGAGATTCTTCACTTAGGCAGCCAGAACCTTCTGTGTCTGCCTGGAGACAAGCAATCGGAATACTTACATTCCCCACAAAACTCTGCTGCACACAATGTTTTACTATAGACTTGCCTGTCAGTGAGAGATTTAACCCTTTGAGAACTTAGATGGAACACAGAACAAGAAAATAATTTACAAAACATAAAAGGGAAGGAGTCATTCCTTCATACCAACTAAAATATCTTTCTGTCATTCTGTTATAATTAAGTTAATGCTTTAAAGATACTTGATAATTATTTGAACCAGTGAAATACTCAATCCTGCCAGATCTCTGAAAACCAGGAAAAGGGCAGGATCATTTACTCTTCTTACGTTTTGGAAGCAGCTAGAGAGATTATTTGCAGTGTGTTCCAAACTGATATAAAGTGCTAGACTGACCCCTCTCCCTCAGCCTTCTGGTTTACAGATAAAAACCTCTGGATCTCTAGGAGCCCTTGAATTCTGTAGGCATTTCTCTCTCCACAACCTATTCCTGCAGTCTGTTTTTTCTTCTTTGGGATTCCTTTTTTAAAAATGTGGCAGAGGGAGCGTACATTGTGCCAGGGGGTGGTGGACATTGTTTTAAACCAATTCCAAATTTGTAGTAGACATTATGAAAGTTTAATATGCTGATATTTTCACTTAGTTTTTGAGGTGGCTTTTTAAAAAAATTGCAGTGTTGCTGATTTTCTCTTGGGCATTTACATTTGGAGAAATAAGGTAGCAGAAATTATGCAAGACTTCTTCAAGGATCACTTGAACAAGAGTCTATGGAATACTAAGTAAGCCTTTTAATGACTTTTCACACCTGCAGGGCTCATTTTGTAATCTCTCAGACTGCACTCTGGACAGCTCATTGCTGTGCAAAAACAGATTGTTTCCAACCTGCTCTATGCAGCTATTTTAACAGATCATCTGAGCCTTCCACCCTCAAAATCTTGGTGTGCATATATCTTAATGAAATGGCAGCCTGATAACCCATTCTTGGAGAAATGAAAATATATGTGCAGATCTCTGAGGGCGAAAAGAAAGCATCATTCATTTGTAATAGCAATAGATATTATGATGCTTGAAATATTCAGACTTTCCTAGAAAAATATTCATCAAGAAATATGGATTCTGTCTTCAAGGGTGGGAAAAATATACAACTGTACCCATATAAATCTTATTGCTTTGCATACATGGAATTCACACAGTGGACTGTGATAGAGAGACTGATCATTTAAATATGATCACTTAAATATGTGATATTGAGGCAAATTTAAAGAACAGCTGGGTGGTATTCAGATGGGATTGGAATGGGTGGGGGGAAATGCTCTGTGGCCAGTAGGCAAGGGACTATACAGGATATAGAAGGCTTTTTCCTAGAAACTAAAAACACACACTTTTCAAAAGTAATGGGTTTCTCAGCAGTCCAAGTTAATCCAATCTGGTTTTAGTGTTTAAAAAATGCCCTGTATCTTAGCAAAAGAAGCCTTCAAGAGCTATTTGTTCCTCTAAAAGTATATGTTGCACTAGGATGCCCAACATAATCATGCCTTGACAAGCTTTATTTGGATTCTAGGAGTCAGACTCATTTTTTCAGCCTTCAGTGGTTCAGATGGCTAGTTTAAACAGAAGAATCTTCTCTTTCTCCCTCAGAGTCGGAGGTCATCATCCACGATGGGTTAACTTCCAGCACTTGCTCCGGTAGACAGGATAGTTCCAGGTAGATTATCAGGTAACAGGAAGTCTGGCCTTCCTCTTAGCCGAATCCCCAGTTCTTTCCTCTTTTACTCCTGGTAGGACACATCTGCAGACTGCTGGGGCTCCTGCCTCATTGCTATATGGCTTCAATCTTCGTCTGTGAGCAAATTATGATTCCTTTTCTTCTTAAAAATAATATTGGCTGTCTCCTTTCCTGCTCCATGTATCTATCCCAGGCAGGGGAGACATTGCCCGGGTCAGTCTCTGAGGATCTCATCACTGAGGACTGAGGCAGGGCCGAGTCCTCCAAGAAGTGCTGCCATGAGGCAGGGCCGAGTCCTCCAAGAAGGCCGAGTCCTCCAAGAAGTGCTGCCATGTTTTGGCCTTTCCTCAGCATAGGCTGCCAAGAAATGAAAATTGGAAAGAGGGGGCCACCATTTTAAGGTGCGAATGGGCACAAAGTCCAAACCCAAATTGCCACCTTCCCACAGACAAAGTGAGTGCATTTTAATGCAGGTAGCCTTCAGTAACTCGCTGGCTCTGCATAAGCAAAGTGGAACAGAGGATCCAGAGTAGCCAAACTCATTTCCCTACCCAGCTGGCCGCACTGATTCAGCCCACCCCCAGGGGAGGGGGAACCAGATGAGTCACACATGAGTGGACTACTAGCCAGGCCACTTCTGAGCATGCCTCTGGAAGGCCAGGCCACTCCTGCATATGCTTCCAGAGGCCCTGACCAGGACGCCATTAGCTTCTACATCGGCGCTTGTTTCAGCCGTGCCGGCTGAGGAAAACAGCAGCCCACCAGACATCTAGCCTCTCACACCACCAGCTGTACTGCCAGTGTTCTGTGGCTTGGGTGAAGCCTCAAGGCCTCTCAACCAGCCTCTCTGTGTGCCAGGAGCCTCGCCTGCCACTGACAAGGGTGCATGTGGAGCTGCCAAGGCCCCACACTTGCCCATCCAGAAGCCATCTGCACCACATTTCCGTGCTGCTGAGGACCCACACAATTTCCAGCCCGCTGGGCAGGCCCCACATAGCCTTGTTGAGGCGCTGCAGGACTTTGTGCAACTGCCTATATGGATACAGGACGAAGTGATGGCCAGGCTTTTCAGCGTGCTGGAAAAGTGATGGCTGGGTATTGCGGCACTGCACACTCTGCCTTCCAATCTGGATGCATCACCAGAGCTGCAGTGGCAGCGCACAGAGGCTTCATTTCTCCAGTAAGTAGCATGGACACTTCCACAGGGACTACCCAATTGGGCCAGCTCCCAGTGAGTAATTTGTGCTGGATGAGCAGTTTCTTCCAGACATTTCTGCCTGCATTAAGGAGATGATGGCTAGAGAGTTGAGATCTCAGCTCCAGAATCTTTCCCAATCCATTAAGGAGCTGGTGCCTAAGGAATTGAGGACACAGTTACCAAACTGTGATGCTCTTATTCTGATACCCCACACCCCTTCCATATCAGGCATCTGATAGTCTGGGTATAGAGAGAGTGGGGGCATCTGCTCCTGCAACCTACTTAAGGGGACAGCTTCCTCATAAAATAGTTGCCTGGACAGGCCGGGGGTCACTAAGCCCTGGAGATGGGAGTGGAGTCGCCATGGGACTGGAGTCGCCACCTCAAGGCCTTTCCGCAGGTCCAGTGCCTTCTGGACATTCTCCTAGTAGATCCATTCATATCTACAACCAACCACGTTGCCACACTTATTCAAGTGCTTTCAAAATCCCCAGCAGAGAGCATGGACACACTCACGTCCCCTTGGCCTCCCGGTCTCCTGTATGCCTTCCCGCCCATAGCTTTCATTCCAAAGGTGATGGCAAAAATAAATCAAATCATTCAATACAATATAAATTATTTGGTATTCACAAGGACTATATCCCTTTAATTTACGTGTGTGTGTGTGTGCGCGCGCGCGTGCAGCATGTCCCCTGGTGTGTATAGAAGGAAGTCTATAGAAGGAAGCCTGCTTAAATTGCATCTTGAGCAATTACTCAACCTTCTGCTTCACAGAAACATTGTTTGCTTTTGTAATAAAATGGCTTGCATTGTTTTCCTACCACAGGGACAGGTAGCTAGCTTGTCAAAGCTCAAGTCAAAGCTCTGTGGCAAATTTGTCCACCTGCTTTGCGTGTAGTTTTCTTAAAGTAATCTTAAAATCAGGTGCATGGATTTGGAAGATGTCAGTTCATGTTTGGTGGCTGATCCGCGTCTATCAAATAGATAGTTCAGCCTGCGATGGTTATCAAGAGATGTGCTTCTGCAAGTCATAAATCAAATCAAATCAAATTGAGAAAATCTAACTGTTAGGATGAGATGAAAAATGCCGTGAGATATATTGGCCACTGAAAGAGTTAATACCTTCTTGGGAAAAGGTCTGCTCTCTTTTCCTTCATGTGTTACTTATTATCTGTTTTCAGCTTTCTTTTCAGCTTCTGTATTTAAGTGCCTTCAGCTGGCATGCTAAATGGAGCACTGAGGGTGGTATATTACACCAAAACATTTGCTTAATTTTGTTTTAGCTTATGTTTTGTGTAAAAATCTGTAAGTTAATTGTAATATCCGTTAGGTATTGAAGAGGTCATTTTAGAATTTTGTTTCTGAAAATCTGTTAGCGAGTTATGACATTCTTGTCTCCATTTGGTTTCAGAGCCATATGTTTTGTAAGCTTACTAGGATTGCTGAATAAGCCCATTTGGACACAGAATTTGATGTGATCTTGGTAAATATGTTTCCCCAAATCCACATTTTCTGGAGTGTGTGGAGTGAGGGACATTATGCTTGTTCCCCTGCCCCCCCATTCCATTTCCCCCCCTCAGGTGGGGATATGTTTGGTTTTGGAGGCTGGTTGGTGGAAAGAAATCGCCTGAGACGTGGAGCCATTTGTAGGGGAAGGATTAAATATGCCTCTTTTGCTACGTATTGTCCTGTGAAAGTGCCATAGCCCCAAATGAGCATGATGAGGGTAACTCAAGGCTCCCCACATCACATACTGCCCCGGGACTGCTGCCTGCACCTGCTTAATGGTATTCACATGAACATACCTGTCAGTTCTGTCCCAGCATGAAAACACACAAATATATCTAGATATCTTATTTCTGGATCATTTCAAATGAGGAAAAAAAACCTGCATGTAGCTCATAAATTTTAATTTGATAGGGTTATGGGGCATCTACAAACAGGTCATTTGATGTATGTTTTTTCCTTGCGAGGCGAGCTTATGGAACCTGATGAGATACGCTTATTAATCATAAACCAATAGTAAACTCTGTGCCTTATGAGCTTTTCCGTATTCTCTGAGTGGTTGGGGATATGGGATTATGCTTGCTTTGACTGCTGTAGTGTTTGTGTAGTGCCTAACCCTAGTAACCTGACTGTTGCTAGGGAAGTTGCTTGGAGTGTGGCTTTAACTGTGCTGGTGAGGTTATTGTTCAGGAGAAAAAAAAGAGTCAGATTGGGTTGAATTGGGAGTTTTTCTTACTGTATCCGGAGGATGGTCAGGGATTGAGGAGAGTTGAGGAGGGGAAGAAATCCTGAAAATGGAAAAGCTGCTGAGGTTGCCAAGAGGATGTCCTGAAGAGGGAGAAATAACTCCCAGGGCCACACTAGGAAGAACTTTCTGAGGTGAGATAGCCTTGCAGATAGTCTACTCTCAGTATAAGTTACAGCCTAGCTTCCTGCTGTCAGAAGAGAAGAAATGAACTATACTGGGAACTGTTGCTAGAAAGTTGAAAAGAAATAATTCTGAATAGAAAGGAAAACTTGGCAGTTGGATTATAAGCAGGGGAGTGACTGGGTCCTCCCAATTGAAGCCACAACCTAACAGGAAGGCACTTGGAACCCATTTATATTTATATTATTCAGCAGCTAAGGTAAACGAGGAGTGACATCTTTTGTTCTTTCCCATGCCCAAATCAGCTTCTGAGGAAGGAAACTATTGTTTTTAAAGAAGAAGGTACTGTAGGCGCTGATTATTTTGATGGCAGTGAGGACCAGGTGAAAGGATCACAGTAGTTGTGAAGTCTATGGAAGCCTTGTAGATTACTTCTCATCTCTCCCCGCCCCAATTACTGATCTAGTGCAGCTTTTTGTTTGCATGGAGAAGAAATAGGACTGTCTGAATAAAGGCTTATGTTGTCCAAAGGACAGCCACCTAATGGCGCAGTGGGAAAATGACTTGATTATCAAGCCAGAGGTTGCTGGTTCGAATCCCCGCTGGTATGTTTCCCAGACTATGAGAAACACCTATATTGTGCAGCACCCATATAAGAAGATGCTGAAAGGCATCATCTCAAACTGCGCTGGAGGGGGCAGTGCTAAATCCTTCCTGTATTCTACCAAAGACAACCACAGGGCTTGGTGGTCGCCAGAAGTCGAGACCGACTCGATGATACACTTTACCTTTAGTCCAAAGGACAGGGACAATCCTTGGATTGCATACTGGCAGTCTCTGAAACCTGTAGAGCTCTGATGTGGTGTGGGAAAAGATGTATATCTTATTATTGTCTAGAGCAGGGGTTCTCAACGTTGGGTCTCCAGATGTTATTGGACTTCAGCTCCCATAATCCCCTGCCCCAGTGGCCTTTGGTTGGGGATTATGGGAATTGAAGTCCAATAACATCCGGGGACCCAATGTTGAGAATTCCTGGTCTAGAGTACTCAGATTGTCTGACATACAGATTTCATGTTCCTTACTTATGAAAGATGGGCACACAGAGACTTCTGATGACACAGATAAACCTTTCTCCAATGTTTACAGAAGACTAAGAGAAGAGAGCCAGCGTGGTGTAGTGGTTAGACTGCTGGACTAGAACCGGGGAGACCCGAGTTCAAATCCCTGTTCAGCCATGATACTTGCTGGGTGACTCTGGGCCAGTCACTTCTCTCTCAGCCTAACCTACCTCACAGGGTTGTTGTGAGGAGGAACTTAAGTATGTAGTACACTGCTCTGGGCTCCTTGGAGGAAGAGCGGGATAGAAAATATAAAAAGTAATAAATAAATAAATAAGACTTTGTCTCAGAATGAAGATAGGTCAAGTCATAGTAATTCCATGCAGACTTCTATGTCACACAATGCCACAAAATTGCATGTGTGCGATCTTAGATGCATATTAACACTAACTATTATGAGCTTGTAGGACACAAGCAATACTAAAAAAAAATAATAATCCACAAATAATTATGTTTTTGATTGGGGGGGGCGTGTTCCCAAATAATGTTTTTGCTGACCAGTATCTTTCTATATTAAGGATATAGTGAAGAGGATATAGTGAACCCTCAACATAAGCTTGAGAGACTAGTTTTATGCGTATAATCCTGGTTTACATTGTGTTTTGCTAAATATACCTTTGAACAGTAGTTTCTTACAATAATGATTTCTGCAAGAACAACTAACATAATCTTTCCAGCACACAATAGGCCTTGTGTGCTTGATAGAAACTTCAGCATCCTGTAAGCTTGTTCTGACAGGCTTGTGCTCACTTTTAGGTCAAACAAAGCAGCCAAGTTAAGAGATCCTATAAGCATTTAATATGAAATATAATATGAATATATAGCAAAAAGGTTATAAATGCAGAATTTCTTGTTTGTTTGTTTGCTTGTTTATTTACCTGCCTATTTATTTATTTATTTATTTATTTGACATTTATATCCGGCTCTTTCTCCAAGGAGCCCAGAGCAGTGTACTACATGCTTAGGTTTCTCCTCACAACAACCCTGTGAAGTGGGTTAGGCTGAGAAAGAAGTGACTGGCCCAGAGTCACCCAGCAAGTATCATGGCTGAATGGGGATTTGAACTTGGGTTTCCCCGGTCCTAGTCCAGCACTCTAACCACTACACCATGCTGGCTCTACTGTAAATTGTGCTGTCAAGTCGATTTCGACTCCTGGCGCCCACAGAGCCCTGTGGTTTTCTTTTGGCAGAAAACATTAGTGAGATGCTGCTTTTCAGCATCTTCCTAGATCGCTGCTGCCGATATAGTACCAGCAGGGATTCAAACCGGCAACCTTCTGCTTGTTAGTCAAGCATTTCCCTGCTGTGCCACTTAAGGTGGTGCATTTCACAGGCATTTGCCAAGTTCAGCAAGAAAGAGTTTATAAAAGCAGATCTTGTACTTTAGTACAGTCATTTATGACTTTCAGAAATGAAGGATGGATGGCTACAAACCATTCTGGCTTAGAAATACTTAAGGACAATAGGTATAGTCTGTGTGCTGTTGCATACATTTGGAAGTGGAGTCTGTAATCACAAGACCAACCCAGCCAGTGATAAGCAGTTTAAAGTCCCATTGGTTTTCCATGGGAGCAGTTTTAGTGTGTTTGAGATTGTGCCCCCAATT
This sequence comes from Hemicordylus capensis, assembly GCF_027244095.1. NCBI lineage: Eukaryota > Metazoa > Chordata > Lepidosauria > Squamata > Cordylidae > Hemicordylus > Hemicordylus capensis. Next base: position 101,760,025 of record NC_069658.1, read on the forward strand.
ACATAATATGCAGCACAATCATGTTACTAAAAAGCTACAGCTGTACTGCTTTTCTATAGCTTCATTAGAGCTGCAGTAAAATATTATAGTGACCTGGAATTTGTAAATAGGAATGGTCAAGTGCAATTTTATTTATTTTTGCAAAAATCAAGAAAACTCCTGTTGAGGTTTGCTCAGCTTTTCAGAATGAAGATGAATTCAGATTTCATGGGGATATATGCTAGTTTAGAAATCCTCTGGATGTTGCCTGTGAAACCAGGTTTTAATCATTGGAACACTATTTTTGGCAAATTCAGACTCATGCGAACAGCCTTCAGCCATGCCAGTTTGGGTGATGTAGTGGTTCTAATTTTTCTTAAGCAATGAAGATCACTTGGTCACTATCTCTTAGCCTAACTTCCTTCAGAAGTTTGTTATGAAATGGCAAGAGACTCGTGTACATCATACTAAGCTCCTTGGGGGAAGGGTGCAATAAAATTTTGACTTAACTTGGCTATAATTTCTGGCCTTTTCATGTATTTGGAATGCTTGTCTATCACATGTGTACTATTTTTCATATGAATACTTCCTTTAGTGATGCTTCAGACTTAAGTTATGTGCCCTTGTTCTCTCTTTTTTAAGAAGTCTCTTAAACTGTCTTCCTTTACAACCAGTTTCCCCCTGTTTACCCTGTTTACCCTCAACTCCATACAAGTTCATGCACTATTCTCCCCTATTTCAATTCTAGAGAGATTTGGGAGTGCCAGTATACTGTCATTAATGCTGCATATCTTGGAGCTATTGCTTGTATCCCTTAGGTGTCTGGCTGTTGTGGAAAGAGACAACAAAGACATGCTTATCCAGAGCTGAGTGATGAGAACACACATGGACATCCTTTCTCTTCCAGGGGTCAACACACATTTAGCTGGTCTTGCTGGCCAGCCAAAAATTAGTGGTGGTCATCATAACCTGGAATCTGCGCCTCTCCCAAGAGGCAAGGTCTTGTTCCTGATCTCATGCTTTGTCTCCAGAGTGTAGGATACGATCAGGTACAATTCCTTGCTTGTCACCTTGGCTTCAAGCTTGGATGGTGGGTGGGGGGATTTCTTTGTAGTGCTCCTCTACAGTTTGAAGCCGGAGAGGGATTTGTGCTGCACATCAGAGGGCCTTGGAAAAGCAAAGTATAATTGCAGGAATGATCCCTGTTCATTCCTCCAGCTCCAAGATGAAAAGGAAGGCTGAGGGGTTTGCAGCCCAGCAGTTAAATAAGTCATAGTTCTCCTTTTCATCTCCTGAGAGAGAAACTGGGACATGTCAGGCTCTGCTCTAGGGGCCTCTGGAATGTGAAATCCAAACAAGCCCTGGCCTTCCTCTCAACGTTGGAGCTGGGGAGGCAACAGGAATCTTCTTCACAATTTCTCTGGGCTTCTGAGGTCCTCAGAAGCACAATGCAACTGTGGGGTACAGTACAAGGTTAAGAGGATGTCTCTGCTCATCACTCTTGCCAGAGGGCAAATGTGGCAAGCAATATCTGTGTCTCCTTCAGACAGCTGTAGAGTGTGCTTTTGCTCCTCAGTAGTCTACCTTGATACAGTCATTTTTACAGAATAAAGGACTGGGCTGGGATCATTTACGCAAGTTTGGGTTAGATTTAGAATTAGAAAATAGATGCCTGGCTGTTAAGTCTTGTGTGAAGTGGATAAACATAATATATAACTGGTGGTATCCAGGGCAGAAAAAGATGTGGAAGGTAGATATGGCACAAAGAAACTGTGTACAAGAAAAGCTCCCTGCCTGTTGTGAAGTAGTGAGAAGGGAAATTTTGTATGCTGTGATTGGTTTGTGGCTCCTTTGTGTCTATTGGTCACACACTGCTAATTCCTAATCCAGTGAAAGGTTTCCTGTGATGTGCAGATTTGCATCATCATTCTTTAATGTCTTCATATTACCTGTACTTGGAAACACATTGTATCAGTTCCTGATATGCAAACAAAAGTATAGAGTTGTAGATAAGCATAGTTAAGATCCTATCTGACTATAACCTGATTGATCTCCAACTACAAAACTGATAAGTCTATCCAAGTTTTGAAGAGTTAATTGCTGTTAGTCTACTAGTTTAAATATTTCTCTGCAGGTTTTGTAGCAGACACTAGTTCCTTAATTTTTAATGTGTTCTTCCTGTTGATTTGTATATTGTGGTTTTAGATGTGGTCACATGACTCTCTAGAGTCCTATCTCTTTTTTTAGGATTCGTTGTTTACGGTAGGGGCTAATAACCTGACCTGTGGCTATATCTTAATAGGTGGGTTTAAACCTTAAGCCTTGATTGATTGATTGATTGATTGATTGATTGATTGATTGATTGATTGTTAAATTTATATACCGCCTTTCATTAAAAACAACCCCAAGGCGGATCTTTTAATACATTCTGGTAGATGGAGAATGTATGGATGCTTGTTTGATTGAAGCATCCATGAAATGGGTTTCTGTGCTAGACTGCAGATGTAAGAATTATGTTCTGCATTCATAAGTTCCAGTATTTCTGTACATGTAGGACACTTATCTGCAAACTATCAGGTGCATGTGCTCATGCTCTTTATTTATAAGGTTCTGCATTTATTCTTTTTAATACATGCTCAATTTCATGAAAGCTGCTGGCTGATTCATATTCATATTCATACCAGTAAAGAGAAAAAAGTTTTAGCAGCAACTTTACTGAGAGTAAACAGCTTTACTGAGAGGAAACAGCCGTAGTTTTGTTATGGTGGGTGTGGGGTTTGGTACATATAAAATAAATGGCCCAAAGTAATTTTGCAACTTTCAAAAACATGATTGGTAGCCACATCAGTATTGCAGAATATACCAATAACAATACTGCAGAGATTGCCTGTATTTTTTACACAGATCTCAATTGGCCCAATTAACTAGAAGCCATATGTATGAAGAAGCAGGGTTTTTTCCACATATCCCTAGCTAGATGAGGAAACACTGTTGGTTCCTCCCATACAGTTCCTCCCATGGTTTAGCTGCTCTGAATTGAGCCCGAACAGCTGATCACTTCAACTGCTGATGTTCTGACAGTGCAATATGCATACAGTTGAATATGGGCATGTGTGCTATATCCTTGTTCTCATTTTATGTAATTCCTTTTAGAATCTAGACGAACTCTCTTGTTTTATAAGAAAACAGTGTTTCAAACTAAAAAATGGTACAACATGACTTGAAGTAACAGAAAATCTCCACTCTTAGTTTCACTTTTGTTTAATACAAAATTCAAGCAATTATTGAAGAATTGTATCACAATAGCTTTTATGTATTAAATAAGTGTTTAATCCGCAATAAGAGGAGTGAAATGATTGAAAGGTTTATACAATCCTTACAGGAGAGAGAGAGAGAGAGAGAGTGTGTGTGTGAGAAGAGTCAGTTCTTCACCTTCAGAACTGAAGGCAGGTACACACCTAAACTAATCCCTGTACCCCTGCTAACAGAGCAAAGAGGCACCTTTTTAAATGATGGAACTCTTATATTAAGCAGGGGAAGAGCAACTGTCCTTATCCAGTCCCAGCACAGCATCCTTCCAGTGGCTGCTGCTGGGGTCTCCCTTATATTTCTTTTTAGATTGTGAACCCTTTAGGGACAAGGAACCAGCTTTATTTATTATGTATTTTTCTATGTAAATAGCTTCAAGAACTTTGGTTGAAAAGCAGCAGCAGTAGGTAGAAACACTTATATATAATTCCTCCAAATTATCATGTTGTCACTCTTCATGTTTTGTGTGATGCCTAAATGCAGTGTACAAACTCCTCAGATTTTGTTATGTTTGTACTAGGGCAGGGTCTGCAGTACTGGCACAGTTTCCCACAGAGGAATTAAGTAGCTCAGAAATCAATTAAGACATGTATTTTCTCATTATCCCATAATGTAGTTCAGGCTGTGCTTTGAGTTCTTCCCCGTGTTGTCGTCCCCCCACCCCTGCCCCCACTACTAAGAACTGGACAGTGGCTTGTATAGCTCTTTGAGTAAGTAAATCTGAGTTGAGACTTGTCTTCCTCCATTCCCTCCCTTTCCTCCACCCCTACCCTTTCCTCCACCCCTACCTTTCCTCCACCCCTACCCACTTTTGAGACAATCTGAACATTAGTATTTACTGTAAAGCTGTGTTTGGAACTTCCAGTGGTCTTCAGTTATCCGCTATTAACAGCTAGATTGTGATTACAAAGCTAGGGAGTTCTTTTGCCTTCTTGAGGTGGACTCTGATCTTCAGGGTGCTTAGCTGACGAGTCCACATTCAAGGTGTGGAAAGGAGGTGGTCTTTAGTATGTGCTTTAAGAGCAGCTGCATGTGATCTCATATTTTATTAAGCAAAGAGGGAATAGATTTATCTCAAAAAAATCTCATTCTCACCCCCACATTACATTGTTTTCAAGGGAACCTAGATGAACACTACAGCTGTGCTTTTCAACCTTTTTTTGAGTACCACTTCCAGGGAACATCATATTTTGAGCACCACTTAGCATGTAGCTAGCCTTTTGGAATTTTTTTTTTTAAACATGCACAGTAATGGGCCATTTGGGACAACATGTCTGTCTGGCCCTGCCCACCAAATGACTAGAGGCATGAGCTCCCACTTGAGCAGGCTGACTTTGCTCTGCTGCAGATGAGGGGAAGATCTGTCTAAAATGCTGCTTTAAACATTCCTTTAAAAAGTGGTCTTTATTCTTTTGCCCTCTCTCTCTGTGACTGCAGTACACCCGTGTCATGGCCCTGTCTTCCTCAGGTTTCCAGAGCTTGCTCGTTCTTTCCATGCCTCTCTCGGTGGCTGCAAGGCCTCTGTGCAGTGGTGTCCCTCCCACCTTGCCCTCTGCAGCTGGAACATCCTTTTGCAGGGCCATTGTCTGCCTCCCTCACAGTCTCTTTAGATGGCTAGAATGTAATAGGGCTGTTCACCCCTTTGCCTCTCCAGGGCTTCCCACATCTGCTTTGGTAGCTGCGATGAGCTCATGCAGAGCTGTTGCCTCCCATGCTTCCTTGTCTCTCTGGACAGCCATACTGTGCCTATAGAGGCCTCTCTCCACCCTGCCCCCCACTTGCCTCCCCAGGCTTTCTCCTCTCTCCCTCCATGACAAAAGAAGTTGCCTTATGCCGAGTCAGACCATTGATCCATCTAGCTCAGTACTGACTACACTGGCAAGCAACTGCTCTCCAACCTTTCAGGCAGGAGTCTTTCCCAATCCTACCTGGAGATGCCAGGGAGTGAACCTGGGACTTTCTACATGCAAGCAGATGCTCTACCATCAAGCTACGGTCCCATCCTCCTAGAGCAGGGGTTCTCAACCTGTTTGGAATCTAGATGTTGCTGAACTGCAAATCCCATCATCCGCAGCCACAATAAATTGTCGCTAGGGATGATCTGAGTTGTAGTTCAGCAACATGTAGCTCAGTTTGGGAACCCCTGCCTTAGAGGAAGATCTTCCAGCAGACAGTGCTGTGACATGCTCACCTATCCAAATGCAAACCAAGACAAACAGTCCTTAGCAAAGGGGACAGGTCATGCTTGTTACCACAAGACTGGCTTTTCACCACACTAATTTGATTTGTGAATTCAGTTGTGCTGCTTTCCACACCTTGAAGCTTTCCTCCTCTCTCAGTGGCTGCAAACCCACACACAGCTGCTGTCTCCCTCACCTCTGGCCTCTCTCATAGTAGCTGTAATGCCTCTATGCAGGGACACTCCCCCCCCACCCAATAGCTGCACTGTACTTGTGCATCAGGGTTGTTGCTGCTCTTGTGTCAACAACAACCACAAGACGTTGGATAAGGCATTTTCTCTTCTGACCAGGATGGTGAGGCTCTGGAGCTAATGCAGAGTGACCGACATAATTTCATTTCAAATTATTCATATTGAAGCTCATACTACTCAGCATTAGCTGAAGTACCATCAGTGATGTCTGTACCACTTTTTAAAAGCACTGCATTATAGGTCTGCAGGGACCCTTACTTTGAAGATAAATGGCTAACATGGCTCAGTGGCAAAGCACATATTTGTGCAAGCAGAAAGTTCCAAGTTCATTCCCTGGTACCCTTTATCTAAAGCAGGGGCAAGCAATTTTGGCCCTCCAGCTGTTGCAGAACTACAATTCCCACCATCCCCAGATGATGATGATGGGAGTTGTAGTTCAGCAACAGCTGGAGGGCCAGGATTGCCTGCCCCTGAGCCAAAGGATCCTGGGTCATTTTTTATGTTACAGCAGCCACACAGGAAAGCCACACTTTTTGGGGGTTTTTTATGCCAGAGCCCATCAGGGCTAGAAAAAGCTCCAGAGTGGTAATTCTAGTTGAGGTAAACTGGGCATTTGTCTGACTCGGCATTAGACAGCAGTTTTATATCCGTATTGGCATATTGGATACCAGGAATAGGCAGAAGGTAGACTGTGATCCAGGAATGAATCATTGGCCAATTTAGGGTGGATTAGTAAGTGCCTCCTAATAGCCGAGAATCTTGCAAAGAATGCTGCAGTAAGTGGACCTTGCTTTAATCCAGGAAGGCACTGCTTCTATTCCTTAAGCCAGAACACATACTCTAAAATGGCTGGAAAAGATCAAAATAATAGAAAGTGCCATTCCATGCTCTGCATGTGTCCAGCAATGCCCCCCAGAAGCTGCAATTCCAACAGTTTTCTTAAAAAAAAAAACAACCATGGGAAATTATTTCTTCCCCAAAATATGCCACAAAATGGCTCTACACTGCAAAATAGTGGCTGGAAATGATCTTGGAGGTCATTTCCAGCCACCTAGGAACCACGGATATGTAATTTTAAACTCTTTTTTAAATTCACCACGTATACCAAGGTCAGGTATCAATTGCCCAACCGCGGATATGTGGAGCTGCGGATGCCGGGACTGCAAGTAACAAGGTCCACTTGTAACTTAAATAAATGAATGAACTCTTCCCACCCCCCAGTGAAACATGGTTGTACTAAAAACTGTCAAGGTTTTCAAATAAATGAATTGCCCTTATTCGAAATTGCTCTGTTAAGGAAGAGGGAGTGAAGGAAAAGTGAGAACTGGTAACATCTCTCAGATGGGATGCATTCTCAGTTCTTACCAATCTCATTTCCTTCAGACATTTCTGAATTACGCACCCCTCCCATAGGAAAATAATGCAGGTTTCAGAAATGAACTATTTAAAATTAGATTTTTTTATTTGTCTAAGTCTCCTGAATGTACTAAAGTCCAATGTTCAAACTTTTCAAAGTAAAATCATGGTCAGAAAAGCTACCTTGTTTTAATAAATAAATAGGTTCTGCTGGTGTGTTAGCTTTCTTTTTTCTTTTTTAAGTTAAAATTAAAATTTCAGTGTTCACAATAAAAGCAAAAGAGTAGGCAACGCCTTTCTCTTGTGGAACCAATTATTTAGTGGCTAACTTAGGAGACAATGTTAAAAAGGGCAATATTGAAGCCAAACAAAATGCTTCCCATGTCTATCTCCATTATAATGGGGTCTGCTGTGTCCCCCTTGACAAATTAAACCAAGCCAGGACATTATCAGGCACTGCAGTGTTAGCTTAGAATTTCATCTTGTTCTGCGTGAGCTACATGCTTCCATTTAATTCTAGCCTAGCTCACCAATTGACCTCCTCAGACAAACACTTAAAATGTTTATAAGGTCAATTGCTTCCACTTACAATTGGGAGTGTTTGAGGATTTTGCTGCAGTGTGAGACATATTTACAGTATGATGTGTGCAGCATGACAGAAAGTGTAAATATTCTGCACCAAGGAAATGACCTGTATAAATTATACAAATGAAATGAATGTGTATTCTGCTTGTGCTAACTATAGGGAAGACCATGAAGCTATGTAACACGTTTTGAAGTCCTGCTTGGTGGAAATGGAGAATCCTGCTCAGGCCCTCAGTGGCTTCACCACATCGCTCAGCCTTGAGAGCTAGAAACCTAACTCTTTAAAAATTAAAACAGAGTTCTCAGGATGTAGAATCAGAGGTGCACCTAGGTAATTTGCGAGCCTGAACCTAAAGGCCTTTGGAGGGCCCCCTCCCCTGCAAATTAAGCATCATCATGCTCAGCCAGGTGACCACACCACCCCGGACAGACAAAAGAGGCTTGGCGGGGGGGGGGGGGGGGCAGGGGCTGTGGAGGCCCTGGACTTCATCCCCAAAGTTCAGGGGTGGTGAGCTTTGTACTTTCTGTGTAGAATAATAATTTCTATGCTGAATATAAGAAAATAAGAACAGCCCTGCTGGATCAGGCCCAAGGCCCATCTAGTCCAGCATCCTGTTTCGCACAGTGGCCCACCAGATGCCGCTAGAAGCCACAGACAGGAGTTGAGGGCGTGTCCTCTCTCCTGCCATTTCTCCCCTGCAACTGGTACTCAGAGGCATCCTGCCTTTCAGGCTGGAGGTGGCCCACAGCCCTCCGACTAGTAGCCATTGATAGACCTCTCTTCCATGAAGTCATCTAAACCCCTCTTAAAGCCATCCAGGTTGTTGGCTGTCACCACATCCTGTGGCAGAGAATTCCACAAGTGGATTATGCGTCGTGTGAAAAAGTACTTCCGTTTGTTGGTCCTAGACCTCCTGGCAATCAATTTCATGGAGTTTCATGGAGTGACCCCTGGTTCTAGTTTTGTGTGAGAGGGAAAAGAATTTCTCTCTCTCCACTTTCTCCACCCCATGCATGATTTTATAGACCTCTATAATTTCACCCCGCAGTCGTCTTTTTTTCTAAACTAAAAAGCCCCAGGTCTTGTAGTCTTGCCTCATAAGAAAGGTGCTCTAGGCCCCTGATCATCTTGGTTGCCCTCTTCTGTACCTTCTCCAGTTCAACAATGTCCTTTTAAAGATGTGGTGACAAGCATTGTACGCAGTACTCCAAGTGTGGTCGCACCATAGTTTTGTATAAGGGCATTATAATGTTAGCCGTTTTATTTTCAATCCCTTTCCTAATGATCCCTAGCATGGAATTGGCCTTTTTCACAGCTGCCGCACATCGAGTCGACACTTTCAACGAGCTGTCCACCACGACCCCAAGATCCCTCTCCTGGTCCGTCACCAACAGCTCGGTTCCCATTAGCATATACTTGAAGTTGGGGTTGTTGTGTCACAACAATATATCTTATTGTGACACAATTGCCCTTGTATCATGGGTATAAAGTACATGAACTGTCACATGAGGAAAACTCAGAAGCTTTTTATTATAATTATAATATATTATGTTTATTAATAATATATTACTTTTCAACAAAAAAATTCTTAAAGCATTTTATATAGGTTGGGGAAGAAAAGATGATTCCCTTGTGACTTTTCCTCCAAGAGCCCACAGTCTACAAAGAAACACAAAGTAGTCACCAGTTACTTTGCTAGTAGTCACCTGCTACCACCAGAGGAGAGCTGGTCTTGTGGTAGCAAGCATGACTTGTCCCCTTAGCTAAGAACGGTCTGCCCTGGTTGCATATGAAATGGAAACTAGAAGAGTGAGCACTCAGATATTCTCCTCAGGGGATGGAGCTGCTCTGGGAAGAGCAGAAGGTTCATAGTTCCCTCCCTGGCTTCTTCTCCAAGATAGGGCTGAGAGAGATTCCTGCCTGCAACCTGGGAGAAGCCGCTGCCAGTCTGTGAAGACAATACTGAGCTAGATAGACCAATGGTCCAATTCAGTACATGGCAGCTTCCTATGTTCTATATAACAGCTACTGGAGAGATGCTGTACTGAGCTGAATAATGGCTGTAGCTCTCCCCTGCTAAGTAAGAGAGAGATAGACATCTTTAAAAGGTGCCCCTTTGTTTAGTTAACAGAAAGTTTTAGAGAGATATTTAATACTTTCTTCTAACTTTGGGGCATTACAATGATATATATCCTTGACCATTTTCTTTAAGTGAGGGAACAACTATCACTTTGGGAGTAACCCTGAAAGAAAAAGTACAAAAAGAATACGGAGCTGTTTCCATTCCTTCCGGTTGCCCCCTAGGGAGGATTATAGATGCACTTACTACCTGAGTGGTATAATTTCTAAAAGAAGAGGCGCTGGGGCATAGCCTGCCTAAAAGCAACACCATCCAATCTGGACACCATCATCCCCTTGTCAGTTATGTGTGTTGATGCTAGTGAAATGAGGCTGAAATTGAATGTGGATATAGCATGCCTAGAGGGTGGCTTGTAATAGTCTAGCTTTCAGATTCGATAAGGTCCATCTTCCGACTGCGAACATAGCTTAGTATTTGACATTGTATAATTCTTTCCCACTGTGCTCCATGCTGGTTAAGTCTCATCAAGACTGTGTAGTTTATTCCTCCTTGAACACCGTATTTCAAGACAAATATTTGCAGGCTAGAAAGTCCAGATGTAAGCAGCAAAGATGATTAAAAGAGTATGTAATAATATTAGGAAAGGTTAAAAAAAAACAGGATATGATTGCCTTCAGATGGTGAAGACTGAAAAAGGCATATGAGAACAGTGTTCAAATATCAGGTGTTGAGATGAGGCTGTTGTTTGAAGAGGTTCTGTCTAGAGAATTAGATATTTTTAGCAAGAGATTGCATCCCTTAGCCTTGATCTTTGTTTGTTGAGCAGAAGATGAAAATGGGCTCCATGGACATACAACTATGTATATAATCTGAAACCATGATTGCACGGAGGTTCCCAATCAGGAGTGTATGCTTATACAGTCGTAAATGTGTAGTTGCTGTTCTCATCTTCCACTAGTTGTACGGGGAGGGAGTTTACTATGTACTCTCTGAAGAAAAGGTGAATGCACTACTTTGGACTAACTCCAGAACAAAGCCATGAGGAGTTTCATAGGCTAATGAAGAGAGCAGCCAAAATCTTTACTCAATTAGGTTGCCATCTTGATCACTTACGAATGCATTGAGGGGTTATTATTATTATTTTATTTTGATTTCTATACCACTCTTCTAAAAATGGCTCAGGGCGGTTTACACAGAGAAATAATAAATAAATAAGATGGCTCCCTGTCCCCAAAGGGCTCACATTCTAAAACGAAACACAAGATAGACACCAGCAGTAGTCACTGGAAGTTCTGTGCTGGGGGTGGATAGGGCCATTTACTCTCCCCCTGCTAAATAAAGAGAATCACCACAGTAAAAGGTGCCTCTTTGCCCAGTTAGCAGGGGAATATTGCAGGATATAGAGACTTCTAGTTTCCTGATGAAATTGATTAGCTGCTAGGGGTGTGAACGAAATGTATTTTGCTTTCTGTTTTGAACTCAAAACAAAACACAAATGGCCGAAAAGTTCCATCAAAACAACCAGTCTGACCAGTTGTTTCAAAGAAACATACTCAAAACATTTCGAGTGTTTTGGTCTTAGGGAACGATGAGGAAACTCAAAACACCCCATTGTTCCCCATGGGTAGCTCCTAGGAACGCTAAAGTGGGTTGTGTGGCATCATGGGTGCTACCTACCATCCAGCCCACAAAAGAAATGGGTAAGCGGGTGATTTTTAAAAAAAACTTCCCCCCCCCAACCCCATAGGATCCTATGGGAATCCTGGGGAAAGGTTAAAAAATTGTTTAAAATTGCTTGCTTGCCCATTTCTTTTGTTAGAGAAGTAATAGCAGCAATAGCACAACATTATTATTATTATTATTATTATTATTATTATTATTATTATTACTACTACTACTACTACTACTACATTTCTATCCCGCTCTTCCTCCAAGGAGCCCAGAGCGGTATACTACATACTTTAGTTTCTCTTTCACAACAACCCTGTGAAGTAGGTTAGGCTGAGAGAGAAGTGACTGGCCCAGAGTCACCGAGCTAGTTTCATGGCTGAATGGGGATTTGAACTCGGGTCTCCCCGGTCCTAGTCCAGCACTCTAACCACTACAATACTCAGTGCTGAGAAAAGAAATACAAAATCAAACCTTGCTTCATTCCTTCTCCTCTCCTATCCTGATGTATCCTCTTCTTCAAGAGTGGCAGGCACAATATAAGGGCTCTCAATGTCTCCAAGTCCCTTTGAATACATTTTGAATTTGAAATTTTCTCCTTTTGTGTTCCTTTTTCCCTTCCACTAGCCAATTGGGGCATAGTTGCCCATGACACTTGATTTGTATGATAGCAAGCCAACCAAGAATCACGGAGATTGCAAGCCAATTGAAAGCCCATGCCAGAAAACCAACCAGCCAGGGGAAAACGGGCTGCCAAAACGTTTTCTCAAAATGGGGTTTTTCTGCTTCGAGCCTGAAAATACAAATTCAATGAATATTTATATACTGCTTTTCAATAAAAGTTCCCAAAGCAGTTTACATAGATATGAATGAATGAATGAATGAAATGGATCCCTGCCCCCACAGGGCTCACAATCTAAAAAACCGGGGGGAAAGAAACATAAGAGAGACAACAACAGCAGCCTCTGTAGGGATGCTGTCCTGGGGATGGATAGGGCCTGTTGTTCTCTCCCTGCTAAATAAAGAGAATCACCACTATAAAAAGATGCCTCTTTGCTTAGTAAGCAGGGGATTTAAATTTCTTTATTTAAAGCGTGTTCTGTTTCAAAATGGTCCATTTCGAGTTAAAATGTTTCGCCATTGAAATGTTCTGCACATCGCTATTAGCTGCTGAATCGGAACAAACCTAAGAAAGAAGTACTTTCAGCAATTGTTTACATGGAAATTATGAATTAACTGTCACAAGATTTGGAGATGGCCACTAGCTTAAATGGTTTTTAAAGGGGATTTTACAAATTCATGAAAGAGAGATGTCAATGGCTATACGTCATGGTAGATACAGTAATTGGAACCTCCATGTTGAAAAGCAATCCCTCTTTGAATCCCTTATTGTTGGGGATAAGCAGCCAGGAAAAGCTATTGCTGTCAAGCCTCTATACTTGTGAGGAGAATCTGGCTAGCCATTGTTGAAAGCAAAGTTCTAGACAGGATGGGAAAGCAAAGTTGCTAGACCAGATCCACCAGGTCTTTTCTAGGGATGTGCACGAATCAACTTTTTTGATTCAATTTGTACCCAAATCGAATCCCCCCATTTGTTTTAAGCCCAAATCTGCCCACCCCGAATCACTCCATATTCGATTTGGATTCTCTCATTTCCTACCAGAGAATCTACTCTCAGAACACCTCAGACATTGAAAACAACAAAACCCAGTGCTCCATGGGCTTGTCGTTCTGTGGGTGGTTGGCACCCTATATGCACTACACCACTACCCACTCTGGGCCACCCTGGTGCCCCCAAAGTGGAGTTATGGGGCTGCTGAAATTCCTCATTATTCCTTATGGGGGGAAAGCTTAAAGATGCACAAAATTCAGAAAATAAAAATAACCCCTTTCACCCATTTATTTGAAATCTGGATGGTAGCAGGCACCCATTGGGGCACTACCACCTGACCCACTCTTCTGCCCACCCAAACCCCTTTTATACCCCAAATCTGCCACAAAGACATGCCAACTTCAAAAACATTTTTAAAAACACCCCTTTGCCCAACCACCCATCACAACCCACTCTGGGCCACCTGGGTGCCTTCCCGGGGAATTATAACTAAAGCTGCTGAAATCCCCATTATTCCCTATGGGGAAAAGCTTAATAATAATGATAATAATAATAATTAATAATATAATATAAAAAATTCAATTTCTATACCGCCCTTCCAAAAATGGCTCAAGGCAGTTTACAAAGAGAAATAACAAATAAGATGGCTCCCAGTCCCCAAAGGGCTCACATTCTAAAAAGAAACATAAGACACACACCAGCAACAGTCACTGGAAGTACTGTGCTGGGGGTGGATAGGGCCAATTACTCTCCCCCTGCTAAATAAAGAGAATCACCATGGTAAAAGGTGCCTCTTTGCCCAGTTAGCAGGGATGCTCCAACTTCAAAAATTCTTTAAAAATCACCCCTTTGCCCAATTTCTTTGAAATTTGGGTGTTAGGTTCCACCCATTGGGCACTACCACGCAACCCACTTTGGCCACAAAATGGGGGTCTGAATCTCTGAATTTTTTGGGTCTGAATCTGGGTTGATTTGTTTTGTACCCAAATCTGGGCAATTGAGCACAGGAGTGATTTGTTTTGTCCACAAATCACCTGAATCAGCCAGATCTGGGTACAAATCACTTTGTATTCGAATCGTTTCACACATTCCTAGTCTTTTCTTTCTATCTGTACTCTCAGAATAGTGTAAAATCTACAGTAAAGTGGTGTGAATAACGTTGTTTCAACTCGTTACATTTTCAATTTTTGTTTTAGTGCTCTAGTATTGAAGGTCATACTGTGATAATATGAGGCTAAGCTGATCCTTGTGTATTCTGAGCTGCTTCCTCTTTAAAGTCTTTGTTGTTGCATTACATAAATAACATTGCCGAGCCCAATTTTTAAATAAAAGCAGACAATTGTTGTCATGATTTATTCTTCAAGGGATTTTACAGTTCATATCTTTGCCTTCAAAAACCTACTGCACAATTACCTTTTGCTTCCATTTTACAGATGGCAGCTGCCTAGATTAAGTTTGTATACTGCCTAGAAATAATTGATGTAGGTGGGATACAAATTGAATAAATGAATAAAACAAACTTGTACAAAGATGCCCACTAGAGCTGAGGTTTTCATTTAATTCTCCCAAGCTCAGGACCAGCACTGCACATGGAACACAGCCTGACAGAATGCTTCGAATTCCCTCTTCCTGCACCAACTTCAAAACTTTACCTTTCACCAGAGTTTGTTTAACCCAACTAAGGACTCATTACAGCTGTTTAACCTTACTTCCAAGAGGCTTTTGAACATAGTGTTTCATAAAATCGTCTCCAGTAGGCAGCATGTTGTTACAATCAATGTGACTTCTATTTTTAAATACATTATATAGATTTCTTCATAATATCACAAAATCTTTTAAGACATTGTAGTAGGTCTATTAATAATTTAGTCTTTCATAAGCAGTAACCTAATTTGTGATGCAATTAATCGCCAAGGATAATTGCAGGAAACATTGCACTTATAGAAGACCAGTTATCTCATAAATGCATCTGTGTAATATACCATAAAAAGACGGCTTATTCCATGAGCTCAAGAAGAAATATTATTGTTTGGAATTCTGCAACATTTGTGACTCTGTAGCCTTCCCATACACTGCCAGAGTATGAGCTCAGCTGTAGATTTTGTTTGTAATGACTTGAAAAGCTTCTAATCCAAAAGTAAACACTCATTGTCTGTAACTGTAAAATGTTTGTTGGCCTCCGTTTTATGTTATAACTGAAACTTGAGTGAAATAAATGTAAGATTTATGTAACTGAACTAAAATAAAAAGTATAAAACTACATAGTAGGTCTTCTTAAAAAAAATGTGTCTAATGCAAATTCTTCCCTCTTAACAGCAGATATGGGACTATTTGGCTCGCTGTCTTACCTGTGAACCAGTCCCAAAGCTGAATGGAATATTTCTCAGGCATTTGCTTCTCTAAGAGTCAACACCAACTTGACGGCACTTAGTCAATCAGTCAATCAATTTGCTCTGGGGAAAATAATCTCCTCTTCTGGTTACAGTTCAGGAACACAAGTCACCAAATTCCTACCTGGAAGACACTGTGTTAACAATCTCTGCAGCTACTCATGGAGCCATTCAAGAGCTAATTGTTTCTCCCTTGCTAGTTTCCTAATGGCATTGCTGGCTATCTTATGTCTGTTTCCTGTAACAAGAAATTTGTGTTGCTGCATCAGCCTTTTGTTAAATTAACATAGATATTAAATACATTTCCTTGAAAATATTTTCCAGAGAGATCTCTGTGCAACTTATGATCCCTGTGCAACCTAGGATATGGGCATTTAATTGATTTTAATATAATCATAAATGCAATTTGTAGAGGGATTTAGAAAAATATATGATTAATGGCTCTTCTGTACAATTGCATAATATTGCATTCTCTCAACAGATGGTTGTGGCAATATATAAATGTTAGCTGATTGTGTTTCTGTGCAGGGGATTGGGCTACCAAAAAAATTGTTCCCCAAATTGTGTGGATGTTAGGAGGAGACATAGTCTGATGCATTTGGGCTGTTCTGACTTTGGTTTAAGAATGTTGATTTGTTCTTTGCTTAGTAGCAAAGAGCATACTATGAAAGGAGAAAGCTGCCTTATACCGAGTCAGACCATGGTCCACCTAGCTCAGCAATGCCTACACTGACAGGCAGCTATGACCTACCTCTATATCAGGGGTAGGGTTGCAGTCTCCCAGGGGTTGCACACAATGAGGGGGTTGCGAGTCGGGAGGCATCTATTGGGGGGCAGGGACCTTACCAGGTGTCTCTGAATTACGGGGACAATGAAGGGCAATGGGAGGTATACAAGAGATGACAATCACCCAGCTCCTCTACTGTGTGCACAGCCAAAGGCAGGCACAGAGGCAGCGCTGCTTTAGCTTAATGGGCCAGAAGAGAGCTCCCTCTCAGGAGATGAGTCTACTGACCAAAGAAGTGCTGCTGCTGTTGCTGCTGCTGTGCCTGCTCTCAGTTTTGTGTGGATTTTGGTGCTGCAAAAATCGAACGTATTGTTGAAAGGCCCTTCTATTTCTAACTCAGATCAAGCTCCAGAATTTAAAAGAATAACTTCAAAATGTGAGCAATTTTTAAAAATAGTTAAATACTAAAAAAATTGGACTAGTGTTCAAAAATTGAGTAGAATCTAATCTTAAACTTTAATCAGGAGGAGGGATGTCACATAACTATCATCTTAAGAGGCCACAATATAAAAAAGCTTGAAAACTATCCTATATTTAATAATATGCACATAATGGTGGATATAGCAGTGATTCTGTTGCTTGCAAAATGAGTAGAAAGCCAGGAAGAAAATTGATCATTGCAGCTGTTCTCATTCTCTTTAAATCCCTAGAAAAGGAATTTTAGCACTAAACAAATTTCTTCCATGCCAAATAAGTTCAAGTAGCATTTCTAAGTATTGAACTTGTAAATGTAGAAATAACACAGCCACTGGCTTAGTCATCAGCCTAAAGCATGTGCATGGCTTTATTTAGAATATATTTTAGTATATTTACTATTCTTGTCATGTTGAGAAATAATTCACTTTTCTGAGGGTTGTGGTTCACTAATCCTGTATTGTCAAATATTTCTAGAAGTGTAAGTGTTGTGTTTTGTTCTGCCAGAATGAGTTTCTAATGTTACTTCCAGGTGACATTACACCTTAAAATAAGCATGTAGTTAGGGGCTCTTTGCATATCGCAAATTAACAGCCTGATGTATGCACACTTACCATTTTAATGGGACTTACTGCTATATGATTGGACAGTTGAACTACAATTGTCTGCACCATTACTTGGGATTAAGTTCTACTAGACTCAGTGGGACAATTCTGAGTAAGCATAGATAGGATTAGGCTTCAAGAGTGTAAGCCATGTACAAGTTTAAAGTGGCTACACATACACTAAGCATCTACACAGTGGAACAGGCATAAGTTTCAAACACAATGGTGTATAAATTCACAAATTTAACATGTGAAAGTGTCTCTACAGGATCTTTCGTAGTCAGTACAGATTGCAACATCCCTCAGTGGTGCTTGGCTGCTTCTGTAAATGTGCAGAGTGACAAACTACTGATGAAACAAGATTGTTGCTGGTATCTAAAGAGTCTTCAGAATACTTATTTGTGATGAAAACATGATTTGTTTTAAGATACTTACTTTTATATTGAGGACTACAAACCCTTAAAAGTTGCTCCCACGAAAAAGTGTAGGAATGTTGTGTTTTATTTTCTACTAATCTTATTTTCTTTCCTGTAAACCTTTGCTGCAATTCAAGTGTTAAATATTAAAATATATTTGATTTTAGCCTCATAGATCTGACCTCCATTGAAAAACTGATTAACTTATATATAATTTACTTTTTAAAAGGCTGGATCATTAACAGAGCCACTGTATATTCATTAACCTGTAGGGGAACACTAGGAAAACTTACCAGAGTACTGTAATGGGACCCAAGAGTACTTTCCAAGGGTGGGTAGGAGTCTTCCCTCTAAGATGTGTGCGCACCAGAGTTGCCAGAACCTAAGGGGTATACTCATGGGTCAAATGGGCCGTAAGCCAGAATTTGGCATTTTTAAAGCCAAATCTGGCCACCTAGGTGTGCACTCATGCATTTAGAATGCACGTGCGCACATACTGTCTAGATACTGCCGCTCAGAACAAAATTCATTCTGCACGACAGGTGGAAAAAATGGGAGAGAACACTGGTGGGTAGTGCCTGTGCAAGCACCTTTTAGAATTGGTGAGACTTGTGAGTCTTCTGTGTCCTAACTGGGTACTAGTTTGAAAGTCAGTGCTGGTACAATTCAGCATGACCTAACACATTTTCTAACATAAATGGTAGATTACATTTAATTGGCACAAATCATTTCTCTCCACAGTGGTGAGTCTAGTTAAACCACATACCTAAAAAGCATGATTTATGCTATGAATGGACTATGTGGGTGCTATATTCAAGTTCTGCTTATGTAACTCCCAAACAAGAAGTCTGGAACCAGGGAGAATGTGAAGTTTTTAAAAATCTTGTGGGAGTTGAAAGTTGGCATTTTTGTATTAGTAGACATGCTGTGCTGTCAATCGCAGAGCAGCCCTTCAGCAGTTGTTACTTAACACAACTCCCAGTGGATTTCATTTGCCTTGGCCTGAATAAAATAAGATATGCTTCCAGTGATCAGACTGCTTGTATCTATTTCGGACAGTCCTGCTTTTTGTTCCCCTTTTTCAAGACCTCATTACAAACTGTTCAGTGGTGGGGACAGTCAGTAGTCTAACACTTGAGGGAGTAGTAACTGCTGCTGTGTGAAATACATACCTGGTTCTGTGTACTGTGGGATGTGGTCTGTGAACTTTCTCAGTCTTGTCTTGATCATAACCTTCATCGTGTTGAGGTGGTGCTTCCTGATCTGGTGTCTTGTGCCTTTTATCTTAACTTAAACCTCAGCATATTTTTATCTAGGGCTTTGTTCCTTAGTTGTACTCATACAGTCATGATGAAAAAGGTAGTGGGTTGAGAGAAAGACGTGTGTGTGTGTGTGTGTGTGTGTGTGTGTGTATACAGGCTATAATTTCATTTTATTATTATTTCATTTATATGCCATCTTTCCTAAAGTGGTTCAGGACCGTTTACATTACAATCAAAAACATATAATAAACCAATTAAAATCAGGAAACATCCAAACCAGATTAAAACTAAAACTAGATATCATTAAAAGCTAGACTAAAAAGAAGGGTCTTCAAGGCTCTCCCGAAGGCCTCCAAGGAAGATAATACTCTTATAACAATCGAGAGTGTGTTCCACAATCCAAGTATGGTGAACAAGAAGGCCTGATTCCAGGTGGCACCCAAAGACGGACACACACACACCCCCGCCGCCCCGATCTTAATGAGCAGTGGAGATCTGTAGAGAAAGGCAATTTCTCGGGTAACCCAAACCGAAACCATTCAAGGCCTTAAAGGTAATAACCAGTACTTTGTATTCTTGCCTGGAAACATATCAGCAGCCCGTGCAACTGTTTAAGAACAGGCATAATGTGGTCTCTCCAGAATACTCCAGAGACGCATCTAGCTGCCACATTTTGAACTAATTGAAGTTTCCGAACTACATACAAAGACAGCCCTACATAGAGCACATTGCAGTAGTCCAACCTGGAGGTTGCCAGCTGGTGTACCCCTGTTTTCAGGTTATTCTCAAAAAACTGAGTGGAGTTGTCAAATCATTCACACATGGTAAAAAGCACTCCTGGCCATAGCTTCAACCTGATACACCAGGGTGAGACCTGGGTCCAAGAGCACTCCCAAGCCATGAACCTGTTCTTTCTGGAGGAGTGTAACCTTGTCCAGAACAGGTAGTTCTATCCCATCTTGCAGATTATGACCCCCAACAATGATCATCTCTGTCTTGCTTGGGTTCAGCTTTAGTTTATTTTCTCTCACCCAGCCCATAACTTCCTGTAGGAAGGCATTTAAGGGGCTAGTGCCATTTCCTGATATTGATGACAAAGTGAAATAGATTTGGGTGTCATCAACATATTGATAACACCCAGCACCAAATCCCCTGATGATCTCACCTAGCGGTTTCATGTAGATATTAAAAAAACATTGGTGACAGAATGGAGTCCTGAGGGACTCCATATAATAGCTCCTGTTTTGAAGAGCAACTGTCACCAAGTGCTACCATTTGAAATCTACCTGAAACATAGGAGTAAAACCACTGTAAAACAGTGTCTCCTATCCCAAAATCCCTCAGGTGATCCAGAAAGATGCCATGTTTGATGGTATTTGAAGCTGCAGAGAGATCCAAAAGAACTTTAGATTTTAATTTTAAGTAGTAATTAAATGTTAAACAACTTTAAGCTGCAATTAAACACTTCAGCTGGTTAAGCTAATAGCTCCATTGAGAGATTTGTGAGAATAATTAGCAAGCACTTGCAGTTTTAAGTGAGCCAAGCTATAAAGCCAAGATGTGTGTCAAGTACAACCATGTTAAATAGATAAATGAAATACATACCAGGAAACTCCCTGCTGTTCAATGTTTTGGGAACTTGACTTCAGTTTTGTCGGTTCTAGTTGTTTGTAGGTAGATAGCTCAGATTACTTTCTGTTTTATGTATCAGGGAAAGCTACACCTGTTGAGTTTCTGCTTTTTCGTGTATTATGATATTGCAATGAAAATTGGCTTACTCAGAGAATTCTCCTGTCCTTTGGGCAAAATAGTCCTCGAAGGCATGCCCAAAATAAAAATGTTGCCCCACCACCACATCCCAGTCCTCTGCAGTGCCATCATCGCTCCCAGCCAGAGTAAGCAAAGGCACACTGGGCCAGGTAGCACAGCTGCCATTTTCAACTGGAGGGGTCCAATTTTTTTTGGTCTGCCCACTTCCCCCCCCCCCCCTTACATTGCTAGCTATAATTGACTTGCATTGCTCAAGTTGCCCACCTTTCATCCATTATGGACAACAATGGCAACTCTTAAAAAGTCTAAAAACGCACAATGGATTTTCACCAAGACAACAATGAAAAGCACACACCAGCAGCATAAATGAATTTTTCAAATCATCTCAACCTCCCAAATAGCTAAGTTATATATGTTACTAGTAGAAATACTACTTCTGAAGCTACAATTTTAAACTGCTGTAATCCAGAAGTGTGTGTGTGTGTGTGTGTGTGTGTGTGTGTGTGTGTGTGTGTGTGTTTATACAGTGTATACATCTCATCAAGGAGATTGTATACATCTCATCAAGGACTATGCCAAATTTCTTAGTAACAGCAGCTGGTTCCTACCCCTTTGGTACAACCCTTTCATTCTTGATACCACTTCCTCTCCCACTGGGATAATTGGGCTTTAACAGTTGGAAATTTATTATTCCACTTTTCTTTTAGCTATCCCACTCTTGCCTCTTAAACAGAGGTCCTCTTCAATCATATGTAGCTGAACTCTTCTGCTACCTTTTTGTTTCCCCATTTCTGGGCCTCCCCACAGACATTTTTCTCTCACCTGAGGCATTTCCAGACAGCAATAAACTGCAGTGCCACTTGCCAGCCAGCTCTTGCATTCAAAGAAGAACCAACCTTCTTTCATGATTATTGTTGTAGTGATTGGGGGAAAGGGTGTGTTCTTCTTAGAACGCAAGAGCTGGCTGGCAAGTACAGTAGCTGCGAAAATTGCACGAGGTCCCTACGTGGTATGTGTATGGAGATTTCACTATAAAGTAGCACAGAAGCCCTCAGGAGCATGTGTGTAGCGAGACTAAGATTGTGCTTGGAACTTTGTGTGAAAACTTTGAACATCCTGCAGTTTATTGACATCTGGAAAAGTCCCTGAGCTCAATTCTGGTACTGGTTCTTGTTGAGGGAGAAACACTTGGAGGCTGAACCAGAGGGGCCAGGGGAATGGTAGGCATGATGTCAGCACTCTCTTTCCAGGTCTTTATGAGTTTGAAACTGCACTCCAGTCCCAACCTCTGCTTTACCCATAATTGCGGAAAACTTGTCTGTATAAATATACAGTTGATATTCAGGTCCTTGAGGCTGCACCTTCATGAAATCTTGAGCCGTGGTGATAAGGCATATTACCCTCCTCTTTCTCCCCCACCCCCTTGGTCTCACATTGCTTGCTGGTATTCCATTCTAAACTAATGACAAACAGGTACAGTAACCAGCCTCAGAATTGATAATGGACATTGAAGTTGTGGATAGCTTCTGCCTTTTAGGATCGACCAGCAACAATAAAGAATCCAGCAGCCAAGAAATACGCCGCAGACTAGCACTTGGTAGGGTTGTAATGAAGGCCTTGGAAAGGATATTTAGATGCTGTGACGTGTCTATACCTACCAAGAATAGAATCGTTCGGACAGTGGTTTTTCCTGTGACACTCTCTGGATGTGAAAACTGGACTCTGAAGAAGCAAGTAGAAAAAGTTTTGATGCTTTTGAACTTGGGTGGTGGAGAAGACTTCTGAGAATACCATGGACAGCCAGGAAAACAAACAAATGGATCATAGAACAAATCAATCCAGAATTTTCACTCGAGGCACAAATGACCAGGCTCAAACTATCATACTTCGGACACATTATGTGAAAACCCAGCACCCTAGATAAGTCCATAATGCTGGGGAAAGTTGAAGGCAAGAGAAGAAGAGGACAACCAGCAGCAAGGTGGATGGACTCTATTGCGGCAGCAATGAATGAACCACTGAAAGACCTTAAAGGCCAAGGTGAAGACAGATCATCCTGGAGAGAATCTATCTATGTGGTTGCTAAGAGTCAACGCCGACTTGACAGCACTTACATAGGAACATAGGAAGCTGCCATATACTGAGTCAGACCATTGGTCCATCTAGCGCACTATTGTCTTCACAGACTGGCAGTGGCTTCTCCCAGGTTGCAGGCAGGATTCTCTCTCAGCCCTATCTTGGAGAAGAAGCCAGGGAGGGAACTATGAACCTTCTGCTCTTCCCAGAGTGGCTCCATCCCCTGAGGGGAATATCTTCCAGTGCTCACACTTCTAGTCTCCCATTCATATGCAACCAGGGTGGACCCTGCTTAGCTAAGAGGACAAGTCATGCTTGCTCCCACAAGACCAGCTCTCCTCTAAGACTTAATGACTTAATCAATCAATCATTCCCAAACCCTCTTAACAGACTTTGCACCTCAATTTATTATGATTATTATTATAGGTGGCATTGAGTTTTATGATAATTACTGTGATATTTAGTTTTAACTAATCTCTGGGATCATGACACCTGTGATTAAAATCAGTGTTGATTTGATTTAAATCAAATCTATTTAAATCATGAGTCGGAAGATTCTGTTTAATCATCATTTTATATAAAAGTACATTCTTGTTGTCTAATATAACCTAAATGCATATTTAGAGATAGAAGTAGGTTTCATGTTTAGAAGGTAGGTGCACAGTATAATAGGTACATGCTTCTCATAATGCTGTTTCATTCCGGCAACCAGGCCTTGCATTTGTTCTTGCACTGTTTGCATTTTGCACACATGCCTTTCTTTCTTAAACATGCCTTTCATTAAAATATTCCCAAATCAGCTCTCTTTTATGGCTTGCTGCCATGATAGGTGTTTCCCATCTACAATGGAGGATACACTCAGAAAACATTTCCTCAGGACTGCATGAATATGTTCTCTTTTCTTTTGGATTTACTTTTTATTTCCTTCTCCTATCCCTTACATTTATATCCTGGTTCCTCTTCCTTATTCAGATCTACTCCATACACCACAAATCCTCTATTCATTCACTGACCACCTTTGCCTTTTGTACTTACGGGAGGAGGGAGCAAGGGCATGACTGTGTGTGTGTGTGTGTGCGCGCGCTGCATGTACACCACCTGCAGAATAGGACTGATCAAGTCTGTTACCTCTTATCCCCATATACCAATGTTAGCATATTCACAGAATATAATTAATATTCATGATAATTTCTTTGACTAGGTTCTTTATAAATTGTTTCTTCTAAATCATTTTAATTAAAACAAATCTGATTTAAAATTTAACCATCTGATTTAAATTAAGATATCAGTTTTTTAAAAAACCCATCAATTTTAGAATGAACCTGCTCTATCACCTTGCCCCAAAAGCGAAGATTAGAGAAACCAGTTAGAGACCGATCTATAGTTGTCTGGGTTAGAGGAATCAAGGGAGGGCTTTTTAAATAATGGTCTTACCATCCCTTCCTTGAGGCACAATGACATCCTGTCCTCCCTTAATGAAGCATTAATGATCATCTCCAATCATCTGCCTGTACAGTGTGTTTTGAAGCAAAGACTTCTAGATATAGAGAGTCACGACACTGGCTTCTGCCTAGAGATGCTACTCTTCTCTTTATATGTGCCCTTGTCTTTCATTTTCTTCATTTCCTGTACCCTAATTACTAAATTTGACAACTCTGAATTTGAGACAAGCTTTTTCATTGGCCAGATTTAATGTTCTGCCATCTACTCTGACTCTGACTGGGCCTGTGGCGAAAGTCAATGCTCTTGTGGGTTTGGAGGTTTTTTTTATTTTTGTTAAAGGAATGTATATTTTTTCAGTGTAATATTTCTAATAGTTTACATGCAGTCCTTATTTTTCTGATGTTGAAATCTTATCTGGGAAGATCATTAGATTTTTAAGTTTTATTAGCAGATAGTATGCTTATGTAACACAAGAAAAGCTTTATTTTTCTGGCTGGAACAGTTAAAATGTGAGACAAATTTATAACAGAATGCATGTGATTACTCTGAGTCAACTGTATGTTATTTGATGTGTTTGGTTCATTTCTGTATATTTGTAAATTCTGTATAAAAGTCTGTTGATTACCCATATAAAAATATACTTTGATTAGAATAAAACTTCCAGGTGGCATGCGCACATATTGCTGTCCTGGACCATTTACATGAATTTAGTGTTATGCAAGTATGAGGTGCAGCATTGTTTGGCCATAATTGCAAGATATGCAGTTGTGGGTTAAATGTATTGATATCTAATAAGTACACAGTTACCTAGGCTTTTCTAGGTAAACTTTTCCCTCCCCTCAGTTCTGACATAAGCTTTAACAGCTGGTAGGCTTGCCAAGTTCCTGCCAGAGGTCCTGTGTCTGTAATAAATGTGAGGTAGGCTCATATTCAGCAGGTTTAGCTTCCCTATTGCTCTATCTCCATGCTGGGAACATTCACATCTGTTGAGTATCTATCAAGTAGCTTTTAAATGAAAACGAACCTCTGTTGGGGAGAGTGGGGAGGTTGCATGCAGCCTTAATGACTATCCAAGTGTCCAGAATCTGTGTCTGACTGAATTGCTTCACTCTGATGTTTCCAGCTTTATAAAGCAAGATATGACTGTGATTTATAGAACAGGTTGCCCTTTTGGCTGGATGATTTTTGATAAGATAGACCCATACCACTGGCCCCAATCTACGTGATTATTTTGTTCACACCCACTCGTAAGCGACAATTCATACATACCATGAAAGAAAATGACAAAGTTTTTTTCCCCTTTACAAGTACCTGGTTCTTGCTTTAATATGCTCTTCTGACTATGATTATTTTACCTTGAAGATCAGCATCTCAGCAAGTTCAAAGCTGAAACCAAGGTTATTAATTACCTGCAAAAACTTAGTTTGAATGGAGCCCACATAATTTTTCTTTTACTTTAGGTGGGGTGGGGTATTTCATAGGATAAAAATAGACAAAATTATTCGTAACAGAACCTAATTTTGTAATTTGTAAAAGTTTTGCAGCGATTTCAGTCTGCTTGTTTAAAGAAAACAGAACTGCCTCCACTTGAACCTGTTTGCTGTTGCATTGGTAACTCAAACAGAAACTGAAAATTGAATGTTGAGCTAGTGATTGTTCAGCACTACAAGATAACTAAGTATACTGCACAAAGAAGGAGAATTTCCAGATTATGAAACCAAGTTTGAGTTGCTGTTTGAGTTAAACAAATTGTGTATCATACACATTTCTCTGTCCTTTCAGAGTCCAGCTCCACAAAGAATGTTGTGTACATAGTGAATCAAGTAAAATATTTTTCATTTTCTGCATGAGGAAATGATTTTTTAATCCTAATCCATGATCATTTTGAGAGAGTTCATATAGATGATGTAGAAAGCATGACAACTGCATCTTAACAAAATGCAAAAATAAATAAATAGTAATTTTTGTTCTGATACTTATAGCAAAATAGTCAGTACATCCAAATGGGGACCAAACCCTTCCTGTGTTACTCATGTGTTTTTGAAGAGGCACTGAGTTGTATATAGGAAGACCTCACAACACACTGGGTACCTGTACACAATTTAAGTTAAAACATCTTCACTTAGAACCTATTTTCCGATAGAGCAGCAATGTTATAAGTTGTGGTTCAGTTCCTGAGCCAAGGCCAGATATCCTTCCCCCCCGCCCCCGCTGCTGTCAAAGTTGGTGGTGTGTCAGTCGCAGATGTGCAGACATGCAGCAGAGAAGTTAATGGTGGAGAACTGGAAATGGCTCCCTTTTTTGCCACCCCCTCCCTTCCCAGTCTCCACTTTTTTGCCACCCCCTCCCTTCCCAGTCTCCACTTGGCTCTTTTCCACTTTTCTCTGGCAGAAAGGATGGAACTGGGCAGTTCTGTGCCTTCTCCTCTTGGACAGTGGGTAGATGGGGAAGGAAGGAGAGTGGGCAGGAATTGGTACGGGCCAGGAATGGGATGAGCTCTCTCACCATTACAACACAGCATCTGAGCTTGGAGGAGGAGGAGCAGAAGTGGCAGTGGGGGAGCATTTTAGAAGGCGAGTCAATCCTGCTATACCCTCAGATGCAGCAGCTGCCACCAGGACCATGAGTCTCAATGACAATGTGACTCATTGCCACCATTTGTCACTGCTGCCTCCTCTACCCCAGTGCTAACTAGCAGTGCCTCCCCTTGGGTGGCAAGTGTCATAAAGTTGAAGCAAAATGGCATTTTACAAATGTCTTGTGCCATTTGTCTTAACTTGGATTGTCTTAAGTCAACACTTATGCCTGTATACATAAAGGCTGACATCTAGACTAAATTACTCATGAACGGACCTTTTGAAATTAATGGAACCTCTCATGAATAATTTAATCTGAAAGTTAACCATAGTCTTTCTATCTGGTAGAATTTAGTCTTACTTCCTATTGTATTTTCCTGAATCCAAGACTGGCCCCCCTCCCATTTTTATTTATTTATTTTAGAAATCAGGAGGTCATCTTAAATTCAGTTCCTTTTGAACTAATGCAGGTATGACTTCTATTTAGTTTCTTCTTTTTAAGGGGGTTGTCTTAAATTCAGAGTCATCTTCTATTTGGGTAAATACAGTATCTATGAAATGACACTTCCAAATTTCCCCATGGGGACTTTCAAATTCCCTTTTTAAGTAAAGATATCTCTCTGTAACTTAATGTACATTCTGTCTGATGTCTGTAAGAAACATGAGTGTAATTTGAGATATATATCTATATTCTGTTACAGGGCAATGCACAACTAGTTCGAGAAGTTGATATAGAGAAAGTGTCTTCATTTGAGAACCCCTATGTAGATGCAATAAAGAGTTTATGGAATGATCCTGGAATTCAAGAATGCTATGACAGACGACGGGAGTATCAATTGTCAGACTCTACCAAATAGTAAGTATAACTAGGAAGATATTTTGGACAGTAATGGCAATTTTAGACATACTGCATGGATAGCCATTTCCCCTGAAATGCCCAATCTCTAAATATCTTTTTTCTCTCACCTGTTTAAAAATAGATTGTATATCTAACAATACACCTAAGTTAAAATGTGTGTGTATATGCAGTTATGTATTAGTAAACTGCAAAATAAGGAGTAAAATTAGAATGGTTTGACTTCCTTGGAAGAATATCACATGGGTATTCATATCTTTTATTGCTACTACTAGTATACTTCTCTCCCCCATCCCCAAGTATATATATGTCTACTGCAATGGTAAAACCTATTAGTAGTATATTAAAAGTGTTCTTTTAAAAGAATAAACTACATACAAGTCCCATAATAAGAAATATTAGACCAAAAACTGGGAACATAAGTCACATTTGTTTTTGGTACCTATCGAATGTGGAGCTTCTACATATAAGAACAGCCCTGCTGGATCAGGCCCAAGGCCCATCTAGTTCAGCATCTTGTTTCACACAGTGGCCCAACAGATGCTGCTGGAAGCCTACAGGCAGGAGTTGAGGGCATGCCCTCTCTCCTGCTGTTACTCCCCTGCAACTGGTACTCAGAGGCATCCTGTCTTTGAGACTGGAGGTGGCCTATAACCTCTATAGAGTACATATCCATGTAGAGCTTTCTACAGAATGTAGAAAATGTAGAGCAACGTATTCTGTTTGTAGAAAATGAGGAATGCTTTAGATTAGATTTACAGAGCCTGTTCCCTCCTCCTTGTATTTAATTTTGTTTGAATTTTTTCTGTGTTAAACATACAGGACAAGGACAAACCAAATAGGCATTGGTGCTCAAAATGCCACTTTATTTTTGCTGCTTATCACTTTTGATGTAAAATCAGTGTGGTTACTTGTAGGTGCTTTTCTTTTTAAATAAATAAATAAAACAAAAAGATTTCTTTGTTAGCCGCCCCATAACAAATTGTTCTCTAGGCAGCTTACAACACAGCATTAAAACCTGAAATAAAAACACCACACATTAAATAATAAAGGACCAAAAGTGGCGGGGGAAATACAGTTCAATTCAAAATACAATACAAAACAATTGTAAAACTCTTTTAAAATCAGTTCAAAAATCAAATTTAAAAATCAAAAGTTAAAAGACCTGAGTAAACAAAACGTTCTTTAGACCTGGCGTTTAAAGAGCAGAGTGATGAGGCCAGGCAGACTTCACTGGGGAGGCTATTCCATAAACAGCGTTCAACCAGCAAAAAGGCACTCTTCCTAGTAGCCACCCACCTCACCTCGTTTGGCAGGAGCACTTGGAGCGGGGCCTCAGAAGATCTTCAAGTCTGGTTTGGTACATATGGGGCAAGGCGCTCTGTCACTTTTTAAAAGAAGCGAAACACATTGTAGGAGGGTTAATACTACTCTAATGTAAGAGGGTTCCCATGGGAAATGTTTCTCGAGCCTCCAACAAAAATCAGTGATCAGACAGGCCTGCTCATTGTTCCAATAAAGAGGCCAATGCACTGAAGATGAACACCCCCATCCTAGCTTCTGATTGTTTAGGTGAACAGCGTTGGCCAAAGCCTCTGTGGGGCAAGATGATGTAGCTGCTATGGAGAAGTCTGCAAGTGAGGCAAGTTTCTATCCTCCACCACTCCAGGGATCCCAGAGCTTCAGCAAACATGCTACATAGTCCCTCCTCAGGCTTCTGTCATTTAAGTGGGGAAATCAGGTTTATTTATTTAAAGTCATAACTTACCTTGAAGTATTCTTAAAGTGGTTCACAAAAGTGTTGCAATATAAAAATTAAAATTCTTTAAAACTATCAACAAAATATTAGAGAGTGAATTTTACTTCATGTAAAAAGCTCTGCAAATGACTAGGAAATATATTCTAGATTTCTTGCTGCACACTAGGTCTTGAAATAAGTATTTATAGTGGATATGGATATAGATGTACTTAGGGAAATGGGTCTTGATAGGAATGTCTGAAATTTACTCTGTCTTGAAAAGTGGGCAAACTACGTGTTTTATGAGTTCTTTGAGGAGCCGTGAATTGATCAGTGGCTCTGTTCACATAATAAGCTATTTTTCCTTGGATTTCAAAAGCAGCAGGAACTATTTAAACAGCTTCTGCACAGACCTCATCCTGTTTGGTTTTCCTTCCTACAAATGTGCAGTAAAGGGGTAGGTAGGTAGGGGTGTGTGTTTGTGTGTGTGTAAGTAAGTAATTGTCTCTCTGAACAATAATTAAAATGAACACTGGTACATTTTATGTAATATACTTGTGCTGACAGCTTATGCCATATAAAATGTGCATGACAGTGGAATTTGTGAAAATGTGAGCTTAATTTTGTGTCTAAGATATACAGACGTTTAAAGTGGAAGCAAAGCTGAGCTCATTTCACTACTTATTTTACATGTCTATATCATGCCTTGAATCCTGACCAAAATGACCAAATATAAAATTTTCAAGCTTTTAGTTGTATAGAACTTGAAAATAATATGAGATCTGTTTCCCTATTTTCACAGCAAACATTCCTGGTTGTTGATCAAACTGTCGGAGTCAAGTCTCTGACTTTTATGAAGTTAAATACAGTAACTTAATCTAGTCTTAATAGTGCGGCTTCAGTAGAATTGGTGGATTAATAGTTATTTATGTTTCAAATACCCAGCTCTCTTGCAAGTATGTGTATTAGTGAGTTATGAATGTAATAGCTCTTACTCAAAAAGTCTTTTCTAGTAAATTGTTGATATTTCACAGCAATAGTTTATTATTTCCTAGTCTCCTACAATCTAATTAAACCACTACATATAATAAGCCTTGAAAATAAAGTGTGTAGTTAGTCACCTATCCTCTGCTCTTGATGGATTTCTGTCAACAAGATTGATACTTGTGTTAATGAGTTCATACTTTTGCTAAAAAGTGCTATCCACTGATTCTAAATAAGTGTTGGGGGAAACAAATCTTTTAGTGATGTACCTTGCTTCACGGCATTTTGCACTTGCAGAAAATTCATGTTTTCAGTATTCATATAAAACTTCTCAATGTATTATTCTTATTTATAGAATTTTTTGACCACCATTGCTTTAAAAAGCTCAAGGCAGTGTTGTCTCTGCAAGAAAATTACTAAATATGCATTATATCCATTACTTTTCTCAGTCTTTGCTTAGAATTATCAAACTATATTGCTAAAACTGTGCATCATTATGATCTCACCTTTGATGTGGAAGAAACTGCAGACATGGAACCTGCAGTGTTGAAAATGAACATAAATGATGGATTGGAGAATGTCCACCCACACCCTAATTAGATTTCTAGGCAGTGTGTTGTAATCAAACTGTGTGCCTATTTTAGCCGACAATTATATAACTTCAGCTTGCATCACTGTTTTGACAAATGTGGTCAAAACGGTATAATTTTATCAAGCTATTTGAACTACCTGACTACAAACTGTCAAAAAAGACTAGACAGGGTGCAAAATATCAGTGGCTTTTGCTGGTTAAATTTAATGGCCACTCATTTGTATTCATTAGTTGGAATTTTTGGGAAATGAGAGCTGTACATAATGAGCAGGATTCAGACTAGGGTTGTGCTAGTGTAACAGCAGAAGGGCATTGTTTAAGGATGTTACATGAAGAAAGTAACCTCTGTTCCAGACTCACACTAGAAGAGGATTTGGCAGAACCCTAGCACAACCTGGGGCGATGACTAATTGCTGTGCAATACATCGCACAATCTCATATATATATATATATATATATATATATATATATATATATATATATATAAACAGAAAAGGTTTTCCACTAGTGGTTGTCTAACATTGTGGAGGAGCATAAACCATTTAGAGGCACTAGTGGAAGAACCCAGCCGGCGGCCTGTGTTCCTCCCGCTGGTGGCCCCCGCCAAGCCCTCTGTGTCTGACATCAGATGCGGGGGCTGTGGCTTGGGCACCAGGTTCTTTGAACCCGTCCACTCAATGGTGGCTCTGCCCCTGCTCAGAGGCACATGTTTTCTCACATCATACAAGAACAACATTGGTCTGGATCCTGCCCAAATAGATTCAGTCTCTTCTGTTGGGAATAGTGCCATTGGTTGCATCCTTGAACATGTGTTGTGGGTTTAAATTTCACTAGGTGTTGCTTGTACTAAGAGAACATCAACATGGTAACAAAGGGATCAGGTCTCTGCTTGTGAACACCATTCTTTTTAACATGGAAAGCACAATGTTTGGGCAAGACATTTATGTGTTTTTCTGTCAATTGGATTTCTCTGTGCCTGTGATTCCATCACCAGAGTGAAGGGGAAATGGGTCTCAGGTTCAGTGACATTCTGTACACAGATAGATATGATCTGGCCTTGCTCATTATAAGCACAGGAAGGGAACAGGAAGGTCATGCATGATACCAGGAATCACTTTGGCTGTTAGTATGGCTTCATTAAAAAGTGATGTTTGCCCATGCCTTCCATCCATCACAGAAAGACTGTCTCCATCTGCTCTGACAACAGGTGGAAGTGGTCTACATAGGCAGAGGACTGAGCTTATAGAATGAGGAGGAGGAGGTGGAGGGACTTCAGTCTGCAGGTGGGGGACTGCAGTTTTGAATCTCTTATAGTAGCAACCCCCTGCAAATAGAAAACGTTGTTGTTGTTGTTATTGTTACTATTATTATTATTATATAAACACAAGCTTATTAGAGCTTTTCTCTGTATAAGCTTGGGTTGTTATTGTTGTTTTTAATTGCAGGACATTTATACATGGTGAATGTTCAAATATGGTGTCTCCCACTGCAGTATAATGGAGTACAGGTCTTGCTACCACCTCAGAACTCTGCCACCTTCTTCCCATCTCATTCTTCTGCATGTGTGGACTCAACCTAAATTCATCTTATCTCATTCTAGAGTACACTGATCACATCGAACATTCTCCTACATTTGCACATTGCAAGGGAAGATTGGTTGTGCAAGGCACCTTCTGAGCAGCTTATCTATTATAACTGATTTTATAATTGAGAAGCCCCTCATAAGCTTCCAAAGAACCCCAGAATTCTCTGGAAGACAATCAGAAAACCACTAATGTAATGTCTTGCCCTTCAAGGCACCATGTACACTAGATGTGCTGTGTAAGTAATATCATGCCTGTTCTAAAACTTGTAATGAGTTTTATATTCCACTGCAGTTCATAGGTATTTGCAAGGGGAGAGGGAGCACTTCCCTTTGAAGTCTAAATTTGCTGATTTATTCTGATGTATGGAAATTAGTTAGGTCTAGTGCCTTCTTCGGTGGTGGTAACTGTGAAGACAATTTATCAAATATGAGAACATTCTCCAAATTGGAAATTTGTCAGGCAAGAGGTTTTATGATTGAATAAAGAACTGATTGTTGTTACACAGCATCTTTGGGGTTCTTTTTCTCCCTTTTTGCCCTTGGCTTTTTGGTGCTTCGTTGTCCCATTCCCACACACCCCACCCCAGGAGTCGAAATCGATTTGACGGCACACTTACTTTTACTCTCCACTAGTAAGCAGGAGACCTAGTGAGTATGCTTTCTCTGGGGCTGTTCCTAATGAGAAAATAATAGCAATCTTTGGCTGCCAGACCTGGACTTTCTCTACTCTTCTGGAAGAGGGACTAAGCCAGCAACTTGGGTTCAGATGAATGTTGCATTGTTCTGCTGGAATTAAGCTATTTCTACTTGGCTCTTACAAATATGATATCTTAACATCCCACAAATACAAAGATAATAGAAGTATACATTTGCATAAACATTAAGTATGATCTACTACACATGGTTTGCAGTAGACTCAGTCCCAGGTTCCCACACCCATGAATAAATGTATCAATTTCTCCTCTCTGGCTTGGGACCCAGCCAAAGGCTCCCACACCATAGACTGCTTTGGCTCTAGGCCTTCCTTCCTTCTGAAGGAGAGACTGAAATGAAAATTAGCACTACAGCCATCCATTAATTTCATCTCCATTTTGGAGATCAGCCAGGTATGGACTGGAATTGGGAAGAGCGGGGAAAGGGCAGTGGTTAATTTGTTTAGGCTGGAGTAATTCCGGCAGAGGCATTGTGGGGGAATTAGGCTAGAGAAGTGGAAATTTCAGGCAGGGCAAGAGGGGAGGCTGAGTGAACAGGTGCAGAAAGATGAAAAGGCCGTGGATTCCAAGGCTGCTCATCATACATCAGTGTGGGTTAAAATGGATGGTTTTAAAACCAGATTTTTAAAATTTCAAATTGAATGTTTAGAAGTTGTTTCAAAATGTATAATACTATATAATGAAATAAGTCACCTATACAGGCACAGTCCCGACCCCTTTAGCCGTTATTTTTGGTATTTAGCTCTGTGTAACAGCACAGCAGAGTGTCAATGGCATAAAAATTGCAGTGAGTCAGGCCAGTGAACTATAATGATCATTAATGGACATTGCCACTACCCCCAGCCTAGAATTATTTCTGTAAGCACCCTTGCTGCAATTACCTGATTTGTGAATGCTGAAAACAGCATTTGAAAACGGTATAAAGAGCAAACCTTGTTATACGTGGAACCGCTATTTGCGGTTTCACGTATCTGTGCATGTCATATGGAAACCCAACCTCCTTTCTGCAGATGTGAAAGGGTTAAAACCCACATGTCCATGGTTCCTAGAAGGCCGGAAATGACAGCGGAGGTCATTTCTGGCTGCCATTTGGTCTTCAGGAGCCATTTTGTGGCTCATTCCATTTTTAAAAAAATTGGTGGGAAATCCATTTTTAGGGACCATTGGGACTTTTGGGGGGTATTGCTGGATGCCAGGAGACCTGCGGAGCATGGTGGGGCATTTTATTTGGACCATTTCCCCTTAAAACAATGTTTTTACCACATTTCTTAAGAATCTAGGAGCCTAACCCCTGCGATCCCATAGACTAGACTATAAATTAGTATTGTGTTTCAGAGCTGATACTCATTTTTGCATAATTCATAACTGCAGTAATGCTCTCTAATGTTTTTTTTCCTGGAAATGCTCATTAGATGTGCTATCCTAGAAGATTTCAGGCACTTTTGAAGGAGTGCAGTTCATATACACTCTCTCTCCCTGACAGAGGTGGGGGGCGGGAGAGAGAGAGAGATTCATACATACATACATACATACATACACACACACACACACACACACACACACACACACACACACACACACACGAACTGCAACACTATTTCCGTAATGCTTATTATATTATCGTAGGATATAGTGTGAATCTGAGCAGACCTACATTCTATACATTCAGTTAGATATTTAAGCAGGGGGGAATGGCTTACAACTCTTATTTTATTGTACATCGTATATTTCTAGTACAGGCCACATTTAAAAAGTTAATTATAGCTGTAAATTGTCCTTTAAAAATGATTTGGAGTGGCTGCTGAGGCAGTTCTGTTGAGTTGCCATAGCAATAGGCCTGAGGTGCATTACCAAGGTAATGTCTATATAACAAGCTGTTGGCCATAGCATGCTTGCTGCTTTCTGATGCAGCTACAGATTTCTAGCATAGCTTGGATTTGCAGGGTAACTTGGAAGATGGAGGACTATCACTTGGGGTTATCTAACAAACAGTAGTTTCAAGGAGATGCAAATGCAATCCAGTGAACACTATGCCTAAAATTCTCTTTTGGTTTCTTTTAGCTTCCACACTCAGTCCATTTTTCCTTTTATCCTTTGCAACAGTAAAAGCTATAATGAAAGCTGGTATTCTTCAGGGTACTGATTTATGTGCTGGTTTCCACATTTGGCCTTTCCGCCTTTGAGGATTGCGTACCTGACTAGTGTAGAAACAAATCATGAAGTTCACCAAAAGGAAGTCAGAGATCATCATTTCCCCTCCATTGTGCAAGAGCCCCTTCATTCGGCCTTGCTAACTTACCTGAGGAATGTGAAGTGGTGAACAGAGCTACATAGATCAAGTGTTGCTAAAATGGGGGCATGCTCCCCAGGACTGAAGGATGATAAGTAAAGGGCACAGAATGACAGTATGAACTAAGTAGTAAGAGCAGACCTCTTAGAGAGATTGCTGAGCTATTTGAACTCTGCATGCTCTCCACCTGGAAAAGCCATTTCCAGATATTTCTTAACTCTGCAACAAGTCACTTTTCTGACCAAGCTGTAAATGTCCCAAGTTTGCCATTCAAAATCAAACCCAATCACATTTTTGTACTACATTCCATACTTTATAGTCATACACATGTGAAAGTTGCTTTTTGCCATGAAACACGCTTCAATTTGAAACCTACAATTAACTTGAGCGGAGGCCAAGTTAGGTTTTCCTTTTCCTTTTTCTAAAAAAACACTTGTATATCTAAAGCAATGGGTTTATAGCCATTTGTCAGCAAAAGTTATAGTGTTGCATATACTTTGAGTGGGACTCATCTTGAACCAAAAAATATCCCTAGAATCCTCCATCCAGGTGCTTTAAACTTGGTTTGTAGTGAACTGTCAGCACAAAAGGTATTAGAGTGGGGATGGACACATACATTTCATAAGCCTCCTTCCTTTCAGAAAAAAATAATCATTGTATTTAGAGGAATATGTTTAAAGTATGTGCATCAATGCCCATCTCCAACAGGATTATATCCTGAACAGGGGCATATCTAGGGTGGGGCGGGCAGGGCATGTGCCACGGGCACCACTTGAAGGGGGCACCATTTCTTAAAATTGTTTTTTTAAATGGCCGCCAAAAACAAAATGGCCACCACACATGCTCAAATGGCCTCTACGAGGCCCTAGACCATGGCAGGCCTCGCAGAGGCCATTTGAGCATGCGTTGCAGCCTCCAAAATGGCCACCACGCCAATCTTTGCAGGCCCGAATAGACCCAAAAATCAGCCCGGGATGGGCTGCATCGGTGAATTAAGAGGCCAGCAGGGGGAGGGGGAATGGTGAGTTTGTTTTTGAATCAGTGTGAAATCCTTAGTATTAAGGCCCACTAGTAGTTTCAGAAAGACAGTTAAAATGAGAGAAAGAGAGCAAGAAATACTAGAATATATTCCAAGCAGTGACACAGTTTACTCTGCATATCCTTTAATTATTTTCAGAGTATCTGGGAAAAGTCAAATTCTCCATTTATTTTTAAAACTTATATAATAGTTATGCTACAATTCATAGTAGAGAATTAGACAGGCACTTAGGCACCCTGGATCTAAGCCATTAAGGGCCTTATAGCTAATAACCAGCACTTTGTATTTCGTTCAGAAACATAGCAGCAGCCAGTTCAGTTCTTTTAAAACCTGTGTTATATGGTCCCTTCGGGTAAACCCAGAGACCAATCTGACTGCCGCATTCTGTACCAACTGTAGTTTCCGAACTACATACAAAGGCAGCCCCACATAGAGTGCATTACAGTAGCCAAGCCTAGACGTTACCAGCATATGCACCACTGTCTTGAGGTCATTTGTCTCCAGAAATGGACGTATCTGGCGTATCAGCTAAAGCTGATAAAAAGCACTCCTGGCCACAGCCTCAACATGAGAAATCAGGGAGAGTTTGGGATCCAAGTGCACTCCCTATTAGGTTATAACATGAACTTTGTGGTGGTCTCTGTTCTTCACACTAGTGGGGCTTTGCGCATGCATAGAAACTTCATTCGGGAACCTTCCAAAGTTCTTTGTCCCTGCTAGAATTTTGGTGGGAAGCTCCACCCCCTTCAGTAGTACAACATCTCTCTCCCCCAGTTCTTCATTGTCCACCACTGAGAGAACAGCTCCTACTTCAAGGTGCCTTCCTTTGTCTCTTTTTCTGCCTAAAAAAGTGTGTGTGTGTGTATGTGTGTGTGTGTGTGTGTGTGTAGGGAAGAATCCCTGTTTTTATTTAGTTATCTATTTTATTCCTATCTTCTGTTTTTGTTCACTTCTATCTTTTCATTTGCATTTTTGATTTGCCTTGAGTCCCCTCTTTCCCCCCTTTTTCCTGCCTTGGATGGATACTCCCATATTTTATCTATGTTGTACACTTGTATGGCTAGTCCAGTTGTTTTAAAGAAGTGCTCTGTTTGCCACACAAAAATCCCTACTTCAGAAGGACATTCATGCTGTCTTGTGTGCTTAGAGGAGGCCCATAAGGTAGACACCTGCACTGTCTTCTTAAAGTTCACCTGGCAAGCACACAAAAATAATGCTCAGAGACTTCATTCTGTTCTTTGGGAATGTGCCTTAGCTGCTCCTCCCAAAATCTCCTCCTCAACCGCAGCCTACTTTGCCTTAACAGGCACCCTCGAGTTTGACAAACCAGTATAGGGGGACACTTTGGATACTGAATCCAACCACACAGTTTCTGATGTACACTCTTCTCCTATGGATAGCATGCCTGACCTTAAACCAGAATCACTTACAGAGGACTTGAGGAGCCATTCAGAGTACATCCACTATATGGCCATTTCCTTGGGGCTGCAGGTCCAATGACAATTGCAGACCGCTGAAAACCCAATCTTTGGACTTATTGACTCCAATATTACTTCCCCGATATCACTGCCAATGTTCAAGCTCATGATATAACTCACTCATGCTGGGAAAAGCCATCTACCATTCAACCTACCTCAAAATGACTGTAATCTATAGAAAGATTACAGTTCAGAGTCCAGTTGGACACTTGTGCCTTCCTGCAAAAGCATCCAAACCATAATTCTATTGTGGTGCAGGTGGCACAATCGAGATCCAAGCATAGGGCACTCTCTGCCCCTATTGACTGTGAAGAGAGGAAATTTGATCCAATTGGGTGCTGTCTGTGCTCCAACTTTACACTTCAGTTGAAAATTGCCAATTATCAGGTGTGTAGGGGCCATTTTAGTCACTTTCTTTGGGAAAAGTTGGGCCCCTACCTAGATCAACTCACTCCAGATCAAAAAGAGCTTGCTGACGTCATTAGGAAGGAAATCTTTCAGCTTGCTAAGCAACTGAAAGCTTCAAACTGACTGTGCTTCCAGGGAGGGTTATGGCAGCATCCATAGCACTAAGCTGTCATGCATGGGTACACTCCTCCAGCCTCACTCCAGAGGCCAAATCACAAGTAGAAGACCTTCCCTTTGATGGAGAAGTACTGTTTTTGAAGTTAAGACAGATGAAACCATGGAAAAGGTCTGCAAGCTTCAGAAAACTGCTTGATCTGTGAGTCTTTCATCCTCACAACCTAGCCATAATAAGCCTTATAAATGGAATAGACCCTCTATCTTAGAGTCTTCGTCCCAAGCTCAGCACTCAGATCATTCCTTTCAACCCCAACGACAGGGTCCCTTCTGCAAGACCTCTTACCCCAGAACAAAACCTGTACAGAGCAAGGGCAAGCACCCTGCTTACACAAAAAAATTCCTGACTCTTGCATTTCCAGGACTGGCATCGGACTCAGGCCCTATCTTGTGGCCTGGAAAAATACTATCATTTGCATTGGGTATGCCATAGAATTTCTGGAATATCTACCTGTGCATGCTGGAAGTATTACTCCCCCAACTTCATTCCTCCTGGCAGAAGTGCAGTCTTTGCTCCAAAAGATCACCATAGAACCGGTTTCTCCTCAAGTGACCAACAGCTTCTTCTCCCTTATTTCATGATACTGAAGCCTTACAGCGGACTTCACCCTATTCTTAATATGCTAAATTGCTTCAATCAGTACAAGCATTTCTGCATAATTATAATTCCAGACATCATTGCACTCCCAGAGGGGAGTTGGTTCACATCAATGGATCTCAGAGATGTGGGCTATTATATTACAATCCGACCACAGCACCGTCAATTCCTGCGCTTCCAGATAGGGAGGTCAGCATATCAGTTCAAGGCTCTTCCATTCAGACTCTCCACAGTCCCATGTGTTTTCACCAAATGTATGGTGGTTGTGGTTGTATACCCCATGAACATCCAGATTTCTCCTTTTCTCCACAACTGGCTCTTTGCAGCCTGTTCTCTGCGCTCAATAGCAGCCATGCTCCCTAGCAGCCAATGTTCAAAGAATGATCTTACTGGAAGCATTGGGCCGTCAGATAAATTTTGACAAGTCCTCCTTGAACCCCACAAGAATCATTCAGTTTGTGGGGCTTATTTTTGATTCAATAAAGGCCCAGGTCCATGTCCCAAAGGAACACATTCACAACTTTGTTTTGTTGGTGACAGACTTTGCATCTCCCCATCTGCATTCAGTGAGAAATGTTCAACACATCCAATTTTCACATTACCTGATGCACAACTGCAAATGAGGTTTGCAGAGATGGTTTTTGGACCATTTCAATCCACTGCATCACAAACAGTCCATAAGGATGTTCCTCCCTGAATCACAAAGCAGATCCATGCTATGGTGGACCAGCCATACCCATCTGACCGTGGGGATACCCTTCATCTCCAGATGAGTCCATGTTCAGGTCATGACAGACACATTGGATTCTGGCTTGGGCAGCCCACTTTTCCAATTATTGGGTCAGTTATCATTGGTCCCCATTTGCAAGGAAACCCCATTTGCAAGGAAATTACCTTAAACTCCTGGCAATTTATAAAGCCTTGAAGGGGTTTCTTCCACATCTGCGACAAAAGCACATTGTTATTCACCGCCAAGGCCTATGTCAACCATCAGGGCAGCAGGCTCCAAATAGCTCCTGACTCTGACCCTAAAAATTAGGAACTGAGCTATTGCCTGAGACATCGAGTTCGCGGCCATCCATATTCAGGGACAGGCAGATGTCCTGACTCTCTACACAGGACACTGTTGACATCACACGAATGGCAAATGGACCCTGTCATTCTGCGGGCATCTTCTGGACACAGGGAACTCCAGAAATAGATCTCTTCGTGTCCCCAAAGCAACCATCAATGCTTAACATACTGTATGCAAACAGGATGTGGCCCGAATTCTCTAGGAGATGCCTTTGCCCTTTCATGGAAAAACAGTTTCTTTTGTTTATTTTCCCCAATACCATTAATCCCAAAGATGCTTGAGAAGATGATCGTGCCCAAGTTATTATGATTTGCCCCTGTGGTCCAGAAGACCTTGGTTCCCCATGCTCCTGACATTAGCAATGGGGAATTTCACAATCTTACTTCAAGTGCTGCTGCTTCTGTCACAGAGCAGGGGGTAAGTTCTGCATCTGGATGTGACCTGCTTGAGAATTGCAGGCTGACTCTTGAACCCAGCATAGCATCCTATGTCCGGGAAATCTTGACAGCTTCCAGAAAGCTTTCATTGATAAATGTATTGAAAAAAGAGTTTTTCCTCTTTTGCTCACTCTACAGGTCTCTCTCCCAGCTTGCCCTCTTTGGAACTACTCCTTCTGTACCTCTTTTCAAAGAAATACAGTAAATGTCAAAAGTGTACTGATTCCCTTTGGGCTTTGCATAAGTGCTGAACATTATAATCTGAAGATTATAGTCATGACACTTGCTGTTTCTGTGCAGATTCCAGATAAATACACACTACATTTCTGAAACAATCTGGCTTGTTAACCTTCTTGTTAATTCACATGGCAGCTCTCACTGCCTACTTGCATCAAGAAACTCAAAAGGAGTGTCTTGAGGAATTTTTGTCCAACTTGTATCCAGACACTCCCACTTCTCCTTGAGACCTGGTGATGGTACTCTCCCAACTAATGCACAAACTGTTCGAACCACTAGCAACATGTTACTTGCACTTACTGACATGGAAAACCGTCTTCCTAGTCGCAATCCCGTTGGCAAGATGGGTTTGCAAGCTCTGAGCTCTACAGGTGGATTCACCATATTTGGTCTTTCACAAGGATAAAGTTCAGCTCTATCCAGATATCACCTTCTTGCTGAAGGTAGTCTCCACTTTCCATAGGTTGCAGCCACTGCTCCTTCCAGTGGTTTTTTTCCTAATCCAACATCCCCTGTGAACCAGATGTTGCATATCCTGGATGTTCGGAGAGCATTGGCAGTTTATGTTCAGAGGACTTCCTCCCTTCAGAAAACAAAATTGTTATTTCTTTCATATGATGACCTGTGTCTCCAACCCTCTCCTCAAACCCTATCTCACTAGATAGTGCAAACCATTTCCCTTATGGTTAGCAGGCAAATCTATACCTGCCCCAATCAGGGCACATTCTACCACAGCTGTTTTACATCCACAGTATTCAACAACAATGTGTCATTGGACATAATCTGCAGAGCTTCAACCTTGGCATGCCCTACCTCTTTCATTACTCTCTACACTGGATGTTGAGGCTAGAAATGATCCTTCCTTCAGCAGAGTGGTGCTGCATTCCATCTTCCAGTGACTGCCTCCCCTCTCCAGGTAAGGAAGCTTGCGATAAACCCACCAGTGTGAACAACAGAGACCACAACAAAGAACAACAGGCTGCTTACCTGTAACTGAGGTTCTTCTAGTGGTCATCTGTTCGTTCACACACCTGTCTCTCCTTCCTGCTGCAGTCTTTTTCGGAGCAGCGGACAACTGAACTGACGAGAGAGAGATGCTGTGCTACTGAAGGAGGCAGAGCTTCCCACCAAAACACTAGCAGGGACTAAGAACTTTGGAAGTTTCCCTAATGGAGCTTCTACACACGCATGAAGCCCCACCAGTGTGAACGAACAGATATGGCCATTAGAAGAGCCTCAGTTACAAGTAAGCAACCTGATGTTATCTCTTGTCCATATCATTTTGGCTGGCTCAGAACTAAAGGAAAGAGAGATGGTTCTACAATTAGCCTACTTTATGGTAGGTTTATGAGATCACCTGGCATTCCCTGTGTATCTGTGTGTGTCCCCCTCCGATCAACTTCACAATGCCTGAGCCAATATGAACCAAATTGGGAACAGTTGTAGGGACACCTCAATGGCATTATTTGTGATGATGTCATCTACCCC
This sequence comes from Hemicordylus capensis, assembly GCF_027244095.1. Lineage (NCBI taxonomy): Eukaryota > Metazoa > Chordata > Lepidosauria > Squamata > Cordylidae > Hemicordylus > Hemicordylus capensis. The sequence continues at coordinate 101,802,477 of NC_069658.1, forward strand.
AATTCAAGATGGCAGACATAGCAATAGCAATAGCACTTACATTTATATACCGCTCTATAGCCGGAGCTCTCTAAGCGGTTTACAATGATTTAGCATATTGCCCCCAACATTCTGGGTACTCATTTTACCGACCTCGGAAGGATGGAAGGCTGAGTCAACCTTGAGCCCCTGGTCAGGATCGAACTTGCAACCTTCTGGTTACAGGGCGGCAGTTTTTACCACTGCGCCACCAGGGGCTCATGTAAACCTTTGAGGCGCAAGTAGGCTAACTTGTGGACCATTTAACTGATTTGAACCAGATTTTGGTACAGTTGTAGTGACTGACACATAGGGACACCTCAGTGGTGTAGTTTGTAATGATGTCATCCACCCCGGCTCAAGATGGTGGACATGTGAACGTTTGAGGTCAAGAGGTCTAACTCGTGGACCACCTTACCCATTTGAACCAAATTTAGTCCAGCTGTAGGGATAGTGAAAGGAAAGTAGGCAGATTAGATTAGAATGATTTGTTGTATTATAAAAGGTTTTGGAAAAGTAGAAACACTTCTGATTTTTGCTTTTGATTTCCCCCCTAAAGAACCTATCCATCCAGCCCACCAAGATAACTTCAGGCTTATAAGTGTCAGTATTTAAGTGTATGGTGCAGGGGTGGGCCAATTTACAGCTGTTGTTGGCCCACAACTTCCAAAGTCCCCTACTGCAACTTATTGCAGTGGTGGATGATATGAGCTTTAATCCAACAAGAGCTGGAGAGCCCACTCCAGGTGCAATAAAAACGCTATAAGGAAGGCAGGGGCGTAGCAAGGGGAGAGGGAGCCCGTGTTCATCCCTCTCTCGGGCAGCCTCCCAGAGTGAGGGAGACAATGAAGAAAATAGGGAGGAATGGAACTGGAGGGCCCTCAGGAGCTGGGGGCCCGTGTTCTTTGAACCCTTTCGTTCAATTATAGCTACACCCCTGAAGGAAGGAAGGAAATGAAGGAAAAAGGAAAAATACAACAATACTGAAGAAAAAATACATCCAGATATTCTTGCTCTCTGCCCTGAGTATTTTAGTGCATGCTTGTGAATGGCTGCCTGTTCACTTTGTGGGGATTAATTCAAAAGTTGGCAATGATCACAAGGACATCTGATTTGCACAGTTTTTCAGCTGCTTCTACCAACAAACTTTCATGTATCTGGGTTCACTGTAGGCGGGTGGTGGTGAGGAATGAAAAGGAAAGGAAAGTGTATTGGTGATTTTGGTAGTGGTCAAATTCTGTCCTATGTTTTTAAGAGCACCTCTTAAGAAAAACTGTTAAATACTTCTAAATTGAAATGGTCCTGTCTTCTTAATTCACTGTCATTTATGCATCTATCATAACTTAGAATAGCCTGCTATGTAACGGGAGAGGAGACCTTAGTGATTGATTCTACTTACAGCACAGTATGATCTGCCAGTCTGTATCTTGCAAGTGATATTCTGACCCAATTCTCACTGTGTGTTCCCTGAAGGCTGATTTTACCATACCAGTTCCATAGATATTTTGTTCAGATACACCCTCACATGGTGAGAGTTGGTATTGATCATTACAGGCTAAGTCCGGGTTTTCAGTTTTTTCCCCTAAAGATTCTGAATGTTATGGGAAGAACCTGGAGTAATTTTCAGACACAACAGGTAAAAAGTAAGAAAGCCAAGTTGCATACATTCTGTAGTTCTGGTGTCAAAATTCCTGACTTTCCAACAGTTTTCAAGAATTAATCTCATCCGCCTCAGACTGTTTTCTTTCTTTAATTTAGCATTGTTCTTTCCTCTAATGGGACTGTTTTCTTTACTGTCTATAGTTACCTTAATGATTTGGACCGTATAGCGAATTATGGCTACCTCCCTACCCAACAAGATGTGCTTAGAGTTAGAGTTCCAACAACAGGAATCATTGAATATCCTTTTGACTTACAAAGCGTCATTTTCAGGTAGAGAAAATATTTTTTGCTTGATGTTTTACTTACTGATTCTTTTATCAGCAGTGTGAAATATGTGTTAACCAGTTATAATAATACAAGTACTAATTTTGAAAGGTTTAAAAAAAGTCACAGGATATGTGGGAGCAAATTCAGGCAAATTGTTCTCACCTTGAGATCTTTACCACCTCTGAACAATATGAATTGGTCCTTATTTTACATTGTTTAAGAATAGCAGATAGAGAATGATTTGGTGTTTCCTTAGTCCTAAGAAGAAACTTGCATTAATGTAAGAATGCCACTTTATAGTCATAAATATAGATTGCACATTAGAACCCTGAAAGAACGAAAGGCACTTTCCCCATAAACTTTCAGAAGATGCCTCTGCCTGGTCTCTAGGGTTCCTCTTCTCTCCCTGCAGCCCCAATGCCACATCTCATGTCTTTCCCAAAGGTTTCCCCTGACCCATAGAGCAACTTTACTGGGAGCTCAGTGGGCTGCAGTGGGATGGAGGGGATGGGGAAGATCTGAAAGTTATGATCAACTCCTTTTTTAAAAAAATACACAGTATTAATTTGCAGATGCTACAGCTTAGGACTCCATTTGCTAATGAACTGCTAATTTAAAATCCTGCCTGCAGATTCTGCTGCTTCCTTGAAAGTCTTTACAGCATAAACTTGAGCAATACTTTTGTGTTAACAGATTTTGTCAGTTAATAGAAATTTGCATGTCTATATGTGTTACTACCAGTGTTCCCTCTAAGGCATGCTCACGTGCATGCACACACAAGTTTTTTGATGTCCACTCAGTTAATTTTAGATTTAAAAGGAACACATTGCACACACAGCTAAAAAAAAATTAGAAGGAACATTGGTTACTACTAGTAGTAGTACATATTTAAAATCCATTCAAAAGATTATCCCAGTCAATTTAAAAGGGAGCAAACTGTTTCCCATTTCAAACAGAAAGCTGCACTTTCTTTAAATTGCAGTTATAATTAGCTGTAAAAGATAGCATTCCAAGTACTGCTGATATAGTGTGCATAAGGCAAGGGTTCTCAAACTTGGGTCTCCAGATATTGTTGGACTACAACTCCCATCATTCCCAGTCACATTGGCCTAAGGCTGCTGTGTCTGGGGGTGATGGGGATTGTAGTCCAACATCTCGGGGGACCCCAGTTTGAGAACCTCTGGCATAAGGCATCTTATCTGTCTCATCCCTCTACTGGAGCTCCCTGATGCAGCCTAAAAGTCATTGCTGAGGGTTGGGGGACCTTAGCAATGGCATGGAATGTGGCACAGAGGACTGTAGAGGGAATCCCAGATGTTGTTGACTACAATGCATAATTTCCAGCCAAAGGCCATCGTAGCTGGGGATGCTGGGAGTTGTAGTCAACAACATCTGGAATTCCCTGTTATAGGAAGTGCTGGTAGATGGACAGGGGAATATCCAGAAATTACAAGAGTAATGCTCCCTTTGCTAGCAGCTTCCCTTGTGGTTTTGGAAGACCCTGACCCTGCATCCCCCCCACGTCACATCCCATGCTGTTGCCAAAAGTTTCCTGATAGGTCAGGAAGGTTCCTCAGAAATGGCTTTTGCCCGGAGGGCTCAGGTAGCTTCAGCAGGGGAAAGAAGATGCCTTATGCTAGTATGCATTATAGCAGTGGTACTCTGGATGATAACCAGTATGTTTATAATATCTTTTACAAACTTCTTTATTTTATCTATACATAATGGATAAGCCCTTTTCTCAGTGACATGTGAGGCATTAACATCTCAGCAAAGATTGAAAATCTGATTAAGTACACTGGGCATTCTATTATAGCTTTTGTTGAAGTTAAGTTTCTGTATGGGTTATAGTCTAGCAAACAAAATGTTCTTTTTAGGGTTCTATTCAAATATGCCTGTGGTTTTCCCCCACTCAGAATTTCCCCCCATAGTATTGTATAATTGCTTTAGATTGCCAGCTATCACTTTTCCTTTTTAAAATAGCTTTCTATATTATGTGCATTTGGTTGTATCAGTTTTTGCAGTATTATGTAAAATGAGGGATGGGCAATCTATGGGCTTTCATTCTACATACGTGCCCCGTTCTTTTATACATGTATACATTTTATACATTTGGAAACGTTCCAGGTCTAAGTGTTTATCAAACTCATGTAAGGTAAGTTTGAAGATCTGCCAGATAGGTCCGTAGTTCGTAAGCATTCTACATAGGGGGCAGTTTTGAGGCATTAATGTTCCGAATTCTTAAAACCATAAATTTGCACCCCTCAAAAATGTCATGAAATGATTTCATTGTAGTTCTGTTCAAGTATCTGAGGTTGTTATTTGATTCCTTTGAGCAGACTGCCTCATTAATCTGGCCATATTCCTACTGGTTGCTTGTAAGGTAGAACTGATAAACTCTTCCATTTAGATATGATAGGCATGTCACTGTATAGTTGATTGTATCTTTACTATTAAATTTTATCATAAGAATTTAGATAAGTATGAATATAGTCATACTTAATTTTTTACATCTGTGGATTTTGCTAATATTGCAGAATGGTGGATGTGGGGGGTCAGCGATCAGAGCGAAGAAAATGGATACATTGCTTTGAAAATGTCACCTCTATCATGTTTCTAGTAGCCCTTAGTGAATATGATCAAGTACTTGTGGAATCAGACAATGAGGTAAGCAGTTATTTTTTAAATGCACTCTTGAGCATGGATGTAATTCAAGGTAACTTAAGGTTATCTTGGTCCTATATAGCATTCTGAGGGTACACAGGTAGTTATGAACAGAACCTTTTCCATGATTCTGGCACCCTTACTGTGAAATACCCTGCTTAAAGAAGTTTATCGGGATGGTTCTTCCATTATCTCTTGCAGATTGGCTGAGTTATTTTTATTTTGTAGAGCCTTGGAAAGGGTTGGATGCTGTTGCTGAGTTTCATTACTGAGTTTTCTGTTTTTGTCTGATGTCTTTATGGCTTTTATGATGTTTCATTACTACTATCATTTTATCTGAGTTCCACTGAAGTCCCTTGATAGATGAGAGCTAATATGAAATCCCTGTTCATATTTCCCTCAGTCAAGGGAAAATATGAGTGCAAATCCAAGTGTAACCCCATCCAGAACAGGAAGATCTAAACCATCTCTCGAGTTCTGACCTACCCACCCCGTCAGTACATCCATCATGCATTTTTAGTTCAATTCCTGAACATAATACACATTCTAGCATTTCAACAGAAATATACGTAAGGACATACAGTATAAAGATACATATTTATCTGGTATTCTGTGTTTAGGATTTGCCCCCCTCTCCCAAATGTTTCTTACTTGTCAGTTCTTGTAACTATTAATCTGAAACAGGTTTGTAACCAAGGCGGTTTGCAACCAAGGGCGTATGTAATAGGTTTATTTCAGATTCTACTCCCCTATTATGTCCCCCCCCCTATATATTTTTAAAACCAGTATTTGTGATTTATTGCATCTCCCCCACCCCCCAGGTAATTGGAAGAGCAACAACTTAACATTAAAAAATAAAGGAAAAAATTGTGGCCTCAAGAGCAGAATAGATGCATGATCACATGTAAGAATGTCCTGCTAAATTTAATGGGAGTTGCTCTTTAAAAAGTGCAGTAGCCTGTTCACTTTGGAAAATTGGGTGGAAAGAAAGGAAAACAATTCACTATGGTTTCAGAAAGTTTCAGGATTTCTAGAAAGTTATTTATTCGTAGAGCAAGGAGCCCTGAAAACCACAATCAGATATGGTCTCTTCCTTTCCAAACTCCACAGGAGTAGTGGCAAAAGTGGGGGGAAATGCTGAAGAAGTACAATAAAATGGAAATGTGCAAAGACAAAATTTAAATTTTAAAAAAATAACAGTTCAGTTGGAGAGGGAGGGACGCCAACCCTCAGTGGTCCCTGATGTGCCACCCTTAATGGACTGACCATAGGATGCTATTTGGGGCAGGGGGCTCACCTGCTCAGAGTTATCAAGAGAACTTCTGGGTTTACCGATGCATTTCCAGAAACATTTGTCTGTCATATGCTGTAAGAAGAAAAGGCTGGAGCAGAAAAGGCAGAGACCCACCATGGACGCATGTCCCACTATATCTGGCTTTCAGAGGTAAACTGGCTCTGAATACAGGGCTTGATTGTGACAAAGTGCTCCATATGGAGGCTCTATCACAATTAACAGCTGCTTATAAAGACTTATAAAGAGTTACAGAAATTAAAGATATTGGCCCTGTAATGTATTCCCAGATGTTGATCACAACACCAAGCATCCTCAGCTGCAGTGGTCTTTGGCTAGGAATTATGGGAGTTGTTGTCACCTTAAGTGGCACAGCGGGGAAATGCCTGACTAACAAGCAGTGGGCTCGAGTCCCCTCTGGTATGTTTCCCAGACTATGGGAAACATCTATAGCGGGCAGCAGCAACACAGGAAGATGCCGAAAGGCACAATCTCATACTGCGTGGGAGATGGCAATGGTAAACCCCTCCTGTATTCTACCAAAGAAGTCAAAATCAACTTGACGGCACACTTTACTTTTAGTCAAAAACATCTGGGAATCCCTGTTACAGGGAACGTTGCCTGTAAGTCACAATGATTGAGAGCGGAACTTTTGTCTTCAGAGGCAGACTACCTTTGAAAGTCGGGAAAGAGTCATAGAATGGGCTCTTGCCTTTACATCTTGCTTGTGGGTCGATGGGTTTGTCATGCTGACCTTTGGAAGGCAAAGGAGAAGGGGAGGAGCCAAGCAAGCCAAAGGTAGAGTCTCCAGGGACAGGGCTACTCTATCTGTGAATAACATGTGCTCGTCTCTTTGCTGGTGAGTTTCTAAAGGGTACACCTGGAAGGGTTTGCATGCCCCCTCCGTGCCCGTTGTGATTGGCTCCCCTTTTAGTTTCCAGTTAGTGCTAGCCATAATAGTTTGGAATGTCAGAATTGGAAACGTATGCTTAGCACTTGTCCTCTGAACCAGATTCGGAAGCCATCATTTGAACTGCATTTCCGAGTATGGTTTGGAGATCAAGCACCAAACTTAGTTTACTGTGCTGTCCAACAAGAAGCTGAAAAGGAAGCCAAGCAGAAGAGGGAGAAGGGAGAAGTATGCAAACCTCTGAATCAAACCAAAATAGATAATCATATTTTCTATAACCATGGATAATATGAACAGAAAGATCCATGGTATCCATTCATTTGGGAAGGCTATCCAAAATAAAATATTCAATTCACACCCATATAACATTTATTATAGTTCTATAATTTTGTCCATATTTTGTATTTAATTATACATCTTTCCCCCCCAGAATCGAATGGAGGAAAGCAAAGCACTGTTTAGGACAATTATCACATATCCTTGGTTCCAGAATTCTTCAGTCATCCTGTTCTTAAATAAAAAAGATCTTCTAGAGGAGAAAATAATGTACTCCCATCTAGTTGACTATTTCCCAGAGTATGATGGTAAGAAAGATCTTTATAATTAATTCTCTTAGCCAGCCAGTGTGGAGATGTGGCAAGGCAATGCATGCCGGCGAGGGAGGCACCTGATTGGTTGAGCTCTGTTTGGCTGGCAGAGGTGTCTGATTGGCTGAGCTCTGTTTGGCTGGAGAAGGCGCCTGATTGGCTGGGCGTTGGCCTGGCCGTTGTGAGGAGGGGCCATCTCGGCTGCAGCCTGGGCTGGGAGACGAGAGGCAGTGGGAAGGACTGGCCCTGGCCTGGTGCCAGAGGGGGTGAGTGGGACATGAGTGCCCAGGATTTGGCAGCAGAACTCTCGCGACAGGCTGTGAGAGTTCTGAAGTGAGGACTGAGGAGGAGGGGGGAAGAAAGTGCTGTGGCCGGCGGGTAGAGGAGGGGGGAGAGAAAGGCGGCAGCGGGCAGGGGGAGAGAAAGGCAGTGGTGGGCAGGGGGAGAGAAAGGCAGCAGTGGGCAGCGGGCGGGGGAGAGAAAGGTGGCGGCGGGCAGCGGGCGGGGGAGAGAAGGCGGCAGCGGGTGGGGGGAGAGAAAGGCGGCGGTGGGCGGGGGAGAGAAAGGCGGCAGCGGGCGGGAGGAGAGAAAGAAGGAGGCGGGCAGCGGGTGGGGGAGAGAAAGGCGGCGGCGGGCAGCGGGCGGGGGAGAACGGCGGGCAGCAGGCGGGGAGAGAAAGGCGGCGGCAGGCAGCGGGCGAGGGGAGAGAAAGGCAGCGGCGGGCAGCGGGCGGGGGAGAACGGCAGGCAGCAGGCGGGGAGAGAAAGGCGGCGGCAGGCAGCGGCGGGCAAGGGGAGAGAAAGGCAGCGGCGGGCGGGGGGAGAGAAAGGTGGCGGCGGGTGGGGGGAGAGAAAGGTGGCGGCGGGCAGCGAGCGGACGGAGAGAACGGCGGGAGGGCAGGTTGGCTGAAGATTGTGGGCCGGAGGGAAGGGGAAGAGAGGAGAGACCAGGGCAGGAGAAAGAGGGAGGGGGAAACAGCCAGCCCCAAAGCGCCCCACAGATGCTCTGTGCAGGCTTGGCTAGTCATTTCATAAATTCCTATACTTCAGGTCTTCCAATAGCTACTTTGCATGGCTTACATAAAGGGAACAGGCATATCTTCCTATATATACACCTAAATATTTTCTCATATAACAGTCCGTTCACAGTGTCGGGTGATGGTTCCAAAACTGGAGAAATAATCGCTGAAATGTCACTGCTGCACATCTTCTATTCATTTGGATAAGGATTGGGTGGGCAGGGTGGGGGATCAATACAAGCACAATTCACATGAACGTTAGGAGGCTGCAAGCAACACTAAAATCTCTGTTTGTATGCATGTTCACAGAAACAATGATGAGTCTAGGCTTTAGAACATCTTTGCTGCGTTTTCAATTTAAATATAGTTAAGAAAATAGGCTGTATCAAGTCTAGGTAGAAAAAGAGAAAAACCTCGCTGAAATATATATTTAAATGTTTACACACAAAGCACTCATGCGTTGTTCTGCACCTTAGTCTCGCCCCTTCGCTGGAAATGCCAGGCATCTTCTCTCAGTTATGAGATGGATTGCACACTGAAAACTCCTATATATTGTGAACCACCCAGGGACTTCTTTGTATGGGGCGGTTCATAACTGTACTAAATAAATAAGAACAGGTGTGTTTTATTTTCTCCTCCTGCCACCACCCCTGAAGCTCCAGGATCACCTCTGTCCTGCTATTTTGCAACCTCTTTCATTCCAGTGTCTGCAGTATCATGGCACACATACCCTTTCCCTTTTCACTGTGGGCAGCAGAAGCTTTGGATAGGCAGATGATTTGCTCAGTTTTCTTGAGGAAGTAAGAGTGTTTATGGGCAAGTGCACTTCTTCCCCCACTTACTGGCTGAGATACTGTGCACTGTTAGAACTGCGTAACAAGAGCTGCAGCACTGCAGTGGGCAGAGAGGGAGAAGCATTTTTTTCTGCTCTCTCCAAAAGAACTTCTTGGCTCTCAAAAGAGCATAATTAAATCCTTGGGTATTATCAAAGTCTCTAAAAATATTTAATACTTGGGAGTGCACATGTCCAACAATCTCACAAATCTTAAACATTTGGACTTCACTCCAGTATTAAAATGCCACCTTAAGTGGCGCAGCGAAAAATGCTTGGCTAACAAGCAGAAGGTTGCCAGTTCAAATCCCCACTGGTACTATATCGGGCAGCAGCGATATAGGAAGATGCTGAAAGGCATCATCTCATACTGTGTGGGGAAAGGCAGTGGTAAACCCCTCCTGTATTCTACCAAAGAAAACCACAGGGCTCTCTGTGCACCAGGAGTTGAAATTGACTCAACGGCACACTTTACATTTTTACTAGTATTAAAATCCATCAAAAGAAAGATGTAGAAGTGGAAAGGGATTAACCTCTCCTGGCTGGGGTGAGTAGCAGCACTTAAAATGTATCTACTACACAAATTATTGTGTTTGTTTCAAGTCCTACCAATTACTATATCTGCTAACACCCTGCAGGGATGGCAAAGTTTTTTCTTCTCTTTTATTCACACTAACAAAAAAAGAGACTAATACAGCATTCTTTACACAATAACAGCTAATGGCAGAATAGGAGTTCCATCCTGCCTGCTTATTATGATGCTTTTCACCTCAGAAACATCTTACGGATGCTGACCAATGTTGAAATTAATTCTTGTGTTAAGATGGAAGTTTCTGATCAGTATTTTTATAGAGTTAAAAGTTTGCCTGTAATACCAGATTAGATTATTAAGTTTAAAGCAGCAGACAATCCTTTTCTGAGTGCCACTTTCAAGAGTGGGGCAAAGTGGCATAAGAATTTAACACCCCCATATTCCCCTCTCATTCCAGTTTTTTGCTACCCTAAATTTGATGGATTGTTTACATCTCCTCAATAGAAGCTATTGATCTGGAAATTGCCAAATTAAGTTACTCTTAGCAGTGGGGAAATCCTATCAACCTAGAGGCTATAGGGGAAATTTTGGGTCCTCTGCACTGTACATGGATACATCTTTTACCATGCAGATCCTTTATATCCACCCCAGAAATAACAGCACAAGCTAACAAGACAACTAACAAAAATCAAAGTACTGGCTTTAGAAGCCTTGGACACCCTCAAAGGTGGTTTCAAAATAATATGATTTGATTATCAACCACACATTTAACGCACTGCCTAGCTTTAAAGTGTCTTTGGGAAATGACTTCCAACAGGAAATCAAAGATCAGGAGTGGATGAACAGAGGAAGCCAGTTACTTCATCTTTGGCCCAAATTAAGGAGAACTTTCTCATAGTTTTCCAGAGATGGTACCTGACCCTAATAAGAATAGCATACATCCAGAAAGACTGTTCTTTGCTGGAGTGGTTGTGGGATGAAGGGAACCTATTTTTGTCTTTGGTGGACTTGTCCTAGGGTCTCATCCTTTTGGACAGAGGTACTCGTGGAAATTAGCAGGATTACAAACCAGAAAATAGGATTATGCCCCCAGCTAGCATTAGTAAATGTACTTTCTGGGGTCAATACAGATGTGACATCAAAAAAATTAATTGTGTGTATGGTAACTGCTGCCAGGTTAGCTATAGCCAAACACTGAAAAAATCAAACCATGTTGATGGACATCTGGTACAAGAACCTATTGCATATTGTGATCTCAGAAAAGCTTACCTATATTATTTGGTCCCATTCAAACAAGACTACAAATAATTCTTGTTATATAATTTGGTCAGATTTTATTCTTTATGCTCATTGAGGAAATTATGGTTATTTTTAGACAGACAAATTTAGAGTGTGGATGGATTGATGAATCGGGGTTTGTCATATTGTGTTTTGCTGTTTGTGTTTGGATCAATATTTTTTAGCATTGTAAATTTGTTTTAATAAAGTTTTTTTGAAAAAAGGGGGAAAATGAGGAAGACTTCAGCAGTACGTCCTTGAGGGTTGTGCCACCTGCACTTCCTTGCTTGGCAACATGCTACTTGGAGCTGCGATGCTGAGTCTCCCCCCACCACAGCTCTTGTTACACAATTCGAACAGTGCACAGAATCTCAGCCACTCATTCCATATCCCCTTCCTCTTGCATGCTTACAGTGCAGCAGGTGATTTCATCCTTTCCCCTCCAGCCTAAACAGCTGGAAAATTCTGTGAGCAATTTTCTTAAAATTCCCACAATTTTCTGTTGCTCAGGCATGCTTGGTAAGCTGAATATATTGTCTGAAACATTTTTTTTTAATGTGCATGTTAAAAACTTTGTTAAAATGTTTTCCCTTTGTTTCTTTATGCAGAGATTATTCCTCTTTAAAGGTAGTGGTCAAATATTTAGTTCTAGCAAAACTAATTTTTCTTTTTATGGTATAACAGGACCTCAGCGAGATGCACAGGCAGCACGAGAATTCATCTTGAAGATGTTTGTCGATCTTAATCCAGAGAGTGAAAAAATTATCTATTCCCACTTCACTTGTGCCACAGACACGGAGAATATCCGCTTTGTCTTTGCTGCTGTCAAGGACACAATCCTACAGTTAAACCTGAAGGAGTACAACTTGGTCTAACTGTGCCTCTAAAGTCTCCTCTCCCCACATCCCATTTGGGCAATTGAAGATATTCAAGAGGGACTGTATTATCTGTGAAAATGATCTGCATAATACTAATTTATTGCTGGCCTCGACTCTGTGAATATTCACAGAGTTTATAGTAAATATTATAATTTTATTTAAACTTTACAGAGGAAAAACAAAAGATGCTGAACTACATTCACAGCATATTTCCTCGGGTTTTTTAGTCAAAACCTTGTGACGATGTGTGTTAAATTCTCAGTCATGCACTCACACAGGATAGGGACTTGGGGTGATTTTGTTGTTGTTGCTACTGAAGCAAACTCAAATTGGTATATCATTTTTCTCCCCTCACTTTCTTTATTTTTCTATTTTTTAAAGGTACAATGGCCTTCCCACCCTCCCTGGCCCCAAATTTTATATTTATTGTTGAAACTGTTTCCTCCACACTGATGTGATCAGGGAAATACTATCTCTAGAATTTAAGCCATCAAGTGTTCTGATTTTTCAGTAAATACTTTTTTGAAGGATCAAATATAAGGTTTTAATTATTGGCAGAGATATCAGATATATCTTGGTACTGTCTTTGCACTGAAGGCTTTGGGTGTTGTTCAGTGGGGATATTAATTGTAGCAGTGTTACTTTAAATGTACCATGGAAACTCAGCAAGCTGCACAGAAATAGAGTAACAAAAAAAGCAAGACACAAAAGTGATTCATTAAATAGGATAGCTTTTTTTAATTGCCACATACCTTTTTGTGTGTGCACGTGCTCTCCCTCCCCCTACTACCAAATCAAAGATGCCAAACAGAAATATCACAGACACTACAATAGCCTAAAATGCAGTCAGTCTCCCTCTTTTTAAAATCAGAACTTCTAGATTTCTCATCACATGTTCAAACCTATTTTTACTGTCTCTAATATTACAGGTTGCAGTATTTGGCAGCTGCTCCCCCCATCCCCCAATAAAAGTGCTAACATTAAAATGTAAGATTCTGATTAAAATGCCAAATTAATTTATTGGGAATCTGCATGATTCAGACAACTGCCAAATACTCAAGCAGCTAGATTTTAGCTTTCCTGTTCCATCTTTGTATTAGAATGCATTCCATTCTCAATGCCAAAAAAAAAAAGCAGTATGAGTGAAAATGTTGTTTGGTGCTACATACACAATGGGCAGAATCCAGACAAAGTTAGTCATGAATAAAACCCATTGAAATTAATGGAACTTAAATTAGTTATGACTAACTTATCTCATTTAATTCAAGGGTGCTTAGTTACGACTAATGTACTGCGCAATATCTACTAATGGTAGAAGCGCAATATCTACTAATTCAAAGTCAGTTTTACTTTTGTCTAAGGGTGGCATAGGATTGCACAGTGTTTTTTTTCTTAAAGCACCATTCACTGAAAAATATGATCTTGGAAATGAAAAGCCCTTGGTTTGGTTGCTTGCTTCGTGAATTTAAAGATTTCTAAATGGGAGCCTTTCTGAGTTGTTTCTATATATAAATAAACCATGTTAGAAGGCTGAGTATACCCATTTTTAATGAGAAAGAAAACAACAGCGCATGCTTTGATGAACATCTCTTTTTGCATCTTGGATTGAAAGATCAACTTCTAGGTTTTGTTTTGAAAACAACCCTGTAAATAAGTGTGTTTCAAGTTGCAGGGTTGTATATGAGGGGTAGAGGGTCAGATGTGAAATTTGACTAATTTTTCTAAATTGCTGTGCTGTAAGACTTAAATAGAAACTCTTGTTATACAGCAGCATATGCAAGGGAGGGGGCAGTGAGAACTGCTTATTAGTTGAGAACCAAAGTTTAACTATGTGTACAATCTACCAAGTATTAATTTTAGTGGCATTGGCTCAGACTCAAATTATGATGATCATAGGTGATACCACAGCAGTGCTTGGTGGATAGTCCTCAATAAGTACCAATAAGATGTAACCCTTTCTATTAAAATTAATGAAAAGTTGGGCTATTTGATTCCCTCATCATGAAACATTTTGTAATTTTAAAAATGGTTGTAGGCATAGTGCAATTATGAATGCTATAATCATTGTACATACCTCTCACACACTCAGTGCTATAATCATTGTACATACCTCTTCCCCCCCATCTCTCTCTCTCTTTCTCACACACACACACACACACACGTGTGTGTGTGTGTGTGTGTGGCAGCATCTGTATTGGCTTTGTAATCATTAATTTTTGGCAGATTGAATGTGCTGTATTGATATGTATCTATGTAATTGTAATGTATGTCCTATAGATAATTCACATTTAAATAATGTTATTTTATTTACTTTTTTAAGAGAGAAGAATGTAAATTTTTGTCAGTTTATTTCTGACTAGGGTTTTTTATTTTAATTTACAAAAAAGAATTATCATAGTGCAGAGCGGTACTAGCATCATGCTGTATAAAATCATTTGCACAACCTGTGTAGAGGTGAACTTGGAACACTCTCTCTCTCACACACACACACAAGCCATTGACCTTTTTCAGTACAAGTTTTCAAAGGATTTAACTCACATATAGAACACAGCTTTGTTGAAAGAACTTAGGCTGTATGCTGCTGGACTGCATTGTTCTTTGGCAAATGGAAAGCAGCTTAGTTTTACACCTCTGGCCTTTTCATGAGGGTGGCATCACAAACTTGTTTTTACAGCACTAGGTGACACTCTGCGGTTACCTTGTGGTCAAGATCTATGCGGTATCTAATCTTGTGAATGTGTTTGATATACCATGTGACTGACAAACTTATTATTTCTTTAGCATTGCTTTTTATGGTGTAGGTTTAACATGTTGAATCCATTCACAAAGGGCCACATAGACCTCCAAGCACAACAGTGAGACAAATTTTAAAAATCACCTTGTGTTGGAAAGACTGCTGTTCTGGATCCACTCCTCACACATGCTGATTTTCCTGCATAGAAATAGCTCAGTGTAGGAGAAGATATGTATACCGCTAATACAATGTCGTGTGATGAGCAAATGTGGTGCCTATAGCTCTGTGTGTACACATGATGGGAAGCTTGAGATACAGAAAGTGTCCTGTGCAAAAGAGCCTTGATGGGGTGGTTTTAGCAGCAGTCTTAAGGCATTATACCAAGTAGACTTTACCACTTCCTTAAATATGTCATACTGCAAAATGTTCCTCAGACCCAAACAGGTAAAATTTGAAAGGTGATACCTTACTTTATCATAGTTAAGTTGTCACTGATACAGGTCTAAGTAATATAAAGTATTATGTAACAAAACTACAATTAAAACAAATGTCAAAAGTGACACTAAAATTGGGTGCCGCGTGGGACAGAAGTGATGCTTGAGACTTTTTATTAACAGCTTTACACATTTTGTCCTGTTTTTGCGATAAACGAAGGGTATAATACAGCAGTTACTACTGTTGCGCAAGCCAGTCATTTCAATCAAGCTTAATTGTGGCCCCTGCACAACTAATATGATTAAATAGTATTATATTTCCAGTTTCTACCATTTTCTCAAAATCATTCAATAAGGAAGACTGATCTTATGGAAACTGAGTCTCCAAGTTAGTGGATGTGACAAAGAAGCTCAACCAGTCTGTGTAGCTTTCAAATGGCAAATTGCTTTTAGACCAATGAACAGGTTCAGGAAATGGCTGCACTCAGGACTGGCAGTGCTTGTTGGTCTCATCTGAAACAACCATTAAATGGTGAGCTGCTACATCATGAGTCAATGGCAGATGTGGGATCCCAGATCCCATCATTTATGTGGAATCTCACACACGTGGTGGTAAAATGAATGGATGTTGTGGAGCACAAATGTTCAATGGCTTGTGCTCAGTCCTAGGTTTCTCCTCAAGGGTGCATGACACTATCCCTTCTATTAAACAGAAAACAAGTTGATCGCCTACAGAGGTGTATTTTTTCTTTGTTTTTTAATGTGAACTTACATAAAGGAAATGGTAGAAATCTAAAGCCTATTGGGGACATAATTTATTACGAGTCTTTGCGAAAAGTCTAGAAGTGGGTGGAAGGACTTGGTTTTAAAACACGTGTAACAAAGAATCAAAATTTTACTTTATTCCTCCTAGATTTATTACAAAACTCTTGTGCCACTAGCATATTGTAGGCAAACTGGACTTGTGGCAAGTGTTTAGAGCAATGAAGCAAGTTTTGGGTTTGAAAGTTGGAGACTTTGATGGCCAAGGCTGGTTTTCTTTGAATCACCAGTACAACATTACCATGTGCTGGTTCATCACAGCCATTTTTTTAAAAGTGACACTGCATTTCACAGTTGCAATTTATATTTGCTCAGATTTTTGTTTTAGAAATTGGTTGATTTCTTCTCTGCCTTATGGATCTTGAGCCCAGACGTTTGTGCCTCTTAAGACTAAGCTGAGAGCAAAAGTAACAAAACAAAAGCCTTTTATCTTTGCCAAAACAATGTAATTGTGCTGAATGTCATAAAGAGAGGAGGACTGCCAAAGACAGCTTCTTGGGATTGTGTGTCCTTGTTCATTAGGAATACAATCCACTGGGAAATTCCCCTTCTCAAGCCTCTTTAAGATTAATGGGAGTTGTGTAAATGCAACATCCTTTCAGCTCAGTTGGGCTTGTACAGGAGAACCTACTAGGAACAAACCCATAAAAGCTATTAATATGTGGGATCTTTGTGTTTTGTTTTGTAACTCTGAAACCTTGCCTTTCTCACAAGGTGACTAGTGCTGTCCTGACATATGAAGGATAAATGCATGTATGTCATTTTTTATTATTCAAATATTTTGATTATTTTGATTGTCAGTCAAATATTATTTTTGATTGTCAAGATTATATGAATAGGGGTTTTTTTAAAAAAAACTATACCACCTCATGAGTGTGAATTCCACCACCACCCTTCCCCAAGTTTAAAGTGGAACAGACTTTTTATACTGGGTGTCAGTCAGAATTGACTGTGTGGTTTGCAAAAAAATTTCATAGTGGGGGAAAAGGGCTGCATATTAAGATACTGCTAGGTTTTCCCGTTCTTTGGTTTTAAGATGTAAATGACCTTTGACTTATCCATTGACCCTTCCCATTTGTTTTTCATTCCTCACAAAAGATGGAAATGATTTTTAAAAATCAGAAATGTTAACACACAAAAAAATAAAATGTACCCAAATAAATTATAATGATGTGCTGCTCTTCTTGAAACCACAAAAGTTATCTCTTTCACACCATCTATGACAGTACTTTCATTTTAATTATTTGTTTGTGCATGGTGTGTTAATGTGGCCTACCAAAGACCTACCTCTAGCTAAAATATAACTGTATAGCCAGCTTCTATCTTTGGAATTTCAAATACTGTCACGATCAGATTATGACATGTGTTGCATATGCCTCACTGCTGTATTTTGACAATTCAGGTATCTGCTTTTGTAAACAGAATCCTTTCAAAACACATCTATACATCTTACAGCTTAGAATGTATTAAATGTAGATCTGCTCTGAACATAGCCTTATAACTATTCAGAAGATTACTACATACTCTTTCTTATCCAAAGCAAGATGGTCCCGATCTAGGGTTCTGTATCCTCTGATGTATACATGGGGCTTATCAATGGAGTGGGGCAGGGAAGTATTTCAGGTTTGTTCCAACCTAAAACACTGAAATCATTCTCGAAATCATTCTGGGCAAGATAACTCCTGTACAGATTAGACCTCCCATGGCTGCAAAGTATTACCGGATTGGGGTATGTATATTCAAGTCACATCTTTTCTTCTCCAGCCCACTAGAAAATTGGTGGTTTTAACTGTTACATGTGGATGATTCAGTGGCTGCTCACTTTAATAGTCCCATTGACTTTTAGTGTGCCTATACTCATGAAAGTGGTAGCTTTTTTTTTTAAAGACTTTTGAATGCAATTAAAAATGCTTACAGAATAAAACTCAAATGATTTGGACAAGCTTGTTCTCCAAATATGAAGTATTTCAAATGTCAGCCCACAGAAACATTTGGCTGTACAGAAGAATGTTCCTCACTCCAAAGGATACTGTAAGATGCAATTTGGCAGTGCTTTATTTATAACTACCTTGGAGGCTGGCCTTGTAGGATGTATACTTAGGAGGTAGGACTCATACTTTTAACATTGCAGGATTTTATAAATTTGCACTTGTTCTTAATGTCCTTCAAATGCATGTATTGCCAAGTAGTTTTGACAACTAATGTATAAATACTGTCCCAAATGACCTTGCTAGTTAAGAGTACAGCATTTTTGGCCATAATTTTGTACTCCAGTATCTCCATTCATTTACATTTGCATCTCTTGAAGTACTTTTGGCTTACTGTTCTCTTTAAATGCTTTTAAAAAAAATTATAAGTATTGGAATAAATATTTTTATTCCAGCAATCATAGTGAAGTGCTTTATCCTAATTAGATAAACTCATCTGTAAAAAGCAACATTTCCTGAATATGTTTGTTCCTGATATTCAAAGGTTCAAATCCTCCCCCACCCCTGCTTTTTCCTTTCTACATTGAAGGGTTTTATACACTATATCCTTGAACTATATGGGAATATCAATACATGCTTAGTTGTTAATGGAAAACTCGCATTTTAGAATTAAGCCTGTTATTTCAGAATTGATAGAAGAATACAGCTTTTCTTTTGTGTAGGCTCAATAGGATGATAGATCTATATTACATTGCAAGAGATTTTTCTTTCTCAGATTGTGCT
Organism: Hemicordylus capensis; assembly: GCF_027244095.1. NCBI lineage: Eukaryota > Metazoa > Chordata > Lepidosauria > Squamata > Cordylidae > Hemicordylus > Hemicordylus capensis. Next base: position 101,821,115 of record NC_069658.1, read on the forward strand.
TTTACTACAACAAATGCTGATAGACCACTTTTCAACAAAAGTTTTCAAAGAAGGGAAAAATAGATTCCCTGTCCCCAAAAGGCTCCCAGTCTAAAAGGAAATATAAGGTAGACATGAGCAAAAACTACTGGAGAGAGAGAGGTTGGGTAATGACAGTTGCTCTCCCCCTGCTAAATATAAGAGAGTCATTACTTTAAAAGGTGCCTCTTTTGTTACCAGGTTTGCTCTGAAGTGTGGTAGTTATCACCCTTCATGATTGTGTTGGCTTAATGTGGGGGATTTAACTCAATTTAGTGCAAACCTGCATACAGCCAGCTTATAAATTAAGGTACCGGAAAGCTGACTGTGGATAGGATGCACCTGTGTTGGAGTACTCAGTACACAATAGAGTACAGGTATGTTCCTTAAAAGCAAGGCGTTGGAGCACTCAGAAGATCACAATAGAGTACAGGTATGTTCCTTAAAAGCAAGGTTAGGTTTTACTGAAGAGCAAAGATTTTCAGGAAAGACAATGGTTAGCACCTCAGCAGATTTGCTTGCAGTGGTCTTCCCTTAGGGTGTTAATGTTCTGAGAATGGCATAGAGTTGCCTTCAATACACATTCACAGGTTAGCACTGAGACACAGAGGATACAGTTGCAGGAACCAGGAAATGATGAGGGAGAGAGAAGTCTAGTTACATGCCTAGCAGCTTTGCCTTGAGCTGGAGTAATGATGGGAGATTCTAATGGTGAGCTAAATCTCCAGGCAACTAATATCTCAGCTTGCAAGGGGCCCCCAAAATAGTGATTTTATAATAGTGATTTCAGCTTGGAGATTCTCAAATTTGGACTCATCCACTAAAGGTGCTTTTCTCTCTGGGCTTCCAGTGGAGTGGATAGTTGGGTTAGTGAGATGGGCAGCCTCAATTTTTGGAAACAGCAAGGCACAAGCAAATTGGGATTAATGGGTCAGGCTAACCAAATGCTGAAGACTGGGCGAATGTTGAACTGGCATCTACCACTAACACTGAACCCAGTGCTAAACCAAGAGGGGTTTTAATGTTATTTTGCATGGCTGGGCTGAGTGATTTCCACCTTCTCAAATTCTGATCTTGGTATTGATAAGCTTATGGGGTGGAGGTTGTGGAGGGGAGATTCTAAAAGTGTTCTCTTAGACGTTCTTAAAACAAAAGGCTGAATAGGTGTCCTCTCCAAGGGTGGCAAACTGGAGCAGGAATGAAGACCTTATTTTATTTTATTATTTATTTATTTATTTATTTATTTTTGCATTTTTATACCGCCTTTCGTTAAAAGATAGCCCCAAAGTGGTTTACAAAAGTTAAAAACATACAATAAAAACACAATAAAAACATCATGCTAAAAGTATAAAAACATATTAGAACAGGCATAAAACAATACAACAAATAAAAACACCCAGAAGCAGCAGTAAAAACGATTATGTAAAAGCCTGGGTAAAAAGCCAAGTCTTTACAAGCTTTCTAAAAGCCGTGATGGAGTCCGAGGAACGAATGGCCACTGGGAGAGCATTCCAGAGTCTGGGGGCAGCAACAGAGAAGGCCCTGTCCCGAGTGCACGACAGCCGGGCCTCTCTCATTGTCGGCACCCGGAGCAGGGCCCCCTCAGATGTTCTCGTCAAGCGGGCAGCAACCCTTGGGAGCAGGCGGTCCCTCAAATACCCCGGGCCCAAACCATTTAGGGCTTTAAAGGTCAAAAAGAATCAATTTTCAGCTTGATTCTCTTGATTGCATCTAAAAGTTTTCTCTATAGGAGGGAGGATGCCCTTGGTTCCCTGAACTATCTGAATGTGCACTTATTACAATGTTAGGATGGAAAAACTGCATCCCATTCTCAGTGCTCCAAAAATTCAGGCACTCTCTATGCATGTTCTGGGGCTATGACTTTCAGAGTGGTATATCTTAGTCCTCTATGATCACACTAATGCCATGGGGACACTTAATAAAAACCTGGCCAGAATGACTCTTGGTAAACTGGAGGAATACACTCAGGCAGAGGTTTCCTCATTAATATAATCATTACAGACAGGCTTAATCATTACAGACAACCAAGGTTTGGGGTGCAGTGGGGTACCATTGGGACAGGCAGGCATAGCAACAGTTGGCTTAGTTAATAGGGGCAATCTCATCATTTTGCCTCATAAATCAAATGCAGAAGTAATACAGCTCCTGAAAAGCTGTAAAAATCAGTTCAAATAGAGTATATGCTTTTAAGGATGATTCATAGGGTCCAATAATCTGTACCCAGGAGACATTCAGTACATTCTACTTAGTGTTCAGAAGCCTATTTTGATCTCTACTTCCTGCTGCTGGGTCTAGTAAAGCTAATCACATTTTTAATTTGATGAGCATTCTGTACAGAATCTAGTATGTCTATTTTTTTATTAGATAGGAATTTTAAAATGTAAAATCAAACAATAGTGATGTAATAGAAGAAGGGACACCAAAAATAGTAATAAAAGAACCAAAGGGAGGTTTTCCTAAAGTCTCTCTGCTGTATTGTACTAAACACAGATTTCCTGCCCCCCCATCAGCGACTGTCTACAAACATAATTTTAAATGAAAAAGTGCACTGCCTAGAGCCCTTTGGATGGGGCAGTATACAAATTTAATAAATGAATAAATATAAACAAAAATGCAAATTAAAATATCAATTTTTACATATACAAAATATCTCAGAACAATAATAGGGTAGTTGCCCAAATGATTCACATACTCTGCTGAGATAACACATGTGGTTAATCTTCAGGGCTTTCTGTATATAATGGCATCTGTCTCTGAAGTTGGTGGTAGGTTCAGGTTTTTTTTCTTAGAAGATATCAACAATATCCCAGTAAGCTAAGCTTAGGTAAGTGCTCTGAAAACTGGAATTGTTTTTTTAATCTCTAAAGGACACAGCTGCATTCCACACTCTTCAAAAACTTATATGCCTTGTACATTGTGATCACAGTTCAGCTACGGATATATTGGAGTTACAGTAAAGTAGTAGTAAATTTAACTGACCAAAGATCATAATTAAACTGAATAAGTATGAGTAAATTACAAATTATTAAAATTAACAAATACCATTAAAGTCATCTGCCACATTTGTCCTGAATATTATTATATTCACACACACACTTTTCAACAAAAAGTTTTCAAGAATCTTTTTCAAGTTTCTTGAGCATCAAGTATAGTCCTTCAGTATAAAACTTTTTTATGTTTAACAATTATTTTGATATGTGCAGTAATAAGAGCAGTAGTGTTATGGCAATTACAACAGCAGCTGCCATGGAGTGATGAGTTTACGTAGCAATTGCAATGATTTCTTGATAATCTGTTTTGCAGGTCATTGCTTTGTTTCAGTTCAGACATTTGCTCAAATTTGGATGAGGACCAAATAAAAGGAACGGGATACTTCAACATTAAACATGCCCTGATGCAGTTTAGAGCACACAGTATCTTGGATTAATTTTGAGATGGTGGGAGGAGTAAATCTCAGCATGCAAACACTCATTTTTAAAAATGTTATGCATGGATTACATATAAGTTTGCTAAAGAGTTCCTTCATTACATCCTGTCTCAACAATGCCATTTACTAAGTTAGGCACACAGCCTGTGTTCTTACCTCAACAGCCACTCCCTATTTCTCTCAAGCTGCTGATTGTGAAGCACCCAAATCAAAGGGAATTGAGTCACCTTGTTCCTGAGATCCCCTACTGATATACCTAGCCACCTACTGTTTCACTAGATCAGGCCTGCTCAACTTGGGCCCCTCAGCTGTTTTAGGACAACAACTCCCATAGTCCCAAGCCACAGTGGCCAATAACTAGGAATTATGGGAATTGCAGGACAACATCTGCAGGAGAGCCAAAGTTGAGCTGCCCTACACTAGGCCCGGATGTTGTCACTGTGTTGATTCGTGCTTAGTGATTGCCACTTGGCTAATATGAAACCACCTGTTGGGTTTTCTTGCCATATACTCGTGACCATCCCCACCCACCCACCCCCACTTATTGCTATGTTAAAGGTAGACTGAAATTGAAACATACTAGATTTGTTACACTTGAAACTTATTTAGGCATATTAAGAGTGGGTACTATGAAAAGTTACATCACCTTAAGTGGCGCAGTGGGGAAATGCTTGACTAACAAGCAGAAGGTTGCCGGTTCAAATTCCTGCTGGTACTATATCAGGCAGAAGCGATATAGGAAGATGCTAAAAGGCATCATCTCATACTGCATGGGAGGAGGCAATGGTAAACCCCTCCTGTATTCTACCAAAGAAAACCACAGGTCTCTGTGAGCGCCAGGAGTCGAAATCGACTTGACAGCACACTTTACTTTACTATGAAAAGTTAGACTAGAATATATGCCTTTAAGTATGTTCTGTACACTGAAAAAACCTTAAAGGCCAAGTTGAAGACAGATAATCCTGTAGAGAATTTTATGTGGTTGCTAAGAGTCGACTCCGACTTGATGGCGCTCAATCAATGTTCTGTAAAATCCTTATTACTTCAGGAAACATTTGCAACTTATAATGAGTGGCCTCTGTGGACCCCTACTCCTCCTCCTGCTGAATACCCAGCAACAAAAGTTATGAGGGATGTGTGTGTGGTAGGGAAGGGGCAGTCATGTGCATCTACAATGCAATAATTAGGGTTCACATGAATTATTCATTTCCATTACAATAAAGTAAAAGCTATTAAGAGTCTATAAGTGGCTTTCATGTTTCGCCTTCTGAATGCTACAGAGAATTGATAAGTTAGAGGATAGGTTTCAGCTTCTGCGGGATGAGTTTGATGTTGCACACTAGGCTGGATCTACAGAATATCTGATCCCCACCAAGAAACTAGTTGGTCAGGAGATGGAATGTGACCAAGTGCAAGGACACAGTTAGACCAATTAGTGTAGCTCCTGTTTGTAGTGACGAGAGAGAAAGCATTTGTTGCTATCATATCTAAAGTAGATGCTCCCCCCCTTTGTCAAAGAGCACCAGGGGTGGGGGAGCAGCAACAAAGTATTTCAGCTCTTACCCCACCACTCCCAGGTCCAGATCATGCCCCTGTGCACCACTTATAATATTTACAAAAGAAAACAGCCCTGTATATTAAAGCCTATGTATAGTCTGGCATTAACACATGTGTAGTTAATGGTCAATTCCTGGGAACTGTAGAGGCAGCAGAGATCTCTCTCAATATTTGCACTGAACTACAGTTCCCGGGGTTATATGAACCATTACCATTAAATTGCTGTCCTGCTGATAAAGTGTGCCTTCAAGTCGATTTCGACTCCTGGCGCCCACAAAGCCCTGTGGTTGTCTTTGGTAAAATACAGGAGGAATTTACCATTGCGTCCTCCCGCACAGTGTAAGATGACGCCTTTCAGCATCTTCCTATATCGCTGCTGCCCGATATAGTACCAGCAGGGATTCAAACCGGCAACCTTCTGCTTTTTAGTCAAGCATTTCCCCACTGCACCATGTGCAAATTATAGGTTTTCATTTTGTGCTGCATTTTCCCAGTATATTTATGTGGCAAAGGTTCCAGAACCTCATTTGACCATGATCTAACATACCCATTAATTCCCCCCCCCAAAGAACACTTTATTTTCCTTCTCTAAATAAGTTAGATTTACTGCAGGTGTATTATCTGTGTGACCAACCAGCATTAGCTATGCATGGCAGCCAATGAGAGATCTAGTTGTTGTTGTTATTATTATTATTATTTTATTTTGCTATCTGTGCCTTGTGTCTGTTGTTCATATAGCACCGTTACATTCAGGGTGCTCTATGGCATGAGACCAAAAAAATGGGGGGTGGAGGAGGTCCATGCCCTAAGTAGGTTACAAACCAAAGTTTGATACAGGGGAGACAATAGAGACAGAGGAAAGGGAAGATGTATTGAGTTGAATGGAGTTAGGCTTAGGGTGAAACTACATGTTACATCATGTTATGCCATGCGCCATATGAAGCTTCAACCAGAGTATCGCTCAAGGGGGAGCGATACTCTGGTGTTCGGTATCGATCCTGATAGGGTTGATCATGGCTATCCCAGGATCGTACCTGTCTGTATGATGAGGAACGCTCCTCCGATCCCCAATGGGTACTTCCATCTCTAAGCAGAACACACTCTTGGAGGCCCCAATGGGGTGACCGTCGCCTAGGCATCCAAGGAGCATCTGCTACTGGTCAGGGAATACACTTCCTCCAAAGAAGGATATCCCTGTTCCTCCATTGCCACTAAAGGCACTCTACTGTTATGATCATTTGTCATGTTGGGGGTTTCCATCACTACCGGCGAGTTGGGCTGCTTCGACACCAATAACCTCTGTACTGTATGATCCAAAGCCACCTTCTCCTTCTTGGTAACAGGCGCCTCTGATGCTGGAACCTCCTCTGCCTTCTTCTTTTTAGGTATAGGAGGGAGATGACGAACTGCCGGCAAGTCTCTCTGTAGTTTCAGCTCCTTCTTTTTCAACTTTGGTACTGACCCCGACAGATCTGAAGAGGACTTAGGTACCGTAGATGCTGGGCGCTGAGGATCTTCCGAGCATGTGGGCTCACTAGAAGCCGTCGATGGTTTAGTGGCCAAGGGCGTCGATACCGGTACCTAAGCCAGGATTTTGGATTCTGCGGAACCCGACACAGCATGCTCCAATTGCCCTGATGAGGCCATCTTCGCTGACCGCTTCCGCGACAAGGCTTCCAATGATCAGAGAGCCAGATCCCATAGGGCTGCACGTAAGCAAGAAGCCCTATTTTTGCAAGCCTGCTTCATGAACTTCTGGCAATGATGACGGGTCTCAACAATGTGGGATTCCCCCAAGCACAATAGACACTCGTTATGAGTATCGGGGGAAGGGATCTTAGATCTACAGCGGATGCATTTTTAAAAGTTTGTCATGCCCGGCATGCATGCCGAAGGCAGGCTGGCCACCACTCTCTGCCCCAGCTGAGATTAGAGCTCCAAAATAAGGAAAAAACCTGCAAAAACAAAGTGCAACAAATGAAAAAATGCTACTACTCGAATAAATTAGGAAAACAAGAATAAAGCGAAATAAGCAGAGAGGAAAAAACAAGGGGATATCTTGATCCTACTTGTTGACGAGCTGCAGACTCCACAGTCTTCACTGAAGCATGGACGAAGACAGACTGAGGGGATAAGGAGTGGCGCAGCTGCATATAGCAGCTGTGGGAGGGGTTCCTGCCCAAAGCAGGAGAATTGCGCTTGTTAGATTCCGACGAGGTCTCTGAGTAGGTGCATAGCCCATATGTGTAGACCACGTTGAAGAATCTTTCTCTCTCTCCACTCTTGCCGCACTACTATCAAATAGTGGCGGTAGAGCCTGAGAAACAGGTTGTGGTCAGATATATATTAGGATAGGATAGAGTGTGAAAAGAAGACGGAAGGGAAGGCCACAGCGGGCTTTGATGTCAAAGAAAGGGCAGGAAGCCCTGGTCTGAACTGTATGGTCTGAATTGTATAGGGTCTGAATTATTGTGATTAAGAGGTGAGAGGGCCAGGTGTGATAAAAGACTAGAAAGGATGTTGCTGTGGTCAAAGTGGAAGATGACTAGACAGAATGAGAATTGTACTGAAGGGGTGGAAAGGAAGAACTGCATTTCAATCTTTTACAAGGAGAAGCAAAATAATTTGCAACAGATTGCAAGGAGTACATAAAGGAAGGTATGAAAAATAAAGCCAGTGTTTCATGTCTGATCAGCAGAATGGATAATGATGTCATTGGATATAGAGCGTATCCATGAAAAGGAATGCTTGAGAGAAAATACAAGAAGTTTGGTCTTGGATATATAGAGCCTGAGATAGCAATGAAATATCCAAATAGAAGTATAATATGCAGCAGTAGATTCAGCATAAGCAGGAAAGTTCTAGGGCAGAGCTGTAGAGCTTGTTGTCAGTGTTGAGATAATACTGATAACAGCAGAATGTTATGAAGGGAGCCAGTACAGACTGTAGCAGAGCACAAAGAAAAGATCCTTGAAGTACCTTCCATTGCCACCGCCCCAATCAAATTTTTAATGAGAAATTAGATTATCAGAAGAGAACCAGCTAAGGACAGAGTCACTTGGAGTATAAAGGGAATCAACCAAGAGAGGGTAATCAACTGTATAAAACACTACAGAGAGGTCAAGGGGGATAAGGACAAAGTAATGACCTTTGGAATTGGCAGTGAGAAAGTTGTTAGTTGAAGGGAAATTGTATGCAACAGAGTGGGGGTAGGCTGGGTCTAGGTGTGTGGGGTTTTTGAGAATGGGGAAAGAGTGACAGGGTACAATAGAGGGGGAACTAGAAGAGAGCCATAAATTGGATTATGTGGGATAATGGTGGGAGATATGACATCCAAGAGTAGATAGGATCAGCAGGACATACAAATTGGGTAGAACAGGATAGGGTTCAGTTCCATTTTGGTTCTCATCAAATTGGACCCAGTCCAGTTCAACCACTGGACCAGTTCAGAGCTCTATTGGTAAAGGGGAATCCAGTGAGAATTTCCCTCTACCAGTAAAGGGGCAGTGGGGGAGGTTTCCCTAAGCCTAGAGGAGGTGGGAAGGGAGTCAGTTAGTACTTATAACCACTATCATTGGTGGCAGCCTCAGGGGGTGTGTGGTTCCCCATACCCCCATCAGCCATCCCCAGAATAGCCTGGACTGCTGGTGGCCCAGATTGGGCCTCCTTGCATGCATGGAGGCAATTTTAGATACCTCCATGCATGCACAGAAGCCATGTGCATGACTACATAAATTATGTGATCATGCACATGGCCTCTGCATGTGCAGAGGTCACTAAAATGGTCTCCATGCATGCATGGAAGCTGGAACCGGGCCAGAGAAGGCTCAAACTGCCGCTGGTGGTCCTGGCTACTCTGGGGGAGGATGGCGGGGGTGAGGGGAGCTGCTTCCACTCCCTGTAGCCACCACCACCAATAATAGTCCTTGTAAGTACTAAGTGACTTCCCTCCCACTTCCTCCAGGGTCAGTGAGGTCCCCCTCCCCTTTACTGGTAAAGGGCAATCCTCACCAGATTCCCCTTTACCGGCAGAGCTCTGAATCTCAGTTCAAACCGGTTTAAACCTGTTTGAATTTGTTTGAATTTTAGTTCAAACTGGTTTTGGTTTGAATTTTGGTTCAAACTAGGCCTGGTTCAGTTCAAACTTGCACCAGCCAAGGCTGGTTTCGTTCAACTCTGAAACTGTCAAGCCAAGCCGGTTCAACATCTAGCTTGGCTCAAACTGAGCTGGCTCGCACAACCCTAGAAATGGACAACAGAGTAGTCACCTCATCAAGTGAGGCAAGGGTAGTTATAGGAAGGGGATATGAAAGAGAAGGGAAAGGCTGGAAGAGGGTGACTGATGGGCACCAAGTACTTTAAAGATAGATCAACTACAACTACTATCTTAAAAATTAGTCCTAACTACTAATCTATATATTTAATACATTAAGGTTGTTCATTGCAAGCCCAACCCCTGCTGCAGCCATGACCAGTCATTGTGCGTCCTTTCCGCCACCTTGGGGCAGCTTAAGGCAGGCAGGGAGGTGGGACAAAGGGCTGAGCAGGGGGAACAAAAGTGGCGGTGGGGGGAAGGAACGGGCAAGCAGCAGGATAACAACTGCTGAGTGGTGAACAGGGGGAGGCACAGGTGAATGGTGAGCAGGAGGGGAAGCAACTGCCGAGAAGAGGGCGAGTGCAAACGGGGAACAGGCAAGCGGGTGGGGGAAAGCAATGGGGTGGAATGGATGAGTAGCAAGGCGGTGGGGGAAAGCAACTGCCATGTGGTGAGCAGGGGGGAGCAAAGAGTGAGCGGGGGTAGAGGGAAGCAGCTGCCGGGTGACAGCAAAGGGCAAGCAGGGGGGGGAGAAACAGCCAAGTGAAGTCTCAGGAGAGGCCAAATGAGGGGGCCTTCTGCTGCCCTGCCAAATCTCTGGGGTGTGGAAGGCTGACTGAGGGGGTGGGGAAGCTGAGTGCACAGATGCTCTGTGAGGGTTCAGTTTGTTGATTATATTTTTGTAAAAGTAACTTTTGCAACTAGTTTAAAGCAGTAGGTGTGCACATGTGCATGCACACACAGATTTTTAATGTTCGCTCAGTTAATTTTGGATCCCACTCAGGTTGAATCAGGAAAGCCCCATTCTGAATAAACATGCACACACATACTGCTTTGATACTGCTGCCCAAAACAAAACTCATTTTGCACACAGATGAAAAAAAAATAGAGGGAACTCTGCTTTAAAGTAGTTAGGTAGTTTAAAAAAAAATAACACACAACTGCTTCTCCTCCTCCCTCTCCTGGGTTGAAAATTAGCACATTAAAAAAATGTTAATAGCAAAATAGCTGTGCAGCATGTAAGCCATTGCCATCTTGTATTTAACTCACTAATGTCAACATCTGATTCTGTGCAAAGATACATTGTGCTATATTCATGCTCATTCCCTTTTACTTTTTCTGCCAAAAGTGGATGCAGTGGTGTATACTTAAAACATGACTGGCCCTGGATTTATTTTTTAGGTCATTACACCTGCCAAATGGACTGGACCAGTGTGAAGGTTTCTCAGAGCGTATTCCTTTTAAGGCACTCAGTTGCTGTGATTACAGAATGGTGAATGCACGCAGATTGCCAAAGAAAAGAAAGAAGACAGGGAGAAACTTTATCACTGTGTAAAATAAAAATACTACCAACACCCATCCTGAAGGAAAGCATGCCAGTTCTTTAAGATGTGATCAAGTACAGCCAGTTTTAAATTGTAAGTAATTAAAGTATGATTCTACTATGATTCCTGTTGTACTGGAAACCGCACCTTTGCAAAACACATCCCTAATGCCCCTAGATAAATCTTCTGTTTTGCAGATATTTTGTCACTTGCAAGTTTATTAGTTTCAACGAGATTACACAAAAATAACAAAACCCTATATATACACCCCCAATCAATCAGAAAGATGGAAGGAAGAAAAAGGAAAACCCTATTAGAGTATTCCCTACTATTACTGCTACAAGTTCTGCAGAGTACTGAAAGGCTATGCATCAGGAAAGAAATACAGTTGGTGGAAATAGCAAAGAAGCACACCCTCTAGCATATCGAGGGAAAATAGCGCCTAGGGCAAGCACTGAAATCTCCCCCCCCCCCCCCGCCGCAATATCTGACACCCATCTTTCAGATAACTTCACCATAGTATCAGCTCAAAAATACAAGTCAATCTCTTTAAGCTTTTAGTTAACAAATTATGGCACTACCTGAAAATTATAACTGCACCTTCCTTGCTTTCACTGATGCAAATTGCTGAGGCAGCACAGATACAGCCTTCTTCAGAAAGCAGGAATCACACCTATCGCTATCCAGAGAGGTACTGGAGACTGGATGTAGTCCTTATATTCTCTGATCAGCATGTTTACTGCATTCCAAATCCAGCAGTGTGTATTAGCAACCCCCCTGCCTCTCCAGCTGCTATCTGCCAGCAAGCAGCAACTTCCACATTTTTTTATATTCCACTCTTCCTCCAAGGAGATTGGATTTGAGCAGGATGGGGAGAGGGGTTGCTACAGAGCCTGCAGAATTTAAGGAAGTTTAAGGAATAAGGAGCGCACCTTAGCTGCTCTCCTCTATTGTTGTTACTCTGAGTTTTGCCTCCAGAGAGAGGTCTGTGTGAACGGCCTAAAGATTTGCAGGCCCATAATAAAGTTATTCTGTTAAACCAGTATTACAACTGGTGGCAGTGGCTTTGAGATGGCAAAAGCCTTATTGCCTAAGAAATGTACTGGTCATGCAGATCGGCCTATGATCAGTGAGTACTTGATGGAGTTTGACCACCTTGTGTCTATAAATGAGTGGACTGATCAGAAGGCCATACAGTACCATGCTGTTTTTCTGGAGGGTGATCCAAAGTGTACTATCTGCAGCTGCCAAGTATGGATTGTGTCTCCTATAGGCAACTCTGCCAGCACCTGAAGGGCCATTATGAAGGCACCTTGGCCCTTTTGTGGTATTGGAAGGAATAGCAAGCTAGCAGGAGTCTGGAGAGAGGAACCTCTGCATGCATATCTATGTGCCCTGTGCAGGCTCTTTGATAGAGATTTTCCTTCTCCATGCCTGGGGGAAGGTGCTGCTGAGGCTGTTCCAACTCAACCAAATGTGGAATTTGCTATGCAGAGAGGGGGCCTATGCTCAGTGGCAACCCATGAAAGAAACTTCTCCTGACTGTGGATGTTAGGAAATCAGGCTGTCCGGGAGCAACACTCCAGGCTGTTGGGAGACCTCTCTCTAGCCACCTTAGTGGTGGGGTTGAAGGACACCCTGTAGTAGTCCAGAATAAACTGGTCAAACTTAGATATCATGCCCTGATACCCCTGAAAGTAAACCATTGTGGTGAAGAATTGGTTGGTGTGTTTGAGCCCAACACCATCCATCCAGACCTGTTGCTCAGTTTCAGGCTGGACCTAAAGGGGAATTCAGGGTTAGAACACAAAATGTGACAGATCAGGAAATACAACTCACCAAGAATCAGTCGTTTGAGACAGTGTCTAAAGTAACAGGTGTCTCAAAGCCCCTCCAAGATGTGGAGGTTAAGGACAGTGCAGCTGCTAGGAGTGTGCACGGTTCGGTCCGGCAACATTCCATAGAACGCCGGACCGGTCCGGAGGTCCGGCGGTCCGGCACAGGGGGGGCCTGTCGCTTTAAGCGGGGGGGTGGTAGTACTTACCCCCCCGCCGCCGCTCTTCCCCCTCCGGCGCTGTTCCCATCAAGAAATCTTCTTGGGGCGGCAGAGTTCCTCTCTGCCGCCTCTGCCTGCCCCCATCGTTGTCTCAAAATACCTCCAATGCTGCCCCTGTCGTTGCGAAAGCCCACAGACGAGCGCTAGCGGCACGCATGCGCCCTGCACGCCATGCGCCCGTCTCTGACGCTGCCGCACGCACGCCGTGACGTATGCGGCGCCGCATACATCACAGCGCGCGCGCGGCAGCATCAGAGACGGGCGTGCAGCGCGCAGGGCGCATGCGCGCCGCTAGCGCTCGTTTGTGGGCTTTCGCAACGACGGGGGCAGCATTGGAGGTATTTTGAGACAACGACGGGGGCAGGCAGGGGCGGCAGAGAGGAACTCTGCCGCCCCAAGAAGATTCCTTGATGGGAACAGCGCCGGAGGGGGAAGAGCGGCGGCGGGGGGGTAAGTACTACCACCCCCCTGCTTAAAGAGACAGGCCCCCCCTGTGCCCGTCCGGGGGGCCTCCGAACCTTGCACACCCCTAGCAGCTGCTATGTCAGTAAGAGAACTGGGCGTTGTCTTGACAGAAGCCACAGTAGACAACGCTGCTTTTTTTAAAAAACCGAACAGACACTCCCGAAATATGCAAGTGCATTTTCAGGCTCCAATCAAGAGACTGGAAGATATAACCAAGTGCACCATAATATTATTGTAGCGGATTTGTGTAGGCTGGAAGGAATTTTTCCTTTCCTTCCACTTTGGCCAGGTTAATGGATAATCTCCCTGACTGGTCTAAACTGGTTCTGCAGCACAAAGGAGACTTTCGTGCTGAGTCATCCCTTTCCTGTACTTGAGAAGCAGACTGGTTGATTTAAAAATCTAACTTTCCAAACCCAGAAAGCTAAGAAAAAACTTCTCGTAAACCGAGAAATCCTGGTAAGTTTAAAATGCTGCCACCAAGTCACCTATATAAAGAGCCACGCATGCACAATAGCCATTTTGAGACTGGGGAAGGCCAGCGGGGGTTGGAGGAACCACCAAATACACCTCCCCTGTGACCACAGCAGCATCCCTCGGAGGTGGTGAGTCCTTAAAAAAACATTTTACGTTCAAACCCCCAAACTGGCTCGAATTCAAGCCAAGCACACACACGCTCTCTCTCTCTCTCTCTCCCTCCCCAGCTCCATTTAGGGTTGCACAAAGCCAAACATGCCGGGTTATGTTCAAGTCCGGCAAACTGGATTTATGCACACCCCTATTGGTATATCAGGCTACAGTGAAGGAAACTCACATGTTGGAAGATGGATTGATAGAACCTTCTACATCACCTTGGGCTTCCCCAGTAGTTAAAGAGCTAATGGAGATTTGAGAATATGTGTTGATTAGATGGCTAAATTAATGGTTCAGAATAGCTACTTTCTTTCAAGCGTGGCAGATGGGATAAAATATCATGAGCCAATTCTTTTAGCAGTTTTGATCTGGTCTCTGGCTATTAACAGATTCAAGTGGCACCAGATGACAAGGAAAAAACAGCCTTTGTTACATCCTATGGACTATTTTAATTCTGCAGGACGCCTTTTGGACTTGTGAATGCCCCAAGTACCTTTCAAAGAGTTATAAATGACCTTACTAGCATGCTGAAGACTGAAGATATCCTCACCTTTTTTGATGACTTCATTTACATAGGAAGCTGCCTTATACTGAGTCAGACTATTGGTCCATCTAGCTCAGTAGCAGCCCCATCCCCTAAGGGGAATATCTTACTGTGCTCTCACATAGTTTTCCATTCAAATGCAAGCCATTCAAATTCAAATACTAAACCCCTGCTTAGTAAAGGGGACAATTCATGCTTGCTACCACAAGACCATCTCTTCTCCCTTTGTTTTCATAAAATGCAGACAGAACATCTGCTGGGCCTGGAAAGAATTCTCAGCCTGTTCAGGGAATCTGGCTTTAAACTGGCAGGCAATACATGACAGTTTGCAAGAAGTCATACCTCCTTTCTGCGACATATTGACAGTGAGAAACGACTGGAGCCTCATCCCTAGAAACTGGTTATGATTAAATTGTGGCCAGGAAATTTGGAAGAGGTGCAATGATTCCTTGGTTTCTGTGGATTCTACCGACGTTTTGTGAACAACTTCTCTGAGCTTCACCTGGGACACTAGACACCAGAAATCATTTGAGTCACTAAAAGAATGATGCAATTCTCCAATTACCAGATCCTTCTCGCCCATTCACTGACACCAGTGATGCCTCCAAAGTGTCCTTGGGCTTTGCCTTAGAATAGACAGTTGAGTTGGGCAGGCACTGACCGATAGCATTTGGGGTCCAGAAGTTGAATGGAAGAGAAACCCAGTTTTCCGCAACAGAAATGAAGTGTTTGGCTATTGTGCATATTTATTTGGTACAGAATTCATGGTGTACAGAGATCACAGTGCTTGGCAACGGCTACTTACCAAACACAATCCAGAGGGTCATCTGTGGTGCTGGATCCACAAATTGTCTGAATACACCTTCATGATTCACCATAAACCTGGCAAGCAGAATGTAGTGGCCGATGCTCTCAGCTGTATAGCAGCAATGAAAATAGATGCCACTTGGTCCTGGAAATATGTTTGCAGGAGGGACCTTGAACTGTGCATAGTTCATCAACAGCTGCATCAGATGCGTCCTAGACTAGGGAGGTTCCACTCTATCCAAAAGCACTTATCCATTGATCCTGTAACAGATTTGTTTTGTTACATGATCAATGGTTAGTGTTACAGGATTTGGTTTATGGCGGACACAGTTCTCATGCCAGTTCCTTTGCAGAGGACAGTGCTCAAATACCTGCACAATAATGATGTGGTGGGTTATTCTCATACGTGGGGTATGAGAAGACCCTTGACCAGGTAAGTTTTAAGGTGGCGGATATTCAACAGTGGGTGCAGTCTTGTCTCACCTACCAGCATAAGAAAGTTCTGGCTAGAAAGGAAAGGACTCCATTCCCCTAACTCCATTATGGGAAATGCCACAGCCCACTAAGCCCTGGGAATTTATTGAAGTAAACCTAAAAAGCCCACTTCCTGAAACACCAGCTGAAAACTAGTATTTGTTAGTGGTGTATGATGCCTCTTCAAAGTATGTTGTGACACAACCCCTTAAAAATAAGAGGACTGCTATGGTTACTGATGTACTTATGAAATCTGTTGGGTTTAAGCAGGGGTGGAGGGAGGCTGGCAGCGGCCCAGGTTTGGCTGCCAGGGCAGCACCCCTAGCCCCACACCCTGTGTCTGAGAGGCAGGGAGAACTGCTCCAGGCACGCTGCCAACATGGCATGGGCAGATCTAACACCCGAATGGAGCAGCGCAGCCCCCCCACGCTGCTATTGGCAGTGTGGCCAGGAGTGGCTCTCCCAGCTTTTAAAAGGCAGGGAGAGTCACTCTGGCCATGCTGCCAATGCAGCGTGGGCCAATTTCACTCCCAAACAGGGCTGCACGGCTCCGTTTGGAAGCGAAATCACCTTCACCTGTGCCTGACATTAGACGGGGGGCATGTGTTGAGCCAGTGTACTGGACCATTGGTTCCATGCTTAGCGTTCTCATCAGTGAGGACCAGAATGATTGGAATTTAAAAGTTTTGTATGTTGTTTTTGCATACAATACTAGTCAGCATCCCACTATTCAGTACTTGTCCTATGAGATTAAAAACATAAGAATATTAAGTACAGCCCTGCTGGATCAGGCCCATGGCTCATCTAGTTCAGCATCCTGTTTCATACAGTGGCCTACCAGATGTCAATGGAAGCCATAGACAGGAGCTGAGGGTATGTCCTCTCTCCTGCTGTTACTCCCCTGCAACTGGTACTCAGAGGCATCCTGCCTTTGAGGCTGGAGGTGGCCTATAGCCCTCCGACTAGTAGCAGTTGATAGACCTCTTCTCCATGAAGTTATCCAAAGATTATTTTTCGCTTCTGCAAACCCATGCTCCACTGTGACTTGGTGTTCCAACAAAAGGAGCAGCCTCCCGGCACAAGTCAATGTTCTCAACTTGAGGGATGCTATTGCTCACATTCAACAACAAATGAGGCGCAAACAGGAGTGCCAGGCACAACTTGCTAGAGACAGAATGTGCTACATCCCTATCCAGGAGAGGGAGCAGGTATGGCTCTGCAACAGGAAGGAACAATCGGGTGGTGGGGAGAGGGGATCCAAAATTTATGCCCTTTTGGAGGGTACCTTACACTGTGCTGAAGAAACTTAGCAATCTCTTCTTGCCACTTTTGCCCTGATCCATCAAAATTTTGAGAGAAAAGGTGAAGCCGCTGCGGTGGATCAGTGCCACCCACTTGAGCCAGGAGAGGGATCTTGGGGTCGTGGTGGACAGCTCGTTGAAAGTGTCAACTCAATGTGCGGCAGCGCTGAAAAAGACCAATTCCATGCTAGGGATCATTAGGAAGGGGATTGAAAATAAAACGGCTAATATTACAATGCCCTTATACAGAACAATGGTGCAGCCACACCTGGAGTACTGCATACAATTCTGGTCACCACATCTAAAAAAGGACATTGTAGAACTGGAAAAGGTGCAGAAGAGGGCAACCAAGATGATCAAGGGCCTAGAGTACTTTCCTTATGAGGCAAGGCTACAACACCTGGGGCTTTTTAGTTTATAAAAAAGACGACTGCGGGGAGACATTATAGAGGTCTATAAAATCATGCATGGTGTGGAGAAAGTGGATAGAGAGACATTATTCTCCCTCTCCCATAACACTAGAACCAGGAGGCATCCCATGAAATTGATTGCTGGGAAATCTAGGCCCAACAAGCGGAAGTACTTTTTCACACAACGCATAATCCACTTGTGGAATTCTCTGCCACGAGATGGGGTGACAGCCAACAACCTGGATGGCTTTAAGAAGTGTTTGGATAACTTCATGGAGGAGAGATCTATCAATGGCTACTAGTCAGAGGGCTGTGGGCCACCTCCAACCTCAAAGGCAGGATGCCTCTGAGTACTAGTTGCAGGGGAGTAACAGCAGAAGAGAGGGCACGCCCTCAATTCCTGCCTGTGGCTTCCAGTGGCTTCTAGTGGGCCACTGTGCGAAACAGGATTCTGGACTAGATGGGCCTTGGGCTTGATCCAGCAGGGCTGTTCTTATGAGCCTATTGCAGCTGATGGGGAAGTAGTGGGGGAGATATACCTGCTCAAGGCCCCCCCCCTTTGAGGAGGATCTCTTGGAAGCTTTTAGTAACTCTGAACCAAGGCCACTAGAAAATGACAACATGCCTGTAGCAGAGAGTGCTGAACCACTCTGCCCAAATAGCTTGGACTCAGCTATCAGTAACACATGTCAATCCCAAGAATACAGAACTTGGGTGGGCAGGAAAATACAATCCTGTTTGGCTAGCTGACTATGAATGTTCTTAATTTGTGAGGTGCTTAGTTTAGGGAGGGAAGCTGAAATGATTGTATTTCTACTGACCAATAGGTGGTGCTCTTCCATGTTTTATTTGACAAGCGTGATCCACTTATGGAACTCTGCCACAGGATGTGGTGACAGCCAACAACCTGGATGGCTTTAAGAGGGGTTTGGATGACTTCATGGAGGAGAGGTCTATCAATGGCTACTAGTCGGAGGGCTGTGGGCCACCTCCAGCCTCAAAGGCAGGATGCCTCTGAGTACCAGTTGCAAGGGAGTAATGGCAGGAGAGAGGGCACGCCCTCAACTCCTGTCTGTGGCTTCCAGCAGCATCTGGTGGGCCACTGTGGAAAACAGGATGCTGGACTAGATGGGCCTTGGGCCTGATCCAGCAGGGCTGTACTTATGTTCTTATTTATTTATTACATGTATATTGCACTCTTTCTCCAAGGAGCCCAGAGCAGTGTACTACATACTTAAGTTTCTCTTCACAACAACCCTGTGAAGTAGGTTAGGCTGAGAGAGAAGTGACTGGCCAAGAGTAACCCAGCAAATATCATGGCTGAATGGGGATTTGAACTCTGATCTCCCCGATCCTAGTCCAGCACTCTAACCACTACCCACGCTGGCTATGTAATAAGGTTTTGTCTTTGGTTCTGTGTTCTATTGTTGTTACTGAGTTTTCTCTCCAAAGAAAGGTCTGTGTGAAGGGTCTGAAGACTTGCAGGCCCATAATAAAGTTCTTCTGTTAAGCCAGTATTATACTTTCTTGGTGTGGTTTACAAATTGCTGTTCTCCCTCTGCCACCAAGAACACAAACGTCTGGTCTACACATGCAATAGAATTAAGTGGTAAGAAGCTTGAGGTGATAGAGCAGTCTGCACCAGTTCAGACTAGAGAAAGGGGATGCCACTTTAAATGCTCTTCCATTTAATTAAAAAAATCCGTGCAGAGGTTATGACCCAGCTAATGTATCAGTTCTATTAACAAGGCATTTTCCATGTAGTGGAGCATTAAAAATGTGATCCTCACCACTGGCAGTCCATTCTACCATCTCATGCCCATGTTGTACTGCTGCATATGTAAACTAGGCCTAAAGCACTTGGAGGCATAGCAGTGGGATTGCTCCATTGCAGACATAAGGATAGAAAGTTCGAGGTTATGTTATGTGTGCCTGCTTTCTCTCTTCTGAGTACCAGTGGTAAGTACAGGAGAACCCCGTTATTGGTGGGGGTTCTGTTCTGGCGGGGTGTTAGTCAATAGTGAATACATGGATGGGCATTAACGTCAACGTAAATGGGAGGGGGGGTTAGGTTCCCAGACTAGGGAAAAAATCACCCCAAATAGACCAAAAATTGCCCCCCAACATGAGCCATAAAATAGCTTCCAAACTCTAAATGGCAGCCGGAAATGGCATCCTAGGTCATTTCCAACCACCGGCGACCCAAGGATATGCAAGTTTAACCTTTGTTTTTGCCAATTTTTTCTGTGTATACTGAGGTTGGGTGTCCATTACCTAACCACGGATATGTGAAACCTTGCAGGTGGTGAGTCCGTGATTAACGAGGTATTCATGTATGAATGTTTAGAATTCACGTTTTCCATTTCCAAATGTGTTCAGATAGTGTATGCACTTCAAGTCCTCCAAAAATTGCTTCTTTTGAGAAATGTCATCAAGTATTACTGAACAGAGCAAATAATCTGGGAGGAGAACTGATGCACAGTATGAATAACATAATTTAAAGAATTGCTTGCCTGGAATCCAAGGATTATAAGAAAAAAGGGGAATGCTAATTGTAGGGGTGAGGCTGCTGCGCCGCTGCTAAGTGTGCGTGAGAATACTTTAACTGTGTGGACAGCCAGTCCACCCAAACTGGGTGGGTCCTCCTTGCCCCGACCTCGGCAGCGATCCCAGCATTTGAAGCCACCATACCTTTTTTTTCTTCAAGATAAGTTCAGGTCTAATTCCACGGCAGCCAGCCGGTACACTGCAGCCATCACTGAGAGGGCTGGTTCTCAGTCCTTCCATGAAGAAGCTCTAGCTCAAGAGGCATGCTTGTCATCATGCCTGCTGGGCTGCACATGCCCCTGGGTCAACTTCTGCTGCTTCCCCAGGTGCTGTTCTCTATTCCCAGAGCCAGACCCGGCCGCCACCTTTCAGCAACAAGCAGCATGTTGTTGAAGCACGAATGCCACAGTGGGCGGGACTTAGGGAGGTTTCTGGCATCACCGCTGGCCCTGAAAGGAGAGAAGTCCCAAGCCAGCCATGCAGCTGAGCTCTTCTTCATGCCTATAGCCACTTGCTTAGCAGTTGCGCGCACTCCATCTGACGCTTCAGCGCCAAGCAAGGCCTGCCAAAAGGGAGCCTTAATGGGCCTCAGGATACCAAGGAAGGGTTTATCTTCTTCTGTTGCCTCTTGCCTAGGCGCAGGCCCGTAACTAGCCTAAAGGTCTTGGGGTGGAATCATGGGTAGGAGTAGGTTGTGTTCCCTCTAACAGCGATTCCCAGCTGTTGTTGACTACAACTCCCATAACCCCCAAACAAAAGTCATTGCAGCTGGGAATTCTGGGAATTGTAGTCAACAACATCTGGGAATCCCTATTAGCGGGAACACTGGGCAGGTTATATGGCAACAGCCGAAGACTGCCCAGTGCCCGCCTACCCCCTATGTAGAGCATCAGCCATGCCTATGCATTTATGTCTCTCTCCTACATGTCAGGAGAAAGATTACACTACTGAGTGAGGGGCGGCATTTACACTCACCTCCAAGTTATTTAATAAATAAAGTTAACCATGCAGGCTGGCAAACTCTCACCCAAAACACAGACCACAAAACATAGGAGTGTCAGTCTCTGAGGAGAGCTCCAGTTCTTCCAGAGCTGCCCACAGAGCTGCAGTGTAAGGAGTTGATGCTGTTTTTAAAAGACACCCACTTCTGCCACTACTAACCAGTGGTAAGCTGTGCCCCTGGACACTTTAAGGATATTTCATCCCATTCTCCCAAAAAATACCGTCCCCCTCGGGAACTCCCAAAAGTTACCATCTGAGACTGCAGTCTGTAAAGATCAGCACCAATCATGACAGACTGTCAAATGGCAGTTTCCAGTGCACTAAGAAATTTCTTATAATCCACCCTTACCCCACCCACCCCCATACACTCACAATTGCTGAAATTAGCTTTCTGTTTTCACCACTTGAGAATGTGGTGGAGAAAATGAGGGGTGTTGATAATAATTGTTTCCATTTTTATAGGAACTTGGAAATCATATGTTAACAATTCATGGTTCAAAGCTTTATCTGGTGCATAAGCCCAACTTTTTCAGTACATTTCTCTCTCTCAGTTCACAGACAACACAGGACAGAGCTCTCTAGTCACTAGGAGGAATCCTGCTATTGTTTAGGAAGTCTACTGAGGAGAGACATTAAGGTCTTTTGATATGGAAAACACTCTCCAAGAGGAACTAAATTTGCAAATCTCTCCCCATAAAGGAGCCAGCTAAAGCCCAGGAGCCAGCTAAAGGAAAGAGCCAGAGGGAGGAGTAGAATTAGTCTGACTTTGAGCTTTTGTTATCTGACCACCTAGGTAAGGAGAGCCTCCTGTCTGACACTGGGAGGGGAGGGAGAACTTGTATGCTATCAAGATTTATGGATCAAAATTGCTCTGCTCTACCTGCATAGCTAAGCAGCTGGGTTCTGGCTGTGCAGCATGCACCCCTGAACAAAGCAGAAAACAGGCAACACCCAGCTCAGCTGCGTTTAAATGCAATCAGAAATCACAAGCACTGGAGCCCCCTGGCTGGCCCCTGGAAGGTTTTTTTTTTTGTTTGTTTGTTTTTAAACAACTCACACAGTATCACCAGCCCAGAAAAGCCAAGCTCCATTAATTATCTTGTACCCAGAAAGCAGGAGGATCCAAGAAATTTTCGATTCAAATTTCGATTTTATACTCTCTCCTCCTGAGCTCACAGCTCAGCTGCCCGGCAGGTTCAGGCTGTAGGGCTTCCAGTTCCAGATAAGCCTGCCATTGAAGGCAACAGTAATGGATGTTCCCTGCAACCACCCACCACTCACCCTCTTTTGTGCACCCCCCAAAAATAACGGGGTGGGGACAGGAGGGAGGAGAAACTAGCCTGGCTGGATATCCACGCAGTAAAGTCATACTCTCTCTTTTTCTCTCTGCATGCAGTTTATTAGCTCTAGCAGTACTGCAGATTCTTTTTCAGTCAGAGAGATATCGATGAATATATGATTCACTTACGAAAGCAAGCAGGGACAGGCCAGGCAAACAGTCACACGAGGACTGCTCCTCTCCACACAGTCTCACTCCGCTCAGACACTCGTCGAGCCGCGGCAGTGGGAAGCTGTTGCTTACACACAGCTGTTTGTTGTTTGGGCGGGCTGGCAGCAGAGTGCTGCCTGCTGATTGGTCGGTCAGGCCTGGCGGGGGGAGCAGGCTTGCGAGCTGCTGGCTGACTGGCCGGCCGCCGCAAAACAACATGATCTTCAATGAATGAATGAAAGCGCGTAGCGCGGTGGCTGAGGGGACAAGCAAGAGAAATTTTTGAGGTGACGTCTACGACTTGTTGCACCTTGTAGGTAGGGCCCTGCCTAGGAGCAGAGCTAGTCGGCTTTGGTGCTCCCTGACGGGCTCCGCTGAGCATGGGCGGGTACTGCTGCTGCTTATCCGCGGAGGAGAGGGAGAGCAAGCGCCTGAGCTTGGAGATTGAGCGGCAGCTGCGCAGGGACAAGCGAGATGCGCGCAAGGAGTTCAAGTTGCTGCTGCTGGGTGAGTCGAACTTGAGCGACTAGTCCTCCTCCCCGTGCCGCGTCTGCGCAGCCACGCGCCTTGCCTTTCTCCCTCCTTGTCGGTGCGCAAGGAAGTTCAGTAGAACGCGCTGGTCCTTTTCACTCACTCAGCCCTAATTCAGTGTCCTGCCTCACGCTAGTGAGATACCAGTAAAGAGCATGTCTCGCTGAGCATGAGTCATAGGGAGGAGAGCTGGTCTTGTGGTAGCAAGCACGACTTGTCCTCTTAGCTAAGCAGGGTCTGCCCTGGTTGCTTGTGAATGGGAGACTAGATGTGTGAGCACTGTAAGATATTCCCCTTAGGGGATGGAAGAGCAGAAGGTTCTAAGTTTACTCCCTGGCATCTCCAAGATAGGGCTGAGAGAGAGATTCCTGCCTGCAACCTTGGAGAAGCCGCTGCCAGTCTGTGTAGACAATACTGAGCTAGATGGACCAATGGTCTGACTCAGTATATGGCAGCTTCCTATGTTCCTATGTCTGTGAGAGGAAACCCCTGCGAACTGAGCAAAGAGGCACTCTTTAAAGTGGGGATTCTCTTATATTTAGCAAGGGGAGAGCAACTGGCCCTATCTGTCCCCAGCACAGCATCCCTCTAGTGGCTGCTGTGGGTGTCTACCTTATGTTTCTTTTTAGACTGTGAGCCCTTTGGGGACAGGGATCAATCTTATTACTTTATTATTGTTTTCTCTGTGTAAACCGCTTTGGGAACTTCGGATGAAGAGCAGTATATAAATATTCATTTTGTTTGATAGTAGTCTGTGTCACCCTGTGCATCATCTAAGATATGGGGAAACCCTGTGCATCATCTAAGATATGGGGAATAAGGGTTTGTGGCATGATGATTGGATTTGAGTTTTTGTCCTGTTGGTTGTGCTTTTTAGAAGGAGGGGGATGCATTCCTGTAATTGCCTCTCCCCAAAGATTTGGCCATTGTCGGCAATGAATTTTAAATTCCTATTTCCTGCTAAAAGGTTTCAGGCTGCAACCCTCTTTACAACTTCTTCATTAATAGATTACTTTTAGTGTGTGTGTACAATGGCTTACATTCTTGAAACTGGTCTCTGTAAGCTAAACTCATTGTTCTTAGTATACAGATGGAAGAGTAAGGCTGAAGATGACCTCTTAGGGCTGTTTCTAATACTCACAGTGATGTAGTTGCAAATTCAGAAGGGCACTCTCCATGACAGGCCCCATGGCCATGCCCAACAGCCAGAGAAGCCAAGAAGTACCCGTACTCCGTCCCTGTACGCACACACCCCCTCCACTAAACACCTGAACAATACATCCGCCTACCTGTGTGTCTTTTAAACTGCAGATACAGAAAGGGGAATGGAGAAAGCAGCAATGAAAAGGGGAATGGAGAAAGCAGGGTGAAGGAGAGTAATCAGTCTCCTGGACTTGAGCCTGGGGTTCTTGCCTTATCTCAGTGGTGCGGGGGGGTGGCAGCATCACCACTCAGTCCTGCAATACTGGAGTAACATTAGAAGTGTATGGGAGGAGTCCACACATTAAGAGTTTCTCACTGCAGCAGCATTGATGCTGAAGCTTATGCACCATCCTGCTCCTTCCTGTGCATGATCAGGGTAGTGGGAGAAATCTGGAACCAAGTGGAGGAGAGGTTCTGCATCTTAGGTAGCATAAAAGCCCAGCTTTGGTGTTTTGGCCAACACTTGAACAATTAAATGGCAGCAATCCACACACATTGGGACTTGAGTAAAACAATCAGGACAACTGTAATAGCTGACAGCACCTACAGATGATAACTGTGCACAATACTGCTGCAGGTGGCACTAGCACCTTTAGTGATGTTCTTGTCTCCAGTGTTCTCTCTAATTTTTTTCATCTGTGTGCAGGATGAATTTTGTTCTGTGCGGCTGTATGAAGGCATTGTGTGCGCACATGCATTCAGAGTGGGACCTTCTTGATTCAACCTGAGTGGGATCTAAAATTAACTGAGTGGACATCAAAAGCCGTTTGAGTGCGTGCACATGCCTTAGAGGGATCACTGCTTGTCTCCATCCTGTGCAGAGGGAAGGCTTATTTAATTATGTTGTCTGAAATAGTTATACCCCACCCTTTAGGGCAATCCCTCCTAGGGTGGCTAACAACTGGATGAAAAGCATAAAAACAGATAATCACAGTATAAAACCAGAAAAAACAGCAGACAGTTAAAACACTAGTCAAATCAGAAATTAAAGCCCTTTGAATTCAAGGATTTCCACTGCCTGCTTAAAAACAGAAGGGGCAGGGAGTTGGTGGATATGCCTGGAGAGGGAGTTTGAGATTGGGGCCAACACTGAGAAAGGCCTGTCTCTAGTACATTGCCAACCAAATTTGTTTCGGAGATGGGCATTTGATGTTGAAGGGAAAATTGGGAAATTCCCAGATATTCATCTAATGACAGGAGCATCTAATAAAGGGTACTGATTCTCATGCAACCACTCCTCCTTCTCCCGTACAACTGGGGGAATAGTCACTCTTGCTGACTTCTCAATTACAATTTCACTGCAACTTCAGTGGTGTTGGAACCAGAAATATGCAATCACTTGCAGAGATAAGCAGATCAAGATGTTACATTTGCCATTGAGATGGGTAGTGAGTTTTCAAGCCCGATAGCCATATCATTTAATACTGTGTGAGTTGAGGCCACCTTGTCATGAATTTAACTGCCTGTGATTCACACTTTTGGTGTGTTTGCTGGTGAAGGTGCGGGAATCTAGTCCTGAATCTTATAGTGAGTTCTTCTAAACATAGAGCTGTTGAGTTGGTGAATTTTCCATACGGTTGCTGAGTCCTGTGTAAACTCACGACCAGCTCAGTGGCTGCATGGGTGAAAGAGGATTGAGTTAATCTGCAAAGCATAGATAAGGAGTTCCATTTCCAGAAAAATGTAATGGTTTGGGACTATTTCATACAACCATTTCATATGTGACCAATCACTGCTTTCCCCCTGTACAGTTGCACCTGCAAACAAGTTGTCTGAATCATTTGTGTGACATGTACAAATAAAGATTTTGCGTGTGTCACACTGGTATTGCATGCCAAATTACAATTTGTGCTTACACTGAGCAATTGGACTGTCCATTAATAGTGTTTAAACTTGTAGATATATGTAATGGCTGTATGGACTGGCCTTTAGCTCTCAGCCAAGTGTGTGAAGCTTTGAAGCTTATAAAAGCCTTACTCTGAAACACTTCTCTGAGAAGCTGCTTAATGTCTTTATTATCCAATATTGATTTTTAAAAAATCCCTTAATATATTTGGCAAGCATGTGCTCCTGTATGTTTACTGGGGAACAGAGTGATGCTTGATTCACTAAAGGTTGGTGGGTGGAACAGTTAAACAGACCAGGGATTGCTTTGTTAGGGCCAAACTAGATGTCACTTTAATCACATCATTGATCTTGGTGTTCTTGCTTTAAAAAAATGTAAATAGCTCTCACAGGAGGAGCCCAATCTGGATAGGAACTAGGACAGGCAGAGGGGCTTTTACCCTACTCCCAAAGGATTGCTACCCCACCCCCATATATGCTGAGTTTCTGGGCTCCAATGAGAGCCCCTCCCCAATGCACTCCAATAATACACATGATGGGTGGGAATCCAGATTGGGATCAGAGCTTGATCGAGTTAAGACCTTGTGATCACATTCTAGATTTGTCCACTCACAGGGATCTACACATTTAGGCTTCGCTCACTAGACAGCAATTATTTGTGGCTGCCACAAATCCCCTCTTTCCACTCAAATCCTTTTCTGGCACACAGGCCGAGGGCTTAGGAGAGAAGCAACTCTTCAGTAATGTGCGGGGGGTAACTATAATAGGGCAAGGGGAGACAGTTGTCTGGGGGCCCACTGCCTTGGGGGGGCCCCCGAGGCAAGTCACATGACTGACTCCCCCAGCCACGCACCCGCCCGGGCTTCTTTTAGTTGTATTCATCCTCCGAAATTGAT
Source organism: Hemicordylus capensis (assembly GCF_027244095.1). Taxonomy (NCBI): domain Eukaryota; kingdom Metazoa; phylum Chordata; class Lepidosauria; order Squamata; family Cordylidae; genus Hemicordylus; species Hemicordylus capensis. The sequence goes on from NC_069658.1 coordinate 101,847,981, forward strand.
GTGAGTTTTAAGACCTGGAGCTACCAGAACAGCATGTCTTTCTCGAGTACCATTAAATGACTTGCATTGTCCACAATTTACAAAACCTTTTAAAAAATAGTTTAGGATGATGTTCTATTGTGGTGCATAGGATATATATATATATCTGTGTGTGTGTGTGTGTGTGTGTGTGTGTGTGTGTGTTATTGCTATTCAGCCTCATTTAAGATTTCTCTACTTCATGAGCTGAGAGTGGGGGGCCCATTTTAAAATCTTGTCTCTGGGCCCACTCCTACCTTGCTACGCCCCTGGTACTTTGCACTGGGATATGAGGTGGCAAGAAACAGTGAGATCTCTCTCCTACTGCTCAGAAAACATCCCTGCTGTTTCTTACCTTCTCAAAAATGAAAGTGGAAATGAGACCTCTGTGTGCTGCTGAGTGTCCTGCTCTCCAGAGTAGTGGGGAAACTTGCCACTGGTGAGACTGCAAGTGGGTTTGTAGATGCCCATCCTCCTGTATCTGCTGTTTATAAGTATGCACATGAGAAGCAGAGACATGATTAAGGACAGACACATCTAGTTTTGTCCTTGGTCTGTTAATTTAGAAATTTACTGGCTATGATTCCAGAATTATTTTTCTGCAGCTCCATGTTTGTCAGTGGAGTTACTCTTGGCTATCTTACGTTTTGGTTTAAGGTCTCATGTTATCTACCTATCACAGAAATGCTCCTCCTAACAGCAGTGGTCATGAAATGCTGTGTTGATGTGCACAGCAGAGCTTTTTGAAGTCTATATGAATAAGAAGACCATGATTGTATAGGCGTTTTAAAAAAAATAATTGCATTTAAGGTTGTACTATATTCCTGCAGAAATTTTTTATTCTTATTCATATATTTTATATGTAAGATAATGCTCCTTATTTCTAATCACTATAAAACAAAGACTTAGTGTGGACACAAATCCAGCTTTTACAACTGAATCAAGGAATTAAGCATTAATCTAGTTCATGAGATATCAGATCAGAGTTGCTGAACTTTTTACTTAGTTTGAGAGTTCTTAATTTCCCCCATCTTTAATCTGTCATGCCTGATGAAACTATTCATCAAAGATGGAAGTGCATTTTTCCCTATGCACAAGATGTTTTAATGGGTCTCATCAGCCGAGCTCTTCGGGAGCAACTAATCCATGCAAACCACAAGGCACCTGTATGTAGTAGGTCCAAGTACTTTCCATAAAGCAGATTTGAGGGGTTATTATTATTATTATTTCGATTTCTATACCACCCTTCCAAAAATAGCTCAGGGTGGTTTACAAAGAGAAACAATAAATAAATAACATGGCTCCCTGTCCCCAAGGGCTCACATTCTAAAATGAAACATAAGATAGACACCAGCAACAGTCACTAGAAGTACTGTGCTGGGGGTGGATATGGCCAGTTACTCTCCCCTGCTAAATAAAGAGAATCACCATGGTAAAAGGTCCCTCTTTGCCCAGTTAGCAGGGGTTGTAGGCTCTGCTTGGGTAGGTGAGCTAGATTAGGATAGACAACCTTTTTTGGTAGCCCTTTGTGGCTACATAGTGATGCTGTATTTTCTGGTACATGACTTGCATGAGAAATGTAATCTTATTTTTTTAATCTTATTTATTCTAATCTTATTTTATGAGTTGTGGCAGGTTAGATATGTCTTCCCCAAACATTTAGGAATAGTTTTTCCATTAAAAAACCAAAACTCATGTAAGAAGGCTTGCTAAGCTTAATGCTGTGCTGACCGTTGCTGGAAACACATGATGATGAATTAAAGAAGTTATTTTAGCTTATTTATTGGTTTTTTAAAAATTTGTGATTCATTTCAGAGTTAGGGGTAGCTTCCTGCATTTATCCCTGTTGCATGGCTGGAGCTCCTTCTTTCTGATGCTGCTGTGAATGGAACACTCTTCCTCCTATGGAAATTTTTCCTGTGCACTGATGCTCACACAATTTTGGGTGAGGCTGAGAAATCTTGGGTTTGTATGCCTGATGGATGAGGCAAGATATGTAGAAGTTGTATAGTCTGATTAGGCTAGTGGACAAGTTTTGCAATTATAGAAGTGGTGTGTGGGGATAGTTAGTTCATCTTTTTTGCATTTTGTTGTTTGAATTTTATTACATAAATACCTGTTTAAATTTTCCGTTGATATAGTATGTTAAGAGTTTTGAGAATTCAACACTTCTTAGCACTGCTGCTTTAAATATATATACATTAACTAAAAAACTTTTGCTGAATCACTGTGATTTTTTTTATGATGATCTTTATGTTTGGCAATCTTTTGTGCAGCATTGCACTTGTAAAGATCTCCAGAGCCCCTGTTAAATTTCTTTGAACACAATGTTAGGAGAAAACAACAACTAGATTTGTTTTTCTGACTTCATAATAAAAATAAAGATTTTTAAGTAGGTATGAAAATACAACGGTGCACAAGCAAAAAAACAAGAATAATGTTCAACGGCTACTTATCTGTATTATGGCATAAACAAAGATGTTCAAATCAAATGTGCTTTCTTCTCTTTGATCCTCTTTTATTTTATTTTATCTATATTTATATTTATTATGGAGGGAGTATAGGAGCATAAGGCCTCAAATGCAGAAAATCAACAGAATGCTCCATTCCACCCCTCTCTCATCTTCCATACCCTTTTTGGCCTGATAAAATTCCTCTCAGAGGCCCTGGTCAGTAGTGTAGATTTTTAATATATACATAGTGTGCAAGAGTGGAACTTAAAAGATGCAGAACTGGAGGAAAATGTATGTATGCATGCATGCATTAAGTGCTCTTTACTGTATTGGTACCTTGAACAGATATCATGAGATTAATATTTCTGATATTTTATCATGGTGGTGCATTCTGGAAACCACCAATCTGCTGTATAATTTAAAGGGTATGCATAAGCAGTGTACCATGAGGAATGAATTAACATGGGGTCAGAATTCTTGTTTGGTGAAAAGGAATGAGGAAGTTGCAATTTTTTTCCCCATGGAAGAGGAACTATGATCTTGTGTAAGTTCACAGTTCCTGCATTAGATTGCTTGCCTGACTAGAGTTTTGGGGTGAGAGAGAGAGAATTTGGCTACCAATATATTAGAGCAAGTGCACAGCTTTTGAAATTTATGTCGTTAAATATTCTGCTTAATCCCCTGCCTAATAAAACTCAGTGTCTTACAAAAAGTCATAATAAAACAGAAAACCTCAACACAATTTTAAAAACTAGCAGTTAAAAACAAACCAACAAGTAGAGCCCAGCAAACTCATTGGCCTCCTACAAAGATTTCCTTTAAGAAGCCATGTTGATAAAACATGAAAAAGAAAACAAAGTTGGGGCTTAGAAAGCAACTTGAAATATTGGAATGACAACTGGAAAGTTCCTATCCCTTGTACTCACCCACTGAATTTCAGCAAGGTGTCATGTATATGACACTCCTGAGGGGGAGAGGTATGTGCCAGTCGAGAAAATTTATTTTTAAACCAGTCAGGCCTCTAGCCCAACAAAGTAAACACCTATGGTCCTAGGCTAAGCTAGGCCAAGGATAGTCTAGGAAAATGAAAAAGAGGGACTCTTTCTCCCCAATATCTCTTTTGTTTCAAAATGAAAAAGCAGCATGAAGATTCAGTCATTGACATAAAGTCAAGGCATACATTTCACTAGAGGTTTTCAGTTGCAAGTACAGTAGCAAAGACAAAACCAAAAGAAAATTAAAAAACAAGCTCCAAAATACAAAGTATTCCCTTTCTCCCCCACTCTACTTGAGGGTCTTACTAAATTAACAACTTGTAGAGTTGATATTTCCATCTCAGATATCTCAAAGCTACATTAGTATACAGTCATCCCTTGCCAACCATGAGGGTTCCTTTCTGGGGAAACCTTGTGGTTGGCGAATTCGCGGCTGACGAGCCATTGAAATCAATGGCAAACAGGGGTTAGGGGAATTGCAGTTGCAAAGAGATGGGAAAGTACAGTTTTAAAAATGGGGGGGGGAATCCCCCCAAATCACCAGGAGTCAGTGAGAGGAGTGAAGGGGACCCCCCTGGAAATGACCTCCTGATCCCCAGAAAAGACCCTGACCCGCCAAAATCATGGAAACCCCCCCCCCTGTCAAATTGAGGGGGGAAACTCGCCAAACCATGGATACTCAGGTCACGGTTGGCGAGATCTGCTACAATTTCCCGGTCGCAGATACTCAAAACCGCGATTGGGAAACCCGCGGTTGGCGAGGGATGACTGTACACTCTAGATTTTCCCCTTCTGCCCTAACACACTGTTCCAGGCCTTAGTTAAAGGGTTTCACTCTTGCAATCCCTACTCACAGTTCAAACCAATAAGCCAAGTGCTGATGATCTTGTTGCTTTGACTGGGAGGGAAGAAGTGAAGGCTATACACAGAGAGCATAACAACAGGTGTGTTTGCTGTTCTCAGCAAAACAGTCTTCCACCAAGACTGCGCAAGATGGCCCTCCTGTCCATTTTGGATCAAACACCCACCAAAAATTAAATGCTGTCCATAATAGCATTTATGGAGCAGCACCTCAAATGTTGACTGCAGTGAAGGGGGCACATGCAGGAGGAAGTGATCCTTTAGCTACCCAGCCCCCATTTAGGGCTTTAAAGACAAGAACAAGCAGCTTGAATTGAGCCTAGAGATGAGTAGGCAATTGTTGCAGAAGGTAAAAGACTAGAGTGACCTATGGATCGCTCAAATAATCCCTTAGGCAGGATGCAACCAGGGAAGTTTCTTTCCCAAAAGCAGGTCAGAAGCTAGATGGAAAGGGGTCCACCTTGATGAGTTTCAACCTGGAGTTGTATCATTGCAATGCACATTGACTCCTTGCACAAGAATATAATATTCAACACCAAATGGGTGACAATTCACATCAGTGGGTTACAGAGATGGCTTTTTTCATACAGAATGCACAAATGTCTCTTTCAGTAAAGGTGGCATCACAAGACCCTCCCATAAGGAGTACCCAGAATGTTGGGGGCAATATGCTAGATCATTGTAAACCGCTTAGAGAGCTCCGGCTATAAAGCAGTATATAAATGTAAGTGCTATTGCTATTGCTATTAATTGTCTCTGCTGCCCCAAAAAGGAAGTCCAGGCCCAGCTACTTTAATTAACAAATCGGGGCAACGGCTGAGTGCACACATGCTCAACCTCATTCCTTTGAGAATCCTGTTCATGTCACCAGACTGAACAAACTGAGACAGATCAATGCAACCTGGAGAAGATGGAGTGCAATCTATGTCCAAGTAAGAGTGGATATGAATGATTGTATCAGCAAAGTGATTGTATCAGCAAAGTGTGTTACAAATTGTTCACTCTTCCACCTCACCCTGGAAATCAATATATAAAAGGCCCTTCACCACTTGAAATAACTCTGCTGGACAACACTGAGCAAATGTGATGATGTTAGAAAAACAAAATATTTTCACTGCCACAGTATAGACCCTAACATGGCTTGATGTCTAGTTTCAGCCTCGCTTACAGGAAAATGGGAGTGTGCCTGCTCTTGTGCTTCATTTCTAAGCTGCAAAACTGTTGAAGTATTGCACTAAAGCCACCTTTGTCAATGGGACTAAAATACTTGTTCATAATATATTGCTTTGCACTTGTGAATCCCTCCCATTATTTAAGGCTCTACACATGTTGTGTTTTAGTTCTTCATTATGGTAGCACAATATTAGAATATGCAACTGGTGAAAATGATAAAATAGTGGGTTTTTGCAAGACAATAATAGACACTTCTGTATAATTCATATTTCATTGAGGAACTGATTTTTTAAATATGTTCAGGTTCAAAGGTACAATACCCAGAATGACATTTCTTCAACAGACCCTAGTGAAATTAGCTGAAGATGTACAATACCGGTTATGAATGGCTTTGATGTCTGAAAATGGCTCATCTAGAGCAGCCTCCCCATGGACACTATTTATTATCAAGGAAAATAAGTTATCATTGGTACCAACTAGCTTTGGCAGGCTTAGGGTCCCGGTTTTGCTATTTTATTTCTTTAAAATGAATGTTCACCAAAGCCCTTCTGCTTTATTTGCAGAGAATTGTGTAACAGATGGTTGGTAATCTGCAATCTGTTTTCAAATGGATGTGGGTATGGGGCTTTTTCTATTTGCATACAGAATATATTATGTTGGCCATATAGTAGCTTCTCTTGGCTGTTTTGTTTGTTCTTTCATCCCCCTAACTTTCTCTTGTAAAAAAAAAAAAAAGTCTGTTTTTATCATATGCCTGTGCCCTTCCTTTAGTACTGAACAGAAGCTGATCTGATCATCTGTGAGTTCCCGCCTCAGACATTACACTGCTGATGCGAGTTGATGTTCAGAGACAGAACATAAATGGCATATGTTTGGAAGGCTTTCATACCATGCTTGTGGTCTTCTCCAAAACATCTGTTTGGCCACTGTTGGAAACAGGATGCTGGATTAGATGCACTTTTTTTGTTTGATCCATCAGGGTTCTCTTCATGTTCCTATGAGCAGTTAAATATGCAAGAGAGTCGGATGAGGGAACACATCAATATGCTCTGTAGAAGCTTTCTTAAAGCATGTGGGCCACTGCTACTGTAAAGGGTAATAATGATGTGCATTTGAGACCTTTTATGAATGAAGAGGTCTATATTTTCTGAAACTGAGGAGGATCAATGTGCAGAATAGGGATAAAAATGACAATACAGATCTATTTGCCTCTATGATGATCCTGACTGTAATACTGAAAGAATTAAAGAATACAGGATATTAATTTATGTCCAGAAGGTATTTAGTAGTTCGAAGTTTATTTTATCCAATATATTTATATTCTCCTTGTCATAAAAATTGTATAAAGTAGCTAGCAAACTGAGCATTAAAACTATAACCCCCCAATAATTATAGAAAAAGAAAATATTAGAACAGCTGTTAACAAGTAAATGTATTCAACATATCAATAAGTTGATATCAAGCTATATTTATGTATCAAACAATCAATCAATAATCTTTTATTATGGTCCAAGACCAGCTAAGACAGAAAAGTAAGACATGATTAATAATAATAAAAGCAAGTTATGAAACAATAAAACTTTAAAATTTACTTTAAAATTGCTACTCTAATACTATGAGACTATATTATTATAATACTATAAAAATGCTACACCTTAGAAAAGAGAGCAGCTTCCCAGTGTCACAGGGACAAAGCCGCTCCGCAATTGGGATCTTTCTGTGTTTGCCTTCCAGTACAGCAGAGGGGAGGTCATGACAACAGGTTAGGGTGAAGGCCCTTCTGTGGTTTGTGGTTTCCAACTGTGACAGGTACGTGGCAGGAAAGGCAGAATATCTGTGTCTTTCTAGGACAGGAAGGTTGGAGCCCTGCCTAGGTCAGCCTGGTGCTCAGTGTCCATTATCCTCTGTTTACTTACTGCTGCTATGGTCATAGTCCATAGCAAGCAGGAGAGTGGGGGAGAAGCTCAGGAACAATAGTTTAGTCCAAATGGCCTATTTCCAGGAAAACTGAAAATTGTCCTGCAGGGTCAAAGGGGCCAGGCCCCAAGGGTTGAGGGATAATTTAAGATGGAGGTTAAAAATGGTTGTCAACACTCTGGCCTCAACCTTTATCATGCCCATTTCCAAATGTAGGGTGCCATTTGAGACACAGCATGGCACTTGGAGGGCTGCTCTTAGAAATTTGGACTGAACCTGCACCAATGGGGCAAAATTGGAGGGGGCCCCCCATTGGGCACCACAGAGGAGTTGCGCCAATGTCTTGGCCTCAAGTAGTTTTAGCACTGAGGTACAGAATGGCCACCTCTAGTTTGTAGGAATTTTAGAATGGTGTCATGGCTCAGACCTCTGACTCAGAAGAGTCAGAGCAGGAAGATTCGCCTGCTAGTGAGGGCTCAGAGGCACAGCAACAGGAGTTGGCAGGGAGATCAGACTCTGGAGCTGAGGATTCGCAACAGCTGCCAGACATGATTTCTGATGGGGAGGAGCCTGGGATTTCATCTGTCTTGAGAAAGCATCTCAAGAGGAAAGCTCAGTGACAGTCACACAGGCACAGGAGATCACAAGAGAGGAAGCTGAAGTGCTGACTCAGGGAAGCCTGATTGGCTGCTGGTTCTCTTGAGCCATATATATATATATATATATATATATATATATATATATATATATATATATATATATATATATATATCAGTCTCTCACTTGCTCAGATGCTGTTTGCAACTTTAGCTGGTCTGCAGACAGTGTGCTATTTAAATTCCAGACTTTTCCGAGTTCCAGTTTGCCTTGTTTATGCTTTCCTGCTTTGTTCTGTTAATTCCTTGTTCCGGTGTCTTTCGCTCATTTCATTCCTTGCTTTGTGTTTTCTTTTCACTTATTACTCAGTTATTGTTAGAGCGGGGTACCTAGTTCAGTTCAGGAGACTTAATTTGTTTACTATTTTCTTTGTGAGCCTTTTCTTTTCTTTTCCTTCTTGCAGTTTCGCTGCTGCTTTCTGTTATCTCACAGGGGGAGTGCTGAAGGGGGTTGTAAATCCTGTTGGGTTAGCCGAGCTAACAGATTTACGACAAATGGCGGTGGAGCTCCTCTGAGCAGTGAGGACGACATGGTTGCAGTGGGCCTTTCTTGAGCCAGAGGCATGTAGGACCACTCCCAGATATTTGAAACAAGTGACCTGTTCGACTTTGTGGCCGTCTATACTTCAGGGGCAGGTCTTGGGTCTTCTGGTGAAAGCCATAACTTTAGATTTTTGGTAGTTGATTTCTAGTTGGTCATTCTTGTGATACTGAGCTAGAGCTGCCAATGCTCTTCTGAGACCGATAGGAGTCCTTGAGAGGATTGCAGCAGCATAGAGCAGGGTGGAAATGCTTCTATCTGCCAGCTTGGGAGGATGAAAGTCTGGGCTACTAAGGTGGCTCAACATGTCATTGATGTAAAAGTTGAATAGAAGTGGGGCCAGGATGCAGCCGTTTGACTCCCTTCTGTGTCGGGACAGGGTTCATAAGGTGCCCTTGTGGGCCGTATCTGCATGAAGAATGTGGATCAATTAGAGCAGGTGTTGGTTGATCAAGGAGGATTCCAACTTCTCCCATAGCTTGACTCGAGAGATGGAATCAAATGCAGCCTTAAGATCTATGAAGGCAGCGTAAAGGGAGACTGAGTTGTTGGAAGAATATTTTTCAATGAGGTGCTGGAACACCAGTCATTGGTCAGTTGTGGATCTACCCTCTCTAAAGCCAGCTTGCTCCTCTGCAAGCAGATTTTCTTGGTCTAGCCAGTCTCTAAGTTTCCTATGCAGATGTCTAGCATATTGCTTGCTGATAGTGTTGATCAAGCTGATGGACCTAAAGTTAGTGGGGTTGTCATTTGTTCCCTTTTTGAATATGGGGACAATGATCGTCAGCCCCTAGTCCTTGAGAATACGGCCATGAGAGTCAATGTAAGTAAAGAGTGAGGCCAAGACTGGAGCCCACCACTCTAAGTTGTTTTTAAACTCTGGAGGGATAAGGTCTTCCCTGGTATTTATTTATTTGTATGTTGAATTGCTGACCAGAGTGTCTGTATTAACCTATCCCTGAGCTACATTCCCTTATTAGATTAGGAATGGTTCCAAGTCCCTTGCTTTGGCAAAATACCAGTGTAGCTGGCCAAAAGCATAGGGTTAGTGTAATCACTGCAGTGATGCAGTCCAACTGGCACCGCTTCAAAGAGGGGCATCAAAATCAGTGTAATGTGGCAGGAAGGGAGGAATGACTGGCATACACTGGATCCAGTCTACAGAGGCAAGTCTAAGCACATTTTACACCAGTGATGTTGAGGCAGTAAAAAGTGTCATAACCCAAACACTTTCAATATATAGTGTAGGCAGCCCCAAACACAAACCCCTTTCCACCCTCCCGGAGGATGAGAATTAAGTTCTGGGTTACCTTTGTGTTTAAACTTGGCCAATTTAAAATGTATCTGAGCCACATATTTCCAGATTTTCTTACACAGGCACTTTTCTTTAGAGTAATGCTAGTTTCACAAGTGACCCCAAAGATGAAAACGTTATTTGTATTTCCTGTTATCTATGAGTCAGATGAAAAAGCTTCATTCACTAGAGTGTACATTCTGCTAAAATTATCTTCCTTTTCCCATACTGTACTGATATTTACAACTGATAATGTCCATGTCTAAAAGTTATTCCTGCAACCAACCCTTTGTTTCTTTTTAGACTAGTTCTAGTATGAAGAAAACGTGCATGTTCTTTAACTTGGTACTTTACTATATTAACAAAGAGTTTTTGTGAACTAGAGTTGAACTGTCACCATGTTTGCTTATATCTGTGTCCTATACATATATCTCCCCCCTGGTTGCATGCCCGTGCCTTGGGACACCAACGTGAAACTATATTTTGCAGTTAAGGAGAATTATTTGAGATGCTAGGAGAAACCCATTCCCCACCATAGCCAATTCTATTAATCAGGGAAGTGGGGAGCCACTTAGTAGAACGACTCCAGAGTTACTAGCATTAAATCTGCAAGCATGGATAACCATGGATCAGGCCCAGAAAGTGGAAGGCTTCCTAGTAGGGAGGGGGAGAGTTAGAAGAGATCTGATATATTTCCTAAATTTTGTTTCCTTGAGAGTACTGCCAAAGGGGTGGATCTCACTGAGGGATGGGTGGCAAAGGATGCAAGGAAGTGGCTGGGTGGCAAGTAGGCACTAAGTTAAAGGACTGGAGCTGAGTGCACAGTCCTCTTCCAAAGGTGAAGAGAAGGCATCGGTGCAGTGCTTCTGGTTCTCTTTGGGCTGATGCACACTGCATGCAAACCCAGTTTCACAAGTGATAAGGACAGAGATGCTCTTACCCAGGGGCACACCTAGGTAATTTTGGTGCCCGAACCTGAAGGGCTTCGGAGGTGCCCCCCCCAAGTTAAAATAAAGTCCATTTTAAAAAAGTCAAACCTGCATTTTACTGCAACACCAAAAGGTCCGGGGGGGGCCTCCTGCCACCCACCACCCACAGCCCCGAACTGTGGCATTGGAAACTTAAAGAATTCTAGCTGCGCCATGTGTGCGGCCGGGGTATGTGGGTGGGTGTGTGAGACAAGCAGGACTCCCCTACCCCTGTGGTATTGGCAGGCGGAGTGGGAGTGGCTGCTGGGACCAACTGTTTGGCCCAGCAGTCCTTGAGAACTTCAAAGAAGCTCCATTGCACCTGCTCAGTGAGCAGGCAGAGCTTCCTCACAGTTCTCAAGGGCCTCTGGGTCAAATGGTGGAGCCCAGCAGCAGCTCCTGCTCTGCCTGCCTATGCTGCCACCACTACCATGCGGGTGGGGAAGGCCTGCTTGGCTTGCCCCCACACACCCCAGCCACACACATGGTGCGTCTAGAGTTCTTGAAGTTTTCAGTGCCACGGTTCGGCATCGCTGGGCAGCAGTGGGGTCGCCGCTGTGCCACTGCCATGGAGAAGTATTCCATATGGCAGCACAGGCATAGTACTTTAAAGGGTAAAGGAAAGGGGGTACTCTTCCCTCCTCGCTCCCTTCACCCTCCCTGCAGCCAGCCCAGCCACCAAGACTGTGTCCCATCCCACCATGGCAGCAGCAATTTTTATAGGCAAATGGGGGGATTTCCTTTTGACCCCCCCCCTTCCAGCAGCTACTTCCTCCGCCTCCAGAGAGGCACGGCAAAATTTGAGGAGCAACAACTGCTGCTCCTCAGATTTTGCCGTCGTAAGCAGACACCTCCACTGCCTATGCCTTAATCTGCCTATGCAGACATTGCCATCATAGTTCCACATCTGAGTCTTGCAAGTTAACAAGCAGTGAGTTTACAGGTTTGTTCAGGGATTTCCTAGGTACAGCACATGTGCTGTACCTAGGATAAGCGGTTTATTAAAGATAATTTGTGGTTGAAGGGGTTTTTTTTAGGGAGTCGGGGTGATGTGTGGGTGAGGTTGCTGTTAGGTAGAAATGGCAACAAAGAAGGGATTTATATGCTAAGTCCTCATTAACTGTCTTGAGCTTGCTCTGATTGCATTTAATAGGTGGGTCTACCAGAATACCTTAGGATCTTGTTTTTCCAAAATTGAAATTTAGCCTCTCTGTTGATGCAAGAGCCTCAGTTGCAGTTTCTACCTTCTTAAGTTCTGTACCAGCTTTAAGGTGCATGACTCACTTGGACTTAAAATTGACATTTCCCACTAGGTTTTGGTTTGTGCAACACTTCTGCTCAGCAGAGGCTAAATTCCACAATGGAGGAGAGGCTGTCTCTTAAAGTATTATGGCTCATATTCTGTGCTATGTTAATAGGGCAAAATAGAGCAATGTACTCACAGAAATACTGTCTTGGAGTTCAGCCACCGTGTTGCTGATAACTCAACTTGTGCAGAGGGAGATTGGGGGGGGGCATTTTTGCTGGTCGCTCCTCCCTCCAAAGGTACTTTTTGGCTTCAGAAAGATGTCCCTGAGGTTCATGTTACCCTCAGACATATTTCTGAAGCTAAAAAGTACTTTGGGAGGGAGGAGAAGGCAATGAAAATAGCTCTCCTTCAACACATGTTTGGTTTCTCAGCAACATGCTGACTGATCTCAGAGACAGCTTTTCTTTAGGCATGTTGCTCTCTTCAGCCCTACTAATGCTACTCTGAATGTGTAGCATTCAGCAAGGAGAGATTCTTTACACTGGGCTGCTTTCATTTCCCCCCCCCCTTATTGTGTCTGCTCCCGTTCAGCCCTTGTGTGCAAAAACAGATAAATATGAAAGGTAGTAATCTAACATTTCAAAAATCTCTTTTGGGGATGTGAATGTGCAGTGCATGAACTGAATTCATCTAAACAGTTGTGCTTCAGTTTTTGACTCTTCTGACTCATTATTCTACAAAAGTGTCTTGAGACTTTATTTTCATATTTTGTGATTTGTGGTTTCTTCCTCATTGCTTTTAAAGGGGGAATGATTTATTTAGATGACTGGTATATTGTTCTGGAACATAGGAACATAGGAAACTGCCATATACTGAGTCAGACCACTGGTCTATCTAGCTCAGTATTGTCTTCACAGACTGGCAGCAGCTTCTCCAAGGTTGCAGGCAGGAATCTCTCTCAGCCCTACCCATCTCTGAATGTAAAAGCGAAGGGGCCCCAGAGTCCAAACGGAAGTGGGTAGATACAGTAAACATTTTGGGGATTGAATATGGGATTAAGGAAAAAGTCTGGGGGGGGGGGAATTGGACAGATTGGGAAGAAAAAGTAATGCTTAAAATCACCATGTGGAAAAAATGCAGCGTTGCCATGTACCAGAAAGCGGTTTACATCCGGAATTACCTGATACCCCTGGTGCATAACCTGGTGGTAGTCTATCCTCCCCTGCTCGATCTCCTTCGGAGAGTTGAAAGCCACATCTTCGGTCTAGTACGACACACAGCGTCCTTCCCTTTGGCCCGTGCAGTAGCATTTAAGGACGTTGAGCGGGGAGGCCTAGCGCTACCCGCCCTGCAACCCTATTTTGTAACTGAATTCATGTCCTACAATTTTGGAAACTGGATTTTCGTGAATGTCCATAATATGTCCAACCTCCTGCAAAAAACCTGGGTCTCGCTTTTCGCTCTGCATTGGCGCAAGTCAGCATGGGGCATAGCATGGTGGGGGAAAGGATCTTTCAATGGTAATATCACACAAGTATTAAAAAGAGAACACCTGGACTACTTGAGAGATTTGTTATTCACACTTAAAAAATAGAAGGTTGAACCGGATCTATTTAAAGGATCCTCCTCAGTTAAGCAGCTAAGGAAAACAATTTATGGAGAGATTCTAGAAGTAGGTTTCTTAAAACCTGATTTAGAACGTAAACGCTACAAACACTGCACTTCACAGTACTTGTTGCAACCTGATCACCCTATCGCTCTCATTAAGGAGAAAAAAGTCCCTTTCCATTTATGGGAAACAAGGTGGCGCTTATACCATCAAGTACTACCACTTAATGTGGCTAAGCCATGGCTCCCAGAGGACCAGCAAGAATGCCCTAAAATCACCTGCAAACAGAAAGCTAGTGAGCTAGGTAAAACATTCAGGGAAACCCACTCACGTTTCTTAAAAGAGTGTGTGGTAGCCAAGAGAGTGTGGCAGGGAGTAAGCAAGCTGTTAGAGTGGCCTGATTTGGAAAAACAGACTTGGGAAGAACTAACCTCGGGTTTGAGCGATAGAACCTCCTTTCGAGGTCCCAGAAAGAAACCTTCAAGGAAACGGGATGGAGCGGGTGCCCTCATGCTAGGGAATTGGAACGTTCCCCTTCTCATAATCTGGTTAGTAAACTTGTATGTCATTTATGCAGTGCTCCTGCATAGGAATAGGGAGGGAAGACGTGACCAAGAGGTTCACGTGGATGAGACAGTAAATCTCTTCTGGAAAAGTTTGTATGGTTATGTGCAAAAAGACAAGAGTATCTTTTCTAAACAGCAATGGGACAAATTGTGGAAATGGACGTCGGACGTAACCCCCCCCCCCACAATTACCTGATGTGCCTTGAAATCCCCCACCCCCAAGTTACAGTACTACCTGCATATACTTCATAACATTGTGGGTTTCCAAATCCTTGTGTGTAAATCTTTGTAGATATATCATGTACAAACAACCACTTTGTATATAATTGTGTTTTGGCAACGTACTGTATGCTTTGGTAGTTTGTTGGTTCAATTAAAAAATCTTGTCCTATTTTAAAAAAATAAATAAATCTTGTCCTATCTTGGAGAAGCCATGGAGGGAACTTGAAACCTTCTGCTCTTCCCAGAGTGGCTTCATCCCCTGAGGGGAATATCTTGCAGTGCTCACACATCAAGTCTCCCATTCATATGCAAGCAGGGCAGACCCTGCTTAGCTATGGGGACAAGTCATGCTTGCTACCACAAGACCAGCTCTCCTCTGCATTATCTAACATTCAAATAGTGTTGATCAGTTCTCCCTTGATTTCCATAGGAATTATACATGGAACATTAAAATCTTTGAAAGGAGGTAACAAACTCATTGTAGTCTTTTTAATAAGTAAACTAAAGTTTGATTATCATAATATCCTGTTCTGGAAGTGTTGTTTGTTAATAAAAAATTAGGAAATCCCTGCTAAATAGCATATATTGTTTCTTGTTCAATGCTGACATAACTTTGATTTCATATCTGCTTTCAGATCATTGGTATCAAAGGAAAGAATCAAATTTCCCTAAACAAAATAGGCTATCCTGTTAGCCCTCTTGTTTGACATAAATGTCATTTAAAAGTCAAATTTGGATCATATATAAATGCTTAATGTACTTAAGGGAAGAATGTTAAAAATGTCAGGTTTGTGCACTGAATTTCATTCAGCCAGCATCAGTTGGTGGACAAGCAGCAGAATGCAAAAAAAAAAAAAAAATCTTGCATCCTACTGTTGGATTAGCAGCGTGAGACTTTTAAATACTGCAGATAGAGCATTGTAGCATTGTCCCAGTTTTGTTAATAAAGAACAGCAATTCCCACCCTCACCCCTACTATACCTTCCAATAATTATTGTGCTAAAAAGCACTATAGAATGAGAGACACCAAACATCCAGTGTATGTGTCGGGATTTGTCTGGATATTGATGCAGAGGAGACTCCATAAGAGGAGGAGCAGCTCACTCCAGACTGTAACCTTGGGCCTAATAATGCCCTCCCACCTTGATCCTTCAGGGCTGGAGCTAGTCACCCCCTAAGAAGAGCCCTGGAATACTGCATACCTCAATCCGCCCAGCAAGGCACCTCCTCGTTTACAACCCTCTCCATTGCAGCCAAATCCCCAGGAGGAGAGGTGATGCTGCACGAGGGCAGAGCTCCAGTTCTGAAGGAGGAGTGCTCACCTGGCTGCTCAGGGCTTCCCTCCCAAAGTGCCTACTTGGGAAGACAAGGAGGCTGGCTACTAGGATGCCTCCTATGGAGTAAGGATTCAGGAAAGGATGGGATTATCACTGGCTACGCCCTCAGTTTGCACCAGACATTCTGCTGGTTCAACAGCTCTCATTCAGAGATTGTGCTTCTAGCCATGCTACTCTGCCATCTTGCCTGACCAGAGTTTGTGTATAAAAACCTGAGCATGTTTGTTCCATGTTTCTTCATATGTGAAGATGGCAGTCCTTGGTATGTTCTGCCCCTTCCCCCTGTAACATTAGCCATAGTTATGAGCCCTATTCAGACGTTGTGCTGTACCAGTGTTCAGATATCTGTGCACATGTATGTTTTGTGTGTGGATGACTGTGCCTGCATTCACTTTAGAAGTCACCCCCTCAAATGAAGGTTACAAATAAGAAATGTAATGCTGTACTTGTGTTCAACAGAATATGAATATCTGAACATGAATATCTGTACCTGTGTACCCTGCATACAAAATGTGTGAGTAAGCATGATGTGTAGATAGGGCTTATGTTGTATGTAGATGGTTTTATGTTAATGACTGAAGCTACTTTTATTATAAAAGTGAACCTGGGTACAGGTTACTCAACTGCTTGGTTTGTACAGGTGCACTGTACCTGTGTTCAACACAACTTGGAACTCCACCTGTGTCAGATCTGTAGCTATGTGCACTGGATACAGATTGTGTGAGTGTTGAACCAAATTCCTTTTAATTGTTAATCCGCCCAGAGATGAAAGTTTGGGGTGGTGTACAAATTAAAATAATAATAATAATAATAATAATAATAATAATAAGAATAAGAAGAAGAAGAAGAAGAAGAAGAAGAAGAAGAAGAAGAAGAAGAAGAAGAAGTAGTAGTAGTAGTAGTAGTAGTAGTAGTAGTAAATAGGATCATAAAGGCTGTATAATCATCCTGTTATGCAGTTCACTACCCCTACTTCACATCATTGGTAACTCTTGGTGGAGTAAGGAAACATGTCTAAATATTATTGGGGATAGGGGGATCTGGAACTTGGTCAGAGTTCTATTTGGAGTCCAGGAAAACAGTGAATATCTCAGAACAACTAAAGCTAAGCTTCCATTAAGGTGGATTGAAGAATGTTAAAATGTATGTTTAATATTTTCCATTTTGCTACAATGTGTTTTTGTTTTGATGTTTGGACCATTTGTGGCAAGTGTTTATGTTGTTCCTTTTAATGTGAATGCATTACATACTTCCGAAGTTAATCCGAGGACGGACTAATGGAAAACAACGAAGAGATACATGACTTACGTCAGAGGGAGTAGCCAGGCTCTAAACAACCATTGTCAAGAGTGTGGAATCTTGGGAAGGATGCAGTTAAGGAGGTTGGGGAGGAAGGGAGAAAAGAAGAGGAAGAAGGGATGGGGGAGAAGAGAAGAGCCATTGTGTAGGTGAGCCATCAGGAAACCAGCGTGGGACAGAATAGCTGTGAGGAGCAGGAGGCCTGCCATGCAAGTATCTAACAGACGCTGGTGTTGAACATTTCAAACTGCTGCTCTGTACCAGCTGGAACACTGGGTGTGGATACTGTTGAACTGGATACTGAGATCAAAGAGCGGAGTATATTTGGTGTTAAGTAGAAGGGAATTTCTGTAAATGTTAGTTTCAAAATTTAAAGAAACCTTTTCCATATGAGCTCTAACTGCTTCTCAAATTCCTCTTAATGAACCTGTGGCTTCCATCTGCCACATTCTTTTGGTGTCACAAACAGGATCTGAGAGAAGACAGTTGTGAGTCCAGCAAGCATGGATGTAGAGGATGCCCCAACTCCCAAAGGCAGAATTATATGGCACTTCATATGCCATTATATTGTGCTGGTACCCCATGATTTCCCTGTTATTCTGGAGAGCTAGGGCAGGGCAATACATTAGCAGATTTTAAAGAGAAAATGGAAAAGGTGCTGAAACTATATAAGATTCCTGAAGAACATAAAGCAGAAATTGTTCTGGGACAGCTGGAGGGGCCAGGCAGGACAGAGATAAGGGCCAGGGCACCAGAACAGAAGGCACCAGTTGAGCTGATTTTTAGGAACCTGAGCACTGTGTTTCCCCAGAATTCTCATTCATGTACAAGGCCAGCCTCCACCCCACACCCCAAGCAGGGGTTTGCATACATCACTTTATTCTTAGGCCGGAGGAACAGGCCAGAGTTATTGAACTATTAGAGCCTGATAGTCTGGAGAATGTAGTAGAGAAACTGTTGTGGTCCAGGCCTGATTTGTATACTAAATATGCTCATTAGCTAGCATACAAAATTAGGCCTGTCTCATGAGTGTCACCAAGTTCTTTTATATAGTGACCATGTAGGATCTGGGCGCAAGGAAGAAAGGAGGTCAAACCAATCCTAAATGATTCAATGGGCTTTATTGAGTATAAAAGAATAACAACATCAATCTAGCTGAGCAGAAAGCACAACATTCTATCAATATTACTAACAGTATTTCAACCCTAGCCAGCAACAATATTCACCCAGTGTTCCTAACTAACGTGTGTGTGTGTATTAAATCTTCCTAGAGCCTAATACAATTCAGATATAGATGGAAAAAGCGGGGGGGGGGGTTAAGGAAGGCTGAGGGCTGGCATGGTTTGGGTAGATCAGGAATTAGTAGAGGGACGAGGGGAAAGGAGAAGAAGGGGAAAGGATGGAGGTATCCAAGGCTTGTGGAGGCAGCATATTACCAGGATCAGAGGCTTGAGAACGGTGGATCTTTCAGCTGAAGGAGAGAGGCTTTAGCTGGGTACAGCAACTTGGGAGCGGTGGTCTGGCTTCTGGTGGTCAAGCAGACAGTTTGCTCAGAGCGAGGCAGAGAGTGAAGGTCCCATGGCTGGGGAAGTCTAGACTTCTCACTGCGCAGTGGAAGTCACAGACAGCTCCTGTCCATGGACAGAGTTCCTGCTTGTTGCCCCGCGGCTTAGCAGCAAACTCTGGGATTGCTCGTGAGCAGATCTTGCTTGTAGGCACAAGACTGCTTGTAGGCACAAGACTAATAGTTCTCTGTCCAGTAAGCCTTATTCTTTATGGTTGTATTTTCCTTTGATCTCTCATAGAGTCTATTCAAATCTCCTCATCTTTTCCTGGGTCCCTAAAAGGGTGACAATGCTGTTACCTTCTGGATAATGTCTTTTAATTATTCAGGATATTGGCCAGTCCAGAGAGATCTGATCTCATCTTCTGTTAGCTGCTATCTTGAGGAGGGGACATTGCCCGAGGCAAATCTACATCTCTGAGCTGCAAATGGGCATCTTCCCTTGTCCCAGATTTGCTAGCCTGATTCCATGAGGTGTAAAGGTGTTAGTAAAGTAAGAATTATAGTCTATAGGTGTTTTCTTTGTGCTCATTTACCTATGTTGAATTTCTATAGAGAGCAATTGAGTATAGCAGAGCAATCATTGACAAAGATTAACATAGATCTCTTGCAACAGGAAAGGGGAGATCAGCCTCTGGCCTCTCCCACAGACATTATCTGATAATGGGTTAGATTTTAGCATTTGGATTGTTCTGGCCTGGCTTTTGTGCTTCCTTGAGTACCCATTTCACAGTACAATGCTGGATCACCTCTTCCCTCACAGACCAGTTGAGATCTGGGGTGTCAATTCACCCTGAGCCCAGGCATTTAATTGAACTCTTAATATAAAATGAAATCAGACACAGGCCTGAATTCCATATACTTCTGGGCTGGTACCTCTGGGTCTAATATGTTGGGGTGCCCCTAACAAAACTAAGACACATGTTCATTGAGAGAATGAGAGAGAGACCCCTAAGCATGGAATTGTGGTTACAGTGAATCCAACATCCAGGAGAAAGTTTTGGGCATTTCAGGCAGTTGGCTTTACAACTGTGGAAACAGGAATCTCAACATAATATGACAAGGTAGGAAGCTGAGGGCCCCCAAGCACCGAGCAAGGAAAAGGAAGAATGGACTGAGATAGGGAATTTAGATATGATGGAGTTAATTGAAAATTTAAAGGAGTTAGCATCAGAGCTACAGGAGGAGAATTGATGTCAAAGGGGAGGGGGCTATGGGAGAGACACTGGGAGTCTCAATGAATTACAAATGGGATGAGGATGGACACTCCATTTGTTGGTGATGTAAACAGCCAGGACACTTGGCTTGACAGTTCAGAGCACAGCTGAGCTCTCCAGCCTTGGATTCAACGGGGGAATACCGGGGCAGAACCAAGGTGCATGGTCCACAAAGGAATTAGAGAAAAGGTTGATAGGGAAACAACTGATAGTCCTAGTAAAGTTTGGGGAGATCACATTGCCTGCTTTACTGGACAGTGGTTCACAACTATCCACAATCCAGTTAAGAACATTTTTGCCCAATTAGATTGAGAAGAACTTAGAAATCTTTCAGAGGGTTGAACTTCTTTAATAGGAGGAAATAATTAGGAAATTGCTCAGGTAGGGCATGTGGAAAATGAAATGGAATGTTTAAGGAAACAAATGGTTTCCCTAAGGCTGCTTTCCCTAATGGCACAGCAGGGAAATGACTAGCAAATGAGAGGTTGCCGGTTCGACTCCCTGCTGGTATGTTTCCCAGACTATGGAAACACCTATATCGGGCAGCAGCAATATAGGAAAGATGCTGAAAGGCATCAGCTCGCACTGCGTGGGAGATGGCCATGGTAAACCCTCCTGTATTCTACCAAAGACAACCACAGGGCTCTGTGGTCACCAGGAGTCAACACCGACTCAACGGCACACTTTATTTACTAAGGCTGTATGGTGGTGGCAGAAGAGAGTAAAGACCCTCCTTTGATAATGGGCATGAACCTTCTGCAAAATTGCATCTCGGAGCCAGCAGAGAAGCTTAAAGAGAATGAAGGAAAACCAGTTCAAACAACATGGAAAAATGTATGACAATACATATGCAGATGCAGATGGGAGTTAGAATGGTGACTTGCCCCTCTAAGATGGGTGGAGATTCCAGAAAGGACAAATAGTGACAGGCAAATTAAACCTCCCACTAGCATGCCAAAAATGTACAATATTGAATTCACTGAGAGTGTTAATAAAGGAAGAAAGAAAACACTGGTCAGGTTCTTTAAAAGGAATCTGAGAAGTGATTACAGATTCAAACGCTAATATGGAAAAGGTTTTCTTTATATTTTGAGACTTTCTTTACAAAAGTTTCCTTCCCCTTAATGCCAAATGTACCCCTCCTTTTGACCTCTGTATCCAGCTCAATAGTATCCACACCCAGTGTTCCAGTTGGTGCAGAGCAGCAGTTTGAAATCTTCAACACTAGAGTCTGTTAGATGCTTGCGTGGCAGGCCTCCCACTCCTACCTGCTCCTCACAGCCATTCTGTCCCATGCTGGTCTCCTAATGGCTCACCAATACAATGGCTTTTCTCTTCTCACCCGATCCCTTCTGCCTTCTTCCTCTTTTCCTCTCCCTTCCGCCACAACCTCCTTAACTGTCTCCTTCCCAACATTACACACACTTGGCAATGGTTGCTTAGACCCTGTTGTTAGAAGGAATGTGCAGGCACTGGCCACACAGGGCTGCTGTTGTGGCAGCCCCATTTCGGGACAACATTTTATCTTGCCTTAAATTTTCATTTAGTTCTTCTCTTTGTAAAACTTAATTGCTCTTGTTCAATTTGCGTTTCATTAAAAGTTGATTTTTATTTATTCTTGTTTCCAGATTTTTGGTGACTTTCAATGTTAGCACATTGTTTTTATGCATGCATGGCTTTTAGTACCAGAGGTTTTCCTGTATGGTGGTACTACAATGTTCTGTGGTACATTGGACAGAGTTTTGGGTTGAACCATGGAGACCAGGGTTCATGTCCCTATTCAGCCCTGATGCACACTTGAACCAGTCTCTGCTCTCAGTATAACTTGTCTCACTAGGTTGTTGGGTAGATAAAATAGGGGGAAGCAGAATGCTGTACACTTCCCTGATCTCCTTGGAGGAAGGGTAGGATAAAATAGATATTCTGTCTCTGCAAACTAATGCACATTCTCATTTCCTTTTCCTTAGACTCTTCTTTCCTTGGCTCATATTCAAGATAACATTGGGAATTAGTCTTCCGTTTTAGCCGTAATTGCTACATTTAGGAGGTGATGTGCATTTTGGATTAATATCAGTTTCTTTGGAGCAGAATTTTGTGATATTCAGGCCTTTCCATGGGTTGTAAATACGTGTCCCAGTACAGCAGTGGGGATGCATGCTTGGTGGAAGATTGTGTGCATGGATTCTCTTGCTGGATTGGGAACAATAAATGCAGATTGGAAGGGGCTAGTACACATCCAACCTTTTTATTTTATTTTAAGGATTTATACCTTGCCTTTCTCCTAATGAACTCAAGGTGATTCACAACAAGATCTAATTAAAAAAAATAGCAACGGAACAGTTTCATGATGTACAATGTAAATAAAACACAGGGTGATAATACATTTTAAATCTTTTTAAGGGTTTACAAATGTCTAAGATGGGCCTTGACATATTTTCTTTTGATCTAGGTGCCAGTCCAAAAACTTGGGAGCCAGATGATGACACTTGATAAAATTACCAAACTCAGTAATAGGCATTGCAGAGGACTTCTCTTTATCTCCTTTACAAGTAATATATGTAGAACAGAAACCGGGCTACCTAGGACTCTGAATATCTAGGTGCCATGGTTAAATTTCTAGGTGCCATGGCTCCCTGGTGGCTGGCATTTGTCAAGCTCTTGTATAAAAGACACTGGGGAAGGCCAACCAGAAAAGAGAGATCCTTGATCAATGTTAAAATACAGGTAGGGAGGGGACAAGTGGATCTTGCATGACAGGGAGCTCCATAAGGTGGGGACACTGTAGAGAAGGTCCTTTCTCATGAGATTGCCAAACAAGCCTCTAAAGGAAAATGCAATAAGGCTTATCTAAAAGATCTTATGGGACAGACAGACAGTATATGCAAGAAGGCAATTTTCAAGAATTTTACCCCAAACTTTTGAGAGTTTTAAAGACCATCACCAGCACCTTGAATTGTGCCCAGAAACAAACTGGTAGCCAAATCATGTTGTGTACATCAATATAAGGTAATGTTTCTGCATTGCATGAGATGGGGATGTGTATCCTCAACAGTCTGTCTTATAGCATGTATTTTACCTGAAATACAGTGGCTGATATCTAGAGCAAGGAAGCACTGGTGCAGCAAGAGGAGTAGAATAACAGCACGTACAGACTTGGTGCACCAGTGAACCAAGGAAGGGGTGATTTTTGATGGCCTCCCCTCCCCCTGGAAGCCCTCTGTGCCACCTGAAAATATGCACCTGAGGGCTGCACAGCCCTTGGCGGATTTTTATTTTTGATGACACAGAGGCTGTCCAGGGGGAAGGTGGTGTGTGTGTGTGTGTGTGTGTGTAGTTGAAAGTACCCTCCATGCACACTAGCACCAGTACTGTATTAATCTGGAACTCTCCAGAGGCACCAGTGCTTCATCATCATCATCATCATTATTATTACATTTATATCCCGCTCTTCCTCCAAGGAGCCCAAAGCGGTGTACTACATACTTGAGTTTCTCTTTTACAACAACCCTGTGAAGTAGGTTAGGCTGAGAGAGAAGTGACTGGCCCAGAGTCATCCAGCTAGTTTTATGGCTGAATGGGGATTTGAACTCAGGTCTCCCCGGTCCTAGTCAAGCACTCTAACCACTACACCACGCTGGCTCCCTTAGTCAGGATGTCCACCACTGTTAGTATTGAGAAAGACTTGGAAAGGCTCAGACTAGATTGTTATTGTTGTTATTGTCATTGTTTATTCAATTTCTATACCACCCTTCCAAAAATGGCTCAGGGCAGTTTACACAGAGAAATAACAAACAAATAAGATGGAACCCTGTCCCCAAAGAGCTCACAATCTAAAAAGAAACATAAGATAGATACCAGGAACAGTCACTGGAGGTACTGTGCTGGGGGTGAATAGGGCCAGTTTGGGGGTGAATGGGGCCAGTTACTCTCCCCCCGCTAAATAAAGAGAATCACCACGTTAAAAGTTGCCTCTTTGCCAACTTAGCAGGGGCTCTGACTGCCTTCATTTTTTGTTTGATTATTCACTCTTTTGCTAGATCGGAATTACTTATAAAGGGGATATTTCAAATCCAACTTACGTTAACTATTCCTAATATCTCCTTATGCAAATTGGTAGGCATTGCCTGTATTTGATAGAGATGTGAATTTTGTACACCCAACTCTGCATATATTGGCTTATTAGTTAATACAGGAGATAAAGAAAATACAGCCTTACCTGTATGGAAATGATATGAAAAATAGCTTTGAAAGAGTATATTATAAGTGGAAAAAATAGCAAGACCTGCCCCAATACAATGGGAACCTAATACACAAGTATGCATTTTGAACTTCCTTTGACTTGTGCTGTTCTCCTGGCTTTTCAGAGATTATCATCATCAACCATCCCTGTCCCTTACTTGGATCTGCATTGTAACTGAAAGCTTTAAGAACATAAGAACAGCCCTGCTGGATCAGGCCCAAGGCCCACCTGTTCCACACAGTGGTCCTCCAGATTCTGCTGGACACCTACAGGCAGGACCTGAGGGCATGCCCTCTGTCCTGCTGTTACTCCCCTGCAACTGGTATGCAGAGGCATCCTGCCTTTTGAGACTGGAAGTGGCCTGTAGCCCTCAGATTAGTAGCTGTTGATAGACCTCTCCTCCATGAAGTTATCCAAACCCTCCCTAAAGCCATCCAAACTAGTAGCCAACACCACATCTTGTGGCAGAGAATTCCACAAGTTGATTATGCGTTTTGTAAAAAAGTACTTCTGTTTGTTGGTCCTAAATTGCTTGGCAACCAATTTCAGGGGGTGACCCCTGGTTCTAGTGTTATGTGTGTGAGAGAAATTTCTCTCTAGCCACTTTCTCTACACCATGCATGATTTTATATACCTCTATCATGTCTCACCACAGTTGTCTTTTTTCTAAACTAAGAAGCCCCAGGTGTTGTAGCCTTGCCTCATAAGGAAGGTGTTCTAGACCCCTGTTCATCTTGGTTGCCCTCTTCTGCATCTTTTCCAGTTCTACAATGTCGTTTTTTAGATGTGGTGACCAGAATTGTATGCAGTACTCCAGGTGTTGCCGCACCATAGTTTTGTATCCGGGCATTATAATACTAGCAGATTTATTTTCCATTCCCTTCCAAATGATCCCTAGTATGGAACTGGCCGTTTTCACAGCTGCCACACATTGAGTCGACACTTTCAACGAGCTGTCCACCATGACCCCAAGATCCCTCTCCTGGTCAGTCACCAACAGCTCAGATCCCATCAGCGTATTCTTGAAGTTGGGGTTTTTCATCCCAGTGTGCATCACTTTACACTTGCCAACACTGAACTGCATTTGCCACTTTGTCGCCTACGCACCCAGTTTGGAATGACCTTTTTGGAGCTCCTCACAATCTGTTTTGGATTTCACTGCCCTAAATAGTTTGGTATCATCTGTAAATCTGGCCACCTTGCTGCTTACCCCAACTTCTAGATCATTTATGAAAAAATTAAAAAGCACCAGTCCCAGAACAGATGGACCCTACTTCTTACTTCCCTCCATTGTGAAAACTCTCCATTTATGCCTACCCTCTGTTTCCTGTCCTTTATTGACCTAGTACTGAGTCTTTTCTTATAAAGCCCAAGATGGATGTTTTATCCATCCAAAAAACAGTATCGCTGAGAAAAATGGCATGAGACTAGAGTCTATAGAACCACCTAAATGTTCTCATCAGAGCTGACTTACATATTGTGCAGAATGAGGAGGTAGATGGATGCAGTAGAATTCTGGACCGTATCCAGACTTCAGATGGTGGTGGGTGCAAAGCTATATTGCCCTCAAATATTATGAGAGAGCAAACGTTTGAATTTTCTTTCATATAAAAAGCTCCCTGCATATAGTAAATTAGTTCATCAGGGAGAAACTACATTAAACCTCTCTCTGATACAGAAATTCAGATTTGCAATCACATTTCAGTCTTCTTGCAGCACATCTTCACTACCCGCTTCATCCTGGAAACTTTGGCTTATGACCTATGCAGGACTAAGCATGTTGGGGACATGGACAAATGTGTGGTGTCACGGGGAAAACTGGCCTTCATTTGGGCTAAATAGCTATGCCCTGCAAATCGAAGTCAGTGCGAAGCATCCTGACACATCCATCCTGAATTCCCCAGATTCTTAATGAAGTCCCAAAGCAAACAATGGGTCTTGAACAAAATATGGTTCCAAGGAGCTTGAACATCTCCACCCTACAAAGCAAGCTTCCAGGCAGCTATTTGGATTTGGCAGTCCTTTGTCTTGGGATCTATATGACAAAGAACATCCCCCATTATCTCTTTTGTACTTTTAGTTTCCCTTTTTTACAGCCCATTAGGAAAGATTACAGGAAAATCATCTAAATAGTTTTTAACTTTAGACTCTAGTATTGTATTTTCTGGACATGAGACACCAGCCTTGAGAAGCCACCTAGTTGGTGACCTTTATCTCAGAGTCTCTTAAGGTACACTCACAAGATTTATGCCACTCTGCCTCCTTAAATCTCCAAGCAGACCCTATTTCTCTTTGTCCCCCCTCATGTGGACTTGCATGGTTGAGATCTTGCCGTCGTTTACCCCAATTCCCTGGAAAATTGAATGTGCTGTTGTGCTAGATTAGCTATTGGCTATAGTTGGAACCCTGAAATGTAGAGTCCAGAATTGCTGAGGCCGGGCTGCTCTTTGTGTGGGCTTGCTTTGGGCATCCCCGCCCCATATCTGACTGCTTTGGAAACCCCATTGTTCCTTTGCTGGCTGATGGCATGTGGAGTGCCTTTGTCTTGAAACTTAGTACCAATCCGGCACCTTTTGCTTTACTCAGAAGCCAGCAGATTAAGGACAAGTATTAACACTGCTCTTATTCCCTCTTTATTCCACTTTCCCTCTTCTGCCCACACTCCAAACTGCCAGGCAATTAGAGCCTCCTCTTTCTTTCTTACCCCTCCCCAACCTGAGAGTTGTTTTCATTCCCTGCGCAAAGAAGATTGCACTAAGGTTGCCAACTACCACATTTAGGTGTGGCAACTATCTCTGCTTTTTAAAATAAAATTATTTTTATTTTTGAAAGCCTTGTCTCCGAATCTATTTGGTGGTCTGAGGTACTCTGACATTGCCTTGCCGCTCTCCAGACTGCAATCTGTTTGTTATTCATGCTTGTAAATTTGGTTTCAAGTAATTTCTCCATTTTGGGCTCAAAGCATAGGTGTACATGCAAGTAGTGTACCTGTGTGTGTGTGTGTGTGTGTGTGTGTGTGTGTGTGTGCGCAAGTGTGCCAATATCCCCTCTGGTCCTTAGAAGACTGATAGTATTGGGTGTGGGGAGTTTTGTCAATTTAACTGATGCTTCCTCAGTTTTTCTTAAACATTAAATTATTATATTTTCCAGTGCACATCCATAGGCTTCTTTCAAAGGACAGGAGAGGAGAGCTGGTCTTGTGGTAGCAAGCATGACTTGTCCCCATAGCTAAGCAGAGTCTGCCCTGGTTGCATCTGAATGGGAGACTTGATGTGTGAGCACTGCAAGATATTCCCCTCAGGGGATGAAGCCGCTCTGGGAAGAGCAGAAGGTTTCAAGTTCCCTCCCTGGCTTCTCCAAGATAGGGCTGAGAGAGATTCCTGCCTGCAACCTTGGAGAAGCTGCTGCCAGTCTGTGAAGACAATACTGAGCTAGATAGACCAATGGTCTGACTCAGTATATGGCAGCTTCCTATGTTCCTATGACAGGGTGGAGAGGAACCAGTTATCCTGAACATATTTTTCCTTGACTATGTCAGTTTCACTGGAGAGACCACCAGTGGGGTTGATGAAGATAATGGTGGTGAGACACTTTTGAACTGTTGCAAACATGATAGGATTGCATCAGAGTCTTGTTGATGGGCAGTATTGACCACCATCTGGAGTAAGAGGGTATGAGGGGATATGGCAGCATTTAAAACAGGCAAAGCGTAACTTTTGGGCAGTGGTCATGAAGTGGGGAAAGATTCCTGAGTGATAATTTAAGTGCTTCAAAATGTATTTCTGATTTTAGCTTCAGAGAACCCCATTTATATATGTATAGGATAATCTCGGAGGGTTGTTTTTTAAATGTTAAAAAAAAAAGTGTACCCATGTTTTTCCGGAGTAATTTTTCTGGTGGCGTATTCTGAAATAAGTGGTTTTATGTGATCTTCTGGATTAACTTTTGAATCTTTGAATAAGGAATGCTTGATAGCATTACATGCAGTAATAGGTTTCAGGTCATCAAGGTAATGCACTTTTCCTTTCAGATCTTATCTAATACAAAAAGGAAGAGAATTATTACTGCATCAACTTCCTACAGTAGCTGGTTTACTTTGTTAGAAGAAAAATAAATATAACCATTGTGTGTGTGTGTGCTGAGATCGTAACAAAATTATACACAGGGATGAAGAGGAAGCTATAGTGTGTTCCCTGGAGATAAGGAAAGTGGTTGGTTTTTTAAGTTCAACTGAGAGTACATATAGCATTTGATAAAATATTTAGGAATGTTTCTGTTTAAAACACCCAATTTTTCAGTAAAATGACATCAGTTATTGATGGACATTATTTTTTTTATATAGGAGGAACAGAACAACAATTTTTATACAGGAGATATATATTTTTTTCCCCAGAGAAGGAGGCAGTGGGGCAGGGAGCGGAGAATGTTGGTTTCAGATATATTTGACCTGTATTGTTTTCAGTATTTGTGAGACATCTTTGAGGGGTTATATATCAGAAAGGATTGGTACCAACTTTAAAGACAAACTGCCATAAGAAATTGCACACAGTTTATTTATGTTCTTTTTTAAAATG
Organism: Hemicordylus capensis; assembly: GCF_027244095.1. NCBI lineage: Eukaryota > Metazoa > Chordata > Lepidosauria > Squamata > Cordylidae > Hemicordylus > Hemicordylus capensis. Next base: position 101,876,734 of record NC_069658.1, read on the forward strand.
CAGGAATGAAATAAATGATCTTTTAAAAATCATTCATGTTCCAGGCAAGTTCTGTACATAGTGATGCTGTTTTTAGTCTCTCTCAGTAAATGCAGCATTGCCCTATATACTACTGATGTGGTTGAGCTGTAGTTGTTGCTAAATCCTTTGATACCCCCTGCTGCTTGATTCTGGGTGGTACTTTGTTTGGCTTCTTCTCTTTTTCAGTGACTCCTGAAATTCTTCCCTGTGCTCAGCCTCCACCCCATCCTTTCTCTTAACCCTGCACTCTTGACTTTTTAAAAGCAGACTCATGCAGAAACAGATTTCCTATGGAAATACTCTCTTCATTGCAAAATTATATATAACAATATAAAACAACTAGCTGAACCCGCACAGAGCATCTGTGTGGCAGTACACTCCCCCCACCTTCTGCCCCCTCCCCCTTCTGCCTCAGCCTCTTCTCCCCCCAGCCTCCTCTCCCCCTGCCCCTTCTGCCTTCTCTTCCTTCCTGTTGTCCTCCACCACTGATTTTCCTCCTGCTCCTTGACGGCGGGTGTCCGTTGTTTTGCCACCCTCTCTGAGGTCCGGTTTCCTCCTTTCTTCCTCCTTTCCCCCGGCTCTGCTGTGCCGATTCCCCTTCAGTTTTCCTCCTTTCTCCTTCTCCCCCCCCCCGACTCCGTGCCTGCCTCCCTTGCTGCCGTTCCCTCCCAAGGCAATGTTTGGAACTCTCATAGGACCTCGCAAGAGTTCCACCAGGCATCCAGATGCATCCGGACGCAGTTCCCTACACAGTCGGCCATAAGAGAATTAAATATATAGATGTTTAATGTTGTGCAATTTACTTTCAAAGCAGTACCTTCCTAGACAAAATTAGATTTGTAAATTCTGAATTTATTTTTAAACTGTGTTAAGGCTTTGATTGTGTTTAACATTTGTTGTAAACTGCCAAGAGATGCGAGTTTGGGGCGGTGTACAAATATGCAAAATAAGTAGAGTGTTTACAGTTTATCAATGCCATATTCTATATCATCAGGAAATATGCATGGAATATCATCCCGGAGGCAGGGTAATTGTTGGCAGTGCTGCAGTTTTGAATCCCAGAAGCTGCACAGGGGTGCCCTGTGCTGATATGTGGGGTTTGCTGACAAGTGGGGACCAATAATTGGGGTAAAGGAAGGGCAGGTTGCCCACAGTGTGCCTATCTATGGCTTGTTTCCTCCTTCTCCAGCTGTAACTAGCACTCATGACTGCTCAAAAAGTGTTAGTGAAATTGGCCTACAAATGTAATAAATGCATACTACATTTTTCTCCTGTCCTCCTTAGAAAGAATTCAAGGTAGAATACAGGGTCCACTACATTTTATCTTTACAACAGCCATGTATGGTAGATTATAATGAGAGAAGGAAGTGACTGACACAAAGTCACTTAGTGAGCCAAGCAGTGATCAGTTGTCTCTCCCCACTACTTTTTTTTTGGGGGGGGAGGGGGTGTTGCAATCCTAGAGGGTATCCAAGTTGTCCACTGGCTAGAGAGGGATCACAAATGGATACAGGACGACTGTGTATAGAAATGGGATCCAGTTATTAAATGTTGTACTCCTCTTAACTAAATAAATGCAAAGAACCTTGTGGATACTTTTACGTAAGAAATCAGATCTGTTCTTCTGATCAGTTCAATTGCAAAGCTCATTATCTCAGTAGGGCTTAGTTTTCCCATAAGTACATACTTGCATGCCTTGAGGCATCTTCTGGAAGCGCTACCACTCATTAAAAGGCATTAAAACAGTGCTGCATCGAGGAAATGTCATGAAAACCTTATTTCATCATAAGCCAAATCCCTATGAAATGGAGAAACAAAGGGCCTTTATTGCTGCTTTAGCAGAGAATCTGTATTCTTTATGTTGGAAGAATTCAGAGAACTTCAGCATCCTTATAAAGCACCATTACCAGAATGAACAATGCAAAGATTATAAATGCTCTTTTAAGTCAGATTATGGGGAGCAAAGTCTCCCCATCAGCTTGTGTGCTTTATTAGAAAACATCAAAGTAGAATAAATGATGGAATAAAATGTACTGATGCCAAAAGGATCTGTATCCACCCGCAGCACAGCATCCCTCCACTGGCTGTTGCTGGTGTCTATCTTGTGTTTTTCTTTTTAAGATTGTGAGTCCTTTGGAGACAGGGACTTCTTTCTTTCTATCTATCTATCTATCTATCTATCTATCTATCTATCTATCTATCTATCTAAGTTGCTTTGGGCACTTTTGTTGAAAAGCAGTATATAAATATTTGTTGTATTCATATTTGTAGTAGCAAACATATTTAAAATGTTAATTTCTTTCAGGCCGACCCATAGGAAAAATTCTGGCAGGGGCCAAATGTTCTGGTAATAAACTACATCTTTAAAATGACAATAATGAAAGACAGATTCAGAAGAGTTTTTTAAACTTGGCATCTTTCCCTAAACTACCTCTGGATGCTGCAGTAATGGACATGCCTCTGTAAACCTGAAGTAGGCATTGTCCAACTTGTTGCTTATCATTCTTGTGTCTCTTGAAATCTCTCTTCTGAGATTTCGATTCATGTTTTGTTTATACCTTGGGTGCACTACTCAAATGCGCCAGTGGGTCAGAACCAACCACAACTTGGTATACAGAGGCCGAGGTAAATTTTCAGTGCACTTTTATATTAAAATTAGTTATTTAAAATATTAATGAAAGCGATTTAGTTACTTCTAGATCAAGGGATCTACAATTTTAACCAGGGATAGTGGCCATAAAATAGGCCCTGCCCCTACTCAGTCAGTGGGTCATATGGAGTGCATGCCAGTCCCAAACAAATACCATCCTCTTTTCTTCTCCAGTTGCAGTTGGTTTCAGACTGCAATCTTAGAGCTCTTCATGGCTCCCGCTGCAGAATATTCCTATGTGGGGACCAGCAAAAAAGTCCCTGCATGCCAGATCTGTTGTACAGGTCACTATACTTGAACACCATTTTCTTGATGAAACCTAGCTTTCATAAAAGCTTCCCCATCCCATTTGGTGTAAGTGCCAAAAGAGAATGCAGCGCTGTAAGAGAACCTCATGTGGTTTTAATTCTCACTGAAGTGGTAAATCAATTCATAATGCAGTTGGGGGGAGGGAGCCTGAAGTGGTGCAGCCCAGATGCAAGTTTATCACTTCAGTGAGAACCTCAAGCTTCTGTCAGTTCAGTTCTACTGATCCAGCTAGAGAGCATTGCTAATTAGCAGCAAACCAGAAACCTTGTGGCTGTTGAACTGGTACAGCTGCTGGATAAACCAGCATAAAAGAACAGGCAAGCAGGAATATTGGAGACAAAATAAGAAATAGGAGGATTAGATGTCTCTGTTCTACAAAGTATACAAGTAAAAGAGTAACTGAGAAAACTGAAGCTTTTTATTGTACATGCTTTTCAAATATCCAGTATGATCAGATATAGTCTGACAGATCATGACAAAATGTTCAGTGTTTAAATTCCTTGAATAATTGAGGACTGTGTCAGAAATGCATAGATTTAGAGAGGCAATTCAAGTCTTATCTGTCTTGGTGTTGGTGTTCTTGCATAGAGATATTTTATGACCTCTAGTGGTGATCTGTGGTAAATATTGAATTATTACTCCATATTAGGTGGCCTTTTTATATTGAATTAAGGAAATAAATGGAGAACTATCTAGTATGTATGACATAGTAATGTTGACAAATGGTGAATGTAGTAGTTTGGGAAATTGTAAATACTAATTGAACAAAGAGGCATCTTTTGAAAGTGGTGATTCTCTTACATTTAGCAGCGGGGGAGAGCAACTGGCCCTGTTCAACCCCAGCACAGCATCCCATCAGTGGCTGTTGCTGGTTTCTATATTGCTTGTCCCTAAGGGAGATTCAGACAACTTTCCTAATTTTGCTCTCACAGGTACTGTCTAACTGGCATCCTTTGTCTTCAGAGATGTGGAATGGAAAAATTTCTATGGAAAAATGTCCCAAATGGAAAAGGTTCCAGAAAAAAATTGGATACTCCCCCCCCCCCCTGTAGAAATTTCTAAAAATTTGTTGGCTGACATCTGGACTATTGTTGCATACATTTAGCAGTATTGGATCTAGACTACTGCTCTGCTGTTGCTTGAGTAGGCTTCCTTCTGAAGCCCGTGGTGTGTCCCCAAAATATGCGAATGAAAGTTGTGCAGCCCTCAGGGACTTATTTTGCAGACACACTGAAAATCACTGCTTCGCTCACTCAGGTGACATGCAGCAGTAGTCTGGAACTCACACTGGCATCAGTGTGAGGGTGCCAGTTAGATGGCATGAAATGCTAGTCCGGTTGTTGGCCCTTCTTTCATAAAATACATTTGTAACAATAAATGGGTGCCAATGAAATATTAGTCAAGTCTTGTAATTTCAAAATTGTAACTAATGTTTTTCAGATTATTAATCCCTAGACGTGTGTGAAAAAGCACATATGTTTTATTGATATGAGTGTTTCAATAAAAACTATTTTCATTTAAACCGCTGAATGTGTTTCAATATAACATTTAAACCACATTGAGTTTTGTTTTTTAAATTGATTTCCCCCTATATTTCAGTGTAAGCACTTGACTGCTTGAAATGCAGTGTGGATGGTTAATATGTTGTGATTTTATTTTACTAGATAGATAGGTCAAATAACATGTCAAATCAGATCACCATCTATTTAGGGCATCAGGAGAATATGCACATGAAAATTATCAGGGGGAAAAGTTTATGCAAATGAGAAAACAATTGCAGTTCAGTTCCTCATCCACCCCAGAAAACCCACACCTCTCAGTGCCTTTGTGGTTAATTAATTGCATTTTGCTTTCTTGCTGTCTTTTCTTGCAGGTACAGGAGAAAGTGGCAAGAGTACATTTATTAAGCAGATGAGGATTATTCATGGGTCAGGCTTTACAGAAGAAGACCGGAAAAGCTTTACAGTACTAGTTTATCAAAACATATTTACTGCTATGCAATCAATGATCAGAGCCATGGACACTTTACAAATACTGTACTCCTCTGATGAGAATAAGGTAGGAATCTCCACAGAACATAGCCTGCTGTCACCTAGTAGTGTTCATTCTCTAAATCATAAAAAGTAATAGCAAAACAAACTCTATAGCATAAAAACTTCAAGAATTGCTGACTTCAAGACTGTCAGTGTTAACGCTCTGAGCCCAATGATGACACCCTTTATGATGAAGGGGTCAGGAACAGTAGTGGAATGACATGATCCCTTCCCTAGCTCCTCCTTTCTTTCACAAATGACTTCTGTTCCTCTCTGCCTAGATTGGTCCATCTAACTCAGGCCTGCTCAGTTTAGCCCCCCCCCAGCTGTTTTTGGAGTACAACTCCCAGAATCCCCAGCCACAGTGGCCAATAGCCAGGGATTATGGGAGTTGTAGGCCAACATCTGCAGAAGGGCAAAAGTTGAGCAGCCCTCAACTTTGTTCTCAATCTTGATTAAAATAATCTGAGAGATGTTCCTAAACTATCTTCAGAATCTTGATTAAATTGAAGTTCAAGAGAGTTTGAGTATCCTCAGGTTCATTTTGACAAGAATTAGCAATTATCACAGGGTGGGTTTCATGTGCAACAGTGGAAGAACAAAAGCAAAATAGAATGTTGTAGGCATCCCCAAGGAGACAAAAAATTGAGAGGAATTCCCCAGTAGCCTCATGGTAGTCTTTAACAGGCCCAGCGTGTTTCAGATAAAAATCTTTTGTCAAGGGCAGTAGAACACAAATAATTTAAAAAACTCCAAACAATTGTATTTGGACTGCATTGCTGTATTAAATTATGTTCAAGGGACAAAACAGAAACCAATCTTAACAAATCACAGACACATGTATAAAACCTTATAATATGAGCATGCAATTCAATACTTTCCAAATAGGCTAAAGGTAAAGTGTGCCGTCGGTTTCGACTCCTGGTGCCCACAGAGCCCCGTGATTCTCTTTGGTATGATACGGGGGGTGGGGTTACCATTTCCTCCTCCCGTGCAGTATGAGATGATGCCTTTCAGCATCTACCTATATCGCTGCTGCCCGATATAGGTGTTTCCCATAGTCTGGGAAACATACCAGCAGGGATTCGAACCAGTAATCTCTGATTTCTTATAACCATTCTTATGCAGGAGGATATATCTAAATATATAACATCCTACATGTAATAAGATAATTACACCAACTCATAAAGCAAACACACCATAGTCAAAGTAATGTATTAAAAATGCTTCAATACATCTTCACAAACCAAGCATAACAAAAGAGTTGTTTTTAAAACCCAGACTTGACATTCACAACATCATAAGGAGGCTAAAACCAACTAGCTTTACCAGAGGAGAGCTGGTCTTGTGGTAGCAAGTATGACTTGTCCCCTTAGCTAAGCAGGGTCTGCCCTGGTTGCATATGAATGATAGACTTGATGTGTGAGCACTGTAAGATATTCCCCTTAGGGGATAGAGCCACTCCGGGAAAAGCAGAAGGTTTCAAGTTCCCTCCATGGCTTCTTCAAGATAGGACAAGATTTTTTTTTTAATAGGACAAGATTTTTTTTATTGAACCAACAAACTACCAAAGCATACAGTACATTGCCAAAACACAATTATATACAAAGTGGTTGTTTGTACATGATATATCTACAAAGATTTACACACAAGGATTTGGAAACCCACAATGTTATGAAGTATATGCAGGTAGTACTGTAACTCGGGGGTAGGGGATTTCAAGGCACATCAGGTAACCGGGGGTGGGGGGTGGGGTTTACGTCCAACGTCCATTTCCACAATTTGTCCCATTGCTGTTTAGAAGAGATACTCTTGTCTTTTTGCATATAACCATACAAACTTTTCCAGAAGAGATTTACTGTCTCATCCACGTGAACCTCTTGGTCACGTCTTCCCTCCCTATTCCTATGCAGGAGCATTGCATAAATGACATACAGGTTTACTAACCTGATTACGAGAAGGGGAACGTTCCAATTCCCTAGTATGAGGGCACCTGTTCCGTCCCGTATCCTTGAAGGTTTCTTTCTGGGACCTCGAAAAGAGGTTCTATCGCTCAAACCCGAGGTTAGTTCTTCCCAAGTCTGTTTTTCCAAATGAGGCCACTCTAACAGCTTGCTTACTCCCTGCCACGCTCTTTTGGCTACCACACACTCTTTTAAGAAACGTGAGTGGGTTTCCCTGAATGTTTTACCTAGCTCACTAGCTTTCTGTTTGCAGGTGATTTTAGGGCATTCTTGCTGGTCCTCTGGGAGCCATGGCTTAGCCACATTAAGTGGTAGTACTTGATGGTATAAGCGCCACCTTGTTTCCCATAAATGGAAAGGGACTTTTTTCTCCTTAAAGAGAGCGATAGGGTGATCGGGTTGCAACAAGTACTGTGAAGTGCGGTGTTTGTAGCATTTACGTTCTAAATCAGGTTTTAAGAAACCCACTTCTAGAATCTCTCCATAAATTGTTTTCCTTAGCTGCTTAACTGAGGAGGATCCTTTAAATAGATCCGGTTCAACCTTCCATTTTTTAAGTGTGAATAACAAATCTCTCAAGTAGTCTGGGTGTTCTCTTTTTAATACTTGTGTGATACTTGTGTGTAGGGCTGAGAGAGATGCCTGCCTGTAAACTTGGAGAAGCCACTGCCAGTCTGTGAAGACAATACTGAGCTTCATATACCCAACGGTCTGACTCAGTACATGGCAGTTTCCTTTGCTGACTGGTTTTCTGTCACTGGCTTCCAATTGTGATCTCCTTGCTTCTTGTTTGGCTTGTTATCATATCAATCCAGTGTTGTCATGGGCAACTGGGCCCCCATTGGCTGGGGGGAGGGAAGGGGAACCCAAAAGTAGGGATGTGAATGGACCACGGTTTGAACTGTGGTTCAAGCACTTTTTAGGCAGGGGGACTGGGAATTTTAAGAAAAAGAACAGATCCTTACCTGCTCTCCACCACCCCATGCAGCTTCCTGCGGGAGCGGCGCACATTCCAATAACCCTCGCGTGGCACCAGCATGCTCATGAGGTCTGCACATGTGTGTGCACCATTTGCATGGTCAGGCACACCATGCTGACCATGCAAATGGCACCCATGCATGCACAGATGCTGTGTGCATGCTGGCACCATGCAGGGGTTATTGGACCATGCACTACCCCAGCAGGAAACTGCATGGGGTGGGTGTTCTTCTTTTTCTTGTTCCTAATTCCCCTGTCCAAAAAATGCTGAAACGGCAGTCCATGTACATCCCTACCCAAAAGGAGGGAGTTTCAAAATGTATAGAGTGGGAGGCAGAGAAAGCCCTTATACTGTGCTTCTGTTGTAGAGGATACAACAGGACTGAAGGGAGGAAGGTTTGATTTTGTGGTTTTCTCAGAACTAATATGCTGTGTTATTGCTGCTGTAACTATCTGGTTTTGCTGGATCTCAGAACTTGGTTGCCTGCCTTCCTTGAGGAGTTGTTTGTTTTGTTTGTGAGATAGTATTGTTGCGAGAAATGGAGAGTGGCAGTGCTCTCTCTCTCTCTCTCTCTCTCTCTCTCTCTCTCTCTCTCTCTCTCTCTTTGTAATATTTCTTGGTGATTGCTGTGATGAGCTCCATGTCTGGCCTTGAGACCAACTTGTGCTTCACTCATTGCTCTGGTCTGCTCTGCAACCTGCATTGCAAGGTGTACTCAGTCAAAATGTGGCTGAAATTACTCTAGTTGAGCTTATGGCTATACTTGCTGCTAAGTAAGGGTCCTGCTGTGGCAGCTGTTGTTGCAATGCTAGGAATGTAATGAGTCATAATTATGTGTGAGAGAGCAACTTGTGTCAATGATGTTACTGCAGTGCAGGCACTATGGCTGGCAGCAGATTCTGGGTCAGTTATTATAATTATTTTATTAGCCATTCTGGATTGTTTGAAATGTGTGTTCTGTGTTGGGAGGGACAGATTCCCTTTTACTGTGTGTTTCTGAAGTGTTTTTCAAGGCGGGGTTTCAATATGAATTGCAAATTGCAATGCAAAACTTGTAAGCACTGTGAGTGAAGCTTGTTCCAGCTATAGGGAACAATGGGAAAACCAAAAACACCCCACTGCTCCCCATGGGTAGCTCCTAGGGACACCAAAGTGGGTTGTGTGGTAGGGCATGACGGATGCTACCAACCATCCAACCAACAAAAGAAATGGGCAAGCAGGCAATTTTTAACCTTTCCTTAAAACTCCCATAGGATCCTATGGTTAAAAATTTGTTAAAGATTGCCTGCTTGCCCATCTCTTTTGTGGGTTGGCTGGTAGGTAGCACCTATGAGAACAGTGTGGTGTTTTGAGTTGGCCCATTGTTCTCTTATGGCCAAAACACTCAAAACATTTTGAGTTTTGTTTCATCAGAACGTCTGGATTGACCACTTTTTCAACAAACCAATTTGGCCTTTTTGTGTTTCGTTTTGAGCTTGAAACGAAATGCAAGGTCTATTTCGTGCACATTCCTAATCAGTATATCTCCACCATTCTTTAATGAGCAGTGGCACACCTAGGTAGTTTTGGTGCTTGGACCACCCCTGCTGTGAGGCCCCCCACCGTGAAGCCCTCCCCATAAAAAGAGAGCCTGCTTTGGGGGGCCTCCTGCTGTCACCCTGCAGCTGGCCCGCTGTGGGAATGATTTTCTTCCATGATGATTTTAGCTGCGATGTGCATGGCCGAGGGTGGTGGCTGGGGGGAAGAGCCAGGCAGGCTTCCCCCACCCATGGTGGTGGATGGAGTGGCCGCTCGGCCTGTCCGTCCGGCCCAGCACCTCTTGAGAACTGTGAGGTGCTCCAGTGCACCTGTGCAGATGAAATAGATTGTCGCGAGTCCATGATGCTGAAACACCTTGCAGTTCTCAAGGGTTGCTGGGCCAGACGGACAGGCCCAGCAGCTGCTCCATCTGCCGCCGCCACCACCATGGGAGGAAGGCCTGATTGGCTAGTGGCCTCCCGGCAATATTCTCTATGTGGGGCTGCTTCTGTGAAAAGTGTTCAGATGTATCAGCATCTGAAGTGAAACTACACAAGTCAAGAACTTGCCAAAGCAACAGCCAATTTGTATGCTGTACTTGCTTACTCCAGCATGATCCTTGTGCTGCTTTTCATATGGAAAACTTTATTAGCCATAGGATCTAGCATACTACATCTTCCCCAAACACAGCCTTTCCTCCTATTACTTGTACAAGCTAGCACAATGTAAATATGCACCAGGCTTTAAGCAAAGATTATTAATCAATATGCCTTGGTGTAGTGCTTTAATTTACAGGAAGTTTTTCACACCTGGCTTTTAATTTGCATCTCCTCCGAAATGGAGGTGTCCATTCACATCGGCCAAATTTACCCTGAAGTCCGTGTGACCTATAAGGGAGCACTTCACACACTATTCAGGTTTTTCATCCCACGTTAGAGTGTAGCCTGATTTATATCCAGAGTATGAGAGCCAGCATGGTGTAGTGGTTAGAGTGCTGGACTAGGACCAGGGAGACCCGAGTTCAAATCCCCATTCAGCCATGATACTAGCTGGGTGACTCTGGGCCAGTCACTTCTCTCAGTCTAACCTACTTCACAGGGTTGTTGTGAGGAGAAACTCAAGTATGTAGTACACCGCTCTGGGCTCCTTGAAGGAAGAGCAGGATATAAATGTATAAATAAATAAATAAATAATCCATTTTTTTGTATCGGTTTTTTGCTCAATATTTAGTGTTTGCACTACAACTCCTATCATCACCAGCATCAGAGGCCAATAGTCAAGGATGATGGGAAATGTAGTCCAACAGCTGGAGGGCCAAAGTTGCGCAGCCCTGCTTCAGAAGAACTAGATTGCACTCTGTGTGTGTATATAGATAGATAGATAAATTGTGTGTGTGTGTGTAAGGTTATCCATTACCAACCATGTTGGAAGGAAGTTACATCTGAACACTAAGGTCTTGTGCAAAGTCTGAAGGTATGCAGTGGAGCTTCCTTGCTGAAATTGAGCAGGTCTGGTTCTGGTCAATGTTTGGAGGGGGCACATGAAGGAAGAGCTTCTGGGTGCCTACCTCCCCTTATCACTCTTTCTAGCAACTAAAATTGCCCAGGAGATGGGAGGGGCAGTAAGAAAGCTGTTCAGAAGAGAGAGAAAGGGCAATAGATGAGAGGGGAAAATGTGGCCAATGGAGATTGCCTCACTGTGTGTGATTTCTTTCCCCTCCTGTGTGTTGCTGGAAGAGCTTTCTGAATTTTAATCCATAAAAACCTTCATAAGGACTATTTTAATTTGATGGCTGTTAGGGATGTGCAAATTGGCTTGATGTCAAACAGGTTCAACAACAAGCCGGTTTCGTTAGATGATCCAGGGTTAAACCGAACCACCCCCTGTTTGGTCCAACCCTGGAATGAACACCCCCCGACTGTTCAAGGGTTCCCAGCCTTTAAAAAAAACCTGATTTTTTTTAATGTCACCCCCTCTGGGGGAGTTGTTGGAGGTGGGGGGGTGGTCCACGGAGATCCCCCCTCCTCCTGCCAGCCTCAATGCCGCCCAAACCAGCCCGTTTGGCTAGCTCTTCCCCCTCAGTACGGTGGCCATTTTGGAGGCTGCCACACCTGAGCAATTGGCCTCTGAGAGGCCTGGCATGACCCAGGTCTCTGAGGCCAATTGCGCAGGCATGGCAGCCTCCAAAATGGCCACTGCACCGAGGAAGAAGGCCCGGACGGGCCAAAGAGACGGCCTAATGGGCCGGTTTGGGTTGCATTGAGGTCGGTGGGGGTAGGGGGAACCTCCACAGACCCCCCCCCCACCTGCCACCTCCAACTCCCCCAGAGGGGGTAAGTGACATTAAAAAATTTTTTCCAGTTAAAAGAAAAAAAGGTCTGACACCCTCCCCTGACCAAACCGGGGGGTGGGTTCAAGGGGGTGTCCGACCAAACTGGCCCAGGCGGGTTCGAGTCTGGTCCGGACTCAAACTGAACCGGGCCAGCCGGTTCCATGCACATCTCTAATAGGTGTACTATGTAGCCTGGCTCTAAGAGATACAGTGGAACATAGGAAGCTGCCATATACTGAATCAGATCATTGGTCTAGCTAGCTCAGTATTGTCCACAGAGACTGGCAATGGCTTTCCCAAGGTTGCAGGCAGGACTCTCTCAGTCCTATCTTGGAGAAGCCAGAGATGGACCTTGGAACCTTCTGCTCTTCCTAGAGCAGCTCCATCCCCAGAGGGTAATATATTACAGTGCTCACATGTGGTTTCTCATTCAAATGCAAACAGGGTGGACCCTGCTTAGCTAATCGGACAAGTCAATCTTGCTACCACAAGACTAGCTCTCCTCTCCTTTTTTCTGTTGCACCCTTTTACTGGTGTATCCACAGGCCTCTCTCCACTTAGAGTACAGAGATGTTCTGGGTATGGGCACTGCATATAAACATTACATTTATTGCAGAGTACCTCCTTTATTTCCTTGCCTTCTCCCCTTCCCCATGTATTCTGCAGCTATGTGTTTTAAGGTTCTTCTCTCTACTCATCACAAGGGAGGCAGAACTTCTCGTTTCCAGTTCTACTGTAATGTGTGTGTGTTTGTGTTTGTGTTTGTGTTTGTGTATAGATAGATAGGAACCAACTATTGCTTCCTTCATTTGTTGTATTGGTATCTTATCTTACCACCAAGGACTTCAGAGTGGTGTGTTCTGGATTCATAGGGAGTTTCCTTTCCTACTTACTTATTGATCTATTCCAGAACTGCTTAGCTTCAGAGATGTTTCAAAACCATTATTTGGGGTCATGCTTGTTGTAAAACACTGATGTGGAAATGAAAGTCGTACCATTCAGGTCTAGCTCCATGCTCTAGAAAGCCTTGAGAACATAACAGAAGAGGACCTCATAGTGCACTGGGGAAGACATAATGGCTCAAAGTCCAACTGGGGAAGCAGGGGAGAAAGGGTTTCTTCAGAATTTAAAAATAAAATTGCGTCAGGAATATGGGCTGGGATAGGGAATTGATAGTGGGGTGTATGTCTTTGCCAGCCAGGACTGTCTCTGTTAAACTTATGCTTAAACTTAGTGAGTGGATCCCCTCACTTTAACAGGAATCTTGCCAGTCTTGTTGGCCTTTTGCATATGGAAACTAATGGAGAATAAACAACCGTAACCATCGTTTCTATTTCCCCCCCTCTATAAATATCCATCTGTGTTTGTCACAAATTGAGAGAACGGTTTGAGAGAACAAAGTGATATGTTATGGTGCCAAGAAGGATGTTTTGGTTTAGTGTGTGGATATGAGTGAGCATGTGAAGTATGTGAGTGTAAGAAACTGAGAGTTAAATATGGCTACAGCGGAGTGGGCCTGGGGTGGGGGGGGGAGAGAGTTTCTCTCTAATATTGTGAGAGTACTGGAAAATGGGAAAGGGTTCAACCAGAGAAGGATTTTTATAATCCCCCATCTTCTGAAAGTTCAACGTCTTAAACTCTTGTTTGTTTTTGCAATGTATACGTGAGGTATTTATTGCTGTTTCCGTTTTACAAATGGATAGCTGAGGCTGAAAGTGTCTTGCTGAAGTCCCTACACAGTCTATGGCTGACCTGGAATTTGAAATTGGGATTTGAAATTGTATAGCTTATTTGCTGTACCATTTGAGGACCAAGACAATCATAAACTGAACTTTATTTAAACATGTTTGCAAGCCTCATTTTGCTATGTAAACCACTTTGCATTTTTTTAAAGTGACACACAAATGTTTTAAATACATAAATAAAACTAACAAATGTTTTCATAAAGGAGTGTCTCTTTAAACAGGATCTTGCTTATTAATTTCCTTCTTGCCTTGCTGCTTTTTTATTTTTAATCAACTATTAATTCATTGGTTTGTAGCCTAACTTATGCTGGCACAATGGCACTCATGCAAACTAATTTCCCGGTTTGCCCTACAGTAGCCCCCCCAACCTCCCCAGAAAGGAACTCCTGAGGGTTGGGTAGTGGGAACCCTTGAGATCTGGGTGGGATGGGATGTGGGAAGCTGGAGGGAGGGGGGAATTATCCTAGACCAGGCACAATATTTACAAACGAAGTGTAAGTTTAAGCTTGTAAAACACATAACTGTGGTAATATTCAGCTGATAATAAAGGTCAGTATTGTTTCTCTCTCTTGTGGTTATCTTTAAAAAAAAATTTAAGTATGTATCTTTCAAGATGCCAAATATCTCTATCCTAACATTTAGAATACTGTAATGGCTAAGGCTGAAATCTGTTTATTGAAATATGCATGCTAACATCCAAGACTCAAGAATGGTGACTGTTTTTGTGTGTGTTTCAGAGGTTGTAAATTCTGCTTGTAACCCTGTTATCAACAGCGCCATCTCACCTCTCCCCATTAGTTTTACATGCTCCTTTCTCCTGATCCTGCCCTGTCTCAACATGTTGGCTATGGAGGCCATAGATGTCTGTAGTGTTTTGTACCTGCTGCCAGGGGTGTGAGGGTGGCCCATGAGGCTCAGGCTCCCAATGAGTGACCCAGAGCCCCAAATCTCTTCAGCCACTTCTTTCTTACATGGGTGATGGGTGGTCATTGCCTCTACACTACCAGCAACAATTGCTTCTCGCCTCTGTCTCCTCCTTAAAAAGGTGTTGTGTTGGGGACAAAAAAAGATGCTTTTGCCTCCAATACAGCACTTGGCTCCTTCCAGTTTCCCTTTGGGAAGGAGTCAGACATAATTATTCTTGATGGGGCATGACTGAGCTTAATAATTAAGGGGGCGGGGCTGTGGGCCTGGGATCCAGATCTTTTGAGCAATGCTCGGGGCTGCTGATGTGAATGAGAAGGGTTGTGGATAGTCTACTATCATGAATTTGATCCAGGGATTCAGAATTTGATTCACCAGCTGAAGCTTGTGCTTGCCACAATGATTCCACGTGGTTTTCCAATATGGCATCTGCATAAGGTTAGTGTTTGGGGAATGGTAGTGGGCGATAGCAGTAATGTGTAAACTCCATTATAGTTTATGAAAAGTATCAAATGCTTAACATTTCCCTGGTATAAGAGACTCAGAGTATCCTGGGGAATCTGTTTGTGTCCTCATGGCCCTGCTGCATAATACTGTCTTGCCTGAGCTAGTCTGATGATGATGATGTCCAATCTCATTATCCATCCTGCTTCATTTTAATATACATGTGAAGATGGCACACAACTTAATGGCTGCCATTACAGCCATGATTCTCTGCCTGATAGCAACGAGTTAAAAATGTGAGGCAGGATGCACTTTGAAGTTGATATTTCCTCTAGCTTGGAAACAGCTGGCCCAATCGCTCAAAGTGTTTGCAAGACATCTTTGTCATGTCTGATCGCACTTGTGCCTATAGGTGTGGTAGACTGTCATGTAAGCAGGGTTTTATTAATCTCCAGTCAGCTTCCTTTTGAAGTTGAAAACTTTCAAAAATAGTAGACATTTCTGCCACTACTTTGTTTCCTGGACTTAATTCAATCAAAGAAGGCAGGCACCCCAAAGTATCTGTTTTTATCTGTATTGGGAAGTATTGGCTGAGTGGCCAAGTTCTTCCTTTCAGGGAGCTATGGGGCACGTCTGCTGTTTAAGAAGTCAAGCAGAGGCCAAAGGCAGACAGGATCTGCACAAAATGTACATAGTTTGACAATTCCTTTTGTTTCAAGCTATTCCAAAGGATTTGAAAGATTAATCAGCTGCATGATGTTGATTGTAGGAGTTCCAGCAGGCAATGTGCTGCAATAGAAATTTGGAAGAAAGATTCACTTGGTAGAGAGGAACTTAGGGTGCTGGGAACTTAAGTCCTATATATTTTATTTTATGGAGGAGGAGGCTTGTTGATCAGCAAAGGGACCCAATGCAATGGAACCAATGAATAGCTGACAAGTCCTCAAAGAGGTTGTAAAAGAAGAAGCCCCCTTTTAACAGCCTCTTTGAGGACTTGTCAGCTATTCATTGACTTCATTGCCAGGGGGTGGGTCATGAAAAGCCTGAATGAAGTCATGTCTGCATTAAGGAAACTGCAGTAAAAGGATTAATTATTCAAATGAAGTAGGGGCTGGGGGATCCCATGCAATTAATCTCAGAAGTTGACTCCCTCTTAAAGTAAAGTTGTGCCATCGAGTCTGTGTTGACCCCTGACGACCACAGAGCCATGTGGTTTTCTGGCTAATAAAGGTAGTTTTCATCACAGGGATTTATTGCAGTCCTTCTTCAGAAACTAATGGAACTATTTGGGTTTTTACACTCTTACAGACTGTGGGAAACACCTATATTGGGGAGCAGCGACATAGGAAAGATGCTGGTCTTGTGGTAGCAAGCATGACTTGTCCCCATAGCTAAGCAGGGTCTGCCATGATTGCATATGAATGGGAGACTTGATGTGTGAGCACTGCAAGATATTCCCCTCAGGGGATGAAGCCGCTCTGGGAAGAGCAGAAGAGATGACAACATCATCCCCATCTATTATAAATGTTTTATACTTTAGTCAATAGGGCTAGTCCAAGGACAAGCATTCCTTTTTGAAGACATGGAGCCACACAAGACAACATGTAAATTACATGGCGGGGGCCTATGTTTCTGTATTTTTAGTTGGAAGTTGTAGAAGTGTTTGGGAACCCCCAATGCAGATGGGGAAGTACAAGATTTTATTTTTTCTTCCTGCTATCTTTCCAATCTGGGGATCAGTGGGAGTGGGGGTTTCCCACTACCCCCTGAAACTAGCACCTGCAGGAAGCCTGATCAGGACTGTAATCCGGACATAGAATTAAAACCTCACTACCATAGGCCTGATTAGAATTGTGGTCACTCATGACTTTTATTTCCATTATAAAGCCTTAAAACAGCTTAGGTCCTGGGTATTTAAGAGAACACCATCGTCCTCTATGAGCCGTACTACTCATTGGGATAATCAGAATATGTCCGTTTGCAGTTGCCGCCAGCTCATCTGGTGGTTACTCTGAGATGGGACTTTTCCATTGCTACTTCTGCTGAAATTAGGGGTGTGCATGGAACCGGCTGATCCAGTTCGGTCTGAACCAGACTAGGCTAGTTCAGTCTGGCACCCCCTCGAACACAGTTTGGTCTGGGGGGGAGGGGTTCAGTTCATGAGCTTTAAAACATTTTTTAAAATCCCCCAACTTACCCCCTCTGGGGGAGTTATCCGAAGCGGCAGGTGGGGGGAATCTGTGGAGGTTCCCCCCTGCCAGCCTCCCTTAGTTTCAAAATTGGCCTGTTTTCAGGCCTTTGGTCTGTTTTCAGGCCTTTCCATCCGGCATGGTGGCCATTTTGGAGGCTGCCGCACCTGAGCAATGGGCCTCTGTGTGGCCTAGGTCATGCAAATTTTGGGAGGCTGGTGGGGAGGGGGAACCTCCGTGGACCCTCCCACCTGCTCAAATAACACCCCCGGAGGGGGTAAGGTTTTTTTGGGGGGGGGGA
Organism: Hemicordylus capensis; assembly: GCF_027244095.1. Taxonomy (NCBI): domain Eukaryota; kingdom Metazoa; phylum Chordata; class Lepidosauria; order Squamata; family Cordylidae; genus Hemicordylus; species Hemicordylus capensis. Next base: position 101,894,143 of record NC_069658.1, read on the forward strand.
ATTAAAATTTAAAAAATCACACACACACACCCAAACTGGCCCAAACAGGGGGTGATTGTTTGACCTTGAACAGTTGAACCAAACCGGTTCAACATCGAACATGTTCGACTTCGAACCCGTTTGCACATCCCTAGCTGAAATAAAGGCCTCCCCATCTCTGACAACTTTTAAAAATGCAGTTAAGTTACATTTGTTCACCCAGGCTTTTAATTAGACATTTTTAATTAGATACTGTTTTAATTGTTTTTTTAAAAATAGTTTTAACATTGTTTTAAATTTTAAATTATTGTAAGGTTTTAACCTTTTAATTATTTTATATTGTTTTGTTTTAAACCACCTGGAGACTTGTATTTTGGGTGGTATACAAATATGTTAAATAAATAAACAAATAAAATAAAATAAAAGTACAGGGACCCAGTTGTGCAATCTATCATTGTTCAGTTTGGTTCTCACATGATTGTCACATTCTTATCTGCCATCAGTTAAAAATATCTGCACCAGCTTTGTGTTCTTTTTGTAAATAATACAGTTTAAGACATCATAAAAGAAATCTGATTTTTTTTTTAAAAAAAATCTGATAATAGAAGCCATGGGGGTGGGGGGAGAGCTGATATATTTGAAGAATAATAGAAAATGAAGAGTTGCTATGATGGCAGCAATGTACTCTGTGTGAGACATTCCAGAATTCCACACCCCTTTCCAGATGGTGGATAATTTCACAATTTTTAAAACATCCAGAAAACCATTTCATTTAAGTGGCCTCGAATTGCATCAAGCCAAATGACACCAGTTATTTATTCAACAGGGTAGCTGTGTGTTTTTCCATGATATCAAATTCTGAGTTCGCACTGAAACCTAACTTTGTGTGCCAAAAGCAACAGTAAATACACATCTGTGCTTGTTATTTATTTCCAAAGTATTGTGGGTAGGAAATAGTCCTGATACAATTTAAAGAAAAGCTAAATTGCAGTAGATGTTTTTCTTATGAGTATGCAAATATAAGTTGCTGAATGTCTAAGATCTGATAATATACTCAAGTGCTGATGGCACCTTTTTATTGTTCATTCTTGTCCCCTGCAGCATAGTCCCAAGTATTGTGGTGTAACTGAGGTTTCACTATGTTGTTTCAGAATTGCCTGAATAGTTCAAGAATTAAGGGACCACTAGCTCAAAGAATGAGAAGTGTCACTTCCCTCCCCCCCCAAAACAAAGTAAAACACAGCCTGGAGTCAAAAAAAGAAAATATTTTTGTCACACACAAGCTGGCCAGCAAGTTGCACCAGAGGGTCGCACCCAGGTTTGGGGGCACATATTGAGCTTGGCCACAGCTGGAGGACAAATTGTGCCCCATGCCATGCCCACTGAATCTGACATCAATCGCAAGGGGGAGAGGCAGTGCCTAGGATGGGGCCCATCAGCCCTGGCAGAGCGTCCCTTCCCCAGTCACCAGTTTGTGGAATTGCTGACTGGCACTTCCTTTCCCTGCCTTCTCGAGGAGGCAAGGAAAGGAGCTCTGAGACACAAATTCCACAAACTGCTGACTATGAAAGGAAAGCTCTGCTTGGGCTGACACGCCCTGTCCTCTGTATTGGCCCTGCCCCCTTGCGTCTGATGTCGGAGGTGACGGATGGGGCCACTGCCCTGGAAAGGGTCCATTTGGACCCTCTCCCATCCCTCCTCAGTCAGGGTTTCATTGAAATGCTGGTTGGCTGGGCTCTCCCCTCCCCCGACCTCAGCACAGCTAGTGTTTCAGTGCAACACTGGCTGGGGAAGAGAGGGGTATGCCTTGCGCCCCCAGCCAGAGAGCCCTTCATTCACCAGCTGGGTGTGGGAGGGGACAAGGGAGCCCTAGCTGACAGCAAGGGGTGCCTTGGCAGTCCCCCTAGACCTTGGTGGCTGAACCTGTCCCGCCCGCCCCCATGCTCCCTACTCGGGCTAGATTGAGGGCAATACTGGAAGGTCAGTCCAGAGAGGTCATGAATGATGATGAGATGGGAGATGACTGGAATAGTGTTATGGAGGTAAGGCAAGGACTGGAGCTTGGAAATTGAGATGAGGATGGGGCAGGAATGCAAAAAAGCCCAGGGCACTGGATAAAGCAACAGCAGGCAGGACGGGGGCAGGGCAGTAAATGAGCCACATTCATTTCTGTTCTCTTCTCCCTGCCCCGGCCACCACACTTTGCTTTGTCTTGCCTGCCATGGTGTTAATCCTTTAAGCTCCTTTTAAGGCCCTCTCTAGCCCCTGTGCCATCTTGGAAGGTGTCCAGCAATGCTGGTAAGTGTAGTCCTTCCTTCCCAGGGTTTCCCCCATACCACTCTATGGCCAAAGCACTGCAAAAGACTACACTTTCCAGATGTCACTGGGGCTCAAAAGGGCTCCAGTTCTCAGCAAGGCCCCATCTGATGCTGGGAAAATCTCCACAAAGCACAGTGGTCAACAATGTGAAATGGCTCACACTGAAAGGCTCTTTTGGGGGGGGGGGCGGTCAAAGTGGCTCCTGCTTGAAAAATAGTGAAGATCACTATTCAGTACCTGGAACTTGCACTTTGTTCCTGCCACTGTGAAGACTTATTTTAGCACTCTCTTTCTGTACAATATTCTCCAGTCAACGTCTTTATCAGTAACGGTCAGTATGGGTTGGTCAGAGGAGGTCATAAATGAGCCACAGGTATGGTTCGTTCCTGCTCTCCTCTCTCTGCCCTCTGCACTGTGCCTTGTCTCACCTGCCACAGGATTAACCCTTGGGACAGCCTGGTTATTCACTCAGTTTCCCAATCTCCTCCCAATCATAGCACTGCAACATATATTTGTTATATGTATGTTACTGTATTTATCTGAACAGAAGACAATTCTGAATTTAAAAAGACCCCCTTTAAAAATAGAGGTGTTGTACAGCTTATACTTATTTACACAAATGGAATTTTTATTTAAGACAACCTCCCAATTTCTAACTTATAAGAATTTGGGGGGGGGACTAGTCTTGGATTCAGGTAAATACAGTAATAATATATGTATATATTTGTTAGACATATGCAAAACTGCAACATATATTTATTTCAAATGTTGGTGAAAATGACTGATGTTTTTTGTCAAGCTTGTCTAGGTAGAGTGACTTTTAGTGGCTTGGTGAAGTTTTGAGTAATGAGTGAAAAGTTAAGGTTTTTCTGCTCCATTACACTTATGGCTAGTAGGGATGTGCACGAACCAGTTTGGTACTTCTTTATGGAACGCCAAACTGGTTCTAAAGTCCGGCATTTGCGCTGGTTCGGAGGTGGGGGTTCCTTTAAGAGGCAGGGAGGATGTCCTTACCTGCCCCGCCACTTTCTCCCCACCAGTGCTTTCCCCAAAACCTCTGGCACGGAGTTGCAGCATACCTCCTTGAAGCCCCGGTCCACATCATACCAGAAGTGGCTGACCCGCATGCACACAGGATTGTTCATAAGTCTTTTTATTGGGCCAGCTGGGCCTCTCGCATTGTCATCGCATTAGATCAATTGATATTTTCTGAAGCTGTTTTAAAATCCTTTGACACTTTGAGAGCTGAATTTGAAATACCTTCAAATATGAGCTGGCAGTTTATCCAGCTAAAACGTTTATTGTCATGACTCTTTCGTCCTGCTGCGATTGCAGCTTCTGAAATGCCATCATTATTACTAGATTTGGAACATTTATTAAATGTACCTAAGCCTGTAGCCTCACTTTATCAGAAACTTAAAGACATTGATAAGATCAACATTGATTATATCTGAGACTTTTGGAATAATGACCTTGAATGCAACATGAACAGGTAACACACAAACACATGCAAAATACATGCACACAAAACAGACACACAAATACATGCACAAAAATGGACAAATACATGCACACAAATGGATGCATACGAACACGGGTACAGAGGCTGTGTGACCCTCAGGAACATATTTTCAGGTCATGTGGCACTTCTGGAGCAAATTGTCAAAATTTGCTCCCCCTGCTGTGGTCCCTGCAGAGCTAGGAAAGCTCTGTCACACAGCCACATCTTCCTGGCCTGCTTCTGGTAGGCTTCTCTGGATGTCAGCCTCTGTTAGAACAATGAATGTCAAGATAGAGTTTGAAACTCACTTGTAATACAAGGTTATGGATTATCATCATAAAAGCATCTAATGAAACAGACTATAGTCCATGAAAGCCTGTTACAATAAATGTGTTGGTTTTTAATGTGTCTCAGGACTCTGCTATCTTGAAGGTGTGCATTTCAGAGCATGCTGCAAGGCATATCTTTGAGCTCAAGATACTGGAATGAAGGCTGTAATATTTTTTAAATCCAGTTCTGCAGCTCAGCTATTTTGTGTTCTCATGCACAATGTTCAGTGCAACATATCTAGACAAAATGGCAGTGCTTGGTTACTATGGTGACAGCAGCTTGTATGTGAATTTTTAAATAGAGAATTCCATTATGCTTCTCTGGAAGCAAGAGGCAGATTTAGGTGCTTAGCTGGAATTGGTTCAGTTCTAAGTTCTTCCTTATGCCAAGGGCTAGTCGTTGTTCTTTGTAGTTTTGGGTAAAACATTTACTAGAGCCAGTCAGCATAATGTTGGGAATTAAGGGACAGGGCTCATAATCCCAACCACATTTTATAAATACTGTTATGAGGTTGTGCGGCCAGTAAGGCCCACTGACCATCTCTTTGTTAGGCTGACTACTGATGATGGCTTAAGATGGTTGTGTGGTTGACCAGGAGATGTCCCTGAATGAAGGTAACGGGGGGTGCAAGGCCTTGACGGGACTTACCAGCTGGCCTCTCTGCCTCCTGTGCACATTTCAGCCTAGATGGGGGAGCATCCTATCCTGCTGGTTGGCCGCCAAGTTCCAGCTGGCTGGTTGCCAGCCTCCCAGACCGCTGAATTACACCACCTGTCGCTTGTCCTGGGAGCTGCTTGTGAGAGGAGTGGCTTTCGGGGCTTTCAGGCTTAAAAGCAAGGAGGCTCGTCGGGCCGCCTGTAGGGGGCCGGCCTTTGGGGCTGGGCCTTCAAGGGTGGGACTGAGGGCTGGGGGCTTGGGTTGGAACAAAGTGTACTTTCTGTTAGGCAAGAAGTTAGTTAAGCCTATAAAGCTCTTATTTAACCATGCTACTCCAATAAAATTGACAGAGGGCTGCATCCTATCAGTGCATAGTTGGGAATAAGTCTTATTTAAAATTAAAATGCTCAAGAATGCATTACCCTGCTATTATACCCATGTATTACCCCTGCTAACTTGGCAAAAAGGCACCTTTTAATCTGGTGATTCTCTTTATTTAGCAGGGGGAGAGTAACTGGCCTATCCACCCCCAGCATAGTACCTCCAGTTACTGTTGCTTTTTAGATTGTGAGCCCTTTGGGGACAGGGATCCATCTTATTTATTTATTATTTCTCTGTGTAAACTGCCCTGAGCCATTTTTGGAAGGGCGGTATAGAAATCGAATGAATGAATAAATGAAAGGTGCCTCTTTGCCAGTTAGCAGGGGTTAGCAGTTTATCAATACAGATCAGTTGGGCAACAATTGTTGTTGTTCTACATTGTTTTATAATCTCTATTTTATTTGTTACTGATTTTAATGGTTTTCTTTTAATTGGCGCCCTGAGCCACTTTGGAAGGGTGGTATAAAAATCGAATGAATGAATGAATAATGGGTGTGGAGTGGGGGTTTTTGGTTGAGAGTTAACCTCTCTGAATGAAGAAGCTATCAAGTGTGAGTCCTGCTCCTGTCCTGCCAAGGATATGCGTGTGGTCAGTGTAAAGAAAGACGCAGTTTCTGGATAAGAATGACAAAGTCTGAATAGACTTTTTGTTAGCTGGTTAATGACAGACATAAACTTTGAAGAGTCTGAATGGTAGAGCTGCAAATCAGAACATCCAGTGAATCAGCAGGACATCTCCTCCCTGTGCTCACGTAGGTGTCTGCTTCCACCCACAATCCTTCCTGTGCACTTTCACACATGTTCAGCACTGGGGGCCCTTCTATAACAGGAACCTGAACCTTTATATGGTGTTTTCCAGAGCTCCATGTTGTCTCCAATACTTTTTAACATGTACATGAAACTGCTGGGAGGGATCCTCGGGAGATTTGGTGCAGCATGTTATCAGTATGCCGATGACACCTAAATCTATTTCTCCATATTACCATCACCAGGAGAAGCAATAACCTCCCTAAATGCTTGCCTAGAGGCAGTGACGGGCTAGATGAGGTATAACAAACTGAGACTGAATCCAGATAAGATGGAGGTACTTGTTGTGCGGAGAGGAGTTGAAATTCAGGAGATGATTTTGATCTGCCAGTTCTGGATGGGGTCACTCTTCCCCAGAAGGAACAGGTACACAGTCTGGTAGTGCTTCTGAATCCAAACCTCCCCCTAGTGTTTCAGGTTGAGGTGGTGGCCAGAGGTGCTTTCTACCACCCTTGGCTGATATGCCAGCTGTGTCCAGTTCTTGAGATAAACAACCTCAGAATAATGGTACATATGCTGGTAACCTCCATACTTGACTAATGCACTATGTGGGGCTGCTTTTGTTCATAGTCCGGAAACTGCAATTGGTACAGAATGCAGCAGCCAGGTTGGTCTGTGGGTTATCACAGTGACCATATTACTCCTATACTAAAAGAGCTACAATAGCTACCAATAAGTTTCCAGTCAATATACAAGGTGCTGGTTATAACTTATAGTGTCCTAAACAGCTTAGGCACTGGGTATTTAAGAGAATGTCTTCTTCACCATGAGCTCCACTGCCCATTGAGATTATCCAGAGAGGTTCGTCTCTTGAAAAATCCAATGCCTTCTGAGGGCTTGGTTGGGCTCCTAACTTTTCTGAAATCCATTTGCTTGCAAACTGAGTGCCCTCATTTTGCACAAACTACAACGATGTTTCATAAAAGATGGAACCACTAATACAATGTGCTCTAATAAAAATGGGGCTTCCTTCCATCCCCATTTAAAAACTGTGTCTGCTTCCAGGTGCTCCTGATCAGTGGTCAGGTGAAGGCAATGGTAACCCCCTCCTGTATTCTACCAAAGAAAACCACAGGGCTTTTAAGGAGCCCAGAGCAATGTACATGGTTATGTTTATCCTCACAACAATCCTGTAAAATAGGTTAGACTAAGAGATGTGACTGGCCCAGAGACATCCAGTGAGTTTCATGGCTGAACAGGGATTTTTACTCAGGTCTTGATCCAACACTCTAACCACTGCACAATGCTGCTGTAAGACTGAATTGCCAAATCTCAGTGAGAAAAATTTTCAGCTGCTTTCCACTTGCCCTCTTGAATATGAACAAAGCGCTTCTTGCTGGATTTGCTCCGAGCCCATTAATGATAAGAGAGCCTAAAAATCAATCTGGTGCAGGTGCAAACATCTACCAAATTAGATTAATCAGCAAACCTTTCCTGTCCTGTATCCAGTTTAAGAGTGGCCCTTTTAGTGACATTTTCAGCATATTGTATAAGAATCTTTATGCCTGGGCAGAAGTTCTTATGTTATGCAAATGTTATGCTTCTGAAAGCTGTTTATGCTTCTCAGAGCATTAAAAAAGTGAAATACACTGAGGAAACCATAGCAAGTTTTGGAACACAACTGAGTTTGCATAGATTTAAATAAGCTTTTTTTCTCTTTCACACATTGACTGGGTTTAGATGTCATGTGGAACTGTGGTTTAATCATGGCTTTGTGTTTCCAATCAGTTGAATAAAATTGAGAATGTTATTTGTGCATTAAAGAAATGATAGTAGAGTTAACTTTTCCATTGTTATGCTCCTATATACTGTAGCTTTCTGTGTGTGTTTGTGTGTGTGTGTATCTTAAGCAATAGTGAGAGAAGGCTTTGGTATATGCTTTATGAACTTTAATCTGCTTTGGTATCCAGTTTTAGTACTGGAAGGTTTTGCTCAATGCATACCAAGTAATATACCAAAACTATTTGGAATTTGATACATACTTAGTACACTCTAATCTATGACATTTCTAAATTGATTATAAACCCATGACCATCTTCTTCCTCGCTGCTCTTCTCAGGAAAATAGTCTGATGATTGGAAAAATGGAGGTAGACAAAGTAACAACACTTGAAAGAAAACATGTGGAAGCAATTAAGAAGCTGTGGGAGGACCCAGGAATCCAAGCATGCTATAACAGACGGAGAGAATATCAATTGACAGACTCGGCTAAATAGTATGTATGATGATAACTTTGCCAGATTCCATATTATTATCACGAGTTCTAAGCTTGACTAGCTTTGAATTGCATCACATTACTATGTTTTGGCTATAAATCATATCTGCCTCAATGTGTGGTGTTTTTGTCTTTTTAAGTCAATGGCCAAAATGACAAGCAGCCCTGCAGCAATGTTATGGCAGCCCCAGGGGTGCCTTGCATCCTGAAAGGCAGCTCCAACAGTGCAGCACGATAGGGCAGTCCTTGTGGAAGGAGCACTGTGCGACTGCCTGGAAGTGCTTTTAAGTTGTTCTGTGGCAGCCCTGTCGAGGGATACCACTGGGGCTGCCTTTCAAGTTCTGCAGCAGCCTCAGCAGGTTCCTAACATCAACATATGGCTGCCCGTCATCTTGGCCAATAATCTTGTTGTTGTAGTACAAATAGTTCTCTTCTTATAGGTACTGAAATTGCTAACCAGCTATTCTTCTTCTCAGTGAAGGAGGACAACATATGATTATCATAGCCAGAGCATGAGTAGATATTCTTGCTAATTAAGATTTATTTTCATTATTCTTGCTAAATGAGATGAGTTATTTTTGCTTGAAGTAAAAACAATTCAGAGGTCTTATTTCTATGGGTAACTGAGTAAAGACTGCCTCACAGTATACATACCTTACAGTCAGCAAATTATCCATCAGTATGACAGACTGTTTCATGCTATTATATGAAAATGAGAAATTCTCTTGTTCTTTGGCTACCCAGGCATTAGTTTTGAAATGCCTGGGTAGCCAGTACTTTGCAAGTATAAATAAATTGTGGGTGCGACTAGGAAGCAATTTGCTGATCTGCTACAATTTTTCAGTGGGGCTTGGCAATTCGACGTGCCACTACCAACTGGCTACCATTGGCTCAGTTGAGGTGATGTTGCAGAGCGCCTGAACAGTCTAGGTCCAAACACTGAGGGCCACACTAGATGTGACGCATCATTGCCTCTGTGCGTGTGTGTGTGGGGCAATCTGATGTGTGTATTCCTTTGCCCTGCAACATGGTCCTAATGAAAACTTCCCTTGTAGCTATGTTGTTGTTGTTTTTGTTTCCTAAGCTGCCATAGGGATGTGCAAACAGGTTTGACATTGAACATGTTTAGTCCAATGGTCTGATGTTGAACCAACCCCCTCCCCCTGGTTCGAATTGCTGTCAGACAGAACCCCCTGGTCGTTCAGGGAGGTTCACGAGTGTTTTTGAAATATATATTTTTACTTTTTAAAAATTAAATTTTACTTACTGCCACCTGGTCTGGGGGCTTAGATTTGACTACCAGTGGTGTGTGTGTCTCCTGTGAGAGTTCCCCTCCCCCCCCACTAGCCTCCATTTATTTATCACCCGATTCAGGTGGTCTTCGGCCCATTCTGGGCCTGCCCTCCATTGCAGTGGCCATTTGGGAGGCCACTGCACATACCCAATGGGCCTCTGCTTTGCGCACAGCCGGTGCTGCTGAGTCTCCCAAATGCAATGGCTATGCAATCATGCAGCTCTCATGTTATTTTGGCTTTTGTGCAAGTGTGCTGTAGTGCAACCTGCATTTGAAAGTCTCGGTATTGCCCCCAGTGTGCAAAACGCCCATGGATGGTGCGGTATGTAAGCCAGTTGTGTCTAGTGTCATGGCTAGGTTGACCCTGCCTGATAGAGGAGAATGTGAAGTTCCTAGAACTGGAATTTTAAGGTCGGTGAGCCAAATTTATTAAACCTACATAATACTTGCATGCCATGAGCTTTTGAATTACACCCTGTAGGTGCAGTTCAGTTCAGTGGTTTCTAAGTCCTATAACAGACAGCATACAGACAGATCTAGGTTTTTTGCTGATATTTCTGAATTCTTTGATGTGGGGCCAGGGAGCGCTGGCAGAGAGCCCATGGCCAAGCCTTGAGACCCTAGTGGGAAAGGGTGGCAGTTGTTGGTGCAGCTGCCAAAACCACTCCAAGCTGCAGCCACCATCACTATTGCCAAGGTAGACCTCTCCCAAAAACCTGTGGAGGCTTACCTGAGTGGCACTCCACAAGTTTACCTGAAAGGTTTACCTTTAAGTAGTGCTCTTCTGGTGCCCATCACCATTCTTTCCCTATATGTGCTTACCTCTGCAAGCATGATATCACAAGCATGATTTGAGTAACATTTTGGCTTTCTAAAATATTGACTTGGAATGTATGCACTTAACAGAAATTAAATTCGAAGGCAGAATAGGTGATGGGCTCTTCTCTGGTTGTTTCTTGTGCTGTTAAAACATCTGTATTATAATGTAATCCTTACAACAACCCTGTGAGATTAGTAGTATTAGTCCATATTGCTGGCTGGGGGTGGCTGAATCTGAGAGACTAGCCTGCATACCACCACTACCACCCACCCGGCCCAGTGAGTTTATGGTAGAGGTGAGATTAGAATAGGGAACCTCCTGATTCTCAGCTCAGTCATCTAGTGACTCTGCACTACTAGCTTGTATTTATTTGTGAATCAATCTTTAAATAAAATATACATTTCAAAATATGGTAGATTCATTCATGATGACATGGAATCCATGTACTAAACAAAGATGTGTGCTTTTGGCTTTACAGTTATCTTTCGGACATAGATCGTATTGCCTTGCCATCATTTGTACCAACAGAGCAAGATGTTCTCAGAGTAAGAGTACCAACCACTGGAATTATCGAATATCCTTTTGATCTAGACAGTGTTATGTTTAGGTAAGTTGGGTTATAGAAAGGGAACAGGAGGTAAAGCAGTATTAACATGTTCAGGTCTATAGGCATGCACTTGTGAAAGCAAGTGCAGTGGTTATGCAGCTATAGCTGTGCTAGCATGCAATGTGAGGCAAATGAGACAAAGTCCACCTTCATGATTTCCTCTTGTTTGCCACTATCTTCCACAATATGTCAAGTATACAAGGTTGCACCAACTCTGCAACAGCCTGTAAACCCTTTAAGAGACTGTGAACCAAAAAAAAAGTTGGCTCCTAACCTGTTCCATCTCTCCTGTGTCCTTTCTTCATCCATTTGTGTCCTGCATAATGGCATTGTGTGCTGCTCTTATACTGCACCTGGTAATAGTTACTGATGCAGTTTCATTGGAATATGCTACTGTGTTGTACCCCCGATTAGGGGTGTGCACAAAACTGGTTTGCCCAGTTCAGTTTGAGTTCGAACTGGACTATAACAGAACTGGGCATCTTTGGTTTTGCACACCACTGAACACACACCCCCACCCCGGCTCAGCTCCAATTTGAACCAATTTGGGGATTCTAACATTTAAATATTTTTAAAGGACTCATCACCTACAGGGGGTGCTGCTGTGTCCAGGGGGGGCATCTCTGGTGGTTTCTCCTCCCCCTCAGTCTCAAATGGCCCAGTCTGGGTGGTTTTTGGCTCGTTCTGGGCCTCTGTGTACTGGCAGCAGCCATTTGGGAAGCTGCCGCACATGTGCAATGGCCATCTGTGTGACCCCAGTCTTTATATACATATTAACTAGCCTAATGGTTTGTACAATTAGTCCTTAAGACTCCTATCTCACTTTTCTACTCAAGGTGTTTAGAACTCACATCATCAATCATCTAGACTTTGGGAACATTTAAACTATTGTTGTTCCTCCTCATAAAAAATGGCTGACATCCCTGACTAAATTTACTAGACCAAGTCTTATTGAAATTTAGTAGTTCTTTAAAGCGACTTCTGAATAGTGCTACTGAGTAACTTAGTCTGGACATCAGCCAGCATTTTTTTAAGCATGCCATGCAGTAGGCTGACATCCTGACTACTGAAGCACTTGTGCATCTAGTGGCTGCAGGAACACAACAGGAGCCTGTGTACAACTTTCCCTTTCCCCCTGCATGAGTGCAATTGAGCACTCATCAAGAACCTTTAGACTCCAGAGTGCTTCCCTCAATCCGGAGTTGCTCTGCAAGATCGGAAACACGTCTCTGGCCCCCAGTGACATGTGTTTGATTCTGTCAAGCCCTTCCAGAGTGCAGGGAGTGCTCCAGAATCTAAAGGCACTTGTGCCACTGCACTTGCACAGGGGAGCAGGAAGTGGCGCATCATGCTCCATCCTTAAAAGCATGAGTACTTCATTAGGATGTCAGCTAGTGTGTTTAATATTAAATACTTAATATTGCTATTTCATATTAAAAGCACACACAAAGGTATTTGAGGCATCCAGACATTTTGTATTGCCCACATATAATCACAGTTCCCATTTGCTGACAAATTAATATCCACCAAAAGGTAAGTATTTCATCTATGTTAATACGTATTCGTATTAATACAGATATGTATTCTTATTAACCAATTTTTAAAAGCAATTAATTATTATTACTAGGAATAGTTATATAGTGCTTTTCAACAGTGCCCCCCGCCCCCCTGCCCAATCTGAATAGTTTAACACAGGGCTGAATCACAACTTCAGTCACTATGTAGCAGCAACTGCAAATGGCTGATGGATAGTTTGGCCTCTTCATGGCTTCAAGAATGTTTGAATGCCCATTTCCTTTATATCATATAACAGTACCCATATCAGCACTCCTAGTCCTAAGGGAGATACATGAGCATCCACTTCTCATGCTTCTAATGGACCCACTTGGAAAGACAATTCAAGCCATTTTAACAGCAGCTGCACTGCTGATTGAACAAGTGAAACACTCCATGCCTTGCCTCCTGCAAAATAGTAACCTATTTAGATGTTCCCTATAGTAACTACCAATGGCCTTCACATCATCACACTTAATACCACTCTTCCAATTATACAAATAAAATATAATACTTGACAGTCTAATGCCGTGGTTCCCAACCAGGGTTCCTCCAGATGTTGCTGAACTACAATTCCCAGCATCCCCAGCCACAATAAATTGTATCCTATACCATAAAAGCCTTAAGCGTGCTGCCGTGCTGCCCGTGTCCTTTTGGGCCGTTCTGGGCATGCGCGGAGCGCATGCCCAAATCGGCCCAAAAAGACACGGCTGCCCAGACACCGGTGGCCATATTGGAGCCCAAGAAGCGGTGGCCTAGGAGAAGCGGCCGCCGCCAACGGGAACAGAGTGCTGGCAAGGCGGCGGCACAGCCGCCGCCTCGCACAGAGGTGGCGGTGGCCGCGGCGGGGCAACTGGCCCCGATGGCAGCTACCGCCACCACGGTGACAATGAGTGTGGGTGAGGCAGCGGCTGCGGCGGGCCGACTGGCCCTGATGGTGGCCGCCGCCGCCGCGGAAGTACAGGCAAGGCGGCGGCGCTCTGGCCCCGTCAGGCCCCTTTTCTCTGCGCTGCGGCGGGCGGGGGTAAGTGCATGGGCCGATTACGATGGCGGCCGCCGCCGCTGCGGGAGTACGGGTGAGGCGGCGGCGCTCTGGCCCCGTCAGGCCCCTTTTCTCTGCGCTGCGGCGGGCGGGGGTAAGTGCATGGGCCAATTTGGCCCTTAAACGTGGGGGGGGGGGTTTGGATGAAAAAGCAGCTGGGAGGGCGCGCGGCCGATCGGCGGCGGTGGCCACGGGGGGAAATACATGGGCTAGCGCCCGTTCAAATTACTAGTAATACAATAAATTGCACTACAACTCTCAGCATCCCCAGCCACAATAAATTGTAGCTGGGGATGCTAGGAGTTTTAGTTCAGCAACAGCTGAAGGAACCCTGGTTGGGGACCACTGGTCTAATGTTACTCAGAGATTATCAATGACCTGAGGGAGGAGGTATGCCCATTGAGGTATGTGTTCTTTCTGCAGTGAGCAGGGCTTGGATGAAAATTCTTGAGACTGAGTTCCAAATGAGGCTCTGTACAGATGTAGATCCCACTGTTGTGTCTTCCCAAAGGCCACAAAGAAGAATAAATTGATATATGTTACTGGAACATAATTCACTTTGGCTCTGCTGTGAGGCATATTTGATATTTGAACCCAGTTTCTGGAATATGGTAGAATCCCTGAAAGTTACTTATGCTTTTGTTTAACAGAATGGTGGATGTTGGTGGACAGAGATCAGAAAGAAGGAAGTGGATTCACTGTTTTGAAAGTGTTACCTCCATAATATTCTTAGTTGCTTTGAGTGAATATGATCAAGTATTGGCCGAAAGCGACAATGAGGTAAAGGAAAGAGAGAAGTGCTAGAGAGTATTGTCTCTCTGTGGGATCTCACAGGGTTCTTTCCTGGCTCATGAAACCATTTGGAGAGGTTATCCAAAGGTTTGGATTGGGGTATCATCACTATGTGGATGACACCCAGCTCTACCTCTCATTTCCCGTGTACATTTCCAAGGGTACAGTGGAAGTGTTGAATCAATGCCTGAGAGCTGCTATGGGTTGGATGTGGGCTAACAATATAAAATTGAATTTGGAAAAGACAGGTGTGTTTGGTCAGTAGCACAACTTATCCAGAGTTGGCAGTTCAGTGTCTTCTGGATAAAAAATGCACTTCCCTGTAGGAGCAGGTGCACAGTTTGAGTGTGCTCTTGGAAGATATATTGCTTCTGGATGTCCAGGTAGCTGCCATGGCCAGAAGTTGGCCTTTGCACAATTTTGGCTGCACCCTTTTCTGAAGAAAGCAGATCTGGCCATTGTCACCCATGCCTTATTCATATCCAGGCTTGACAACTGTAACATACTTTACATGAAGCTATGTTTGAAGGGTATTTGAAACTGCAGCAGGTATAGAATGCTGTCACCAGACTGCTTTGGCATGCCTAGTATGTTGTCCCTGTGCAGTTCGACTTGCACTGAGTCACAATTAATTTCCAAGCCTGATTCAAATGAGTGGTCATCACCTTTTAAAGCCCTTACAGTTTGGGGCCAATGTATCTCTATCTGTCTGTCTCATTTCTATTCCATCCCATATACTATTCTCTGCAGTTCACAATCTAGGGATTGCCTCCTGCCATGTGAATTCTCCTTGTGTATATTCGATGGAAGGCCTACTCCATATCCTGGCACTTTAAGAATGTTAATGCATTTGTCAGAATTAATGATACCTGGAGTGCATCTCTCTGTAGATAATCTGAAACACCAGTGGTATTTGTTTATGACAGAACTGGACTTTTATTTGAGCATGAAGCATCTTTAAATAGTTTCATCGCTTTTTTTTTTTTCAGAATCGGATGGAAGAAAGCAAAGCCTTATTTAAAACTATCATCACATACCCTTGGTTTCTAAACTCTTCAATTATCTTATTCTTAAATAAAAAAGATCTGTTAGAAGAAAAGATTATGTATTCTCACTTAATCACCTATTTTCCACAGTTCACAGGTAAACAATATTTCCAGATAGATCTTGTCTCTTAGAAATGGCCATAGGCTGCTAATCTGCTTTGTTCCATTCACTTATGTGATCAGCACTCCAGATGCTAAATATGTTGGCTACCCAGTTCTCTACCCAGGTCAGTTTGTGACATTGCAGGACAGTCTTAAACACTTGCCTCCAAGAGAAATTAAATATTGTCACAATTTCTGCTTAGTAGATGTACACTGCTATCCATACAGAAAATAATAATCTAGTCACCAATAGCATGTTTGAACTATAAGTAAGTGATTCTGTATATGCTGGTGAAAACTAGACATTTCTTTGAAGACAAAGACTGCATCTTAAACATTATCACTTTTGCTACTGAACAGGACCTAAGCAAGACGTCACAGCTGCCCGAGAGTTCATTCTGAAGCTATACCAGGATCAGAGTCCAGACAAAGAGAAAGTAATCTATTCCCATTTTACATGTGCCACTGACACAGAGAACATTAGATTTGTCTTTGCTGCTGTGAAGGACACCATTCTGCAGTTGAATCTAAGGGAGTTCAACCTGGTGTAAACCAAAAGCGACCCATTATTCTATCTATTCACCAAGCAATCTGCATTGTATTTAACAGGAATAGTAGATAGCTCTGTGTTTGTCTGCAGTAATTGCATCTGAGGGTGGAATATTTACTGAACAGAAACTGAACTTCAAGAATTATGTTTACAAGTCCGTTTTTTAAAAAAACTACAGAATACTGTTTTGTGTCTTTCACTTTTAATTTGAGATACATATGTGAGGATTTTTGTTTTATTTAAGAAAAAAAATTGTATAGGCTTTAATATATGCTTTCTGCTTCATTTAACTTGCATTTTTATTGTATTTGATGATCATGTATAAAATCATATATAGCTTTAAACCTGAGATGCCTTAGAAGGTTAGATATTATATTGTAACTTGAATAAGAAATGAGTGCTTGGAATGTGAATGGAAAAAGTAATTATATTTAATACTTTACATGCTTTTTGAAATTAAAATCAAATAAACTGAAATCAAATAAATAATAATAAATGAAATCAAAATCAAAATAAAATAAATAAATTCTCTACAGTAGCTTTCTTTCAAAGTCTTGGCAGATAATGCCTGGTTTGCTTTGAAACACTGATCCCTGTTATGAATCAAACAGTGCAGAAGTCAAATTTATGACACCTAGTTGCACAGGAAGTTGTCTTTCTTGAGACCTACTTTTCAAAATATATAGTAAAGAGTCATTTTAACAGCTTTTTGGCATCTTGATGAGAATGCATGATTGGTTTTAGAAACCTATCCGCCAGCTATGGACAATATACAGGTGAAACTCGGAAAATTAGAATATCGTGCAAAAGTCCATTAATTTCAGTAATGCAAATTAAAAGGTGAAACTGATATATGAGACAGACGCATTACATGCAAAGCGAGATAAGTCAAGCCTTAATTTGTTATAATTGTGATGATCATGGCGTACAGCTCATGAAAACCCCAAATCCACAATCTCAGAAAATTAGAATATTACATGGAACCAAGAAGACAAGCATTGAAGAATAGAACTATATCGGACCTCTGAAAAGTATAAGCATGCATATGTATTCAGTACTTGGTTTGGGCCCCTTTTGCAGCAATTACTGCCTCAATGCGGCGTGGCATGGATGCTATCAGCCTGTGGCACTGATGAGGTATTATGGAAGACCAGGATGCTTCATCAGCGGCCTTCAGCAATTCTGCATTGTTTGGTCTCACGTCTCTCATCCTTCTCTTGGCAATGCCCCATAGATTCTCTATGGGCTCAGGTCAGGCGAGTTTGCTGGCCAATCAAGCACAGTACACTGTATACTTTTCAGAGGTCCGATATTGTTCTATTCTTCAATCCTTGTCTTCTTGGTTCCATGTAATATTCTAATTTTCTGAGATTGTGGATTTGGGGTTTTCATGAGCAGTACGCCATGATCATCACAATTATAACAAATTAAGGCTTGACTTATCTCGCTTTGCATGTAATGCGTCTGTCTCATATATCAGTTTCACCTTTTAATTAGCATTACTGAAATTAATGGACTTTTGCACGATATTCTAATTTTCCGAGTTTCACCTGTACAGCATTCTGCTCTTCCAATGGCATCCTGAAGAGAGAGAAGTTTCTGAGATAGTAGTACAAGGCAACGTTTAGTCTTCTAAACATCACATAGTATGTGGCTAAGAACATCTAGGGCTGTTGCTTTTGCAGGGCCCTCAAATGATAAATCAATATTGTGCTGGCCCTTCCAAAGCTAGATGAGTCTCTCTTGCTGTGCTGCAGAGGTGTCTGTAAGCATGGGCTCCTGAGTGCCTAACCACCCCGCCACCACAAGACACCCCTGCTGCAAAGGCCAAGGATGTCTGGTCAGAACCCAGAACACCTGCAGGTACATACTGCAAACTTGCAAGACTACTCATTCTTAACAGTGTTAGGGCTGCTTGTATGTTTGCAATATTATTATTATTATTTATTATTTTTTACATTTATATCCCGCTCTTCCTCCAAGGAGGCCAGAGCGGTGTACTACATACTTAGGTTTCTCCTCACAACAACCCTGTGAAGTAGGTTAGGCTGAGAGAGAAGTGACTGGCCCAGAGTCACCCAGCTAGTATCATGGCTGAATGGGGATTTGAACTCAGGTTTCCCTGGTCCTAGTCCGGCACTCTTAACCACTATGCCATGCTGGCTCTCACGCTGGCTGCAGTAGTCCCAACATGGAGCATTCCAGTGACGGAATGCTGGACATCATGTTGGCCAGTAAATCTGTTGGTCCTCATCCAGTTAACCTGTCACAGAAGAGCATAGGAAGCTGCCTTGTACTGAGTCAGACCATTGATCCATCTGGCTCCATGTTCTCAACACTGATTGGCAGCAACTCTCCAAGGTTTCAGGTAGGAGTCTTTCCCAGTCCTACCTGGAGGTGCCAGGGATTGAATATGGAATCTTCTGCATCCAAAGCAGATGCTCTATCACTGAGCTATAGCCCCATCCCCAATCACACCCAGGTCCTATAGAAATCAGTAGGACTCATTAAGAATACTTAGCTTTCCCCACTGGTTTCAACACCAGGCACAACTAACTTTTTAAAAAAACAGTAGCTAGTATCTTAAAAGGGATATGCTTGATAAAGACATATAATCATACAATACTGTATTTCTGTATTGTACTGACTATATTTGTACAATATCGATACCTGAGATACATCAAAGCCTGCTCATTTGTTAGTGTGCTGAAGGGAAAGTGTTTGAACAAGGCATAGGAGAGCTTCTAATCCAGTGGTTCCCAACCTGGGCTCTTCCAGATGTTGCTGAACTACAACTCCCATCATCTCCAGCCAACAAATTGTAGCCAGCACAAATTGTACATCCAAGTCGCTCGCTCTGCTAACCTCATCTAAGGGGAGGGGGAATTAGGAGGGTTTGCTGCCAGGCGCCCCTGTGGCAGTACACGATCCTCCAAAAGCAGGCTAGGCTCCCTTAGCCCGCTTTTGGTGGATCATGAGAATCTCCTCAGTATGGACTAAATTCCCACTACTCTACCAAAAGCCCCAGGGGTGTTTTTTTAAAGGCTTTTAATGTAGGCCCTTCCTCCTCAGAGATCTGCATTAGACTTGCAGGTAGATGTATCTTCACTATAATTTTTAGACTGGTTCAACCATGTGGGGGCAATCTTCACACGAAAGCTTAAGCCTCAGCTGCTATGTACCAGTGGTTATGTCATTCCCTGATTTTTAAATATAGTTACCCTTTTATTGATTTTACTTGTTTAGAAAAAACCCATAATTTTCCAATTATAATATGCTCCCCTGTCCTTAATAACAGTCTGTCTACAACAACAACTATGCGTTTCAAAAAATGTTCCCAAACTTTTATAAATAAATAAATAAATAAATAAGCTGTGAATTATAGATGGAGGGGCCTTTTAGGGGGGAAAGGGGGCATTTTTACAAGCAATACTTGCTTCACAGGGCTGCTTCTTTCTTTGTCCCTCGCCCCTTCCCACTGAGCTGAGCCATCTTCTGCTCTGGCTCTTCTCCTGAAACCAATGGGTTCAAATCAGCTCTGAAAGACTGAACCATTATTCCAGGCAATGATCTGCCAGCCTCCTCCTGTCAATGTACTGTGAACTGTAGGATATAGCTGCAAGGGGCTCCTGCTTCCTGCCAAGACAGGTTAGATACAATTTGTACTAACTGCCAGTAACTCTCCTTATCCAGGCAACTCAGGGGCAAAGAAAAGAGGGAGAGAAGTCCAGGTCCGGTGGTCTGTGTGGAAACAATTATTTTCCTCCATTTTCATTTACAAGTTAGCACTGCATACAGTACATGGGGGTGTGTTATAATTGGAACATTACAGGTAATATTTACAAGACAATTTTCAGAGATGTCTGCCATCTAACTAGCATATTTTGTCTAAGTGAACTTTCTCAAAGTTTAAGCATTGCCAGCCAGTTCAATATTTTGCAGCTGGTATGGTGGTGGGTTCTTGTCTATGTTTTGCAGCCTGTATGCTAGAGGATTTAAATCCAGTACCGCTTAAATACCACAGACAAAAGAAAAGGAAGATCCATTTAAGCAGTCTAAGAGCCATTGGATTGTTTATTGTTTATGTTGAGAAGGAGTAATATGGTTGGTTGGCAGCTAAGGCTGGCCATGAGAAAGTGTAAATAAATGCTCAAGTTTGATACAACTGTCAGTTAAATCAATGATCCGGGCAGAATTCACATTCTTGAGTCACACAAGACAAATTATACTTTGGCATTTCTGGTAATCATTAATTTAATTTACATTCAGCACAGCAAAGGATAAAATGTTATGGGGAAGACTGCAATGTATTGTAACTAGCTCAGAGAGTTACCTAATGGAGCAAGCAAGAGTTTATATAAATGCATACAATTACAGTTTGGCATGCCATTTACTTTAGCTTTTACAACAAAGCTACAGGTCAGGTAGCTCAAGCACCACCAACTATTTCAGAAGGCCCAATACCCCTCATCACAATCCTCCAGTTTGGAAAGAATATTCTTGCAGCAGACACTTAATACATGCATTAAACCATCCATAGTCTTCAAATCTGGATTAGGCAATAATACACTTACATAATTTGCATTCCGTTTCCTTTTATATAAGCAACGCTCTCAGATACATATGTATTTATAGGCATTATTGTAAAGCCTGACTTAATCAATGTTAAAAATCTTTATGCAAACCTTTAGAGGCCCTCCTATTTATATTTTTGCAGTTCTGTATGAAAAACTGTTATTGTTTTGAGTTGAAATGCAGAAAGCAAATGTTAATAATAGAAAATAATTTGGAAATCTAAAGTGCTGGACTGTAGATTCTTTTCCCACATTATTATATAAACTGAAGGGATATTCTTGAATGAAATACTGTTTTAAAACATACTGCTTTACAAGATCTTTTCAACTCCATTGATAATCTGAAGTGTTAAGGACCATGCCATTCAAAGCATTATTGCAAAGGCACATCCCTACTGTTATCTTTTCAATAAATTCATGTTTGCATGTATACATCAACCCACCACGAGGAACCAGAACACTTTGCTATTTTTTTTGCATCATATAAAAAGTGAATGCTAAAAATGATATTACAGTACAACAAACTGTTTATTAGTATAAAAAACTAAATAACCTCATGTGATCTATATTGGTAAATAAAAAGGCTTAATTTGAATAAACTGGTCAGCAAAGTCATTTATAATATAAGAGCATTGCTGGTTAAATCAGTTTTTCCCTGAAGAATTTAACTGAATATTAACATGTGATGTGGTAATTATAGCATGTCCCTTTAAATCCATCTGAAAACTGACAAAACTAAAGCTCAGTCTTTGCAGGGGGAAACACCAGCTACCACAAAAATCGTAATCACAAAGTGTTATGTAGATTATATGAAAGAATAAAACGGGGTGTGTGTGTGTGTGTCATTTTGCAACCTAGGTTTAAATAATTGTGCATTGTTTAAAAATAAAAAGTTCAATAAGCCACAATTTGGCAAAAGTTCTCAGCTTGAAAACAGTGTTTATGACATTAAGGCAGCCTTTTGACTCTGCCTGTGTAGAAGGATCATAAGCAATTTATTTAACTAATCAAAATCCTGCCTCTTTCATATTCAAAAGAATTGTCGGGACTGCTTTCTGTCATTTGGAATCCTGAACCAATGGTCATGAAGTTGTGTGACTTTCTCTTACTTCTTCCAGTTTACCGAGAATCCACTGTGGAAAATGAAGAGAAAATATATTAAACTGGTCGACATATCCTTCATTTCATTTCTTATTTAACACATACATATCATTAGATAGTCTGGATGTCAGCCATTGTCTAACAAAGTGTGGGTGCTAGGTGAGAAGTGCCAGTTTAGGTTAAAGCAGCAGTGACACTTGCACGGGGTGTGTGCGCACAATTCTGACAACCTCCCCCTGAAAGCACTCTATGCCATCCAAAAATATGTCCCCGAAGGCTGTGCATACCTCAAAACCTTCAGCAGCATGTCTCATCTAGCACCCACACTTTGTTCGTCTTGATGACAGCCAATATATCTATATATAAGGTGGGATGGTTCACATATGCTGGGAAACCCAACAGTTAGGGTTACTGCCAGACTCACAGCTGAGTCATACTTGTATGGATGTGACATCTGTGAGAATTGCTGTCTCACCTAGCTGGTGCTACCCTCGCTATGGAAATTTTAGTGACAGTGCACAGTTCACTTAGGAGCTTGGCAACAATTTGTGAGGGCAATCATATGATTTAGTGATCTAGAGGTTTCTTCAGAGCATGGGAGCTCGAACTTCTATCCTGAACCTGAGGTCTTTTCACTTCAATGAAAGGTCAGATTACTCAAGCATGGATTTCTCCTGTATCCTGAATGAAAGGGGAAGTCAGTATTCCACTTATAATCAGCATACACACTGGGCTCTGGGTCAAGGACTATGCTTATTCATAGGATCTGAGGCAGCTGCCATATACCAAGTCAGACCATTGGTCCATCTAGCTCAGTATTGTCTACACAGACTGGCAGTGGCTTCTCCAAGGTCTCTCTCAACCCTATCTTGGAGATGCCAGGGAGGGAACTTGGAACCTTCTGCATACAAGCATGCAGATGCTCTTCCCAGAGTGGCCTCATCCCCTAAGGGGAATATCTTACAGTGCTCACATATGGTCTCCCATTCAAATGCAACCATGAATTGGCAAAGGGGCCAATTCATGCTTGCTACCACAAGACCAGCTCTCTGCCCAAGTACATCCTCTCTAGATAAAGTTATCAATGTATATTTTTGCATGAGAGAGATATTTGGTATTCACCTTGGCATCGTTGGGTGTTTTAAAATTAATTATTTTCCCAAATTCTTTGGCATGGAATACAGACTTGACGCGTTCCTACAAAATAAAGGAGTTACGTTATGACAAGAAATCAGATCTCCAAAGGAAACCAATATGTAAGACTGTTATTCTTTCACCTCCTTAGCATAGAGTTAATAGTTATATGATGAAAAGTCTTTTAAATAATTTTTAAAAATATTTTATTTCAAGAACAAGTCAGCATTTGCAGAGAGGAATTCAATGTGAAAATGGCCGTTGGGTTCTCAGCTCACAATATTATGCATTTTAATGCAGTTACAAATATTTTCATTGAATGAGCAAGGACTTCATGATGATCCTTGTACAGAGACTACTTGATGTTCCTGCTGATACTTTTTTGTTATTTGTAAAAGGGCCTTTCTCCTATAATTACAACAGTGCTCTTGCAACACTATTTTCAGATCCAGTGCCTCAGAAATATTAAGCTATATTCAGATATTATGTTGTATGTGTGTACAAATGTCTGTATACATACAAGCTTTTGTGTGCATGACTGCACATACATTCATCTTAAAATGACTTCCTAAGGCTAGGCTCACAGCACAGCATGGGCACAGGGGAGGAAGAAGTGATTTTTGCTCCTCTCCCCTCTGCACAATTTTCACATTTAGGAATATGTCTGTGAGTGTCGCACAGCCCTCACAAAATTATTCCTGGGCACAAAGGAGCTTTTGTGAGGAGGGAGAGAAGTGAAAATCGCTTCCCTCTCCGTGCACCACAAGCCACGTCTTGCCCACAATGAGACCAGTGGCTCCTGGCAAGGACAGAACTCTTGCTACACCCTACACCCTCAGAAGGCAGCACAGAATATCAGCCAGTATGAAAAGGGCTAAAGTGTCTCACTCATTGACTGATGGCTGACTTTATTTCCTCATAGGCACGTTGTTTCCTCCTCAGGTCACTGCTTTTTAGGGCACTGTCTACTTTCCCCCACCTTACAGCAACTTCATTCTGGTCAGGTTGCCTAGCTTTCCTCTCTTCCTCCCCCAGAGCTGCTCCTGGTCTTCAATATTCTGAAGCTTTTTAGGGAGCCCCCACCACCACCCACCAGGTTCATTCTTGTCTAAACTCCCTGTGTTTTCTGTCCTCTTCCTCAAGCCACCAACCCTTTCTTAATCCATGGACTACCATAGATCCTTTCTTCAGTTTCCTTGCCACAAGACTTCCTGTCTCTTCCCCATTTCCCAGGTTCTCTTTCCAATTCTTAGGTATTCCTTGTGCAAAGTCTGAATCCCAGCCAAACTCACAACTTTCCCCTTTCATCACAAAAGCTGGACTGCAAACTGCTTTATTCCGTGAGCTTTTGAACATTCCAAACCAGCACATCTGCTTAGGCAATTACTGTCAGAGCTTTTACCGCAAATGCAATACAATAAAGATGGCTGCCATTTACAACTAGCGGGGAGAGAAAAAAGGGTTGTACCTCAGGACACTCCTGCAGTGAAGGCAAAACCTACCCACCCCTCCTTAACAGGTGTCTTGCAGGAGGGAGGGAGGGCACTTTCTCGGTGGGGTGCACAGAGATGCATTGCATCTTTTCAGTTTACAAGATCTTCCCCACTCGACCCAACCACCACACTTGTCATAACACCGGTTTTACCAGTAAGAAAGAAAAGCCAGCAACATACATATAAATTACAATTAAAGCAGTAAAGTACATTTTACATTAGTCCAAAACATTAAGCATTAAATACATATGATGGGTTTGGGAATGCTATTTAAATAACAGAAAAAAATGAATTACAGTTGTAATTCAGAAAGGACAACCTGAGCAATACGCCTGAATGCTCTAGAATGCTTTCTCTAGAAGAAAAAGATAATTGCAGAGCACTTTTCATCAGAAATATTTGTTATATATTTACCATATGCAAGCCAGTTCTCCATCACACATTAATGTTTCCAGTTCTGTCATGATGGGGTAATAGGGAATTGGGAAATGCTTGAAAGGAAAGGAAGGGACTAGCAAGACTTCTGGTCCCTTCTCCTCCCTTCCCACATCATACCCTGTACTGCTCCATTGTCAGAAAGCTTAAACTAATTTGTGCTGTCTTTTAAAAAACACAAGGATTGGAAAAGACAGTGTTCACTTATCTTCTGTGACACAGAGCATAGATGGCAGGGGGTTAAGAAAGAAAGAGGGGCAGAAGCAAGGGCAATGGGGCAAGGGATGAAACCCTCTTCCTAACCAAAACACTCCACAGGCACTAACCAACTTTTTTGTTTGTAAGTAGTACCCTAATAAAGAGTTCCAAAATGATGCTCACACGGAGCATTCCATTAACCTGGTAAATCTGGCTTGTTGCATAATGCTATGACAAGCCAGCAGCTGAAGGAAAAGTTTTTTTTTTTGCTTAAAACTTTCTGGGGGGAAATGTCTTTGATTTTTAAAATATTACATTTTGAAATACTACTGTTTGAACCTACTGAACATTCTAACATCATGCTTTATTTATGTTATGCACTTATCATCATACCTTTGCTTCAATGCGCAACCTCCGACCTTCAACAATGAATGGTTCTTTGGTAAATTCATCATATGAGTACTGCCATTCACACGTTAGCTGTCCAAAAGTACCTCTTGTCACAAACAATATGCCACTACATAAGAATGCAAAAGAAACCATTAAAATAACACAGAGATAATAATAATGTAACTACCATACTAACTTCTGAAAAAGATTAAAGTAGTCACTATTCACCACCCAGTTTGAAATTCTCTCAAGCCTTCAAGAGATTGCCCAAGAAGGAGCTCTACTGAATGCAACAGTATTTGAATTTGTTTTAATTGGCTGAAGCAGGCAGCTTATAACTCTCTACTGAATTTAAAAATCAACATATAATGAAGAACAGTTTGCATATCAAAGGAGAATTCTGCATTATTTTTCTATAAGAAAACAACTTGGAAGCAACAACTGTATAGTTGAGGTGAGTTTATTTTTTATTTTATTTTATTTTGCAAAGTTCTCATATTTTGGCTCTAACATGCACTACAATGAAGCAATGACAAGATT
Organism: Hemicordylus capensis; assembly: GCF_027244095.1. Classification (NCBI taxonomy): domain Eukaryota; kingdom Metazoa; phylum Chordata; class Lepidosauria; order Squamata; family Cordylidae; genus Hemicordylus; species Hemicordylus capensis. Next base: position 101,920,003 of record NC_069658.1, read on the forward strand.
CAAAAAATTTGGTATGGTTTCTTAAGTGGGCTTTGTGAAAAGCTTTGTAGATTTCCCAGTCTCACTAGCATTTCACTTGTAGAATATTTTGCAACAACAGTTTTATAAAGCAGTTGCTGATGAAATGCAGGGAAACACAGCAGGGACACAACTGGTAATTGTGCACAACACAACCCTCGGCAACATGCTCTTTCTTCCAGAGTGCTTCTGGAGCATGGGCAGAGCAAGGACATTTGTCCCCCTTGGGCAACCGTGCATGTGTAAAGCAATTGAAGCAGTTGCTTGTGAGCTCCAGATGCATCCCTGCAGACCCTCACGACCCATGAGCTTCATTAATCAGGATGTCAGCCAGTATGATTAACTGGAATCCAGAGAGCTACTTGAAGCATGTTCAATGACTTAGTCAGGTCCAATGGAATCCCCATGCCGTATCGCAAGCTGCTTTTTGATACTTTTCTTCGTTTCAGAAGATCTTTGCCAAATCCAAAACTCCCTCAGGCATGCAGAACTAGTCATGTGGCTTGAATGTTTTCATAACTTGAATTAATCATAAGTAAGTCACAAAATTTTAATGCACACACTCCAGGTCTGTGTATGTTCTAATGTGAAAGCAGGCCTTCCGCTGACAAAAACGTTTTCATCCACTTCAAGGAAGAGGGGCAGAAAGATTTGCACATATCTTTGTAGTCATGGAACTGACCCCTCAACTGAAGTAAATGATAAAAGTTTTTACTGGTGTGGAATCTTGGTGTGCACATTAGATTCCTACGCTCACAAGCAATTACTGGATCAGGACAAACATACTATTAGCTTTAGGAAATTTTTTTGTTAGAATAGTTGCTCTTAGAATAGTGAGAGCTAGAGCCAAATAAAATGGAAGAGAGTTAGTTCTATGCTATTCCATTTACTAATTCCAGATTTCCACGCTAAAAATCTTAATGCATTATCTGTACAATCTGTACGATCCACACCACACATTCAGGTCATCTGAGGAGGTCCGTCTTCAGTTACCACTGGTACGTCTGGTGGCTACTCAGAGGCGCGCCTTCTCTGTAGCTGCTCCTGGGCTGTGTGGAATGCACTCCCAGCATGAATCTGTAATCTGAGGCCTCCAGGAGAGCCCTTAAGACCTATCTGTTTGGCCTGGCCTTCCAGTGTTTTACAACTGTTTTTTAAACCATAAAGGTTTGGCCTGGTTTTCCAGGGTTTTCCAAATTGTTTTAATAATGGTTTTATGTTGTTTTTACAGTTTTTGATTTTAACAGTTAATTTATTTTAGTTTTGTTTTAATGTAAACTGCCCTGAACCATTTTTGGAAGGGTGGTATAGAAATCCAATCCAATCAATCAATCCCATGATCTTAACTACACGCAGAGACACTCTAACCCCCAGACCTTGGGGCCCTGGTCTGTGGCCTCCAAGGTCCGGGAGCCCTCCAAATGGCCCTGGGGGTCTCCTGCAACCACCCCGTCATGCCCAACTTCAGGGTTGTTTTTTTAACTTCAGCTGCCATGCAGCTGAGGGGTGGCTGCCAGGGTGGTGGTGAGCCTAGCTGTCCTTCTCCCCACCCCCAGCAGCGGCCAGAGCAACGCTGGGCCTGTCTGTTCAGCCCAGGATCTCTGGCTAACTGCGAGGGACGCCTGCATAGCTGAGAGAAATCGTGCAAGCCCATGATGTCAGAGCAACAGAGGTTTGGCATGGAGTAGGTTTTGGGGGGGCTCGCACTGGAGGGGGCTCATGGAGGGGTGGTCTGGGTGCCCAAATTACCTAGGTGTGCCCCGGACTACATGGAAGCTGCCAAGCGTTGAATACACTTAAGAAAGATTTCTTCCTAAAACTTTGTTTACTGTTTTTAAGATACAGCCTTCAGAATTTATATCTTAAAGGAAGGCTGTGCTTCTTTGTATTTAGCATTCACTGTGAAACGTAAAATCAGTCTACCTGAATAAAGAGTGGCTGACATACTACACAAGCTTCCATTTGTGTTTTTAACAAAATATGCACAGAGTTGAGCAAGAGTGGTCTTGCACAAAACACAAAAATTGCCCAGATGCAGTTTGTGCAGTGGGTGGCCATTATTTCCAATGACCATTCATCGTGTAATTGTGTTTGTGCAATTTTTGTGATTTGTGAAAGAGCACTTTTGCACAATTGCACACGTTTTGTTAAAACAGATTCGGAACATTGCACAGTATGTCATTCAGTGTTCTTTAATTCAACCAGTAATGGGGTGGGGGGAAGTGCGGCATGCAGCTTTTAAGAAATTAACAGGCAAAAGGAAACCTTACCTCTTTGTTACCATTAGCAAATCTGTATTATTAACCATTGCATGTGTAAAATATTTCAGTTTTGCAAATCTTCCATTTTCAATATTCTAAAAGAAAAAGACAGTTGTATAGAATTCCCTAGAGTGTAGAAATTTATTTATGAGGAAAAAAATAATTGGAGCCTATTACACAATGTTTTTGAAAACAAACAACAAACACAACCACCTTGTATGCATCTCATAGTTTTAAGCCATTTTGTATCTGCAATTAGGAAGCAGTTATTTCTTTCAATTAGCTTTGTATTGTGTCAGTTTGGAATTGATAAGATTAAAAAGCAAAACAACAGCCTTGCTGGATCAGGTTCAAGGCCTATCTAGTCCATAATCCTATTTCACACAGTGGCCTACACGATGCCTCTGAGAAGCCTACAGGCAAGAGTGAGGTCATGCCATCTCTCCTGCTGTTGCTCCCCTGCAACTACAGCCCCAGATGCTGTAGCCTTGCCTCATAAGGAAGGTGCTCCAGGCCCTTGAACATCTTGGTTGCCCTCTTCTGCACCTTTTCCAGTTCTAAAAGATCCTTCTTAAGATACAGTGACCAAATGTGCAGTGCTCCAAATGTGGTGGCACCATAGATTTGTATAACGGCGTTATATTAGTGTTTTTATTTTCAATTTCCTTCCTAACAATCCCCAGCATGGAATTTGCCTTTTTCAACAAACTGTCCACCACAACCCCAAGTTTCTCTCCTGGTCAGTCACTGACAGCTCAGAGCCCATCAGTATATATGTGAAGATGGATGGGTTTTTTGCCCCCAATATGCACCCCTTTACACTTGGTTACATTGAACCGCTTTTGCTATTTTGTCTCCCACTCGCCCAGTATGGAGAGATCCCAGTACAGATCACTGGGAAACCCCACTTCTTACCTTCCTCCATTGGGAAAACTGTCCATTTATTCCTACCCTCTGTTTCCTGTCCTTCTACCAGTTACTAATCCACAACTGAACCTGTCCCCTTATCCCATGACCGCTAAGTTTACTCAAGAACCTTTGGTGGGGAACTTTGTCAAAAGATTTTTGGGAGTTCAAGTATACTATGTCAACCAGATCACCTTTATCCACATGTCTGCTGACACTCTCAAAGAACTCCAAAAGGTTACTGAAGAAAGACTTGCTCTGACAGATGCCATAATAGTTCTCCTTCAGCAAGGCCTGTTCTTCTATATGCTTTTGTCCTTAAGTATGTTTTCTATCAATTTACCCAGCACAGAAGATAGGCTAACTGGCCTGTAGTTTCCTGGGTCCATTTATTATCTGAGATCCAACTGTTATCTCAGACATTAGGAAAACCTAGCAACTTCTCCCATAATTTTAAGTGACAGAAAATAGTAAGCAATTTCAAACCAATGTGGTTATTTTCAGTTCAGGTTTTCCAGATTTGGTGCAGATATTCTTAATTCTTACAGATTCTGATATTTTAAACAAGGATTAACAACAAAGGAACTCAATATTGATGCTATGAAGATGTTTTAGACTTCTACCAGCAGCTAACAGGATCCTGCAAGAGGACTCCAATATTCAAGTAATGGGATAACATAGCCTTTCCTTTGTACTGGGATTCAGCTCTGATTACTATTAATGCAATTCTTAGTATCTACACACTCCTGTTCCAGACACCTAATCTGCCTAAGGAAAATTGTCAGGAAGGGTTGGGAAATGGGGCTGCTGACAGCCTCTTGCAGTACATCCATAAAGATGTTGGCTGACATTCAGACTAATGGAGCACAGGTGCTATGGGGAAAATACAGATGCTTCTCAAGAGTTTAATTCACTCAGCTCCACTGCTCATGCAGCTGGGGGTGTGGCAGGGCAAATTTTGACAACCTCTGCTTCTCTCAGAAGTGCGCTGTGCCACCCAATATATTTCCCTGAGGGTTGCACATATTTTGGGGTGGCACAAAGTGCATCCAGGGAAAGGAGAGGTAATTGAAATTCACTCCCACCTTCACGCAAGCACCAGTGCAGTGTTAATCTGAAACTCTCCACTAACACTGGTATTGAGTGCTTTGTTAGTCTAGGTGTCAGCCACTGAAGTGTAACCCTAATTGCTAATGAGCAAATATTATGTGGGCTCAGACATTATTACTAATTTCTGTGGCAAGCAGCATGGTCTCGCTTCATGTGCCATGGATGTCATTTTAATTGCTGGATCAAAAGCCTTCAACTTGTGCAGAAGTATCATATGATCAAGTTACCCCTCTCACAGTCAACGTTAGATTAATTTCCATATGATATTAGGCAATATGTCTTGGTTTAATTGGCTTTACTATAGGACCGAGAGTTTATCCAGGTTTATGTTGTAGGATGGGGATAAATTCAGAACATTGCCGATAACGAAGATTGTGAAGATTATGGTTAACATAGTTAAGATGGGATGTAAAGATGTTAATTTTTACATTAATGTTTTGTCCCACTCTACTTATTCTTTCTTAACTATGGGCCTATTAAGATATATTTGATAGGGATGTGTGAATTAATTTGAATTAGAATAGATTCAACCTGAATCTGGTCGATTCAGGTGATTCGAGCTCAAAACGAATCTGCTGACACTCCTGACCAAATTCAAACTTGAATCAAATTTTGCCAGATTCGATTTGAATCAATTCAAAATTCAGGTTCCTCTTATTAATTCCCCCAGATTCCCAGCTTTCATTTTAAAAAGAAAGCTAAGCTCTAGCCCTTGTAAAAGTGGAGTTACGAGCAAAATGTGCAGCCACTATTTTCACATATTTGGATTCTTGTATAACTTTCTCTCAATGAATCCTTATGAGGATTCATTGCACACCTTCATTTCTTCTATTCATTTTGACTGTCCTTTGACAGTGCCGAGTGACTGTCAGCTGTCATGTGCCAACTACAGGTACTACTTAGTTCTAGGAATTTTTTCAAGTGTTTAGACTCTTTGGTGTCTAGACACTCTGGTGTGTAATGAATCCTCATAGAGATTCATTACGAGGAAAGGTTATTAAACTCCTTAGAAATTCCTAAAATATAAACTGAGTACCCCAGTGGCTTGCGAGTTGGGGGACAGTTGGCACATGGGATGCCACTAATTCCTCACCCCTACTTGCAAAGCAATGGGGTCAAAATTAACAGAAGCAATGAAGGTGTGTAATGAAGACACCAAAGAATCTGGACACTTCACAGATTCCTAAAAAATAAACTGAGTACCCCAGTGTTTGTGTGTGGGATGGGGCAGTCTAGTTGGCACTTGGCATTGTCCAGTGACAGTCAAAATGAACAGAAGAAATGAATCCTCATAGGGATTTATTATGAGGAAAAGTTATTATACACCAAAGAATCCAATCACTTGAAAAAACAGTGACCACACTTTTTGCTCCATAAGTCAACTTCTACAAGGGCTAGAGCTTAGCTTTAAACAAAACAAAACAAAACAAAACAAAACAAAACAAAACAAAACAAAACAAAAACCTGGGGATCCTGGTTAAGGTTAGGGATAGGGATAGGGCAACTTAGAATCCCCATTATTTTCTATGGCGGAAATATACAAAATCATAAAAACTAAAATAAAATCATTCAAAATCAACCAAGTGCCCCACTTCTTTCAAATGTGGGTGGTAGGTAGTACCTATGGGGACCTACCCACCATGTAAATTTGGTGCCCCTGGGAACTTTAGAAGTGGGCTGAATCAATCCAAATCAAATAGAATCCAACTTGAATTGAATCTGATCAGATTCAAGTTTGCAGATTTGAGTTTGAATCAAATCTGGGTGATTCAATTTGACCTTGAATTGAATCACCAAAAAATCGATCTGTGCACATCCCTAATATTTGAGACTGAACTCTAAAAATGGCATGAATCTGAGAGTCTACTCAGACAATATTTTAAAGGAAGATTTCTGCAGAAATATTGCTCAAGTGCTCTGCTCATGTGACCCATGTAATCTGACAGTAGCAAACTCATCTAAGTTCATCCTGTAAAACCACAAGATGCATGTAAAAATAGCAAGATGTCATTTTCCCAGTACATGTATAGGAGCAGGCAATCCTGTGCAAGTTCTATGCTCTTGAGGATGGATAGCATGCACGAGCAGTGGGCTGTTCTTTCTTTTAGCACAAGTTGTTCCCAGTCTTTCCCTGGAACCATCTTTCAGGTTCTAGTGCAACCCTTTCCTTCACTCCAGGGAGCAAAAAATGAATTGAGTTGTACAAAATTTATTTGAAGCTGCCCTGCCATCTCCCATATCTTCCCAGGAAGAACAGAGCTCTTAAACTGGGTGGTCAGGGAGAAATCATATTCAAATAGGGGGCAGCTCAGTTCATGTATTATTTTATTGGTTCCCAACCTAGGCCCCCCCAGATGTTGCTGAACTATAACTCCCATCATCCCCATACACAACAAATTGTAGCCGAATATGCTTGGAGTTGTAGTTCAGCAACATCTGGAGGTCCCCATATTGGGAACCATTGTATTACTTTATCCATGCACTAAGAGGAGAAATGCTAGGAAGTCAGTCATCCCCCTCCTCCCCGAATGTGCTGCTTTCCTATATTTTAAATGTTAAATCTATAACACCGGACTTTTACAATTTTGGAAGTACTTGATATTTTCAGGTTGCCTGAAATTACTAAAAGGCGAGGGGCATTTCTAATTCAACCTGAATTTTTGCAGAAATCCTTTCTTGAAAACTAACACTGTGGGCATGCAGCCAAAGGATGAACTCCCACAGTGGCTCTGGTCCTGCTTCTGATGTACAGGTGCTCATGCAAGGGGGTGATCATCACTGTTCTCCCCTTCTCCTGGAAGAGCCGTGTGCAACACTCAATTACTCCCCTAAGAGCTGTGCAGCTCTCATGAACTTAATTGTGCATTGCAGAGAGATTTTCAGGGAAAGGGGAGACTGGCAGAAATCACTGCATGCAGCTTCAGAAATGGGAGTGGAACTGCTGCAGGCCTTCATTCTGGATGTGGACATGGTGTTCAGCTGAATTCGTCTTCAGCCGACCATGTGCATGCTTGATCCTTGCCCTTCATGGCATATTAAATCTAGTAGGGAGAGAATCTTTGGCTGTGTCCAGCAGTAGGGATGTGCACGAACCGGTCCGGAGGCCATGTTGGAGGCCTCCGAACCGGTTTGGAGCCAGACCGGTCCGGCGGTCCGGCACCGAGGGGCGGTCTACCTTTAAGGGTGGGGGTGGGTGGGTAGAACTTACCCCTCCCGCCGCTCTTCCCCCTCCAGCGCTGCAGTTTAAAGCAAAGTTTTGGGGGTGGCAGCGTTCCTCGCTGCCGCCCCTGCCCCCCTCATTGCCAGGAAGTGTCCATGCCATGCACACATGCGTGCTGCTCTTACAGAGACTTCCTGGCAACGACGGGGGCAGGGGCGGCAGCGAGGAATGCTGCCACCCCAAAAACTTCGCTTTAAACAGCAGCGCCGGAGGGGGAAGAGCAGCGGGAGGGGTAAGTTCTACCCCCGCGCCCTTAAAAGTAGACCCTCCCTCGGTGCCGGTCCGGATCCATGCACATCCCTATCCAGCAGGTTCTAAATGCCTCATTGAGGGAGTGGTTCCAGCTTCACTGAAGGAAGCTATTTTCCAATCACTCCTAAAGAAACCTAGTCCGGAACTAGAGGATGTTAACAACTTTAGGCCTGTGGCTAATCTCTTTCCTGGGCAAATGCTGACCATGTACTGGCTGACCAGCTCCAGACACTCTTGGTGGAAATGGATTATCTAGATCCATTTCAGTCAGGCTTCAGGCCTGATTTTTGAACAGAAACTGCTTTGGTCACCCTGCCAGACCTGTGTGGGTGGAGTGCAACCCTGTTAATTCTCATGGACCTCTCAGTGGCTTTGATACCACTCACCATGGTATCCTCTGGGATAGGCTGGTTGAGTGTGGGAGGTATTGCTTGGTGGTGACTCCACACTGACCTGGATGCCTATTTTCAAAAGGTGGTGTTGAGGGATTACTGCACAACCCCATGGCAGTTGTGCTTTGAGGTTCCTTACCATCTAGGTAAGATCACAGTTGTGCTTTGGGGTTCCACATCTATGTTCTTTCCCCTATGCAGTTTAATATCTACATGAAACTTCTGGAAGAGGTCATCTGGAGGTTTATCTGGAGGTGTCATCAGTTTGCAGATGACACTCAGTTGTAGCTCTCTTTTTCATTAGATGCAGGTGAGGCAGTTACTGTCCTGAATCAGTGCTTGAATGCAGTAAGGGACTGGATGAGAGTGAACATGTTGACTCAATCTAGACAAGACAGCAGTTGGCTGGTGGTTCATCTGTCCAGATGAATGATGTTCAGCCTGTTCTAGATGGGCTGCACTCCCCTTAAAGGACCAGGTTCACAGTCTGGGTGTGTTCATTGACCCAGCACTGTCAGCGGCTCAAGTGGCTTTGAGCTCCTTTTATCAGTTTTGGCCCATATGCTAACTGTGACCTTACCTGCATGGAGTTAGCTTGGTCAGTAACCCATGCTCTGGTAATCTCTCACTTAGATTACTGCAATACATTGTACATGGGACTGCCTTTGAAAACTGTCTGGAAACTGAAGTTGGTCCAACACTGGGCCACAAGATTATAGACTGGGGCTGGGCATTTTGATCATATCACACCAGTGCTTCATCAACTGTACTGGCTCTCAATCTGTTTCCGTGCCTAATTCAAAGTGCTGGTTTTAACCTTTAAAAATCTAAACATCTTGGGACCAGGTTATCTGAGGAAGCGCCTAGTCCCATATGTCCCAACTCGGACATTGAGATCTTTGGAGGCCTTGCTCCGAGTGCCCATGCTGAATGAGGTAATGAGGTGAGATGGGTGGCTACTAGGGAGATGGCTTTTTCTGTAGTGGCACCCCATCTATGGAATAGCCTCTCCAGTGAGGATTGCCTGGCATCATAACTTTGTTATTTTAGAGACCAGGAGATCTTTCCCTTTACTCAGGCTTTTAAAATGTGATTTTTATAAGTTTTAAAATGTTTTGTATTGCATTTTCTATTGTATTTTCTATTGTTTGTTTTGTGTTATGTGTTTTAACTGGAATTTTGTATTGTTGTGAACCACCCAGAGAATAATTTGTTATGAGGCATCTAACAAATAAAGATTAATTATTAGTATTCTCCTTTGACTACATGCTGACAGTGTCAGTTAGATGTCAGTCACTTTTTCTAAGTTCTTGTAACCATTTTGAGGAGCTGAACTATACCTTTGGACATTTGGGGCATGCAATACGGGCAGTTGGGCACACAGCTGATGAGACAGAATCAATGTTGGCTCTTGCATAATATCTACTAAAAGGCCTCAAACACAAAGGCCAGAATTTTGGTTATCAATGAAAAAAATTCTCTCTTTATTTAGCAGGGGGAGAGTAACTGGCCCTATCCACCCCCAGCACAGTACCTCCAGTGACACAGTACCACAACCACCACCGCCCACGTGATGGGGTGTCACTTCACATATCACAACCTAACCATGGTGATATGCTCACATCAAATATAAAATTGACATTTTAAGGGGAAAATATAGATACATTTTAATAAATGTTCTTAAACTCAAAAGAGAATTTTTTTATTTAATTTAGATTTTGAATTTAAAAGGAAATAATATAGGATAATATTTTAAATTCTTTTAAACCACTGTAGGAATCATTTGGTGAATATGTTATAAAAACAAATACATTACTTTATGAGATGGAATAAGAATTTTTTGTACAGTCGATAAGGTGAATTTCAACTAGACTACATTAAAAAGTGTCCTGTGGAATTTAACTTTTAATAATACTTAGGATTTACATAATGAATTTTGCATTTCTGAAATGCTTCACACAAAAAACGCAGTAATCTTTACAGCCCCCTAAGGTATTTTCCCCATATTGCATGTGAGGGACAGGGGCTGAGAGATGATGGCTCTCCACCTGTTTTTGGACTACAGCTCCCAGAATCTCCAGTCACAATTTATTGTGGCTGGGCAAGATGCGAGTTGTAGTTCAACAACAGCTGGAGGGACAAGTTTGCCCACCCCTGGTGTAACTGGACCTATGTCTTCACTGCAGTTGGTGAAGACCTTAGACTACCTTGGACTGCTATATTATCTTCAACAGCCCTTGCTCCTTAATCCTCTGGATGATAAAATCTCTAGGAAGAGTCTGAATTCCTTCTGTTTAGATGTTGGCTTGTAGTGGTATGAATCATTAAGGCAGATACCAAACCATCTTCTCAGAAAGTCTGGCAGAAATTGCATAAATAAATACATTGAATTAAATTTGAGAAACCTGTTCTCAGAATTGCAAGTATCGCTATAGACTCCTATCTCCTTGACCTTAAAAATCCTGAAGGCTATGTAGTCATCTACATTGCTAAAGAAGAAAATGGCTGCTCACCAGCTAGCTATTATTAGGAAATTCTAATTCTTGACCTTCTAATTCTAAATTGTGAAATTTTCCTTCTTGACCTTCAAAGAGAATTAGGACACCAATCTTATTATTTTTATGATAAATAAGTCAAAGTGGCATAAAACAAGGAATTCTTTGTGGTTCCCTTTCTCTTTGTACGTTTTTATGCAAGGTTTAGACAAATTAACGGAGACAAGGCTAATCAATGGCTACTAATTCTGATGACTATTGGCTACCTCCATATTCAGTGGTCGGATGCATTATTGGAAAGAAAAAACCAAACTATTTCTCCTTCAGCTTGTTCTGCTTGATAGCACGTAGCAGTAAATAATCTCTAGATAATTATGCCTAAGTGGTGGTGGCGGCGGTAGCAGGGGAACAGGCATTCCATCTTTAGTGCAGCTTCCTTCTCTAGTAGACTGTGCAGCTTTCTTCTCTAGTAGACTGTCTCTCTGACCTTAGCTAGCCTTGCTACAGAGATAAAACCCTTATTTCTGTTCCCCAAAGACTGCTGTTTCCTAAGTCTTAATGTCCCATTTACTGAAAAGGATAAGCATTTCTTTGCATTAGCAAAAAAAAACAAAAACAAACAAAAAAAAAAAACCAAAAAAAACCAAAAAACCCTATAGGCTGACCTATCCAGGCCAATTTTTGTCTTTCAACTATTAGGGAAATCATCTACAGTAGGGCCAGAAAGCCTTCTGGACTTACCATTTATGATCATGTCTCTCATCAGAGGAAGAAGACTAAAAATAATATAATGCCTTTTTTCATGGTCAGGAAGAATCCAATTTTTAAGGATAATCAGTCCTAAAAGAGGTGGCTATCTATCCATCTGGACAAGCAATGCACTTTGAAAATTTTTTAAAGGAACTTTCCCCATTTCTCCACAAAATATCAAGTACCCCTGAAACTAAAGAGGAAAAGCAGACTGTGGGCAAGTTGATACTGTGTTTGACTGAACCTCGTATTCCTATGACATGAGCTGCTTGGATAGAAGAAAGTTTACCCAAGCAGTCCATGTTATCTGGGAAACTTCCTGATGCAGCTGCTGCAGACCCGGGTAGCTCAGATTCACTATCCAGGCAAAAAGTGAGGTAGGAGGAAAAAGGAGTTTGTCCTACCTCATTTTCTGGCCGACTGCAGCATCATGGCTCTGAAATGGCTGTGGGGGGAGAGAGCAAATATGGCTTCCTGGAAGGAAGCTCCCGATTAACCTCTCGGGAGTTTTCAATCCCGTCGGGTCTAAATATCTTCATTATTAATATGAAGATCGGAATGCATGCAGAGCTTGGCCTCCCCCCTTCAACAGGAGGGGAGTCTGGCAAGATTCCAGGCTTGAGAAAGTCTGGAGGACTCTGGATGACCCCCCTGGGAGAGACCTTTCTGCTTCAAGCATCAGGTTGAACAGGAGAGGTTTCCACCAGCCTCGTTAAGGAAGACCTTGCTACATATATTCCTATCTACAGCTTTCCTAATTAAATCTCTGAGATGTCTACGGCTGTGAGTTTGGCAGTTCTATGGCTTCTTATTGATAGCTCTTGCTTATTTTCGCTATTTTGTATTTTGCTCAGCATTCCAACACTAGCAGCTTTCAGTTCCGCCTCAGGGAATTTTTTTAAAATGTCTGATACTCCAGCAATTACTTGTTTCTTAGTTTAATCTTGAACTCTAAACTATTTATAGCCTTCATCGTTGGGGAATATCATGGTTTCTTTTTCCTTCCCATTTTAAATTCTTGGTGAACTCCCCCCTCCCCTGTTCTGAGCTTCCCAGCAGACAAGAACTTGCAATGGAGAAGAAGATAGATTTGGAGAAAAGAATGGTCTCCCTGCCCCACCCCCCCACTTCCTTGACTCTGTTTTTCATTTTAATGTTTTGCAAAGCCACATGTCAATTCAGCTATGTTTGTCTTACAAAGCCCTGCGTGGAAAAAATTCTGTTTACCCGTTTGCTGGGAGGATCCAACTCTAGAAGACTTGCTCTGTATTAATAGTTCCATTTACAATTTCTTTTGTTTGCACGAATGACAAGATGTTTTATGGCTGAACAACCACCTTTTTGCTATTAACTAGCCAAGCTCTGACTGGAGAAGCAAAAGTGTTGGAGAAAGAGTTTGCTCCCTTCGTGTTGAGACCTTGACTTTATCTTGAAGAATCATCATACTTGTCTCTTGGCTGAGCTCGAATGATGAAGACTTATTACCCCTTACAACTTACAACTTTTAATTCCTCATTATTTTCATTTTTACTGAACGTTGATCTCGCTAAAGACAGGGTGGGGAAATTGGTACGGGAAGTGACAGTTAAGATGTGTTTTACTTTAAGATGAATTCAGAAGATTCTATTAGAATGACCCTGAAAGCCTTAATTTTATTTGAAAGTTTACTTGCTTCCACTGTTTACCCTTTGTATGTAAATTAATAGAACTTCTTGGCTTTGGGAGCTACAGCTATGGAGAGGCTGAATGATTTCAACTGGAGGGATTTCTATGTGAAGAAACTTGATAACTGTTTTTTCCCCCTCAGGCACAAAAGTTGTAGTTCTGGTATAGTTTTGTCTCTCCCCTATGTGAGAATGTCCTTGAACATTGTTTCTAAGATTTCATGTTAACCCTTTGCTACGTGAGCGAGAAGATTCTCAAAGTCTCAAAGACTTTAATGCTAATTTCTCCTTTCTTTTTCCCCACCATGTCTTCTTCCCTTTTTCTTTTTGGTCTCCAGAAATATGACTAATTCAGGGTTTATCTATTTATAGGTTTAAACTTTGAGAATAAATAATATTATACCTTGTAAATTGGCTCATCATCCCTGTGCTTAATGTTTTTTCTACCAGTTATTATTTAGGGAGTTCTATATGATTTAATATTGACACAACCTTAATATTCAAAGTCTTGACCTAAAGAATTAACACATATCATTAGAAAAGAAACTGGAAAATATGTGACTATTTTAGAGTAAACTTTAGGATTGTAACTTTGAGCATAACTTAATATATAACCTCATTACTTAGTCTTTTAAGGTATTCCCCATGTTAATTGCCTTTCTTATTTTAACCATTAATATTTAGGGAGTTCTAAATATGGTCTAATATGGGTAATAATCTAATCAGGAATCAAATTGCATAATGAACTTGATGATTCTAAAGACTTAAGCAAATGACACATATATATGCCTTTTGTTTTCCCTTTTTATGGAAGAAATGAGAATCAACTGGGAATGAATTAGGAATGGAGGACTCAGAGAAGAATTGAGAATATTCTTGTTGACTTAACTTTCAGAAACAAATTGACATAATAGCGTAAATATTATTATACATATGGAACAAGATTACTGGCTATACATTACTATATGACATTATACAGCATCAAGGGCAGGGTGCCTCTGAGTACCAGTTGCAGGGGAGTAATGGCAGGAGAGAGGGCACGCCCTCAACTCCTATCTGTGGCTTCCAGTGGCATCTGGTGGGCCACTGTGCGAAACAGGATGCTGGACTAGATGGGCGTTGGGCCTGATCCAGCAGGGCTGTTCTTATGTTCTTATTATAGTTTTTGAAATGATACAAAGGACAAGTAGCCGAGGATTATATTGTTTCTCCTCTCAGCTTCAGTTTATTATTTTCTCCTTTTAATAGGGGGTTTTATTACCCATTATATACACTTTATAAGAACACTTTGAGAAACTTGGCTGGATGCAAACAATTGGAAGTAAACTGTGAAAGATTAGATATATGTATAGAGGGGATATCTCATTGTTATAGTTCAATAGTTTATGCTCCCAGCTGTGGGGTATAGAGATCAGTCGAGGCTGAATTTATTCCCCCTCATCTTTTGTCCGTTTGTTTGTCTTTCATTACATGAGGAGGGGGACTATTAAAGGTCTAGCTGATCTTTGCTAATTATTTTATTACGGTTCTTGAATTCCAGTCTGTAACAAGATGGGATTTTTACATATTTGGACATGTGGCCTTGTATTTACAATACACATACTACTTTTGTTATGGCAGAAAAACTTTTTCTTATGTTCTTCTCCAATGAATAATCTTGTTTGAAATCATTTTGCATACTAAGTTATCCAGTAGGGGGAGTGTTCTATGAGAGTTTTAAGTTTTACTTTCTCTGACTATTAGGGATAAAGTCTAGCCTATAAATATTTTCTCAGTATTGCTGTTATTTTTTCCTGAACTTTCCATGGATTTTTTAAGGAGGTAGTTGAATTGTCTTTGGAGGAGAAAGCCAGCATGAAGGGATTGGTGTGACCCAGGGTGTGACTTGGGTGCAGAGACATGCATTATCATTTTATGTCTTGCCTGAGAGATCTTTTCTTATTGTATTGAAATTATAATAATATAAATGGTATGTTGAGCTCTCACTAGTAGGATCGAATTTACCAATTTTATTTATTCTCATTTGTCATTCATAATATTGAAACTCTACTGGAAGAGAACTGCATAGAATTTTGCTGGTGAAGTTTGCTGGTGGGGATTTTGTTGTAAACCTATTCTGGTTTGACAGAACAAGGACTTTAAAATTCTCTGAATTCATTTTTTGGTTTTGCTAAAAACATGGATGTCCTTTGATCATTTTAGATTTTTTCAGTCCATCAGCTCAATATATAAGATATTACACTAAGTTTTTCATTCAATGCAGCTGGGACAGAAAAGACTAAAGCATTCAAGATCTTTAAGAATCTTCCTTTTACTTACTGGAGAGTAATACATAATAAAACATACTTTATTAATTATATATAGTACAAGATTTAGTTAACTTACTTAATGAAAGTTTTCAAACAAATATCTTTTCTTATTATTATTTATACAGGTTTCAATTCAGACAGTGAGGGAACTTATATTCTCTTCTTTATAGAATACAGAATTTAATCACTAAAATTTAACTATAGTTTTTTAGCCTGGTGTGTGGAGTTCACACCACAGAATACTGGGGATGTCTGTCTCTGAGCTCGAATTACTTGCATTATTTTGTATGTCATAGTTGGATCGGTTCTCTCCTCAGAGTGCCTGATAGAAGGAAGATCAACCAGGTTGGGGCAGGGTTTTTTGGTCTTTTGTTTTTCTCTAGGGTTAGGGTTCAAGATTCTTTTATTGATAGCTTCGAATACCCAGTTAAAGATTTTCTGTTAATACAACTGTATTTTTCTTATGTCTTGGTTCTGATGGATAAGACCTCGTAAGTTAACTCATTTTGTTGGATTCTCAGAGATGTAACCTTTCTGTTTCTATATATAACACCAATAAAAGCATTTTTAAAAAAGAAAGAAAAAGAAAAGGGCTGCGGGGAGTGATGGCCCTAGTCTCTCAAGTGCAGTATGGCCAGGGAGAGGAGCGCTGCTGCATTGGTGAGGGCTGCCTCTCAACTGCCTATGTGGTGCACTGTGGGATGTGGGAGGATTTCTTCCTCCTGATTCCACTTCAGGTGTCTGTCGCCAGTCCAGTTGTGTGGGTGTATGAGCAGCGGAACTCCAAAGAGGCGCCAATAGTCTGGGGGAAGGTAGGTAGGATTCTGCCTTCCCCCAATCTCCCACCCCTCCCCATTTGGTCATGCGAATGACTTCATTGTGTTTTTGGGATCATGCAGGAAATGTTTGGGCTGTATTCTTGGGATCACTTTCTCTGAAAATAAGCTGTTTATCTACCCCTGAGACTAAAGAAACAGCTTTCATTTTAAATCCAAATTTTCTTTTCTCATACATTCATAAGATGGACAAACTGGGTAATGTTTCAAACCTATGTATCATTTGGGCAGGCAGACTCTTACAACCACAGTGATCAGTTGAACTCTTGTGCAAGGGATTACATAAGAAAAAGGAACTCATGAAAAACCCACCAATTAAATATTTAGAATGGTGATCCTGGAATATCAGGGTTGATGAATGTAGACATGTCTCTACTCATGCCTCTGCCTCTCCTGCCCTATTACTGAAGTGGTAAAACTGTTAAGACAGTGGAAGAAATCATCTCCAAGTCTGTTATATGTCTACCAAGTGCCAGCCATCTTTAAGTCAGCATGACCACAGATCCCTACTTCTGTGGATTTTCTAATTGAGAGAGATTAGAAGAGAGGGAGTGTATCTACTGCTTCTGATGCAAATTTGCCAAATGCAGTTTTGAATATTCTTATTTTCTTCCCTTTGGCAAATTAGTTGATGACTGATACACTGGACTATTGATTTCCTCTTGATTTTCTTTTCCTCCAGCTTTAGACTGCTTAAAAAGTCTTCAGCTAGCTTGCAGGAGCTCCAGGAGCTGCACCAATTCCCAGCCTCCATATGAAACACTATTTTTTCCATTTAAATTACAGGTTTAGAATTAAAAGTCCCATATTTCATTTTATATTTCACAATCTGCTTAGACTAAATGAAAATGTAAAAGCAAAAATTAATAATAATGTTCAACTATATTGCTGAGAATGAAATTATGAAAAATATAAATGTGCCTATTAAGTTCAATTATTTTGACAAATACAAATGATGGGGATGTTTAAACAGAACAGATCAATCTTTTCTTACATAGACTCATTTATTGGTATTACAGAATATTCAGACAATATTTCAATACCTAAAATATTCTAAAATTGAACATCAATCATAAACACAGCCCATAGGGCAACAAAGAACACTTGTTCACATTTTAAAAGTACCTTGTCTATAAAAAATGCACAAATGATCTTAAATGTAAAGCATAAAATAATAATAACGTAAATGGAAAATATGCCATTAAGAAAAGGATACGAAGTTTTGACTAAAAAGTTACTGCCACAAAGTTATGGACAATGTCAAACAGTGTTTCAATGCAATTGCCAAATAGAAACAATGTAAGCTATGTTTTTCTTTGTGCTTAGACTTCATTGGTGCATATTTGTAAACCTACATTTATGACACCACCTACATTTTCGAGGCAATTTTATAACAGTTACTGTAATTTTTATTTAGTCACATGAAAAATAGCAGCAACATTTGTGATATTTCAACACAGAGAACAAATGACCCTAAGTGTCATCATCATCATCATCACTACCACTAATATGACACATTCTCCATTTTCTGTAGGCCTGTCTTTTCTGAAAGCATGGTAAAAGAAGAAAGAAGCAGAAGTGTTAGTGGTTAGTTAGTAGTAGCAGAAGTTGGCAAGTTTAGCTGGTTGTTTTTCAAAACTGCAAACAAAAAATAGAAATGAAAGAGATGCAATCTATGAATTTTAAGACATAGAAGAACTCCAATTAGTGCAACTGTAATCCTGTATTCCACCACACACCAAAATAACTGCTCTTCAAATGTATGCAAATCCTGAAACCTCTTGCTCAAAAGATTTGCACAACAATCCACTAATTTTAATTGCATTTTAAAAAGCAAAAGCATACCTGGACAATGTCTATATTTTAAAAAATCCCATTCTTTCATTTTCTATTTTTTTTTTAACAACTTTAGAACTAAACTTAGATTATTATAAACGAATGCGACGCCTGTGAGAAAAAAAGAAAAATTTGAACCAAAAGCTTTATACTGTTCTGCACAAATATCTGCTTTCTTCCTTGGAATGTAACAGCAGGCAGAAGAATTCTGCACATCAAAGTTCCTGCACTATCATAAACTGCTGGATCACGGTACCTGCTCGACATTATTCAGTGCCAGAACTGAAATTTGTAAATAAATCTGAACATAAATTTGAAGTGCAGGACAATTTCTTTTCAACTCTGTAAGTGATAAAAATGTGAAAAATTTAAGAAATTTGTTATATTTGTTCCTTGGGAAATGACTGCAAACATATAAAGAATAGCTTTCTAAGAAGCATAGCATACTAGAATGGAAGACTACATTTACGACTCTGATTTTATCTCTTCTGTGTAGCTTAATTCTTTATATTTTCAACAATTAGGAATAATAATTTCTTTCAAATGTGTGATTTTTGAATATTTCTGCTTCTAAAGCAATATATGTGATATATTCCCTTTTGTGTAAAAAACACAACTTAGGAAGCACAATATGTTCTAAACTGTGCAAGTCTATAAATCGGAGAGGCTGTTGTAAATTAATTTAAACAGCACAATTTGCAACATATCTTGTGATCAAATAAAGTTTGTAGATTAATAAACTTTAAAATTAAGCACCTACACAGTCTAATCTTGATCCAGAGAATAAAGCAGAAAGCTACATTCAAACTGCTATGCTCATATTTTTAGGAAATCTCTCTGGTTTGCTTTGTAATCTTATTGTGGAACATGAAATCATATTGAACTGTTAGGCTATCTTAACATGTCTGCCAACAGTTTGAAATGTGGGGTAGGAGAGTAGACGGTGATGAAGTTTATTTCTCTATGTGGCCAGATCCTGCTTTGGCCAAATCTTCCTCAGAGTAAGATTAAAAGTGTACACCACATTGTAAATGGGAGACAATTGCTACATTGGGTGATCGGGACTAGAACACAAAAGCCGCACACAACCCTGATCATTTCTCTTCCAGGAAAGGGGTAACATGATTGAATCTAAGTATCTGTTTTGTCAGCACTAACAACTGATTGCAACACAGCATTTACTACTGAAGATGGTAGTGCCAGGACTAGTATACCTCCCTCCCTTTGCCACTGTGCAACTATCACAGGAGTTGTAGGACACATTCCCCCCCATCATCTAGTATCTTCATTTACGACAGAAAATCTGCTCACAGAAACCTTTATCTGAATAAGGATTGTCTAAATTAATGCTCTAAAAATGATTACGTGAGCAAAATCTACATTAATAACAAATGTGTCAAACGTGATTTCTGCAAGTATGTTTATGTAGCAGAATGTGAACTGAATATGCTTTGGCATGTACCCACATCCTAATTTTTCACTGCGAAGCCACAATTATTGACCTTCTGCTCAACTTAATTTCCAAAGCTTTGTTGTGACATTATAAACAGGTTTACTATGATTAAAAGAGTGTGAATTGTTTCCAATTACAATGTTTGTTCTGGTTTAATCAAGTAAAGAAGGAAACCAGCTACTACACATTATCATGTTAATTAGCAAGTTTCTTTCTTGCTTCACACTGAAAGCATACACTGCATCTGAAGAAATGTTCATCAGGAAAGACAAATTATTAGGATTTAGACTATAAAGCACAAAAATGGAATCAAACCCTTTGACAAAAAGATGTATTGAGGTCATATGACAATAAGCTACCCTCAAGTGACATGCCATAGAAAAAATGAACTCTTATTGAATTGTATGAAATTTATAACACACAGAACAAATCATCTTACAATATTTTGCAAAATATAAACCTCCATCAATAGAAAATAATTTTGAGTATATTTAGTTTATGTATTTTTGATCCACAAGATCATCTAGATCATTTCATTAAGGCATTTTTGTGTTATGCACTTAAGACATTAGAAAACATTCCAACACAAATTTTGTTATTGCTTTTAAAGTTCCATATCTGCTCTCCCACTTACATAACATTGTGGTTATTTCTCAAGTCTATGAAGTTTTTTAAAAAAATAAAATAAATAAATAAATTAATTAAAAAATAAATAGAAAAGCTAGATATATATCTAACATTCTCTCCTAAAGTGAATATATTTTAACTCTGTTGTATTAATATACAGAGTTCTGCATTTTAATGTTCTTGAAATGCTAATAACGTATCAAAAGATCTAATAAATCTATTAATACAACATGTTATCAATATGAAAAATGAGCATTATCCAGTTCTTCCCCATCATAGCCCCAACACAGAGTTCTGCACAAATGGGAAGGGGACCTGCAGAAAGGAAGGCCACCTGAAAAGCACTGTTAAGAGCTGAGGGAGAACTCAGCAGCAGGAGACCAGAATGTCTGCTAAAATTGCAGAAGATTTAATCTAGTTTATTTTCAAAAAAATTAAATCAAATCTGCAAGTGATTAAACCTTAATATACCATTTTTACTCTGGAACCAGCTGGCAGGTAGAGAATCATACCCTTGTAATGTAAATTCAACAAGTGGTTCCAGTTTACTAAATATTAAAATACTGCAGAATAGGAATAATTTTTCCCAGTTCTAGAACAATAAAGTTTTTGTTTTTTAATTTTCTTTACCTGTAACATTTGACTTCCAGTACCATCTCTTAATCTGTATGGTCGAATAACTCCATCCTCACCAAAAAAGCGAGGAGGACGGAGACTCACGACATCTTCAGAAATATTTGTAGCTCTGGGGAAAGAAACCCACACATAGTTAGAGTATGTTGTATTGCAGGGATAGGATTAATATTTTAATATTTTGAAAGCTTTAAATACATTCTAAGCTTCCACATAAATGTGGACTAATGGTAAAGAAATGTGGACTAACTTACACAGAAATATTTACAGAATTTTCAATAGAAAGATATTTCTTCTAACTTCCAGCAATCTATATAGTCTTGACACTTTAAACAGGTGGATTGCGTCTCCTAATAGTAACTGTTGGTCTAATAGTAAATAACAGTACTGTAACAGTAACTGTTGGACTTGATCCTCTGCAAAAGAATCAAATTCTTTTCTGGATATTATACTTTTGTGGCAAGTTTATCAGGTCTTTTCACTTATGGGATCTTCAGTGCAGAGATGGAATTCCAGTGTACACAAGAGATTCCCCATTCAGTTCAACATAGATAGCCAGTCCCTGCATGCAAACAATTTTATGCTTTCCCCAGAAATGCTCTTTAATGTGCAAATATATTCCTGAGAGCTGTGTGTCCCTCAAGGACTTATTTATGGGTGTTAAATAATACTTTTGGAAGAAGACTGGCTAAAATTACTTCTCTGTCAGCACATTGGGACTCTGAGTTACTAAATGCTGAGGAGGTGCTTCATACACAGTTCCTTCACACCATTAGTGAGTATGTCGGCCATATACTTCAAATTTCTATTTTATTTATTTATTTACTTACTACATTTTTAGACCGCCTTTCTGCCTTGACAAAGGCACCCAAAGCGGTTTACAATATTAAAAGAAGCAAGTAACAGATTAATAAAACATCTCAGGTTGTTGGTATTTCCAGGAGCTGAGGACAAGAGCTCCCTGGCCTGGGTGCATGTTTTCTTGCCTTCCCCTCAGGGCACACTTGTCTTTCTGTACTCCTGGGAGTTGGGGGTGGGGGGATGCCACAACAGTTCTCACAGGCCAGAGCTTGTCTCTATGGGGCAGATGGTATGCTCTCCCCTGACCTGGGCGTCTCCTTTCTTGCCTTCCTCTCAGAGCACACTAATAACTCAAAGATTTTTTATACTCAGCTAGCAAATGCTGCTCATCCCTGCTCTCCTCCTTTTGGAGAAAAATATATATTTTAGTTAGAGCTCTGTGTTCTAATACTTACTAGAGTTCAACTATAAAAAAACAACCAGTTGATGGATTACATGTTGGCCTCACAGGAGTTCAACAAAGTTGCCTACTAGCATTTTTAATTCATATTTTATATCAACATAAAGTTGATTTAAATAGATTAACATAAATTGACTCGGTTTTATTGATTCTATGGCAGGCAGCTATGTATCTGTGCCAATGCATGCAGACAACATGTCTCTACTGCCTAACACACTTTTGTGTGTAAATTCTGACAACATTTGACTTGCTTTGAAAAAAGGAAACATTAAAACTAATTATAATAAAAATAACATAATTCTCTGGTAGGAAACTATCTAATCATAACTGACAGAGGATTATCAGCTTGATCAAGTAAAAGCATTTCAATATACAAGCATTTGATTTGAAAATTTATGAATATGGAGGATCCAAATGATGTATTACTAAATCTAGGGGATTAAGATCTCTATGTGTCAAACTGAGATTTGCCAGAATTCATGGCAGTAGTATGGTTATTCCTGCTTCGAGCAGGTATTTGATGCTAGAAGTCCAACACAACAGATGTATGGCATGAAAACTAGGATTTGGGATAAATTGACATACTGGAGATAACTCAAAACAAATTTCTCGAGGCTCTTTTATAACTTTCCTTGGTACCTCAACATCATGCCTTATGTAACAAACTTGATAAACTCCTACTGACAGATAAGACTTGTACTAGAGCCATCATTGGTTATGTACAAGGTAATTAGAAATTGTTGGGATGTCATGAAGGTTCTTCTGTGACAAAATCAGAAGGATTTACTGGAAAAGACTACTTGGTATTCTAACTGGAATGATACTATTACTATGAGTGGGAAATTTATTTAGTCCACTTGGGATATGAAAAAACTAAAATACTATGAAAAATGGGTGCAGCTGAAATTCATACAGAATAGAACATGGCAAAAGCATACAATTCATTTTTTTGTGTTTTTATTTTTACTGTTCAGGAAACATTTTTTTACATGTTCATGAAATCTATCATTTGAAAAAGATGCACTGTAAATTAAGAAGGACTTTTACTGGGTGATTGTCACACATGCCATTTTATTGACTTCCATGCAGAGGCCTGAACTGGGCCAGCCTGCTCCAGTGGGGTGGTGGTGTCCCCAGTGCCACCTCCCAGGCGCAGCTGGCAGCAACTTTAAGGTAACATTTAACTCTCCTCCCACCCCAACTCTCTTTAGCTAAGCAGCCTGGAACCCCCCTTCCCCTTTACTGGCAAAGGGTAATCCTTACCAGATTCCCCATTACCAGTGTGGCTTCGAACCCCCGTGAACCGGGCTCGATTCAAACAGAACCGAGTCTGGTTTGAGTGTGCACAAAACCAGACTGCACCCAGTTCAGCTGAAGCCGAACCGGATTTTCTGGTTTTGTGCACACCCCTACATATTTGTCCAGTCACCATAGGTCTATGATAGTCCAGATCCCCCATCCTGGTTTGGAATCTGAAAATAGCAGGAGTAGAACCCATCCTGCCATTGAATTCACCACACAGGGACAATTGTTCCCTTCTCCAACAAACCTCCACTTTTCCCACCAAGGTAGGAGTTGCTGGTGCGCACTTTATTCCTGAGAAATTCAGCAAAGCCTTGAACTCCATTGCATAGCCAGTGGTAATAATACGTAGCAACTACTGGTATGACGTTATGTGGTGCCATGCTGGTGCATGGCTTGCCCGTTTGAGGGAATTGGCACTAGCCAGTCTGATGAAAGACTGGCACTTGCAATGGCAAGCAGAGGAGGTAGTGACAGTGGACTGATCCGCACATCAAAGTTTCTGTTTTGAGGAATCCTTGTTGGTATGGGATCACTGATTCTTGCCCTTTGGGCTGAAGCCTCTTCGTGGTACTGCCAATAAGGCTTACGATATTCTTTGAGGTCTGGTGGTTTGTAAGATGATATCAAGAAGCAAGGTAGGAGGAAGTAGCAGTTGCAGTGAATAACTTTGCTGTAAACTTAGACTTCTTCAGAATTCCATTGTGCTGTCAGTGTTATTGCAGAAGAGGATTTTACTGTTAAACACCTACTTTAAGGTGGCAGACCTCAACCATGAATGGCAGAGAATGGAGATTACCATCATCAAAGAACGGGACTCTGTTTCAGCCAGGTTTTGATGTGCTAAGTTGTTAGTGGGTCACTGCAATGGATTTTGCATAAAAGTCACGGAAGTGCTTCTTGAACTTCTCAGCAGAACTTCTCAGCAGTCTTTAGCAGTTTGTTCCACAAAGGGTGGTTATATTTAGCTATACAAGTCGCAATCTGGATGGATAAGCAAGCAGTAGAACAGACCTTGCAGCCGAAGACATCCATTTTCCTACCCTCCTTGTCAGTTGGAATGGTATGGTGGTGTTAAGATTTCAAGGAAGACGCACAATCTATAATTAAGGAATTAGGAATAGGGTGTGACCATAAATAAGAATTGTCTCTTCTGGACCCCTATATAGGCCATCCAAACGCTTTGAAGTTGGAGCCGAAGTCTGTGAAACTTCCCATGCGGACTGTGCCGCTTTTGACATAACAGGCACCATTAGCAGAGCTACAGGTTGCACAGACTGAGCAGATGCCATTAAATTGTAGACTGGATCTTTCAAGTCCACAGTCTGCTTCTTTTGCTCCAGGCCTAAAGCCTCTGCCATGATAGGCTTTGAGCTCTTCAGTAGGACAGGTTTATGGTTTGGGTTGAACATCAGAGGATGGATCTGATGGATGTTCAGTGCTGACAGATTCGTCTTCTGAGTCTGAGGTGGAATCATAATCTTCTGAAGAGGGTACAGCACTGGCACCTGTTCCCTGGGGAGTAGCTACAGAAGCAGCGGGAGAGTCAGAGTGGTCTGGGAAAGCCAGCATGGTGTAGTGGTTAGAGTGTTGGACTAGGACTGAGGAGACCTGAGTTCAAATCTCCATTTAGCCATGAGACTTGCTGGGTGACTCTGGGCCAGTCACTTCTCTCTCAGCCTAACCTACTTCACAGGGTTGTTGTGAGGAGAAACCTATGTAGTACATCGCTCTGGGCTCCTTGGAGGAAGAGCGGGAAATAAAATGTAAATTAATAAAATCATCATCATCATCATCATCACCATCATCCCTGCAGCAGTCCCCATAACATGGACTGGTACACTGGGGATACTGAAGGATAGAACCCACAGCCATGCACTTACTCTCTATGGCCCAATAAACCTTGCGTTGACACATGCTCCTTCTGGGATTTCCAAATCCTGTTGCAGGTACAGCCAGATGGGTGCAGGGATCTGTACTGGTCTTTTAGTTGATGATCACTGAGAAGTCAGCTGCATAGGGGACATCAACGGTGTCTTCAGTATGGGCACTGGCACCTTTTTGATATCAGGGTCCATGTCCAAACCCTGACTCAGGAAGCCATGGAAAGTCAATGCCAAGAGGGTGCTTTCTGTGGAGCCCAGTATAGAAAATAATGACCTTGCAGTTGTAGGATCAAGGCCACCCTCAATATCTTGAGGATCCTCCTCCTGTTTGAAAGCAACCACGGAACCCACAGTAGAGTTGTACTCTCGACACCAAGAAGCAGTGTTCCCTATAACAGGGTTTCCCAGATGTGTCTGATTGCAATTCCCAGCATCCTCAGCTGTAATGGCCTTTTGACTGGGGATTATGGGAGTTGTAGTCCACCACATCTGGGAAATCCCTGTTACAGGGAACACTGCCAAGAAGTACCCTCCCTCGGTGTTGAGAGGAATTGTCTCGGTGTTCTAGCTGGAGAACGTGCAGATGGTCAATGTGGTGCAATTGATGCTGAAGTGGATTGGTGTGTAGCCCCGTGTCAGCACTGAAGGTGACCGATGAACCTCCATCAACATGATGTTGGCACAATGTCTTCTTGACATTGAGTGTATGGAAGTAGTCAACATAGGCATAGGCCAAGGCATCAACAACAACAGGGAGAGAGATGGATCTTGCAACCCAGTTGGTGAAGGGTCCCCACACTCAACCTCGAAAGGGATCTTGAACCTTTATCCCAATGTTTCTATGGAAGCGGAGACAACAGACCTTCAACTGAAGCCCTCCTATTTTTCTTATGCTTGTGTTGCTGTGTCGAGAAGGAACCCTTCGGGATCACCTCTGGATGCCTGAAAATATGCTCTGAAGTCAATGGAGCAGTAGTGGATGTCCCTGACATTGACTTTGGTACCAACACCAGTGCTGACAGCAATCTCAGCATTGGGGTCAGTGGTCTCAGAGCTTGCTTGTAAAGTGCCGCTAAAAGTAGGAGAGCACGATTCTTTATAGTTTGTCTGGAGAACAACGTGCAGATCTTGCAGGAAGTTGTATTATGATGGTCTCCAAGACATAAGGGACAGGTGTCGTGAGAGTTGGTAGATGAGAGTTTTTGGCTTCACTCCGTGCACCTCTTAAAAGTTTTCTTAATGTCGACTTGTGGAACAAAAGTTGCTTAACGGTAACAATTCTGACATCCAGTAAGCCAAGATGAGTCAAAGTTCAGTCCAATACAATCAAACAACAAATTCGATGTCCAATAAGTGAAGAATAGTCAAAAGAAGGCCAGCCCAAGTCAAAAACTGTAGAATACATGTATATCTCTTTCTCTTTTGTAGACCAATCTGATAACTGAAGAGCAATAACCAACAAAGTGTTAATGTTTCGGTGGTCAGAAACCAACTGACAAAATGGCACCCAACCTGCTGAAATTAACAAACACACCAAGAGCATGAGGTGGAACACGGGCACCACAAGGAGCTAGAAAATCCATCTGTGAAGTCCTGCACAGGCTTAGTACCCATACTTATGAATGGCAACGGATCATGATCCAGATTAGTTAAAATTCACAAGACAAAAAAACCCCAACAATCTCACAAGATAAAAACACATTAAATAGCTTAAAATTTTCAGTTAAATGCCTGAGAAAACAAGTGTGTCTTGAGGGTCTTCCTAAAAGCAAACAGAAGGAGCTGTTGCTTTTTTTTTTAAACAAGAAGACAGATGATTTTATTTTATTTGAAGCACCTGTGTTATCGGAGCTTGTAATTCAATTTTTCAATAATCCTCTGATCAACAGTTTAAATATGTGGACAGTATGGCACAATTGCTTTGGGACTCAAAAAGGGATATTATTTATATGAAGCACCAATTTGAGCAGTGCTCATTAATAATGTAAAAAACTAGAAATGGGCATAAATGATTAAAATAATATGCATTTGTGTTATTGAAGATATATAGAAAAAATTGCAATTATAATACAAAAAGACTAGTATTTGTAATCAATGCATTCTTGCCTTTTAATTCCCTGAAAAGTGCTGCTGGCCATGTCTATTATTCCTCCAGTGGGTCTTGTCACTGCTCCCACCAGGCCTTTTCCAACACCTTTGAAGAAGCCTGATGCTCCTTCTTTCTGGGCTCCTAAGGGGGGGAAAAGCCTTGAATATTAAAAAACAACAACCCTGAAAAACTGAAAAAACCTTCTGCAAGATTTATTACAATTAAGGCTTAGCTGACGTTATTTTACAGACATTTTCAACTCAAAAGAAGAATGAGGCATGAAGGCTTTATGAAACTGACCCCCTCGCTCTACTCAATGGCCTGCATACTGCATAGCGCCCTGCCGATCCAAGAGCGGGGTGCATGCGCTGGTTCCATGCAATTACAAAACCCGTTCATGCTGCTAGCAAATGCTAAGAAGGTTCAGTGGCTACTAAGAATTGCATCACTGCTATAGCGATGCTGCACCTATTGGCAAGGCTTATCCAAATTCTGCCCCTACTGGCACCTTAGCAGCACTGAAACAGGATGGTAGTTCAGAAGGCAGGCTTTTTCACTTCAGTCCTAATAAAAATTACACACCTTTGCCAAAACTGTAAAAACCCAAGGGTGTAGATCCCATCTAAGTGTATGAGGAGTTCCCCAGTTTACTGAGCCCATTTTACTGAGCTTCCCACCAAACCAAATAACCCATACCTCCCGCCCACAAGCGTCTTTGCTTCCCCACCCCTAAATTTGACTGAGAAGGAGCTTTCTCTCTGTCTAAACTCATGGAAAACACTGGATCGTATCTAAAGAAAGATAGTTGCAACTTTTTTTGGTCTCATTGATGTCAATTGTACTTACAGTAGTCTTAACTAAGCACTTTTCTAGCAATGTCTAGAAAAGACATTTCTAGCAATCTCTGGATTGCCATCTGCTTGCCTGTAATTGTTTGCCTTTAAAAAAAAAAACGGTTCCTTTGACAACAAAATTAGTGAGCCTCTTTGAGACTTTGATAATCCTCCCTCTATTGCTAGGGCAAGCTTTCTCTTTTGACTTTGTACCTGATGGTGAAGGCTGCAGCAGGTTCATTTTTAAAAGACTTGCATGGTATTTCTTATCTAAAGAGATCACCTCTTCCTCCCAGAAGTCTCAGAAGTATCTTGGGAAAGGTAGTCTTCTCAGGTGTTGGAGACTTTGTAGCAGTCTCTTTAAAAACGACAATTACCAAGATATCAGGGAGCATGAGGTTATCCCTTTAGGTAAATGCTTCAGATCTTTTTATGAAGAACCTACTGCACTTGCTACTCCCTTGCTGTTGGGAGCAAAGTACAAGGGTCACGGGAGGGTACAGGTGAGCAGATTTGAGGAGTTCTGAGTCCTCAAGTGAATAAGGTCAAAGAGCCCAGCTTTTATATGACCTTGAGTTTTTCAGTCACATGTATCTCATACACAAAATCCATCTGGTAAACCCTCAAAGTTCACTAGCATCCCCAATTTTCCCCCTGGTTTGATTAATTTGTGAGTAGCATAACCAACTGCCATCTGGCCTCCTTTCTAAGAAAAAGTGGATCCTTCTGCAGCCATTAACATCAGACTGAAGCAGAGAGCAAGGGTTCTTTATTGGCCTGGAGGATATTGTATCTAAGATACATAGTGTAAGTGGTTTATCTGTGTTTTATTGTGGCATTACCACTTTTGGAAAGCCACCTTGTGAAGCCTTTGTGCGTATGTAAGAACCACCCAGCTGGTTCAGGCCCAAGGCTTCTCCAGTCCAACATCCTGTTTCACACAGTGGCCCATCAGATGCATCTGAGAAGCCCACAGGCAAGAGATGAGGGCATGCCCTCTCTCCTGCTGTTGCTCCCCTGCAACTGGTATTTAGAGGCATCTTGCCTCTGAGGCT
Source organism: Hemicordylus capensis (assembly GCF_027244095.1). Classification (NCBI taxonomy): domain Eukaryota; kingdom Metazoa; phylum Chordata; class Lepidosauria; order Squamata; family Cordylidae; genus Hemicordylus; species Hemicordylus capensis. The sequence goes on from NC_069658.1 coordinate 101,949,191, forward strand.
AGAGGTATCCTATAGCCACCAGACTTGTAGCCATTGATAGAACTGTCCTCCGTGAATTTGTCTAAGCAACTTTTAAAGCCATCCAAGCTTGTGGCCATCACCACATCCTATGAGAATTCCATACATTAATTATGCACGATGTGAAAAAGTACTTCCTTTTGTTGGTCCTAAATTTCCTGGCCTTCAGTTTCATAGAATGACCCCTGGTTCTGGTGCTGTGAGAAAGGGAGAGAAATTTCTCTCTGTCCACTTATTCCACTCCATGCATAATTTTATACACCTGTATCATGTCTTCCTGAAGTCATCTCTTTTCCAAACAAAAAAGCCCCAGATGCTGTAGCCTTGCTTCATAAGGAAGGTGCTCTAGGCCCCTGATCATCTTGGTTGCAGCCTTCAGCACCTTTTCAATTCTACAATATCTTTCTTAAGACACGGTGACCAGAACTGCATGCAGTGCTCCAAATGTAGCTGCACCATAGATCTGTATAAGGGCATTATATTAGAGTTTTTTATTTTCAATCCCCTTCCTAATGACCTCTTAGCATTGAATCTGCCTTTTTACAGCTGCCGCACATGGAGTCGACACTTTCAATGAGCTGTCCACCATGACCCCAAGTTTTCTTTCCTGGTCAGTCACTGACAGCTCAGAACCCATCAGTATCAGTATATATGTGAAGATGGATGGGTTTTTTGCCCCCAATATGCATCGCTTTACACTTGGTTACACTGAACCGCTTTTGCTATTTTGTCTCCCACTCACCCAGTATGGAGAGATCCCAGTACAGATCACTGGGAAACCCCACTTCTTACCTTCCTCCATTGGGAAAACTGTCCATTTATTCCTACCCTCTGTTTCCTGTCCTTCTACCAGTTACTAATCCACAACTGAACCTGTCCCCTTATCCCGTGATTGCTAAGTTTACTCAAGAACCTTTGGTGGAAAACTTTGTCAAAAGTTTTTTGGAAGTTCAAGTATACTGTGTTATCCAGATCACCTTTAGCCACATGCCTGTTCACACTCTCAAAGAATACCAAAAGATTAGTGAAGAAAGACTTGCTCTTGCAGATGCCTGTTCTTCTATATGCTTAACAATTTTGTCCTTAAGTATGCTTTCCATCAATCTATCCGGCACAGAAGTTAAGCTAAAGTTTCTATCCTGAAAGGCAGGATAGAAATCCCTTACAGTATATAAATAAATAGCAAGTGACACAGAGTTTATACAGTATATATTTTTGTATACATACTTTGAACTCAGCAGAGACTGAACATACCTCTTATTGGTTTTGTTACTATTCCTGTTATTCCACTAACAAAGCCCTGTGGGTTAAAACAGAAATAAATTTCACAATTTTGTTTCTCAAACACATTTGATACTTAAGGGGCTCTCAGTGTGACTGAAGATTGTGGACCGAATTTTCTAATTTGTTAAAACACTGGAGAAACTAAGATGAATTTTAGCTGTATTTCCAATCTCTATAAAAAACTTCACTCTAAGTTCTAGTCAACTTTTAAAAGTTCACTATACATGATTGTGGATGAAAGGAACAAATAACAGCAAGAGCTTCTATAGACTGTGCATGCATTTCCACTGTTATCCCCAAACTCAGTGATCAGGACCATTCTACATCTGAAATAATACTGAAATATAATATGTGATATTTCTTACAGACATCAAGCCTTTTCCTCCACGTGTTATACCCTCCTTGAGGCCAGCAGGTTGTCTATTCATGGCTTCCCTTCGCTTCTGCTGATAGTCTTCATCCATAGTTATTGCTGCTACCCCTTTAGCCATAGCACCAGTAATTCTTGATGCAGCACCAGCTAATCCACCTGTTAACAGAAGTCATTATACAATTTTTAAAAATGCATTTAACACTTAACATAAACTTTATTAACATTACTTGGCAGCTTTTACCCAAGTCATTGCTTACCAACAGCGCCACTAACTAGGGCTTTAAGTCCCAGTGCCATTCCCTCTACAAACTCTTCTGGACCTTGGATAGCCCCCTGAGGGGAAGAAACAAAGAAAAAAATTATAGATATCATAAAACAAAACCCTGGACAGGAGTTGGATTCCTAACTAATGTGTCAATGGATGGATGGTTTGATGAAAGGGAGCTTTTGTCTTACCCATAAATCTCCTTTCTGGGCTTCCTATCCTAATTGTAAACCGTCCAGAGATGCAAGTTTTGGCCAGTATAGAAATGTAATAAATAAATAAATAAACAAATAAATAATAACAATAATACCCTGGAACATCATTTAGAGCGCATTACAAAAGTCAAGTCTGGAGGTCACCAACAGATGTACCACTGTTTTGAGGTCATTGATCTTAAGAAACGGACGCAGCTGGCGTATCAGCCGGAGCTGATAGAAAGTACCCCTGGCCACCATCTCAACCTGAGAAACCAGAGAGAGGTGTGGATCCAGAAGTACTCCCAGACTGTGAACCTGTTCCATCTGAGGAAGTGTGACCCCATCTAGAACAGGTAGATCAAAATCGTCTCTGGAGTTCTGACCCCGCACAATAAGTACCTCCGTCTTATCTGGATTCAGCTTCAGTTTATCCTCCCTTATCCAGCCCATTACCGCTTCCAGTCAGGCATTTAGGGAGGATATGCCAGCTCCTGAAGAAGTTGACATGGAGAAGTAGATCTGGGTGTCATCAGCGTACTGGTAACACTCAGCTCCAAATCCTCTGATGATCTCTCCCAGTGGTTTCATGTAGATGTTAAAGAGCATTGGAGAGAGTATGGAGCCTTGAGGGACACCATACTTAAGCTCAGATTTTGAAGAACAACAATCTCCAATAGACACCATCTGAAATCTGTCCTAGAGGTAGGAGTGGAACCACTGTAAAACAGTGTCTCCCACCCACAACACCCTCAGACATTACAGAAGGATACTATGGTCAATGGTATTGAAAGCCGCCGAGAGATCCAAAAGGAAGATTTAGAACACAGTATATTAACTGAACAGGTTAACAGATCAAGAGTAGGAAATCTATCTGGCAATCCACAGCAGATGGAACGGACAGAGTAGGCGCCAACAGCCAGATAGTGCCTCAGTCCCTGCGCTGTCTCACAACTTCTTGTAGACTGAAGTATGCAGAAGTAGTAAAAGCTAGATCAGGTGAAGCAGATTGTCCAGCTTTGAAAAGTACAAGTAATAAAATCTGTACTAAGCTTAACAAAAGAAATATATATATATTATACTGATGGACATATTAACTGATGGGGAAAATTCTTGGAGGAATCAATCTATATTCCTTCCAAAGAACCAGGGATTAACGACCAACTTTGACCCTTTTGTCAAAGGCTGCATCAGAAGCAGCCAAGGTATCCACCCTGTAATGATCTGTAAATGCATGAATGAAGGTTTATATTGCTATCTGCTTTTCCATTTCTCTCTCACTCTTCTTTGCAGTTATTGAAGGAGGAAATTTGGCCTTCTTTGTCATTTCCTCTACCACTTTGATTCTCTCTCAAAACACAATCTGGCACTTTCTAAGGAGAAATTGGTTTTATTTCAAGCTTTTAAGGAATTAAGTCACATATGTAAACAGACTACAGAAGCATATATGCCATAAAAGATTTATGCAAAGAATGTTTTTCTTTCAAATATAATTTTAAAAAGCTCTTTCTTTGACATTTTGTACCATCTGAAAAAAAATAGTAGCATTGCTGATTATATAACATTTAAATAAGGAAGTACATATACAACTAACTGAGCCAACATACACCTTTTAAAGTAATGGCTGTCATATATAGCAGAGGGAACAGAATGGTCTCTATCCAACCCCAGCACAGCATTTCTCTAGTGGTTGTTGCTGGTGTCTACCTTATTTTTTAGATTGTGAGCCCTTTGGGTACAGGGAATGATCTGATTTCTTTTTCTATGTAAACTGCTATCAGAATGTTTTGTTGAAAAATGATATATAAATATTATTTATTATTATCGTTTACACAGTCAGACAGGTGTTATTGACTGGTTTGTTTTATCCAGACATCAAGTCCTTCCCAAGGACCTGGGATGGATGAATTTTACTATCAATGTTGTTGCTGTTATTATTATAGATATCGTCACAGAATATAGGCTGTTCCCAGTAAAGTTGCTTTTTGTAATTGGCTGATGGTGATTTCTGTGGCCCCTATGGGGTTGAGATGCTCTTCAAGTTGTTTTAGAATTGCACCTAGGGTGCCAATTACTACTGGGATTATTTTGGTCTTCTTATGCCACAGCCTTTCAATTTCAATTTGTAGATCTTTGTATTTGGTGATTTTTTCTATTTCTTTTTCTTCTATTCTTCTATCACCTGGAATTGCTATGTCGATATTTTAACTTGTTTTTCTTTCTTCTCAACTACAGTTTTATCTGGTGTATAGTGTGGCAGATGTTTGTCTGTTTGTAGTTGGAAGTCCCATAGTATTTTTGCATCTTCGTTTTCTACAACTTTTTCAATTTTATGGTACCAACAATCTTTGGCTACAGGTAGCTTGTATTTTTTGCAGATGTTCCAGTGTATCATCCCTGCTACCTTTTCATGTCTTTGTTTGTAGTCAGTCTGTGCAATCTTTTTACAACAGCTGATTAGGTGGTCCCGTTTCATCTGCTTCTTTACAAAGGCGGCACTTGCTGTTTGTTGTGGATTTTTCTACTTTTGCTCTTATTGCATTTGTTCTTAGTGCTTGTTCTTGTGCAGCCAGTATTAAACCTTCTGTTTCTTTCTTCAAGTTGCCATTCTAAAGCCATTGCCAGGTCTTGGTGATGTTTGATTTTCCGGTTATATTATGCAAATATTGACCATGCAGTGGCTTATTTTTTCCATTTTTCTGCTCGGTTCTTTACTTGTTCTTTCTTGTAGGTCTGCTTTGTTTCATTGGTGGTTGTTGTTATTATTATTGACATTATGAAGCCAGTAAAAACAGCATTACTGAACTTCAATCTATTTTCACATTGATTATGTTTACAGATAGATATGGCATGGTCTGAGGACACATGATACACATGCCTTCATGAAGCTAAGCAGGTCTAGGTCTGTTCAATGCCTGGATGTATGACAACCTGGGAACCCCATATAAGTCACCTTGAGTTCCAAGGTGGAAGCAAACAGGATAAAAATAAACAAATACATTACTCAGTATATTATCCTTAACAGACCAGACCTGCAGTTATGTTCAAAAGTAAACACAACATTAAATAAAAAAAAGAGAGGACTGGTAAACCAATGTGCTGATCTATAGGACCCTGGCTTGTTTCTAACGCAATCAGAAGCAGCATACTTTGAAAGCTCATGCATAAAGGGAAGGGGTAAGCACATGCTCTTGAGGCTAGCATGCATACACAAAGGTTTAGTCTTCTCTCTGTGTGATATCTCAATTGCTCCTACATCCATCTGTACTTTAGGTAGACTTTCATGACTGAAAGCTAGATGGTAAGCTTACCTGATAAGGTTCATAGAAGAAGGCTTCAACTCCTTCAGATAAATCTCTTATGAATCCAAATGGATTGCCCAAAACATCAAGGCCAAGGATAAGAACATACATTTGTTTAATAGCCTAAAGTGAAAACATATATATATTTTTAAAATATAGTAAATTTTGTTGAATAGTATACAAAATGATTATTCTTTGAATGAATCCACAACTACTCATTTCTAGAAAACTGTCTATATAATGAAGGCTTTAACTGCATTTTAATTATTAAGGTAAAAGCAGTATTGTAAATTACATATTGTACTCTTTTTTTGCCAAAGGGGAGCAATGGTGACATCAGCTGATGAGTCTGCGGGTGGTGGGGGAGGGTTGTTGGTGCCACCATTCAGAATGTGTGGGGAAGAGGACAATGTGGTAGTGGGAGTCTATACCACCATACTAGGTGAAGGGAACAAGATTTAGACAATTGAGGGATATTCCTTATTCAGTCTTCCTGCTTGCCTGGGACCCAGTAGTTGCCATGCTTGCAGCCCATTAAATCTTAAAGTGCTGCTTTTTAATGCCAGGTCAGTTAAAGGGAGGCTAGCTATCATTCTGAGCTTGAACCTGGATGAACATGCGGACTTGGCTTAAATCACCGAGAGTCAACTTGGGCAGATGAAGAGGTTCTGTATCTCAACTGTGCTTGACAGGTTTCTTAGTGATGAAGAAGCCTAGACTTAATGGGAAGGGGGGAATGATCACCATGGTTTATTATGACTAACTCCCTTTCTAGATGCTCCGTTAGCAGTTGGTGAGTTCTGAATGTATGCTCTTGATAGTGGATGTTCAGGACAACCTGTTGGTGGGCTGCCCATGCCACTTCCCAGTTGTCTCTGGTGCCCTTCCCATGTGGCTTGGTTGCACCTTCATGATTTGATCTTTGGCTTTTCCATACTAGCTACACTATCATTTCTGTTTCTAGCCAAGACAGCATGACTGGCATATCTCCATGGTTAATGGAAAGGTAATTAGTCATTCTTATTTGGGTACATTCCTGATGCCCCCAGATCAATAACAACGGAAATATCAATGTAGTTATTTGCTGCCTCTAAGCATACACAGAGTTCATAAGAACAGACCATCCCATTAGACTTGAGGAAGATTCCACAACAGCAAGTACAAGGAATGCCAAAGTATTCAAGGCTTCTGCTTCTGCTGTAGAGATAAGAGCTCCCAACACAGATTGCGATGGGTCATGTTGAGGATAGTGGTGTGCATGGAACCGCACCTCCACAGTTCGGCGCCGGGGTGTGTGTGGTTCTTTAAGTGTGTGTGTGTGTGGGGGTGCACTTAACCCTCCCGCTGCTTCCCCCACCACCAGCACTCCTTTTTAAAAGCAGTTTTTGGGGTGGCTGCATACCTGTATGCCGTCCCTGCCCCCGTTTTTGGCTGGAAGTGGCTGGAAGTGAGTGCATATGCACGTCACGCGCACCTGTCCGACATGCACGCACGCTACGTGTGCATGGTACTTCCAGCCACTTCGGGCCGAAAACGGGGGCAGGGGCGGCAGGGAGGTAAGCTGCTGCCCACAAAACTGCTTTTAAAAAGGAGCGCCGGTGGGGGGGAAAGCGGTGGAAGTGGTAAGTGCACCCCCCTGCCCTAAAAGAACCACTCCCCGGCGCCGAACCGTGCCATGTTCGAACCGGTTCAGAGGCCTCTACAAAGGCCAGTTCGTGCACATCCCTAGTTGAGAATCACTCCCTTCTGCACAAATCACCTTCATCAAAATCTTTCTACAGTTCCCTTTGTCTTAAGAAAATGTCCAGAAAGCCTTTGAAAAGATCTTGCCCCTTGGCAGCTCAACAACCTGCAATTTATCATCAAGGACCATCAATGAGATGGATGCATCCTTGGTCATTTCCCCAGGCCATTTTTTTTTTTTTGGCTATAAGACCCCTTCACAACTTTTGTTACAAGTATGGATGCATATGTGTGTGTTATTTTGCTCTTTGCCACTGTCCCAAAGACATCTTGCTTCGGCATGAGAACTATAGAGACTTGTTCTCTTCCACAGGGCAATTTGCTTTCTCCCCTACCCTTGGAGATTCCTTTGGCGTGCTTCCTGGGCAGCAGGTTCTGGACAATGGTGGCCACACTACCTTCCTGCACAGCCAAGAGACTTGCTGCCTTGGAACCCTCATGCAACTAAAGGCCTACAGCTGCTTTCCAAGAAGGAAGCTAGCATTTTCATGACCCTCATTCCTAAGCTCCGCAAATCTATGATAGGAATAAGACCATTGTTTCTGTCTCTACTCTCCTCTATCTATTGCCCTTAACTCTATCTCCTAACCCTCAGTGTTAATCCCTGAGTGTGTATTGGAGACAATTCTCAGAGTTTTAGCCTCTCAAGGGAAAGCTTTACCAGCAGGTCTACTGGAGATTAACTACTGCTTTGACTTGAAAATTTTAGTTCTTCAATAAAACGCAGCCTCTATTTTCAAGGAACCTATCAAGAATCCATTATTCCCTCTGGAGTACTCTAACTCCATGTTACCCTACCCAAATCAAATCACATTTATTTCAGTCTGACCATAAAACTACCCAAGACCAGCTTTCTTGGTAACTTAGTTAAATAATTTGGATCTATGCAGGTTTGAATTAATTCCCCCACTTTAGCCAAAACTTAGGCATGAAGGGTAGTAACTACCACACTTCTGAGCAAAGCTGGAAACATCTCCCCTATCTGACCTCATGAAGGTGGTCTCAAGCATGGCACTGAGGAATACAAGGCTTCTTTTCTGGGCAGACTTAAATATTCATGCTGATTCCTCCTTTCCTGGATTAGCTGAGGATTTCATCTATTCCATGTCAACCATGACCTGTTCTAGTTGATATACTCTCAAACTGCCTCCCCACAACCCAACTCCAGGCAGAATGAGAGTGATATGGGATAAGGCAAATTGGCACCATTCCTTTATCATGGATAGATCTCTACCTGATTAGATTTAGTCTTTGGCATTTCCCCAAACTGCACGAGTTGGGTACCTACAAATCATACTATCCAAATCAAAGGTTAGAGCTTATTTTCAGACTCACTCTATAGTGATGAAGAGTCCCCCCCCCCCACTACCACCATTATGTCTGCTCAGTATTGTCAAGAGGAGCTTTTCTAAGTCGTAAAGGACTTTTTGCAACCTGGTCCTCAAAGTGAGCAAGTGGAAACTTCAAAAGCCCACTGTGACCAATTTGCTAAACAGTTTGCAAATAAAATCGCATCTATTCCGATTTGGGCCCCAGTTGTTCAATAATCACTCTGGAGTCTTCCAAGGCTCTGATGGATATCTTTTAGCTTGTTAGTTAATATTTTAAATCCAGAATATACTCTCCAGTATACGGGAGAAGTAGTTTGGAGTCACCAAATAAGTGGAAATGCAGTGTGCAAGGTATCTATTTTATTTTAAAAGGGCCATTTTTATGTTTGTAATTCACTTTGGGTTTTGAACCAATACACCCAAACTCTGCTTAAACTCTGCAATTCACTGTGCTAAGAATTGCACTAACTTCCAATAATATACTATACTGTATGAATATAGAGCACAAAAGCATGCAGTTCCAACCAAACAGAACAAATGGTGAATACCATTCATTCATTCATCTAAGTTTATACTAACCTGCTTCGAATAATGCATAATAACAGTCCACTGCAGTTGCTGTGTAGTGCAAAAGTGATAGTTGAGTTCAAAGAATGCCAACCTAGAACAAGTAAATCTCATAAATAAAGACAAAAGAATACGATCTTTTTGAAATATTCTAATTAAAATAATCTGAGTCAATAAATATGACATACTTAAGGACAACATCCTGCACATCTGTGAGTGTGGCCCCAATGCTCTTTAACAAGAGGTTCAGGGACTGAACTGGAATAAGTTCCTTGCGCTTTTCTTTGTTGCTATCTTCTCCACCAGTGCTGAGCGAAAAACTTAAATGTAACTATAAGGAAAAAAATAGAATAGAGAATGCTCTTAGTATCTTAAATATAACCCAAGAGCTTGAAAATAGTTTTTGCTGCTATGTTAATTACTGTTCTACAGAGATGTGAGGTATAGAAATGCAATGCCTCCCCCCCTTTATTTTTCTGGGGAAATGTTTCCATTTATAAAATTTCTATTTGGCTATTTGAAAAAATATTTGAGATACAGTGAGGCGAAATTAATATGGCATTGCTGTTGTTGTTTTACTGTATAAATAAGGTCAAAACATGCCAAATCAGGTCACAATTTATTTACAGCATCAGGAAAATTTGCATAGCAATTTTTAAAATAAAAAAATTAATGCACATTTCATGCAAATTAGGGGGGAATTTGCAGGTGAATTTTCCCCCTGATAATTTTCGGGGGGGGGGGGGAATCCTGTTCAAATTATACAGAAACCCACATCTCTGTTGTTCTATTGACATATTATTGTATCTTAATCTACATAAACATAATGATGTTTTCATTTTATGTAGGTCTAAAACACACAACAAATACAGAAATATTCTCACATACTGGTGGCCAAAGTATGCTATAAGTGATACAAGCATCAGCATGTGGCACTCACTGACTGCAGCATGAAGACCTACATGCTTGACTATGGCACAGAATTAAGCCCTTGCATTCTTAGTAGGTTCTCCTATGCTATACTGATCTCTCTGATTCAATAGACTAGAGACAAAACTATATTCAGGCACAGGGGTATGTATAGGTCCTATAATGTGGTATGTACTAAAATGGAGAGGGTTCTTGTTCTGGATTTGGCTTACATACATTTGTCATAAAGGTAGCTACCATGTTCTGCTCTAAACTCAATTATCTGATGAGCCACGAGACTAAAACTTGAGACCCTTGGTTCTGCAAGCAGCTACCTGGTGGGATGAACCATCAGAGCTGCTGTTTGGAGTATCTTCCTGGACAGTTGCCCGAGTTCAGTCCATAAAGTACTGGTCATGGCAGGTCTGGGTCAGCAGAGTCCACACAGCAAGATGAACGTAAAGAAGCCTGAAGCAGATACTTGGAGGCTGAAGTGCAAGATCAAAGCCTTAAAGAACTGTTGCACCAGCACTGAAAAGCTGTGACTGATGGGTTTAAGTAGGATCCAGGAAAGCCTCACTCTCTTTCTGGTCCTAGTTAGTCTCATACCCCACCCATGAGTGTATGCTCATGTTTCCCCTGCCAAGGTGACCCCTTTGTCTCACAAAGATATCTCTCCTGAAGCAGTCTGTGGGTTGCCAGTCAAATGCTCTGCCATTATTGCTGCATCTGGACCTGGGTTCAGCATTGTTCCTGGAGGCAGGAAATGCTGTTGGTTGAGCCTAGGGTCTCCAGGATGTGGCCTTCCTTGGGTGTGACCTCTTTTGTGTGTTCTGCAGGGCTATGAGGTGTAGAGTTGGGTATCAGCAGAGCTATGATGGCTAGGGTTGAGTAGTGCCGGAAACTTCGATTCTGGATTGGGGATTCTGCTTGTCATTGGCTCCTCAGGTTCCCAATGCAGGGAGTCCCTGACAACAGTGAAATGTTCTCAACCTCTGGAATGGCTCCACCCACCAGGCCCTCCTAGATGGAAAGGGCTATAAAAGCCTTCCTGACTGGGCTGGGATTTTGTCTGAGTAACAGCAGTCTTCTTGGTGGTGACTCTCTGGCACAACTTCTATGTTGTGAGCTGCCCAGAGTACAATTTGTTATGGGGCGGCTAACAAATAAAGATTATTATTATTTATTATTTCTGGATCTTCTGATAGCTTCCTATGGCTCAGCCCTGACACAATCTTACCTGTGACTCAGAAACAATAAAACAAAATTACATTATATTGCCTGGCATTTCCAAGGTTTGTAAAGTGTTTTTAAAAGCATTTTAATTGGTTTTAAATGGTTTTAGTTGTTTTTGAATTGTTTTTATATTGTTTTTAGCACTGTGTTTTGAATTGTGTGTTTTTATGTCTTTTTAAAGTTGGAAGGTCTTTTAAAAGATGTTGTACACTGCCCAGAGCCTTTGGATGGGGTGGTTTATAAATGTAATAAACAAGCAAACAAACATTATCACAGTTTTGATAAAAAGACTGAAATCTTCTCCATAATTCAGGATCAGCAACCAGTGACCCAAAGGACTCTACTGCCCCTATTGACTGAAAGGCTCAAGAGAGATGTGGAGGAACATTATTGGTAGCAATAGGATTAGGCACTGCACAGAATTATGAAAAACACCACAGTTTTCATAATTAAAAATGTTGATGAAATAGCAATTCCAAAAAACCCAGAAATAAACACAGCAAATCTAGCATTTTATCCAGTGAACTCCATTGGTTCCTTATCTATATTGGCGCTGGTAGCCAGCCGGTGACCAACAGCTTCTAGGATTTGGAGACAATAAGCTCACACCAGTGTAAATGCCAAGAGGTTTTATTCAGTAGAACTGAATCATACCTAAAGAGGATTACAGAACAAAGATATACCATATGTCCCTGCTACTCATTAGGAACCCCAGAGATGACAGAGGACGGACCCCACAAAAGCCAGCGGCTGCGTGGCATCTTCCTAGGACTCCAGATCCACGCCGAGATTCAAATTACTGGTGTGTCCTGCTGCCTTTTTATACTTTTATAGAACTCATAAGCAACACCTGGAGATGGTCTGGTGGGTACACCTTATCAGTAGTTTGGGTCAGACCCAAACACTTGATCAACTGCCAAGGACATTCTAATCAAGATATTGTTCTTGGAGCATATCTTATCTATCCTCCCTTTTTCAGGTGGTTAGAAGGATGTTTTAAGTAAACCTTACTAATTGGTACGAAAAGGATATATGAAGTCAAAACTAAAATACAAGAATGAAAGGGAGAAATGAAGACAAGCATGAAGGTGATTACAAGGTTTTCAGTGAAAAGCAAGATCTCTGGGTTACAAAAGTTCAAAATGAAACCCTCTATACGTATGAATATAAGAAGTGTACAACATCCTACATATGCAAAAGGAACAAGGGAACCACACCACTAAACCTTCTTGCCATATCTTCCACAGCCACTGCCAGTCTATCTAGCTCAGTGTTGTCTTCACAGACCAATGATCTGACTGGTTATATGGCAGTTTCCTATGTTCCTATGACACTACACTATCAAAGAGCACATTGAGAAAACACTTGTCTTACAGATAATATAAAATTATATTTTATCACATTTTGAACATATGTGTATGTACACACACACACACCCAATGAAAATGTACACATTTCCCCCACTCACTATTTTTCACAGTGAAATCTATAAAGTAAGTCTGGAACTTGATTACTAGCAAAATCTCACCAAGTTCTAGATGGTTCTAAAAAGGATACATTAATGGAAGATGAAGAAAAGGCAGGAAAGTTTGTTAGAAACATATTATTTATTATTTTATTAGAACTGACACTCCTGATTTATTTGTTTGTTTGACTGATTTTTATACCGCCCTTCCGAAATAGCTCAGGGCAGTTTACATTTAAAACAGAACCATTAAAACCAATAACAATTAAAACAGAAATATAAATATGAACACCAATTAACAATTAAAATATCTTAAAAAACAATTAAACTATCAGAACAATTAAAACCCTGAAAACCAGGTTAGCATTAAAACAATTGAAACTAATTAAAAACCCTGAAAGGCCAGGCCAAACAGATGGGTTTTAAGGGCTCTCTTGAAGGTCAGTAAGAAATTAAGATTGCGAATTTCTGCTGGGAGTGCATTCTGCAGCCCAGGAGCAGCTACAGAGAAGGCTTGCCTCTGAGTCGCCACCCAATGAACCGGTGGTAACTGGAGACGGACATCCTCAGATGACCTTAACATGTGGTGGAGATCATGTAGAAGAAGGCGCTCTCTAAGATATCTCAGACCCAAGCCGTTCAGGGCTTTAAAGGTAATAACCAGAACTTTGTATTTTGCCTGGAAACATATTGGCAGCTAGTGTAACTGTTTCAAAACAGGAAAAATATGGTCTCTAAGGGTTGCCCCAGAGACCAGTCTGGCTGCCGCATTCTGAACTAACTGAAGTTTCCGGACTACGTATAAAGGCAGCCCCATAGAGCGCATTGCAACAGTCAAGCCGGGAGGTTACCAGCTGATGCACCACTGTTTTGAGGTCATCCTCTTCAAGGAATGGGCGCAGCTGTTGAATCAGCCAAAACTGTTAGAAAGCACTCCGGGCCATGGCCTCCACCTGAGATACCAGGGTGAGGCCTGGGTCCAGGAGTACTCCCAAGCTGCACACCTGCTCCTTCTGGGGGAGTGTAACCCCATCCATCACAGGAAGATCTAACACAGCCCTCAGATTCTGAGCCCCCACAATGAGCACTTCCATCTTGCTTGGATTCAGCTTCAATTTGTTATCCCGCATCCAGCCCATTACTGCTTGTAGGCAGGCATTTAGAGAATGAATGCCATTTCCTGAAGATGAAAAGGAGAAGTAGATTTGGGTGTCATCAGCATACTGATAACACCCAGCACCAAACCTCCTGATGACCTCACCCAGCGGTTTCATGTAGACGTTAAAAAGCATTGGTGACAGAATGGAGCCCTGAGGGACTCCATATAACAGCTCCTGTTTTGAGGAGCAACTGTCACCAAGCTCCACCATCTGGAATCTACCCGAGAGATTGGAACGGAACCACTGCAAGGCAGTGCCCCCTATTCCCAACTCCCCCAGGCAATGCAGAAGGATACCATGGTCGATGGTATCGGATGCCACCGAGAGATCCAGAAGAATCAGCAGAGTCACATTCCCTCTGTCGATTCCCCGGTAAAGGTCATTCACTAGGCCGACCAAGGTTGTCCCAGCCCCGTAGCCAGCTCGAAAGCCAGTTTGAAATGGGTCTAGATAATCAGTTTCCTCCAAGACTGCCTGGGGTCAGGAGGATATATTCTCAAATGCACTGGTAACATATTTATAAACATTTTCTTCTAACGTATTCTGAGCTGGGGCACACATGCTTAAAAACTAGAATTGTTACTGAATTCTGATTAACACTGAAACTTCATTCTGGTCAGTTGGGATAGTGCTCTGAAACAGCTGAACAACTTTATAAAATAAACTCATTTTGTAACTTGAAGGAGAAATATCCCCCTGCTGCTTATTTCCTTCACATCGCAGATGAGAGCTTGCGGGAGAAGTTATGAGCTGCTGGGCACCCTTCTTGTTAGGGGGCCAGAGACCTCTAAGTGCTAATGATTCAATATGTTGAACAGGATCCTTTGGACACAAGTCCAAAGATTCAAAGTCCAGATTGAACCTGTCAATTTCTTCTCCTTTCCTGCACAGGTAGTGGCCTGTGCCTAAGTGCTTAGAATTTGTGTAGAAATCTGCTGCTTGCAGTTAGATATGCTAGGGAGTGGGGTGCCATACATCCTAATGTGGGATGTATGTGTGAAAGATTGGAAGGAATCTTAAAATGGTTGACTGTGGGGAAAGAAAGAGTTATTTTTCTTCTTTCTCTCAATTCCACTTCCACTTGCTGGCAGCGGTAAACCCTCTCAAATAATGGGTTTGGTTAATACCAGGCCCTGACACCAAATATAAGCACCTTTAATATTACTATTATTTCCTGGTTGTTGCATTTATAACATGAACATACCTTGATTGGAGAAATATGAAAATATTCATATAAGCTGATTTGTGATGTATCAGTTGATGATATGTCCTTCAGTTCTTCCTGTACAGTTTCAACATCCTTTTTGAAAAGTGCAGTCTGTGAATATTTAGAATATTTATAAACTACTTTGAAAAAAGTTCAAAGTTGATATAAAGTTCTGAAAGCAGTTTACATAGCAAAGGAATAAGAGGATTATCATCAAACCAGAATTTCTTAAAGCTACAATATATATTAACAGTTTTATGGCAAGTACATATGAGTACATATGAGTATATAGTACATAGTATGACATATTCTGTTGGATTTATTTTAAAGGACTTTCTTGGTTGATATCAAGGTGTATAAACATTTGATTTAATATATCTTATTTGATGAAATTAAAAACATTTTCACTATTGTAGGCCTTCTTTAAACATATTCATATTTAACCACCAGCTGGTACATAATATTTAATATAGTGGCTGACATCCTGAGTATTGAAGCATTAGAGCTTCTGAAAAGTGCAACTAACTCTGCTACACTGCTGGCTCAGCAGTGGGAACAAATTTCAACAACCTTCCCTTCCTTTGGAAGCACTATGTGCTGCCCTCAGGGACATATGTTCAGCTGACAGGGCTTTTGAGAAAAGGAGAGTTTGTTGAAGATTCTTCCCCAAGCACTGGTGCAGTGTTAGTCTGCGACTCTTCAGAAGTACCAGTGCTTCACTGGTGCTTCTCCCACTGCACCAGTGCTTTTTGTTTTTGATTTTACTATCTTGCAAATTTATTTGCTATAACAGGAGTTACCTCTTGGTCTTTAGGCACTTCATCAGCAAATGTAAAGAAATCAACCAAGTCATAAAGGAACCCAAGATCTAACCTGAGATCCATCTCTTGAATAAGAACCATAAAATACCTGCAAACAAGTAGAAAAAACAACACAAACAGCAATTTTTGTAACATTCTTTAAGAGGATTGAATACATATGCAGGTCATTTGGGAGTTAAATGCATTTTATATTAATGAAAGATGGTTATTAAAATAAGGATTACCAATTTAAGACATCATATTTTGACATTAAAATGCGTTAGCCATTTAGGACAGGCCGGCTCAGCTTAGGCCCCCCAGCTGGTTTTGGACTACAATTCCCATAATCCCCAGCTACAGGGGCCAATAGCCAGGGATTATGAGAATTGCAGACCAACATCTGCAGGTGGGCCAAAGTTGAGTAGCCCTGATTTAGGATATATTAAACAAATCAAGGCATCTAGAGGCAGACAGAGTGACTCTATAGAAGACTTGTGTCACATTTTCTCATCCAAAATGGAGATTCTGTTATTTTGCAGGCACTAAGTTCGTTGTACCTGAAATGTGCACATTTCAGGGCACAGAGAGGAAGGAGCTGCTCAGTCCCTTAAAAGAATATGGACTTCTTCCCATTGCATTGATAGGCCAAATTCAGATGTAACACAAAACTGGAATTAAACAGTGCAGAGGTTGGAACTCCAGTATGTCCGAATTCATGAAAACATGGTTTACAGCCCAAAGCAACCCATGGGTTGTCTCACCAAACTGCACTTTGAACCTGTGGTCTGCAGTAAGGTTTGCCACTGAGACCTCTGGTTTGGCCGCCAAAGCATTACATGTGATTCTGGATGAAACCATGGTTTCGGGCCGATTTTCAAACCACAATCATAGAGATGGTGGCACAGTCGAGCCCGGGACTGCACCCTTTCCTTGCCTGTGGTGCTTCTTGCTGGCTGCCTCTCCAAGCACCAATGCCACCCCTACTGTCACCTATCCAGCTAAGGAGTTGCCCAGCAACAGGGACCCCACCATGTCCCATCTCAGGATTCTCAGCCTGACAAGTGGCACAGTCACACAGGGGCATTCCATCTTCCCACTCCCCACATCTGGCAAGCAGGAGAGAAAGGGGACAAGATGACAGGGCAGTGGCAACTGCAGACAGACCTCTCCTGATGATCTCCATGGGTGGTGGGGTTCATGATGAAGAAGACGTTCTCTTAAATACTCAGGGCCCAAGCCATTTAGGGCTTTATAGGCAATAACCACCTTTTATTTTGCCCGGAAACTTATCGACAGCTACTTTAACTGTTTCAATATGGAAGTAATATGGTCTCTTTGAGATTACCCAGAAACCAACCTGGCTGCTGCATTCTGGACCAACTGTAGTTTCCGGACTACATACAAGGGCAGCCCCACATAGAGCGCATTGCAGTAATCCAGTCTGGAGGTTACCATATGTGCCATTGTTTTGAGGTTGTTTATCTTATTTGTATGGCTTAGGGTTCAAATAACCTACATTATTTGTAGCGCTGTACATGTGAGCAGTGTAAGATATTTCCCTTAGGAGGTGGGGCTGCTCTCTGAAGAGTATCTGCATGCTTGCATGCAGATGGTTCCAAGTTCCCTCCCAGGCATCCCCAAGATAGGGCTGAGAGAGAGAGTCCTGCCTGCAACCTTTGAGAAGCTACTTCCAGTCTGTGTATACTGAGCTAGATGGACCAATGGTCTGAATTCAGTATATGACAGTTTCCTATGTTGCTAAGGAGGGACTTCTCTGTTGCCACCTCGAGACTCTGGAATGTGCTCCCTGCTAAAATAAAAGCCTCCTCATTTCTGACAACTTTAAAAAAGTAAAGACACATTTATTCACCCAAGCTTTTAACTTGACGTGTGGTTTTAAATTATTTTAAGGTTTTAATTCCTGTTCTAATTTGTTGTATGTTGATGTAAGCTGCCCAGAGACAGAAATTGGGGGTGGTGTACAAATATAATAAATATATAATAAAGTAAAATATAATATGTTAGCTGCCCCATAACAGTGCTGGATCAAACATCGCTACTATGAACCCGGTCATTTAGGAGGAGTACAGTCTCATCTAGAACAGGCAGAACATCATTCACCTGGACAGATGAACCTATCTATATCACAGAGTTGTTGTGAACATAAAATATGAGGGGGAGAACCATATATGTCACTCTGACCTGCTTGGAGGAAGGGTGGGATATAAATTCAATAAAAACAAATAAATATTGGACACAGTCATGAATATCCATTCATAGCCTAAGTCACTCAGAAAAAAACATCTTATTGACCTCAATACAATTTACTACCATGTAAGGAAGTCAAAGATTATAGTTCTATGCATGTGTATTTGGAAGCAAGTCCCAATGAATCCAAATGGAGGCATGTGCTTAGAACTGCAGCCTTAATGTAAAAATGGGAAAAGAACAAGTACTTACTTTATACGTGATATCTGAGAATGTCCTGCAGTTCTCATGACAATGCTGACATCAGTAAATGGCTTGGGTTCTATAAAAATCCCAAATAAAAAATACAGGATTAAAACAGACCTATGTAGGATCTAATTTCTGTTGAAGAGGAAGGTATAATATATGTAACTATGACCACTTCCAAAATATATAATGGAAGAGTTGGACCAAGAGGCAGTCCAAAGTGATAGAGACTAGAGATATGCAAATCAATTCAAGCTTGAAAGGAGTCATTTTGATTGTTTCGGACTTGAAACAAAATGCCCTTAAAATAAAGGGCCTGTTTGAGTTTGAATCAAAATGACCCTGTTTCGAGCTCGAATTGATTTGAGTGTTTCAAGTGCCATTTTGGAGGACTGTTTTCCTCTTGTTGATTGGTTTCCTGACATTGGCTTCCAATTGGCTTGAGATCTCCTTGTTTCTTGGTTGGCTAGTTTTCATTCAAATCACGTGTTGTCATGGGCGACATTACATTTTTCTTTTGCATCCCCAAGCTGAACCTCCTGGTGGATACTGCACTTCATTTTTTGGTTTTTGAAGGCTGGTGTGTTGTGACTTCTGTCTGGTGCTCAGCCTGCCAGGCTCTTTCTCTTTCCCTTTTTGGGCTCCCCCCACCACCAGCTTTTGCTCTTTTGATGTTTTGGGTGGGTGTCTACCCGCCTGCTGGGGCACCCACCTACCCAACACCCACCAGATGAGTCCCGGTGTCTGCCCAGGCCAAGAGAAACTCCTGGGTTCCAGACTCCAGCCAAAGATGCCAGAAGATAAGCCCCAACAACCCCCTTGGTCAGGTTATTAAGAGAACTTAAGAATTCTTTAAGTAGGGCCTAATTTAGGGAAGGGATTAGGTGGATACTAGGTAGGCACCAGGCCTGTAAGACAGGAAGGGTGGGTTAATTTAGAAGAGGCCACAGTAATTCCCATTCCCTTCCCTTTGACTTATCCCCACTGTTGCTCATTCCCCTCCAGAAAAGCCTCTCACCCAAATAAAACCTGCTTCGTTATTTGGAGGGATTAATTTTTTCTAGCTTATATGTGTGTACTACAGTGCTTTATAGATTTAATATATTTTTAAATACATTTTAACCTTTCCTCAAGGTTTTTGGGAAAGGTTAACAATTTGTTAGAAATCACCCGGCTGCCCATTTCTTTTCTGGGTTGGGTGGTAGGTAGCACCCATCATGCCGTACTACGCAACCCACTTTGGTGTCCCTAGGAGCTACCCGTGGGGAACAACAGGGTGTTTCAAGTTGTTCCCTATGGTCGAAATGCTCAAGTCATTTAGAGGTTGTTTTGTCAAAACAGCTGGCTTGACTGCTGTTTCGACAAATTGTTTTGAGGATTTTATGATCATTTTGAACTTGAAACGGATCACCAAATCCATTTTTGTGCACATCCCTAGTAGAAACATAAATAAGAAGAAATGAAGTCAATTATATTTTCAGTGCTGAATATAGTAGATGCACACTTCAGGACAGTTTAGTAAAGTTACAGATATTGTCTACTCAACAAATGGATTTCTGATTACATTAATTGTAATTAATATACAATTTCATATTCTAATTACATTAATTGCATGGTTATGGCTTCTCTAAAGATATTGGCTTGGGACACTGAGTACCTTGCTATCCCCAATGCATCACAGGCACATCACTCTTGCTTTACAACCTTACATTGTCCACAGATGTGATCTATAACCAACAGTTATGATGGACACATCCATCTCTTAATTTTGAATAAGACAGTATAAGGGTGATGAAATACGCATTTCCACACTGCAAAGCTTTTTCAATGGTCTTCTTTAATGTGCAATAAACGTTAAAAGTTTAAAAACATTCAAAAGTTTAAAACTTAAAAACTAAACCACAGATGTAACAAAATAGCAAACATTTCAATGTAAGACAGCCTCTGAGATGCTACATTGTTACATCGAAACGTTTGCTATTTTGTTACATCTGTGGTTTAGTTTTTAAGTTTTAAACTTTTGAATGTTTTTTAAACTTTTAACTTTTATTGCACATTAAATAAGGTCAATAATAATAATAATAATAATAATAATAATAATAGAAAAAGCTTTGCATCTTTTAATTTCCTTTAGGGTAGAGACTGATTTCTGGGGAAAAGACAAAGAGCAGAAATGGTACCTCCCAGAAGCCACGGATTACTTGCAGGTTTGGATAGGAGATCACTCTGCTTTGTGAAGAAGCTCAATATAACCCTAGTCATATTCTTTGACATGCACTTCACTCAAGTGAAAATAGAAATAATACTGTTTCCAAGATACGCATTCATAAGAAGCTAAAGGAATTCCAGGCTCTACCAACTATGGAAAGCAATTTACAATCCTATCAACTAAATCCAATCTTACTATTGCTTTAAAAGATATTTTTCTTCTAAATTATTTACAAATGCATAGAAAAATGCAACATGTTAAATCGCATTAACAAACCTGAATCCAAGGTGATGGACTTGGGAGGTTTAATTGGATAGAACACAAAGGGAAATATGGCTCCAGCAATCTGGTTTTGTATCTGATAAGCGCAGTGACAAGAGACAATATTTTGCATGTTAGATGTCTATTTCCAAACATTTGTTTTTGTTCTTGTTTTAACAAATGTCTAAATTACAGTTATACTGCCTTCATGCATTCTAGTTTCACAAGGGGTTGGAGGTATCAGAAATGAACAACTGAAGTCTAACTACCTATTGGCTTGTCCACTGAATAATGGCAGAATCCTGAAATTAATTACTCAGCATGCCTAATTTTGACATTTATAAAATCCACTACATAAAACAACAGACTTAACATGAACTTTCATTTTTAAGCATAGTTATTATTATTGTTGTTGTTGTTATCATCATTATTATACAATTCTAAATCATAGGATGTTTTGCTTCTAAAAGTGCTTTCAAGAAACCCCGTTAGTGAAGATGCAGAGGTTTTATTACTGATGCAGAGAAAAGTTTGAAATCTAGTCACAAGGATTAAATTGAAAGTTCAATAAAACAAAACAAAAAACCCAGTTTGCAATTTATTGTATCTTTGTCTATATTCTATGTCATCCAAAAAGTTTTTTAATAGACATCCTTGCTAACCACAAGCATACCTGTATCCTATAAATCTGGACTCTGAATGATGTCTGATGTTCAGATGTACTATATTGTACTTTTAAAGCTGGCAAAAAACTTCTTCTCACAGGAATTTCATTTGGCTCTAG
This sequence comes from Hemicordylus capensis, assembly GCF_027244095.1. Lineage (NCBI taxonomy): Eukaryota > Metazoa > Chordata > Lepidosauria > Squamata > Cordylidae > Hemicordylus > Hemicordylus capensis. The sequence continues at coordinate 101,970,753 of NC_069658.1, forward strand.
TATTTTCATGCTGTCACCAGTAGGAGTCAAGCAGACCTATTAAATTTTTTAAAAAGTCCAAACTTTAATGCCAATTCTTATTAATCTTGCAAATAAAAGCACAGGATACAGTTCTGCCTAATTCAAGCATTTTTAAACCTACTGATTTCAAAAGGAGACATCTAAGGCATGCTTAGCTTTCCAGTAGAAATCAATGGCTGACTTAGGAACATAAGAAGCTACCTTATCCCAAGCCAGAGTACTGGCCAATCTAGCTCAGTATTGTCTACACTGAATGGCAGTGGCTCTCCAACGTTTCAAGCAGGAGTCTTTCCTAGCACTTCCTGGAGATGCCAGAATCAAACTTGTGACCTTCTGCATGCAAAGCAGGTGGCTCTACCACTGAGCCATGGACTCAGCTTGTTCAGGCATTGCAATATTTAACATGTGTAAAAACTGTCAAGAAATAGATGCGATACTTTGGAGTTCTCACTGCAATGATGATGATCAGCCTTTGACAATAATTTCAGTTGCTTACCAGTAACTGTGGTTCTGCTGGTGGTCATCTGTCCATTCACACGAGGGATGTGCACAAAACCGGTTCGCCCAGTTCGGTTCGAAATCGAACCTGATTTGAACCAGGAGGGGGCTGGTTCGGTTTTGGTTTTGTTCGAACCACCCCCTGCTTCGGTTCGAATTCAAACTGGTTTGAACCGGTTTGAACCGGTTTGGACACCCAAAAATTGGTAGGATAGTAGGTGGCACCCAGGGGTACCTGTCACCCAAAAACCCAAAGCAATCGGACACTCGTACGATTTTTTATGATTTTTTGAAAATTATTTTTATTTTTTCTCATAGGATATAATGGGACTCCAATCAGCCCATTATTCCTTATTGTGGAGCACCCATGGGTGCCAACAACCATGCAAACCCCGAAGCAATAAGACACCCCTATGATTTTTTATGAATATTTGAAATATTTTTAATTATTTTTCTCATAGAGTATAATGGAACCCAAACCAGTCCATATCCCCTATTGTGGAGCACCTAGGGGCACAAAAGCAGGGTGGCTGGTAGACAGACAGGGGTGCCTACTACCCACAAAACCCCAAAGCAATTGGACACTCCTCTGATTATTGGTGAATTGTTAAAGTATTTTTGAATTTCTCATAGAGAATAATTAGGATTGCAGCAAATGTATAGCTTCATGTCGGAGGGAAAGGGGTGTCGAAGAGTGGAGTGTGGTGGGTGGTAGTTCCTAGGGTGGGCAAGGAAGCTATCAGAATTATTTGAAAAGAATTGGGCAAAGGGATGGTTTTTAAGTGATTTTTGAAGTTTACGCGTCTTTAAGGTTTTTCTCCATAAACCTTGCAAATTAGAGTGGATTCATAATTTAGAGTGGAAGCAAATTAGAGTGGATTCATGGTGTCTCATTGAAAATCTCATTTGCTATCATAGAATCCACACTCAGAATACCTCAGAAACAACAGAACCCTGTACCCCATGGGTTAGAAACCCATGGGGGTGGTTGGCACCCTATGTGCACTACACCACCACTCACTCTGGGCCACCCCAGCACCCCCCAAGTGCACTTATGGGGCTGCTGAAAGCTCCATTATACCTTATGAGGAAGAACCTTAAAGATGCGTAAACTTCAACAATTCACCAAAAATCAGCCCTCTTGCCTTGGGGTTTTGTGGGTGGTAGGCACCCCTGTCTGTCTACCAGCCACCCCGCTTTTGTGCCCCTAGGTGCTTCACAATAGGGGATATGGACTGGTTTGGGTCCCATTATACTCTATGAGAAAAATAATTAAAAATATTTCAAATATTCATCAAAAATTGTAGGACTGTCCTATTGCTTCAGGGTTTGGGTGGTTGTTGGCACCCATGGGTGCTCCACAATAAGGTATAATTGGCTGGTTGGAATCCCATTATACCATATGAGAAAAAATAAAAATAATTTTCAAAAATTCATAAAAAATCGTACGAGTGTCCGATTGCTTTGGGGTTTGGGTGACAGGTACCCCTGGGTGCCAGCTACCATCCTACCAATTTTTGGGTGTCTGAACTGGTTCGAATTGAACCACCCCCTGGTTCAGTTCGAATTCGAACCTGCAGCTCGAACCTGATGGCTGGTTTGGTTCGAATTCGAATCTCCGAACCACCCCGGTTTGAATTTGAACCGGTTCGCACATCCCTAATTCACACAGATGGGCTTCAGTTAAGAGTGAAAGCCTGGTCGGGAGTTTGCAAGCTTCCTCGTTCTCACTCCTGCTTTACTGGCCCTCCCTCCAGCACCTATAAGTTCACCTGACCACCCTTACCTCCTTAGTTAAGGAGTCTGCCATAGATGGTATGCTCTGCAGCAGGGAGCATGAGCGGGTGTGTGAATGGACAGATGACCACCAGAAAAATCACAGTTAAAGGTAAGCAACTGAAGCTCTTCTGGGTGGTGTCTCTGTCCATTACACAGATGGGTGTATCACAAGCTTTCATCATTGGAGGCTGCATACCAGAGATACTCAAGATAAAGGTAGGTGAAGGCAACCAGGAGTTTGGAAAAGATAAACTGCAAGACTGTATGTCCAAAGGCAGCGTCCCTCCTAGCTCTTAGGTCTAAGGCATAATTTTTGATGAAGACAGACAAAGTAGCCAATGTAGCAGTTCAGCAGATTGGATCCAAGGGCAGTGCTTTGTCAAGAGCAGTCCTTTGTCAAAAGTCCTTTGCTGCTGTGGCACAGGTCGAGTGTGCTTTAATCGATGAAGTTATTGCACCGATGAATGATATTGCACCCCGGATAGCTGGTACACTAGTTTAATGGTGTGCACAATCCAGTTAGAAACTGACTACAAGGAGGCCTGACGGCCCTTATTAGGTTCTCCATAATTTATGAAAAGAGACTGGGAGTTCCTCAATGACGATGTCTGGGTGAGACAGAAGGCCCTGTGGACATCAAGGGTATGCCAGCATCGTTGTTCTTCAGAGAACAGGTTTGGGAAGAAGACCAGCAAGGTGATCAGCTGAGACCTATCAGATACCAACATGACTTTCAGAAGGAAGTTCTGGGCATAGGGTGACCTTGTCGGGATGGAAATTTAGGTAGGGAGGGTAACACCTAAGTGCTTGGAAGGCACTCACTCACCAGGCAGAAGTGATCGCTACTAAGAAAACTGTCTTGAAGGTAAGCAGACGGGTATCACAAGTAGACACGGGCTTGAAAGGTCTGCCCATCAAGCAGTGGAGAACCAAGGGGAGGTCCCAAGTAGGGGAGATTGTGGGAGGGTCCGGGTAAAGGTGGGTCAGGCCTTTCAAAAAATGTTTCACCTCTGGCAGCGTAAAGAGGGAGGCACAGTCAGACCAGAATGCTGTGATGGCTACCAGATGACTCTTAATAGAAGACATACATAGGCCCGATTTTTTGAGGTCCAGGAGGTAAGAGAGGATCAGTGGTAAGGGGGATGAAGATGGTTAATGTACATTGTGATGACAGCTGAAGTGCATGAACTGTGTCCATTTCGTCCAGTAAGGAGGGTGGATGGCTTTTTGGATGCAGAGGGGACAGCTACAACATCAGAAACCCAGGTGGAAGAATGCTCCAAGTCATCAGATGTAGAGACAGATGTCTGGGTATAAGCGGTCAGATGTCTGGGTGTAAGAACACCCAACATTGTCGAGTCAGAAGGTCTGGGCAGAAGGTTCCCTGCGACAGGTGGAGCAGGCACAGGAACCAATGATGCCTCGACCACTAAGGCATGATCAGAATACGTGTTCTGTCCTGTATTTTCTGCAGGACCTAAGGAATGGGAGGAATAGGAGGGAACAGACAGGCAAATGGAGCATCCCACCAAGGTGTGACGGTTTCTCCTAGAGAGTCCGGGCCCAAATCTGCTCGTGTGCAGAAGAGGTCACATTGACAGTTTTTGGGGCTCGCAAAGAGGTCTAGTTGTGTGGTCCTCCACAGCCTAAAGATCCTGTGGAGTGTGCCTGTATTGAGCTTTCACTTGTGGAGGACAAAAGCGTCCTGCTGAGATGATCTGCCTGGACATTCTTGTGGGCCTGATTGTGGATAGGTAAGTTTCATAACACAGGGTCCATTTCCCATAGCAGCAGAGACAGCTGGAGCAGAGTTCGGGAAGCTGTGCCTCCCTGGGAGTTTATATAAGCTTTTATAGTTGCATTGTCTGTCATGACTTATACTTGACGTCCGGTGACAATGGGTTGAAAGCCCTTCCAGGCTTTGAGCACTAAAAGTAATTTATGTAATGGGTGGCTTCTTAACGGGACCATCTGCCATTTAACTTAAAGGCCCAGAAATGACTGCTCTATCCAGTGTCTGATGCGTCTGTAGTAAGAAAGACCTGAGACCCTGATGGGTTGAAAGGTTTGGAACCTGGCCAGGTTGGCATGGGAGGTCCACCAGTGGAAAGACTGGTGAACCCAGGAAGGAATGTGAAAGAGCCTGTGTTGAGAATCTCACTGGGGGTCAAAGACGTCTAGGAACCTCCACTGAAGCGGCCGCATATGAAGGCAAGCGAGAGCCAAGGCAGCCGTGGCCAATGCCATAAATAAATGCCCACAGTAAACTGGGTATCTTCCTGATTGTGCCACGGGCAGTAAATCGAGGAAAAGCCATTCAGCCTCAGTATACGAGGAGGGCAGGAAATTGGAAGCTGAAAGGTAAGGAGAGCTGGTCTTGTGGCAGCAAGTGTGAATTGTCCCCTTTACTATACAGGGCACAGCCTGGTGTGCATTTGAATGGGAGACTACATGTAATAGCACTGTGATATATTCCCCTTAAGAGTATGGGGCCACCCTGGGAAGATTTAAAGTTCCTGGCATATCCAAGATGGGGCTGAGAGAGACTCCAGCCTGTAACCTTGGAGAAGTCACTGCCAGTCTGTGTAGACAATACTGCACTAGATGGACCAATGGTCTGACTCAATATAAGGCAGCTTCCTATGTTCCTATGGATGCCATGGGCTGTAGGTTCTATTCAGTATCATGTCTATCTATTAAGATAACCAACTGCATGGCCATATACCATCATTCTATTTTGGACAATTTTAACGATGAGTTAAAGGATGTGCCAGAAGGTGTTTGGGACAAGTTTAAAGCTGTGTTAGCAAAGTCAGCTGATGTCACAAGACACCACTTGAGCACAGCTAAACATCTAATGGAAGGGGAGTCCCATTCCATTGCAGGTGCTGTATCTCTAAGATGACACAAATTGCTTTGATCAACTTTCCTTGAGATGAAAGACAAGACTGAAAACTTGCCGTTCGATAGGGAGGGTCTTTTTAACTCACAGACTGATGAGACCATGGAAAAAATGAAGAAATCTTGTTACACTGCAAAGACATTTACTTCTACTCCATCCCTACATTCCTACTCTCAGAAATTTAAAGGTAACAGAAAAATACCACAGTTCAAGCAGTCTGATTGTAGAAACTACAGAAGATCTTTCAGATAAAACCTTAAAAAACCTTATGGACAAAAACAAAAAACAACAAAGAACGAAACAGCAAGACAAGTAAAAACAAAATCTTTGAGCACTTGGTCAACTGCCTCATTCATTTAGAAAGCCTTTCAGATATCTGGCTTCCCCATTTTTCCAAAGCATGGCTTTGGAAAATCACATAGCATCAGAAGCATGAGTGTTGAGTATTATAACAGCAGGATATGCCATAGAGTTCACTACTCTCTCTGTTTTCTCAGGGATTAAATACAACCACCCAATTCCTACACTGTAAGAAGAGGTTCAATCTTTGCTGGAAAAAGGGGTGATAGAACAAGCTACTCAAATAAATCAAAGGAATTATTTCTATTCAGATTCCCAAAAGGGATGGAAGTCTCTGTCCCATCTTGTCTAAGGACACAAACATAGCCAGGGTCCAGTTCCCCTGGTGAATTCCAGCTATCTGTTGGGTGTCCCACTGATGAATAGGTTGGGACTGAGTAGTGATAGCTCTCTCGCCAACAAAAGGGTGGTGTATATGAGGGAGAGGACATAGGTGTCACTCTAGCTGGAGATATTGAAGGAGTTTTGGGGATAGGAGTTGCTCCTATTTCCTCTTCTCTGACCAAACAGTGTATTGAGAAACCCCTGAAGGTGGATCCTGATGAGTGGATTGTGTAGAACCCATCAATGACTCCAAGTTCTTTGAAGTAGTCTGGCACAGGTAAAGCCAGGGAGATTTCTCTAGAAGATTGTTCTTTCTGACTTGAATTAGAACTTTTGTCCTGGTCAGAATTGGTTGGGGTGCTCTCAGGTGAGAGATCCACAATGACAGGCGAAGTATGGGAGGTGCCAACAACATCCCATTGTGCTGTTTCCCGTGACTTTGGAATAGAAGATGACAAACCTGAGATGAGTATCGTCTATGACAATGTTGATGTCAACACCATCCTCGGTATTGAAAGCCTTGTGCTTCAGCAGTTAATGTCAGGGTCAGTACTGAAGTTGCACCTGATACCAATGTTGATGCTGATGCGTGAGTAGAGACTTGAACTCTAGAGGGTGAGGGGGTATGGGGAACCCACTATTGGTGTCAAAGTTGGTGTGGTAGACTGTCCCTCAATGTTGGGTCAGATGGCGATGTCAAGATACTTCCATGCTTAGACACTGAGTAGTTAGGAGAATCATCCCTGACATCTTCGGGTCTCTTAAAAACAGACTCCGAATGCTTTTTCTCAGAGTGGTGAGTCTGAGATTCTCCCCTTGGTGAACACTCCACTTTTGATCTTAATTCTGAGGGTCGACTATCGACCAACATCGAAGATGTTGAAGTCAAAGGTAGTGGTGATCGTGGCATAGGTGTATGAGTTCTTAACATGTTTTCGTATAAAGATGAAACTGCTCTAAGTCAAGAGTTTTCTGCTTTTTCTTGTTTGCTTTGAGAATGACAAATCTTGCAGGCTTGTTCACCCAAACAAATTAAACACTGATTGTGCCTATCTGAGGAGGGAAAAGTCCCTTTACAAGAAGTACATTTTAAGAATGTTCTTTTTTACTGTCCATAAACTACCCAAGTCCAAAATCTAGAGTAAAACTTTACTCATAATTTTCTCACAGGAACCAAGCTCGATCAAAGAGTGAATCCTTCACAAAGGAACTGAGCAACGGGCACTCTAACTGCCAAAAATAACAGACATACCTCGTGAACAGGGGGTGGAGTCAAGAGCACCTTGAGGAGCTGAAGAATTCTTCCATGGAGAATTCTTGAATTTTGTGAGGGAACATGGATCACCGTAAAGATCTATAAATAGTGAGGACTAGGGTAAGGAGTGTTCTTGATGCTTCTTCTTTTCTTTCCCCCACAAATGTCATGGCTCATACCTCTGAGTCAGAAGAGTCAGAGGAGGAATGGGAGGACTTGGTAGGGAGTACAGGCTCAGAGGCACAGCAGCAGGATTTGGCTGGGAGAACAGACTCTGGAGCTGAGTTGGAATGGTTGGCAGACATGAGGGCTGAGGAGACTGATCAGGAGGAAGCTGGAATTTCACCTGTTTTAAGAAGACATCTTAAGAGAAAGGCTCAGTGGGTTCACGTATGTTTTTACGGCGGTTAGAAAAATATATGCACAGAAATGGAAGAGTAATGAACTGCCTTCAAAAGAAGATTGGTTGATAAAAATTTTTTGGAATACGCGGAGATGGCAAAATTTACAATATTGATAAGAGATCAAAGCTTAGAGGGTTTCAAAGAAGATTGGAAACCATTTTTGTAGTATTTAAAGAATTATTTTCCCACTATGGATCTTACAGTAGATTTGAAATTTAAAAAAAAATGCAGGTTGGGTAGATTAATGGCTTTTTAAAAATTTTTTAATTTTAAGGGTTTAAATTTGTGTTTTGTACTAATACTATAGCAAGGGTAAACTGTATAGTTGTTGCTTCATGAAGAGAGGTGCACGGGAAGTTCATTTATTTATTATGATTGTTATGGATATTATTGTTAAAAATTAATAAAAATTGAATTTGGGGAAAAAAAAGAGAAAGGCTCAGTGGGAGACACGAAGGTGCAAGATCTCACAGGAGAGGAAATAGAAGTGCTGAGTCAGGAAAGCCTGGTTGGCTGCCAGTTATCTTGAGCCCTATATTAAGCAGACTGTTCTTGGCACAGATTACTACCAGCAACTTTGCCTTTTCGCAGACAGTGTCCTCATATTTGTACTTTCTCAATCTTCCCTGTTTCAGCCTGTCCTTGTTCTGTTCTTCCTTGCTCCTTTATTTCAGTTATTACTCAGTTTTTGTAGAGGGGGGTACCTAGTTTAGTTTCAAGGGACTTTTGTTTATAATACTTATCTTGAGAGTCATTCTTCACTCTCGTTCGTGCAGCTAAGCTGCTTCTCTTAGCTACAGAACTTTATTTTGACTCACACGAGTAGAGCTGAAGGGATCGTAAATCCTGTCAGGTCAGCCATGCCAACAGATTTATGACAACAAAGTGTTCACAGTTCTGTCCACACAGTCATAATCAGTGAGACTTCTGAGTAAACACTCACAGTCTTGAGCTATAAGCCTCAGTTGCAGAACAAATGACAGACAGCAGACATGGCAGAGCAGGGTGGGAGTGAGGAGAACAACTCACCAAAATGTTGTTTGCAGGCCTCTAGTAAATAAGCAATAACCTTTATATTGTTTTATGTTACAATATAATTTTTAGATGGATAAAGAAACATCTCAGAATTACCGGAACATTAGTATCCAGTTCAACTATTTTATTTTCTGTGGGCGAGAGGTCACAGTATTCTTTAAATTCTTTCTCCAGTTTTTCAGTTTGCTTCACGCTCAGTGGCCTCCATCTTGACTTTTTCTTGGGTTTTGTCTCCCAAATTACATCAGAACTTGCAAATAAAAATATAGAGTTAATACAAGAGTCCAAGATTAAATTTCATTTTGCACAGTTGATTACAGTGTCTGATATTGAGACTATTGTCACATGCACCAAATAGTGGCTGAGCAAGGTAGTGCAGTGAGAGGAACTGGCTAAAAGTATTTCGCAAATAACTACAGTGGTGCACTGGAGAAAGGCAAAATTTTTGACAACCTTCCCTTACCCACGAAACCCTCTGTGCCACCTGAAAATATACACCTGAGGACTGTACAACCTCAGTTTGGCTCAATTGCACTCTTTGTGTGAACATTCCCAGATAAACTGATTTTTTTGGGGGGGGGTCTGATTTAAGTTAGGGCTGAGCTAAAAGTTCTTTGCTGAGAAAGTTTGGTTTGAATTTTCTGGTGGGGGAGGGGCTGGCTTACCTTTATTACCACAACTACAGTCCTCGTGACAACAGCTAAATTTTAAAAACAAGAATGCCTCTGTGAATGATGCTATGTGATAAAATAATATCATTTATAGGGGCATTCTGGGAATAAAAATGGTGGCCACCACCACTTGTACAACCAATAAGCAAACCCCTCTAATCTTCCTCATCACTAAAATTTGGTGATGTCCAAATCATCACCAAATTTGGATTTGGGCGTCCACCCCCATTTTTGCAGACTGAAAAAAAGTCTGGGAGCTAGAGTGGTGTAATGGTTAAAGAGCTGGACTAGGAATGCGGAGACCCGAGTTCAAATCCCCATTCAGCCATGAGACTTGCTGGGTGATTCTAGACCAGTCACTTCTCTCTCAGCCTAACCTACTTCACTTGTTGTGAGGAGAAACTTAAGTACGTAGTACACTGCTCTGGGCTCCTTGGAGGAAGAGCGGGATATAAAATGTAAAATAAATAAAATAAATAAAATGGGACAGCAAAATGGTGCAGGGGTACCCAAAATTCAGGTAGATTCCTATCATCAAATCAGAGGTACAATATTTGTATGCTGCTATTTCAGACATATGTACATAAATAGAAAATATTGCATGTATTGGCTAACATGTCCCATAATGTGTGGAATGAGAGCTGCATCCCATGTAAAAGGTTGCATCAGAGCTCAGGCCAAAGTGTTGCCAAGCAGTCAAATGCATACATAGGGGAAGAGGGGAGTGGTTTTTGCTGCTCTCTACTCCCTCCAAAAGTACATTTTATAGGTTCTGCATAGGGGTGTGCACAAACCAATATTTGTGATTCAATTTGAATTTGGACCAAACTGCTGGTCCATGAACTAGTTTGGTTGAACTGACCTGCTGTTCTGTTCCACCAAATTGGTTCAGCGGTTCGAGGGGTTATGCCAGTAAGGATTGCCCATTATAAGCAAAGGAGTGAGAGAATCCTTGAAAAGTCTTCCAAAGGGTGGCGGGGAAGGGGGGTGGGGCAGCAAGAGGGCATCTTTAAGGTTCTTACAGGCCCAGCAGTGGCAGCAGCTGCCCCTCGAAGACCCCCTGGCACAGCCCAAGTGCACAGCACTCCCTCCAGCAATCTGTCCATACAGCGGAGGCATGGTTCTGGCCTCTGTGGATATACAGAGGCCACCTGTGTGTTCACACAAATTTGCATTTGTGTGACTACACAAATGGCCACCGTGCATCAGCAGAGGCCAGAACTGCGCCGCCACACAAGTGGGTTATTAGAGGGAGTGACATGCGCTTGGGGTGTACCAAGGTTTTGAGGGGTGGTGTCAGTAGCTGCTGGGACAGTAAGAATTTTAATCTTCTTTTAAAGGTGCCCTCTTGCTGCCCCCCTGGCTGCCCTTTTGAAGACTTTTCAAGGATTTCCTCACCCCTTTGCAGGGCTGGCTCAAGGGGTTTTGGGGCCCTTGGCCAAAATAGCCCCTAGTACTCCCAAGCCATGCTGTTGTATCTGATGTCACCAAGCCCCACTCCCTGGTGATGCCACTGCCACTCCCAGAAAAGCCAGGCATTTAACCTCTGCCATTGCTGCTGTTGCTAGGGATAGTGCAGCAGCCACCGCAGTCACCCTCACAAACCTCCTTGGTAGACTGGGCTCCTCACTTGCCACAAGCAGACCTCATATGCATTTTCTGGGCTGGCTGCACTGAGTTCCTCTGCTCCCCAATTCGGCAGGATCTGGACAGTAAAATCCTCTTGTTCCACTACTGGATTGGTCTCTGAGTTAACCCTGGGCACTGGTTGTTCCTTTTGCATGGCATCACTGGTACTTGAGAGTGATGCAAGTGGCTGGTCCTCATTGAGGTTTGGTGGGTCTGAGCACGGGGCTTCTGGATCCCTAGGTGCCATTTCAGTAGAGCTTGCTTGAGCCTGGCTGCATGTGACCACAGGCATGTCGGGCAAACTGGTTGCTCAGATCATTTCCAATCAAAACAGGAGTTTGTAAATCTTTGTGCACAGTAACTGGCCAGGGACCCTCCCGGTCCTGGTACTTTAGGCAAATATTGGCAAGCGGGAGATGCACCACTGCACTTAACTGCCCAACTTCTCTCAACCAGAATAATCTTTGGTCTTTCATGCACAGAGCTAATGTCTGCGCCAGAGTCTCTCCATCCCCCTTCCAGCTTCCCATTTATAATTATGCTTTTCTGATGCTCGGCAGAAATGGCATTTGAATCTGTGATGTGAACCATCACAAGGAAGTCTTGTTGGGGGTTGTTCAATTCATTTGAGGTTGGGGCCCAGCTAGCTGATGGGGTGGCTTGCTCAGGAAAGCCCCAGCGGGGATCTGCACCTTACTGAATCCTCCAAACTGACTCTTAATACCCTGACTAAACTGAACAGAAATCACATTCACCTGTGTGTTTATTTACTCCTTTCCACCTTTTCTGTGCAACCAGGTTCTGGCTCCCTGTCAGCTTCTAGCAAAGTTCTTGCAAAACAATTCAATGTTGATCCCACCTTCTGCCAGCCAATTGTGACGAAATGGTGGTGACTCTATGCTTTCCTGGGATCTACCCCTGGTAGAGAGATTGCTCTGATCCCAAATCTAGGATCACGTCACTCCTTCAAGGTAGGCTGCCAGCTGAAGACTGATCTAAGCCACTGAGCAGGCTCAGACACTGCTTCAACAACCTAGAACTGTCCGGCTTGGGACTTACAGGCACTGTACAGCCAGAGTCCACACAACCCAGCTCTAGACAACAAGATATTTTTTCTGAGAACAACTTAACAAGAGCAAATGACCTTAGGAGGCACATGGGGAAGAGTTTTGCAAGTAACCCTCAGAACCTGTTAAATCAGGCTGAAGTCACTTCTAAGTATCTGAACTTTATCAAGAAACAAGGGTTGCACATAGAATAAGGAATTAGAAGAAAGTGGGTTGAAATTTGAAGTTAAAAAAGGCACACAGGAATTCAAAAGAAAATACAAAAAACGTTTACTAACTGACTAGCACCGAGCTTTACCTTAGTCTATCAGTAGGCAGATCCTTAGCTGAGACTAGGGGTGTGCATTTCATAATTCTTCTATTTTGGCTTCAGCCAAATCCGAAGCTCCCCCAATTCAGGGAGGGTCCGAAATTGACCCTCACCAAATCCCCAATTTTCAGTTCCGGAGCCGACTTGCTCCAAAACCATGCCACTCTCCCCCAAAGACAAGTGCTATTTGCTGCCAGAAAAGGTCCGTCCACATCCTCCTCCTGCCACCGGCAGCTTTCCCTCCCTACCCCCTGGCAGTGCTTTCTCTCCCCGGTGTTGGGCTCCCTTCTTCCCACCCTGCCATTTTTGCCCACCTGTCTGCTAGGGCCCACCACTGCTATTTTCACCTGCCCGCCTGCTAGGGCCCACTGCCATTTTCACCCACCCTCCTGCTAGGGCCTGCCGCTACTGCTGCCTCCTCACCCCGCCATGGGCCTCCTCCTCTGCGTCCCCGCCACAGCCGTGCCCACTGCTGTCACCCACACAAAAGCTCTCGGTCCGGGAAGCTCCCTATCCCTGCCACTCTGACCGGAAACTCCCTGATGCATCTGGCCCTACAGGCCTGAAGGGCACGAAATTCAAAGACACCGTGTCAGTAGAAGAACTAAAGGGAGAGACTTTTGACTTGAGAGACTGCAGTGGTCGCCAAACAGGTCCAAAATTTTTGGGGTTGTTTCGATTCGGCTACAAAACTCTTTGTTTTGGCATTTTTCATTTTTGGCAGGTGTAAAAAATGTCTGAAAGTGCCATTTTTGGACACAAAACATTTTGTAGCCGAATCAAAATGCACATCCCTAGCTGAGACAGCGTTAAATTTCTACAGCTTATTCCAGTGGAACATCCATTTGCAAATGGATGCGCAGTGGTGGCTGGATGAATGGATGCCCTGGTGGCGCAGTGGTAAAACTGCTGCCCTGTAACCAGAAGGTTAAAAGTTCGATCCTGACCAGGGGCTCAAGGTTGACTCAGCCTTCCATCCTTCCGAGGTCGGTAAAATGAGTACCCAGAATGTTGGGGGCAATATGCTAAATCATTGTAAACCGCTTAGAGAGCTCCGGCTATAGAGCGGTATATAAATGTAAGTGCTATTGCTATTGCTAAATGAAAAAGAGTTAATACTGGCCAGGCCATTGTCCTCTAGCTTTAAAGCCATGAGGGAGCGGGCAAGCTCACATCTGTCCTAGTTCCAAGAGTATTTTAATTTCCTTTCCTCTGGGTGGGGCGATGCAAAGTGGCTCTATCTCCTGTGTCAGATAAGATTAGGGAATTAGTGAAGGAAGGGTCTGTTAGACACTGTGGAGTGAGATGATGAAGGTCTGCTTGGCTCTCTTTGATGCCCATTGTCCCTTGATACCCCTTGTTGAGGCCAATCTCGCCAATGGCTTGAGCCAGCCCTGCCCCTTTGTTTGTAAAGGGGAATCCTCACTGTATTCCCCTTTACATGCATAGCCCCTCGAACCTGAACTGATTTGCCACAGACTGGGCTTGGTTCAGTTCTACTGTGGACCGTAGCACCTCTAGTTCAATTCATGATTGAACCATCAAACTGGCCTGGTTTGAGGCAAACCGCTTTGGGATCAAATAGTTCATGCACACCCCTAGTTCTGCAGCCCTCAGGGACATATTTCTGAAGCTCAAAAGTACTTTTAGAAGGAGAAAAGAACAGCGCAAATAGTTCTCTCTTCCCTTTCATGTTAGTGACCAGTGCTCTGGGTTGAGCTCCGATGCAGCCTCTTCTGTAGATACAGCTCCTGTTTTGCACTTCCAACACTGAGCAGAATGTGAACCACTGACTATGCTGCTTTAGGGGCTTTTGCTGAAAAGCAACCTTTAAATTAATTTTTTAAAAATCAAATTCACATTACCTTGTGATTCCAATGTAACCTACTTCCTGCTTTGAGTAGTTATTTACTAAAGAAATCCCAACATCTTGTAACGACACAATGATTTCTTGTTCTGCTAATTCAGCCTTTTCACTTTCATATGTTGCTTTGAAAACCTTTTCATCTTCGGTGAACAGGATAATGCGTTGTAAGCCTTCAAGAAATGAAACGAAATAAATGCACTTTGTTCCGGCTTGGAAAGATGTCATCAAGTCCTAGAAAGGAAGATAGTCAAACGTTTATTTTCAGAATAAATCATAAGCACGTCTTCAGCTTCATTTTAACTAAATTTAAACTTTAACTTCATTTTAACTAAATTTAAGTTGGAATGCAATTGTTACTGGTCGGAAGATGTTCTTGATTGCAGAGGAGAGGAATCTATATATATAAAAGGATAGTGGGTAGGGGTGTGTGAAGAGAGGAAGTTGTGATAGAGGAAATAGCCTCTTCAGGAGAAGGAGGCTGCCTTTGTGTGAATTAGATGAGGAAACAAGATGAACAGGATCTGTTAACTCAGGAAGGGAAAGAGAAAGAAAGAAAGAAAAGAAGAAGAGAGGGGAAGAAATACAGATGGGAAGAGCAAGTGGAGAAGAGAGAAAGAGAGAAGAAGAAGGGAAGGGAAGAGAGAAAGAAGGAAGGGTGAGAGACAGGCCTGAGCCTGTCAGCGGCCTGAGGGGAATGAATGACCACGGTGGCACCTATTGGCAGCAAGGAAGGGCCCAGTCAACCACTGCTGCTGTTTCAGTCTACCAAGGCCATTGGCAGAGGGAGGCAGGCAGGCAAAGTATGGGCCCGGGCCTGTCAGCAGCCTGAGGAGAACAAGTGGCCATAGTGGTGGTGGCAGAGAGGAAGGGCTCAGTCAACTGCTGCTGCTGCTGTTCCTGTGGTAAGGAGCAGGAGCAGGGCTCGGGTGAAGGTGGGGAGGTCTCTGGGGATAGAGGACTGCAGCTTGGCCAATAGGCACCAGTAACACTGCAGCCACAACCAAGAAGGTTGAAGGGGATGGAGTAAAGAGATGGAGGAGTGACTAAGAGGAGTGAGTGGGATGGAAGCAACAGGATGGAGAAGGAGGAGCAGGAGTGAGGCTCAGGTGAGAGTGGAGAGATCTCTGAGGTGAGGGAGGCTGTGGCAGGGGGTGAGGGGAGGATTCGAGTACTAGTATGCAGATGCTCTCTGAGAGTTAAGCTAGTTAGATATAAATCACTAGAGCCTTAAGTAATTGGACTTACTACCAAGTAACATTGATTTGAACTGCAGAATAACCAAACAAATTCAATTTAGGAACATAACTGTTATTCTTTCCAAAACTGGATGTGGCTGATCAATGAAAAAGGACCAACCAGATATATAGTAGTGGTTTCTGCATACTCAGAGGATTCTCTAGGTACATGGAAGTATATTTGTTAAAAATAAAGCCCCAAGGTAGCCTATCAGACCTTGATAAGCAGCTTCCAGGACCTATGATGCATGTTAAGCCATCAAATGCTGAGACTGTTGTTTGAAGGAATAGAAAAGAGGGGTGGGGGTGGATTTGAGGCAAATGGGAATTGACTTGCTTGTGACCTACCTAATCGTTATCTTTTAGATCAAGATGGGTTAGGCAGATGTGTGTCATCTGATTAATAACCTTTCTCCCCATGTTATACGGAGTGCTCTTAGAAGAGGAACAAGGACACTTTTTCTTTTCCATTCTCCAGAAATCTTTCATGTATTAGTAAAGTGCTTAAGTTTGGAGCTGCCAGCCAGTCCCAAACCCAAGCCCTTTAATGATTTATAGCACACTGGGAGAAGCTCTTGGGAGAATGTGAAAGCAGGGGGTGGGGGGAGATGTCATTTTTCTTGCCTAATCCCTCCTGAAACATCTTCCCCTCTGAGAGCCCCAAACAATGCTACACAGCTGATATCCCAGATTGATTGGGGCTCTGAACAAGAGCATTCTTATTAGGGGCTGGGTTACAATGCAACATTTTAAAATGTTAAATATTGTGCATAGGGATGAGCAGAACATTCTGAGTCTGGAACATTCTGCCTTGAAATGGGCTGTTTGGAGTGTTCAGAGCTCGGAACAGAACACCCCTAAAAATGACCCTATCTGAGGCAGAACATTCCAACCCCATTCCAAGCACCATTTTGGAATCCAGAATGGCGCTAGGAAAGAGGTTCTTCCATCAGAAAAACTGGCTCAACCAGCTGTTCTGACAGAATATTTTGCGCATTTTGCTTTCCATTTTGAACTTGGAACAGAATGTAAAATGTCTAACATGCACACCCAAATTGTGCATATTCATTCAAATTTATATGCCACCTGATTTTTTGTAAATTTCTAGGCAGTTTACAAAAACACAATCTATTATGTATTTTGAAGAACGTGTTTGTGCAAAATAAAGTCATACTTTCCGATGACCTACAGATACCAAATTTTGCATGAACAATCTTGTTGTTTAAATTAGCTGAAACACACTACTTTTTACACTTGAACATGTTGGAGGAAAGACTTTAATTTTTTTTAAATTTGTATTAGAACACAGTTCCCAACAAGGGGCACTAGTACCCCATGGGGTACTTGAAAAGCTCCCAGGGGGTACTCAGACCCCCACCCCCATTTCTAGGGATGTGCATGAGCTGCTCATGTACTTCTTTGCAGGGTGAAGAGGTGTGCCTTTAAAAAAACAGGTAAGGAGCTCCTTACCTGCTTGCCCCCTCCCTGCCGCTTTCCCTCTGCCACCTCTTGTTTTAGAAACTGCTGTGCGGGGCTGCAGTATTCCTTCCTGCGGCCCCCAAACAGCATCAGCACACACATCTATGCTGACCATGCAAATGGCCAGCATGAATGTGCCCCAGCCATGTGTGTGCTGATGCCGATTGGAATGCAAAATTCCCATGTGCCTGAGGATGCCGATCGGAGCTGCAGGAAGGAATGCTGAAGCCCTGTACGACCATTTCTAAAATGAGTGCCGGCTGGGAGAAAGCAGCAGGGTGGGGGTGAGCAGGTTAAGGAGCTTCTTAGCAGTTTTTAAAAAGGCAATCCCCACCGCCCACTGGTTTGAGCATCACCGTTTGAACAGGTTCAGTGCTCCAGAGGGGAGAGCTGAACCTGTTCATGCACATCCCTACCTGCTTCTCCATGCTGCAACCATGCTGATAATAAACACTGAAATTAATGGGACAAATTTACTTCAAACAGGAGTGACTACAAAACATTTATTACAGCAGGAGTACTCATGGGTAACTTAGTTTGGATATAAGCCAGTGACTGGAGTAACCTGTCTCATAACTGTAGCATTTAAATGTGTGCGTACACAAACACCCTATACAGTACCTGAGCTGAAGGTTTGTGACAGAAGGGGTCCACTTGTTAAAAAAAAGTTTGGGAATCACTGTTTTGGAAGAAATTCTAAATATAAACATATTTTAGCTGCTGTTTATTTATTGTTAGATTTATTTACCACCTTTTATAAAATTATCCTAAGGCAGTTATTGTTCACAGTTTTTTAAGACTCAGTAATCAGATCAATAATTTCCAAACAACATAATGCCCAAGAAAAGCAGAAGATCTTTCTCAGATTACTATGATTCAAATTTACTATATATGATAACCATTCAATTAAATTAATAAGATTTGAAATTGAAATCCTACAAATGTCAAACTGTTCTTTTACTACCCTTTTGCAAGCACATTAATGCAAAATTCTATTATATATATTTAATTTCTCTATCAATGTAATCTACACAAAATAACTTTGCTCAGTCAATGACAGGCGTCACCTACTAGTAGACAATAAAACAATTTAAAATGTTAACTAAAAATGTGAAGGAAGAGATGCATCTTAAGAGTTTCCTAGAGGGAAGCCAGGCACAGGGATGCTTTTATTCTAACAGGGAGAGAATTCCAAAGACCCAGGCTGGATATAAAGAAGGCCCAATTCCAAGTTACAAGCTGGAGAAACTGCAATTGGACCTTTCCAGATCTCAACCCTCAATCTTCTATTTCAATAGGTGGTGGGCTTCATGACGAAAAAGGCATTTTCTTAAATACTTTCTTCTATGTGAAACATTGGGCCAGTTCAGATGTCCTGTGGAACCTTGGTTAAAGACAGGCTTCATCAACATCTCTGAGCCTCGGGTGTTCACATTTCTCCCTTCTATCCCCACATGAGCATCCACTTAAAATAAACAAAGTTTGGTTGTGATGTCCAAACCAACCAATCTCAGTTTAATCTAGCCTACTTACTTCAAATATGCTGAGATCTGAACCCAAGGTTTGAAGCAATTTACAGATCTCAATATATTTGAAGTAAGTAGGCTAGAATAAACAGAGATTTGTTGGTTCAGACATCTTGACTAGCCTTGGTTTATTTTAACCTAGATAGGAAGTGAATGCTCACATGGGAACGGAAGTGCGGAGTGTAAGTGCTCAAAGCTCAGAGATGTCGCACAGAGCCTGGCTTTAACCAAAGTTCCACATGCCATCTAAACCAGCCCATTATAACATTGTATGTTAACTATTTATTAGATATTACACAGCAATCATTTGAGCTTTATTAAAAGTACGCACATCTTTCTGAGTTACTTCTCCATTGCTCTTTCCACATTTCCATTTCAGTGTTCTGGAGCCTATTGGATCAGCCCATGTATACAGAACTGCTTTATTCGATGGCAGAGAATCTTCCACTGTAGAAAGGGAACTGCAAACAAACATTTGGGGAAATCTTACTAAATCACATGCTAAACACAGTAAAGATCAACACCTGAAACATGTCTTCCCCCACCCAACTTATGTCTATCAGTTTTTCACAAGGTTGCAGCTTTCTAAATTAGGTTTGTATTGCTGAATCTAGAAAATCTGTATTGAAAATTTATTAAAGTTTATTTATCTTGTTTATTAGACTTCTCCCTAGAAGTTTCACTTGTTCCAGAGGTGCTTTTTTTTTTTTTAAGTAGATAGAGTCTGGGGTGG
The DNA here is from genome assembly GCF_027244095.1 of Hemicordylus capensis. NCBI lineage: Eukaryota > Metazoa > Chordata > Lepidosauria > Squamata > Cordylidae > Hemicordylus > Hemicordylus capensis. Next base: position 101,989,848 of record NC_069658.1, read on the forward strand.
AGAAGGATTGGAAATGTGGAGTCAGAGTTTCCCACTGGAGCAATGCCTTCCTCTCTTATTTTACACTGCATCTTGGCTAATCTGCTTTGCTAAATCAAATCAATTAGCATTTTCTTAAATTGTAATTGTTCAACAGCAAAGCATAAAATATTCTGTATTTTACAGAATTAGAAAAAAAACTTGTCTACATACCTCTGTCCATATTCAATAATTTCTGTCTTGGTATTGTTAATTATCAGGAATGGTGCCGCTCCATCATGGTAATCAGAGAATGTTATTACTGTTGAATGTTCAGCCAGTGTAACATCCACTATAATGCCTCCAAGCTATTGGATATGAAAGCAGTGCATTACATTTGACTCTATTAGACTAATCTATAATCACAACTACATTAATTCCAAAAGTTCAATTGGATTGGTGAAACATTGAACACACATAAAAATATTTATTTTCATTATTTTTATATATTTCATTATTTTTTAAAATCCCCAATTAAGTTCTCTGAATTTTGGGGACAGGAAAGAGAAAGAATACAAATTTAAAGTTTCTCAATTAAAAAATTATACAGTTCAACTCACCCCATTGTCTAAGTGTAGAAGCAAACAATTTTCGTGTTTATCAAGTTGTATAATTTTTGGTGGGATGTTAGAATTTTCTACTCTAACACATAACTTGCTTGAATTATTTTCAGGCCAAAAAGGAGTGCACTGGAATAAAAAGAAAACGAAAAAGTAAAGAAAATATGTAATGGATTACCGCCTTCAAAAATGAGCTAATACTCTTTAGCTGAACATAAAGGGGGAAAGTGTGCTCAGCCAATTAATTGAATGCTTAAAGACCTCTGCTTAGGATGGAAGAAATGAATCAAGAATTCAGATAGTCAAATACATTCTCAGCTTGAGAAGTCTTCATGAATCTGGTAGTGTGGAAGATTAACTTCACTAGCAAGAGTAAGCTAAAAAAAACAAGTTGATACACACTATCCTCATTTAGCAATATACACGGATTCTTGGCATTCCATTACTGTGACAGGCTAACAGTATCAAAATCATAATAAAATTAAAGCAATGACTTTGACACATATGAGCTTGCAGAGATCAAAAGGGAATCCATCTACAGTCATCCCTCGGCAACTGCAAGGGTTCCGTTCTGGAAAAACTCGCCATTGGCAATTTTGCAGATGGCGAGGCATTAAAGTCTATGGGAAACGGGGTTAGGGGAACCATGCCATTAAAAGACCTAAAAATAAAGGAAAAAATAGCTCCCAAATGCAAATACATAAATAAAAATAAAATAACAAAAAATCCTGTAATATTGCCAAGAGTCACCAAGAAGAATGAGCAGATCACACCTCTGGAAATTTTTTGAACCAACCAAAATCACTCAAAGGCATTTTAAATTTGCAAGGGTCAGCAAGAGGAATGAGCAGATCGAACATCTGAAACTGCCCCCCAAATCACTGATTGATTAAGTGCTGTCAAGTCTGTGTCGACTTAGCGACCACATAGATAGATTCTCTCCAGGATGATCTGTCTTTAACTTGGCCTTTTGTGTCTCTCAGTGGTACATTCATTGCTGTCATAATTGAGTCCATCCACCTTGCTGCTGGTCATCCTCTTCTTCTTTGTCTTTCAACTTTCCCCAGAATTATGGACTTTTCAAGAGAGCTGGATCTTCGCATAATGTGTCCGAAGAATGATAGTTTGAGCCTGGTCATTTGTGCCTCGAGTGAAAATTCTGGATTGATATGTTCTATGATCCATTTGTTTGTTTTCCTAGCTGTCCATGGTATCCTCCAGCACCAAAGTTCAAAACCATTAATGTTTTTTCTATCTTGCTTTTTCAAAGTCCAGCTTTTGCATCCATCAAGTGTCATGGGAAAAACCATTGTCCGAACGATTCTGACCTTTGTAGGTATAGACACGTCACGGCATCTAAATATCCTTTCCAAGATCTTCATTGTGACCCTACCAAGTGCTAGTCTGAGGCATATTTCTTGACTGTTGGATCCTTTACTGTTGCTGGTCAATCCTAAAAAGGCAGAAGCTACCCACCACTTCAATGTCTTTGTTATAAATTCTGAGAATGGTTGCTATACCTGTTGTCATTAGTTTAGTCTTCTTTTCATTTAGTCATAGTCCCATTTTTTCACAGAGCTCCTTGACTCTCATTACTAGAGCTTGCAGATCATCTGCATTCTCAGCTATTCTCTAAGTGTCATCAGCATAGCACAAGTTATTTATGTTTCTTCTTCCAACTTTAACACCATGCTTGTCTTCTTTCAATCCAGCTTCCCTCAGTATATGTTCAACATATAAATTGGATTAATAAGGAGAGAGTATACAGCCATGTCTGACTCCTTTGCCAATCTGGAACCAGTCTGTTTCACCATGTTATGTCTGGACTGTGGCTTCCTGTCCTGTGTATAGGTTTCTCATGAGAACAATGAGACATTCTGGGATGTCCATTTTCCCAAGGGTTTTCAACAATTTGACATGCTAGATGCAATTGAAAGTTTTTCTGTAGTCAATGAAGCACATATTGACTTCTCAATTATTCAGCGTGCATCAGCAATAATATCTCTTGTTCCTCAGCCTTTTCTGAAGCCAGCTTGAATATCCAGCATTTCCTTTTCCACGTAGGGCTCTAATCTGTGTTGAATGATCCTGAGCATTATTTTGCTATCATGTGAAAAACAGACTTACCTGTAACAGATGATCTGGTAGTGATTCCACACATTCATAAGTAGTGGGTTCTGTGCCTGCGCAGATCAGCTTTGGATAGAATTTGTTAGCTCCTCACAACGCCTGCAACCGCCGATTGCATGTGACTGCAGTACGCTCTAGCGGTGGTTAGGTGTCCCTTCATTAAGTTTCTTGATGACTGACCAGTTTCTTGATGACACTTGTCATCTTGGCTCATGGTGGTACAGTAGCTTGCCACATACTCTGTGGGGATGGACGGGCAGGTTTTATGAATGGCTTAGGCGTGAAGGTAGTCTGGAGTGACACAGTTCGCTGTTGTGTTGAAGGTGCTCAGGTCTGAACAGCCAACTCTGCGTGCAGGAAGAAAGGATGGTTGAACCACTGACTTCTTCATTTGGTGCCGTAATGGGGCTTCCTGATTTCTTTCTCTCAACCATTGGGAAAAGAGAGTGTATTCCTCTCCGGTCACCATGCAGGAGTCACCCCAACCCCCATGGTGCAAGAGTCTGCTGACTGGTGTGCGTCTCATTGAGAGAGATGGAGTGTTGAGCACTACATTTGGTAAAGTGTCAGAGTCCTGAAAACCAGTAAAGGTTCCCGTGGAAGGTGTGCTCTCCTCTGAGTGCAGCAAGGGGGCCGGTCAGGTGGTAGTGAGGTTGCGTATGCCCATGGGAGTCACAGGGCATCCTTCAATGTTGTCCCGCACTGGAATCACTTCTTCTATACAGTTCAGATCATCTTCGAACGACTTCAGCATTGAGTTCCGTGTCCAATATCACCACAATCATTGGATTTGTTGCCTCTTCCAATGGTTCTGCAGCACTCGATGCTGAGTCCGCTTTGGTTGTCTTCAGCGTCGAAGATGAGCTTGATGCTGTGGCCACCGTGGGCGTCTTTGATGTCGATGCCAACACCGATCCTGTGGGCTTTGCTTTTGTCTCCTTTGATGTTGAACGCTCCCGATGTTGAGCGCTATCCGGCCTGGATCATGGTATCGATGGTGATTGACGCAGTGTGGGCACCAGCGATAACAAGGCCGCCTGATGCCGAGGTGTCTCCAGAGACTGGAGGCCCAAAAGTGAGGGGGTATGAGCCCCACTCTGGGCATGGTGCTCCTTATGCTTATGTTTATGCTTCTTTGGAGGTGGTTCTGGAGCCAAAATGTTGCCCTTCCTCTTTGGGCTGGATCGCAGGCCTTCTGGCCTCTTAAAGAGAGCTGAGCCACCCGATGCTGAGGCAGTTGATGCCAAGGCGGTCGATGCCGAGGCTCTAGAAGCCAAAGACTTTTCCTTTCCTGCCGGGATCACAGAATGCATTCCAGGTGCTGGTTTGGGTGGTATAGACACCGCAGAGGCCTTCTTGGGTAAAAGAGCCTCCTCCAACAAGTATACTCTAAGGCATGCCTCATGGTTTTTCAACATCTGCTTGTCAGCAGTTACATAGACGGAACATTGTTTGGTATCATGCGTCTCTCCCAAACAAAATAAGCAGTGGGCATGGCCATTGGTTGAGGGGATTTTCCCACAGCATTTGCTACACCATTTAAAAGTAGTTTTCTCCTTACCTGATTTTCCTTTTCCAGTTATTGCCAATACAAACTTAGAGTAGAGTAGAATGGCCGTACATTCTGAGGTCTTAGGGAGAGAGAGATAGCACCAAAGCCAAAGGAATAGAGAAAGAGCTGTCAGAGTCCAATTCCAAATATCAATAGGGGAGAGTCAGAAATAGCACCAAATCCAAAGGGGTATACAAAGAATTGCCATAGTCTGTTCACAAGTAGTCAGAGGGTGTAGACAAGAGAAATAAAGTTTTTCCGAGGAGCCAACTATTCAGAGGACTGATCGCTATGGTGGTCAGAAAGAAACTGAATGTACTCCTAACTGCCGCTAGTGGGTACTGCAGTCACGTGCAATCAGAGGTTGCCGGTATTGCGAGGAGCTAACAAATTCTACCCGAAGCTGATCTGTGCAGGCACAGAACCCATTACTTATGAATGTTGGAACCACTATTCAGATATTAAGGATTTCACATGCTGGAAACCCCCACCTCCCAATCGCCGGAAACCGCCCCCCCGCCACTAAAAAACCTCATCAACCGTGGGTCATGGTTGGCAAGACCTGTCACAATTTCTGATTTACACAGATTCAAAACCGTGGTCAGTAAAATTGTGGTTGACAAGGGATGACTGTATTTACTGTCCTCACTCAAAAACTACATTTGATTCTATACAAAACGGGCTATAGAAATACTAAAGTAGTCACTGTGTTAAATTGGAATTCCAATAGTATTTTCTCCACTTCAGAACAGTTCCATAAAACGTGATACAAGAAGACTTGAAAGACTGACAACAAACGTTAGACTATGAGAAAACAGATGAAGAGATAAATTTTTAATCTGACCATTCAGTTTTGGGTATTATACCATGAATTGTGTGACCTGACGCTATGCTTGATGTGACTGTGTAATTCAGAATTATATTTAAGGTGATCTCATAGACATACTATCTATTGATTACATATTACTGCATTTGTTGAATAGCAGGGGTTGGGCTGGATGACCTACAGACCTCCCTGAACTCTCTAGCCAAAGTTTAACACCATTACTTACTTACTTATTTATTTATATTTATATACCACCTGATGTGTGTACTCTAGGTGGTGTATACAACAACAAATATTAAACAGAGTAAAAACAAGACAATTTCACATAATAAAAACAGTTAAAACTATTTTACAGAATAAAAACAATTAAAAAGTTTAAAATTAATTTTAATCATAAGCCTGAGAAAACAGGTATGTCTTGAGGGTCTTTTAAAAAAGAATCAGAGATGGAGATTCTCTTATTTTGACAGGGAGTGTATTCCAAAGCCCAGGAGCAGCCACAGAGAAGACCCAGACTCGAGTCGCCACCAAATGAGACAGTGGCAACCATAACTGGACCTCCCCAGATGATCTTAATAAGTAGCAAGGTTCATGACAAAGAAGGTGCTCTCTTAAGAATCCTGAGCCCAAGCCATTAAGGGCTTTATAGGTAATAATCAGCACGTTGCATTTCACTCAGAAACATATTGGCAGCTAGTACAATTCTTTAAAAATTGGTGTTATATGGTCTCTTTGGGTTATCCCAGAGACCAGTCTGGCTGCTGCATTCTGTCCCAGCTGTAGTTTACGGACTACATACAAAGGCAGCCCCATGTAGACTGCATTACAGTAGTCAAGCCTAGAGGTTACCACATATGTACCAGTGTTTTAAGGTCATTTACCTCCAGAAATGGGCATAGTTGACATATCAGCCGAAGCTGATAAAAAATGCACCTGGCCACTATCTTTTACTGATTTAATACAAGTCCATGGCATTTAAAAGTGTTTCTCTTTGGCCTGGATGCTTTCATGTTTAACAGTAATATCCATGATTGTGACAGTTCTTGTTGTCAGCCACCAGAACCACAGAAACTGCTGCCAACCATAGCAGAGATCTCCTGTTTCACACATTATATTTGCCTGCATTGCGGTCAGGAGGACTGCTTGTGAGGAGAAACAATGCATTGCTGAATTAGTCCTTAGTTAATTTCTGATATGCAAGAAAAAACAGATTAACTACAATAGTTGAAGATTAATAGAGTGATCTCAACACTTACTACCAGATCAATGCTGCTTTAAAAAACACACAGTGAGAATATACTATTAGCCAAGACTATAAAATTCTATGAGGTAGACTTGTAGAGTATCCTAGGAAATAGTAGCAGCTGATGTGGGCAACACCGGGCCGATGGCAAGAGACACCTTTAAGCATAAATTAGAAGGTGCTTACCCCCATTTGGTAGAACCCTGCAAGCTGCTCCAAGCAGCAGCGTGCCACCCAGCACTCCCTGTGGTGGGGGATCAGCTGTGCCACTCACCTGGCTTCTGCAGAACTGATCCCCCACCAGTGGCCAGGTGAGTGGCGGAGCTGATCCCCCACCACAGGGAGTGCAGGGTGGCGTGCTGCTGCTCGGAACAACTTTCAGCTGCTGCTGAAGCAGAGGTAAGCACCTTCTAAATTTATGCTTAAAGGTGCCTCTCATGAAGCAACATCTGCAAAGGCAGATATGTCATACATGTAGGACAGAGCCTTCTCAAACACAGCCCCCAGACCGTGGAACTCCCTCCTATAAGAGATCCATATCACTTCATCTCCCCCAGTTTTTCAGAGATGGGTGAAGACCAGTGTTCCCTCTAAGGCGTGTGCATGCACTCACACATTTTTTGATGTCCGCTCAGTTAATTTTAGATCTAGCTCAGGTTGAATCAGGAAGGCTCCATTCTGAATGCATGTGTGCACACACTACCTTGATACTGATGCTCAGAACAAAACTCATTCCACACACAGATGAAAAAAATTAGAGAGAACACTGGTGAAGACAGCCTTTACATTGGCTGCCTTGGATTGTTTTGTTTGATGCTGTGTTTTTATTTATTTAGATTAATTGCTTTATATTGTGATGTTTTTAGATAGGCATACACAGCACTTGGTAGGGCTGCAGTGAAGGCCTTCGAAAGGATATTTAAATGCCCTGACATGTCTACACCTACAAAGATTATAATTATTCAGACAATGGATTTCCCCATGACACTCTATGGATGTGAAAGCTGGTCTTTGAAGAAGAAAGATAGAAAAAGTATTAGCGCTTTTGAACTTTAGTGCTGGAGAAGACTTTTGAAGATACTATGGACAGCCAGGAAAACAAACAAATGGATCATAGAACAAATCAATCCAGAATTTTCACTCAAGGCACAAATGACCAGGCTCAAACTATCATACTTCGGACACATTATGTGAAGACCCAGCTCCCTTGAGAAGTCCATAATGCTGGGGAAAGTTGAAGGCAAGAGAAGAAGAGGATGACCAGCAGCAAGGTGGATGGATTCGATTATGACAGCAATGAATGCACCACTGAGAGACCTTAAAGGCCAAGTTAGACAGATCATCCTGGAGAGAATCTATCTATGCGGTCGCTAGGAGTCGACACCAACTTGATGGCACTTAATCAATCAATCACACAGACCTGTGGCCCTATGATGAAGGGTGTATAGAAATAGAAAAATAAATGGGGGGAAAACCTCAGCTGTCATTTGTGAAGTGGGGTACAATCATTTCTTCTTCAACTAGTATAACAGAATAGGCACAGGAGGAAAAAAAAACATTTTAACCATCATATTTATACTAGCATAGCACATTTCAGAATCAGACTCCTTTAGCAAAATCTCATAACAAGAACTATGGGGGGGGGGAACCCTTAAATTATTTACAAGCTCTCCAGCTGCTACAAATAATTAAAAATAAAGACGGTACCTGCTGTAAAATTATTGGAATCCACTTTGCATTGCCTTCTTCAGCTACTTCTAAATTATGTCTACTTCTGTTTGTGATCATAAAAAAAGGTGTGAAAGTCACTATTCTAGAGATGTTAAAACTGCTGTTATTTATAGTGACACCAACCTAGGAAAGACAAAAATTGTTTAGTGTGCATCAGTCACTGAGGGTACTTTCAGACTATCAGGGTTTTTGTCCTGACATTATTTATTTATTTTTTTGCAAGGAGAAGGATCAGAAAATGCAATCTATACCATATTCCATGATCTGTCATGGTTTGAACCTGTTTCTGGGGTTTTATGGAAAGTCTTTGAAGACCTTTAGACATTCACCCTGTCTGGCTAGGAAAACCTTTAAATTATTATACTATATGGGGGTGAGGGGAGCTGATTGCTTGCATCTTTCCATCAAAACTGAAAGCTCACATATGTAACATTGCCAATTCAATGGGAAAAACTCATTTGATATGCTCTTTCCATGTGGCTAGGTCACTGAAAGCCATGTAAGAGCAGCTCCCAGGTAAGAAAAGTTCTGAAGAACACTTTTACATCACATTACAGTTTGTCCTGAGTAGTCTGGACAAGGTCTCATTTATTTCTCATTGTAGCAATTGTCCAGTCTTCTCTCCATTATTGAAAGTTTAAAAAAATGTTGAATTTGCACCATTGCAGCCTAATAGCATTCACCTATAACTTGTTTGTTTCATCTGCTAATTTATTGATCACCTCATGATCTGATCTCAAGGTCTTCATTCTCCTCTTTAGGCAGTACTTCAGGGTGCTGTCATTCTCAATGGTTTTTATTGAGAAATTAAAAACTCTAGACCACAATTCCAGGAGAAAAATATTTACAAGAATGGCACAGAGTGGGCTTTAGCCTATGAAATCTTATGTCAAAATACATGTTCATCTTTAAGATACCAGGGAACTGTTATTTATTTATTTATTTATACACAAATGGTTGTTCCAGGACCATGAAGACCAAAATTTAATTATATGTGGCAAAAATTCAAGTTTGGATGCAAAACTGGACATTAAAAAAAAGATAGAATTGACTAGGATAGTAGCTGCAAAAGATGGAAGTGGATTAAATAAATAAACTCACTTGGTATTCCTTCTTGTAGCCCATACATTTAACAAAACCATGACTGCCAACTGTATCCAGAGAAAAGTGATCAGAAAGTTCACTATCTGTCACCATAAGCTGAACCTGAAAGGAGAACATTTGCTTGAAAATATGTTTCTTTACCAATTTGGAGTTTAATGTCCTTTTAAAAAACATCATATAAGATTTTAAGCATTTTGCAAACAAAACCACCCCCATGAACCATTTAAGTCTAAAAGCTATCAAATTATTGTTAGCGGAAAAACAGTAAACATTCATACAACCAGCCCTACAGGGGTAGGACAAGGCTGGGCTACCCCTGGTAGGGCTGGCAATGTGTAGTGCCGGAATTGGAAGTGATCCTGGTGCTCCACTCCCAAGCATCCCTGCTTTCATATATGGGCTAAATGTTGGGTCAGAGAATGTGCACAAACCTCCCACCTCATTTGCAGGTCTTGTGGGTGCTTGGGCTGCCAGCAGCAACTCCTGGGCTGCCAGCAGCCATCGCTTCCATAGAGCCAGTGGGGAGGGGAGCAGGAGAAGCCCAGTAGTTGAACTTCCCCAATTCACTGTGGAATTCCAGGAGGCCGAGTTTCTTCCTCCTCCCCCACTCCCGATTGTCATGTGGCTCACCGCCATGCCACTCCTCTGGGCTCATAGGTGGTGGAGTGCAGAGGAGCCCACAATCGTGTGGGGGGGCTCCTGCCTTCCTCCCAGCCCTCCCCAGCAATAGTGCTGATGGTCATGTGAATGACCTTACTGAATATTGTTTAAAATATATCAATATATTTAATCATTAGTTTGTATCATTTAAATAAATTCTAAAATCTCTAAACAGAAATATTCAACTTTTCATATTCTCTGCAATAAAACTATTTGTAGATTCAGAGTTTAACGTATTTGTAAAATTAATTTTAAATTCAGCGTGATTTCATTTTCTGAGACTGAACACAGTACCTTATTATTCTGGTAAAAGTGTTTAGGCTGAAAAGAAAAAAGAAGTGGCATCTTGTAGTCAGGTGGATGTTTGCGGTGAATGCCATCAGCTTTATATTGTAGCAATCGGCCAGTCTTATTTACCATCCAATACGGACTGTGAATTGCTATAATCATTTGTCCTGTAGCATAGGTTACATGGACAGCAATATCCAAATCTTCCCTATCTAGGTCAGTAATACTTGTGAATGTGAGGAAACTAATTTCTTGCTGATTTCTTCTAATGTGATACTCGCTGGTCCAATTTTTATCAAGATAATTGAGTAGATGTAATTTCAATTTGCTCTGATCCAGTATTGCATTATGAATCTGAGCTGAACATCCATCTTGTAGAGCGTTGCATGTTGTATCATGCCCCTTAGAAAGGGAAAAAAATCAGCATGGTCAAAACATGCAGTCATGATCATTCATTAAGTCAGTAACAATATGAAGAAAATACATATTAAAAGGGGGAAAAAACAAGTTGCTTACCTGTAACAGATGATCTTGTAGTGATTCTGAGACATTCAAAAACCTGGGTTCTGCGCCTGTGCAGACCAGATTCGGTAGAGTTTGTTAGCTCCTCGTGACGCCCTTAACCGCCTCTGCACGAGCCTGCAGTACCTATAGCGGCGGTTAGGTGTCTATTTTACCAGTTTCTAGATTACCAACGAAGTGAGCTTTGACAATGTTGACTCTATAATGTCTGTGTTGCTTGCAGTCTTTAGCGGGGCTGGGTGGGTGGGTTTTATGAACATCGCGGAATCACTACCAGATCATCTGTTACAGGTAAGCAACCTGTTTATCTGGATAGTGATTCCAGTGACATACATAAACATGGGTGAATCAGGAGCTACCTCAACTGTAGGTGGGTGCTGCAAGCTATTGCAACACTCTCTTTAACACCACACTGCTAAACTTTGCCTCTGCTGCAGACTGTAGGTCTAGGGTATAATGTTTAATGAAGGTCAAATCAGATGCCCATGTTGCACAGATGTGCCGCATCTGCACTCCTTCTAGGTGTGCTGCCAAGGTCGAATAGGCTCTTGTGGAGTGTGCACTTATAGATCTTGGAGCCAGTTTCTTTTGCAAGGCATACAACAACTTTATAGCCTCCAGCAGTCAGAAGGACAAGCGTTGGCGAGAATGTTGGTTGCCCTTATGGTGACCCTTCAGGGCTACAAATAGATGTGTTGTCTTCCTAAACACTTGCAGCTGCTTCAGATAGAAGAGAAGTGCTCTGCACACATCCAGGGAGTGCATGGCCAATTCAAGTGGCAATCCAGGGTTTCTGAAAAAGATCGACAGCATTATGTAACTGTTGACACAGAAATCAGTTATGATTTTGGGTCGAAAGTTTGGATTTAATCGCATTAGGAGCCCCTGGTGGCGCAGTGGTAAAACTGCCGCCCTGTAACCAGAAGGTTACAAGTTCGATCCTGACGAGGGGCTCAAGGTTGACTCAGCCTTCCATCCTTCCGAGGTCGGTAAAATGAGTACCCAGAATGTTGGGGGCAATATGCTACATCATTGTAAACCGCTTAGAGAGCTCCGGCTATAGAGCGGTATAGAAATGTAAATGCTATTGCTATTGCTATCACTTAGTATATGGCTCGTCTATGCAAAGCGCCAACAGCTCACTGACCCTTTTAGCTGTTGTGATGACAATTAAGAACAGTGTCTTTAAAGCGACCAATTTTAGATATGCGGATGTCATTGGTTCAAAAGGCTTTTGTCATTGATGATAAAACAAAGGATAGCCTTCATTTTTCTATGGGTGCTCTGACTGGAGGATACAAGTTGTTAATGCCTTCATGAAATCCTTGCAGCACCATGGGTGCGTAAAGACAGTCTTGCCATTCCAACCTTGATGATGTGATGAAATGGCTGCCATGTATACCTTGATAGATACGTTTGCCAAGCCTCCTGACTTGAGGGTAGTCAAGTAAAGTAGTACCTCATGCAAGGTGGCCATCCTAAGTAGGAAACCTTTTATTATTTATTATTTATTTATTATTTATTAATTCAATTTCTATACTCCCCCCTTCCAAAAATGGCTCAGGGCAGTATGCAGCTTTTCCTGCTGCATAAGATGTGAAACATTTCCACTTGGCTTGAAAGGTTTTTCTTGTGGATTCCTTCCTCGTATTTCTCAAGATCTTTCTCAGAAGCCTATCCTCCATGCTATGAGCTTCAGGATGGAGAGGTTTGGATGCAGCATTCATCCGTTGTCTTGGAAGTTCTGATCTGGTCTCCATGGGAATCATTTGTAGTTTCAGCCTGCTAGGGCAAGCAACCTTGGGAACCATGGCTGTCTTGGCCACCATGAGGTGATGAGAATTACTGCGGTCTCATCTTGTAGTAACCTGGCCACTATCGTGTTCAGTAGAGGGTATAGTGGAAACAAGTAGAAGATACTGAGAGTCCAGCAGTACTGGAAGGCATCATCCTTGGAGCCTTCTCCCTGCTCCATATTGACTGCTTTTCTTCTTCCCTGCAGTGGCAAATTGGTCGACCGTGGGTGTTGTCCATTGGGCAAACAGATTCTCCAGCAATGCAGGATGTAGTTCCCACTTGTGTTGCTGAAGTACTGGTTCCACTCTGCTCAAGACATCCGCTAAGACATTGCCTTGGCCTTTTATATGGATGGCAATCAAATGAATGTGTCTTACAATGCACCAATTCCATATTTATAGACTGAGTTGGCATAGTGTGCTGGACACTGTGCCACCTTGGTTGTTGATGTAGGCAATTGTTGTCACGTTGTTCATTTGCAATTGGATTATTTGGTTGTGTACTATGTTTTTGAAAGCTTGTAGTGCCTTGAAGGCTGCTAGCAGCTCTAGAAAGTTTATATGTAAGTGAGTTTCCTGATGGGACCAACATCCTTGCACCATTTTGCCATCTATATGTGCACCCCATCCTAGTAGGGAGGCATTGGTTGTCTTGGTCAGTGTTGGTACAGGCAACTTGAAAGGCATCCCCCTCTAATAGGTTCCTGGGGATGGTCCACCAGTTCAAAGATTCCAAGACCTTTGATGGTGTTTGGAGGAGTATGCTTTGTGAATCTATATTTGGCTGGAATACCTGTAGGTACCAGGATTGTAGCTTCCTCATTTGGAGCTTTGCTTATCAGACTGTGGTTGTACAAGATACCATGAGGCCAAGGAGGACTTGAACTAATCTGGCCTTCTGTATGGGCAGCGCTTGAAAGTGGTTCACCATGTCACATATGTACTGGAAACGGTCTTTGGGCAGAAATGCACTCTGGGCTGACATGTCCAAGACAGCACCTATATATTGTAGCCGCTCAGCTGGTACTAGATGTGGTTTCTTCCAGTTGATGTTTATGCACAGCTGTTCCAGGAGAGACATAACAGTATTCACATGCCCGTTCAGCTGGTCCTTCATTCTCGCCGTGATGAGCCAATTGTCTAAATAGGGAAAAATAGAGACTCCCTGTAGTCTCAAGTAGGCAGCAATCACGTCCATACATTTTGTAAATACTCTTGGGGCTGTTACGAGACCGCAGGGTAGTACGTTATATTCGAAAAGTAGGCTGCCCAATGTGAAGCGGAGGAACTTCCTGTAGTTTGCCTGTATGCCTATGTGGAAGTAGGTATCCTTTAAATCCAACGTTGCAATCCATCCCTCTCCATGGAGCAGGGGAAGGATTGCTTGCAACGCTATCATATGAAACTTCTTCACATCAACATACTGGTTTAGACCTTGGAGGTCCATGATAGGATGAATGCCCCAGTCTCTCTTAGGTATTTGGAAGTACCTAGAGTAAAAACCTGAGTGGCCCTGAACCTAAGGTACGGAAAAGATAGCCTGCTTTTGCAACAGGACGTTGACCTCTTCTTTCAGAGTTTATTTTATCCCACTATTATTTTATTTCAGGCGTTTATTTTATCCCAGTAAACTCTGGCAGAGTATCAAATTCAACGGCATAACCTGTCTGGATTATACATAAGACCACTGGTCTGATGTTATATGGTACCATGCTGAAGCATGACTAGCCAGTTAGATGGTAGTTCTGGCTATCCACAGGGTGTTGTTGTTCCTTGTGGTGACCGGTGGTGGGGTCAATGATGTGACGTGGTTCTGGCGATTCGTTAGACTCTGGCTTTGGACCATGTCACAGGTGTTGTTTGTTTTGCTGGCCAGTCTTATTTCTATTCTGTTGGTTAGGGACATTTTTGGCTGTGTAGCCCTTTTTGTTATAGCGACTCCAAGGTCGCCTGTATTCCTTGCAGTCATTACAGCAAAAGTTATATTGTTGCCTCTGGTGAGGCTGATACCTGTTAGTTGAAAATTTCTGTGCTGTCATAAAAGTTTTTGCTGCATTCTTAAGACTTCATCCATTGTTCCATGCTATCATCAGTGGATTCCGCTAACAGGCCCCTGCCATCAAAAGCAAGTGCCTCAATCTGATCATGCATGTCCTGCTGTAAGGAAGTGGATCATAACCACGTGTGTCGCCTCAGCATGATTGCTGAAGTAAGGGTCCTGGATTCTGATTCGGCAAGATGTTTGGCATTGGCCAACTGCTGGTGTGTAGCAGTGGTGGTTCTTGCAAATGTGGCCTCAAACCTGTATAGGAATTCCTTAGGAATGAGTGTAGTTCACTCATCATATAGTTTTCCCCATAGGAATTGTGTAAGTTTGGAGAGGCAGGTGATATAATTTGCAATTTTAATAGACAAGCAGGCCGTGGAATATGACCATTGGCCCAGGGCATCCAATCTGCGGCCCACTTTTTCTGCAGGTGTAGTGTGGTGTCTTCCTGTTTTTGATGTAGATGCGCAGTCTATCACCAGTGAATTCGGTAGTGGGTGTTTGTGCAGGTACTTGTTGTCTTGTTCTTGTTCTTGTAAAGTGTTTCCAGTTTATTTGAAGTAGGAGTCGATGTTTGGACTACCTCCCAAGCTGATTGTAGTAATGTGCATGGTTTTGGTCCGGCGCCATTGGAATGACCTCCGGACCGGTCCGGCGGTTCGGATGGGCGGGGGAGTGTTACTTTAAGCGGGGGGGTGGTAGTACTTACCCCCCCGCCGCTCTTCCCCCTCCGGCGCTGTTCCTTTGAAAAGTCTTCTTGGGGCGGCAGAGTTCCTCCCCGCCGCCCCTGCCCCCGTCGTTGTTGCTTAAGGTGCAAAAGAGACGATCGCTAGAGGCATGCATGCGCCCATCTCTGATGCTGCCGCGTGCGCCGCATACGTCACGTGACGTATGCGGTGCACGCGCGGCAGCATCAGAGACGAGCATGCGTGCCGCTAGCGCTTGTCTCTTTTGCACCTTAAGCGACAACGACGGGGGCAGGGGCGGCGGGGAGGAACTCTGCCGCCCCAAGAAGATTTTTCAAAGGAACAGCGCCGGAGAGGGAAGAGCAGCGGGGGTGGGTGGGTAAGTACTACCCCCCCGCTTAAAGTAACAGTCCCCCCCCATGCCGGATGTGGGGGGACTCCGGACCATGCACAGCCCTAGCTGATTGTGCTGCTTTCCTGATGACAGGTAGTACTGGGAGATATACAGGCTGTAGACCTGGTGCTTTCTTCATGAAATTATAGACTGGGTTGTCCAGGTCAGATGTTTTTGGGCGTAAGTCTAGCTCCCGTAGTTTTGCCATCTCCATTATTTGTTGGTGACTTTAACTCTTCAGTTGGAGAGATAGTCAGTGAAGGTGTTACATCCTGGTTTGGTTCTGGAAAACTAGGTTCTGAGTAGGGTCTGGAAGAGTCTGAAGTGTAACTCTCCTCATCCGAAGAGTCCGATGATTCTGGATATGCATTTGGGCGAGTGTTGTCTCGAGCAGTTACATCACTAGAACGGGGCATTGGCCCTGTAGTTTGGTCAGGTATTGCAGTTTGAGTTGTTTGGGTCACAGTACCCAGCGGTTGCGGGGCGAAACTCGCCTGGACTGACATGGTCCTTTAGTGTGGATGCTGGTTTCCAGCAGGTTGTGCATCTTGAATTCTAATAGGTGTAACCTGTATCATGGCGTGAGCCCTGCCACTGTTTAAAGAGCGAGTACTCTTTGGGCACAAATGTAACTGAACCATCACCCCTTCCTCCATTGGGCAGTAACCATTGTGTGCCAGCAGAGGGAGTCTTCAAGATGGTTGAAACCTCTCCTTCATCCTCCTCCACATCTAGACTGGGGTGTAGGAAACTGCGGAAAGTTGCTGTGGAAGGGGTGGATTCCTCTGAATGGAGTAAGCACTCCAAGTCAGGATTTCTGTCCTCTGGGCAGTCCATCCTTGTGTTGTAATCTTCAGCTTTGATGATATGCCCGGTAGCGATGTTAGGATCGTCTGTGTCAACAGCAGAATCTATTGTATTTGAGGGAGCAGTCCTAGCAGCAAGCTGTTCAAAAGACAGCTGCTCCATCGCGGTAGCCCTCAATGTCGAGCCTCTCGATGTCGACTCGATATCGAAGTAGGCTTAGTTACATGTTGGTGAGTATGGGCGCTTTCCCCCACCTTTGAAATGTTTTCCAGCTTTGCTGTTGAGAGGTGTGGGCGTGGCATTGATGGAGAAAGCCGCAGTGTTGGAGCAGGCGATAATGAAGCCGCTTGATGCCAAGTTTTTGCCTCCTGTAATACCATAGGGGAAGGGGTTGCCTCAGGAGTGTGGTCTCGCTTCTTGTGTTTTTTGGGAGGCGGGCTATTCAGAGTTGATTTATGTCTGTGTTTTGAGCCCGTCTTTGGGGCTTTTGGTTTTTGAAACCCAGTCTCTTGGCTCGGTGCAGAAATGATTTGCCCCACTCCCGGGAGTTTAGACTGCAATATTCTGGCAGCTCCCGGGGGGAATTGTGACGTAGATGGTATTGGGCATAGGGCACCCTCCATTAGCATGGCCTTTAGGCGTACTAATCTGTTCTTAAGCATTTGCTTAGAAAAGCCTGCACAAATGGTACAAGCTGTGGACGTATGGCCCTCCCCCCAACAAAGTAAGCAAAGCTGGTGCCTGTCAGTCGAGGGGAGTTTACTCCTGCAGCCCTCGCACCTTCTGAAGGTGGTCTTTGCACAGGATTCCGCTCATGGACAAGGGGAGTCTGACTGGGACAATCTATTAAACTGTATACTGTCCAAGATGATGTTGCAGATACCGCATTTGTGAGGGAAATCCAAATCGCTAAGCAAGCCGTACTGCAGGCTTGTACAGAGGCGGTTGAGGGCATCATGAGGAGCTAACGAACTCTACCAAAGTTCGTCTGCGCAGGCACAGAACTCATGCTTATGTATGTTGCTGGAATCACTATCCAGATCAATCAGTTACATAAGATTGGATCCAGATGTGCTTTGTTCAAGCAGAAAGGCACTTCTGGTCATGCAAGGTGTCCCCCTTCCATTTTCTGCCTATTCCCCACTCCTGCTGCAGCCCCTGAAATACCCCATCCTATGCTGCTCCAGAAAGTTCCAACTCTCAAGAACAGATACTTTGTGGTCACAAGGAACTGCAGTGGGGAGGAAGGGAGAGAAACACAATTCACTAGGCCTGACCCTATAATTATTTAACAACAGCTTTAGTTATTATTAAAAAGCCACAGTATCACAGGGGTATGAAAATAGTGGGCACCTCATATACACCTCATTTGAACTTGTTAGCAGTAAAACCTTTTCCTTTGGACACAATTCTATATCATTGATGTATTTCTTGCTATTATTCTAACCCCTCAGTGTTCTTAGATACTGCAATCTTACGAATCTATACTTAGAAATAAGTAGGGCTGTGCAAAGATTCAGCTTTGAAGCCAAATTATTTGCATATTGCCACTGACCTGTGGGGAGGCAATGGCTCTCAGCACAAACCTTTGCACGGAGCAGTCCTGTGCACAGGACAGCATTGAGGAACATTGTTAAAGGGATTCAGAGATGTAAGAAACCCCAGGGACATCTTGGAATGCATCGAGCAAGGCACGTATTGGGAAATGTAGTCTTTCACAGTGCTTTCCTCAGTTCTATGAAGAAATTGCTGGGAAGGACTAGGTTTCTGAGCATTCCCTACATGCCTTCCAAGACACCAATGAGTCTTCCTGGGGCTCTGAATTCTTTTAGTAACCCTTCCTGTTGCTCTGCAGAGGACCACTCTGTGTAAGCACTGGGAACTGTCACCTTGCTATGGAGCCAAGGGCAACATGCAGATGATTTTGCCTCAATGCTGAATCTTTGCACAGCCCTAGAAAAAAGCAGTTCAGCAATGAAATAAGCTGCTTTGGAAAGTTGTGTGATATGTTTTTGAACATTTTGAAATATAGACTGCACAAGCATCTAGTTAGTTCAATGCAAAGTATTCTCTCTAAGGCAGATTATTTAATTAGATGGTCAGTCAGCCTTCCTGACCCTGTGCTATAGTGATATTACTAGCTGAAGTGCTCACCAAAAATAACAGGCAAAAAGTAATTTTTAGTAACAGGTTGTTAAGAGTTTTGATGTTGAGCACTATTGACATTTTCAGGGTATAGGTTTCTTTAAATCTATTTTTTAAATTGCAATAATAATTCTTTCATAAAATTTCTGGTACAAATTCTTTTGTTGTTGAGCAGTTTTCCATGTTTCCTGTCTTGAATGTAAAGTTGTTGCACAAGTTGCATTCATGTTGTGTTCTTGTTAATGAAACATACATTTGACCATTTGCAAACACAGATGCTGGCAGAAAGAGTCCATCATCAAAGCTCTGTGTTATGGTAGTATTAATCAATGGGAAGGAAGTGTGTTGAGGTGTTGATTAAGTATCCATGAAGGCAAGGTGCTTGAATTTCATTGAAGGTTTTTTTTTTTTTTTTAAGTTGTAATTACTTCTTCAAAACAAGGATTGTGTAGTGTGCTTGTAATACTGAGATTTTGTATTGGTAAGTGTTTGGGTCTATGTCATAATATTGTGTTATTTTTTTCCAGTGTGCACAGCTATATTTTTTAACTGTGTATTTTTTTTAGCGTGATAGTTTCTTCGAGAAACAGCGGATATCACTCATCAACATAAGCATTGTAAAAAGGAAAGCAGGCAGCAAGGTATAACACATAAATGTAAAATCCTGCTGCCTGCTTGCTTTTCCAGAGATCTGACCTCTAAAGAAAACAATGGTGCCAATTTTTAAGCTCAATTAAAGATAATTGAGCTTCTGAGATGGCTGTTTTCTATAGGGGGATATAGATGAATTGTCTGAACCCCTGAATGTCTTGGAAGATGAAGGGATGTATGGGTTTTGTAGTGTGAGCAACCAACCCATGGCACACACTTGGAAATTATATATTATTATTATTATTAGTAGTAGTAGTAGTACTACATAAAGTTATATGTATTTAGACTTAATTATATATGTTAAATTATTATTAATAACAACAAATTGACATATACAAGGTGGAGATGAATTGGCTAGACATAACAGTAGGAATGTTACAGAGAGGAGAGCTGGTCTTGTGCTAACAAGCATGACTTGTCCCCTTAGCTAAGCAGGGTCCACTCTGATTGCATATGAATGGAAGATCAGAAATATGAGCACTGTAAGATATTCCCCTTGGGATGGAGCCGCTCTGGGAAGAGCAGAAAGTTTCAAGTTCCCTCCCTGGTTTTCTCCAAGATAGGGCTGAGAGAGATGCCTGCCTGCAACCTTGGAGAAGCCACTGCCAGTCTGTGAAGACAATACTGAGCTAGATGGACCAACAGTCTGACTCAGTACATGGCAGCTTCCTATGTTCCTATGAATATTTTAAAAGACTAGGCACTCCCAGGCCAGTTTTGTATCATATCATTAGTAGCCCTTGCACATAGAAAGAATACTTTATCTAACCAGATGTTTCTGCAGCCTGAACTTTCAAAGATGTTATCATACATCTTTCCAAAGCAGCAACTGATTTCTGGACACGTGAGCATATTTTCTGCAGATCACCAGGATGCAACATGTTTATGAAAATCATGTAGACAGTCATGATGGAATGACTGGGGGGATACATTCCAGACAATATTCATATTTTTCTACATGCTCAGAAGAACAGGACAAGTTAAAAATGAGAAGTGTAGAAGACTACCTCTAAGGAATAGGCAATTTGATACGGAAGAAGATTGCGAAGAACAACAGAAGGCCATAAATGAACAATGTATGGTAAATCCCACTGATCATCTGTACACACTGAAGTTATCAATGTATCTTGCACTGGAACAATATTGATGATAAGAGGATGGTTAGATGATTTTATGGGCTGACATTTCTTCTGCAACGATCTGTCAAAATTCTTCACAATTTCATCAAAGCTAACTCCTTCACTTGTTTCATATTCTTGAGAAATGCTATTTTCTTCAGTAACTGGTCGAAAAAATAGTAGTGATCTGTAAAGAAGTACACAAATATAGATTTATTTATTTTTTGGAGAAAAAACCTCTCTCTAAGCCTTGTAACAACATAAATCTTTGAAATTAATTGTTCTTGGTGTTCAACAGAGCAATCTGATCACATTTATCCAAAGAATTGCTGTGCAGAGCTAAGTTGCCTTTTCTGTCCAAAACCTTAGCCACTGACATGAAGAGAGAGAAAACGCTATGAAGGCAAAGCATGGTCACTATGGGTATATGTAGCTGTGTGTTAAAATGTGTTAATATATCAGGAGAGAGAGCAGTTATAGTGTGACTGATTAAAGACTGGAGGGGAAGGGAAGGGCTGCAAGAGTGGCCTTAGTCACTCTATATTGTGTCGGCATTCTTTGAGACAAAGGCATCTTAAAATGGGGGCTGAGTGTCAATAGATCCAGTGATTTAAATCTTCTAAACACTCTCAGAAATCAATGTAAAAACAGAGTTAAACAAAGCAGTATAATAATTACGCAACTCACCACACTCAGAGATAGGCACAATCTAAAATACAAGTATTTAAAATATGTATTTTCAATACTTTTGTATTTTGCATCTAAAATACTTTCCAGAAAAGTATTTTGTATCTAATACACATTTGCTCAGGCTATCTTGTATTTTTAAAATACATTGGCAAAAACATAGCTTTTCTTTCTTGCTTCAGGAGCTGCCTTTTTATTGCAAGCAGGCAGCCCATTGGTTTTCACGCATCCTCGTGTGTGTGTGTGTGCTCTGTTCCTCCCTCTCTACCCTCTGAAGTTTGAATAGTTTTACTCTGCTGCTGACTGAGTCAGTCAGCCAAGTTTGAAAATCAATGGGGAAAAAGAGAGAGACTATCCCTGTGAATAAAATGGGAAATTGGGGGGGGGGGGGTTGAGGGTGGCATGGACATCCACAAGGGGGAGGGAAAAAGAGGGACCAACTCCTCCCCCATCCCAGATTTTGGATCCAAGAGAACTTCCTACCTCACAACTTGCTTGCTTTAAATTTTCTGTCCCTCTAGCTGCAATATTTTCATCTAGAAACCTGACCTGACCTGAAGAGGCTGAAGTTCTTCTAGTCCCGTCTTTGTGTAAATTTGCCTAAGGCTTAGGCAGGTTGTTTTGGAGAGTACTTTACCTTTAGAGAGCTTTGTGTTCAGATTACTGGAGGGCATGCAGAGTGCTTAGCTGGCTTTCCACATTACTTGGCTGTGGTGGGAGTGGGACACATTTAGGTGATTCTCATGACTGCCGAGAGCAGGTGGGGAGGGTGTGCACGGGGGAGAGGCTGCGTTTAACTCCCCTTTCCCCCAAACAACCAAGTCCCAGGTCTTTGGCATGCCTCCCACATGCATAGAGGAGCAGGGCTCCACAGGGGAGCACCAAGTGAAATGTGGCCAAAACACATTGTGCATTGGGGGATTCACCCATCTCTGTGTCTCCTTGGGTTGCACACAGCCCGGGAGACAAACAATACCCAGCAGTTGGGTTAAGGGTGCACTCGCAACCTTAACCCCAGCTATCAGCCGGGTTTAGTAAAGGGGTCAGGCTGCACGGGAGCGCCTGGATTCGCGAAGATCTTGGTGCTTCACATGAACAGCCTAAGCCGGGA
This sequence comes from Hemicordylus capensis, assembly GCF_027244095.1. Lineage (NCBI taxonomy): Eukaryota > Metazoa > Chordata > Lepidosauria > Squamata > Cordylidae > Hemicordylus > Hemicordylus capensis. The sequence continues at coordinate 102,011,924 of NC_069658.1, forward strand.
TGGGTTGCCCTAGCCAGGGTTAGGCTGGTTGTGAGAACAACCTCAGTATCACTGTGGGACACACAGAACAAAACAGGAAATCAAGCAGCCATGCTTGCTTAGACTGGATTAAAAGCTTCTCTAGTTTTAAAAGTCATCTTTCCCCCCACAAGAGCATGTGTAAACTGCCCTGAGCCATTTTTGGAAGGGAGGTATAGAAATCTAATAAATAAATTAATAAATAATAATAATAATAATAATGTGAAGTGAGAGAGAGAAAGAGAGAGACAGACAGACACTGACTGTACAGTATCCCAAGTTTGAATTCCCCCATGTTATCCTCATAACAACCCTTGCACATTAGTATATTGGATGGGTATCCCATTGTCCGATGGCTATTTTAAAAGATATAATACAAGTCTAACACCAAGTGGTCCCGTAGAACAGTTACTTTCCTTTGCTAGGTTGATTCACAGCCCCAGAAGGCACAACATGAGTGATTTAATCTTTGAAAAATTTGTATTGCTTAAAGGAAAGGGAAACAAGTTCGAATAAGTAATGAACATCTCAAAATTGTTACTTTTTTCTAGGTACTGAGAATTTCGTATCTTAAGATTATTTTAAAATACTATTTTGTGGTTTGTATTTTTATTGGTTGTTTACCAAGTAATTTTTATCTAAAAATACATGTGCTTTTGGATCTTAAAATACATTTGGACAGGTTTTTTAGATGTAAAATACTTTTTAGAAGTATTTTGCCCATTTCCGACCACACTAAAAGCTCACATAAGCACATAAGAAAATAAGCACAGCCCTGCTGGATCAGGCCCAAGGACTATCTAGTCCAGCATCTTGTTTCATGCAGTGGCCCACCAGATGCTGGAAGCCACAGGAAGGAGTTGAGGGCATGCCCTCTCTCCTGCTGTTACTTCTCAGCAAATGGTACTCAGAGGCATCCTGCCTTTGAGGCTGGAGGTGGCCCACAGCCACCAAACTAGTAGCCATTGACAGACCTGTCCTCCATGAATTTGCCTAAGCCCCTTTTAAAGCCATCCAAGCTAGTGCCCATCACCACATCCCATGGCAAAGAATGCCATAGATTAATTATGCGCTGTGTGAAAAAGTCCTTTCTCTCGTCAGTCCTAAATTTCCTGACCTTCAGTTTCATGGGATGATCCCTGGTTCTAGAGTTGTGAGTGAAGGAGAAAAATTTATCTCTGTGCACTCTCTCAACTCCATTCATAATTTTATAGACCTCTATCATGTCTCCTCTTAGTTTCCTCCTTTCCAAAGTAAAGAGCCCCAAATGCTGTAGCCTTGCCTCATAAGGAAGATGCACCAAGACCTGATCACCTTGGTTGCCCTCTTCTGCATCTTTTCTAGTTCTACGATATGCTTCTTAAAATACAGTGACCTAAGCTGTACGCAGTACTCCAGATGTGGTTGCACCATAGATTTGTATAAGGGCATTATAATATTAACATTTTATTTTCAGTCCCCTTCGTAATGACTCCTAGCATGGAATTAGCCTTTTTCACAGCTGCCGTGCACTGAGTCAACACTTTCAATGAGCTGTGCACCATGACCCCAAGATCTCTTTCCAGGTCAGTCACTGACAGCTCAGACCCCATCAGCATATATGTGAAGTTTGGGTTTTTTTTTTGCCCCAATATGCATCACTTTACATTTGTTAACACTGAACCACATTTGTTACTTTGTTGCCCACTCCCCCAGTTTGGAGAGATCCTTTTGGAGCTCCCTGCAATCTCTTTTAGATTTCACTATCCTAAATAGTTTGGTGTCATCTACAAATTTGGCCACCTCGCTGCTTACCCCAACTTCTAGATTGTTTATGAACAAGTTAAAGAGCACTTGTCCCAGTACTGATCCATGGGGGACCCCACTTCCTACCTACCTCTATTGTGAAAACTGTCAATTTATTCCTACTATTTCCTGTCTTTCAACCTGTTACCGATCCATACATGAACCTGTCCCCTTATCCTATGACTGCTAAGTTTACTCAAGTTCGTCTATATGTTTAACAATTTTATCCTTAAGTATGCTTTCCATCAATTTACCCAGCACCGAAGCTAAGCTGGCTGGCCTGTAATTTCCCGTATCCCCCCAGATCCCTTCTGAAAGTTGGAGTTACATTGGCTACTTTCCAGTCTTCTGAGACAGAGCCTGATTGTAGGGACAAGTTACATATTTTTGCTAGGAGATCAGCAATTTCACATTTGTGTTCCTTCAGAACTCTTGGGTGGATGCTATCTGGCCCTGGCGATTTGTTAATTTTTAGTTTTTCAAGACAATTTAGATTAGGCTTCCCCAAACTGTGGCCCTCCAAATGTTGCTGAACTACAACTCCCAGCATCCCTAGACACAATTTTTTGTGGCTGGGTATGCTGGAAGTTGTAGTTCAGCAACATCTGGAGGGCCGCAGTTTGGGGAAGCCTGATTTAGATCTTCCCTTGTCACCTCAAACTGGCCCAGTTCTTCACACTCTAAATCTGAGAAGCTTAATTCCGTTAAGGGTATATGGTCAGTATCCTTTGCTGTGAAGACAGATGCAAAGAACTCATTCAGTTTCTCTGCAATCTCCTTATCCTCCTTAATAATCCCTTTCACACCCTCCTCATCTAAGGGGCCAACTGCCTCCCTGGCAGGTTTTCTACTTCTGATATATTTAAAGAGGTTTTGGTTATTCCCCTTAGCTATATGCTCCTCAAACTCTCTGTTTGCATCCCTTATTTTTTCCTTACATTTCTTTTGCCAGAGTTTATGTTCCTTCCTGTTCTCTTCATCCGGGCAGGACTTCCATTTTCTGAAGGAAGTCTTCTTCCCTTTTATAGCTTCCCCGATTCTACTTGTTAACCATGCTGGCATTCTCCTGAACTTGGATACCCTCCTGAACCTCATATATAGAGCCAATTCCTGCTGCAGTGCTTGCTCGGTCATAATATGTATCAAATACCCAGAATAGTGGGCTCAGATTCTGCTTTTTTCTGTCAGTCCAAGGTGGAATATGTCCATATAATCATTCCAGGAAAAATTATATGAATACCATATCCCAGCATTGTATGTGTGTGTGTACACACACACACACGTTTTGAAAGCTGTCCTGTATTAAACATCTTAGGTTTAATAAATAAATAAATATCTCCATTTTGTATACACTTCTGAGAAACATTTCAGCAAGTCAATACACAAGTTGGAAATTTCACACCGTATCAACCCAAGGAGCATCAGGCTGTTCAGGCATGTTGCGTTTGGAAAGAAAAACAGGTTGCTCACCTGTAACTCTTGATCTGGTTGTGATCATTCTATTCATAATGAATGAGGTTCTGTGCCTGCGCAGGCACCTCGCAGGTAGACCAACTAGCTCCTTGAGTCACCCACTCTACCTCACACGTGCTCCGTGCTTTCATTGTAAACAGCAGTTGGGTCACCATTTTAATAATAATAATAATAATAATAATAATAATAATAATAATAATAATGATTCGATTTCTATACCACCCTTCCGAAAATGGCTCAGGGCGGTTTACATAGAGAAATATGTAGCCTTCATAAACAACTATCAAAACAGTTCAATCACATTTTGCAAGGAGGTGATATTGAACAATGGCTAACAACTGGGAAAACTCATCTCATAATTAAAGACCCAGCAAAAGGTGCAGTTCCAAGTAATTATAGACCGATAACCTGCCTGCCAACCATGTTCAAATTATTAACTGGAATAATAGCAGATGAAGTGATGCAACACTTATTAACTAACAAACAGCTTCCAGTTGAACAGAAATGAAATTGCCCGAACACCAGAGGCACAAAAGACCAGCTGCTGATTGACAAAATGATTTTAGAAAATTGCAAGAGAAGAAAAACAAATCTAAGTGTTGCATGGATTGGCTACAAGAAAGCCTTTGATGCATTGCCTCACACATGGATCCTAAAATGTTTAGAAACAACTGGTGTCAGCAAAAACATTCAGATATTTATTAAAAAAGCCATGAGCATGTGGAGTACACAGTTAACAATCAGTGGCGAGACACTTGGACAGGTTAGCATTAGAAGAGGCATTTTCCAAGGGGACTCACTATCCCCTCTGTTGTTTGTAATCGCCATAACTCCACTTTCACAAATACTAAACAAAACAGGCCTCGGATACCAAACATCTAAAACATCAAGTCAAATAAACCATCTGCTGTACATGGACGATCTGAAGTTGTATGCAAAGTCCCAGTCAGAAATCAAATCACTGCTAAGCACTGTCCGTATATTCAGTAGCAATATAGCAATGGAGTTTGGACTCGACAAGTGTGCTGCATTAACAGTGAACAGAGGAAATATAACAAAAACAGAAGGCATAGAACTGCCCAATGGAAGCAACATCAAGAACCTGGAAGAAAAAGAACATTACAAATACTTGGGCATTCTCCAGGCTGATAACATTGCACACGCTGAATTTAAAAGAAAAATGGGAAGTGAATACATCAGGAGAGTTAGAAAAATCCTCAAGTCCAAACTCAATGGAGGGAACACCATACAAGCCATAAACACCTGGGCTATACCTGTTATCAGATACAGTGCAGGAATAATAGTGGACCCAGGCAAAGCTAGAGATGCTAGATTGTAAGACCAGGAAAATCATGACCATCAATCATGCTCTGCACCCCCGCAGTGATGTAGATAGGCTCTACCTCCCTCGCAGCTCAGGTGGAAGAGGAATGCTGCAAGTCCATTAAATGGTAGTGGAGGAGAAAAGAGGCCTTGAAGAATATATCAAGGACAGTGAAGAAGATGCACTTCAAATGGTCAATAACGAGAAACTATTCAACACCAATGAAACAAAGAAGGCTTACAAGAAAGAACAAGTCAAGAACCGAGCAGAAAAATGGAAAAATAAGCCCCTGCATGGTCAATATTTGCACAATATAAGTGGAAAATCAAACATCACCAAGACCTGGCAATAGCTTAAGAATGGTAACTTGAAGAAAGAAACAGAGGATTTAATACTGGCTGCACAAGAACAGGCACTGAGAACAAATGCAATAAGAGCAAAAGTCGAAAAATCCACAACAAACAGCAAGTGCCGCCTTTGTAAAGAAGCAGATGAAACAGTGAACCACCTAATCAGCTGTTATCAAAAGATCGCACAGACTGACTACAAACAAAGGCATGACAAGGTAGCAGGGATGATACACTGGAACATCTGCAAAAAATACAAGCTACCTGTAGCCAAAAATTGGTGGGACCATAAAATCAAAAAAGTTTAAGAAAATGAAGATGTAAAAATATTATGGGACTTCCAACTACAAACAGACAAACATCTGCCACACAATATACCAGATATAACTGTAGTTGAGAAGAAAGAAAAACAAGATGGAACTCCGACACAATTTTAGGGCAGATGTCCAGATCCAGTCGCATGACCACTTTATGAGAACTGAGTGTATGGTCTGTCCATTCTTAAAGCTGTTAGCTCACTCACACGTTTTGCCGTGGTGATTGCAATTAAGAATGCAGTCTTTAGTGTGACAAACTTCAAACCTGTTGATTCCAGTGGTTCAAAGGGGGCTTCTGTCAATGAGGATAAGATTAAAGACAAACTCCACTGCTACACTGGTTTCTTTATAGGTGGGAAAGGATTGTTGAGTCCCCTCAAGAACCTTTTACTTTCCAGATGAAAGAACAAAGTTGTGCCATTCCAACTCTTGTGTCTTGATGAAATGGCAGCTAAATGGACCTTTATGGACACATTTGCCAATCCACTCAATTTCAAAGAGGTCATAGACAGGAGCACCTGTTTCACAGTGGTGTGTTTCAGGCGATAAAAACAGGTTGCTTACCTGTAACAGGTGATCTGCTAGTGGTTCCATACATTCACCCTTGCTTTTCGGGCTGCGTAGTAAACTGCCTTGCTTCTTAGTCAGAGCCTTGCCCTTCAGTGACGAAGTGGTCGACACCGAAATGGTCGACGTCGAGGCTAGAGCCAGCTCATTCAAGACTTTAGACTGCACAGTTGTTGCAGGTCTCTGCACCACAGGAGAAGTTGTGGGCGTCTTCTGCCTCGGAAGCAAAGCCTCCTCTATTAAGGCCACTTTTAGCCTCACGGCTCGGCAGGGGCGTATCTAGGGTAGGGCAGGCAGGGCACGAGGCCATTTGAGCATGCACGGCGGTCATTTTGTTTTCAGCAGCCATTTAAAAAAAAATAATAATTTTTTTAAATGGCCACCGCACATGCTCAAATGGTGCCTCAAATGGTAGAGAAGTCGTTTGTTCCGTAGTCTTGCCAAGAGTCCGAGTAGATTTCCTTATCCATGGGTGTTCCGAAGAATGTCTGTTTCCGTACTAAAGGTTATTGCCAGAAGTATTTATTTACTTTAAAAGCTTAAGAAATTATGTTCTCTAAGGAGCAACTGTTCCGAGGACTGATCGCTATGGCGGCCAGCAAGAAACTGAATGTAAGGACACTCAACCGCCACAAGGAGGTACTACAGTCACGTGCATCAGGCGATTGACAGCGTTGTGAGGAGCGAATGAATTCAAACCGAAGCTGATCTGCACAGGAGCAGAACCCATCAGTTATGAATGTCTGGAACCACTATCCAGATCCATGCCTCTGAGCATGGGTTGCAAATCTCTTCCATTTGCTGCTATAGTTGCGTCTCGTAGACAGCCATCTGTTATTCAGCAATAACCTTTTTAGAAACTAATTTCCCAAGCAGTCATCTGTAGAGTCTTTACATCTGGATGCTGCACCCTTCCCTTTTCTCGTACGAGAAGGTCTGGGCAAATGGGAAACCTGTGGTAAGTCCCTTTTGAAACACTGAGTAGTGGTGCAAACCATGGTTGCCTTGGCCACCACAGTGTCACCAAAATGCATGTTGTGCTGTCCCTTAGAATTTGAGCCAGTACTCGATTGATCAATGGTTCTGGTGGGAAAAAATACAAGAGACCTTTGTTCTACCTGTGTTGGAACACATCACCCAGTGATTTGTCGCTTACTCCTGCAGGTGAACAGTATTTCTGACATTTTTTGTTGGCAGCAGTCGCAAACAAGTCCACTGGTGGATGTCCCCATAATTTGAAGACTCTCTGGAGACAAATGTCCTTGATCTTCCACTCATGGCGTTGGTTGTGATGTAATGTCCGGCTGAGGCTGTTGGCTAATATATTGTCCACACCTCTTATGTGTATGGCTATTGGATATACTGCCCGAGCAATGCACCACTCCCATATCTGATTGCTTAAGCCACACAGTGAGCTGGTCACCGTGCCTCCCTGTTTGTTGAGATATGCAATCGCTGTCATGTTGTCCAACTGAACTTGCACTACTGTTATCCTGAGCATGGGTTCGAACATCTTTAGGGCCAGAAACACTGCCAGTAACTCCAACTAATTTATATGGTGTTGGGCTTGAGGCTTGGACTATCTTCCTTGGATCTGATGTTCTCCACAATGAGCTCCTCAACCTGTTAGGGAGGCATCTGTTATCACCCATTGAGTTGGTATTACTGGTTCTAATGGAACACCCTCCACAATATTTTCTTCTACTATCCACCAATTCAGGGAGTTCAGCACAGTATGTGGTATCATCAGCCACATCTTTTGGCTGTCCACATTGGGATGGAAGCTCCCTAGATACCATCTCTGCAATGGTCTCATATGCAGTCGTGTGTACATCTCTCTGTCCACTGCACCAATACAATTGCCTGCTTTTCCAGAAGCACTTGCACCTTGCTTTGGTGTACTTCAGGCCTGAGAATGGTGGCAAAGTTTTGAATTCTATCGCATAACCAGTCTCGATTATTTTAAGTACACATTGATCTGATGTTATGTTGTGCCATGCTTGGGCATGGCTTGCCAATTTGATGGAGTTGTTGGAAACTACAAAGCAGATATTGGGTGCTTTGCCAATTGTTAGTTTTTGCTTGTGCAGTGGACTGATGTGATCAAAGAGCCTGGGATTTTCCTAGTTTGTTCTGACGTTTTGATTTCTACTTCTTTGACCAAAACCCTTGTTTCTTTGAAAGGGCTTGTATTGCTGTCTGTAATCCTTCCTGTCCTGATATTTAAAAGGTCTTTGGCGGCCATAGTTGTGATTATGAGAGGCAGTTGCTGCTGTAGATGTGGTTGCCATAAATGCTTTTGCCGTGTATTTTGATTTTTTTAACGTCTCCATTGTAGAATCTGTATTTTCATTGAATAGGTCTTTCCCATCAAAAACCAAGTTCTCAACTCGCTCACACATATCCTGCTGTAATGCTGTGGATCTGAGCCAAGTGTGGCGATGCATAGTCACTGCAGTGACCATGGCTCTGGACTCTGTTTTGGCAAGGTGTTTAAAAACACTAAGCTGGTGCCTAGTGACTGATGTAGTTTTTTCATATAGCTCTGCAAACCTATCTTGAAATTCCCCCAGTGACAATGAGATCGAGTCTTGTAACAAAGTATCCCATAAGAAATGGTTATATCATGCCATACAGGTCGTATAATTAGCTATTCTGATGTAGTGAATATTTTTCTGCCTAGCAAATCTAACTTTCTCCCTTCCTTGTCAGACAGCATTGTATGGTGACAACCACCCATGGAAGATGATGCACAGTCAATCACCATCGAGTTTGGAATAGGGTGCCACAGCAGGTAAGCATTATCCTCCTCTTGGACCCTACATAAGCTTTCTAAACGCTTTGACATCGGTGTAGAGGTCAGGAGCACTTCCCAGGCTGCTTTGCTGCCTTGGTAATCTGCTTTTGCCACCTTGGTCTAAAGAAATGTCCTCATCCTTGTCGAAGTCAGTTACCATATCCACCATCTCCATCCCTTTATCTGGTCTGTTGCTCTGCTGCGGAGTGGAAGGGGACTTACAGGAGTTTGTCCTGGGGATAGCAGAAGTTGTCTCCTTGATGCCGAGGTAGTCAGCCTCGAGAACATTTCCGACATCGATGTCAATGTCGACTTCGACGTCAACCCCTCGGTTCCACAGGCAGTCGACATAGACGATTCTGGTACCGTGTTTTTTTCTTTGGGTCTCGATGTCAGCATGGACTCCTCCGACTCCCTTGTCAGGCTAGAAGTCTGCACCGCCATAGGGGATGGAGTAACATTCCCCGACCTGTTACAGTGTTTCTTTGCTGGTGGGGAAGCGCCCTCCTTCTCCGAGGGAGATCTCCGCTTTTTTCCCTTATCCCTGTGTCTGGACTTCGAGATCTCCTTTGGCTTTTTGAAAACAGGCTCCATCTGTTCCGACACGGTTTTAGACTGCGTTGATGCAGTTCCATGTGGGCTCGAAATCAAGCTGGGCGCTGTGCTCGAGGGATGCCCCGACATCAAAGGGCAGCTTGGTCTTGGTGTCGGCGGCTGCAAAGCCTCATCATACAACGCTGCCTGAAGGTGAAACGCCTTACTTTTCATCATTTATTTGGAAAATGAGTAACATATTTTACACAAAGCAGTATTATGCTGTTCTCCAAGGCATAGTACCCAGAATGTTGGGGGGCAATATGCTAAATCATTGTAAACCGCTTAGAGAGCTCCGGCTATAAAGCGGTATATAAATGTAAGTGCTATTGCTATTGCTATAGTAAACATGATTCATGATGGTCAGTTGATGGAAACTTTGCATGGCATTCCACACATCTTTTGAGTGTTTTCTTTGACTCCATGGTGTTAGAGTGCATGCGGGGCAAAACACCCTGTAGTGTCCGTGTAAATAATTTATAAAATCAATTTTTGTTCTTAATGTTAGATCCAATAAGGTGAAGAATGGTCTTTAGAAGTTCTGAGGTCAAAGTCCGTAAAAGTAAACCTATATATTTTTTCTAATTTCAGTTAACCCGAGGAGCCAGTACCGAGGTACTGACATGCTGTCAGTCAAACATTAACTCAGCAAATGGTGCCCCCAACTGCCATTTATAACAAAAGCACAGAGAACGTGCGAGGCAGAGTGGGCATCTCAAGGAGCTAGTTAGTCTACCCACAAGGTGCCTGCGCAGGCACAGAACCCCATTCATTATTAAATAAATAAAATTATGAATGCAATGGATCACGATCCAGATCTAACAATTCCGATGCAACTATACACAAATCAGTATGATAAACATTTAGTTCACCTCCAGAATATGGATACACTTTGGAGAAGCATTTAAATTATCTATTATATTAATTCTCGTAGATGTGACTCTGTGGGGATGCGTCCCAGCAACCCAGCGGAGGCGCCGGATTGGCTGGGCAGTGGTTGGCCGCATAGGGAAGTGGCCGCTTGGGGAGGGAAGGAAAGGAAGGAAAGTGGGCAAGCAGAAAGGAGAACTAAACGGATTGGGGCAGAAGGGAGGGGGGAAGCTGTGGAGAGAGAAAGCGCGGAGCCTGGCTGGGCAGAGACAAACGGCTGGCCACTTCGGAAGACACTCGCTAGAGGGAGGGCCGTGCAGGAAGGAGCTGGCTGAATGCTTGGCCGCCCGACACCAGGGACTGGAGGAAGGAGGCGGCGGCAACGGCCAACGGGGAAAACACAAGCAGGCTAAAAAGCGGTGGGGGGAGCACGAATGAGAGAGAGAGAGAGAGAGAGAGAAAGAGGGAAAAACAGAGGAGGGAGCAAGCTGGGGCAGAAGACTTGTGGGGAGAGCGGACTGGGGCTGAAGGTTGAGGGGGAAAGGAGTAGGGCACAAGGTGGGGGGAGTGTACTGCCACACAGATGCTCTGCGTGGGATCAGCTAGTTTATAAAATATATACCAAAGTGGTAAAAATGAAAGAAAATAATAATTACCTGTAAGAGGTCAAGGGTAGGTTAAATTCATTCTTTGATGAAGCAGTTCCCAAACATTTTCCATTTTCATATATATTCCAGGGAGTTGAAAAATGATTCTTTATCTATATTTTAAAACAAACAAACCCAGAAGCTCCACATAAACAAAAATAGTAAAACTTCATTTTCATTTAAAATAGTCGTTCAGAGAGCTATTCAGACATTGAATGAATGAATGAATGAATGAATGAATGCCTGCCAGCTCCACTCCATCAATAAGAAGCAAGGATGGGACCTCTATGTAGAGAGTTGCAACTTCCCCTTCCACATGTTCAGTTTATGAAGAGAGGGAAATGAGTTAATAGTTCTAATCACCACAATCGTGACAACCGTGTGTCATTATTGGGAATGGAGGAAATATATAAAATAGGTTGTCCCACCATTGCAGGAAATGGAGGATATATTTTAAAAAGTGGTTGTCTCATGAACCTGCAGCCTAGTCCGGCCCCTGTGAAGAACTGAGGGCATTTGTGATTAGCTTCTGAAGTGAATAGATCTATCTACGGATAACCCCGTTGTTTGAAAATTTCCAAATTTTCAGGAATTTCCAATTGAGTTCCCATTTGTGGTTCAAAATTCAATGGCTTTTCCTGTTCAACTGATCTGCCAAAATTTTTTGTTCCTTTCATATGCAAAGCTACAACAAACACTCTTAGAAATATACACCAGCTCAAAATGTGTATACTCCGGCTGCACACTGTCCTTGATACCATTGTCCCCCCTGCCCCCAACAGTTTAGGTAGGCTATTGCACTATTGTTGTCCATTAACAGATTGACTACCTTGTCCTGTAGCGTTAGGAGGAAAGACTCAGAGCTAGAAAGGATGCCATTAACTAAATCAATAAATCAATCATGTGCAGACTTCTCTGAGGCATATTCTGCAGACTTTGAGCTCGACTGTGCTCCCCAGCCCATTAAGTGATATAAGAAGGCATTAAGGTTCTATCTATCTATCTAATTCGTACACAGCCCCAAACTTTCGTTTCTAGGCGGTTAACAACATACAAGTTAAAAGATACATAAAACTTAAGAACAATTTAAACAATTTAAAAAGTCAAAACAGATTAAAACCTAAAATGTAAACAGCCAGAAAAGCTTGGGGGTGTGGGGTGTGGATTTTCAAATACTTTTTTTAAATTGCCAGAGATGGGAAGGATCATATTTCAGAAGGGAGCGCATTTCACAATCTTGGGGCAGCAACCGAGAAGGCCTGTCCCCGTGTGGCTGCCAGCATAAATAATATATCTTGATTTCTGCATTTTCTCGGTGTTATCTGTTTGCAGACTAAAACGGTCCTTACCTTTGAATGAAAGATTCTCTATCTTCTCCTTCATATAAGATTGTAAATTAGATGTTCTGAGCCATGCATGCCTCCTCAGTGTAATTGCACCTGCTAGGGTTTTAGATTTGCACTCCACCAGATGCTTTGCTGTGCTTAAGTACTGCCTAGTTATATTCACTGGTCTTAAATATGCTTCTCGGAATTTCCTTGCAAACCATCTGGAACATTTTTCATCTCACTGAACCACTTCCCGATGGTGTGATTGTATTTAATAATGCATGTCTTGTAATTGGATAGTTTTATAGCTAAAGAACTCACAGCATAACATTTTCTTCCGATAGCATCCAGTTTCCTTCTTTCCTTGTCAGTGGAGCAGAATGTTTTCTCTCAGATTTACTTCCCATGGAACCATGGAGTTAGGAGGATGTGTTTAAATAGCAAAGTGCATTCATCCTCTTGCACCCTGCAATGATTTTCTAGTTTCTTAGAGGTAGAAAATGTAGTAGCTGGGCTCTCCGCACACAGACACTTCGCCGAAAATAGCCTGCTAATCAAGACTATTCCTTCACCTCATTGCTTTGGGCACCCTGCATCACCGCCTCCCCGGATTAGACATAAAAGGGCAAAAGAGACAAGCACATGTGTATATTTTGCCCATTTATGACTAATCCAGGGAGGCAGCGATGCAGGGCATCCAAAGCAATGAGGTGAGGGAATAGCCTTGATTAGCAGGCTATTTTCCTCCAGTAAGAGTGGGGGAAGAAGCTGCAGCAGCCAGAGGAGGAGGAAGCAGGAGGTTCCTTGCCTCCCAGCAGATCAGCTGCCTTTTTTCTCCCGTGGCTGGCTGGACACTGTAAGTTATCTTTTACCAGCCATGGGCTGTTTTCTTTTCTTTTTGGATGTGTGTGTGGTGGTGGTGGGTGCTGGCTACTGCCAAATTTGAGTGGCTCAAATAACACACTGGCCCACTGAAAATAATGGGCTTACCCATGTGTAACATTCACTGTGTGGTTTTTGCAATTAGCATCCTTGCCCCCGCCCCCCCCCCGTCCCAGATGGCAGCAGCCGCCACTGTGTGAGGTGACTGCGCAGGCTCATTTCCCAGTATTGTGATTGTACAATGGATCATGACAAAGATCCTGTAAAACCCTTTGACCAATCATAACATTTCTAAGAAAACACATTACCTGGATAGGTGAATGTACTGTAATGATCTTGCTCCCTTCAACTGTATCAATTTGACACACAATAGATCTTACAACACCTGAGTCATTGTGCCTTACTCTGAAAATACTTCGCCCCACTTTTGTCAATGGGATTTTTTCAGTAGTGGAATGATTCTGAGGAGCTAGGAAAAGAAACCAACTTAAGGCTATGAAACTGAATAGAGCACATAAACAAGTTAAACTAAAACATCAAAGGCATTTCTAGATTTAATAAAAATCTTAGCACTATACTTGCTGATCAAATGCCAGTAGTGCAGCACCCTGTCCAAGTAACTGAACGGAATGGAGTGCTGTATTCTTATGTATCTGTTTTTAAAAATCTAAATCATAAGCAAAAGCACACCTGTGCTGGAGAGAATAGTGCACTGCACTCTTCAAAAAGCTAGATTAAATTCAAATAGCTAATTTTTTTTTAAAGGTCAATATAAAGATGAGGCACTGCTGTGCAGTACTAATCTACATATAGGAGACAGACAAAAAAATGACTAAAAAGCTTTAATCCCTGAAGTTAAAAAAACATTTTGGAATAAGATCTTGGCTACTGCTGTGGCACTATAATCTCTTGCTAAATAAAACTTTTGATATTTACAGAAAAATCAAATATTTCATGTCTACTTACTGAGCCGAATGTAGAATACTTTGCTGCTTAAGGTAGTCATTGCTGTGAAATGGTCTTGCTCTTTGGTCTCAATATACTCCATGCTGAGACTCTGTCCATCTTCTAGAACATATGGCTTTGTCTTTGGGTCAACATTAAGGACACTGAAGGAATCACTAGGCAAGACAACAGTGGGGACTCCTAAGGAATTCATTAATACAAAAGGTGCCTGATCTTTTTTGAAAATTTCTGAAGTCTGTGTAGCTGCTTCAGCAAATGCCTAACAAAAAAAGCAAAAACCATATATATGAAATCATAATATAATGAACATTTCCCCAAGTGAAAAGGTATTAGAGTTTAAGTATAGCTCCCTTTATACAGGACACAGACCCAAATTAAACTCTTAATGCATTTCTTACCGTGCCTAGATTACTCAACATTAGTAGTCCACATTTGGACAATGTAATGTTCAGCTGATCTTGAGAGTAAATATTTATCACTGTTTTGTATTCTGGCACCTTGTAGTTTTCTTCTTCTTCAACTTCAGCCAAGGCTTTTTTGGCCTTCTTTTTCATCTTTAATGAAAAAAAGGGGGCGAATTAGCATCAAAAGATATATTTTTAAAAAGCTGTTGATGGAGGAGAGATTTCTACTGTCTAACTACAGGATGTTTAGAACATTTGGAATATTAACTGAACTTTTCAAAAGTGATTTCAAAGTATCAGTGAATCCTAAAGATTTCTTTAGAATCCTAAAGAAATAAAACCACACAATAGTGGAAGAAAAATATACCATAGATTATACATTCTGACTCTCATCCTCTGCTTCAACTACTGGTATTTTAATTACTAGGGAAAAGCTCATTATGACTGGTGACGTGTGCGTGGAAAATAAGGCTTAGATATACAAGGACCCCCAGTTGGTACAGTGCATTTCATCAGGGCAGGCAGAAGGTAGATCAAGACCTATTGATAGATCTTTAGGTGATCTGCAATAGACTAGCAATAGACTTTCTGACTGCCAATTGTGTAACAGCAGCAACAATAAAAAGGCATCTTTTCTAAATTAAGCTGCTGAAACAGCTTGGGAGAAAAACAGGAGTGGATCTGCGTGTGAAAAGATGGTGAGCTCAGTTTTGGCATTGAAAATAAAATCCTGGATTTAGCATGTTTTGTGTTTTAATTGTTTTTACATTGTCAGAAACTGGATCTGTTATACCTACGTACCCCAGTCACCGAGCCACAGGGCAGGCCATAGGAAATGAATGGTACACCTGGATTTCTATTAAGGAGAGGCTCAGTCCCAACTGACAGGTTAGCAAATGGTTGAGAGAAGTGGGAACAATTAAATTGACTCTCTTTCCCTCCCACAGTGAAACTGTTTTTTCTCTCCCCCCCCCCCCACACCCTGCCCGCCAACGATCACTGTGCGGAAGAGGGTCTGATTCCCTGTCAGTACAATGACATTGTATGGTGGTGGTTGTGTCACATTCTCCCTCTCCAGCTCACAGAGTAGTTCTAAACTTCAGATAATATTCTCATCTCCCTGGAATATCTGAAATTGGTTTGGTTACTCTGAAGGAAGCGGTAAATAGAATACTATGCTAATTAAAGAAGTGCTGAACAAATGCCATTTCAAAAATAATACAAAGAAGTTGATTTTTTTTTACCCAGGGCTATGTTGAGTAAACTCACATTACATAATGGTTACACAGAAACTAGGATGTGAGATCACAACATCTGGGGGCATAAGCCCTGCTAACTGATCAAGAGGCACCTTTTAAAGTGGTGATTCTCTTACGTTTAGCAGGGGAACAGTAACTGTTCCTATCCAACCCCAGCACAGCATTCTTTCAGTGGTTGTTGCTGGTGCCTACTGTTTCCAAGAGAGCCTGTTTGGGGGCTCCTGGTTTGGTTCGATAGGTTTGTAGTTCCTACATTTTGCTGCTCAGATCCCATGGGGCTGTGAGAGATCTCTATCAGGTACTCATGAGCTGACTCATAAGGCATGTCATTTGGCGTGTAGCCTGGGAAATGGTAGCTCTCAGGTCAAGTTTAACCTGTGACTGCAAGAGAACCTCCCTGCACTCACCCCCTTGTTTGTTTTCAGGTGGGGAAGCCAGAGTAGACATGAGTTAATTGAGAGCCAATATTTTCAAGAATTAGCCAAGTATTCTCCCTATGTTGCCATAGCAGATCAGGTCAAATAATCACCTCCTCGGGAAGGAATGATAAGAGGTAATAGATCATCTCCTCCTCTGCTAATGAGAATGTTAATGGCTGGCTCAATTCATGGGAAGCTAGCTTGTTAACATTCCTAGGGTAGTCTAAAGACAGGAGATAAACTCTGATGTGCCCATTACATTTCACCCTACACAGGTCTGTCAGACCTATTCACCCTTTGTACTGAAAGGAAGTACTTCAGCAGATTTGAAGAGGACAAAGATGTTCCCTGTGCTTTGTCCCTTTTGTCCACCTGTTCAGAAAGGTATGGTCAGCATGCCACCTCAGGGCAAGATGCTGGCTATTTGTAACCAAGACACAATCAATCCACGTATCTCTTCCTTGGATTCATCAGCTGCCTTTTGTCATGTCTTGGCACTGGCATCTCCATCTTCCCTTGCCTTGACTTTTGTTCCTGTCCTTGTCGCCTCCAGACTGACCATTTTTCCTAGCCCAGTTCACACAGTACTCTTGACTGTGAGATCCTGGTCTCCGAAATCAGATCCCCTTGGGATTTTACCTGGTTCTCAGACCCCTTCCTGGTCCCTGGGTTCCCGTTCCTGCCTTTTGCCTTCCAGCCTGCCCCTGGAGGAGATTGGTTCATTGGCATTGACCAAGCTCCAAGGGTCCAAACACTCCAACGGATGGACTTAGGTAGGATCTAAAATCTGCTCTCAAGCCTCTTACTCCCCTCCTTTCTTGCTCCTTCTAAAATCCAAAGCTGTTTTCTCCAAGATTGTTTCTCCCTGGTCAGCCTTGAGTGAACCTAATTCAGAAATTCAAGTCAAATTGCCTCTTTGTGAGCTGTAACAGTCCTTTTAATTTGTTTGTCTTGTTAGTTTCATCAGTAAATATTCTATTGCTCATTAATCATTATTTCTCTTCCTGTACCCTTAAATCCTAAAATAAACCTGATTCTATTTTTGATCTTTAATCCCTCTGTTCAGTTCAGCTGTAGAGAGCTATAGAATTAGTTTAAAGGTTTAAAGATAAGACTAAGTGCTGTATCAAGCCTGGTTAACACTTGCTGGTGGTCAAATCCTGGAGAATTTTGCATGCAGCTGTGCAAAACTTGTAGACATTGTGTGATGTTGAAGGATTGCAGTCAGAGAGTAGTAGGGGCGTGTAGAATTTGTCTGTGCGGCCAGGCAACCTAGTGAGATGTGGGAGAATAAGGGTCTTGCAGATGTCTCTATACAATAAGCAGTGGAGAATGATGCGCTCTGTGGTTTTGATTTGCCCAGAGTCACATGGGCACAGATGTTCCAAGAAGGGGATCTTCCTGTATCTTCCGTCTAGCACAGCTGAGGGAAAGGCACCAAAGCAGGCCAAGGTGAAGGCCCTTCTGTGATTCAGGATCTAAAGGTTGCTTACCTGTAACTTTGGTTCTTCTAGTGATCTTCTGTCCTTTTACAACAATGGGCTATGCGCCTGCGCAGAGATCTAGTCAGAACCTAACAAACTTAATTCTCCTGATTTAGGTGGGAACCCAGCCCCCAGCCACTATATGCGGCTGTGCCACTCCACATTCCCTCAGTCACAGAGTCTGCCTTCAGTAGATCCAGCGGGGAGGACGGGAGGGTGTGTAAAAGGACAGATGACCACTAGAAGAACCAAATTTACAGGTAAGCAACCTGTAGTTCTTCGACGTGGTCTCTGTCTTTTACTCCAATGGGCACATAACAAGCTAGCACCCAAGGAGGAGGGAAAAAACAGAAACAATATGCAATCTGACAGAAGTATTTATTTCAAGAAATGAAGTACAACAACCAAAAATAGATTGCAGGACAGTCTTGCCAAACCTAACATCATTCCGTGCTCTGGCATCAATAGCATAATGACAAATAAAGGAATGGGTTGACGCCCAAGTAGCTGCTTGACAGATAGTGTCCAAAGGAACCACATGATCAAAGGCAACAGAGGCCACCATGGACTTAACCGAATGCACCTTAACGGTCACAGGCAACTGTTTATGTGCTAATTTGTAGCAAAGTTCAATGGTAGAAACGATCCACCTAGATAGGGACTAAGCAGAAATTTGTAGACCCTTACAAGGCCCATCATACAGAACAAAGAGAGAAGGAGTTTTCCTCCATTCTGCCGACCTCTGGACATAGAAGGACAATGCTCTCCTAATGTCCAAACGATGCAACCTGTGCTCTGCATCAGAGGAAGGGTTTTGGAAAAACACGGGCAAAGTGAGTGGCAAGGAACGATGAAAAGTAGAAACCACCTTTGGAAGAAATCTGACATCCAGTCAGAGCACCACCTTTCCTTGTGAAACTGCAGGTACGACAGATCAACCCTCAGGGCCCGCAGTTTGCTCACCCTCCTAGCGGAGGTGATCGTCACCAAGAAGGCAACCTTCCACGTCAGGAGACGAGGGTCAATTGAAGCCAAAGGCTCAAAGGAAGGTCGTAGCAATCCAGCAGGAACCACCGACAAGTCCCAAGCCGGCGACATAACAGGGTCATCCGAAAAAACGTGGGATAAACCTTTCAGGAAATTTTTAACCATTGGGTCCTTAAACCAGGAAACCTGGGTGGCGGGCGAATGCACCACAATGGCCACCAAATGTACCCTGAGAGAAGACAGCTTCAAAACAGATTCTTTCAGATATAATAGATAGGTACAAACATTTCGAATAGTCAGGTTAAGAACATCAAACCCATTTTGAGTAGCAAAGGAACAGAAACGTGTCCATTTATGCCCATACGACTGCCTCATCGATGGCTTTCTAGCCACAAGCAGAATGTCTCTGAGTCTCACTAGAAAGCCGGTCGGATCTTCCAGGCCACCAGGTGCAGGGACCAGACATCCGGATGGAGCACCTGACCTCCCTCTTGCGTCAGCAGGCAAGGTAGAGCAGGGAGGCACACCCAAGTCACTGCCAGCCACCTCAGAGCCGCAAACTAAGACCTCCTGGGCCACCAGGGGGCTATCAGGATGGCCCTGGTGCAGTCCTCCCTCAGTTTGCGTAGAACCCTTGGGATGAGGGGAAAAGGAGGAAACAGGTAAAGGAAGGGGCCTGTCCAGGACAGGATGAAAGCATTGCCCTGAAAGCCCTCGCCTTCCCCTCCCCTGGAACAATAGAGGGCACACTGTCCTGAGATGCAAAGACATCCAGAGCTGGAGCACCTCACATGGCGAATATGTCCCGGAGAACACCCTGGTCTAAGGACCACTCATGGGAGACTGTTGTCAGCCTGCTTAACATGTCCACCTGGACATTCAGGGTCCCCTGAATGTAGACTGCATGAGGTGTCATTGCATGTGTGACAGACCAATGCCATAGGTTGAGGGAAAGGAACAGGAGACTCCCCAAGGTCGTGCCTCCCTGCTGATTTATACAGGCTTTCGCCATCATATTGTCTGTCTAGACTGTCACCCAACAACCCACAATTATGGGCAAGAAACCCCTGAGGGCATGCAAAAAGGCCAAAAGCTCCAGGTGTTGTGCCAACCTTTCTCTGTTGACGTCCAATAGCCGTTCAGGCTAAAATTACCCAAATGAGAACCCCAATCTAGCTCCGATGCATCACCCAGCATGGTGAGGAGACCTGGAAGGGGGCATTGAGATCCAAATGGTGAGCCACCATGCTGCGGCTTCCCGCACCTTTCAAGGAGACATGTGCTCTAACTGAGCTGAGTCCAGAAGGGGGTCGAACACATCCAGGAACCACCATTGAATGATGCGCATCTGAAGGTGTGCATGTGGAAGCATGTACGTGGTGGCTGCCATATGTCCCAACAGGCACTGTACCGAGTGCATGGACCTGTCCTCCGGCCAGGAAAACAGAGACCAACTGAACAAGTGTTTCTATGCAGGCCTCTGAGAGGAAGACCTTCTCCAGGCTGGTGTCGAAGATCAGCACTATAAACTGTATCCTGCGGACAGGATCCAGCTAGGGCTTCTCAAAATTGATTTGTAAGCCCAGGCTCTGCAGAGTATCTATGACTGTGTCGAGAGACTCAAGGGCAGCTTGCCTGGAACTCTCCAGGATGAGCCAATAATAGAAAAAAAGGTAGGATCTGCATTCCTTGCTCTTGCAGAAAAGCCAGGGCCAGGCATTTTGTAAAAATCCTCAGGGCCATTGTGAGACCAAACGGCAAGGCCTTGAACTGATAAGGGATTTTGCCTATTTGGAAACGATGGAAGTGGCGATGCTGAGAGCATATTGAGGTATGGTAGTATGTGTCTCTCAGGTCCTGGGAGACCATCCACATGCCCTTTTCTAAGAGGGCCAGAACAGTCGGTACAGACAACATCCAGCAACGCCTGTACACAAGGTGTTTGTTCAGGGCTCTGAGGTCCAGTATAGGACGCTGACCGCCGTCCAGTTTTGGAACGATAAAATACCAGGAATAAAAGCTGTGGCTCTTCCCATTTGCGACCCTTTCTATAGCATCTTTCGAGAGGAGAGTGGAGACCTCCTGATCCAACTCCGGAGTCAACGGAGCAGTCACAACCCCGGACACTGGTGGTGTCTGGTAGAATTCAAGAGCGTAGCCCATACGTATGACTGTGAGGACCCACTGATCCACAGTCACCTTGTCCCAATTCGCCGCAAATGGAACCAGGCGAGTCTGAAAGGCCCAGTAGTCATTGCTTTTTCTGAAAGATATTCAGATGCTGCTTCTGAAAGGCCAGTTTGCTAGGTTGGAACCCAGACTTGCATTGAGACTGGAAATTGTTGTCGCAAAAGGACTGCTCCGATGAAGACTGCTGCTGCAGAGGGGCTTTCGGCTGTTGGTAAGAGGACCACTTGGATGGCCTCTGAGGCTTAGGGGCAGAGGAAGAGTAGGACATAGCCATACTCCTCAGCTTCTGCACCTTCTGTAATGTGTCATCTGTCTGCTTCGCAAAGAGGCTAGAACCCCTGAAGGGAAGATCTTCAATCCTAGAGCAGGCCTCGTAGGTCAGCCCGGAAGAATGCAGCCAAGCATGCCTCCTGAGAGCCACGGACGTGGCCATCACTTCAGCTGCACACTCCACAGAGTGTCTAGCCGAGTAGAGTTTTGTTTTGTCGCCTGCACCGCCTTGCAGAGGAAGGCTTTAGCCAGATCATGTTTGTGCTGTGGCAGGAGGTCCAAAAATGGGGCCACTTTTTCCCACAAATAGTGATTGTACCTGGCATTGTAGGCCTGGTAATTGGCCACCTGCAAGTGGAGAGCCGAAGCGTATTACAGTCTTCTCCCAAAGGAATCCAACTTCCTGCCTCCTTATCACCGGGTGAGAATGACAGTGACTTTTAGACTTCTTCATGCCTCAACCACAATGGAGTTAGGGGTGGGATGGTTCTTCAAGAAAGTTGTATCACCCTGCATCTGTACCCTGTAGAAGTTCTCCAAACACCTGTTGGGTTGGGAAAGAGTTGCTGGCTTTTCCCAGTGCTTTCACATGACTCCCAACAGGGCAGTGTTAAGGGGCAGAGAGGCCGGTACCTTAGCCTCCACATCAATAAGGCCGAATAAAGGATCCAATTCTCCTTTCTGCTGCGTACCAAGGCTCACACCTAGGGCAGAGGCAATGTGGGCCACATAGGCTGAGTATTGTTTAAGGTCCTCTGATGGAGACACTGGCTTAGAGTCCGATTGACTGTCCAGAGGGGAAGACCCCAGGTAAAGAGCATCCGAGCCCGGAGAGCCAGGTTTGCTCTCCCTATCTGACTCAGGAGATGCCAAAGAGTCCTGGGCCAATGCCAGAGGGACAGCTGAGAAATCCGTCTGGCTTTCCGATGTGTCCGGTACTGACCCATAGTCTTCTGCCAGTGGTACCAAGGTAGGTTTCAATGCCAGGGATCGAACTAGAATTTCAGAGGGCGAGCCGTGCCTCTCAGGACAGTCACGAAGGCCCCTTTGAGGAGAGCGAGGCCTCCATTCCTCCAGTCCGAACAGTCTGAACGATAATCTGAGGGATAGTGTCTTTAGACGACAGTGTCTCGGTGCCATTCTCCATAAGAGGAGCGTTCGTCCTCTGCATAGGAGGAACGTCGTGCAAGGACACGGCATCGATCCATCTACGCAGGCTAATGTTGATCCCAGTCTCTTCCGGGGCTGTATTCAGAGGAGCATTCTTCCAAGTCCCAATGTGCACTCCGATCTCTAAGAGGAAGGTGCTCCATGTGGCACATGGGAGACGAACAACATCGAGGCAGCCATGATGCATTCGCAGCGGGCTTGTCTGGTGAATAGGGTTCATCTTCCGACGTAGCATATTCCTGCTCGTTGCTTGCTACCGGCAGGTCCCGACCCGCAGGGGTACAGTCAGGTGTCCAGCTAGGAGACACCTCAGCCACCTGGGAACTAGGTCGGCGAGGGTCCGAAGAACTTTGTATCAGAGGAGCCAGGTGACCTTGGGATGCTTTGTCCATGACTGTCATGCCATGCACCAAAGCCGACTTCAGTTTCTTAACCAGCAGGGCCTCCGAAGCAGGAACTTGTGTGGGCTTCTTCTTCTTAGGAATAGGCAGAAGGTGTTGACCCACTGGCAGATGCGGAACCAACTTCGGCTTCTTCTTCTCTGGTATCTATACCGAAGAGACCGGCGGGGGTGGGTGGGTGTCAGTACCATAGTCATAGAATGCTTAGGCAAGTAATTTAACGGCACCGACGGGACTGAGATCACAGAGAAGTCCGAAACGGGCTCCACCAAGATCGGTACTGAGGCACAGAGTTCTTGCTCTGTAGGAGCAGAGTTGATTGCTCTGATGGCATCGGAGAAGCCATTTTGAACGATTGCTTCAATGAAAAGGCCTCCGACAAACGGAGGGCCATGTCCAACAGGGCAGCGTGCAAGTGAGAAGCCCTATTTTTTCGAGCATGTTTCATAAACCTTTGGCAATGAATACAGGTCTCGACAATGTGGGATTCCCCCAGGCAGAGAAG
Organism: Hemicordylus capensis; assembly: GCF_027244095.1. NCBI lineage: Eukaryota > Metazoa > Chordata > Lepidosauria > Squamata > Cordylidae > Hemicordylus > Hemicordylus capensis. The sequence continues at coordinate 102,034,928 of NC_069658.1, forward strand.
ACACTTGGTATGAGTGTCAAGGGAAGGGATCTCGATCTGCAGCGAACACATTTCTTAAAACTCTTAGTGCCCGGCATAGGACACTGCAGGCCGGTCGGCCACCAAGCCCTGTCCCAGCCAGGATCGGAGCCACGGAAATACGGGGAGGGGGTTTAAAATAAAAACGCCAAGAAAAAAACACCACTGCATGAGATAAAGAAATAATAATAGAGTGAAAACAGAGAAAAACAGGAGAAAACAAGAGAATTCAAGGACTTGTCCTACTCGTTGCCGAGCTGAAGATTCCACGACGTCTACTGAAGCATGGATGAGAAAGACTGAGGGGATGTGGAGTGGCACAGCCGCATATAGCGGCTGAGGGCAGGGTTCCCACCTAAATCAGAAGAATTGAGCTTGTTAGGTTCTGACGAGGTCTCTGTTCAGGTGCACAGACCATGTATAAAAGACATATCTCTGACTTTAAGTGATTGGGACCCTGTCTAAGTATTTGGCACTCTATATCTATTATGCGCTGTTTGAGGAGTGTTCTGGCCTGCTCATGGCCTATGGAGAGGAGGTGGGCAGGGAAGTGTCCATGTGATGCGATCTTCATCACCAGATTTCATTTCCATGTGGAGTGGTAGTCATCCTTTAGTATTAGTGGGGCTAGACACATTGGAAGGAAGGGTAGTCTTAGCCAGTAATTGAGTATGGTCAGCCATACTGTGGCCTCTACTTTCACCAGGCCTGCCTCCAGTTGTAGGCCTGCATTGGGGATACATCAGGGTGCTTGGAATATTGCTCTTAAGAATTTGGACTGGACAAGCTTCAGAGGGGCAAGGTTTGAGAAGGGGCCTAGCTGAATGCCATAGAAAAGTTGGGCCAGCAACTTCGCTTCAAATAATTTGAGGGCTGTGGGTATGTATTGTCCTCCTCTTGTTTGCAAGAATTTTAGAATGGCAGCAATGCATTTCTGGGAGTTTAATGCAACATGGTTGCCATGAGTCTTCCTGGTGCCAGAAGCATGGAAGACCACCCCCAGGTATTTGAGGCATGTGACTTGCTCGATGGTGAATTCTTTGGGGACAGGGAACCATCTTATTCATTGTTTATTTCCTTTGTAAACCAATTTGAGAACTTTTGTTGAAAGGCAGTATATTAACTTTTATTTCTATTTTCTATGGTGATGTGTGTTAAATTTTGTATACTGCCCCAAACTTCCATCTCTGCGAGGTTTACAACCTAGTAGTAATCTAGTAGTAGTTCAGTAGTGGTAGTATCTAATATTTGCTTCTAAACATTTATTTCGGAACACTTAAAATCAGTATCCAAAATTGAAGATATAGGCAAATCTTAATAGATATTTCCCTAAAACTATCTGGGCAAAGACTAAGCAGGAGCAGCAAGTTCAACATCACTCAGTCCAAAACACAGCTAATCTCTGGGCAGGAAATGAGTGTCAAGGAAATGACCAATTTTAATCTGCTTCCAAAGATGGGAGGCACATGGCTGTTTCTTCCTTGCTCCCCACCTGCTTCCTTTCTTCAGTGAGGATATATTGCTTTCCAGTTATGACAGATCAGGTATTATTCATCCCAAATAATTTGAACAGAGTCTTAGGTATATTTGTGAGCAAGATTCCATATTAAAAATCATTCCTCTAATAGTAAGCTCAGGTGGTTGAGTGCCTATTTGTTTGGATGTGAAACAGGGCCATCCAAAAACAAAGCAGCAGGTTCTACATATGCAGGACAATCCCAGGCATGCAGAAGTACATCCTATATAATAAAAGGCTAAGTGAGTGGCCGTGGCCTTGGAACGTTGGGGATCTGCGTCCCTGCCTCCCTGGGCTGTTCTGGGCCTGCGCAAAGCGCAGGCCCAGAACAGCCCAAGGGAGACAGGACCGCCGACACCAGGCGGCCATGTTGGCGGCCGCAACGCGAACGGGAAAGCCGGGGGGGAGGGTAGAGGCGGCGGCAAGAGGACCGGCCATGCCGCGGGGAGGGTAGAGGCGGATTGGCGGCCAGCACTCTGGGTGGCGGCAGCGGGACCAGCCCAGCCGCAACGCGAACGGGAAAGCCGGGAGGAGGGTAGAGGTGGCGGCAAGAGGACTGGCCATGCCACAGGAAGGGAAAGACGACGGGGGCGGGTGGCACTCTGGGCGGCGGGGGCGGCACTCTCTGCCCGCCCAGGAGGCCAGAGTCCAGAAGCGGCGATGGCGAGCCCAAACAATTGCTGCCACCCGCCCTCCCAGCTGCCCGAGTCCCCCTCACCCGGTTAGGAAGTCCATATTTTGAGAAGCAGAGAGGAGCTCGCAAGCAGAGCTCCTCTCTGTGCAAAGGCTATGCCCGAACTGGTGCTATGGACGCAAAGGACGCAATAGGCGTCCTTTGCACCCAAAGCGCCAGTTCGGGAAGAGGCTTTGCAGAGAGAGGAGCTCTGCTTGCGAGCTCCTCTCTGCTTCTCAAAATGTGGACTTCCTAACCGGGTGAGGGGGACTCGGGCAGCTGGGAGGGCGGGCGGCGGCCGTGGCGGCATTTACATGGGCCGAACTGGCCCTTAATCATGGGGCGGGGGCGGGAGAGGAGGAATCGTGGGCGCATGGTGGCACACCAACAGGAACAGCGATGATTGTCTGGGGGTAAGGTAGGTCCATCCCTGCAATTCCCGCTGTTTGCGCTCTCAGTCATGAGCATCTCTTTCTGGAATAGAGCCATAGCACATTTTTGATGCTTTACATGAAAGCAATACAAGCACAGTTGATGCAGAAAATGTAAATCATTAAGTGTTTAAAGCATCCTGGGAGAAAATCCTTCATCCAGAAATCACATATTTTACAAAGCTGTGTAATTATAAATGCAATAAAGAAGGAGAAACGGGGTCCTTGGGGAAGAGTTAAGGATATGTGTTTCACCTATAAAGTTCCACTCTATGTAAAGTTTGAAAGTCTTAAGTTTAACCTTGGTTCTGATTTTTGAGCTGTTTGAATTGTATTTACTTATTTGCTAATCAAAATACTCTTGCCAAGGACTCTCACCCCTGCAATACTGATGCATACTCTAAACCTCAACTTCACCTTCAAATTAGGCAGGATTTTCTTCCTCTAAGCATTGATATTATTTCAGGGTGAGGACAAGAGAGAGGAAGAAGGAATTAAAAAACAACAACCAGCCAAGCCCATTATAGAAAGAAAAGAGGAAAAGATATAGAGAAGAATTAAAAAGGGGGGGGGGAAGGAGAGCGAGAAAAGGAAGGAAAGAAAAGAAAGGAACAGAAACAGAAAGAAAACAGAAACAAAAAGGGGGGGGCAAGAGAAAGGAAGAAGGAAAAAAGGGGAAGAAAAAAACCTAGCGCCCGTTATTATAACGGGCTTAAAAATACTAGTACATTCATAAATTAAATGAAAAAGTACAATTTTTAAAGCCCCTAAAATGGCCCTGTAATCTTCAAGGACCCATAGAATGTCAAAAGCTTTTGAACCAGAGTGTCAGTTGGTTTAAAAGGGGGAGGGGAAGACACATTTTCCCTTTCTCATTCTTCAGCACTAGCCCCAAATAAGCCCTTTAGCACATCAAGGAAAGCCTCAAGGGAACGGGAAAGGAAAACAGAAGAGTCCTTTTCTTCTTCCTTCCTGAAACATTTCTCCCCTATGAGGCCTGAACATCTCTTTCAAACTCCTATTTCATGCTTGCTTAAGCCTCTGAACACTAACACTCCTCTTAGGGCCTTGGATACACTAGATCCAAGATTTTATTGGAGGCACCACGTACTATTTTAATGGTGAAATAGTGAAAAGTATGAATTTTAAAAAATCAAATGCATCTGCTGTGTTCAAGTGAATTCATACTACTAAAATAATACCTTCATTCCTAGTACCCATGGTCTGAATGTATCAGTGTTTTCAACTTCCAATGGTTCAAGCAATGGTTCCCAAACACCAAACATCTCATTGTAATAATGTACCTAAAAACACAAAACACTCGTCAGTGTACAATTTGTGTGATATACTGTAAAAAAATGAAATGCAATTTAAAACAAGAGATGATTTATGACACAAAAGAAATCCTCTTACTATTATAATTAACCTAATAAACCAACTCTAAATTATCAGATTTAGTTTGTGCAACATTAAATATAAGATGATCATGATCTGTCCCTAAGATGTGAAAACAGAGACCTGGAGGGAAAATGTTTAAAATAGTATGTTTAATAATATAATGGTAAGTAGACCATGGAAAAACTCACTCTTAGTTTGGCTTCACAGTCACAAGGCATTCAAATGTCCTGATAAGAAGTTCATTCCAAAAATCCATTCAACTTTGGCCATACCTATGGAAGCTTCCCAACTAGGGATGTGAGGTTAGCAAGGCGCTGAAACAATTTGGATAGCTGCATCCGAAACGTTTTGGCAGGGGGTGAGCGGTAGCTTTAAGAATGAGGCACACTGGTCCTTACCTGCTCCTCTACCCCCCTGCTATTGTTCTGAGCACGGTGCTGTCCTTCCTGAAAGGCTGTGTGCAGCTGCATCGCAGCAGCAGCCACGTGTGTGCTGCTGAGACACATCCACACGTGGCCTTTTGGGAAGGACAGTGCCGTGACTGGAACAGCGGAGAGGTGGAGCAGGTAAGGACCTGCATGCCTCATTCTTAAAGCTACCACTCTCCATCCCACCCCAACCCACCACAGCTGCCTGAAACTATTCATGAACATCCCTATTCCCAACTAAATCTCACTTCTGAAAGTTGGTTCAGGACACCATTCTGTGTTTCAGATGCTAACCACAGCCTGGTCTCTGCAACTGTTTTCAAGATCAGGAAAGATATAAACACATACTACAATGCAAAATGTCCCTTGAGCACTGAGATAACACAGTCAGATTTGGTATACAGGTGGCCCTCATTATACGCGGACTCTGTATCCACGATTGGGACTTAGAAACCCAATTTCATCATCCACGAGTAGAATAGGCAAAATTCGCCTATCTGTGGTTTTGAGTGGCTGAAAAGGCAGAGAGCCATTTGATGGCTCTTTAAAAAAAATCATTGGTGAATATTTGACTTTGGGGTGGGTGGGTTGTGGGGGCATTGCTGGAGAACTGGAAAATACAGTACTATCCTTTTCTTCTTTTATTTATCCTCCCCTTGCTTTTTTGGCCCTGTTGTTGTTGTTAGGAACCTCCCCCTCCTCCCCCAATTCCCATTGACTCATAGTTCTGTTATTCACAGTTTCTGTATTTGAGCCTATAGGTGAGAACGGAACCTCCACAAATAACAAAGCATAATGCTGTGGCTGAATAATCCACAGCCATATGAACCTCAGCATGTATTTTATGGCAGCAGATGGGTAGGGGTGGGACAAGCTGCCATATTTATTGCAAAGTGACAGTTGAAGAGACCTGTTAACACTGCAGCCATCTGCTCGTATCAGAATTCCAAATTCGAAACACCGGTAATAAGAAGGCAGACTTCTCCCCAAACTTGTTAGGCAGCAAATATAAGTAACAGAGGAGATCTGAATCAGCTTCCATGTGATGGCTATAATTTGTGAAGTGGCTCTAAATATCTGCATATGCTGTCAGAGTAAATAAAAAACCTCAATTATCCTCCTACCTCTAGTTCAAGACGAGAAGAGAGATTGATCAGAGTACTCCAGTTTCTGACTTCTCCAGAAAATGACGACTTTGCTAAAAGCATTGGGACTGTTTTGTGACCAACCCCAGCTTCAAGAGTGATGATAACACTTTCAATTCTCATTTGCATTGTCTCTCCTGTAGGGACCAATGCAGTTAAGGAAGCAGGATTTTTGTTTTCACTTGGCTCTTCAAAAAACCACATGTTTAGATTTTTAATATCTTTCTTATCCCATAGGTCTGGAGATACTGGACTAAGGTCTTTCTCTGCAGTCTCTTTAGCTGGAAAAAGTGCTGATGTAATGGTTAAGACTGTATTTAAGATAATAGGTGACACCTGAGTTTAAAAGAAAAATACACTCAGTTCAAAATTATGAATGTCTACCTTGAATTAATGAGTCAAGACAATTGCATATAGGAAGAGGTGTACAAGAAGTATAAAATATCAAGCAGGATACTTGAAATGGGTAAGCAATGCATTTTAAAATAATTCTGTTCTTATGCTCTTAATATTGAGCTTCTTTTATTTATTCAATTTCAACTTAATATAGAGGATATATCAATTGTAAAATATAGATATGTATAACATGCTTAAAATAATCAATACAAACAAAAATATCACATTTATTGATGCTAAGACAGACACACAAACTTTTAACCTACCTTAATCCTTATGGACTTAACAGATAGATCACCTTTCTGAGGATTTGTACCTGACTGCATCATATCAAATAAGAGATCACAAGGCTGCAATATCTGGAAACAAAGAATATTAAACTGAATATAAAGATCAATCTGCCTATTAAGAAACTCTTTCAAATGTAGTAACATGCTCCCAAACATCCTATTGGAAATTCTATATATTAAAAAGCAAAACAGCAACAAATACTGCCATCCTAACTACTAAAATGTTTTACAAAGAAAGGGCTGTGCTCTGGAATGTACAAGACAAATGTACACAAATGTAAACCGTCCTTGCACGGACAGTACCAATCTCCACAGAGTACTGTGCACCTCTAATGTGGGGGAGCCTCCTTTATGAGAAACAGAGCCCTGTACTGCCCCAGTGATGGCTGGAAAGATCCTTTCCCCTTAGAGCTCTTACAGGGAAAGTGCTCGAAAGGACTACACCTCCCATCAATCCCAAGGCTCCCCATGCACTTCTCCAACCATTGTTGGGGCCATAAAAAAACAGGTTGCTTACCTGTAACTCTTAATCTGGATCGTGATCCGTTGTTATAATAAGGAATGGGGTTCTGCGCCTGTGCAGGGGCCTCGAGGGCTGATTGAGTAGCTCCTCGTGACACCCCACCCTGCCTGCACGTGCTGTGCTGAGTTCGTTAACCGTGGCGGTTGAGGCGTCCACCCATAAAGGAGCCCACCCCCACACTGGAAGCACACAATACTGCATGGGAACAATAAAGTAGTATGCACTGGACATTCCAAGCACAGCTCTGCTGTAAATGCAGATTCTCTGGTTAGATGTGGCTGCATCCAACAAGGATCAGGGCCACATATATATTGCTCCTGATACCAGATTGAGAATGATGCACAGCACATTCAATTCATGTTCAATCATGTAGCTGTAGATCCAACAGAAGTACACGTGTTTATATCAGCACTGCAGAGCACGGATGGGAACACACTGTCTTATTTATCTTGTAAGGCAAATAATTTACCCAGGCTTTTACATGATTGTTTTTACTGCTGCTTCTGTGTGTTTTTATCTGTTGTATTGTTTTTATCCCTGTTTTATATGTTTTTAGCTTGATGTTTTTATTGCTTGATGTTTTTATTGCTTTTTATTGTATGTTTTAACTTTTGTAAACTGCCTTGGAGTTTTCTTTTAACGAAAGGCGGTATAGAAATGTAAAAATAAATAAATAAATAAATAAATAAATTGTACATCCCTATTTGGAGTCATTCTGCACAAGTAACCATCCCCTCTCATGTGGCCATCCTCTTGGTTTCTATAGTTTCATTCACTTACTTGCACCCTGTTACACACTGCAGGTTCTAGCAATTTCATTTATATTGTATAAAACTACAAAGGATTACAGTTCTAGAGTAGATATCTTAAAATTCTTACCGTAGTAACATTGCCTTTTCTCATATCTGGAAGAAATGGGCAGGCTTTCATTTCTATACCTTTAACAGTAGCTGTCATTTTAGACATTTCCGGGCCATTTTTCATAGAGACTTCACACTGTGCTGTAACCACTAGTGCAGGTGCATCACTTCTTGTTAAGTCGGCCACAAACACAATCTCAGGATTTTTAACAACAACATTTATTTCCATTGTGGATGCTGGCTGTACAGACACTAAAAATGCAATGTTTTAAATTCACTAAGCATTTCATAAACACCAAACATCCCTCTAGCATTTACTATTTAAGTAAAAACTTTAATAGATTTCAGCATTGTCATGGTGAGTGCTTACCACCTGTTAGGGCTCTGGCGACATTTATCATTGAGGTTCAAGCTCTGGTATGAAGCTGTTGAGAATTCTGGCAACATATATAAATGGCCTAGACCCAGGCAGTCCCTCATCCCCCTGTGGCTGTTTAGCCCTGGAGGAAAGTTCCTATTGGTGAAAATGGGAGTTTTATTTCCAGGCCAAACAGCATCTTTTGGGGGGGGGGGCATAGAGGAGTGTGATCAGTCTGGAATAATGATGGGGGCCAAGGGATAAAACCATCCTTGTCCCATGCCACTTTCACATCGGATCCCACCCTCCCATGGCTGCTGTATGAGTGGGAGAAACAAGCATGCAAGGACCAGTTGCATGCTTGTTGGGCGTAACTATAATAGGGCAAAGGGATACAGTTGCCTGGGGGCCCAATGCCTTGGGGGGGCCCCCCAGAGGCAAGTCACATGACTCCCCCAGCCACGCACCCGCCTGGGCTCCCTTCAGTTGTATTCATCCTCCGAAACTGATGTGAGCGTTAAGACCTGGAGCTACTAGAACAGCATGTCTTTCTCTAGTACCATTAAATGACTTGCATCTTCCACAATTTATAGGTTGTTTATATATATATTTATATGCTTTTTGTTACCACTATTCAGCTCATTTAAGATTTCTTTACTTCATGAGCTGAGCCTTCAGTGAGGGGGGTGGCATTTTAAAATCTTGTCTCTGGGCCCACTTGACATAATTCCATAAAAAAAGTTCAAACTGTACTTTTCTGTTACAAAGGAAAAACAAGGGAAAGGTCAGAAGTTTAGTTTGGAAATTATTGTTGCCCCAAACCAGGCATCCCCAAACTGCGGCCCTCCAGATGTTGCTGAACTACAACTCCCAGCATCCCTAGAAACAATTTTTTGTGGCTTGGTATGCTGGAAGTTGTAGTTCAGCAACATCTGGAGGGCCGCAGTTTGGGGATGCGTGCCCCAAACAGTTAAAATAGGGGAAAGGTCAAACAAAACCTACCCTTCTGATTGTCTGTTTTAGCCAAGGGAGAGTTATGGGAGATAAAAAGGCAGACTTTAGAGAGGGAAGGCAAACAGGGTTGGACATTGCCAGAGGCAGCATTAGAAGAAAGAAGGAGAAGAAAGAGATGACTAAGGGAGCTGCTCGTGAGATTGACTGCTAGAGTTCAGTTCAGACTAGGATAGCTGGATGTGCATATCCCATTTTATTTGGTCTTTTGTTCTTATGGTTATTGTCTTTTTATAAACAGAACTACTTCAACATTTATTGCTAAAATTTAATTACTCTTTTTTTCCTTTTCTTGAAGTAAACATATATTTCATTAACATCTCATTTAGTCTCTGTGTTCCCACCCTACGCTTATTTACCACATCACATTACCTAGATTGGGAGTGAGACAGAGTTCTGGTGAGTTGTTAAGTGGAGATAGCTAGGGAATAAAGATTTCCACTGGATGGCAGCAGTAAAGTTTCTCATATCAAAGGGCTGGTTAATACCAGGCTGTGACACATGGCAATTTAAAACACCTGCCATAGTTGCCCAGAATGTAAACTCTTTCTTCAGAGATGCTGGCTCTTCATTAAAGGTAAGCCTCACCCTCATACTGATACCATACTGATATAATATGGTATGGTACAGAATAGATTACTGATACTGGAAGCATTTTTGATCGGAATAGTTTCCAGGGAAAATGCTCTGACAGCTTGCACTGCTTTGGACCCAATTATTGGTTCAATAGGACACAAAGCCTATTAATTAACAATATTTCACTCTTGTTTAACATATATCCTAAGTTAAATTGCAGTTCAAATAAAAAATAATCAGGGTAGAAAGTGACAAGCAGACAGATAAGGGAAATAGAAGCTTTATGTTGCAGTGAAAAGTTGTTCAGTCTGCACACAGAATGTACTGTAGTTACTAGTTACTGACCTTCTTCCTTGGAAGCTGAAGTTTGTGTGAAGTTTCTCTGTGCCGCAGCGCTTTCAGCAGTGGCATTTAGAAATATATCCACAACAGTAAGGAGAAACTCTATGCTAGCACAGAGATATGTCTCCTGAACAACTGTATCAAGAACAGCAGTGCCATCTCTTCCCTGCTTATAACTTATATCCACCATGACTTTCTTTTCCACATTTCCACGTTTCATTCCCATCATCCTGAAAGACAAGTCAGTAGAACAGATAGTCTGAAAAGCTCACATTGCTTAGAACTATTGCAAAGTGCTAATCATGTGCTTATCTTCAACATATTTAATTTTAGTTATCAATTAATGTAAAATCATAGTATTTGGTGGGAACTTTGATCAAATATATGCTTCTGCACTTAGACAATCCATTCAACAAATCTTGAAAACCAAACAGTGTGATTTCCTGCTCCTCCTAGGATTTGAAATTCCCTTTATCCAAGTTCAATAAAATTCTCCTTTTCAATTTTCAAATCAAGTCCGAAATTCCCTTTAATTATTCCAAACCTCCCTTTATATTTAAGTTGTATGTACATTTGTTGTCAAGCAAACAGTGCCTCTCCCACTATTAGTTGTTTTTAATTATAATTAATTATAACTGTTCTTGCAGTAGTGAGCATGATTTGTCCCCTTTGCTAAGCAGGGTCCACCCTGGTTGCATATGAATGGGAGACTACAGGTGAGTACTGTGAGATATTCCCCTTAGGGAATGGGGCCACTTTGGGAAGAGCACCTGCATGTTTGCATGCAGAAGGTTCCAAGTTCCCTCCCTGGCATCTCCAAGACATGGCTGAGAGAGAGTCCTGCCTGCAACCTTGCAGAAGTTGCTGCCAGTCTGTGTAGACAATACTGAGCTAGATGATGGACCAAGGGTATGACTCAGTAGAAGGCAGCATCCTATGTTCCTATGGTTTATTAACAATCACATTTTACTGCACTATATAACAAGCCAAATGTTTTCCATTCTACTTACAAAATGTACTCCACTTGTAACCACACACTGTAGTTAATCTAAAATGGATATGTATTACTTATTTTTCTGTGTAAACTGCTTTGAGAACTTTGGTTGAAAAGTGGTATAGAAATATTTGTTGTTGTAGCAGTAGCAGTAGCAGTAGATACAGCATATTGTTTATATTTACATTTGGTAGTCAATAATAGAACACCAGGACTAACCTGGTACGTTCCTTCTCTGCAGTGGAATGGAGGGAATCCTTGCATAGGTTGCTCCTCCCACTCATTCCACAAGATAGGGCCAACTATTTCACAGTCTTCCCCTATAAGTTGGGAGGAGCCAGCCATGTCCCCTGTTTCAGACATAAACTTGGGAGTAGCTAGTGTAATGGACCAGTGTTGTGCTAGTGGAAACATGTTGTACTAGCCAAGAACATAGTGCAAGATGGTTCTGCAAAGACAGGAGCTTCTGAGCTAGACTGACATTGTGCTTGCACAAGACACTGTATGTTCTGTTTCATAACCTTTCTTCTGCAAGCACTCAGTTGGTGTTTCTGGTTCTGCAGTTTTGCACAGCTCCTCAAACTTCTTAAGAGCATGCAAGTTCTCTTGTTGCACTACCACAACACTAGTCTGGATGTCAGTCATTGAATATTAGGAAAAGCATTCTCCCACATGAGTCTTCCTAATGCTAAAATCTTTTGGTGAATGAAAGCTGTGCCACCTGAGGCTGGGCCACCTCCAGCCTCAGAGGCACGATGCCTCTCAATACCAGTTGCAGAGGAGCAATAGCAGGAGAGAGGGCTTGCCCTCACCTCTTGCCTATGGGCTCCCCAGAGGCATCTAGTGTGCCACTGTGTGAAACATGATGTTGGACTAGATGGGCCTTGGGCCTGATCCAGTAGGACTGTTCTTATGTTCATATCATCAGTGAAATAAGATCTCCTGAAGCAGATACAGGGTTCTCTTGTAAGTCACCCAGTTCTGGAATGCCTTTTTCAAAACAAAACTAGAAGAGTTCCATATTTATATTCCATAGACAAGTTGAAACATTTCTTTTTATTTATCAAATTTAATGAACTGATGAGGTTTCATTTGGGCATTGTCATAATTTAATGTATATAGTATAATGTTTAATTATAAGCTGCTTCAACGCATCTGCTATTATAGGAAATAAGGGTATAAATTATTATCTAAATAAAATGCTAATTTTTTAGCATTTATCTAAATAAAATGCTAGACTATTGCTCTGAACATCACATATAGGTTAAAGACCATGAGCAGCTTCCCAGGAAATAAAGGTTAGTGGCTGCCAACCTAATGAAGCATGTATATTTAGGAAGGTCTGCAGGGATGCCCTGGGAGCCCTTGCACAACTTCCCCAGTCCCCCTGCACTTAGGCTGTTGCACAAGAGGTTGAATACTTTCAAGTTCTCCTCACACTCCAGAAGCACTCTTTACACACAAAAACACATTGCTCACCCTCAGTGATATGTCTGTGCTCTCACAGAGTGCTTCTGGAGCATGAGCAGTGCTCAGCAGTATTAGCCCTCTTGCAGAACAGTGTAAGCACAGGAGGACTGGAGGAGCTGCACAAGGCCTCCCGGTGGGTCCCCACAGGTCCTCCTAAAGAGCATGATTATTAAATAAATAAATAAATGTGTGGCACAGGCTGTACATATCTACACATCCTATGTGAAATTGGTTTCTCACAACAGAGGGATGAATACAAAATATATGTGAGAGAACTAATATACAGCCCACATCATACATGGTATTCAACATCCAGCCAGGGGTGGGGAGGGGATACACAAATGCAAGACTCCCTGCTGAGCCCCACTGAGTAGATACCCCGTGCCAGAAACATGTACTAACTAGCTTTTAGGGTGGGAAAAACTGAATTTTACAGCATAATTACATGCATGTTTACTCAGTATTAAGTCCCACTGTATTCAATGAGATTTGCTCCCAAGCAAGTGTTTATAGGATTACAGCATTAGTTTGTTATCTTCTTTGTTACTTAAATTATTGTACTGGTAGACACGTTTGTACTAAAATTAATAAAATGTAAGTTTAAAAACAGGGTTGGCATGAAAAATAGTCCTTATCTTTTTTTCAAACTGTCCCGTTTGGCTACCACTAATTTTGTAATACGTGTGCCATTCACATTATATAGACAAACAGATTATATGCATCTTAAACAATGAAGGAAATGTTCATACTTGATAAACAACCAATGGCAGTAATAAGATGACAGTAATAAGTAATTACATTCTATTGCTATATTATTCGCTGTAAATATCAACAGGATTCTGAATTATTAGCAAAAAAAAAACCCTGGTTGCTCACCTGTAACTTATGATCTGTAAGTGATCTGTAGATATTCGTCATCCTGGGTTCTGCACAGGATCTCATGGGTGGAATGCTGCTGTGCCTCATGGTGCTCCTGCCCCGCCCACTGCACTCAGAGCAACTGTTTATTTCAGCATCTAGCATGCCCTTCTTTTCGTTCCTGGACAACCATCACAGCATAACGATCATACAGCATAGGCCTGTCCTGGTAAGTCTGTTTGATCAACTTAATGCTGTGAGGAGGTTGGGAGGGTCTTATGGATGTCTATAGATTACTTACAGATCATAAGTTACAGGTGAGCAACTTGTTTATCTGTAGTATGATCTATAGGACATTCATAATCCTGGTATGTTTAGCGAGCTTTCCCAGGAGGAGGGAGCAGTAAGCTGTAAGCTATTGCAAGACCCTCTTTAAGACATCTCTCCCAAAGTTTGCTTCTGCAGCAGAAGGTCAATTGCATAGAAGGCAGCTCAGATGACCAGGTGGCTGCCTTACAGATGTCTTCAGTTTGAATCCCAGAGTGATGCACTGCTGAAACCGCAAAAGCCCTAGTAGAGTGAGCTTTAATGGTGCGAGGAGGCCACCTTTTGGATCTTATATGTCAGTGAAACCAACTCTGCTAGCCAATAGGATAGCATTGTTGAGATATAGGGTGACCTTTTGACTTGCCCTTGTAGGCCACAAAAAGTTTTCTGCTTCTACTTAAATCTTTAGTTCTGTCTAAGTAAAACTGGAGTGACCTCTGCATATCTAAAGCATGAAGAGATCTTTCTAAAGGCGATACACAAATGGATTCCTAAAAAGTGGATGGATTACTAAAAAATGTAGGTAGCACAATATCCTGATTCAGTTGAAAGTCTGACACCACCTTTGGGTGAAAGGACAGATCTGTCCACATAAGAATCTTTTCAGGAAAAAATCATGTATATGGGTTACTGTTAACTCACTAACTCCCATCGCAGTAGTAATAGGAATTAGAAAAGCAGTCTTCAACCTGACTAACTTTAAAGTACTAGTTGCCATTGGTTCGAATGGCTTCTCTGTCACTGTTGATAGAACTAATGAAAGGCTCCACTGCTCAATTGGCTTTCTAATAGGAGGATACAGATTAATTAAGCCATTCAGGAACCTTTTGCAACTAGGATAAGAAAACATAGTCCTGCCATCCCACCCCACATCCATTTGTGCCAAGTGAACCGTCAAGGAGACATTAGCTAATCCACTGCCTTTTAAGTTAATCCACTGCCTTTTATGTTTGTCAAGTACAGTAACACTTGGCATTATTGTTGCAGTTTCAAGAGTAAAACCCTGATCAGTATAAAACACAAATCTCTTCCACTTGTAGGCATAATTTCGCTGAGTGGACACTTTTGTTTAAAAGTATCTTATCTAGAAGCAGATTCTCCATGCTGTGAGCCTTAAGGTTTCTAGGTTGGGCTGCAGAATCTGACCCCCATCCTGGAACAGCAAGTCTAGGCATTGTGGTAGTTGCCAATATCTGCATCCTGAGAGTCGAAGATGTAGTGGAAACCATGCCTGGCATGGCCACCATGGGGTTAGTAGAATGCAAGATGAGTTCTCTTGCAGAATGTTGGCTACTACCCTGCCGAGTAGAGGATATGGAGGAAATATGTGGACTAGTTTGGTCCTCTGGCTCTGTTGAAAAGCATCCCCTCCCTGGAGTTTCTCCCTAGACTAGCCCTTGTGCATGTTTTGTTGTCCTCCATTGCAAATAGATCTAAGGTTGGCATTCCCCAACACTTTAAGATCTTTGTCAACTTTTTGTGCTATATAATCCATTCATGGTGCTGTAAGCCCCTTTGGCAGCCTGCTCAAATTACTTGGACCACCTTCCCCTGTAGTAAAGGTAAGAAGGATTTTAGTGCCAGAAATACAGCCAGTAATTCCAAGAAGTTTATATGGAACTTCTTCAGCTGCTTTACTCAGACACCCCAAAGAATAATAAATTTAATAATTAGAATGACGTATTTTTCTAAATAAACTTGTAATTAATTATGATTCATATATCCAAATGCTTAAAACCAAGGAGTGTGCCAAAAGCCATCCAAAAATTCTTATATACGCATGAGAATGAATGCTACACATGAGGAATTTTCCCATTCATAATGAACATGCATATTACAAGGGAAAATCATATGAATACGATGTCCACTATATAGGCTAGATAACAATTGCTTGTCACAGAGGAATCTAGTCTCCTAGAACCTAAAAATGTCCATCCTCCTACATGCAGTGAGGTATGAATTTCTTCAACTTCATCTGAAGCTCATGGAGACGATTCCTTAGTTCAGGTTATATAATTAGTCCTTGCTGGATAGTCCTTAAAAAACTGTCCAGATTCCAGTAATTTCTTATTCCTTATATGCTCTTTAGTCATTCCTTATGGTAACACTTTACCTGTAGTGTGTTACTTGGAAGAGAGAGAGAGAGGTGTGTGTGTGTGTGTGTGTGTGTTTGTGTGTGTGTGTGTGTGTATGATGAACCACTCTTAAGGCTGGTTCCAAGTATCACACTACAGGTAAAGTGTTACCATAAAGAATGATTAAAGAGCATATAAGGTATGAGAATTGTTTTGTCACCTAAGTTTAAAACACTTGTTAGATTGTTTACTGTAGAATCTATGATGTTATATTTTTACTTTTTAGTCCTTCATGAAGAAGCGTAAACGAAAACTACTGAGAGAAGTTCTTACTAGGGCCCTCAGTTAGGTAGCTATATGTCTTGTGTGCATCAAGGAACACAGAGAGTAAAACCTCATTGGTGACATTCATGGGGTTTTTGGTACATCCACAATATCACCATCCAATTACTCCTCAACATCTAAACCTTGGCTGAGAAACCCCTTAAAGGCGGAAGCAGATGATATGGATCATGATCCGTTGATCCCATAAGGAAATGGGTTCTGCACTTGCGCAGGCACCTCGCGGGCCAACTAAGTAGCTCCTCGCGATGCCCAACTGCTGTCACGTGCTCTCAGAGACTGTTATATTGAGCGGTTGGGCGTCTCCTTGTCAGTTTCTGTTTGACCGCCATAGCATTCAGACCTCATTTGGGCTCCTCAGTAGCAGAAACATTTATTACTTGAGATTCATTGCTCACTTGTGTCTAAGGACCTCGGACTGTTAACTGACTGGAATTGGATTTCGGATAGGATAAGTTGAAAGACTTGTTCCCTAACTGTTATTCTTGACCTATGAGAGCACTGACTCCCCGAACTCAGGAAACCCATCAACATCGACATCAAAAGGAAATGCAGCTTCTGTAAGTTCGGGAAACCCATCAACATCGAAGGGGAATGCAGCTGCTGTGGGCTCATCGATGTTGATGGAGCAGCCAATGTCGGTGTCGACAGCCCGACCAGCCGCAACGCATACAGTACAGAAGCGCCAGTCTTTATCTCCTGCGCGCACTCCACAACAGTCGCTCTCAGCCCTGTCAGTTAAAGGCAAAGACAAGCAGCAATTGACTGGGCTAGATGCTACTTCCTCCCTGTGAGATCTGTTGGACTCTGCATCAAGTATCCCTTCAGGCTCCACCTTTCAAGGGTTCTTAAGTGCTGGATTGGATGATGAGCAAGAGGATGAGGATCTTTCTATTCTACCGCCCAAGACACCTTTGATTTCTCCAAGAGAGGCGTTTGGAAATCTGATCCTGTTACCCTCAACTTTTGCTGTGGTCCCACCGAGAGCAAGTCACAGTCTTTCTGACCAGGGAGTGCGCTTGCCAACGACACAGCCAACTCACACATGTGGTTTCCGCCATTCGCTCCCAGAGGATTATGGGGAATATCTAAAGTGGAAAGCACAAGTGTCTTCATCCCATGTACTAGGACCAGAGCAACCACGTATCATCAATTATCAGGAACCACCTTCTCACCAGTTGGCAGCACCACTCCAACAGCCCACAATTGAACAACACCAGCAACCTGAACCCCAATATCCTGAGCCCAGGATGCTAGTCACCACGTCCTGCCAGATGCAAACACCTGAGATGACTCAGGAGAAACCAGGAGGAAAGCGGAAAAGGAAATCGAGTCTTCCTCCAACACAACGTTTGTCTCCATCTCTGGAAAGAGATTCGGAATACTCAGAGTCTGAGGACTCAGACTCTAATCAAGCAAGTCGCCACTCAGACCCACCTTCTGATGTTCCTCCACGCTTTTCAAGGTCCCCTACAGAGGACTTGAAGGCATACCACATTCTAATAAAGGAGATCACCGAGGCACTTGGTATGGATTTGAAGCAGCCACAGACGGAAATTTCAGACCCAGTATACAATATGATGAAACACGCCAAGACATCGCATCCAGTGGCCCTGCCCATGATACCAGTGATAGCGAAAGCTGCAAGAACGGCGTGAGAGACCTTACAAACCACAACTCCAACATCTAAATGACTGGAGAATCTCTATAGGGTTCAAGAGGGAGAGGAAGCCTACCTCGTCAGGCATCCTATCCCTAATTCCATGGTCGTAGATTGTGCAACAACGTCGAAAGGTGGACGGCACCATACGATGCTGGCAGACAAAGAAGGCAGAAAGATTGATGTCCTAGGCAGAAAGCTATATACCACTTCTTGCCCAGCTATACGCATAGCCAACTATGCGGCCTGCATGGCCCGTTATATGCACCTACTTTGGGACACCTTGCTACAAAACTCCACATCGATGACCCCAGATGAACTACAAGATAAGTTCAATGAGGTTTATGAAAAAACCACGTCAGTCACGAGACAACAGCTCAGTGCCTTCAAGCACTTGGCAGAGACGGAGTCAAGGGCTCTGGTTACGTCTGTGACCATGCTTGGCTCCGCTCTACAACATTACAACCGGACATGAAGGAATGGGTAGAAAACCTTGCCTTTGATGGAAAAAGCCTGTTCCATGAGGACACTGACACAACCATGGAAACTTTGAAAAAATCAAAATTTACAGCAAAAACCTTCATGGCAGTGACATCTTCATCTAATTCTAGGAATCGGAATTATTCCCGCCAAAGACCTTATAAATACCAGGACAGGAGAGATTATAGGAGATATAATGCACCTTTGCAAAGGTCAAGAGGATTCAGCAACAACAACAACAAGAAGAACAGGAACCAGAACAATCGTCCGAATAAGGACAATACCAAAGAGTCTTTTTGATTGCTCTGTCGGCCCACTGCATCAACAACCAATTGCCAAGGCCAATGTCATCGGCCTTGTAGTTGCCAGCTCAACCATCAGACTGGCAAGCCATGCTCAAGCATGGTACAATATAACATCAGACCTCTGGGTTCTAAGAATAATAGAGACCGGGTATGCGATCGAGTTAAAGACTCTACACCCCTTCTCAGGCTTAAAATTCACCAAGGCAACAGCGGTTCTACAGGAGGAAGTACAAGTGTTATTAGAAAAATGGGCAGTTGTGCCTGTGCAGTGGGCAAGGAGGTTGACAGGATTCTACTCCCGCTATTTCCAGATACCCAAGCGGGATGGTGGGATCTGAGCAATCATGGATTTGAGAGGCCTCAACAACTTTGTCTGGGCCCGGAAATTCAGAATGACAACATTGCAGGCAATAATCCCCTTCTTAGAACAGGAGGAGTGGGCGGCAACACTGGATCTCAAGGATGCTTACTTTCATGTGGGCATCCAGGAGAATCACTAGAAATACCTCAGATTCACAGTGGGGGAGGCAATTTACCAGTATACAGTCTTGCCCTTTGGACTTTCGACAGCACCAAGGGTTTTTACCAAGGTGGTGGCTGTTGTTGTGGCGTATTTATGGACACAGGGCTTGATTGTTTATCGCTATTTAGATTATTGGCTCTTGGTAAGCAAGGACAAGGAACTTCTTTGCACACAAATCCAGTGGATGGTCCACCCCCTTAAGGAGCTGGGGATCAACATCAATTGGAAAAAGTTCAACCTAGAACCCAGAAAGCAGCTAAATTTCATAGGCACCACTCTGGACATGGAACAGAAGAGGGCGTTCTTACCAAGGGCCCGCTATCGTCAAATCAACACTCTTGCACACATGTTCATAAGCAACCCCATTCAGCTAGCAAGGGCAATTCAGAGAATGTTGGGACTGATGGCATCCTGCAACACAACTGTCCGATACATGCAGTTGCGCATGCGTCCCCTACAACGGTGGTATCTAAGACATTTCAGACCCAATGTGGTCAGCCAGAGGTTACACCTAAAGCTACCCCTGGCAGTGTTGAAATCTCTGCGTTGGTGGATGTTAGAGGAAAACCTTTTGCAGGGTGTTCCGTTCAGACCCCTGATTCCAGCAAATTGGGTCATGTCAAATGTCTCCCTGCTAGGATGGGGGGCGCATTGTGGACCACACTGTGTTCAGGAACAATGGACATGCTTGCAGAGTCAACAACATATAAACTACCTGGAACTGCTGGCTACATTTTTAGCGCTGAAAGCCTTCGAGCCCCAACTCAGGGGGACAGTAACGCAGATTCACCTAGACAACACAACTGCAATCGCTTACATGAACAGGCAGGGAGGTACAGTCTCTCCCACACTCTGTGCCTTATCCATGTCGATATGGGACTAGTGCATAGAGCATGCCATCTACCCAATTGCAATTCATATATGGGGTATCGACAATCATCTAGCCAATACCCTGAGCCGGAACAGACAATTCGATCACAGGCACGAATGGGAAATCAAAAAATCTTGCATCGATCCCCTCTTCGACGAATGGGGCATCCCGATGGTGGACATGTTTGCCACAGCTGCCAACAAGAAGTGCCAAAGATATTGCTCAAGGGCGGGCATAGGTGCAGGATCGCTGGGAGACGCGTTCCAGTACGATTGTCGCAAGGGACTGCTATACCTTTCCCTACTGTTGCTACTGCTCAATTGGGTCTTAGCCCAGATCATAAGAGACAGGGCATCCTGCATACTTTGAGCCCCGTGGTGGCCTCGCCAGCCATGGTTTGCACCACTCCTATAGCTGTCCAAGGGGAACTTCTACTGGCTACCATTGACACCGGACCTCCTACACAGGGAGGAGGGACGGGTACTGCATCCCGAAATACAAACTCTATGCTTAACAGCATGGAGGCTCGGGTTCTGAAAAACATTCTTTTAAATAGTAGATGCCCTTCGACTAGATGCAGTTACCTCTGCAAGTGGAAGAGATTCAAGGCCTATGCTAAGGACCAGGGATTCCCGCCTCTATGCAAAACAGTGAGACAAGTATTACTTTATTTGACCACTTTAAAACTCAAGGGTTTAGCAAATGTGTCTCTGAAAGTACACCTAGCAGCCATATCGGCCAAACTCCCTGGATGGGATGGGAAGTCAATATTTTCACATCCAGAGAGTAAGTGTTTCATGAAGGGTCTTAATAATCTCTATCCTCCAATGAAGTGGTCATTGGAGCAGTGGAGCCATTCGTTAGTACTCTTGGCTCTCACTGAAGGCCCCTTTGAGCCTATGCATTCTGCAAGTCTTCGCATGGTCACGCTCAAGGTTGCTTTTCTGATTGCCATCACCACAGCAAAACGTGTGGGGGAACTGACAGCTTTAAGAATAGATAAGCCATACACCTAATTTTACCCACACAAGGTGGTAATGAGACTGGACTCGGATTTCCGTCCTAGGGTGATTACGGAATTTCACCTCAATCAAGAGATTGTATTGCCAACGTTCCTCCAATCGCCAGAGACGAATTTAGAAAAAGCCCTACATTCTTTAGATGTGCGCAGGGCCTTACTTTACTACCTGAATATGGCTAAGTCATTCAGGAAAACTAAAAAGCTTTTTGTGGCGTACAAGGGAAAACACAGAGGCCAAGCAGTGTCTCAACAATGCTTGGCACATTGGTTAGTGGAGCTGATCCTACTAGCATACAGACAAGGGGTTCGACCCCCAAAGACTATACGAGCACATTCTACCAGGGCATACTCAACCTCGGCTGCCCATGTTTCAGGAATTAAAATGAATGACATCTGCACAGCTGCAACATGGTCATCTCAACAGCCATTCATCAAGCACTATGCTGTAGACCTCCGCATGGCTCGAGAGGCAGAATATGGCCAGCGTGTCTTGAAAAGGGTGTTGTCATAGAATCTACCTTCTGCACCCACCACCATGGTGGAGAAGCTGACTATTCACCCATTTCCTTATGGGATCAACAGATCACAATCCAGATAAACAGGTTGCTTACCTGTAACAGGTGATCTGGAAGTGATCCGTTGAATCCATAAGACCCTCCCAATCCATCCCCACTGCGGAAGTAAAGGGAAAATGCAAGGGAGAGCAAGCCATATCAGATTGTATATTAGAGGCGGTCTGCACAAAAACTGACAAGGAGACGCCCAACCGCTCAATATAACAGACTCTGAGAGCATGTGATAGCGGTTGGGCGTCACGAGGAGCTACTTAGTCGGCCTGCGAGGATACAGGTAAGCAACCTGTTTGTGTACTCTCAGTGGAATCAAGGAAAGATAATAGTGACTGGATGATAACTTGATCCTGTGCTTTTTCCATCTCCTGTAGCAGATGTTGTTCCTCAACATCAATAATCAACACTGAAGGAGACACCCGTCAAGCTGTTTCCTCTCTCAATGCCGAGGGTGACTCGTCCTCTCACTATCAAGATGTGGCTGGCTCTGAAGACATCTTCTCTTGATGTTGGTGCTTGTTCTCTCTCAATGTCGAGGTTGACGCCTCTTCCCGTTGAATGGAACTTGCTGTTGACACAGACTTCACCATCGACTGTACAGCAGCTGTGTCCCTCGGTCTAGTTGTCAATGTTGAACAATGGTGCAGTTCTGATATCAACGCTGAGGATGGACACTTTGCCACTTGGAGATGCATAGGGGATGGAGTACAAATGCCAGCACTCAAAGCAGAGGCTGAGCCCTGATCCTTATGCCTTAGCTGAAGGGGAGATAGACATCTCCTCCACAGAAGCTTTACGCTTATTCTTGTGATTCCAGCGATGCATCAATGAGGTAGAACTCCTTGACACCTCAGCCAGATGCTTAAATACATGTGCAGTTGAAGTAGAAGATCTACTAGGTGTCAAAGGTTGGGGCTGAGTGTCCGCTGCAACTCCCGACACCGATATCAATACTGATGGTTGTGGAGACCAAGGCATAGGAGTCGGTGGTCGAAATGCGTGCTCATAGAGTGCTTCTTGGAGATGAAGTGCCCTATTTTTCAGAGTTTGGTGGGGAAAATATGTGCAGATCTTGCAAGTCCTTGTATTATGATTCTGGCCCAGACACAAGAGCAGGAATTTTGGCAGTCTGTAGGCAGCAATTTGCCCCCTCACTCTTTACATCTCATAAAAGCCTTTTAAATGAATGAATGAGTGAATCTTTATTACGGTCAATGACCCATAACAGAAACAAAACAATACAGCTCGTTTGACAGAATGCAAAAAGGGAGGGGGTTAACAGATCATTCTAATACCATTTACTCAAACAATTTAGATCTAATCTTGACTGCTACTGCACAAAATTTAGCCAAATTAAGTTTTATACATCCACTACAGTCTGCTAACAGAAAAGAAACATACCCATCCTCAGTTCTACCAGGGATATTCAATAAAAGAATGAATATTCAGAACGAATATCCTTATAAAATGAACAATATAGTAAAACATGAGTCATCGTTTCTACACCTTGGCCACAAGGACAAATCCGATTGTTAATGGGAGTTTACTTATATATGCCTTCTACTACAGCTGATGGTAGTGCATTACATCATGCAAGCAAGAAGGCTCTTCTCTGGGACTTGGTAACTAAATTAAATAAATATTGAGTGAGTTTTGGATAATTTGTGGAGTTACCTAAGAAATTACCACAGAAATTTGTGCAAGATCACTCTGTTTTTCAACATCTGCTATAAGCTGCTTAATAAACCTCTTAGCATTATCAGGACCCAAAGATCTTAATAGCTGCACTGAGAGACCATACTTGCCTAGCATGTATACGATTTTCCCAAGTAGATTTGAAACTATCTTCCAGCACAAGGGAGGCCAGGCCTTTAGGGAAAAACACGATTTTACACCAAAAATTAAATACACACCTCCAGGCCTTGGCCTCTACTCTTATTAGGCGAGCCTCAAGTCACAAAATAATATTTGATACACAGAGAGGCACAGAGAATAAGGAACGCACAAACTTAGATTGAACCAGCTCCATTGGCTTAAACGATTGTGGACTACAAATTGCAATGCCATACAACTGCGCAAGAACTTTGGCTTCATGTACCTTAACTGCCACAGGAATATAATGACCACCTCTGTAGAGGAAGAACCTTAAAATGGCCAAAGCACTTTTGGGGGCATTAGTCTTTTTAATGTCCACTGGGATAAAACAAGTTCATGAGCTAAGCCAAGACAAGCCAAAAGTTCAATATTACAGAAAAAACACTCAACCAATATCCAACAATACCAAGAATAGTCAAATAATCTAAACCACATCTTTACAATTTCATATACAGAACAAATATGAAAACTGAGGAGCAGAGTCCAACGAGGCGCATGCTTTGGTGGTCGGAAAGGAGCTAAGGGAAGTTCCCTAAGGGAAGGGTGCTCCAACCGCCAAAACAAATGGTTGCACTGAATGTGAGGGGTGGTGCAAGAGCCCCATGAGGAGCTGGAGCATTCCACCCACGAGGTCCTGCACAGGCACAGCCTACAGAGCACACTACAGGTGATCCACATATCAATTTCTTCTTAAAAGATAAATATATTAATTTTAATATTGGTCAAAAAGTCACATTACCTCACTGTGGAATCTGAACATTTCTGGAAGAGAGCGAAGGAAAGTGGGGTAAAAGAGGGGACTGGGAAGGATGAGGAGGGGAAGTACATATTGAAGTATAATATAAGGATTATGAATATCCCAAATGCAATTTCAAAATTGAAATCAAAGACTATTAGACTCCATAAGAAGAAAAAGAGTATATTTTAACTACTTTTCAATGACTTCTTAAACAATATATTGCTATTTGAAATATCAATTGGAAAAAAGTTATGATCAACTGATTTAGATTGGCATGGGTTTTACACATACTCAGTACCTACTATTTTCCATTATATCATCCATAAGTATTAAAAACTCAGTAGCAACTACATGAAAATACATAGCTTTGTGCTTGTTGATATAAACTTGAATGTGGAAACATTTATGTTCAAATTGCATTCCAATCAAAAACAGAGCCATGTGTGTTTTAAAAGAACCAAATGCATAGTCATGGTTTTCTCTACAATTTAAACTTGTGTTTTAATGGTTTTAACTTTTTAATTTTAGTTGTCGAAATGTTTTAATCTTTTATTGGCTGTTTTAATTGTTTTGTAAACCACCCAGAGAACTTGTGTTTGGGGCGGTATAGAAATGTATTAAATAATTAAACAAACAAACAAACAAACAAACAGTTACCAGTCAGCCAAACTGCTTTTGAAACTGCCTTATCCAATGTGAAAATCTCAGTTGTGAGAACTACAAAGAAAACTCTTAATATGCATAATGCTAATTTACATGTGCTTAAATTGCAAATTTGTTACTATATATTGAGTATGATCCAAACTTGGTAGTACCACCAGACTACTGTGACTCAACCTGACCAACAAATTATTTATTTCTATACCACTTCCAAAAATGGCTCAGGGTGGTATAGAAGGTGGGTTTTAGGAAAAAACTCACTTTGGTGTAGCTTTCTTAACCATCTGCCGTTTATCATCCAGAGTACAGTTTGTTAACTTGACTGAAGCATTCATTGATCCATCAGACAACATTTTGGCAGCAGCTGATATGAACAACAATTTAAGTTCTGCAAGTTTCCAAAGAACATCTCGCTGATCCAGAACTGGAGGCTGCTTTGAAAAGAAGAAATGTAGATTAAATCAGTCTAAACTAAAAATAAATAAAATGCTTCCACGTGTATACAGATCATATCATTGTGATCAAACCTGTAAGTTGATTAGAAAGCTATTTAATATCATTGAGAAGTGGCAGCTAATTTAAACCATTTCATTCCAGTATTGATAGATAAACTGTGCTGTCATTTCCTGGTTTAACTTACACTGCAAACACTAAAATAAGCAACAGATAAGGAAGGATTTTAAATATTAGCCTAGAATGTTACCACCTATGACAGTGTTTCCAAAACCTTTTGATGCCAAGATGCCAAGGAGTAGCTGGCTACCTTTGTAAGCTGTGGACCGGCTGGCTACATTGCCAGTGACCAGCAGATGTCCATGGACTGGTAGTTGAGAAACAGTGACACATATTTCAAACAGAAATAAGAGTCGACTCGGTGCATGGCAGCTGTGAAAAAAGGCCATTTCCATGCTAGGGATCATCAGGAGAAGGGGACTGAAAATAAAAATGCTAGTATTATAATATCTTTATAGAAATATACGGAGTGGCTTCATTTGGAGGACTGCATGAAATTCTGGTCACCTTATATTAAGGAGGACATTGTAGAACTGGAAAAGGTGCAGAAGAGGGCAACCAAGATGATTAGGGGACTGGAGCACCTTCCTTATGAGGCAAGGTTTCAGCATCTGGGGCTCTTTCGTTTAAATAATACATATTTCATTTATATCTATGTAAACCACTTTGGGAATTTTGTTGAAAAGCAGTCTATAAATATTTGTCGTATTCGTAAAAATTTGTCATATTCATATAGATTGGGAAAGAGGCAACAACAGGGAGACATGATAGAGGCGTATAAAATTATTCATGAGGTAGAGAAAACAGAGAGAGAAAATGTTTTCTCCCTTTCTCACAACACTAGAACCAGGGGTCATCCTCTGAAACTGAAGGCCAAGATATTTAGGACCGACTAAAGGAAGTACTTTTTCACACAGTGCGTAATTAATCTATGGAATTCCCTGCCACAGGATGTGGTGATGGCCATCAGCTTGGATGGTTTTAAAACCAGCTTAGACAAATTCATGGAGAACAGGTCTATCAATGGCTACTAGTCTGGTGTTTATAGGCCACCCCCAGTCTCAGAGGCAAGATGCCCCTAAATCAGGGGAGCAGGAGAGAAGTGTGTCCTCATCTCTTGCCTGTGGGCTTCTCTGAGAGGCATCTGATGGACCACTGTGTGAAACAGGATGCTGGACTAGATGTGCCTTGGGCCTGATCCAGAAGGGCTGTTCTTATGTTATTATGACACAGGATACACTTAAAAGCAATGCAGAATACTTGTCTTGATAAAGCAAGTAGAACAAAACTTTATTAGTTTGAAGTAAATTGATGCAATTTTCCAAAAGTAATTGGTGTTCTCTTCCCACAGGTATAGTCTGCCTTGTGGAGCTTGAAAATTCTACCCTCAAGGAGGTGCACTACCGAAACATTTGGAGGTACATGGATCCAATGTTCCCTCTAACAGGGATTCCCAGATGTTGTTGACTACAACTCCCTTAATCCCCAAGCGAAAACCACTGCAGCTGGGGATTCTGGGAGTTGTAGTCAACAACATCTGATAATCCCTGTTAAAGGGAACTCTGCATGGATCCAGAAAAAGATCTATTATAGTTATGGGCAAGATGACAAGAGGCAAACTCCCTACTCAACACCTGAGAGCAGAAGCATACTGTTCTTAAATTTATAATCCAGCAAGTTAAATGTTAAGAGGGCAACAGTTTAACATGGCACATTTCTCCTGCTCATTGCTTTCTCCAAAGGCTAAGTATTTCCATATGTGGCTCCATCGGGTCTATCAGTAAAAAAGGTTTACTGAAAATTCTGCTAAGAAAAACTGATCACATATCAGTTCTAATTTGTTGCCATTTCTGAAATAATTTAGCTGGCTGAATATTAGTGTTTTACAAAGCAGCAGGAAGGCACAAGGACTAATAAAAGTATAAATATTTGCTAAACTTATTTTTTCAATACATAGGAACAAACAAAAGCTGGTCATATATAGGAATATATAGGAACAAACAAACAGCAGTCCCAACAGATTCCCAAATGTCAGGTTCTCAGAAAAAACTCTGAATAAATCACCCAAAGCTAAACAGATTGAGTGTTTAAGTTGGTATTCAAGAATAAGTTGAGACAAGGCATTTTAAGTTGAGACAAGGCATTTTTAGGAGATTACAGTATTAATAGTTTATGTATATTTTCATAATATCTGACACTGAGTATTTATTCTTTTACAATATTTTTCTTAGTATATATTCCTGACAATTTATCAGTTTTGGATTTCACAGTACTTTATTTTAGCCAGT
This sequence comes from Hemicordylus capensis, assembly GCF_027244095.1. Taxonomy (NCBI): domain Eukaryota; kingdom Metazoa; phylum Chordata; class Lepidosauria; order Squamata; family Cordylidae; genus Hemicordylus; species Hemicordylus capensis. The sequence goes on from NC_069658.1 coordinate 102,062,463, forward strand.
AGGGATGTATTTGACAGCTCGACCTCGAACTGGCTTGAGCTCGAACTGGCTCAGTTCAAGGGCTTGACCTCTAACCAAACCGGGCCCAGTTTGTCTTGAGGTCAAGCCAAATCCCCTAGGATGGTTTGGGGATACCAAACAAGATATAATTAGTTTTTGTTTTTTAAAAAAGACAGACTCACCACTGCCTGGGTTGGTGGCCCCAGGGGTATGTGTGTCTAGTGGCTTCCCCTCCCCCCCACCGGCCTTCCCTCGGCCTCTGATAGGCCATTTTGAACTGTCCTTTTGTTGTTGCCTGTGTTATATAGGAACAGTAAGCAGCAGTTTCCCTCTGAAATTCATTCCCACAACCACTGCTGTAATAGATGCAGATGAGGCAAAAAGGGGGAAATGCCTTATGCTATTCTACAGAAATTTAGCCAAAAGAAACAAAACAGATAAGAGGAACTGCATATCAGTTATACCCATCTGCCCCAAGTCTTGGCTATCTCAACAACCATTTTGGGCAGATGAACAGAAGTGGAACAAAAAAACAGGTTGCTTACCTGTAACAGATGATCTGGAGGTGATCGGTTGTATTCATAACGAATGGGTTCTGTGCCTGCACAGGGACCTCACGGACCGATTAACTAGCTCCTCGCTCCGCCCCCAACTGACATGCACGAGACCGTGCTTCCATTATCCCAGGCAGTTAGGGGTGCGTTTATTCAGTTTCTGGTGGACCGCCTGTTTATTTAGGTGATCACTTGTGAGCTCACAGACCATTACACCCTGCCTTAAGCCTCGCGGGGAGGTTTGGGCAGGTTTTATGTATGAGCCCCTGGTGGCGCAGTGGTAAAACTGCCGCCCTGTAACCAGAAGGTTACAAGTTCGATCCTGACCAGGGGCTCAAGGTTGACTCAGCCTTCCATCCTTCCGAGGTCGGTAAAATGAGTACCCAGAATGTTGGGGGCAATATGCTAAATCACTGTAAACCGCTTAGAGAGCTCCGGCTATAAAGCGGTATATAAATGTAAGTGCTATTGCTATTGCTATTGCTACAATGGATCACCTCCAGATCATCTGTTACAAGTAAGCAACCTGCTTATCTGGATTGTGATCCGTTGTATTCATAACAAATGGGTGAATAGCCAGCTAACACCCTAGGCAGTGGGCTGCAAGCTCCCTTAAGGCAGGACATGCTTTAAAACAGCCCGACCAAAGGCCCCATCTTTGGTCTGTCTCAGCTCAATCACATAATGATGTATAAACGGTTGTTCTGAAGACAAAGTTGCTGTTTTGCAGATCTCTGTCATTGAAATTCCTGCTAAGTTTGCTGCTGAGGTTGCATATGCCCTTGTGGCGTGTGCTGTAACAGTTATCGGTGCAGTTTCCCCTCGTTCAGCATAAGCTAATCTTATCGTCTGAACTATCCACTGAGACAAGCGTTGTCTTGAAATGGAGCAGCCATTAGACTTTCCTTTATATAATACAAACAATCTTTGTGTTTTACGCATGTGCTTTGTAGCCACTAGGTAGTATAACACCACCTGTTGAACATCCAAAGAATGCATAGTTCTTTCTAGTTGAGTTTCTGGATGTTGAAAAAAGGACGGCAGCATTATATCCACATTTATATGAAATTCCATCATCGCTTTTGGTTGGAATCGTGGATCCAAACGCATAACTACTTTATGCAAAAATATCTGAGTATATGGGCGATCAGCCCATAGGGCTGCCAGCTCACTGACCCTCCTAGCCGTAGTAATCGCGACCAGGAAGACAGTCTTTAAAGTTTTTAGCCCCAGGGAAGCCAATGCCAAAGGTTCGAATGGCTGTTGTGATAAAGCTTGTACCACCAACGTCAAATCCCATTGTCGTTGCGGCTTCCGCAGCAGGGGGAACAAGTTATTCAGACCATTAATGAATTTCTTGCACTCTGGATGGGAGAACACCGTGAAGCCCTCCCAACCTCTGTGCTCAGAGGAAATCGACGCTAAATGGACCCTTAGCGATGCATTAGCTAGGCCTGTCATTTTCAGAGTCGTCATATATAGCAGCACCTGCTTGACTGTCGCCTTTTTTGTGAAGAAACCATGGCGTCTTGCAAAGATCTTAAACCTCTTCCACTTGCTAGCATAATTTAGACGAGTAGAAGGTTTTCTATTGTTCAATAATATGGATTTCAATAACCTATGCGCCATGCCATCAACTTCAAGATTTCCAGTTGCGGGTGCAGCAGCATTCCCTGGCTCTGTGTCAATAATGCCGGTTGATTGGGAAACCTGTGATAATTCCCCTGTGACAATCAAAGTACTGCTGGGAACCACTGTTGTCTTGGCCACCAAGGTGTTATCAGGATGCCCCTTGTTGCATTCCGGAGCATTTGTGTGATCACTCGAGTTATCAGTGGTTGTGACGGGAATAGGTAGAAGAGATCTCCAGTTCATTTGATCTGGAAAGCATCCCCTAGGGAATCCCTTCTGATCCCTGCACATGAGCAATATCTCTGACACCTTCTGTTCACAGCAGTTGCAAACAGATCGATATTTGGCCAACCCTAGTCGTTGAACACATTCTTCAGATAGTCCATGCTCAGCTCCCACTTGTGATGCTGGTTGTGTAATAACACCCGACTGAGGGAGTCTGCTTGAACATTGTCCTCTCCTTTTATGTGCATCGCAATTGGGGTCAGTTCTGAGCAATGCACCAGATCCAGATCTGCTGGTTTAGTGTGCACAAGGAACGCAACACTGTTCCTCCTTGTTTGTTCAGGTAAGCTATTGCTGTGGTATTGTCCAAGTGGACCTGTATCACTCTCCCCTGCAGTAGCGGTTGGAATGCCTGCATTGCCAAAAACACAGCTAGGAGCTCTAAATAATTTATGTGTCTCTTCCGATGGTGGCTGGTCCACCACCCTTGTATCTGATGCTGCTGACAATGGGCCCCCCATCCCCATAAGGAGGCGTCCGTCATCAAAGTCCACGTGGGGGTTGGCGGGTGGAATGGCATGCCCACCCGCAAACTGAGATACACTGTCCACCAATCCAGCGAGCTCCGCACCTGACATGGTAGTGTAAGCATCTTCTGCTGACTGTCTCGGTTTGGTCTGAAGTTCCCAAGGAACCATAGCTGCAGCGCACGCATGTGAAGACGCATGTTGAACATCATCGCATTGCAGGATGCCATAAGGCCAAGCTGCCTCTGTATAGCTTCTGCCAGCTGTATGGGCTCCCTTTGAAACAAACGCACCATGTCTCTGATGAAGACATATCTGGCCTCTGGCAGATAGGCCTGCTTCTTCTGCATATCCAACTCCACTCCAATGTAATTCACCCATCTTTGGAGTTCGAGCTTGGACTTCTTTAAGTTATCCTTGATGCCCAAATCTTCCAGGAGGCGCAGTACAAAGCGGATCTGCGAAAGTATCTCTTCTCTCCTGTCACTGACCAGGAGCCAGTCGTACAAAAATGGATATACTATTATTCCTTGAGTTCTTAAGTATGCCACAACCACTGTCATTACCTTGGTAAATACCCGTGGTGTTGTGGATAGGCCGAATGGCAAAACCGCATACTGGTATGCTGTATCTCCTACAGTGAAACGAAGGTACTTGCGGTGATGTTCGCGTATCCCGATATGGAAATATGCATCTTTCAGATCTAGAGCAGCTGCCCACTCCTCTTTTACTAAGAGGTGCAATATCCCTTGGAGCGTAATCATTCTGAACTTCCTGGTGTCCACGTAGCAATTGAGCTCCCTTAAGTCCATAATCGCTCTTATGCCCCCATCTTTCTCGGGGATTTGAAAATATCTCAAATAAAATCCCCTCATCCTGTCCACCCACTTCACTTGGCATTATTGCCTGTTTCTCCAGTAACACTTGCACTTCATCCAATAGAACCTGAGTTGGTCTGGTGAATTTTACTCCCTGAAAGGGTGGCAAAGTTTTGAACTCAATTGCATAGCCAGACCTTATAATTTTTAGGACCCACTGATCTGATGTTATATTGTGCCATGCTTGTGCACGGCTTGCCAGCTTGATGGTAATGTTGGCAATCACAAGACCGGTCTTGGGTTCTAAAGCTTGTGTTACTGTCTGTTGCTGAAGTGGATGGACATGCATATCAAAGAGACTGTTACGACTGTTCCTTGTTTTGTTTGTGTCCTCTTTGTCACGGAGCATAAGGCTTATTACGCTGGAAAGGCTTAAATTGCCTCCTGAAATCGCACCTGTCTTGTCTGTAATTAGAACGGCCTTGCTGCCTTCCATAGGAGCGTTTTCAGGATGTTTGGCTCCTGGAACCCGTTGCGGCCATGAATGTTTTAGCAGTGAATTTTGATTGCTTCCGCGACTGCATGCTCATATCCGTCGTCACAGCGAAAAGCCCCTTGCCATCAAAAGGCAAGTGCTCCACTTGTTCCCGCATATCCTGCTGAAGGGTCGTGGAACGTAGCCATGCATGGCGTCGTATCGATATAGCAGTAGTCATAGCTCTGGATTCTGTCTATGCCGCATGTTTGAAAGTGCTCAACAGATGTCTGGTAACTACTGTGGTTTTCTCATAAGTTTGTTTGAATGCATCCTGAAACTCCAATGGAGTCATTGTTGCCGAGTCCTGGAAAAGTACATCCCACAGGTGATGTCAGTACCTAGCCAGGCATGCTGAATAGTTTGAAATTTTTATCGCGAAACTGGACATTGAATAGACCTTACGGCCGAACACATCCAGTTTTCTGCCTTCTTTATCACTCGGCGTGAAATGACGCTGACTACTCTTTGATAAGGCGCACTCCATGACCAAGGAGTTTGGCACCGGGTGTTTCATGAGGTAAGTGTTCTCTTCCTCTTGTATATGATAATGTATAAGCCTTCCAATTTATGCGAAGTGGCTGTAGATGTTTGTAAGACCTCCCATGCACTGTGAGCCGCCTTAGTTCTCGCTGGCAACATGGGTAGTGACACTGGGTGGGAAACTTTTGCTCTCGCCACCATGTTATAGACTGGGTCTTTTAGATTCATCTCTGGTTGCTTCAGTTCAAGTCCTAAAGCCTCTGCCATTTCACATATTTGGAATGGATAGGCCTTTAATTCCTCTGTCGGCGAAACGGAGGTATTTGGCGGCACATCTGCTGGCAGCTCTGGCTCTTGAGGTTCGGTGGGCACCACAGAGTCATCATCATCCGTGTCAGATGTATTAGAGGAATCAGCATCTCCCGAATCAGACACTTCAATATGTATGTCAGGGACCTTCTGTTGCCGCACGCGTGGCAGTGTAGCATGTGGCTCTTTTTGTACATCTGCAATGGGCTGGTGAGTTTGACTTGCTGTAGAAGTTGTTCGGCCAGTCTCAGGTGCCATCTGGACTAATACTGACTTCTCTTATGGCTGAAGCAGACCTGCTTCCTGCTGAGCCTTCCAGATCTTGTATTCTGCATAATCCACCGGGTATACCACAAATGGTGTATGCCTCAACCCACACGAACGGGACAATTGTGCAGACGTACCTGCTGCAACGGGTGACTTCCCTTGTGCAGCAGCAGTCGCTGGTCAGACAAATAACAGTAACAGCCTGGTCAATGTCACCCTATCTGAAGTTAAGGGTCTCCATGAATCTATTGGACTAGTAGCAGTAGACACCAAGTGAAGGGGTCTCGGTACCATAGCTGGTATCTGAGCTGGAGACATCGAAGGAATCCTTAGTACTGGAGACATCGAGGGCGTTCTCAGTACCGGTGCCGGCGAAAGCAAGGGGGTTCTCGGCGCCGATAGCTGTGAAACTGTTCTCGGTATCGACAGCGCTTGAACGGTGCCCTGATCAGTGTCAGCACCTGCAAATCCATGAAAGGTTGACCCAGATGGCGTGCTGTCCATAGAGTCAAGCAGAGCCATCAGATCCATTCTCTCCTTTGAACTCAGCAAGACTTCTTCTTCTTCTGCGGCCTCTCCAAAATCCAGATAATCCTCCATGTGAACATCTGGTGAGGAGTCATGCCTGGTGACATTATCGGGGTGTGAGCTGGGGTCTGGTCTATCGCCCCACAACGAAGCTGAATTCCCTTTGATAGTGTCACATCCAGATTCCTCGGCACCAACGTCTGCATCGGCATCAACACCGTCTCCCATGCTGTCTCCGACGTCGATGCCGGTGTCAACATCGAGACTGTCGGCATTGGCACTGGCTCGCCTAGTTCTTACAGTATCGTGATAGGGTCCCATTCATCAGTTTCTGTTTGTAAATCTGATGGCGATGGAGTCTGACTATGGACTCAAGTCTTCTTTGTCCTTTTCCTGGGCGGTGAGCTATCCATCCCCTTGTCCGAGGAGGAAATATGTTTCTTGTGCCGCTTTCGATGATGATGGTGCTTCTCCACCACTTCTGGGTGTTTAAACTCCATGAGGCTTTAGACTGCTGACTAGCAGGGTCCCCCACAGGAGCAACATGCTTCGACACCGAAACACCCGATTCCATCCTCGGTGTTGAAGTCGACAGTCTTGGCGTCGACACACTTGGTTCTGGCCTCAATCCCGAAGTTGCCGGCCTCGGTGTCGGCAAAGTTGATGGTCGCGGTGTCATTGGGCACAATGCATCATTGTAGAGTGCTGCCCGCAATCTCAGTGCCCTATTTTTCAGCATTTGCTTTGAAAATGATGAGCAGATTCTGCAGGCCGATAGATTATGCTGCTCACCCAAGCAGAGCAGACACGCATCATGCATATCCGTTGATGGCAATTTCGCCCAGCACTCAGTACAGCGCTTAAAAGTAGTCTTTGGCTTGGCTGACCCAGCCTCCGACATTCTCTCACAACGGTTTTAAACAAATCGTTTTTACGCTTTTGCAACACAAGGGTGTCGAAATCCAAGTCCAGTCCAATCCAATGTTCAATAAACCAATTGTCTGTCGTAATCCTATCCGAGTCGTTAACCAGTTGATAAAGTTTCCAAGGAGCAAACAGTCCAAGGTGTAGACGCAACGGCGGTCTAACAGAAACTGAATAAACGCGCCCCCAACTGCCTGGGATAACGGAAGCACAGTCTCGTGCATGTCAATTGGGGGCAGAGCGAGGAGCTAGTTAATCGGTCCGTGAGGTCCTTGCACAGGCGCAGAACCCATTTGTTATGAATGCAATGGATCACGATCCAGATATTTTAGTTCTCTGCAGGTCCATTAGCTAGTCTCCTCTGAAGTACAGAGAACCTCAAAAAGATTTCTGCCCCAAACCCTGATTAGGTTTGGAGGTATAGATACTATATTGTCTTTCTTGTGCGCTATCCATAATGTACAACTGATGTATGAGATTAAGAGTTCAACAATTCCAAACAGAAATATATTCCAAGTTTACAGTATATAAAAATAATATTTTTTGACAATTATAGTAGAAAATTATATTTTTCTTACCTGGTTTGAATTTGGACTGTACAAAACAAGAGTGAGAGAATCACACTGGAAATCCAACGTTAGTGTTGTTTTAACCTTAACAGAAGAATGTGTTTCCACCACAGCAGATGTTACAACTGTTACTCCAGCTTTAAAAATCAAGTATGTTGATATTAGACACAAATTAAGTTACTAATAAGAAAAGGCTATATTTTTTCTAATGTACTGTAGCCTTCAAAGAGACTATTTCAAATCACAGCTATGGGGAGGACAATCTGGATTTGGACCATAGTGGGGGCAAAGACTTAAAGCTACCTTTCTCCCTCATGCTGTAGGCTGAAACTTGATACCCACCTGCAGCTCCTATTTACAACACACACACACACAGACACACAGGATGTGCACGGAACCAGGCGGGGGTGGTTCAACAGCGGGAGGGGTGTTTACTCTCGGGGTGGCAGCGTACCTCCCTGCCGCCGGAAGTGACCGGAAGTAGCAGACATGCCTGTGTGTGCCAGGCATGGGTGCGTGCATGTTGTGGGCGAACACAACGTGTGCACGCCTGTGCCCAGGCGCGTCTGTTACTTCCAGTCACTTTCGGGAGACGCGGAGATAGGGCAGCAGGAAGGTATGCTGCCGTCCCGAGGGGCTTTAACAAAACAGAGCGCCGGCGGGGGAAATACGGCGAGAGGGATAAGTGCAACCTCCCCCACCCTGAAAGATGCACACAACCCTGCTACTGACCTGCAGAACTGCCCGCTGATCGAACCGGTTCAGAGGTCGATAAAGGGCCTCTCAACCGGTTCCATGCACATCCCTAACACACACACACCCAAGTGTCAAATCATGCATTTTATGAAATGTGTCATTGGCCCTAAGTAAAGCAACCTTACTATTAAGGTTAATCAGCAGAGCATTTAGCTTGCTAGACCCACAGCTGAAAGACATAAAATCATGTGGGTGTGTAGGTAGTATTTTTTATGGGCTGCTAAGCTTTCACAAGGGGCGGTTTGCATTGATCTACAAAGCTGCAGTACAGTTCTTAAGGATGTGTTTCTACATCAAACGGAATGATTCGATCATTAAAAGTGAAGGCAACACTGAAGGTTTTTAAAAGCTGCTCAATACAAAAAGAGCAGGCTTCCTCTTTTTTGTCATCGGTTTTGTTCTAAGCTTGCATTTAATAGGGATCTGTGCAAATATACCAAAATACAGTGTGTAAGTTGCCATGAATTAACAACTCTAATTTATATTGTTCTTTAATGTGTCAAAGTTTGTATCTACAGAATACATTTATAGAATCCTGAAGCTTACAACAGAACTGAACATAATTAATATAAGTTTAGAAAGAATATAATGAAACTCTATGTACACTAACTCCCATTGCCTATGTCATATACTCATATAAATTTATTTTTCTCACTCAAAATACCCCATTTTTACCAAACATGTTTCCTTACTATGTTATTTATCTATACACTTTTAAATATGTAATTTGATTGATTTTTCTAGTGGAAACGTATAATTGGACTGTTGGTTTAAAAACACATACCTCCAAAAATACGAGAGTCACTGGCTGCCTCATGGTGGGTGCTTTCTGTATCTTTTTCTTGCAGTACAGAAGGTGGAGAGTCAGAACTATCCCCTAAATTTTCATTCAGTGTCCTCAAGATAGTAGTTATGTCCTCCTGACTGAGAATTAGCTTTGAGAAAAAGTTGTAAAGTAAGTTTGATTTCAGCTTGAGTATGTATAATAGCATTAATGTACAGGCCCACAAGGATGTGTAATTTCTGCATGTTATTATGTTTAAAATATTTGGTTTGAACAGAAATTGAAAAGAGACAGGACACTGCAAGAGACTTATGCAACTTTGACACCCAGTTGTTTCATGTCAGGAAACCTTCCCCCGCCCCCCAGAAACCTGTCTGAATAATCATATGAAAATTCCAACCAATTTTTTTTAAAAAACCTTTTCTCTCAGCCTCTTCTCGACCTGTTCAGATTACATTGTACCCACAGGATTCTAGAGGGGATGGGGTGTGGAAGGGAAATTAGCAATAGGCTTTGGGCTCATGTATTCCCATCCTCTTTACTTCCCTACGAAGAAGGAAAGAGAAGTGACTGAAACAAGGAAATGCCACATTTATTTGAAGATGTGATCTCCTTCCTTGATGCATTAAGAACACCACTGTTAATACTCCCTAAAAGAGGAGCAGTGTGGGAGGGAGCATGTAAATTTGAAGCCCACACCCAATCCCTATCTCCCAGTAGAATTCAAGGAGTGCAGATATTGTCGATGGCCAAGATGGTGACAAGCTAGCAGCACTATTTCTAAGTTCCTTTAAAACTGGACTTCTCCCCAAAGGAGCTGAAATTCCTAAGCAAACTTCAACCATGGCAAACAAAAACAAGAAAAGAAATAGGAACAGCCCCAACAACCACCCATTAGCCAAGGTGGGGAAGCAGATGAGAATAAACTCCTCCCTCCCCATCAACGAGATGAATGGAGCCGTGAGCACACTGAATTGAGCCATGAGTACGTCCTTTGCAATCCCTACAAAGAACAGATTTATGGCCCTGGCACAGAGGACCCCCCCCACACACACACCTCCCAAGGAATCCTCTGATGCACCACATCAGGCATCTCCTTCGTTATCTAAGAACTCTGGCTCAACCCCCCCCCCCACCCCGCAGAACAGAGAGACAGGAGATCTAAGAGAGCCAGATGTATCCCTCATCACTCCTGCAAACTCTTTTCAGACTACCTAGGAAACATCTGCCCCCTAACAGCAGAAACTGTCGTCCAGATCTTAGGATGTTTAAACATCATATCAGCAAAGGTAAATAAGCTCAGATATGCCTTTGATATGTTCGTAACATGAGATAACCAAGGAGAGAAAAGCCCAATTAAAACCCTGCACATACTGTAGCTCCCAAAAACCTCCAGGCAGCTGCCCCCTCAGCTCCAGACAAGACCTCTGCCAACCTCTTGCACAAGACAGATGTAGGGCTGCCAAAAACAATCCACTCATCTACTTCATCCCATGTACTTCAAACCTCTCAGGTGCTGCTACAAATCAAAATGAACCACATTTCGGTTCAATGTAAGGAGATGGTTATTTCACAAAGCAATAATAAATTCTATGAGCCTACTTTTAAATTGCCATCCCAGATTTATAGACCTGGATTCGATCCAAGTTTTGCCCAGCTGGCCAAAGACAAAGAGAATTTTGCTAACATTTAATCATTCCAGCCTCCCACTTAAGTTCATTTGGATGGGGGGGAGGGGTGGATCTCTTCCATAACTACAACCTAAGAAACACCAGAGTGTTCAAGGACTGCACAATACAGCCATTACTAGCAGAGAAAATTAGGAGCAAAAACTATTTCTGAAAATGAACTTGCAGATAACATTACCAAGGAATTTAGTCCAGACTTTATTAAACAACTTGCAAACAGCCCTACTGAAATTCAGCAGCCACAGTAGTCAGAATCCACACAGAGTGGATTCTCAGTTGTGAGGTAACTTCTTCATAGGGATTCCCTATGAAAAGCAGTTATTTTTTCACAACCGAGAATCTAAAATTCCTAAAAATTCCTAAAAATTCACCCCTTTGCCCAATTGCTTTTGGGGTTGGGTGGTAGTTGGTGCCCATGGGTCCCCTCAGCCATTACTGTGAGGATCACCTGGAAATAAACTACCACAAAACCAAAACAATGGTTTTTGCCAGGAGAACAAAAACTCCTGGCATACAAATGGAAATACAATTGAGCAGGTCTTATGCTTCAAATACCTGGAAGGGGTGTGTGTGACATTTTATATCCCACTCTTCCTCCAAGGAGCCCAGAGCAGAGTACTACATACTTATGTTTCTCCTCACAACAACCCTGTGAAGTAGGTTAGGCTACTGTTCTTTCATGCTTCCAGTACTAGGAAGGCTAATGGCAGCTATGTTGCCCAAAACACCCAGCCGCCATCCTAAAATTATTTTGATTAAAAGCAGGCCACTACATACCCAAAGCCCTTAAACTATTTGAAGCTAAGTCACTGGTGCAACTCCTCTACAGTGCTCAGATGGGCTCCTTTTCCAACCTCGCCCCTCTGGAGGTAGTCTAGTCCAAATTCCAAGTATCCCACTGTATCTCTAATGCTGGTCTTTGAATAGAGGCAGGCCTGGTAAAAATGGAGGTCAGAGTATGGATGTCCATAATCAACTACTGGCTAAGACAGGCCTGCTCAACTAAGCCCCCCAGCTGTTTTTGGACGACAATTCCCATAATTCCCAGCCACAGTGGCCAATAGCCAGGGATTATGGGAGTTGTAGGCCAACATCTGCAGGGAGGCCGAAGCTAAGCAGGCCTGGGCTAAGACAATCCTTCTTACCAATGGGATTAACTCCTTGGAGGATGGACACCAATCCACATGGAAGCAAACACTGCTGTTGAAACCATCAACAGTCGGGTTCTCCCCTCCCCATCTACTCTCCCTGGGTCATGGAGCAGGCCAGAACACTCCTTAAACTGTGTGTTATGGATACTGAGTGCCAAACTGATTTAGGCAGGGCTCCAAACATCCCTATAGCTGAAAGTCTAAAGGTATATAGTAACACCAGCTGCATAACTTATGTAGCTAGAGGCCCAGAACTAGGGATTTCAAAATGATTTGTGTACAAAACTATTTGTACCCAAATCTGGCTGATTTGTAGACAAAACAAATCACCTCTGTGCTCAATTGCCCAGATTTGGGTACTACAAAACAAATCACCCCAGATTCAGACCCCCAAAATTCAGAGATTTGGACCTCCATTTTGTGGCTGGTGGGTTGGTTGGTAGTGCCCAATGGGTGGAAGCTACCACCCAAATTGCAAAGAAATTGAACAAAGGGGTGATTTTTAAACAATTTTTGAAGTTGGTGCATCTTTAAGCTTTTCCCCATAGGGAATAATGGGGATTTCATCAGTCTTATAATTCCACATGGGGCGGGGACCATGAGGGCCCAGAGTGGGTTGTGGTGGGTGGTAGTGCCAAATGGGTGCAAGGAAGCTACCACCCATATTTCAAAGATATTGGGCAAAGGAGTGATTTTTAAAAGGTTTTTGACTTTAGCATGTCTTTGTGGTAGATTTGGGGCAGAAAAGGTGATTTAGGGGCAGAAGAGTGGGTCAGGTGGTAGTGCCCCAATGGGTGCCTGCTACCACCCAGATTTCAAATAAATTGGTGAAAGGACTGACTAAATTTTTTCTGAAATTTGCACGTCTAAGTTTCCCCCCCATAGGGAATAATGGGGAATTTCAGCAGCCCCATAACTACACTTGAGGGGCACAAGGGTGGCCCAGAGTGAGATGTGGTGTAGTGCACATAGAGTGCCAACCACCCCAAAATGACAAGCCCATGGGACACTGGAGAGGTTAAAATTGTAAAGCACATAGAAGAACTGCAGGTTGCTTACCTGTAACTGGAGTTCTTCTGGTGGTCATCTGTCCAGTCACACAGATGGGCTTCACACATGCGTGAAGAAGGCTCCAGAACACTCACAAGCTGATCTTTCTTTCTGCCTCTAGATAGGTAGCTAGGCCCCTCCCCCATACACCTTAGTCACGTGATCTACAATCTCCTCCTCAGTTCTAGAGTCCACCGACCAAGGTTCTGCAGACGGGCAGGCTGGGTGTGTGTGTGACTGGACAGTTGACCACAAGAAGAACTCCAGTTACAGGTAAGCAACCTGCAGTTCTTCTAAGTGGTCTCTGTCCATCACACAGGTGGGCACATAGCAAGCTCCAGAACCATGGAGGAGGGGCAAAGCCTGATACAAGAAAGGACTTCTCCAATCTACTCAGCCAGAAGCTCTGATTGAAGGAAACAAGGTCTAGTTAAATAAATACATCTCTCTCTCGTACTCTTTGTAATTTATTTCTTTGTTTAAAAATATGTGAACCAACAATAAACTGAGTAGAATAAACATCAAATTGTATGCAGCAGAGAACTATATCATTGTAACACAGCCTGCAAGACAGATTTCCCCAAGGCAGCGTCTTGGTGAGCCCTCACATCCAAGGCATAATTTTTGATAAAAGAAGATGGAGAGGACCATGTAGCTGCCTGGCAGATTGAAGCCAGGGAGAGTCCCTTGTCAAAGGCCGTAGAAGTGGAGACCGCCCTAGCTGAATGCGTCTTAACAGCTACAGGAGGAGGCACTCCAGACAACTGGGATGCTAGTTTAATCACTCATACAATCCACACCGAAATGGATTGCGAGGAGGCTCTCCGGCCCTTATGGGGCTGACCATAAGTAACAAATAAGGTTTTAATGGTCCTGAAGGACACTGTGCAGTCCACATAGAAAGCCAATGCTCGTCAAACATCCCGGGCATGCCAAGTACGTTCCATCAGTGTAGAGGGGTCTGGAAAGAAAATAGATAAGTTAATGGGCTGGGACTTATGGAAGGTTGAAACTTTCTTTGGGCAGAAAGGAAACATCCACCCTCAACACAACTTTTTCTTTATGAAACAACAGGTACGGGAAGCCACAACACAAAGCCCGTAACTCTCCCACTCTCCATGCTGACGCAATAGCCACTAGGAACACAGTCTAAAGTGTCAAAAGGCGCAGCTCGCAAGTTGCCATGGGTTCGAATGGTTTTCCCATGAAAGCCGGGAGGATTCCCGGTAAGTCCCATAAAGGGGCTATCACTGGCAAGTCTGGGTACAGATATGCCAAACCTTTTTTAAATGGTTTAACTTCCCTTAACGTAAATAGGGATTGGCTTCGGTCATCTGAGCCTCGAAAAGCCGAGATTGCCACCAAATGTACCCTTATAGAGGACATGTGACAGACTCAACCTTTTTAAGTCTAGTAAATAAGAGAGTATGTCAGGTACAGTAGCAGTTGCAGGATCACAGTTCCCTTGAGCCGACAGGAAGGCTGAAAAACGGTTCCATTTGGACCTATAAGAAACCATGGTAGATGGCTTCTTACAAGCCGGAATGACCTCTTTCAACTCCTTAGTCCAGACATATTCTCCACGCCGTCAGATAGAGCTTTCGGACATCTGGGTGAAGGACCCAGCCGTCCTTAAGAGATAGTAACATTGGTGAAGGTGGGAGCCTCATGAACTGACCATGGGAAAGGTGGAGAAAATGTAGGAACCACGGTCGACGAGGCCACCAAGGTGTTACAAGTATGCAGTTGGCTGCCTCGAGTTCCAGTTTCTGAAGGATCTGGGGAAGAAGAAGTACAGGAGGAAACAGATAGAGAAACCTCCTTGACCAGCTCATCACGAAGGCATCTCCCAACGAGCCGCTTCCCTGACCTGCTATGGAGTAATACATCCGGCACTGTCGGTTGACCTCGCTGGAGAACAGATCCACTTCCGGAAACCCCCAACATTGAAACACTCCTGTCACAACGTTCGGGTCTAGCCTCCATTCGTGGGACAACCCTTGTGTTCGACTCAGCTTGTCTGCCAGCACGTTGTCGAGGCCTTTGACATGAACCGCCATAAGCTCAATGAAGTGAGATAGGGCTCAGTGACACAGGTCGAGAGTCAGGCAAAGAAGAGTCAAGACCCTGTCCCCCGTTGATGACTTATATAAGCCCTTGTCGTAGTGTTGTCCATCATTATTTGAATATGAAGGCTTTGCACTTCCGGAAGGAAGCCTTTCAAGGCCTTGAAAACTGCCAGAAGTTCCAGATAACTTATGTGATGGCGGGATTCCATCCTGGACCAGTGACCATTGATGTAGAGGTCCTGTAGGTGGGCACCCCAACCTTCTTCGGATGCATCCGTTGTAACTCACACTTGGGGCAAAACCCGTTGGAATGGGGAAGACTGGTGGAGGTTTTGAGGTGCAGCCCACCACGCAAGGGTTTTGCACACCTGATCTGGAATGCAAAGCCTCCTGGAATTGTGGCCACGGTGCGGGCGAAAGGTGTCGAGGAACCACCTCTGTAGTGGCCGCATGTGGAGTCTGGCTGTCGGCAGTACAGCCGTGGTGGATGCCATGAAGCCCAGCATCCTTTGTATATCTCGTGCTGTGTGAGAGGATTTCCCAGTCAAGCAATGAGCAAGCGCCTGTATGTTCTCGATCTGGTCTTCCGGAAGTCTTACTGTTGCAGACATGGAGTCGAAAATGAGCCCCAAGACCCTTATGCTGTGGGTTGAAGTCAACTGCAATTTTTTGAAATTGACTGACAGACTCAAGTCCTCTAGGAGCACTGTTGTCAAATGTAGGTCTTGAAAGAGATGGTCTGGAGACATCGCGTACAGCAGTCAGTCATCCAAATACAGAAGAATTTGAACACCTTTTTCCTGGAGGTGCCCGACTATAACCACCTTACACTTTGTAAAAACTCTTGGGGCTGAAGACAGCCCCAAAGGCATAGCCCTGAATTGGTAGAACTCCTTGCCAACCTGGAAACGAAGGTACTTTCTGTGTTGTGGTCAGATCAAGATGTGGTAGTACGCATCTTCCAGGTCTATGGACACGAACCAAATCCCTTGCAAAAGGAGCGATAAAATTTCCATGACCAACAGCATTCTGAAGTGGGTGTATTTCACATAAGTATTGAGGAGTCATAGATCCAGGATTGGTCTCAGGCCTCCATCTCTCTTGGGTATGCTGAAGTACCAGGAGAAAAGGCCATCTTGTAGATGAGACGGAACACGCTCTATTGCCCCTTTCCCAAGGAGGATATCTATCTCTTGTCCCAGAACAGGGTTTGATGGTGTGGGTCTTCTACCAGAATCGGGAGGTTTCTCTAACAATTCTATGGCATAGCCAATACGAATGACGGTGAGGACCCAGGTATTGGATGTAATATTATCCCAACGGTCCAGATATGGTATTAATCTGGACCCCGTCACAGGGTAGTCATGCCCTCTTTTGGTAGGCAGCAGACTTGGGCTTCTGCTGGCCCTGCTTGACATTCTGGTACTGGCGCTTCTCGTAGTGTGAACCGAATTGGGGGTTCCAGGGTTGACGAAAGGAGGATTCATAAGCTTGAGATGCTGATTGACGGGGCTGATAAGACCGCTGCACACAAGAACGCCTATGAAACCTACAAGTTGAAGGTGCAGGTAAGAAATTCATAGATTTAGCTGTCTTCCATAGTTTCTGCACCCTTTCCATCCTCAATGCGTGTTCTAGCTTCTGTGTTGAGGCCAGTCGAGCGGAGCGGAGCATATCTGCACAAAGAAACCAATGCAGTAATAGACTTGGCAGCACAGTTGGTGGAATGCTTGGAGGTATGCAATAACTGTTTGCTTAGCTTAAACCCTTCCTTTTGTAAAGCGCACAATGCTCCTTGTGTGGGGCGGGGAAGCGAATCCAGATGTTCCAATAACTTCTCTCATATGTGGTGGTTGTATTGTGCCATAAAGGCCTGGTAGTTTGCTATCTTAATCTGCATAGATGAGCCAGAATACAGACGCTTACCCACAGAGTCCAGTCTGAGGCCCTCCCGATCCATGGGAGAGGGTAACAGCTTATTTTTAGACTTGGTCTGAGCCGCTTCTACAACGGTTGGAGGAGGTGTTAACTTCCTCTTGTAATTGTATACCAAGTGCTGCAGCCATACTGGACATATACAAAGAGAAAGACTTGGAATCCCCTGATGGGGAAGAAGGGCTAGAAGCGCCACCACGGCTTCAATCCTTAGGGACTGGAGAGCCCCGCGAGGAGTTGGAAGAAGCAGAATCGACTCCAAATCTGATGAGTCTGATGATACCAAAATTTTCTCTGGTGGCACTGGAGTCACCATGTCCACAGCCAGTGCTTTCACAGACTGCATTGGCAGAGTGGGGAGTGTCACAGGGTTACGGCGGTCAGCAGCATTTTCATTAACTGGTGGTACTGTATGCTGAGCTCGAACTGGAGCTGGAGGCACTTGGGACCCTGTTCCAGTAGAAGGTGCAGCTGGCAGGCACTGCCTCCTAACCTGGTTCCGTTCCTCCTCAGTGGGGAGGTATCAGTGGCGTTGGTATAGGGGGGACCTATCCCTTGCATAGGCACGGAATCTACAGTGAGGGAAATAAGTATTTGATCCCCTGCTGATTTTGTCTGTTTGCCCTCTGACACAGAAATGACCAGGCTATAATTGGAATGGTAGGTTTATTGTAGCTGTGAGAGACAGAATAACAACAAACAAACCCTCAAAAGCCCAGTGCCCAAAAGTCAGCGATGGATTTGCATTGTAGTGAGGGAAATAAGTATTCGATCCCTTCACAAAAGATGTCTTAGTACTTGGTGGCAAAACCCTTGTTGGCAATCACAGAGCTCAGACGTTTCTTGTAGTTGGCCACCAGGTTTGCACACAACCCAGGAGGAATGTTGTCCCACTCCTCTTTGCAGATCCTCTCCAAGTCAGAAAGGTTTCGAGGCTGATGTTTGGCAACCCGAACCTTCAGCTCTCTCCACAGATTTTCTATGGGATTAAGGTCTGGAGACTGGCTGGGCCACTCCAGGACCTTCATGTGCTTCTTCTTGAGCCACTCCTTTGTTGCCTTGGCTGTGTGTTTTGGGTCATTGTCATGCTGGAATACCCATCCACAACCTATTCTCAATGCCCTGGCTGAGGGAAGGAGGTGCTCACCCAAGATCTGATGGTACATGGTCCCATCCATCGTCCCTTCGATGCGGTGAAGGTGTCCTTTCCCCTTAGCAGAAAAACACCACCAAAGCATAATGTGTCCACCTCCATGTTTGACGGTGGGGATGGTGTTCTTGGGCTCATAGGCAGCATTCCTCCTCCTCCACACACGGCAAGTTGAGTTGATGCCAAAGAGCTCGATTTTGGTCTCATCTGACCACAACACTTTCGCCCAGTTCTCCTCTGGATCATTCAGATGTGCATTGGCAAACTGCAGACGGGCCTGTACATGTGCTGCCTTGAGCAGGGGGACCTTGCGGGCACTGCAAGATTTCAGTCCTTCACGGCATAGTGTGTTACCAATTGTTTTCTTGGTGACTATGGTTCCAGCTGCCCTGAGATCATTGACAAGTTCCCCCCGTGTAGTTCTGGGCTGCTTTGTCACCGTTCTCATGATCATTGCAACTCCACGAGGTGAGATCTTGCATGGAGCCCCAGACCGAGGGAGATTGACAGTTATTTTGTGTTTCTTCCATTTGCGAGTTATCGTGCCAACTGTAGTCACCTTCTCACCAAGCTGCTTGGCGATAGTCTTGTAGCCCAGTCCAGCCTTGTGCAGGTCTACAACCTTGTCCCTGACATCCTTTGACAGCTCTTTGGTCTTGGGCATGGTGGTAAGTTTGGAAGCTGAGTGATTGCTTGCTTCTATGGACAGGTGTCTTTTATACAGGTACTGTAACAAGCTGGGATTAGGAGCACTCCCTTACAGAGGGTGTTCCTCATCTCAGCTCGTTACCTGCATATAGTGAAAAGACACCTGGGAGCCTGAAATCTTGCTGGTTGATAGGGGATCGAATACTTATTTCCCTCACTACAATGCAAATCCATCGCTGACTTTTGGGCACTGGGCTTTTGAGGGTTGGTTTGTTGTTATTCTGTCTCTCACAGCTACAATAAACCTACCATTCCAATTATAGCCTGGTCATTTCTGTGTCAGAGGGCAAACAGACAAAATCAGCAGGGGATCAAATACTTATTTCCCTCACTGTATGCCCTCGCGGGTATGGTGAGCAAGATCTGGAGCGATAGCCCCTGCTTGGAGATCTTGAGCGCTCCCGATAATGTCTCTCGTTATAGCAGCGGTCATAATAACGAGCATCATCATCACTCAGGTCGCTTTCCTCAGTGAGATACGATCTGTAATATTTTACAGACTGATAAAGGTAGCGGGGTTGTTTCTTAGGCGTATAGGGATTCATGTAGTTGCCTTCCCCAAAATCTCCAGACTCAGCATAGCCTTCAGAGACGTATTGCAGATTGCCGCGATAGTAGTCTGCCGACCATTTATCTGACAAATAACCCCCCTGCTGTTAGTGGAGGGGGAAAGACTTCAGCACTTGAGGCTGGCTAGCCAGAGCCTCGGAAGCAGGCTCACACTGCAGGACCGATGAGTGAGGCTGTTCACGATGCGATTTTCCCTGGGCATTCTTAGAGCGCTTATTGCTCCATTCGGACCCAACCGGCTTTGTGGGAGTATTTGAGCTGTACAGATCAGACTGAGTGATGTGTGCCTGCGCCGCCACAGTACCGACCGATCCCTCGGCTGCTGAACTTGGCCCCACTACTGCCATCAGTTTCGAGGCTGAGTGAGAGTGCACTTTCTTTTTCTTATACTTTTTAAGAGCTTCCGAAGACAGCCGTGGTTCGGCCAACACAGGGCAGATTGAAGAAGCCAAGCCCTCATGGAGCAGCTCTGAAAGGTCAGGTGGTGTTTCAGCAGTCTGTATTGATCGTGACACAGTTACCGGTACAGTGGAGGCAGAGGGAGTCCCCAGAGGAGTCTCAGGCCCTCCTAGTGGTATAACAATCACCTTGGCAATTATCTCTTTTTCTAATCCATTCGGCACTGGCTGGCTTCCAGACTGAGCCATAACGTTTTCAGACAGGGCTCTCTCCCAGAGATGTAGGTGCAGACTAGAAACTCTGTTAAGTCTCACTTGCTTTGAAAATTTTTGACAGTGTGAGCAGGACATAAGGGAGTGTGCTTCACCTAGACAGATTAGGCACAAACTATGTCCATCTGAGGATGGAAAAGCTGTCCTGGACTCCAAATAATGCTTAAAAGCGACTTTACTGGCCATAAACCAGAAATAGTCACAGGGACATATGCCTCAGTAGAGGGAGGGGAACTAAAATAGTAACGTGAATAAAAAGGGGGGGAAAGCAAAATGAGAAAGATAGAAATATATTTAGGAGAGCAGAAAGAATAAACACCAAGATTAATAAGAGGTATAGTAAATACTAGTCATTTAATTCCTGACAGAACAGCTCATGAAATGTCTAGAGATGATTCTTCCTTGGAGGATGAAAAAGAACTGAAGAGGAGATTGTAGAGCACGTGACTAAGGTGTATAGGGGGTGGGGCCTAGCTACCTATCCAGAGGAAGGAAGGAAGATCAGCTTGTGAGTGTTCCAGAGCTTCTTCACACAGGCGTGAAGCCCATCTGTGTGATGGACAGAGACCACTGAGAAGAACAGAAGAACCTGCTGGGGGAGAACCAGCATGGCTTCCGCAAAGGAAAATCTTGCCTCACAAACCTTTCGGAGTTCTTTGAGAGTGTCAGCAAGTTATGTGGATAAGGGTGATCGAGTTGACATAGTATACCTGGACTTCCAAAAGGCTTACAACAAAGTTCCTCATAAAAGACTCTTGAGGAAACTTAGCAGTCATGGGATAAGGGGACAAGTACATGTGTGGATTGCTAACTGGTTGAAGGACAGGAAACAGAGGGTAGGAAAAAATTGATGGTTTTCACAATGGAGGGAAGTAAGAAGTGGGGTCCCCGGGGATCTGTGCTGGGACTGGTGCTTTTTAATTTATTCATAAATGATCTAGAAGTAGGGGTAAGCAGCGATGTGGCCAAATTTGCAGATGATACCAAACTCTTTCCAGTAGTGAAATCCAAAACAGATTGTGAGGAGCTCCAAAAGGATCTCTCCAAACTGGGGGAGTGGGCGATAAAATGGCAAATACAGTTCAATGTTAGCAAGTGTAAAGCGATGCACATTGGGATGAAAAACCCCAACTTCAAGTATATGCTGATGGGATCCAAGCTGTCGGTGACTGACCAGGAGAGGGATCTTGGGGTCGTGGTGGACAGCTCGTTGAAAATGTCAACTCAGTGTGCATCAGCTGTGAAAAAGGCCAATTCCATGCTAGTGATCATTAGAAAGGGGATTGAAAATAAAACTGCTAATATTATAATGCCCTTATAAAAAAAAACTATGGTGCGGCCACATTTGAAGTGCTGCGTACAATTCTGGTCACCACATCAAAAAAAGGACATTGTAGAACTGTCAGGGGCCTAGAGCACCTTCCTTTTGAGGCAAGACTACAACACCTGGGGAATTTTAGTTTTAAAAAAGATGAGTGTGGCGAGATATGTTAGAGGTCTATAAAATCATGCATGGTGTGGAGAAAGTGGATAGAGATCATTTTCTTCTCCCTCTCACATAACACTAGAACCAGGGGTCATCCCATGAAATAGATTGCCAGGAAATTTAGGAGCTACAAACGGAACTACTTTTTCACACAACTCATAATCAACTTGTGGAATTCTCTGCCACAAGATGTGGTGACAGCCAACAACCTGGATGGCTTTAAGAGGGGTTTGGATAACTTCATGGAGGAGAGATCTATCAATGACTACTAGCTGGAAAGCTATAAGCCACCTCCATCCTCAGAGGCAGGATGCCTCTGAATACCAGTTACAGGGGAGTAACAGCCCTCAACTCCTACCTGTAGGCTCCCAGTGGCATCTGGTGGGCCACTGTGTGAAACAGGATGCCGGACGAGATGGGCCATGGGCCTGATCCAGCCAGGCTGTTCTTATGTCCTAAAACCTAGTGCCCCATGGGCTTGTTGGCACCCTATGTGCACTACACCACAACCCGCTCTGGGCCACCCTGATGTCCCACACATGGAGTTATGGGGCTGCTGAAATCCCCATTATTCCCTATATGGGGGAAAGCTTGAAGATGTGCAAACTTCAGAAAAAAATTAAAAGCCATCCCTTTCACCAATTTATTTGAAATCTGGGTGGTAGCAGGCACCCACTGGGGCACTACCACCTGCCTCACTCTTCTGCCCCGATACCCCTTTTCTGTCCCAAATCTGCCACAAAGACATGCCAACTTCAAAATACTTTTTGAAAACACTCCTTTGCCCAACACACCCCACTCTTTTGCCCCAGTGCCCCTTATCGATTAGGATTCTTAAAATTTGGGTACAAACTGAATCTGATTCAGGGCAGATTTGGACCCAAAACAAATCAGGGATTATTCGATTCGGGTACAAATTGAATTTGTGCACATCCCTACCCATAACCACCTTAGCCCACTCTAACACCCTCCCTTAAGCTGTGTTAGATGGAAGATACAGGAGGATCCCCTTGCTGGAATGCCGGGCAAGTTGAAACCACTGAACACATCTTTCTACACTGCCTGTTTTACAGAGACATCTGCAACACTCTTATTTTCCTCTGCTCACTAGGTCACCAGGCCGTACAGGCCAATTCTACATTTCTCTACTACTGTCCAACTGCAACCCCCACATAACATGCAATATTGCCAAGTTCTGCGCAGCTGCGTGTAAAATTCATCTGGATCTGACTGCCAGTTCCATCCCCCTCACCCCTCTTGGGTCGCAGCTGCAGCATTGCTGGCACCGATTGGCCAAGCCGCAGCCCCCTAACCCAAGAGACCTCCCCACCCTCACCCAAGCCCCACTCCCGCTCCTCCCCGCAGGAGCAGCAGTTGACCGGGCCCTTCCTCACTGCCGCTGCCATGGCTGCTCATTCCCTTCAGGATGCTGACAGGCTCAGGCCAGTCCCTCACCTGCCTGCTTCCCTCCACCAATGGCTTCTGTAGCTCCGAGCAGTGGCAACGGTTGACTGGGCCCTTCTTTGCTGCTGCCATGGCCACTCATTCCCCTCAGGCCACTAAGAGGCCCAGGTCCATCCTCCTTTCTCTCTTCCCCTCCCTTCTTTTTCTCTCTCCTCCACTTGCTCTTCCCCTCTGGCTTTCTTCCTCTCTCTCCCCAAGTTAACAGATCCTGTTCATCTTTCTCATCAAATTTTTGAGGTGTAGACGCAATGGCAGTCTTACAGAAACTGAGTAAAACACACCCCAACTGCCAAGGATAAGGGAAGCACAGTCACGTGCAGGACGGCTGGAGGTGCCACGAGGAGCTAGTTAATCAGTTTGTGAGGTCCCTGCGCAGGCACAGAACCCATTCCTTATGGATGCAATGGATCACAATCCAGATCAGCTGCATTCCAATTCAACTTAACCATCACAGTCTCCTCTCACCTATCTGCATATGGACTTCCCACTGCCCAACCAGCACAGTGCTCCCTGCACTGTGTTGGTGGGGATTGACAAGCACCATTTGCCACGGACCACCTAAACAAACAAACACACACACACACACACACACACACACACACACACACACACACACACACACACACACACACACTCTATCTGGCCCGGGTGCAGTGCACATGAGCCTCTAGTTCAGTGATTCTCAAACTTGGGTCCTCAGGTGTTATTGGACTTCAACTCCCATAATCCCCAACCAAAGGCCACTGAGGCTGGGGATTATGGGAGCTGAAGTCCAATAACACCTGAGGACCCAAGTTTGAGAATCCCTGCTCTAGTTGTACCTTTTTTCTCAACGCTCCTTCCTGGATCCCACCCCCCAGTTCTTGGGCTCCCCCCCAGCCACCACCTTCTCTCCCCCCGGCTGCTGCCATTTCCCTTCCCCCACCCCCTCCACTGCTTTCTCTCCCCCTCCTGGCAGCTCGCTCACAAATGTTTGTGAGAGCTGCCACACACGGGATTGGCTATGGGTATGTCTTAGCAAATTATATATATAGAAGATAGACTAGCTGGCCCGGGCACAGAGAATCTGCGCCTCTAGTTCTCCCTTTTTTCTCCCTTTCGACTCCCCCTCCCGTTCTCAGCCCCCTTTCTCATTCTCAGCACTTCTCCCTCCTCTTCCTTCTACACTCCCCTCAACTCTTCCCCCTGTTCTCGGCCCATTTTGGGCTACTCTGCACAGGTGCAGAGAGGCCCAAAATGGGCAGAGTATGGCCCGACCAGTCATTTGGGTGGCAGGCGGCCCAAAGGAGGAGATTTCACTGCCCTCTCCCATGCCTGCTTGGCCGTCCTCCTCACAAGTAGGCTGGTTGGAGGTGACGTGCGCTCTCCAGCCAGCTCGCACTGGAGGCCACAGGTTGGAGGTGGTGTGTGCTACCGCTGGACCTCCCTCCCTCTGGTCACCACTTACTCTTCCCCCTGCCCAACAGCCCACCCATTTTCTCTCTCTAGCCAGCTGCCGGGCCTGCCACTGCCTGCCGCTTGCTCTCCCCCACCGGCTGCCTGCCCACCAGCCCATTTATCTTTTTTCTGACCACTGACCACTCTCTCTCTGCCAGCCAACGCTCTCTCCCCACCCCGCTGCTCTCTCTCCTCTCTGCCACTCTCTCCCCCGAGCCGCCGCTCTCTTTCCCCTCTAATCCCCCTCCCTGGCCACCTGCCCATCCACCTTTCCTTCCCTGCTGCCACTGTTGCTTTCCTCTCCCCCTTCTAGCAGCTCACTCACAAACTCTTGCAAGAGCTGCCATGCACATGATTAGCCACAAGTATGCCTTAGAGAATGAGAGAGAGAGAGAGAGAGAGAGAGAGAGAGAGAGAGAGAGAGAGAGAGAGAGAGAATTTCACAGCTTTTATGTCTCATTTTACCTCATGCTGGTAAATAAAAAATACCGAAATAAAGTTATTGTATTGTAGTATTGTCTGAACATTCCCAGCCTAACACAAGAAAGGAAGTGTTGAAACATATTGACTCTGTATTTTGTGTTATATAAACAAATAATAGCTTTAGAAGGCTTGATTATATTTGCTTGAAAGCAGAACGTTTTTTTTTAAAAGTACATTGTATTTCCTACAAAGTAAGAATTTGTCTTCTTAGCCATTCAGATCACATATATCAATCAGAAGTGGTTTACAACTGCAAGTTACTAATCTGAATTACGTACAGGTCACCCTCGTTATCCACAGGCGTTCCATTCTTTTGGAACCATGGATAATGAAACAGTGGATAACAAGACCTTAAGGGAATGGGAATTGGGGGGTTAGGTTCCTGGAGGTGAAAAAAGGGCTAAACAAAAGCAAAATTAATAGAAATAAAGTGTCATACAGTGCTCTGTACATCTCTAGCTGTCCAGCAATGCCCCCTAAAACTCCTAATTCCACCGATTTTTCCATGGAAAAATCACTTTTGTGTATGAAATGCTGGTGGAAATGGCTGAGGTGATTTCTGGCCACTCAGGAATAGCGGATAGGTGAATTCTGAGTATTTCTTTAACTGTGTATAACGAAGTCAGGTCTACATTGCCCGACCATGGGTACACAAAACTGTGTGTGCCAGAACCGTAGATAACAAGGGCCACCTGTATCAATGTCTCATCTAAGCAATTAAAAAACATTGGGTGGCATACAACCTAAGTTAAAGGTAAAGTGTGCCATCAAGACGATGTTGACTCCTGGTGACCATAGAGCCAGTTAGGGTTAGGGTTAACCATTGCCATCTCCCAAGCAGTATGGGATGATGCCTTTCAGCATCTTCCTATATCATTGCTGCCCAATATAGGTGTTTCCCATAGTCTGGGAAACATTCCAGCAGGATTCGAACCAGTTAGTGATGCTAAATTCCTTTGAAATTAAAGGGACTTTAGTCGTGACATTATTTCAATGGTACTTAGTCATGACTAAGTAGTCCAGATGCTGCCCACTGTGTTTAACATCACTAATTGTATAGACTGCTGATAACTTTACAAGATGTGGCAATGTGATTTGTGGTGCAACAGCCATCACTATTTACAGGGTTCCTGTCCTTTTGGGGTGGGGGTAATATATATGAAGGCTCTGTGCAGAGCAACTTTAAGAAATCTTCTAATTAAACACTTACATTCATTGGTTTGAGTTGTCCAAATATTTTAACATCAGGAATTTCATGATACCAAAGAGCAGCTAAATTGCGCTGAATGGTAACTTCAAGATTTAATGGTTGTAGTAGCTGTACTTCATTTTGCAATGAGTCATCAACCATATTTGATCTGTAAACAGATATATGTAAGTATATATATTCATATCACAATAGCTTACAAGATTACATTTAGGATTTCAGTGGAACATCAATGCATGTAACTGAGCTCAGTACTGCAAGCTTAATTAAATCAGAG
This sequence comes from Hemicordylus capensis, assembly GCF_027244095.1. Taxonomy (NCBI): domain Eukaryota; kingdom Metazoa; phylum Chordata; class Lepidosauria; order Squamata; family Cordylidae; genus Hemicordylus; species Hemicordylus capensis. Next base: position 102,088,720 of record NC_069658.1, read on the forward strand.
TACACAGATAGGAAATGCTGACCTCCTGACCAGGAAAACATTTTGTCTTGATTAATTTAATTGTCATTTGCTTGCCGACCTCCAGCCCCTCACTGACTTGAGTCACTGGGTAAGAACATTTACAGTATCCCTAGCTCATGTGGGAAAGAAATATAAAGCTGGGTATCATCTGCATATTGATGACACTCAACCCCAATCCCCTGGATGACTTTCCCCAGCAATTTCATGTAAATTTCAGAGGCTGGGGGAGGGTTCTGTTCCATTACAGAACCCTGCAGAATGCCATATGCCAATGGCCTGTTCTTGAACCTGTCCTCCAGAAGCACTGGAGCCACTGCAGGGCCAATTTTGACAACAATGAAACTCTGTTTATTTTGTTAATTCAGTTTAGGAGAATTAACCACAAAAATCATCTAAATTACCTGTACAATTTTAGTTCACTCAGTTTCACATGTATATCATCAAGAATAGGTGGAAGATTATATCGAAGCACAGTATTTACAATCAAAAACGTATTCTTTATAGTGATCAAACCAAAATCAGCAACCAGAACATCAGTAGATATTGCCGACTGTGGTATTATGACAACAGGTGCTTTAATGTTAATGTCCAGTGCCATTCGGGAACTCTGCTGGGCCAATTCCTTTACACCAGTAGCTGCTTTTTCTGCAGCTTGAACAGTTGCTTCAGTAATTGCTTCCTTTGCTGTCTGAAAATTGTTTACAAAGTCCTAGGAAAATGATAGGAGTACTTCAGGAATAGATTGGGATGACAATCATAGGGATATTTCATTAATACATCAATGTTAACTTGTAATACATTTCACATTTTCAATGTGTTATCTCTCACACACGAACACACAGACACTTGGGTATAAAAGCATTTGTAGCGTAAGAGAAAACAGAAGAATATGAAGCAAGTAGGAGTGCAATGACTGATGGGTTAAATAAGTTCAATTGATTAAAAATATACTCCAATTAATTGGGCAGTTTTAAAACATTTTTTAATGCAAGTACTAATGAAAACTTAATTATTAAGTTGGCAAGCACCAACTTAAAATTGGTATTCTCTCTTTTCTCTCTCAGATGAGAGATAAAATCTCTTCTAAGATGATGTTTTCTATAACACATGCACACAATCTAAAAACAAACAATACTTCTGAATTGTTAATGTATTTATTTACTTTTCATTTGACTCTGCTAGATAGCAAACAAATGAACAAGCTATCAGTATAACAGAAAAAGAAAATCATATGGCAACATTATACAAAGTATCAAAGCCTCTGTATTTTTTCTCAGTGGCTGACTTTCAATTTTAGTTTTGAATAACCATCTACTCATTTCTGGACCAGTGGCTTAGTTTAGAACAAAATTATACCTGAACTCTGAACCAAGAATTATCCTAGCATTATTCTGGGGAAAATTCTGCATCAGTTAAATAGTGTTCAGCTATGACAAAAACATATTGTACGTTTTTCTTGACTGAACTTGATTGTTTGCAAAAAATGTTTGAAATTAGCATCTAATGATGTGGCATGAAGGTATATAAATCTAAAGTATGATTTTGAAATCCGTACAACAGTTTGCATACATTAACCAATGCTGGGACACTTCATAACAAATCAGAGTTACTATATACAATTCAGTGTTTTATATTTAGTTTTAGAATGTGGGCTAGGAGAAACAAACGGTGTACTTCTGATGGAAAGCTTCCCATAGTCTTCTAACATAGGATAAGTAGGAAACAATTTTACTTTTACAGCACTCTAGATGTAATTGTTATATTTTCTTGATACAAGGAGGAAAATAAGATTTTAACTTACCAAAACAGCAGAAAAAAATTTGTTGACAAACACAATTTGAATGCAGCCAACAGTTAAGTAAACCTGGCTGTCAACAGCATTCATATTTGTATAAGCATTACCATCTGTAGCAGACAGGTATGTCACCATTTTGAAACTAAATACTTCTTTTCCAGTGATATAGAGAGCCTTGAAACAGGGGGAAAATAGTGCTGTTAAGAATATAATACACACAGTCCTGTACAAAAATACAAGCTATGTCACCATATTGTTATTTCTCTACAAAACACACACAGACACAGACACCCATGCCACAATTAAGTACGACATGGAAAATTTCAACTATAAGCTAATGAATTCTTTTGTTACTATCTCTTTGATATGAAGCATATGCACAGAGATATGTACTATCTCTTTGATATGAAGCATATGCATCTTTAGTATGAAACATATACCCAGAACAGATAAAGGATAAAATTATTGAAGACTTTTGGCTATCAAATCAAGTTAAAGCCCTATATTCAGATTGCAAGTTCACTAGGCTGGATTGAGGGAAGACTGAACAGAGTTTCACTCATGCAACAGGATTTCCTACCCACTCTTCTCTGCTGCACTTCCCTCCTTCAATCCACCCTTGAAGGCCAGAGGATCAACCAGAACAGAACGGATGGGACACAAGGGAATCAACAGAAATGCAGAGGCAGGGTTACCCACCTTGTGCAAGCAAAGTGCATGTCTTAAAGGGCTGCCATGCTGAAATAAGACAGGTCTCCTATATCTTTAGAAGATGCACAGAAGAGGGAATTCCAGCAGATGCAGCTTTTCTTTCCTCTGCATGACAAGCGACACCTGCTGAAATTCCCTCTTCTGTGCAGTTATGAAACATACAGGAGACCTGTCCTCTTTTCCATATGACAGCCCTGCTGACAAGGCATCTTTAGATACAATCCACTATTTTCTATAGAGCCTAGCACAGTTGGCACTATGAGCTAGCAAACTTTAATCCTTTTAATTAAAAAAATATCTAATTTGAGAATGTGATGTATTTCATGACATTTCTTCATCTCATGCGGCATCTAGTATCTCTGATACGAATTAAAACCCTTCTCTCTAAAATATCTAATTTGAGAAAGTGATGCATTTCATGACATTTCTTCATCTCATGCGGCATCTAGTATCTCTGATACGAATTAAAACCCTTCTCTCTCTTTCTCTTTTAATACTGTTACTATATTGTTTTGTGGGAGGGAGGAGTTATTTATGTGTTTGTGCATTAAATGTGGGCTTAAATTGGATGTATGATTAGAGGGAACAGTCATAAGATCAGTTATAAGGCTGAGGTTACCCTGTACAGGAGAACCTCATTACTCACGGGGGTTCCATTCCTCACCTACTACCACGAGGAACTGAACCACAAGTGACCAAGCATTAAGGCTATGGGGAAAGTGGGGTAGGTTCCAGGGTAGAGGAGGGGAAACAGGGAAAAGCCCCCCAACTTACTGTGGTGTACTCTGCGGGTCCCCGATGTGCCTAGGCATGCCCCCCAATGAACAAAATGGCTCCCAAAGCACGAAAAATCATGGAAAGAAGCCTTTCCCCCCAGGAAATGAGCACCAAAATGGCTCCTCCTGTAGTCTTCTCTCTCCTCTAGAAAAAATGGCAGCCAAAAGTGACCTCCATGGTCACTTCCGCCCCTCTAGAAACCACAGATACATGGGTTTTAACCCATTAGTATCTGCGGATACTGGAAACAGGTGTCTGTCTATTAGACACCTGCAGATACACTGAACAGCGAATAACGAGGTTCTCCTGTATTATTATTACTGTTTTCCTGTACATGGCATTATTTTGAATACTATATCCAAGAAAATGTTTAATAAATTGTTAGTAAAAAAAACCCCACTTTATCTCACCTTTTTATATAGTGCTGCCTCATTACAATCCAGAATAATTATATTCTTTAACTTTGCTGATATTTCAGTCTTTTCTTTCTTCATCATCACCTCGCTATCAAGACCTAAACACAACAATATTAATCTAAGATCACACAATTTTATTTTTATTTATTTTATTTATTTTTGCATTTTTATACCGCCTTTCGTTAAAAAGATAGCCCCAAGGCGGTATTCTAACAGCACTTCTAGGATTTTCTAACCTCAATATTCAATGATATTATGTTTATGTTTTATTCTTACCTTCAACATGAATTTCTGCTATCCTGCGTTTTTGTTCTCGTATAAAAACACGTAAACCGGACATGTCTGCATAAACACGGAGATCACAAACATCTTCATATTTTGCCTTTTTTGAAGCTATGGGGAAATTGAAAGCAAAATAACAATTAAGGCTTCCAATTAGAGATCCAGATTCCAATATAGCAGATGACTACACAAAGGCAAAAGAATAATACATAAATACAGAGGAAACAAAGACAGAATGTAATGTTTAGGCTCAACCTGGGAGAGGTCAGGCTTGGCTAGGCAGCAGGCAGGATTAACACAAGGCAGCAAGGCAGGATCCAGAGTACTAAGCAGCAAGGCAGAATCCAGAGGGCACAGAGGACTTGCAGCAGCAGTGAATAACTGAGACTGACGTGGTTAAGTAGGAATCAAAAATCTACACACATCCTCTGGCACTATGCAGTCTCATTCCCCACAGCTGAGCCAGGTCTTGTCTCCATCTCATGAAGTGGCCCTTCTTCTAGAGAAGACCTCTCTAAGATCCTTCTGTGAGCTACCAGGCAAGCACTCTGTCATCACTGCTGCAGCTCGGCAGTGGTGATCCTGAGCATCTGGTGGTGATGTGGGTGGTCTTGCACCTGGGACTGGATCTGGGATTAGGGGGAGATAGTCCTCCAGAATCTCAGGTGGAAGATAGTTCCTTGGTTCCAGTTACAGGGTTTGGCCTGTTATGGGTTCCATATCAGGCAGCGGGGGATTGTGGGCTCTTGGTCTGTGAGCTGGTTGGCCATGGACTCTTCCTCAGATTACTCCCCCTGCAGACTCACCCTGGAAGATTAATTAGGGTCACAGTCAGGGGGAGCTCTGACAAGTAATTATCTATAAATTGTATTTTGCTCTGTGATTGAAATATTTCCTTATCCAACTAGGGATGTGCACGGAACCTTTAAGGGCCTCCGAACCAGTTTGAACAGCGAGTGGTTCCACCGGTTCAAAGGCTACGAGAAAGACAGAAGAATGAGGAGATAGTGCTGAATAGAAATGATAAGGGGCAGAAAGTTTGGGTTTATTGGTGACAGAAAGCTCTCCAATGTTGCTATTGCGGCAGTTGGGAAAAGACTGAGGGAGCCAGACAAGTAAATGTGTCTATACGTCAAGGGGGGTGGGGTTACCTCCAAAAAGCTATTAGCTCTAGAAGGTTCTGAGGTGTAGTCTACGCAGGTGCAGACATCCTCAGTGTGAAGGACAATTGGACCACTAACAAGAAGAATACTTTATACTAGCTTAATCTGCACAGAGCATCTGCACGCTAGTACTTGATTGCTCCCCTCACCCCGCCACAGTCCCCCTCACCTCAGAGATCTCCCCATGCTCACCTGAGGTGCACTACTGCTCCTCCTCCTCCATCCCGTTGCTTCCATCCTCCTCACCCGTCTTGGTCACTCCTCCATCCCCTTACTCCATCCCCCTCACCTCTCTTGGTCGTGGCTGCAGCGTTGCTGGTGCCTTTTGGCCAAGCTGCAGCCTCCTATCCCCAGAGATCTCCTCACCCAAGCCCTGCTCCTGCTCCTGCCCACAGGAGCAGCAGAAGCAGTGGTTGACCAGGCCCTTTCTCACTTCCACCACCACCATGGCCACTTGTTCCCCTCAGGCTGCTGACAGGCCCAGGCCTGTCCCTTGCCTGCCTGCCTCCCTCCGCCAATGGCCTTGGTAGCCCCAAACAGCAGCAGTGGTTGACTGGACCCTTCCTTGCTGCCGGTGCCGCCATGGCTGCTCATTCCCCCCAGGCTGCTGACAGGCTCGGGCCCATCCCTCACCCTTGTCTCTTTTCCCCTCCCTTTTTTCTCTGTCCTCCACTCGGTCTTCCCCACACTTTCTTCCCCCTCCCTTCATGTTCCGGAGTTAACAGATCTTGTTCATCTTGTTTCCTCATCTAATTAACACAACAGCAGCCTCCTTCTCCTGAAGGGGCTCTTTTCTCCCTTACGACCACTCTCTTCGCAGACCCCTGCCCACTATCCTTTGAGGGGGGAGAGAGAGAGAGACAGACAGACAGAGACAGAGAGAGATATTCCTTCCCTCTACAATCAAGAACATCTTCTGACCAGCAACAGTTGCATTCCAACACAGGCTCCTCCTCCTTATCTGCATATGGAATCCCCACTGTCCAATCACCATGGTGCTTCTGCTCTAACAGGCTCCTTCTCCTTATCTGAATATGGAATCCCCACTGCCCAATCAGGTGCTTCTGCTTGCGAACTCTTGTGAGAGCTGTCACACATGGGATTAGCTACGGGTATGCCTTAGATAATTAAATATATAGATCAGCAATGCTGATGCTGTCAATCATAGATTAGTTCGTTAATTACTTCAGTGTTCATTTTAAACCCAACATTCTCAAAAAATATTCAAGAAAATATTTACACAGTCCAGAGTAGTTGGAAATAGCAATGATTAAAACTGAAACAGTTTCCCTCATGCATCTTTTAAGAGCCTACAATGGCAGTGCCCCCCCCCCAAAAAAACCCCTAAAGATTTTTAAAAGGCTGGAATGAGGTTAGCAATGCAATAATTTGAAACTGAAAGATCGTACTTAATTTCTTAAGAACTTCCCTCTTCTCTTCTTTCTCCGGAACAATCTCCGATACAGTTGAAGTTGTCTGTTCTTTCGGTAGGAGATTATTAACAAAATTAATGGTATTCAGAAGTGCTTCTGTATGTAAATGGACATCCAGAGAAGAAAAGTTCACCTAACAGGAAAATAATCTCAGTAAAAATTGGTTTTAAATGCATCTGCCTGGCCATATCAATTGCAGAAAGAGTCAAACTGATAATTACCTTTATCAGCTGTAGAACATTCTGATATGTAGTTTTCAGTTCTGGGGCATTAATATCTGCCTGTTCTCAAAGGGTAAAATATTCAGTTAAAACTATACAGCACAGCTATATCTAGAAACTTTACAAATATTTGTTTTACATCTAGTTCCTCAACATTTGTTTCAATACTACAAAATAATATAAGAACAACGTTGCTGGAACAGTCCAAGGGTACATTCAATTCTGCATTTCAATGCAGTAAACTTGACTGTTTCAAATGATGTATTGAAAACAGCAGAATGGTTTAGATAAAAGATTTTAAAGCTTCTTTTTTCTTCTTACCTTTACATATTCAATTTGTAGAAGGTCCTCTACTGAATTATCCAATGTTGAAATTAAGTAAACTGGCTTGTCTTTGTCATCTAAATAAAATAAAACAAAACCAAAAAAAATCAAATAATGTTAAAATTTAACAACATACCTATTCTGAGTTACAGTCAGTGGCTCGGTTGAAGTGAAACACAAAACCATTGTTTACCTTAGCCATAGTTTACCAACGCAAGATTGGCAGCACGGTTTGCTTCCTTAAGCTGTGCTTTGTTTTCAACCCACTCCTTCATTCTTCTCAGGAAAACACTGTATGCAATCCCAAACTGCACAGACCTGCCCGACTCCTAGCAAACTGTCACTTCATCATCTACTCTCACCACTGCTTGCAAGAAAAAGGGGATGTGAAAAACAAGTTGCTTACCTGTAAAAGGTGATCCAGGATCATTCACAATGCAGATTCTGTGCCTGCACAGTAGCAACCTGTTTATCTTTGAGGTGATCCAAGATCCTTTACAATGTGGGTGACTAGTGAACTCACCAAGAAGGTGGAGGGCTACAAGGATGCTACTAAAGAACCTTTTCCAAAACAGCCCACCCGAAGCTAGCCTCAGCCGCTTTTCAGATATCTATAGCATAATGTTTGAAGAAAGGGAAGTTGGAGGACCAAGTAGCCACCTTACAAATGCCTATAAATTCCAGACATATGAGCTGCTGACACAGCCACTGCCCTAGTGGAATGCGCTTTAATCATAACTGGAGGCTTAACTCCTTCTTGCTTGTAAAGGTACAGATAAAGTTGTGCTGTCAAGTCATTGTCGACTCCTGCCAACGACAGAGCTATGTGGTTTTCTTTGGTAGAATACAGGATGGGGTTACATTGCCATCTCCCGCTCAGTATGAGATGATGCCTTTCAGCATCTTCCTATATCACTGCTGCCCGATAAGTGTTTTCCATAGTCTGGGAAACATACCAGCGGGGATTTGAACCAGCAACCTTTTGCTCCCTAAGCAAGTTATTTGCCCACTGTAGCAGAGGAATATTAGTTCCACTAGCCACAGTGGGAAGTAACTTGCTTCCCCACTGTCTTCAGATAGGGTGTCCTTTGTTTTGACCCTTGAAGGCAATGAAAAGTAAATGAGACTTCAGAAAGGACTTTGTCTTTTCCATATAGAACAGCAGTGACCTTCTAATGTCCAGTGAAGAGATTGTTCAAGAGGTGTGTCAGGGTTCATGGAGGAGGAGGAAAGGACAATGACCTGGTTGATGTGAAAATCAGATACTATTTGGGGGATAAAAGAAGGGTCAGTCCTCATTACAACCTTTTCAGTGAAAAATCTGGTATACAGAGAGTCAGTTTTTAAGGCAGTTAGTTCAGTGACCTGCCTTGCAGAAGTGATAGTCACTAAAATAGTAACTTAAAAGGTTGTTTTGAGGGTAAGTGGCTTAAGTGATACGGAAGCAAATTCAAAAGGAGTTGTGTCAGAGTAGAGAGAACCAAAGAGAGGTTCCAAGGTTCAACAGGTTTCCATATTGGAGGAAACAAATTATTAATGCCCTTAAGGAATATTTTACAGTCTGGGTGAGAAAAAAAGGGTCTTAGCATCCCAGCCTGGGTATACCACTGAAAAAGTAGCCCTATGCACTTTAAAAGATGAATCAGAAAGGCCTGTTTGCTTTAGATAGGTAAGATAAAGCAGGACTTTCCTTATGGAGGCATGTAAGGGATCAAAGCCTTTGTTTTTGGAGTAACAAGCAAACAGTTTCCATTTGGAGCTGTAATTATGTCTTGTGGAGGACTTCCACTCATGTAATAGGATGTTGTCTAAAAGTTCAGCCCACGCGGTAAAGTTCAAGGTCTGTAGACTGTGGTGTAAGACTTGAAAGTCTGCCTGAAACAGCAAGTTTCTTAAAGGCATAAGATGAGGAGGAACCTTGGCTGCACACCATGGGGTGAGTATGATGCACCTTGTCTTGTCTTGTAGGATTTTGCTGAGTGCCCTGGACAGCAGAGGGAAGGGAGGGAACAGGTATTATACATAACTCTTCAATCACATCTGAAAGCATCACCCAGTAACCTCCAGACCTGCTCTGGAGTAGTACAGTTTGTACTTCTGGTTTGTAGGGGCTGCAAAGAGGTAACAAAATAGATTGGTGAGAATCTGCCTGCCCAGAATCTATCTGCCTGCTCAGGAAGTCTGCAAGGACATTATCCATGCCTTTTATGTGGAGTGCTAGAGGTAGAACATTGTGAGCAATGCATCAGTCCAAGAGTTGGATTGCTAAGTTACACAGGAATCTGGAGACTGTCCCTTCCTAGCAATTGATAAAAGTGATCACTGTTGTTTTGTCTAGGAGGACTTGTACTGTATGAGTTCTGATTAGCGGTAGAAAAGACTTCAGGGCAAGAAACACTGCAAGTAGTTCTAGAAAGTTTATATGGAGTCGCCTGGTTGGAGTTCCATAGGTCCTGTGCCTTGAGTCCCAAACAATGTGCTCTCCAGCCCTTGAAGGAGCCATCTGTTTTCACTGTTATTGTGGGTGTAGGTGGCTGAAAGGAAATGCCTTTGTGAGGTTTCCACCATCCGAGTGACCTTAGAACTGACTGTGGGATGAGTGTCCGCACATGGTGACTATCCACATTCAGTTTGAACATCGACAGAAATCACATCTGAAGATGGCACATCCGGAGTCTGGTGTACTTCACTGTGGCTGTGCAAAGCACCATTAAACCTAAGAGCCTTTCAACAGTTCTGGCCCTTTGTCTTGGATTGGTTTCAAATGCATAGATCAAGTGTACAATTAAGAATCTTCTGTCCTCTAGGAAGAGGGCTCTTTTCATTTGCGTGTCCAATTGAGCCCCTATGTAGAGAATTCATTTCTGAAGTTGTAAGTTCAATTTTCTAGTTGACCTGGAGCCCCAGCTCTTGCAGTAATGTCACATGTACTGTATTTGAGTGCACAATATATCTCTGTCTATGGAGGTTTTTATCCAATCGTCCAGTATGGAAAGATGAAGATTCCCTTAGTTCTTAGATGGACAAATACCCATTTGCCCATGCATGAGTGCACTTCGTGCATGAGTGACTGAGTGCCTGGTCTGATTGCATTTTTGAAAATAAGTATCTTTTAGGACCAAGGTAACCAGCCATTCCTCCTCTGCCAAAAGAGGAAAAATGCCTTGTAAAGTTATCATGTGAAACTTCCTTGGATGAATGAATTCATTGAAGCACATCTGGAGGTGCAGAGTGTGTGTGCTCTCTGGGCTTTTCTTGTGAAGGTTGTGGGAAAGGATGTGGGTTTGGTGGCTTTTTGAAAGATGAGCTTGGGTCCTTAGTAAGAGCTCTATCTTGGGAAGTGGAAGCAGATTTTAGATTCCTTAGTTTCCAGAGTCTGAGTTGGTCATAGTCATAAGCGAAGAATTGAGAGCCTTTCTGAATCTCCCTAATCTCCAGACATAACCAGGGCCAAGGGCTCCTGAAGAACTCCAGTAGTCCATTCTTCTTCTGGAAGAGTATTAACTGGGGCCCAATAAATTATACCTCTCTTTTCAAGGATAGTTTGGATGGTAGGATGGTGAGGAAGAAGGAGTTACCCTCGCCGGGGAAGCTGAAATTGTCTTGGGGATGGGATAGGCAGTGCACCAGAGCCCATGTCTTCTTTAACAGAGCCAGAAGGGGCTGTGTGGGAAGAGCTGAGGATGGAATCGATGTCCTGTAGAATAGGAAAATCCTTTGGCATTGATAGTATCAAGGGAAAATTCATCCTGAAGTCTGAAGCGAGCACGTTCTTAAGTGGAAAAATTGTCTCCGAGGTTGACACAGGAATAAACAGAGACAATGTCTCAAATGTTGATGTTGAGGACAGAAGAATGGTCGGTGTCAGCATTGGTGCTGGTATTGGTGTCAAAGTTGGTATCGGTGTTGAGGTTGACAACCAACTAGGAGGGACTTGAAGAAGTTCCAGAGAAGATTACAATGATCTAGAGACAGTTGGCGTTGTTATCTGTAGCACTGTTGGTGAAGTAGTCTGTTTCAACTCTGACAAACTGATTATTTAGATGTCGAGGCCGGACTTTGTGGTTGAGTCAATGATGGTGGGACTAGAATTTTGTCCCCCGAAGCCAAAGGATGGGTAGCACCCAAGGTTGATGATGTCAATATTTTGGCAATTTGCCAAATTGCCGGCAAATCCCATGAAACTTTGGCAATTTTTTTAAAACTTCTGAAAAACACATCTCTTCAACTTCAGCTTTTTTTCACTTGTTTTAAAATTGTTCTGGCTATTTAATTGTTTTATGATGTTTTAATTGTTAATTATTGTTTGATGCTGTTTTATAATTTCTGTTTTAATTGTTAATTGATTTTAATGGTGTTTTAATGTAAACCACGCTGAGCCTCTTGGAAGGGAGAGATAAATTTTTAAAATAATAAATAATAAATAAATAAAAATATTGGGGCCAATGATAATAGCAAAGACTTTTGATGCTTGGTTGCAGAATGGGATATGGAAACTCCTTTGTGATGTTTGTGTTTGTGGTGGCCCTCTCTCGATACAACAGGAGGCTTCTTGTAGACATCCTTGGAGCACTCCAATTCAATGTGTGCTGCATGGGAGGCTCTATCTGGAAAATTCCTCGATCTTGACATCGACTTCGAGTGCCGATGGTTGCGCAACTGTCAACAGTAATGGGGACTGCAGCATCAGAATTGGAGGGAGCACAGTTTTTTTCTACATACCCTACAAACGCAATTCTCTACACTTTCTGGTTTGTTTAAAGAAAGATAGGCAAATTTTGCAAGAATGGACATTGTAGTCTTCCCATAGGCATAGCAAACACCAACAGTGTTTATCAGAAGACAGGAGTGTCCCAACACATGAACAATTTTTAAAAGTTTTCTTAGCAACCATCAGGCCAAAATCTGAAGAAAATATAGACTGAAGCATTAAACAAAGAGTAAACTTTAGCAAACTATGGTAGAAGTCAGTGAAAAAAACAACATTCTATTTCTTCCAGGAACCAAGCATGACTGGGGAGCAAGTCCTAAGTGAGGCACACCTTTGGCAGATGAGAAGGAATGAGCTAGAGGGTGTTCTGCCGCCAAAGATACCGAACATGCATTGCACGTGAAGGGCAGAGTGCTTTGGGAAGCTTTCAAATTTTCTGCGGGGGCTATTATGCAGGTGCAGAACCCACATTGCGAAGGATTCTGGATCACCTCAAGGATCCAAACATTTTTCTCTTTTGAAATATTTGGCTTCTCTCAGCTTGGCTGGGAACAAAGGACATTTCTACTTGCATCCATCTCCTCCTTCCACAGATGCCCACCAAGAAATAACTGTTTCTTAAATGCTATCCTGAGGACCTCTATATCCTACTATCAGTCACCACCCTATATTCTAGTTAGAACGTTGGCAACCGTTTCCTACCACAGACAACAGCTGTTTCCTTAATAGACCTTCATCTTCAAGGGGCAACCTTCCTCCTCAGATTAAAAATGGCATAAAAACTAAAGCAATTCCTCCCTGAACTGAACAGTAATAACTGTTCCATCCCACAAACCACAACCACTCCTGACACACCAGAAAATAATTGTATTAACCTAATGAGAAGATTCAAGCATGTTATCCCCAGTGTATCCAAAACCATCCTTGTTCTTAACTGGATTTTTTAAATTGAATGAACATGGATTTTTTTAATTGAATGAACTTTGCTAAGTGCTAAGGAGAAAAGAAGTGTGCAGTTTAAGCAGAATAAGTGGGACATAAGAGAGCTAGTAACAGATTTTTATGGACTATACAAAATGTGGGGATAGTAGTGAATTGAGGATTCTCTTCATCACCGGCACTTCTTAACTGTTGGACACTTGAGAGGTGCCCCAGTTATGACTGCTCAGACTGCTCCTAATACCCTGGTTTTGCAATATTTGGTTCATGCAAACAAGATAAACTGAGGTTGTCTACCAGAAATATGTCCTCTCAAGATCTGAAGATATTGTACAAGATTCAGCAGAAAACTCCTACATCTGCCACAACATCCTCTTCAAAGTCCAGCAAGGTGTAGAAGTGCCCCTAACTGGAGTTCAGATGCCCAAAACCTCTCTCAAACACCATTCTGCTGTGGTAATAGTTTTTCTCCAGGGCAGTTCAAGGAGTATGGTAGGGAGTCATAAGTCACATCTGAAGAGAGCATACTCATGCAGTGTGGGAGGCCTCAAGAGGAATGTTCCCAACTCCAGTTTATTATCTGGAGAGAGGGTGGAGGTCCAAAAGATGGCCATGTACACTTGGGCACACCTGAACAGATGTTCATGGAGCGACCAACTGAATCAACCACAGTTTCCAGGACCATGCTGCAATATTGTTTTCTATTATAAGTGTCTCCCGCCACCCACAGAAGGATAAATTAAAATTTTGATGATGTCTGAATATTCAATGGCTCTGCCAACTATTGGAAGCCCCACTTCACTACTTCTTCCTTGCTGACAACTTGGATGCAGGAACAACTTTCTAAGAACATTAATCACTTCTCTGTATATTTCACAAATGGTAGAAACACCAACAGCAAAACAAGGGAGAAAAAGAAAGCATCTAACCAGCGGAGAAAGTGCTCTGTCAACTGGAGAGGGTGAGGAGCTGCCATGCGACCGTTCCCAGTGCTGGCCATGCAACGGGTCTCAGTGTACCCATCCTCAGAAGCAGAGGAAAGGTGGGAGGCATGGTGAGGGGAGGGATAATGGAGCAGGGAGAGGGCAAGCAGGTGCCTTGGCAGCCAAGGGACATTTGTCATCCCCTGCTCCATTGTACCCTGATCAAGAAAATCTTTATTTGGGTCTGGTTCGAACCTAGTCAAGCATCTAAGCTAAGCCTGTGAGTTATGAGCTTCAGTACTGCTGCAAGGATTCCTATGGTAACATAATGTGTCAATATGCTATTTGAAGGGAATTGAAAGAATTGGGACAACATATAGACTGGAGTGTTAAGAACTGCTGGCAAATTGTGACTGGTGTATACTCTCAATGTTACTAGCTATATAATCTGATGTTTGACCTTTACTGTAATTGGGTAACTTGTTATGTTAGATGCTCCTGATTGGGGGGAACTTTACAATCCTTACTTTGCATAATGCTGAAACTTTGTTCTATTATGATTAGTTCAGACAGTGTGCTGTAAGCCCCTAATTGGTGAGCCTATGTTTGCATTAAGATCTGTAACTGTATAAAGCACTATTGCCAAGTCTACTGGGTGTGCAAGCACCCGGCATGTTGTGATAATAAACCTAGAACCTGATGGATGGTGTGGCCTCTGCTCATTAAAACAAACTCCTGGAGATTTCTCCAACAACCCACATGCCTGAACCATAGAAAGTTTTATGTCAGCCATTGCACAACAACATGGAGTACTGTAAACCACTTAAGAGGCATGTAACTTCTCTCATTTTGCTAGTGCAGCCCTAGTCTGGATGTAGGTCACTGAAATTTCTGAAATTCTGTACCACTCAAGCGTAAAACTGTGTACCTGACTGATTGGGGAATTATTTGAAAACATATGTGTAAATACTTACCCATATATTCTGGACAAATTAAGCAAATTTCACTAAGAAAAGCAGTAGCAGCCATATCGTATGTTCTTAGCTTAAGGTTTGTGCCTAATTTTGAAATCTCTAGGCGAAGGATTGGTTTTTCAGCACCTTGAGTAAGACGACACACTTGAAGGAACACCTGCACATAAAAACAATATGGACATGATCAACCAAATCAACAAACAAGCAGAGGTTGGGCAGCTGCTTAAAACCATGCTACAAAAGCATTTTTCAATATGGTAAGAAAGGCTTTTTCAAAATTCTGCAAGATTTTGTACATGCCTACAGTATCCTCTCTGGCTCATGGCCCTAGGCCACACTTTATGTCCCATCTTCTTCCTAGAGAAGTCAAAATGAGTTTTCACAATTGTATCTAGTGAGGAATCAGATCTGTATTTAAGCAACTGTATTACATTATGAGGAATAATATCTGCATTTAGTTTCATTCTTCATAGTAGTATACTACACACAAATGGTCCTGAAAGACTTTACATCCAAATAAATTAATGAGTTCAGTGTTAATATTTTATGAGCCTAATGGTGCAGCAGGGAAAAAGCTTGCTGGTTCGAATCCCCACTGATACTATATCGGGCAGCAGCAATATAGGAAGATGCTAAAAGGCGTCATGCTGCATGGGAGGAGGCTATGGTAAACCCCTCCTGTATTCTACCAAAGAAAACCACAAGGCGCTGTGGGCACCAGGAGTCAAAATCGACTTGACGGCACACTTTAATCAATTTACATAAAAGTGAAAGCCAATTACTATATAAATGGAATAATAGTTAAGTTTTTAATAGAAATAATCCCAAACAGTGAAGTTAAAACTAAGTGTGGAACAGTACTACTTGGGGACATGATCTTATGTAGAAGTCTATTATTTTAGGTCTACTGATATAGATCAATTGCTATAGGTCTACTAATGTCAAAGAAGCAATACACATACTACCGATAAATGAACTAAACAAACAATATTCATTAGCTACAAGCAGCAAGATTAGATGCCAGTATTAATTATATAGTTAGCTGATCATGGGATACTTGCTCTTATTATTTCCAGCTCTCTTGCTGGAGACAGTGACTGACATCCAAACACACACTTTGGGTGTGCAGCCAAAGAATAAATGTCCACCAGCAGAGAAAGAGTTAAATTGTTGTTTAAAAGCAGTGATGGTAACAAAACAAATTCAATATGCAAAGGAAAGGAAGTTTAAAATATGAGTAGATCTGTCACAGATGATAAATGAAGTAAAATATATCAGTCATAAAAAGAAATGCAGATAAGGTTTCTTTGGAACAAGAACAAATACCTCAGATATTTCAAATCTTAGCTCAAAATCAGTCATATTCTTCAAAGATTCTCTTCTCACTGTCGTTTTCTGGAAGTTGCCAGCTCTTCTCAAGGAAGCCAAAGGTGCTTCAAAAAATATCCGATCTTCCACAGGACTGCTTGGGGCATCGAAATATTCATCTTCAGATTCTAACAATTTTAAAAGTTCAAATAATCATAATGTTATAATTCACATGCTTTTTCTACTGGCTATATTTTATGCACATTACCCAGTGATTACATCTACAGAAAAACAGGTTGCTCACCTGTAATTTATGATCTGGAAGAGATCCATCAACATCCATAAGTACTGGATTCTACGCCTATTGCAGGAACCATGCACTAGCAAGGCCGCAGCTTGTCGAGGTGTCCAAGCCCCACCCCCATGCCTACAGAGTGCTATTTAAAGGTGGGCTGGGCGCCATGTTCCTCAGTTCTTGGACAACCACCGTGAAGGACGATCATCCGGATAAGCAGGTGAGTTCATCAGCATCAATAGAGAAAGGAGGGCATGCACACAAGTACACGCATAACAGAGCACTACTGCAGAGGGGTGGTCCGGGAGGGTCTTATGGATGTCGACAGATCTCTTTCAGACCATAAGTTACAGGTGAGCAACCTGTTTATCTGGATCAAGATCTGTCGAGATCCATAAGTATGGGTGTTTAGCAAGCTCTCCCTGGAGAAGGATGCAGTAGTGATTATTGCAACACCCATTTCAGAACGCTTCTCTTGAAGCTCTCCTCAGCAGCAGAGTGCACATCTATGGCATAATGCTTTATAAAGGGCAACTCTGTGGACCATGTAGCTGCCTTGCAGATGTCTGTGAAAGCAACCCCTGAAAGGTGTGCAGCCAATTAAGCATAGGCCCGTGTGGAGTGGGCCTTGATTGCCTCTGATGGATTCTTGTTTTGCAACTTGTAGGTGAGCAAGATGAGCTCGATCAGCCAGCTCAATAGTTGTTTTCTGGATATGCAGGAGCCCCTGGCAGAGCCTTTGTAGGCTATGAACAAACGCTTAGAGGGTCTAAAGTCCTTTGTTTGAGCTAGGTAGAATACTAGTGCTCTACACACATCCAGAGAGTGCATAGTACATTCTAGAGGGGTGGAGGGATCCCTGAAGATCGTTGGAAGCTCGATGTCCTGATTCAGGTGGAAGGCAGACACTATCTTTAGCAGAACGTTGGGGTCCAAATGCATCAAGTACCTTGTCCGGATAAATTGTTGTATAAGGAGAATCTATCCTTAAGGCCATTAGCTCACTTACATGCCTTGTGGTGGTAATGGCGAGTAAGAATGCTATCTTTAAGGTCACAAGTCTGATGGATGTAGTAGCCATCGGTTCAAATGGAGCTTGAGTTAATGAAGAGAGCACCAATGAGATGCCCCAGGTTCTACTGGAGCATGAATAGGAGGATACACGTTTGTAAGTCCCTTTAGGAAAGCCTTACTTTCCAGGTCAGAGAAGAGTCTTGCCATCACATCCGGGGTGCTTTGCTGAGAGTGCGGCCAAGTGGACTTTCAGGGACACATTAGCCAAACCTTGCATCTTCAATGTAGTTAGGTAGAGGAGAACATCTCGGACAGTTGCATGTGTTGGTAGAAATCCATGTGTCCTGGAATAGGTCTTGAATCTGAGCCATTTTCCCACGTAATTACACCTAGTAGAGGCCTTCCTCTGGTTAAACAAGATATGCTTCAGAACCTGATTTGCCATGCGGTCAGATAGAGTGTGAGCACATCCAGGTGGAGGACATGTCCGTCGTCCTGGGACAGGAGATCTAGCACTTGCAGCAGATGATGATAATGATTCTCCAACAGTCTGAGTAGCTGTGGAAACCATGGCTGCCTGGGCCACCATAGGGTCACCAGGATGCAAGACATTGGAGCGGCCAGGAGACGAGCCACCACTCGCCTTATTAGGGGTTGCAGAGGAAACATGTAAGGTGTTTCTTGAGACCAATCCAGCTGGAAAGCATCCCCTAGTGACTGTTGGTCGTATCCCGCCCTTGAGCAGAAGGGGCACACTTCATGTTTATCGAAGACACATAGTCTATGGATGGGTCTATCCAGTGGTCGAAGAGGGGAACAATGTATTCTGTCTTGAGCTCCCATTCGTGTTGTTGGTGTTGCGCAAACATGAGGCTGAGATCATCCACTAGGACATTCTCCAGACCCTTGATATGGATGGCCATTGGGAACACTTGATGCTGGATGCACCAGTGCCATAGTTGTACACTGTGGGCACACACGTTTCAAGATATAGTCCCCCCTTGACGACTGATGTATGCCTGGGCCGTTGTATTGTCCAATTATACTTGGATGACTTTGCCATGTATCAGTGGCAGGAAGGCTTGTAGTGCCTGGAAGACAGCTAGTAACTCCAGGAAATCGATATGCAATTTGGCTTGGTGTAGAGTCCACTTGCCTTGTATCTGATGGTTCTCACAATGGGTGCCCCACCCTAGCAGTGATGCATCTGTCGTCAGCCAGGTTGACAGAGACGCTGTCTGGAAGGAGATCTCCTCTAGGAGATTCCGGTTGTCTGACCACCACAATAGTGACTGTAGAATTTGTGGTGGTAGCTCTAGACATTTCTGTTGATTGTCTCGGTTGGGATGGAAAACGGACAGAAACCACAGCCGTAGCTTCCGCATTTTCAGCCGTGCGTAATGTATCACTGAATTGCAGGATACCATAACGCTGAGCAGTCACTGTATCAGCTGAGCTGGCTGTGTAGGATGCTGTTGGAACACTTGCACCAGATCCCTGATGCATTTGTACCTTTCTTCTGGTAAGTATGTCCTTCAGGTTACTGTGTTCAACACTGTTCTGTATAGTTGATCATGAGCTCTGGCTCCAGGTGGGACTTTTTCCAATTGACTTGGATCGCCAAGTCTTGGAGGAGAGTAAAAACATACTGGATCTGAGAAAGTGACTCTTCTCAGTCCCTGGACATCAGGAGCCAGTCATCCAAGTATAGGTAAATTGCAACACCTCTTGTCCTTAGATGGGAAATCACCACTGCCATACATTTGGTAAATACCCTTGAGACGGTGGAAAGTCCGAAGGGTAAGACATTGTATTGGTATACTTGGTGGCCTACAGTAAAATGTAGGTACTTCCTGTGTTGCACCCTTATGCTAATATGAAAGTAGGCGTCTTTCAAACCCAGCGTTGCAAGCCACTTCTCTCGGTGGAGAAGTGGTAAGATCTCCTGCAACGCCATCATATAAAATTTCCTGACATGGACCAGTTTCTTTAAATAGTACAGGTCCACGATGGGGCAGGTGCCCCCATCCCGCTTTGGGATCTGAAAGTAACAGAAGTAAAACCCCTCCCGCCTGTGCACCCACAGTACCGGAGTGACTGCACCCTTCTCCAACAGCTCCTTCACCTCTTCCTGTAAGGACAGGGACGGCGAAGTGAACTTCATTCCCATAAAGTGAGGGATCATTTTGAATTCTATGGCATATCCTGAGGAAATGATCTGCAGGACCCAGCGGTCTGATGTTATGTGATGCCATGCAAGGGCATGGCATGTCAGCTTGATGGATCTGTGTGGAAGCGCTGGGATTGAAAGACTGCTGGTGGAACTCGCTTGCCAAGTTAAAGCCCCTGCAGATGGGATTGGGCAGAAGTCCAGTGTTGGTGGGTGGTCCCAAACCTCAAAGATGCTTTTGTGATTCTGGTTGCTTGTTACTTTGGGACTGAGTGGTTTTGGCCTTACTCTGGTAAAAGCACTTGTGGTAAGGATTGAATTGCTTCTTGTACTCTCAGCGATCTTGTTGCCTAAAAGGAGGCCTCTGTTTGCCATAATAGGAATAGTATCTAGGAGTGTATGTGGATGTAGATGCAGCAGAGGTAAATGTTTTCGCTGTAAACTTTGATTTTTTAAGCTGCTTCATGGTGGCATCAGTTGTCTCACTAAAAAGGCTGTTTCTGTCAAACGCCAAACCTTCAATCTTCTCTTTGATGTTGCTTTGAAGGTTTGTAGACCTTAGCCACACATGTCTTTGTAAAGCAACAGCAGCAGTTGAGACTCCGACTCTGCGAGATGTTTTACGATACTCAACTGCTGTCTGGTTAAGTCAGCCGATTTCTCTAAGGTTCACTGGAACTTCTTTTAAAATTCCTCAGGGGACAAGGTGTCCAAATCCCCCTGTAGGGATTCCCACAGGCCATGGTTGTACTTGGCCGTGCATGCCATGTAATTCACTGTTTTTATCTATAAGCATGAGGTGGAGTAAACTTTTCTTCCTAATAAATCCAATTGTCTCCCCTATTTGTCAGATGGTGTGGTGTGTCGTCTTCTCATTTTAGAAGAGTTGGCGCAATCGATCACAAGGGAGTTAGGAGCCAGGTGTTCCAAAAGGTAAGTGTTGTCCTTCTCCTGTATACAATACAGGCTTTCCAGCCTCTTAGACATGGGTGTAGCTGTATGGAGCACTCCCCAGGCACATTTCGCCACTCTGGTTATTACAGGTAGAACAGGCAAGGCCAGAGGTTGAGTGGTTTGAGATCTGATCATGAAATTATACACTGGGTCATCTATTGTTGACAATTCTGATTTTAAGTCCAAACCCAGTGCTTCTGCCTTGGCCCACACATGCTTATGATAGGCCTTCATTTACTCATTTGGAGAGACATAGGTGGATGGTGGCACATCTGTAGGAGGATCCACTAAGCTGTCTGCATCCTCTGGATCTGACTCAAAATCAGAGGCTCCATGGTGTTCTGAAGTAGATCCGTTTGGAGAAGACGGAACACACATTTGGGTCTCCACCATAGTGTTTTGAGGGGAAGCCAGTCCAATTTATCACCAAACGTAGTCCGTCAGCCAGAAAGGGGTCAAAAAACTTAATATCCATCCTTTTTTTCCTTTCCTTTTTTTTATAAAATAAATGAACTCACAAGAAAAACAACCCTGAAGAACTATTCCGACGAAAAGCGGCAGACCTAGGTCCAAATGTGATGGCGGCTGGCTGCTCACACAGACAAATAGATGTCTTGTTTTCCTAATCCTCTGTGTTCTTTTAAAATAGAACAGCACCACCCTACGCACATCCAGAGAATGCATTGCGTGCTCCAAAGGTGAGGATGGATTCCTGAAAAAGGTTGGCAGAATTACAGTATATCATGGTTCAAATGAAAGTCCGAGACTATTTTGGTCTGAAGTCTGGATCCAAGCGCATCACTACCTTATCTGGATAAAATTTTGTATATGGCTCTTCTATACGAAGTGCTGGAAGCTCGCTTATGCGTTTTGCACTTGTTTTTGCCACCAGGAATACTGCCTTCAATGCCACTAATTTCATAGCAGCAGTTGCCATTGGCTCCAAAGGTTTTTCCGGTAACATGGAAATCACAAGTGACAGACTCCATTTGTCCATGGGCTGCCGTACTGATGGGTACATATTATTTATGCCTTTCATGAATTCCTTGCACCTAGGGTGGGAGAACCCTGTTTTCCCCACCCCATCCACTGTGACGTGCCGAAATTGCTGCCATATGCACCTTAATGGAGACATTTGCAACTCCCTGTGTTTTCAAGGATGTGAGGTATAGCAACGCCCCTCTTAGTGTTGCTTCCTTGGGCATAAAGTGCTTTGACTCTGCATAGCTGCAAAACCTCTTCCATTTGGCCAAAAAATTAGTCCTGGTGGGACTCTTTTTGTTATTCAGTAAGATTTTCCTCAGTAACCTATCCTCCATGCTATAAGATTTAGTGTGGCTAGGTTTGGGTGCAGCAGCTGACCTTTCTCTTGACTTATCTGGTCTGGTTGCTGTGGTAGTCACCTGTGGTTCCAGCCAGACAGTCTGAGTAGCTGCAGGAACCATGGCTGTCTTGGCCCCCAGGGGTTATTAAAATTCCTCTGGTCTTGTCCTGCAGTACCTTGGCTACCACCTTGTTCAGCAAGGGATATGGCAGATACAAATAAAATGTACTCTGAGTCCACTGAAACTTGAATGGATCACCCTTGGAGCGGCTTCCTAGTCCCATTCTGGAGCAGTACTGCCTGCATTTCTTGTTCTGGTCGGTTGCAAATAGGTCCACTGTTGATGTCCCACAACATGAAAACAGCTCTTCCAGGAGTAAGGGATTCATTTCCCATTCATGTTGTTGGAGCATATGACTCCTGCTCAATGCATCCGCTAATGTGTTGTCCTCTCCCTTTATGGGGATGGCAATCATATGAATCTTTCGTGCGATTCACCAGTTCTACATTTGTAGACCGAGTTGACACAGTGGCTTTGATATGGTGCCCCCTTGGTTATTTACAGTATGTATGCTATTGCAGTGGTATTGCCCATTTGTATCGGGATTACGTGGTTCGTGATGGTGTTTCGAAAAGACTGCAGAGCCTTGAAGGCAGCCAGGAAGTTTATATGCAACTGCTGCTCTCGAGCAGTCCAAAGGCCCTGCACGCTTAGTTCTGACAGATGAGCTCCCAGCCCAGCATGCATCTGTCATCACCGTCAGCGTGGGCACTAGAGATTTGAATGGAATTCCTCTCTGAAGATTTGTGCTGTTGGCCCTCCAGTGTAGAGAGGCCAACACCTTTTTTGGTATAGGCAGGAGCTTGTTCTGTGGATCAACACTGGGGCAAAATTCCGACAAGTACCACGTTTGAAGCTTCCTCAGTCTCAGTTTTGCATAGCGTACTGCAGATGTGCATGAAGCCATCAAGCCCATAAGCCATATGGATTGCCCTTGATTTCTGTAGTGGTATCGTTTGGAGTGCTTTCACTATTTCTCGAATGCATTTGTACCAGTTTTCTGGTAAATACGCCCTCTGTTCTTCCATGTCTAGTACCGCATCAATGTACTGGAGTTGCTTGGCAGGTGTAGATGTGACTTTTCCCAATTGATCTGTATTCCCAAGTTGTGTAACAGTGATGTCACCACCTTCACATGGGAGGTTAACTGTGCCCTTGTTCTTACAGTGAGGAGCCAGTCGTCTAGAAATGGAAAGATGAAGAGGTCCTGCATTCAAATGAAAGCTATGATTGCTGCCATACAGTTCGTGAACATCCTTGGGGCCGTCGCTAGGCTGAAGGATAGCACACTGTATTGGTAAATTTCCGTGCCCACTGTGAAGCACAGGTACTTCCTGTGGTTATCCTGTATGCAGATTTGGAAGTATGCGTCCTTCAAATCCAACGTCGCAATCCACCTTTCTTCGTGTAGAAGTGGAAGGATTGCTTGCAGCGTTATCATGCAAAACTTCTGTACCTCGACATACAGGTTCAACCATTATTGGGAATATGCCCCCATCCCACTTCGGGATCTGAAAGTACTTGGAGTAAAAACCCGCTTAACTGTGAGCCCATTACACTGGCTTAATCACCTGTTTCTCCAACAATTCTTTGACTTCTTCCTTCAGGGTTGTTGTCTTGGGAGTATATTTTATCCCCATAAACTCTGGCAGAGTCACGAACTCTATTGCATACTCCGTTGTGATTATCCACAACACCCACTGGTCTGATGTTATGTGGTGCCATGCTGGAGCATGACTTGCCAGTCTGATGTTGACCCTGGCAAGCATCAAGGTGATGTTGTTCCTGTACAGATGGTAGGTATCATTGTGTTGTTGGCTTTCATAAGTGCAGATGGGCTCTGACTACAATCAAAGGTGTTGCTTGGCCTGCTGTGTGGCCTTGTTACAGTTCTGCTGGTTAATTCTATTTCTAGCAGCATACGGTTTTCATTTGTATCTTTGATATGACTGTCTATAGTCTTTTCGTTCATTCTATCAAAATGTGTTTTGTCTTCTTTGGTAAGGTTGATATCTTGTATTAGTATACCTTTGGATTGTGAATGACTTTGCCATGTTCTTTGATTTTTTCCATTGTTTCATTGCGGTATCTGTTTCATCAGAAAACAACCCCATGCCATCAAAGTGGAGTGTCTCTCTACCATCCCGCATATCCTATTGTAGAGTGGTTGCACACAACCATGCGTGCCTCTTTAGCATTACTGCAGATGTTAGGGTGCGGGATTCCAATTCTGCTAGATGCTCTGCATTACTTAATTGCTAGCGTGTTGCTATCGCCATCTTGACAAAGGTGTTCTCAAATCTCTTTTGAAACTCAGCAGGAGTGAGATTAGCACGCTCTTCAAACAAACTCTCCCACAAGGAGTATGTATACTTTGATAAACAAGCCATGTAATTGGCAATCTTAATAGTAAGGCATGCTGTTAAGTAGGTCCTCCTTCCAAGAATATCCAGTTTTCGTCCCTCCTCATCTGCTGGAGTTGTGTAGTGCCTTCCCCCTCTGGAAGTTGATGCGGAATCTATTACCAGCAAGTTAAGTACAGGATGTTTCATAAGATACTCATTGTCCTCTTCCTGTATTCTATACAGTGTTTCCAGTCATTTCGATGTTGGCATAGATGTCTGGACAACTTCCCAAGCTGACTTTGCAGCTTTGGTAATGACAGGTAGCATCAGTAAGTATACTGGCTGTAGTCCAGTTGTCCTTTTCATGAAATTGTATACCGGGTACAAACGATCCAGATCCATCGTTTTTTGTTTAAGGTCCAAGCCAAGTACCTCAGCCATCTCCTCTATCTGTTGGTGATAGGATTTAATCTACTCTGTTGGTGACACAGACGGAGTTGTTGATACATTCTGGACTCTTCTACTGAGGAGTCTGAAACATAACTTTCTACTTCATCCAAAGAGTCCAGTTGCTCATCAGTTTCGTGGCTCAAAGCCCCACGTGTGTCCGCGGCACTGTCTGCTGAAGATGCAGGCAGATTCCTATTGTTCCTCCTTTCATTGTCTCTTGATTGGATTGTTTGAGTAGCTGTACCCTGTGGCATCAGTGTAGTCTGTGTAGCCACTACCGGTAGGGGAGAAAAGTTTGTTTGAATGGAAACTGTTCTTATTTTGGATCTTGTAGCGTAACTGTCTGTACTGATGTGTCCCGGTAATCTTGCTTGTTCGGCATTACTTGTGTTGCGGTCTGTGTTAAGTGTGATCTTTGCATTTGCCATTGTTTAAATAAAGAATACTCTTCTGGTGATAGGGTTATGGAAGTATTCCCCCCAACCCCTATGCGGTAGTAACCCCAACACTGGGGTGGTCTTATATGGGCTTGTATACGACACCAAAGCTGTCCTCGGTGCCGAAAGATGCTGGTCCGATTCTTCCTCCTCCACCTTGACATCCAGTTCGTGACTAAGGAAGCCTTTGAACACAGTGGTTGATGGAGTGCTCTCTCCAGACTCCATCAACTTAACGATGTATGTCACTGATGTATGGTCTAACCCAGTCTCCACCTCGGATTCGACGTCATGTAGAATAGTTGTTCCGTTCTGTTTTCCAGCCGTCGAAACGGGTTTTTTAAATTTAATTGCTTATTTCTGAGGAGCTTTAGTAATCCGAAGATGTGATCGCTAAGGCGGTCAGAAAGAAACTGAAAGAAGGACGCTTAACCCCCGGTAATACAGCAGGGCACATGGTTGGGGGCATCTCGAGGAACTAACAAATTTTACCCGAAATTGGTCTGCGCAGGCACAGACCCCATTGTTTATGGCTGTTGTGAGATCCCTATCCAGATCTACAAACATCTGCATCATTTTGTTTTTCTTTATCTAAGTCCCAGCATATACCAGGAACAGCTGATGCAATCATCCCCAATATCACCATTTCCAGGTTTTGTTGTAGCAGTCATGATGTCATTAAAAAGGTGCTTTCCTCTTGTGTTCCTTGCAAGTAGACCTATTTTCAGGCAAAGACCAAAGTTACTGCATCAAATGACAAGCTGAAGTATCTATGTGCAGGCAAGCATCATAGCATGCTGCATCTGGCCAAGTCTTTCTTCAAAGAACCTGTCTCCTAGTGCACAGACAGTGGAGCGCTCCAGAGCCCCAAACCACTGGAGGGCAATAAGTAGGGAGAACAGGAAATCAACCAAAAGAATAGATCATTTACAATATTAAAAGATCAAAGAGTGCTGGTACAGATGTCGCCTATCTACTATATTAATTCTCCTGGGTGTGTCTTGGAACGTGCGTCCCAGAGCCCAGCTGACTGGCTGGGTGGCGGACACGCCTGATTGGCTGAGGCGCACCCAGGAGGATTGGTTGCCGCCGCCGCCGTGGCCCGGCCATAGAGGCCAGAGGTGGCAAGCCCGGCCCGGCTGCGGAGGCAAGGCCCAGGAGGGGGGAAAGAAAGTGGGAGGAGCCAGAAGTGGCAGTGGGGAGGAGAGGTGGCTGGGCCCAGAAGCAGAGACTGGGGAAGAAGGGGGGGGGAGGTAACCGCCGGCCCCAAAGAGCGCACAGATGCTCTGTGCGGGGTCGGCTAGTGAGCTCATTAATGCTAGATGGATTGTTACCTCTGTTTCCAGCCTAGTTATGACCTAAGAAGTCCAAAACTAGTTTTATGCAAAATACTGACTATCATTGCCTCCTCCAGGCTGGTGCATCATACTCTTAAGTTTACCCTACTTAAACATGGAAGCTAAATGATATACAGTACATCAAGTCTAGAAAGCAAAGAAATCAGTTTTTTTCAGCTGTGCCACTACAGCATGGCTTTGAACTATAGCAAATAAGTGACAATGAAGGGACAGAGGTTCACTGGTGAAGTTAGGCAGGAATAGGAACATAGGAAGCTGCCATATACTGAGTCAGACCATAGGTCCATCTAGCTCAGTATTGTCTTCACAGACTGGCAGTGGTTTTTCCAAGGTTGCAGGCAGGAATCTCTCTCAGCCCTATCTTGGAGATGCCAGAGAGGGAACTTGGAATCTTCTGTTCTTCCCAGAGTGGCTCCATCCCCTAAGGGGAATATCTTACAGTGCTCACATAGCAAGTCTCCCATTTATATGCAACCTGGGTGAACCCTGCTTAGCTAAGACAAGTCACGCTTGCTGCCACAAGACCAGCAGAAATGTTCCACCTGCTCCAACTGAGGCCTTCCTCCAAGATTTATTTCTATTATGTTAGCTCAGCCCATCTGCAACAAAAGGAAAATGGACTTAGGGAGAAACAAGAAGTTCTTGAAAGGCAGGTATCAGTGACTGCTTGCCAGGCTCCAAGAAAGGCACTTAGAAATACCCAATGCAAAAGAACCCTTAGGGACATATTTGACCTGCTGGCCAAAAAGTGTTACGATGTGACTGGCCAAAGGCTCTGGCATACCAGCAGATCAGACAGCTCTATGGTAACATTTAATTCAAGAAGAATTGCTTATGGTGCAAGTTCTAGGGGTGTCACACCAATGCCTACAAATGGATGGTAAAACTTGCAAGCATAATAATGTGAGAGGAGAGGATCAAAGAATAACTGAAAATGTCCACAGCATAGAAGAACAACACAGACGATCCAAAAACTGTTCCACCAAAAAGAAGAAGAAGAAGAAGAATCAAAATCAAAACCCCACAAGGATGTAACTTCTGATTCTGAGAGGTAGAGCTGGGAAATGGTAATGGACAAAAAGCACTTCAAGCTATGGACTTCAGGAACCTATCTGTATCAGTACCCAGGGCATAAACAGATGAGGTTTCCAGGTAGTCTTTCAATATGCTGTTGTATAGTGAAAACAGAAAGAAACAAAAATTTTTAATCATCAAACTTCAGGTGATTGAAAGAGATAGGGGCAGTGGGAGTTCTTTACTGGATAACTCACTTTCCATTTTCAAGGTACTAACAGGACTACATGCATATTTTTAAGAGTACAACAAGGAACAAAAGAACAATCTGATGGTGTCACAAGCAATCAGGCATCCAAGTGTCCTAGAAAAGCCTGAATTTGTCCATGTTCAGTTCTATGAATCTTAGATGGCCATCTGCACTCAGGGCAATTTCAAGGGTAACAGAATCAGGCATGTTACCACTTTTTCAATGACTGTAACCATAATAAAATTTCCAAGTTGATATTATATATACCAGTAAGAGAACATCTACTATAAGACGATATTTTTACAAAACCTTTAAGTATTATAGATAGTGTCAGAAGCAGCAAAAATACCTTGGTAAGGGAATCAGAATTTTGGGACATAGTTTCTGATTGCATTACTAACTTATATTGCACATTTCAAATAGGAGATGTTCTCTTGTCAGTGGATATATATGGCACTAATCTAAAAATTGGGTTATGGCTACAGTCATTGAAAAAGTGGCAACATGCCTGATTCCGTTATGCTTGGAATTGCTTCTCACAGGACATTTGATAAGAATGGCTTTGTCTACCTACTAACATATAGTGACAATCTTGTGTTCCCTCATTATTGTGTTGACTAGATGGTCTATAGTGGCACATCAGATTTTCTGGAAGAGCTCTCATGGCAGCCCTGAAGGCCAAGAACATGGAAATCAAAGTGAACAACTAACATTTCTCCATGAAGTCCATCGTGTATGACAGCAGCTGCGATAGCAGTAAGAAAAAGGCTAGGGTGCCCTACAAGGAACATGAGAGCAAAAGGTACCTACATCACGTAGTATTTCTATGACATATTTGCTGCTGGTTTTATTTGGTTGTTTTAGTTTTAAATGTTATTTCAAACAGGAGTGTTAGGCTGAGAGAAGCATAATAAAAGCTTTGCATTTGTCTCAGCTTTTAGAGGCTCTGTTTAGGAGAAGCTTTTAATGAGAGTGTAGGTTTTTAAAGACAAAACATTGTAATCTGCCATTAACCAAAAATTGTCTGAAAGCTAAATAAATTAACATATGAAAGGTAATAAAAACTGGGAGATTAGAAAACACATTATGAATTAGCTTCACCACATTAAAAGAACATGAAGAAAGTATTTACCGCTTGATCCAGCTACTGAATGAGTTTCTAGAAATGGAATGACAACAGTTGACAATTGTGGGGTTGTTAGCAGAGAAGGTGCTTGAAGCTGAAACAGAAGACAATAAGGCAGTTCACACAATCATGAAATCAAGGCTAAGAGGCAATATACTCAGAGATCTTTGGTTGTGAGAACTCATGGAAATCCCTCAAGCCCAGATCTCTGACAGCAGGGTAACCCAGATCCTAAACCCTGCTCTTAACCCAGGTTGGGGGGAAATAAGAGGCCCCACCCCCACCTTGGGTTGCTGATTGTGTGTTGGATGTTCCCTGTTCTTTACTGGCATCCAAGTTGACCAGCCTAGCTTGGTTTATTCTAACCTAAATCAGAAGTAGATGCTCATGGAACAGGAGAGGGAGGAGCACATACTGCTGAAGCTTGGGAATGTGGCACAAAACCAAGATTTAACTGTGGTTCAGTATGACAACTAAACAGGTCTAACTCAAGGAAACAATGAGGAAATACATCTTACATATTAGGACTGTAAGGTAAAGGTAAATTGTGCTTAGGATTGTACCTAAATTGAAAGACTGTTCTGAACAGCAGCAGGAAGTTACAAGAAATAGCAAAGATATTACAGAAAAGTACAGGAATGGCTAGTGAGCATATGCAAGAGAACATTATGAATCTGCAGATCAATACTTTAACAGGAAGTATATGGAAAGATATACTTAAAAAAGAGATTGTACAATATGGTCTAAAGTTTGCAGTGCTAGCATTAAGTGAGGCTCTTGCTAAACCCATAATTCCTCTCTCTTCAACAAAGATAGGCAACAGATGGCATGCATTGAACACTGGCACTATGTGGCATGTGCTTCTAATTCATGTAAACTTCCCTCTCCAGATACACCCTTAGACAACTTCTACCAGCCGCAGAAACACCAAATTGCCTAAAGGACTGCTCTGACAAGGCTGCACAAGAATCAGTGTTGTTCAAGCAAAAAATGCCCATTTCCTATTAGTAAAGGATTTTTTCCTAGCAATTTAGTAACACTTGCCGGAGAAGCTTGCAGAGCAGAAGAATCAACAGGACTTTCTGGTTTAGGAATGCTATCAAGTAGCTCCAGAATACATTTCAGTTTCTCATCTGAAATGCTGAAATAAAGTAATGGCAGCTCACCAAACATTTTGTACCTATTGCATAGAGAGAAATAGTCATTAGAAAAACAAATGCAACTATGTGATTAGGAAATTAAACTACAGTTGTACAAAAGTGCAAGGTGCATTTAATATTTTCTTTTGCAGAACAGCTGAAAGGAATAAGGCAGATAATTTTCTGGCCTACAACAATTTTTAAAATTCAGATAAAACATTTTTAACTTTTCAAAAAAATCCATTGCGCATTAATTCAAAAAACATTCTGGCTGAGTTGTTGGCTCAGTACATCGATGCAATCATGTAGATACCACAAGAAGATTAGATAGCACAAACAGATTATTATTTCATCAAACAATACTTTATCAGAGACCCTGAATTTGAGAAATAGTGGCTCACATGCTCCATAGCCATAAGAGGGCTGGAGGAGGAAGGCACCTTTGCAAGAGGCTTCAAAGTAGCCGCGGAAAAGGCTTCTGCAGCCATGTGGAGGGGGAGGGGGAGTGATTTGTATTTCTCTCCCCTCCCATGCAAAAGTCCTTTTGGCTTACAGGAATATGTCCCTATGGGCTGTGTGACAAAAGCCAAAAGGACTTTCGAAGGGGAGGGGATAGAAGCAATAATTGCTCCCCCCCTCCTGTGTGCACTGAACCACAGCTAGTCTGTAGTTTCCTTGCAATGGCACAATCCTTCTTTCACCCTCCTATAGCAGCAGAATATGTGGGCCAGTATGATCAAGATCCTACAGGTGCTGTTCCTTTAAATACATATATACTGTGGGTTTGTTTGGATTATCTTTTTCCTATCTCCTCCCTACCAGATTTTGGGGGAGAAGATAACCCCACTCACCAGGCACGCCTGTCTTGCTGAACACTCAAACATCGACATGTTTTAATAAGGTGTACACATGTTCATTCCAATACATGTATGTCTGAATAGCACATTCAGTATCCTATATACTCTCTGGGAATCACTGGAATTGATCATATATTTTGGCCTTTAGATATTGTATGCATGTATACGCATTCAAATGATATACCTAATGGTCTTGGACATACATGCCCAAGGGTGGGGCAAAAATGTATTATCATACTTTCCACTGCGTGCAGGGAGAATATAATCTGAACCATCAATGAAAGAATTCTCATAAACATAAGAAAGTTATACTTAGGCATTCTTGCATCTGTCACAACCATTGCTCTGTTCAGTTCCATTTTCACATCCAGAGGTTGCAAGATGTGCTGAGAAGAAGATCGTAAACTACGAGCTTCCTCCCAATTTTCATCTACAGATAGGAAAGACAGCTGTTACAAGAAACATTCAAAACCTATTGATTATAACAATACAATAGAGCCTGATATCCACAACTTCTATGCTGAATTTATTCCTTGAGTCTGGATACAGATAAGTCTGTGCTACTTTTAAAAGATGAAGGTCCACTTTATATGTTATTCCAATAGCATGGTGACTACTGAAAATCCAAACTAAGCAGGTACATCTAGACACTCATATGGAGCAGCGTGCAAATAGTTGAGGCTAGTTTTAACTACACCCTTGTGGTGTGAGTTCTCTACAATTTTGCCACCAGAAACAGTTACTTTATTGTTCACATGTGGATGAAGTGGGTTAAAGAGCATTTTACGTTTGCCTTGACTCACATAGGTGGGTGGAGCCAATGTCGCTCTTCCTTAGAGTGAAAATATGGCCACAGTTAGAACTTACATGCTGATCAGGGCTGGATCCTCTTCTATTATCCTTTCTAATCAGTACACAGGAGAGAACCCTAAAACTGATTTGTTCATCAGAAGACTTTTCTTTTTCATGTAAGTGCCAGTATTTTGTGTGCATGTTTGTTTAAAAGCTTGATAATTAAATAACAAGTGAAAAGAAAAGACAGACAAAAGCCCACACCGTCCACAACAAATGCATACTGAACATGCTGTTGGAATCAGATTTATAACTTCTGTTAAAAAAAAAATCTATTTGCATGAATACTTACAATGTCTGCTATAAAGGAGCTGTATGCTGCTGATCTGAATCTCAAACTTATCATATGCTCTTGACATAATATCTTCTAGAGTGTTTTCTCCAATTTTGATATCTGCCAAGGCAGACCGACTTTTACTAGTCATCTTAAAAAGCACAAAATAATAGTTATAATAATAAGTCTCAAAGGGGTTGTTTCTATACACACACACACACACACACACACACTTATTCCAAGTAAAGCATTTTAAAAATATATCCCACGGAAATAAAAACTGCAAGTTTTCTTCAGATTACTTATCTAGTGAGAAATTCTAGCCTGGCTCAGAACTAATATCTGTCTGTTTAATATCCTGATATATTCTAACTCTACTTCATTAAAAAACTGCAGTTCCTTAAATGTGTATGTAATGGAGAATTCTGGTTCATTTTTGAAGTAGAAGCAAATACTTTTAACTCCTGTGAACAAAGGAGAGAGGGGACCCTGTGGCTCAATCACAGTGATCTAAATGGTGATGTGTGTTCTTCAACTCCCATCTTCAGTTGTCAGTATAAACAGGTTGCTTACCTGTAACTATTGATCTTTAAGTGATCCGCAGGCATGCACAATCCTGGGTTCTGCACCTGTGCAGGACCTAGTGGAAGAAATACTCAAGCTCCTCATAGTGTTCTAAGCGGATCACGCGCTCAATAAAGTCATGGTGCTCAAGCATGACTTTATTTGTCGGTTAGAGTGTTGACTCCTTCGGTTCCTGGACAATCGCCATTGTAGATGACCATCCTACAACTTAAAGTGACAGCATGCAACACAACAAATAAGTAACACTAAGGACTTACTGCTGTGAAGAGGTTGAGAAGATCTTATGAATGCCTACATATCATTTAAAGATCAACAGTTACAGTTAAGCAACTTGTTTGTCTTTAATGTGATTCATAGTGCATTCATAATCCTGGATGATTAGCCAGCTTACTCAGGAAGGTGGGAGCAGTAAGTCACTGCAACACCCTCTTCAAGACACCCCTTCCAAACCTAGCTGCAACAGCTGAGCAAAAATCTAACAAAGAATGTCTTACAAGAGGCAGGTTGGAGGACCAAGTTGCAGCCTGGCAAATATCCTGTATTCTAATGCGTGATAAATGTGTGGCAGAGGCCGCATACGCTGTGGTAGAGTGGGCCTGCACAGTACGTGGGAGTGTGACCCCTTTCACTTCATAAGCCATCAGTATAAGTTCCACCAACCAACGGGACAAATGTCATCGAGAGATAGGCTTCTTCATTTGTCTCCTCTTGTATGCCACATACAAAGACTTGGTTTTCCTAATTGCCTTTGTTCTGTCCAGGTAAAACAGCAATGCTCTTCTGACATCCAAAGAATGCAAGTGTAGTACAAAGGAGAGTTGGGGTTCTGGAAAAAGGTAGGTAGCATCACCTCACCATTCAGATGAAAATCCAAAACAACCTTAGGAAAAACAGTGGGTCCATATGCATAACCACTTTGTTTGGGAAGACTTTGTATGGGGGGGCATCAGCTTTGTGTAGGGGGCATCATCCCTTAAGGCCGCCAACTCACTGACCCACATTGCAGTTGTTACTGCAACCAAAAAGGCAGTTTTAAGAATTATGTACTTCAAAAGGTACTATGGCCATTTGTTCAAACGGCTTAGCTGTCAACGTAGAAGACACTAAGGACAACCTGTACTGCTCCATAGGCTGATGAACTGGAGGATATAGATTATTCAAACATCAGAAAATGTTTACATTCAGGGTGTGAAAAGGTAGTTCTGCCACTGCAGCCAGCAAGTTTGGAAAAAGACAGCAGTCAGGTGAACTTTTATGGACACTGTAGCTAACCCAGATTGTTTCAGATAAGTCAAATAGCAATAGCAATAGCAATAGCACTTACATTTATATACTGCTCTATAGCCGGAGCTCTCTAAGCGGTTTACAATGATTTAGCATATTGCCCCCAACATTCTGGGTACTCATTTTACCGACCTCGGAAGGATGGAAGGCTGAGTCAACCTTGAGCCCCTGGTCAGGATCGAACTTGTAACCTTCTGGTTACAGGGCAGGGCAGAAGGATCTGTTTAACACTAGCCTCCTTTGGATTGAAGCCTTTAGAGGAAGCATAGGTTGCAAATCTCTTCCACTTGAAGGCATAAGATCGCCTGGTGGAGGTTTTATGGACATTTTCTTTAGAACCCTATCCTCCATACTGTTAGTTTCAATGTTCAGAGGTTTGGATGATGTACTAGGCCATTGTCCTGTGATAGCAAGTCTGGTCTCATTAGTAACCTTTGAGTTTCCTGAGACAAGCAGAGTAACATCGCAAACCATGGCTGACAAGTCCAAAGGAGGCAGCAGCGGGAACCTTGTCATGGACTGTGCAGCCAAGGTCCTCTGAACTTCCCACTGCCTACATTCTTCGCCTACACTGCCTTGTGATTAGGAAGTTGGACAGTGGTATTCTCTGCCCAATGAAACACAGCCATGATGCCTGTGATAAGGGTATTCTTGCAATGCTGGATAATAATGCACATCAGTACAAGTACAGCGAGGTGCACAGTGTGATACAGGCTGCTACACATCTCCCTATGCATAAGTCACAGGGCGCGGAGAATGATGTCTCAAAGGCAATATTGATGGAGTCTTCGGTATAGGCAGTCCTTCCCCTTCCTCATCAACATCGATACCTTGACTAAAAAAACCCTTGAAGGGTTTAGAACCCTTGGACCCAGTCAACTAGTTCAATGTCGTCCTCGACGTTGATGACCAATGCCGGTGAACGAAGCAGAATCGGAGAGGCTTGTAGAAGCTCCGTTGACACTGAAGGTCGTTTGACTGATGTCAAATCGTAGCTTTTAACCCAGGCTTTCATATGATTGTCACCACTGTTGCTTCTTGTATTTTGTACTGTTTTTATGCTTGTTTTAATTTAATTTTTTTAAAAAAAT
Source organism: Hemicordylus capensis (assembly GCF_027244095.1). Taxonomy (NCBI): domain Eukaryota; kingdom Metazoa; phylum Chordata; class Lepidosauria; order Squamata; family Cordylidae; genus Hemicordylus; species Hemicordylus capensis. The sequence continues at coordinate 102,123,598 of NC_069658.1, forward strand.
AGATTTGTTTTTTTATATATATATTAGCTCAATAATTTAATGTGTCTTTTTTATAATCTTGTTTTTAAATTTTATTGTGGGCTGCCTTGGGATTTTCTTAATGAAAGGCGGGGTATAAATTTAACAAACAAACAAACAATAAATAAAAGGTATCAGTATCTAAGGCTTGTCTAGTGAAGTAGGCTTTGTAGTAGGACCCGGTAGAGAGGGCACAGTCTTTGTCGATGTCAACATCGATGTGTACCTTGGCGCTGAAGGCTTTGCTGAATGTTGAGGCTGAACCGGAGACGGTGTACGATGTCTGGAAGACTCTGTCGAAGGGACCTGCTCATGAGATCAGTGTTTTTTCACCAGTGGAGAATGATGAGATTCCCTTTTTGTGGATCTATGAGTTTTCTTATGCTTTTTATATCCGATGGAGGCAGAGGATCCCAACACATCTGCAGGGTGCTTAAGGACATGAGCCTCTGATGTTGTGGCTGCACCCAGTGTTGAAGGCTTAGGCTGGCCTGAAGGCAGCAGCGACTTTGACAGTGACACCAATGTTGGTAACACAGACTGAGGGGATTCTGGCATTGGCATAGCCGGTCAAGAGCCTGCTTGAATAAATCAGCCCGAAGTCTTAATGCTCTGCTCTTCTGAATATGGCAGGAAAAAGATGCACAGATATTACAACTTTTAGTATTGTAGTCTTCCCCCAAACACAACAAACACAAGACATGGTGATCTGTAGATGGTAGCTTCACGCCAGACTTTGTACACTTTTAAAAAGTTTTCTTTAGGTCTATTTGATTGATTGATTCATTCATTCATTCACATTTTATATCCCGCTCTTCCTCCAAGGAGCCCAGAGCGGTGTACTACATACTTAAATTTTCTCCTCACAACAACCCTGTGAAGTAGGTTAGGCTGAGAGAGAAGTGACTGGCCTAGAGTCACCCAGCAAGTCTCATGGCTAAATAGGGATTTGAACTCCGGTCTCCCCGGTCCTAGTCCAGCACTCTAACACACCGAGTCACACCAAAAATTCCATACAATACTGTTAAACCAGTCCAAATCAGGTGGCAAGAAAATAGTCCGTAAACAATCCAAAGTCAAACTCCAAAAACCCATCCAAAAACCAAAACAATTCCAATTTAGAAGACAAGAAGAACAGTCCCAAAATCCACACCAAGTAATCAGAAAAACGTTTTTCTTACAGAACCAAGTCCAATGAGGAGAAGAGTCCAAAGAGGCAAACACTAAGGCGGTCAGAAAGAACTTGAGGGAGTCGGCACTCTAACCACTACATAAATGGCTGCACCGAATGTGCTTAAAGTGCCATGAGGAGCTTGAGTATTCCATCCACAAGGTCCTGCATGGGCGCAGAACCCAGGATTATGAATGCAATAAGGACCATGTTAAACATCAAAGGAACGTTTAAAAAGTACAATGAAATCAAGCAATAATATGCCCAACGGACAAGATTTTCTCTAGCTTTCATTTATTGTTTTGCATACTCATTTAAAACTTGTTCTATTATCAATAACCACTGTATTAAATTCCAAAAGAGTAGTCATACTAATAATGTAAAAACAAAGACACTTGCAACACCTGAAAAATGAAACAATGTAATGTATGTTTTGTGGTTTCTAGGCCATGAGTGTCTATCCCAGCTTTGTATTTAAGGACTATAAATTCCTGGTTGCCATCCAGGCGGCAGAACCTTTTAATGTGGACAAGTAAGAAAATATATAAGGGAGGGGAAGGGTGGATGCTGCCATGGGCCTCATATTTAAGGGTGCCTAGTTGTAGAGGGCGTACTTTCCCCCAACTCAAGCAGTTGCATTAAATCTGTTGCTGCTGTCGGGTCTAAAGGAGACTCAAGCTCCAGTTCGTCATCATGTCCGACATCGTGTACAACGCTGTGCTCGACATCATGTTCAATGTTGAGTGTTGCTGGGGACACTGATGTTGACAACTGTTGTCTCGGAGTCAACGGAGACTGCCATGGGGTTGGAGCAGGTGACAAGGAGACTGCTTGAAGCCAAGGCCTTAGTGCCGGTAGACTGGGTGCTCAATGCTGGCTCGTTGATGTTGACTGATGTCGGTCCATCAACGTTGATGGGCGGTGTCGGTCTGTCGACGTTGATGGGCGTTTCACATGATGCAATTGGGGTTGTATTCTTTTCCATGTCCCGGTGACCTTTTAGTGTCCTATCACGGTGTTTCTTCACAGGCGGGGCCACCGATACTGATTCGCCCTTTCTCTTCAATTTGTCCCATTTGGGATCAGTCTTTTGGGCTTTCAGTGTCTTAAAGGGGGACCTCTTGCCGATATGTGCCGCTGCTGCCTGTGGCGCCAAGGATGACTGACTTTCCATTGCAGTTCTCGGTGCCATCTTTGACATCGAGCCCAATGTCAAGGGAGATTTGGGCATAGCAGGATTAAGTGCACTTTCAAGCAGTGCTACCTTAAGGCAGGCAGTCCAATCCTTTAAAGTTTGTCTTGAAAATGCAGAGCAGATTGAACAGGCTGCTGCACTATGTCCCTCTCCCAAGCACAACAAACACTTTTGATGTCTGTCTGTTGAGGGAACTTTGGCCTTACAACTCACACACCTTTTAAAGGCGGTCTTTTCCCTCGAGGACCTCGCACTCATGAGAGGATTGTGGGGCAATAACAATTAGTCGTTACCTATCCGAGTCTTGCCAGTAAGTGCACTGAGTTAGGGATGTGCAAAATGTTTCGGATACAAAACTATTTGTACCCGAAATGGGCCGTTTCAGGCGATTTGTAGCCAAAACAAATCATCCAATGGCTAAGTCCGAAAGTTTTGGAGCCGAAATGAATCGCCTGTTTCGGCTCTGAAAGATTTGTAATTTCGGACCTCCATTTTGTGATCGATAACATCGTTCTCTTTCAGTCTCCATTTTGAGTTTTGATGTCAGTTTGAATATCCCGCCATTCAAGCCTGCAGATTGACCAGTGAAAGCAGGGGCTGATCTGCAGGCAATTGCCTCCTAATTCCTTTTAAGGAAGTTTAAGGATTACATTTACCCTCATTGGCCAGAGGGAGGACAAAGAACAGCAAAGGTGGAGGGGAGTTTTCAGAGGGGTTTTGCACCAGGGTATTTATTGGGGCTGCAGGCACCATTTCTTCCTTTCTGCTGCCTCGTGTGTGGGAAAAGAGAGAGCTCTATTGCCTGATTGCACAGCCTTCCTGCCGCTATCGGCCACCATTGCCTCCATTAGCTCAGCATTGCTGCTATTGTTCAGCATCGCCACCACTGCTCAGCCTCGCTGGCAGCCTGCCTTTTATCCAGCATTTTTAGCCCTTCTGGGGGCTGGGGAGAAAAAAAGGATTGGGAGAGAAGAATTCTTTAAAAAAAAAAACATTGTTCGGCCTGCTGCCAGCCTGCTACCTGTGCCATTCTCTCTTGCACTTTTTTGCTTCTTTTTTGAGAGAGAGAATTGAAAGAAAAGAATTTTTTTTAAAAAAAAACAACTTTTTTTTAAATACTTCTTACTGCTGCTGAGAGAATTGTCACTGCTGCCAGCCTGTGCAATCAGCCAGCCTCACCAGCCCCAGAGTGATGGCCAGTGGCCACCTGTGGCCAGCCAGCAGCCACCTCCAACCCAGATTTTCTGAAGTTTTTTGAGGCTTTTCCCCCTTTTGAAGAAAAGGAAGACTGAAGAAGAAAGACTGACCAGACCCACAGAAATGGACTACACCAGCGTTGGAGAAGCCTTCGAGACTGAGTGAGAGTACCCATTTATAATTTTAACACATGTGCACACACACACATACCACACACACACACACACACCTCTAGTCTTGAATTGTGTATTTGGGGTTTTTTCTTGTTTGGAGGGAGGTTTTGGTTTTGAACTGAATTTAAAAAGTTGTGTGTTGTTTGGAATAAGTTTAAACAGGACTCTGTTAGCTTTAGAGTTTAAATAGGGATCCCCACTAGCTAGCTAGTAGGTGGTTAGAGGGTAGTGTAGCCTTGTGGTTTAAATAATAATAATTCTTTTTCCTCCTTCCAATTTTTTTTTGCATTTTTTAAAGGAGCCTATCTTGAAGTGTACCCTAATAGTATTAATAATGTAATATTGCTGGTGCCCTAGGCTCTGCAGTGCCACACACTTTTTGTGGTTTTTTTTTTTTTTTTTTTTAAGAAGCTTGCCTCTGTCTGTGCCCATTTTATAGAGAGCAAGCATACTGTAAACTGTATTATTCTCTCTCTGGCCATTTGTATCTTGTTCTGTTTGTAGCCCCACACCACAACAATCCCTATTTACATTGTATCTGGCTGCTGCTTGTTATTGACATTGTATCAAATCCATCTGTCCTCGTAGTAGTTATTATTTTGATACATTGTTCTATTTGTATCTGATTCTGTTAAATTCCCTGAACTGAATCCTTCCCTAGCCTGTGCAATACTTCTCTGTTGTTCTACTGCCAGTGCCAGCACAGCCCCTACAGGCAGGCAGGCAGGCAATGCACTGAGTGAGTGCATTCCACTGCGCACCCACCCCAACTAAAGAAGCAACACCGCTGCAGCAGCACCACACAACCCATTGGCACGGGGGGGGGGGCACACACTGCTAAAGTCAGCCCAGCCCCTGTTCTTGGCCCTTCTCCCAACTGAGTGTCCCCTGCTCTGAGACACTCACCCCACTCCACAACCCCTTGCCCCCAATCTTTTCCAAACAAGGTTTTTTTAAGTCAGCGTTTTAAAAGGAAGCCCAAAAGAGATGGCTGAGAGGGGTGGAGGAGGTATAGCAGGTAGGGGAGACTTTTACGACAGGTGCCTATTCCCCAACTCACCCCTGCCCCTGCTTTGGTGCGCAGGCTGGACTTCTTTAGTCTGCCTGGCCCTATGCCAGGGCCTACAGCGGGGCAGCAGTTAGGTGGGAAGGCCTCCCCTGCCAGGGAAGAAACTTTTCACGTGGCAGATGTGGAGGTGGTGCAGGAGGAGACGGCTGCCAGTCCAGCCAGATCTACCTTGCCACCCTCCCCACCAGCCCCTGTGGGGGGTGGGAGCCCCAAGGTTATGTCTGGAGAGGCCCAGGAGGAAGCCCCAGTGTTTCCTATTCCTGTGACTTCCCAGGCCAGCTCTGAGGGCAGTGGTGGTGGCTTGTGCCAGAAGGAGCAAGCAAAATCTCCACCACCCAAGCAGCCCCGTGTCACAGGATAGTCCAGCAGTATGGTCTGGGATCACTTTGAGGTTTGCCGTGGTAATCCCAGCCATGCTGCCTGCGCCCACTGCAAGGCACTTGTCAGCAGAGGCAAGGACCCTAAGCACTTCAGCACCTTCGGTCTGTTGCTGCACCTGTGGCGGCGGCACCCGTGTGTGGAGACCTCTGCTGGCAGTGGCAAAAGGTCAAGTGCATCAACTAGTGGCAAGCAGCCAGCAGCTCCTGCTCCTAGGCAGGAAAAGATGACTGAGCAGTGGGTGCAGCCTCTGGGGAAGCAGTCTGATCACCCAAAACCATCTCTCATAACCCGGGCCATTGGGGAGATGATGGCTCTGGACGACCAGCCTTTTAACATCATGAAGAATGTCGGCTTCTGCCGTCTGCTCCAGCTGCTCGCCCCAGAGTACAAAAGGCCCTCACGGACCACCTTCAATAAGAGGGTGGTCCCCTCACTGTACCGTGTGTGCAGGGAGGCTGTGTTGGACAGACTGCATGCAGCCAGGCCCAGCACCAGTGTGCACTTCACTGTGGATCTCTGCATAAGCTGCAGCGGGCTGCACACTGGCTTCATGTCCCTGACAGCCCACTGGTGGCATGGGGGTGAGGGGACATCCAGCTCCGCTGGTGCTGTATCCAGCACCTTCCTGGGCTCTGTTGCATGTGGAGTCAATGGACATAGACCACAGGTCAGACGTGTTGGCAGCAGTCATGGACTGGCAGGTGGAGAGTTGGCTGGCTGTGGAGCCAAGCCTCTCCTGAGGCTTCATGGTCACCAACAACACAGCCAACATAGTAAGGCGACTAAGCAGGTTTACGGTGTGCACATCGCTTGTGTTGCACACACCTTGAACCTGGTGGTGCAGGATGCACTTGGGCTTAAGGAGGTGGTGAAGTCCAAGCACCAGCAGACTAGGCCTGGTTTAGTCCCCCCAGATCCTACTACTTCTGTGGCTGCTCTTGTAGAGCTGTGCCGCAAGATTGCTGGCCACTTGAACGAAATTGAACGAAAAGGCAAGGCACCTGCTTAAGGCCAGGCAGATTGAGCTGGGCCTGCCTGAACACCTGATACCCCAAGATGTTCCTACTCGGTGCAACTCCACCTTTCTCTTGCTCCAGCACCTGCAGGAGCAAAAGGGAGCCCTCCACAGCCTGGCAAGGCATGATAGTTTGGACGTATGCACCCTGGTCCATGTGGACCGGCAGCTCATTTTCGAGCTGGTCTCAATACTTGAGCCATTCTATTCTGCCACGAACAGCTTGTGTACTGAGGCAGCCATGCTGAGCCAGGCTTTGCCCATTGCTCTTCTCCTCAAGAAGGCCATGGGTGATCTCCAGACTACTTGGACCACTGGGGACCCAATTGCCCTGGCAGGTTGGTTGAGGACTGGGGTAGTGGAGTGGCTCCCTTGGGTGCATCTGCATGACATGTCCTGGCATGCATCTGCGCCCCAAGGATGAAGGGCAGTGCTGTGCCCCGTCGCCAGCTGCCCAGGTGGAGGGACCTCCTGGTTGAACACGTCAGGCGTGAAGAGAATAGGAGGTTAGGTGTAGGTGATGCAGGTGCCCAGGAAGAGGGGGCTGGGTCGCAGTCTGGCAGTGCGCATTCCACCCCCAGCAGCACTGCCGCCACCACTTACTTATTTTTACATTTATATCCCGCTCTTCCTCCAAGGAGCCCAGAGCGGTGTACTACATACTTGAGTTTCTCCTCACAACCACCCTGTGAAGTAGGTTAGGCTGAGAGAAGTGACTGGCCCAGAGTCACTCAGCTAGTATCATGGCTGAATGGGGATTTGAACTCGGGTCTCTCTGGTCCTAGTCCAGCACTCTAACCACTAAACCACGGTGGCTCTCTTCCTAGTCCAGCAGCACAGTTTCTCTTGCAGTGGCACCAGCGGAGCGGCCAGTGCGACCTCTGGATTTCGCCACCCCGTGGTTCACAAAGGGCTTTGCTGGTATCTTGCCAGGGAGTCAAGAAGAGCCTGCCCCTTGTGGCAGCCATGCTGAGCAGATTGTTCTGCAGTACCTGCAGGAGCCAGCGGAATCCCAGGAGATGGAGCCGTTCCACTTTTGGGCAATGCATCACCAAGTCTGGCCAGACTTGGCAACCACTGCTGTTCCTCTCATGTCCACCAACCAGTGTCTCCAGTAAGAGGTTGTTCTCCATGGCCAGGGACGTGGTGACTCCTCTGCGCTCATGTCTGGATGCTGAGTTGGTTGAGCCGCTGGTCTTCTTGAAGGTCAACCTCCCCCTGCTGGGCTACCTCAAGCTGGCCATAGAGGGCAAGTGGCTCACGTCACACACACACCCCATGCAGCACCTTCCATACCACGGCAGCTCATCCCTTCCCGACCAAGATGTCAGGAGGGTGTCACAGTCTCTGCCCCTTACCAGTGCTGTCACATCCAAACATGCACACACAGGCACCGTCACACTGCCATCCCAAGAATGGTGAGATAGTGGACTGCTGCTGTGCTGGCAATCAGGGCTAGGGCAAGTGAGTGCTCCCTGCATCAGGGAGGGGTTCTCACAGATATTGCTGAGAGAGACTACAACTCCCATTTCCCACTGTTGCAATGGCTGGCCACCATCGAGACTAGGGACAATGGGAGTTGTAGTCACTGTCTCAGCAGTATACATCTGTGGTGGATCCCTCCCTTTTGCAGGAGCACCCGCTTGCCCAGTCTTGAGGGCCAGAAGGGAGAAGTGGCACACCATCCATCACAGAGGCAGGCTGCTGCTGCGTGTGCACAGCAGGCACAGGAACGTTTCTGGGATGCTATGTCTCCGCTTATGTTGAATTACACACACACACACACACACACACACACACACACACATGAGGGGAGCACACTGTCACACAGGGTTTGCTTGTTCCCTTCAATTTTGCATGCTGACATGAAAGAATTGCTTTCATTGACTATTTTGAACTGATGCCGAAATGAAAATGACGAATTTCAATGTGATAATATACATATGATGCTTGCTGATGCTAGCCTGTGATGATGAGTTGTTTGTTGTCCATGCATTTCTGTTTTGTAATGTGGCTTGTTGCTTCCATTTGCCTCTTTAATCGATTCAGATTTGGAAAAATTCAGGTACATATCAAATCAGGGGTGACTCGGATGGGTCAGAATTGGACTTAAAACAAATCAGGGGTGTTTTGATTTGGCTACAAATCAAAATGAAAAAATCAATTTGGGCATACCCCTACACTGAATACCTCAAGTTAAAACATTAGTCGGGGCTGTGAATGTTATTTCGTTCCGTGATCAAAAACCGTTTAATCCGCCCATTCTCTCTCTCTCTCTTTTTTACACTCAGTCCATTGGGAAGTCGTTTGCAGTCTGCATCATAGCTGAAAAAGCCAGTCCTATTCTAATATCTTCTTTCTGAGGAGCTTTTTGAGATACCGATGAAGTGATCGCTTTGGCGTTCAGAAAGAAACTAAGAGAAGGACACCAAACCGCCAATATAAGAGAGCACAGAGTACATGCAGTGGGCGGTTGCCGGCGTCTCAAGAAGCTAACAAATTTTAGCCGAAGTGGTCTGCGCAGGCACAGAACCCAATCTTTATGAGTGTCGTGGATCACTAATCAGATAAGATGACACAGGTTGTGCTGCACTGCAGTGCTATTACCTTATCCTGTACTGCTTCTTCCTTTCCTTTTTTGTTATAATGCTGCTCTGCCCTCATCCTTCCTACTGGTGTGGAAGGAGAGGAAGTGGCAAAACAGCCCAGTGGCAGCAAAGGGAGAAGAGTTTGGAGGTGTACATTAGCAGAGACGACAATATCTCATGTTGTCATGCCCAGTCACATGAGAGAACTGTTACCAGAAGGATGGTGGTAAGAGCACATCTGGCCACTCACTCCCACCCATCCATCTGCCCTTCCCAGAACAATAGCAGGAACAGCATGTCTCTAGATTCACCTAAGCCCCTATACACCTTGAACCACCCTCACTAGCAGATGACTGGTTCATGCAGCAACAATCATGTGGTAGAAAGGACATTGCTCCTTTCCCCATAAGTGAAAATATGTCACTAAGGGCTGCACAGCCCACAGGGGCACATTTTCATATGGTACAGAGTGCTTCTGGGTGAAGGGGAGGTTGCCAAAATCCACCCTCCACATCAGCACCAGTGTAAGTCACACTGGTAAGTCACAACTTTGTGCTTTGTGTAAATCACAAAGTTAACAGGAGTGCTGTCACTTTTCATATAGCACCAGGGCTTCCTTAGGCTTGAAGGCAGTCAAAATATTTTCAGCACGCACCAGTAAAAATTAGAGGGGGTTTGGGAGGAAGGTTAATACTCAATATAGTTATTTTCAAGAACTTTAGTCTGGCTTACCACAAAGCAAATTAAATTCAGTGTAGCTAGGATTTTCCACACATCACCTGGACTTATCCCGGGGTTCCAGGTTAAGAATCCCAGTATAAGCGACAGTACACAAACAACAAAATCTCACTTTGCTGCACATTTCTACAAGACTGTTGTCTATTTGTTCCTGTGAACAGGGAAAACTATACACAGTAGGGATGTGCGAAACGTTTCAGACACAAAACGTTTTGTACCCAAAACAAACTGTTTCGGGTGTTTTGTAGACAAAACAAAACACCCATTTTCCAAATTCAAAAGTTTTGTATACAAAACAAAACGTCCCTGTTTCGGCTACAAAACATTTTGTTGTTTCAGACCTCCATTTTGTGGTGATCTCTGAGTTAGTCTCCATTTTGTGTTTGATATCTCTTTGAATTTCCTGCCCTTCCAGCCTTCCGATCGGTGACCTAAAGCATGGGCTGACCTGCTGACAATTCCCTCCTTGTTCCCCATGACTCTTTTGCTTCTTGCCACTCTTTACTGACCCTACATTGGCCAGGGGAAGGGTTGCTAACCCATGGGGTGCTGGGTTCTGTTGTTTCTGTGGTGTTCTGAGTGTAGATTCTCTGGTAGCATATGAGAGTGGATTCTTGTTTTTCACTGAAAATCCCATATGCTACCAGAGAATCTACACTGAACACCTCAGAAACAACAAAACCCAGTACCCCACGGGCTTGTGGGTATGGGCGTGGTTGGTACCCTATGTGCACTACACAACCCCTCGGGCAACCCCAGTACCCCCCCAAGTGGAATTATGGGGCTGCTGAAACCTCCATTATTCCCTATGAGAGAAATCGTAAAGACACATAAACTTCAACAAATCACAAAAAACCAGCCCTTTGCCCAATTCCTTTGAAATAATTCTAGTAGCTTCCTTGCCCCCATTGGGCACTACCACCCACCACATGCTGCTCTGGGCCACCCCTTTCCCCTCAATGTGAAGCGATACATTTGCTGGAATCCCCATTATTCCCTATGGGAAAATTCTTAAAGACTCGTAATCTTAAAACAATCACAAAAAATCAGCCCTTTGCCCAATTCCTTTGAAATTTGGGTGGTAGCTTCAACCCATTGGACACTATGACCTCCACCCACTCTTTTTGCCCTGGAACCCTTTTTAAAAATCCAAATCGATTCGGATTCTGAAAATTCAGCTACAAAACAAAACAAGGGTGATTCAGATTCAGAAAATTTGGGTACAAAACAAAACGGGGGTGTTTCAATTCGGATACAAATCGAAACGAGAGAATTCCAAAATGCACACCCCTGATACACAGGAACAAATAGACTACAGCCTACTTGAAATGTAGAAATGTGCAGCAAAGTGAGATTTTGTTGAGTTTGTGTACTGTCCCTTAGAACAGCGACAGTACACAACACAGGAGTTCTGAGAAGTGTTCATTTTGATACTGCATAGTAAATGCACCTGAAAATCATTTTTTTTTTAAATAACAAGGGTTAGTTTCCATTGTAACTGTAATGATCCTCTAACAGGAGAACCTTGTTAATCATAGGTCCAGCACCCACAGTTTCGTGTATCCATGGTCAGGTAGTAGACACCCGACCTCGGTATATGTGAGGGGGGAAACAGAAGAAAAAGTGGTAAACCTGCATATCCGCGGGTCGGGGGTGGCCGGAAATGACTTTGGATGTCATTCCTGGCCGCCATTTTGATTTTGGGCCATCATTTTATGGCTTGCACAAGAAATGGGGCAAAAAAGTGATTTTCAGCCAATTTTCTACTCTTGGGGGACATCTTCAGACTCCTTGAGGGAAGTGCAGCATGTTAGGGCACTTTATTTGGCCTATTTTGTCTGTTTGGGGGGTGATTTGGGGCAGTGCGGGAACCTAACCCCCCAATTTTCATTCATTGTAATGCCCCGTTATTAATGGATTTGCTATTCCCCCCTGTGAAACAACTCCCACAAATAATGAGGTTCTCCTGTATTTGCAGGTTAGTAACTTTTGTAGCTTAATTATAAAGCTGTAAAGCTGGCTTATTCCACCGTAAAATAAACAGTTTTAAAGTGCCATGGGACTCTGTTGTTTTCATCAAATTAAACATTTGTCTGCCTCCAAATACATTATTTCCAATCTTCAAAGCTTTTCATTATATAAGGAAATGTTTGAAAACAGTAGCAGAATATAACTTTTAGTAGAAAAAAATTCAACCATAAGATTTAAACTCAATTAAAATTATTTTTAACTATTATTTAAGTACAAGCAAAATATATGTTATAAGCAGGAGTCAAAAAGCAACAAATATTAAACCATTTATATAGCTATTTTGGAGGTTTACCTTTAAGTGACCAAGATCCAGTAGTAATTTATCTGATGTTGGTTCATAGAACCCCTTTTGTGGAACAATGACATAGGAAGCCATAAGATTTATTTTTAAATCTAGAACCTTCTGTGTTTCTATAATATACACTAATCCTAGAAAAAGTCAGAAGACAAAGATTTGTATTAAAGACCACAAAACCCACTATCCACTGTATCCAAGCTGATTTATGAGTGAACAAACTTCAATACAACAAAGGTCTTCTGAACAGTTCAAAAGCATTCCATCACATTCATGTGTACAGTATGTGTTAATATGAAATAGATTTCTAAGCATCATACATAACACTATGTTGACACAAGATAAACTTGGTGGTGTGAGGTGAATACACAGATTGCAGACTTTTTTCATAAACGTATTTACAAAATGTTTGACGTTTACCTGTTGCTGTCTTCTCACGGAATTCTTCCAACTTCAGCAAAGTTGCTGAGGTTAATTGCTCTAAATGAACATCAGCTGGCGGTCTGAAGAAATCCACTAAATTGTTCACAGTCATCTGTAAAAAAGGGGAATAGCACAGGGATGCATATAGTTGATATACTATTTACACACACACACACACACACACACACACACACACACACACACACTTACTTCAAGAACAGGTTTCTACTTACTGCATCATAAATTATTTCCAAAGGCTGGGACTCTATTCTTAACTTCTGATTAGCACTATCATCTAAGGGATTGGTCTCAAACATTATGGTGAAGAGTGATGCATTGTCTGCTGAATGTACTGTTCGAGAGGACAGCAAGCAGGGTATTACATTTCCTTGAGCCATACCCTGAACTTCTAATGCACTTACACTTGACTCAAATCTGTATAAAACAGAAAACAACTATGTGAGCATATACACACACAAAATACTTCCACCAAAAACAGGCTTTTAGAAAAGTGCTTACACCATGATCAAATGAGAAGATGGTAGCATGTAAAGCATAAAGGGCATATGATTTGCAATCATAACCTTGAATATTGGAGCATATAACAATTGTTATAATATTTAGAAAATGATCAAATAATCAAGTAATTGAAATTTTGAGCATGTTTAACAATATAAATAGTCTTATGACACATATTGATACAATCTGAGCATTTCCTAGTGGGCTTTACTGAATTTTATTTATTTATATTTATACCCTGCCTTCTCATATTGAACCCCAAAGTGGCTAACAACAACAAATAAAATTACAATACAATAAAATATACAGGTGTTTCAAAAAGCAACATATTACACTCGAGACACAACAAATAACCACATCCTAAACAATCACAGACACAGTCCAGCAGTGAAGTCAAAGGTATAGGAGAACAAAACTGCCTTTACCTGGAAACCATTCTTCAACCTGGGGGCAATGACAGAGAAGGCTCTGTTCTGCAATCACAACAATCAAAGCTCCCTTAGTATCAGCACGCAGAACAGAACCCCCTCAACTGATCTTAAGTGGTGGGCAATCACCTGAGGTAGAAGGTGGTCCCTTCAAATACTTGGTTAGACCCCAAGTATAGGGGTCATTAAGGACTTTAAAGGCAATCACCAGCCATTTGAATTGGCATATCAGCTGAAGCTTCAACCTGAGCAATGCCACGTCCAGGAGAATCCCCAAACTGAAACCTACTCATTCACAGGACGTGCAGCCCCTTCCAGAAAAAGCTGATAACTCAATCCCAGATCAGTTTTCCTACTAACAGCACTTCCATCATGTCAGGATTAAGCCTCAGCTTGTGAGTCCACATTCAGCCCACAAAAGCCTCCAAATCTAAGGTCAGAGTTTCCACCAACTCCCTGAGATCAAGTAAAAACATGAGATAGATTTATCAAAAAATCGATGTCATCAAAAAAAATGGTGGTACTTAATACGAAATGTCTGAGCCAACTCTGCCAGCAGTTTAATGTAGTTGCTAATTAGCATGGACAACTGAACTGAACCCTGCAGCCTCATAAGCCAACAGCCATAGGGCTGAACAGTAGTCACACACCACCTTCTGAAACCTCCTCTCATGGTAGGGCCAGAACCAGCCCTCTACTCCCCATCCCATCCCATCCCATCCCCAAGAAGTGATCTAGAATGATTACCATGGTCAATGGTATCAAACTCCTCTGAGAGGTCCAGCAGAACCAACAGGGATGCACCCACCCAGTTCCGTTCCCAGTGTAAGTTATCCACCAGGGCAACTAAGGCAGTTTCAGTTTCCAATCCAGGGCTGAAACTAGATTGAAAAGGGCCTAGAATGGATGTCTCATTCAGGACTACCTGAATCATCAAGAAGCCTGCCCTAGAGACCTCAGTGATTGATAACTATAGACTCATCTCCAACCTCCCTTGGGTTGAGCAAGGTGATCGAGAGGGTGGGGACAAATTAACTCCAGGTAATTTTGGAAGACACTAATTATCCAGACCCATTTCAAACTGGCTTTAGAGAGGGCTAGGGGTTGAGACAGTCTTGATCAGCCTGAAAGATTATCTTTATCAATCGAAAGAGGGAGTGTGACTCTGTTGGTTCTCTTGAATCTTGCTGCAGCTTTCAATACCATCAATTATGGTATCCTTCTGGATTCTCTGAGGGATTTGGGAATAGGTGGTACTGCTTTGCAATGGCTCCTTTACTATCTTGAGAAGATTCCAGATGGTGTTGCACGGAGACAGTTGCTCTGTGAAACAAGAGCTATTGTATGGTGTCTTTCAGGGCTCCATCCAATCCCTGATGCTTTTTAACAGCTACATGAAACCACTGGGTTAGATTATTAGGATATCTGGAATAGAGTGATTTCAATCTCCAGATGACATACAAATCTATTTCTACATGACATCATCATCCCCCTAAATGCCTGCCTATGGGCGATAATGGGATGCATGGAAGATAATAAATTGAAGCTGATCCAAACAGAGATATCCAGTTAAGGGGTCATAATTTGAGGGATGTGACAAAACTTCCTGTTCTGGATTGGGTTGCTCTCCTCCCAAAGGAACAGGTATGTTGTTTGGGAGTGCTTCTGGACCCAGGCCTCACCCTGGTGTCTCAGGTTGAGGCTATGGCCAGGAGCACATTCTATCAACTTTGGTTGATACTGTGTCTGTTCCTTGAAGGTAACAGTGTAGTGAAATTGTTGTGAACTCACTGTAGGCTTGACTACTGCAATTCACTGTACATGGGGCTGAATTGTATGTATTTTGGAAACTTCAGTTCAAAATAAAGCAGCCAAACTGGTGTCTGTGGTTTCTCAGAGAGACCATACAAAGTACTGGTGATTACCTCTAAAGCCCTAAATGGCATAGGACCAGGTTACCTGGGAGAGAGCCTTCTTCAGCATGATCCCCACCATGTATTAAAGTTATTGAGAGGTTCATCTCCGGCTGTCACCAGCTCACTTACCAACTTGGGATCAGGCCTTCTGTGTAGCTGCTCCTGGGGCTGTGGAATGCACTCTCTATAGATATTAGAGGCTTAAGATCTTTACAGCCTTTAAAAGCACCGTAATAACACATCTTTTTAGCCTGGTCTTTAGGGATTTTAAATGGTTTTAAATTGTTTAAATTTGAATAAGGGGGGGGGGGTTGTAAACTTTTAATCTTTTCTTATATCATATATAAGTGATAGATTCACGTATCTGATAGCTTTTACAAAATAAAACCCACAAACTCCACACTCTAACGCTCCCTCCCTCCTGCCCAACGACTTGCAAATAATTGAAATTTATGTATATGTATTTTACAGAGTATTCATTACAAAACAAACATGCATTTCAATCTTTCAGGCTTTCAACATGTTTTTTCTTCTGATCCACATAATTCAGATAAGGCAATCATCTTTCTAAGAAAGATGACTTATGACTCGTGTAACAGTGATTTAATTTCTGAGATTTTGTCTTTTACCAAAATTGTCTACATTTTATCAAACCATAATGCAAGACTAGGGGCTTTTTAATCTTTTGTTTTTCACTATAACCCTTCTAGTTACTACCAAGAGCAATACTAACAATTATTTAACTAAAGTGTTGCTTACATCAGAGCAATGCAGAAATATGGCTTCAGCTGTTAGGGGATTCTGACGCATGTGATCTCATATATAACCTGGATAACTCTTCTCCATAAGTGCTGTAGCCTTGGACATAGCCACCACATGTGGATATAAGAGCCTATCTGGCCACATCTCCTCCAGCATTTCGATGAATATTCTGAGCTCAAGTGTTCTAGCTGCATCAGTGTTTGATACTATCCCATCATTATTTTAATTACAGACTCTTTTATATTAAGAGAAAATGATTTTAAAGGATGAGATGACCAGATTTTATCCCAGTCCTCTTCTTGTAGCGGGAGGCCTACGAGCACCTCCCATAGTGTAAGTGTGAGGTGAGTTAAGCTGATTTAGCAAATAGTTATATAATACAGAGATGATGTTTTTAGGCAAGCCCTCCCACTTGATGATCAGTTGTCCTATCTTCCTTTCGTGTTCTGTTTCTCCCAGGTAAACATTCTGTTCCAGGAAATTCCAAGCTGGCAAATATTCAAACCAGGGGACTGCATATCCATATTCAGTTTCTAATTCAGCCTTGGATTTACACCCTTCTTTTCCAATACTGTGGCTAACTTGAGTAATATTGTGTGCTCTTCTTACCTCAAAGGCTTTAGAACGTTGTCCCAGCGTAAAAGCTCTTTGCCCTAGAAAGGTAGCTGCCTTAGATCTTTTCCTGATTAGTTTGTTTCTCCATCTATCCCATATTGCTAAGGTAGAGGCCAAAAATATGTTTTTTTGGTAATGTCCTGCTTCTGGAGGCCGCCCAAGCATTTCTAGGGACCTTTTTTCTGTAAATTGATCTTCAATATCTAACCCAGAGGTACTTACTTTTGGCCTCTATCATTTTAATAGCCTGCCTCACTTGTGCAGCCATGTAGTACAAGGTAACATCTGGAATACCCAAACTTCCCTTTTCTACTGATGCTTGCAAAGTTTTGTGGCTTACTCTAGCTTTTTTGTTTCCCCATACAAAGTTGCTTATTATCTTTTGCCATTTAGATAAAGTCCTGTAAGGTATTTTAATTGGGACAGACTAAAAAATAGTAACCTGGGTATTACATGCATGTGTACTGCCATAATTTTCATAATCTAGGACATGTGCATACTGTTCCACACAGGAGTAAAATTGCTGGCAAACAGTGATTCTCTTTCCAATGAAATAATCACTCCTAGACTCCTAAAAGCCCCATTTCCCACTTTGAAAACACATTGCTCAAACTGTTCTGTTTTGTTTGTTTTGCTTTCAGGACTCAAATTGAAATTTCAGAAATCAGTACCTCTGTGTTACTTATTTTGCTGTTACCTGTTTTATTTATGTGAAGCGCCTAGAGCCATCTGGGTCAGGAGGCATAATTTTTTAATAAATACATACTGCAAAAGCCCTGGAGTCCAACTCAGAAGTGACTTTGCCCACAAAGTGAAGACACAAATTGGTCTCAGCAATCTTTTGAGGGCACCTCCTCAATTTCCAGGGGGCTGAATGAAGCAAAGATATAGCCACTCAAAACAGCTCCAATGGCCTATACCAGCGATCTTCACTATTTTTTAAGCCACTTTGGGGGAAAACCTTCAAGGTTAGAATATTTTCCTACTGTGCTGAACTCCTGCACAGTACTGCACTTTTTTCAGTTCTAGTAGGGCCATTTAAGAGATGGCATCCTTTCTTAAGAGCTCTATAGGGAAAGCGCTGGAAAGAGATACACCTCCCAGCACTCTGTGCACATCTTCCAAGATAGTACAGGGGCTCAAAATGGTTCAATTTCCCTTAAAGGAGCAAAGCACAGCGCTGCAGGATGAGAATGGTCCACTCTGCATGGTGCCAGGGGAGCTGTGTAGAATATTTAGCTTTGGCTGAAGCTTCACACAGACCCAACAAATAATTAGGGAGCCCGAGTTAGGGTTGATTGGGCTGCCACTGACCCCACAGGCCTTACAATGAAGAACACTGGCCTATATTGTGAAGATGCAATGCTGGTGGGAAAGGAGGATCTCACCTCCATCACCACCACAGAGTAGTCCCTAAAATGGGCCTGAGCACAAGTCTGGTCAGATTTGCTACATGTCTTCTCCGAGGTCAGTCTAGCTGTTGTCCAAGTTACTTCCTTGCCCTAAGCTCATTGCCACTACATATCATATAATAAAAGTCCAGCTTAATAGCCCAACAATTACTATTATCAATTTTATAAATCATAGCTATTTTTAACCAAGTCAAATACCTTTGGGTAGCTACCTTCTTCTCTAGGAAAATTACCAATCTGTGTATACTGGGCAGTATCCAGAGTGGATAGCCATGACTAAGCACCATGGACATCAATGAGACATGTTAGTCATAACTAGCTTAAGTCCCATTAATTTCAGTGGGAATCATGATTAACTTAGTTTGGATACTACCCATTGCTATTTGCACATTTCAAGGAATAAACATAAATGCAATATAATAAAGGCCTACCGTATTGCTTCAGCACCAGGCCGTTGTGTTACTGTTGTACACAAATCAATTAACGCAAGTTTTATCAGATCAGACTTCTCCTTATTTTCCCTTATCGATACAGTCACGCTGAATAGTTTTACATAAAGCTTGATGGCTTCATACTGTGAAAGTTGACAAAAATCTATCATAATCAGCAAAATGTTTTTACAAAATATAAATGTGAATAATCACATTTCATAATGTGAAATTCACAGTAACTTGAAATACATGTGAACAAAAAAGTACCATATTTTTATTTGACAGATAAAACTGATTATATCCTATACATTTTCCAACAAGCAGAAAGCAAAAAATGCACTCATGTGCTCTCTCTCTCTTGCTCTCTCACTCTCTCTCACTCACTCACTCTCTCTCTCTCTCTCTCTCTCTCTCTCTCTCTCTCTCTCTCACACACACACACACACACACACAGAGAGAAACCTCCCTCTCTCTCCCATACATACAGAAGCGCAATCAGAAAAAGAGGGGGAAAGATACATGTTGCAGATGTGCTTGTCCAATTTGCATTTCAGTTTCTAACCTGGGCGCTTTCCAGACTAGACTCTGCAACGAGGTCAGGACACATCTTGCAAGCGTGCTTCCACACTTCCTGCATCCTGACACCGCAGTCCCTGTGAGGACAGCAGGGTGCCGTTCACATTTCCAATGCCTTGTTTCGAATTTAATCATTGCGAAATGGAGCTATGACATCATACATCCAGCATGTAAAAGTTGCTGTTTTGTCGGGTTGTTAGTTGCTGCGAGACTGCTCCCCCTGCTGTTTCCGTTCCGAATGAGACTTGCCCAAATGGAGGCATTTTACTGCTAATGAGCAGCTAGTCCGGAAAGCACTCAGATGAACAATTTGAGGAGCTTTTTCTTTTTATTGAAATGTGTACTTCCACCTTAAAATCTGTGTACAATGTCCATGTACAATGAAGTATGTTTGAATCTTCCCAGGGCTTATTCTGCACAACTTAAAAATCACACAATCTTCATAAGTAGTTCCCAGTCACTGGCTTCTGAAGTAATACTGACTCATGACACACATTATCTCACTCACTCACTGGACAATGTATAATGGAAGCATGGCATGAGTCTGACCAGGGTGAGATCCAGGTTCCAGGGCTCAAAGTAACTTGGTGGGCCTTCCAAGCCCAAAGCAGCAAAGTTCTCTAGATTACTGCCCCTGCCCAGGCAATTCTCCACAAGGGTATTGGGGAGGCTTACTTGGGCAGTGGACCAACAGAGGCCCAGATCACTTTGCAGTGGTTGCACTGACAGCTACCATTTTTTTAAAGTAATGTAATGCACCTGACTTTTTACTGCATCAGCAACAGAATGGGTACACTGCTTTTTAAAAAACAAAAACTAAAAACTGCAAAGTTCTTCAGTCCACTGCTACTCTCCCTGCCACCCAGATAAGGTTTGAGGAAAGTTTAGCTGTGTGACAGGGCAAATGCCCTGGTGGTTGTCATTTAAAACACACACAGTGTGATGCATTTGTCTCATTGCTGCATCAGTGACAGAACAGGCACAGTAAATGCTTGTTTAAAAATATGGCAGTCACAAGAGTGGCCACCGTGAAGCACCCTAGGACTTGGATGCTGCTTTTACTACACAGGTGGGCCACAACTGTAGAGGGCACCTTCAATGTGTCGCCCCCTGCCCCAATCT
This sequence comes from Hemicordylus capensis, assembly GCF_027244095.1. NCBI lineage: Eukaryota > Metazoa > Chordata > Lepidosauria > Squamata > Cordylidae > Hemicordylus > Hemicordylus capensis. The sequence goes on from NC_069658.1 coordinate 102,143,673, forward strand.
GTCGGAGGGTTTCCTTCAGAGGCCCCTATATCATCACAAGGGCCTCTGTAGACAACAGATTTTCAGGAGAAGTGGACACCTGGAATAGATTATGACAGAGTCACTCAGTCTATAGTCGTCTCTACCTGCCCTTCCACATCTGCATGTCAGAGCTTCCCTCCAGATGCCACTGAATTATTGCAAGACCTCTAGAAGAAAGCTCACATCTATAAATGGGAGGATGGAAGAAGGCAGAGACAAAGCAACTCTCCCAGCTTAGTTGACCACTGCCTTTGCCTGAAGATAGGCACTGGCCAGGGCCTTTTAATAATTCTGGACCTCTAACCAGTGTCCCAACTGGCCAACCCCGATGCCAGACATGAATGTGATCTTCAGTCTGACGCAAGTCTGATCTTTAGCCAGGTGCACCCTACTTATGAGGTTGAGGTGAGGGGCTTGCCTCAAGTGGCAGACCTGTAGAAGTGCCAGATCGGCTGCCTCCACAGACCCCCCTCTGGCTCCAGCCACCTTACCCCACCTGCACCCACCACTGCCCCTTCCCCCCGCCGGCTACACATCAAGCTGCTGCTCTTTGTCCTCCTCTCCCCTTGTTATGTTGGACTTCCTGTTCAAAAAACAGAGGATGGGAAAATTGAGGAGTCAGGAAATGATGGAACATATTTCCTGCTGCTCCAAAGGCCTACTCTCTCTTATTTGAACAGGCATAGGGTGGGATGGTGAGGAAGAGGAGTAGGAGTGGAAGCTGCTGCCACCTCCACTACCACCAAGTAGGAAAAAGTTCACTTTGTTTCCAATGCTCCCTGTTTGACCCCCTTGCAAAGTCTTTGTAAGGGCTTTGTCTGAGGAGGAATGCTGCTGGCAGCTTTCCCTCATGTGCAGCCTTGCCAGGGCTACATGCAAAGAGGAAAAGCTACTGACAACCTCCCCTCCTCATGAGCAGCTTTGCAAGAGCTTCATACAAGGATAGAAGCTGCTGGCAACCTCCTCTCCTTCCATGCAACTCTCCTGTTTTGTGAGGACTTTGCGCAAAGAGGGTGACTGCTGACAACATTCCCTCTTTGTGGGCAGCTTTGTAGACTAGGAGCTCTCACTTTGACCCATGAAAGGCTTTGTTAAGAAGAGGAAGCTTGCTGGCAGCCTTTTCTTGTTGATCTTGAGAAAGGTGGCTAAAGCACAAGAAGCTGCTGCCAGCAAGCTGTCTCCTCTCTTCAACCCTGACTCTGCTTAAAAATGCTCCAGGACAGAGGGGTGAGGAGAGGCAGCATTTTCCACCCTGCCACAGCCACTCAAATATCTTGGACCACCTCTGCTCCAGCCTCTTTGTTTACAACTACACACAGAATGTCTGAAGCAGGCTGTGTGCACACATGGCTTACAATGCTGCTTTGGGGAGTCCACATGAGTTTGTGCACCTAGCATCACATCTACTGATACTGATCATCTGAATGTATAAGGTTGAGGATGATCGTAGGTATCATCTCCTATTTTTTCAATACTGCTACCAGTACGTTAGATACATTCAAATGCTTGTTGACTCATACTAGAAACCAAATCACACCCACCGTTTTGGGCAATGTTAGATCAGCAGCTGTTTCACTATAACCAATTGCTGCATAGAGTTTATCCTTTTCCTGTGGAGTCATCAATTGCTCAAAACCTGCCATATGAAAACAAGCAATATTAATGCATTTCATTTTTTAAAAAAATAATTGGCTATACTGTATCATCCCATACACTACATCTTTATAGGATATTTCTATTTATAGCCTTCCTAAAGATTGTAAACACACACTCTTCAGTGAAGTCACTTTGCTATTCTATAAAACCAACCTAAGGGCCAAACCAGACATTACACTAATAGCATTATTAAAAGATATGCTGTGTATAGAGCGCATTAGCATGCGCACCTCTCATTTAGGATCCAGCTTGCGTGGCACTGGGAAGTTCGATTTCCGCTCTCCTTGCTGGAATGAGGAAGGTGATCAAACTTCTTAGCACTGTGTGCACAACTGGAGGGCGGGGGGCAAGAAGCGGTGGCAGAGTATGGCTGAGGAGGGGTGCTGTTCGCCTCCAGCCCCGCACCCTCCTATGGACAGCCCTCCCAGCCTCCACTGCCCAGGAGTATGGCCATACAAATGGACACATCAAAAAGCCTTCATGCCTGCAATCTTTTTTTATCTTGGTAATAGTATTACAGGAATCAAGGGGTGTCATGTATTCATTTGCATGTACATACATTTGACATACACATTCCTTCATAATCTACAAGTGAAATGTGTGTGCAAGCCTGCCACCTCACCCCAAATTGGCCAACTAGTGAAATGGATAGCTGTCACCACATCAACCTCACAAATATAACTAATGATTATAGTGGGGCTGAAGGAGAAGAAACTATCTAACAGAAAAGGTATGAGCAGCCAGTAAAGCCATGACAAGTAACAAGTACACTTTTCCAGCATTCTGCCATAATAAAGCCAAAAATTCTATTCCTTATACAATCTATATTTGTCCTATCAGTATGAAAAATGGCATGAAGAATGTCTTGGATGAAGCACAGAAGCTTTTCAGATTTCAGATAAATCAGATGAAAAATGGCCGAGTTACCAGTTGGTCCCAAGCTCAGTTATGGAATACATGCATGCATATATAAAAAACCCCAGACTGGCACTTCCACGTAAATGATCGCTGGGCTGGGAAAGACTATGCAGAGCCATTATAAATCAGAGTAAACAATCCTGAGCTATATGTACCAGTGATGTGACTTAGTGGTCTTATGCCAAGACAGATTCATACATTCTTAACTTCATGATAGTTCACTATGAAAATCTGGCCTATGCTCAATTAATTTAGAGAAAGTATTTGTAGCATTCTAACTACTCACATATTCTTGAGGAATAAATAAAGTGTGTTCTGATTATGACAGACATACTTATGTAAATTCATTTTATCTGGCACAAAGGATAAGTGATGCAGAAATAGTTATTTTAAAGACTGCTTAGTAAGAATGTGCAACATAAAGTGTATTACAATATGACCGTTATGAAAATCCAGACTGAATATTTACTAATCTTGCTGATTCTATCAGAACTGTCTTTTACCTGTGCTTATTTTCCTATGTTATGTGAAAGAGTGGACTTCCTTACATTTAATAAGTGGCAAACATGAGGAAGTGAAATCAAAATGCATTTGGAGATTTGGAGACAACAATGCAATGTTTGTATAGAATTTGACTTCCAGTGGGCTCTTCCGGTTGGAATGGTGGGTTCCCTGTGAGCTCCATAAGCCCCCTGCCTGCATCCTACAAAATCCGGCCCCTTAACCCCCTCCTCAAGAACCGGAGACCCTGCAAAGGAAAGCTTACAGCTCCTTGCCTAGCACTTCAGACTGCTTGCTGATGCTATGGCCCCTGAAATACCTGCCCTCAGTATATGAAAACTGGGTAGCTGGAGCCTCTTCACTTTCCCTTTCCTCCTCACCCCCATGGAATGGAATGGAGATTAGTGCTGCTGCTGCTGCTGCTGCCAGAGAAGATTGGTCAACATTAGTAGCTGCCTGAGAGAGGAAGGGGAAGGAGCAAACGAGGAGAGATGGGGAGCAGGGGGCTGGGCCACATGGCAGAGGAACTGGGAGGAAAAGAAACAGAGAGAAACCAAGTAAAGTTCCTTAATTAGTACAAAACAGACTGCTGGGGATCCCTCCTTGCCTTTTGAATTTAAGAAAACCCAGCCCTTTAAGTTCCTCCCTGAGCATCGGAGTACTGTAATTGACTGGCCTCTTCCCTCCCTGCCCAAATGATACTACTGCCTGGGTGAGCTTTACTGGCCTACTTCCCCTCCCCTCCCCACCTGAAAGAAATAACAAGCAGGGGACAAAGCTTAATCCCAACATAGCTACCTGAGAGGGGAGAGCTAACAGAGTGGAGAGCCAGAGGGAGGAAGACAAAAGGGAAGGGCCACCTGGCAAAGTGTAAAGTGAGCAATACAGACACACAGAGGAGGAAGCAGCCAAAGCCACAAATATAAACATAAGTAAAGCAGTATACAGTGAGGCAACAGTACCTCCCCCTAACTAACCCCAACAACAGCTCAGGAAGGGGAGAGAAGAAGAGAGAGCGAAAACCTGGCGACAAGGAACAAATGGAGCAAAATCCCTAAGGGTGGGGCTGAGGCAGACCCCAAGATGCCAAGTACCGACAGCAAAACTGATGATGGGGTGGATACCAAAGCTCTCTTCTCACTCTTTAAGGAAGTGGCAAGTGACCCCAAAAACCTAAAAATGGGACAGAAGGCGATTAAGGCAGAGATAGTCAAATTCCGGGCTTCTATGGAGCAGCTCACTTCCAGAGTACAAGAAGCGGAGGCGTGCATTTCAGCAGTAGAGGGCAGGTCCTCCATCATGGAGATCTCTCTCCAACAGACCAATCGTGAATTAGCAATACTTACAGATAAGCTAATGGAACTGGGGGACCGCAATCAAAGGAACAACTTGCGCTTAGTGGGGGTGAAAGAAGGCACAGGAAAACGCATGCAATATGATAGAATTTATGACCACCATACTACAGCAGGCTCTGGGCCTCCCCAATGACTATGACCTTGAGATTGAGAAGGCACACAGAGCCCTGGGGACACCCCCAGCAGTAGATGCTCCTCCTCAGGCCATCATTTTCAAACTGTTGAGATTTACAACCAAAGAAGATCTCCTGACAAGGGCCAGACAGAAAGGCCCACTAAGGTGGGGCCCAAATAACATTCGGATATATCTGTTTCAACATTTCCCAAAGGCAGTTATGGGTCAAAGAAAGAAATTTCAGCTCTGCAGGACCATGGCAAGAGAAAAGAAAGTAACCTGATTTTTCAAATATTTATTTATTTATATTTATTTATTCAATACATTTATATACTCCTCAAACCAAAGTCTCGGGGCGGTTCACAACTATAAAGCAATACAAATAAATAAAACATTAAAATCAATTAAAACTCCAAAAAGCTGCTTAAAAAGAAATCCATTTAAAATATTTAAAATTATAAAAGTTAAAAGGCTTGGTTAAATAGATGAGTCTTCAAAGATCTTTTAAAAACCACTAGAGATGGGGACAGTCTTATGTCAATGGGAAGCGCATTCCAAAGTCTCGGAGCGACAACTGAGAAGGCCCGTCCCTGAGTGGCCATCAAACAACTTGAAGGTAGCCACAGACGGGCCTCCCCTGATGAATGCAGTGGACGATGGAGATAGTGCAGAAAAAGACACTCTCTTAAATACCGTGGGCCTAAGCTGTTTAGGGCTTTATAGGTTATAACCAGCACTTGTATTTTGCCTGGAAACCTATTGGCAGCCAGTGTAACTCTAGTAATATAGGAGTAATATGGTCACTTTGAGATGACCCGGAGACCAACCTGGCTGCCACATTCTGTACTAATTGTAGTTTCTGGACTACATACAAAGGCAGCCCCACATAGAGCGCATTGCAGTAATTAAGTCTGGAGGTTACCAGCAGATGTACTACTGTTCTGAGGTCATGAATCTCAAGAAACGGACGCAGCTGGCATATCAACCAAACCTGATAAAAAGCACTTCTGGCCACTGCCTCAGCCTGAGAAACCAGGGAGAGGTGTGAATCCAGAAGCACTCCCAGACTGCATATCTGTTACTTCTGAGGAAGTGTGACTCCATCTAGAACAGGCAGGTCAACATCGTTTCCTGAGTAACGACCCCGCACAACTAGTGCTTCCATCTTGTCTGGATTCAGTCTCAGTTTGTTATCCCTCATCCAGCCCATTACTGTCTCCAGGCAAGCATTCAGAGAGGATATGCTTTCTCCTGATGATGTTGACATGGAGAAATAGATTTGGGTGTTATCAGCGTACTGATAACACCCAGCACCAAATCCGCGGATAATCTCTCTCAGCGGTTTCATGTAGATGTTAAAAAGCATTGGAGGCAATATGGAGCTCTGAGGGACCCCATATAAAAGCTCAGGTTTTGAAGAGCAACAGTCTCCAAGCAATACCAGCTGGAATCTGCCTGAGAGATAGGAGCGGAACCACTGCAAAGAAGTGCCTCCTGCCCCCAACTCCCTGAGACGTTCCAGAAGAATACTATGGTCGATAGTATCGAAAGCCACTGAGAGATCCAAAAGGACCAACAGAGTCACACTTCCTCCATCAAATCCTAATTGGAGATCATCCATCAGGCTGACCAAGGCAGTCTTCACCCCGTAGCCCGCCCGAAAACCAGTTTGAAATGGGTCTAGATAATCAGTTTCTTCAAAGACCGCCAGGAGCTGGGAGGCTTCTCCTTCTCAGCTTCCACCTTCTCAGTCACCTTACCCAACCATGGGAGGTTGGAGACAGGTCTGTAGCTATTAAACTCTGAGGGATCCAATATAGGCTTCGTAAGAATAGGTCTAATAATTGCCTCCTTTAAACAAGAGGGCATCCTGCCCTCCCTCAGAGAGGCATTAATAATTGCCACCATGCCCTGCACAACAATCTCCCTTCCAGATAATGTAAGTCACGCCGGGCAAGGATCAAGCAGACAGGTGGTAGGGTGCACCATTCCAAGCAGCTTATCCACACCCTCAGGAGTCACAAACTGAAACTGATCCAGTTTTACCACACAAGATGCTGGATACCTCTGCATCTGATACTGCGATAACTGTGGAGTCAAAGTCTAAATCGGCCCAAATATGAGAGATTTTGTCTACGAAAAACTCATTAAAAGCATCACAGCGAGTGACTGATGGATCCAAATTTTGATTCAAGGGAGCAGGGGGTCCTACTAGCCCCCTCACAACCTAAAAGGCTCAGCTGGACAGGAGTTTGCAGAAGCAATACGGGAAGAAAAGAACTGCTTCTTTGCTTCACATATAGCCAAAGCATAGATCTTTAAGTGCGCTCTATGTTGTAATCTGTCGGATTCGAGTTGAGTCTTCCTCCACTTGCGTTCCAGTGGTCTACCTTGCCGCTTCAGCTCCCACAGATCATCCGTGTACCAAGGAGCCAATTCTGAAGCGGGATGGAGAGGATGTTTAGGAGCGATCACATCTACTGCCCTGGTAAGCTGACTATTCCAATTTTCCACCAGAGCATCAACCAGATCGTCGGCTGAGCCAACATTAAATTCAACCAAGGCTCCTTGGAATCCTATTGGATCCAATAACCTTCTTGGATGGGCCATTATAATAGGCCCATCACCCCTGCAAAGGTGGGACATAACTGTAAGTCCAACCTTAACCAGATGGTGGTCCGTCCATGACAATGAGGAAATCATATGAGTCCCCACCCACGGAACACCACCCTGATCAGAGTGAAGACCAGATCAAGCGTGTGACCAACAGCATGTGTTGGCCCGGAGACCATGTGGGATAGGCCCATAGTTGTCATGGTCACTATGAACTCGTGAGCTACTCCAGACAACCTGGTCCCGAAGCGGACATTGAAGTTCCTCAGCACAACAAGCCTGGGGCACTCCAACACCAAATCCGAGACCAGGTCCTCAAGCTGAGTTAGGGACTCTGTTGGGCAGCGGGGTGATTGGTACACCAACAGAAGTCCCAATCTCTCTCTGGTCCCCAAGCGTAAGTACACACACTCGATATGATCAGACATTCTGACAGGGATTCTGGTAAGGGAGATATTATCCTTAAAGACCACTGCCACTCCACCTCCCTGCCCACATTCCCTTGCCTGCTCCTCAACAGAGTCCTGGAGGGAGAAACTGGACCCAAACTGGGCCACTAGCCTCCCCCAACCAAGTCTCTGTAATACACACCAGGTCAGCCCCTTCATCCATGATCAAATCATGGATTATTTCAGATTTATTTTGGACTGACCTGGCGTTAAACAGGAGCAAGGCAAGGCAAGCATCCATGAGGGCAGAATGCATCGCTTTGGAGACCTGTCACAGGCTGAATCTTTCCTGCAACAAGTGCAAGCAAATGGCTGGTTCTTATCTATATAGAGTTTTTGGCAAGATTTTCTCTCTCTGCAAGGCATGTGATGTGCTACACTTCTTATCTGGCTGAAGGTGTGGGGTTATCTCCCTCTTAGGCTTAAAGTAGAAGACTGGCTGGGTGCATGGTGGAGGCTCCAAGGGAGCATATGAAATGTTCAGAAGGCCACAGACTGCTAAGGATCTAGGAGCGGATAACTTATATAATGCCGTGGGCACTGTGTTCTCTCTAATTTTTTTCCCATCTCTGTGTGTAGCGAGTTTTGTCCTGAGTGGCGGTGTCTGGACAGTGGGTGTGCACATGCATTCAGACTGGGGCTTTCTCAGTTCAGCTTGGGCGGGATCTGAACTTGGCTAAGCGGATGTTATACCACTTCTGAGTGCGAGCATGTGCACATGCCTTAGAAGGAACACTGCTTTGGCATGAAGCCTGCATTAGAGAACACCCTTTCTTGATAGCTGCAGATAGATGCTATAACTCCCACAAAGTGCCTACACACAAAACACCAAAGAGACTACCTTTCTGAGAACACAATTTATCAGCCCTGGGGACCTAGCTGATGCTGTGCCTCTTGGCAGCAGCTGCAAGAACAGAGATTACTCTTGTCTAACTAGCATGTACTGGCCTTTTCAGCAGGAGGGCGGGAACAGGGGATATAGAATACTAGGAGGGTGAGATTGGTTCCAAGTTTGTAGTTTTTGTATTGGACGTGAGGTGGGAGTGGGGACTTGGGAATTGCCTCATAACCGGCCCTTCTGGGAAGTTTAATAATGATTTTCTTACTTTTCTTTTACTTCTACCCTCTAACTCTCTCCTCATGGCTATTTTCCACTTCTCTACTCTACTGTCCCCTAAACACCTTAATCACCATTGCAACTACACCAATAAATACCAGAACTGCTAACTCGGCATACAAAGTGTTATACAGGTGTTCCACTCCAGTGTTTACTAACCTGTTTTCTAACATGCTTCTATTGAGTTCTAAAGGCCCATTTTGGGAGTGCTATAAGGGCCTCCCACTAACGTCCCTGAACGGAGCTACCCAAATGACACTTGACCTCTGGTACCAGATGGAAGGACTCCAGGCTACTTGCTTTACTGAACCAATCTTGAGAAGAGTGAGTGAGCAAAAGAGACTGGATGGGTTTAGAATAACAAGCACTAGGGCAATAGATCTTCGGGCAACTTGTACTGTATCTTTAAAACTACGATATGGCAGGACATATGAATTTTATTACCTTTGATGTTAAGAGGCTAGGAACACCAGAAAGAAGAACCCAAATTCTCAGATACTTAAAGAGACAAAATGTAGACATGGCCTTACTACAAGAAACGCATATGGTGGAAAAGGACATTCACAGGCTCAATTCATTACAATGACTAGGTTTGAAATTCAAGAGCTTTTGGAGACTAATAGGAACCCAGGAATTAGCTGTGCACTCCTTTGAGATACCTTCAAGGCATACTTAGGAGGCAGAATTATTGCCTTTGCCTCATATTAAAAAAAAGAGCTGCTCAAGAGCAACAAGGAATCGGAAGAGAAACTCAAAGTGGCTTGGCTGGAATATAATACCAACCCATTCCCTCGTACCTACTCTAGCCTTCTGAAGCTGCAGTGTGAAGTAAATCTGATACATGCCAAACAGGCTGACATTCTCCTAGATTGCTTGAGGCAAACATACTGGGAATCAGGAGAAAAAGCAGGCAAACTTCTGAACCATAGGATCAAACAAATACAAAACCGCTCCCATATAACAGGCATCAAGGATAGTAAAGGGCACTTACAAATGGACAAGGCAATTAATCTGGCGTTTGAAAATTTTTATTTGGTACTATATAACCACTAGTTGTGTGCTCCGGGCCCCCTGTCGTCATTCCCCCTCCCGCCGCCGCCAGCCTCCATGCTGCGGCCCGTCTCCCCAGCCGGGCAAGGGCCCCCCTTCACCGCCGGCCTCCCCTTTCCAGCTTTCCGCCTCCCTGGCTGGCCTCCGTCGGCGCTGCGGCCGCCGGCTCGTGTCTGCCGCCGAAGCGGCCGCCGGCTCGCCTCTGGCGACTTCCCCTCCTGGCCCCCTCCCGATTCCCACATGTCGGCCTCCCCCCCCCGTCCGGCTTTGGCTTGAGGCCGCGGCTTTGCTGCCACCTCGGCCAGCTTCCCCCTCCGCCTCTTTCCCCCACCCAGCTTTGCGGCGGCCGCTTCTCCTCGGCCGCCGCTTCTCCCCGCTCATCATGGCCGCCATGTCTGGGCGGCCGTATCTTTCTCGCGCATGCCCAGAACAGGCGAGAAAGACACGGGCGGCACGGGATCACACTCTACTATATTATTATATAACCATGTCCCCTCTCATGGTAGCGAAAAGATCCAGCAATTCCTGGACAAAATCCAGATGCCGACCCTTACGGACTCACAATCTACATTCCTTGCTACACCTATATCTTTAGTTGAAATCCAGGAAGCAATTAAAAAAATTAAATCTGGAAAGGCCCCAGGCGAGGATGGTTACCCATCTGTTTGGTACAAAACATTCTCTGATAATCTAGCCCCACTGTTGGCAGAGGTGGCTACAGAAGCCGCAAATACACATGAGTTGCCAAAGACGATGTATGAGGCAAATGTGTCTCTTATACCAAAGCCACAAAGGGATCCGCATCAGTGTGAAACTACAGACCAATATCATTATTGAATGTTGATGTCAAGATCTTTGCTACAATTTTGGCAACCCATCTCAATAGCTGTGTGCATACTATTATACACCCAGGACAAGTTGGCTGTATACCTAAGCAGCAGGGAACAGACAACATACATTTGGTGCACAATCTTATTTATATCACATCCCAGAGGAACGAAATGGCCCTCCTGCTGTCCCTTGATGCAGACAAGGCCTTTGACAAAGTACAAAGGGACTTCCTCCTGGCAATCCCTGAGAAATTCACGTTTCCAACCAACTTCCTACACTGGGTATGTATTAACAGGATCCATTCCTCTAAAGTGTAAGACAGGGCTGTCGCTTATATCCACTGCTCTTTGACTTGGCCCTCGAACCCCTGGCTTGCGCAGTGAGGCAAGATGTAGGTATTAAGGGGATTGAGGTAGATGGACAAGAACATAAAATTGTGCTATATGCTGATGACACCCTCCTGTTTCTTGCTAAACCACAGGAATCTGTCCCTAAACTTATGGAATTACTACACCAATTTGGGGACCTATCAGGATACAACATTAATTGGCACAAATCCAAGGCTATGTCCATAGGTAAATTACCTCTCTCTAATAGGGAAATGCCCTGGCCCTTTATATGGAAAACAGACTCCCTGAAATACCTAGGAATTCTGATTACGAAACAACCTAATCTGATAGCCAAGACTAATTTAGATAAAATACTTACACAGATTAAGATAGATTTCCTCCACTGGGCTGACCTCCCGCTGAGTTTGTGGGGCAAAATGAATGTTATAAAGATGAATGTTATGCCCAGATGTATTTTATACTTTAAGAGGGATTCCACTGCTTATCCCTCAAAAATACTTCAGAGAAATCGACAGAGCTGTGAGGAGGTTTCTCTGGGGAAATAGCAGGCCTTGGACTCCTTATAATAAACTCCAGCTAGCTGCAGACAAAGGGGACTTCAACCTAGTGAATCTTAGATTGTATCATAAAACGTTTTTAGTTGCACAAGCTAAACATTGGAAAACCAGCATGGAAAGGGAAAGGACAGAATGGGCTCAAGTGGAGCTAGCAGAACTGAAACCCTTAGAGGGCTGGGTTTCAGAGGCACAAGGTTCCAGATATCTTAAACACTCCATTACCAATCCCCTACAATACTAGCAGCCCAACATGCGTGGAAGGAACTGTCATGCCCCCGTCCTCAGCTAGAAAAGAGGAAGGGGAAGCTGGCAGTCTGCCAGTAGCTGTAGGGGAAGCTGAAGGACAGAACCCAGCTATCAGCCCACAGCAGATACCCAAGGCAGGTCCAGTCAAAGCTTCAGGACAACCAGGACTATCAGAAGTAGCAGAGACAAGGAATGGAGAGCAGACCACTGATGCACCTTTGCATCCTTGTGAGAGATGACTGATTAAACATAGAGAACAGGTGGAAGAACTCAGGAGAAGCAAATGCCTGCTTTACAAACCAGATAAATCATGACTCAGTGTCAGCTGGCCGAAGGCAGAGAGCGATTATAAATCAAACCTGAAGTCAACAGCTAAACACTGAATAGCAACATGTCTCTTTGAGCCTGCTTCAGCTGAGCCTCAGTCTCTCAGACGAACCTCCAGCTTTGTGTTGGCCTCTTGAGACCAAGGCTTTTCCTGCTACCTGACCAAGTCCTGACAGCTGCCCTAGCTGAGATGCCTTCCCTGGGAATGCCTTGCGCTGCTTTTGCTCTGGAACCGTGCTATCTAGTGAGTGAACTGAGTTTGTGGGGGAGGCTGTCTGAACTCGATACTGTAGTAAAGTGTTCTTTTGTGTTCCTCTTGCAGACTGAAGAGGCTTCTATGGACCTTCCAGTGACCTTGATGGAGACTGTGCCTTTGATGCTGGACAGACAGGCTCCTGACAGGAACTGGCAAGACAACTAAACTTTGATTCCTCTGCCCACATGGATATGACACTCTGGGGAAACCCACACATATTGATAGGCAAACAGTCAGTTTTATGGAAACACTGGGTATAAAAAGGAATCAGCTGGTTATCACAGCTGATAAATGAAGATAACTACAAACCCTTTGCACTCTTGCAAGGGGAGTTCCATTTACCACCAGCAAGTGCCTGGCAGTATATACAACTGAAACATAGCATATCTGCTCAATTTGGTCCAGACACCCTGGCAGCCCCAGCAACTCCAGCTATATTAGTGCATGCCATTAAGATGTTCTCTCTCCCAAAACTAAATAAATACTTATATGCCTGTGTGCATGGAGACATGGACCCTGGATTAAATCTACTTAGGGACAAATGGAATCTGGAACTTAACAGATCAAGTGTCACCAGCACAATGGCAAGATATTTTAGGTAGTGTTAAATGCAGCTCAATGGATCTCAAATTGCTCCCAATCCAACAGAAGATTATTTTCAGGGCCTATTGGACCCCTCTACATCTTAAGCAATTAAGAATGTCCTCAAATAGTAACTGTTGGAGATGCAGTAATCCGCATGCCAATTTAACACATATGTTCTGGGACTGTTCCATAGTGCAAGACTTCTGGAGGGAGTTTACTATGAGAATTAACTTAGTGATGGACTCATCTCTTGCACTGAAGGATCTGCATGTAGTGTTGGGGTTTATCCCAGCTAACTGGGGACTAAAATCCAGTTCTAAACAATGGCTATGGCAGAGCTTGCTGGTAGCCAAGAGGTTAATATTGAGGCCTTGGAAATCTCCCAATCCCCTTAGGTGTGAGGATTGGGTGCAGGACCTGCTTGAGCTAGCAGCACATGAAAAATGGGCCCTCTTGAAAGTAAATAAATTGGATAAATGGTCAGAAATCTGGGACAACTTCCTTGAACTATTCTTAGAATAGAAACCACTCTGATCTACCCACACCTACTAGTGCAATGGTGAGTATCCCTTCACCTCTTCCCTCCCTTCCCTTCTCCTTTCTTTCTCCCTCTTTCTCTTTCCTTCTCTCCTTTCTTTTCTCATCTCCCCCCAACCAGTGCTGGGAGGGGGAGGGAGGGTTGGGCTTGGGGGAGGGGGGACTGGGAAAGACATTGTAAAATACAAAATGTCAAAAACCATTAAATTTTAAAAATTTTTAGGTATAACTGATAGTAACATATGACTAGTTTTTCTACAAAGGCTGTAGTCATAAACTCAAAAATAGTCACCCTTGACATTAGCAGTTTCAGGCTTGTGATTAAAATTACTTCTGTGCAGGCTGAGAACATCAAGAGTACTTGTAAATCTAAATGGACATATTTGTACCTTTTGGTTCTTGCATAGTTTGTTGGCCACCACCTCCAGTCCATCCCCACATCCAACTAAACCAGCCACCAGAGTCTTCAGCATCTTGTTTAGCCCCTGGTCTGAAAATCTTTGTTCCAGACTTCATTGCCTGTATGCAAAACAACAGCACAATTTAATACCAATCAATATTTAACATGAAATATCTCATTTTATAGGGCAAGTACTTAGAAATAATAACAAGAATGGACCTGTAATCAAATGCTGCAGTATATGCCTGGTGTGCAAGTGTTACCTGAGCTTTTAGCTGAGCATAGTAAAAAAAATCAAAAGTTAGCAAAAAAGACAATAGTGCCTGCTCTAACTTGGGTCTATCATCATATGCAACCTTCATTCCCCCCCCCCCCATTTTCTGGGTGTTCTTGTTGGCAGTGGGGACACTGGTGCTCAGTCCCAACTTCTTTTCAAACCCCTTTGCCCTCAGAAACACGAAGCTGGGAAATGGCTGCTGAGAAAATAAAGGTGTTGTATACAGCTTTCCCCCTCAGAAACAGAAGGACTTGTGACTTTCCTTGAGGAGCTGGCGACATCTTGCAGGGGCACCAGCAGGGCGAGGCAAACATGGAGGGGATGCCACTCTCCCCTTGCTACATCCCTGGTACTGGAAGATATGGGGTAACCAGCATATATACATACATGTTTTCAAAGAATCTAAAGGAAAAAACACAAGGGGCCAAAAATCATGGCTGGTCACCCTGCTGGTGCCCTGTCTAATACCGCCAATTCCTGCCATCTGGCTTCCAGGCCCACTCTCCTTCCATTGGCCCATCAGGAGTGCATGCATACCCTCCTTCCAACTGCTGGGATGGAACGAACCCAGCTGATGGAAGAAGGATGGCCCTGGGAGCCAAGTGAGTGGCTGAAAGTGGGTGAAATTCTTTGGCAGCAAGGTGGGGACAGGTTGCTCCCTCCTTTTCCTGGTTGCATATATCTGGCTCAGGCAGGTGATGGCTGTGACTGGGGGTAGGGGTGGGCCAGAGCCGCCTTGCTTGCTCACACTTTCTCCTTGTTCACAACTATCCATCACTTGGTTCAGGTGACACACTTAACATTTCTCAGCACCATGGCAAACTGGCACCTGGGAATTGGTAAGCCCTGTGATACTGTGTTGGGACCAAGACTCAGCTCATGGGATGGAATGAAAATCCTGCGTAAAGTTTCCACCAGGACATTGGACTTGCCTTTGATGTGGACAGCCAGGATCACATACAGTGATTAAAGCACCAATACCATAGCCAAAGAGTCCAGGCACGGAGTCTGCATGTGTCTAAATCACACGGGTGATTATGAAACTCTACACTATAGTGTTGTCAGTGGCTATGAATACCATACTGTTTCAGAGTGTTTGAAGAAAGGCACAAAAGGCACAGAAAATAGCCATGTGCTCCTGAAGGTTTGTGAGCTGACCAGAGGGAGAAGTTGGCAACCTCCTGTCCTGCTGCTGGGTAGAGCCCTCTCTTAAGAACATAACAGCCCAGCTGGATCAGGCCCAAGGCCCATCTAGTCCAGCATCCTGTTTCACACAATGGCCCATCAGATGCCCCTGTCAAGTTCACAGGCAAGAGCTGAGGGCATGCCCTCTCTGCTGCTGTTACTTCCCCACAACTGGTATTTAGAGGCATCCTGCCTCTGAGGCTGGAGGTGGCCTATAGCCCTCAGACTAGTAGCCAGTGATAGACCTGTCCTCCATGAATTTATCTAAACCCCTCTTAAAGCCGTCCAGGTTGGTGACTGTCACTACATCTTGTTGCAGAGAATTCCAGAG
This sequence comes from Hemicordylus capensis, assembly GCF_027244095.1. NCBI lineage: Eukaryota > Metazoa > Chordata > Lepidosauria > Squamata > Cordylidae > Hemicordylus > Hemicordylus capensis. Next base: position 102,159,350 of record NC_069658.1, read on the forward strand.
GTTAATTATGTATTGTGTACAAAAGTACTTCCTTTTGTCAGTCCTAAACTTCTTGGCAATCAGTTTCACGGGATAACTCCTGGTTTTAGTGTTATGTAAGAGGGTGAAAATTTTATCTCTATCAACCTTCTCCACCCCATGCATGATCTTATAGGCCTCTATCGTGTCTCCCCTCCCTTGATTGCTGAGTGTTTCCATCTGTTCCACCTCCTCTGCAGGTACCTCTAGTCTCTCTACAAAATAACAGTTTGGGCCAGGGGTGTGAGTCCTTGGCGTGAGCCCAAGGGCTCTCAGCCTTGTGGCTCACAGCTGTGTGTGGAAGAGCCATTGGCCCTGAAGAGCCAGAGGGATGAAGAAGTGCAGCAAAGACCTGGAGAGTTGCAGAACAAAGCACTCCCGATACCTGCTTGGGATTTTAGCAGTTGCATGGAGCCTATCAGATTAGTTGATTTCGCCTGCCTCTGGAACACAAGAACTCCTGGTACAGTTTGTGATCGGTGAGCAAAGCACTGGAAGGGATGGGGTTTATCTAGAATATTGCCTCTGTTTTAATGGGAGTGTTTATGTTTTGTGATTATTAAGTTGTGCTCTTCACAATGTGTGCCGGGGGGAGGGGGGCATTACCTTGGAGGAGGCCATTCCAACTGAGGTGGTCTTTAGCATAGGGTGATATGGTGGTGGGAGCAGGATATGCCAAGTGAGGGAAAGGCACACTAACTATATCCAAGCCATCACACCCTCTGGTCCTTCTCCTATCCAAGGAGACCCCAGTAACTAGCCCACCTTGCCTGAAGCTGTTGCTATTAAATGTCAGGTCCAAAGGGACATAGGAAGCTGTCATATACTTAGTCAGACCATTGGTCTGTCTAGCTCAGTATTGCCTTCACAGACTGGCAGCGGCTTTTCCAAGGTTGCAGGCAGCCATCTCCCTCAGTCCTATCTTGGAGAAGCCAGGGAAGGAACTTGAAACCTTCTGCTCTTACCAGAACAGCTCCATCCCGTGAGGGGAATATCTTGCAGTGCTCACACATCTAGTCTCCCAGTCATATGCAACCAGGACAGACTCTGCTTAGATAAGGGGACAAGTCATGCTTGCTACCAGAAGACCAGTTCTCCTCTCCTATGGTCCATAAATTTAAAGACCATAGCCATGCATAGCCTCCTGGTTATCCTGGGAAAGCATGCTGACCAGGTGTGCCTTACAGAGACCTGGTTGGATGAGGGGGAGATGTAAATCTCTCCCAGCTGTGCCCACGAGGTTTCCGGGTGCAGCATCAGCATAGGCAGGGAGGTGGGGTTGCCCTGGTTCATTGGGAGACCACCAACCCATACCAAAGGCATTGTTCTCCATCCTGACCAGTTTGAGTGTCTGCATGCAGTGATGGGATTGTGAGAAATAAAGTTGGGATTCTGTTGGTATACTGCCCACCCCACTGTCTAACAGTCTCCCTGCCTGAGCTGCTTGAGGTTGTCTCGAATGTGGCATTGAGGACCCTGTGGCTGTTAGTCTTGGGGGATTTTAACATCCATGCTGAGGCCACCTTGTCTGGTGCAGCTCAGGACTTAATATTCTCCATGATGACCATGGGCTTGTCTCAACTGATTTCTGGTCACACGTGTGGCCGGCCATATGCTTGGCTTGGTCTCTAGGTCAACCGTGGTGCTCTGTGGATAGTCCAGGGGCCTTAATACTGTTGTCATGGATGGATCGCTATATGGTAAAGACTGGACTGAGGATGGCTCCAATACACCTCTGCAGGTGTGGGAGACCGGTTAGGATGGTCCGCCCTTGGATACTTATGGATCCTAATGGATTCCTGATGGCTCTGGGAGATTTTCCTGCTGAGAAAGTGGATGACCCTATTGACATCGGTTGGGTGATTTACACAGTCATGCATAGGTGTCCTTTCCTGACACACTGAGTCCAAGTGACTTCCTGGTATACCGGTGAGTTGTGGAAAATGAAGCATACTAGTAGACAGCTTGAGTATTGTTGGTGGAAAACTCAGAATGAATGTGACCAAACACAACTAGAGCCCATATCAGGGCCTATTCTATGGTAGTGATGGCGGCACAGAAATACTACTTCATCAGGACTTGGCATTTTTTGAAGTTATTCAGTCCAAATTTCTGAGGAGTTTGTTCCAGGTCTCTCGTTGCATATCTATGCTGTTATAAGTTTGGAGTCAGGTATGCTCAGGGTGGAAGTCAGATCTTGGATGTTAATCTGTACTTTTTGGTTAAAACTTCTTCTCTTCCCTAAAGGTCTCATTCCCCAGCTATTATCAGATTGTTTTCATTCCAGCTGGATCCTCTATTATGGCCAGATTACATCATTTTGGCTTCTCTCCATTACTGGATTCGAGCTACAAGCAAGCTAAGCTTGTTCTCAAGCAAAGGATACTGGATGTGGCTCATCAAGAACACATTTGTTGGATAGATCTGCTTCTGGTCTGCACTTATTTGAGGTTTCACCTGTCAGATATTTAAATTCACTTTTGGTTCCTAAATACAGGAGAATATTCTCTTTAGCTCGCATCAGTGCATTTCCATCTGCGGTATTAGAGGGCAGGTACAAAAAAGTTTCTTATTTAACATGTCTTTGTGTGGAGATAAAGTGATTGACTCAATGATTCATATTTTATTATACTGTAAATTTTATGACTTTCGGATTGCTCTTATTGATCCATATCTAAGAAATTGTTATGGCCATTCAGATCAAACTTGTATTAGCTATTTACTTTAGGATTGAGACGCTGAAGTTACATATAATGTGGCCAAATTTATTTTGATTGCTAATAGGATTAGACAAGTTATATCTTCTACAGCCCTTTAACCTCTCTGTATTATAGCTGTTGGATACTGTTATGCTCTGATGTTTTTCTTGATGTTTTGATATATTCCCCCACCTCACCTTTTTCTGGTTAGTGACCGAAAAACAAGTTGCTTACCTATTTATTTATTTATTCATTCATTCGATTTTTATACCGCCCTTCCGAAATGGCTTAGGGCGGTTTACAATTAAAAACAGAAACCATAAAAACCAATAACAATTAAAACAGGAATATAAATATGAGCACCAATTAAAAACATCTTAAAAACAATTAAACTATCAGAACAATTAAAACCCTGAAAGGCCAGGCCAAACAGATGAGTTTTAAGGGCTCTCCTGAAGGTAAGTAAGGAATTAAGATTGCGAATTTCTGCTGGGACTGCATTCCACAGCCCAGGAGCAGCTACAGAGAAGGTCCGCCTCTGAGTCGCCACCAAACGAACTGGTGGTAACTATAACAGATGATCTGGTAGATGATTCCACGGCGCTCATAATTATTGGGTTCTGTGCCTGCACAGACCAGCTTCAGATAGGATTCGTTAGCTCCTCGTGAAGCCTGCAACTGCCGCCTACACGTGGCTGCAGTACCTCTTAGTGGCGGTTAGGCATCTCTCTATTCAGTTTCTTGATGGCTGACTGTCATAACTCCATCTAGCCAGGCACTGTGGTTGAACTGATCCTTGCTGAACTTGCTCATGTGGAAGTAGCTTGCACCATGTAGCGGGGATGGACAGGCAAGTTTTATGAATGCCGTGGAGTCATCTACCAGATCACCTGTTAAAGGTAAGCAACCTGTTTATCTGGATAGTGATTCCACGGCAGTCATAATGATTGGGTGAATCACGAGCTACCCCGTTGGTGGCAGGTGCTACAAGCTACTGTAACACCCGTTTAAGGACTGACCACCCAAATTCAGTGGCCACTGCTGCGGAAAGGTCCAAGGTATAGTGCTTGATGAATGATTGATGGGTTGCCCATGTGGCAGTCATGCAGATGTGCTGGAACCTGATGCCCACCAGGTGCGCTGCTGAAGTGGCTTATGCCCTAGTGTGTGGGCCCTATTTGAGGTGGGTGGAGTGACTTTCTGTAGTTCACAGGCCATCTTAATAAGCTCCACAAGCCAGTAGGACAGTCTCTGCTGTGTTGGTGTTAATCCCTTGTATTTACCTTTCTCACATACAAAAAGATGTATGCAGGGTTGCCTTGAGATTATATGTAGAGTTGCCTTGAGATTGTGCAGCAATGACCTGTGGACACCAAAGGAATGCATCACCCAGTCCAAAGGTGATATAGGATTCCGGAAGAAGGTAGGCGGTACAATATCTGTGTTTAAGCAGAAGTTAGGGGTGTGCACGGAACCTGCTAGCACAGAACCAGACTCAGTTTGAGTCCAGACAAGACTCAAACCTGACTGGTCAAGTCTGGTCTGGCCCCCATCGAACCCCTGCCCTGGTCTGGTCCAAAGTTTGCAAATTTTTAAAAAACATTTTTTAATGCCTTAAAATTACCTTTAGCCGCTTTGGGGGGCTTTCTGTATGCCACAAGGGTGTGTGTCTGTGAAGGTTCCCCCTCCCCCCCACCAGCCTCTTAAGTCACCGCCCGGGTAATCCACTTATTTTGGCCCTTTCGGACCTCTGTAGTGCATGGTGGCAGCCATTCTGGCCGCCACTGCACATGCACAAATGACCCCCTGCGAACCCTGGCATGACTCAGGGCCTCGCAGAGGTCATTTGTGCATGTGCAGTGGCCATTTTGTTTTTCCACTACAGAGGCCCAAACAGGCCAAAATAAATGGATTACCCGGGCCACGGCGGTGACTTAAGAGGCCGGTGGGGGGAGGGGAAACCTTCGTGGACCCCCCCAGCAGCATACAGGAAGCCCCCCGAAGGAGCTAAAGGTAATTTTAAGGCATTTTTTAAAAAAATCATGAACTTTAGTGGTTCAGTTCTGGTCCGGACGGAACCAGGAGGGGGGAGGGGGTTTGGTTCGATCCCGAACCCCACCAAACCTCTGGACAGAACCTCCGAACCCGCAAAATGCCGGACCGTTCGCACATTCCTAGTGCAAGTCCGATATAACCTTTGGCCTGAACTCTGGATCTAGGCGCATTATCAGGGTAGAATTTGGTGTAGGGCTCATCAATGCAGAGTGCACACAGTTTGTTGGCCCACTTGGCCGTGGTTATCCTAACCAGGAGAAGCATTTTCAAAGTCACCAACTTTAAGGTCGCCATTGCCATCAGTTCAAACGGACTCTCCATCAGTGCCACGAGTACCAGAGAAAGGCTCCATTTTTCCGTAGGTGGTTTAATTGGTGGGTATAAATTGTTAATGCCTTCTAGGAAGTCTTTATTTCTCGGGTGGGTGAAGACCGTCTTGCTGTCCCACCCACTGTGGCATGCTGAGATTACCAGCATAAGTACTTTTATGGAGACATTGGCTAGGCCTTCTCTCTTTAAGGATGTAAAATACAGGAGTACATTTTTCAGGGTTGCTTCCCTAGGCTTGAAATGGTGTGACACTGCATAGGTGCAGAATCTGCACCAATTTGCTCTGTAGTTCCTCCTGGTCGATGCCCTCTGTGTTGAGAAGGATCCTCCTCAATAGCCTATCCTCCATGCTGTTAGATTCAGCACCAATGGGTTTGGATGAAGCATCCTTGAGATACTTGGTTCAGCCATAGGAGAAGCCTCTTGAATTCCCCTCTGGACAGTGTGAGTAGCTGCATGTACAAAGGTTGTCTTGGCCACCAAGGAACAATTACAATAGCTCTTGTCTGATCCTGTAGTAGCTTGGCCACTACCCTGGTAAGCAGTGGGGTCGGCGGATACAAGTAGAAGGTGCTTTGAGTCCATTGCAATTGAAAGGCTTCACCCTTGGACAGCCTTCTCAGACATAGGAACATAGGAAACTGCAATATACTGAATCAGACCATTGGTCTATCTATGGCTTCATCCCCTGAGGGGATTATCTTGCAGTGCTCACACATCAAGTCTCCCATTCAGATACAACCAGGACAGACCCTGCTTAGCTATGGGGACAAGTCATGCTTGCTACCACAAGATCAGCTCTCCTCTCCACAGACCCATCCTGGAGCAATATTGGCCACATTTCTTGTTGTGAGTCATAGCAAAGAGGTCTGCGTCTGGTTTGCCCTAGGCATGGAACAACTGATCCAGGATCTCTTGGTTCATTTCCTCTTCGTGGTGTTGGAGAACCAAGTCTCTGCTTAATGAGTCCACCAGTAAGTTCAGTGTTCCCTTTATGTGAATGGCTATCACATGGGTCCCCCTTGGAATGCACCAATTCCATTACTGGAGACTGATCTGGCAAAGTGAGCTGGAAACTGTGCCGCCCTGATTGTTTACATAGGTGACGGCCGTCATGTTGTCCATCTGGAGCTGAACGACTCTGCCAGTGATGTGGTCTTGAAAGGCCTGAAGGGCTTTGAAGGCCGCCAAGAGTTCAAGGAAGTTGATATGTAAATGTGCTTCCTTCGGAGTCCAGAGGCCTTGCACTCTTGTGTTCTTCCAGGTGGGCGCTCCAACCTGCATGAAGGTTGCAAGGTGGTAGCTCGCAGCCAAGCATGCCTTTTCAGTAATATTGCTGAAGTTATCGTGCGAGACTCGGACTCTGCCAGATGTTTTACATTTGAAAGCTGTTGCCAAGTTGCTGTTGTTGTTTGCACGAAAGTGGATTCAAACCTTTTTATGAAGTCTGCCGGATCTAGGGATGCTTGCTGGTCATCAAGGTTTTCCCACAATGAATGGGTGAATTTGGCTTGGCAGGCAATATAATTCGCAACCTTTAGTGAGAGACAAGCTGTTGAATATGTTCACCTGCCCAGTACATCCAGTTTGCGTTCCTCTCTGTCGGCAGGTGTTGTATGGCATCACCCCCCTTTCGACGTTGAAGCACAGTCAATGACTAGCGAATTTGGTGTGGGGTGACACATTAAGTATTCATTATTCTCTTCTTGTATTCTATAGAGAGACTCAAGACATTTGGATGTTGGTGTGGAAGTCTAGAATACATCCCAAGAAGTCCTGGCTGCCTTGGAGACAACAGTCAGCATTGGTAAATCTATGGGTTGTAGACCAGCCACTTCCTTCATCATATTGTAGACGGGGTCATCCAAGTCGGTTGTCCTTTGTTTTACAGGTGAAACTCGGAAAATTAGACTATCGTGCAAAAGTCCATTAATTTCAGTAATGCAAATTAAAAGGTGAAACTGATATATGAGACAGACGCATTACATGCAAAGTGAGATAAGTCAAACCTTAATTTCTTATAATTGTGATGATCATGGCGTACAGCTCATGAAAACCCCAAATCCACAATCTCAGAAAATTAGAATATTACATGGAACCAAGAAGACAAGGATTGAAGAATAGAACAATATCGGACCTCTGAAAAGTATAAGCATGCATATGTATTCAGTACTTGGTTTGGGCCCCTTTTGCAGCAATTACTGCCTCAATGCGGCGTGGCATGGATGCTATCAGCCTGTGGCACTGATGAGGTATTATGGAAGACCAGGATGCTTCATTAGCGGCCTTCAGCAATTCTGCATTGTTTGGTCTCATGTCTCTCATCCTTCTCTCGGCAATGCCCCATAGATCCTCTATGGGGTCAGGTCAGGCGAGTTTGCTGGCCAATCAAGCACAGTACACTGTATACTTTTCAGATTGGTTTATTGGTCTATAATTAAAGGGATCATCCCTTCTGCCTTTCTTATGGATGGGAACCACAATCGCCGTTCCCCAATCCTGGGGGAATTGTGCTGTTTGATCAATATGTGTGAAGAGAGCAGCCAGCACAGGAGCCCACCAATCTTTGTAGAGCTTCAGAAGTTCTGGCGGGATACTGGGATTATTTTGGTCTTTTTCTGCCACAGCCTTTCAATTTCAATTTGTAGATCTTTGTATTTGGTGATTTTTTCTATTTTTCTTCTATTCTGCTATCCCCTGGTATTGCTATGTTGATTATTTTGACTTGTTTTTCTTTCTTCTCGACTACAGTTATATCTGGTGTATTGTGTGGCAGATGTTTGTCTGTTTGTAGTCGGAAGTCCCATAATATTCTTACATCTTAATTTTCTTCAACTTTTTCAATTTTATGGTCCCACCAATTTTTGGCTACAGGTAGCTTGTATTTTTTGCAGATGTTCCAGTGTATTATCCCTGCTACTTTGTCATGCCTTTGTTTGTAGTCAGTCTGTGCAATCTTTTTACAACAGCTGATTAGGTGGTCCATGGTTTCATCTGCTTCTTTACAAAGGCGGCACTTGCTGTTTGTGGTTGATTTTTCAACTTTTGCTCTTATTGCATTTGTTCTTAGTGCCTGTTCTTGTGCAGCCAGTATTAAACCCTCTGTTTCTTTCTTCAAGTTGCCATTCTTAAGCCATTGCCAGGTCTTGGTGATGTCTGATTTTCCACTTATATTGTGCAAATATTGACCATGCAGTGGCTTATTTTTCTATTTTTCTGCTTGGTTCTTGACTTGTTCTTTCTTGTAGGCCTGCTTTGTTTCATTGGTGTTGAATAGTTTCTATTATTATTATTATTATTATTATTATTATTTCTATACCGCCCTTCCAAAAATAGCTCAGGGCGGTTTACACAGAGAAATAATAAATAAATAAGATGGCTCCCTGTCCCCAAAGGGCTCACATTCTAAAATGAAACATAAGATAGACACCAGCAAGAGTCACTGGAAGTACTGTGCTGGGGGTGGATAGGGCCAGTTACTCTTCCCCTGCTAAATAAAGATAATCACCAAGGTAAAAGGTGCCTCTTTACCCAGTTAGCTATAAACAAAGATGGAAGGTCTGTTCACACAATTATCTAAATCAGGGTAGGAGGCATTCTACCCTGGTTTGCATCTGTATGAATTCATGAAAATCCCTCCAACCCACGTTGCTCAAAGCAGGGTAGTCCAGTTTTTGTATCTTCCTTTTAACCAAGATAGGAGGAAAGGAGACCACTATCATCCAGCTTTTCTGGCTGTGTGGATCCACTTACCTTTTCTACCCAACCACTAGGACTCAGAAGGCCTGGAAACAATAGGGAGCTGTGGCTACAGGGCCTTCCAACCATGAATGTGCCATTCTGTAAAGCACTCTCTATGATCCTATAGCTGGTTCATCAGTGTTGCATTCACCTCCTGCTCCTTTGCTATCATGCAGCTTTCCAGTCTATTGGCAACAAAAAGCATGCTGGGATGGCCTATGAGGCCTCTGGAGGACTTTCCATGCTTGCAGCTCCAGATTTCAGTACTAAGCACCTTGCCTGGCTTACTCATGTTTTTTCTGGGTTTGCTGACCCAAACAGAGGTTCTGCTTGTTTCCGCTACTGATGCAGGAGCTCTCAAACCCTCCAACCAACCCCCAAATGGTCATGTGAACAGGCCTATTGAATGGGATGTAAAATAAGTAACTCCATCTTTGCAAGTTTAATTGTATCCTAAAAGGGGCGTGAGGAGAGAATTGTATACTGAAAGGGGATGCCAAGACTGATGAACTATGTATACTGGAAAACACACATAGAAATAACTGCACAAAAACTTGAATTCATGCTTGTTGCTTTATATACGGATTATTGTACATTCATTAACCCAATTTAGGATGCAATAGAAGTGTTTTTAACCCCTAAAATCAAAAGCAACTTGTGGTTTCCATAAAAACAAATTAACATAAAAATTACTCTTATCAAACATTTACCTCAACTTCTGCCTGTTGTCTTGCTAGAGTGATATTGAATATGTCCAAAGATTTCTCTAGTTGCTGTAAAGGGAAGGGAAAATAATATACTACAGATCACACACACACTTATGTAAAAATGGTTTTCACATTAGTAATTGGCATCCACACAATAAAATGCTATAGTGTATCCCCAGCCCCTAACAAGAGTGTTCCTATGCAGGGCTTCAGAGGCCTGAAACGGAAGCTTTGTAGTGCAACTTTTGAGACAGGGAATGGATTCCTCCCCCCACCCCATTTCCATACTTCTAAAACCTTTGCCCACTGTGCTACACAGCACTAAAGGTGGTCAGGTTTGGGGCTCACTGCCTGGAGGTGTTAATTTTTCTTTCCCCACACAGCATAGGAAAGAGAAGCTTTAATGTCATGGTGCACATACCCACTAAGCCTAAATATTCCCTCTAACATGTTGGGGGCTTGTGACGGCCAATTCCATTTCCCCAACATCACAATTTTTCTTTGCTTAATCAAAAACTTTATTCAACCATCTTCAGTAACTCATGGTTCAGTCCTTGCTGAGCAGCTTTTCTTCCTTTCATTTCACAAACTAATATATTTTCTGCACACCAGGCAGAAAGCACCATCTCATCTTTGGGCAGCTTCCTTTTCTCTCAGTTGACAGTCTATATGTTTATTAATTTGACATGATAATTGGATAGAGTGCAGAGGAGGTATTAGGCAGAACAGAGTGTAGATTCCACAGATGTGGAATGTGCAGTGTTTTACACTGGGGAAACAGAGAAGCCATTAACGAAAAAATATAAAGGGCATTTGGTTGCTATGCAGAATAATAAAAATTGAACTAAACAGTGGGCAATGCACATGAGGAAAAACATCAAGGAGAAGTAACACAAAACTGTCAATACCAGCAGCTGAAGGGAATTTAATGAGACCTAAGATTAAAGAGAAGTCCATAATGCTGGGAAAAGTTGAAGGAAAGATAAGAAGAGGATGACCAGCAGCAAGGTGAATGGACTCAATTACAACAGCAATGAATGCACCACTGAGAGAGCTTAAAGGCCAAGTTGAAGACAGATCATCCTGGAGAGAATCTATCTATGTGGTCGCTAAGAATAGACACCAACTTGATGGCACTTAATCAAGATTAAAGAAACAATATTTATAAAGCAGTTGCAACCCAATATTAATTTAAATGAAATGATGAAAGAAGCCATGAGATATATTGGTCACTTAAAGGGTTAAAAGGTTTGCCCATTTTCTTCTTTCCTTTCTCATTTGTTTCCACTTTTGGTTTGGCTATTCTATTTAAGACTTAAAGTGTTACCAGCTAGTATGCTGAAAAGAGCACTGATGATGCTGTTTTACATGGAAACGTTTGCTTTGCTTACATGTCTGTAAGTTTATTTTAATATAAACAGGTTGATCACCTGTAACTTTTGATCCTTTGGTAGCTTGGTATCATTCACAACACTAGGTTCTGTGCCTGTGCAGTAGCCACCGTGGAAGGATTAATCAGCTCCTTGAAGTGCTCTGAAGCCCCACCCTTCGCATGCGGAGCCGGAGTGCTTGTCTCCTCAGTTTCTGGACAGACGACAGTGGATGGAAGCTTCTTCAAAGAAGACAGATGAAGAAAGAAGATAAGTGCATCCGATAAGCGGGGAGGCTGGGTGGGTGTTGAGAATGATACTGGGCCACCAATGGATAAAGAGTTATAGGTGAGCAAACTGTTTATCCTTGTGGTGGCTCGGTATCATTTCAAACACTGGGCAAGTAGCTAGCTCCCACATAGGAGGTGGGATCTAAAGAGAAAGAGGAGAGCTGGTCTTGTGGTAGTAAGCATGACTTGTCCCCATAGCTAAGCAGGGTCTGCCCTCATTGCATATGAATGGGAGATTTGATGTGTGAGCACTGCAAGATATGCCCCTCAGGGGATGAAGCCGCTCTGGGAAGAGCAGAAGGTTTCAAGTTCCCTCCATGGCTTCTCCAAGATAGGGCTGAGAGAGATTCCTGCCTGCAACCTTGGAGAAGGCGCTGCCAGTCTGTGAAGACAATACTGAGCTAGATAGACCAATGGTCTGACTCAGTAGATGGCAGTTTCCTATGTACCTATGTTCCTAACCTTTTAAAGAATGGAATGCCCAAATCCAGCCTCCGACACAGAGTGGATGTCAAGGGCATAGTGTTGAATAAAAGGCTGATCAGACTACCAGGTGGCAGCCTTGTGGATTTCAGCAAAGCTTACTCCTGACAGGTGAGAAGCCAAGCTTGCCACTGCCCTTGTGGAATGAGCCTGGATGGTAGATGGCGGAGATAGTCCTTGCTTCTCCTAGTAGAACAGGATAGCCTGAACCAGCCACTCAGATAGTCTGGAGACAGGTCTGCTCCTATCGGGCCTCTAAAGTAACAGAGTATGTGAGTATGCTGGAAGTCATTTGTGCGTGCCCGGTAGTACAAGAGGGCCCTACGGATGTACAGAGAGTGCAGTGAGCATTCCAGGGGCGTCACAAGGCCATGAAAAAAGGTGGGCAAAACAATGTCTTAGTTAATATGAAAGTCCGACACTATCTTTGGGAGGAGGGCTCGGTCACAAATCACCACCTTGTTAGGATAAAATAATGTAATGGAAATGTCCATCCTTAAAGCGGAAAACTCGCTAACCTTCCAAGGCTGTCGTAATCGCCATCAGGAAGGCAACTTTGAAGGTAATCCATTTGAGGGATGTTGAAGACAGAGGCTCAAAGGGATCTTCAGTGAGTGTAGACAGGACCATAGAAGGATTCCAGGATTTTACTGGTTCTTTTACTATTCAAGCCTTTCAAAAAGCTCTTGCAGTCCAGATGGGAAAAGAAGGATGCGGATCCCCAACCTGGGTGCGTTGCAGATAGTGCAAACATGTGTACTTTGATCAAAAGGTTAGACAAATCTGTCCATTTGATAGAAGGTACAATAAGACCTGGTGAACTGAAACTGTAGCGGGATCAAAGCCCTTGGACTGGGCATAAACAGAAAATATCTTCCACTTGCAGGAATAACTGTGCCTCATAAAGGCCATCCGTTCATAAATGAGGATATTATTCAGAAGGTCAGCCTCCACACAATCAAGTTCAGAGTCCTGAAGCTGTGGTGAAGAATCTGGCCATCGTTCTGGTGAAGGAGAACTGGGCAGTGCTGAAGATGGTGGTGGAATTCCTGAGAGGAGAAAGAACTAGGGCTGCCTAGGCCACCATGGGGTGAGTATAATGCAGTACATTCTCTGTAGGGAGATATTGCTCACAACCCCAGACAGGAGTGGAAAGAGGGAGAGAAGATGTAGAAAAAATTAAGAACATAAGAACACCACTGTCTGATCAGGCCCAAGGCCTATCTAGTCCAGCATCTTGTTTCACACAGTGGCCCTCCAGATGCCTCTGGGGAGCCCACGGGCAAGACGTGAGGATATGCCCTCTCTCATGCTGTTGCTCCCCTGCAACTGGTATTTAGAGGAATTGTACCTCTGAGGCTGGAGGTGGCCCAAAGCCACCAGACTGGTAGCCACTGATAGACCTGTTCTCCATGAATTTGCTTAAGCCCCTTTTAAAGTCATCCAAGCACCACATCCCATGGCAAATAATTCCATTGATTAATTATGCGCTGTGTGAAAAAGTACTTCCTCTTGTCAGTCCTAAATTTCCCAACCTTGACAGTTTCATGGGGTGACTCCTGGTTCTAGTGTTGTGAAAGAGGGAGAAAAATTTCTCTCTGTCCACCCTCTCCACTCCATGCATAATTTTATACACCTTGATCACGTCTCCCCTTAGTCGCCTCTTTTCTAAAGTAAAGAGCCTCAGATGCTGTAGCATAGCCTCGTAAGGAAGTTGCTCCAGGCCCCTGATCAACTTGGTTGCCCCCTTCTGCACCTTTTCCAGTTCTAAAATGTTCTTCTTAGGATATGGTGACCAAAGCTGTACACAGTACACCAGATGTGGCCACACCATAGATTTGTACAAGGGCATTATAATATTGTTTTTTTCTCCAACCCCCTTCCTAATCACTCCTAGCATGGAATTAGCCTTTTTCACGGCTGCCACGCACTGAGTAGACACTTTCAGTCACTGACAGCTCAGATCCCATCAGCGTATATGTGAAGTTGAAGTTTGTTGCCCCACTAGGCATCACCTTACACTTGCTTACATTGAACTGCATTTGCCATTTTGTTGCCCACTCCCAGTTTGAGCTGCTGCAAAAACATCTCTCCACAATCTGTTTTGGATTTCACTACCCTAAATAGTAATGTCATCAGCCAATCTGGCCACTTCACAGCTTACCCCAACTTCTAGATCATTTATGAACAAGTTAAAGAGTGCTGATCCCAGTACCAAACCCTGGGGGACCCCACTTCCTACCTACCTCCATTGTGAAAATTGTCAATTTATTCCTATCCTCTGTTTCCTGTCCTTCAACCAGTTACCAATCCACAACTGAACCTGTCCCCTTATTTCATGATCGCTAAGTTTACTCAAGAGCCTTTGGTGGGGAACTTTGTCAAAAGCTTTTTGGAAGTCCAAGTATACTATCTCAATTGGATCACCTTTATCCACATGCCTGCTGACATTCTCAAAGAACTCTAAAAGGTTAGTGAGGCAAGACTTTCCCTTGTAGAAGCCATGCTGGTTATCCTTCAGCAAGGCCTGTTCTTCTATATGTTTAACAATTTTGTCCTTAAGTACACTTTCCATCAATTACCTGGCACTGAGCTTAAGCTGATCAGCCTGTAACTTGTCCAGCAAAAGGATCTGGAAGGCATCTCCTAGAGACCCCGTGCCTACTGTAGCTCTTGAACAGTAAAGTGGGCACTTCTTGTTTTCCCAGGTGGCAAACAGATCCACTTGGGGAATCCTGAACCAATGGAAGAAAGCTAAGGCATTGCTGTGAACTTCCCACTCATGTTGACAGGCATTGCTGGATTGTCTGCTGAGGCTGTCTGCTAGAACGTTGTCAATGACTGCTATATGTAGAGCCAAAGGGTAAATGTGGTGTTGGATGCACTATTTCATGGCCAGGAAGACCACCATGAGTTTGAGGCAGCTGATGTGCAGGGAAGCCTGCCAATGTTTCCAGAGGTCCCAGGAGTAAAGGCCCACACAGCCTATGAAGGAAGCCTCCATGGTAAGTGAAATCAAAGGCATAGGCGGCTGGAAAGGAAGGCTGTTGATGTTCTCCGGCTGCATATACCACAGGAGAGTTCCAGACTGGCCCCAAAATCACCACCTGGAGTTTCTAGTCATTCTGGTCATCGACGTTAGGTTGGAAGATGGGAAGCAGCCACAGCTGCAGGTGATGCACCTGCAGCCTCACATAAGGCACCATGGATGTACTAGAGGTCATGAGGCGCTGTATAGACGGAGTGGTCTGGGATAGATTGGAATGGAATGTATAAACTGTGTTCTGGGTAGTCAGTTGTCTGTCTGGAGGGACAAAGGCCCGCATTAAGAATGCTGCCACACAGCAACAGTTTAAAAAATAAGAAATTGATCCCCAACCTCACAAAATGCCTCCCAGAAACCCGCAAAAAACCAGCCAGTTTTTTTAACTTGCCAAACCGTGAATACTTGAGTCATGGTTGATGACTGAGGTCTCATTTTCCCGATCACAGATGCTCAAATCCGTGATTGTGAAAGCCAGAGTTGACGAAGGTCAACTGTAGTGGCGTGGTGCAGATGTTGTCTATGTGAAAGTGCGGACAATGAACTTAGATTTTTTTTTTCATGTGCTCCATCACATCATCTGTCTCTTTACTGAAAAGCCTCTCCCCGTCAAAGGGCAGACCTTCAATCTTGTCCCACATATCCTGCTGGAATGAGGAAGACTGAAGCCAGGCATGCCTGCACAGTGACACAGCACTGGCCGTAGTATGGGACTCCATCTCTGTCAAGATGCTTTGCGGTACTCAGACTGGCATGTCATGTCAGT
The DNA here is from genome assembly GCF_027244095.1 of Hemicordylus capensis. Lineage (NCBI taxonomy): Eukaryota > Metazoa > Chordata > Lepidosauria > Squamata > Cordylidae > Hemicordylus > Hemicordylus capensis. The sequence goes on from NC_069658.1 coordinate 102,174,852, forward strand.
GGATTTTGCAAAAAGGTATTTAAAACATGATTGTAAAGGTGCTGGGCATTCTGCATGTCAGTTTTGAATCCCTCGCAGATAGATGGCCATGCAATTAGAAACTTTCATGCAGAGGGAGGATGAGGAGTAAACCTTACACCCTATAGAATCAAGCTTCCTGCCCTCTTTATCCAAGGGAGAAGAAAGCTGTTTCCCAGATTTTGAAGAAAGAGCACCGTCAACAACTAAAGAGTTTGGGGAGGGGATGCTTAAATAAGAATTGGCAGTCCACCTCATGCACCAGATAGACATTTTCCAGTCTATGGGAGATTGAAGCCATAGATGAAAGGGATTCCTTGGCTGGGTTGACAAGAACAGGCAGCATGGGCAAAGTCACATGAATAGAGGTGGTGGCTGAAGACAAAAAGTAATAAACCAGGTCACCAACAGTTTTGGTGGGAGATTTTAGCCCCAGGCCGAGCACTTTTGTCATCTCGGAGACCTGGATTCTATAAGATTTGGTCTCTTCTGTTGGAGAGTCCACTGGATCATTAGGAATGTTATCATCTGGTGGGGTGCCAGAAGGAATCTCTGTAATGGTGGATTCCTCACCAGATTCTGATGTAGAAACTTACTCCTCATCTGAAAGCTGCCTATCAGGTAGAGCAGGAGCATCTGGTGGTGACAATGGCTCAACAGGGTCCTTTGGTTGGAGTGGAACCTGAGCTGGAGGAGGAGGTAGAAGAGTTGGGAGGGTGGAGGCTGGACACAGAAGGGTCATTGAGGCACTTGAATAGAGAAGGACCAGTAAGTTGACCCTGAGGAATGAAATATAATTTTAGCTTATTCCATTTCCATAGGTGAAACTCCTCATAATCCTACAGAAATGAAAGTGATTGCCCAGACATTGGGAACCTGAAGCAACCAATCCTATGAATGTAGCCAAGGTCAAGGGCACCCGGAGAGCTCCAGTAATCTAGCTTTCATTGGTATTGAGAAGGGGCTGGCAGAGAAAAACTAAGTTGCTCCTTCCAAGTCGATGGAAGATGGGAAGGAGAGGCAATTGGAGTTGCTCTGCATGTGGAGTTGCGCTGGCCAGATAGAGTCTTAGGTACACAAGGAATCTTGAATTTGAAATTGTCTTCGATGTCGAGTCCATGTAAGCCCTTTGAAGAACCCTTTGAAGGTCAATCCTGACACAGTCAAAGGGGAGTCAAATATGGAGTCGAAGTCCAGTTTCTGGATGTACACCAATGATGTCAAGGGGAATACTGCGCTGAAGGCCAGCAAAGTCAGTCAAAGAAGGACAAAGAATATGATCCATCTATGGTGACCAAGACAGCTGCGGGGACGGATGGACTGTACAGACCAGCAATGACATTGGAGCAACGACGGTCATTAATGCTGATGACAGAGTCTGAACGTTGCTCAGTAGTGATGGTGGTGGGATTGAAGACTTGTCAATTATCTCCGGCAAGTACGATGATGTGTGTGTGAGTGCATAACCTTGTGTTGCTCTTTTTAAGGTGGATGTGGTGGGGATGTCTCTTGGCTTCTTAAAGGCACCTGATAAGGAATCGGATGGAGTCTTTGATGTAGGAGCCAACTTCAAAATTGACAGCACTGCTGATGTCTACAGCATTGGAGCCAGCAGGGTGCAAGGTGATCTCATAACGCATAGCCTGCAACCACAATTCTCTACTCCTCTGGGTCTGCTTTGAAAAAGAGAGGCAAATCTTGCAAGAGCGGAAGATATGGTGCTCTCCTAGACAGAGCAGGCACAAATTGTTCCAGTCAAGAGATGGTAACATCTTCAGCCATAGCATGAGGAACAACACTTAAAGGTTTTGCTTGAGTCCATGAAACCTGAGGTGAATTTGTCCGAATGGCGGACAAAATCAAGGTTGAGACAGTCCGAAATCTAAGCTAAGAAAAATAAATGACCAAACAACCAAGTCCAAGAATGCTAGACAGAAAGGGACCAAGGTAGAGACAGTACAAGGTCTAAATCGATAAATAAACCACCAAATAACCAAATCCAAAACGTTAGGTAGAAAGAGGAGTAGAAAAATCAAGCTGAAAGTTTGAAAAAATCAGTAATCAATTAAGAAAACACTTTTTGTTTGTTCCAGGAACCAAGATGAAGGAGCGAATCCCTAAGGAAGCGCACACTATGGCGGACAGAAAGGAACTGAGGAGGAAAGCGCTCTGGCACCAAGAGACAGAACATGCTCCACATGCAAAGGGCGGCGCTTCAGAGAGCTGATGAATCCTTCTGCAGTGGCTACTGCACTGGCAAAGAGCCCAAAGTTAGGAATGATACTGGGCCAACACAAGGATCCTGTTTTTGCTCATTAAAAGAGGTCATTTTTAGCTTCTGAAAGCTCATTCATCCACAGTATATGAAGAGAAAATAGTAGGAGACCAGAACAAAATCCTAAGGTAGCATAATGGGAAGAGGGAGATAGAGCTCCACACTTCTAGTGGAAACACAGCATAGTCTGAGACCTAAGGTGTTGAAAGATTGTTGTTAATTTTAATGAAGGCCATTTTAGTATAATGCACAGGGCAGAAGAGAGATTACAGAAAGTCAAGCAAAGTATTAGAGGACTGAGAAAGCAAAGTGATAGGAAGAAACACAAACTTCTAGGCATATGGAAGTGAATATTACAGTAAAACAAAGTGGTTGTTAGAGAAGCAGGATATGTTATTTGCTAGCTACCAATGCTGCAGACAAGTCATCCACTGAAGTACTGCTAAAGGTGCCAGAAATGACGTAGAACAAATAATCAAAACACAGTGAGAGGTACAAAACCCTAAAGCTTCCTCTTTAGATATTAGACCTGTTCAAAGCAGGGCTGCTTTGCTTCAAAGAAGACTTCAAAACGTGGCTGCTTGTTCCCTTACAGCAAAGAGAAAGACTAGAGTATATTCTCCCTCCCCCTGCCAATCCTGGTAAGTAGTAGGGGCAGTCTGAGGTGAAGCTTTGAGGGGCTGAAGGGCTCAGCCTGGTTTGCTTTGCTTCAACCCCATTTCAGCCCACTCTGACAATGCTTTACTTCAGGCCAAAGGTGGCTGAAGCAGGCCAAACCTGAATAGACCCTCAAAACTTCACATAGCCCTATTAGATATCTTATCTATCCCTGTACTCTTACAAGTCAGACTGGATGAGAAAGAAAAAAAGAGAGAGAAAGAAAAAAATTTGGGGTGGGCACTTCAGGTCAAGGGAAACAGGCTGAGAGGAGAAAACTTATGGATGGAGAGAGAAACGAAGGGCTTTGGAGGTGACCAAACTGAAATCAGAAATAAAAGGTGACCTAGGTGTACAAGAGTCTGGAAAACACAGCAGAAATAAATCTAATTAAGGGATTGATGTTTGTGAGTTTTGCAGAGAAGAAATGCATAGGTGAAAGCTATATATGTGCAGGACAGCAGCAACACTATTTTCCCCTTCCCTACATAAATTAAAATGTGTTTTCTCCTAAAAGATAGCCACTCCCAAAGAGAACCACTGTTCTCCTCACACAGAAGTACTTAGCAGAAAAGAGTTTTTAGTTTTTTTCTAAAACTTTGGATTGCTGCAGAATAGAAGGGATGGGGGCAAAATCAATAAGATATCCCTATGCAAGAAGTGTCTTGTGTTCATGCAGCAGGATTTTTGGATTCAAGCCAGAGATTGCTAGTTTTCAGTTAGCATACACTTGAACTTTAGCTGCCTATCTCATATGGGTACAGATCAAAATGTAGGAACAGTGCACTTGAATTCACAACTCAGTTTATACAACTGCACATTTAGAAAACAGCCAGAAAGTAATAATACTTGGTATGATTGTGGAAAAACTCAATGGTAAGTTAAAACTGCCAACCTCCAACATGTTTAAAATCTCCTCTGCAGGCTTCTTTGATGTTATTTTTATTTTATACAGATCTTTATAGTTCTTCACTTGACTTCTATGGTAATGAATATGCTCCCATGACCACATATTTAGTTTGGGTTGGACATTTACTTCAAGAATGCCACATATAACGTATTTCCACCTAATGGAAAAATAAAATATTTTTGATTATTTCAATGACCTAGTTCAGATGCAGCAAGGGCTGAATCCTGGTTTCATGCAATGTCTTCTAGCCTCAGGTACGCACAATCCATCCTTCCTCTTACACACACAGATATAAATTATTGTATCTCAGCTTTAGAGCCTGGTTTGTTTTGAAAAATCTGACTAGAATAACCCAGGTTCACCGAATTCATACATCACCACTTCTCCTGCCATACATGAAAGGGAGTGGGGATCATGCATGCCCAAGACTAATGGACATAATGAAAAACCAGCATTTAAACATGGTTCTGTAGTCTGTACAGAAACACTACAATTTATATACTGCTTTTCAACAAAAGTGCTGAGTGGTTTACATACACAATCTCATTAGTATCACTTATCTCAGAAAAATAGAACTTCTTACCAATATAAACCTGTTACAACAAGAAACATATTACCATTAAACTTTACAGTCATTTTTCTAAGAGTTTGGGAGGCTGATTGCTGATAGTCCAAGGAAGATGCTGTAGCATTCTGAGGTTAATGCAAAACATCAAGTTTTTGTCTTTCCTCCAAAGTATATTTGAAATATAAAAAAATTTGATAAGGGAATCAATGTCTAAATACAATGTGTTTTAAAACAAAACACAACACAACTATCCCAGATCCCTTTTGGAAGCAAGACTTTTTGAAATATTTGGAAACATTTACCATTTCTTGGCATTGTTGTGCACAGGAACATCAGGCCTATACTTCCGATATGGTAAATTTCGGGTCATCATATCGATAGATTCAAGGAGCTCCATTATACTAAAATACTGAAAGGGGAAAAAATGGAAGAGCATTCTTATCATTTACACAAAAAATTCAGTTCAACTGACAAAAAATACTCCAAAAGATGTTATTCATAGTCCAAATAAATTAAAGCTTGGAGAAAAACAGGTTGCTTACCTGTAACTGATAATCTGGAGATGATCTGTTGTCACTCATAACTTATGGGTTACTGGGCCTGCACAGAGATCTCTTTGATAGATTTATTAGCTCCTCTCTACGGCGCTCCTTGCTGTGCTCGAGCTCAGCATGTCTGTTACTTCCAGCAGTTATGGCACCATTTTATTCAGTTTCTGGTAGACTGTCCAGCCAGATGATCTTTCATCACCAGGTAAGTAAGTTTTTTTGTTTTTTTTGTTTTTTAATTACAATGTATTGCTTCAGCAGGGAGGCTCGGGAGGGTGTCATGAGTGACAATGGATCACCTGAAGTTCATCAGTTACAGGTAAGCAACCTGGATAGTGATCCATTGTCCCTTATGACTAGTGGGTGTTTAGCCAGCTGTTTATCCCCAATGGTGGGTGCAGCATCCCACTGGATTGATTGCTCAAGGATCCTTTTCAGGATCCCTCTCCAAAAATTAGCCTCCGCAGCCATAAGCAATTCTATAGCATAGTGCTTTACAAATGGTAGATGTGACGACCATGTTGCAGCCACACACAGTTCTTTAAATGTAATGCCCAATAAATGGGCAGTTGAAGCTGCATTGGCTCCAGTGGAATGTGCTTTTATCACTGTTGGCGGCGGCTGCTTCTGTAGCTTGTAGGCCATAAATATTGTCTCCACTAGCCAGTAAGAAAGCCTTTGTCTTAAAACATTTACTCCTTTGTTTTTCCCTTTGAACAGTACAAACATGGTCTTTGTCTTTCGTATTTCCCAGGTTCCTTGCAGATAGTACAGCAAACATCTGCGTACGTCTAAGGAATGTAGCACCTTCTCTGGGCCAGTTGTTGGGTTCTGGAAAAAGGTAGGCAGTGTTTTATTTTGATTTATGTGGGAATCGGGTACTATTTTTGGACAGAAATTTGAGTCTATACACATCACCACCTTTTTGGGGGTGAAACTGAATATAAGGCTTATCCACCCTCAGTGCAACAAGTTCGCTAACACAGCAAGCAGTAGTTATGGCTATTAGGAACGCTGTCTTTAGAGTCAGGTGTGGCAAACTCACTGAGTGCAGTGGTTCGAAAAGGAGCCTCCATCAATGTAGATAACTTCAAGGACAGACTCCATTGGTTTACTTACTGAGGATAAAGGTTATTGAGTCCTCTCAAATACTTTTTACATTCTCGATGTGAAAAAAACTGTCTTTCCATTCCATCCCCTGTGCCTCACCGAGATAGCTGCAAAGCGCACATTTAGAAACACGTTAGCTGCCTGATTCAGACTTGTCTGATACAGCAGGACTTGCTTCGCTGTAGCCTTATGTGGATTGTAAGAGTATTGTCTCGCATACGCACAGAAACGTTTCCATTTACAAGCAGAGCTTTTTCTCGTAGATGGCTTACGACTGTTCAGCAGTATCTTAATAGTCTACCCTCCACACTGTTAAGCATAGAGTCTTCTGACATCGATGCAAGACCCGGCCTCTGTCCCTTGTCAAAAGATTTGGATCCAAAATTAAGTGGCAATATGTCCCTTTTGATAGTCTGCGCAAACCACGGTTGACGCAGCCACCATGGAGTTATCAAGATGCAGTTCATACTATTCCGTAGTAGCCGCACCACCACCCTGTTTAGCAGTGGTAGAGGTGGCAACATGTATGGCAATCTGTGACTATAATGGTGTTGGAACACGTCCCCCATGGACGTTTGTCCAATGCCCACTCTCAAACAGTATAGTGGAAATTTTCAGTTCTCTGCAGTCGCAAACATATCTATCTGTGGAACCCCCCACATCGTGTGGTTAAATTAGACATACGTTTGAGCTCCCACTCGTGATGATGTTGATTCGCAAACAATCTGCTCAAACAGTTCACTAGAACATTATCTATTCCTCTGATCTGGATTGCAGTTAAGCTGATTTTGCGCAGAATGCACCAATTCCATATCTGAATACTGAGAACACAAAGCAAGCAAGAAATTGTGCCCCACCGCTTGTTGATATAAGCAATTGCAGTGGTGTTGTCCATATGCACCTGGACCACACAATCCTGAACAATGGGGGCAAAAGACTTGAGTGCCAGGTAAACTGCCATTAGCTCCAGGAAGTTGATGTGCATCCGCTGCTGTTGCGCAGCCTATATCCCCGCAATGCGTACTCCATCCAGTCAACAATGCTTCTGTCATTACCCATGGTGTTGGTGTTGGGGGCTGGAAGGTCATCCCCCCATGAAGTTGCTTTCCACCATCCACCACTTTAAAGACTTCTGCACTGGTAAGATAATCAACAGCTGCATTTGTTGGCTGTCCACATTTGGACAGAACTATCTTAGATACAATATCTGCAGTTGCCTTATCCACAGTCTTGTGTATTGAACTACAGCGGTGCATGAAGCAATCAAACCCAGTAACGTCTGTATGAGCTGCGCCTGCTGCACCGGTTCCACTTGGAATGCACTTCTCAATCTGCATATTTGTTGGAACCTTTTCATCAGCAAATATGCTCTCTTTGCATGGGCATCCAGCACCGCACCAATGTAAGATACTGTTTTGGTCGGTTGCAGGTGCAGCTTTTTCCAGTTGACCCTCACTCCTAAGTTCTCTAGAAGGTCCTGAACAGAGCTGATCTGCGAAAGTAACTCTTTGTCACTGCTTACCATGAGCCAGTTGTCCAGGTAAAGATAGATCATTATTCCCTATGTGCATAGATAAGAAACAAATTACTGAGGTACATTTTATAAATATCCTCGGCATGGTGGACAAGCCAATGGGTTACACTCGGTTTTGGAATACTGACTCTCCAACCACAAACCGGAGATACTTCCAATGGTCATGTTGGATCTCTATATGGAAATACGCATCCTTCAAATCCAATGTTGCAAGCCACTCCTCCTTGACAAGGAGTGGAAGAATGCCTTCCAACATTACCATCCTGAATTTGCATGTATCTATACATTGGTTTAGGCCTCAGAGGTCCATTATCGCTCAGATTCCCCCATCTCATTTTGGAATCAGAAAATAGCGTGAATAAAACCCCTGCATCCTGTCTGTCCAACACACCAGAACAATTGCTCCGTTCTCCAACAGAGTCTCTACCTCCTCCAGCAATGCAAGGAGTTGCAGGAGTGAATTTCATGCTTTGCCAAATACTTTGGCAAACTTTCGAACTCTATCACATAACCAGTGTCGATAACCTGCAGAACCCACTGGTCCAAAGTTATGTGATGCCATGCTAAAGCATGACTTGCCAGTCTGATGGTATTGACATTCATAAAGGTGGTAATTGCTTTGGCCTTGGTGGTATACGTTGTGATAGGTGTTGGAGGTTGGTGTGGAGGACAGTCTATGGAATTCCTTGCCATGCAATGTGGTGATGGCCACCAGCTTGGATGGCTTTAAAAGGGGCTTAGACAGATTCATGGTGGATAGGACTATCAATGGCTACTAGTCTGGTGGCTGTGGGCCATCTCCAGCCTTAGAGGCATGATGCCTCTCAATACCAGTTGCAGGAGAGCAACAGCAGGAGAGAGGACATGCACATACCTCTTTCCTGTGGGCTCCCCAGAGGCATCTGGTGGGCCACTGTATGAAACAGGATGCTGGAATGATGGGCCTACTGCCTGATCCAGCAGGGCTGTTCTTATGTGCTTTTGACAGTCAAAGAAATCAAAGAGACTGCATAGCAGAATCCTCGCCTGTACGGGGTGCTTGATTTTTATTTTTGGCCCCTTAATTCCAATTTTGTTATGGCTTGTACTGTGTTTGATATTCTTTTCAGTCCTGGAACTTGTAATTTGTTCATTGACAATTATATGGCCTAATTTGAGATGTACCCAGGTTTGTATTTCTCGATGCTGAAACACTTTTTGCTGTGTACTTTGACTTCTTAAGGGTCTCCATTGTTGTGTCCATACTTTCAATGAACAACCCATCAGTCAAAAGGCAAATTCTTAATGCGTTCTTTCATATCCACTTGCAGAGTGGTTGACTGGAGCCACACATACCAACAAAAAGAAATTGCTTGCTCCTTGCTCCTGCACTCGATATAGTCCTTCGAACCTCTTGGAAGCAGGAGCAGACATTTGCAGAACTTCACAAGATGTCTTTTCCACCTTTGTGATCACTGGGAGCATCGGTAAAGCTATTGGTTGAGTCGATTGGACAGCAGCCATCAGATTATACACTGGATCTTCCAACATGGCAGATGGCCTCTTAATGTCTAGTCCATGCACATCTGCCATTTGTTGCAGCATTTTAGTACAGGCCCTCAGCTCCTCATTCAGAGAAGTCGATGGCTTACGAAGCACATCTGACAGCAGGTCTGATGGATTTTTCCAAGGCTCCAGAGGAGTCATCAGAGTCCATGTCAGTAGAGACACAGGAGTCCCCATCCAAATCATCTGAAAGGTCACCACCCGGTCCACCTGACGGAACAGGTACAGATGGTTGTGGCTGGGTGTCATGGCTCAGACTTCAGAATCAGAAGACTCAGAGCAGGAAAACTCGCCTGCTAGTGAGCCACAGCAGCGAGATTTGGCAGAGAAACCAGACTCGGGACCTGAGGATTCTCAACAGCCTGCAGACTTGAATTCTGATGTGGAAGAGCCTGGGATTCCACCTATAGTGAGATGAAGTATCAAGAGGCAGGCTCAGAGGGACTCACGCAGGTGCAGGAGATAACAGAGAAGAAAGCCAAACTGCTGACTCAGGGAAGCCTGATTGGTTCCTGGTTCTGTTGAGCCATCTATATTCAACAGTCTCTCATGGCTGAGTTGCTGTTTGCAACTTCGCTGGCAACAGATATTGTGCTCTTGGAATTATATCTTTTCCGTGTTCCAGTTTGTCTTATCTGTACTTCCCTGTATTGTTCCCTTAATTCCTTGTTCTGTGTCCTTCGCTTGTTTCATTCCTTGTTTTGTCTTTTCTTCCACTTATTACTCAGTTACTGTTAGAGGTGGGTACCTAGTTTTAGTTCAGGGGGACTTAATTCATTTACTGTTTTCTTTGCGAGCCTTTTATTTTCCTTCATCCAGTTTCGTTGCTGCTTTCTGTTTACTCTCTCTCTCCGGGGGTTGTAAATCCTGTAGGGACAGTCGGGCTAGCAGTTCACGACACTGGGGAATTGCCACTACAGGTATAGGCTATAGTGGCTGAACTACTGGCCTCAGCTGTGCAGTATTCTGAGATGAAGCAATTGTAGCCATTACCTGTGCAGCCTGAGTAGTCAAGATTGCAGATGGAGGTTGTGGTCTCTTTAGAAAATTACACTGGCGTGGTTGGACAAAACTACCTTGTGCCTTACTCTGCATGTTTGCAGCTAGCAAACAACCTTGTAATAGACGCTGTGTCTTCCAGAGCTGGAATTCTGCAAATTCCAGATGAGTGGAGGGAGATATTGTGTGGCAGAATACACAACCATGAATGGCATCCTTTGTGGGTGCATAACCTTGTGATAGAACAGAAGTTGAAGTTGGCTTCCAAGCCGAAGGTGCAGCAGTGCCTGAGGAAGAGGGGAACATAGCCATTGTTGCCATAGTAGAAGGGCATGTTGTGAACTTTCTCACCGGTGACACTGATGGCATTTTTGGAGGCAACTCCTCGACTTCTAAGTACACATCAAGAACCATGCTTAGGAATCCCTGGAATGTCAAACCCAATGGGATGCTTGTAGACTAGTCTAAAATAGCGAACAATGACTTAGCTGTTCCGGGATCTAAAGCTGCATCTTCCCCTGAATCAAATAGCAGCACAGGTGATCGTATTGGCATTCGTGCTGGGGGCAAAGCCTGTGGACTGTGTGTAGTTGGTGCTACAGTAGCCAACGGAGAAACTGGGTAATTATGCACATACTTCCCTTGAGATTGAAAGTTGCTGTCGATGTTGAAGGCAGTCTCGACACCAAGAGAGATGATATGAAAAGATTTTTCAGCATCAACATCACTGTTGACATCGACGGGGCATTCAGTATCGGAGTGTCGATCGATGTTGAAGAGTCACTCAATGTCAATGGTGCTTTCGATGTTGAGGGAGCTCCAGCCATAGGCATAGACTCTGGAGTCTGCACATCGGAAGGCGATAGCCTTCCGGATAACAAAGTCCTACGTGCCAACTTTTCCTTAAGCTTTTTAGGAAGACTGGAATCCTCCACAGAAGAGACTCCCTTCCTTTGTGTTTCTTGCACCCCTCATTTGAACCAGTAGGACGCTCACGAAAACACTTCAAAACTGCCTCCGCAGCCTTTTCCTGTGCTGACAAGGTTTTAGACTGCATAATTGCAAATATTGTCATCTACACCGATGCCATTGATGTTGAGATTGATGCTGAGTCTGTTCTTGGTGTTGGAGGGCACAACACCTAACCATATAAGGCTGCTCAGAGATGCAAAGACCAATTATTCCAGCATTTGCTTGGGGAAAGACTTGCAAGAGGAGGGGATACGTTTTTTCCCCCAAGCATAACAAGCAGAGATCATGTTCCTCCGTTGATGGTAGTTTAGCATGACGGTTTGTACAACATTAAAATGTTTTCTTTTGCCCTGCCTTCTTCTCCTCCCAACGACTAAGCCTCACCATGTTAACAAAATCCGACATCCAATAAGCAAACGAATAGTCTACTCACAATCCTTAGTTGAGTAACGGTATAAATCAGTCAGTTTACTTTCCTTTCACAGAAAAATGAGGTGCAACAATCTCTGAGGTCTCAACATGCTGGCAGCTGAAAGGATACTGAACAAGATGGCACCCCAACTGCTGGAAGTAATGGACATACTGAGCTCAAGCACAGCAGGAAGGGGTGCAGAAAGGAGCTAACAAATCTATCCAAGAGATCCCTACACAGGTGCAGTAATCCACTAGTCATGAGGGACAATGGATGACTATCCAGATCCTTAATTCTAAAACATTTATAATGAGATTGAGAATTAATTTTTTTTTATTGAATCAATAGAAACAGGTTGATGCTACTTGTCCATAAACTGGACAATATGGTAACTCTCAGTATCACTCACCTGAGGTCAGCCTTCTTCATCGTCCAAATGCAGGTAAATCCTGCAACCATGGTTCTATTGGCACCTTCAAACCAAGGATTGAACCCCCAGTTTGTAGCTTGCTGGAACCAGAGCTCTACTGACCCCCATTGTGTCGTTTGAATGCAACAGTCTGGGATTTGCACTCAAGCTCCAACCTGGCTCCACCAGGGCCAATGGTTGCCAGGCAAACATTGGCTTGGCAGAAGAGGAAGAGGGAAGGGGATTGCAGATGAAGGCAACAGAACCGCAGCTGACAGATCATCTGCACTATGATTTTTGACTTCTGAGGTTAACCTTGGGTAAGCCTACCCCCTGTTTCACTTGTCATCCAAATGGGCCCTCAGTCTTCTCCAGCTAATTAGAGCTATAGCATCCATAGCAGTGTAAGCACAATCCACTTTTCCTGTCCCTCCTCCTCACTGCAGCCACCAGAGCCCCCTTAAAAGCTGTTCCTGAGACCCAAGGAGCTGTCAGCAACAGCATGAGATGCAGTGCAGGGAGAGGGTGAAATGGCTGGAAACTGGCAGATACACCTTCTCTGAGTGAAGCACATGTCTTCATTAGAAAAGTACAGTCTGCACAGTTAACTATCTCCACTTGAAAGTTAAACCAAATGAAGATTTTATTTTCCAGCATGAAAATCTGTTTTAACAGACCTAGACAGATGGAAAAAAACTAAATCTCTCTTAGTTAGGAAAGATAGCATCAGTTAAAATGAATATTCTGCCAAAAATGAACTTTCTATTTCAAATTATTCCGATCAGAATTGAAGACAAAATGCTGAATTTATAACAGACACCTAAACTCTTTTATCTGGGCTTATAAAAAACCAAGAGTTAAGTTCAAGATTATGCAAGATGTTAAGGAATGGGGAGGAATGGCCGTTCCCAACATGAAATTATACTACCATGCCAGTTGCTTGACATGGATTTCAGATTGGATTACATTACCATATGGTTTGTTCATGGACATGGAGGGATCAAGGGTTACACAAATATTTATGGATAAATAAAATAAGGAATAACTCAGAGACAAAATCCCATTCAATTAGAAACAGTTTGCTGTATGTTTGGGACAGATATTTTAAAAAGGATCAATCCGGATATATCGCCTCTTGCATCTATTCTGAATGTTTTTTTTTTCATGAAGAAGAAAATTCCAACAAGTATGATCCTTGGAGAGAGAAAGCATACAGTTTGCATAATTTAACCACTGGTAATCTAAAACCTAAATCATTTCAAACTCTTACGCAGGAATGGTCTGAGGAACCTCCATGGTTCCAATATTTACAAATTAGCTCAATCGTGAAGACAGTGTTACAAAAACAAGATGCGAAGCTTAGAGATTTAACAGAATTTGAGGTATTAATAACTAAAAGTGTTATTAGTGGGGCGAATATACAAGCTGTTGTTGAAATAAGACACAGAAACAGAACAGGTTAAAGGCTGTATGATTAAACGGATGTGAAACTTGGAATAAAACTATTGATATGCAAAACTGGGAATACAAGTGAAAAATGAATATTAAATTCACTGCAAATAGTCTTAAGAGAAAACTGGTATAAGATGTATTTCCATTGGTATATTACTCCTATAAAAACAGGTTGCTTACCTGTAACAGATGATCTGGAGGTAATCCGTTGTATTCATAAGGAATGGGTTCTGTGCCTGCGCAGGGACCTCACAGATCGATTAGCTAGCTCCTCACGCTGACCCAAACTGCCACGCACGTGACCGTGCTTCCGTTTATTCTAGGCAGTTAGGGCACGCTTCAGTCAGTTTCTGGCGGACCGGCGGTTGCCTTCCATGATAAATATAAATATATTTCATTACCCAGTCTTTCCATCCTTGAGGGGAGGTCGGAAGGGTTTTATGAATACAACGGATTGCTAGTATAATTCAACCTCGTGGACTTTTTCCTATTATTTATTAGGATTCTCTTTAATAACTTATTCGCTATGCAGTTAACATCAATGTTTCGAGTTGTGGATGCCTAACTGCCCCTTTGCCTTGCGTTAGCAAGTCTGGCCGGCTTGGCAGTTTGCGATAAGTCCCTCTCGACAGCCGCAAAAGCACTGGGAACCACCGTTGTCGAGGCCACCATGGCATGATCAAGATGCCCCTCATGGCATTCCTGAGAAACTGAGATACTACTCGAGTTATCAGTGGTTGTGGTGGAAACAGATAGTATACTCCCTTAGTCCACTTGTGCTGAAAAGCATCCCCTAGGGAGTGCCTGCCTATTCCTGCACGTGAGCAGTATGCTCAATACTTTGTGTTCGCAGCAGTCGCAAAGAGGTCTATTTCTGGCCAACCCAAGTTGTTGAATATATTCTTCAGGTAGACCATGTTGAGTTCCCACTTGTGGTGTTGGTTGTGCAGCAATGTTCAGCTGAGGCCGTCCACCTGCACATTGTCCTCCCCTTTTATATGCAACACCATTGGGATTATTGACTGAGCGATATACCATGTCCAAATTCTTTGACTCAACTAACAGAGAGAGCGTGACACAGTCCCCCCCCCTTGTTTGTCAAATACGCTATCGCTGTGGTGTTGTCCAGATAGACCTGCACTATCTTTCTGTGTAGCAGTGGCTGAAACACCTTCAGCACCAGAAAAACAGCGTAGAGCTTGAGATATTTTATGTGGAATTTTCTCTGCTACGCAGACCAATGCCCTTGTACTTGATGGTGCTGGCAATGTGCACCCCATCCCCAAAGGGAGGCGTCCGTTGTCAGTCGACACGTGGGAATGAGAGGTTAAGGAATGCCTGCCAATAGATTGGCAGACACCGCCCACCAGTCCAAGGATTTTAGCACAGGCTTCGGAAGCATAAATATTTTTTGTTGACTGTCTAGATTCAGCCAAAAGTTGCTGAGGTACCACCCTTGAAGCAGCCTCATATTATTATTTCTTGTTTACACAGTCAGACAAGTGTTATTGACTGGTTTGTTTTATCCAGACATCGAGTCCTTCCCAAGGACCTGGGATGCAAGAATTTTATTGTCAGTTGTTATAGATATCGTCGCAGAATATAGGCTGTTCCCAGTAAAGCTGCTTTTTGTAATTGGCTGATGGTGATTTCTGTGGCCCCTATGGTGTTGGGGTGCTCTTCAAGGTCTTTTGGAACTGCACCCAGGGCGCCAATTACCACTGGGATTATTTTGGTCTTCTTCTGCCACAGCCTTTCAATTTCAATTTGTAGATCTTTGTATTTGGTGATTTTTTTCTATTTCTTTTTCTTCTATTCTGTTATCCCCTGGTATTGCTATGTCAATTATTTTAACTTGTTTTTCTTTCTTCTCGACTACAGTTATATCGGGTGTATTGTGTGGCAGATGTTTGTCTGTTTGTAGTCGGAAGTCCCATAATATTTTTACATCTTCATTTTCTTCAACTTTTTTGATATTATGGTCCCACCAATGTTTGGCTACAGGTAGCTTGTATTTTTTGCAGATGTTCCAGTGTATCATCCCTGCTACCTTGTCATGCCTTTGTTTGTAGTCAGTCTGTGCGATATTTTTACAACAGCTGAAGAGGTGGTCCACAGTTTCATCTGCTTCTTTACAAAGGCGGCACTTGCTGTTTGTTGTAGACTTTTCTACTTTTGCTCTTATTGCATTTGTTCTTAGTGCCTGTTCTTGTGCAGCCAGTATTAAACCCTCTGTTTCTTTCTTCAAGTTGCCATTCTTAAGCCATTGCCAGGTCTTGGTGATGTCTGATTTTCCACTTATATTGTGCAAATATTGACCATGCAGGGGCTTATTTTTCCATTTTTCTGCTCGGTTCTTGACTTGTTCTTTCTTGTAGGCCTGCTTTCTTTGATTGGTGTTGAATAGTTTCTCGTTTTTGACCATTTGAAGTGCATCTTCTTCACTGTCCTTGATATATTCTTCAAGGCCTCATTTCTCCTCCTCTACTGTTTGATGGACTTGCAGCATTCCTCTTCCACCTGAGCTGTGAGGGAGGTATAGCCTATCAACATCACTGCAGGGGGTGCTGAGCATGATTGATGGTCACTATTTTCCTGGTCTTACGATCTAGTGTCTCTAGCTCTGCCTGGGTCCAGTCTATTATCCCTGCAGTGTATCTGATAACAGGTATAGCCCAGGTGTTTATGGCTTGTATGCTGTTCCCGCCATTGAGTTTGGTCTTGAGGATTTTTCTAACTCTCCTGATGTATTCACTTCCCATTTTTCTTTTAACTTCAGTGTGTGCAATGTTATTAGCCTGGAGAATGCCCAAGTATTTGTAAGGTTCTTTTTCTTCCAGGTTCTTGATCTTGCTTCCATTGGGCAGTTTTATTCCTTCTGTTTTTCTTATTTTTCCTCTGTTCCTTATTAATGCAGCACACTTGTCTAGTCTAAACTCCATTGCTATATCGCTACTGAATATATGGACAGTGTTTAGCAGTGATTCAATTTCTGACTGGGAATTTCCATACAACTTCAGATCGTCCATGTACAGCAGATGGTTGATTTGACTTGATGTTTTAGATGTTTGGTATCCAAGGCCTGTTTTGTTTAGTATTTGTGAAAGTGGGGTCATGGCGATTACAAACAACAGAGGGGATAGCGAGTCCCCTTGGAAAATGCCTCTTCTAATGCTAACCTGTCCAAGTGTCTCGCCATTGATTGTTAACTGTGTACTCCACATGCTCGTTGCTTTTTTAATAAATATCTGAATGTTTTTGCTGACACCAGTTGTTTCTAAACATTTTAGGATCCATGTGTGAGGCAATGAATCGAAGGCTTTCTTGTAGTCAATCCATGCAACACTTTGATTTGTTTTTCTTCTCTTGCAATTTTCTAAAATCATTTTGTCAATCAGCAGCTGGTCTTTTGTGCCTCTGGTGTTCGGGCAATTTCCTTTCTGTTCAACTGGAAGCTGTTAGTTAATAAGTGCTGCATCACTTCATCTGCTATTATTCAGTTAATAATTTGAACATGGTTGGCAGGCAGGTTATCGGTCTATAATTACTTGGAACTGCACCTTTTGCTGGGTCTTTCATGATGAGATGAGTTTTCCCAGTTGTTAGCCATTGTTCAACATCACCTCCTTGCAAAATGTGATTGAACTGTTTTGATAGTTGTTTATGAAGGCTTGTTAGGTGTTTAAGCCAAAAGCCATGCAGTTCATCATCGCCTGGAGCAGTCCAATTTTTAATTTTCTTTGCTCTTTCACTTATTAATTCTGGTGTTATTAGTAGATTTTGCATTTGTTGGTTACATTTTTTGACCTCTTTCACCCAGCCTGCTTTTTTATTATAATCTATTGGCTTGTCCCATATTGTCCCCCAGAATTGCACTGTTTCTTCTTTATTTGGTGTTTCTACGTTTCTTGCAGTTTCTCCTTCTATGCTTTGGTAGAAACGTCTCTGATTCGACTGGAATTGGAGATTCTGCCTGTGTTGTGTAATTCTGGCTTCGTATCTGCTAATCTTCTTTGACACTGCTGTTATTTGCTGCTTTATTATTTCCAGGACTTTTCTAATTCTCCTTGAATCTAGGTGGTATTTTTGGATCAGATACTGTTTGGTGTTTTCATTCTTCAGCTTCTTGTCTTTCATATCTTTCAATTTACTAGCATCTGATCTAAGCCTGGAGATTTTATTTTCTAATCTAATCTTCCATTTAGGTGATGTACTGCTTTCTTTTTTTGCAGGTCCACTGATCTTATATCCGAGCTCTTGTGTTGTTGTTGTTGCTGCACTGTACATTAGTTGGTTTTCTTGCAAATTCTTGGTTGTTATCTCTGCAAGTGCAGCATTGACATCTTTTAATGCCTGAGCAAGTTGGTTTTTGGCAACTGTTTTTAGAGCTGGAAGTCGAACCCTGGTGGTTGTTTGTTTCATGTCCTCAGTTATTTTTTGCGTTAGTTCTTGTTGCTGTTCTGTTAAACGGCATTTGGTTTTTTGAGGTGAAGGCAAAGGGGTGGTTGCCTGGTTTTGATTTTGAAACAGTTCAGTAACAGGGCATCCTCGATTTCCAACACCTCCTCCACCTGCGCCTGAGCAACTTCTTCAATTGGTGGTTATTCTTCTTCCATATCTTGAGCCTGTGTTGCTCTTTGCAGTTCTTCCAGCTCAACTCCTGTGAATACTTTATTTCTTATTATGAATCTTCTCTGGTCTGCTAGCCTTTGTTCTGTTATTTCTGTATCTGGAAGCTTCTCTTTCCAAATTTGGTACATTCTTTTTAAATAACCTCTTCTAGTTGGACTAGACTTGTAATAGCAGATCATTATTTCCTTGTTGGCATTTTTCAGAATTTTTTTTTCAGTTAAGCGACGTTTCTTCCAGTAACTTTGCTGTCTTCAGCCCTGGTTGCTCAACTGAAGATCCTGAGTCCTGTTGCCCACTTGCCACCAGATGTCCAGGGACTATAGCACCTGGCGCAGTCCTTGTTGACCCGGGCGACGACCGATCCGGTATAGATTTATTAAAGTTACGTCTCACCATATTGTTGATGGGAGAGGCACTCTTTGTCTGGCTCCTCTGGTGAGACCTGTCCAGTATGGTTGGACCTCTGGCATAGCTCTCACCTTCCTCAGAGCACACAAGCCCCACAACCATGCCAAGGTAGTGCCTCACTGGGGGATGATATTATTATTATTATTAATTCAATTTCTATACTGCCCTTCCAAAAATGGCTCAGGGCGGTTTACACAGAGAAATAATAAATAAATAAATAAATAAGATGGATCCCTGTCCCCAAAGGGCTCACAATCTAAAAAAAGAAGACGGGTATTGCGTTTTGCAGGAGGCCATAAGATCTAGTAGGCACTGAATCAGCTCTGCCGGTTGCCGCGGTAAGCATTGAAACTGAAGAACCAGTTCCTTGATCTGCCAGTATCTGTCCTCTGGCAGATAAGCCCTTTTTTCCTGCATAGCCAGCTCTGCCCCTATATAACCCACAGGCCTCTGTGGTTCTAATTTTGACTTCTTTTGATTACTTTGATGCCCAAGTCTTCCAGGAGACATAGTACATATCGGACTTGCAAACGTAACCCTTCTTTCATGTCACTGATCAGCAGCCAGTCGTTTTGATAGGGATAAATAATCACCCTTTTTGTCCTTAAGAATGCTATTACTGCAGCCATCACTTTTGTGAATACACGCGGCGCTGTGGAGAGGCCGAACGGTAGCACTACATATTGGTATGCTGTATCTCCGACTGTGAATCTCAAGTATTTGCGGTGGCTCTCACCAATTCCTACATGAAAATACGCATCTTTTAGATCTAGAGTTGCCACCCACTCTTCCTGCACCAGGAGGTATAGGATTCCTTGTAAGGTTATCATTCTGAATTTCCTGTTGTCTACATAACAATTCAAGTCCCTCAAGTCCATTATTGCACATATGCCTCCATCTTTCTTGGGGATCTGGAAATATCGGGAATAAAATCCCTGCATTCTGTCCATCCACTCCACTTGCACACTTGCCTGTTTTCCCAACAGCACTTGAACTTCATCCAGCAGTACCTGGGTCGGTTTGGTGTACTTTATGAAGTTTTGAACTCTATTGCATAGCCAGACATTATAACTGTCAGCACCCAGTGATCTGATGTTATGTTGTGCCATGCTTGAGCATGGCTTGCCAACTTGATGTTGACATTGGCAATCACAAGGCTGGTGGTTTGGGCCTTGGGTACTGATTCTTGTGTCGTCGTGCATGGTGGAAGCGGATGGACCTGACCATCAAAGAGACTGTTTACTCTGTTCCTTATTTTGTTTTTGGCCTCTCTGTCGCTGGCCATAGGCCTTATTACGTTAAGGTTTATACTGCCTCTTATATTCTCTTCTCTCCTGTCTGAATCCAGAACGGTATGGCTCATTGCCATACGAGCAATTGTGTGGCCCTTGGCCGCCTGCAGCGGTAGTCATAAAGGTCTTCGCTGTAAATTTAGATTGTTTCCAGGACTGCATTATTGCATGAATCTGCATCTCCTGAATCAGGTGCTAAAGTTAAGTCCGGAATAGAATGCACTTGTACCCTTGGTGGTGCAGGTTGAGAACGTGCAGGCACCACCGCATCACGTGGTCGCTCCCGCTGAATTGAGTCAGTGATGGTTGCCAAAGTTTGGCATTCCATAGAAATAGTTCTTACTGTCTTGGCTGCGTCCTGGCGAACCGTAGGATTTTGTAGTCTGCTTCCCTGTTGTGCTTTCCAAATCTTGTACTCAGCATAGTCTACAGGCTAAAGCACTGATGGGGCATGTTGAAATCTGCAGGTATGAGCCATCTGGTTCGAAGCAGAAGACTCCCCAAGCATCGGCGACCTCCATTGTAATGCTGTGGGTCGGACAATTAATGGTAAAGGCCATGTTAGTGTAGCCCGATCTGTGGTTTGGGGATCCACTAAGCCAATAGGGCTCGTGGCTGCAGACACAAGATGTAGCTGTCTCAGTACCGGAGCCCTTGGTACCGAAGCCATCGGTACCGGTGACATCGAGGGAGTCTTCAGTACCGGCTGTAGCGAATGCCCCGTCACCTGCTCCATCTCGACCCCTGAGAAACCATGGAACATCGAACCCGACGGTGTGGTATCAGTCAAATCCAGCATTGCTAACAAATCTATTTTCATTTTAGGATTGAGCGATACTTGGTCTTATGCTACTGTCTCTCCAAAATCTAAAAAATCATCTGTCCGATACTCCCGCATGGGGTCAGCGCAAGAGACATAAGTGAAGTATGGGTGGGTGTAAGTTGCATAGCACCACAACGCCAATTCCTGGCCCCTGGTTTCAATAGATCTCCGGATCGTTCCCCGTTGATGTCGAGACCAGACATCTTCGATGTCGACATCTGTACCATAGGGGCTGTAGTACGCTCGACTATCGGCATCAGATACTCTACCTCGATCACCCTCGATATCGACTTCAATGCCAATGATGTGATGGGATGGTCCCCCTCCGACTCCAACTCCAAAACCCATGGGGAAGGCATAATCTTCAATGTGGCATCCCATTCTGAATCCGATTGTAACTTAGTCGGAGATGGGGTTCCACTACAAATTCTAGTCTTTTTCTTCCACTTTCAGGGTGGGGAGTTGTCTCTTTCTCCCTCAGAAGATGAGACATGCTTGTGCTTCCTGTGGCGGTGCCGCTTCTTTTCCATTTCCTCCAGTCATTTAAAGTCTTGCACAATGGCGGCTTTTGACTGCTGAACAGCAGAGTCCACCAGAGGTGCTGTGGGCTTCGACACCACCAAACTCGATGTCATGCCCGATACCGAGGGACCCGATGTTGAGGTACCCGATGTCAAGGGTCTCGGTGTCGGAAGGCGAAGCACATCATCATAAAGGGCCGCTCTTAAGCGTAACGCCCAATTCTTCAGTGTTTGCTTTGAGAATGAAGAACAAATTCTACAAATTGTCGTATTATGTTGTTCCCCTGAACACAACAAGCAAACATCATGAGTGTCCGTCGAAAGTAATTTTGCACAACACTCAGAACAGTGTTTAAAAGTAGTCTTTGGCTTAGGAGCATCAGCCATCGCACCGAGGGGCGGGAAACAATAGTTTTTGCACTAAGTTGAAAGGATTCTCCGAGCCAAGTCCGTTTTCCTGTCCAAAGTCCAAGTCCAATTCGTCTTTGTTGTCCAGTCGAGTAGTTTTTCCAAGTTAAAATTAGTACGTCCGAGGAGCTATACAATCCGAGGTGTAGACGCAACGGCGGTCTAACAGAAACTGACTGAAGCGCGCGCCATAACTGTCTAGGATAAACAGAAGCACGGTCACGTGCTTGGCAGTTTGGGCCAGTGCGAGGAGCTAGCTAATCAATCCGTGAAGTCCCTGTGCAGGTGCAGAACCCATTCCTTATGAATGCAATGGATTACACTCCAGATCTATTAGTAAGATGGAAAGTAATTATCCAGGGAACTGTTGGAAATGTAAAATGCATCCGGGGACATTTTATCATATGTGGTGGACCTGAACTAAGGCACAATTCTGGGGGGGAAATCCACCTTAAGATGCAGCAAATTTTAAATAAACTTCCCCTACTCACCTGAACTCTTTTTGTTAAACATGACTAAGTCCAGTATACCTACTAAATATACAGAGTTATCATTATATATGATTACTGCTACCAGGATTCTTTATGCTGCTA
This sequence comes from Hemicordylus capensis, assembly GCF_027244095.1. Taxonomy (NCBI): domain Eukaryota; kingdom Metazoa; phylum Chordata; class Lepidosauria; order Squamata; family Cordylidae; genus Hemicordylus; species Hemicordylus capensis. The sequence goes on from NC_069658.1 coordinate 102,196,938, forward strand.
ACTGGCGATTACAGAAAATTCCGACTTCGGAAGATTGGCTATTAAAACTATGGGAATATACTTCGATGGCCAGGGTGACAGCTTATTTGCGGAATAACTCAGAAGACTCATTTACATTATCTTGGGAACCGTTTATAAACTTTAATATTGCATAAGATTTGCATCCACACCCAAGGTTCGGTTTTTTTTAACAATGAGGACTGGTTTATTCATTATCTATATTGGTTTGTTATTCTTGTTACAGGACAAGGACGAAAGATGGGTGGAAGGGATTTTGGATAGATATTTGTATTAAGCAATTTTGGATAGATATTTGTATTAACTTATATACAATCATTGTATTGGGAAGCTCAAGAGATGATTAGATAATCATTTTGTCTTTCTATTTTAAAATCTTAAATAAAACTGAGTTTTTAAAAATGAAGATTTAATAACCACTGCAGGCATAAAGCACATGTTCAGGAGATAAATGAGGAATAGGACAAAAGGGGATATCCTCAGGAGATCCAGATTAACTAGTTTTCACAGATCTTGAGTAAATATGGCAAACTAATAATGAGGTGGAACAGTCTACTTTCCTTTCCATCATGTTAGCAAAATCCAATTCTCTCTCACCCCCAAAGGAAGATGTTCTAGAAAAGAATGCTCATAACTAATGTTCAGATGGGAAATTTTATTTCCTAGCTGAGCAGAGTTTACATGGCACCTTGGGGCGATTCTCACAATCAGCAAAAATCGGGCTAGCAGAGGCTAGCCCAATTTTTGTTGACCGTAAGAACCAGGGGGCTCGCAGCCAAGCCCGGTGGTTCTTGAGCGGGTAACCCACTCAAGAACCCCTGCTAAAAAGCAGGTTCGTGGAGCGAGTGCTCCAGCAAACCTGCTTTTTAGGATTGTGAGTAGACCTCCGGCCGGGAGGCAAAAAGCCGCCTCCCAGCTCCAGGGGACTTTCCAGTATGCCCTCGTGCAGGGCATACTGGGGCTTGCGGGGGCCATGCGGCCCCTGCTCCCCCCACCCCCCGCCGGCTCTGTCACGGAGCCAGCCATCATGTGGGTGGCCCATCCGGCCACCCAGGGCTCCCTGCCCGCTCATGAGCGGGGAGAGCGGGCTTAGCCCGCTCTTCCTGCTCACTGCCCCAAACTGGGTCTCATGATCATGAGACCCGGTCCCTTGTGTTGTAGCATTTTCCTCCCAAAAGGAGGTCTCTGAAGAAGAAAAGGTACAGAAGCACATTTAATGGTCTGTGGTAATTAGTTAATCTGGAATATATGGGAGCTAATTAATCTAGATTGTCAGAAGATGTCCTCTTCTCTCCATTTCTAAAACCTATATATCACAGACACTGGAATAAAATGAGGCACAAGTCAACACATTTCAGATATCTTATCATGGGACTCCAAGATGTGACTTTAGCACATATATGCCTAAAGACGTATGTGGCATAAATTGCAGTACAGGGGCACATCTCACAGGAGTTCTGACGGCATTTGGAGAGAGGGTGGGGGGAGAAGGCATAGAGGTGGGATAAGCAGCAGAAGGAGAGGCAGCTACTGCCAAGGAGAAGTAGGAGGGTGACGGCGGAGTGAGGGCCAAAAAAAGAAGCAGAGACATTGAGAAGCGGCATGGCAGCAGCCTGTGTTGGCTTCAACCACCAGCCTCTGTTGCCCCGCTGAGTCTCCTTGCAAGGAAGATGGCCAAACTGGGGTGGGAGAGCACACCAAGGGCCATCCGTTCAAGTTGGATAGGAAGCCACAGCTCGGCTGTCCTCCTTGTGAAGAGACTTGGTGGGGTGTCAAGAGGCCAGTGAGTGAATGGGAGGGATTGAATGCAAGTGGGTGGCTTAGAGTGAGTGGGTGAGTGAAGTGGAAGGGGTCGCTGTGAGTGAATGAGTGAAGGGGAGGGGTGGCTGTGAGAGGGGTGGCTGAGAGTGAGTGTGTGGGTGAGTGAAGGGGAGGGGCTGGCTGAGAGTGAGTGTGTGGGTGAGTGAAGGGGAGGGGCTGGCTGAGAGTGAGTGTGTGGGTGAGTGAAGGGGAGGGGCTGGCTGAGAGTGGGATGACTACAAGTAGGTGAGTGAAAGGGTGGGGGTGGCTGCAGGTGGATTGAGTGAGTGAAGGGGATCATGGCTGAGGGAGAGTGGCGGTTGAGTGAGCTGAGTGAGTTAGTTAGTGAAGGGGAAGGGGCTGCCTGCGAGTGGGGTGGCTGAGAGTGAGTGAGTGGGTGGGTGTGAAGGGGAAGGGGTGGCTGCAAGTGGATGTATTAAGTGGGTGGTGGCTGCGAGTGAGTGAGTGCTGTCAGTGGGGTGGCTGCAAGTGAGTGAGTGAATGGGAAGGAGTGGCTGAGAGTGAGTGGATGAGTGAAAAGGAGGAGTTGCCTGCGAGTGGGGTGGCTGAGAGTGGGTAAGGAGAGGGGGTGAGTGGGTGGGTGAGTAATGAGGAGGTGATGGTTGTGAGTGGGGTGGCTGCGAGTGGGTGAGTGAAGAGGAGGGGGTGGCTGCGATTGGGGTGGCTGACACTGAGCAATAAAGCAGGGGCTGCAGCAGGGAGCAAAAAGAGCAACTAAGTCCTAGTGTGCAGATGTTCTGCATGGGATAAGCTAGTTTAAACCAATGTGCTAAAGTAATTTTCAACACTTTTCTATAGTGGAGGGTGGCTGGGGGAATTAGTGGCGGTTGGGTGAGCTGATGGAGTAAAGGGGAAGGGGCTGCCTGCGAGTGGGGTGGCTGTGAGCAAGTGGGTAAGTGAAGGGGAAGGGCTGCTTGCGAGTGGGGTGCTGAGAGTGAGTGGGTGAGTGAAGGGGAGCCTTCAGGTGGGGTGGCTGAGAGTGGGTAAGGAGAGGGGGTGACTGCGGGTGGGGTGAGTGAGTAGGTGGGTGAGTGAGTGACAAGGAGGTGGAGAACACTCTATAGTGTATAGGAATAGCTCTTTCTCCTTTTGAATAGCCTCATTCTATCAAGTCAGAACCTTGCCAGTTTGCTAAGCCCTCTAAGAAACTATATCCAACAACCTCTTGGTCCACAGAATCAACGCTCAGGTAAATGTCATCATAGTCAGAGGCGCTGATGACCACAGCAGAAGACTTGTGTTAACACTGTATATTACACGCTGCTTGCTTACTACATACTTTGCTTTTGTTCTTAAGAGTCATGGCTCCTGAGAGCCATGATCAATTTGCTCGCTTGACCATACCAAAACCATTTTGTTAGTTTGATGCAAGAACTGTTTGAGCAGAAATGCTCTGCAAGGAGCAAACAAGACACCAGCTGGCAGGCAGGCAGGAAATGGCGAACTTGGGGTTCTGGCTTGAAACAGATTTTGGGGGAAGGTCTCTAGAAATTTGAATAATGCTTTAGCAGACAATGACAGCAGCTATACTTTGCAAAACCCTGTCTGGAGCATTCTGATCATGCAAGGTAAATATGGTCTGTCACTGTAACTTCCTTGTTTTAATATACGCATGCAAATGTTTAAGACTGTGTTATGTACTTTGCAAATGGTCTTTAGGGTCTGATCAGGTCTGTGTCCTGCACAGGCTCTCTTTGACCCATTTTCAGCTGAAACTGTCTTGGTATCAATAAAGCAATACTTGGATTATAATAACCACAGTGTGAAGGTGGCATTTCTTCCACAGAGGATTGCCAATGGAGCTCTCAGTAGGTCTTTACTTCCTCAAGTGTTGTAGAAAGCTTTGGAGACCATCACAACATAATCTCCAGCCTGGGTGTGAGAAAAACAATAACTCTCCAAGGCCAAATGGGGGCAGTAGATGGTTATCTGCCGCCTGTGTTGCATCAGATCAACAAAATAACATATTTTTCTCTTCTTCAGTAGGAAGAGGAGAAAAATGCTGATAAAGCTGCTAGGTTTTGAGAATAAAACCAGCTCTCAGCCCTCCACTTCCTTTGAGAGCTAGGTCTGATTTGAGGAATCTCTCCATGGATTATTGAAGTTGAGGACCTGAAACTGGAAAAAGTATTAGACTGCCAAATTTCAATGAGAAATCTTCTACTTCATAAGGGAAACAAGATGTCTGAACATTCATAACATGTATACTAATGGAAAGTTACCTGTGGCTTATTAAGTTCTATGGCTATATCCTGAAGATTTACATCTAGGTCTAGTTTTGGTGCAGAAAAGTCAACATCAGATCGTGGATTCATGCGGAGCTTGGCTTTAGCTGAAATTGGACGGAACACTAGAAAAAAAAAATTTAGTCCATGATATCCAAGAAAAAATTAGATCATAGAAATTTTGATATTTTTTGACATATTATGAGAACAATATGAAATGATCTTTAGCTAGCTGGGTTGTGATTGCTTAGCGTTCTGTGTGGCTATGATTCATTGGACAAAGTCTAGATAGTTCTTTTCTTTTTCGGCCAGAGAAGGGAGCAGGGTTCTTTGGAGCACTATCTCCATGATTAACTGCCCAATCAGGGCAGAGATGTGGTTTGCTTATTTAGGTGCTTAATCATAACATTTATAAACTTCCCTAAGATCCCAGGGCAGTGGTTATAGTCTGCCTGCTAATGCAGCCTATACAAACAGCACTCTGGGACACAAATGGTTCTGCCAAATGGTTCACTCAGCACAGAGACTAGGGGATGGTTGTTTAGGTCTGATGCACTGCTGGTGCTTCCGCAGCTTTTACTAGAGAAAGCCAGTGGATAGAGTATGGGCCCACACTGGGGAAATGTGGATTCAGTCCCATTCAGTTGAGAAGCTTACTGAGTGGCCTTAACCCACTCACTATCTTTCAGTCAAGGAGTCTGGGAAAGCTGGCGTCGTGACTAGTAGTTCTGGTGGCTTGTCCGCCAACAACTGCACTAACACTTTGGAGTAATAGGCTTGTTATCAATCAGGAAGATTGATCACAGAGGAAAAATGGGGCTGTCACCTGAGAGCAGACTGGTGTAAACATACAAGGTATAAAAAGCCTTAGAATCAAAACAGAAATAAATCATGAAATGCTAGATGAACTCAGGAGAGACTTTCCATGAGTTTCCCACCCGAAGAGAAGAGGAGGCAATAAAACCTGCCGTATAGCGACCTCCTTCCCAATTGTAATTACTGTGTTTCCTTTGCTGTTTTCTCTCTGTTCTTACTCTCCAAACTTCAACATCATCAAGATACTTTCTTTTTTCTTTCTGAACTGAGGATTCATGGTAGGCTACTTCTATCAAAGAAATCACCGACCAGAACAACATAGAAGACTCAGCTTCCAGTTAACTACAGCACTTACTATTAAGGATTTACAACTTAGGCAACCTTCGAGTTATCTAACACTTTGGGATGGGACTGATTTTCTACTTCAGTTAAACAAGAGGACGAAAAAAACAAAATTTATGCTCAAGGTTTGTTCACAACTAATTTGTTAATCTTTAATTTTGTTAGACAATTCTGAAAGGATCTACATATTTCTATAAGAAGCTTAATGATGCTTTTCTTTCCCCCCCTTTTTTTCTTTTGATACCACCTTTTACCTTTTACATTCTCTCTCTATATATCTATATCTATATATATCTATATCTATATATATATATCTATATATGAGTTTTCAAGCCCATTGAAATAACGGGCGCTAGTACGGGAGAGTTCCGCCCCCGCCATCTTCGGCCAGCTTCCCCCCGTCTCCTCACTTTGCGGGGGCCCCACCGCCAGCCTCCCCTTTCCTTTCTTTGTCTCCCCTCTCTTTTTTCCGTTTCCTCCCGCTGCCGCCTCTGCCCTCCTGGTCCCCCTGCTGCCGTCTCTGCCTTCCCTGTAGCCCCCGGCCCGCCCTCTCCCCCGCCCTTGCAGCCGGCCCTGCTGCCTCGCTGGGCCCCGCCGCCGTCTTCCCTGGCCTCCCCCCGCCGGGCCCACCGCCTCCTCCGGGTGAGTCCGCGGCTCCGGCCGGGCCCGCCGCCGCCTCACCCGGCTTCCCCCGCCGCCTCCTCCGCTCACCTGGCCTTTTCCTCCTCCGCTCGCCACCCACCGCCGCCTGCAAGACACCCAACATGGCAGCCGGTGCCGGCGGTCGTGTCTCCCTCGGTGTGTTCTGGGCATGCACTGCGCGCATGCCCAGAACGTCCGAGGGAGACACGGACACACGCCTGGGTGACACAGACAGACAGGCAAGGCTTTTATTATAGAGGATATATGAATTGGTAGTGGAGTAATGAGGCAATGCTTAAAATTTTAATACATTTTTCTGGATTGGCAAGGATTAACATTCTATTATAACGAACAGTGAATAATTTACTATACTTTACTGAATTAGCAATTATCAACATTTTATTATAACTTACTGGTGGTGTTGTGTCTGGGGTTTTTTTTGGATGACTATCATTTGTGGATTACTCATGGATTATTGAAGCCTTTAATTGTTTTTATCAAACTATCTGAGGATTCTGATGTTAAATTCCTATTAAAATTTCCAATTGAAACAACTCTGGCAATGAGGCGATGATCAACACTTTATTACATTTTACTAGATCAATAAGGATTAACATTTTATTACAACCTAAGGATGCTTTTTTGGATGACTATCATTAATGGAATATTGAAACCTTTAACTGTCTTAACCAGGCTATTTGAGGATATCGATGTTAAACTTTATTAAAGTTATTAACCGAATGGAACAGGACTGGGGTCTCAGTTTTCAGTTATTGACTTTATGTTGCTTAAGGATTTACAATTTAAATAATTTTGGAGTAATGAACACCATTTAATACTATGACAGTTACAGAAGGCTACTATTTAACTCAGATTGGATTTCTTTTCTCCCCCCCCTTTTTTTTTTTTGCATGGCATTAGTAAAGAAGAATCCTTCTCGGCTGTGAGAGTTTTTGCTTTCTATCTCTTATGCAGAACATATGCAGGCTATCCTGAGAAAGCTGTCCGCTCCCCTGAATGGCATACTCTTATCTGTTCTGGAGTTCAAACTAACCATTATTTGCCTCTGAGAAGAAGAGGAACCTTTAACACGTTAATCATCAGATACTAATGGACTTTTGGTCTTTAGACCCGCCTATTAATTTAGAGCTATAGTTCTAGAACTTTAAAGCATTTTTCATTGACTTGGGATTGGGGACTTGCATATGGTTAAATCTTCATAAAACGTGTTAACCTCCTAGAAAGGTCATGAAGACTCTGCCTTGATAAATGACAATATTTACAGCTTTCAAGTACGAGTGAGGATTTACAACCTAAGCAATCTTCAAGTAAGGACCATTGTAATCAGTCTTCTAGTTAGGAGCATGGTTTAAAGCTTTAAATTGGTTCACGAGACTGTGTTGAACAATTAGTGAAGAGCTTCATCTATCCATGAGAACTTTTTTCCCTTATCTTGAAGCAGAACATTTGGTTCCAGTTTGTTTTCGTGAAGGACTTGAGAAAGCTGAAAACCTCCCAAGGCAGCATATTCTAATTTGCCAGAGGACGGTGGGGGTTATTTTAACTGTTTCCTCTCTCCCAGGGAAAAATAGTTCATGTTATTTTAACTGTCAGATAATAATGGACATGCGTTAATCTGGACTTCAGAGCCTGATATTAGATGAGGAACTATAGTTAGGTAAATCCTGTATTAACTCTTGCATTCCCTGTAAATATTACTTGATAACTCATTATTCGGGAATTCTACATTACCAAAGTATAGTCAAGCTCAAGTATTACCTTGTTTATTCTGCTTGGCATTACTGTTAAGAGGGAATTGGTTTGGGCCTACTTTTAACTTGAAGGAAACTCCTTTGTGAAGTTGCTTTTTGAAGACCATACATGTACTGAACATTATTATTCCCTGTGAAATTGCTTGGTGGTAAACAAAGTAGGGAATTTAGCATTTACTTTTTTCTGCAGAGAGTTATTCCAGTAAGCTTGTTTTTTAAAAAAAATAGGGATTAACATGTCTGTTAAAATGATGTCTTAAAACCAATTTTTTCTTTCAGTTATGGGAGAGCTTAATAAGATCTCCTCACAAACAGACAGTATGACTGCAAAGTTATCTTTTCAACAGGAGGGGTTTCAGACCAATTCAGAGGTTAGATCTCAGATGACTTCTATTAAGATAATGCAATCTGAACAACATAAGGCTTTATCGCAGGATAGTTGCACTGATAAATGTCTAGAGATCTGCGTGTTACTCTATCAGATCTTGGAAATGACTATACGATGGGACTTAGGGGAAAGATCACATATTCAGTCTTTGATACAGCTAAATGTTTCACAAACTCATTCAAGTACAGATGGGCTTTACTTGCCTGGCATTATCCTTTCTCTGAAGTTAAAAGGATTTGGATACATATGTTTTTAGATTCAAAATAAGTCTTAACTGCATTATCTTCTCTCTTTTTAGTTTTCACTATATTACTAATTGGATTGGTTTATTGACAAAGTCTTTGATAACTTTGTTATGGCTTTTTCCTGTCCCTGCATCTTATTATTTTTATTTTAGTTTAATAGCGTTACCAATTGGCCTGGTTCATTGATGATAAAAGGCCCCCTTTTTTTCCTATTCCATTATAGATTATTACAATGTTTTAACTTATTATTTTTCCTCTGTCTAATAGGAAATAAGTTTCTTATACTTACTAATCTGAACATCTTTGTTATTTTTCTGCTTTGGTATTTTCTATTTCCAATTAATCCGATAGGCTTCTAAACAAAGTTTTTACTTTATTTTTGGAAGTCCTTTAATTTCTTTTCTTTTAAAAATCAAATTGTTTAGAGAAAAGCTATTTTTAATTACAGATTACTTCACTCCACCGCTTTCTTTTATTATTATTATTATTATTATTATTATTATTATTATTATTATTATTACTCTTCTCAGTTTGCCTTGATGCAATCATTCAATACTTTTTGGTAGATAATATGCTAGATACCTGAATGATATAAAAACCAATGAGATTCAGGTTTAATTTGAAGTTCATAACTGATAGAGTTGCCACTTTTTCGTTATCATACCTTTTCCCTTGGATTTTGCTTTAAAAGAACGTTTGGTCGGATTAGACAACTTTGATGATAAGATTGTACTTTATTTGTGGATAATAAGTTTGCTAAACAAGTATGCAAAACTGTTTTTATTCATGGATCTTCTTAAGTTTGGAGATGCATCCTATCCTTTCGATCTTATATTATTTACATTTTTCTCTCTCAACTTTGTATCTTTAAAACCAATAAAATTTATTTTTTAAAAAAAAACTATCTTTAACAGAGTGATATAAGCATAAAATGGGATCACTTCACATAGGCCACACAGAGCTCAGTATAAGAAGTGTAGCACACAAATGTGATTTTAAAAAATGTCAGCTAGCTAGCCCATAGGCCATAAACCACCAGAAAGACTAAAGCAAGTGAGTCAACTGCAGTGCACCCATTCATTTTGAAATGCAAAGGTTTCAAAAAGATTAAGTTTTCCATTGCATAAGTTGATCTCAACACATCATTTTAGAGTATATACTGCAATCTAGAATTGTTGTGGAGTGATTCAATGTTCTACAGAGGGTTTCTTCTTGCTTTTTTATGATGTATGCCTACACTGGTATTATCAGAGCAACAAAAATAGAAGCAACACCGCACAAAAATATTACATTACTTAAGATGAAGTTAAACTGTTCAGTTTTGGACAAATATACATAAAAGAAGCTCAAGGCACCAGTTGTATCCATAGCATTACATATTTTATTTTTACAACAGATTTGGATCCAGATCTGTTTAATTTAAGTGGTTGAATAACACAAAAGAATGCAGTAATAGGTCCTGCATATATTCAGTAAATACTGAATATAATCCACTGTCCATAGTTGAATTTTAACAATGGAAATAATTTAACATTTCATTACATGTTTATCTTAACTATGATTGCACATTTCTAGATTTACTTTTTTTTAAAGCCAGAGGCAAAACAGAGAAAGATAGATTTTAAGTATGAAGCAACTCTTCTCTCTCACATCAAAATGTCTGCACTTTTTGAACAATCCTGCTTGCTGTGCCATAGTTGTATAAAGAGGTGGAAGGAGAAAAACCATGGGCTACACTCCATTTTCTAATGAACGAACTACACAAAAGGCAGGAGAGAGAGAGAGACTCTGAAACTCACTGTGGATAAAACTAGCAAACATTCCTTGAACTGCTGCTATTAAAGCAGTAAAAAGCGAAAAGAGCAGGAAGATTCTCTCTTTAGCCCCTCAGAGAATGTGCATGAAGCAAAAAATGTCCCCAAATAAGGAGACAAGGAAGTGAGCACCAGTTCTCAGGCTAGAAATCTAGAACACTCCCAACACTAAATTTGCACAGGGCTAGAATCAACAAATAAGAACTTACCAAAACTGTAGCCTTCTGGAATCACATTAGTATTTGCAACCCCGTGCTGTAAGTTATTCTTTTTGAAAGAGGTGAAATAAAAAATGAAGTTTTAAAATTGCATATTTATGTTCAGAAATTCTATAATATATAAAGAATAATATGTTGTCAAAAAAAGGAAGAGTAATGCTCAGCTCTTAAACTGGTCACATACAATTAAAAAACAGAAATCCAAGGTTAAGACTTAAATATAACAGGTTTATCATGTTTAGATATAACATCTATCATGATGTTTATCATGTTTAGATGTAACATCTATCATGAGGAATGAGCTATAGCTTTATGGATGGCTATATGCTGTGAAGAGGTAGAAATGGGTATACTACACATAAAGAATAGGCTTGCAGCACAATAGCAAAGTTATGCTCTTCTGAAAAGGGAAATTTCCCCCATGTATGGTGAGGGAGTGAGCATGCCTTCTCTTATCTACACAGCAAAACCTGCCCCAACTCAAAGGCCAGAGGATATCAAGCATGGGTGTAACAAAGGTGTTCATACATAACACCTAATTTGTATGCTAAAAAGGATTTATCAAAGGAAATTCAGGAAATTTACCATTTGTAGACTGAGAGACCTTAAAGGCCAAGTTGAAGACATATTGTCCTGGAGAGAATCTATGTGGTCGCTAAGAATCGACACCGACTTGACAGCACTTAATCAATCAATAAGATTCCTTCATAACAACATGTTTCTTTGATGGCAATTACATAGAAGAGGAGATGCAGGGACTGAAGACCACAAGATCAGTATTAGAGCTGGTTTTATAAAACTCAAAAAATCTCCCTAGTGCAAAGCTCCATCCCTATAGTAAACATTCCTTCTAGCAATAATGATAAGATTCTCACTAAAAGGTTCTCTTTAACTAATTGTGCTGATTGTAGTTGTGGCCTGATGAGGAAACAACACTCACCATATACTAAGAGGCTCATGCTACTAATTTCTCCTTCCTTAAACATTGCTGTAACACTAATCCCAGCTGTTGTTGCCACCACTGCCGCAGGTAGTGGATTGGAGCATGGAAGTCCTAGCCAAATTTTGTTTCCATGGTTATGATTTTGTAGCCTAGAACAGTATCTCAAACTGGACATCAGATCTCATGCCTCCATGGTGTGAACACCATCCGCCCTTTAGGCTTCAAGTTCACTACATTCAACATATATATGGTTGGTTTCAGATCCCAATAATAGTGACATTTACTTATTTACTTACTAACTACCATTATGTATATACTGCTTTCCAACCAAGTTCTCAAAATGGTTTACACAGAAATAATAATAGTAATAGTAATAGGAAGAAGATCCCCTGTCCCCAAAGGGCTCACAATCTTTTTTAAAAAAACACAAGGAAGACAACAGCAACAGCTACTAGAGGGATGTAGTGTTTAGGGAGTAAGGATGAATAGGGCCAGTTGCTTTCCCCATTAAATATAAGAGAATCACCACTTTGAAAGGTGCCTCTTTGCCTAGTTAGCAGGGGACATTTGCATTACATGGAATCAAAATGTAATCCCTACTGAACAAACAATTGTCACAGCTATAATGTATAACATTAACTTGATATAGTAGATATAACTCACCAAAGATTCATTATAACCACCATGATAAAACATTTCAGACTTAACATTCCAATATGCAAAAAAGTTGTCCAAGCGTACAAGCTGAAACCAAAAAGTTTAAGCAGAATTAACAGAAAAGCCATCTTTCAATATTTTCTATGTTTTAAATACTCATATGATCTACTGTAATACTAATATTAGTCTGTCATCCTAAACACATTTAATTAGAACCAAGTCTCACTGAAATCAAAGAGACTAATCTGCAAGTGGCTAGGTTAAGAATCAAGGTCCTAAGGATGAGTTAATGAACAGGCTGTTATTTTCCCCCCTTTCCCAAAATATCTCATCATTTTGTATTTGGTCAAATTTTATTTGTATACCAAAATAAGAGTATGACACAAGAAGAAACACCGATATAGATATGCAAGGATCTATACTGCAAGGATTCCGCTTCAAAGCAAAGCAAAATCATCTGTACATCACTCCTGGACCTATGGGAATGTGGCAGCTCCCAGTGCTTACCTCTGTGCAGAGTGGTCCTGTGCAAAGCACAGAGGAAGGTCAGTTAAAGAGATTCAGAGCCACATCTTGAAAGGTGCGCAGCAAGGCACACAAGGAGTGCTGGAAAATATAATCCTTTCCAGCACTTTCTCCACAAAACAGCTAGCAGCAAAACTAAGGCTATTCCAAAGTGCCTCCCACACCCTTTTCATATGGTGTGAAGTTAGGAGTAGCATTTCAGTAATCCCAAAGGGGCAAAGCCAACAGTGAACTTCCACTTGGTATCAAAGGCACTTGGGAGTCTTGGTTGATTGCTAGTTTTCATTTTCCAACAATGTCTAGAGAGAGAGAGAGAGAAACAGGTTGCTTACCTGTAACTATTGATCTGGAGATGATCCATTGGATTCATTAGAATAATGGGTTACGCGCCTGTGCATGAACCTCTCGGGTCAACTAGACAGCTACTCGGGCTAGTCCAACCATCAGCTCGTGCCAATTTTCTGTTTATATGCAATGGTTGGGAGCTCATTAGTCAGTTGGGTTTCTTTCTTTCTTTCTTGCAGACAGCTAACGCTGTGGGGTTGGTTTGGGAGGGTCTAATAAATCCAATAGATCACCTCCAGATTAATAGTTACAGGTAAGCAACCTGTTTATCTGGATAGTGATCCGTTGGCTCATTAGAATGGGTGATTTGTTATCTTTCCTAACGGTGGTGGGAGCAGCAGCGGTCCTGCTATGTTAACACCCATTTTAAAACTTCCCTCCCGAACTCCGCTTGCCTAGTCATGCACAGGTCTATGGCGTAGTGCTTTATAAATGGCTGTTGAGAGGACCACATGGCAGCCGTGCAGATGTCCTCCATCTTTACTCCTGACAAGTGCGCAGCCGAGGTGGAGTACGCTCTCATCGAGTGCGCATGAATAGTCTTTGGCAGAAGTACACCTTGGCATTTGTAAGCCAAAAAGATTAGTTGTACTAGCCAGTGTGCGATTCACTGTCTTAAAATGGGGAGACCCTTATTCTTCCCCTTATATGCAATAAATAGCCTTTCAGTCTTTCTTATTGAGTTTGTCCTTTGCAGATAATAGATGAGTGCCCTACGTACATCTAGAGAATGTAGTGCCTTTTCCAATTGTGTTTCTGGATCCTGAAAAATGGTAGGTAATATGATTTCTTGGTTAATGTGAAAATCCATGATCACCTTTAGCCTGAAACTAGGGTCTAGCCTCATGACAACCTTGTGCAGGTAGAACTGAGTATAAGGTTTAAATACGCGCAAGGCAGTCAATTCACTCATGCGTTTCGCCGTTGTCATTGCCACCAAGAAAACCACCTTGAGCGTCAGGTCACACATTGTCGATGTATGCAGTGGTTCAAATGGTTTTTCAGTAAGGGCTGATAGTGCCAAAGACAAACTCCACTGTTCTATTGGCCGTTTTATTGGTGGATATAGACTATTTAAGCCGTTTAGGAACCTTTTGGAATCCGGATGTGAAAATACAGTTTTGCCATCCCATCCAGGGTGCTTAGCAGAGATAGCTGCCAAATGTAGCTTTAGAGAAACATTTGCTAAGCCCTTTAGTTTTAAAGATGTTAAATAAAGTAGCACTTCTCTCACAGTGGCACACAGAGGGTGAAAGTTGTGTTCTTTGGCATAGGCCCTGAAGCATCTCCATTTACTGAGATAATTGCGTCTCGTTGTGCAGCGTCTAGTGTTAAGCAACATGTGCTTTAGAACCCTATTTTCCAGGCCGTCAGTCGCAGCGTTTCCACATCTGGATGACAAACTTGTTCCCTCTCTCTCTGGAGTAAGTCAGACACCAGTGGAGATCTGTGGTAATTGCCCTGTGCAAGTCGTAGTAGGGGCACAAATCAGGGTTGCCATGGCCACCAAGGCGTTAAGAGGTTGCAGGAAGCCTTGTCCCTCATTATCTGAGCTAATACCCATCCGATCAGCAGTTGAGGCGGGAATAGGTATAGGAGTCCCATGTTCCACTTGTGTTGGAATGCATCACCCAGTGATGCCTTGCCCATGCCAGCACAAGAGCAGAATCTGGGGCATTTTTTCTTGGCAAATGTAGCAAAAAAGTCCACTTCCGGACTGCTCCATGAGTGGAAAATCCTGTGAAGGTAGGTGTCGTTTATCTCCCATTCATGCCTCTGGTCGTAGACATTGGTCCGGCTGAGACTGTCGGCCAATACATTGTCCTTTCCCTTGATATGTATGGCCACTGGGTATATTGTGCGGGCAATGCACCAGTCCCATAGCCTCATGGCTAGGTTGCATAGCGATAGGGAGACTGTCCCTTCCTGCTTGTTGAGATAGGCTATCGCTGTCGTGTTGTCTATCTGAACCTGTGTCACAGACCTGGTGAGAATGGGTTTGAAAGCCTTCAGTGCTAGAAACACCGCTTGAAGTTCCAAATAATTTAAATACTGTTTGGCTTAATTGTTTGTCAATTTGCCCTGGATCCGATGTATTCCACAATGTGCACCCCAGCCTACTAGGGATGCATCCGTGGTCACACAATGGGTTGGGGTCAGTGGTTTGAATGGAATCCCCTGAAGGAGATTGTCCTCCTTGACCCACCAGTGTAGTGAGTTCAATACCCGTTCTGGAATGTGTAAACATAGTTTCTGACTGTCTATACTGAGGCGGAAGTGCATGAGGTATCAACTCTGCAGCGGCTGCATGCATAACCGGGTGTAGCGCACTGTCGAATTGCAGGATACCATTAACCTCATGAGCTGTTGTATCGTTTCTGCTCTCTGTGTAGGGTTGGCCTGAAATTGCAGGATTAGAATCTTGATGCATTGGAAACGTTCCAGTGGTAAATATGCTCTCTTTGTTTCCATGTCCAAAATTGCTCCTATGAAGTTCAGGCGCTTCCTTAGCTCTAGGTAAGATTTTTTTCCAATTGATGTTGATGCCTAAGTCCTGTAGGAGTTGCAGCATCGTGAGTATTTGACTGATAAGCTGTTCTCTGCTGTGGTTAGTTATGAGCCAATCGTCTAAGAAAGGGTATACCGACAGACCTTGTGTCCTCAGATAAGACACCACAACTGCCATCACCTTGGTGAAAACTCGTGGGGCGGTTCAAAGTCCGAAAGGCAGGACTGCCACTGTAAACCTTAGATATTTCTGGTAATTTTCCTGGATTGCTACATGAAAGTAGGCATCCTTCAAATCTAACGTTGCTGCCCACTCGTCTTGTGCTAGGAAGGGTAGGACTGCCTGCAGCATTGTCATTCTGAATTTCCGTGTCCAGATAAACTTGTTGAGGCCTCGAAGGTCCATGATGGCTCGGATCCTTCCGTCCCGCTTCAGTATTTGGAAATAGCGGGAGTAGAACCCCGTCAGTCTGCTTGCCCACTGCACTGGTACAATCGCTTGTTTTTTTAATAGCATTTGCACCTCCTCCAGGAGTATCGGAGTCATCCTGGTAAACCTTAGTCCTGAGAATGGGGCTGTTGCATTGAATTCTATTGCATACCCTGTCTCCACAATCCTGAGTACCCAGCAATCTGATGTTATATTGTGCCATGCTTGAGTATGGCTTGCCAGCTTGATGGAGTTGTTGGCAACTACAAGACCAATGTTGTGGGCCTTGGGAATTTGCAGGTTGATGGAGCTGCTGGCTATTACAAGACCGATGTTGTGGGTCTTGGGAAGTATATCTATGTGCAGTGGACGGACAGAGCACTCAAAAACTCTGCTTCGCAGAGTCCTTGTTGGCTCGGGTGTTTTGAGCCTTATTTCTTTGATTGCATCCTTTATTTTTCTGGTAAGATCTGAATGGGCGTTTGAATTCCTTCTTATATTGGTATTTGTTGTTGTAATGTTGTGCGACAAATCGGTTTCTTGTGTTTCCTATGTATGTAGATGTTGTCATAAAAGTATTTGCCGTATATTTTGATTTTTTGAGGGACTCTATTGTGGAGTTGGTGGTATCATTAAATAGGCCCTTTCCGTCAAATGGTAAGTTTTCTACTCTGTCACGCATATCTTGTTGGAGTGTAGTAGATCTGAGCCAGGCATATCTACACACTGCAACAGCCATTACCATTACCATTCAGTTTCAGCTAGATGTTTAAAAGCAGTAAGTTGTTGTCTGGTGATGGTGGTTGCTTTATTCTATACCTCAGTGAATTTGTACTGTAATTCCTGTGGAGACATAGAGGACGAGTCCTGGAAAAGATTATCCCAAAGTAAATGATTGTAGCAGGCCATGCAGGCCATGTAGTTAGCAATTCTGATGGCAAGACTGGATGTAGAGTACATAAGAACATAAGAACAGCCCTGCTAGATCAGGCCCAAGGCCCATCTAGTCCAGCATCCTGTTTCGCACAGTGGTCCACCAGATGCCGCTGGAAGCCACATGCAGGAGTTGAGGGCGTGCCCTCTCTCCTGCCATTACTCCCCTGCAACTGGTATTCAGAGGCATCCTGCCTTTGAGGATGGAGATAGCCTATAGCCCTCCAACTAGTAGCCGCTGATAGACCTCTTCTCCATGAAGTTATCCAAACCCTTCTTAAAGCCATCCAGGTTGTTGGCTGTCACCACATCCTGTGGCAGAGGGTTCTACAAGGGGATCACACGTGTGAAAAAGGTGTTTGTTGGTCGTAGATCTCCTGGCAATCAATTTTATGGAGTGACTCCTGGTTCTAGTGTTCTGTGAGAGGGAAAAGAATTTCTCTCTATCCACTTTTTCCACACCATGCATGATTTTATAGACCTCTATCATGTCTCCCCGCAGTCATTTTTCTAAACTAAAAAACCCCAGGTGTTGTAGTCTTGCCTCATAAGAAAGGTGCTCTAGGCCCCTGATCATCTTGGTTGCCCTCTTCTGCACCTTTTCCAGTTCTACAATGTCCTTTTTTAGATGTGGTGACCAGAATTGTACACAGTACTCCAAGTGTGGTTGCACCATAGTTTCATATAAGGGCATTATAATATTAGCCGTTTTATTTTCAATCCCCTTCCTAATGATCCCTAGCATGGAATTGGCCTTTTTCACAGCTACCGTACATTGAGTCAACACTTTCAATGAGCTGTCCACCACGACCCCAAGATCCCTCTCCTGGTCAGTCACCGACAGCTCAGATCCCATCAGCATATACTTGAAGTTGGGGGTTTTCGTCCCAATATGCATCACCTAAAACTTGCCAACACTGAACCGCATTTGCCATTTTGTCACCCACTCCCCCAGTCTGGAGAGATCCTTTTGGAGCTCCTCACAATCTGTTTTGGATTTCACTACCTGGAAGAGTTTGGCACCATCAACAAATATGGCCACCTTGCTGCTTATCCCTGCTTCTAGATCATTTATGAATAAATTAAAAAGCACCGGTCCCAGTACAGATCCCTGGGGGACCCCATTTCTTACTTCCCTACATTGTGAAAACTCTCCATTTATCCCTACCCTCTGTTTCCTGTTTTTCAACCAGTTAGCAATCCACATATGTACTTGTCCCCTTATCCCATGACTGCTAGGTTTCCTCAGGGTCTTTGATGAGGAACTTTGTCGAAAGCTTTTTGGAAGACTGGGTATACTATATCAACTGGATAACCTTGTTCCACACACTTGCTGACACTCTCAAATAACTCCAAAAGGTTGGTGAGGCAAGATTTACCTTTGCGGAAGCCATGCTGGCTCACTCCCAGCAGGGCCTGTTCTTCTAGGTGCTTTACAATTTGATCCTTGAGGATGCTTTCCATCAATTTGCCTGGAATGGATGTTAGGCTAACCAGCCTGTAATTTCCCAGATCGCCGCTGGATGCCTTTCTGAAAATCGGTGTTACATTTGCTACTCTCCAGTCCTCTGGTACAGAGCCCAATTTCAGGGATAAGTTATATATTATAGCAAGGAGGTCGGCAATTTCACATCTGAGTTCTTTGAGGACTCTTGGATGGATGCCATCCAGCCCTGGTGATTTGTTAGCTTTAAGTTTTTCCAGACAGTTTAGAATATCATCTCTTGTCACTTCTATCTGACTCAGCTCTTTAGCCTCCATCCCTGAAAAGCCTGGTTCAGGAACAGGTATATGTTCAGTATCCTCTGCCGTGAAGACAGACACAAAGAACTCATTCAGCTTCTCTGCAACCTCCATATCCTCCTTAATAATCCCTTTCACTCCCTCATTGTTTAATGGTCCAACCGCCTCCCTGGAAGGTTTCCTGCTTCTGATGTATTTAAAGAAGTTTTTGTTATTCCCCTTGATACTTTTGGCTAAATGTTCCTCAAACTCTCTTTTTGCCTCTCTTATTGTCACCTTGCATTTCTTTTGCCACAGTTTGTGTTTCTTTCTGTTCTCTTCATTTGGACAGGCCTTCAATTTCAGAAGAAAGTCTTCTTCCCTTTTATGGCTTCCTTGACGGTACCCGTTAGCCATGCTGGCATCCTCCTGGACTTAGTGGTACTTTTCCTCCTTTTGGGTATACAATCTAAACCTTTTGGGTATACAATCTGGGCTTCTAGTATTGTGGTTTTGAGTAAACTCCATGCATTCTGGAGTGAAGTGACTCTCCTGATTTTCCCTTTCAGCTTTCTTTTCACCAGGCTCCTCATTTTGGAGAAGTTTCCTCTTCTGACATTCAAAATGTCTGTGCTAGACATCCTTGGTGATTGTCTCCTCGCATGTATGATGAATTTGATGGCACTATGGTCACTGTTCCCTAAAGGGTCAATGACACTGACATCATGCACCAGGTCCTGGGTGTCACTCAGAATTAGGTCCAAGGTCGTCTTCTCTCTGGTTGGTTCTAAGACCAACTGTTCCAGGGCACAGTCATTTAGTGTATCTAGAAATTTGACCTCTTTGTCATGACCTGACTGTGAATTTTCCCAGTCTATGTGTGGGTAATTGAAGTCACCCATTATTACAGCCCTGCCTTTCCTTGACGCCTCCCTGATTTCCTCCTGCAACTCCCAGTCACTGTCAGAGTTTTGATCTGGAGGGCAATAGCACATCCCCAGTAGCACGTTCCCTTTCAGGCCTTGTATTGTCACCCATAGGGTTTCTGTGGAGGACTCCAGTCCACCTAGGATTTCTAGCTTGTTAGATTTTATCCCTTCTTTAACATACAGTGCTACCCTTTCTCCAAGGCACCCTTCCCTGTCCTTTCTATAGAGTTTATACCCAGGGATAACAGTATCCCATTGGTTCTCACTATTCTACCATGTTTCTGTTATGCCCACTATATCTATTCCAGCTCACCCATCTTGGCTCAGAGGCCTCTGGCATTGGCATATAAGCACCTATATGCTGAATCTCTCACCTGATGTATGCTATTCTTTTGACTCTTTGACCTGCGGGCACAGGCTCCCGTCTGCTCTTTATGCGGCTTTGCTCTGTCCCCTTCTGTTTTATCTGAATTCTTTGCAGCCTCACACTTTAAAGGATGGCTTTTGCCAAATGGGATACTGCCCAGCTCCCATCGGCTGTTCCCCAGGCGTCATTTTAAAAGCTGCTCTTCAACCTTTTTTATTTTAAGCACCAGCAGTCTGGTTCCATCTTGGTTCAAGTGCAGCCTGTCCCTTTTGTACAGGCCTTGCTGGCCCCCAAATGTATCCCAGTGCCTAACAAATCTAAACCCCTCCTCCTGGCACCAACATCTCATCCACGCATTTAAACCCCTCAGCTCTGCCTGTCTCACTGTACTTGTGCATGGAACAGGTAGCATTTCTAAGAATGCTACCTTGGGGGTCCTGGACTTCAAAATGCTACCTATCAGCCTAAATTTGGCTTCCAGGACCTCCCGAATACATTTCCCCACATCGTTGGTGCCGACGTGCACCACAACAGCTGTCTCCTCCCCAACACTGCCTAAGAGCCTGTCTAGATGCTGCGTGATGTCCGCAACCTTCGCACAAGGCAGGCAAGTCACCGTGTGGTCAACACGCGGGTCACAAACCCATCTCTCTATACCTCTAATGATCGAATCCACCCACTACAAGGAGGCCCCCACTCCCCAAGGAGTATCCCCTGTGCGAGAGGATATGGGTTCATCATCCATGGAAGGGGTCCCTTCTAAAGGAGCATTTCCCTCTTCCTCAGACCGATGTCCTCCTTGCCCAAGACCTTCATTCTCCCTGACAGCAGAGGATTTACCAGCCCTGGAGTGGGATGCCTCTATCACATCCCTGAAGGTCTCGTCCACATGCCTCTCTGTCTCTCTGAGCTTCTCCAGATCCGCCACCTTGGTCTCAAGGGAACGGATTTGTTCCATAGACTCTGCATCCAAGCACATCAATCTTCCTTCCTTCTTTATCCCCAGGTGTGGTGTATCAGCAACCTCCCTTTGCCGAGCTTGCACAGTCCACTACCAAGGAATTTGGAACAGGGTAGTTTATCAGGTAAGTATTATCTGCCTCCTGTACTTTAAATAGATTTTCAAGCCTCTTAGGAGTAGGAGTAGACACTGTTAATGTTTCCCAAGAAGTCTGTGCCACCTTGGTAATAACTGATATCATCAGTAGCACGGCAGAATACAATGATCTAGCCCCTGCCATCATATTGTACACTGGGTCTGGCAGGTCATCCTCTGGTCTTTTTAGGTCCATACCCAGGGATTCTGCCATTTCCCTAATGAAGGCATGATATGCCTTCAGTTCCTCAGTTGGGGTTACAGAGGGCCTTGACGTCACTATAGAAGGTGGGTCAGAATGACAGCTGTCTACCTCAGAGTCAGTGTCCTCTGAGTCCGTGGAACATTGTCCTAATTCTGGTGAAGATAGTGGACTCTCATTCATTTCCTTTCCCTGTCCCGCAGACTGCCTAGTCGCATTTGGCATCGTGTAATTCTGTTTATTCTGTTCTTCCAGCGTGGGAGGGTGAGTTCCTGAGAGCTGCTGTATCTTCCACTGAAGGTATTCAACATAATCTGCAGGTAGGTGTGCTAGTTGTGCAGTAGGTGGAGCTGTTGCTTCAGAAACTACTTGTGCAGGCGGTGCTTGAATAGGCATAACTCATCCTTGGAATGGAGTGTGGTGTGGTGTATTGGGTAGGCACTGCCTATCCTTTATCGGTGACATCGACGGAGTCTTAGGAGGTGGAATTATGAGTGCTTCTTCCCCTAGATCAGGCCTGCTCAACTTAGGCCCCCCAGCTGTTTTTGGACTACAACTCCCATAATCCCCAGCCACAGTGGCCAATAGCCAGGGATTATGGGAGTTGTAGGCCAACATCTGCAGGAGGGCCAAAGTTGAGCAGGCCTGCCCTAGATCTTCTCCCTGGAAACCCTGAAAGGTAGAGTTGGTATGCGGGTTTGAGGAGTTTAAGAGTTCTAGCAGAGTATTTGTCTCATCCTCTCCCTGGTCTAAATTGCATGAAGGGATAGTCGTAACATTTGATTGTGGCAAGTTCACCCCTATACGCATAGCGCCTGGGGTTGAGGGGGACTGTGCTGGCGTGGGAGCAGGAAACAGTAGGAGGTATCTCCTCGCTGCCGTTATGAGTGCCAGCCACAGTACCGAGCATAGGTCCGTAAGTCCAGCCCCCCTCCCCCGTTCTGAGTCTTTTGAGGTCACGCTCCGCATATCAGCGGCAATGCTCAGGGCATTCTCCGTGTTTGTTGTTGAAACACTGCGGCCATATCCTCCTTGTTTATAAGATCCCCTGGCTCCCCATACTGACAGGTTTCCCTGAACAGCTGTTGGTGACAGTGTGCAATGACGCTTAGCCAGTACCGACTCTTGATGATCCATGGGATTTGGATGTGAACATTTGTGTTTACGGACTTTATGCTTATGCAACTTGGGAAGCCCTTTGGGCATCTTAAAAGGTTGCTCCGATGACCTGATTTTAGACTGCTTGTTTTTGGCAGTTCCACAGTCGTTTGGCTTCGAAGCCGACATCAAGGTTGATGTCGATGGCAAGTCAGGGCGTGGTGTGGGCAGGCGCAGCACCTCGTCATACAGGGCTGCTCTGAGGTGTAGCACTCTGTTGTTTTGAGTCTGCCTCAAAAAAGCACAGCAGATTCCACAAGTTCTAGTATTATGACCCTCCCTTAAACATAAAAGGCAGGTGTCATGATGGTCTGTCATAGGTAGTTTTGCCCGGCACTTTATACAGTGCTTGAACGTTGCCTTTGTTTCCATTTCAGGAGTTGATAAGCTCACTTTGAGGCTCCGTTTACACGGACACCTCTGATGAGCGATATTTTATTGTTTCTGATAAGTATTATTTAGAAACCTTGTTGCTTCGTACGAAAAGATACTCTGTTCCTCTTTGTTTCTCTTGTAGAAAGATATGTTGTTTTCTCTGACACGAGGAGCCTAGCCGAGGTCTAAGAGCTGTGGCAGTCAAAAGGAAACTGACTAATGAGCGCCCAACTGTCGCATATAAACAGAAAATCGGCATGAGCAGACAGTTGGGCGAGTGCGAGGAACTATCTAGTCGACCCGAGAGGTTCACGCGCAGGCATGGAACCCATTATTCTAATGAGCCAACAGATCACTATCCAGATCAAGAAGCACTGGTTCACTCTGATTGCCTCCATGACAACACTACATACCATCATGAAGTCAATCAGAATGCTTTCTGCCCTGACTCTAGAGACTGCTAGGAAAGAAAGATAGCAACCTATGGCTGCCAAGGCTTCTTGAATTGCCTTAGCTGTTAGGACACATGGTGGCAACACTTTTTTAAAAAGGCAATGGGTGTGTGTGTCCGCACACACGCATGCACTTCGTGAAACCTTTTGTTCCCCTGGATCCCCAATTTTCACCCAAAAAAGTTCTATAAAGAACATGCAGGGACTGTGAAAGTTCAGGGATGCAATATTGAGCTGTTTTGGAAGAGCAGTATAAAAATCAAATCAAATCAATCAATAAAACATTGGAAAACACATCTGAATATAACATTTTAAACTCGCATATGAAGACACATAAAAAGAGGTGGTTAGATGAATCTCCTGCAGCATAAAGTTCTATAACTTGGGCACCACCACCAAGGCAATCCTGTCCTTTGTACCTCAGACAGCAGTGGAACATGGAGCAGAATGTCCTCTAAGAACTGACACCTGCAGGCAAGCTCAAATGGGCAAAGGGAAGACTTCAGATAATGCTCTCAAACCATTTGGAGTTTTAAAAATTAAGTTGGTCCTAGAAACCAATTGGAAGCCAATGAAGAAGGTACACATTGCTGCTTTTTTATAATCAAAAATGTAGGTTCCCACCAGCAGGTCTAACTGCTATATTTTCCACCTACTGAAGTTTCCAGACACATTTCATAGACAGCCACTGCTCTAGATGTAACCAAGGCATGGCAAGATTACCAAAAAAGTCTGAAGCTGGCAAACTGTTCACAGCAGGAGCAAAACCAGATTCACAAGCAAACCCAACTGCAAACCTGCTCCTTAAGGGCCAGTGCAATCCCACCCAGAAAAAGCTGAAAAACCATTTGCAGTTCAGCCCATCTGTCCAATAAAGAGAACCCCTCTCATCTGGATTAAGTGTCAGCTTGTTTACTCATATACAGTCTCTCACTGTCCCAACCAAATTGCAACACATACATTAAAAAATCCCCCCCCCCAAAAAAGTTGTCACAAAAAAACAGGTTGCTCACCTGTAACTCTTGTTCTGGAAGTGATCTGTTGTATTCATAACAAATGGGTTCTGCGCCTGCACAGGGACTTCATGGGTAGACGAGCTAGCTCCTTGAGATGCCCACTCTACCCTGCAAGTGCTTCGTGCTTCCGTTGAAATCGGCAGTTGGGGGTGCCATTTCCTCAGTTTCTTGCAGATCGCCTTTTTCTTGAGGATCTATTCTTACTGGTGTTGCAGGGAAGTTCTGGGAGAGTTTTATTAATACAACAGATCACTTCCAGATCAAGAGTTACAGGTGAGCAACCTGTTTATCTGGATCGTGATCCGTTTCATTCATAACAAATGGGTGATTAGCCAGCTCTTCCATGGTAGCCTGCTACCACAGTAGGCCCTAAGCTTATGGCAACACCCTTTTAAATAAACTTCTCCCAAACCCTGCCTGCTTTGCCATTCACAGGTTAATACCATAATGCTTTATAAATGTTTGTTGGGAAGACCACGTTGCTGCTGCACAAATATCTGCCATCTGTATGCCTGACAAATGTGTATCTGAGATTGCATACACCCTAATTGAATGTGCTCCTATTTTGCACAGTGTGTTGGGGGGTTATCCCCTGCTGCTTGTAAGCCTGAACAATCATTTCAACTATCCAATGTGCCAATCTTTGTCTTGACACTGGTAAACCCTTATGTCTCCCCTTGTATACCACAAACAGTCTTCTTGACTTTCTCATTGGTCTCGTTTTCTCCAAATAATACAGGAGTGCTCAGCGGACATCCAGAGAATGCAGTGCTTTTTCCAAAGCCATTTCCAGTTTTTGGGGAAATGTAGGTGAGACAATTTCCTGGTTTAGATGAAACTCTGTTACAATCTTAGGGTGGAAGTCTGGATCCAGTCGCATGACCACCTTTTGCGGATAGAACTGCGTGTATGGCTTGTCCACTCTCAAAGCTGTCAGTTCACTAACACACCTCGCTGTGGTGACTGCAATTAGAAAGGCTGCCTTGAAGGTGACCATTCTGAGGCTTACATACTTCATCAGTTCAAAGACAGCTTCTGTTAACGAGGACAGAACCAATGACAAACTCCACTGCTCTACATGCTTCCTTACAGGTGGATATAAATTATTGAGTCCTTTCATAAATCTCTTACTCTCCAGATGTGAGAATATAGTTGTGCCATCCCACCCTTTATGCCTAGACGAGATGACAGCCAAATGAACTTTTATTGACACATTTGCCAATCAACTCGTAGTCAGCCATCTATTATTCAGTAATATCTTTTTCAAAAGCCAATTCTACACACAGTCATGCACAGAGTTTTTACTTCTGGATGCTGAACCCTCCCCTCTTCTCGCACTAGAAGGTCCAGGTGAAGTGGGAACCAATGGTAGATCCTTTTCAAAAATTTGGGCAGCATTGCAAACCATGGTTGTCTCAGCCACCATGGCGTCAGCAATATACAAGCTGTATTGTCCCTCAATATCTGCACCAGAACCCAATTGATTATTGGTTGTGGTGGGAATATTACATGAGGCCCCTGTTCCACCTGTATTGGAACACATCGCCCAGAGATTTGTTTCTAATTCCTGCACATGAGCTGTATTTCCGGCACTTTTTGTTGGCAGCAGTCACAAATAAATCCACTGTTGGATGTCCACACAAGTTGAAGACTGTCTGGAGACACGTATCGTTGATTTCCCATTCATGGCGTCGATCTTGATAATACATCCGGCCGAGGTTGTCTGCTAATATATTGTCCAAACCCCTTATGTGTATGGCCATTGGATATATTGCGCGTGCTATGCACCCGTCTCATATCCAGATGCTTAGGGTGCACAACGAGTTGGACACTGTGCCCCCTTGTATTGTCCATTTGCACTTGCGCTACTGTGTTTATGAGCATAGGCTCGAATGCTTTCAGGGCCAGAACCACCAACATCTCCAAATAATGTATATGCTGTTGGGCCTGAGGTTTGGTCCATCATCCTTGAATCTGATGTTCACCACAAAGGGCTCCCCAACATGTCAGAGAGGCATCGGATGTCACCCACTGAGTTGGTTTTGCTGGTTCGAATGGAACTCCCTGTAAGAGATTCCCTTCCAATGTCCAACAATTCAGGGAGGTCAGCACTGTATGTGGGATTGTTAGCAACATCTTTTGACTATCAACATTTGGATGGAAACCTCTCAGATACCAGCTCTGTAATGGTCTCATACGCAGCCATGTGTATTGTACAGTGGCTTTGCAAGACGCCATGAGGCCCATTAACCGCTTATGTTTTCTGCAGGTTTTAAAGGACTGTGTTTGAGCTGTTGAACCTGGTGTGTGATCTGCTGAAACCATTCTACAGGTAAGGATATCGTTTTTGTCTCCATGTTGAGAACTGCCCTGATGAAACACAGGTGTCACTGTGGCTCTAGGCACAATTTCTTCCAGTTCACAGTGATCCCCAGATCCTGCAGCAATTGTAACATAGAGAGGATCTGCATATGTAACTCTTCTTTGCTGCCGCTTACTAGAAGCCAGTTGTCCAGATATGAATAGACTACTATTCCCTGTGTTTGCAAATAAGCCACTACTATAGCCATGACCTTCGTGAAAACACATGGGGCTGTTGACAGGCCAAAGAGCAAGACAACATATTAGTATACTGCACTTCTCACTGTAAATCTGAGGTATTTGCGGTGGTTCTCCTGTATTCCTACATGGAAGTAGGCGTCCTTCAGATCTAACATTGCAGCCCACTCCTCCTTGTTTAGGAAGGGTAGTATACTCTGTAACATCATCATCCTGAACTTCCAAGCCAACATAAATCAATTTAGGCCGCAAAGATCCATGATCACCCTGATTCCTCCATCTTTCTTTGGGTTTGGAAATAATGGGAGTAAAACCTGGACACTCTCTCTGTCCACTGAACCGGTAAGATTGCCTGCTTCTCCAGGAGCACTTGCACCTCCCCTAGTTTGGAGAAATTGGAGAGAGAGAAATTCTTTTCCCTCTCACACAACACTAGAACTCCACGAAATTGATTACAAGGAAGTCTAGGACCAACAAACGGAAGTACTTTTTCACACAATGCGTGATCCACTTGTGGAACTCTCTGCCACAGGACGTGGTGACAGCCAACAACCTGGATGGGGTTTAAGAGGGGTTTGGATAACTTCATGGAGGAGAGGTCCATCAATGGCTACTAGTCGGAGGGCTGTGGGCCACCTCCAGTCTCAAAGGCAGGATGGCTCTGAGAACCAGTTGCAGGAGAGTAATGGCAGGAGAGAGGGCATGCCCTCAACTCCTGCCTGTGGCTTCCAGCAGCATCTGGTGGGCCACTGTGAGAAACAGGATGCTGGACTAGATGGGCCTTGGGCCTAATCCAGCAGGGCTGTTCTTATGTTGTAGTTTCAGGGATGCTTTGGTATACTTTAGTCCCGAGAACAGAGACAAAGCTTTGAATTCTATCGTAAAGCCAGTCTCAATAATTCTGTATACTCACTCATTGATGTTATGTTATGTATTTGATGGTATTGTTGGCAACTACAAAGCAGATGTTGGGTGCTTTGGTAATCGTCAAGTGATGTACATGCAGTGGACTGTTGCTGCAATCAAAGAGTCTGTTTGAGATTGTCCTTGTTGGCCCTGATGTTTTGATTTTTATTTCTCTGGGCAAATCCCTTCTTTCTCTGAAATGGTTTCTATTGCCTTCTATAGTCTCTCCTGTCTTGATATCGGAAAGGTCTTTGGGGACCATAGCTGCGATTACATGAGGCAGATGCTGCTGCAGATGTGGTTACCAGGAATGTTTTTGCTGTATACTTTGATTTTGTTAACATTTCCATTGTTGAATCTGTGCTCTCATTGAAAAGGCCCTTGCCGTCAAATGCCAAGTTCTCAACACGCTCTCTCATATCTTGCTGTAGTGCTGTGGATCTGAGCCATGCGTAGTGATGCATAGTCACTGCAGTGACCATGGCTCTGGACTCCATCTCGGCAAGGTGTTTAAAAGCACTAAGTTGTTGCCTAGGTACTGATGTTGTTTTTTCATAGAGCTCTGCGAACCTATCTTGAAACTCCCTGGGTGACAATGAGGTTGAATCCTGAAAAAGAGTGTCCCACAGAAAATGACTGTATCAAGCCATACAGGCCGCATAATTCACAATACATATCGACAAGCTAGAAGTAGTATATATTTTCCTGCCTAACACATCTAACTTCCTCCCTTCCTTGTCAGATGGCATTGTATGATGACGTCCCCCCTTGGATGATGACGCACAGTCAATCACCACAGAATTCGGCACCGGATGTCGCAGCAGGTAAGCATTATCTTCTTCTTGAAAGCGATACAAACTTTCCAATAGCTTTGATGTCAGTGTGGAGGTCAGGAGTACCTCTCAGGCTGTTTTAGCTGCCTTGGTGATCACAGGGATCATTGATAAAGATACAGAGTGCAATGTCTTAGCGGCAGCCATCATATTATACACCAGATCCTTTAATTCTGTCTCTGGCATCCTCAAGTCCATACCTAGCGCTTCTGTAATTTCCCTAATAAGGGCATGGTAAGTTTTAAATTCCTCAGACGGGGATGCTGAAAGTCCGGGTGGGACATCTGAGGGTGGGTCAGATGGGTGACTGGCTCGATCAGAACCTGATTTCCCCCAATTCCGAAGTGTAACCCTTCACCTCCTCCAATGAAGGAGATGCCAGAACCACAGGTGGCCTAGCCTTCCTTTTCCTTTTACATGGTCTCTGTTCCACCTGCTTAGAGTCCGGTTGTAGCGCAAGGGCAGGCCCAACTGGTTGCGTTGGCTGTATCTGACATGCAGTAGAAGTCAAAGTTGTTGCAGTAAGAGGTGCTGGGCAAGTAGCCTGTGTTTTCGCAGTCAGCATGGCAACTTCCATTCCTGCACTGTCTTGCACGAGTTGGTGAAGCTCTCTTTGTGCCCTCCACTGGAGGTACTCAGTGTAATCATCCAGCAACGCATGCCTGAATGTTCATGAATGCATGAACTCTGCTATGCTCTGAGCTGGCGGTAGACAGAGCCCCTGTGTATTTGCATACTGAACAAGAGACTTCCAGGAAAGAGGCATATACGTCGCAGCTGCAGTTGTCTGCACTGGCACAGTTGTTTTCCTTGTGTTAGAAACATTCCCTGAAGTTATCTGATCCAGAGTGTGCAATGGTGACATTGCCTGTTATGGATGTACCCCATTAAGTGGCAACATAGATGGGGCCTTTTGCGGAGCCACTGGGGGATCATCAATATCTTGCTTGACATCAAGACCAGTGCTTGGGAAGCCATGGAAAGTAGATCCAGATGGAATGCTTGACGTGGAGTCTAACAAGTCTAACAGGGAATTAGCTGTATTTTGTCTTAATGAAATTTCCTCATCCTTGTTAAAGTCAGCAGCCAAATCCGTAACTTCTTGCCACTTATTTGGCCTGCTTCGCTGTGGGGCAGAAGGGGACCGTACAGGTGCCTGCACTGGGGATAGCAGCAGTTGTCTTCTTTATGCCGAGGTGGTTGGTTTCAAAGTAATGCCCAATGTTGCCTTTGACATCGATGTCAACATCCAAGTCATGGTGCTAGCTTCATCCTGCTTCAACATCAATGGCTTCAATGCCGATGGTTTCGATATCAATGGCTTCGACATTGGTGGCTGCAGTGTTGTATGTGTCCCTTCAGGTGTCGATGCCATCTTAGACTCACCCGATTCCCTTGCCGGGCTATAAGTCTGTACCACTGTTGGAGATGGAGAACCTTTCCTCATTTTTTCACAGTGTTTTTTTGAGGGAGGTGCTGAAGTGTCCTCTTGAGTCAGCCCTTTGCTTCTTTTCCTTATGCCTATGGGTGGACTTCAAGACCTCTTTCGGGTGTTTGAAAACAGGCTCTCCTTGCTCCAGCATGGTTTGAGACTGTGGTCAAGCAAAAATCCTTGCAAAGTTGTATTCGAGCAGGGCACCGCGCTCAAGTGTGGCCCTGATGTCAAAGGATAATTTGGTCTCGGCATCGGCAGCTGCAAAGCTTCATCATATATAGCACTGCCCAAAAGCCGAGCACTCTATTTTTCATAGTCTGCTTGGAGAACAAGCAACAGATCTTACATAAAGCTGTATTATGTTGCTCCCCAAGGTATAGCAAACAGGAGTCATGATGGTCAGTTGAAGGCAGTTTTGCACAGCATTCCACACATCGCTTAAATGTGGTCTTTGACTCCATAGTGAACAGGATTGGGCAGGGCAAACAACCCACCGCATCCGCATCTCTCTCTCTCACTTTTCTTTTCTCCATTTTTATACTTTTGTTAGAAGTCCATTTAGCTAAAGAATGGTTAAGAAGTTCCGAGGTCAAATCCTTGAAAATAAACAATTCTCTCTCTCTCTCTCTCTCATTACAGTCAATTCGAGGAGCCAGCTTACGAGGTATTGACGCATTGGCAGTCAAACAGAAACTAAGGAAATGGCGCCCCCAACTGCCGAATTCAACGGAAGCATGAAGCATGTGCAGGGCAGAGTGGGCATCTTGAGGAGCTAGCTAGTCTACCCGCGAGGTTCCTGTGCAGGCACAGAACCAATTTGTTATGAATGCAATGGATCACGATACAGATCCAATCATTCCTGTTTTCAACCAAACTCTTCACAACATTCAACATTAAGTAGTTTTGAGACCCCATGTAAAACATCAAGCTTACAAGATATCCTTTGTGCCTGACTTTTGGTAATATACAACCATGGACTGAAAACAGAAGTACAGGATAAGAAACACAATACTATAGTCGCTGGCTGACATTTACACTAGTACAGCATTAGTGCAGCAATGCTGATATACAGCCTAATGCTATATCATATCAAAGGGGGGGGGGGAGTTCACTGATCTCTCTTTCTCTCTGAAGCTCATTGTGCCTCCCAAAAATATGTCCCTAAAGGCTGCATGATACACAAGATATCAACATAGATATACTAAACAGAATAATGTTTTAACAGGGAGATGGGAAGTTATGGAAATGCAAGTTGCAACCAAGAATGATTTGCTGCATGGCAACCTATTTTTAGTTTGGAAGGTTTTTAATGTGTGCATTGTAACTTATATTATATTCCAAACAGATTTTTTATTGATAGCATTCCCATCTAAGACTTTACCTTATAGAACAATTTAGTGGTTTCATCATGTATACATGGATTCCAGCTTTGATCAGAAGTCTAAAAGACAAAAAGAATGTTATTCTAAATACACACTACAGAATTATCTCATGAGTTTAATTTTAGTTCTGAATAAATACATCACTAAAACAAATAGATTGATACTGTACAAAGATCATCTGAGCCTTGGATTTTTCCTAGCAACAATAATCCCCCCAATTCCCCCTCCTTTTTTAAAAAAAATTACTCTGGCAAACATAAGCAAGATAGCACTAGCAATAGCACTTACATTTATATACCGCTTTATAGCCGGAGCTCTCTAAGCGGTTTACAATGATGTAGCATATTGCCCCCAACATTCTGGGTACTCATTTTACCGACCTCGGAAGGATGGAAGGCTGAGTCAACCTTGAGCCCCTGGTCAGGATCGAACTTGTAACCTTCTGGTTACAGGGCGGTAGTTTTACCACTGCACCACCAGGGGCTCGTGGTGCTCACGAGCACCATTCTGCTCTCACAATGTCTCAACATTATAAACCATTTTCACTGCCTTTTCTTTTTTTTTAAGGATGTTGCAAAGTTGTGTATGGTATGCAGACAATGCTTCAGCAGAAAAGCTATCCCTCATTCATTGCATGGAATCAGAATATTCTGTGGCTAGTATTGGAACTAGGCTAACATTACTTTAGTGCTTAAGTAAAATCTGGGTTGTGTTTTCTGGAAAGGCTTTCCATCACAAAACCATCTGCACACCATGTTCGGACAGCAAAGGTGCACGGAAATGATCTCAGTGGTTAACCCACAACTGCAAGACTATTACCTTGAGAAGATCTATCAAAGTTCAAACCTGAAAAGCAGGTTGCTTACCTGTAACTGATGATCCTTGAGTGATCCAGGGGTATTCACACAACTGGGAACTGTGCCTGCTCAGTAGCCAATTTGGTAAGAGTCTGAAGCTCTGCATGGTGCTCCTATTCCACCTTGCACTTGTGCACATCCATTAGAAAGCATTGTTGCCTTCAGTTCCTCGATTACCACCGCACCTTCAGCTATCATCATGAGAGGAACTAGACAAGGTAAGTGAGAGATTTGTATCATCATTAATTATTTATCCTCCACCTGTAATGGGGAGGACAGGTGGATTGTGCAAATACCTCCAGATCACTCAAGGATCATCAGTTACAGGTAAGCAATCTGTTTATTCTTGACATGACCCCAGTTGTATTCACATAACTGGGTGATTAGCAAGCTCCTTGTATAGGTGGTGGATACAGGTTGTGGTTTACCTATATTCCACACTGTGCTAGGATCTATTTCAAGACACCTCTCCCAAATGAAGCATCTGATGAGGTAAAGTCCAGTGCGTAATACTTGAAGAAGGGAGGTTCAGAAGCCCAGGTTGCTGCTTTTCTAGTATCATCTATAGACACTCCCGATAGACTGGCTGCCAAGGAACCCAACGCATGGGTAGAATGTGCTCTAATGTCTCTCGATGCTTGTCCGATATCTGTTATGGCAGAGACAATCCACCTTGATAACCTCTGTTTAGTTATTTTTCTCTCACTTCTTATCTTTCATGTAGGATACGAACAAAGCGTTGTCCCTCCTGAATGACTTTGTCCGATCAAATAGAAGGCTAATACTCACCTCACATTGAAGGTACGTAATGTCCTCTCTAAGTCTGTTTTTGGGTTACAGAAAAAGGCAGGAGGATTATGTCTTGGTCAATGTGGAAATTCATGTTTATTTTTGGTATGAAGCTCAAGTCAGTGCGAAGGACAACTTTTTCTCTATGGAATCAAAAATACCGGGCATCTGCTCATAATGCATATAACTTGCTAATCCTACATGCAGTCATTACCGCTCTCAGAAATGCTGTTTTAATTGACAGAAATTTCAAGAGTGTTTTTCCAGTGGTTCAAACTGTTTAGCTGTCAGTCCCAATAGAACCACTGACAGACTCCACTGGCTTATCCGTTTACATACTGATGGGTACATGTTCTCCAATCCCTTTAGGAATTTTGTACTTAATGGGTGTGAGAACACTGTCCCTGAATCAATACCCACATGATAACTAGACATTTCTGCCAAGTGCACTCTTATTGAGGAATTTGATAAGTCAGTCACCTTTAAGCTGGAGAGGAAAGTCAATATCTGAGTTCCATCTGCAGATGTTGGAGAGAATTACTTGTTATTTGCATAGTTCTAGAATCTCTTCCATTTTGCAGCATAGGTTTTCCTCGTTGGTGGCTTCTTTTCATTAAATAGTATCTCTTCTAACAACGCAGTGTTCGCTGCTTCCCCTGGATTCTCCAAGCTGTTAGCCTCAACGTTTGTACATCTGGCTGTAGAACTTTGCCCTGTCCATAAAAAGGAGATCTATTTGCATTAGGAATGTTTTCATCTTGCCTCAGGATAGCCTTAGAATCTCCGGGTACCATGCCAGCCTTTGCCATCATAGTGTTATCAAGATGCAGTCTATCAGATGGTACACAATCTTATTCACCACTCTTGTGATCAGGGGAATCAGTGGATACAGGTAATAGAACGTTTTTTTGCATTGTAGGACAAACACATCCCCCCAGTAACTCCTGGCCCATGCCCGCATGAGAGCAATACTGAATGCATTTCTTGTTCTCTTGCAATGCAAACAAATCTATTTTGGGAGTTCCCCACATATCAATTATATTTTGTAAATATTTTGGATGGAGACTCAATTTGCATATATATTTGATCTGCTGATACTCTGCTTAAGGTGTTTGCTTCCACATTCTCCACTCCCTTGATGTGTATAGCAAGGCGATAAATCTCGCTGTCTATGCGCTAGTCCCAAAACTACACAGCCAGTTTGCACAATGGGACAGACACTGTTCCCCACTGGTAGTTGACATATGTAATTGCAGTGCTGTTGTCCATTACAAGTTAGACCTTTTCCCCTTTCACCATAGGGCGGAATGCTTTCAGTGCTAGGTAGAAAACCAGTAGCTCCAGGATGTTTATAAGCAACTTCTGTTGATTTTCTGTCCATGTGCCACTCACTTTGTGTTCTAGGCAATGTGCCTCTCATCCTATTTTCAATGCATCTGAGGTTACAATTATTTCTGGTAATATTGTTTGGAATGGCATATCTGTGGTTAAATTCCTTTTGTTCTCCCATCATAGAAGGGACCTCTTTACCTTTTCTGGAATGTTCAACATCTGTGACTGGTCTCCATTTTGAAAACTGAATTTCTCTAGAAACCATAGTTGTAGAATGCATGTGTGAAGCTTCACATTTTGAATGGTTGCTGTACATGAGGCCATCAGACCTAGTAATACTTGAATCTGTCTCTCTATCTAATGTGGGCAGCATAGTGTAAATGATACATGTGGTTTTAACTTGGATATCCTTTCTTCTGGCAGGAATGCTTTCTGTTTCTTCACATCCAGCATTGAGAATTTGAGAAGTATGGTCTTTGAAGGTTGTATCTTTGATTTCTTGTGATTGATCTTCATCCCTAGATCCTCCTATAACAGCATCATCTCCTCCAGGTCTTTCTGTAATTTGTCTCTGGAATGAAGTTTAGCAACCAGTCATCTAGGTACGGATAAACCTTCATGCCGTTTTCCCTCAAGTAAGTGATTGTGACCGCCATACACTTTATGAATACTCTCGGGGCTATTGAAATTTTGAAAGGAAGCACTTTGTATTGATATATTTGGGTCCCTACAGTAAACCATAGGTGTTTCTTGTGGTTTGGTTGAATTTGTATATGGAAATATGCATCCTTTATCACTGCAAACCATCTGTCTCCTATTAGTAACAGAAGTATAGCTATTCTTGAAATCATTCAGAACTCCATGGTTTGTAGGAACTCGTTCAGTGCTCTCAAATCTAGGATTGGACAGATGTCACCATCTTTTCTTGGTATTTGACAGTAACTTCAATAGAAACTCCCTATCTGTTGATCCTAGGGGACCTGTTCTATGGCATCATTTTCTAATAAAGTTTTGACTTCCTCCGATATACATATGGTCAACTTTGATTTCTGCCTGGTTTCCTGAAATCTCTCGTCTTGGTTTTTATAGTGTGGTCTATATTTTCCATACATCTATTACTAAATAGACCTTCCCTTTCGAATGGGAGGTCTTCCATTTCTTCATGAATTTCATATTGCAAAGGTGGTTGAACGTAGCTGGGCATGGCGGCGTAACACACTCACTGCTGCCATATTCTTCGATTCATCAAATGTCGTACAGTGCTAATCTGCTGTCTTGTTATGTCAGCAGATTTAATCTGCAATTCTTTGACTTTGTTCTACCAATACTCTGGTTCAGTGTTAGCAAGTTCTTCCCAAAGTGCGTTTTGAAATCTTGACATGCACATCATATAATTGGCTATACGCATGGATAGAGTCAATGATGAATAAAACCTACAGCCCACTGCATCTAATTTTTGCCCTTTGTCCACAGGTGCAGCATGTTTTCTATTGGACTGTAATAAAGAAGTGTAATCCACTACCAAAGAATTTGGGGTTGGAAGTTTGAAAAGGTAAGTACAATTTTCCTCTTGCACTTTATACATATTCTCCAATCTTCTGGAGATAGAAAACAGTACTGGATGGTTTCTGCCATGCTTGTTTTGGAGCCTGTAATAATACCGGAAGCATCAGCAATGCGGCAGATTGTGACTTTTTGCTGTTTGAAGAAATTTAAATACTGGGTCTTGTATTTCCTCAGCCACTTGTTTAAGCTCTAAGCCTAGAGTGTTCTCCATGTCTATGATTAGAGAGTGATAATTTCTATGCTCCTCTTTAGGTGAATCTGAAGATTTCTTTAAAATCTGGTGGCTCTGATGGTGTTTCTGATGGGGTTTCTGTACACCCAGATTCATCTTCTGATTCTGAGTCATCCTCTCCATCAGAATGTTCACTCAGTTTCACACTTCTATCATGCTCCACTGGCTGATCTTCAACAGGATAACTAGAAGAATCAGATACTGTTAACAAAACTATTCTGGAGCGGTAGAATGCCCCGAGACAACTTTTGGGCTTGTGTGGGCAATTAGCGAGACTATAGTGAACAGTCTGTTACAGTATCAATTTGTGCAGTTTTGGTCTGGAAATGAAGATAGAGATAGAGATTTGGTACAGTCAGATTTATTTAGGGATTTGGGGATATAGGGATAGAAAAAAATGACTAAGCAGGTAAGAAGGAAATAAAACATTAACTAATAATGCTAATTTGGAATCTCATGAAGAGGCGTTTTAGCTTAAGGTTTGAATTATTAGAAAATCAGCTCAAGACTGTCTAGAGAAGGGTCTGAAGAGCAGCTTTGGACTTAAAGATAAAAGAGAAGGGGGAGAGGAGAGTTAGGGGGATAGGCAGTTAGAAATACCTAATCCAATTTCAAGTGGTGTGTCAGTCACACTTGCAGAGTAGCATGCATTGGTGGGTCTCCTCACAAGTACAAGGCAGGGAAAAGGAGAGGCAAGTGTGCCACTCGCAAGCCAGGGAACCAGGATAGGGTCTGACTCCAAAAAAAATCCAGAGATGGTTGGGTCCAATTCTCTATGGAAGCCAGACGGGTTGCACAGTTTGGGTCTGGAGACAGGTCCAAACCAGAGGCTGAGATCTGAGCTTGAATCAAGGCTGGAGCAAAAGCTGTAGCTGATGATATGGCTATAGTTAAGGCACTTGTACTCCATTTGTTGGAGTTTGGGCTAGAAATAGGCAAATTCATGCCTTTGGGCCAACCACGCACCACACATCCTTGCTTTTGGGGCTAACATCCATGATTAATAAAGAATGCATATTGCTTGATTTGATCACCAGTAGGTCTGATCTCAATGAACAATAAGGTGAAATGGTTTGGAGAACCTGTATGGGCTGGAGTGAATGGGTAAGTTCAAGGCTTATCTGGTACACCAGAAAGACCTTCCTGATGGGGAGATAAAGATTCTTTTGAAACTAATTACCATTCCTGCTGGTCTGTGCCAAACCATTAACACAGGGATAGTGTGGTGGGAATGATTCAGCCTTTTCTGAATTCCTATAGAGATTAGTCATGTGCACGGACCGGTTCGGAGGCCATTCTAAAGGCCTCCAGACCGGTCCGGGCACGGGGTGGTTTTGGTTCGGGTGGGGGGTTCTATTCAAAACAGGGGGGGCTCTACTCACCCCTTCCAGTAAAATCCCGTATTTCTTGAAGTAAGCGGGCGGCATACCTCCCTGCCGCCCGCTTCATTCCCCCTCCTCCGCGGCTGCTAGTGCTGCTAATCTTCAGTGTCAATCAATACTCAATCGGGCGGCAGGGTATCTCCCAGTCCCTGCCGCCCGGCTCTTCAATGCCCCCCGACTTAGGTTGAATAACCCTGCCGCCCCAGGACCCCTGCCGCCCCTTCCCTTCCCGTCCCATGCTCAGGGGGTCGGCAGGAGAACTCCCCCGCCGACCCCGTCCCCTTCCCCGGGCGGCTGCGCTCTAAGGTTAGAGCGGGCGGCGGGAGAGCTCCCAGCCGCCCGCTCGCTTCCCCGGCTGCGGCGCTGCAAATGGCTTCTTGGAAGTGCGCCTGCGCAAAAGGCTTTACTATTCTCTTGAGAAATAGCCCTTCTCCTTAACTCACAGCTGCTCAACCAGCCTCCTTCTCTGTATTGTAAACAAAGAGGCACTATGGAGAATACAGTTGCATGTCATACTTGACCTGGAATAAAATTGCCCCATGCTGCTTGTGCTAAGCGACTGACTTAAGAGTTTACCAAATATGGGCATGAGTGGAAGTCACAATCCCATGAGCGCATAGCCAAAATAGAGACTGCAAGTCTGTAGTTCCAATTACATAGTGGGGTGCTGTTTGTAGGCCCCAAACAGGCTGTTCTAGAAACGACATTGTAGTAGTCATTTGTGTAGTAGTTGCTGTTACTAATTAAGTTTCAGCAGAAGTTGCAGTGACCCTCACATCCAATTGTTTTTCTAGACACTTGACAAGCAGAAGTCGTTGCTGCAGCATCCTGTGCTATAAGATGTGGTTGACGATGGTTAATGTCCTTAGGGCACTGAAAGATTTCTTCCTCTCTAGTCCTATCTTCTGTAAAGTGTAAAACATGCATTTGTTGCTCATAGTTCCTGCCTGGAACAAAACAGTCAATTGTAGAGGAACATGCTGGCCAATATGGAGAACATAATATCCTATGATAATCACAGTCCCCTCTGCCATGAGCATACCATGTTGCAGGTGTTAGCCTCATGGGCTGTGTTGGCAATGATAACCCCTCCTGGCTTCCAGTTGTAAAGCCTTTGCCTGTCTTCTTCCAGTCTTCTCCCTTTGTGGATCAGGCAACATGGAAGGAGTTTTAGGAATTTCAATCACATCCTCATCACAGCCCATGTCTTCCCTGAGTGAATAGGCTGGCAATCTCTGATAATCTCTTAAATGAATAGTGATCTTTTACACCATTGGTATTGCCAAAACATTGCAGAGCTGTGCAATTTCTAACCTCACAGGCACATTTTTGCCCATAGTTAGCATATCCAATGTCAGTTTTGCAGACATTGTTGGTATTGTAGATTTAGCTGTCATGATGATGTTCAGTGTCAAAATACTCGATGTTGACCCTGTTGATGTCGATGGAGTTGCAGCAGTTGATGGGGTCAGATCTTCTTCATTGAGCCTTGATGGTGCCATTGATATCAACATAGATGTCAAAGTGGTGGATTTTGACTTCAATGTGAAATGTGTCGATGTAAAAGATTACCTGTGAGTCTTTTTCATCTTAGGCTCCTTCTGGTCACTCTCCATATGATCTTTTCTTGGACAATTTAGGCTTCCCCTTCTTTGCCTCTTTCAAGGAACTTGGGGTAGCCAAGACCAGTTTTTACATTAAAGACTACACTGTCAATACCAAGTGCTTCAGCATTGTTGATGTCAGCCCACTTGGACTGTGTCGCATGTGTAGGTGTCGAGATAGCAAACCCTACCGTTTGGAGTTCAGTCTCGATAGGGTAGCTACTGGTATCAACACAGACATCGAGGCTTTTACAGGGGTCAACATAGTGGCTTGCGGTGGACGTAGCACTAAGTTATAAAAAGCGTCTTTTAGTCAAAGTTCCTGGTTTTTCTAGGTCTGTTTTGAAAATGACTGATTTTACACAGGTTTGTC
Organism: Hemicordylus capensis; assembly: GCF_027244095.1. Classification (NCBI taxonomy): domain Eukaryota; kingdom Metazoa; phylum Chordata; class Lepidosauria; order Squamata; family Cordylidae; genus Hemicordylus; species Hemicordylus capensis. The sequence goes on from NC_069658.1 coordinate 102,236,147, forward strand.
TTGTGTTGTTCCCCTAGACACAGAAGACATAAATTGTGTCTGTCAGAAGTGGGAAGTTTTGCTTCCCACATTTTGCACCATTTAAAAGTCTTACGACCGGTCATGAAATGTGAGTACTGGCTCTGTAAACAGAGCAAACTAAATAATTAAATTCTCTCACTGTCTCACAGATACTCAAGGAAATAATACCTCAAGTAATGGAGCAAGAACCTTCCAATGCAGCTCAGGCAGCAGTCAAAAAGAAATCAAGACTCCAACCACCCTTTCTAACAAACAAACACAAGTGCGGGGCAGAGCAGAAGCGTCACGCAGAGCTTCAGAATCCTACCAAATTGGCTACTGTGCAGGCGCAGATCCCCAGTTGTGTGAATACAACCAGGATCACATTAAGGATCTTGTTTTGTAAGTGACACATTTATGTTTATGCTGGCTTTTAGCGTCAAAGACTGAGTGGCTGGAGTTATAGTATTTGTAACTATTTATCAGTCTTTCCATCTTCCAAATGTTTACTAACTACACCTGAGCCTTTCATATTAGGTTGGCTAAACATCTAAACATCTTGATAGCCTTTTTGGACAACAACCCACACATGTTCACTGAACAAATGGAGTGCGGAAGTGGGAACACATGACCTAGCCATATCAACATATTTGCTTGGCCATGCCCCGATGACCATGAGGAAAGTGTTTGTCTGAAGAAGTAATTGATGAACATATGGAGGGTTTCTCTGAACAATTTGGAACTCTAGCTAATCAGCATTCCAAAGCATGCAGACAAAGCCTCCACACATTCAGCACTGCCCTGAACATGCAGCTGTCAGGCAGTGAGGCCAGTGGATGCACTGGCATGAGGGTCCATGGCTAGTCAGCACATTCCCATTCCACCCCAAACTGATATGTTCAATGAACATATAGTAACTAGCCCACATCTGAGTGTGAAACATAATAAGAACAGCACTTAAAATCAAGTACCTGTAAACTAAGATTCTGAAGTGAGACACCAAATGACAATGGAATATCTTTATTCGTGATCTAGAAAAAGAAAACATACACCAAAAGGCATGACCTTCACTGTGAATGGAAGACAATGATTTGCATCATAATGAACAGTGTTCACCCAAACACCCATCTTCTTCATAGACTGTGGCTAACATCCAGGATTATTCATGAATAATCCTACTGAAATTAATGATTAGTCACCTTAAGTGGTGCAGTGGGAAATGCTTGACTAACAAGCAGAAGGTTGCCAGTTCGAATCCCCATTGGTATTATATCGGGCAGCAGCGATATAGGAAGATGCTGAAAGGTATCATCTCATACTGAGCAGGAGGCGGCAATGGTAAACCCCTCCTGTATTCTACCAAAGAAAACCACAGGGCTCTGTGGACACCAGGAGTCGAAATTGACTTGATAGCACAGTTTATTTTACCATGACTAACTTGTCTCATTAATTTCAATTAGACTACTTATGAGTAATTAAGTTTGTCAGCAGGTAAAATGGGGAAAGGGGCATTGGTTAATTTAATGTGGGGGACAACCATGAACTTTCTTGAAAGTGTCGGTGAGGCAGTGCATTATTTTTATTGCAGGTGGTAGTGACTAGGGATGTGCAGAATGTTTCACTGGCGAAGCGTTTTGACTCAAAATGGGATATTTTGAGTGTTTCGAGCTCAGAGCAGAACCGCCCCCATTTCAACAGAAACATTTTGACATTCCAGGCACCATTCTGAAGGTCTGTTTTCCCCTTGCTGGTTGGTTTTCTGGCACTGGCTTGCGATCTCCTTGCTTCTTGGTTGGCTTATCATACAAATCAAGTGTTGTCATGGGCAACTGTGCCCCCATTGGCTGGGGGGAGGGAGGGGGAACACTAAAGAAAGGAATTTCAAAAGGGACTGGGAGGCAGAGAGAGCCCTTATAGTGTATCTCTTCTAAAGAGGATACAACAGGAGAAGAAGGTTTGATTTTGTGGTTTTCTTTTCTCAGCACCAAGTGTAATTATGATGCGCCACTGCTTCCATAACTATCTGGTTTTGCTGGATCTCAGATTGACAAAGGCAGAACTTGGGTGCCTGCTTTGAACCTTCCTTGAGTTATGGTTTTTTTTGTTTATGAGATAGTGTTGTGATGAGAAATGGACAGTGACAGCTCTCTCTCTAGCTGTGTAATATTTCTTGGTGATTGCTGTGATGAGCTCCATGTGTGGCCTTAAGACTAACTTGTGCTTTACTGACTACTTTGGTCTGCTCTACAATCTGCATTGCAAGGTGTATTCTGTCAAAATGTGACTGACGTTGCTCAAGTTGAGCTTATGGCTATGCTTGCTGCTAAGTAAAGATGCTGCTGTGGCAGCTGTTGCAATGCTAGGAAGTTACTAAGGAGTCATAATTGTGCGAGAGAGAGCAACTTGTGCCAATAATGTTACTGCAGTGCAGGCACTGTGGCCGACAGTAGATGTCGGGCCAGTGAATCTTTTTTGGCAAATTTTGGACTGTGTTTAAAATGCATGTTCTGTGTTGGGAGGAATATATTCCTTTACTGTGTGCTTCTGCGGTTTTTTTCAAGGCAGGGTTGCACAATGCATTGCAAACTGCAATACAAAATTTCTGTGCAGTGCACTCCATGAGTGCAGCTTATTCTGGCCATAGAGAACAATGGGGAAGCACAAAATACCCCATTATTCCCCATGGGTAGCTCCTAGGGACACCAAAGTGGACACCCTAAGCCACAAAAGAGAAGAGCAAGTGGTTGATTTTAAACAAATTTTTAACCTTTCCCCAAAATTCCCATAGGATCCTATAGGGGTTTGGGGGAAAGGTCAATTTTTTTAAAAAAAATATTGCCTGCTTGCCCATTTCTTTTGTGGGTTGAGTGGCAGGTAGAACCCATCATGCCCTACCACCCAACCCACTTTAGTGTCCCTCGGAGCTACCCATGGGGAATAATTGGGTGTTTCAAGTTTCCCCATTGTTTCCTATGGCCAAAATATTTCAAGTTTGTTCCGTTGAAACAACCAGTCAAACTGGTTGTTTTGATGGGACGTTTTGGCCATTTTGCATTTCATTTTGAGCTCGAAACAGAATGCAAAATCTATTTTGTGCACATCCCTAGTGGTGACCTTGTCCTCTTCATTTGAAAGTGCTGCACCTCTTAAAGTATTGCTTTTTTCATTCCACCCCTCACCAGACTGTACCAGGGAATGATGTGAAACCATGGTGCTGCAACATTCCTCGGGGGTGGGGGGCGGGACTTCCTATGGGGCTGCCATTCTTCTTCAGAATGTACAGAAAATGACACATCATGATACTGCATCATTCCTCTATGCAGTCTTGGGAAAGAAATGGTGGCCAGCATGAATTGGTCACCAAAATATGCACCAGCGCTTAAATGCAGTTGCCACCACCATGGCTGTCCAAAAAGACATAGCGTATTTAGTCAAATCAAAAAAATATCTTTACTGTCACTACCTTCAATAAAGGTAACCTGCCCCACCACCCAGCCGAAACATTTTGGAAGGTTTGAGTGTCCCCTTGAAACTGCCCTGTTTCAAATTTTAAAAAGTCAGAAAACATTAAGCAAAAAATATTTCACTGAATTTATTTGGGTCAGAACTAGTTAAAGATAACATTTTAAATGAAGCAATTTAAACACAACTTTTACATCCCACCATCTGCAACGTTTCCCCAGAAAGTGTTGAAGTATAACTATACAACAGATGCACGTACAAAGAGCTTGCAATCTGAATTATTGCAGCAATATTTACAGTTTGCTTGTACAGTGGAAAGTTTGAGGTCAGGCATGAACTACATCTACAACTCCTCCAACTATTCATACAGATATTCCATATACAAATACTTACATCATCCTCATAACGAATATGGATGTTGGAAATTTTCAGCTGAAGATTTTTGATGACCTGAGTAATTAGCTTTTCTACGAAAGTGTCTTGCTTCTCCTCTGGTTTTTCTAAATTAAAGTACAACTAAAGTAAGCAGCATACAGAATCTAAATTGATGAGGACTGGCTAATGAAATGTAGCACTTTAATGCTATTTATGTTAAACCAGACACCCAGTATGAACAATATGAATAAACTAATGGCACATGTTGTTTAGACTCTTTAATGCTTCAAATGGAGCTCACCATGTCATGTGCTAAGTCATGTGGTGTTTCACATCTTGCTTTAGAAACGCACTGCCAAATACCACACCCAGTAAAAAGCAACTAAGTTATAACAGATAAAAGATTAAACTGCCTATATAAACAAATGTGATAGGAGTTGAACCTAGGACATCTGGGTTCAAACACTACCACGGGGGGCGGGAAGCATCCTCTCCCCACCAAATCTCCTGTTTGGGTCAGAGTGGTAATAGGCTGGTAAAGGTACAAAGTTACTACCAGGCAGAAAAATAAAGTAAGGACATGCACTTCCCATTCTCCCCAACATTTAGCTCAGAAGGAGAATAGCCTGGCAATGCTCACAAGCTGCCTCTTTGCAAAAGATACGAGACTGTGAGAATGAGCTGCTCAGCAGTGCACAGATCCTTCAGCTGAAACCAGCATAATGGCAGTTATCACCAAATCATCACTGAAGGATGGGTGAATGCAGTGGGGGAAATATGCTCATCAAATTGACAGGTTCCACATCAGTATTACAAATCACTATATGAGATCTTATAGTTGTCTAAATAATTTACCAAATGGGAAACCAATCTACCAAAATCCATATTGATTCACATCTCTTAAAAGATGTAGCAAAGGAGCAGCCAAACCATGGTACACTCAGTCTTTAATAATAATAAGTACCACAGTTTTAAAATACTGTTTAAGGGAAGGCTCAGAATGTAAACATTCTAAATAAATTATAGCTAAGCAATAAATAACAAGCAATCACAGAAATCAACAATTCACAAAATGTTAACTGTGTTCCCCAACTTTTTCAAGTCTACCAGCTATTTCATTAGGTAAGTCCTAATTAAAACCTCCTACTCCTAAACACTTTTACTCAAAAATAAGTCACATCAATTTAAATGAGTCTGTATAAAAGTATACATGCATAAGATCACTGCCAAAGGTTCAGGGATTAAGACATTTTTTAACTTGTTCTATTTCAGTAAGGTTGTTCTCATGACCAACCCACCCGGGTAGGAGAGCTATAGTAGTTGTAGGAGGTGTACGCCCCCTTCCGCACACCAGGGTTGTGTGGAAGTTCAGGCTACCAACAGCTCCTCCTGGGCTGCCAGCAGCCATAGCTTCCATAGAGCCAGGGGGAGGGGGGAAGGAGTGGCCTGGCAGCAGGAAATACCCCAACGCACTGCACTGCTCAGGCGGCCTTGTTGCCTTCCCCCCAGCTGCCAATTGCTGTGCTGCTCACTGCCCCACCACTCATGTGGGCATGCAGGTGACAGAGCCCTGGTCGGGCCTGGGTTCATTTGGAAGAACACAGATAGGCTCCTGCCTTCCCCCAGCCCCAGCATGTGTGGTCGTGTGAACAATCTTAATCTTTATTGCTTTCTCTCCCAGTCCTACTTCCCCCACTATTTTCCCCACAACTGCTTGCTAAACCTATCATACATGGTGGCTTGGACACTTCCACTTCCATAAAATATAAAAAAATAAAATTTTGGGTTTTCTATACCTTTGTCAGCAATCTTCTGCTTTGCATCTTCTATTCTTTGCAGTTCCTTCTGCTTTGCTTCCAAGAGTTGTTTTTCTTCTTTTTCAGCATCATATTTAATACCTGACAAAATGGATTAATTTAATGCATTACATTGTGAAGACTAGCTCAAAGGCAAGCTGTGATGAAACCAACAAACCATTTCTTCAATTAGCCAAAGCTATTGTATCCTATAAAAGCACTGGGCAACATACAGGCTAAATTGCTCCCGAGTAGTTCTACTGAAATTAAGTACATGGATACTGTTCAATGTAAGTTACAATGTTATAGTTTGTCTATAGTGAAGAGTCCAGCATGACACAATTTCTCAACCAGAGAGTAACTAGTACAAAGTGCCTACTACAAACTATGTTTGTGCTGTAGGCATTAATTCTTGCAGTAAATGGAAACATTACTGAGAGAGATTCTTTTAAGAATAAAATATTGTTTTAAACTGTTTCCCTATCTATGATGAAATAAGTTTATCCATGAGGAACGCTGGCTTTAGTCATTTCCTATAGAACCACAGTACAAACACTTGTAGATAAGAAACTGTCAAAGAAGTGCAAGCTTTTCCCTTTCTGGATTGTGTGGACGTTAATTGGGCAATGAAAGGACTGCCGAATCATTCCACCAAAAACAAAAAAAGATTGCTCATTGGTACTGACAGGGAAATAGGGGTATCAATGCTGTACATACAGCCAATGAAGTAACACCAATTTGTACAAAACTTAAATACCCTGCATACTCTCTCCTGCATTGTCTGTCCCAACAATTCTGCTCCAAATATTTTTCTTTGATACTTCTCCTCTTATATTCAGTACAGATGAAACGTCACTCAGTGTTAAGAGATTAGAAGCAAGCTCTGACACAGGAACATCCCCAGGCTCATTTTAATTGTTAACAATGGTCAGAACAACAAAACATGATGAATGGGATGGGAGAATCCATGAAAGAGGGGTGAAAGGACAGTCAATACAAGAGAGGGATGTGCAAAATTGGTTCAATAGCAAACCGGTCCACCGTGAACTGGGCTGGTTCAAGCAGTTCAATCACAAACAACTTTGAACCAGTTCAAACTGGTTCTTGAACCCAACCGGCCCAGCCGGTCAATTTGACCGAATCTGTTTGGGGACCTGCGGTTTGGTCCAAATTCTGTTCAAATTCGGACCAAACTGCAGCAACTGCAGCAGATTGAGTACCCAAAATGTTGGGGGCAATATGCTAAATCATTGTAAACCGCTTAGAGAGCTCCGGCTATAGAGTGGTATATAAATGTAAGTGCTATTGCTAACTGGTCCATGCACACCCTAGTACAAGACTCAGTAGCCAGGTGCCTTAACCCCACATGGCATTAGAGCTACACTGAACCCTAGACTCTGAACAACAACAAATAGTACCAGCCAAATTATTTGGTGAGTGGCTGACATCCCAACTAATGGAGCATGTGCACTAAGAGAGACCTCGTCCAACACCAACACCCCGTGTGCATGCTGTTGCACCAGAGCTCTAAGAATATAGAGGTTTCCTTGTGGTCTGGAGAGGCTCTATAAGATTGGAAACCCATCACTAATCCTCAGCAATATTTTTCTGATCTTGCAGAGCCTTTCTGGAGCATGAAGAGCTCTCCTGACAAAGTCTCTGGCACAACAGCATGCGCACAGCAAAAAAGGGGGGTTGTGCAAGGACTCCTGTTACAGTCTACCAAAGTACACACACTTCCTTAGTTAGGATATCAATCAGCATCTTTTATTTTTATTTGACGAAGGGAGACTCTGTCATGGAGATAAAGAATAAAATTGCTCCTTTTTTCTTCTATTTGATTTACGGTATCTCTGGCCCCCGAAATGACATCTTTTTCACCTGTAACGCTATGTTTTTCTAACGCAGTTGGTTTGTTGATATAGTAGTTATCAAGTTGTATTTAGCTCCTCAAACAAAAGGATCAGCAAAATAATGTATATCTGCATGAAACAGGTTAATTTATGTATGTATGTATGCATGCATGTTAGGGATACAATAGATCAAAGGTAGAATGTAAACACGGCTATACTTCATAGACTGTTTTTTACTTTGAAAATTATTAAGAGAAGAATTTATTATTTAGGAGGCTAACATAGTTATCTAGCTACAATTGCCTGCATGATCATGAATAAGAAATTTTGGGATTAAAAAATTGCAAATCCAAATGGGGAACAAGATGCTCTTGAGTGCCTCATGGGCAGCTTGTGAGAAGCTATGGTAAGAATCTGAATTAAGCCTAAGGTCCTTGAAAATATTTTTCAAATAAAAAGTCTTTTGTAATCAACTCTACTTCAATGTTTTATAATCTGCCTATGTTATATGTTTTGATTTTGCATATACAGTATTTTCACATGTGTACCCTGCACCTGAATATATTATCATTTTTAAAAATGGTATAGCCTGCATCTGTGTATTTCCCACATTAGCACAGCCCACACCTGTGTATCCCCCACACTGGGTAGTTAATCACACTACAGATGAACCCAGCATTAATTATGATCTTGTAATCACGAACAGGGTCTTTCAAAGCCTGTAAAAACCCTGCATCACTCTGCATACTAATTAACAGTTCCTACAGTTTAAAGAATATTGCTTCTCCAGTAGTAATCTAGGGCATTTTGCTATTATAAATTGGTGTCTTCTGTCATTCACATTTATTTATTTATTTATTCGATTTCTATACCACCCTTCCAAAAATGGCTCAGGGCAGTTTACACGGAGAAATAACAAACAAATAAGATGGAACCCTGTCCCCGAAGGGCTCACATTCTAAAAAGAAACATAAGATAGACACCAGCAACAGTCACTGGAGGTACTGTGCTGGTGGTGGATAGGACCAGTTACTCTCCCCCTGCTAAATAAAGAGAATCACCACATTAAAAGGTGCCTCTTTGCCAAGTTAGCAGGGGTTTTGGTTGTGCTGTATTTTGGGAATCATATTACTACTGCTAATAGAACAAACAACCTGAAAAAACGACACATGAGAATCAGCTGTTAATTTTAAGTGCTTGATGCAGGATTGCTACATCAAGTAGGCATCTTGAAAAATGGACTAGAATTTTTTAAAAAAATTGTATATCACACACCCAATTATTTTCCCATACACCCCTTCGCAGGCAGCGAAAAGAAGAGAATCCATGGGTTATATACATTCAAATACTTTATTTTACTTAAAGTTATATAGTAAACAAGTGTCTAAATTAAAGCTTTGTCTCTCACATTCTTAACTTTATATTGCCAGTACAATTATCAGTACAATATCCTAGTGAATTTGGGCTCATAGTGGTGAGTAGAAGTAGTGTATTCTCCGACTGCAGATTTCCACATACAGCTCACTGAAAAGCTTAAGACTAATCTAAATGCTTCAGGTGTGAAAATCCATCTAACAGGGGCAAACCACAAAAGCTCGTTATGACAAAACATTTTAATATATGTCATAAAACATATTGACAAAAAGCAATTGCAGGGTTAAAAATAAAACAGAAGTTGTACCAGGAAAACATGATACTGTTTTGCAGAGTTACATTAAAGAAATAATTGTATCAGTTCTCTTGCTTATTAGACTTACTGGCTGTAGGCACTATAAGCAAGTAAACTTCTTCTAGAACAGCTTCAACTGGTTGCGTATAAAGATTTTTCCACGGAATTTGCAAATTCAGTTTACCTATAAATGCAAGAGGAAAACACAAGTTTAATACCTGAAAATATCTACAATGCACTGTTTTACCATATTTGTTCATTACAAACAAAAACCTGTAGTCTAATAACAGTTTTTATTGCAGTGCCAGATTTCCAAAATGCATATTTCAAAAACTAAGGAATATAATGGCATGATATTCCTATGGGGCTTTTTACACAATCCGTGATCCTGAACTAATTCCATTCTCCAATTTACTTTTATGTTCAGAATATGAATATATCCATCTACACATTCATGGCTACAAATGGAAATCTATGTGTGATATTGAACATTTCTGGTGTGAAACAAAACCACAATTTCATAATCTAGTGTTCTAGAGGTAGCAAAGCAGCCACAGCACGTGTTCCTTATAGAAGGACATACAGTAGTTGCAGACAGGGACACAGAGATACCAGAAGTTCTAAGTAAAACTTGGTGAACTTTATTCAAAGCATCTGAGAAAATAAATATCAAAATTACTTAATTAGTAGCCATTTTTTACACACACACAAATTACACAAAATAGCTTTCAAAATTACATAACATTTTGCTTCAAAGTTGAACAGTACCCATCTTTTCAGCCATAAGTAATAAAACACATAACGTTTGTGCACCTGAGGGAAGCTTGCAATGGTTCATGTACATGCAGCGACTCCAAACTCCTCAATTCTGGATTCCAACCAAGCAACTGATTTTCATTGACCTGAATACCATTTATGACAATCTAAGATCATGTCAGAAACTAGTCAATTACATATTGATAAGTAAATGACTGGCTGATATTAAACATAGATTTACTAAATCCTCAGTGACAATGAAGTTGCCAAACACTGGCAGATTTCCATGACAAGACAGATGGAAGAAACACTACCACATAAACAATGGCGGCTGTTTGTTAACACAACTATTTCCTAGAAGGGCCAGGTTTAAAGTCTTGGTGTATTTCAGTGGAACTTATACTATATTGCAGTCTATGATTTGCCAGTATATTATAGTCTGTGATCCAGAAAGTTTTCCTTATAGCATCTAGATCATCACATGTTATGGACATCATAACTAGAGCTCCAAAGAGACCAATATTCTGAAACTTAATTATGAGTTGGGAAAATAAAAATGCCACAGCCTAAAGCTGCTTGATGATACTGATGACTATTCTGATTATTTAAGGGGGGGAAAGAATTCCAATATGTCTCCCTAACCCCCATAATAAAGAAAAACAATGCACTAAATGAGGAAAGCAAGAAAAACAAGTTCAAGTAAGAACTAGCCAGCCTACTTTCCTTTCACTGTCTCTCATCAGGACTAAATTTGGTGCAAATAGAGGTCAAGTTAGATCTCTTGCGCCTCAAATGTTCATGTGTCCACCATCTTGGATCAGGGTGGATATCATCATTACAAACTGCACCATTGAGGTGTCCCTTTGTGTCACTCACTACAGCTGTTCCAAATTTGGTTCAAATTTGTTAGACAGGTTAGCACACTTGCACTTCAAAAGTTTATGCATCCACCATCTTGGATCGGGGTGAGTGACATCATCACAAACTACACGATTGGGGCATCCTTATGCGTCCATTCAACTGTAGCAAATTTGTTTCAAATCAGTTAGACTGTCCACAAGTTAGTGCACTTGCGCCTCAAAAGTTTATGGTTCCACCATCTTGAATCAGGATGGATGACATTATCACAAACTACACCACTGAGGTATCCCTGTGTGTCACTCACTAAAACTGTACCTAATTTGGTTCAAATCAGTTAGAAAGTCCACAAGTAAGCCTAATTGCACCTCAAATGTTCATGCATCTGCCATCTTGGATTGGGGTAGATTACATCATCACAAACTACACCATTGAGGTGTCCCTAGGTGTCCCTACAGCTGCAGCAAATTTGGTTCAAATCAGTTTAGCAGTTAACAAGTTAGCTCACTTGAGCCTCCAAAGTTTACGTGTCTGTCATTTTGAATTGGTGTGGATGACATCATCACAAACTATGCCATTGACATGTCCCTGTGTGTCACTCACTGATACTGCACTCAATTTGGTTCAAATGGGTTAGGCAGTCCACAAACTAGCATGCTTGCGCCGCAGATGTTCATGCGGCTGCCATTTTGGAGTGGATTACATCATCATACGCCATGCAGTTAGGGCATGTGTCCCTACAGCTGTAGCAAATTTGGTTCAAATCGGTTAGGCAGTTCACAAGTTTGCCCACTTGCACCTCATGTGTCCACCATCTTGGAACGGGGTGGATGACATCATCACAAAATATGCCATTGAAGTGTCGCTATGCATCCTTGGAATAAAAAACTGTTGGTCCAGGTGTTGCGAAATTAATGGGGGGGGACATACGGATGGACACACACAGACACACACACACGGAATGCTTGGTGATCTCATAAGCCTGCTGGAAAGTAAGCTAAAAATACAAGAAATATACAAATAATACTGATACAGGTGGACTTAGTTATCCATTGATTCCATATCGGCGGTAGGGAAAAAGACACCTGACCTTGGCATACGTGGAAAAAGGGGGGGAAACATGCTGACCTCATGTATCTGCAGGGCGGAGGTGGCGGGAAATGACTGCAGAGGTAATTTCCAGCCACTATTTTCTTCGACACGGCCACAAAATGGCTCTCGTCTTTGTTAAAAAATAGAACGAAAAACATTGATTTGGGGGCGATTTGGGGGCACAACATGACTCAGGGGGAGCAGCAGAGCATGGTAAGAAGCTTCCGCCCTATGAAATTCGGCTGATTTGGGGCCATTTTTGGCCAACCAGGAACCTAACCCCCACGATCCCACAGCCCCAATGACTCGATATGCACGGTTTCCATATCTGCAGCTGCAGCCCAGAACGGAACCCCTGCGAATATCAAGTTTCTCCTGTATTTGGATCAGAATTCAAATAACTGTGTGGCAATAACAAGAAAAAATATACTTTAAAAATAGATTAAACAAAATTAGAAACAAACACTCATTTCTGTGGATAAGATTCCATTGGTAAACTGCCAACTAAACACCAATTTACTGTGACTCTTCATTTATTTCAAACTGCTAAAAAGTGGCACACAGCACAGAAAAGGAAAAGAGAAAAATAGAATAAAGTGTGAATTATTTCATGTTTCTAATCATCTTTTTAGAATCAACAAAATATATTAGTCAGAAAGAAAGGCCTAACAAGGGAAAACAAGGTATTCCTATTCAATTAAAAATTTGAATGCTCAGCCTATAGTCTTGTTAATAAAACTATATAATTCTCACATTAGCGTACCCATGGTTAATCCCATGTGTGGCAGCTCTCACAAGAGTTTGTGAGCAGCTCCCAGGAGTTGCGAGAGCTGACGAGGAGGGAAGGAGGGAGACCAAGGAGGTGGTGGTGCTATTGCGAGCCACCAATGACAGCAGAGCAGGCGGCGAAAATGGGGCCGCTGGCCTCCTGGCGAGGAGAACAAGAGCTGGCAGGAGAAGGGAGGCTGCAGGTGGTCAACGAGAAGGCGGTGGCGCCGCTGTGAGTGGCTGAGCGACAAAAAAAATGGGCCGATGGGCTCCTTGCAAGGAGGACAAGCGCTGATGGGGGAAGGTTGAGGAGGCGGCAGTACCACTGCAAGTGGCTGAGCAGGCAGCACAAACGGGGCCGCAGGGCTCCTTGCAAGGAGGACGAGAGCTGGCAGGGGGGAAGTCAAAAAGGAGGCTCCAGCACCATTGCGAGCGGCTGAACAGGCAGCAAAAACAGGGCCACCAGCCTCCTCGCAAGGCGGACGAGAGCTGCTGGCAGAGATGGAGACTGGCTGAGCCCTGAAATGGAGGAGGGGAGCAAAAACTGGGGTGTAGATGCTCTGAGCCTGGCTCAGCTAGTTAGATATTTAATAGTTTATGACAAACAATTTTTTAAACTACTCTGCACATTAACATGTGATGCAACAGTTCATTATGTTTGGGGCTGTTATCCAATTTAAGATATCTTGGTTGACTGTATTTTAGTTTGCATAAATTTGTGAACAAAATAGTTCTGAAGGAAAAAGCAGATTCTCTAATTTTAGATAATGCCTAAACATCTCATAATAAGCACCATTTTAGAAGAGATACAGGTGAAACTCGGAAAATTAGAATATCGTGCAAAAGTCCATTAATTTCAGTAATGCAAATTAAAAGGTGAAACTGATATATGAGACAGACGCATTACATGCAAAGCGAGATAAGTCAAGCCTTAATTTGTTATCATTGTGATGATCATGGCGTACAGCTCATGAAAACCCCAAATCCACAATCTCAGAAAATTAGAATATTACATGGAACCAAGAAGACAAGGATTGTAGAATAGAACAATATCGGACCTCCGAAAAGTATACAGTGTACTGTGCTTGATTGGCCAGCAAACTCGCCTGACCTGACCCCATAGAGAATCTATGAGGCATTGCCGAGAGAAGGATGAGAGACATGAGACCAAACAATGCAGAATTGCTGAAGGCCGCTAAAGAAGAATCCTGGTCTTCCATAATACCTCATCAGTGCCACAGGCTGATAGCATCCATGCCACGCCGCATTGAGGCAGTAATTGCTGCAAAAGGGGCCCAAACCAAGTACTGAATACATATGCATGCTTATACTTTTCAGAGGTCTGATATTGTTCTATTCTTCAATCCTTGTCTTCTTGGTTCCATGTAATATTCTAATTTTCTGAGATTGTAGATTTGGGGTTTTCATGAGCTGTACGCCATGATCATCACAATTATAACAAATTAAGGCTTGACTTATCTCACTTTGCATGTAATGCTTCTGTCTCATATATCAGTTTCACCTTTTAATTTGCATTACTGAAATTAATGGACTTTTGCACAATATTCTAATTTTCCGAGTTTCACCTGTATATTCACTCTTGTGAGAGAAGAGAGAATGTTTCTTCAGACATGAAATCTACTATCAGCAGTTTTGTAAGAACTCCGATTAAAAACAAATTCAGTAGGGATGTGCAAAGTCAGATTGGGAAGGTTGGACCTGGCCCAACGTGGGCCAGGTTGGAGGGTGTAGGGGATACTCCAACCCTGACCTAGGGAAGGCTTGAATTCTCCAACCCTGTTCAAGAGAAACTGGAGCTGCAAATGGCAGGGCAAGTTTGCTCTCCCCTCCCCCCCCATACGGCAGCCGGGGGGGGGATCTTCTGCCCTCTCTCTGCCTGCCAGCCCCCTCAAATATTTCTTTCTTTCTTTTTTACATTTTAAATATGTTTTTTAAACTTATAGTTTAAAACTTACAGGTTAACTGCTTAAACAATTCTATTAAACTATACAGTTTAATTCACTATTTAATTTTTAAACTGAACTAATTAAATTAAAATAGTTTTACAATTTAAATTTACAGTTTAAAAAGCAGCAAATGTCCAGGTTTCCCCCTACGATTCTCTGGTGTTAAATTACTTCCCCTGCAATATTGGTGTTAGGTTACCTTTCTTCCCTGTTTCAAACTGAGCATCCTGGTTACTTTTAAAAGTTAATGTAAAGGTTGGTCAGGAAAATACCCGACCCTGACCATGAATCAAAATTTGCGGGATCCAGCTAGGTTGGGTCTGACCCAATACCAACATTTGAACATAGGAAGCTGCCTTATACCTTATAATTGTTTTAAATCATTGTTTTAATAATTTGTTTTATTGTGTTTTTATTGTATTTATTGTTGTGAACTGCCTAGAGCCTGGAATCAGGAGGTATATTAAAGAGAGAGAGAGAGAGAGAGAGAGAGAGAGAGAGAGAGAGAGAGTCAGGCCATTAGTCCATCTAGCTCAGTATTGTCTACTCAGACTGGCAGCGGCTTCTTCAAGGTTCCAGGCAGGAGTCTCTCTCAGCCCTATCTTGGGGATGCCAGGGATGGAACTTGGAACCTTCTGTTTGCAAGCATGCTGGTGCTCTTCCCAGAGTGGCCCCATCCCCTAAGGGGATGCTCATATGAAGTCTCCCATTCAAATGCAAACAAGGGAGGATCCTGCCTAGCTAAGGGAACAATTCATGCTTGCTATCACAAGACTGGTGCAAGCAGGGAAATGAGTTGACTAGCAAGCCAGAGGTTGACTAGCAAGCCAGAGGTTTGAATCCCTGCTGGTATGTTTCCCAGACTATGGGAAACACCTATATCGGGCAGCAGCGATATAGGAAGATGCTGAAAGGCACCATCTCATACTGTGTGGGAAGAGGCAATGGTAAACCCCTCCTGTATTCTACCAAAGACAACTACAGGGCTCTGTGGTCTCCAGGAGTCGACACCAACTTGATGACACACTTTACTTTACCACAAGACTAGTTCTCTTCCAGCAATCATGCACAGCCCAAAAATTCTTGAATATGCTGTCCAACTAATCAGAGACACTTTGTAAACAATGATTAATCTAACTGATGAACTAAAGCTGCAATTCGGTTCACTTATTTGGGAGTCGGCTCCACTCAACTCAATGGAACTTATTGTGAGTAAAACATGCATAGGATTGTGAGGCTGCAATCCTAAATGCACCTAGTGGTGAGTAAGATCCATTGAACACAGTGGAATTTATTTCTAAGAAAGTAAGCACGTTTAAGATCATGTGGCATACATAATATTATTTATATTTATACCTGCATCCCAAACAAAAAAGACACCCATAGGATACATGCATGCAAAACAATAAATGGAATCACAGAACAAGAGCAAACCAGAAGCAATCCAATTCTAAGCCTTCAGAAATACAATTATACATATAATTGTTTATTATAGCAAAAGACTAAAGAATTCAACTTACCAATGTGCCCTGCTTTAACTTTAAATGGAACATCAAATTGATACTGTAAAGATAAAGTTTAAAAATAAGTTCCTTCAGCAGCAGATTAATATTTTTTAACCATACAATACCTTACACATATGCACAGACATTTTACGGTTTATTATTTAAAGACACAAAGGCATCATCCAGACTAAGTAAAACATTACTAAGTCCCATTGAAATTAATAAGATATAATAAGTCCTGACTAACTCATTGATTTCATGACTAGCTACTCTGGATGCTGTATCCATCTTTATAATATATAAATTAAATACTATGCAATTACTGGAAGCAAATCATACTTCTTTCTGCAACTGCATTGGACTAGGGTTATGATCTCAACCTAATGGTGCAGCAGGGAAATGACTTGTTTAGCAAGCAAGAGGTTGCTGGTTCAAATCCCCACTGGTATGTTTCCTAGACTATGGAAAACATCTATATTGGGCAGCAGGAATATAGAAAGGTCATCTCACACTGTGTGGAAGGAGACAATGGTAAACCCCTCCTGTATTCTACCACAGAAAACCATATGGCTCTGTGGTTGCCAGGAGTCAACACCGACTTGAGGGCACAACTTTACTTTACTTCATGATCCCAAGAGCTCATTTAGGCACACACTGGAGAACTGTGCAGGAATTGCAGCCAACACTGCAAGTTAGAGTGAGGACTGGGATCATGCCTTCTTGCCTTACCTACTCACTTACATGTGCACATTCTGCATAACATCTGTGGTGCACAGACTCTATGTGCATTGTTACCAAAGCAGACTCCATTTTGGATATAAGCAGTTATTTTGAACAAATGAGACTTTTATGTAAAGATGTAGGCTTATTTCCTGAAGTTTCTAGCATTTTTAAAGATGACATTTTAAAAGCAGACAACCCAGGTCCTAGTATAACAGGAATCTAAGCAGGCCAACCTCATGTAATCAGAACTACTCCTTGCCACTAAGCGAACTAGCATACCAAAAACCCCATCTGCTTTGTGCATTCCTACCAAATTGTATAGTTTCACCTATTCAGCAGCTGAAGCCCTTTACCCCCTTCCTTTTCCCAAATGAGTTCCCCATCATTGTGCTCCAGTTATCCACACCCTATGCTTTGAACCGGACTTGGTACAGTTGGCCCTCATTATCTGCAAGGGTTCCATTCTGGCTTACAACCTCAGATAACAAAACCACAAATAACGAGACAATGGGAATTGGGGGGATACATTCCTTGAGGTTTAAAAAGGGCTAAAAAAGCAGGCAGGAGGCAGAAATAAGTGAAATAAAATACTGTGCCATGCTCTCCAGATCTTCAGCTTTCCAACAATGCCCCAAACCCCAAATTCCTCCAATTTTTTGTGAAAAACCACACAGGGAAAAACAAATTTTTAACAGAAAGAGCCACAAAATGGCTCTGTTCTGCAAATGGTGGCCAGAAATGACATCAAAAGTCATTTCAACCCTCCAGGAACCGCAGATAGGCGAATATTGCCTATTTTTAGATCCATGGATAACGAGGTTAGGTCTCCATTACCCAACCACGGATACGTGAAGCCCCGAGTGCTAGGACCATGGATAACAAGGGCCATCTGTACACAGACTATACACCTACTTCAGATCCTGGAACTGGGCAAACTCAAGAGACCCCAAGACACTTTTAGAACCACTTACTGCTAGCCAGGCACCTGAGAAAATAATTAGGTGCTTGGCATGTGAAAGTGAAGGTCTTACTGCAATTTGAAACCCCTGATCCCCTCCCCCTTGAAAGATATAAACTGTTCTTCCCCACTCTCATTTCTTTGCTCCCCACTTTCGGCTTCGCAGACAATATGTGATTTTTACTCCTATCCACTACCCTGGCCCTTCGCTCCTCTTTTTTGGGAATCTTAACTTCCTCCTAGGAAGTACACCTAGGAGACTAATTTTCCCAGAACTGATCTGGTATTCCTCTCTGGATAAACTGTGCATACGTGTGTGGCACAAATCAGAGCAACCATGGTAACAGCATATATGTAAACTGTGTGTTCAAGACTCTGAGGGCTGTGCAACTTTGCCCTTGAAAGTGCTCTTTGCCTTCCAGAAGAGAGCAAAAAAATCCCCCCCCCCATATACTCTGGGGCTCATAAACACTGACTGAGTTAAAAGCAGCCTCTCTGCATGGGTACACAACTCTGTGACATCCCTTGATGGCTGCTCTAGTTGTCAGCCACTGATCTGAAAACCCAGTTTGATGACAAGGTTAATTTGATTGACTTAGTGGCTACTATACATGGTGTAACAAATGGCTGCACTTTGGCATGTTCTCTTTTCAATTTTTATATTACTAATAATGCTGTAAGAGCTAGGGAGTAACTCTTATTTTCCTGTTTATGTTCTTTGATAAAATTTGTCTATTATTTTAGACATAGATGCAGCATCTGGTCTCAGACTCTGATAATTTTACTTTTAAAGTCATAACAGGATTTCTACTTTGGCTAAAATGTATTTATTTATACAAGTAACCAAGTTGTTTACAGGAGAAGCTTGTTACTCACGAGGGTTCCATTCCCTGCCTACTGTCGTGTGTAACGGAACTGCGACTAACAGGCATTATTCTGAAAATGGCAAGAAAACCTGGCATGCCCCATTGCATTTCCATATAAGAGAGAGCTGCTCTTGTGGTAGCAAGCATGAATTGTCCCCTTTGCTAAGCAGGGTCCACCCTGGCTGGATTTAAATGGGAGACTACATGTGAGCACTGTAAGATATTCCCCTTGGGCGATGGGGCCACTCTGGGAAGAGCAGAAGGATCCAAGTTCCCTCCCTGGCATCTCCAAGATAGGGCTGAGAGAGAGACTCCTGCCAGCAACCTTGAAGAAGCTGCTGCCAGTCTGTGTAGACAATAATGAGCTAAATGGACCAATGGTCTGACTTGGTATATGACAGCTTCCTATGTTTCTACATCCAGGAATCCCTCCATGTGCTCAGGAATGCCCCCCAAAGGATACAATGCCCCCCCAAACAGCAAAATGTCATGAGGGGAAAGTCAGTTTTTTAAAAGAAATGAGCCACAAACTGGCTCCTCCTGTTTCCTCCTGCAGACAATATGGTGCGAGGAAGTGACCTCCATAGTCACTTCTGGCCCTCTAGGAACCACGGTTATGTGGGTTTTAACTCTTTCGTATCCACGGATACTGGAAACTGGTGTCTATTAGGCACCCCATGGATACATGGAACCGCAAATAGTGATTCTGTGAATAACAAGGTCCTACTGTATTTTACATTCTGCTATGCATTCATTGGTTGGTGCTAAAGTGGTGGGGGCAAAAAGCAGAAAAGGCTTAGAAAGAGGGCCCCAGGTCAAAAAGTTTAAGAAACACTGAGTTTCTCATTATACTTGCTTGGCGACAAAACAGTGTTTATATTTTTGTTGCTCTCAACTTACCAGTGCATTTTCTTTTATTTCAAGGTTCTTAAGTGCTACAGCTCCTGTTATGGGAAGGGAAAAAATTAAATTGTAATTACAAAACAACTAAACTTATTTATAATGTATTTTAATGCAGGAAATCATCTCCCTGTATGTAGATTAAGTCTGTAGATTGTCTTTGTTCCTTTGTTTTACTTTGTATAGAAAAACATTTTGCATCTGTTCTATAACTTTCCTTCTGGAATGTGAACATTTTACCCTATCCAATCCTTTTGTCTGCAATCTTGACTAACTGTACTAATCAAATTTCTAGAATGCCATTTCCTTTTTCCGAATCAGTTTCATCGATCACTTTTCTGTGATCAAAGTTCACCCTTCTGCCCATTGTTAGGGATGTCAGAGACAAATGGCATGCACCTGTAGTGTCAAAGTAGTTCAAAGTCCTCTTTTGTTAACAAGAGGAGGTTTCTACATTACTTGAGATCTTCAGATCCTTCTGTCATGCTTCACTCAAGCAGGCTATTGTGACTGCCTGTGCCAGCTTACAGATAAAAGAGATCTTTACTTTCTACAA